>NC_088701.1:9835702-12684230 GCF_028017835.1 Emys orbicularis
AGCTGGATATGAGTCAACAGTGTGCCTTTATTGCCAAGAAGGCTAACGGCATTTTGGGCTGTGTAAGTAGGGGCATTGCCAGCAGATCGAGGGACGTGATCACTCCCCTCTATTCGACACTGGTGAGGCCTCATCTGGAGTACTGTGTCCAATTTTGGGCCCCACAGTACAAGAAGGCTGTGGGAAAAATTGGAAAGAGTCCAGCGGAGGGCAACAAAAATGATTAGGAGGCTGGAGCACATGACTTATGAGAAGTGGCTGAGGGAACTGGGATTGTTTAGTCTGCAGAAGAGAAGAATGAGGGGGGATTTGATAGCTGCTTTCAACTACCTGAAAGGGGGTTCCAAAGAGGATGGATCTAGACTGTTCTCAGTGGTACCGGATGACAGAACAAGGAGTAATGGTCTCAAATTACAGTGGGGAAGGTTTAGGTTGGATCTTAGGAAAAACTTTTTCACTAGTAGGGTGGTGAAGCACTGGGAATGGGTTACCTAGGGAGGTGGTGGAATCTCCTTCCTTAGAGGTTTTTAAGGTCAGGCTTGACAAAGCCCTGGCTGGGATGATTTAGTTGTGGTTTGGTCCTGCTTTGAGCAGGAGGGGGTTGGACTACATAACCTCCTGAGGTCCCTTCCAACCCTGCTATTCTATGGATCTATGATTCTGCCATATTATTATTGACAACTCTATCATTTCCATTAAGTAATGGACTAATAGCATTGTTATGATTCCTTTTGTTCTTAATATAATGTAAAAACTTTTTATTCTTAACTCTGCTGACCATAGATTTCTCTGTATACTTTTGCTTCCCTTATCAATTTTCTATATTTTCTACCTTCTAATTTATATATATTGCAATCAACTTCCCCTCTTTTCATTTGTTTTCATGGAGAGATCGATCGATAGATATAGATATATAGATAGATCGATCGATCTATCTATCTATATATATATGTGTGTGTGTGAATTATTTTATAGTTGCTTTCACTTCCCCTTGGCTTGGCTGGTCTTTTATTCAGTGTTCTCCATTGTTAACCATCTTTCTCAGTTGTGACTTTTTGAGCATTTAGTTAAAAGTTCTTACACAGTTCCCAATTATCATTCACATTTTTGTGTGTAAATTCTTTCTTCCAGCTGATTTGACTGAGTTATCTTCATCTTTGTGAAATTAGCCTTTTAAAACATTACTTATCCATATTACTGGCTTGGACATTATTAACAAATGCGATCAAATCATAATCACTTGCATCTCTGAATGTTTTAGTTCTGTGACTAATTCTTCATTTGTCAAGGGGAGGTCTACTCTAGATTTTTCCCCATATTGGATGCATCATTTTTTGAGTTAGGAAATTGTCATTTATAGTTTTAAAAATTCTGAGTATGTTTTAATACTGGCAGCATGAGACCCTCGAGCATGTGTCATTCAAATTGAAGTCCTCCCCAAGTTATAGGTAGGTCTTTTAAGGATACAGCCATCCTGTTCTCCATTGTGATTTGGTGGTCTGTAACAGCCACCAGCTAATACCCCATCTTGTGCCTTAATCTGTTAGAGAACATTGATCCATAAGCTTTCAAGATCACTTGCTTTTGACTTCTCAGTAACTCGGAAGCAGGCAGTGCTGGTTTTGACAGAATGCCAATCTCCACCCCCTTTTGTCCACTTAGGGCAGGTCTTCACTACCCGCCGGATCGGGTAGTGAAGACGTGATAAAATCAATCCCCGATCACACTCCCCATCGACTCCGGAACTCCAGCTCGCGAGAGATGGAAGCGGAGTTGACGGGGGAGCGGGAGCGGTCGACTCACCGCCGTCCACACAGCCAGGTAAGTCAACCTAAGATACACCGACTTCAGCTACGCTATTCGCGTAGCTGAAGTTGCGTATCTTAGGTCGACCCCCCCACTAGTGTAGACCTGGGCTTAGTCTTTCCTAAATAGCTACTTATAACCATTAGTTTTAACATTCCAATCATGCTAATTTTCCCACTGGGTTTTAGTGATATGAACAAGTGAGATGATACACTTGTAAATGAGCAATTCCATTTCTACTTTTTTATTACCCAGCCTCCTGGCATTGATGTATAGGCAATTATAGCATTTCTTCTCTTCACATCCCTTTGTTCCTTGATTCCTTTTGTTTTCAACATCATTTGTTCCCTGTTTTCATCCTCCCCTTTTGTTAGTTTAATGCCCACCTGTCTAGTCTAGGCAGTCTGTCCCCTAGAAGATTGGTTCCCGTTCTCCTGGGATGAAGGCCATCCAAGCTATACAGCCCCCTCTCTCCATAGAAAGTAGACTAGTGTTCCATAAAACATTGCTCTGCACTGGTTTAGTTCAGGCCCAAAGCTCTTGCTCAACAAATGTTTTTTTACATCTCTTGTATGTTGTATTTGAAAATAGGTTTTAATTAGCATCTTTGTGGGTTTGACCACCACCTTGCTGAAAGGTTACTCTTCTAACACCAGTAGTATAGGATCCTAGTGGAGAAAATGGCTTACTGGTTTCTATCATCTTTATAAGCAGATTTAACAATGACTTCACTGTATAGTCACTAGTCTTTGGTTTAACTGATAAATAAGATAGTTCATGTGATAAGCTGTGGAGGATGGGAAGCTTACTGCAGGTGTTGAGGAAGAACCTTTCTGCAAACAGAGTGTACTTGGACAGCTGTCTTCTGTATTCCAATAGGATAATGTTCACTAGCTCACCCTCTGCTTGATCTTGCAGTGAAGTTATAATGTCATATTTGTGACATTAGTGTGTTGGCATCACTTCAGGGTTCCCTGATATCAATTCAGTATTACAGTGGGTGTGCCCTCTGGGGAAATGTACCTTCAAATAAGCCTCTCATTAGCCTAGTAAACTGTGCCAACTACTAGTGGGTGTGTCAGGAATAGCCACGAGGAGTGGAATCTGCCAGAAGCCTCAAGAACTGAGCATCTCTTTGACCTGCATCTTGTAGTATACGAATCCTTCCTGCAATCTGGATATGTTCAGTTAGCTGCTGGTGTCTGGGATAAGCCACAGCACAATTCTCACTGTTCTAAGTTTGTGATTATGAATAATGGACTTTGTTTTATAAATTAATGTTTTTGGTTGAGATTAAAAAAATAAAGCTGTAACAGGACACTTTAGAGACCAACCTGTAGAATTCAGGTAGGGAGAGAGGCAGACTGTAAAAGAGGGGGAGAGAGAGGAGGAGGGGGAGGGAGAGAGAGAGTGTGTGTGTGTGTGTGTGTTCCACAGCATGAAGTTCTCCAGTGTGTAGATTGAGTCTTATATTACCAGAATCCCAAATGTAGCCAGCAGAAGTTTTGAAAGCATATATTCTTCTTCTAGAAGTGTCCCTGTGGGTGTTCCGCTTTAGGTGTCTTGATGCCATGTGCTTTTAATCAGAGATTTGTGGTAGCAGTGCCTGGTTGGGCCATGCACACGGTGTAGCCATCTCGCGCCCTGCCAAGCGGTTACATTAGTGGTGTGCAGCCAACCCCCCAGTTCCTTCTCTACCACTTTTGGCTTGAGTCGGAGTGACCAGCAGCACCCTCTCTTACCTCAAATAAGCTTAATAGTTCATAGTTGTTCCTGATAGTGTTAGCTTAGTTGTAGTTAGCTGCCCCATCCCCTTGCCCTTCATATTTAATATTTTACTTTTTCATTTTAAAAAAATTATATTTTTCACCTTTCCTCTTTTACCCCTGCCTCCCTTGTCAGGTACTCAGCTATTGCCTTAAAAGAAAAAGGGCGGGAGGGGAATGGAGAAACAGGGATAAACCCTGTTTTTCTTTCCAAGGACTTGTTCTCTCAAGCCTGCCCAGCGCACCTGGCTTTAAACACTGCCTGATTTGCAGACTTTCCATACTGGTCTCTAACGGCTATGCACAGTGTCCCCCCTGCCTTGGCAAGACACACATTACCCAAAAGTGTCTGCACTGCAGAAAACTGACAGCCTGGACAAGGAAGGCCAGGGATCTCCAATTGAAGCTCCTTATGATGAAGAAATCCCTCAGACTGGCCTCCAAGCCCGAGTCCAGGACGCTTCCTGGCCAACGGGCGGCAGCATCTGACGGGGTCTGCTTCAACAGCGGCTGCTAAGGAGCCTGCTTCTAGAAAGGATACCAAAAAGCCACACTCATCCCCACACCGAGAATTGCCTAAAAGAAAGTGATCTCCAAATGAAAAATCTGCCCCGGTATTGATGGCACCAAGAGCGCACCGGGAACGTCCGGTGCTGAGACTTTCCGAGGAGCTAAAGACCCTATGTGGGCAAGCTTTCTAATAGAGGTTCACACAGTAAAGTCAAGCCTCCCAGCTTGGCACCTACGCAGCAGAAGAAAACCTCTGCACCAAGCACACTAATCACATCAGCTATACCATCAGGGGCTCGTTCACCTGCACATCTACCAATGTGATATATGCCATCATGTGCCAGCAATGCCCCTCTGCCATGTACATTGGCCAAACCGGACAGTCTCTACGCAAAAGAATTAATGGACACAAATCTGACATCAGGAACCATAATACTCAAAAACCAGTGGGAGAACACTTTAACCTGTCTGGCCATTCTTTGACAGATCTGCGGGTGGCTATCTTAAAACAGAAAAACTTCAAAAACAGACTCCACGGAGAGACTGCTGAGCTGGAATTGATATGCAAACTAGACACAATCAACTCAGGGCTAAATAGGGATTGGGAATCGCTGAGCCATTACAAACATTGACTCTATCTCCCCTTGTAAGTATTCTCACACTTGCTTCTTATCAAACTGTCTGTACTGGGCTATCTTGATTATCACTTCAAAAGTTTTTTTTTTTTTTTTTTTCTCCTCTCTTACTTAATTGGCCTCTCAGACTTGGTAAGACAACTCCCACCTGTTCATGCTCTCTGTATGTGTGTATATATATCTCCTCAATATATGTTTCACTCTATATGCATCCGAAGAAGTGGGTTGTAGCCCACAAAAGCTTATGCTCTAATAAATTTGTTAGTCTCTAAGGTGCCACAAGTACTCCTGTTATTTTTGAGGATACAGACTAACACGGCTGCTACTCTGAAAGCAGTACAATGGCGCCATCTGCTGTACCTATGAAGCACAGCTCTGTCATCTGCACCGACAGCTTCAACTCTTATTCCTGGTCAGTGCACGTCCCTGGCACCGAGTGTCACAGTTCCGCAGCAATTGGGCGTGTGGACCTGAAAGTGACCTCAACACTTGAATCTCCTCTACTTGGTATGGACATTACCCCATCTAGACCAGGACCAAGCCTGTTAACCACTCCCTGTGGATCAGCCCCTCCTATCTCCAATGATGAGGAAGAAGAGGATGAGGCAGTAATATACACTTCATCACTAAACATCTACAGACATGCAGGGCTGGTATGGTCAACCATGGGCACTGCCTCTATACCATTCCCACCAAACTGGCCATACTGGGATCCACGGGTAATGTATAGGGCCCAAAACCTCAGGCCCCCTATCCCGTCTAGGTCCATAGTAGCATGGTCCTCTTTGCCAACTGTCCCAGCACTCTCAGAGACACAAGAGGAAGAGACCCAGGAGCCTGAGGACACAACTGAAGGTGACACTTTGCTGCCCACTCACATCTCATTCTTCTCTCCTCCTCCCCCCTTCCCCCAAACTACAGGGGATGATTTTATATCTTTTCAAGACCTCTTCAAAAGCACAACTACCAGAGACTTAACACAAGCTCACGGACATACTCCAGGCATCCCCAGCAGCAAAGATAGCCCTGCCAATTCATGATGCTATCAGGGAGCCTGTAAAAATAACCTGGCAGACACCTTCTACAGCCCCTCCCTCGTGTAAGCGGTCTGATAAACAGTATTACATGACAGCAAAAGGCGCTGAGTTTTTATTCACTCACCCCGCACCAAACTCTCTGGTGGTGGGTACGGTCAACCAAAGGGGAAAACAACACCAGTCCAGAACGACCCCATATAATAAGGATTAGAAAAGGCTAGATCTCTTCGAATGGAAAGCCTACTCCTCCGCCACACTCCAGTTCCACATAGCTGATTTTGCGGCCCTACTGGCAAAATACACACACAGTCTGTTTGCTAAAATGTCAGAATTTATTGAAAGTTTGCCTGATGACAAAAAAGAGCAATATAAGGCAAACATCTCATCGCCAGGATGGCTCTACAGGCCTCTCTTGACTCTGCAGACACAGCAGCATGGTCCATTGCTACATCTATGGTCATGCACCATGCATCCTGGCTCCATCTTTCTGGGTTCCCAAGGGAGGTCCAAGCAACTGTTGAGGACTTGCCCTTTGAAGATCAAAAATTATTCACAGACAAAACCGGTGTCTCTCTACGCACCCGAGGGTGACCTTAAAAGCCCTGGATATCTTTATATCTGCAAATAAGAAACAGTAGGTTTTACAACCAGAGATTCCGGTCTCTGCCATACTTCCGACCACAAAGACAGTACAATCAATGGCATAAACAAAAATGGAACAGACGTCGGCAGAACCAAGATCAACCTTTGACGTCTCAACCATCCACCACCAGACAATCATTTTGAAGGTGTGATCGAGGGCACGAGACCACCACACTCTGATTCCGAAACCAGATATGGTGCCCCACCCATTTGGAGACCATCTGTCACCATGCTACCCAGTCTGGAACACCATCATGACAGACAAATGAGTTGTAGAGATTATCCAGAAGTGCTACTCCATCCTCTTTTTATTTCTATCCCACCCCTCTTCCCCGTCCCTCTTCAGGGACCCCTCTCACGAGCACCTGTTGTAACAGGAAATAAACCACTTCATACAATTAGGTGCCATAGAACCTGTACCATCAGAACACGGGGAGAGGTTTTTATTCCCATTACGTTCTAACTCAGAAAAAGACTGGCAGGTGGAAACCCATCCTGGATTTACAAAAACTCAACAAATTTATGAGAACACAACATTTCAAAGTGGTGACTCTAATGTCAGAATTATTGTGGTTAGAGAAAGGACACTGGCTTTTGGCCCCCGACCTCCAGAATGCTTATTTTCATCTTACCATTCACCCGCCACTCAGAAGATTCCTGAGATTCAGCCTAGGGAAACAGCATTTTCAATACAGAGTACTACCCTTCGGCCTTTCCACTGCTTTTCCTAGCTTTTTAGTCTGAGGGCTTTGCGTTTCAGTGATGAGGCTGCTGTAAATTGGTTTGCCAAGCTCCGCATCCAATAAGAAGAATGGTTGGGTTAGTGGTGGTTGTACTTGAGACATCTTAACTGTTACACAATGCCACGGTTTTGTGTTGAAATTGTAGCTATAATTTATAAGTGACTAAATTTGGCCACAGCTTTTTTCCTCAATAAATTGAATCTGTGGACACATCCCTGCTTACTGAAGTCATGCACATGCTGCTGCATGTCCTGCTAAAGAGTTTCCAGTGCTTTGCTGAAAGAGCAATACTGGGAAATGGCAGCCAAAATATAGATACAGTAGAACGTCAGAGTTATGAACACCTCGGGAATGGAGGTGGTTCGGAACTCTGAACAAAGCATTATGGTGGTTCTTTCAAAAGTTTACAACTGAGCATTGAGTTAATACAGTTTTGAAACTTTATTATGCAGAAGAAAAATGCTGTTTTTAACCATCTTAATTTAAATGAAAGAAACAGAGAAACAGTTTCCTTACCTTTGTCAAATCTTTTTTTAAACTTTCCCTTTTTTGGTAGTTTACGTTTAACACAGTGCTTCACTGTATTTGCCTTTCTTTTTTTGGTCTCTGCTACTGCCTGATTGCGTGCTTCCAGTTCCAAATGGGATGTGTGGGTGACTGGTGTGTTCATAACTCTGAGGTTCTACTGTATTTGCTGGCCTACACTGTTGTTGACGTCACCAGGCATCACCATCACCCTAGGTAACTTGGGAGGGTGGAAAATCACAAGTGTCAATGAAGCCTTCCTGCACTAGGCCTGAACCAAACTCCTTCCATGTTTAA
This sequence comes from Emys orbicularis, assembly GCF_028017835.1. Taxonomy (NCBI): domain Eukaryota; kingdom Metazoa; phylum Chordata; order Testudines; family Emydidae; genus Emys; species Emys orbicularis. The sequence goes on from NC_088701.1 coordinate 9,843,664, forward strand.
ACTCTAATCGACCTCAAAAGCCAGGTGCAAGTGGAATGTATAAGCAACCTGCTATCAGTGGTAACCCCCCTTACCGGTAGCAAGCGGTAATAATGAGGCCTGCATGTTTCTGGCTGAAGGGAAAAAGGACAAGATAACGGTTTAAAGAAGTTACTAACAAACTAGGCTTATAGCTGCCAAGAATGACTTAACTGCTTAAATGTACTTGATATTTGCTTAGTAACTGTTACCAGGGAAGGGAGGGGTAAAGGGGGAGGAAGGGAGGGGTAGCGGGGGAAGGGGGGGTGAGGCTTGACTGCAAAAGGTATAAAGGAAAAAAAATTTTTTCTGTTACTGTGCTTGATTTGAGACGTGCCAGTCTCCTTGCACCGCTTTGAGATCTCAAATAAACTTTGTTTGCTTCTCCACCTGGTGTGTTTATTGGCGCGAAGCACACCGGGCCACGAACCTTCGCTGTTGCTTTGCCTCGGGCACCCTGTGCTGGCAACAGTCTTGGCGTCCCTGGGTGGGCTCGAGGCTGAAATTTAGCCTTGCCCGGACCCCTCTCGGAGGTTGGCAGATTGCGGCGACGACCGATGCCCAGCGCGCACTGGTAACTTTACCGGGGGCCTCGGCGGAGACGTGGTTTGGTCGACCCCAGAGGGCACAACGGTGCAACGCGCTCGAGTAGTGGAGAAGCAGCTGCGGGCGACGGTGGGGAACCGGTCCCGTGGATAGGGCGACGGTGCAGAACCGGACCCTTGGATAAGGTAGGAACAGTCCAGTGGGGACTTTATCTGTCTTGACCTGGGGACGCCCAGTGTCTACCTGTTTTGACCTGGGGACGCCCAGTGTCTCCCTACGGGGCAGGGACAGAGTACAGCAGGCAGGGCAAGGTGTACACCCTTGGAATGCATTCTGGTGAACTGGAAAGTGTTTGGATCGGATCCATTGATTAAAAGTAAACTAAAAAGATTCTGTACAGTAGACTGGCCTCAATATCAGCTAGAGGACCAGGAAAGGTGGCCACCGGAGGGATCACTTAATTATAACACGATCCTTCAGTTACTTCTGTTTTGTCAGCAAACGGGTAAATGGAATGAACATATGTATGTACAGTGGTTTATGTTGCTAAGAGATAGGTTAGATATTTTGCAAAAGTGTAATTTGACTCCGACAGGTTCGGTAGTAGCTACTGTTAGTCTCCAGAACCCCCCCCCCCACACACACAGCTGTAATGGCAGGTCCGGTGTCCCCTTCGGCTATCACACCCCCACCATATAAAGACAAGGTGTCTCAGGTTCCAGAGATTGCCCCCTCGGTGGAATTTTATCCGTTGATCACTGAGACCATGGTGTCCAGACATGGCTCAGATAGGAATCAGGACACTACTATGCAGGTTTACACCCATGTGCCTTTTAACCCGGTGGACCTAGCAGCCTTTAAGGCACAGGCAGGGGAATTCTCTACAAACCCAAGCAAGTTTATCTCGGTCTTTGAAGGGTGCCTGGCTAGCTGTAAGCCTGACTGTGATGATTGTAATGTCCTTATGCGGACCCTGCTGTCTGAGGTGGAGCGTAATCAGGTTGTGTCTAAAGAAAAGGAAAAGAGGCAAGCGAAAATGATGGTTGCAGCAGTACAGGCAGGGGAAAATTCCAGGAAAGGGAAGGGGCCTGGGAATGAAAGGCCGTGGGCGTGGGTGCCCTGGCTTACAGGAAAGGCGTCTGGGTCGCAACCAGTGTGCCAGATGCCGAAAGGAGGGACACTGGAAAAATGAGTGCCCCGAAAGGAAAGGTACCCCTATGATGGCAGCGGAGGATCAAGAATAGGGGTGTCAGGGAAGACTGACTATCCTGCCCCTGGAACCCTGAGTAAAAATGCGGGTGGAAGATTCGGACATAGACTTTTTAATAGACTCTGGAGCTGCACAAACTGCCGTAAACCAACCCCTGCAGCTGCCTGTGTCAGAGTCCCTCACTGTGGTGGGTGCCACAGGGAAAGGAACCAAGTGCCCAGTATATGCCCCAGCGGAATGTGCTTTGGGGAACAGAACTCTATTTCACAAACTGGTTTACCTCCCCGATTGTCCAACACTTCTACTGGGACGGGACCTGCTATGTCGCTTAGGAGCCACCCTGCATTTCACCCAAGATGAAATAACCCTCACCTTACCCCCAGAGAATGCCTGGATAATGACCCTTGCAATTGAGCCCTCAGCCTTGCAAGCCCCAGAGTGGAGTCAGTGGGAGGACAAAAGGAGGGTTAAAAAGCAGCTTTGTTGGACAGTGTTGGCCCAGGGATTTAAAAATTCCCCCACCCTTTTCGGCCAGGCCCTGGCCAGAGACTTGGAGGAGTGGGACAATGAGGACAGGGTCCTCCTCCTGCAATATGTGGATGACTTGTTAATTGCCGCTGTGGGTCTCACCTCTTGCCTTAAAGCCACTGTGAGCCTCCTGAACTTTGTTGGACTCTTCAAAAGTGGGTGTGCTCGTCCTGGTTTGTTGCTCCAAAGCTCTGTATAGAAGTTATTTTACTGGAAGGGTGTATAATGGCAATGTGTATGTGTTCATTGTTGGGAAAAGGTGTATAAGTGAAGAGTGGAAGTTTCCTTTGTAAGTTAAAAGAAGCCAAGAAGGAGAGAAGGAAAAAGAACAGAACGAGTTAACTGAGGAAAAAAATATAGCTAGCAAGCTCAGTCCAAAGATAAGGTGCTGGCACCATCCAAGGACATTGTCCACAGCTGCAAAACACTGCCAGGCATTAATGAAATGTGTAAGGTTTCTTTTCTCACAGATAAAAGAAGTGCTAACCAAAGACCCTAGCAGCCCTGCCATTCATTGAAATAAGGAGACTGAGTCTACGTAAAGTCCATCAACGAAAAACTGCTTTGACTCCACACTGGAAAGGCCCTTTCCAAGTCCTGTTAACCACTAACACCGCTGTGAAGTGCCAAGGACTGCCTACCTGGACCCATGCTTCTCACTGTAAAAAGACAAGGTGAAGTGCTAGTAACCTCTCCCTTGTCCACTGACAGACCTACTGTGCCTTTGGATTTTTCTAAAAAGAAGCAAAACTATTACAGGGTGATGTGCTAGTAACCTCTCCCCTGTATGATGCTAAACCACACTGTTTCAGGAAAAGAGAAGAAGAAGCATTTGCTTCATTGAAACCACAAAGTCCAGGAATTCCTGACTACAAAAGACATTAAGAACTGACCCTGGTGAAGAGACAAATAATTATATGCTGTCAGGGAGGGTCTTACCCAGCTTATGAATACATATTTTCTAACCTCTGGACTTAGACCCCTGGCCTTCCAGGTACAGGCTGAATGTCTAGTCTGCCAAAAGAACAACCCTCGACCAGGAGTGTCAGTGCCACCAGCCACTCTGGAACCTACCCCAGGCCCGGGGCTGGTTTGGCAAATAGACTTTACTGAGTTCCCCCGGACCCAAGGATTCAGATACCTTCTCGTCTTGGTGGATCGATTCAGCGGATGGCCTGAAGCCTTCCCATGTCGTAACAACACTGCCAAAACGGTGGCTCTGAAATTTGTCAAGGAGATCATTCCCCGCTTCGGACTCCCCCAGTGGATGGAATCTGACAACGGAACACACTTCACATCCCAAGTCGTTCAAAAGATATCGGATGCCCTGCAAATCCCCTGGAAGCTCCACACTCCATGGCGACCACAGGCCAGTGGAGTAGTGGAACGCACAAATCAGACACTTAAGTGGCACCTCTCAAAGGTCTGCCAAGAGGCTTCCCTTAAGTGGCCTGATGCCTTACCCCTTGTTTTGCTCCGCATTCGCGCTCTCCCAAAGGGCAGGTTAGGGCTCAGTCCCTTCGAGATTATGTTTGGAAGGGCATGGCCTATGAACGGTACACCGGTTCTGGCAGTGGAGTGGGAAATGGGATGTGGCTTTTTCATCTCAGTATATGTGCTCTCTGTCTGCTGTTCTCTGTTCTCTCCACAGGTATACCAGAGATTTGCAGCCTCTCCCGCTGGATGCCCTGATCCACTCCTTGCAGCCAGGTGAATCCGTACTCGTTCGGACCTGGAAGGACGAGCCTCTCCAAGAGAAGTGAAAGGGACCCCACACCGTCCTGCTGGTCTCCCACACAGCAGCAAAGGTCGAGGGACACAAGAACTGGATTCATCACTCTCGTCTGAAGGCAGTGCCCGCTCCTGAACGGTGGACCGTCCAGCCTACGGAAAAGGACTACCAGCGACGACCTGGGACTTTAACAGTTTTCAAAAAAACAATAAGATCTGCTGGAAATGCCCTGTGGTCTCTTTGAACAGTCGCAGCGCACTCCCTGCGAAAACTCTAAGCGTTGGTTGTGTTTACTCTCACAGGACCGGCCTAACCTGGTGGCCTGGTCCCTTTTGTTTTTAATCTGCCTACTATTGGTAATTGTTATTTTGTGGGTATTTGGGGAATTGTAATTGTTAGGCCTTAGGGTCACCTGCCCAGCATGAGTTCAGGTCCAGGGTCTGCCACAGTGGTACTCTTTGCCATAGGGACACTCCTTTCGTTACCTCCCGTTTCCCCCAGGCACATGTGGGATGGAAAGGAATCCCTACTAACTTGGAAACAAACACCTATGAGTCCCTGAAGATTTGCTTTGCCCAAAAGTTTAACCTCTCTAACTGCTAAGTATGCTCCCAAATCCCGCACCACGCAGTAGGGTTACCCTGGAGGGTAGTTCCCCAAAATTGGTCAAATATCTGCTGGGGATGGTTCAGTAGGGGAAGAAATACCTCGGGTACCTCCTTGTCGCAAAACTGTACCATTGAATCCCAGTATGCATTAAGGGACAACCCCTGGCCGCCCCAGGCAGCGTAAATCTTTGTATGCCACCTCAAAGCCCATTAAGAAAGAAGACAGGTTGGGTATAATCCTCCTCCCATCCTATGGGGTGGGACGGCTAACCCAATTTTATCGTAGGCTCTCTGTGTTTCTCACCAAGTATGCCAATAAGACCTTAGCCATAAAGAAAAGCCTTAACTCAGAGCTTTACCAGCTCCGGTTGCTGTCCCTGCAAAACAGACAGGCCTTAGATTATGTTTTAGCCTCCCAGGGCGGGGTGTGTGCCCTTATTGGAAGTGAATGTTGTACTTATGTCCCAGAAAACTCACAGGACATTAACAAGCACATCCTATCAGCCAAACAGAGCAGTGGAAGGCCCAGGAAAGGGAACCCACAGGTTTCGATTCCCTTTGGAGTTGGCTGCCCAACCTAGGAGGACTGGGAAATAGCCTTGTGCGTCTCCTCCTCACGGGTGTGGTACTGTGCTTGGTCACCCTCCTCCTGATTGCCTGTTTTAAGATGCTCCTCCGTAAGCTTTGTGCCCCCCGTTCCCCAGAAGTCCCGGCATACCCTCTCATTGAGAACCCCAGCTTCATAGCACTCAAATCATATCTTGTCCACAGAATATGAGAAAACTCAGCCAAAAGCTTGTTGAGTATTCTCAAAGGAGGGAGTTGTTGACGTCACCAGGCATCACCATCACCCTAGGTAACTTGGGAGGGTGGAAAATCACAAGTGTCAATGAAGCCTTCCTGCACTAGGCCTGAACCAAACTCCTTCCATGTTTAAACTCTAATCGACCTCAAAAGCCAGGTGCAAGTGGAATGTATAAGCAACCTGCTATCAGTGGTAACCCCCCTTACCGGTAGCAAGCGGTAATAATGAGGCCTGCATGTTTCTGGCTGAAGGGAAAAAGGACAAGATAACGGTTTAAAGAAGTTACTAACAAACTAGGCTTATAGCTGCCAAGAATGACTTAACTGCTTAAATGTACTTGATATTTGCTTAGTAACTGTTACCAGGGAAGGGAGGGGTAAAGGGGGAGGAAGGGAGGGGTAGCGGGGGAAGGGGGGGTGAGGCTTGACTGCAAAAGGTATAAAGGAAAAAAAATTGTTTCTGTTACTGTGCTTGATTTGAGACGTGCCAGTCTCCTTGCACCGCTTTGAGATCTCAAATAAACTTTGTTTGCTTCTCCACCTGGTGTGTTTATTGGCGCGAAGCACACCGGGCCACGAACCTTCGCTGTTGCTTTGCCTCGGGCACCCTGTGCTGGCAACACTGTGATCTCTTAATTTCAGGTTGCTATCCTAGTTAGAACTTCTGCAAGCTAAAAATCAGTCATTTTTTGCTCATGATTAGGTTTTGTTAGTGATTGGGCGAATGGATGTTCCAAATAGTATGTAAGTTAAAATGTCAGGAAGTCCCTGTCTAGAATGATAGGTGCTCCTTTTCCTGCAATTTGCATATATAAAAATAGAACTGTTGCTAAACAGACACAGTGAAATATATCTGATGTCTGCTAGGAGGGTACTCTTGTAATGCCTGCTGGCTTGCAATGGGTGGGTGTCTTTCTCAGAAGTACTGCCTCCTAGCATGAGACGACTGTGCTGGCAAACGTCACCCTGCAAACACTATCAAAAGGAGGCAGTGCTTCTGGTTAACACCAGGTATGGTACCAAGTATCAGAGGGGTAACTGTGTTAGTCTGTATCCACAAAAACAACAAGGAGTCCAGTGACACCTTAAAGACTAACAGATTTATTTGGGCATAAGCTTTCGTGGGTAAGAAACCCAGAAGAAGTGCAAAAAGAAGTGGGTTTTTTACCCACGAAATCTTATGCCCAGATAAATCTGTTAGTCTTTAAGGTGCCACCAAGTATGGTGGAATTCCTCAATTACTTAGGGGCATGACTTTCAAAATGCCTTTCCCATCCTTTAATGTGGAAACCCTGTGTTCACAGGTATCTGGCTTTTGCACAGGTATCTGAGGTTCTTGTTGCATTTCACGTTAAAAGTTGCCTCCTGGGAGTTCCTGCTAGCCGGCAGATGGATGATCTTTCTCTGAGACTGTTGCAGATGTGTTGACGTGGCTGCTTATTGCCACTGAATAGCAACGGCTGTTGTTCATTGATGGGTATTGACTGCTTCTGAAGGAAGTTCTGCCCAGTGCGGTACCACAAGCCTGGTAACTGGGAACTGTAGCCAGGTGAATGGCCAGAAAAAGATAAGCAGGCAGGGGAAGGAGAATAGACTCTCACCTGGCTCTGATAGGGACCCCTCTGAGGGCAGTGTGTCTTTGGACCTGATTCTACTTAAAATGGACCATGGAAAATTTGATTAGTATCTGTCCTGAATTTGATTACTCGGGGAAGGATGCGCTAAAGTATTGTTACCCAAGCACCACTATTTAAAAAATAATAATGACCATTATGAAATGTGCATTTGTTGCCTGATCAAAATGAGTACGTTTGAAGCATTAAGTGTGGCCCTTCTTTATTCCTTCATTTTTTGACAGTTACACCCAAGCCAGGAGCATCTACGGTACAAAACGTAACTCAAGCATCATCCCCAGCTCAGACGCAGGCCCCACAACAGAATCTTCAGTCTGTGCAAACAACTCATTCCTTTCCTTCTGTGACCCCTGACCTTATTGTCCAGCCTCCAGTAATGACAGTGGTGCCTCCTCAACCACCTGCACCTCCTCCCCCACCTTCTGTTCCCCCAACCCCCGCTCCCCAGCCCATTCAGGCACACCCACCTGTTATCCCAACAGCTGCATAGCCTGTGAAGGTGAGTAAACAGGGACTCTGTGGAGTTAGTGAGTCAGGATTCTTTGTGTTCAATTTTCTCTCTAGAAGAGAGAAGATTTTTATTGGATGACTATTTTAAAACATTCACTGTGAAGTCCCTTTCATCTTAGGGTTTAAAATTGCTTTACAGATTTTTACTGATTGGAGGGATGGGACTGAGACACACAGAAGTGAAGGGTGGGATTTTCAAGAGCACTTAGGAGAGTTAGGCTCCTAACTCCTCATTTGTCTTCGAAAATCCCACCTGAGTTACTTGTCCAAGGTCATACAGCAGGTCAAGGGCAGAACCATAGATTGATGATTAGGGTCCAGGAGTTCTGATTCTCAGTCCTCTTCTCTAACCACTAAGACCCTGCCTCACTTGTCCTTATCCATTAAAAGTAGAATCTGTTTTCCATAGATTGTTGACTGTAGCAAAGTCATTGAGTAGAACAGTATTTGCCCATCACAATTTCCACTAAACATTTAGCCAGCAGCCTTGTGTACTGGGGTTAATAGTGTTTTTTTTTTTTGAGGCTTTTCAAGGAAAAGAAAGCCATCTGGCTTGAAAAGCTGTGTCACTGTGGCTAAGCTATCCAAAAGTGACTAGTAATTTTGGGTGCCTCAATTTTTGGATGTGCAACATAACATTCTTTAAATTTACTATTCAAAAAGAGCTGAGTTCCCACCCAATAAAATTGGGCTCCTTTATTATGTCTCAAGTTGAGTACCTGAATCACTAGTTGCTTTTGAAAATTTTGGCATACATCTTCAGCAGATCAGATCCTGCTAACTAATATTTCTTATTTTGAGCAATGCCTTTTATATCATTGCATCAGTAAGATTGCCACTTCCTTTCTCCTGAGACATGGCACCTGACAGCCACAGAAGTTCTTGACAGAGTTAGGTACCCAAGTTATATGACCCTTCAGTGGGAGTTGGTCACCTGATTGCCTTAGGTACTTCTGAAAATCCCATCAAGCAACTCAGCCAAAATAATCCAAGATCTGGGCTTCTGTAAACACCGCACAAGCTGTAGAAATGAATCCTAAGAGGTTTACTTGACCCTAACATGGTTCTTAAGTAAAAGATTTTGAATACACCTCTACCCCGATATAACACGAATTTGGATATAACGCGGTAAAGCAGCGCTACTGGGGGGCGGGGCTGCGTGCTCCGGCGGATCAAAGCAAGTTCGATATAACGCGGTTTCACCTATAACGCAGTAAGATTTTTTTTGGCTCCCGAGGACAGCGTTATTTCGGGGTAGAGGTGTACTCATTTAACCATCCTCTTGACCTTTGCTAATATAATAAAGATAATTTGTAGTTACACATTTTCTAGAGGGCTCAGTACAAACTGCTTCCAGCATGCATATTTATAGAAAGCTTTTTAACTTTTTAGTCCTATCTCACCTGAGTACTTAGTGGTTAGACTTTAATATACAACCAGAGGTGGATCCTGTGAATACAATAGTAACAAAAGAGCACAAGACTAAATAAAATATTATAATGCTGTTGTATTTGTTGTTTTACAGACAAAAAAAGGAGTGAAGAGGAAAGCAGACACCACAACGCCAACAACAATAGATGCAATCCACGAATCCTCCTCGCTGCCCACTGAACCCAAGTCTGCCAAGATGGGCCCCCGAAGGGAAAGCAGCCGGCCAGTGAAACCTCCAAAGAAGGATGTTCCGGACTCTCAGCAGCATGTGGTAGAAAAGAGTAACAGTAACAAAGTGTCTGAGCAGTTAAAGTATTGCAGTGGCATCATCAAAGAGATGTTTGCCAAGAAGCATGCTGCCTACGCATGGCCCTTCTACAAACCTGTGGACGTGGAAGCACTGGGACTGCATGATTATTGTGATATCATTAAACATCCCATGGTTCTGAGCACAATCAAAGTAAGCTCAGTTTCACATAGCCAAAAATTAAAAAAAATTGACTGTGCAGGAGGAATAACTTCCCTGGGGAAATGCAGTCTGTTTGACATGCCAACTCCTGTATATGGGCGTACGTGTGCAGCTGCATGCTTAACATGGTGTGTTGTAGATATCCACCAAAAATGTGTGTGTTGCAAAAGAAAGGATTCTTCTCTGGGACTCTGTCTGAAATCAATTAACCATTCATTCTGTGTAGCCTGAGAATTCTGGTAGGTGGAGTCTCTCATCTGTCCATAGTGTGCTACTCTTTAAGTGACAGGTCCTGAAAAGAAGACAGTCCTTTCCAGAATGGGTCTTAAAAAAAAAAAAAAATTGCCTGTGCATTTTTTAAAAGTAAATGTCCTCTACTATGGCCAGCCTACACTGAATACCCTTAGCCAAGATAATGGGCTCAATCAATCAGTACAGATTGCTGTAGTAGGGGAATTTTCTTTAAAAAACAAAAAAAAAGAAAAACCACCACCACATTGGCTATTCACCTTTAAAGGAAATGTTCTGCTTAATATAAAGCACTATGTTTCCAGAGCATCTAAATCGAAGCCTTCTGCTGTGAGGACACAGCTAGCTCCCTCTCATAGAGTATTTGGGAGTTACTTATCCAAGAGAAGTAATTGCAAAGCAGTCCATATCTCTGCTGAAAATGTCAATTCATTGTTTGGAGCACTGTCATTTTATAACCTCATCATGGACATAGCTTTAAACTGCAGAATTCTTTGGTTGTATCAATTTAACTCTGAGCCCTAATATTCACACAACCCAGGTTTCTTTTTTAAAATACTTTAAGCAGAAGAAAGAGACAAATTTCTCTCTCCCCCACCCCATATTGAGATTACTCTAGGAACTTTGCCAGAATGAAGTGAATGAAGGAGTATAGTTTTTTTCTTCAATTGAATAATTAAAAACTGTGCTGAAGATTGAGCTGGTACCATCGCCCCTTTTTCTGAATATGCATAATAACTTTGCACATTCTGTAGTATTCTCCAAATCTAACCAAAAAAACCAACAAAAAACAGCTAGGAAATTCTGAAAAACCACAAGTACAGAGAGGATCTGGATGGCTGAAGCATTGGTAATGGGATAACAAAGTTCTTTATTCCAGGTCACTGGTTGAAATTTAGTTCAAGTTGGTTGTGAGCAAAAATCATTGCCCATGACAACTGTTTTATGTTTATATGAAATGCATTGGTGGGTCTTGTTCCAGTTGCTGATGGTCAGGTGTCCACCTCTCAAAAAAACACCATCACTTTTGGCCTTGTTGTTGGCAGGCACAGCAGAGAGGCAAAGGATTGAATGAGCCATGGAGACAGAACTATCCTCAACTCTGGCTCCTTCAGACAAAAATTGAGGTATATAATGAGATGGTGTGGACAACTGTCGATAAATTGAGATCTGCACACATCAGGGCTTCACACCACTACATTCACTTCATAATAAAATGAGGTTGCTGTGCAGGGAGTTTATTTTAAGGCTTGTGTTTTCGTAATGCCCGACAGTCTCACTCTGGACTGACTAAGCCTGCACAGTTCAACTGCTTTGTTTCTTTAATCAAGCTCTATCTCTTCCCCGGGGGCGGGGATAAGATTCATCCTTAGATTCTTGGGGGATTTGTTCCCACACTACTCTCAAAAATCCTACATTGCCACAGCCAGTTGGATGTGGTTCCCTGTGTCTGACAGAAAAATGCCAAGCATGTTGCCTTCTTGAATGCTTCCAAGTTCCTGCTGACCTGAAGGAGGGATTATCCTGTGGTCCCAATTTCTAATTCCTCAAACTGTCACTGCTATCCTGGACTGACCCGACTTGCGGGATGTCTTTAACTGCTACTGACAGTTTGGGATTTCTCTTATAAGAAAGTGATATAAAGATTAAAAACTTGTTTGTTTAAAAAATAATTTCAGGTGTGTGTGTGAAGTTTTAGCGCATTGTTGTTCAAACAAAACCCTGCAGTGTGATTGGTAATGATGTTCATGGGCATGGGGACCAGTAATCTAGTGGATTAGTTCCTTCATACTGTCCTTTGAATTGGTAGTCAGTGAAAGTGTCTGCCACATGTGGGCAGTCGCGTTCTCCCATGTAGCTTGCAGCTGCCCGTTATTATGGATGGATGTTCTATGAAGGAATACCAGCTCCAGCATACAATGTTCCATTTTGGTCTCAGCAGTTTAGCTGCATTGTATGCTATTTCTGTAGTCGTCTTTTGGATGCACCTCCATGTTATAGTTCAGGATGGCTGTAATGTGCTCCATTTTATGTAAATCCAATGCAGATCTCAGGTTTCTGGCAAGTTTCCAAAGCAATGCTCCATTTGGCAAAGGTTAGATATAGATGGAGATTAGGTGGAAGCCCAGAACTCTATGGCTGCCATAGATCCAAGATATTTCTTGTCCATTCAGTAACTTGTTTTGCTTGCTCTGTTGATAGTGGAGTTTTGTTTTCCCTTCTAGTCTAAACTGGAGAACCGGGAATACAGAGATGCTCAGGAATTTGCAGCAGATGTCCGATTGATGTTTTCCAATTGTTACAAATACAACCCTGCTGATCATGAGGTGGTAGCTATGGCACGGAAACTGCAGGTAAAGAAACTGCTTTGTTAGAGTGCTTTTCTGTTTTGAACTCGTACCTGAAACTTTATCATAACCTATACCCTAAACTTAAAAGTAAAATAAATTGAAGTACAGAAATATACCAGAATGGTACACTAAATTTTCAAAAACAAATCTTCCACATTGCAGTGTTAGCATGAACTGTAGTTGCTATACCAGCTTGAACAGACTGAACTGGTAACTTTTTTTTTCTTCTTCGAGTAGTGTCCCTATAGGCACTCCACTTCAGGTGTGCATGCATCCCTTGCATCTTTGATTGGAGGTTTTCAGTAGCAGTGCCTGTTAAGCCCATGCATGAACTCCAGACATCCTCGTTCCCTGTCCCAACTATGAGTAGAGCTGTGTGGCAAACCTCCCTCAGCCTGAGAGAGTGTCTAGCATGCCTGCTTCTAGCGTTGCCCTAAGCTTGCTTTAGGATCATCTAATTTTTAATTTCGTGTAATTATTCACTTCTACAAGTTGTATTTTATAATTTCTTTGCTTCATTTGAGGCGAGCTTTTTTCAGTGCTTCTCCTTCTCCCCGCCTGAGGGGTTCCCTATGGGTTTTTTTGCCTTGTCGCCAGTGTATGCCAGGATCTCTGGGATTCAAGTACAGTCTCATGTCTCAGGAATCTGTCCCACTGAGTGCTGGACATTGCCAGTACAATTACTGTTTAGGGTACAGTCATATCTCTCAAAAGCACAATACCTATTTAACTTTAAGATCAAAGCTAGAAAAAAACAGGAGATTAAATTCAAGCTCCTCTACGATGGAGCACTCCCATCTTCGAATCCAGGCCACGATACTCCCCTGTACATCAGCCTTTGAGCGTAGTGCCTCATCAGCTTCTGCACCAGATTTCCCCCCACCTTTTCAGGGAAAGATGTTGGAGGGTACCAAATAGGCACTTCAAAAGAGGAGTTCTAGTTCTCCTCATGAAGAGCCTATTTCAAAAAAGCCCCAGTGTCTTCAGAAATTGACTGTCAGAGACCTCAGGTCCTGGACTGAATACTGCTGAGGCTCCAGGCTCTGGTAATACTGGGAAGTCTTCTAAGACTCAGAGCCCTTCAAAGAGCCACAGTAACAACCATACATTGGTATCAAAGCTATACTCAGTACCACCTAAGCATGAACGCATTAGGAGAGACAATACATTCTCTGCTTCCAGAAGTGCTGTACCGACAGGCCATCCTGTGCTGCCTTTGGTTTCTAGACAAGTGATCCAGGGTCCCTTGGTGCGTCCAAAGGAGTCGTCATCTTTGGTACCAATGACTTCTGCTAGACAGGACCCATCAAAGCAGGTCTCAACCTGGTACAGATTGTGGAACATTCCTCATTCTCAGCACAAATCCACCTGATACCACAAGAATTTAGGTATTCAAGAGACTTGTTTGTCTCAGAAGAGCCGAAGTCTCCCCTCTCAATGGGGAGTACCTGTTGATACTGATATCAACCGGGTCACCAGGATTAGATCTTTCCCTGGTGCCACCTGCTTCTCCAGTACTTTCTGAGCTAGGCAGAGCTCATCCTGTAGACAATAATGAGGACCTCTCTTCAGATTCCCAAATCTTTGTGCAAGGACCTGTCGGCATAGGGACATCTTCCCTAACACCTTTATGGAAAGAGAGGATCTAGAGGCAAGACAAATCTATGTCCCTTCTCATTGGTCTGAGCAGCATTGGATGCCATCTTCTGTGCTTAATGGCTTTCCTCAGTGGCTATATTAGAATCTTTGGGCCACCAATTAACGGTTTTCAAGAGCCTCATGCCTTTCTCATGGTGACCACTGGGAAGACTGTTGCTTCCAACTGACAGAACGCATGCACCTTGTACCTTTGTAACATAACATGCCAGGTTACATCTTTGCTCTGTCCAGGGATGGCTCAGGATAATTTATAGCCTGAAGAAGCACAATCTAGTGTCTTTCCTTCACTGAGTACTGGACTTACTCAGTTGGTGGAAGGACCCATCCAATGTTTGTGCAGGTGTTCCTTTCATCCAGCCTCATATCACCGTAACATTAGATGCAGCCATGGTGGGGTGCAGGGGCACACTTGGGGACGCTCACCATTCAGGGCAAATTGTCTGCCCAAGTGTCTCTTCTAGAGTTTCCAGAGGTGGACTTGTTTACTGCCACCACCAACAGGAAGTACAAGAAATTCTGCTCAAGAGGAGGGTGGACTCCTTTCCTCATTCCTTGGAAAAAAGGCCCCTTCTCCATGCATATCCTCCCACAGCTTTGATCTTGAGAGTGTTGAACAAGATCAGACAAGAAAAACCCAGGGCCATTTTAGTTATCCCATAGTGACCAAGTCAAGCGTGGTACCCTTAGCTGATTCGTCTTTGTTGTCTGGCATCTCCCCACTTGCTGTCTCAGGATTCCCGTTGGACTCTTCATCCCAACCTGGGAATTCTTCATCTCAGAGCTTGGTTCCTTGATGGTGCTTGGGGATAGCATCTTCCTATTCTGCAGAGGTATAACAGTGATGTTAAACAGCAGAAAGATATCTTGTGAAACATTTGCCTTCAGAAATGTAAGAGATTTCACCACTGTTGTACTGGGCAGCAGTTTTCACGTGTTCATTCTTCCCTCTTCGCTGTCCTTGACTACCTGTTGGAATTGAAAAAGTCAGGACTCTCCATGAGTTCAGTAAAGCTCATATGGCAGCCATAATGACCTTTCATTGCTGTGTTGAGGGATTCTCAGTGCTTGCTCACTCCAGGACAGCCAAGTTCATTAAGAGGTTGAACCTTTCCACTGAATAGAGCTCACCCCTAAACTTAACTTGGTCCTTAATTGTCCCCTTTGAGCCAGTGGCTGCCTGTTCCCATCTTCACCTGGCCATGAAAACTGTTGTCTTGGTGGCTGTCACTTCTGCCAAAACAGTTGGGGAAAGGGGGCTATAATCCCAGACCCTCCCTTTACAGTATTCTTCAGGGAGAAAGTTTCATTATGACCACATCATAGCCTTCTACCAAAGGTATATTTTAAATTCTGTATTAACCATTAATATTCCTGGATATTCATCTTCCAGTCTTCTTCCCAAAACCACACCAGACCACTGAAGATTTTTCCCTCCTCACTTTGGATGTCAGAAGAGCATTAGCCTTCTATCTGGACAGAACCAAACCATTTTGAAAGTCTCCCAGACAGTTTGTTTATAGACAGATCCAGAGGATCCACAATCTCCACTCAAAACTCTCAAGGTTCAGCCTCCTTCTGAAGTGCCTAGCCCATTCTACATGATCTCAGCATGCTTCTATAGCACTGCTGAAGGATATTCCAGTGGCTGATATCTGAACAGTGGCAACCTGGTCTCCAAACACTAAGCTTTGATTCATGCTGCCAGATCAGATGCTGTATTTAACATTGCAGTTATAACTTCAGTGTTGGACTCAAATCCAAAGCTCCCTCCTGCTTCCAGGGATACTGCTCGGGAGTCACCTGAAATGGAGCACCTATAGGGACATTACTCGAAGAAGGAGAGGTTACTCACCTTGTGCAGTAACTGCACTTCTTCAAGATGTCTCTCTATGGGTGCCCCACTACCCACCCTCCTTTCCCTCTGGTTCAAAGTTTTGTCTCGCAGAAATCACAGTGGAAAAGGAACTGGGGGTAGTTTGCCCATGCAGCTCTATATCTCAGTACAGGGCATGAGGCCA
Organism: Emys orbicularis; assembly: GCF_028017835.1. Taxonomy (NCBI): domain Eukaryota; kingdom Metazoa; phylum Chordata; order Testudines; family Emydidae; genus Emys; species Emys orbicularis. The sequence goes on from NC_088701.1 coordinate 9,859,431, forward strand.
TCAGGAGTGCTTGTGTGAGACAAATGGGCACTGCTGCTGAAACTCTCTGATACAAACACCTCCTGGGAGGCATCTGAAGTTGAGCATCCATAAGAGTGGTGGTGGGGGGGAAATATCTTGAAGAACTGTAGTTACCGCACAATGTGAGTAATCTCTCCTTGGTCTCTGTAACTGTGTACTTTGTTTACCACCCTTTAACTGAAGTGAAAACTTGTTTTGCTTCCCAGCTTGTAAAGCCTCAGAAGCAAATAACTTTATAACTAACTTTGTCGTACTCAGTACTCTGTGTTGCCATCACAGTAATCCTTTATCAAAATTCAGTAATCCTTTGCGTCAGAGCCTTTCATTAAAATGTGCAACTCTCCACTCACTTCTGCAGTCTGTAGGGCTTTTTTAAATAGCAGTGTAGCTTACAGAAGGGAAGTGTTTCACTCAATATGGAAACTTCAGTATTCCATGAAAATGTCTGTTTACATTCGTATTCAGAGCAGCTGGAATGACTCTCCTAGTTCCAGTAGCCTGTGTAGGAACAGTCAGTTATCTTTCAATAACTTCACACTCGTAACAGGAAGAAGATCCAGAATAAGAGCCCGAGGTTCCCACGGTGCTGTGCTCCCTTGTGCCATCTCATTTTTTATGCTGAAAACACACGTGCACACTCTGCATTGGGCATTTTGGCATGTAGTTTGTGGATATTGCTCGGCTTAGAACAGAATATTGAAGGCCTCCTATAACTATCATGAAAGCTACTCCATTGTATTGCCCCGTACACCATACTATATTGGTATACTTGGATGTTCTGCTTAATCTAGCCTTTTCAGTGAAGACCAGATCCATCCAGACTGACAGCTTGTCAGGATGGCTTTTTAAAGGGAATTATATTTGGCTGCAACTTAACTCATCATCTTGCTCCTGCATCTCCCCTCCCTTGGAGATGATCTTATATTGGAGAATTGTCAGGCACTTATTGATGTAAATGTGAACCGGAAACATGTAAAGTTTTCACCTTCCTTCCAAGAGGAGAAGAAACCTGAAAGCACTTTGCCCATTCATCAGGTCTTGAAGCATTTTGTAAGGGTTGGATTACAAACTATCTTCGAAAATATGTAGGCAAGCTACCCAAGGGAAAACTGAGGACTTCCTCCTGAAGTGAGCCAAAGTACTTCTCTCCAAGATATGCTTTGAGAGACTAATCTCTTTTGGTAGATAATATTCAAGGAGGTAGGAGCCATCGGGTGGTCATATGAAGATTTGGCTATTCAGCTGGAAGTTTCACATCTTTTTTCCATTTTAGAGCAGTTTAATCAGTTCTTTCTGCTTTCCAACCCCAGATATTGGGTTTTAAATTCCAACAGATCTAATTTAGGCTATGCACTTTGAGGACAGGGGAATTATACAGTTACTATTGTCCTAGGGATGTGTACTGCTGTATATTCTCAGACACTAGGTTTCACTGTTCTACTTTTTCAATGCTGGTTGCTCTTTTATGTTTTGACTCCAAAGGCACTATGGGTGGCTATTTTGTGGCTTCTTTGCTGCAATTGTGGGACTGTTTAAAGACATAATTAGCCTGAGCTTTCACAGCCCTAAAAAGCTGCTTCTGATCCATGTATGCAGAGTTGTTGTAGTTGTGTTGGTCCCAGGATATTAGAGACAATATGGGACAGGTAATGTCTTTTATTGGACCAATCTTCTGTTGGTAAGGGAGACAAGCTTTCACAGAGCTCTTCTTCAGGTTAAGAGAGACAGTGGTATTTGGTAGCAGCTGTCTTGTGCAGGGTAGGCATATGTGTTGTGCTGTAACCAAAGCTACCTAGTGAAACTATTGTTTCTGCTAATGATGTCCTAAATAACAGCGTTGTTTCTTTCACAGTTCACACACTGGTTCTGTTGGTGAAGGAGTTCTCCTTGAATACATTATTTAAGCTTCATGTTTTTGAATGACCTGATGAGAACCCAATGAATTGCACTCCTTAGTTAAGGCAGCCAGTGGTGACGTGGCAGATGTGGTCCTCATGGTACAGTGTCATGCATAAATAGCAGTGTTTTGCTGGATCCTGCCTACCAAATACATTTCAGATAAATTTTAAAACTCAGCCCCTTCCCCTTGCTACTTTAACCTCCATTTTTGCACCCTCTTCTCCTATATATACCTTCCATTGCTGGTTTTCACAGCTTTTCCCAAGCAACAGCAGAGTGAGACTGGCTTCTCTGATACTGAAATTCTAGTCAATTTCTGAATAGCTGCACTGACACTGACCAGTCTTAATTTTGCTCAGCTCTGTTTTTGAAAGCCTTAAGCAGCAAGAAGTACAGGGTGAAATCCTGGCCCTATTGAAGGCAGAGGCAAGATTCCTATTGATTTCAGTGGGACCAGGATTTCATCCACACACTAGACCTGTCTGCAGACTTAAGAAGGCAGGTCTGCACATTGGGAAGCTTTCTTCCCAGCCATTAAAGAGTGAAAACTTGCTTTTGTTTTTTAAAATGCAAGGTTAAATGCCACAGAAATTGTTGGCTTATATGCAGGGAATTTTTCCTATATGCCATTTTTTAATGTTTGTTTCATATTCCTCATGAATCTAAATTCCTATCACTTTTGCTGCTGTGTGCTGCATTTACTCAAGCTATATATATATGTCCTTCTATTCCTGTGTGGCTTTGGATAAAGAATCCTGCACTGTAGCTCAAAGGAGCATTAGATCTTTTGACTGCATCATCACACTGTGTGTGACCTCTCAAGTTTCTTGTCAGTGCATCATAACTGTCTAGCTACAGCAATGCTCAAAGCCACACTCTGAATTTCCATACTACTGAGTGATCTGCTTAGCATTTTACACAGCATGTTAGTTTTAAAAATCATTGTTAAAATTGTTAAAAGGAGAGAGATATGTTTTAAGGAGGAACTGAGGGATTCACCACAGAGAGCCTGCAAGCATCAATGATGCTGGTATATCTGACAGGAAGCACTTGGCTAGCACAAGGGAATTTAAATTACAGCTCACAGTTCTAAACATCAGGGCTTCGGTATATGGGTGCTGTACCAGGCTGCAGGCTATTACTACATGGAGATCACTGTTCTCCTTCCTCCCTGCCTCCTATAGTAATTTATTTGAAATCCTGGCCTCCCAGTCTCAGCATTCTGGGCATTTTCGCATTAATTGTGTCCTCTAACTTTGCTTAGGAGAATGAGACTAAATTATGAAGATGTGAAAAGTTAGATGCGGAACTCCTCCTTTCAGGCTTTGAAGTGATGTTAGGGATCCATGTTAAATCATCTCTATCAGATCTCTACCCAGTCTTCACTGTACAATACTGCATAGATGGATCCAACGATTGCATGACAAGGTCTTGGGCCAATCTGAAGGTCATTTTGTGCCCAGCCTTCTAGTATAGCACTAGAAGTGAGCAGTTTTAAGCCTGCTGACTGTCCTATTGTATAACAGAGGAGTGAAAGGCTGGTCTTTTTCCACTGAGTGCCTGCAACTTCAGAATGTTCTTCCCTCTGATATGCACCAAAATATATAAATGACATCCTTCCGGGCAAGATTTTAAAATAGTTTCCTGCTTTGTTTGCATTTTTATGGGGGTTTCATTTATTGCTGAATGGTGGGTTACAAGGGTTTCCTATTCACCAACTTCTGGAAACTTCTTAATTTGGATTCTGGTTTTTTTGAGCAGAGCTCAATCCTTTGTTTTAAGTGAAGAAAAAATTGGTTGTACCTCACTTGTCTATAGGCTTTTTGTCTGGAGAACATTTTGAGCACTGTCAGTTTGACTACTGTTCTACTTGGAGCAGGTTCACAAAGACAAGAAGTGTTGATAGGCTGGTGATCATAACTGTCTCATTCCATGCAAGGAAGTCTTCTATGTTGTTTTTGTTTGTTTGTTTGCATTACTTTAGCACGTAGAGGCCTGAACTGAGATTGTGGAACCCATACTTACAGTGGGTTGTAGCCCACGAAAGCTTATGCTCTAATAAATTTGTTAGTCTCTAAGGTGCCACAAGTACTCCTGTTATTTTTGAGGAACCCATAAGGATTCTCGTCCATGTCAGAGACAGTGGGATCAGTCCTGGGATGAGTCCCACCCCTTTTCCTGTATGGACCACTAGAGGCAGCGTATCCGAAGCAATTTTCTAGACCTCTGGCTCCACTGCACCAGGAAACTAGTCTCAAACATTCTCCTCCACCAAACCCCCAACACCAGAAGACCTTTGAGGGACAGGAGGCTAGGGTGGACAACAAGGCTACCCCTCAAACCCCTGTTTAATCTTTGTCTCTGGATGAAGTAGTCATGTTTCCATCACTATCGATGGTTGAGCTTTTTTGCTGATTACAGGATCTTGTGAAGAGGATGGTGGACACCCCCTTGATACCGCTTGAGGAGGTTAAAAACACACAATGCAAGCTCCTGGACACTTTGTAGCCAGTGACACCTACCCAGGTTGCGTTACCCAATAATGACGAGCTCATGGATCCAGCAAAGGCTGTGTGGAAAATTTATGGCACTATACGGGCAACTTGTAAATGGACAGATAAAAAATATTGTTACCCCAAGACTCAGGATTTTTGTTTGGCCATCCTCCAACTAATTCCCATGTTTTGGATGCCGTAAACAAGCCAGGTAAACAGCATTATTCCAGGTCTGCCTCTTATGACAAGGACCAGAAAAGGATAGACCTTTTTGGGTGAAAGGCTTACTCATCCGCGACCCTTCAATTTTGGATCACAAATTATCAGGCAGACATGGCTAAGTATGATGTCACAAGAGTTACAGCAAGTTTGCAACCTTTATTGAACATCTTCCACAAGAGCATAGAGAGCACTTTCAGGCTATCATTAAGGCAGTTATTAGCCAGAACCCCTCTCCCAGCATTCTTGAATGCTGCAGACACTGCTACTAGATCCATCTCCACAGCAATTGTCATGCACAGAGTGTCGTGGCTCCAGCTGTTGGGGTTCGTGAGAGAGGTACAAAATGCAGTTGAGGACCTCCTGTTTGATCAGAAGCTCTTCTCAGGAATACAGACGAGTCCCTGCACATGCTGAAGAACTCCAGGGCTATGGTGAGGTTTCTGGGTATATGTACTCCTACAAAAAAGAGGAGATTTAGTGGGTCTCAAACTGCCCAAAGATCATACCCAACACAATTCTCTGGATTTCACAGAACCTGCTAGAAAGAGACTGAGATTTCGGAGGGGAAAAGTTTCCCACCCACCTTCAGGAAGTACCCAGTCATCTTTGAAATAGCTATTTTGACAGGATGGTCAAGGGCTCAACTCCTCCCTCACCTCTAGTTTGCAAGCTGCGACCTTTTGCCCACCTCCACACTTTTGGAGACTGCCTTTCCCATTTCCAGCAGACACAAGTGTCATGGAGGTTATAACATTGGACTCCACCATCCACTTTGTCCCTTCCTCCCTTCCACATCCTCTTCAGGGACCCCTCTGAGGCTAGGTCTACACTACCCGCCTGAATCGGCGGGTAGAAATCGACCTCTCGGGGATCGGGGACGCGACAATCGATCCCCGAATTGACACTCTTACTCCACCAGCGGAGGTGGGAGTAAGTGCTGTCGACGGGGAGGTCGATTTTGCCACCGTCCTTACAGCGGGGTAAGTCGGCTGCGATACGTCGAATTCAGCTACGCTATTCGCGTAGCTGAATTTGCGTATCTTAAATCGATTCCCCGCCCCCCGTAGTGAGGACGTAGCCTAACAAGACTATACTGAGCCAAGAAGTACACTCCCTCCTTTGTTTAGTTGTACCAGCCCCGCCCTGGTGCAGCAGCGGTTAATCCTTTTCTTTGGGCTGAGGAGGCGGCCATGCTCCCTCAGCTCTGCTGGGCATGCTCCAGCGGGAGACAGGGTATAAAAGGAAGCAGAGCTGCTCAGTCTGGGCTGACCGCTGGCGAGGAAGGAAGTGCACTGCTGGCTCCTGTCTGAGGACTGCCTGCACTCCAGGATTCAGAGGCCAGTCAGACAAAGACAACCCCCCAGGCTCAGGATGCCACAGAGAGTGGAGAGACCGTGGGGACCCAGAGACGGCAAACTGCAGAGAATTGGGTAGGAAGTGACCCAGGGAAACTTGGCAGGGAATCAGTTGTAGAACCAGAGACTAGCTCGGCGTGTTTCGGTAGGATCCCCGGTGAGCTGGTGGTGGGCAACCCCACCACCAACAGGGCCCTGGGTTGGGACCCAGTGGAGAGGGAGGGCCCGGGTCCCCCTACCCTGGCCACCACTCATCCCAGCGTGGTGGCTCAGCTCACCCATACTATTGACTCTGTCCGCTAGGCCGCGCTGCCCTGGCAGCAAGGGCCGAGCTATTGACTCTGGCCGCTAGGCCGCGCTGCCCTGGCAGCAAGGGCCGAGCTATTGACTCTGGCCGCTAGGCCGCGCTGCCTCAAGACCAAGGACAGCCCTACAGACCCAGCCACAGGGCTGTAAAGCAGCTCTCCCCCACCCCCAAAGGGTGACTGGATGTACCAGCCCTGCGACAAGGAGCAGTAGACCTCACGGGAAAGGGTTTTACTCAAGGTATACTTTTGTATCACGTCTCAAAAAAGTTCCAGATGGTGGCTCTGGCAGCCCTAATCTCTTCTCTAAAGGCAGGAGATTGGTTTTCGGCCCTCGATCTACAGATTGCCTATTTCCATCTAGAGATACATCCTGCACACAGGGGATACCTGCACTTCACCATGGGCCAGGATTGTTTTTAGTGCTGAGTACTTCTCTTCAGACTTTGTTTGGCCCCAAAGGCATTCTGAAAGGCTTTAGCAGTAGTAGCTGCTCACCTTTGGTGAGAAGCAATTTTAGTCACCCGGTATCTTGACGACTGGTTAGTCAAGGGCTGATCTTACAAACCGGTACCAACTTCCATCCAGAGCCCCCTCTCTCCTCCAAGAATTGGGTCTCCAGCTAAACATTTAAAAAAAAAAAATTATCCACATTAGCCCCTGTAACAGAGAATACAATTCATGGGGGTATATTTGGATTCGTTGGTAGCCAGGGACTTCTTTCCCACATTCAGATTCGTAACTTTGTCACATCTGGTTGGGACAAGTCAAGGAAGACCCTGTACTACAGTAAGGAACTGTTTGCAGCTCCTGGGTCATATGACAGTTTGCACCGTTGTGACCAAGCATGCAAAATTATGCCTCTGCTGCTTTTAGGGCTGATTCAGGGGGACCTATTGGACGAACAGGTTAAGGTTCCCCTCCAGGTGAAGAACTCTCTGGATTGATGGCAAGATTAATGCAAAGTCTGTGTGGGTGTCCCGTTGATCCAACCTGCTCCAATAATAAGTGTGACAACAGATGCATCGCTGTTTGTTGAGATATACCCCATCCCTCACTCATAACTCAGGGCAGGTAGTCCCCTCAGTCAACTGGTCTCTATATCAATTTGTTGGAACTCAAGGATTGCCTACCTTGAGTTCCTGCCCTCATCAGTAGCAAAACAATCACAATCATGACAGACAACGTGGCTTGCATGTTTGATAACAACCAGAAGAGAGAGATTCCCTTTCCTGTGCGCCGAAGCTAGAAAGTTATGGAACTGGTATATAGCCAATCAGAGTCAGATCTCAGTCGTTTTGCCTTCCTGGAGCCCAGAATGTCACAGCCAGTTGGCTCAGCCGGCACTTCTCCCAGGACTAAGAATGTGAGTTGGACTGTCAAATCGAGGTACCAGGCGTGGAGTCCGATCGAGAGGTAGGACGAAGCGCAAGCTCCATGAGGAGGGCCCTTAAGCAAATATCCCGCTCCTTCTGAGTTTGAGGGTGAAAGTTTTTGCAGATTCTGCACTTATCCTTTCTGTGGGACTCCCTCAAACGTTTTAAACAGCTCTCGTGGGGGTCACTAATGGGCATCGGCCGGCTACACAATGAACATGGCTTAAAACCTGGGGCACAGGCATGCCCCGCTCCGAGGCGCAGTCCAAGCCGGGACTCTAAACAATACTCTAACACTTAACTTAAAGATCTAACTAAGTACCTAGCAACTAACAACAAAGGAGACAGAACAATGGACTGTAAGGACCACTAACACTCTTGCGATGCAAGACATGGCACTCCAACCAACCGTCATGGGCAGTAAGAAGGAACTGAAAGGGCATAGGGTCGGCAACGCCTAATATACCAATACATGAGCGTGGCCGACCCTACAGATACCACTAAGGCAAAAATCTCCCAACTGTGCATGTGGGCACACGCACACCTAGAATGGAATGGACATGAGCAACACATCTGAAAGAACAACAGTTACAAAAAGGTAGGTAACTGGGTTTTTTTTTGTTTGTTTGTTTTTTTGTTGGCTTGCTTGGAGATTCAATACAAATAATTTTAGCTAGGAAACTCCATGCAAAAAAATGACATTAAGAAAATATCAATATTGCGAAGCTAAGCACTTGGAAGCCAGGAAATGCTAAAGTTAAGACTGAATGTGTAAAATCTTGCAACACTGGCTACTAATCTGTGTATAATAGAAAAAACAGACTTCATGAAAATCTATATAGTATGCAAAGTCTATATAGTATGCAAATAAACAATAGTTCCTTGAGTAACTACACATGTGCATTCCACTCTAGGTGTTGGTGCGCGTGGCTGTCAGAAACTTTTCCCCTCTATAGTACTCGCTTAGTAGCTTGAGCCCCCACCCCATTCACCATTACATGCAGATATAAAAGGTAGCCCCCCTCAGTTCCTTTTTATTGTCCATGACACTCATTGGAACTCTGTTCTATATCAGAGCAGTTCTTTCTCTCAGCCTTTGTGAACATAACGTGTGTGTATATATACATAGTCTAGTCTTTAGTATTATTAGCCATGGCCAAATGAGCAGGGGAGTTGCTGGCATTAATGTTGGGACTTCCACAGATGATGATCTTTAAGGACAAGGTTTACCTGCATCCTCATCTGAAGTTGGTCCCAAAGGTGGCTTCCACTTTCCACATCAACCAGCCAATTTATTTGCCAGTATTCCTCCCTGCTTATATGTGGTATTGGGTAGAAGAGCATTTGCATATGTTGGACATAAGAGCCTTGCCATTTTACCTGGACAAATCAGTCACTTTCATAGATCCTTCCAGTTGTTTGTAGCATTGGCAAACGGTAAGAGGTCTCCACCACCCAGAGAATTTCTTCCTGGATTGCACCCTGCATATGCATGCGCGATGACTTTGGCTAATGTCACAGCTCATTTGATGAGGTCACGGTCAGCCCCAGCGACCTTTCTGACACAAGTCCCAGTTGCAGACATTTGTAGTGGCAGCCTGGTCCTTGGTCCACATCTCCATGATCCACATGCTGTGCTTAAGACTCCAAAGACAATGCTAGAGGAGAACAAGTTGTTCTCCAATCTTTATTGAAATAGATTCCAATCCCACTTCCTGTTTTATGGCTTCTGAGTCTCCAAGAGTAGAATGAACATGTGCAATTACTCGAAGAAGAAAAAGGGTTACTAACCTGTTCCATAACTGCTCTTCTTAGAGATCTGTCGCACGTGTCCATTCCATGACATGCACTCGTACCCATCTTCATTGGAGTTATGGCAAGAAGGAACTGAGGGGGCTAGAGGGAGCTCTGCTCTTTATACCTGCATGCAGTGACGCACAGTAGCAGAGGAAGTTTGAGCCACCAAACGGGTACTGCTGAAGGAAAAAGTTTGATGGCCATGCACTGGGCATACAGACTCCAAAAGCGAAATTGACATGTGCAACACATCTCAAACAGTAGTTACGGAACAGGTTAGTAACAGTTTTTCATACTAAGTCCTGCAATCCAGTCTGAACCAGACTACAAGTGTCAAGTCTGGGACAGCTGGGTTTGGCTCTCCACTTGCCTGTGAGGTCAGCCTGTGGTGGTTATTTGTGACAGCAGCTGTGTGCCTTACTCCTGCTGTCTGCCACCATCTGCTACTCTGTGTGTGTGCTGCAGTGTGAGAGGTATTGTGATGCCTCAGCATACTCATTTTGCAGGGTACACACAGCAGAACATGGGTGACAGGACCAGAGCATGCAGCTGCCTCTGTGCCAACCCCACGGCAGGAGGTAGCAACAGTCGCAATTCGGGTTCAGGGGAATGGAGTAGAAGGGTCAGGGTTGAAGTCGGGTCAAAAAATGACTTGACCCTACTTGGGCGGGACCTAAAAATTAGGTCTGAGCAGACCTCTGGTAACTGAGAATATTATGATTGATCATAGATAAGGTTTTAAATTGCACGTTAAGAGACGCCTACATCATACTAAAAATGGAAGTCAGTCTGTAACCACTGAGAATGTGCTAGAAATTGGTTCTTTCTGTGGCTCTGTGCTCAATAGTGTCATGTTTTGATATGACTAGTTAACCCTTTGCCCATTTCTGATCACTATTTTGTGCTGTTCATAAAGATGTTTGCTTGTATTTGAGTATAAATTAGTGAATTTTTGTCAGTAGGTTAACAATGTATTTTTGCCACTAGATGGTATCTGTGTCAACTTCAAGCTGCTTTTATTGGATTATTTTTTCTGCCTGTTTTATTTTTAATTATTACTTGATCCAGTTGGCAGTTGTAGTTTTCAGTTTCTGCATTAACCTGCTGTGAAAGTGTTGCTTTTCATTGTTAAACACCTCAGATGCAGAGGCAATTTGTTTGTTTGTGGCGGGAAGGTTGTCTGATTAGTAAAGCTTGTGAAGCACTTCAGGAACTTTAGAGCCTTGTCTGCACGAGGCTTTTTTTGCCAAAAACTTGCCACTAACCGTGCTACTTGTTAGGGCAGACAGGGCTTTAGGTGGCCACCTATGATATGATTAATCAAAATTTGTATTACGGTAGTGCTTAAAGGTCAACAGATTGGGTCCCTAATGTGATAGATATCCACACACAATAAATGGCAGTCCCTGCCCCTCAAGAGCCTACAGTCTACCCCACTGCATCTTCTTAGACCTTCTGTAAGCAAAGTTAGATGATACGGTAGTTAAAATGTAAATGCACACCTGGAGTTACCTGTGCACTTACCATTGCTACCAAGTTGAGAAGCTGAACTGGAGGTAGCAACAGAGAGAATATTTTGGCAACAAATCTAGTGTATACAAAGTCTATGGGAAGGCAAATGGTGCTATAATTACTTTGATTTACAAAAAGCATATAGAGGAAAAAATCATACAGATACAAGTTCTTGAGGCCAAGACTGATGAGAGTTCAGAGATGGGTGCGACTGAATTAAAAGTGCAAGAAGGTTTCAAGAAAGGATTTCATTCAAGTCATAGTGACAGGTGTGGTACAAGAGCCAAAGTAGACTAGTATATAAGTCAGTACAAATTTCGTATCTGTGATCCTTTGCCTGTACTCTAAGGGAGGACAAAGGAGAAGGAAAAGCATGTTGGTTTTGTGTTCAGTTTCCTTATTTAAAAAGTCCTGTTAAATGTTTGTTGTTCAAAGGAATCATTAGTCTCTTGTGTAAATATTTTTGATAATGCTTAATAGCTGATTTGTGAAATGAGGTTATTGATTTATTTTATTTAACTGTGTGTTAAAATAGTTTCATATTTAAATAGTAAATTTTTATACTGCAGCATATTTTATTTGGTGAGTGATTAAAATGAGTTATGGGTAAATACATGGGTAAATATTTATTTTCATACCAACAGTATGCATAGCACCATGATGAGCAGACATGTGCCCTGTGCTAAAGAGTTTCTAATCTAAGTTGTATACACAGTAGAGTTAAGAGATAAACTCTTACATACACAAAACAACCTCTATAGGTTAAATGTTGAACTTCCAGGCAGAAGGTGAATTTTTGCCTTATTCTTTTAAATGCATTCAAAACTTGATAGAGGGATGGCACTGAAAATCCTGACAGCAGAAGTGTGTCATAGAGAAAGATGAGAATTTGTGCGCCCGCCCTTCCCCCCTCTCCCCCCCCCCCCCGCTTTTTTTTGTTTTGTTTTTTGCAGCAGTTAATTAGGGCTGTTCTTCATATTTATCATTTCAAAACTTCGTTTCTAACCATTGTATTTTTGTTTTACCCACATTTACTCTTTCTCTATATAAATATAGTTGAAGAGAAGAGCTGCAGTTATATGAACAAAATCCCTTATTTTCTTCAGATCTAAATTATTCACAAATTACGTTTTATTTGTAAAATCCTTCACTCTTTCTATGAAAGGGATTCAAATGTGAATCACAAAGATTTTGATAAGTAAAAAACTTGTTTATCTGATTTTAAAAGTAAAAGGGCTATGGCTCTTGAAAATACATATAAACAAAATCGTTTCTCTTAAGAGTCAGAAATCTGAGATGTGGTCATCTTGGTCTCTCTGCTAGAGTGAGAGAGTTCACAAAGGGAAACAGCATAAGGTTTGTGAGAGAAAAAACGAATGTCTCTAAAGTTCAGTTTTTTCAACCTCTTAAGGATAATGGTGAGTGTTTCAAGTGTTGCTAAAATCCTATGTCATTGGTTATGTCGTCTTTTGGAATCTTACAGGAAAAAAAACTTTGCAGTTAAACATTCAAGCAAACAAAATGGACAGATGTTGAAAAATACTTTTAGGCTTTCATATCAGACTCTTAAATGTTCTCAGTTTACAGTTGCCATATCATTGATTTAAGTCAGTGTTTCACATAAAGGTGACTCTGCGCCCTGGTTCACACTAAAGTATAATTGCAAGTTGCTTGGTCAAGTGGTAAATGTAATTGAGGTGGTGTTTGCTTTCTGTAGCCAGCTGGTTATGATGTAATCATTGTCTTTAGGAAATGGAGCTTGTACCTTTGCTAAGAAGGAGGGCAGACAGCAGTCACTGCAGTGGTACTGTTAAGAGGGTATTTGCATAATTCTTGTTTTAAACTGTCTGTGCTGAATAAAGTGTTAGTACAGGGTATAACTTGGCACAGAAAATTTCAGCATGCAAAGAGCACTTGTCTTAAAAACAAACAAACAAAAACTAATACAATTTTTAAACTATTTCTCCCCTGTCCCTATTGTTTCCTTCAAGGGTATTGTGGTTAAAGTCCAGTTTCCAGACTGATTGCATATCTTGGGGAAATTACTTAAATGGTACAGCCTTATATTTCTAATAGCCTAGTTGTTTGTCTCCAGGCAGCTAATGCATTCAGCATTCTGAAATTATAAGTAAAATATCAGAAAGGTAGCTAGACTTACAGTAAGGTCCTGGATTTGGGCCTTTAACCTTGATGTCATGGTAATGTGGCCCACTACTAGTTATTTCCTTTTAAATGTATGTTTAAATAGCTAAGTCAGGTAGGCCATATGTGAGCAAAATGACTGCATATCAGTCAGGCAGAATTACCCCCTTAATTGTTCTGAGGCACAAGCCACAGATTGCTTGTAACGTGCAAAAATATGACTGAGCAGAGATGACTGAGCAGTACATGCTTCACTGACAAATACAGACTTAATATTATGATTGGTAGCATTTATGTGGCTTTTCACCATAAACGTGTTTTTACATTTTTTAAATATAACCCTTTTAAAGAGTCATGCTTTAGTTTTTACATATTGAATGATAAATGGGTTAGAGAATATTTAAAATGGACTCTTCTGCTGTTAGACTAACTTGTTTCCCCAGCTGCCTTTGCTCTAGGTGAGGATGGTGCTTTGGCATGTCACAGTAACTAAATGTTGGCGTTTGGGACTCCTCTGTACCATGAAGAGCTTTTTTACATTTGCCTTATTTAAAAACTAAATCCCAGCCACTATTTACCTGACTGAGCAGTTAGGATGTGCTCTGAGAATTTAGTTCAGATAGCGTTGTGTGTCTGTCTCTCATTTGCCTTATCTGTAAAAAGATGGTGTTTCTAATTGCCAGCCCTACTATCTGGGATCTGAGAATCAACTTGGGTTATATCTGAATATAATTTGTCAGCAAGAAAGATTCTGCACCGGAACTTGTTTAACAATTCAGAGGATAATGACTGACCCAGGGTAAAATCCATTTCTCCCTCCCATTGGCTCTGAAGACTAATGTCAATATTAAAATCTTATTTTGGCACTAAAGTGGATGCAATATATATTACTGAGGATACAATTTAGTCACAGAGGTCATGGAAGTCATGAATTCTGTGACTTTACCAGGCCTTCTTGACTTCTTTAACTTCACCCTGTTCACTAGGGAGGGTGGTGAAGCACTGGAATGGGTTACCTAGGGAGGTGGTGGAATCTCCTTCCTTAGAGGTTTTTAAGGTCAGGCTTGACAAAGCCTTGGCTGGGATGATTTAGTTGGGAATTGGTCCTGCTTTGAGCAGGGGGTTGGACTAGATGACCTCCTGAGGTCCCTTCCAACCCTGATATTCTATGATTCACCCAGGGCTGTGCACCACTCCCCTGCAGCTGGAGCCATGGCTATCTCCTCCGCCCCCACCCACTCGTGTCTGGAGCCAGGGCTGTGCCCCCCACCCCTGTGGCAATGGGGCTCGGGCTGTCAGTCCCCCATGGGGCTCCAGCTGTCATACCACCCCCAGCAGCTGCCCCCCCTCCCCTTCCCTCTCTTCTCTCCCCCCCTTCCCCCCAGTTATTTTAAGTAAAAGTCACAGAGAGGTCATGGCTCCTGTGAATTTTTGCTTATTGCCCACAACCTGACTGTTATTTTTAGTAAAAGTGACAAAATCTTAACCTTACATATTACGCACAGGAAGAGACCTGTCGAGTAAGAAGATGCCCTTTTTACATAGTTGCCTTTCCGACCATACTCTAAGCAACCCAGTACTGTAGAGCAGGTGGAGAGCCTGCCAGGGTTTTAAAGAACACAATAAGACTTCAGAGAAGCTAAAATTATTTAACCACAAAAGCAGGATGGAGGAATACCTCCCCCTGGACAAATCTTTACAGATAGTCTGTCCGAGAAGTAGCATTGGTAAAGGTCTTTTTACATCCTTTCCATGCCAATGTTGGTGCAGACGGCAGAAACCAGTCCTTTGCTGCTGCTCCCCATTAGCTCTGTGGTGTTGAGATCAACTATTCTGCCCTCACTACTAAAGGGGGTTCCTAAGATTGCTCTTGGGTGCTTTCATTTCCACTTGGCAGCTTCACATGGGGGTATATGTTGGCATCTGCAGTACATGCTTCAGATATGTCAAGTGCTTTCTTCTGATTCTGGTGGAAATGAGCTGCTGGTTAGTGATTTCTCAGATCTCTTCACTGGTGATTTTTTCCAACCAATGCCCAGACTCTTTCATAGGCACTTACTTTCGAAGGTGTCTGGTTTTCTGACTAACATTTTAGTAGCTCTCGCAGCCGTGTGTTAGCACCGAGATTACTTTTGAATTGAAAATTCTGTTTTGTTCTGGCACTGTATATTTTTGATTTCCATAGGTGGTTGAGTTTAGTGTATGCTATGGATGCGTCTCTGTTCTTGATGTCACTTCCTTCTTGAGGTCTCTGTTGGCTAACGGTGCTGCCCAGGTGGATGAACGGTTTTACTTTTTTGATATTTTAGCCTTATAACTTGCTTAGCGTGTTATTTTTGCCAAGTTGTCTGTCTTTATAAGTTTTTATGGGCCTCACTCACTAGTGCAGTATCAGCAAAGTCTAGGTCTTCTAGGCATTTTCCATCTGCCCATGCTGTTCTGGTGTTTGTGTTGCTAATGCACTTTATCCAGTCTTTTGCAATGCCAAACAACAATGGAGATAAAATGCAGCCGTTCAGCACCTGTGTCCACATTGAACCATGTCATCTGGTTGTTCAGATTTAGTATTAGCCATTCTGTAAGGGGATTTTTTTCAACATTTCAGTATATCTCTGTACTGGGTTTTGTATTAAGGTCTTGACTCTGCAAGCATAGTTGTAATTTTTCTTTAGGACTTCAATCTACCATATCCTCCAAATCTCAGGTTTACCTTTTGACTTTAATTTTGTTTAAAATATCAGTTAAGGAGTGAACAGAGAGGTAGTGTAGTAGCGTAGTAAGCTTTAAGCTGCCTCAAAGTTATTTTTAATTAAGGAAGCTAAAACATTGAATTCTATCCTTGAGAAGTAATTTTGAGGACTTGTTTGCGCCCTCTGAACTTTGTCTTTTAATAAGGAAGGAAGCTGCTGCCCTGAATTGGACCATCAGCGTTTCTTTTTGCTAATCCCTAGAGCTGTTCTGCGGTTTTAGTAGGTTTGATCATCCTGCACCTTAGTATTTATTGTGTAGATCGTATCATCAATTCAGGACTCTTACCTTATTTAGTTACATAAGTAGGCTTTGAAGGATCAGATTTTTATCGGTAAATGTCAGTAAACCTCAATTTCACTATACACACACAAACTGAATATTTCTAGCGACAATAGAAAGTTACAGATAAGCAAAGTAAGAAAAATGCTGCTTGAGAACTGTTTGATTTAAGGAGATTTACTTTGTTTGTTTGTATATGTGATATTGGCAATTTGTATTTTAATGGTAATAAAGCTTTAACTTTTGGAATCTCTACATCTGCTGTCATTAAATAATTGACTGACCACCCCATGCTGCCCTGCAACTGTGGACATTTAAATAGATAAGTAGAAAAAAAAAGTTTAAAACTTGTAATTTTTTGCAACTGTGAAAAATTAAATGGACAAAAAATGCTTAAAAATAAACATCGATATCAGAAGTTGAATTCTGCCAAGCCTGTACAGAACATATATTGAATCTTAGTCTGTCCTCCCTTCGTTCCTTCAAGGAGGAAGGCTTGTCTGTGTTTGTCAGGTGCTTATGTTGCTTGAATAATAATCATTATTACATGCTGAGCTGCTTGTAAATGTGTATTTGTATAGTACTTGCAAACCTAGCATTATTTTTCAATGTGTTTTTCTCCCCCAGGATGTTTTTGAGATGCGCTTTGCTAAAATGCCAGATGAACCTGAAGGACCCATGATTCCAGCCTCCTCTCCAGTAGTGGTGCCACCCCCAACCAAGGTGGCCCCCCCTTCGTCCAGTGATAGCAGCAGTGATAGCTCCTCTGATAGCGATAGCTCATCAGATGATTCTGAGGAGGAACGAGCTCAGCGACTAGCAGAACTCCAGGAACAGGTAATGTGTTCTGCGGGTCTAGGGGCTAGAGCAGGGGGAACTAGGAGTCAGGCATTCTCAACTCTTCTACTGACTTGGGTGACCTTGGGCAATTTGCTTTAGCTCTTTGCCTTAGTTTATCCATCTGTAAAATGAGCTACCAGCTTCCCAGGGGCTGTGAAGCTCAATTGTAAAGTGCTCTGACATCTGTCGTTGAAAGGGCTTAATGGGAAAAGTATTAATAAATATCGTGATGTCTTTCAAAACATTTGATTATGTTCTATTTAGTACACATATAATCATAGAATCATAGAATATCAGGGTTGGAAGGGACCTCAAGAGGTCATCTAGTCCAACCCCCTGCTCAAAGCAGGACCAATTCCCAACTAAATCATCCCAGCCAGGGCTTTGTCAAGCCGGGCCTTAAAAACCTCCAAGGAAGGAGACTCTACCACCTCCCTAGGTAACGCATTCCAGTGCTTCACCACCCTCCTAGTGAAATAGTGTTTCCTAATATCCAACCTGGACCTCCCCCACTGCAACTTGAGACCATTGCTCCTTGTTCTGTCATCTGCCACCACTGAGAACAGCCGAGCTCCATCCTCTTTGGAATCCCCCTTCAGGTAGTTGAAGGCTGCTATCAAATCCCCCCTCATTCTTCTCTTCTGGAGACTAAACAATCCCAGTTCCCTCAGCCTCTCCTCATAAGTCATGTGCTCCAGACCCCTAATCATTTTTTTGCCCTCCGCTGGACTCTTTCCAATTTTTCCACATCCTTCTTGTAGTGTGGGGCCCAAAACTGGACACAGTATTCCAGATGAGGCCTCACCAATGTCGAATAAAGGGGAACGATCACGTTCCTCGATCTGCTGGCAATGCCCCTACTTATACAGCCCAAAATGCCGTTAGCCTTCTTGGCAACAAGAGCACACTGTTGACTCATATCCAGCTTCTCGTCCACTGTGACCCCTAGGTCCTTTTCTGCAGAACTGCTACCTAGCCATTCGGTCCCTAGTCTGTAGCAGTGCATGGGATTCTTCCGTCCTAAGTGCAGGACTCTGCACTTATCCTTGTTGAACCTCATCAGGTTTTTTTTGGCCCAATCCTCTAATTTGTCTAGATCCCTCTGTATCCGATCCCTACCCTCTAGTGTATCTACCACGCCTCCTAGTTTAGTGTCATCTGCAAACTTGCTGAGAGTGCAGTCCACACCATCCTCCAGATCATTAATAAAGATATTAAACAAAACCGGCCCCAGGACCGACCCTTGGGGCACTCCGCTTGAAACCGGCTGCCAACTAGACATGGAGCCATTGATCACTACCTGTTGAGCCCGACGATCTAGCCAGCTTTCTATCCACCTTACAGTCCATTCATCCAGCCCATACTTCTTTAACTTGGCGGCAAGAATACTGTGGGAGACCGTATCAAAAGCTTTGCTAAAGTCAAGGAATAACACATCCACTGCTTTCCCCTCATCCACAGAGCCAGTTATCTCATCATAGAAGGCAATTAGGTTAGTCAGGCACGACTTCCCCTTGGTGAATCCATGCTGACTGTTCCTGATCACTTTCCTCTCCTCTAAGTGTTTCATAATTGATTCCTTGAGGACCTGTTCCATGATTTTTCCAGGGACTGAGGTGAGGCTGACTGGCCTGTAGTTCCCCGGATCCTCCTTCTTCCCTTTTTTAAAGATGGGCACTACATTAGCCTTTTTCCAGTCATCCGGGACCTCCCCCGATCGCCATGAGTTTTCAAAAATAATGGCTAATGGCTCTGCAATCTCATCCGCCAACTCCTTTAGCACCCTCGGATGCAGCGCATCCGGCCCCATGGACTTGTGCACGTCCAGTTTTTCTAAATAGTCCCGAACCACTTCTTTCTCCACAGAGGGCTGGTCACCTTCTCCCCATATTGTGCTGCCCAGTGCAGCAGTCTGGGAGCTGACCTTGTTCATGAAGACAGAGGCAAAAAAAGCATTGAGTACATTAGCTTTTTCCACATCCTCGGTCACTAGGTTGCCTCCCTCATTCAGTAAGGGGCCCACACTTTCCTTGACTTTCTTCTTGTTGCTAACATACCTGAAGAAACCCTTCTTGTTACTCTTAACATCTCTTGCTAGCTGCAACTCCAAGTGTGATTTGGCCTTCCTGATTTCATTCCTGCATGCCTGAGCAATAGTTTTATACTCCTCCCTGGTCATTTGTCCAATCTTCCACTTCTTGTAAGCTTCTTTTTTGCGTTTAAGATGAGCAAGGATTTCACTGTTTAGCCAAGCTGGTCGCCTGCCATATTTACTATTCTTTCTACACATTGGGATGGTTTGTTCCTGCAACCGCAATAAGGATTCTTTAAAATACAGCCAGCTCTCCTGGACCCCTTTGCCCTTCATGTTATTCTCCCAGGGGATCCTGCCCATCTGTTCCCTGAGGGAGTCAAAGTCTGCTTTTCTGAAGTCCAGGGTCCGTATTCTGCTGCTCTCCTTTCTTCCTTGTGTCAGGATCCTGAACTCGACCATCTCATGGTCACTGCCTCCCAGGTTCCCATCCACTTTTGCTTCCCCTACTAATTCTTCCCTGTTTGTGGGGAGCAGGTCAAGAAAAGCTCTGCCCCTAGTTGGTTCCTCCAGCACTTGCACCAGGAAATTGTCCCCTACACTTTCCAAAAACTTCCTGGATTGTCTGTGCACCGCTGTATTGCTCTCCCAGCAGATATCAGGGTGATTAAAGTCTCCCATGAGAACCAGGGCCTGCGATCTAGCAACTTCTGCTAGTTGCCAGAAGAAAGCCTCATCCACCTCATCCCCCTGGTCTGGTGGTCTATAGCAGACTCCAACCACGACATCACCCTTGTTGCTCACACTTCTCAACTTTATCCAGAGACTCTCAGGTTTTTCTGCAGTTTCATACTGGAGCTCTGAGCAGTCATACTCCTCTCTTACATACAACGCAACTCCCCCACCTTTTCTGCCCTGCCTGTCCTTCCTGAACAGTTTATATCCATCCATGACAGTACTCCAGTCATGTGAGTTATCCCACCAAGTCTCTGTTATTCCAATCGCATCATAGTTCCCTGATTGTGCCAGGACTTCCAGTTCTCCCTGCTTGTTCAAAAAAATCACAGCAGCACACTATACCATTGCCTTGAGTTAGGTAGCGTCATTTGAATGGATAGAATACAGTTTTGGGCTGGCTCAACTTAAGACTAAAGTGTGGCACCTGAACTTATAAAATGGGGCCTGTAGCCACCACCTCTGATAGGGAGGTGCAGCCCCGAA
The DNA here is from genome assembly GCF_028017835.1 of Emys orbicularis. Taxonomy (NCBI): domain Eukaryota; kingdom Metazoa; phylum Chordata; order Testudines; family Emydidae; genus Emys; species Emys orbicularis. The sequence continues at coordinate 9,879,678 of NC_088701.1, forward strand.
TACAGGCAGTGCTCCATCTGAATCATTGTAGCCTCCCAGGCCCTCCTCGTCCATTAAATCATTCATTGTCAATAGCATTTAGTGTCCAACTGGCGCAGAGGAAGTGGGCAGTCTGTTCTTGGCCGAAAGGTGAGGAGAGTAGTAACTTTATAAAAACTTCCTACCCCCTGTCAAGCGGGTCAGGGTGCTTTAAAGTATAATGAAAAAAAAAAAATCAGTGTACAATAAAAAGCATCTAGAACTGACCCACTTAATATTCAAAGAGATGAAAGCAAGTGAGAGTAGCCAGGCCAGAAAGGAGAAGAAAGGAATGAATATGGGAGTGGAGGTGATGCAGAGCGAAAGTATCTTGATCTTTGTGTGTCTGCCTCTTAGCTTAAAGCAGTGCATGAACAGCTCGCTGCCCTGTCCCAGCCACAGCAGAGCAAACCAAAGAAAAAGGAGAAAGACAAGAAAGAAAAGAAGCACAAAAAGAAGGAAGAAGTAGAGGAGAATAAGAAAAGTAAAACCAAGGAACCACCACTCAAGAAGGCCAAGAAAAATAATAGCAACAGCAGTAACTCAAGGTCAGCTTTGTGTCTGTCGTATCTTGCAGTTTTTGTATTTTACTGCACTGAGGAACAATAGAGAGTTAGAGACAACATTCTTGCATTCAGGATTACTTCAAACAGTAACCCCTAGTGCCTGTGGTGTAGTGATGGCTCACTCTGGGGTTTCTAGCTTGTGTAAGGGCCTTCGCATTGATAGTATCAGTTCCAGGAACACGTGTTGGTGCAGCCCCCAATCCGTTGTGCCTCAGTGTGACAGTACTTGTTTTCACTCATGCACCCCTGTGCTTCTGTGTCTAGCTTGTGGGGCTGCCATTAGTATCCAGTATGAGATATGATAGAGAATTAATTTTTGTTCCTCTGTATATTGTCACTGTGACATTGAATCCCAGATCCTGGAGTTTTTTAGATTTCATCTATCTTCCCCTCCTGGGTGCTGGAGGGATTGGTTTATCAGGGAAAAGGTTATGAGCTAGATATTTACAGTTGGGTAAGTGACAACTCAGCAGAGGTAAAATATCCAAGTATTTCAAGGGCATAACCCCCAGCCAGGGGGAGGAACTATTTACAGTGCAACAAAGCATCATAACTTCGGGTAATGGGATGAAATGAAGAAAGGGGAAAATGTAATTTGCATATAAGTACAAACTGCTTGCAGTGAGCTTGATTAGGCTGCAAAATTGTCAAAAGTAAGGGATATGAGCCCATTTCTCATCCCCTACCCCCACCCCCCGTTTAGGGCATTGAGGCTGGATAAAATACTAGACAATGTACTGTAGAGCTCAATTGTAAATTCTTCCCAGGGAACTGAACTGACTGTGGCCTAATAGATCTCTTACTTCTCTAATTTCATTGGTAATCCTTTCGCTACATAGGCTGTGCATTCTGTGTTAACGCTGAGGTGCTATGAATCTGGCTGAAGTGTGACCTCTTCAATTAGATACACATCCTTTTTATAACTACAAACCTAGTTTCTCAAAATCAGTGATAGTCTAATTTCTGTATTCTCAGAATAAAACCACACCCCTAGTATATGAAGTCTCTAACAGATCGTTACTTATTCTGAGGACAGTTGTTTTGTTTTTTTTTATGCCTGCTGCTTCTTGCTTCCCCTCCTCTCCCACACGCACATATAGATCAGCAAGTCAGAAATCATAAGAGGGATCCATATATTTAATGCTGAAAATGAATGTCACCAAGGAGCGCCTATCTATCACGTTCTGTTCTCTCTGCCCTCTTACCCACCCATTCCAATTGTACTCTTAATAGCCTACTGAAAACAAACAACTTTGATCATTTTTAATTAGAGTGTAATGTAATCAATGTTACATTTAAGACATTAATATCAAGCTGCTGCTTTTTAAACTCCTCACGATTTTGGTGTTTCTATAATAATGTTTTATAATTATTCCTAAGTAGTAAGAAGGAGCCTGTGGTGGTGAAGAACAGCAAACCCCCTCCTGTCTACGAGTCTGAGGAGGAGGACAAGTGTAAGCCAATGTCCTATGAGGAAAAGAGGCAGCTGAGCCTGGACATTAATAAACTCCCTGGTGAGAAACTGGGCCGAGTTGTCCATATCATCCAGTCAAGAGAACCCTCGCTTAAAAACTCCAATCCTGATGAGATTGAAATTGACTTTGAGACATTAAAGCCATCCACGTTGCGGGAGTTGGAGAGATATGTAACATCATGTTTACAGAAGAAGAGGAAACCTCAAGGTACCTTTCATCCTCAAAGCAGTTTACTTCACATTCCAGCGATGTAGTGCAAATCTTGTGAGAGAGAGACACACACCGCGCACACACACAGACACACACATGTAGAGAGAGATGATGCACATACTGTGTATATAGGTATTTATATCCTCATGCCAGGGAAGAGAAGAACTCATTTCAAAACTACTACTTTTCTATCAAAAGATAGATTAATGGCACAACAGCATGTGTGTTAAATCTTACCACTGGACTTTAACTCAATGGCTTGTGATTTAGGGCTCATTTTATCTTAATATCCCTGTACTTTGATCTCTAATGTAAATATTTTCTTCACTCCAAACACTTGATACTGCCAGCTACATGCTGTTTCAATCTCATGCAAACTTTTCTTGTAAAACCATTTAGTTTTCGTTTATTGTACAACAGTATTTGCTCTGGGCTGCAAACTCACCTTCAGTGTGCCAAAAAAGCCCCAAAGCACCTCTTCTCACTGAAAGAATGCTCTCATGCCAAACTGGGGTGCCATCCTGTGAAACAGTTGGCACATGTATAGGCCTGGATTTTGGATTGTCCCAGGCATGAGACTCACTACACTGGGGCTGCCATCCTGGATTCTTTCCACCAGTTTTTGGAGCTGTTTTTGGACTTTGTTTTAGTTTTTAATATATGGTTAATGCTCAGAAAAGCATTTTAAAGTTGAATAAAGCCTCTTACAGAATCAAAAGTGACTGCGCACGTAGAGGGGAGTTTGCAGAACTCTCCAATATCCCATTCCCATGCTTTTCTTTGTACTGATATATCCGAATAAAACCTTTACGTTTGGAATTCAGCAAGCCATAAGAAGATGGGAAATTGCCCTATGTGCTGCTGGCCTAAGCATCACTTGTAAGCTTATTTTGGTGTTTTGGAAAGAAAAATAGCCTAGAGCTTGAAGTGTAAATGTCAAATGCTGCATATGCATGAAAAGCCTTCTCTAACACAGATTGCAGAAGGATTGGGTCATGTGCAGGATTGAGTATATGCAGTTTTGGACCCATTGTAATTCATTGGGTCAATAGCATTATTTTAAAAAAATACTATGCATTAATTATGGGCCAGTATAATCTAGTCAGTAAATAATGTGTGTGAACATTTCTAGCACACTTTCCTTCTGCAAGAATCTGATACATGCATGTTTATGGGTTATTTAGGCAAAAGTTGTATTTGTTACCTCCTTAGGGAATTGGGAACAGTAGGGCAAACTCTTCATTTCTGCCTAGGACTAGGAAGGAACATGGGAACAGGGCAGTGAGTTTGCTGTGCCCAATTGCAATAGTACTTTACTTAGTTAAGCTATTTATGACCCCAACTATAGAGCATCAGCATACAAGCAGCCCTCCATGCAATAGAATTCCTATTACGGGCGTTGTTGATTACAGGAGGACCATACAGCACAAGACTGGATTCTGGGTTATTTTTGTCATCCTTTGACAATATTGTACTATTATCTTGTTGCAGCAGAGAAAGTGGATGTAATTGCTGGTTCCTCTAAAATGAAGGGGTTCTCCTCCTCAGAGTCTGAGAGCACCAGTGAATCCAGCTCCTCCGACAGTGAAGATTCAGAAACAGGTTAGATGCAGCTTATTTAAAGACTCAGTCCTATACCTGTCTTCTGTATAAATAAATATGTTTTCAGTACTGGCTTGGTCTTTAATTTTTTTGTCTTTGTAATTAAAACAGTACACACAGTGTAGATCCTGCATGTTGCAGTTGCCTGTATTGGACCCGACATATGAAACTTGGAAATGGGGGTATGGCATCTTGCACTTCCCAAGATTACAAGATTTTATTGCTTTTCTTCCTTGCTGTGGGAGAGCCAACCTGTAACATATGCCCAGATACTTTCTATCTGGCCAGTGATGTAATTACATATTTTTAAAAAGACCCCTTCTCTTTTCAGTTTGCTCTTGGGGAGTGTAAGTGTTCTCACCAGGAACACTTCTGCACCAGGGCATTTTGCTGAACAACAGCTGAGGAAATGTGGGTTTATGTATAAAAAATAAAAACAATGGCATGAAACAATTCTCTTCAGGAAAAGTAGGATGAATTTAGTGAGCAGTAATGACTTTGTATAGCTTTTCTATTCTCAGCTGATACGCCCTCAGAATTTGTGATTTAGGCATGTTAAGCTGAGGGTGTTTTTGCACTTCTGAAATAGAGGAAGAACCACACTTTAAGAAACTAAAGTGGCATTCATGTGAAGTGAGAAAAGCTGCATAGCTAAGAATTCGAGTTATTCTTTCTCGAACTGCCAGCTCTGTGTGGGTTCTGAAAGTTAAGCTGGGTTCTTTCTGGCACATAAATCACCAGTAATAAAGTTTCTGCAACTTTAACGTAGTTAACTATGTCTGATGAAGATGTATGAGGTAGAAAAGAGTCCTGCTTCCACTTCTATAGCTGGATTGACTCTGAAGTGCAAACAGGAGTAAAAATAAATAAAAATGCACTTGTAATGTAAGAAATTCTGTGACTGAAGTAATACATTTTCAGGCCTGCCATTGCGTTTGGAGAGGCCTAAGAGCACAGGTGCTGAATGCATACTGCTCTAAAACTTCAAAACAAGCCCCACATGTATGCTAAATACTCGCCTCTGCTTTTCTGCCCCTTCCTCCCCCCCCCCCCCCCCCCCAAAATCAGTAGAGATTAGTATTTATAAGAGTTGCTTTGGATGCTTACTGATGACACTTCCTACAAACACTCCGATTTTAAGCCTGTATTTTCTTTGGGGGGGGGAATCTGCACTAAACTGTAGTTAAATATAACACATTTAAGTTGCATTATAAAGTTAAATTCAGTTTTTTGAAAGGAACTCCTGACGATAGTTCTTTAGAGGAAATTATATTTAATACTGGTCAAAATATAACTTTCAGTGTTCGCGAGTGCTGTCCTCATAGTGTGTGTTAGCGGACGAGAATGTTAGAAGAAAATGGTCTCCTGCTACTAGATAAGTCTTGAGGCAGAGCTGCCACATTTACACTCAAGCCATAGACTGTTGTTGTACAATTGTTGTATTTCAGTGGCTTTATTTGACTAATGCAGACTTAGGCCTGCCAAAGCTTCTGTGAAAAACTTGTTTAGAAATCAAGTTCTCTGGTCTTTTCTTGCATGACTCTTTGCTCATTCAGGGCTGAGACACGGGAATGAAAAAAGTATTGTTCCTCTTTGCCCCAGAAATTTATTCCCAGTGTGATGCAGTTGTCTGCAAAAGCACAATTATGGATATCTTGGCCTGGTTTACGAAGTTTTTGTACTACTATTTGGCTATACTACTATAGTTAAATCAGTGCAAAACCTGTGTGTAGACAAACCCTAAGATGCCACAATATGGTAAAAACAGAACGTACGTTCTCATCTGTCTTTTTCCATGGCAAGTGTGCATGATCCAGACAAAACCATTTCTAAGTTAAATGTTTTTCATAATCTTCCTGAGAATGAGGCAGTGGAACCTGATTCATTTGATTGGGTGGATATGAGTGAAATTGAGCTTCACTTGCTCATTGTCCTGTAATTGACCTCTTGGATTGTGATTGGCTTAGGGAGCAGACCTCTTCTGTTCTTCTGCCATAGAGCACTTTATCCTTAAGAATGAATTGCTTTATAGTTTTTGTATTTTGAGTAAGCTGTCACTAGGCAGAGCTAATTAAAACCTTGGCTCTTTATAAGTTTTATGTGGTGTATGGTATGGAAATCTGTAAGATGACAGTTTGCTCAACTTTGCAACATAACAGTCACATTAGTGCCTCCAGTGTACTCCACTGTGTACCATAACTGCACTTCCTTGGGGGAGTTCTAAACATGACTGAACTTTTTTTCTCTAATGTTCTCTGTTCCATAAAACTATAAGAACTGACTGTAAAACTGCTCTTCCCAAAACATATCCATATCTCCTAGTCTGATTCCATCTTGACAGTCTTGGGATGACAGGGCCAGTGTTTTCAAAACTGGCCTCTTAATTTTGGTTGCCTCTGTTTTTGGGTGTCCATTTTGGACTAGATTATCACAGGTGCTGAGGTGCCCCCACTACCCCACCACCCAGCTCTTTAACTTGAATTGGCGCCCCAATAGGTGCCCAGCATCTCTGAAAATCATGGCCAGGGTGTCCCATGTTGGCTACTGGAAATCAGATGTTTTTGAAAATGTTGGCATTAAGTGATTTAGTGCTATCATTAGAGCCATTGGACAGCACTCTGCCTCTAGGTATAGTGCAATGTGTGTGGTATGTGAGCCTTCTTTCCCTTCAAATTTATTTTGAAATTGCAAATGTTCCTTGGGATGCAATTTTTGGTTTTGTTTTAGCTTGTTGGCTCTTATCTTTCACTTTCTGTTCCAAAATTAATCATATAATATGTTTATAATTCTCTCAGTTTAAACATTGTTTTTAAAAACCAGCAACCCTGCACGCAGATTGTATTCTTTATCAAGCTTTCTGCCACATAATAAAGCTACAGTCACCAGATTTTTTTTTTAGTAGTCTTTGAATATGTACAAATGAATATACTTGTTTTGATAATACTTTGTTACCAAAAAAAAGAAACTAAATTTTTCTGGTCTAGAATATTTACAGTGATGTTTGTTTTGCTAAATCTTTCTCCTGCTTTTCTGATTAAATATAGGGGCCCTTGTTGACCCTGTACTGCAGGATAGTAACTTAATTATTAACATATAGAATACTGTTATCCATTAATTGAAATGTAATTGTTTAAACATTTTAGAATTGTATATTTGACACCTTATGTAACTAATGTATTGTTAGTTCATGATACCCTTTACTGTAACAGCCCTGTCGTTGGCCATCCTTTGAGCTTCTCTCTCTGTAATGTTTAAATGAGCAATATGATTCTGGAGAAGTTGCAAAATATATATCCTGATAGGAGAATCTTGGAAACACCTGCACTGGTGAAGTGGAAAATTAGATTTAAAATCTTACTGATAATCTTTGCACTTCAATTTGTAATAAGATCTGGCTTCTTATGCTCCTCTTTTATAATAACTTGGTTTCTGTTTTTCCTTTTTTTACCCACTGAGCTGCTGTTTGGTGGGTGTACTTGGTGTTTTGTGCAATAGATATATGTAGTTTTAAAACATCTAAAAATCTTAATACTATAATTGTAAGTTATTTTATCTTGGTTTGGTTTATCATAAAGCACTTTGATACATGTAAAAATACACACCAGTTAATTCTATAATATATAAGAAAAAATAGGTACACATTATATAACTAGTAATACTGAAATTACACTTCTGCTCCAATCTCTTGCAGTTCACTCTCCGTAGTCACTAAAGACAGGTTTTAATGCACTAGTACAGTGCTCTCTTACAGCTGCCTGACTCATCTCTGTAGTCCAGATTTCTGAAAAGCTACTTACATTCTGGGTTGATTTTGCTCCACTCACTTTAATCCACCTGTTGTTGCTAATCCTTAATCTAGAATTTAAAACCGAATTTATAAAGCATTCTTGTTAATAATCATGAGTACTATACTTACATTGAAAATCAGCCCTGGAAGATTTAATACCTTGAAGATTGATATTAGTAGAGAAAACAAATTACTGGAGGATATTTTGCAGGAGATTGGACCAGGTGAACAGAATGGTCCCTTAGTTTTATAATCTATGAAAACAGAGGTACAGGATTAAAGGATTAGTGCAGTTTAATTTTAGTTGTGTTTTGATAGTATCTTTATGAATTGTAATGAGATTGAAATTCATCCTGGAAACACCTACTTGTGATATAGACTAAACACGACCATCAAGTTAGCTGGTAACTTTCTTACCTCCTGACTTTCTATGCAAGTACCGTGAAATTTCGAATAGATTTCATTGCCTCTTTCAGTTATGGTTTTTGTATCTTCAGCCTTAGGTGAGGTTGCATGTAAGTAACCTTTTTTCTACAGAATACAAAAAGTTTTGTAAGCATATCTGTTCTTTTGATCTTAATCATTCAGTCATGAATGATCAGGCTATAATATACAGTGGTGCATCTTTATGGCAGAGAGTGTCTAGAGCTCACAGAACACACAAATATACGTTAAGAAGTCAGAAATTATCTTTAGAGGTGCAGTGCTGGGTCCTTCTGGCTTGAATATCCTCTTACCTCTTTAGTGAAGCAAAAGAGCTCAGTTTTATTCATACTGGGGGGAGGAAGGGAATGTGGGAGGCAATACTTGTGGTGAACTCGGTCTCCATGTTTCATAGCTATTGTTTCATGTTTCATAGTTTTAATGAATGAAGTAATATTGTGATGTTATACCTCATCTAAAGATCTCGAGTATTATTTTGTGTTCATGCCTTAGCTAGCAAGCCTGAGATGACTCCTGAAAAGCCTCAAAGACCATTGATATGTAGAAACCATTCTACTAAAATTATTTCCATGGTAACAAACACCAAAGTTAAGGTTTCAACTTGACTTGTGTCAGCTTTCTCGCAAATTTTGCTTTTGTTCTGAAACTTCCTGTGCTGTAGCTCAGCTCAGAGGTAAACTTTTGGGTTGAACATTTTGAGTCAACTCCAATTCAGCTGTGAGTTGTGCAAAAGAAAGATACTTTGCCTGTGTTTGTAATATGTATTTTTATGCATGGATTAAATGGCTGACCTTTCAAACTTCAGACCCTGCTAACTTGTAATCTGTTTCTTAATAGAGTTTCCTGTTTCCTTATGAATCTGAGGGGGGAAAACACTTCCCTCCTCAACAGTACTTCACCCATTTGAATTTAATTGGCTTCTGTTTTGTCTTTATCAGGCATCAGGTAGCTTTTTAGTCATGTTTGACAGCCCTGCCCTTCTCAACAATCAAACTCCTTAACAACGTCGATATACTGTGGTGACTGAGAAACTTAAGAGAATGGGGGCATCTAGATTTGGTGTGGGGGGGGTCCTCTATGCAGAAACTTCCTCTCATCCTCTTTTTCTCACATGGGCTGGGAGTCTCTACCAATTCAGATTTAGTGGGCTTAATGCCCAAAGTTCCTGATCATCTGGCACCTAGGAAATGTAGATGAACTAGGATATTCTACCCTAGTGTCCTGCATTCAGGATGTAGTTTGAATGGTGCATCTGAGGAGGCATTCCTATCCACACATAGTGATTTGTGAACAGAATGCCAGGTGTCAGATTGGCAGAGCTTGTACACAGCAGCTGACCTGCCTACTAATTCAGTAGGCCACCATTCCCCTCATACAGTTGTACCTTCAATACCTCATATGGCTCTATATGAATAAACTTACTTTGCTAAACTCCTAGAGGTGATTTGGCCCTTGGGTTCTGAAATAGGAAACTTGATTCCCTGTAGTCTTAACTTAGGCCTTGGCTACACGTGCAGCTGTAGAGCGCTGTGAGGTAAACCTGTCTTCGTACAGCTGAGTAGGGAAAAGCGCTGCAGTCTGTCCACACTGACAGCTGCCAGCTCAGTGGTGTGGCCACACTTGCAACATTTGCAGCTGTGTTGGGAGCGGTGCATTATGGGCAGCTATCCCAGCATTCATGTGGCTGCAACGTGCTTTTCAAAAGGGGGGGTGGGGTGGATTGTGACAGGGAGTGTTGGGGGAGAGAGAGTGCTTTTTGGAACGTGTCAGCTCTCTATTTTGCAAGTTCCGAACTCCCGGCCCCCTGCTCATTCATTTACTCACTGAAAGCAAGCTGCAAACTATTTGCTTTTCTCTGTGGTACGAGCTTTGAAACCGGCACTTCCGCATTCCTGAAGCCTGTCACAACAATGGAGAGGACTGACCACTTGACAAGGTGATTAGTACAGCCCTGCAAGCGTTTACACTCACACCCGTGAGTCGTAGCCACCTCCGCTGCAGCTGTTATTCCTCTCGGAGATGTGGAGTACCTGCAGCGGTGTACCCAGGGAGATACAGCGCTGTAAGTGCCCTGCCAGTGTGGACGGGGAGTGAGTTACAGCGCTGGGGGGAGGCTTTACAGCGCTGTAACTTGCAAGTGTAGCCAAGGCCTTACTGTGCAGATAATGTTTCGAAGTGCTCACTACCTCCTATCTGTTGTAGCTCCTCCCTGGGAAACACCAAATGGGGGAAGAAAAAATAAGAGATTAATTTTCTCTCAGTAGAATCTAGAATTAACTTTGTATTAATCACCAAGGACACTCCTAATAGCATCAGTAGGACCCTACCAAATTCAGGGTCCATTTTGGTCAATTTCACGATCATAGGATTTTTAAAATAATAAATTTCATTATTTCAGGTATTTAAATCTGAAATTTTATGATGTTGTAATTGTAGAGGTCCTGACCCAAAAAGGGGTGGGGGGTTGCAAGGTTATTGTAGGGGGGATTGTGGTACTGATGCCCTTACTTCTGCGCTGCTGCTGGCGGTGGCGCTGCCTTCAGAGCTGGGTAGCTGGAGAGCAGCGGCTTCTGGCTGGGAGTCCAGTTCTGAAGGCAGAGCCACCGCCAGCAACAGCACAGAGGTAAGGATAGCATGGTATGGTATTGCCACCCTTCTTTGTGCTGCTGCTGGCAGGGCACTGCCTTCAAAGCTGGGCGTCCGGCCAACAGCCACTGCTCTCCAGCCACTCAGCTCTGAAGGCAGCGCAGAAGTAAGGGTGGCAGTACTATGAGTCCCCTAAAATAATCTTGTGACACCCCCCCCTCCCCCGCAGCTCCCTTTTGGGTCAGGACCCCCAATTTGAGAAAAGCTCGTCTCCCCTGTGAAATCTGTATACTATAGGGTAAAAGCACACAAAAGATCAGATTTCACAGGGGGAGACCAGATTTCACGGTCCATGACAATTTTTTTCGTAGCCATAAATTTGGTAGGGCCCTAAGCATCAGTAAAGGGGCTTTGCAGAAGAGCACTGCTATATCTATGGTCCTGCAAACCACTTGAGTAGTTACTCGGAGAACTATGCAGTTGGGGAGTTGACTATTGAAATTCAACTGTCAAGGCTCTATGACTGATCAAATTTGCACCCTTACTGTTCTGATAACTGTATAAAATTTGGCTTAATATTCTATTTTAATGTGGTGAGTTTTAATAGAAACTCTTTTGTTGGGAGTTTGGGTATGGGATATTCTTCTCTTTATTCTTTTCACTGGGGATGTTCATTTTTTAAAACATAGTTTCCATATTTTCTAATGAGACGTCAGGAAAAGTGCTTTGCTTTGGTTTTGAGCCCACTGAAGAATTACCATCTTGATACACCACTCCTTGTCAGTTTACAACATGCTGATTCTGGTTGCATCTGAATTGAGGAAGGAGAACTAATTAATATTTGTAAAGCACCATACAGAGCTTCAAAGTCCACTAGGCACCTGCACTTGAGTGTAATCCTATTTTAAGAAACTATTCACTTGCATGACTGATTGCAGGATCCAGGCCTTCGTGTGTTTATGTACTGTGATACATAGAAAAGCTAAGTACTATTTTTAATCACTGTTCTTTTGCCCTGTTAAGATTAGGGTTGTTGGGTTTTTTCTTCAAAACCCTAGTGTTTTTTAATGTAATAATTTGACAAATATCGCATCAGCATTTTTCTACTAAGGTGATAGTTCCATTAGAAATTCAATAAACTGATATGCCAGCACATTAGAATATAGGTATCCCTTTTTCTGTAGCTAGATATACATCTTATCCAAGACCAATTTGAACCTTGGGCTTTAGTGCTCTTGCTACTGCTAACAACTTTCTTTAGCCACATTTTTTAGGAAACCCTTCTGCCTTACATGACTGTGTCAGTGGCATAGAAGCCACAATGAGTTGATCTGCTCTCCCTGCACAACAGGGGAAGGGAAGCAATTAGATTTAATTGTCTTCCAGCAAAATGCCAAGAAAGCACCACAACACAGTCTGGAAACCATGAGTCACTTATACACAGTATTCACATTTTGAGCTCATCTCTAATACCAGGGTAGTATGGAGGTTCTCTGTGCTATCAAGGGAAGTTTATTTTATAACCAAAACTATTTTGTAAAGTTTTTACTTGCAGTCTCTTAGCATTGTTAAAATGTTTTCTCCAAACCACATGATTGTTCCTGTTGTATTTTATTTTTCTATAAACTGCTGGGAACTGGGATTGATTTTGACTGGAATGTATAACTGCATGTTACTAGCAAAACTGTAATCCTAGAAAGTAAGAATGCATTTGACAATGAATGGACTGTCCTTGCCATTTTGATTCAGATTCCTTTTAAGGCACTTCAATTAGCATTTATCATCTACAAATAATTACTTTATACAAATCTGTTTATTTTTATATTTTTATCTGCATGCTTTTTGATTTAACAGTAATGTAACCACAATCTTTTTTAAAACAAGCTGTATAGTTTTTTTATATTTTTGTTTTTAAATAAAAATAAATAAAGTGTTTGGTTTGCTACAGAAAATGTACCTTTTGTATAATGGAATTGCAGTTTTAAGAAGTCATTTCAAAATGGAAAGAATATTTTTACCAAGTGTATAATTGTATACTGTTATATTGAGTATTTCACCTTCCTCAGTGAAAGTGTGGGGAAGTAACTAATTAATAATTGGAAAAACTTGTGAGAGTGGGGAAGATACCCTAGAACCTTCCAGAGAGGAAAGCTATTTGATAGAATAAGTTAATTGTAAGCAGAGGCTTCACGTACTGGAAACTGGGCTCTGATCTTAGTGTTTCTACTCTGAAAAGTGACTTTGTGAGAATGGCATCGTGGAATCCCATATTTATTGTGTCTTGAGGATTTCTGTGTCAGATGTGCTGTGTGCACAAGTAGAAATTTTTTTCTAACTACCAGCCTTGAAATCTCAACCTGGGCTCTAAGAGCCAAAGCTTAGTTGAAATGCAGTATGAAGAGAACCATCATAATGGTTCTGTGAACCAGATTTAGTTCATGCGGAGCCCTTGGTGCCTTTCATGGACTTCCATAGGTGTAACACTGATTTGGAACTTAATAAGCAATTTTGTAGATACACGAGATGGAATAGAATCAGCAGCTCAGTCAGTCTTGGCTGTGTTGGCTCTGCAGGGTTAATCAGAATAAAAAGCAGCAAAATTTTATCTCTAAAATAGCTGATGTGACTATTCAGAGTAAAACTGAAAAGTGATTTTCTGGGCCACGTTTTATAACATTGTCTTTTGTTTGCCTGTTCTTGCATTTCTGGAGACCTCCTGGTTAGTTAAATGGCCAGAAGGTTAGTGTACTGTGGCTGGCTGGAGTGGAGTGGAGTGGAGCTGTGTCCATAGCTTCTTTAGTCCCACGGAATCACACCCGTGAGTCTAATATTAAACAGAACTGCTGATCCAAACAAACCAGGAGATGCACAACCGTTTGCTCAGAGCAATATAAAGTGAATGGGGCTTCTTGTCAATCCAGACCAAACCATTTTCTCTTACCTGTGTGCAGAGCATGGTCCAGTATCTTGGCTAAACATGTGATAGTTTGTCAATAATTCAGTTTAAACTAAAGACAATATCATTACAAGAAATATGCACACCAGTAAGCAAACGTGCCGCTTCTGAGGAGCTTGGTTAGAAGCTAGCCATCACACCTCTGAGGAATATAGGAGTGAGAGCAAACACCTGTACAAAGAAGCAACTAGGTCAGAGTGACACCACTTGGTACCTTTTTAACTGCTTTTCAGGGTTGATACTTGCACACAGCCTTATAACATGTCTGATAGTCCCTCTTTTTCACACCTTTACTATTGCAAAACACATACATGTTGATCAGCTGCATGGAAACCATGAAGCTAGGGGGTCTCTGACATAAAGTACAAATGAGAAATGTTATATATTAAACATGGCATTTTTGGCTGACTCCTGAAACTGGGGACTGTCTATGTATAATCTCCCATTTCCAGTCCCATTCACATAGGAGTGACACTGGCTTAATTGCCTTTTCGCTGATAATGTTTACTAGTGCAACTTCCTTGTGTACTTATGCAGCGAATCTGCAACTTGTCGAGAGGAATTCTCTCAAATCCCATTGATTTGCAAAGATCAAATATTTCATAGTTTTCCTTGTCTCTTCCCCTCAAGTGGTGGTGTCCTTTTACAAAACTCCTCCTTTCCTGGAACCCCCCACATTTGTTTGTATCCCATCCTTTGATTTCTTCCCATTGGTATTTTTTCTTCTGAATAAATGGAACATGACAGAAATATTGGTTCCTTCAGTAACTTTTTTTTCTCAGCCACACAGCTTATTCAGTTTCCTCCTAGTTTGGTATGCATGGTAGGAAGTTTCTTGTGATGCAGACAAGGTAAAAGTGGATCAGCAAGTAGAATGTTTATAGCAAAGTGAATCAGGTTCTGTTTGCTATATATATTACACTTGCATCAGATAAGAATGTGGCAGTTACAGGCTCCAAAGCACATTTGCAAACCCCTCACATAGTGTATGGCTCACAGTAAAGCAGACCAGTCTCTTAGATACTTAACTGTTACAGAGACTGACATCTGTCATTTTGACGACTTTTCTGTAAATTTGATTTTAGTTTACTGATTAGTATGGGGCTTCTATTTTCTGCCCTCAGTCAGAGAGTAGGAACTCAGAAAAGACCTCAGGGAATAGTTGTAAAACATGATTTTCCTGAAGACCTACATGTTGCTGTGTTTCTTTCTTGCCTTTCAGTGGCTCGGTGGTGACTCTTCAGTTGATTGGTGTGGTGTTCCTGTGATTAATTCTCTCTCAGCCTCTCTCTCGGTTACCTGGGTTTTTGACTCAGATGGGGAAAGTCTATGTGGGGCAAGTCACTTAATAGCAGAAAACATCAACCACTCTCTCTTTCTCCTTTGTGCAAAGGAGGCTGGTTACGATGGCTTTGTATATTTAAGTCAAAATCTACTCTTTTAAACAAGTTTGCAAGCAGATTAACCATAATCATTTTTCAATTTTAGTCCAGTGGAAAATGCACTGGACTGGGATCCAGTTTTCAGCTCTACCATGTAGAGTTTCAAGAGAGACGTTAAACCTCCCATGTTTTAGATTCCCCATCTGTAAAATGGGAATGATGATACTTGGCCCCATTTGTAAAACGGTTGGAGAGCCTCGGAAGAAAAGTGCAAAGGATTGTTTATTTTTTGTTCCATCCACTTCTGTATGTATGTTTAGCACATGAGCTTTAATGCATGTAATTTACTGAGGTTTTATTGGCTCTTTGAAATGTCTTCTGCTGGGTCAAGGCCTAGTTAAGTAATTATTCGTACCAAGTTAGACTGGCAAAGTGTCAGATTTGTACAGTAGTCCTCAAATGACTAGTGGCCCCAACCAATGGTGTTGATGCTTCATCTCCCAATACTGTAATGAGGATCTCTGCTACCCACCTTCCATTTACTCTTGGACATGTTCTGACCTGCAGCTGAGCTTGGGCTGTTCCTAGTGGTCACGAAAACAGCCTGAACCATGGAAAATGTGAACAGTTGAATGCGAGTCTGTCAACACACTTGAGGTCTTGCTCTGGTAAAATGAGATCGCTTCCTGAAAAGCTTAGGGAATCCCTGTAATGATAGACCCTGGTGGCTGCAGGGACCTCCAGGAATTCTTTAATTGTGCTGTATTTACCTTATACCACAGGGAAACTCATAATGAGAGACACATATGAAGGAAGCATGATATACATAGGAAGGGGGTCTGAATACTTACTAGATCATCTTAAATTTTGCTACAAAATGGTTTGACTTTGTATTGGCCTTGCAAAATTATGAAAATTTCATAGATTCCAAGGCCGGAAGGTACAAAAGTGATTATCTAGTCTGGCTTCAATTTACCAGCCTAAGTACAAATTCTACCATATTTGCCTGTCCCCTCCCATGAGGATTCACGGTGGTGAAAATAGGAATACTTGACTTACCGATTTAAAAAAAAAAAAAAAAACACCTGGGGCATGAATGGGCCACTAGAATTTTGCCAAGGCTGTTTTAAACCCATGTTCAGGGGTAGTGCTTGAGTCTTAACCCCACACCACTGGGCGTGCCAAATAATGATGAAGTAGAACATGTTCAAGCAAGGGAATTGATTCAGGTGTTTGGCTGGAATTCTCCAGGGGAGGAAATTTAAGCCAGATGGTCAATATTGTGCCTTTCATTTTTGTTGATTTAATAAACTCTGAAGTAAGCTGCAAAGGAAGTCTTGGGAAGCTCTAATATATAACACATTTTCACCAATGGAGAGAGGCTGACTGGTAGTGAAAGCTGCTGAAAGTCCCAGACAGTTTTGTTTTAGGGTGGAGAAGAAAGTTTCTTCTGTTTGACTCCCAGTATGACCTCTGATAGAAAGCGGTGAGTTTAAGCCCTCTTCTTGTTTAAACAGCAAGAGGCCCTTGGATGCAAACTCTTAACAATTCTCCAGTGTGAGAGGAAGGATGGCTTTCTGTGTTGCATCTGTTCTATCATGGCTGCTGTCTATTTATTTTCTCTTCTCCATCACTGACATTGTAATGTTCAAATAAGTGCTCTTGAGCTAACTAATGAGCTGTGAAAACACTTGCTTCACAGCCAGCTCTCTGCAGCCCTGTCAGGTTGTATCTCCAATAGGCTATTTGAAAGATTTTTCTATCATTCCAGCTCCACCAATGGTAGCAATGGAAGTATTTTCAGTAGACCACTGGCATTTTTACCACCGTTATCTAACACTGGTCAGCATGGGTATAGAAGACACCATGACACAAATTCTGGCAGCTCCCTGAGTCCTATCCACACCAACTCCCACTTTGGTTACCACCGGTGGCACTGCACTGGTGAGAGATTTCCAAGAAACTCTAATATAGGCAAGGGCTAACCAATTCTTATAATCTGTCACTTTGGTGTCCCAAAGGCCTGTGGCCGAAGAATTAGTGTTGGTCAAAGTCTTGAAGAAATTTCTTTGTAAATCATTGTAGTTGATGTTTTGAAAGTTCTGATCCTTCCTGGTTTTGTGAAGGAACAAAGATGTAGCCAAGGAAACTGAATTTCTTTCCTCAGGAATCTGTAGTAAGTTGCAAAGGTAAAATCAGGGAAAAGCTGCCTGTTTTTGTGTCTGAAAATGTGTTCTTCGTGAGTGCTTCAGAGAGAGCAGTTTGCAGTGAGCACCAAAACTTCGCTACTCTTCCTGTGATTTAAGTGTTGTACTTGTAACTGAGATCAGTAATATTAGTTGCTCCCATATTTGTGTCAGTGATTCCTGGAAGAGCAGCACGTGGATGCTAACCCTTTTATTATCCCTTCTTCCTTTCTCCACAGAAATGGCACCAAAATTGAAGAAGAAAGGGCACTCTGGGAGAGAGCAAAAAAAGGTGAGTTTTGGAGAAGCCTCCCTCCTGGAGCCATGAGAGAATTCCTATGAATTAGCGTCCTCAGTATACATTGACCGCCGAATCATCAGAGAGGTTGGGCTGGGCCGGGCACACAGGCTGTTAAAACAATACTCTTATTTAGATCTCCCTTTTAGATCAGGAGCTTATAGTCAACCACAGGCTCAGTCCCTCCATTATTGATGTCTGGAATTGTTCTGAGCTGCCTCCCTGCATACCAGATGACACAAGGCTGGAAACTTAAATGAGGTGGTGTTCTGCTGATCTCATGAGTTTTTGTCTTCCCTAGCATCACCACCACCACCATCAGCAGGTGCAGCAGCAGCAGCAGATGCAACCACTGCCTCCACAGCCTGTCCCTCAACAAGCACCGCCTCCGATGAAGTCTTCTCCCCCTCCTTTCGTACCTGCACAGGTCCCCATCATGGAGCATCCGCTCCCAGGGAACATGTTTGACACTATCACACATTTCACCCAGCCCATCATGCATCTTCCTCAGCCAGAGATGCCACCCCATCTCCCCCAGCAACCTGAGCATAGCACTCCTCCTCACTTGAACCAACACGCAGTAGTCTCTCCTCCAGGTAAGCACTTAATGGGCAATGCTGTGTGTCTAAAGCTGTAGCCCTTTCTTCTTCTTGGAGTAGATGCAGCCATGTATTCCATGTAGGTGTGTGTCTCCCCAGCACACCAGAACAGGAGAAATTTGCCCAGCAGTACCTGTAGAGGGGTGGCACTCGCACCTTTTGGTTATAGTCCTGGCTACATGAGGCAGTGCTGTCCTGACCCTTCCTCAGTTCCTTCTTACCGCCCATGACTGGAGTCGGAGCTTTGTGTGGTCTCAACCTCTCAACTAATTTAGTTTTTTCTCTTGTATATAGTTAGTAGTACTCTTAATGTTAGAGTAGTTTGTGTTACCAGTCTGTTTCCTCAGTGATGCCCTCCTGGGGTTTAAACATTGTCTTTCATGTGGGGAAGCGATCCCCGGTAGCAAGGCCCATGTCAAGAAGCATTGCGCAATCTGCCGATCAGTTTTTAAGAAACTGACTCAAGTGGCTCGGGACCTTCGCCTAAAGAAGCGCCTGCTCGAACAGGCCATGCGGCCTGCTTTGGTCCCAAGGCCCTCAGAGGGTCAGAGGTTGCCCTTGGGCTCCAACAGCACTGCCACTTCACATTCTGGAGCAGGTACTTCAATAGGGGCTCTTCCCTGTTGACTGTGCCGAGGAGACGGTCTCATAAGACCAATCATAGAATATCAGGGTTGGAAGGGACCTCAGGAGGTCATCTAGTCCAACCCCCTGCTCAAAGCAGGACCTAATGCCCAACTAAATCATCCCAGCCAAGGCTTTGTCAAGCCTGACCTTAAAATCCTCTAAGGAAGGAGATTCCACCACCTCCTTAGGTAACCCGTTCCAGAGCTGCTTCACCCTCCTAGTGAAAAAGTTTTTCCTAAGATCCAACCTAAGCCTCCCCCACTGTAACTTGAGACCATTACTCCTTGTTCTGTCATCTGGTACCACTGAGAACAGTCTAGATCCATCTCTTTGGAACCCCCTTTCAGGTAGTTGAAAGCAGCTATCAAATCCCTCCTCATTCTTCTCTTCTGGAGACTAAATAATCCCAGCTCTCTCAGCCTCTCCTCATAAAGCATGTGCTCCAGCCCCCTAATCATTTTTGTTGCCCTCCGCTGGATTCTTTCCAGTTTTTCCACATCCTCCTTGTTGTGTGGGGCCCAAAACGACATAGTACTCCAGATGAGGCCTCACTAATGCCGAATAGAGGGGAATGATCACGTCCCTCGATCTGGTGGCAATGCTCCTACTTATACAGCCCAAAATGCCGTTAGCCTTCTTGGCAACAAGGGCACACTGTTGACTCATATACAGCTTCTCATCCACCGTAACCCCTAGGTCCTTTTCTGCAGAACTGCTGCCTAGCCACTCTGTCCCTAATCTGTAGCAGTGCATGGGATTCTTCTTTACTAAGTGCAGGACTCTGCACTTGTCCTTGTTGAACCTCATCAGATTTCTTTTGGCCCAATCCTCTAATTTGACTGGGTCCTTCAGTATCCTATCCCTACCCTCCAGCGTATCTACCACTCCTCCCAATTTAGTGTCATCTGCAAACTTGCTGAGGGTGCAATCCACGCCATCCTCCAGATCATTAATGAAGATATTGAACAAAACCGGCCCCAGGACCGACCCTTGGGGCACTCTGCTTGATACCAGCTGCCAACTAGACATGGAGCCATTGATCACTACCCGTTGAGTCCGACAATCTAGCCAGCTTTCTATCCACCTAATAGTCCATTCATCCAGCCCATACTTCTTTAACTTGCTGGCAAGAATACTGTTGGAGACCGTGTCAAAAGATTTGCTAAAGTCAAGGAATAACATGTTCACTGTTTTCCCCTAATCCACAGAGCCAGTTATCTCTTCATAGAAGGCAATTAGGTTTGTCAGGCATGACTTGCCCTTGGTGAATCCAGGCTGACTGTTCCTGATCACTTTCCTCTCCTTGAAGTGCTTCAAAATTGATTCCTTGAGGACCTGCTCCATGATTTTTCCAGGGACTGAGGTAAGGCTGACTGGCCTGTAGTTCCCCGGATCCTCCTCCTTCCCTTTTTTTAAAGATGGGCACTACATTAGCCTTTTTCCAGTCATCCGGGACCTCCCCCGATCGCCATGAGTTTTCAAAGATAATGGCCCATGGCTCTGCAATCACATCCGCCAGTAGGGACTGCTCCAGGTTTTGTGGTGACTCTTCCACCTCCCCCAGGAAAAGCATGGAACAGCATGGAGCTGGTGCTTCTAACCGTTCCCCGGTACCTAGTAGGGAGGTGAGAAACCCTTTACCGTTGACTTTGGTTCCAGCCTCTGGACATCCATTGAGTCTGGTACTGATGAGGGAGATGCCAGTACCGACTGTTTCTGCGTCGGCAGCATACCAATTAGCTACAGACCTCCTTCTGCCTTTCAGTCCTGACCTCTCCTTTGGTCCAGGACTTTGCCAAGTCTCTGTCAACTGTAGCCCCTTCTATTGAACAAGCCACTGAATCCTTGGGTCTGTTGACACTGCGCCCCAATGTTCCCCTTCCACAAATTGTGGAAATAGGGCTGGTACTCTGATTGGTACGTGGGACCCCGGTACCAGGAACCTCCTCGGCACTGCTGCAGTCGGCACAGCAGATGTTTCCATGGTGGCTTTAACCACTCTTGACGGTGCCATCAGACACTCTGGTACCACTGTTCACTTTGGGACTGACACTGCTTCAAGCACTGGCATGCTTGGTACCAATGGTATTGCTTCCATTGGCAGCTCTGTTTCCTGCCTCATTCTGGACAATAGACGAGTCAAACATCTACTTGCTCCCTCTGGTTTGGCTCTGCCCTTATCTCCGGAATCCTGAGGCTCCTTTGAGTCAGGGTTGTCATCCTCCCACTCTCCATTGCCCGACCAGCATTGAGGGCCACTGATGGACTGTTACATGTAACCGGATTGGCGCACATCTCATGCTCAGGACGGAGGTCCCTGGCCCTGCACCTGTTGGCCACCAGTGCCTTATCCATGTCAGTGGAATCCGTGGGACACTCCTCGGTCGCAGAGGTCCTACTCTTCATCTTTCTCAAAGGCAAGATTGCTGGCCAGTCTGTGGTGGTGACCCTCGATCCACTGCAGGCCAAGGCACTGGCAGTCCTCCCTGTGGCGCGTCCAGAGTTGTTCCATCTGGGTCCGTCATCCCTGGAACAAGATCCGGCTTTGGCTCAGTTAAGGGCCTCATCTTCATCTCCAGATGATGCTGTGCTGCATGGCTCATCTTCCCCTTCGGTCCTTGATTTTAAGGTGTACCAAGTCCTTTTGCAGTATGTAGCTGCTTTTCTTGGTATCCAAGCAGAGTTTTTTTTTTTTTTTTTTTTTTTTTTTAAGAGAACCCCCCACAAATTGATGGACATTTTACAGCTCTGTGCCCCTGGGAGAGTCACCCTCTCTATCAGCAGTGTGCTCCTTGAACTGGCTAAGGCCCTCTGGAGCACTCTGGCTTTGACACCACCTATAGCTAAGCACATAGAAAAGCACTATTTCATTCCCATGCTGGGATTTGAGGGGTTTAACTCCCATCTGGCCCCAAATTCAATAGTTGTAACTGCGGTGAACAACAGAGCCCAGCAGGGCAGGTTTAAGTTCACCCCTAAAGATTAGGGATTCTAAACGATTGGACTTCATGGGCAGGAAGATTTACACCACCTTTTCCTTACAGATGTGAATTGCCAATCAGCAAGCCTTGCTGTCCAAGTACAGTTTTGTTAACTGGACAGCTATGTCAGGAGGAATTTTCTGGTATTTGTCACTGAGGGCTGCTTGGTGGCTAAGATGCCTTTTGTAATCCACACTCGATATCATGAACACCTCGGCCAGGGTGCGTGGCCTATGTGGTCACCATGAGATGGGGTTCCTGGCTTTCTTTGGCCTTCGACGGCTGAACACTGTTCTCAGACAAAACTGAGGAGACGCTGCGGTCCTTTAAGAATTCCAGGACTACCCTGCAGTCCTTCAGGCTGCAGAGGCGCCACTGTGGCATCCAGCGGCAGCAGTATTGTCTGCAGTGCACATTTGGCCAGCCTTTCCCTCCTCTGAGGCCTGGTCTACATTGGGGGGGATCGGTCTAAGTTACGCAACTTCAGTTACATGAATAACATAGCTGAAGTCAACGTACTTACATCTACTTACATTGTCTTCACTGCGGTAGGTCGACTGCTGATGCTCCCCCGTCGACTCCGCCTACGCTTCTCGCTCTGGTGGAGTACCGGAGTCGACGGGAGAGCGCTCGGCGGTCGATTTATCGCATCTTCACTAGACGCGATAAATCGACCCCCTCTGGATCGATCTCTCCAGAGGTAAGTGTAGACATGCCCTGAGGCACAGGATTACACCAGAAAGAGGGATAGATCCCACAGGAGGAAGCTGTTGGGCTTGGGGTTTGGCCAGTCCCCACACCTTTCCCTGGTGCCTTTCCAAGTGCCCATTTGACTCCTTGCTCCAGAGCACTGTCCTAGTCATTGCTCCTTCCTCCTCATCTCCCTCTTTTGGGGACAGGCTGGCCCTCTTTCACAGTGATTGGGGTTCAATCACTACTGACAGCGGGGTCCTAAGTACCGTCAGATTGGGTTATGCCTTCCAGTTCCTCTCTACACCACCTCCCAACCCTCCCTCCCTGTCCCTCTTCAGGGACCCCTCTCATGAGATACTGCTCCTCGAGGAGGTCTACTCTCTGCTGCCTTTGGGAGCAGTGGAGAAGGTTCCACTGGAACACGGGGCACAGCTTCTGCTTTGGATACCAGGAAGTACTGGGAGTAGGAGTAAGGCCTCAACAAATACATCAGGTACATGGGGTTCTGAATGGTCACTCTATAGACTGTCTTCCCTGCATGCTCTGGAGCTTCAGGACACCTACTTTCACATGGCAATTATTTACTCCTGGGGAATTCTGTGCATCTACGGACATGCAGAATTCATGTGTCCCGCAGAATTTTTTTTCAGCAGAAATTACATTTTTGCCCCAGAAGTGCTGCAGTTCTGCCTTTCGCCCACCAGAGTCCACTGTGGCGCCAGAAGAACCAGCAGCATGAACGCAGCTGGCTGTTCTGGTGCCACAGCGGCCTCTGGTGGGCAGAAGGCAGAATTGCAGCACTTTTGGGGCAGAACGTATTTTCTGTGTTGGGGGAATTCTGTGCGTGCCTAGTGCTGCAGAATTCCCCCAGGAGTAGAAGTTCATCACAGCACCGTGCCCATGGAGCCAGGTTAGAACAGAGTGGGGCACATGGGGCTGCTGGGGGGTAACAGACATGGGTTCAGAATGGCTAGTGGGGGGGGCAGACTGGGGTGCGGGCTCAGGAGCTAGTGGGGTGACAGCATTGAGATGGGATGGGGGAGGGGGACTGCAGGGACACATGGGGATGGGGAAGGAGGCTGTAGAGACCCCTGGGGATGCGAGGTGCGGGGACAGGGGCAGATGTGCCTGACTGAATGGGAGAGGCTTGGGGTCAGCCAGGATCTGCATGGGGAAGGTTCCCCAACTCCCTTACAATCCCACCCCTCAGCCCCTCCCCCCCAAAAAACCTTTTCCACTAGGGCTGTCAAGCGCACCTGAACCCCTCTTGCACCCCAACTCCCTGCCCTGAGCCCCCTGCCGCACCCCTCCTGCACCCCAGCCCCCTGCCCAGAGCCCCTTCCTGCACTGTGCCCCCGCTCCTGCACCCCAACCCCCTTCCCTGAGCCCCGTCATACACCCCACACCCCTCCTCTGCCCCAACCCCTTGCCCTGAGTCCCTTCCTGCACACTGCACCCCGTCCCATACCCCGCACTCCCTTCCACAACCCAACCCCAGCCCTACATTCTTGGCCCTGCATGCAATTTCCCCACCCAGATGTGGCCCTCGGGCCAAAAAGTTTGCCCACCCCTGCCCTAAATAAATGCCAAAAGTCCACACTAATACCCGTGCAACAAATAGAGTTCATTGGAGTCTTCCTCAACTCTCTCGAGGCGATGACCTCTCTACCACAACAGCGATTCCTCACATTGACCAACCTGATTGCTACAGTACAAATCAGCCCACAAGTCCCCGCCAGAACATGCCTACATGGCTTCCAGAACACCACGGCAGATCCATTAAGCAGGAATTTCTCCCAGGACCACAAGTGGAAACTCAACACGCATGCTCTGGGACATCTTCAAACATTGGGGATTCCTGACAATAGACCTGTTCGCAGCCACACAAAACACCAAATGCCCACAGTTCTGCTCTGGGGGGAGGCTCAGTCGCCACTCTCTGGGCGATGCCTTCCTCATGAAGTGGAACACTCCTCTCCTTTATGCGTTTCCCCCAACCTCCCTTTTGGCCTTGGTGATCCACAAGATCAGGCAGGACAACTCCAGGGTAATTCTAATAGCCCCCACGTGGCCTTGCCAAACTTGGTATCCTTACCGTCTCAAATTATCAGTATGCCCACCATGGATGCTTCCGCTTCTGCCTCGTCTCCTATCTCAGGATGCAGGTCACGTTCTTCATCCAGATCCCCAAAGACTCCATCTCAAAGCGTGGCTACTCCATGGCTCAAGCAACCTGAAATAATGTGTTCCAATGAAGTACAAAACACAGTCACAGAACAACCAGCCACACCAACTGCCTCCACCAATGGAAACAATTTGAGGCATGTGCCAACAAAAATGAATTCCGGCTGTGTCAGCCTCTTTACCCTGAATATTGGACTATTGGAATATTGAGAAGTCAGGCCTCTCCATGAGCTCAGTTAAGTGCAGCTCTCCGCTATCACAGCGTTCCACAGCAAAGTAGATGAATTCTCCATATTTGCTCACCCACTCACCAAAAGATTCCTCAGAGGCCTCAGCAATTTCTATCCTGAAGTGAGAGAACCTACCCCACCATGGGACTCAACCTATCCTCCAAGTCCTAACTGGCCCTCCATTTGAACCCATGGCGACATGCTCTTTGTTACATCTTTTTATGAAAGTAGTGTTCCTCATTGCCATTACATCTGCCAGATGGGTGGGAGAATTGGGTTCTCTTTTGGCAGATCTGCCAGACAGTCTTTTTCAAAGATAAAGTTTTTGAGATCAAATCCTAAGTTTTTGCCCAAGATTGCCTCATCTTTTCACCTCAACCAGCCTATCTACCTTCTGACATTCTATCCTAAACCCCGCCAGGATAGACAACAATCCACACTATGTACCCTGGGTGTACACAGGGCAATTGCTTTCTACTTAGACAGAACAAAAGCATTCTGTAAGTCTCGGAAACGGTTTGTCTCAATCACTGAACGATCCAAAGGGAACGCCATATCTACACAGAGTCTCTCCAAATGGATTTCAGATTGCATAAAACTGTTACTCCCAATGTGGTCAACAACCCCCTACGGCAGTAGTGGGCCACAAACGGCCCATCAGGGTAATCCGCTGGCGGGCCACGAGATGGTTTGTTTACACTGACCATCCACAGGCACGGCCACCTGCAGCTCCCAATCGCCGCGGTTCACTGTTCCCGGCCAATGGGAGCTCCGGGAAGTGGCACAGGCCACAAGGACATGCTGACTGCTGCTTCCCGCAGCCACTGGGAGCTGCGGGCGGCTGTGCCTGCGGACGGGCAATGTAAACAAACTGTCGCACGGCCTGACAGCAGATAGCCCTGACGGGCCAAAGGTTGCCCACCACTGCCCTATGGGGATTCACACGCATTCCACCAGAGCCTTATCGACCTCTGTAGCGTTTCTTAACAGTGTCCCTGTTGCGGAAATCTGTAAGACCACAACCTAGGTGTCAGCCCATACATTTACTCAACATTACACTTTAGAACAACAGGCAACCTCCAATGCCCTGTTTGGACTCACTGTGCTTTCGTCTGCTACGACTTCAACTCCGAAGCCTTCCGAAGGGTACTGCTCTGAAATCACCCAGGGACATCACTTGAAGAGAAAGTTACTCCCTTGTGCAGTAACGTTGCAATAACTACTTCAGAGTTATTGCTAGGCTCTGCAGTAGAGAAGGAACTGAGGGGGAGTTTATCGCACAGCGCTAATTAACCACCTGAAGCAGCGCAAGACGGGGACTGTGCATGTGTGATCCTGCCAGGCACTGCTACCATAAATCTCTGATTATGAGTGCAGGGGTGCCCGAACACCTAGAGTGGTGCATCCATAGGGGGACACATCTCAAAGAACCTACATTACTGCACAAGATGAGTAACTTTCTCTTTTTTAGTGCAGAATTTGTAAATTTTTGGCACAGAATTCCCCCAGGAGTGCAATTATACCAAGTCACAGAAAATTCCTTCAGTTCATCATGGCAGAATGCCAGTTTCAGTACACGGTGCTTCATTTGGCCTCTCTTCTGCCCCCAGGGTTTTTACTAAATGCACAATTGTTCTGGCATATCTCAGGAAGAATGTAATTCACATCTTCCTGTATCTTAACAAGTAGTTACTATGGGGCAGATCCAGAGAGGAAGTTCTTGCTCATATCAGTACCACACTGCGGTTGCCTGACTGTCTGGGTCTCACCCTAAACACCAGAAAGTCAACCTTGGCTCCCACTCAGAATATTGAGTTACTTGGGGCCCTGTTATATTCCACGACATCAGGAGCATTTCTGCTGACTGACCGTTTTCAGATAATTCGCCATCTTTGCTTCAGTCTGAAATCTCAGCCTTCCATGACAGTTAGACCATGCCTGAGATTTGAGCCACGTGTCTGCTTGCACACAGGTGGTCCAGTTTGCAAAGTTATACCTCCATCCCCTTTAAATGTGGCTCAGGACAGTCTTGCATCCTACTCTTTATTCTCTAAACAGACTGGTTCATCTGCCTCCACTAGTCGTAGACTCTTTGTAGTGGTGGATGTGTCCACAGAATGTTTGCCAAGGCGTTCTCTTTGTCCATCCCTCGCCAACCAAGTCCGGTTGTTACCAAAGCCTCCCTGATGGATTGGAGGGTGCACCTGGGGTCATTGAAAGTACAGAGACTGTGATCGGCACAGGAAGCCTCACTCCATATCAACTTGCTGGAGCTTTGGGCCATCTAAAATGCATGTCACTCTTTTTGGCAACATATCAGAGACTCGGTGATTCGCATACTTACTGACAATATCACCGCGATGTGTTATGTAAACAAACAAGGGGGAGCATGCTCCAGATTGCTCTGCCTAGAGGCAATCAGGCTGTGGCAGTTCTGCATCGAGAAGAATGTTACTCCGATAGTCATTCACTTGCCTGGGGTTCAAAATAACTTTCAGACTATCTCAGCAAGTATTTTTCCCTAAGACACAAATGGTCCCTGAAAACAAGTGTCCTCTGGGTTATCTTCACAGCTTGGGGCATCCCAATGATCGACCTGTTCACTACAAGGGACAAGAGGAAATGTCGTCTGTTCTGCTCTCAACCGGGCCTCAGTCAAGCCTCCCTGTCCAAACTCACTGTGGTCCTGATCCTCCTCAGGTCATTCTCTAGCTCAAGGTGGCTCATGCCAAGATCATTCTTGGTGCCACATTGTGGCCAAGACAAAGCTGCTTCTCTGACTTTCTTATGCTGTCAATTCAGCCTCCCATGAGGCTTCCTCTCCATCACAACCTGCTAAATCAGAATCACGGACGCATCTTGCATCACGTGCTCAGCTCTCTGCATCTCACGGCATGGCTTCTGCATGCCTGAATGAGGAGGAAGAGCAGTGTTCAGTGGCTATCGAACAAGTGCTGCTCAACAGTAGAAAGTCCTCTACCAGAATGGCCTACTCAGCAAAATGTAAACCTTTTTTGGTATGGTCATTAGCTCGTGGAATCCAATCGAAACTGACTTCTCCCCACGACATCTAGGAGTACCTGCTACACCTTTAGACGTGGGGGCTTGCACTTAGTCCAGTGGTTCTCAACCCGTGGGCCACTCCTGCCCCAATCAGCACACAGTTGCAGCCCATGTGACATCCTCAGGGCCATACAGGTTATATATATTGTGATAGACCCAGACCAGTTGGGAACAGCAGAGTAGCAGAAGGGAGATATACTGGCCACTGGATAAGTAGTTTTCTGTTCCCTGAGTGACCAGAGCAGGGGCTGCTCCAGGCTAATAGACCACCTGACTCCAATTAACCTGCTAAGAGGTCAGGTGAGGCAGTTAAGCACCTGACTCTAATTAAGGCCCCTCTGATGCTATAAAAGGGCTCACTCCAGTCAAGCCAGGGGGAGCCAGGGAGCCAGAGGAGAGGAAGTGTGTTTGAGGAACTGGGAGCAAGAGGTGTGCAAGAAGCTGAGAGTGAGTAGGCATACTGCTGGAGGACTGAGAAGTACAAGCGTTATCAGACATCAGGAGGAAGGTCCGGTGGTGAGGACAAAGAAGGTGTTGGGAGGAGGCCACGGGGAAGTAGCCCAGGGAGTTGTAGGTGTCGTGCAACTGTACCAGGAGGCACTCTAAACAGCTGCAGTCCACAGGGCCCTGGGCTGGAACCCGGAGTAGAGGGCGGGCCCTGGTTTCCCCCCATACCTCCCAACTCCTGATCAAACACAGGAGGAATTGACCTGGACTATAGCTTCTACCAGAGGGGAAGGTCTCTGGACTGTTTCCTGACCCACAGGGTGAATCTGTGAAGCGAGCAAATCCGCCAATAAGTGCAGGACCCACCAAGGTAGAGGAGGAACTTTGGGCTGGTCCACACTGGGGCGGGGGATCGATCTAGGAAACGCAACTTCAGCTACGAGAATAGCGTAGCTGAAGTCGACGTTTCCTAGATCGAACTAAGTTTACTTACTGCGGGTCCACGCGGCGCAGGCAAGCTCCCCCTTCGACAGCGCTTCCTCCTCTCGGTGAGCAGGAGTTCCGCAGTCGACGGGGGAGCGCTTCTGGGATCGATTTATCACGTCCAGATGGGACACGATAAATCAATCCCAGAAGATCGATCTCTACCCGCTGAATCGGGCGGGTAGTGTGGACCTAGCCTTTATCACAAAAAATATATATATATATATATATTGTGTGGGTGCAGCCCACATAACACACACAGACCTGCATATGTGGCCCACAATGGTAAATAGGTTGAAGACCACTGGCTTAGTCCATTGAAAGCGCATCTGGCAGCAATACCGGCACTTCATCCCCCTGTTCAGGGAAAATCAGTCTTCTCCAGTGCCATGGTAATGAGATTCTTATGAGGGCTTCTTTGTCTATATCTTCCATTATGAGAGTCGGTTCCCTTGTCGGACCTAAACACAGTCCTGGCAACTCTGATGGGTCATCCATTGTAGCCCCTATTATCTTGTCCCTTTTTGCTCTTGTGTCAGAAAACCGCTTTCCTGTTAGCAATAAGATCAGCAAGGAGACTGTGAGAGTTGCAAGCTCCAATGGCAGAACCTCCTTGTATACAGTCCTCCAAAGACAAGGTAACTTTACAACCACACCCCACGTTTTTGTCTAAAGTGGTTTCTGTTTCATTGGAACCAGGTGATGTATTTACTGGAGTTTTTTACTAAACCGCATTCATCTCTGGAGGACCTGCATTTCCATATCTTAGATGTCAGGCAATATCTAGCCTTTTTATCTGGACAGAACTAAACTGGTTTGTGCCTCACTTCATTTGTTTGTGCCATATGCAGATTGCATGAAGGGTCAACTGGTCTCGTCACAGATCTCCAAATGGGTAACATCCTGCATTGACAGCACATGAAATAGCCTTGGCTACACTCCTCAGTGCGTGTAAGCTCATTGTACAAGGACGCAAGCATTGTCCAGAGTGTTCCTTAGTAATCTTTCCATATTGGACATTTCCAGGGCTGCTACGTGATCATTGATACATACATTCACGAACCATTATGCCATCACCACATCTTCCAGGGCAGAAGCAAGCTTTGGTAGAGCTGCCCTGCAATCCTTGTTTAGGTAGACTCTGAGCCCCACCTCCAGGGGGGTGGTACTCCTTGTAATTCACCTAAGTGGAAAATAGAATACACAGCTGCATCTACTTGAAGAAGAAGAAATGGTTACTTACTGTACTTGTGGTTTTTCAAGATGTGATGCAGGTGTGTATTCTACGACCCACTGTCTGTCCACTTTGCGTCAGTCTCTCATGTCTGGGCATTCAATGAGGGATGGTTGGGGTGGTGCTGCCTCATATAGCCATGAGGCATGAGCACTGCCCCTCTACGGGTACTGCTAGGCAAATTTCTCCATCTCCAGTGCTCTGAGCACACATACACACCTAAGTGGAATACGCATCTGCGTCACATCTCAAAGAAACATGGTTACAGTAAGTCATTGTTTTTTCTACAGCCCTGGGTTCCCTAGTTGGCACCACATGGTCCCAGGCTGTGCAAGTCTGGGGATAACTTGATGTGTTAGAGAAGGACGTATGGTCACGTGATTAAGAAACGGGGTTAGATGCCATGGGATCTTATTTATATTCCACGGGTATTCTGTGTGATATAATGGCACATCTTTTCCTCTGTTTGGCATGGGCGGTCTAATAAGCAGAACAACTTGTGCAGTTTTGCTGTGGGGAGTTGTGCTCTCTTTCTTCTGTTGTATGTGATGCCATGTATTCCTGCTCTTCTTCCCCAGCTTTGCACAACGCTCTGCCTCAGCAGCCATCGAGACCCAGTAATCGAGCCGCAGCACTACCCCCTAAGCCTTCGCGTCCTCCAGCAGCGTCACCAGCCATAAGCCAGCAGCCCATGCTCCCCCAGCCGCCTTTGCCTCAGCCTCCCCAGGTCCTCCTGGAGGATGAGGAGCCTCCCACGCCTCATCACAGCCTGCCTCTGAGCACCAGCCAGATGCAGCTCTACCTTCAACAGCTGCAGAAAGTGCAGCCGCAGACTCCTCTCCTCCCTTCAGTGAAGGTCCAGTCGCAGCCTCAGCCCCCCCTTCAGCCTCCTGCTCATCCCTCAGTGCAACAGCAGCAGCAGCAGAGGCCGATGCACATGCAGCCCATGCAGTTCCCTCCTCATATCCCTCCGCCTCAGCCAGCTCCACAGCAGCATCCACTCCCGCAGCCAGCTAAACCTCAGCAAGTCATCCAGCACCACCCGTCACCACGGCACCATAAGCCCGACCCCTACTCAACGGGTGAGTGCTGAAATTTCCCCTCGGAGTTCTTAACATCAGGGCAGCTAAAATTCGTAACAAATTAAGGGCGGTGGATGCCTGGTTGGAATATGATTGTTCCACAATCTTCTGAGCTTTGCGAATACTGGTGGTGAGTTGGCATCGGGCTTAGAGCACAGACAGGTCATCAATTAACGTACTTAGTCTCGGAGGAATTCCTTGATAACTTGATAGCCTATTGAGGACTCTAAGCTTTTCTCCTGGGAGCTTAAATCCCAATCCATGGGGGAACCAACTGTTGTAGGGCTCAAAGTTAGGAAACAGATTCTAATTGGCAGTGCTGTGCCCTGTTAAGATTCATCCCGTCCCATTTCAGCCCAGAAGTCTAGCTGTCCTGAAATCAGGGTACAGTTGGCGAGCTCCATCTAGAAAAGGGGCTTGTTTGCTCCCTTTGGCAGGACATTTGGTTTGTGATATCATAGTAATAGCATAAATCACCACCTCCCCAGGAGCAGATCAGGCTTCCTGATTCTGTTTGGATTTAAAGTTCTCGTGCTGTTGGCAGGCGTGTTGTGACGTTCCCCATGAAAGGATTGAAAGTGCATGACTGCCAGCGTAGTATCCGGTAAAAGGAGATAAACTGAAGTTAAGGAGGACGGCTGTTAAGTATTGTTTACTAGCCAAGCACTTTAAGTTGTCCCCTTGAGTAGTTTATTAGAAGTTAAAATACAAATAGTTAGAATCTGGTGACCGTCAAACTCTGGAAAGAGCCAGCATCTCCAGAATGGCCAAGCTAGCAGTACAACACTAAACATAGACATGTATGCTAGCCCCCAGCACGTGAGCAGATGGCAAGCACCCTTCCCAAAGTGCTTTCCCTGCCTTAATGACAGCCCTTCAGGAGTATGCTCCCGTGGAGGCACAGCTGAAAAGGACATAAAGTGCCTATGACTGCGTGAGTGGTTCTACCCAGCTTGGGCGAGTGGAAGTCTCAAGCGAAGTGCTCAGACTGGTCCCTGAGACATAGACAGGGCCTTGTCCCTCCTAGCTATGGGCATGTTTTAAACCCTTGTAAGATTATTTGAGCTGATAATGGTGTAGCCTAGTCTCCCTCATAGTGCCCTTGATCAAGAATATTTTCTCTACAATCTCTAACAAGCTTTGTTATAGGATAATAGTGTACAGAAAGAAGGGTATTCATTTTTTGTGTGAAGGACAAATATATTTTTCTCTGTCTTAAATATTTAGCATGAATTCTTTTTGCTTCTCCTTACCTTTGTGTTGTTTTAGATATGTTATGTAATGACCCCTGGCTGTTGGGTGGAGTGCTATTTTTTCCTCCTATGCTAAACATTGAACTGTGTGTAGGAGAAATAAGAGGAATGTGTCAGTGGCCTTCAGCCATCATACTTTGGGCTGTGACCTTCTCAGATGTCAATGGGTTGAGCAGGATTTCGATGGGAGAGGAGAGGCCTCCAAGAAAAACCCAGGCATTGCAAAAAGTGTTACAGGTCATTTAGCGATTCAGGAAGTGGTTCTCTTTAGCACCAGGCTGGTGCCCCCAGCAGGGTGCTGCTGGAGTCCTGTCTTTCCAATTAAATGTAAAACTGAGGCTCACTTTGGTTCATTAAAGATCTCTAGTTAGGGGTGTTTGTCCATGGTGCCTTGGTTAAATTCTAATTGGAATTACTACATCCTGCCTCTTTCAATGCCCCCACCCACCCTCTCTTCTCTCCCCCCCTCCACCTGTAGTTTCAAATGAATGCAGGATTCTTCCATTCCTGCCATAAATCATCATATAGGATTTCTGTGAGCTGTTACAAGCCAGGGAGATATAACAATAGAGGGCAGACAAGTGAAATTCAGTTGCCCCCCACCCATAAGACAATCTGCTGAGCACCTCTCTAGTGCCTTAGTGTGTTGGCTGAGTCCAACCAGAGCTTGAAAAAGGAAAGCTCACTTCCCTTATAAATTTCAGTGAACAGCAAATGAAATGGATGTCCCCAGGTGCTCCCTCAGTTCTCTGTGCCCTAAAGTGCATGTGTGATTCCTGAACAGAGGTCTTGAGAGAGACGGGGGGCATAGAAATGTAAGGGGAGAGTTTTAAAATAGTAAATGTTCAGTGATTCAGTGGAAGAAATTGCACAGGGGAGCTTACAAATTCTTTAAAATATGAATGTGTTTTGGATGGAGTTTTTCCATTCCTCAGAATGAAGTCCATAGGCTTCATGGCCAAATCCAAAGGGCAATCCAACAAAATCCTTTTCACTTGCCACTGCCCAGTCACCTACAGCCCTTGTGCATTGTGAATGTGCCTGTGACAACCATGGCACTGGCCTGACACCGGACAGTAAGAAGGCTGGTGGGAGGTTCCCCCTATCTGAATACCACTCCATGCAAGTCTGGCAGGCTTATGGAGGACAATAAATAGATGCAATTAAGTGTATGGCTGTTTGTGTGCTGATCTGAGTGACAGAGTCCTAAAGTTGCTTCTAAATTAGTGCATGCTGTGTAGCAGTGCAGCCCATGACACACCTGGAAGTACTGAGGGGTAGGACTAGACTACAGAAACTGCCAAACTGGTGTAGAGTCTTCCTGTATTTGTAAGGTGTGCCTGGGTTAAACTCAACCTGCGTGCTGCTCGATCTGACTCAAGGACGAGTTCTCACCTTGGTTAATGTTTGGATAAGTGATAGTGATGACAGGTTAACTGACTGGTGCTGAATTGTTCCAGGTCACTTGAGGGAAGCGCCTTCCCCTCTCATGATGCATTCCCCACAGATGCCCCAGTTCCAGGGTCTGGGCCACCAGTCACCACCTCAGCAAAATATCCAGCCGAAAAAACAGGTAAAGGAAGGCATAGCCTGAATGTGGGGTCCCAAAGGGCCTGCTCTCAAAGCACAGGGTTCCCAACCTGTGTGGGTAGCTTGGGCACATGCTCACAATGGTGCACACTCCATGAGCATGCATTAGAGGCTAGGCCAGCCCCATTGTGGGACCCTCGTGGTGGATTGTTCAGGATGTTACTGGCTCTGTGGATGTGGGATGGACTTACATCAAGGAAGGTGTTTGGATAGTGACTGACCCATCTCAATGTGCTAACATGGCAGGAGCTGAGAGCACCCTCTGTCGTACAATCCCAGCCCATGGCGGCAAAGGAAGAGAAGATGCATTCACCAGTCATCCGAAACGAAACATTCAGCCCCACGTTGCGACCGGAACCTCCCAAGCACCCAGAGAGCATCAAACCCCCTGCACATATCCAGCAAAGTGAGTTGGAGCCCCTGCGCTGTTAGTGTTGAAATGTGTATTTTGGGTGTAACATGGGCTAGTCTGTTTCCCTTTGAAGGCTGAGATGGAGAAATGGACTGCTCATCATGGTGAAAGCCTGAGAGTCTACACCTCAGTCTATTGGCCTTCCCTCGACAGTGGGGAAGGAAGGGACAGGATCACTCCCTAAATGCTCTAGGAAACTCAGACACCCTGGCAGCCTGCAGGAATGGTCTTTTGCCCTTACTGTGGTGTGTGTGTTTCAGGAACAGAAATGAAACCAATGGAGGGTGGGCGGCCTGTAATCAGACCCCCTGAGCAGAATGTGCCGCCACCTGGAGTACAGGACAAAGACAGACAAAAACAGGAACTGAAA
This sequence comes from Emys orbicularis, assembly GCF_028017835.1. Classification (NCBI taxonomy): domain Eukaryota; kingdom Metazoa; phylum Chordata; order Testudines; family Emydidae; genus Emys; species Emys orbicularis. The sequence continues at coordinate 9,914,436 of NC_088701.1, forward strand.
ACACCCGTCGCCCCTAAAAAGGTAACAGTTCACCACACCTGGATGCAGTCGGTTTGGGGGAAGGGGTTGTTTAGTGGCCTGGTCTGACCTGCCTACCCTCCAGCATTTGGTCTTTATTCTTTGTGCGAATGGGGCACAGGAACTCTAAGCTACTAGGAGAGGCTGAACTCAGTGTAAAGCTCTTAAAAATTCTAGGCCAAAGTTGGCCCTTCTCTAACGGTTTGATCTACTCAGCTAGGTCCCCCATCCTCTTCTGCTTAGGACACAGGTTGGGGTGCCTCGAAGTGGACTTGGCCTCATGTCTTATCCCAGATTGAGCAGACCTGTCCCTTCACGCCAGGGTGAGGCTCACCAGAGTAAACTAGTTTTAGTGCTCTCTCTCTCCCTGATGCTGTGCCCTGCAATGGTTTCTGAGCTATGGGGATTAGTACTCAATATTCTGGATGCAAAATAAAATACCGGCTGAATAGCAGCAAAAGTCAAAGCTCACTCGCAGTGTGATCTACTGCTAGGTCACTTAAAGACATAAAGGAAAAGGTGGAAAGTCCTTTAACTGTACTGAACAAATAGACACTGGTGCGCAGTCCTGCACTGGGCCATGGGAGATGTGCCTGGTGTCTGATTACTTGGGGAATATGCATGAGTCCATTCCTGGGCCTTGTTCTTCACATCATATGGGAAGGGTGTTCATATTTCCCTCTCACCACTGGTAACCATTTCAGTTGCCTGAGTTAACGAAATATGCTGTTTGTTTTGGGTGCAGAAAATGGATGCAGTGGATGCATCCTACTACCAGCAGGGGGCTGTCCTGGCCGCTTGCAAGGTTAGAGCAACTCTGTGTGCCATAGAGCCAGTAAGCACAGAGCTATTCTAAAATACACTGAGACACGGTAGGTGAGGTAATAGCTTTTATTGAACCAGCTTCTGTTGGTGGAAGGTACAAGCATTTAAGCTTCACAGAGCTCTTTTCAGGTCTGGAGAAGGAAATCAGACTTCTTCCTTCCCCAGACATGGAGAAGAGCTCTGCGAAGCTTGAAAGCTTGTACCTTCCACCAGCAGAAGTTGGTCCAATAAAATATATTACCTCTCATATGCTGGGGCCAACCTGGCTATAACAAGACTTAAAATACCGTTAATTAGGCACATCTGGTCACAGCTTGGGGTCTGGGGAAACAAACATGAGGCTCAGTGGGCAACAGCTTTCACCTTTGAGCCTCTGTGTCCCCATTTCTAAAATGATGAGATGATACCTGCCCTGCCCATTGCAGGGGGAAAGGTTGTTTGTGAAGTGTTTTGAGACGTTGAGCTCTGGGTGCACCAGTGCTGTGAGATACAGTTTATTCGGGTGCAATGGCTGCTTGGGAGCTAAAGAATGACATTGCCATCAGTGTATCTTAGCTCATATTTATATGGGTGCTGGAATATTCTTGGAGTCCCAGTTCAAGGATCAATTCCTATAATAATTAGTTCAGCTTCCCCTGAGAGCTCTTGGTTCACAGAGTATGCAAGTGTCTGGGGGGTGGGGGGGCACCATTAGCCTCACTGCTTCATGTAGGTTTGGGCTCAATTTTTGAATGTGAAAGTGATTGTACAAGAGAGTTTGGCCTGGCTGAGAGCTGTAAGGACTGATGGCTTCTATCTGCAGATCAGGAACAGCCTGGGCACAGCAGGGCAAGCATCTCCCACCTGTGTCGCTGGGATGCAGAGGGGACTCCCTATGCGTGGGAAGGGAGCTCAGTCTCTGTGACCCATTCAGCCCTACACTTCTGACCACAAATGGCAAGCACAGATGTGGTGGTTTTGACAATACGGGAACCAGGAACTGTAAAATGAGACTACCAACTCATTTCGTACATGCCACTGTGAACAGCTTTCAGATGGTAATATCACCTTCTTCAAGTAATGGTCCCTATTTGTGTTCCACTGAGGGGTTAAGCCATGCGCACCACGTGCCCCGAGTTGGAGAATTTGAAAGTAGTGTCTGTTGGTCCTTTCATGCGCCCTGGATCATCTTGTGCTTCATCCAAGGTGTTAAAGGGAGGGGCTGACCAACCGCATCTCCAGTTCTTCTCACTGCCGCATGGTTCAGGTCGGAACTTTCAGTGTCCTCCTCTCTGGTGCATCTTTAATTAAGATAGTTGTACATAGTTTTACCCAGTTTATGGTAGTTTATTACAGTTTTTATTGCAGTTTTAGCATTTAGTTAAGATAAGATTGGGGCTTGTTTTTTTCCTTCATCCAACACACCACCCAGTACCCGTGTGCAGGTACTGGACTATGCCCAGAATTCTGGGCTTCAAACTCTGCGCCTCCTGCACGTGCTTCTTCTCCATCAGTGATGAACCCAATACTGTCTCTACTGCTTGGGGGAAGCTCACATCACATCCAGGTGCAGTATTTGCCAATCCTTTCCCAGCCACACCAAAAAAGACCAGATCCTCCGCTTCCAAAAGCACCACATGGAGCTTGCCATGAGGCCTCACTCGGATCCAGGCAGAGAAACTCCCCCTGTGTATCAGCCTGAATCAGCGAGGAACGCACACCTCCCATTACCACATCCAAAGCCAGTACCGGCAGAACTACCCCCACAAACCCTGTGGCGGGGTCTAACTGGGAGGTAAGGAAGCATACCCATACGCATGGTACTAAGTCTTCCTCAAAGCCAAAGAAAGTGGACGCTCCTTCCATGAGTTCGAGCCATGGGGATGGAACTCTCACTAAGTCCCATAGGCATGAGAAGAAGTCCCACAAGCAATGGAATCTGGTACTTCCAAGCACCTGTCCAACAGTACCATCATCACCAACCCTCCACAAGACATGGAATCCTCCTGTTCTGGGAAAGTCCATGCCACCGGCACTGATACGAGCCCAGGGAAAGGGTGCCTGTGACACCGGGGAGATCTGGAATTGTACCTGAACCCCAGGACATGTTCGCCTTGCCGGACCCAAAGTCACCCCAGCCAGCCAGCCCTTCCACCTTTAGAGAGAGGATTTCTTCACCTCAGGATATGTCCCCACTACAGGTCCTCTCACCATCTGCTCCGATGGTCTACACCCTTCCGCCGGTTCGGACGGTACCACCATTTGAACCAGTCTGTCTTCTCCTCCTCTGAAGAATCGGAACCAGGAGAGGAACCAGCTATGTCCTATCACCCCTACGTGTCTTCACAGAGACTGCTACATCCATGGCAGCATCCACCATTTCAACGGCCTCAGAGCCATTGGTACCGTGGGGGCCACCACAACCTTCCTCAGATCTGGCCTATTGGCTATACTGGGGACCTGGTCCCAATACCCTCTCCCCCCCCCCCCCCTTGGAACCAGCCTGGTCCACGGGACATTTTGCCTGCCTCCTGCTTAAAGGCTCCTTCGAGCAGACTCTCAGATCTGTTGGCAGAGGAGGAACACCTCCGTCTGGTCCCAGCGGTGCTGCAAGAATTGGTACGTTTTCCCTCTTCGTCTCCAGATGAAGCAGTGACTGCAGCATCCCCTTCGCCTCTGGATGACTTCAGGCAATTTCAAGGAACTGTTGCAGAGATTCTCAAGGGAACTCCAGTTTCCGCTGGAAGAAATCTAGGACCCCGGGACCAGCCACAATTGCACTTCCTATTACTGAAGCTATTCTGGAGCCTGCCAGGACCATGTGGCACACCCCTCCCACATGTATGGCTACCCCAGAGGGGCCAAAAAGCATTACGTTCTTGCTAAGGGGTCTGAGACACCCCCCCCCCCTTTTATTTTTTATTTTTTGCATTCTCCTCCAAACACCCTAGTTGTCCAGGCAACGACTGCAGAAGCCAAGCAACAGCACCTTCAATCTACGCCTGATGATAAGGAGGGCAAACATTTGGTCCTTTTGGGACGCAAGGTGTTTTCCTTAGCCAGCCTTCAATTCTGTATTGTGAACTCTCAGGCATTACTAGTCAAGTGCGACTTCCTGAATTACAGCAAGTTCCAGGAATTTACTGATAGCCTGCCACAACACGATTGGGCTCACTTTCAGACACTTATTGAGGAAGGGAAGCTGATAGCCAGAATAGCCCTCCAGTCGGGGGTAGATGCAGCAGATACCTCTTGCAGGGCCATGGCTACCGCCATAGTTATGCGTAGAATGTCTTGGCTCCATTCCTTTGGTTTCTTCTTCGAGTGCTTGCTCATGTGTATTCCACAGTAGGTGTGCGTGCTCGCCACGTGCACCGGTGCCGGAAGTTTTTCCCTCAGCAGTACCCGTAGGGGGAGCGCTGCTGCGACCCCTGGAGTGGCACCTCTATAGCGCACTATAAGGGGAGCTGTGTGCTCCCCCCACCCTCAGTTCCTTCTTGCCGCCAGTGACGGTGCATCGGAACTACTTGCTCCAGCTTTGCTGCAGCTCGTCCCAGAGCTCGTTTCGTCGTTGTTAGTACCTGTGTGTATTAGTTCAATAAAGTTTCAGCTTAGTTAGTTAGTGTTCGGGCCGGGGCATGCTCCGGGCCCCAGGGTTTAGATCGTGCGAGACTTGCAGGTGTTCGATGCCTACAAGTGACCCGCACACCGACTGTCTCCGCTGCTTGGGCGAATCTCACATCAGCGACCGCTGTAAAATCTGCAGCTCCTTTAAACCCAGAACTCAAAAAGAGAGAGACATTAGACTTCGGGCCCTTCTCATGGAGTCAGCACTGGCCCCAACCCTGGTGCACCGAGCAGAATCGGCACCGGGCACTTCGTCTTCGGTGCGCCGCGATCTCCCGGCACCTTCCGATGGCCGGCACCGCTCCCCGTCCAAGAAGCAGAGAAAGGCCCTGTCCTCTCAAAGGCGTTGAGAGAGAGCAAGAGCTCCAGCTCTCTCACATCGAGGCACCGTGCCCACGGCTCCTGGCGGGGATCGCCAGCTCCGCGTCGTCGCGGATCCAGGCGTCGAAGCGTCTCGAGGAGTAGCAGCTCGAGGCGGCACCGTTTGTCGACATCGGAGTCCCGGTCCCATGGCAGACGTTGCTCTCGGTACCGCTCCCACGGCACCGATAGGTCGTTGGTAACCCCGACCTCGGCCTACAGGCAGCGCCCTACGACTCAGCCGGGCCAACCTGACTAGCTGGTGCCGCACCACAGTCAATGGCAAGGGCCCCTGTGGCAAGGCCAGTGGTGCCAGTGGACCCCTGGCCCCCTGTGCACGCCCAGCAAGGCCCTCGGTCAATAGCCGGGGCATCGGAGGCCCCTTCAGCCGCACTATCCAGACCCCCGAGGGATAGATCGGTGGATCATGGATCCTCGGCACCGCACGAGGAGTCCGACCAAGGGGTGGATCCCGTGGCACCGGCTGACGTGCAGAGCCCCGTACCGGCCCCCTCCCCTGCACCAGATGACAAAATTGCAGCCCCACCCCCCTCCGCACCGCAGGAGGACTTCAGGGCTCATCAGGAGCTACTAAAGCAAGTTGCATCCTGTCTCCAACTCCAAGCTGAGGAGATGGAGGGACCCTCAGACTCACTGTTTAACGTGCTCTCATCCTCGGTACCAGGCAGAGTGGCCCTCCTGCTGCACGAAGGGGTGGCTAATATCTCCAATGCCCTCTGGCCAACGCCGGCCTCCCTCGTCCCAATATCGAAAAAGGCAGAGCGCAAATACTTCGTGCCCACGAAAGGGCACGAATACCTTTATACCCACCGGCCCCCAACTCCCTAGTGGTGGAGTCCGTAAATCATAGGGAAAGACGGGGTCAACCAGGACCCACACCCAAAAATAAAGACTCTAAAAGACTTGACTCGTTTGGCAGGAAGCTTTATTCGTCGGCCAGCTTCCAGCTCCGGGTGGCCAACCACCAGGCCCTCCTCAGTTGATATGAGTTTAACTTGTGGGGGTCACGGCCGAAATCCGAGCCCTCCCTTCCAGAGCGCGAACGGAAGGATTTTAAGGCACTGGTGGAGGAGGGCGCCGCCGCCGCGAAGGCCGCTCTGCAGGCGGCGTTGGGTGCAGCTGACACGGCTGCTTGGTCCATGGCCTCAAGCATGTCCATGCGCAGGGCATCGTGGCTACTGCTGTCTGGGCTCTCCGCGGAGGCTCTTCGCAGAACAAACAGACGTGAGGCTCTAGGGCACGAAGGACTCACGTACTACCCTTCAAACCCTTGGGCTCTACGTCCCACCCCAGGACAAGCCCAAGACGCAAGCCTCCGTCCCTGCGCCCCAGCCGAGATACGAGCCCGCCTACAAGAGATCCAAGACCCAAAAGAGGCGACCTCAGAGGCAGTCTCGCTCTGCCCCGCAGCTTCGGCCCTCCAGGGGCAAGCAGCAGGGCAAGAGGCGGTTTTGACTGGTTGCAGGAGGGTACCCCGGTGACCCCCGAGAGGACCCTCCTACCAATAAAGTTTGCCTTCAGCAACCGCTTGTGTGCATTCCTTATGGAATGGTCCCGAATAACATCGGACCGATGGGTCCTCAACACCATTTCCCAGGGTTACACGCCCTCCCACCCCCCTCTCTCGGACGGCAAGGGGGATCCGTCGCATTTACCCCGCTACAGCAGGAAGTGGGTCGGCTCCTCAGCTTGGGAGCTGTGGAGAAGGTTCCGGGGGAGTTCCGGGGGAAAGGGTTTTACTCCCGTTACTTCCTGATCCCCAAGGCGAAAGGGGGGCTCAGGCCCATCCTGGATCTGCGAGATCTCAATCAGTTCATGGCAAAATGCCAGTTCCGCATCGTGTCTCTGGCATGTATCATACCCACTCTGGACCCTGGCAATTGGTATGTGGCCCTGGATCTTCAGGACGCATACTTCCATATCCATATATTCGAGGGGCACAGACGCTTCCTCCATTTCCTAGTGGGACAGGACCACTACCAATTTACGGTCCTCCCGTTTGGCCTGTCCACCGCGCCCAGGGTATTCACAAAGTGTATGGCGGTAGTGGCGGCCTACCTCAGTCACCGAGGGGTACAGATATTCCCCTATTCGACGACTGGCTGCTCAAGGGCAGCTTGCAGTCCCAGGTACAGAACCACGTGGACCTGCTCTTGGCTACGTGTGCCAACCTAGGCCTCCTAATAAACGAGGCCAAGTCAACATTGGTTCCGGTGCAGCGCATAGAATTCATAGGCACTCTCCTGGATGCCTCCAAGGCCACAGCCTCCCTTCCCCTGGACAGGTTCCAGACCCTGAAGGGACTTATAGCCTCAGTCACGGAGTTCCCCGTCACCACAGCCAGGGCATGCCTGCAGCTCCTGGGCCACATGGCGGCGTGCACGTACGTGGTCCGCCACGCCAGGCTTCGGATGAGGCCACTCCAACTCTGGTTGGCCTCAGAGTTCTCCCAGGCCTGGGACAAACTGGACAAGATCCTCTCGGTATTGACAGAACCGCCGTTGCCACAGGTTCTGTTCCAGAGGGGGCATGGGGAGGAATGCGATCTCAGATGCCTTTCTCCTGTCATGGTCGTGTCAACTCCTTTACGCCTTTCCCCTGTTTCCCCTCATTGGCAAGGTACTGGAGAAAGTGAAAACGGACAAGGCGCGCGTCCTCCTGATCGTCCCAGCAACATTGGTACAGGACCCTCCTGGGCTTGCTCGTGGCCCCTCCGCGGCCGTTGCCGCTCCGCCCGGACCTACTCGACCAGGGCCACTGCCTCCACCCCAATCTGGCCACCCTCCATTTGACAGCGTGGCTGATCATTGGCTAGATGCGAAGGAGAGAAGGTGTTCGGAAGGGGTCAGGCGTGTCCTCCTCGAAAGTAGAAAGCCATCTACGCGCCGAGCCTACCTGACGAAGTGGTCCAGGTTCTCCAGGTGGGCGGGCGAGCAGGGTACTTCCCCAATGTCTGCCCCGCTCCAACTTATCCTTGAGTACCTTCTTCACCTTAGAACTCAAGGCCTCGCCCCTTCCTCCATCAGGGTGCACCTGGCGGCTATTTCGGCGTTCCATCTGCCGGTCCAGGGCTGCTCCATTTTCTCCCATGCCATGACTGGGCGTTTCCTCAAAGGGCTAGATCGGTCCTTTCCTTATGCTAGAACCCCTGTCCCTCAGTGGGATCTAAATTTAGTGTTATCCCGCCTCACGGGGCCCCCGTTCGAACCCCTGGCCACATGCTCATGGTCTCACCTTTCATGGAAGGTGGCCTTCCTCGGGGCCATCACGTCAGCCTGGCGGGTCTCGGAGCTTGGGGCCCTGACCTGCGACCCCCCCTTACACAGTCTTTCACAAGGACAAGATTCAGCTCCGCCCACACCCGGCATTCCTCCCTAAGGTAGTCTCTGCTTTTCCCATGGGCCAGGACATCTTCCTGCCTATCCTCTGCCCCAAACCTCATGCCTCTAACGAGGAACGTCGCCTCCATACGCTCGATGTGCACAGAGTCTGGATCAGACTAGCTCTTCGCAACGCTTTGTTGCTTCAGTCGAGCGCATGAGGGGTCAACTGATCTCCATCCAGAGGCTTTCCCGGTGGATTACATCATGCATCCACACATGCTACGACCTAGCAGGGGTTCCCGCACCACCTATCATAAGGGCTCACTCGACAAGGGTTCAGGCCTCGGCGGCGGCCTTTGTAGCCCATGTCCCTATCCAGGACATCAGTAGAGGCGCTACCTGGTCCTCAGTACACACGTTCACATCGCACTATGCGATCGTCTCCCACACCAGGGATGACGCTGTTTTCGGTAGAGCTGTGCTTCAGCCAGGGAATCTGAACTCCTACCCACCTCCATCAGACATAGCTTGCAATCAGCTACTGTGGAATACACATGAGCAAGCACTTGAAGAAGAAAGGACAGTTACCTGTTCCGTAACTGGCATTCTTCGCGATGTGTTGCTCATGTCTATTCCACATCCCGCCCTCCTTCCCCTCTGTTGGAGTTGGTCCGGCAAGAAGGAACTGAGGGTGGGGGGAGCACGCGGCTCCCCTTATAGCGCGCTATAGAGGCGCCACTCCAGGGGTCGCAGCAGCGCTCCCCCTACGGGTACTTCTGAGGGAAAAACTTTCGGCACCGGTGCACGTGGCGAGCACGCACACCTACTGTGGAATAGACATGAGCAACACATCTCGAACGCCAGTTACGGAACAGGTAACTGTCCTTTCCCGAGGGAGGTACAGAACACTGTTGAAGACCTCACTTTTGGTGAATCCCATCCTTTTAACCAAAAGACAGATAAATCGCTGCATTCCCTCAAGGACTCCAGAGCCACCCTTCGCTCACTGGGCATCTATGCTCCTGCCCCCAAGCTCAAATTCCACCAGTGCTATAGGTCCCCACAATTTTGCCTTCAAAGACCCCCTGAGCCTCCAAGGAAGCATCAAAAGACTCAGCTATCTCGCCCCCTCCTGGGCCTCCTTTGCATGCTTCAACATCACAGCTACAACCTCCAACCAAGAAGTATTTCTGAGGCGAGCCCCAGAGCTGCCAACAACTGTGCCTGCAACCTCACAACCACACTCCCCCCCGTTGGGGGTCATTTAGCACTCTTTTCCCACAGTTGGAGTGTGATGATAATAGACAAATGGGTGTTGAACATCATCCACCAGGGCTATGTGATCGAGTTCATCGAATTACCTCCTCCGAGACCCCCCTCCCTGTCCCTCTTCAGGACTGCCCTCACAACAGCATTCTCACCCAAATGGTGAACTCCTTATTACAACAGGGAGCAGTAGAACACACACACACAGAATACCAGGGAACAGGGTTTTACTCAACTTACTTCTTGATACCCAAGAAGAAAGGCAGGTGGAGACCAATCCTCAATCTCCGACATCTGTTGGTACATTCACAAGCTCAAGTTTTATATGGTCATGCTGGCAGCGATTATCCTATCCATAGAAAAGGGCATGTGGTTTACGGTTCTCGATATGAAAGTTGCTTATTTTCACATTGATATCTATCCGTCCCACAGACATTTCCTGAGATTCATAGTGGGCACCCACTATTTCCAGTACAGGGTGCTCCCCTTCAGAATAGCCACCACTCCAAGTCTTCGCCAAAGTTTTTTCCATCTTTGCGGCCTATGTCAGACATTAGATTGGCTTCTAATTGCACGATCCAGGCAAGAAGCAACCTCCATGTTGCTCAACTTCCTTTCATCCCTTGTGTAATCAGGCGTGGACTCACCCCTGCGGCGCCTCCTACTGATCATCTCGGGAATTAGCTCACCAGCATCCGGATCGCCCTCTGCAGGCCTGGTGTCCCACCTGTTGTTGGCCCCCGTATCCCTCCCGGACCCCAGTGCCCTTGGCTTGGGTGCTGCCCCCCTGGCAGTACCCCAGTCTCTTTCTCTGGGTCTCCCCACCCCCTATCCCAATGTCGCCTCAGTCATGGCTACTGCCAGTCACCATCTAGCCCCCGCGCCCTGGGGCAGACCGCAGTCTATCAGCCAACCATCACAGGCAACAAAGGGTTTGGACTGTCTGCCTTTACCCACCCTCAGGTTGCCCCCTGCAACCCCAATACCTATATGGGCCTAGGACCAGGCCCTGCAGCCTGGGGAGTTGCTGGCCTAGGGCTTCCCAGCCCCCAAGGCCTTTCCCCAGCCCTGCCTCACTCTAGGTCCCCGGGTGAGCTCCCTGCAGCCAGGCCTGTCTCTCTCTGCAGTCAGAGGGAGACTCTTCAGCTCTGGCTGCCCTGGCCTTCTTATAAGGCTGAGTGGCTCAGTTTGGGGCATGGCCCCAGCTGCAGCCACTTCCCCAATCAGCCGGGGTTTTGCTCCTTTACACAGCCCCAGCCCTCTGCAGGGCTTTTCCAACCCCTTCAGGGCTGGAGCGGGCGTTCACCCCGCTACACCTTGGAGTCCACATCAATGTCGAGAAATCCAATCCTAGACCCCACACAGTCTCTGGACTTCACAGGAGCTATCATCAGTTCGGACACAGTACGGGCCTACTGACTGAAAGACAGGTTCTAGACAGTTAGTGACGCCATAACTCACATCATGAGCAATCATTATGTACCAGCCAGGACTTGCCTGTCCCTCCTGGGCCACGTGGCTTTTGTGTACATGTGTGATCCATTTGCACAACTCCACCTTTGCTGCCTTGAGACGTGGCTCCAGTACGTTTACTCACCAAATCATCACTCCCTGGATTTCATGCTGTCATCCCTCCGATGGTGGTCAGAGCCACGTCATATATGCGTGCGGGTTCCCTTCCTTCCCTCCTACCAGACAAGATGATCATCACCAATGCATCCCCGATAGGCTGAAGAGCCCACATGGATGAGCACAGGCCACATGGTCTGCCCGAGAATCCAGGATGTACATAAATATCCTGGAACTCTGAGCTGTAAGAAAGGCATGCCAATCCTTTCTTCTGTTTATTCACTCCCATCATGGTCTCCTCATGTCAGACAACACTACTGCCGTTTCCTATATCAACAAACAGGAACATGATGGGCCGCTCTATGCACAATCTCTGCAATTGGTTCATCAATGACCAGATTCTCTTGTCTGCAGGCTGTCATCCAGGGACACAGAATGTAGTCTCGGACTCGATCAGCAGACGTTTTGCAATTCCCACGAGAGGGAACTTCACAATTCAGTAGTACACAATTCAGTAGTACACAGCATCTTCACCTGATGGAGGACCCTGACCAGAGACCTATTCACATCTCAAACTAACAGCAAATGTACCACATACTGCTCCAGAGGAGGCCTCGGTCACCACTCTCCGGGTGATGCTCCCTTGGTCAGACCAAATCAACTACGCCTTCCCTCCTGCCTCAGGTACTGCACAAGATCTAACAAGACAGCGCAATGGTCATTCTGATCGCACCCTGTTGGCCCAGGCAATTCCAGTTTCCCAATCTCCTCCACATGTCATTCTGCCCACCAATTCCCCTCCACAACTTCCCCGATCTCCTGACCCAGTACAACAGCGAGATCAGGCATCCCAATCCACATGCGCTCCACCTCAGAACATGGTATTTGGATGGCCATTTGCTTTAGCCTCCACGTGCTCTCCTGCTGTGCAAGACATCCTCTCCAGCAGCAGGAAGGACTCCACTAGGCAATGTTACCGAGCCAAATGGAAACGTTTCTCATCTTGGGTCTAACAAAAAGTACTTCTGCCTGAACTGATGGGGATCCCCCTGATCCTGGATTATGTTCTGTCCTTGAAGTCATCAGGTTTTGTCTCAACTCTTTGAGAGTCCACCTGGCAGTGATTAGCGCGTTCTACTGTCCAGTGGAAGGTTGCACTGTCTTTACACAACCACTAGGTTTTGGAAAGGCCTCATCACAACCTCTCCCATCCAAACGATCACACCCCAATGGTTACCTGAATCTAGTTCTCTCCATGCTAACGAAGCCACACTTTGAACTGTTACCATCGTGCTCTGTCCCTCCTTTCCATGAAAGTTGCTTTCCTTGTTGCTATCACTTCTGTGAGAAGGGTTGGTGAACTTGAAGCTATGATAGAGGACCCGCCTTTTATAGTGTTAGAGAAGGATCATTTCCCTACATCTACACCCCAGCTTTTTACCAAAGGTGGTCTCCCAGTTTCACATCAATCAATCTATTCACTTACCTATTTTCTTCCTGAAACCACACGCATCTGCAGAGGAACATCAACTCCATTCCCTCAATGTCTGACGAGCTCTGGCCTGTTGCTTGCAGAGAACAAAACCAATCAGGAACTCCCCTAGGCTGTATATGTTGCAGTAGCAGAAAGACTCAGGGGGCGAGCCATCTCCACCTAGAGGATCTCTAAATGGATTTCGGGTTGCATTTCACTCTGCTACCAACTGTCAGGCCTACCTATCCCCACAGGGGTGCAGGCTAACTCCACGAGAGCTCAGGCTTTGACCATGGACTCCCTTCAGTTAGGGACAATGTAGAGTGGCCACGGGGAGTTCTTACACACCTTTGCAGCACACTGTCTTAGTGCAGGACTCAGTGGCAGATGCCTCCTTTGGATGGCAGTTCTCCACACAACCATTCCTTCCTCATCCTTGCACCCTCTTCCGACTTAGGTACTGCTTGTTAATCACCACCAGTGGAATAGTAGGGATCATCACTCAAAGAAGAGGTGGTTACTTGCATGTAATTGGAGGTTCTTTGAGATGCGTGGTCCCTATGTGTATTCCACTTCCTACCCTCCTTCCTCTCTGCTACGCATCTGTCTGATTCGTGTTGGAGAAGGAACTGGCGACACGGTCCGGTTCGACTCACCCTTTATCACCTTGGCTGGAAGCGCAAGGTGAACCAGGGCGCATGCACGGACCAATGCACACTACTTTCAAAAGCTCTGATTGCAGGCGCATGGTTCGCGTGCGTAACCCCTCAGTGGAATACAAATATGGACCACACATCTCGAAGAACCTCCAGTTATAGGTAAGTAACCTCCTCTTTCAGTAACTATCAGTCTGTGCTGTATTGAAACAGGTCACAAGTGCTGAAGGTTCCCTTCAGCAAATGATTTTGCGGGAGTTCTGTGGCCTCTTACTGTGACTCTCTGAACTTAACCATAATGCCTAGCACTAAGGTTCATGCCAGACTCATCATGCTTCTGTGTGCTGTTAACATTAGCTGGGAGGCTTTGTCTGCTAGCTATGGCCCAGTTCAACACTAATGCTGCCTTCTTGACTTCACAGGATCTGAAAATAAAGAACATGGGCTCGTGGGCAAGCTTGGTCCAGAAACCCCTCACGACTCCATCCTCCACAGCAAAGTCCTCCAGTGATAGCTTTGAGCATTTCAAGAGGGCAGCGCGGGAGAAGGAGGAGCGGGAGAAGGCACTCAAAGCTCAGGCAGAACAGGTGGAAAAGGAGAAGGAGCGGCTGAGGCGGGAGCAGGAAAGGATGAGGTGAGAGGCCTGCACATCTGTATTTCATTGCTCCTAAAGCTTGTCTCCCCAGGGTACCGAGGTGCTGTGAATGGGGTTATGTCCCCATTGGGGACAGTCACTTCTGCTTTTTGCTTCACTTGTCAGCTTGGTGCCTTGGAGCCACTGCTGATTCTTTGGGAAAAGACAGGTTTTTCAGCATGATCAACCAGAAGACAGTGAGGGTAAAGCTGTCTCCACTGCCCTTTTGAGGGGTATACCAGACATGGCCCTGTTGTCCAGGCCACCTTTTCTCTAGCTCCCTTGGGTTGTACCTGGGCTCTGTTAGCCTAGACGCGTGGCAGCACTTACATGCTGCAGTGCAGGAACTCTGAACATAATCAGTGTGTGTAATATAGCCACCGCTTCCATGGTGGGCTCACGAGGAGGTGGGCTCCTTGCCCACGCAGGAGCCAGTGCAAGTTGTAGAGTTCCAGCATCATACTCTGTTCACAGTTCATACCACTGAGGTATCTGGGTGTGCCAGCTGGATAACAGCTGCGGTTTCCTCCTTCTCAAGCTGACTAACTGTACTGTTAAGCAAGAAGCAACATGAGCAAGAATCTCTTGATGCGCTAAGCACTTCCCATTCCACAGCGTGGGTGTCGCGAAATGGGTGGCTTGACTATGCAACAAACTCCACAGGGAGAAACCCCTTAGCTGCCCATTCTCCAACTGGGATCCCCAGGGAGCACTTGCTGGGGGAGATGGCTGGACACATGGCGCTGGCTGCTCTTCCTCGTTTCCAGTTGCTACCTGGCATTAAAAATGTAATACATTGAGTCCTTTCCTGAGAGACTTCACTATGTCAGTGATTGCTGGAGTTCCCACAGGAAGGTTATAGGATCACAGAGGGGAGGCATCCATGAGACACTCTAAGGTGCCACAAGTACTCCTGTTCTTTTTGCTGATACAGACTAACATGGCTGCTACTCTGAAATCTAAGATACGGGTCACACTAGGAACAAGTTTGAAACAGCCAAATCTGAGACCTCCCTTCCCACTCTAGAATGGTGTTTCCTCAAATAGTCCTTCATCACAGCAATGATGAACCAGCCCATGGGTGGAAGAAGGACCCAGCAGTACCCCCATAGAGCTGTTTAAGAAACTTCTATGCCTTATGGGTTTGCACAAAGCGCCCCACCATTCTAATGACACTTTTGGGTCTTGGCAGGAGTCGTGATGATGAGGATGCCCTGGAGCAAGCTCGCAGAGTTCAGGAAGAAGTCCGAAGACGCCAGGAGCAGCAGCAGCAGCAGCAGCAGCAGGTGTCAGCTGCAGCCTCTGTGCCCCAAGCACAGAACTCTCAGCCACAGTCCTCTCAGTCTATGCTGGATCAGCAGAGAGAGATGGCCAGAAAACGGGAGCAGGAGCGAAGGCGCAGAGAGGCGGTGAGTGGGGGGGGAGGGGGAGATATTGGGCACTCTGATGGGGGGCAATTTGAGGCAGATGTTCAGGCAGTGAGCTGAGTGACAGAGCATCACTGCAGTTTAATTGATAGTCCTAGAGCACGCTGGGTTTATCGGCCAGGGGTTACAAGCAGGCCAGAGTGCTTTTGCTGGGATGCTGATCCCTCGGTGAACTGAGTGAAGACTCCCAACTTGAACAGATTGGCAGACAACTGTGCCAGGAGACTTAGGTCCACTTTTATAGGGCAAAAGTACTAGATTATACCAGTAAAAAGTTTAGGTAGCCCAGCAAAATCCCTGTCCCCCAATGCCACCCATTGAGTCAAGTGCAGCATCCCTGCAATGTGCTCCTGTGAGCATCAATCCTGCAGCCTTTGTAATTCTCCTATCTCCTCTCCCCCTTCAGATGGCAGCTACTATCGACATGAATTTCCAGAGCGATTTGTTGGCAATATTCGAAGAGAATCTTTTCTAATAGCGCCTGGTTTTCTTCTCCTGACTCTTTAATTTCCCGGCGAATCTTTGACTCTCCATAGTGTTAATGGCGGCTGGGAGGGGGAGCATTCCTGCAGCCCTTCTGCATGTCTGACCATTGCAGAACTTTCAGTCGAGGCCTCCGAAGGATCAGCAGAGTCTGCCTTACAGTTTGACTTTTGCCCCCCCTCACACACTGAAGAAAGACCGACCAAGACAAGCCAACTACGTACTAGGTTTGATTGGACATGCAGCTGCTGGGAAGGGTGCCCTGATCACTCGACATTCTCTATGCCAAACGTATTCACAGTATATCCAGGACTTCATGTTCTTCACACCTTTTCTATCCATAAAGGTTCTAAGTTACAGAATGTCTATGAATAAACAGTGCTGTGTCATGACAGCAAGAGATGCTCTTCACTGAGAGGCTGCCTATGGGAGTATCCTGGCAAGAATGGGAGACCTGGGGTCCAGCTGGGAAAATACACAAGCTGTGTCTGGTCCTTTCATCACTGGCTTTGCCTTTAACTTAACTTCCCACAAGCCTTTAGCTGGGAGCCATTCTCTGTAAGTGTTCGCTTGTGAAAAAGGGAATAGTACAGTGGAGGTGTCAAGTGTAACTGGCCATTTGAGTGAAGTTTTTGTTTTAGCATTGTGTGGAGGTCCGGGAATTGGAGCTAGACTACCAACCAAAGTCAGTTTCTTTCAGTCTGTTTTTTTCCTCCAGGCAGTTTGTCACTGCTCAGCTCTTGACTGGCTATTAATTGTCTCTTTGTTATAGAGTGGAGTGGAGAAACCAGTAACACCAGGGGAAGCTACCACCCTGTCACTAGTGTTTGACTGTGGCTGTATTGTATAGTGACTATAGTTGGCATATATTTGTTTGAGGGTTTTGGTGAGCCACCAAACTCGGTGTAAAAACACTGCTTATATTTTGCTCAGTTTCAAACTTTTAGTCTATATTTTTAACTGTAAAACCAGAAAGCTGCATTTTGGGTTTTTTTAAATGTCATAAAATATGATTAAAAAAAAAAAAGTTTTTATACCTAAAAGAAGTGGCTGAGAGGAGGGCAAGTGGAGGCGGCAGTTTTGGAAAGGCTCCTTCCACCACCTATCAAATCTCACTCACTAGCAGCGGGCGCTTTCCCATGCGCCTTCAGTGTGTGTGCTTTTAATTTTATTCTATGAACTGTTAAAACGTTATGTGCCATAAATACCCACTATACAGTACAATACTGGTGTGTCAGTATGGGGTGAGCGCTGGAGTAATTGATTGGTTTTACTTTAATACAGTGAATATGCATTTGGTCTGTACTGATCATGGAATAAACTCATCTCTTTTTTTTTAAAAGATGGTGTCGTACTGACATTTCTTTGAATCCTATTTGTGATTAAGTTGTTTAAAGGGGTGAGGATTGTTGAGGAAAGGTTGTCCCTATCTCCTGACTGTGCTCTAGGGGAAAGGAAGGAGTTCTCACGCTCCTGTCCCCATCCTGGGGGGAAGCTTGTCCTAGGTAGCCAGTGTGCATTTTCCCTCCTAAATGAGGGCTAGGAGAGCTGCCATGCTAAAGCAACACAATCCTGGACAAGGTGTAGTGAGGCTGAACTGGTGTGAAGGCTTCATCCTGCTGTTGGCCCCCCTCTCTCACCCAGAGGGCGCATCAGGACCCCAAGCACTGACACCCACAGCGTCTCAGACAACCAGCGCAGTCCCTTCCCAGTTTCTGAGATTGTGATGCAGACGTAGCTGACACTATGTAAAGCAAGCACAAGAGCCTGCCTAACTCCAGAGGTGATGTTTGTCCCACTGAGCAGGAGCTGGGATTCTCCAAGCCTTGGCCAAGCTATTCATTTTGAGAGCTGATGGCTTCCATTGATACTGGCTTTCTGAGGTTTGAATGTGGGGGTTGGATGACGGGGTGGGAGGGCCTTCTCTTCACATTCCAGACCTAGTTCAGTGTGAGAACTGGGTGCAGCTATCCCTGGGAAGATCCAGTCAGGACAGGGGACAGATTAGTCGGCACTAGTATGGATAAACTCCACTTTGGTATTGTCTCAGTGACCAAGCAAGCGTTGAAATAGCAGCCTCAGGTTGTAGGGTTTGACTGTCTGCCATAAGCTGACTTCAGTGTTTTCTAAGCTACTTTCTTGTCATCCCTTAGAGCTCTCTGCTGCCAGTGGGGAGGGGAATAAGTTTAAAAGAAATCAGCCTGTTAAGTTTCTCTTAGCTAACATGATCGACCTAGTGATGTGTGAGCCAGCTGAGGCTGGGGTAGTGGGGAGGCTGCAAGAAAGTCTAGAAATCCATCCCATAAACCTGCCCAAGTCCATCCCCTACCCCCCACTCTAATGAAACAACACTCAGTCAAACCTGACAGGCTCCTCCTGATCGAAACTTGTACTGACCAAGAGAATGGTCAGGACATTCAAGTCCCTCATCTCTGTAGCTCTTAATCTCTGGCCTCCCCACTGTGCTATCCATAGTCACAGGCAAGACCAGAGAAGCAGAGTGCAGGATTTGTCTGGTGATGGCATGAGGAATAGTTCTTGATTCTATCTAATTATCATAGGGAGCTTATTAACTGCATCAGGTGAGGATCTGTCTGTGCTTGGGAATGTAGAACCCCACTTTTCTGTTGGCTATTTGAGGAAATCATCCCAGTGAACTGCCTGTCTCATTAGAGCCCCTTGGTGTGTCTCCTGGAAAAGTCCTGATTTCCTTTGTCTGGGAGAACCTGCACCAGGGAACTTCATTAGCAGCTGATCCTGCTGCTGTTGCAAAGAGAAACCCAAGAGAGCAGCATCCCTGTTCTCCTTGCTTGGCAGAGCCCAGGCCAGACCAGTGACTGGCTGCAGCTTCGCCTCCGAGCTCAGTGGGTTTGTTTAGATGAGATGTGCCAGTGTGGATCAACAAGTGGTGGCTGCCCTTAACTTTAAAATACAACTGCAATCTGAAAGGTCCCAGTATCCTGTGCTCATGCTAGTGGCCTGGCCAAGATCAGTGCATGCTGGGACTTGTAGTATTCTTGTGAGCCAAGGCCCCCCACCCATGATGATAATGGACACAACTGGCATCATTTTATGCAAATTAGGAGCCACCCTTATGTTGCTGGCAAATGGTTGATGGGGCCTCAGGTTGGGCAAAGTGTGGGCAGGCTCTCTTGGCTTGGGCAGATTCTCTGTGCTGTGCCGAGCAGGGGAATAGGGGATATGCTTGATTTTACTCTGATCGCCAAGAATTGGCAGGAGCAAAACCTCATGGCACTGTAGGGCATGGAAGAGAGGTAGGGAACGTGCCATTCCCATGTCCCGAGGGCTAGTAACAGTCACTTCTTACAGTCCTTTCCCAAGGCTTCAGCTGCATCCTCTGCAGAACAGGCCTGTGTCACAGTCTGTAAATTGCCTCTGGATTTCAATCTTTTTTTGGTTGTGCATAGTGGGGGAAATCTGAACCTTTGGCTTCTCCTCTAACCTCTTCCAACGATGTCTCTTGAACCTCACGCAGAACCATGGGGTGAGCTGCTTCCATCTCTCACCCTTCTTGGGCAGTATTCCTTTTTCCACGCTCTCTCCTCTTCTTATGAAAGCACTTTGGGTGATCATCTCCTCCCTCCTTTAATTTAAGCTCAGGGTTTCCGGGTATTTTTAAGTGCACATCCGCTGTAAGAGTGACCACACACACACTCATCGCAATTGTACATAAAATCCACCACATTGCAAACAAGAAAACAAACCAATTGGAAGTGCTGGAACTTCTAAGCGAGCACCCTAGGTTGTAAAATAAAGAAAACAAATATTATATAATTTATATGTATGCAAAGAACAAACCCCCCTGTATCTAGTCAATAGCGATATTAGTCCTTTTTTTAATGTTCAGCCCTTTTTTGCATTTGAAATTTGCCAAACCTTTATCGTCAGTAGTTAATAATTCAGAGTAGCGGTAGCATTTTTTAAACTGGTGGGTTAATCCAGTAGTCTGTTTTTTTCCCTTTCTTGCTCACCTCTGTATTGTTTGCAAATATCTGGAAACGTTTACAGGTTGCACCTACATACTCTGTAACTTTAAATATTTTTTTAAGTTGTACTCTTCTTGTTCTATTCTGTGCATTTTTTTTGTTTGTTTTTACACGTCGCCGAATGATGACCATAACGTGGTATCTTTAGCTGGAGAAAT
Source organism: Emys orbicularis (assembly GCF_028017835.1). NCBI lineage: Eukaryota > Metazoa > Chordata > Testudines > Emydidae > Emys > Emys orbicularis. The sequence continues at coordinate 9,934,263 of NC_088701.1, forward strand.
GATTCCTTCAGGTTTTTTTCTGCCAAAGGTGGTTGTGGTTTTTTTTGTTTTGGTTTGTGTTTTTTTGCTATTCTCATGTTTTTTTCCCTGTTTTACTGTGTGTGTTTATAATTGGGTTGTAATTCAGATGATACACTATTTAATTTTCCCCCACCCCATCCCCTTGTGTATGATTTAACAGTTATGGACATTAGAATGCATCTTCTTGCTATAGAAGTCTAGTCTAAATGATGTAATCCTGGTTATTTTCTCCTCCTCTTTAATCCTGTACAAAAGAATAAGAGAAACGTACAATCCCACTGTACTTTTTGCACGGAACGCTTGGCAAATAATTCTGTCAGTGAATTTGAGACTTGTATTAAACACTTTAGACATTTGTAGAAGGGAATTCATAGAGTTTTCACTTATATACTAAAGGTTTTTTTGTGCGGTTCTCATTGCAAAAATAAACATTTGTACTGAATATAAAGCTAAAACTACTTTGTCTGAAATTTTATCTGGTTTTCTGCATTGAGACTGGATTCCCCCCAAGACTGCGATGGTGTTTGGGCCCCAGCTCCATAAAGGGCTTATTGCAGGATCGACACCTTAATCATCGTGTTTTATATTCCAAAAACCAGCTAACATGGCTAAATTGCAACAGTGCCACCGACCTCATTGATAAAAACCCCCAGCGCTTAAAGCAAGGCAATGGATAGTGCTGGCTATTCTAATGTTTGCTGCCACATGGTCAACAATGCACTGGCCAAGAGTCTTCACAGTGATGAAGGGGGCCCAACAGGAGACCCCTTGAAGGAGCCTAGTTTCATGTAAGTGCCAGGTACCCCCTCTGAAAATGTCACTCCTGTAAGATGTATTGGAGCATAAGCTTTCGTGGGTGAATACCCACGTGGTGGAAATTTCCAGAGGCAGGTATAAATATGCAGGCCAGAATCAGTCTGGCGATAACGAGGTCAGTTCAATCAGGAAGGATGAGGCCCTCTTCTAGCAGTTGAGGTGTGAAAACCAATACGTCTGTTAGTCTATAAGGTGCCACAGGACTCTCTTGTTGCTTTTTACAGATCCAGACTAACACAGCTACCCCTCTGATACTTGACTCCTGTAAGATATCACAAACTGGCACCTAAGATCTTCAGTCTGGATTGAATCATGACCATCCCCCTCACATGGGCAGTGCAAGCTTTCTGCTGTCCTGAAAGGCTCTGCTCCTTGCTCTAAATGCTTGTGTTTTGGAAATGGTGCGATATTGTATGAAGTACATTGTGGTCGTTCAACACCTGACCGAGGGTGCAATCCCTGGCCCTGCTGATGTCAGTGGCAACACCCCCAAAGAGTCACACAGCTCCTTTCACTATGAACATTGAGAAGGAAAATGCCAAATAAGTGTCAGCCCCAAGACTAGAGCCCAGTTCTCATGGCTTCACAGCTGATGCCACCAGTGGGGCCATGTGACCTCCCTGCCATGTACTGACCTTCTCTGGGCTTCATGTCTGAGCACGTGGCTAAGGGCGCTCCATTGCACTTGCACAGCACGCTGTTGCCTACATATCTCAAAGTCTTTCACAAAGGTGGGTGAGAATTGTTCGCTCCATTGGATGGTGGCCTGAAGTCAGCGATTTGAAGTCTGTTGTGTGAGGCTCTGGGCTCTGTTGGCTCAGACCTAGAGCTGCTGCCATCGAGAGCAGAGCTCTTTTCCCCATTCTGCCCTGCATTTTCTATGTAACCTTTTCCAAGTCACTTACGCTGCCTCTCTCTCTGTTTCCCCCCACTGGAAAATGGGCCTGTGGACATTTCCCTGGGCCAAGGGGCGTTTGGTGGTGAACACAGCAGGAGAAATCATTGCACAAGATCCTAGAGTCGCCTTCCACTTTGAAATGTCCCAATTGCAGTTCACAGGTGGGAATCATCCCCAGCACTGGGGGCGGGGGGCCTTCTGCATCAGCTTGATTGAAAGAAAAGTGCATCTAATCAGACATGGGACTGTTTCTGCCCTTGAAAACTGCCCCCTGGTGTGTACCAGCTACCACTCCCCCTGGGGTTCCAATGCCACCCAGGGATGAGACAAAGGGGGGCTGGAGGGGGGGGCACAAACATCAAGCACATAACAGACTTCATAGGCTTTAATCCCAGACAGCACTTCCCCGGTGTGATCGCCCTGTTTGGTCACCCATGACACAGACCTCTCAACATTTGACAGCTGGATTTTTAGTTTTTAGTTTCGATCTGAAATTCCTTCTGCTTCCAAGCACTGAGCTGCACGGCCCAGCTGAGCCGCTTCAGCTGCTGAAGTGTAAATAGCATGTGGCCAACTTGGGTGATAGTTGGTATTTGCCATTGTTGGGAATCTTTATCCCTTCCCCATAAGGTTCAATGAGTCTACACCAGGGGTGGGTAAACTACGACCTGCGGGCCGTTTTAAACTGGCCTGTGAGCTGCACCACGCGGCTCGGCCCGGCTCCGGCTGGGGCGCTGGGTCGGGGGATGCACCATGTGGCTCGGCCCCGCTCCAGCCGGAGTGCTGGGTCAGGGCCACACCACGCAGCTTGGGACTGCTCCAACACTCCGGATGGGGCGCTGGGTCGGGGGATGCACCAGCGGCTTGGCCCTGCTCCAGCCGGGGTGCTGGGTCAGGGCTGCACCACACTTGAGGTAAGTGCCGCTCAGAGCCTGCACCCCTGAGCCTCTCCCCACGCCCCAGCCCTGATCCCCCTCCTGCTCTCCGAACCCCTCTGTCCCAGCCCAGAGCACCCTCCTACACCCCAAACTCCTCATCCCCAGCCCCACCCCAGAGCCCACACCCCCAGCCGAACCTGCACCCCCTCCCACACCTCAACCCCAATTTTGTGAGCATTCATGGCCCGCCATACAATGTATTCCCCGATGTGGCCCTCGAGCCAAAAAGTTTGCCTACCCCAGTCTACACTTTAACTGAAACTACCTTTGTTAGTCCAAAGGCTGGTCAGCCCAATAGCATATTAAATGATTATATGAATGAATTGTCCCCACCTAAATACTGTAAGGAGCCATCGGATACTTACAGCAGAGTCAGAAATAGAACCCATCACATCTTCCGGGTGTTTCGTGGTTTTGGCTGTCGACGGACCTTCTGAGCTGCTTTTCCTAACTTACCCCCTACACCCCTTGCCCGTGGGTTCAGCTGCACTTGGGCTGTGTCTGCCTGCAACTGCTTGCATAGCACTCACTAGTGTGGAAGCAGGGGGAAAAGAGAGCGTTTAAGTTGCCATTTAAGTGTAAGAAACAGAGCAACTGTTGAGCTAAGTCTTAGCCTAATATCGCGAGACCTGTAGAAGCCGGGCTCACGTCAGAAGCGAGTGGAAAACAGCAGAATAGTCGGTGTGACCAGCCTTGAGAGAACGATGTTTTGAGAAGAGAAAGTGAGTAAATACTGGACTAGATAGCAAACAGTCTAAATAAAATGCAGATGTTTTTAATTAATGCATGTCACAAAGAGGTATAAATGCTTGTGTGATTTTGCTTGTGCTTTGGAGAAACTGAGGCAGGGATGCTCTCTGCCAGCTGTATTCTTCCCTTGCAATTGCTTGAATAAAGCTGCCTCTGATTTTGTTGCTTCCAACCTGAGAGTGGAGTTTGTTTCTTCCACAATTGTCTCAACTGTTTCTGTGCATAGCAGTTACAGCTAGCTCCTACTAGGTCTCTGGCTCTGACAGGGAGTCCCTAACCTCCCCAGAAAAGGTCTAATTTGCCTAACAGTTACAAAGTTGACTATAACCAATTTGCCTAACTTCACCTCCTGACTCAGGCACCATTTTACTAGCAACCCCCTTATCCCTGCCCATTTCTCAAGGCCTTGATAGTGTCTTGTATTCCTTCAGCCATAAAGACCCAGCTCCCAGAGTCGGGATTATGGGTGAATCACAGATTCATTTAAATATGAAAAGCAGGTTCTTCAAGTGATTATATCCGTTCTACATTAGGTATGTGCACACCGTGTGCACATTCGCCAGAATTTTTTCCCATAGTGATATCAGTCAGGCCAGCTCTAGTGCCTTTTGGTGCCATGCACTTTGCTTATGTGCCGTTATAAGGGGCACTGCCAGCCCCGCAGCCTCTCAATTCCTTCTTACCCCCCGTGACAGTCGCTAGAACAACACTTGCTTCAGCAAGGTGTTATTCAGTGGTTTCTCTTCAGCTTAGTTTATTAGTCTTAGTTTTAGTAGTAATGTAAATAGCATTGGTGTAGCTAGAGCTCCCTCTCTTAGCATAGAGGGGCTCCCTTTGCCACTGGGGCTGGGTATGTCCCTGTCCTCCAGCTTCAAACTCTGTGCCTCCTGCAGCAAGTCTATGCTGGGGAGCGACCCACACTCCAGCTGTCTGAAGTGTCTGAGAGAGGCTCACATATGAGTGTGTTGTCAAATCTGTCGAGACTTTAAGCCTCGTACAAAGGAAGACAGGGAGGCTAGACTAAGGGCTATCCTAATGGAAGCCGCACTTAGGCCGGTGTCCGAGCCAAGCCAGTTGGATTTGGCACCGAGCACCTCGGCTTCAGTGCGAAGTGCCCCTCCAGCACCGCATGTTTCTTGGCACTGTTCTCCATCTCCAGTGACAAGAAAGAAACATAAGAAGCAACGGTCTGAGAGGGGATGCTCCCCGGTCCCAAAAAAGGACAAACAAGGTGAGTGCAGCGGAGTGTGACCCACGTCAGGCCACTCCTCCACCTCCGGTGCCCTAGCGGCACCATTGACTCCACCCTGCCCACAGGTGCTGTTGAGTCTGGAGTAGGATCACCTGTCGATGCTGGGGAGTCATTGTGACGCCAGCAGGATCACGGTGCCTTCCACCCTGGAGGCCTTTGCAGTGGCAGGGACCTACTGTCCCTCCCGGTACTGTCAATGGGACAACCACTGGCTCTCGTGAGTGTGACGAGCAGAAGGAGCATGGGGCTTCGAGCTCTTACCTGGCACCAGGGGCCTCAGTACTGACCACAGGCAAACCCGCCCTCCTGTGGTTGACAAGGTCTTCCCTGATCCAGCACCGATCCCCAGACCCTCATGACTGACCAGGAGAAGTAAGGGGCACCACTCCCCCATGGTCACCTCAGGAAAGCTCTTCTTTGGAGTTGGAGATCGAGCCCTGCACCCAGCCTAAGGGCCGCTGCTACTACCCATCCTACATCCCTCCTGATCCCAGTGTAGGTCCACCTGCCGGCACCTGGCCTGGAGAACAATGGCCAATGCAGATCCAGTGGCCATTCTGGAACCTGTGGGGCTTTCCCCGCAGTACCAGGACCACCATCCAATCATTCCTATTTGCTTGTGTCCAAGAGGAGGGCCCCTCCACCTCACCATTCTGCATCTGACCCAGACTCTGATACTGAGCCCAATACCAACACACAAGATGTGGGCCTGGGGAATGTAATTGGGGCCAAACAAGAGAAGGAAGACCCCACTGGTTCAGGCCTCTTCCTCTTCCTCCACAGATGAAGCTGTCTTGGGACCGAGCTGCTTGGTGCCACAAGATGACTTTAGAACCCATCAGGAGCTTCTAAAAAGTGAAGCTGCTAACATGGGGCTGGTGGTGGAGGTACTCAAGGAGTTAGCGCATAGCCTCATTGACATTTTGTCCACAGCAGTCCCATCCAAGGTTGCCCTACTCATTAACAAGGATGTTATGGGTCCGGTCAGGTCCCTGGGTGGCACACTCCATCTTCTCTGCCTCCTACTTCAAAGAAGGCAGAAAAGAAATACTACGTGTTGGCCAAGGGGTACGAATACTTGTGTTCTGGCCCTCCTCCTGGGTCTCTTGTGGTCACAGCAGCCAATGAGAGGGACAGGCAAGGCCAGGCAGGCAGCAGAAGAACTCAAGGAAGCTAGACTTGTTCAGCAGACAAATGTATTCGCTGGCTGGGTTACAGCTTCGTATTTCCAGCCAACAAGCCCTGCATGGGAAGTATGATTACAATATGCGAGACTCTATGGCCAAGTTTAAGGACACTCTGCCTCAGGACTCCAGGCAAGAGTTTTCCATCCTGTTAGAGGAGGAGAAAACTGTAGCCAGAGCCTCACTCCAAGCAGCTCTGGATGCAGCTGACCCAGCAGCCAGAACGACGGCTTCTGCAGTGTTTGTGAGGCAATGCTCCTGGCTTCAACCCTCGGGGCTACCACCGGAGCGCCAACAGTCAATCCAGGACCTCCCATTCGAGGGTACCTCCCTCTTCACAGAGCAAATGGACACACAGCTCCGTGGTCTGAAGGACTCCTGGGCCTCTACTCCCCAGCTCCTTCGAGGAAGCATTTCATGCCCCAGCAACCAGCCCACTTCTTGACTCCACTACTATGTCAGAACCCGTTCGAGAAAAGGAGCAGGGGTTAGAAGCGTAGGCAACTGCCCCAATCCACTTCAGCCACACTACCAGGGTCGCACAGATCCTCAGGAGGCCCCAAACAGAGCTTTTGAAGGTGTGCCTGAGGGCAATATATCAGTTCCTGCCTTGGATCCTCCGCGCCCCCCTCCCTTTTTTTTTATTTTCAGACCAACTCTCCTACTTCAGTCCGGCATGGTCCCTCATCACCTCGGATCGCTGGGTGCTGAGTATGGTGGCGGACAGTTACCCTTCAATTTTCTTCTACCCATCCCTCTTCAGGGACCCATCTCATGAGCAACTTTTAGCTTGAGGTACAAGCCCTCCTACGGGTAGGAGCTGTGGAGGAGGTGCCCCAGAACTTGAGAGAGAAAGGGGTTTTACTCCAGATATTTCCTAATCCTGAAGGCCAGAGGGCATCTTTGACCCATCTTGGACCTGCGTCCTCAACAGTTATCTCAAGAAATGGAGGTTCTGCATGGTCTCCCTGGATCCAGGGGACCGCTCTTGACTTGAAAGATAAATTAAATTAAATTAAATAAATTAATGGAGATATCCTATCTCCTAGAACTGGAAGGGACCTTGAAAGGTCATCGAGTCCAGCCCCCTGCCTTCACTAGCAGGGCCAAGTACTGATTTTGCCCCAGATCCCTAAGTGGCCCCCTCAAGGATTGAACTCACAACCCTGGGTTTAGCAGGCCAATGCTCAAACCACTGAGCTATCCCTCCCCCCATGCATATTTCCACCTTGTCATCTTCCAAGGCCACCGAAGTTTCCTCAGGTTTATCATAAACCAGACCCATTATCATTCACCATCCTCCCCTTTGGTCTGTCTGCAGCCCCTCGGATTTCTACGAAATGCACGATGATGGTACCCGTACCTCAATGATTGGCTAATCAAGGGCCACTCAAAGGCTCAAGTGAAGATCATCATCAGCCTGGTCCAAGCCACCTTCTGAGCACTGGGCCTGTTGATAAACGAGCAAAAGTCAACATTCACTCCAGTCCAAAGAATAGAGTTTATTGGGGCAGTTCTAGACTTGACCCAGGCCAGAGCCTCCCTTCCCGAGGCTCGATTCTGGAGAACATTGGATCTTGATATCCAAGGTCAAGTCCACCCCATCTTGACAGTCTGGTTCTGCCTCAAACTTTTGGAACACATGGCCATGTGCACTTACATGGTACGGCGCTCAGTGCTGCACCTCAGACCCCTGCAGACTTGGTTGGCCTCGGTGTGCTCACCAAATCCACTTAGACTCAGTGCTTATAGTTCTCGCCTTGGTCCTCGCCTTCCTTAACTGGTGGAAGGACCCAGAGTCAGTAACTGCAGGCATTCCTTTCGTTACCCCCCTAGTCTTCAGTGTCTTTAATTTTGGACACATCTGATCCAGGTTGGGGAGCTCACCTCAAACCCCTCAGGAGACAGGGCCTGTGGTCTGAGGAAGAGCTCTCCCTACACATAAACATCAGAGAGCTCAGAGCAGTCCTCTTAGCTTGCCAAGCGTTCCTTCTCCAGATCATGGGCAAAGTAGTACGAATGCTAACGGACAACATGGCAGCCATGTTCTACATCAGCAAGCAGGGAAGAGCGCGCTCCTCCACCGTGTGCCAGGAGGCTATCCATCTGTGGAACTTCTGCGTGAAGCACGCCATCCACCTCGAGGATTCCCATCTTCCGGGAGCCTGGAACGCCCTGGCAGATCACCTCACTAGATCTTTCTCCTCTCACCACGAGTTGTCCCTTCACCCAGAGGTGACCAGATACGTCTTCCAGAGGTTGGGGGTCTCCCCAGGTAGACCTGTTCACAACCAGGCCAAACAGGAAATGTAAACAATTTTGCTCGCTGTGCAGACACAGTCCGGGCACCTTCTCAGACGTCTTCCTGCTTCCACGGACAGAGTTCCTATTTTATGCATTTCCTCCAGTTCCTCTGGTGCACCAGGTCCTTCTGAAAGTCAAGTGGGACAAGGCAAGGGTTATTCTTATAGCCTTCGCGTGGCTGCGCCAACGCTGGCTTGACACACTACTCGACTTGTCAGTGGCGCCCTGGCTGCTGCTCCCACCCCTCCCGGACCTGCTCTGACCAGATCACAGCTGCTTACTCCATCAAGTGGAAGCTCCATGGTTGAACCCGGAGGAACAGGCCTGTTCGGAGCAAGTTCACCAGGTTTTGCTAGGTAGTAGGAAGCCGTCTACTAGAACTATTTACCTGGCCAAGTCTAAGCATTTCTCAGTATGGTCTTCCCAACAAGGTCTTTGGCTGACTCGGTCTTCCCTCCAGTCTGTGCTGGAATACCTGCTCCATCAGAAACAACAAGGCCTGGCCCTTGCTTTCATCAAGGTACACTTAGCAACGATCTTGGCCTTCCACACTCCGGTGAGCGGTAGGTGGGTCTTCTCACATGAGATGTCCATTTGCTTCCTTAAAGGGTTAAAAATACTTTACCCTCAAAGTTGCAAACCAATTCCACCATGGGACCTAAACCTGATCCTGTCAAGACTCTCAGGCCTTCCCTTTGAACTGCTAGCATCAAGTCCTCTGCTGTACCTCTCCTGGAAGGTTGCCTCCCTGGTGGCAATTACCTTGGCCAGAGGAGTCTCGGCAATCAGGACCCTTACGTCAAAACCACCGAACATGGTGTTCTTCAAGGACAAGGTTCAACTACGCTCCCACCCAGCATTTCCTTCTAAAGGTGGTCTCGTAGTTCCACAATAACCAGGCTATTTTCTGCCAGTTTTCTTCCCGAAACTGCACAGGAATTCAGAGGAGCGGTGTCTTTACTCATTGGACATTAGATGTGCCCCAGCCTTCTACATTGAGAAGACCAAGCCATTCCGTAAATCCATGCAACTCTTTGTGGCAATAGCAGATAGGATGAAAGGCCTACCAGTTTCAGCCCAGAGAATCTCATTTTGGATAACCTCCTGTATTCATGCAGTTAGTTTAGTGATTCTAGTTAGTGTTAGTTGTCAGTACAGAATTAGATGATCGTGAGAGGTTTGAATTTTTTGCTCTCCCTTTCTCCTCCATTTTTTCTAGGGAACTTGTTTAGCCTGGGTGGGCAGGCCTGGTTCACCAGGTTTCAAATGATGCCTCTTGTTGGGAGACTATCCAGATCAGCAACAGCCACTCTAAGTGTATCCCGTGTTTGGGGGAGTCCCATATCTCCCAGACATGTCACTCGTGCCTGGCTCTGAAATCTAGAGTTCGGAAGCAGGTCGCAGGGAGAGTTCCAGCTTCAGAAGCTTCAATTGGGTCTTCCAAGCCAGGTCAGTAGACATACACCAGCACATCTGTCTCCAGACTGATCCAGTGCCCCTCCGACCTCAGCTAAGGTCTTCCCTAAGAGGGGGAAGACTTCAGAGGACTCAGTGAGGGTCCAAAGAGGAGGAGTTTGGTCTCCCACCGCAAGAAGCCAGCTCCCAAAAGGCCCCAATCTCCTGCTAAGTCTATGGTGTTAGAGACCTCGAACTCTCAACTGCGCCCCTAATCCCTGCACCTCCTTCACTCCTGACTCCTGCATCCCCCTCCTGCACCCACATGGGGAAACTGACCTGGATGCCCAAAGCAGCTGGCATTGCTGCTCGCTCCTCCCCGGACTGCTGCTCCTCTGCCCCGCAGACCCGTAGGAAGCTGTGAGGGGGGAGCGAGGAGCAACATCAGGGCTCCCTGCATCCAGGTCACTTTCCCTGCCTGGGCTGCGTAAGGAGAGGGCAGGAGAGCAGCAGCTCCTGATGCCTCCCAGCCCAGCTCAGGTGGGGAAAGTGACCTGGATGCAGGGAGCCCTGGGGTGTGTGCTGGGGGGACTGTGTGTGTGAGAGCGTGTGGGTAAAAACAGCTAACAAAAGCCAAAGCATGCTCCCACTAAAAGGGAACCAACCATCACACTCTCATCCTTCACATTTCTCATATGAACTATCAGGCCTTGAATTAAATTTTTGTATGAAATTGGGGCGAATTTAAAAACTGTTTAAAATGTTTTAAAAATTAAAAAATATGAAAAACTTTAATACATTTTATTTAGTGTCATTATTCATACTAGTCTCGCTAGTCCTTCCCCCCCCCACCTCTCAGGCAGAGGGGCAAAGAGACTAGGATCAGGACCAGCTGTGCCCCCAAAAGACCAGGCCAACCCTCCAAATTGGACCAGACCCACATCCCTCCCCAGACCAAACAGGACCTGACCTGCATCCCTCCCCAGTCTGAACCCCCCGAACTGGACCAGACCCACATCCCTCCCTAGACCAGGGGCGCTCATGGGGGGATGGGGCAGGGGGCACTGGGTCTCCCCCAGGGGCACTGGTGGGGGGATGGGGTGAAGGGACTCCAGTTGCTCTGCAGGGCCCAGGCCGAGAGGGCTTACCTGGAGCAAGGAGCGCCCACTGGTTCGGGTGTCCGTCCACTGGGGGCCGGTGCCACCTCCTGCCCAGCATAGTCCGGGACCCCCACGCTTCCTGGCCTCTGCTTTTGAATAAAGGCAGGGCTGGGTCGGGCGGGGGGGGAGCTGTATGCTCAACACCCTCCCACCAGCGCTGCCCCAGGGCTGGCAGGGGCCCAAGAGCCCAGGGAGGAGGCAGGGGGGCCGCACCACGGGGGAGCCAGAAACCCCAGGGCCCGCCGCCTAGCCTCCCCCTCTCCTCCTTCCCACTCGCTCCACCAAGTGGTACAAGCCTCTGGGGGGAGGAGGTGGGGTGGGGCCAGAGCAGAGCCACAGCAGCTGAGGGCTTCTCTCTACCCCTGTCTGGCCAAGAGGAGCAAGTGAGCAGGGGGGAGCTGGGCCGGGTGGAGAGGAACCAGCGCTGTGGCTGCTTGGCCGCAGCGTGCAAGTGGAGCACCGGGCCAGTGCATGGCGCCCTCTTTGGCAGGCTGCCCTGTGCATCATTGCAGGAACCCATGCTCTGACAAAGATCCTTGCCCACATCAGGAATGGTGGCATCAGTCCTGGGTACCACCCCCTCTCCTGTATGCCCCCCCAATATGGCCATGCTGGGCTCCTTGGGCAGCGAATTGGCAGCAATTTGCCAGACCTCTCGCTCCACTGCACCAGGAAATTAGGGTCAAACATTCTCCTCCACCAAATCCCCAACATGAGGAGGCCTTTGAAGAACAGAAGGCTAGGGAGGAAAAGAGAGGCTACCTCTCAAACCCCTGTTTTCTCTTTATCTCCAGAGAAGGTCCTGCCTCCCCCCCCATGATTTCTGCCAATTCCAGGCCCTTGTGGAGAGGGTGGCAGACACCCCCCAGAGATACGTTGTGAGGCGGTTAAGACTCAAACACAAGCTCCTCAGCATTCTGCAGTGGCAGCACTCACCTGGATTGCACTACCCATTAATGAAATGCTCCTGGATCCAGCAAAGACTGTGTGGCAAATTCTGCCACCATCCCGCCACGTTGCAAACGGGCAGATAAGAAATATGTTCCCCCCAGGGACTCAGAATTTGTCCCCCCGCTTCCCCACCACTACTATCTCCTTCCCTGGTGGTGGATGCTGTAAACAAGTGGGATAAACAGCATTACTCCCGGTCTACCCCTTAATACACGGACCAGAAGTCAGACCTTTATGACCAAAAGGCCTACTCATCCACGACCTTCCGATTTCGGATGGGAAAATGTAAGGCAGTCACAGCCAAGTCCGACATTACAAGTTTGCAACCTTTACTGAACATCTTCCACAGGTAGAGTGACCAGATGTCCCGATTTTATAGGGACAGTCCCAATTTTGGGGTCTTTTTCTTATATAGGCTCCTATTACCCCCCACCCCTGTTCCGATTTTTCACACTTGCTGTCTGGTCACTCTATCCACGGGGGAGGGATAGCTCAGTGGTTTGAGTATTGGCCTGCTAAACCCAGGGTTGTGAGTTCAGTCCTTGAGGGGGCCATTTAGGGAACTGAGATAATAATCTGTCTGGGGATTGGTCCTGCTTTGAGCAGGGATTTGGACTAGATGACCTCCTGAGGTCCCTTCCAACCCTGATATTCTATGAATGCTTCCAGGCCATCATAAAGGAAGTTAATTATTAGACAGAACAGAGGTTCCAAACCACACCTTGCCCAAACAGCTCTGTCTGAAACAAAAGAATGTGTGCTCTGCTTCATTTGCATTTAAGCAGTAAACGGAGTCCTCAAGCACAAAGGAAGTTCCAACAGGTGGGGAAACCAGGAGGAGACATCCTCCCCTGGAGACTTTTTGACTCCTGAATCACAGGTGGAAATGTTGTCTAAGAGGGGCCTGACACTATAAAAATGTAGGAGACACCCAAGGCACCCCTCCTCCTTCTATCTATGACCTCACCCAAAGTTCTTACCTACAGCACTGATAGATTTCCATCCAGTCTATTCTTCAGCCAGTATTTTTCCCTAAACCACGTAAATCTCAGCTAATGTGAAGGGAATTCTCCCGCTATGTGATGGGCATTGGCCTTTTGGCTGGATAGGACCAAGCAATTTTGGAAATCACCTAGATTCTGTCTCCATCGCAGAAGGATCAAAGGGGTCCATGATCTCTTCACAGAGATGGTTGAGATGGATTTCTGAGTATCTTACTGCTTGCTATGATGGAGCTGGTGCCTTTCCTCTCCAAATGATTACAGCACACTCGACCTGGTCACAGGCAGTTTCCACAGCGTTACTCAAAAATATTCTAGTGCCTGAGATCTGGAGAACTGCTACATGGGCTTTAGTGTACACATCTTCTAAACACTATGCCTTGGTCCACACCCTCAGATCTCTCGTGGTGTTTGGTTTTGCTGTTCTGTCTTCAGTCTTAAACTTGATTCCGAAGCCCCCTTCTCCCTGTGAGGATACTGCTCGGGAGTCACCTGAAGTGGAGCACCCATGGGGACGCTACTCAAAGAAAAGGTTACTCACCTTGTGCACTAACTGGCTCTTTGAGGCGTGTGTCCGTATGGCTGCTCCACTGCCTGCCCTCCTTCCCCTCTGCTTTGGACTGTTTTTGTTGGATGTTTGGATAGAGAAGTTGCTGATGGCAGTTGGCCTACACAGCCCTCGGAGCGCAGTTGTATAGAGCGTATGAGCGGACTGAACAGATTCTAATGGAAAATTTCCAGACAAGGCCTCAAGAGGCGCATACGAACCTGAAGTGGAGCACCTATAGGGGGCCTGTGATGGGGTGTTCATAGCACATCAGCCTAGAAGGGGTTAATGAGACCAATTATCTGGATAGGCCACAGCTGAGGGGAATTAGCTGGCCTAAGTAATCCCTGAATAATGCTCCACCCCAGATGGGAAGGAGCAGGCGGGGTAAGCTAAAGCCAGGAAGCTGGCCGTGGAATGGGGCTGCAGTGAGGAGTCTGTAGTCCCTCTGGACAGTCGAGAGGGAAAGAAGGAAATTAGGTGGCAGGGTGCAGGAAAAGGTGGCAAGGTTTAAGGGGGTGCAGACCTTGGCTGCTGATCAGAGGGTCCCTAAGCTGGAACCCAGAGTAGACAGCAGGCCCAGGTTCCCCTACCAGCCACTGGGGAAGAGGCCTGGTCCAGGCAGGTGAAGGGGTGATGGCCATCTTGGAGGAAGAGACTTTGATACCTCAGAAAGGGAAACACACACGACCTGCCCGGAGGGCCAAGCCACGACGACAGAGCACCCTGGCAGAAGAGGGTGAGAGAGAGAGGAGGCAGCAGGAGTGTGGTGACCAGCAGAAGGGGGTGTCAGACCTGGAAAAAGCTAATCCCCAGTGCGGACAGGAGGAGGCGCCCTAGCGGTGAGAGCATCCTGTGGGGCAGGGAGACATCTCGAAGAACCACAGCCCCTGTCCAAGGTGTAACCTCGTCTTCCTTTTCCCTGACACCCACAGACGCTTCAGGAGCTCGTGGGCGGCTGGGTTCTTGTTGGGCCAGGTACTTTAGAACCAGTCTGGCCAGCTCTCAGGGTGCAGTCCTGGAGCTGGTGCCATTCAGGATGGGAGAATGCTTGGAATGCATTACTCAGTTTCAGAGCTGCCCTGCATGTGAATACCAAGGAAGGTAGAGGAGAGTTTCAATCTAAGGGATGAAATTGAGCTGCCAAGGGGTCAGAAGGGAAGGGTGGGTGTGGTGGTGGTTGCATTGCAGTGCTACGGAACTGTGCCAAGCTGGAGGGGCCCGTTGGCTCTGGACAAGTGTGTATGGCGACAACACCATTGCCATGCTGAAGAGCAAACACCGGGCTGGTGAGAAGAGGCAAAGGCAGGTCCCTCCCTGGGTTGGTGCTGGGAGGCTGCAGGGAGGGGCAGGTTATCCTGTTCAACCCCACGCCCGCCCCCTCACTGATCCCTGGCAAACAACAGCTCTGGGCCTGGCAGACACACATGCTGGCTGGGCCTTGGGTTTCTGGCCTTTGGAGCTGAGCTGCTCCATGACCCATGGCCCCTTAGGTTGTGGCCAGGCTTGAATGGGCCACTGTGCTTCACCACTTGGTAATGAACCTGCTGGTGAATTCCAGCCTTGGAGTGTGGCTTGGTGCAGGGCTCCAGCATTGCCCGCGGGTGGCACTGGGCTCTGGCTCATGATGAGCCACAAACTCCATGTCCGGTCTGCACCCGAATTCCCAGCTGCCTTATCAACATGAGACCAAGTCCCCATGCGGCTGGCTCCATGACGAGGTGGCTGTGCTGAGCCCCATGCAACCCCAGCCTGCAACGTGTTTGCCCCCATCCCAGCTGTTGATGGCGGCCATCCCAGCAGCTGCCCCAGGGCTGATCCCCCAGAGGGCAGAAGGCTCCATGCTGTGCAGGGCAAACTACAATGGGGCAAATGGTGGGTGAGCCTGTCTCAGGCCCATAGCCCTCAATTTCTTTGCCCTGCCCTCCCCACCCCTCCACGCCCGGAAGAAGATGTGTTCCAGTCCCCTCATCTCTGTTTCTTAATCGGAGTTTCCTCAGGTGAGTGCTTGTAGGCCTAAGGGGCCAGCGGGCCGTATTATTGACTGCGTTTCAGCTAAGTGAAGTTTGGCAACTGCATTGTGTTGCTGCTACAATAAAAGATGGGTAACCCTGGTAAGAAAGTGTCTGCAGAGAGGGGCCTCTGCAGGGAGCCCTACAAAGTGGGGACGCAGGGGTCGATGCTGGAGTTTCCATGCCAGACCCTGCCTACCTGTCCAGAGAGGAAAGAGTCCTTTCGAACTGAGGGAGAGGAGAAAGCTGCTTTTAGAGCACAAGAGAGTGTGGATGGGCTGCCCAGAGCTGGAAGGTTCCTCCAGAGCCCAGAAGCAACCTTAGAAGGACTGTCCAGGGACTGCAACGCTACTGCAGGGTCCAGGGGAACTCCTAGGGCTTGTCTACCTTCGAAACGGTACAGCAGCGGCAGCACCGCAGCTGCGCCATGGTAGCTCGTCCGTGTGGACACTCATCACAGCGACGGGGGGGGGGGGGTCTCCCTTTGGCGCCATTAATCCACCTCCCCGAGAGGTGGTAGCTAGGTCGGCAGAAGAATTCATCCATTGACCTAGCTCTGGCCATGTCTATGCTACAAAATTATGTTGACCTAAGTTATGTCGGCACACAGGCACTGCAGTCATTAAATCGCTTGTGTGGGCGCACGCTTGGCTCCTTGGGCCGGCGGGGTGTGTCCTCACCAGGGGCGCTGGTGTTGATGGTATCGTCAGTGTGGGGCACTGTGGGACCGCTCCTGAAAGCCAGTAACCGTGACATAAGCAACGCAACCTCTACACCAACACTGCATCGACCTAGCTAGGGTGACCACGACTGTCTGCCGCTCGGGAAGGTGGGGTTACAAAATCGACGTAGAGAGGAACTTACGTCAGCGGGAGCCAAATTTGAGTGAAGATGCTTCGCAGCTACGCACAAGGTTAGGTCGATGTAAGCTGTCCTTTCGTCACCCCTAACCTTGTAGTGTAGATCAGGCCTCTGTTTACACCAGTGGTGCTGGAACCGGGGGGGCGGGGGCAGGGCCCTCCCACTTTTTGAAAGTGGGGGGGCCTGGCCCATCCACTTTTCACTAGGGCGGACAGACCCTGCCCCCTTCCCCTCTTCCCCCCGAGACCCCACCCTCCCGCCAAGCCAGCCGGGGAGCCTGGGCAGCTGTGGGGAGCCGCAGCGAACCCTCCACCTGCCTGCAGTGCAGAGAGGCTTGAGAGCAGCCCCCGGCCGTGTCCCCGCTCCCCCCGGTAGGTGGAGGGTCCATGACTCTGCAACAGCTTCCCACAGCTGCCCGCACGGCTCTCCTCAACCCAGCTCTGGCTGGGGGTGGGACCCTCAGAACCGCAGCCCGGCCACGGCAAGAGCCAGGTGGGCAGCTGTGGCGAGCCTGGGTCCCTCCACCTGCCCTGGGCAGGGGGTCTGGAGGGCGGGCAGTAGGCTGTTTTTGCCCCCCCACCCCACCCCATGTGTGTGTGGGGGGGGTTCCCCGGCCCCGCTCCAGCTTCCAGCTTGGCAGGGAGTGGGGTCTGAGGGGCAGGGGTGGGGACCCCTGTCCCCCTCACTTTTGGGAGGACTCCGGCGCCCTTGGTCTACACGGGGGGGTAGGTCTACCTAACTACGGCACACAGGGGTGTGGATTTTTCATATCCCTGAGCAACATAGCTGGGTCAATTTAACTTTGGATTGTAGAGCTGGCTCTACGTGGACAGGCAACAGGGTTGTGAGCCCCATCTCTGTTAAAGCTGATAAGGCCTTTTGTTTTCCTTGGCCGATGTATGCACAATACTGGTGGAAGGGGAGCTGATGTGGTTTTTATCACATCTGGATTTTGCAATTGGAAAAATGCCCTTTCTCTGGGCAAAGGCTTAATCCGATATGAATGCAATGGCTGCTTGGACTGCAGCAAGGAAAAGCGAATCTGTTGCTATTTCTACATTTCTGTGACTATCAGGATCCAGACACCCCAAGGGGAGAACAGGGGACCTAAACCCCCCAAGAATGTGCAATTTAATCTACTGGCTGCATTCGTTGTGTGTAAATCTGTCCGGTCAAGTCTCTTATGAAGGCTTGTAATGTTCTGACCCAAAGGTCATTATGAGATGTGTACAGACTGCATTTGTGTATGTAACCCTTCAGTACTGCCCATTCAGTATCTAGGGGTTCCGTTTCAATAACACCAGTATTGGTCCTGCCATGAGGGCAGGGGACTGGACTCAATGACCTCTCGAGGTCCCTTCCAGTCCTAGAATCTATGAATCTATAACACAATGCAAAACTGGCTCGAGCCCCCACCCAGTGACCTGGGACAATTACATACCACCCCCCGGGCGCCTCTAAGAGGCAACACTCCCCCTCTCACAAGCGCGGAGTCTAAGTGTAGCAGAAAATGTTTAATAACATGAGGTAAACGACATCAGCATTAAATTGGGAAAACACCACAAACAGGATTAATAACACAAACCATCAGCAAAAGACCCACCCCCAAAGTGCCACACCCCAAAAGTCTCTGTCCCTGGTCAGTGCAGCCCCAGAGTTGAAAAGTTTATCTGCAGAGTCTTACCTGACCCCATCCCCAGCCTGGGGAGAAATGGGGGGGGAGAAAGGGGCACGCGGGGTATTAAGGGGCACCTTACATGGTCCAAGGCCGACTGCCCCGCCTCTCCATGGGGTTCTGCTGCAGCCTTCACCGCCAGCTGCTCCGCTCCTCCAGCCGTCCTGTGAGCCGCTCCAGCCGTCCCACAAACTGCTCCGCTCGCCATCCCGTGGGCCACACCAACCATCCCACAAACTGCTCTACTCTGCCAGCCGCTTAGCAATAAATCTTCAGGCTCCCCTACTAGTTAACACAGCACTCAGCTCTTAGTGATTTCAGCTTGTAGTAAGGGAGCCCCAGTGCTGGTGCACCATTGGCCCAAAGTGAATTCAGCTCGGCAGCCTGTAACTAGACTCTTAATGGAATCAAAATTAGCTCTGCTATTCAATAACGCAATGCAAGAGAGAGGAGACGGTGCAATTGGTGTTTCAGGCTCTCAAAAGGGGCCCATACCATCAAGTACAAATACCTGTCCCCAGCCTCTCTCCATTCACTGGGAGTTGGAACCCATGCTCCTTGTCTAGCAAGTGCTACTTAGTTAATGGTGAGTCTCTCTGTCATACAACAGTTCCACTGGCGTTGATTCACATAATCAGGGTAACAACAATTTATTCTTCCTGCCCCAATAACAGAGAAACTGGGGCTCCCACACCAGCCAGAGTAACCACTTTCGGTTGCTGTGGGCTCATGCTAGGCGGGTGGGTGTGTGCCTATGCAAACAAGATCAGCCCCTGAAGTTCTTTTCCACACTTGCCATAATTCACTACCAGATGTCAGGTAGAGCTCATCCTGACTCTGCTTACATGTATATGTAACACTCATAATTTGTGCTGCAACATTCAGCTCCACCTCACTACAGGCAGGGAGGGGCCGCCTTCCCCTCCAGAGACTAGCTCCTAGTAACTAGCATTGTATGACCCAGGAAAAGACAATGGTGGGCTATTAAAGTTAATGGGAAAACACTGCAACAGCTTGAAATTGGAAAAGAAAGCCCCAGTCTTGGAAAACTAAGAAAGGAGGGATTTTTTCCCACCCTGAATAACCATGAATGACTGTGCCAAGAGAAGGAGAAAAAAACCTTTTCCAAACAGGCTCTTCAGCCCCTAGAAACTTGAGGAAACTCCAAGATTTGATGTGGCAGATCCAGCATACAAAACATTGACAAATTTTATGATTTCAGTTTACTCACTTGCTCAATAACATTACTGAATTATGAATGTGATGCTTATTTTAATCAACTTTTTTTCAGGTGCTACAATTGCTGCTTTTGTCTCATCCTCACGAATGGTAAGAAACAGTATTTTAAAACCTTAGCAAAAATTATCCAGTTTGCTGTGATAAACGAGTTGCTTCTGAGAGGATATCACGAGCTCATAAACTTCAGAGACTAAGGCCAGATCTACACTACAGACCTATATCGGTTTAATGACGTCACTTACTTACACTAACCTGAGTGACTTAGTTATACTGACCTAGCCGCCATGTAGACAGCGCGATGTCAACGGGAGAGCGGCTACTGTCAACATAGCTACTGTCTCTGGGGAGGTGGATTAACTATGCTGTCAGCGTAGGAACAGCTTCACTTGAGCGCTGCAGCTGTGCTGATGCAGCATTTTAAGTGTAGACCTACTCTAAACAGTTCATCGGGAATTTTCTTCCATCTGCATAGATTTTACTGCAGGACAAGAAAGAAAATTCAAGGATGCGCTGAAAACCGCTCTGAAAAATGCAAAGTACATTTCTGTTGAGATTCAGAATGAAATAATTGATATTATGAGGATAGTTTTGAAAGATATTGTTGAAAATGGTGGTGTCCAGTTCTTCTGCCTGCCATGTGACATGACAAGGGATGCTGTGAATATAGAAAATTTCCCACCATTGTATGCTACTCTGTTGATGGCAAAGCCAAGGACTTATTGGACTAGCCCCATTGCATGGCCTCACTGCTGAAGATCTCTCACAATAAATTTTGAAAGACCTCCACTGAGTCTTGACCCTCAAAATACTTTGTTCTTGCTCTGATGGTGCCAAAGTTATGTCCAGGTGCAAAGGAAGGGCACAAATGCTTTTGCAAGAGAAATTAAACAAGCAAATACCTGACACTCACTGCTTGACTCACCAGTTACATCTGGTGGTTACTTGTGTGTGGGAAGAAAGAACTCAGCAGTGCCAAATATGTTCTAAAATTGTAACTCTATACAAATTATTTTCACAGACCCAAGGTGAGTCTTCTGTACATAGGCAGCACCTGCAAAAACTCATGGAAACAAGCTGGACTGGTCACTTGAAAACCTTGGGAATAATTTTCAATAATTGGGAAGAGATTCAGAGTTTTCTGTCAACATTTGTGAGTGGATATGTCCATTGAAGCAAGAGGGCTGTTGGCAGTTACAGAATCATCCAAATTCTTGTTCTTAGCTGAGGTTATGAGAATGATTTTAAAAGATTTTGCTCCTGTGAACGTTTACCTTCTAAAGGACCCAATGTGCCTTGCTAATGTAGGTGAATTGATAACTTGCCTGTGAAGAACTTCAACAAAACAGACATTTGAAGATTTTTTCTGAGATTTCACCCAAGCACCGTTTTGAAAGATGCATGTGATGAAGCATCAATATTAAGAAGTGCCACCCAAAAAGCCACGGTACTGCTCCCAAAATGTCAAGATTTCATAGTCATTGAGCACTTACCAGGATTCCAAAGCGTAAATGGGCATCAGTGGTCCCAGATTTCTCAGGAATTGATTGATGAAACCACTGGTGATTTTCTGAGGAGAACTCCATGTTATACAAAAGCTTGTCAGCAACCTATTCCACCAGCTCTCCAGACGTCTTGAAATTGGAATCACTGTGTGCTTGCTCGGATTAGATATTGAGAAGGTGAAAGCTGAAATGCCTTTATTTAAACCGCTGATAGATACGAGAAATTGCAAAGCATTTGAAGAAGTTTGAGCTGTTGCCAAGGAATTAAAGGAGGCTTTCCCATGGCATTTTAAAAATGTCTGTAGTAGTCTTGTTGTTTGGAGCATCAACTGTAGCTTGTAACGTTTCCTTTTCTTGTTTGAAAATAATGTTATCACACCAAAGGATGAGCATGACCCATGAAAGAAAGGGAAGCCTATTTGTCCTGTCATATGAAAATGCTTTTACTTCAGAACTGACCCTGGATGTCTTTGTGGAAGAACTCAGACACCATTATCCAAGAAATTGTCAGGTTTCGCTTTATGACCAGTGTTTGTTACATATGTTATTTTCATGACCAGCACTTTCATGTTAAGATCTATAGTTCTGAATCTTTGAATTATTTGAATGCTTGAATATTTCTTATACTGAACAAGTGCATAAATACGTATCTTGTTTTTTGTACGCAGTTTTGTTGTAGATGTGTTGATCCCAGGATATTAGAGAGACAAGGTGGGTGAGGTAATATCACGTATTGGACCAACTTCTGTTGGTGAGAGAGACAAGCTTTCAAGCCACACAGAGCTCTTCTTCAGGTCTGGGAACCCCAACAGAAGGTGGTCCAGTAAAAGATATTTCCATCTTCTCTTTTGGTTTTTCTCATCTCATAAAAATAAAGTTTAAAAAAACACTTTTTTTTTTTTAAACCAAGTACAATAACTTCTGCCCCGAGGTGCTGGAACAATTGGTATACAGGGGGTGCTGAGAGCCATTGAACCAAACTGTAAACCCTGTATATGATGGGAACCACTTCAAGTCAGGGGCTTGGCAGCATCCCTAGTTCCAGCACCGATGCGTCTGCCCCTAGGAGTGAGATGGCTCTAGGGAGGTTACAAAGTGGCAGAGGTGCTGGAGGGATGAGCAGAGATCTATTTCATTTGGGCACCGTGGCTGGGATGAAATGGCCCCTAGTGCTGGGATGCTCCTTTTCCTGGGGACAGAGCGCCCAGTATCAGAGTCCCTCCTTGTGCTGGGAGCTAGGAAGTCGCCACTGGTCCTTTCCCTAACCCAAAAAGATGTTCTGGCCAAGCCAGGTGGGCAGGGGCTAGATAGAATCATTGGCTGTGCAAGGGAGTCCTGAGATGGGAGCTGAAGGTTCCACCCAGAGCAGCTGAGCCGGGATCTCCTCACTGTCTCAGGGCCCATGTGATCTGCCTTAGATCCCCACTGTCCAGCCCCAGACACACAAGCCCTGCTCCCCCATGGACTGCTCTTAGCTTACTCCCCCCTCTGTCTGCCTGTGACCTGGGCCCTGCAGTGATCACAATCAATACCAGGCCTCCTGGAGCCCAAGCGGGGAGAAAAGCATTAACCCAGCCCCATGGAGTGTACTGGGCTCCCACTGTGTTCCAGGGACTGAGCACTGGCTGCTCCCCCCAACACACACACAAGGGAATGTTCAGCTCATTCGGAACAGATACAAGATCAGTTTTCATTCAGCGTGTGATTTGCCGGCCGTGCAATGGGGTCGAGGCCGAGAATGTCACACCATTCCCTGACAGACTGGACATTTGCATGGATAACGGGAGTATCCGGAGTTAACAGCTCTGCTGACAGTTTGGGAAAGAAAAAAGAAAACCTCCTGCTGCTGAGTTTGACACAAGACCTTCATAGGGGTAGATTATCCCCCAGCTGTTACTGCAGGGCTCAGACACCTGCCTCTGCAGCAGCTGGTGCTGGGCTCTGCTAACGTGAGGATCCTGGGCTAAATGGACCTCAACTCCAATCCAGTCCAGCAGCCCCTGTGTTCTGACAGCCCCCCACCCCCCTTCTCCCTTGCAGTACAGCTAGGTCTGCGCTGTGATGAATGCAGGTGAATCCATGCTGCTGGAAACACAAACCCTCAGGCTCCCTAGGACCTTGCCCATGCTGGCTGGTGTTACCCATCTGCCTGCCTAGCCCTTGAGCTGGAAACACCACAGCTCAGTTACCCAGGAAATGGGACCCCCACCTCCTCTCCCCGAGTCTTGCAAGCTAGCAGTCTGCCTGGCTAGCCCGGGGCACTTCTCACAACCCCAGGACATCCTGTCACAGCAGTTCGGTCTGGCTAACTCCCTCGGAAGAGTCTGTCACTGGGCTGCGCCTGGCATCCTGGCATGCTAAGGGCATGGTGATTTCCTGTCTCTGCACTATGGGGCACTGAGGGTACCCAACAGCTGATCCCAAACCCGGCTTCCTGCCTAGCCGGACCAACGCACAGCCCTTGTCTCCCCCAGGGCTCGGTCTGCCTCACAACCATAGACTGAAGGGAGGGGAGGGTCAGTCCTGTCTAGGGTTGCCAACTTTCTAATTGCACAAAACCGAACACCCTAGCCCTACCCCTTCCCCAAGGCCATGCCCCCCTTCCCCGAGCCCCTGACCCCCGCTTGCTACATTGCCTCTCCCCAACCCTCACTCACTTTCACTGGGCTGGCGTGCGGGGAGGGCTCTAACTGGGAGTGGGGGCTCTGGGGTGGGGCTCGGAATGAGGGGTTTGGGGTGCAGGAGGGGGCTCCAGGCTGGGGCAGAGGGGTTCAGGGTGTGGGCTGGGGCTCTGGGCTGGGGCAAGGAGTTGGAGAGTGGGGCAGGGGTGGGGGATGAGGGGTTTGGAGTACAGGAGGGAGCTCTGTGTTGGGGGGTGGGCTTGGGGTTGGGGCGTGGGCTTACCTCCAGTGGCTCTCAGTCAGCGGCACAGTGGGGGCATTAAGGCTGGCTTCCTACCTGTCCTGACTCCGTGCTGTGCCCTGGCAGTGGTCAGCAAGTCTGGGTCCTAGGCGGAGGCACAGCAGGCAACTCTGCACTGCTCTCGCCCGCAGGCACTGCCCCCGCAGCTCCCGGGGGGGCAGCACATGGAGTCAGGACAGGTAGGGACTAGCCTGCCTTCGCTCTGCTGTCAGGGTCCGTTCAAAAACCAGCGGCCTGGTCCCCCTCGTCCTGTCCCACAGCGCAGTTGAGACATCAAGAAGGCAGGGAGCTGGCCCAAGTGTGCAGCCAGCTAGCAGCAGAGCTGGGGCCAGAACCAGGCGTCCTGGCTGCCAGCCCCCCACCCCCGGCTGGGAAAGAGCCCAGCAGTCATTGCGCGGGGTCTTATGGCTGCAGCAGGCAGCCCCAGTGGTGCTGGGTGCTGCATAGACTGAGAGATGGGCCCTGCCTGGGGAGCTCCCCCAGCAGCTGGGCAGAGGGGGGCTGACCTCCACCCAGCAGGCCCAAGGCCTGGCCTTGCACCACGTGACTCATTTGGCCGGGAGGCCCAGGCCCAGCACGCGCGGCCTGTGTTTGGCCAATGGCCATCGCGCCCCCCGTGCGCGCTCCCCAACCAGGGGGCGGGTCTGAGTGCGCTGATCCCGCCCACCCCCGTTCTCATTGGCTCCCAGCCGCAGAGAACTCCTGCGCCCACCGACCGCTCCCGGCGGCTCTGAGAGTCGGCTGGCCAATCATTGAGCGGGATGAGGGCGGAGCCTGCGCTTGAGCCGGCAGGGAGCGGGCTGGCTGGGCCGAGAGCTCAGGTAGGTAGGTAGGGCCGGGTTAGAGGGCGGAGCAGCTTCACAAGGGGCTGGGGGTCGGAGCTGTAGCTGGAGGCTCAGGCGTGCAGGATCAGAGAGGGCTGGGGGTTGGCGCTGTAGCTGGGGTTATGGGGGCAGGTTCACAAGGGGCTGGGGGTCGGAGCTGTAACTGGGGGCTCAGGCTATGGGGTGCAGGTTCACAAGGGGCTGGGGGTCGGAGCTGTAACTGGGGGCTCAGGCTATGGGGTGCAGGATCAGAGAGGGCTGGGGGTCGGAGCTGTAACTGGGGGCTCAGGCTATGGGGTGCAGGATCAGAGAGGGCTGGGGGTCGGAGCTGTAACTGGGGGCTCAGGCTATGGGGTGCAGGATCAGAGAGGGCTGGGGGTCGGAGCTGTAACTGGGGGCTCAGGCTATGGGGTGCAGGATCAGAGAGGGCTGGGGGTTGGAGCTGTAGCTGGGGTTATGGGGGGCAGGTTCACAAGGGGCTGGGGGTCAGAGCTGTAGCTTTGGGGCTGGGGTTATGGGGGTCAGAATCAGAGAGGACTGCGGGTCGGAGCTGTAGTTCTAGTACTGGGGTTATAGAGGGCAGATTCAGAAGGGGCTGGGGCTATGGGGTGCAGGATCAGAGAAGACTGAGGGTTGGAGCTGTAGCTGGGGGCATTACTGGGACAGCTGACCCTAGGAACTGGGAATACGGGGGGCAGGTTTGGAAGGGTGTGAAGGGTGGAGCTGCAGTTGCTTTGGGAGGCTTGGTCATGGTGGAGACTGGGCCACTGGCAGCCCCTTTCCAGTTTCTGGAGACAGCACCGACCCCTGGAGTTCAAGGCTGCAGCTGGGACCCAGGTGCCCGGGGAGGCTGCCCCCAGCCACAAGCCTGTGTAGCCCATGAAGAAGTGCTCCCTGGTTGGAGTGCCATCTCCCTCAGTTACACCCACGTCCTGCTAGCGTCACCCCAGCCTTGTCTGGGCTACGCCTAATCCAGGCCTTGGCTCAGGCAGACTCTGGAGGCAGCAAGCTGGACCTAGAGTGCACTGTGTCCCCAGGAGCCTCGTGGCCGGATCGGACAGGCTGTCCCCCAGCCCTGCCCTCTAGGGCATCTTGCAGAGAAGGGACCAGGTGATGGGGTTGCCTGCCGTAGCAGGGCCTGGACTCGATGCCCCAAGAGGTCCCTTCTGCCTCTAGGTCCTGTGACCCCCAACTGGATTCCAGGGGCTACATCGTGGCTGCCCCAGCCGAGTCCCACTGGTGGGAGAGCCTCTGCCTCAGGCCTGAGCCCTGATCTGAGCTGGGGGGATCATGCTCTGTAGGGCCAGCCACAGAGTGGGCTTTCAGCTGAACGGGCCTGTCCCCGGCTGTCGGTGAGCTCATGGGTTCAGCTCTTGGTTCAACCCCTGGTCATGGCTGGACAGACATGGCCCTGGGATGTGACACTATGTGTGTTCTCTTCCTCCTGGACCTGGATATGATGGGCACAGGGGGCAGATTTGAGGGAGATCACACACACCCCAATGGAGGAGGAGCTGGGGGCCAAGGCAGGCATGGATGGTGCTGTACAGTGAGGCAAGCCCTGCCCAGAGGAGCTAGTGCTGTACACTACGCAGCATCGTGCCAGGACCCCTGTGGCCTGGGTGGGGCAGTGGTGCGGCATTCAATGCAGGTGCCATGAAGTCAGGCGTGGGTGAAGGAGATTAAAGAGTGTGGGCAGGGAATAGAGAGGGTGTGAGGGGCCTGGAGCTGGGTTGTATTTGTGCAGAGTCTGAAAAGCAAGCTGGACGCAGAAGAAGCTGCTCTACAGCTGGGGTTAGATTGAACTGGAGCAGAGCTGAGGTGAGATTGGGGGGGTGGCCGAGGGGAAGGGAGGCTGTGGTAGCTGAGAGGGACCCAGAGGTTTATCGAGTGGGAAGGATGTGGGAGAGAAAAGCCCCAAGACTTGGTTACAAGCTGGACAGAGGGGCTGAGCCCTTTGGGGTGGGGGAGCCAATAGTAAAAGAGTGGGGGCAACCAGAGGCACTAAATGCAACTGGGGAGGAGGTGGCTAGTGAAGCGGGCAGGGGTCAGACATTGGGTGGGTGGGTGAATGTTGGCAGTTGGTAGAGACACCTCCCCCTCTCCTTCTGCCCCCTCCCCATCCTGTGCTGAGGTAGTCCACCTTCGGCAGAGGGGGGAGTGTGGTTCCTGCTGTGTGGCCACCAGGGTGAACGCATGTCTGGTGGTCAAAGCTGTGGGCTCCTGGCTTTTAAAAACAATTCCCTTGTTGGCAGATCATTATTGTCCTGTTGCGCCATCCGAGAGGCCAGGGTGCAGGTTCGAGGCTGGGGCTCCTGGGCACTGGATGGACCAGTGTGCAGCAGTGGGTCCAAGTGAGTCACCCCCCCAAGCCACTGCCTCCTGAGCCAGTGCACTGCCGGAGCGCTTCGCTTTGGAGCCCAGGGAAAGGCACTGGGCTTGTGCCCTTTGCTCCTGCTCAGTGGGGGATACAGAAGCGCTGGGAGAGTTGGAGACAGACAGACGCACGCTCTCTCGCTCACGTCTTGCACTAGACATTCAGTTCCAGTTTAGTCTGGTGGGTTCCATGGGCGAGCAGGCAGCTGGCCGGGCTCGCTAACCTAGCCGTCAAAGGCAGAACGAATTCCAGCAGCTGGGACCTGAACTGAGATAGCGTCAGATTGGCAATGAGGCACAGATATTTGCCAGGGAGGAGGATTGGCATTGGGACAACTTCCCCGGGGAAGAGCTGGTTTCGCCATCACCCAGAGGTGGGATGTGTGTGAGAGCCCCATCCCTCAGCCGGCAGTTCTGGGTCCATGCAGGAGTCCCTGGGTGGGGTCTGCAGCCTGGGCTCTGCTGGGGATCAGACTAGGTGAGAAAGGTCCCTTCTGGCTGAGGTAGCGAGATCTTTGTCACTGTTTAAAACTCTCACTGAACTTTCCAAACCTGGGAACCTAAATCTGGGTCCTGGTCCAGGCACTGCCAGGAGTGGCCTGGTGGTTGCTGCCCCTTTGTGGGTCCCCGCAGATGTTTCTCCTACTCCAGGCTGGGAGTGAGGCAGGGCTCAGCTATGCCAGTCCAGGCCGGGTGTGCAGATGTGTATGACATGCTGTCCAGTGGCACAGAAGGTGCCAGCTCTGCTCTTCTCCATCCCATGTCACAGCAGGGCGCTAGCACCACTCACCCAGCTTCTCCGTCTCTGGCAGAGACCTCCTAGCACTCCCAGGGGCCTCAGGGCAGACTGCTGCCTCTGTGCTGCTCTGCACAATGGACTGGGGGCCTCGGAGCTTGGCAGGAGCTGGCTCCCTGGGTTTGGGCTGGGCCGGTTTCTTGCAGTTGGGGCTGAGATGTTGGTGCCTGTGTCTGCAGATCCCAGCAAAGCTGGGAGGGGGAAGGTTAGTTCAGGTACCTCGTGGGTGTTAGAATAATAGAATATCAGGGTTGGAAGGGACCTCAGGAGGTCATCTAGTCCAACCCCCTGCTCAAAGCAGGACCAACACCAACTAAATCATCCCAGCCAGGGCTTTGTCAAGCCTGACCTTAAAAACCTCTAAGGAAGGAGATTCCACCACCTCCCTAGGTAACCCATTCCAGTGCTTCACCACCCTCCTAGTGAAAAAGTTTTTCCTAAGATCCAACCTAAACCTCCCTGTACAAGGGTTTGCCAGGGCTCGACCCTTTCCGGGGCTCACTACACACCGGTGAGCTTGGGAAATTCGTCCGGCCGTGGGGTCTCCCTCGGCAGCTCTTGCTGTAACCGGAAGAACACGGTAAGCCCGGCCCTGCTCAGGGCGGGCAACAATGTTACGTCAGGAGCTCAGGCCCTCAGTCAGGACTGAGCAACAAACGAGTACAAAGTATTAAGTCCAGGCCCTAGGGCAGGGCAGGGCAACAAACGCTGAGTCAGGAGCTCAGGCTCTCAGTCAGGGCTGAGCAACAATAGTAGGCCCCAAGCCTCAACAGGCCTGGGAGAGGGGGAGACTGCCACCCACGGGTTGGGTGGCAGGGGGGACGCAGGCCCTCCCACTCCACTGCATCCCAGCCCGGGGCCTTAGCAGCGGCAGACGGCCCGCTGCTTAGTCAGTGGGGATCCTGGCTGCAACACACTGACATAGGCTCTGGCAATGTTGCAGCCAGACTGGGGTCGGCTGCCCCTGGCTACTTCCACACTCCCCCTCGGGGCCTACCTGGGTCCTGGTGTCGGCCTCTGGGGGATCCAGGACCATGGGTTCGTCAGGGCAGGGATTGATCGGCGCGTCCAGCAGCTCCTCCGGATAGCGGGCGCAGGGCAGGCCCGGCGGCCGCCCTGGGCCGCGGAGTTTTCCCAGCCACAAGCTAGGCTGGAGACGTCTGGTCTCTCTGGCTGCTGGGGTCTTACTGAGGGCGAGCCTTTATACTTCCGGGTCGCCGCCTGACCCTCTGGGGGGTGGGCTCTGAGCTCCCTAACTCTGCCCACTCCGGCCTCTGGATGGGCTCTTCCCCCTCTGGGGCGGCGGGGAGCCACACCGGCTCACTACACTCCCCGCACTGTAACGTGAGACCATTACTCCTTGTTCTGTCGTCTGGTACCACTGAGAACAGTCTAGATCCATCCTCTTTGGAACCCCCTTTCAGGTACTTGAAAGCAGCTATCAAATCCCCCTTCATTCTTCTCTTCTGCATACTAAACAATCCCAGTTCCCTCAGCCTCTCCTCATAAGTCAAGTGCTCCAGCCCCCTAATCATTTTCGTTGCCCTCCGCTGGACTCTTCCCAATTTTTCCACATCCTTCTTTTAGTTTGGGGCCCAAAACTGGACACAGTACTCCAGATGAGGCCTCACCAATGTCGAATAGAGGGGAATGATCACGTCCCTCGATCTGCTAGCAATGTTCCTACTTATACAGCCCAAAATGCCGTTAGTCTTCTTGGCAACCAGGGCACACTGTTGACTCATATCCAGCTTCTCGTCCACTGTAACCCCTAGGTCCTTTTCTGCAGAACTGCTTCCTAGCCATTCGGTCCCTAGTCTGTAACAGTGAATGGGATTCTTCCGTCCTAAGTGCAGGACTCTGCACTTGTCCTTGTTGAACCTCATCAGGTTTCTTTTGGCCCAATCCTCTAATTTGTCTAGGTCCCTCTGTATCCTATCCCTACCCTCCAGTGTATCTACCACTCCTCCCAGTTTAGTGTCATCTGCAAACTTGCTGAGAGTGCAGTCCACGCCATCCTCCAGATCATTAATGAAGATATTGAACAAAACCGGCCCCAGGACTGATCCTTGGGGCACTCCGCTTGAAACCGGCTGCCAACTAGACATGGAGCCATTGATCACTACCCGTTGAGCCCGATGATCTAGCCAGCTTTCTGTCCACCTTATAATCCATTCATCCAGCCCATACTTCTTTAACTTGCTGGCAAGAATACTGTGGGAGACCGTATCAAAAGCTTTGCTAAAGTCACATCCACTGCTTTCCCCTCATCCACAGAGTCAGTTATCTCCTCATAGAAGGCAATTAGGTTAGTCAGGCATGACTTGCCCTTGGTGAATCCATGCTGACTGTTCCTGATCACTTTCCTCTCCTCTAAGTGCTTCAGAATTGATGCCTTGAGGACCTGCTCCATGATTTTTCCAGGGACTGAGGTGAAGCTGACTGGCCTGTAGTTCCCCGGATCCTCCTTCCCTTTTTTAAAGATGGGCACTATATTAGCCTTTTCCCAGTCATCCGGGACCTCCCCCGATCACTATGAGTTTTCAAAGATAATGGCCAATGGCTCCGCAATTACATCCACCAACTCCTTTAGCACCCTCGGATGCAGCGCATCCAGCCCCATGGACTTGTGCTCGTCCAGTTTTTCTGTGTGGGCTGGCCTCCCCGGCTGCACTACAACTCCCCTGCTGTGCTGTCCCCCTTCACCCTGGGGCTGGGGGAACCCATGGGTGCTGCCCATGGGATCAGGGTGCAGCTGGTGTGACGTCCAGGACAGTGTTTCCATTTCAGGTGAGAACCCTCTGCCCCCAAACACCCAGCTCAGAAGGTGCCATCCTCTGGCGCATTCCCTGGGCAGCTGGAGGAATTTCTGTAGGACCCTGTCAGATTCCACAGGGCTTTCCCTGCAGGGCTGCGGGAGTGTCCGGTTCCACATGCTCCCTTGGCCTGGGGCCTGGTATTATCCCTTGTTTACAAGGCTGACATGTGGATGCCATCTAGGGCTGGGGTGGGGGAGAGCGGGGTAGGGCAGGGCAGCCTGGGGACCCTCTAGGGATGGGAGTGGGATGGCTCGGGGACCCTGCTGGGCTAGGGGATGGGAACAGGGCAGGGTGGACTGGGGGACCAGAGCACATGGTACATTAAGGACCCCCCCCTCCAGGTGCTCATGGGTCCTGTGACAGCAGGAGGTGGGGTGTTCAGTGCTAGTGAGCACACCCTGGTGCTGTGAGGAGAGGCCCAGGGGATGCTGGCTCCCCAGTGTGACCCCTCCCTCCTTGGCCTGTTCCCCTTGCAGTCCTGGGACGGTAGGAGATGGCGCGCTCCCTCTACCGCCTTCTGCTGGTCCCCACCTGCCTGCTGCTGAAGCTCTCCAAGCTCCTATACTGGCTGGCCGTGCATAGTGCCTCCTACCTGGTGGGGGCTGCCTACTGCCTGTGGGTGCCGTGGCTGGTGCTGACCCAGGGGCCGTGTCGGGCCTTCCGCTGGAGGATGCGAGAGATGCCACCACCATGCCTTACCGATGCCTCCTATGGGGAGCACCGCTACCTGCAGCTTAAGGTGCTGTGGGGTGTGTGTGGGGGGGGGAGGGATGGGTGGGACAGTGGGGCTGGATCCTCCTGCAGAGTCTTGAGGGGCAGTGGCCTGCAGAGTCCAGGCTGCAGCTCTTACCCCTGTGATGGTTCTTGGGATGCCCAGGAATGAGTCACTTTGGAACCCCCGGCCTCCAGCCAGAGGAAGTCTTTGTGCTTAAGTGGGTGTCAGCTCCCTGCCACCTCCAGTCTGTTAGCCCCCAGGCAGCCCTTCCTTTGCCTTGCAGATTAACAATAGGTGCACCGCAGTCCCAGAGCCCCTGTGAAGCATTCCCCTGTAGTGCCTAGCCCCCGTCCACTGAACACGGAGACTTGGCAGGTCAGCTGTCCAAGGGACAGCGCACACCAGCTGGGATGGTTCAGCATCGTGTCTAACATCACAGGGCTGAGTTCCAGTTCGGGTGAGAACAGGCGTACAGGTCATATCGAAGAGCGAGAGCTAAGAGCTAGCGAGCGAGGATGATGGAAATGGGAAGATGACACAAGACAAAAGCGTAACACGATGCTTAGAGACTAAACTTCACTTATTTAACCATGTGTTCAATGCATATACACAACTCCTTCAATATCCGCCATCCCCCCCACCTGCAAGGATTCTGAGGAGCGGGATGACATCGCCTTCCATTGGAAACCTCCCATGATGTCATTGCTGGGTAAATGCCATTAAGTGGTGTGCTCGGTGTAGTGAGTTTGTCAGGCTGTTGGAACCGTGAACCCTTTGCCTGCTGGTACCAGTGGGGTTCTGCCAGCCTCCTGCCCAGCTGTCCCCCATGGTTCTTGCTGACGTGGGGCTGTGGCACAGGGGAAGCTGGGGCAGGTGCTGCAGACAAGGCCAGTGTCTGGGATGAGACAAACGAGGGCAGAGGTGGGCAAACTACAGCCCGTGGGCCACATCCGGCCCGCGGGACAATCTTGCCCGGCCCCTGAGCTCCCGGCCAGGGAGGCTAGCCACCGGCCCCTCCCTCACTGTTCCCCCTGCCCCCCAGCCTCCGCTCACTGCGCCGCTGGCGCAATGCTCTGGGCGGCAGCGCAGCTGCAGAGCTGTGGCCTGACCCGGTGCTCTGGGCTGTGCGATGGCGTGGCTGGCTCCAGCCGGGTGGCGCAGCTGCCTGTCCTGGTGCTCTGGGTGGCGCGGCTGTAGCACTGCCAGCCACTGATGCTCCAGGCAGCGCCGTCAGGGAGCAGGGGGGGTTGGATAGAGGGCAGGGGAGTTTGGGGTGGTGGTCAGAGGGTGGGGAAAAGGGGGGTTGAATGGGGGCAGGGGTCCTGGGGGGGCAATCAGGAAGGAGGGGGGGTTGGATGGGGCGGCAGGGGGCAGTCAGGGGTGGGGGATCCGGGGGCGGTCAGGGAACGGGGGGGTTGGATGGGGCAGGAGTCCTGGGGGGGGCAGGCCAGGCCTGGCTGTTTGGGGAGGCACAGCCTCTCCTAACCGGCCTTCCATACAATTTCGGAAACCCGATGTGGCCCTCAGGCCAAAAACTTTGCCCACCCCTGAATCAGGGGGACACCAGCTGCTAAGCCCAGCAGCCCCATTGGTCAGCAGAGGCGCTGGAGGTGCCGCCCAGCTCCTGCCATGGTGCAGCTGACCCCTGGGTGACTGGGCATGAACATTTCCTTCTCTCCCCTCCCCATCCTTGCAGAGCTCGGGGCTGCGTTTGCACTATGTCACAGCTGGCCAGGAGGGGGCGCAGCTCATGCTATGTCTGCACGGATTCCCCCAGAACTGGTAGGTCTCTCTGGCTACTCTTGGGTGGGAGGGGCCCCTGCTTCCCATGGCCTGTGAGGAGTTGGGATGAGGGGGTGTTTATTACAGTCATGCGGGTCAGGGCCCCGTTGTGCTGGTGCTGCATAGACCAAGCAGCCCCGAGGAGCTGACAGCGCGATGGAGGCAGGACAGGTGAAGGGGCAGAACACACCAGTGGACACCGGTTCAAAGGCTGGCCCGGAAGGAGGGCTGCGTCCCCAGGGCAGGGCCTGCTCAGGAACCCTGAATTCTCTCCCCAGAGAGCTGAGCCCTGGAGGATGGTGCCACTGAGTAGCTGCATGTTCCTCCTGCAACGCCCCTTCCTCTCTGCGCGGAGGTGTGTCGCGCAATGCTGGGTGAGCTGTGCTGGGGGCGCTGGCTAGCACAGCTCAGGCTCCCGCGCTCAGCCCCGGCTCTGGGCAGCGCCCTGGCCAGGCAGCTGCGGAGGGGATGGGAGCAGGGAATGGCCCCGAGGTTTAGCTGGCGGGGACTCTCCCCCCACCCCCCGGCTCGGCAGGGTATCCCCTAGGCACTGATTGAGCTCAGGGCTGTGTGCATTGGCAGGTTTGCCTGGCGCTACCAGCTGCAGGAGTTCAAGAGGCAGTTCCGGGTGGTGGCGCTGGACCTGCGGGGCTATGGGGGTTCGGACGCCCCGCGCGGGAAGCAGCACTACCGGATGGAGGCCCTGCTGGAGGACGTGCATGGTGTCATCCAAGTACTGGGCACCAAGGACCAGAAGGGTGAGGAGTGGCTGCTGGGCATGTGAGAATGGAGGCCTCCCCCTCTGTGCTTCGGCTGGGGAGGGTACGAGCTGCAAGGGAGCTGGCCCCTCTGGTGGAGGAGAGGAACCTCCCTGCTCAAGCTGTTCCCAGGCGCAGAGGGGCCTTTCCTTGAGACCCTGCTGTGCCCCCCTTTGCACTGTCACAGATGGCTCCCCCTTTGGATGAGTTGTGGGAGTGCCCAGCCTGAGCTGTTCCCGCAGAAGGGGCAGAGGGGTTCTCCTCCAGCCCCGACAACGGTGACCCCAGAGCACCACCGAGGTTGGGTGGGGCACTGTGAAGCCTGGGATATGCCCCCGACCCCAAACCTTAGCATCTCCCTGGTTGGGCGCCACATAGCAGCAAGTGGGCAGAGCTTGGCTGCCGTGTGGCAGCGTGGCTGTGCTCTGCTGAGTCGGGAGTTCCATTTCTGGGGCGAGAATTGGATCAATGAGCAGGTGTGTCCACAGCAGAGACAGACGCTCAGTGTCCCATCCCACCTGCTTGCTTGCTTGGTCTGTCCAGGCTGTCCGAGCCTCTGGCTATTGCCCCAGTTGGGGAGCAGGGAGACAATGGAGGGGGGCAACTCTGTGGCAGGAGGGAGGTGCGGGGGGTAGGGCAACTCTGTGGGAGAAGTGGACATACCCTTGGCAGGGTAAGGTAGAGGGGGAGGCGGGTGGGGTGGGAGAGGCAGTGGTGGGGCACCCTGACTGTGGAAGTCCAGCTCTGTCCAGCGTCACTCTGCCCTGACAGTCGGTCTGCCTCGCTGTCTCTGCTTCCAGGCTTTACCAAGTGCATCCTGGTGGGGCATGACTGGGGTGGCACCATGGCGTGGAAGTTCGCCATGAATCACCCCAACATGGTGGAGAAGCTCATTATCATGAATGCCACCGACCCGGCCGTGCTTAAAGGTGATGCTCTGACCTGCAGGGGTGCTGGGCTCCCCCCACGAGGGTCTGTGGCAGGTCCAGGGTGGAGGAGGCTGGTTCTTGCAGCACAGGCGGCTGTGGTGCCTGCCAGCAGCACGGAGGTTTCGACCAGGTGACAGTAGCACTCCTTGGGGTGGGGAGACGAAGGCTCTTGGGGTCTCTACATTGTGGCTGGGGCTCCCAACCCGTCCCGCCCCCCCACAGGGGCTGCAGGCTCTCCGAGCACCAGGCCAGCCCAAGCGAGCTCTGAAATGACGTCACTGGCACGTGCCGCGTGACTTTCGCTCCTGTCTCTGGTGGGAGCCCTGAGCGTTCCAGGGGGCCCCGGGGTAGGAGACCCTCCAGCCTCAGCATGTCGGTGTCTGCCTTTCTGCCCACCCGCTGCAGAGTACGTAGGAGGCCACCCCTGCCAGCTGCTGCGCTCCAGCTACATATTCATGTTCCAGCTGCAGAGGCTGCCTGAGCTGCTCTTGTCTTTGGGTGACTTCCAGGTGAGAGCAGGGAGTGGGAGGTGGGAGCAGGGAGTGGGGGGTGGGTGAGGTGGGAGTGGGGGGTGGGGGGTGGGGGAGGTGGGAGCAGGGAGTGGGGCTAGTTGGCTGGGGGAGCTGGGGATCCGGGGAGGAGGGGGGTGGGGGAGGTGGGAGTGGGGAGTTGGGGGTGGGGGATGGGGGAGGTGGGAGCAGGGAGTGGGGCTAGTTGGCTGGGAGAGCTGGGGATCCGGGGAGGAGGGGGGTGGGTGAGGTGGGAGTGGGGAGTTGGGGGTGGGGGAGGTGGGAGCAGGGAGTGGGGCTAGTTGGCTGGGGGAGCTGGGGATCCGGGG
Organism: Emys orbicularis; assembly: GCF_028017835.1. NCBI lineage: Eukaryota > Metazoa > Chordata > Testudines > Emydidae > Emys > Emys orbicularis. The sequence continues at coordinate 9,969,528 of NC_088701.1, forward strand.
AGGAGGGGGGTGGGAAGGGACCTGGCAGCCGTGGCTCAGCTTAATTAGGATTCCAAATGTGCCCATTTATAGAACTGCCCCTTCGCTCTCCCTGGGTGTAGCCACCTCTGGGGAGGGATGTGGCACCTGGTAACCACCCACTATGCAGCATGTTAGGGCTGGAGGGCAGGGAGGCAGGGTGGAATGGCCCCAGTGGGAGTTTAACCCTGACTTGGGAAAGCTGCCAGGGGATCGTTAATGACTGCAGACATTTACAGCTCTGGTGTGCAGCTCCTTCAGCGCCCCATACAGCCCTGCTGGGGTATTGGGATCGGCACTGACTCCTGAGGTGAGGGCCCAGCACAGTGCAGGGGGAGAAAACCTGCCTACTGAGTGGTGACTGGCACTGCGTCCGGCACTCCCTTGCCTTTCAGCTTGGGGGGTAAAACAGAGGCCCTAACCCCACTGGCACTTGTTAAAGATCTCGGGTGCTTTTTGCAAGGGTGCTGGCCTGGCTGAATTCTGGGATTATACCCACCTAGGGAATTCAATTCTGTCCATCTCCCCACCCCGCTGCTTTCTTTTGGATGCACCAGTTGAGCTCCCTCTCCTCCTCCTGTCCCAGTGGCTAGGTTCCACCCCAGCAGTGGCTGCATGTCAGTGGTGGGTGGAAATCTAATCTACCATTTTTTGTGTGTGTATTAACCATGGCCCTGTAAGTCAGAGGGACAGTGGCTGCTTTGTAAACGGGAAACACCCATGCTAATTAGGGATCATCCCGTTCCTAATGGCTGCAGTAATAAACTGCTGGTTAATTAGCAGGTGCGGAGGATAGAGATTAATGGGAAGGGGCTGGGAGTAGCTAGAAGGAGGGGCAGGAGTGACACCATGGAATTCATGCTGGATAAAGGTCGCTCCTACAGCAGGGTTGGGAAGGGAGAACTAGTCAGCCCTACATTAAATGGGGGAGAAGCTAGGAACCGGTAATGCAGCTAGAGAGCATGGGATTGGGGGATCCCAGCGAGCGGGGCGGGAATGAGTATCAATTAATTTGGCAGCTGATAATATCCCAACAGACCTGAAGTGAAGGGGGGAACAATGGGCATGACCCTCCCAGGATGGGGCCACAGACTGTGTTGTGGGGGTGGAGGGGGGGCTGGGATAAAAGCTACTGACTGCCTTTGGGGCAGTAATTACTGGAACTGCTGCAGGAGCAGCTAAATAGCAATCCAATGACCTCTGCTTTGGAGGGAGCTGAGCTTTATACTAAAGGACCCTGGCCCTTTGGAGCAAGGTGCTTTGTTCTGGGCTGCCTAGAGCCAGACTTCAGGAGAAAGGTGGGAAAGTCAAACCCATGAAAGAAAATAATTAGCTGGTGGAACTCACTGCTATGGGAAGTCATTGAGGCCTGAACTTAGTGAGGTTCAAACTTAGTGATGATTCTCTGGGTAAGGAAGAGAGCCAGAGTTGTTAGGTTATGACCAAAACCAAAGGCAAAACACCATGTTGGCCAGGAGATCGACAGTCCTGCTTCAGAGCCTGGGAGGAGACCTTGTGGGGACTGGGGGTGAGTTCTTACCCCTTCCTCTCTAGCAGCTGGCACTAGCCCTGTCCGAGATGGGATCCTGGGCTAGATGGGGTGTGTGGCTGATCCAGGTTGGTGATGCCCATGTCCCCTCCTCCCCATCTGTGTCTGTCCTGTCCATGCCTGATCTGGAGGCAGGAGCTCAGCAGTGTGACCACCTCTCTCTACATCCTCCAGGACTCACTGAGGAGATGTATTTTAGGGTCCCTCATTATTCTGGGATTCTCCCCTGGGATTCGGGATGCTCTGTCATGGGGAGGGTCAGGACTCGGCCCTCTCTACACACACTGTTTGGGCCACCACCGGGGAGACAGCCCTTGCTTGATCAAAGCCACGTGGGGGTAGGGTGACCAGACATCCCGATATTGTCCCTACAAATTGTCCCGATATCTGCCGGCAGCGCTTTTTTATTTTGCTCCCCCCATGTGTCCCAATTTTTTCTTTCCCTCACCTGGTCCCCCTAGGTGGGGGTTCTAGAGCAGTGCTTCTCAACGACCAGTGCTAGGACCAGCACCAGTCCCTGAGATCTCCCTGACACGTTTGGAAGACAGCAAGCTTGTTCCTGGTACGAAAAAGGTTGAGCAGCACTGTTCTAGGAGAAGCAGCATGAGCATGCGAGGGGCCCATTCTGGGATAGAGGAGACGGAATAGGTCAGTTTCCTCTGTGGAGGCCGTTGACTCCAGGCTAAGCCTGCAGGCTAGGAAGAATGGGGGGCAATTTTGGGGAGCACCCCACCTGTCCCAGTAGCCGGGCAGGGTCATCTCTGGGAGAGGGAGCCCCCATACGCCAGGCTTTTGACACTAGCTGGAACTCTCTTTCTGCATTTCATGGGGGCTCCCCATCCCTGCCGTGGGGATCAGGCTCACTGGGCTCTGTAGGGAGCTAAGATTTGGGGCAGGACAGTCTGTTGGCCAGGAGCCAGGCCCCCACCCCTTTGGCTTGCCAGGCTCCAGATCCGAGCCATCCCTGCGGAGGGATTAGGCTACCTGGCTCTGGATGGAGCATGATGGGAGCTGCTCACCAAGCCCCAGATCTGAGCTGTCCCTGACCCTGGCAATGTCTGTCCTGAGGCAGCTGTTGAAGGACACTTTGGGAGGCAGGAAGGGAGGAATCCAGAACCCTGAGCGGCGCCTGACGACACAGGAGCTGGAGGCCTACATGTTCAGCTTCTCCAAGCCCAGAGCGCTGACGCCACCCCTCGATTACTACAGGAACATGCTCAGGTAGGGCCCCTGCCCCTGCATGGAGCTCACCCCAGTGCAGCACACTGAACCCAGTGAGTTGCCCCTCTGATGCTGGGGAGATGGGACGGGTGAGGGCACACGTGCTGGGCTGGGAGGAGCAGGAGGGGGAAGTGGCTGCTGCTGCCCCACTGGCTGCCCGAGCAGCCCTGCAGGGAATGAGTGGAGGGGCTAGTGGGTGGCAGCCCCGAGGCAGGGAAGGGAAGTGCTGGGGCTTGCACAGGACTGTAGGATCCCATTCCACCCCGTGCTTCCCTGACACTGCCCAGAGCCAAGGGCCGGGGGATCTGTCTGCACTGGGAGCTGCTGCCCCTCTCTGCTCCCAGAACCAAATCTGTGGTGTAGGCGCCCCTGGCAGAGTCTGGTGCTGCCAGGCAGGGCTGGCTCCAGGGTTTTGGCCGCCCCAAGCAGCCAAAAAAAAAAGCCGCGATCGCCATCTGCGGCGGCAATTCGGTGGAAGGTCCTTCGCTCCGAGCGGGAGTGAGGGACCGTCCGCCGAATTGCCGCCGAATAGCTGGACCTGCTGCCCCTCTCCGGAGTGGCCGCCCCAAGCACCTGCTTGCCAAGCTGGTGCCTGGAGCCGGCCCTGCTGCCAGGGGTAACTATGGGCATGTTGACACTACAAACTTAGGTTGACCTATGTTAGGTTGACTTACAGCCACTGCAGATTCGTATCCACACTACCCTCCTTACCAGCACGATTCCACCGACTTGAGTGGGGCAGTGCAGGAGGCTGAGAGCCAGGGCTCTCAGCTCTGTGCGTGGCTGCCCCCCACCCTTCCTTGGGCTCTCAACTCCCAGATACCCACTGCTGGGAGCCCTGATGCCCCTCCCCGCCACGGCTCCCCACAGGGAACTCCGCACCCAGAGCCTGGGCGGCTGCCAGGCTCCTGATGGGGAGCCAGGAACTGGGAGTCCGAGGGCAGCCGGGCTCTAGCTGGAGCCTTACACCCACCCCAGGGTGACAGCCTGAACTGTGAGCTGGGCTCTAAGAGGGAGCCGTGAAATTAACAAAAATGACATCCAATAGCTGATGTTGGATGACACGGACGCTGTGTCACCCTATCTACACTGACATAAGCCCTAAGCCTCTTGTGGAGGTGGAGTAGTTATGTCAGAGTAGTAGTGCACTTACATCAGCAGGAGCAAGGCTGTAGTGTTACTCCTGGGGAAATTCTGCGCCACTGCGTGTGCGCAGAATTCATGTTCCCTGCAGATTTCTTTGCTTCCCTGCAGAAAAATGATTTTCTGGCAGGGAAGCAAAGGGAAGCTCCAAGAGCAGTCACGCACCACTCCTTAGCTGCGCAGGTACATCATTTCAGGCATCCGGAGTAGCCAGTGGTGACGTAAATCACCATAGGGCTGGGAACACCCCGGCCAGTGGCTCCTACCCTGAGCTGGGATTAGCTGCTAGTCCCGGCTGGGCTGGAGGCAGGAGGGGACGGGACTTCCTCTTCCCCTGCAAGGAGTGCTGGGGCTGTGTCAGACCCACCCCCAGAAACCTCCCTCAGCTGCAGGAAGCTCAGCATCCTCCCCTGCTTCCGGCCCCCATCGTTCCTAAGCTGTGGGGACGGGGGGCAGTGTACAGGGAGCTGCTCTCCCATCCACTCAACCCCTGTGCATATGGACCTCCCATACCCAGACACCCCTGCCAAGCTTCACCCCGTACACCCAGAACCTCCATGCCCGAACCCCAACACCACTGAACCTCAACCCCTGCATCTGCAGCCCCCTGCACCCAGACCCCCTGCCTCCAATCACCCCCCACTGAGCTCTCTACACTCAAACCCCCATCCTGATGAGTCCCACCCCCTGCACCACCCTGAGCTCCCATATCCAGACCCCCAGGCCACTGACCCCCAACTAGCTGCACCCAGACCCCCGTGCTGGGCCCCAACCCCTTTCACCTGGAAGCCCCTGCAGAGTCCCATTGCACCCCCCCAATGAGCCTCTGTGCATCAGATTCCCTCATACCTAGACCCCACACTGAGCTGCCTGCATCCAGATTGTCCCACACAGAATCCAAAACCCCAACACTGAGCCCCTCCACACTTTGATCCTCCCTGGTTGAGCCTGCCTACCCCAGACCTGGTGTGCCTGGTGCAGAGGGCCAGGGCCCCAGTGTGTTTCTGGAGTAGGCCCAGGCCTTGTGCTGTGTCAGGATTGGGTGCAGCCTCACCACTGAGTCTGTGTTCCTGGGGGTGGGGGTGGGGAGGCTGTAGGGTGATCTCCCATCTTCGTACAGCCATCGGCCTGTGCTCCCCACTGCCATGCTGGAGCCTCTGCATTTATTTATTGACAAATAAAACTTGCAGAATTAATTTTTTGGTGCAGAATGCCCTCAGGAGTAGTAGGGTGGACACTGATATAGCTAGGTCGATGTAAGGCAGCTTACGTCTACCTAACTGTGTAGTGTAGACCAGGCCTTAGTCAGGTGCTGCCAGGCCTGTGAGTGGCAAGACAAACCCCCAGGCTCTCGCTGGGGTAGCAGGTCTAACTATGGAGTTCTGGGAAGGAAGGTGCAGTCAGGCAGCTGCCCCAGAGGCTGTGCCACCCCCCATCAGCACTAAGGTAACCTGAACGCCCTCCCCCGTATTCCGCTTACCCTCCTGTCTTTGCTCACCATCCCTGTGCTGTGAGGGGGCTCTGTGCCCACTGCCCTGGGCAAGTGGTCACCTCTCTCTCCCCCTCCCTGCAGCAGGAGCTCCATGCAGTGCAAGGACGTGCTGGTGCCCACGCTGGTGATCTGGGGGGAGAAGGACGTGTACCTGGAGGCTGGGATGATCCCCCTCCTGGAGCAGTATGTGCGCAAGCGCTGCCGCGTGCGGCGCATCCCAGAGGCCAGCCACTTTGTCAGCGAGGACCAGCCCGACAAGGTCAATCAGCTGATCTGGAGCTTCCTGCGGGAGAGTGACTGAGCGGGGCTGGTGCCATGCCTGGGCCCCATTTACTGGCTTGGGTGTGGCAAGGCAGGGACCTGATCCTGGCAAACCAGCCCCGGACCCTCCACTGGGCCAAGCCCCCCTCCCCCCCCGCACTAATTGGTCTTGTGCCTGGGGTACCATCCCTCCAGCAGCAGGTCACCCCTCCAGATCCTGCCTGAGCCCTCCTGCAGAGAGGAGCCCTGAACTCCCAGACGTATAGGTAGGGCCCTACCAAATTCACGGTCCATTTTGGTCAATTTCAGAGTCATAGGATTTAAAAAAAAAAAAAAAAAATTCATGATTTCAGCTATTTGCATCAGGGTGTTGTAACTGTATGGGTCCTGACCCAAAAGGGAGTTGTCGGAGGGTTGCAAGGTTATTGTGTGTGGGGTTGCGGTGCTGCTATCCTTCCTATTGGGCTGTTGCTGCCGACGGCGCTGCCTTCAGAGCTGGGCAGCTGGCGAGCAGCAGCTGCTGGCCAGGAGCCCAGCTCTGAAGGCAGAGCTGCCGTCAGCAGTAGCACAGAAGGATGGGATGGTATTGCCACCCTTACTTCTGTGCTGCTCCCTGCAGAGCTGGGCCCTCAGTCAGCAGCCGCCACTCTCCAGCCGCCCGACTCTGAAGGCAGCAGCACAGAAATAAGGGTGGCAGGGTATGGTATTGCCACCCTTACTTCTGCGCTTCTGCAGGTGGGGCACTGCCTTAAGAGCTGGGCGCCCGGCCAACGGCTGCCTCTCTCCGGCCACCCAGCTCTGAAGACAGCGCAGAAGGAAGGGTGGCAATACAGTTTTAATCTGGAATCGCCCTGAATATGGACATTGGACTAGAACCCCGTGGACTAATTCTGAAAGAACTCTTTGCAACTACAAAGCTCACCATCTCTACTCTGAATTTAATCTCAAGAACTGTACTCGTGTCTGATCTTTTATGCTGATCTTTTAACCAATTCCCTCTCTCTTTTCTTTTAATAAATTTTAGTGTAGTTTAGAAGAATTGGCTGGAAGGGTGTATTTGGGTAAGATCTGGAATATTCATTAACCCGGGAGGTAATGTATCTGATTCTTTAGGATTGGTAGAACTTTCTGGTATGATGAATAAGATTTTCATTGATCCTCCTCCTATTTGACTTGGGTGTCTGGGTGGAGGCCTGAGGCTGGGTTGCTTTAAGGGAACTGTGCTGTTAGTTTCTGGGTAACCAGTGGGGTACAACAGAAGCTGTTTTGCGCTGACTTGGTAAATGTAAGTATTGGAATATCCACCAGCTTTGGGGATTGTCTGCCCCATTCTTTGTAGCTCACCTTAATTGAGTGACCTCAGTGCAGGCTCCCCTGGGACTCTGGTCACAATGGTCTTTAGCTCTGTTGTTCCTGGCAGGTGGGAGCCCCTGCTCAGTGCCTGGAGCCAGGGTTTCACTGCAGTGGTGCCGGGGCGGTGGGGGGAGCTTAGCGCTGACCTCGCTAGAAAGGATGGCTGGGGGCAAGCAGCACTTTTCTGCTGTGGATTCCCCACACTTACCGTTCCCCTTAGTGACTCCCTGTGCTGTGCTCACCATGCATATGGCTGGAGCTCAGGGTGCCTCTCTGCCAGGGATGGGCCCCTTAGCGCCTGGACTGTAAATCCATTTGCAGAGGGTAGTGGCCCGTGGATAGAAAGTGCTGCCTTATGGTCCCAGTGCTCTGAGTGTGTTTAATAAATGACATTTGGGACAGAAACCTCCCTGGTGTGGGCTGTTCACCAGCCGGCAGGTGTGGCCAGCCTTGGACAAGGGATCTGCACCTCGGGAAGCCTCCCAGGACTAGTCAGAGATCTGTGTTTACTGTGTGAGTTAGGGCTGCCCTGAACGTGCCTGTGTGGGGCTGTGCTTCCTCCCCCCTCCCCGCCCCAGGCTGCCCCTGCTTGCAGAGAGGCTGCAGTTCCCAGCTGGGATTGCTGACGGCCAGGGATCTGGTAAATGGGCGTGTGGATGCCTCTGGGGCTGACTGGGTAAGTAGGGGGCAGCAGCCCAGCTTACAGCCACTGACTGGGCAGAGAGGTAAAGCTGTGCCTGCTTCCTCCCAAGTGGCTGGCGGGGGACAGGAGACCACCTGGGCTGCCCCACTTGCTTGCTGTCCGAATTGCTAGGGCCCCAGCCTCCCCCCACGGAAGCCGGCCCTGAGCAGGAGGGAGTTGGCTGTTGCTGCCCCCGCCCAGTAAAACGGCTCACTTTTGCTTTTCCATCAGCTGCTGCACAGAGCTCCCCTGTCCCCAAGGCTGGGCCCCTCACTGGGGTATCTGGGCATATCACAGACACCCCTGGGTTTAAGAGGGAAGAAGCTTCCTTATCCCCATTGTACAGAGAGTGGAAGGGACTCGCCTAAGGCTGTGCAGAGTCTGTGGCAGAATGAACCCAGGTGGCCTGGCCCAGCACCAGAACCACAGACCAGCCTCCTGCTTAAAGTGCCCAGGGCTAGAAAGAGACTTCAGCAGGGGAGGCCTGGCCTGCCTTCTCCCCAGCACAGCCACACCCCTCTGCCCCAGCTCCAGTCACCTCTGCCGCTGGACGCTCTCCTTTCCCAGCCCTGGCTGGAGTTGCATTGCACACTGGAGGCTCAGAGAGGTTAGGGCCAGAACGAGCAGCCTCCCCCACAAAGGGGCTGAGTTGTCTGACAGCCCAGCAGGAGCATGGGGCAGAGGCTAGGCTAGAACCCAGGGCACATAGCTCCTAGGCCTGGACCTTATCCACGGACCCCTCCTTGGGCAGGCCTGCAGCCCCTTCTCCCAGGCCCCGTCCTTTGCTAGTAGGGATGGCCAGTGTCTCTGCTGATGGCACAGGCTGGGCACAGGAGAAGCAGCTGGCTCTGGAGTAGCCAGCGTCCAAAGCAGCCGGGTTCTCTGGATTCATCCCTGTGCTCCAGACCCAGGGGTGGCCCTAGACTAGCTGCCAGCAACTGGCATCCTAGGAGAACCATGCAATCGGCGCCCCAAACCCCAAGGGCAGATCTAGGCTGAGGTTTTTGGTAAACTGGGAAACATTTTGCCCCTTTTTTTCCTTTTAATGTTTTTTAAGCTTTAAACAGAGGCTTAATTATTCGGTTTGTCTGTCCATCTGTCCAACCAATGTTTCTGAGATCAGATAAAATAGAGACACGAAATTTTCAGAATAGATTTGTACATGACAGCTAGATGATGTTTCAGTCTGATTTCAAATAAAATGCATTAAAAAATGTTGTTTATAATTTTTATAATTACAAATCCAAAATCATCCATTACGCTATACTGCTTTAACTGTCATTTCCACCACATCCAATATAGAAAGAAATAAGAAAACTCTTCAATGAACTTTAACCTGTATTTACAAAACACTCCAAATAAAAAACACTCTGTGCTCTTAAAACATGACTTTTCTTGCTTTAAGTTTTGAAAATTCAGTCTCTAGTTCTTTTAGATCAAGTTTTCCAGCTATTTCATGCTCTATTGACATTGTGGCAAGTCCAACAAGTCTCTCTTGCACCATTGTTGAACGCAGATATGTTTTTATCCATTTTAACTTTGAGAAGCTACGTTCCCCACTAGCTACGGAAACTGGCAAAGTTAAAAGAATGCGTAGAGCTATAAAAATGTTTGGAAAATTGTGAGTTTATTTTCACAAACAAACTTCAGAATTTCTTCAGGAGTGGAATGTTTCTTAAGTCGTCTTGAAAAAGCCTGAACCTCACTACACAAATCTGTAGCATCAATGTCTTTTGAATTTTCATGAGTCAATGCCGACTCCAGTTTTATACAAAATTCTCTTATCTGTTTTGCTGTTTTCTTTTGCAATCTGTGGATATCCTATAGAACGCCAAATACTGACTCCAGCTGCCGCATTTGTTGAAATCTTTCGTCAACCAAGTGAACAGCAGTATCAAGGACTCCAAAGTCGAAATTCACTTTGAACCTTTGTTTTGGGTTCTGAATGGGTGTGTCTCGTCCTTCATACAAAAACTGCTGTTTCTTTTGCTGAATGTGAACTGGCTCTGGTTCAAATTCTGTCAGAAAGTCTATTTTTTCAGCAAGCTCAAGAGCATCTCCCAGTGTTCTTTTGAACCCTTCAGCACTTCTGAATATTTTTAGTTTGCAGCAGTTTTTGAATAGCAGAATGTAGGTTCAAGTTCTTTTCCTGAATCTGCTTAGTAGTGAGGTTAATCTCGAAAAGGATATTATACCACAAAATGAGTGAAGTCACAAATTTGAACTTGGAAAGGCCATTTGCAAGAGCTTCTGCATCTGAACGTGCAGTATTGCCAGATGATCCAGTAAAGGTAGTATCATCAGAAATTTCAATTAGGGTATCATAAATGTTTCCAAGTTCATAGCATCAATGCGACTCTCCTATCTTGTCTGACTAAGTGGTTTCACAGTTAGAGAATTTACATGGCGAGTCAGAATCTCCCAACGGCATGTTGAGCCTGAGAAAAACACAAACACATTGCACCAGGTCAAAGAAACTGCTTGCCTCCAAACAGCATCTAGCAGCATCACTGCCAACCAAATTCAGAGAGTGCTCACTGCAAGGAACGAATAAGGCCCTAGGATTGATTTCCATCATTCTCCTTTGCACATCACTGTCTTTACCCTTCATATTACTCCCATTATCATAGCCTTGGCCATGTAAGTTTTCAACAGATGACATAGTTTCAAGCTCTTATAGAATAATTTCAGTCATAAATGCTCCAGTTGTCTCCTTCAGTGGTATGAAACCCAAAAAATATTCCTTTATGAGCACTTCAACATTATCTTCATCTGCAGACTTTTCCATATCCACAAAATGAATGATCATCATTTGTTCAACATAACTCACATCTGGTGTACAGTCCAGTATTATTGAAAAGTATTTTGCAGAATGGGCAGCTTCTACAATTTTCTTTTTAATGGCATTTGCTAGGATTTGAATCAGTTCATTCTGCATATTTTTTCCTAAGTAATGAACCTCTGTTTCATGATCAGTTATTTTACGTAGATGCTCCTTCATGACTGGATCAAACAAAGCTAGGTATTCAACAAATTTTAAAAAGTTTCCCTTACCCGGAATTTTTTCTTTTTTCTTTTCTGCCGCGGAATGCTAAATTTTGCCCATCGAGAACTCTCACTAAAGCAATCAGACTCTCTAATATTTGTTGCCAATATTTTTTTTCTTTGATCACACACAAATTTTCTTCGATAGTTTTTCCTTTTTGCAATTGTAATTCAAGTTCTTTCCAAATTTGAAAACATTCCAAATGTCCTGTACTTTTCATGTGAAGAGAGAATTGAAGATGTTTTTCCAGTCCTTTGAACCATTTTCAGTAAGTGGTGTACCAGTTGCTTGATTTCTAAACAACTTTCAGCCAAAGCAAAACACAGAGTCCTTCAACATTGAATATTGTAACCAGTTTCGATGAATTTCTTCCCTATTAATGAGTTTCCTCTTGTAATGCTGAGCAGAAAATTTTTTTATTTCCATCCTTCGGGAAGGGAAATTCATGAACTTGTTCGGGTCCATGTTCCATGAGAATTTTCCGCACGCTGTCAGCACATCTGGGCCATGAAGCTGGGTCCCCATACTGTAACTTGTTTGTAACTTCCTCATCCTTTCTTCATTCTACTTCATTTACTTCAATTTCTGCATGTGTTTCTGAAGGTGAATAAATTTTCTCCACTTCCATATCAGTCTGATGCTGTGAGCTGCCTTCATCTAGAAGTAAGTTTCCATCATCTTGAGTTTCCAAACTGCTTTTTTGTGGATGTGAGCTACCCTCATCTCGAAGTAATATACCTTCATCTTGATGTTCCAAACAACTGCTTCCATGCAGATGTGAGCTAACCTCCTCTCCAAGTAAAATTCCTTCATCTGGATGCTGTGCACTGCTTCCATCTTTATTTGGATTAAAGAGAAGATATTTCAGGAAGGATCCCTGCTGTTTTGCTTGGTCCTTTTTCCTTCTCAGCCTTTCATTTACGATACTCAGCGCTTGAGGGTTTTCTTTTTCCTCTTTCTGCCATGGGGCATTTGAATATTATTATGTACTGTGCTCCCGACTGCAAGCATTATAGCGTTAAGGATGGCTGACCCACCCACCACATGGTTGGTGATTTAAACCACATTGCAGCCATCCCAACACGTCTTTTCACTACTTAAAGGTTCAATGATTAGTAACATATACTCACTTACCTATTAAAACAGTTAGTTACAGCATTTACGCAGAAACAAAATGACCATTTTCAACGTTATAACCCGACACCGGTTGTTTGGAAAGTAATCCCCTTCCTCACGGTTACCCTCTTGGAGTGTGGTGTCATCACTTTTATAGTCTATTAAGCATTAATGCTGTTACTTTTCTTTTATGGATCTTATTTATTACATGTGAACCAGTTATAACAAAGAAAAGTTCATAATTATACAGCCCGATAATAACGCTAAGGTTTAATAACGCTTAAAGCTACTCCCGTTTTGGATTTATAATGCTGAAAGATGTTATTCTTTATTCTTTGGCACCAAGAAACACAATTTTCCACAGTATTCACTTGATTCTTAACCATCTGCCTGCGATGTGTGTTAAAATGACCATTTGACATGTATCAACTTGCGATATCTCCGCTCTACGTGAATTTCTGGCTATGCGACCTTGATGTATATTCAAGTTAGGTGTCACTAACATTGCAGCTCTTGCCGCTGGCGGATGTGTTCATTGTGGCTGAGTTATTGTTTATCAAAATTGCGGAGTGGGTCATCTTGACCCTACGTTGCAAACTGAAAAAAAAAATCACTACAATATTATTTATATTTGCAGTAAATACAAGATTTGACATATTAATAAATTCTCAGAAATGTAGAGAAATGAATTAGAATTCATATTCCCTCTGTACACGCACAGGAATTGAAATAATGACATCTTCATTATTTTATTTGGGTTTTTTTCATCTCTTTATTTTTTTCCTTGAATTTGGTGCCCTATTTAACTTGGCACCCTAGGCAACCGCCTAGTTCGCCTCTATGGACAGGCCGCCCGTGTCCAGACCCCTCCACCAGGCACTTGGCAGCTCTTGGCCCTGCCACACTCTGTGCTAGAATCTGTCTGCTACACCAGCCGGGCCTTGGGGTGGGCTTGGAAGCAGTGGGGGGAGCCCTGTCCCCTGGAGGAAGGGGACATGTGGAGAGGGCTGGGGGGGGGGGGGAATTCAGGAGGTTGGGGGGGCAGGGAGGCCTCTCACAGTCCATCTCCCACTGAGATCGGGCCCAGTTCCCAAGCAGGAGGAGTTAAGAGCCACCCATGGAGAATCAGGGTTCCTGTGGCTGGGCTTAGTGGGGGCTCTAGGGCAGAGCGCTGGGCACTAGAGCCAGCAAGGGCAGTGCAACGGGGGGTGGGAGTGAGGGGGAAGCTTTGTGCCCAGGCTGGGCTGCTCTGGGTGGAGCCTTCGACTGTCTCAGGATTCATCTGTGATTCCATTTGGCGCCCCCATGTGGCTGGGCCAGACATTCTCCTGGGATGGACGAGGCCTGTACGCGATTCATGCACAGGGAGAGGCTGTGACACTCGGCCTGCTGCTGCAGGGAAACTGGAGAGTCCCAGCACTGGGGCCACCTTGTCCCAGCCCCCTTGAAATAGATCTGTGCTCGTCCCTCCAGCAGGGCGCGGTTTTCTCTCGCTGAGGCACACTCATCATTCGGCTGCTCTGCTCACCTTTCTTAGGCTAAAGCCTCCACCCTGCCTCCAAGAGCTGCCTGTGGAGCTCCCTGCTGGAACTGCAGCTCGTCCCCCTAGGGCCTGGTCTGCCGGGGGTGCCCCAATCCCAGCAGATGCTGGCATCCCCTGCTGCAGCTGGCCCAGCCCAAACCCTCGTGTAGACAGGCTCAGCTGCCCTTTACCCTGCATGGAATGGAGCTGTGCCTTCCCCCCGACACCCCACAGAATCTGCAGTGGGGCAGTGCTCACGTTGGAATTTGTGGCTCACACTGGGGTTTGGGTGGGAGACGCGTCCAGATGCTTAAACTGCGGCTGCCATGCGTGTGCCCAGAGGCAGAAATGTAGGGGGATGTTAGGCGCCTGCAGTGCTCGGCAGCAGCCGAGTGGCAGCTTTGTGGATTGCAGGGGTACTTTAAACTGGGGTTTAGGCACCTAAGTCCCTTGGTGGCTCTGTACCTCAGAGCCCCACTGGACAGAGGGGGAAAACAGCTCTGCCCTGCCTCCCAGGGTGCGTGAGGATAAATGCAGGAATGAGTGGGAGGCGCCCAGCCTGTGATGGGACTGGATGAGGGGGGGCCTTGGATGGACAGACGGAGGAAAAGGCAGCCACTGCACTGGACCAGCACAGGCTCTCAAGGGCCCCCCGTTAGAACAAGTCGGTCCTAGCACAGGTCTTCAGGATGTATGCTCTGAGCGCTGGCTAACGGGGGACAATGGCAGAGCATTGGGGTCTCTCGGAGGAAGAACATGAATCACTGTGGAGGAAAATAGTGTACCTGCACCATGGCCCGACCCAGCTGAGCTCCTAGGCCTCGGCCTCACCCAGGGACTCGCTGCTCTGGGATGGCACAATTTGGCTCAGCCCCTGCTCTCCTGATGCACCTCATCCCTGGTGCCTTAAGGACAAAGGGGTTTCGCACCTGCTTGGAGGAACCCAGCTCTTCTCTGCTACGTCCTTTTCCCCCTTAGCTGCTCCTGTCCTCCCAGGAGCCGGAGGAGAGGGCAGTGGGCTGGGGAAGAAGAGTCCCAGCAGGGGGTAACAGCAGAGGGGAAGGGGACTGTGGGCTAAGCCAGGGCATGGAAAGGGAGCAAGGCAGGAGAGGCGTGGGCTGTCAGCTGGGGCAGGCGGAAGCCCAGCAGCAGGCTCCTGTGGGGAGTGGAGCCGGGGTCAGCTCCGACCTGCTGTGGGGTGAGAGTAGGGTGACCAGACAGCAAGTGTGAAAAATCGGGACAGGGGGTGGGAGGTAATAGGAGCCTATGTAAGAAAAAGCCCCAAATATTGGGACTGTCCCTATAAAATTGGGACATGCAGGGGCCCTGAACTCTGTCTCTGCCCCCTGTGAGGGATAGCTCAGTGGTTTGAGGATTGGCCTCCTAAACCCAGGGTTGTGAGTTCAATCCTTGAGGGGGCCATTTAGGGATATGGGGCAAAAATCTGTTGGATGATTTAATTGGGGATTGGTCCTGCTTTGAGCAGGGGGTTGGACTAGATGATCTCCTGAGGTCCCTTCTAACCCTGATATTCTATGATTCTATGTATGTCCAATGGGACTGAGACAGGGCAGGTCCCAGCCCCCTGGCAAGTGGGGTCCAGCTGGGGTGACCACATGTCCCAAATATATAGGTATAATCCTGATATTTGGGTCTTTGTCTTATATAGATGCCTATTACCCACCTCCATCCTGATTTTGAGCCAGCTGCCCATGCCAATGTAGAGCAGTGCATGCTGGGAGCTCTGCAATGGGGACTGGGGATGGGGCTTCAGCCACTCCCTCATGCTGGGTTTGGAGATGCGGACAGGAGGGGCTGACCCGGGCTCTACCAGGGCAAGGGGAGAGGAGGAGAGGGAAGCCAAGCCTGCCTGGGCTGAGATCTGGCTGTGCTATTGCCCCCCTCACACACACTTCTGCTCTCACCCCTCACTGACGGCCACCGGGTTGTTCTCAGGCTGGGTGGGTGGAAGTTGAGCCACAGTCTTGGATGGGGGAGGGGGACCGTGCCCATCTCAGCATCGGGCCATGGCAACTTTCAGCCAGGTGCCCCAGCCCACGGTTTCCAGCAGCCAGGCAGCACAGGCCCATCCCGCTCCTGGCCAGGCAGGGCAGCAGCTGGATTCACCTGTTCTGGGCAGGGTGGCAGGAGGCCCAGCCACCTGTCTGGCATTCCGAGGCAGGCAGCAAGGAGACGGGTACCTGCCTGGCTGAGCTCTGGCACCTGCCCATGTGGCAGCCTAGCTCTAGAGGCACAAGGGGCTGCACGGTGCCATTGCCTAGCGAGGGCGCAGCACCGAGCCCGTGCAGCTGTTCCTGGCTCCGCTGGCAGGAAGTGGTGACTGTGGGGCCACCCAGGCTGACACCACTCAGCCAGTGACTGCCCTCACTCCCCCCAAGTGCCAGCCATTTCTGCCTGGAGCCCACAACCCGGGTGAGGGGGGCAGAGCTGGCTTTGCAGAGACTCTACTGGGAGCCAACGGGGGGGCCCAGCCTAACTGCCTGCCCGCCCAGGCGCATGCCGCCCGGTCTACAGGGCTCGGCCCTGTCCGGTTCCAACAGCCCCAATATCAGGGCTCCTAGCCCTGCCCTGGAAACAGGATTCCCAGAGAGCCACTCCCTATTCGGCCTGCCTTGCCCCCCTGAGCAGCCCCCACACCCAGATCTCACACTGCAGTCAGATGCAGGAAGGAAATTGAAGTGATTCACAAAGAAGGGCATTACTGGGCTCAGAGACAGCAGAGTCTAGTGGTTAGAGCAGGGGGGCACTGGCAGTCAGGGCACCTCAGTTCTATCCTTGGGTCTGGGAGCATGCAGGGTCTAGTGAGTTACAGAAGGAGAGGCTAGAAGCCAGGACTCCTGGGTTCTAGTCCCAGGTTGGGGAAAAGACTGGTTTTGAGTGATTGGTGGGTCTGGGAGCCAGGACTCCCAAGTTCCATTCCCAGCTGTGCTCCTGACATGTGGTGCGCCTGTTGGTCTCAGCAGTTCGCTGCTATTGGAGGCCTCGCTAAGTTGTTTCCATTCGGAGGAGAAATTGAGGTGGAGTCCAGTATTTCTGCAGTACAGTCCTGTTTATTTACAAAGCACGAACAGAGACCATTCCCCAACCACTTTCCTTGATCAGAAATCCAAGTCTGCCTTTCCAGCCAGTCCCATGTGCAAAAAACATCCCTGCTGGCTTCCTTCCAAGGCCCAGGTCCCTGAGCCCCGCGGGCTGGGGCTGAAGCCTGAGCGATGTAGATTTGTGGGGGCCCCTTGGCATGGGGCCCCAGGCAATTGCCCTGCTTGCTACCCTCTACTGCCGGTCCTGACTTGTACATGCAGAAAACCAGTTATTGTGGCCCAGGTGGGCTGTCGAGGTTTTATAGCATGTTGGTGCGGGAGGGGAGCAGGGGTGCTCGGAAAGAAAACGATTGAGAACCTCTGCCCTGTTCCACACACTGAACCACAACAAACGTGACCTCAAACACAAGTTCAGCTCCCGCCCTGCTCCCCCCGCAACAAGTCACCACGAGCCCCCCATTGCACAGCCCCACCACAATGCAATGGGATCCCCCCGCCCCACGCTCTGCGCCTGGCTCGTGGGGATTTCGGGGGCAGGAGGCCGCGCCCGCAGAGTGGGGGAAGGGCGACAAGGGAGCCGGGCGCCGGCCGGGGGCACCGAGAGAAGCCGGCTCCGCGCTCCAGCTCCAGGTTTCCCCGCGCGCCCAGGCTGGCTGGCGCAGGCTGCGGGAAAGTTACTTCTAGGCAATAAGGAGACAAAGCTGCAGCTTCAAACCGGGGCGGCGCAGACCCGCCACGAGGGCCCCGGGAACGCCAGGGCTCCCACCGCTATGGAAGCGGGGTGCCCCCCACCCCAGAAACTGCACCAGACCCCCAACTCAGGGGGTTGCAGGTAGAGACCACCGGGGAGGAGGGGGCTCCCCTGGGACTCACAGCTGGCGCGATCCCCTCCCCGGTTCTCCAGACAGCAGTTACCAGAGCTGCCCCCCGACTGTCCGGCAGCACCCCCTCCCTTCAGCCTGCCCCCCCAATCTCACTGCACCCCTCCCTTCAGCCTGCACCCCCAATCTCACTGCACCCCCTCCCCTCAGCCTGCACCTCCCAGTCCCACTGCACCCCCTCCCTTCAGCCTGCCCCCCAGGCTCACTGCACCCCCTCCCTTCAGCCTGCACCTCCCAGTCCCACTGCACCCCCTCCCTTCAGCCTGCCCCCCAGTCTCACTGCACCTCCTCCCTTCAGCCTGCACCCCCCAGTCCCACTGCACCCCTCCCCTCAGCCTGCACCCCCAATCTCACTGCACCCCCTCCCCTCAGCCTGCACCCCCAATCTCACTGCACCCCCTCCCTTCAGCCTGCCCCCCAGTCCCACTGCAACCCCTCCCTTCAGCCTGCCCCCCAGTCTCACTGCACCCTCTCCCTTCAGCCTGCACCCCCCAGTCCCACTGCACCCCTCCCCTCAGCCTGCACCCCAATCTCACTGCACCCCCTCCCTTCAGCCTGCCCCCCAGTCCCACTGCACCCCCTCCCCAGAGACTGCACCCCCCAGTCCCACTGCACCCCTTCCCTTCAGCCTGCACCCCCAATCTCACTGCACCCCCTCCCCTCGGCCTGCACCTCCCAGTCCCACTGCACCCCCTCCCTTCGGCAGTACCTCTGGGGAACCACCAGCTGCCTCCCGACTTTCCAAGATTCAGTTCGCCCTGAACCAGCCCATTCCCGGTACAGGAATCCCTTCTCCCACAGGCATTGCTCCCGGCGGTCCTCCTCCTGGGACCGTGCACTGCTGTGGCCGGCCAGGGCCCTCAGTTTCTCCAAGGAGGGATCCACCTGCAGCTCCATTTGGAATTCAGCTGCTGGGTCTGAGGATACAGCCCTGGCTGGTGGCGCCTCAGTTTCCCCACCTTGGGACGGAGGCTCCGGCCCAACCCTGTCGAGCCCTACCCTCGGCGCTTCAGCCCCCCGCTCAGGAGTTCCCGTGCCCTTCGCTGGCTCTGGCTCCGGGTAAGGACCAGGGCGCTCTGAATGCCATCCGGCCAGTTCTCCAAGTCATTACCCATTAGCACCTCGGTAGGCAGGTGATCGTGCACCCTGATCTCTTTGGGTCCCTCCTTAGCCCCCCCATTTCAGGTGTATCCTCGCTACAGGCACCTTGACGGGGGGCTCAAACACTCCCCTCAGGGTCAGGTAGGCATCAGGCACTAGCTGGTCTGGGTCCACCACCTCGGACCGCGCCAGCGTCACCTCTGCACCCGTGTCCCAGAACTCCTGGACGCTCCTTCCCCCCACCTCAATGGGGATGATGTGGAGATTGTCCCCCGGGCCCTGTCCCACGCTCACCCAGCGGATTGGGTACGGGTGCTCTGGACCTGGGACCCCCGCCTTCCCCTGCTGGCCTGGTGATCCCCTCCCCCTGGCACAGCCCTCTCGACTGCAGCCCCCGGGCCCGGCGGTGCCCCCTCTCGGTGGGCTTCCACCCAGTTAACACCCCGCGGGTTCTGCTTGGCTGCCATTTCCTTCATCTTCAGGCACTGTGCCATCTTGTGCCCCTTTTGGCCACAGTAATTACATTTCAGGTCCCTCAAGTCCCACGACGGGGGTGGCCCCGCCCCGGCATTCCCGGGCACCCCTGAGTTGGGGTCCCACCTTTGAGAGGTCTCTGGGTGACTCCCCTTATGAGTCCCTGATGTGGGTCTCCCTCCTGCCCCCGATCTGCTGTCCACAAACTCATCTGCCAGTGCCCCTGCACTGCGCAGATCTTTGGGCTTCCGGTCCACTAACCACATCTTTAGGTCCAGAGGGCAGATGTCCTACAGCTGCTCCAACCCCACCAGGTTATACACGTCCTCTGCGGTAGTGGCCCCTGCGCCCTTCCCCCACTTGCGGAGATATTCCCCCAGCAGGTTGGCGACCTCCTTGTAAGAAACACCTGGGGTCTTGCGTACGCCCTGGAATCGTTTCCTGTACGCCTCGGGGGTCAGTTCAAACTTCAGCAGCAAAGCCTCTTTGAACAGGTCATAGTCCCCCTTCTCAACACCATCCATTTGGCTGAATGCCTGTATGGCTTTGGGACCCAGCAGGGGGGTCAGCCAGCGAAGCCTGTCTGCGCGGTCAATCTGGTTCAGTTCACAAGCCTTCACACAGGCTGTGAGGTAGGCATCAATATCCCGCCCCCTTCGAACTGGGGCAGCAGTTTGGTGTCTAGATTCCCCACACCACTGGCGGCTTGGGGCCCTTCCCCACTTACCCCCCGGCAGGCCCTCTTGGCCCGCCTCTCGTCCATCTCCAAGTCGTGCTTCCGCTGTTCTACACGGTCCACCAGCCTCCGCTCCTTTGCTTTCAGCTGCAGTTCCAGTCTCCTCTAGGGAGGAACCTGACTGGGGTCTCCCTGTACTGACTGGGGAGTCAGGTCTGACCCACTCCCGGTCACTATACAGACTGCCTCCACGGCTACTCCCCAGCTCTCCGGGCACCCCGGGAGCCCCCCTGGGGTCTGGAGCCTGCACCTCAGACGGGTCATTCTCTACAAGCTGAGCAATCAGCCGCTCCTTAGTGAGCCTCCCCACGCTCAGCCCCCTCTCCCTGCACAGACGTGCCAGGTCGCTCTTACGGAGCTGGTTCTAGGCCATTTCCAGGCTGGTTCCGTTCAATACCCTCGTTCTATCACTGGCAGCCACTCACCGCAAAGCGCCGGCGCTCGCAGCCCATGTCTACAGGGTGCATCCACGAACAATCCCACTTCTGACACCACGTTGTCACGGACTCACAGATCGTGCCCACTCCTGGCCCCATGCAGTCCGTGGGGGTGCCCCTGTTAGTGATACAGCCCTTCGCGGGGGTACACTCTCTCTCGGGGTCAGGCCCCTCCACCTCCTGGAGCCGCACCTCTCGGAGCCTTAGCACACCTGTTTCTCGCTGTGGGCCCCCTCAGGGAGTCCACTCGCTCTGGACCCCTGGGCCTCCACCCCCAAAGGGGTTGATGCAACCCTGTTCTCTAGACCGGAGTGACTCTCAGCCAGCATAAAACAGGAGGGTTTATTGAGAGTTGAACACAGCACGGGAAGCTCTCAGGGCCTCAGGCCTGGCCTCCCTCAGCCCAGCACACCCCAGTCTCTCTGCACCCCGGTCGGCTCTGCCTGCTCCCCCTGCGCACAGGCCATGGCCCCTCCTGCCCTCTCCCAGCCCATCCCCTGCTCCCTTGGTGCCCCGGGGGCACATAGTCGTGCACCCCACAAGGTGGGAGGGAGGCTTCAGGCCTGTGAGCTGTGCTATGCTGTGACGAAGTGGGGGCGTTTCTTGTTTTCAGTGGGGTTTCAATGGTTTGCATGCGGAGGGGGTGGGACTCAGTTTCCCTGGGTGTTACTGGTTTAACAAGGTGAGGGGAGAGGGAGTTTGTTGTTGCAGAGGACCAGAGAGAGAACTTGGGGCCCCAGCCGATGGCCTGGAGGATGGATACCCCAGCGACCGGTGACCTGGCGACCCGGAGGCCCAGCTTAGGAGCTGCAGCCGGTTCTGGCCAGTGGGCGGACAATGGGCTGCAGAGTGAGCACCCAGTGACCTAACCAGCCGATTCCAGCCAGAGGACAGAAGAGGGGAGAGGAGGCCCCGGTTTACAACCCTGTTTCCCTGAAGAGAAGACAATGGACAGAGGCGGGGCTTGGGGGAGGTGATATCAGATGCCCAGCTGGGAAGCAGGGGGGCTCTGGGCTGGAGAGGGGGAGCCGAGGTTCCCACCGAGAGGCAGGGTGCCAGGCTGTGCTGGGAGGGGTGCAGGGAGCCAGGGCTGGGCCAGCACCCCAAGGCAGTGAAGGGGGATGAGATGGGGGCAGAAGGGGGGTTTTCTTTAACCCTTTGCAGACTGGACAGACACAGCCTGGGGCTCAGTGGCTGGATCACATCCCCCCCAAAGCCGGTCGCTGGTAGCAGCCTCTGTGCGCCCCCCATCGCTGGCAGAGGGGTGACAGGAGGGGGAGGGGCTATGCCTTGGGTCCCAGGGAGGGGAGTTAGGAATGGCTGAGGCTGTACATAACGGAGTCTGACTCTTCCCCTATCCCATCAGTGGGGCGGTGGCCATGGGGCACAGAGGGCCACAACCCTAGATGGGAGCCTGGCCTGCCCCCTGCCCTAACAGCCAAGCAGCCTGGGGGTCCCGTCCCCTCTCCCGTCCCTCCCCAAGAACTGACAGCGCTGCCAAGAGTAGCGGGGAAGGTGCTTTATTGCGAAGAGCAGGTGGCTCTGGGGGCAGCGAGCTGTGGGGGGCAGAGTCTCTGCGGGGAGGGGGCTGCTTCTAGACCTCCTCAGGGGCCTCCTGGTCGAGGGTTTGGACGTCATCCAGGAAGCTCTTGGGGTTTAGGATGTGACTGGAACCTGGGGGGGAGAGAGGTGGTTGGCAGCGGTGGGCACAGTGAGGCGGGCATGAGGCTGGCATCACCATCTCCCCCATCCTTGCAGCTGGACCCTGCTCTAGTGCAGGGGGGGAGGGGCTGTCTCCTGCCCGCCGCGGCCTGGCACCGCACCCCTTGTGCCGCTGTACCCTGCATGGCCAGGCAAGAATCCATGCGCTGACAGCGTTCCTCACCCTTGAGTCTTAGAGGGGTGTGTGCAGGGGGTGAGCCATATCCCTATGGGTGTTACTGGGGGTGTCTGACTGGACCCTCACACATGGTCCCTGGGCAAGGAGAGGCCTGGGGAGCCAGGGACTAGGAGATCAGGTGTCTAGATACAGGCCATGCGTGGCTGAGGCAGGTGGGGCAAGTGCATCTATTCCCAGGCCCCCGGGTGCGGGAGGACAGAGGGTGGCAGGGGCGCCCTGTGGGTGCTAGGCAGGCAGTTCTAGCGTCTCCCCCTCCCAGGGGGTCCCGACTGTCCCTGACCTGGGCATTCCAGCCACCTCTCCCCCCAGGACTCGCCCCACTCACCGATCACCACCTCCCACTCGCCCTTGGTGGCCCGGGTCACTTCGTAGGCGCAGCGCATCTCAGACATGGTCACCCCACCCAGCACGTAGATGATGAGGCGCGGGCCCGTCCGGTACTCGGCCGCTGGCTTGCTCTTGTGCCAATGCCCGAAGCGGGTGCTGGGGGAGAAAGGAGCAGTGTGGATACCAGGGGCTCGCTGAGGGAATGCCAGGCGGAGAGGTGGGCACTGCCCGAAGCGGGGGCTGGGGGGTAGACGGGCAGTGTAGATACCAGGGGCTCGCTGACGGAATGCCAGGCGGAGGGATGGGCACTGCCCGAAGCGGGGGCTGGGGGGAGAGGGGCAGTGTGGTTACCAGGGGCTCGCTGAGGTAAGGCCAGATGGAAGGGCAGGGCCTGGAGGGGGATGGGGGGCAGGCCCTGCCCAAGGCAGTGGGACAGGAGTCCCAAAGGAGGCAAGAGGGAGTAGGGGAGGGTGGCACCTGCCCTGGGCTGGGGGTGCTGTCTAAAGCTCAGCCAGTCCCTTTCCTCCATCCTGAGCCCTGGTGTGTTGAGGGCCTGCTGGGGTGTGGGGACATGGTGAGATGGGTCCAGGGCTCCAGGCTCTTGGACACCCCCTCCCCCGTAGAGGGCAGGGTCCTGGCCACACACTCCCAGGCACAGAGGCTCCTACACCCGGGGGGGTGGGAGGGTGTCAGGGCTCTGCCCCCCACAGCCCAGCCGGGCTCAGCCTTACCTGACAGCAGCCTGAGAGCTGGTGGTAGGGACCACGTCTGACATGAAGGGCCACAACTTGGTGTCCAATTTCTCCTCAATGATGTCCTGGACAGGGGGAGGGGGGAAGAGGACAGGTCAGCAGGGGCTAAGCAGCAGGAACCTTGGACCTGGTGGCCAAGCCAGGCCCCATTGGGGGGAGGGGCTGGGACGGCTCCTCCCTGAATGATTGACAGTCCCTGTGGGAGCAGCCTGGGGCCCCCTTTCTGGGGTGGGACATGGGAAGCCAGCAAAAAGCACGTTGACTCCTCCCGTGATGCCCCCTCCATCTCCCCACCTTCCCCTCAGCTGCTCAGTGCCCTGCTGTGAACTCCCCACCCATCCACCGTTATGGGGAGGGCAGAGACCTCCTGCAGCCGGATCCAGGGCCCCTCACTTGGGGGAGGAGGGAGGCAGGGGGCTGCCCTCAGTGCCCCTTCCCTGCTGCGGGCAGATCCAGGCCCTGCCTCTTGCCCCATGAGGTGTGTCCCAGCCACGCAGGGGGCCCAGGCTATGATACATCCTAATACCACATAATAGGGGCTTTTACATTAATCCGCTGCCTTGACTTGTACAGTGAGGCTTAAGGCCTGCCGAGCTGCGGCTAGCGTGGGGGTGGGGGTGGGGGGGTTGGATTAGGCACAGGATTGAGGCTACCACAACTGCCTGCCCCAAAATCCCACAGGAGGAACCATCACAGTGTTGGAGCAGGGGCCTGGGAGCCTCCCTCAGGTGTGGGGGGTTAATTCTTGGCCTGGAGGAGCCCCAAGGCAGTAGGCTGAAGGCAACTAAGTGTGCCCCTCACCCCCTTGAAGAGTGCCCCACAGGGCAGGGGGATGAGGGGCTCAGCCCCCAGCAGGCATTGGGGGAAGGAGCGACCATGTCACCTCTCACAAGCTAAGCAGGTTTGGGCCCAGGCAGTGCTTGGATAGGAGACCTCTAAGGAAAAGCCAGTGGGTGCTGGGGGGTGCTAGTGAGTCAGCAGAGGGTGCTTTATGTCCCCAGTGCGGCGCTAGGGGGCGCTGTACTGCCAGGAGCGGGCGGGGGGCTCTGCAGGGGGCGCTCTCCCCTGGCAGTCAGTGCTGGCCCCAGTGCGGCGCTAGGGGGCGCTGTATTGCAGGGAGCGGGCGGGGGGCTCAGCAGGGGGGGCTCTCCCCGGTCAGTCAGTGCTGGCCCCAGTGCGGCGCTAGGGGGCGCTGTACTGCCAGGAGCAGGCGGAGGGCCCAGTAGGGGGCGCTCTCCCCTGGCAGTCAGTGCTGGCCCCAGTGCGGCGCTAGGGGGCGCTGTCCTGCAGGGAGCGGGCGGGGGGCTCAGCAGGGGGGGCTCTCCCTGGTCAGTCAGTGCTGGCCCCAATGCGGTGCTAGGCGGCGCTGTATTGCAGGGAGCGGGCGGGGGGCTCAGTAGGGGGCGCTCTCCCCTGGCAGTCAGTGCTGGCCCCAGTGCGGCGCTAGGGGGCGCTGTCTTGCAGGGAGCGGGCGGGGGGCTCAGCAGGGGGCGCTCTCCCCTGGCAGTCAGTGCTGGCCCCAGTGCGGCGCTAGGGGGCGCTGTATTGCAGGGAGCGGGCGGGGGGCTCTGCAGGGGGCGCTCTCCCCTGGCAGTCAGTGCTGGCCCCAGTGCGGCGCTAGGGGGCGCTGTCCTGCAGGGAGCGGGTGGGGGGCTCAGCAGGGGGGGCTCTCCCCGGTCAGTCAGTGCTGGCCCCAATGCGGTGCTAGGCGGCGCTGTATTGCAGGGAGCGGGCGGGGGGCTCAGTAGGGGGCGCTCTCCCCTGGCAGTCAGTGCTGGCCACAGTGCGGCGCTAGGGGGCGCTGTCCTGCAGGGAGCGGGCGGGGGGCTCAGCAGGGGGCTCTCTCCCCTGGCAGTCAATGCTGGCCCCAGTGCGGCGCTAGGGGGCGCTGTCCTGCAGGGAGCGGGCGGGGGGCTCAGTAGGGGGCGCTCTCCCCTGGCAGTCAGTGCTGGCCCCAGTGCGGCGCTAGGGGGCGCTGTATTGCAGGGAGCGGGCAGGGGGCTCTGCAGGGGGCGCTCTCCCCTGGCAGTCAGTGCTGGCCCCAGTGCGGCGCTAGGGGGCGCTGTCCTGCAGGGAGCGGGCGGGGGGCTCAGCAGGGGGGGCTCTCCCCGGTCAGTCAGTGCTGGCCCCAGTGCGGCGCTAGGGGGCGCTGTATTGCAGGGAGCGGGCGGGGGGCTGAGCAGGGGGCGCTCTCCCCGGTCAGTCAGTGACCAGTACTGTGCTGCAGGAGTTCGTCCTTTAGATGAACGTCAAACAGCTGCTGCTCACTGGAGGTTAGGCCAAGGACCCTGCCGGCCATTCAGTTTCCAGTGCCAGTCATGACAGTGTGCTGCCTGGATCCCCTGCACTTCCAGCCCCACACGCTGATCACCTCCTGCCCTAGACTCTCGGGCAGTGCTGCTGTGCGGCTGTTAACAGCTGCCTGCCAGTCCTCAGGAGGAATTCAGCCCCAGTGAGGGACCCCTGTATAAACCGCCTCTGCCCCACCCCAGAGGTGGCAGCATCTCAGTACCGGGTAAGACAACTGCCCTGCACTCGTGTCTATGATCTAAGGGCAGGTCTTCACTACAGGGGGGGGTCGATTTAAGATATGCAAATTCAGCTACGCGAATAGCGTAGCTGAATTCGACGTATCGCAGCCGACTTACCCCGCTGTAAGGACGGTGGCAAAATCGACCTCCGCGGCTTCCCGTCGACGGCGCTTACTCCCACCTCCGCTGGTGGAGTAAGAGCGTCGATTCGGGGATCGATTGTCGCGTCCCGACGAGACGCGATAATTCGATCCCCGAGAGGTCGATTTCTACCCGCCGATTCAGGCGGGTAGTGTAGACCTAGCCTAAGACCCCTAAGGATGGCAGCAGGAGAGCACTTTCTGATGAGCCCCTCACATGGCTAGAGCCCTGCACGGATACAAAAATGTGGATGTGCATCAGCCCGCGATCCACTAGCCGTCTGTATCCGCATCCTCATGGGTAGCAGCAAGCCCTCACAAGGGCTAGCGAGGGGGGGAAGGGGTCTTGCTTGGAAGAGGCAGCGCGAGGGTGGGGCTTGGGGGTAAGGGGCAGCTTGGAGGGGTGGGGGTTTGGGGGAAGGGGCAGCGTGGAGGGGGCAGGGTCTAGAGGAGAATGGGTAGCGCGGGGGCGGGGTCTCAAGAAGGGGCAGCGTGGAGGGGGTAGGGGCTGGGGGGAGGGGTTTCTCATCAAGTGATGCTCCTGGGAGGTCACAAGCGACGGTACACGGCAGCAGCAAAGCATGTTGCATCACAGTGGGGTGCTGCCCGGGAGCTGGTGGGGACGCTGGTGCTGCTCAGCGTGGCAAGGCGAGTGGGTGCCAGCCAGCCCCGACTCCGACCTGTCGCCCAGCCACTGGCTGCTGGCCGGCGGCCCCGAGCGCGCTGTGCCCCCCAGGCTGCCTGAGCTGGATGCCGTGGGCCAGGCGCTGCTGGGGAGTAGAGCCCGACCCGGTTGTATCTGCAACCGATCCACTATCCGCAGAAATGGTGCACGGATATGCAGGGCTCCACACATGGCTGACCCCAAACCAGCCCCTCCCCCTTGGGCCCAGCCTGCCAGGTGTGACCCCCACCCCCAAGGCCAGGAAGCAGACGGCCTGGTACCTCCATGACGTCCTTGAGCCTGGGGGTCCAGCGGGAAAGCAGGTAGGTGGACTCCGGCCGCACCTTCCTCTCGGGTCGCAGCTGCCCGCTCTGGGGGAGGAAGGGAGAGGGGGTGAGAGGCAGCAGGGAGGGGGTGCGGGATGGGAACGGGGGCAGACAGGGAGAGCGCAGCCTACCTGAGTCGCTCCAGCCGGGCTGGCAGGGGAGGGGCAGAGAAAAGAACAGAATGGATCACTGAGCGAGAGAGAGAGAGAGAGAGGAGGGGAGAGAGACTGATGCGAGAACAGAGACGCTTCCCCCCATTCGTCACATGGCCACCCCATGCAGTGGTCACCAGCTCCAGCTCCCTGGCGATCTGAGGTCCTGACCCCCAGGGTCCTCTGCAGGGCAGAAGAGGTCACCCCAGATGGGGAGTAACTCGGGGGTCACCCTCATATGGGGAGGGCGTCACCCCATTGGATGGGGCAGAGGCCACCTTTGTGCTGGGAGTAGGTCACTGCCATGGAGGGCACCTCCAGGATGGCCTGGGCTCCCCTGCCATGGGTACAGCTGCTGGCCCCTGGCCCCATTCCCTTACCCCAGGCGTGAAAGAGATGCCCAGGAAGTCCATGTTGTTGATGCTGCCGCTCAGCTGCTGGATCTTGGCACACTGGATCAGCTTGGCGAGGTTCTCCTTGCTCACACCTGCATGGGGAGAGACAGGTCAGCGCTAGCACCCCTGGGACGCACCCACAGCCTTGGCACATTCAGTCCATGGCCCAGGAGTCCTAGTTCCCTGATCAAACCCTGAGATCCTGCTCTTCCTACCCCTCCCAGAGCTGGGGGTAGAACTCTTCCTACCCCTCCCTGAGATCCTGCTCTTCCTACCCCTCCCAGAGCTGGGGGTAGAACTGGCTGAGGGTGACCAGATAGTAAGTGTGAAAAATCGGGACAGAGGGTGGGGGGTAATAGGTGCCTATATAAGAAAAAGCCCCAAATATCAGGACTGTCCCTATAAAATCGGGACATCTGGTCACCCTAGGTAGAACCCACGAGTCCTGGCTCCCAGCCCCCCTCTAACCCACTAGACCGCACGCAGTTAATGACTGAATTTAGGTTCTTGATGCTCTTCCCTCCCTCCAGAGGTTCTCTCGGGAGCAGGGGGCAGGGGTCTCTCTAGCTCCCCCTGGCAGTGCAGAGGGAGTCCCCCTCCCCCTGATCTGGGCTCCCCCATCTGCAGCCAGTCAGGTACAGTGTCAGAGCCGAGGCCTGGGTCCTTAAGACTGGCTGCAGATGGGGGAGCCCAGATCAGGGGGAGGGGGACTCCCTCTGCACTGCCAGGGGGAGCTAGAGAATGGGCCAGGGGGCTGCTCGGGGTGTACGTCTCCATCCCCCGTCCCTGCAGAGAACGGGCCGGGGGGGGGCCGTTCCGGGGGTGTGTCTCCATTTCCCCTCCCTGCAGAGAATGGGCCGGGGGAATCGTGGAGGGCGGACACTGCTGGGAAGGCAGCAGCAGGGAGCAAAGGCCGCCAGGTCTGACCCCAGGGGGCAGTGCGGAGCGTGGGCGCGGCACACTGTCTGGCTCGCAGGCACCGAGAGGTGGGCAGAGGGGAGACAGGGCCGTAGAGCCAGGCTGGACACAGGCCCCGGGAAGCGGCTGGCTGGGAGACGCCCTGCGTGGCTGGGGGGCGTGCCAGTCTGAGCAGTGCTATTCCCCCCCAGCCCCACAGGCCTGGGCCCCGCCTCCAGGAGCACCCCCTGCAGCAGCAGGCCTCCCAGAGCTGCGCCCTGCAGGCCTGTGGCGTTACCGTTCTTCAGGAAGATGTAGAGCAGGATGATGCGCGTCTTGTCGCAGGCCTGCACGCTGGGGTCCAGCAGGACGGGCCGGATGATCTCCATCGGGTCCCTGATCACCTTCCCATCCACGTCCGTCCCCATGGCCAGGTCCTGGGGGGGAGGGGGGCGCACACACAAGGCCCAGGTCAGGCTGCTCCGCTTCCTCCTGCCCCACAGCAGGATGGGAGACGCAATGGCCCCACGACCCACAGGTCGCCTACCCCCTGTGCCAGGGCCCCCTCCTCCCTGGGGTCAGCTCCCCCTGGGGTGAGCAACGGGCCCCCAGGGAGTAACCCAAGCCCCATGTCCCCCTTCTGCACCCGCGGTGCTACATGGGGGGGCTGGCCCTGGCTCCAGCGAGCCTGCGGCTCTGAGACCCCTTTCTCCGGGCTGAGTCCATGAGCCAGACTCTGGCCCCCAGCCAGGCTCTGCCCACAGACCCACCTGCTCCATGCTGCACAGCTTCTCCACCGTCCCTTTGAAGTGCCGCATGCAGTGCTCGGCCAGGTTCAGGTGCGTGGAGTACTGCGGGGAGAGACCGGGACAGGGGGGAGTTTACTGCGGCACTGCATCACCGGCTGGTCCAGAGCACCCCCAGCCCCCAAGGAGGGCCCCTTGGCCAGAGGAGCAGCCCCAATCGGCTGTGTAAGCCGAGTATATAGGGATTGTTTTGCCCAGCACTGAAGTGCAGCCACCTCTGGGATGGAGTGGGGCAGCTGGAGGGGAGGATCAGGAGGAGGGAGCAGCTTCCAAATCAGCCCACGGCTTCTCTGTTAGTCAGCATGAGGTTGGGGGCTTGGAGACCAGCAGGTGTCGGGGTACCTGTGCCAGTGGCCAGGAGCTTTCTGTTGGCACGTGGCCCAGTGGCACCAGGAGTGGCTCCAACGGGCTGGTTTGGAAGCCCACCAAGGCCCTCTCCCGAGAGCTGCAGCAGCAAGGCGTGGGCGTTACCCAAGGGCTGCCATTGCTGCGGCTAACATGGCAGCTCTGGGCACTGACGGGCAGGCTGCTGCCCATGGTGCCACACAGCACCTGGGGGGGAAATGGCTCTGCTCGATGGGACAGGTCAGAAGCTCTCATCAGGCAGTAAAGCGGAGTGCCCCAGAGTGCCCCGCCCCCCAGAGAGTCCCTACTGTCCCTCACCAGCCCCACAGAGCACCCTGCCCCCCCATCAGCCCCACTGAATGCCCTGCCCCCCCCCACTAACAGCCCCAGCCCCGTTACCTTGTTCAGCTCTCTCTGGTACTCAGGCAGCTTCTTCAGGATCTGGGACAGGTCCTCGATGTCGGCCTGGAGGGAGGCGGTGGTGAGATCCCGGCCCCTCCCAGCACACAGAGCCCCCTGCAAGGCAGAGGCCTCGCCTGGGGACAGCCGCAGCAGCCCAACCACGCGTGCCAGGGTGGGTCACTCAGGCCACGTGTGGCTGTGGCTTGGGTTAGACCTGCTCTTCCCAGGCCAGCTGGAATGAGACGGGAGCCCCGCAACCCGAGTGCCCCTTGAGGTGTAAAGCGGCAGCGGGCCAGGGAGATGCCAGCATTGGCTCCCTGCAGCTCTCCCTGCAAGGCCCTGACCCTGCTTTCTGACCCCGCCCCATGGGCCTTTGCCCTCCCTCACCGTGGGGAGCTCCAGAGCTCTGGCTGCGGGGCAGGGGGCTCCACATACACCT
Organism: Emys orbicularis; assembly: GCF_028017835.1. Classification (NCBI taxonomy): domain Eukaryota; kingdom Metazoa; phylum Chordata; order Testudines; family Emydidae; genus Emys; species Emys orbicularis. Next base: position 9,999,698 of record NC_088701.1, read on the forward strand.
CTTAGCCCTTTACAGGCAAACCCTGGGAGCAATTGGACAGCCCCCCCCCAACCCCTCCTAGGGCAGCAGGGCAGCCTCCCCTCCCCATCAGTGGCAGTGGGATGGGTCCCCCCGTCCCAGACTCCCCAATCGCTCCCCCTCCCAGCCCCCACCGCACCTCGTCCGTGGTCAGCCTCTTGCTCTCACAGAAGGTGTGCAGCAGCTCAGTCACCTTCCTGCAGCAGGGAGAGGGGTCAGGCTGGAGCCAGGCACTGCCTTAGAGGTAGGGGGTGCCCTCTCCTATGCTACAGGGGATGGAGCCCCCACCCCACGGGCACCACGGTTCTCTGCCTCGAGAGTCTCAGATGGGGCGGGGGGGGGGCTCTTCCCAAGTTACCCCAAGGCAGAGTTCAGTGCACCTCTGGGGGCTCCTGGTGCCCTGATGGGGGTGGGGCCTGGGGGCAGAGGCAGGCCCAGCAGGAGGTCAGTGAGGGACTCACTCAAGGGGCTGTGAGGTGCCTGGGGAGATCCTGGGATCGGGGGAAGACAGTGTCCAGGGGGATCCCCAAGAGGAGATGCAGACAGTTGCTCTGGAAGGGAGCGCTCAGGGGTCCTTTGGGGAGAGGGGCTGGGTCCAGGGGGTCTCAGCACTCAGAGAGGAGCATGTCTGAGGGACAGGCCCCAGCACTGGGTGGGAGGGGAAGGGGGAGTCCTGGCAGTGAGCAGGAGAGGGGTGTGTTGCTGGGGGGTGTCCTTGCACTGGGTGGGAGAGGAGTGTATCCAAGGGGGAGTGGGGTTCCAGCACTGGGTGGGAAGGGAAGGGGAGGGGTGTGTCCGAGGGGGCCCCAGGGTGGGGAGGGCTGTGTCTGAAGGGGAGGATGGGGGAAGTCCCGGCACTGGAAAAGAGGGGGGGTGTCAACGGGGTGGGCTGTCCTGGCACTGGGTGGGAGAGGTGTGTCCGAGGGGGAGGTCCTGGCAGTGGGCGGGGAGGAGAGGGCTGTGCCAAAGTGGGGGTAGGGGGTCCTGGCACTGGGCGGGGAGGGGAGAGGTGTACCGAAGGGGGGGGTAGCGAGTCCGGGACTAGGCATTGGGTGGGGCACAAAGTGGTGTGTCCGGGGAGGGCGGGGGCGGATGGGTCCCGGCCCTGGGTGGGGCACGGAGGGGCATATCCGGGGTGATGGACGGGGCACAGAGGGGCGTGTCAGGGGCAGGGCTGAGCGCGCTCACTGGGAGACGTCAGCGATGTGCATGTGGCGTAGCTGCACCCAGAGTTCGTCATCTTCATCCAGCAGCGCCTCCTTCTCCCGCGAGTCGCTGGTGCCCGTTGTCTCGTACCTGCGGAGGGGGGATGGGGTCAGGCTGCGACACCCCTCCTCCGAGCGTGGGAGCTACAGAGCAGTGCCGGTGCCTGGGTCACATCCCCTCAGCCCGCCTGAGGAGGAGTGCGGGGCGCCCCCTGCTGGCAGCCAGGCCCTACCTGTAGGTGTTGTTCTCGATGCTGAGCAGGTCGTAGGCCATGGCCTGGAAGGTGAGCTCATGCAGCAGTGGGGACACCAGGTCGAAGCTCCGGTCCACGATCAACAGCTGAGAGCGGGCTTTGTCGGGGCCCTGGGGCAAAGGAGCGAGAGACCCGTCACCCCCTGCTCCGGCGGATGGTTCCTGGCCTGGCTTACACGGCACAATCCAATGGGCCCTGGTGGGCCTGAAACTTCACCACCCACCCTCTCTGTGGCCCAGCCCCCAACCCCAGGGGAAGCCAGGAGACACCCACCAAGCTAGCTGAGACGTGCCCTGGGGTCCCGCCCTGACCAGCAGGGAGAGCTCCCCACCCAGCTGCGCTGCAACGCCCCCTGCAGGGACGGGCCACCTGCCCCTCGTGCAAATAGCAATGGCCACTCCCCCAAGCACGCTCTCTGCTCGTGCCTCTCCACCAACGGGAGCATGCCCCTTACAAGGCAGCCCCCCGACTGCGCCCTGCCCCATATGCTGCGTGGGAAGGGGGGGAACTACACCAGAAGGCCCTGGCTAGTCTATCGTTAACCAACACCAGGCCCAGAGACTCTTTGATATAAGGTCCCAGAGGGGGACAATGGGACGTTATCCCGATGCCCCACCTTGCATCTGAGCTGGGACCCCATATGAGGCTTTAGCTCCCCACTCCCAGCCTGGGTGGCCCCCCCCAGCATCCAGCTGGACAGAGACCACTCAAATGGTCAGCATCTCAGACCCACATCATTAGGGGCTGGCCCAGCCCCCGCTCCCTGCCTGATCAGCATGCACTGCCCTCTTAGCACAGCAGGTGGCGATAGGAGACCAGCCCTGCGCTCCCATGGCAGACTGCTCTGAAACCGGCTCCAGCAGCTCCAGTGGAACCCAAGCCCACCCAGGAGCACCTCAGCAAGGGGCTGCGTCTGCTCTTTGCTGGGTAGCACAAACAGTCAGGGGGGCCGGGGACGTACAGCCCCTGACCCTTCCCCAACTGTCCCACCTCAGTACGTAGCCCGATTTTCAGCCACACTTGGTCTCCACAGCCTCTGGGTAAATGGGTTGAGGCTGACGGGGGAGCGCCTCTCTCGGAGGAGTATCTGGACCCCACCACTGTAGCACTATCATTGCTGCATCCTGCCCCCCCATGCACGTGGGGCTGGGCAGGGCTGTCACCCCATTGCAGAGGGGGATGGAGGCCCAGAGGGGCTGGGTGACTCACCCAAGGTCACACAGGAAGTCTGTGGCAAAGCAGGGACATGAACCCAGAACTGGCACCATCATTCCTCTCCAGCACTACCCAGCCTGGGGGGGTTGCTATGCCCAGCGCCCCTCCCGGACTCTGCTCACACCTTTGCCAGTTCAGCTCGGCTGGAGGGATCCCCGAGTGCAGATGGGGGCTGGCGTAACCACCAGGTCACCCCCCAGAACAGAGGGGCGCTTAGTGCACTGGTGAGTGCCACAGCACTGCCTGGGCCAGCTACCCCTCAGGGCTGGCAGCTGGGAAACATCAGGGCAAGAGGGACTACTGCAGACAAGGCCCCAGGGCGCCGTGACCGTGGGCTGGGTGGCTTTGGAGACCTGACTGCTAGAGGCCATGCTACAAGAGTCCCTGGGGTTCTGCGCCAGCTGGCAAGGCGGGGGCACTGGACTGGCCAGCCGGGATTGTGCAGCATGGAGCCAGCACTGCATTGAGAGCAGGAGCTTGAGTCAGCCCTCCCGGCCCTGCGGTGGGCGTGCTGTCTGGACTCCTGGCTCCTATTCCTGCCTTTGCCACCTACTCCTGGCACGCTGCTCCATGCCTCAGTTTCCCCCGTGTAACATAGGGATAGTGCTGACACCTGTGACAGGGAGGCTTGGCAAGAGTCTCAGGAATATCCCTGGGGGGGCTCAGAGGAGCAGGGTGTGCACGGAGCAGGACTTTGCCCTCCCCAGCGCCGCTCTCAGCTCCTGAGAATAGCACAGATCAGACGGGGGCTGCAGGCTGGAGCCAGCTCTGCTGCAGCAAGTAGCTCCAGTGGTTAACAAGCATGCTGTCAATCCCTTCCCTGGGTAGATGGTTTGGGCAGCCAGGTGTGAGCCAGGCTCCCCTTTGGAGGCAGGCCTGTGCTGCCAGCTGTGAGTTACAGAGCGTCTGTGCCATGGCAGCCAGCTATCCCAGAGGGGGCCCCCCTGCCCGAGACTGGTATCATTATCCCCATTTTACAGATGGGGAAACTGAGGCACAAATAGGGGAGGTGACTTGCCCAAGGTCACCCAGCTGGGAATAGAACCTCGGTCTCCCGTCCCAGTCCAAGGCTCTAGCCACTAGACAACATTGCCTCGGTGGATGGGAAAGTAGAGAGGAAAGGTGCGCTCATGGATCCACAGGGTCGGTGCCAGGGCCCCAGCTGGGGAAGTCTCTGGGAGGAAGCCCTTTGCTCTGCCAGACCCCAACAGGTCTCTCTCTTCCTCCAGGACAAGCCATACGGCCTCCCACCTCCTGAGACCGAACCGCTGGGCTTCACCCCGTGAGCCCTGCCCAGCGAGTCCAGCTGAGACAGACCCTGGGACAGACCCGTCCACTCCGCAGGGCCCGATGCCACTCAGCCCGGGTGACAGGGCCACTCCCCCAGCGTTGTCAGAACAGTCGGGTTTCTTAGGCACCTGGACCCCAGCCCGGGCAGCCCAGCCCACTGAAGGTTAAAGCAAGAGGCCATTCTGGTTAGCCCAGAGCCCGGCCGAGCTGCAGCGAAACCTGTTTTCAGGCTCCGGGTCTCTCGCTCAGGGCCTGTCTATATGTAAACCCCTGCAGCTGCGCCGCTTCAGTGACGCCGCCTTTCTCATACCCCCGAGCGAGGCAATTGCCTCCTGTAGACCAGGCCTCTTCAGTCTGACCTTGGTCAGTTCTCAGGCGAGAGCTCCCAGCTTCCCCCACTTATCCCCCAGCTCAAACCTTCCCAACCCTGTGTTCTCGAGCTGGGGCCCCTGCTCCGATTCCCTGCTGGGAGTGTCCAGCCAGGAGCCATTGGAGATGTCATGGTCTTTCTGGCCCCCAGGCTGATCTGGGTTGGATTCTCTTCATTTCACCAAGACAGGGATGTGACACCCCCCCACACCATGATTCTTACCTTCCCTGAGAGTCCTTCCCCCCACGCCCCACCAGAGAAGCCATGAAACATATAGGGGAAACTGAGGCACGCATCGGCTTCATAAAAGATATTACAAACATTCCCAGTTGGTCACAGGTGCACAGTCTCCCAGCAGCTCGGCAAAGGCTGGAAGCAAGAGCAGAAGCAACAGGAGGGAGAGATCTGGGCAGGCCTTGGATTTTACATCACTTTGCTTCTCCTAGGGAGACAGGAGCCACTGGGTTTCCCATGCGAGAATCCAGGGCAGGGTGGGTTTGCAGCTCCCCTCTGCTGGGGGTGGGACGGGGACGGCAGGAGCTGGGTCAGGGCTGACTTGTGGCTAAGGCTCAGGAGAGCTGGGTTCTACTCCTGCTCTGACAGACTCCCTGCATGCCTCAGTTTCCCATCTGTAACACAGGCCCCCCTGCCTCCCCTGGGAGGCTGAATTCATTAGTGAGGTTCCGATACCACGGTGATGGGTGTAGGAGCACACACAGACAGGAGTGTCCAGGTGTGGAAGAGGCTCTGTGTGCAAAGCTTACTTCTGTGACCGAACTGCCCTGTTTATAAACAGAGATTGTGCTGGGCACACACTTCCCCAGTCGGTGCCTCGGTTTCCCCATCCATAGAGAGGGGATAAGGACACTGGCCTTTGTAGAGCACTTTGCGATCCGCCCACGGCCATTGTTAGAGAAGGGCTGGGGCCGTTAGTCCAACCACACAGGGAATGCTATTTTTCTCCCGAGCCCTCAGGATCTCCAAGGGGGTCTAGACCCCACCCCTCCCCCCGCCAGGATCTCCGAGCAGGTTCTAAATCACTCCTCCTTCCTTCTACTTCTCATGTACTCCCCCTCCCCTCGCAGCTCTGTCCCATGGTGAGGGCGTGGCCGGCACAGCTCGCTCACCTCTCCCATGCTGGGCTCGTATGTCTTGAACACCTTGAGTTTGGCCAGTACAGCATGCGCCAGGTGGAAGTTATCTTCATGGGCCCTGCAGCAAAGACAAACCCTGTGGGTAGAAACAGCTCCTCCCCCAGGGGCACACGCACTTCCTGTAGGAGATGACCAGGTAACCGTCTCCCTCTGGGCACACTCACTTCCTGTAGCGGATGGCTGGGTACCTCCCCATGGCACACTCACTTCCTATAAGGGATAACTGGGTACCCCTCCTCCCGGGCACACTCACTTCCTGTAGCGGATGGCCGAGTACCCCTCCCCCCGGGCACACTCACTTCCTGTAGCGGATGGCCGGGTACCCCTCCCCCCGGGCACACTCACTTCCTGTAGCGGATGGCCGGGTACCCCTCCCCCCGGGCACACTCACTTCCTGTAGCGGATGGCCGGGTACCCCTCCCCCCGGGCAAACTCACTTCCTGTAGCGGATGGCCAGGTACCCCTCCCCCGGGCACACTCACTTCCTGTAGCGGATGGCCGGGTACCCCTCCCCCCGGGCACACTCACTTCCTGTAGCGGATGGCCGGGTACCCCTCCCCCCGGGCAAACTCACTTCCTGTAGCGGATGGCCGGGTACCACTCCCCCCGGGCACACTCACTTCCTGTAGCGGATGGCCGGGTACCCCTCCCCCCGGGCACACTCACTTCCTGTAGCGGATGGCTGGGTACCCCTCCCCCCGGGCACACTCACTTCCTGTAGCGGATGGCTGGATACTCCTCCAGGGTTTCACACAATGAAGCAATCTGCTCTGCCAGCATCTCCAGCTCCTTGTTCCTTTCCCAGGCGCAGCAGGGGCTGAACCAGTTGTGGAAACTCTGTGGCCTGTCCAGGGAGTACACCTGGGGGGCGGGGGGAGCAGAGGTCAGACCCTGGTGCCAACTGCTGGCAGTCAGGCCAGCTGTGCCCCATACCGCGCCCCTAAGATGCGCTGTTGGACCAGGCCAGCCTGGCGGAGCCGGAACGAGCCCCTAGTGAGGGAGAGATCCCTTTGCCAAAGCCACTCCTGTTGTGGTAGAGGGACAGCGGCCCAGAGATTCATGCACCAGCCTGGGATGAAGATGCCCCGGATTCAGGTCCTTACTGAGCTGCAGCGGTGTATCTCTGCCCTGGAGAAGTCAATGTTGGGGGAGGGGGCTTGGACATGCTTCTAGTCTGGCGAAAGCCCCAGCGTAGCCACAGGCAAACCCGGCATCAACGCGCGTCTGCCGCTGTTGCTTATTTCACTGGACGAACAGAACGAGCCATTGGGGAAAACGTGCTGCCCTGGGCTGGCGTCAAACCCAGGGCCCTAGAAGGGAAAGGTGTCCCCGCCCTGAGCCATGTGGAACACTAAGGTTGGGGTGTCATATGTCACCCATCTGCCCTGCGGCCCTGCTCCTCCAAAGCCCGGTCACCCCTTACCTGGCTCTCATAGGGCAGGAAGGCCATGTTGATCTCCTTGAGGATTTTGATGGCCTTGGTGATCCGTGACTTCCGCAGCTTGTTGAACAGAGGGTCAGGACAGGCTGCAAGGCAAAGGCAGTGGGTGGGGGTGACAGGCACAGGGCTCAGGACCACCAGCACAGCGCCAGCCCCCACGGACGGGGCCAGGACGGGCACAGCAGGGGCAGTAGTGCTGCACACCTGTGGGGAACCTGGGCAGATCAGCAGGGCCACACAGGAGTCAACTATGAGTCCAACCCCCCTGAACCAGAGTCACGCCAGGTTCTCGGCTTCTGCAGCATCAGCAGCGAGGAGGGCGGGGGCACAATCTCTCCTACGCAGTCCCTTTCTCACACCCTGCCCTCAGCCCACCACAGGGGGAAGTGACTGGAGTGTACAACTCAGGATGATGCACAAGGAGGAACAGGGACTTGGGCTGTAATGGGGAGAAGCAGATGTGACCTTGACACACTGGGTATTCTGGGTATACCATTCCCACACCCCAGTTGGGACTGATGGAGCAATGCATGCTGGGAATGGTAGCCAGAGGCCGCCTTTCTGGGCGCACCCTGCAGGTGTCTGTGAGCCGTGCTGGCTGGAGGCAGGCCCATGGGGGAGAAGGGGGGGGAAGGGATCGGTGGGGTCGTTCGGTCTGGCCTGCTGGGTCTGCATCCCCCTGCAGGAGGGCAGAGCGTAATCAGGGTGCTGCGCATTGGCCTGCTGGCAGAGAGAGACCCCCCCACCCCCAGGCTCCAGTGTGCCGCTGGCCAGGCTCCCGGCAGGGGGATTCCCCGCCCCCCGATACTCACGGCTGAGGAAGAAGACGTGAGCTGCCTTGTAGGTGAAGGTGGGGGTGCCCTGGAAGTCATCGATCAGAGCCTGCACCGACTGCAAAGGGGGGAGAGGAGGGGTTGTCAGCACCAGCCGAGGCCCCTCCCTGCTGCCCGAAGGGCCCAGCCCATGCTCAGCCCCTGGGGACTCAGGGCCCAGCATGATGCCATCGGGAGGTGGGCTGGTTTTCACCCCCCTGCCCCTGGTCTCCCTCCACTGGCCTCCCTGCTGCAGACGCAGGAGCCTCCTCCCCCACAGCCCCTGCTACCTGAGCCTCTGCCTCAGCGATTCTCCTTCACTTTGAGTCTCAGCTGAGGACTTAGGGTGACCAGATGTCCCGATTTTATAGGGACAGTCGCAATATTTAGTTTTTTTCCCTTCTATAGGCTCCTGTTACCCCCCAACACCTGTCCCGGTTTTTCACACTTGCTATCTGGTCAGCCTAGCTGAGGTTGCCTCTCTCCGCCTGCTGCACCTTCCCATCCAACCCCCACGGGACTGCACTGCGGAGAGGTCTGGGGGACAGTCTGTGCCTCACGTGGCAAAGAACACGAAGCCCAGCTCCGGGGAAACAGCCTCTTGGGGAGCCCCTACTGGCCCCATTCCCATCCTGACCTTGTGCTGCGCATCCCCCCGGACAGCGTCACCTCCAGGCTGCACTAGGTGCTGCCCCAGGGTCTCCCCTGCTCCCCATCCAGCTGCCCCAGGCCCGAGCTCCTACCTTCTCCACAGGGCTGAGCAGGTAGATGGCCTCCAGGCTGGGGATTGGCTCCCGGCGCTTGTTAATATCTTCCACAACTAGGAGAGAGCAGACATTGGGCGCAGGTCAGTGTGTCCTAGCCACCCGCCCCAGCCGCTCTCCACAGGGATGGGGGGAGGGGAAGCCAAGGGGAACAGGGATGTTCGCTGGCAGCAGGCTGAGGGGTTCCACAGGCTACAATGCAGCAGCAGCTTTGATGTGGGGCCATGGGCTGCGATGCTGCCCCAGTACAGAGCAGGGAGGAAACGTCCCTCTGTACTGTGCTGGGGACAGCCCCCTAGAGCGCTGGCTCAGCTCTGTGCCCCTCAACCCCAGGGCTCCTCCACCCTGGAGCAGGGAGCCAGCATTCCCCCTCCTCTGCCAGGACCCTGCCCACAGCATGGGGGAGGAGCAGCGAGGAGTTAACGGGAGTCTGAGAAAAGCGGTGAAGAGGCTCCAGGGGCTGAAAGCGCCGGGCTAAGGGAACTAGATCTGGCTGGGAAGGTACCAATAGCAAGGAGGGCATCTAGGGGGCTGCAAAGGGGGAAAACTAGATGCAAATGTGAATGTAGACAAGTCAACTCCCCGACTGTGAGGTGTATCCAAGGGGGAGGGGAGCCCTGGTGGGGGGAGCAGACGGGAGGGAGGGGCCACTCACGTGTGATGCCTTCGTCCACGATGTCGGACATCTTGCAGCATGACGAAAGGATGCGCGTGCTGGGGTGGTCCATGATCAGCACCTGGGGTAGCGAGAGGGGAGCGTGCCGCTTCGGACGAGCTAGTCACTGCCCTGAGCCCAGCCGCCCACCATCATCATCCACGGCACAGCCAAGGGAGCAGAGCGACTGCTAACGGCAGAGCCGACGGCTCCTGGCCCAGCCCTTCCACAGCAGAGCGGCAGGGCCGTTACCAAGCCTGCACTTGGCTGAGCTGACCGTGCTAAGGACTGCGTGAGGAGCGACAAGGAGAGCGGCTCCGAGCAGAGTGGCTGGTACGAGATGTCGGAGACAAACCTGGGACACCTGGCCGTTCCGAATGGTTCCATCCTCCTAGACCGGAGGAGATCAGCCTCTTGGCCCAGGTGACAGGGTGAGTGCAAGAGGCAGGGACAGAACCCAGGAGTCCTAGCTCCCAGTGCCCTCCTCTGATCCACCAGATACCCGCTCCCCAGCCCTCGGACAGAACCAGGATCAGGGCACAGAGGAATGGAACGAGGGGAGTCTCCGTGTTCCCCTAGGAAAGCCCTGTAGGCCATTGGCCCAACATCTCTACTGCCTTCCTGCCGTGCCGAATGAACCCATTCCTCCGTGCAGCCCAGCATCCTGCTGCACCAGATTCAGCCACTGGGAAACCTAGTCCCCTGTGCTCCCTCTGCCGCACCGGCCAAGCCCACTGCTCCACACACCCCAGCCCAGTCCATGCCGGGGGCTCAATAACCTGCCTGCCCAATGGTGCATGCTGCCCCCATGCTTGGTGCTTTCCTGCTCCTCCTCCCACCCAGGCTGGCTCACTGGGCCCAGTGGTCTGATCCGGTGTGTGTGGGGGGAGATATGGGGCTAGCTGGACCAGCTGGGTCTTATCCAGCACAGCGGGAATGCAGACATACCCAAGCCTAGCTGGGGGCGGATGATCGGCTAGACAGAGCAGGGATCTGATCCAGCCTGGAAAACATCAGGGTCCTAATGAATCCCAAGAAGCTGGAGGGGAAGGAGCACAATATATGGATACAGCATATCCCCAGGGGGACACCAGGGCAGCAGGCCCGGCCTGCTTACCTTCCATTCTCCTTCCTTCTTCACGCTGCGAAAGACAACGCTGAGGATCTCTGCGAGGGAAAGAGATGGGCATTAGTGGTGGGGATTGGATGGGACGGCTGTGCCCTGAGCCAGGACCCACTGGCTGGTGGAAGGACCCCTTGGGGAAGTGGCTCAGAGGCTGCTCTCAGGCCAGCTAGTGATGTGCTCCTAGCAGAGCCCCCAGTCAGCGATCGTGGTGGGGTGGCAGGCTAGATGGGCCATGGCTCTGATCCCCCTTCCTTTCTGCCAGGCTGGATACGAGCGCAGCTGAACTAAGGATCTGGCCCCGTGCAGCAAGAGAACAGATCCTGTCCAGCACCTCTTGACTGGAGGGGATCCAGGGACCCTCTACTGTGTGTGGGGGACGACAACACGACAAAGACTTCGAATCCTGAGTCCTGCACAAAGAACCCCTCCAAGGCATGCCCCGCTCAGGGAACTGCCGGCCTGTCTCCTGGGCACCTTCCACGGCCAAGCTAAGCAATTAGATAGTCAGCTCTTCGGGCCAAGCACCATCTTTTTGTTATGCCCAGCAGAATGGTACCCTGACCCATGACTGGCACTCCTGGGTGCTACCGTAATACACCTAATAAATAATGTACAGCACCCAGCACAATGGGGTCCTGGCCCACGACTGGTGCTCCTGGGAACTACCGTAATACACCTAATGAATAATGTACAGCACCCAGCACAATGGGGCCTTGGTCCATGACTTGGGCTCCTGGGTCCTACCGTAATACAGGCATTTCAACCCTGAACTGCAGCTACGGCCCCCCACACCAGCCCTGGGCTGCCCCCACCAGCTGTGCCAGTGCCCCTCACTACTGACTGGAGCCCCCTGCTACCCCAGCCCTGGGCTCCCTCCCATTCCCAGCTCTGCCAGTGCCCCTCACTCCTGTCTGCAGCCCCCTGCTATCCCAGCCCTGGTCTGTCCCCCACCAGCTCTGCCAGTGCTCCTCACTCTTCAACCGCAGCTATTCCAGTCCTGGGTTCCCCATCTCACAGCTCTGCAGATGCCCCTCATTCCTGTCCTCAGCCCCCGCAATCCCAGCCCTTGGATCCCACCCACTCCCAGCTCCGCCAGTGCCCTCTACTGCAGCCCCCTGCTATGCCAGCCCTGGTCTGTCCCCACCAGCTCTGCCAGAGCTCCTCACTCCTGACCTGCAGCTATTCCAGTCCTGGGTTCCCCCCCCCCCCCTCACGGCTCTGCAGATGCCCCTCACTCCTGACCTGCAGCCCCCTGCTATTCCTGTTCAGAGACCCCTCTTGAACCGGGGCAGTATGGCCCAGCCCAAGTATTCAAAAGTCACGTGTCAGGCCCTCCTAATTGTGTGATTTACTGAGGAAAAACTAAGAGAAGAGCTAAGGGTTATTAGCACCACCGGCGGTCCTGACCTGTGGGCCACTTTTGCTCTGTCCCAGTTCTGGGGGCAACCATGGAACATCTGAACTGAATCCACTTTCCAAGGGTCTTTTAAACCCCAGGCCTGTGGTCTGGATATAGCCACAGGCCCCGTCCACTGCAGCTGGGGCTGGAGATTCAGAGTGGCTTGGGCTTCTGAAGTAACACAGCCCACACAGCGGGTCAGGGTGTTGCCAGAAGATAATGACTAACACATAGCAACTAACACCTCAGAGTCCAGCATGCACAAGGCAGTGGAGGCCATGCTGATCAGGTGTAAGGCTTTAACTTGTTCTCTCCTACATTACAGCTATAGCCTATGCCAGCTCTGCGTTGTGGCCGGGCAGAAGCGTACTGCTTCACTACGGTACAAAGTGGCTATGACGTCATTTTTCTCCTCGTGTGCAGCTGTTACCCGTTCTGACAGGCTGTTTATAACGCTAAGTTTACTAGTTTTCGGAGGTGGTTGGGGGAGGAGAGGGGGTGCAAGGTGGAAGTTTCGCCTAGGGCGCAAAATATCCTTGCACCGGCCCTGGCGGGAGTCACCCCGATGGAAAGAGATGACGATGATTCCCCCCAAAGTGCAGCTCCTATGGGAGGGGGCAGCCCTTGGGGGTGGGGCAGACACCCTCCTGGTGTGTGACAGGCAGGCAGGGGGAGGAGGAGCTCTCTGCTCTGACTGGTTTCAGAGTAGCAGCCATGTTAGTCTGTACCCCACGAAAGCTTATGCTCTAATAAACTTGTTAGTCTCTAAGGTGCCACAAGTACTCCTGTTCTTTCTGCTCTGACTGACTCCTAATCCTCCCCGAGGGTGCGACACCCCCATAAGCGCCCCGCCCTGCCCTCCCCGGGCCCCCCAACTGGGTCCTGTTCCCCCAGACCCACACCCGACTGGATTCTGCCCCCGACCGGGCTCAGACCCCCCAGCTCTGCACTCACTCTCGCGCACCACCGCCTTCAGCCCGGATGGTGTCATCTCCGCCTTCTCTCACGCACCTTCGAGTCCTGTGGATGGAAGTGGGACTCAGCTGTGTGCGGGGCAGGGCTGGAGTCAGGACTCCTGGGTTCTGCCCCTGCTCTGCTCCTGCCCTTGTGCGCGCCCTGGCTTCTCCCTGCCGTGCTCTGGGGAGTGTCTGTGACACTGGGCGACGGCCCCTAGTGACACTGAGGGAGGGGCCCAGTTCCCTCTAGTGTCACTGATGGATGGGCCCAGCCCCCCCAGTGACTGATTTGAGTATAAAGCAACTGGGGTGCTGGTGGGTCGATGTCTGCAAGGCTGATGACGGCCGAGCGCCGCAGCCCCCCACTTCTGGCGCTGCGGGGGCTGTGCCTGGGCACCCATGGGCCTGCGCCTGGTGACAGGGCCACGCAGGTCCCCGCTGATCCCCCACCCGGTCACGTGGGGCACAGAGGAAGGCGGGGCCCCCTTGCAGGGTTAAAGCGAGGACTGGGTTGGGGTAGTGGGGCCTCAACCCACTCCGGTTAGGGCCCCCCACCGAGCTGCAAGTCCCCCCCAACCAGTGCCCCCCCCCTAGCAGTGCCCCTTGCCCCCCCGAGTCAAGTCTCTTGCCCACCTCCACCCAGCCCCCCCCCGCCCCAGCCAGGCTCCTCAGCCCCCCTCCACTCAGCCCCCCCAGCCAGGCCCCCCAACCAGGCCCCGTGTTGTACCCAGGAGCAGGAATGTCTCCTTCCCTCGCTCTTCACTTCGACCAGAACGTGCTGGGACGGCCTGAGCTGTGCACACACAGTCACTGGGACGGACTGCACCACTCGGCAGGGAGCTCAGTCCCTTTCCGCATTTAGTGGCGGGAAAATATGGTACAGTCCCAGCAAGGGTGGAAAACAGTCTGAGGTAAAATTGTCCTTGGAGTGGCCAATGGCAGGAAAAACCAGTTGGATCCAGTTATGACTGGGCCATGATAACAGTAAACAGCAAGATGGCGGTCACAAGATGGCAGTTCAGACGCCATCTTGGATTGCTGCTATATCTGTACAAACTACACATTGAATTTAATATACACATATTTTAACAGACTATAATCCTATAACAAAACACACCCAGCAGTATATAGAGCAGTATAAACAAGTCATTGTCTGTATGTAATTTTAGTTTGTACTGACTTCACTAATGCTTTTTATGTAGCCTGTTGATGTACCCCCTGGAAGACCTCTGCGTACCCCCAGGGGCACACGTAACCCTGGTTGAGAACCACTGGATTAGAGAAACGGGGGGAGGGGGTCCTAGAAATCAGGACTCCTGGGTTCAATCCTGACTGCAAGCGGAGTGGGGTCTAATGGTTGGAGCAGAGAGCTGAAAGTTAGGATTCCTGGGTTCTAGTCCAGGCTATGCAATTGATTCATTCTGTGACATGGTTCGTTCTGCCTTGTCTGCTTGTGACATGTGGAGCGCAGAGACCTGCCCCAGCCCTTCCCTTCTGGCTGGGTGGTGCAGTAATTAATGGCCATAGAGCCTGGGCTCCAAGATCCTGGAGCAAAGCGTCCTGGAGAAGGAATTTGTTCCCCAGGCTTGACTGGATCCCTGCCCCATCCCTCCTCCATCAATCAGAACAAATCCCTCATGGCAGAGCTGTTGTCTGGTTACCCACAGTGCAGACCCAATCTATTGTGTCCTGGCTGCTGTTCAGCTCAGGTTAACAGCATGTTCTGTTTCTGTAAACTCCCCCAGAGCTTTCGAATGGAAGTGAGAGTCTTCTTCACATCCTGCTCTAAACAGTGAGTTGTGTCGCTCTGTGGCTGTTCACTCTACCTCCCCACCCAGAGATGGCATCATTTCAGTGCCAGGTGAGTGATCCCTGTATAGTGTTGCTGTGTTACTACACTACTGCTGCGCTCCACCCCAGAGGTATCTGCATTTCAGTGCTGGGCAGGCAATCCCTGTGCAGTGTTGCTGTGTGTTGTTATGCAGCTACTGCGCTCCACCCCAGAAGTGGCTGCAATTCAGTACAGGGTGAAAGAAAGTCCATGTCTCATTTTGCCCGGGGGGGGGGTTAAAGAGCCCCCCAACCCCTCACCTGCACCCCAGCTCCTAGGAGGGGTTATAAAGCCCCCCCAAGGCTGGAGAGTTACAGCCCTTGCCCTTAGCCTGGCGGTTCTATAGGTAGAGCCCCCAGAGCTTGCCCCCCCATCACTCCCCGGGCTCGAGCCGCTAGCGGGGTCTCTCTCCCCCTTCCTGAGAGCCTCACGTGGCCCCACAGCAAGCGGGTTCGGCCTCCGACTCACCGTGCAGCTGCCTCCCATTGGACCCCAGGCTGGCCTCCCCCCACATTCCCATAGGGCAAGACGAGTGGGGGTGGGGCAGAGCAGCTGTCAGGGAGTCCTGCCCCCAACCCCCTCAGGGGCTAGAACTAGAGCCGGAACCAGCTACTGGCTGGGGCTCGAGCTGCCGCTTCAGCACCTAGCTCCCCCCACCCCATCACCCAGGGCGGGGATCCGGGGCTACAGCCTGGCCCAGCGCAGCAACCGTCCATGGGCCACTCTGCCCTCAACGGCCGCCCCCCAGGAGGTGCAGCCGCCCCCCCAGCAGCGCAAGGCAGCAGAGACCTTTCTTCCTAACACCCCCGCCCGCCCACCCACACACACGCCGAGGAACACATGGTAGTTTCAACAGCCACTTTATTAAACGTTACAAAGGCCAACACAGTGCAGGGACACACGCCTCCCTGGTGACATACATTTAGAAACCTCTGACAATGTAGGAACTAGTACAGAGAGTTGATATTTCTTTAAAAGCTGCAGCATAAACATAATAGTAAAAAGTTTCTTAATTGTGAGTAAATAAGATTACATTTTTGTACAGTTAGCTTTGTTACTGGTCCATGGTGCATTCATACAGTAGAGTTATTTTTCTAGAGACTTTGTACATTTAAAGAAGTCACTGCAGTGATAAAGATAGAGCAGAAATTAAAATACTTCAGTAGGCACAGAAATCCTTGCCTTTCTCTCTCTCTTCATCCTCAACGAAACAGGCAAGGCCTTAGATAGTTAATTATAAGCCAACAGAGCAACTTTCCACAACACTCACTACCAAAAAGCATCTTGTACTTTGGGGTAAAGAGGCCAATATTTCTTGCTAGGTGTTTAGAGGGCAGATCCACCATTGGGCTTAGCCACCCTCTGAGCGCTCTGTCACATCTTTCTGGTAGTTGTCGCTCCAGAGTCTAGCTCATTTTTTGTGATAACAGCCAAAGCAACATCCAACACTCAAAGAAGTAGGCTATGTCGATTAGGTTTGTGAATCAATTTCACAGTGTAGCTACTTGCAAATCTACCCCAAAAAGTAAGGGAGGAAAAAAGAGACAAGAGAAAGGAAAAACTATACAGAGGAAGTAGAAACAAGGACTGGAAGGAAATTAGAAACCGACAGATTAGAGGGTACACACAGTGGTGACTCTGTGTGAAGCACCAAGTTATTTCTTTCCCTCCTCATAGAGAGCAGTCACCCATACCTAAAAAGTTTGTCGGTAAGAGGGAAGAGGCAACGGCGTTTGTTACCAGCCTTTCCTGAAGTCCTAAGGGAACACTCACTCAGGGGACTAGATTAGAGGGAAGATAATTTGTGAAGTAATGCAAACAGATTACATATAAATATATATAAAATTTTAAACTACATTTGGCACTGATTCTACTCTGGAAACATCTTGCTGGCTTGGAGAGAAAAGTTTTCAGTGATCTACTTTTTGGCAAAAGACAAAAACCTCAAACAAAACCAACTTTGGTAAGTGTCTACATTACAAACACTAAACGTTTTTAAAGGTACTCTTTCAGATTAAACTGACACCAAAAAGTGACAGACTGTCTTTTGAAGAGAATGTAAACAACTTATAGAGAAGTGTTTAATCACAAATACCACAAAGCAGCACTAACGGTTCAGTGCTCAAATATTTAGAACTTCAATAATAGAATTTAACTGCATATTCTTAAAACAGTAGTGAATGACAAGTAGTGTTTACAAGGGTGGCAGGCTCTTCCACAACTAGTCAGAAGGCATTAATGGAGTAAGGCAAGGCAGGGAAAGTCTGTTCAAATGGCAGACGTGTTAAGAGTTTCTTCCAAGAAGGCACAAATTTAAGATTTGGTTCCCATCCCATTAGTAGTGTGTCAGAAGAGACACCTTTAAATTGGGGCATGAAGGAGACAGCGAAGAGGACAGATACCCAAACATACTCTTCACATTTATGTAGAACGCAGTACTCACTGGCAACAATACATTGCTTCTAGATTCTGAAATGCAAACATGAAATCCTCTTCACCAGCTCATACTCAAGATTACCAAGGCACTGTGCAAGTTGTGGGCTGTGCTTATTAGTCTTTTAAAATTAGGAGTGTAACTTTTAAATAAAGGCACATTTCCTATAAATGAGAGAAAGTTATCACATGACTAATCAAAATAATTTTGCTTTATACATCAGTAGGTGAGAGCTTGAGAATACAGCAGGTTTGAAGGAGAGAGATGGCTTCTGCTGGTTTGCATTTCTTCTTGTAACTCATGAGGACACACTCCAGACTATAACAGAAAAATAAGGATTGGAAAAACGACAGTCCTCTTCCCCCCACATCAAAGAGGCATAAAACAACCCTGCAACTTAAAGACTTGAGCTACGGAACACTCAAAATATTCAACAAAAGGAAATTGTAAATAATTTCCTGTGTTTGTTTTACCATAGTTTCATTCTTGCACAGGATTAGCTTTTAGAATTCATGTACTAAGTATTTCTCACCTATGGTCACAATTCTGTTTGTAGCATCACAATTAGTTGCTGTAGACTGTGTTACAAACAGGCCCAAAGGTGAGAAATGAATACGCTGTCAGAGCTCGAGAGTAAATGAAGCCTGCTGGAAAGCTTGTTAACAGCTACATCACAAATTCAAACAGCTGAACACCAAGCAGTGTAACTAGGCAGAAGCTCCCTGGCTCTACTATGGCCAGAATATGAATCCACAGTCTTCCTTGCACCCACCAGAAACATCTCCACTTGCGTTTGTATTTACAGGTTTGTTACCAGTTATAATGATGGGCTCGTGGCTGTTGGATACATACGGGTACATCTGGCAACATTCAGAAGTTGGGACAAGTGAAATCTGGATATCAAACAAGGGAGCATGAATTTCTTTCCTCTCAAAGCTTCTACTGCAATATATTTCTGTTTAAACAGCTTGTTCACCGGTGATGAATCCTTGAGAACTGTCTGTCCTCCTCCTCCTCCCCCAGGATTCTCCTCCAGCAGGAAAGCTAGTGCATGAAGTCAGTGGCATTTCCTGCACGCAAGTGAGGCTAGTCAGATCAAGGCTCTTGCCTGGACTGAGTTTAAGGGCAGGGTTTTAAGTGTCTACCTGCAGTGGCACCAGTGCAGCTGGACTGCTATAGCGCTTCAGTGAAGACAATATTACACTGATGGGAGAGCTTCTCCCATTGGCATATTTAATCCACCTCCATGAGAGACGGTAGCTATGTTGAGGGGAAAAGCTCTCCTGTCCACATAGCGCTGTCTACAATAGGGGTTAGGTAGGTGTAACTGCGTCGCTCACAGGTGTGGATTTTTAACACAGTTATATCAATGGCATGCAGGGGTAAGCAGGGCCGGCTGCCCCGGGGCGAGGGTGGCGAGCCCCGGCGGGGGCTCCGCTCTCCCCCCGGCGGTCGGGGGGAGGGCGCCGGGGGGGAGGGCGGCGAGCCCCGGCGGGGGCTCGGCTCTCCCCCCCGCCCCCGCGGCTAGAGCGCCGGGGGCAGGGCGGCGAGCCCCGGCTGGGGCTCGGCTCTCCCCCCGGCGGCCAGAGCGCCGGGGGCAGGGCGGCGAGAGGGCGGCGAGACTCGGCTGGGGCTCGCCGCTCTCCCCCCGGCGGCCGGGGGGAGGGCGCGGGGGAGGGGAGGGCGGCCAGAGCGCCGGGGGGAGGGCGGCGAGCCCGGCTGTGGCCCCGCTCTCCCCGGCGGCCGGAGCGCCGCGCTGCCCCCCTCCAGATGCCGCTCCAAGCACCAGCTAGGTTGCCTGGTGCCTGGAGCCGGCCCTGGGGGTAAGTTTACAGTGTAGACCTGTCCTAACTACCTTGCTATCTAAGCACTATTGAGGATTGGAGGAGGAGTTTCATATGAAGCTTCCCTACTTTTTTTGTGGTTTGTTTTGCCTGACTTCTGGGCTGGAAGACAGCAAGGGCAGTCTGATTGGCTGGAGTACCCATTTGGGGGTTAAGAAAAGGGTGTGACCCACTAGAAGAGGGCCAGACTGCTTTGCAAGAAAGAAAAGTGACATAAGGATGTTGAACCTGGAGTCTAAAGGATTAATAAATGTAGAAATATCACGAAAGATGAATTTGAGAAAGGTGTATGTCCACAGCTCCTGTCATCTAAGTTCTCAAAGCATTTCATGTTACTCTTTGGAAGCCCCTGTGAGGTATGCATCATTATCCCCATTTTAAAGATTGAAAAACTGAGGCAAAGAAGTGGTCAAGTGACCTGGTCACGCTCAGAGTCACTCGCAGAGCTGGGACTGGGACTCAGGGGTCCCAGTCTCCTGTGGGATCCCATTTCTGCTCAATGCACAAGAGCCTGAGATTCAACAGTTAAGGTTCCCACAGAAGACATAACTTCACCACATCACACAGATTACATTCAAACATCAATTTAGCAGCATAAGTACTACTTTGAACTACTGCATATGTCAGGCATGCAATATGGCTAAGTTAGCGTTACTGTGTGAACCTTAACTTTTGAATATGATGACCTATGTACTAGCAGTCACAACCAGAGTGTGTTACATTAACAACTTTTTGCATTCGATTTACAGTCTTATGCCCCATGTACGCTAGTCCTACTGACAAAACAGTGCTTTAGCTAAACACTTACCAATGATGATGATGATAATGAGAACAAATGCTATCAATACTGCCCATATCTGTTAAAAAAAGCACATAATTTAGTACAAACAACTCACTTAGATATTTTTAAAAGAGGGCATGTGTAATTAGCACACATGACTGTAAGGCTTGGTCTACACTAACCCCCCAAATTGAACTAAGGTACGCAACTTCAGCTACGTGAATAACGTAGCTGAAGTTCGAAGTACCTTAGTTCGATCTTACCTCGGTCCACACGCGACAGGCAGGCTCCCCCGTCGACTCCGCGGTACTCCTCTCGTCTAGCTGGAGTACTGCAGTCGACGGCGAGCACTTCCGGGTTCGACTTATCGCGTCCAGACAAGACGCGATAAGTCGAACCCAGAACTTCGATTGCCAGCCACCGAACTAGTGGCTGGGTATAGACGTACCCTTAGAGACTAAAAGTTCTTTGTGCTGCTGTGTGTGTTGTCGTCATTCAGTCCATAGCACTGAATTTCTTCCTCCTAGATCTCCAACACCTTAAACTAGTACATTCATTTATCCTTAGCCACATTTCTGGCCTGGAGAACGTTTTGTGTAAAGGAACTTGGCCAGGCCACCCAACTTTTGGAAAGTTCATCTACTTCACTAAGCCAAATGCTCATTAAGGACCGTATGTTGTAATCTTAAATACTATTCACCATGAGTAAAGGCTGCAGAAATTGGCCATATGTTTTCATGGTTAAAGTTATCTGGATTTCTTTCCCTTTATGTAGTATTCAACAACTTATAGTTCTTAGTGACATTAATTTGCATTGGAAATACTCGAGTCATGGTTACCTTATAGTTCTTCCACCAATACTTTCTTTTCAGCTTGGCAGCACTGGTCTCAAATTCCGCCGCAGTGCATCATCCAACTCTGACAGCTTCTGATCTCGTTCCAAAACCTTGTCCACGTTCACCGTCATGATGTCAATCACCTACAGTGATTTAATAGTCACAGTAAGTTATTCATGTGTTAGATGTTCATCTCCTCAAACACTTTAAGCATGCAGCATATCCTGACAGACACCTTTTATAACATTAACATCATTCAAGCGTTTGTTTTTAAATAAAGCAGAAGATATTGCCTTTTTGATTAAGAGTAGACAATACTGAATTTAGGTTCTTATATGAGCTAAAAGATTTGTGGAACTAAGTAATTGAATTGGAGATTCCCAATACCTGCCTTGGGGTTTCAATATCAGAAGCTTTGTTTATAAACTTACTCCTACTGAAAGTAAAGTATTCCACTAACAATCTAGCATGTTAGAGAAGGGTCATCACTGTATAAGAAAAACTCAGTTATGGAAGCCACAGCTGGCATTTGAACAATACAGTAACTGCTCATTTAACATCATCCCGGTTAATGTTATTACATTACTAATCAATTAGAGAACACGCTCGTTTAAAGTTGCGCAATGCTCCCTTATAATGTTGTTTGGCAGCCACCTGCTTTGTCCACTGCTTGCAGAAAGAGCAGCCTATTGGAGCTAGCTGATGGGGCTTGGAACCAGGGTAAACCAGCAGCCTCCCTAAGTTCCCTGTGCGACAGCCGCCCAGCAGGCTATCAATTGCCGGGCAGTTCAGCTGTCCCTTCCCCCACTGCCATATGCTACTCCTGCCCTCTGCCTTGGAGCTGCTCCCGGGAGCCTCCTGCTTGCTGTGCGGGGGATGGGGGTGGCGGGGAAGAGGAATGCTAATGTCAGGGTGTCCCCCTCCCCCCTGCTCCTGTACCCTATCTCCACAGAGCAAGGGGGGACATGACAGGGCTCAGGACAGAGGGAGCTTGCTGGAAGCAGCTGCTGTCTCAACTTGCCGATCTTCTTAAAAAGGTAGTGTACTTAGAGTGGGGGTGAGTGTACTTAAAGGGACAAGGCACATCTCTCTCTCTCTCACACACACACACACACAGGGTGTGTGTATCTGTCTCTCCCTCTCTCACAGAGACACAGTCTCTCTCTGCCATGCTGTGTCTCCTCCCAGCATCTGTGCTGCTTTGTAGAGTGTGAGGCTACATTAACAACAATGTGTTAATCCTTGAGGGCTCAGGCGAGTGCTAGTTCATCATTTAACAGTAAGGCATTCCCTGGGAAATATCCCACCCTCTGACTCCACCACCTCAACCACGCTTCACAATCATCATTGCTGCGTACAGTATTAAATTGTTTAAAACTTATACTGTGTGTATGTATGTATGTATGTATATTGTATATTTATATATATATATACACACACACACACACACACACACATATATAAAAATTAAAATATAGTCTCTTGTCGGACGAAAATTTTTTTTCTGGGACCTAACTCCCCCGTCCTTTTACATTAATTCTTATGGGAAAACTGGATTCACTTAACATCGTTTCGCATAAAGTAGCATTTTTCAGGAACATAACTACAACATTAAGCGAGGAGTTACTGTACGATGTTTCTTTTGACACACAAAGCACCTATGACTTCTGAAAAGGAAGTGATGTGCTACCCTATCCAGTCAGAAAGAAATGAGGCTCTCAGTCAAGGATGGTTTTTGGCTCATGCAGGAAGTTTGCCATAGTTTTGATATAGAACTAGAAACCCCTGGGAATTGTGGATTTCCACATAGCATAGCTCATTCTCTGTCAGAAACCAACTGGAGTCATGCAGTTAACACATTGGCTCACAAGATAGTCATCTTTGCAAGATCAGGTCAACACCTGGGAAGTATCACAGGTTTCCTGCAACGAATCTCAAGATGATAGTTCAGATCACAAGAGGGACAAACGACGAAGACATTCTAGCTTTTGGTTCATACACTGAAGCAGACAAATTTACTCTTTGCCCACACAGCACTTCCATGTGTCTTCCCTCTGTCAGGTTTCCCAAGGTCAAAGGAATGGTAAAGCTGCTCTATACAAGAGCCATACCTCATCTACGTGGTGTTGTGTCTGCTCAAGGTGACGGTTACTGCCAGAGGCACTACTTGAGCTTCCAGGGCCACTTGTTGACCTGCAGTGTAGAGACAGTTACACTACGATATCATACCGTTAATTACATTTATATACCACCTAGAAGTATGCTTGGTAATTTGCAAACAAACGGTATACAAACCAGTGACTATAAACGTGGTCATAACAATGGTCATAACAAAGAAAGGTGGAACATTCCCAAGGAGCTAATATGCAACAGAAGAAAGAAAGTTCGATTTCTTTTGCAGTGGAGGAGTGACGCTTGAGCAGCAAGCTTTAGCCATAGAATTCAGACAGTGGTTCCAAACTTACCACTAACGAATGGCTGCAATGCCACTGGAGATCAGAGAAGCAGGTGGGAGAGAGAAGAGCGGCACTACAGCTCAGAGCATAGTGTATTGTTGCTCTTGATTGACCAAGAACATGGGTTTAGGAATCCCCCCCTCTTTGAAATAAAAAGCAGATGAGCTTGTGTGCACTATTTTCCCTTGGTTGAACTTGGGAATTTAAATTCTTTTTGGAAGCTACTGAACTCAGAAAAAGATTGTGTCAGTCACTGGAAGCATGCAACATTCGCTGCTTGTTTTCCTAAAAGTTCACCACAGAATAGAGAGGCAGTGGCCAGTACCAGATATTTCAGAAGAAGGTGCAAGAAGCACTGTAGAGCAGTGGGACTCAACCTTTCCAGACTACTGTACCCTTTTCAAGAGTCTGATTTCCCCCAATGAAGGAAAAAGAACAGTACATCTACAGTTTGTACACATAAGACATCTACAACAGTGGTTCTCAAGCAGGGGTCTGGGGCCCCCTGAGGGGGGCCGCAAGGAGGTTTCAGGGGTCCACAAAGCATGGCCAGCATTAGACTTGGGGGGTCCAGGACAGAAAGCCAAAGCCCCACTGCATGGTGCTGAAGCCAAAGACCTGTCGCAGATCCTGAGGAAGATGCCCGAGTACCAGAGAGAGCTGAACAAGGTAACGGGGTTGGGGCTGTTAGTGGGCGGGGGGCAGGGCATTCAGTGGGGCTGATGGGGGGGCAGGGTGCTCTGTGGGGCTGGTGAGGGGCAGTAGGGATTCTCTGGGGGGCAGGGCACTCTGGGGCACTCCGCTTTACTGCCTGATGAGAGCTGCTGACCTGTCCCGTCGGGCAGAGCCATTTCCCCCCCAGCTGCTGTGTGGCACCATGGGCAGCAGCCTGCCTGTCAGTGCCCAGAGCTGCCACGTTAGCCCCACATAATAGGGTTATGAAGATGGGTCTATGGGAGGGTTTGACTTCCTCTACCATGGGTCTATTGCAGGAAGGAGGTTTGCTGGGAAGAGATGGGATCCGTCTGACCAAGAAGGAGAAGAACATCTTCATGCATTGACTCACCAACCTTATGAGAAGAGCTTAAAACTAAGTTCAGAGGGGGCAAGTGAAAAAAGCCACCAGGTAAAAAAAGGTGACCTTAATAGAGGACTAGATATTTGAGGAGAAGTAGATGTGGAAAATTGCAGTCGAATTATAGGAGAAACGAGAGGGAAATCTATGGGGGCATCTGCTTAACATGTTAGATGTCTATACACAAATGCAAGGAGTGATAATAATGGGGAATAAACAGTAAGAACTGGGAGTTTTAGTACATAAGTCATAACTCAGCTTAACTGGCACCACAGATACTTGATGGGTTAAATCTCATGACTGGAATATTGGTATAGAGGCCTATAGCTTGTTCAGGAAGGACAGGCAGGAAAAAAAAGAGGAAGTATTGCATTGTACACTTGTTCTGAGGTCTGGAAGGAGGTGAGAAGCAGACCAGTTGAAAGTCTCTGAGTAAAGATAAAAGAGGGAAAAAACAGGGGTGATGTCCTGGTAGGGGTCTATTACATACCACCTGTCAAGGTTCCTTCCCCACTCTGAACTTTAGGGTACAGATGTAGGGACCTGCATGAAAACCTCTAAGCTTCTCTACCAGCTTAGATCTGCTTTTGCTGCCACCACTCCCAATGTGCTAAGTCCCTTCCCTGGGTAGCCTTGAGAGACTCTTCCACCAATTCCCTGGTGAACACTGATCCAAAACCCCTTGGATCTTAAAACAAGGAGAAATTAATCATTCCCCCCCCTTCCCTTTCCCCCCACCAATTCCTGGTGAGTCCAGATCAATCCCCTTGGATCTTAGAACAAGGAAAAATCAATCAGGTTCTTAAACAGAAGGCTTTTAATTAAAGAAAGAAAGGTAAAATCATCTCTGTAAAATCAGGATGGAAAATAACTTTACAGGGTAATCAAACTTAAAGAGCCCAGAGGAACCCCCTCTAGCCTTAGGTTCAAAGTTACAGCAAACAGAGGTAAACACTCTAGCAAAAGAAACGTTTACAAGTTGAGAAAACAAAGATAAAACTAACACGCCTTGCCTGGCTGTACTTACAAGTTTGAAATATGAGAGACTTGTTCAGAAAGATGTGGAGAGCATGGATTGACGTCTGGTCCCTCTTAGTCCCAAGAGCGAACAACCACCAAAACAAAGAGGACAAACAAAAACCTTCCCCCACCAAGATTTGAAAGGATCTTGTCCCCTTATTGGTCCTTTGGGTCAGGTGTCAGCCAGGTTACCTGAGCTTCTTAACCCTTTACAGGCAAAAGGACTTTGGAGTCTCTGGCCAGGAGGGATTCTACAGTATTGTACACAGGAGGGCTGTTACCTTTCCCTTTATACTTATGACACCACCAAATCAGGAAGAGGAGGGAGATGAGGCATTTCTAGAACAAATAACAGAAATATCCAAAACACAAATCCTGATAATAATGGGGGACTTTACCTCCCCAGACATCTATTGAAAAAGGAATATGGCAAAACACAAAATTATCCAATAAGTTCCTGGAATATACTGGGGACAATGCTTTGTTTCAGAAAATGGAGGAAGTAACCAGGGGGACAGCCATTTTAGATTTGATTCTGACCAACAGGGAGGAGCTGGTTGTGAAGGTGGAAGGTGATTTGGGTGAAAGTGATCTTGAATGATAGATTTCATGATTCTAAGGAAAGGAAGGAGTGAGAATGATAGAAGAAGGACTAGAAAAAGCAGACTTTAACATACTCAGAGAATTGGTCGGTAGCCACCCATGAGAAAAAAATCTAAGGCATAAAGGAGTTCAGGAAAGCTGGCAGTTTCTCAAGGAGACAATATTAAAGGCACAACTGCCAATGCAAAGGAAAGACAGGAAGAATAGTAAGAGGCCAATATGGCTCCATCCGAAGTTTTTTAGTGACACGAAAATCAAAAAGAAACCCTACAAAATGTGGAAACATGGACGAATTACTAAGGCGGAGTACAAAAGAATAGCATATATGTGTAAGGACAAAATCAGAAAGGGTAAGGCACAAAATAAGTTATGCATAGCAAGGGACAAATGTAATTGGAATTCTTTTTCCATATGGTTTACTGCAAAGAGTGTCATCACTCTGAATGCTTTAAAGGCAACATAACTTCCAAAATCAAGTGTTGGCTCTACATATGGCCATACATATGATACCACACTGTATTAAACACAATAAAAATTAATGTCGTTGATTTGTTTGGCAGGACATGGAAATGAAGTATAAATTTCAATTCATTGTAAAACAATATAAAATCAATATTTGTAATACAGTTCAATAAAGTTTCATCTGGCTTTTTGATCAACCAAATTAAAAAGCAAAGGAAACCAGCCAACCAACCACACTCAAGTGTCACTGTGCATTCTCCAAGGCCGTTTCTTCTCTTTCTTTGTTTGGTGCTTTTATTTTATATAATTTCAACCAGGAGCAGATTTTCAGATTAAACCGATATTGGAAAGTGTGGCAAACTGAGAGAGGGACCGAACCAAAATTCAAAATGATGTAGAGAGAATGAGAAATTCGACACTGGAGCAAATTTAGCCACCTATTGGACTGCTTACATGTATGGGCCCAGATATTGAAATGTATTAAGGTTCCTAACATCTACGGTATTGATTTCAGTGCGAGTTAGGAGCCTAAATAACTTTGACCATGTAATTACAGCACATACCTGGTCAGCAGCAGTTTATGTGGTGTGCCACAGTCACATGGATGTCATAATAGTGCTTGCATAATCTTAACTGGCTATCCTGGACACGACTGATTGAGAGGCCAGCTGCCTATCAGTACGGGAGCTGTTTGGAGGTCGGACTGGAGGAAGTATTAAAAATGAATAAATTTGTGAGTAAGCAGGAGGTAACCGACAGAGGTAAGGGTCAGCATTGTATTCTCTATATCCTTTCTATAATCACAAACACATTTAGAAAGCATAGGCATACAGATAGATTAGCTGTAATGTTCTCCATTTATATGACCAGAACCTCAGCTGCTGTAAACCAGTGTCGCTCTGTTGACTTCCTTGTAGCTGTGTTGATTTACACCAGTTGAGGAGTTGGCCTACAGCCTCTGGACCTGCAAACTTTCCTGAGAATCTGAGTTTCTATTGAATGCTATGGGGGAGATCTTCCATCTTTCTCCCAGTTGTTTTATGTTTATTATGGGTCCTCATTTTGTGTCTTCTGCATCCATGGAGCCAACATCTAGCTGTGGAATCCACCAGAGATGGGGGAAATTAGAACAAAAAAATGCAGAAGGACTTCTCCTCTAGCTGTCTAAATGAAGTTCTGCTAATATCTTAAATGCAGGATAAGAAAGCATGGGGTCACATTTCTTAGCAACACTAGTGCTCCTAATCCCACACTATCACTACTGCAGCTAGATGGGCAGTGTAGGTTACAATTATGATTCAGTTTGCATCTGGGTGTTAGAACTGAAGGATGCAATTTGCATAAAGGATGGGTAATCACCTAACCTCAAGCAGTCTTTCCTGGGAAGGGGAAATCTTGTTCGTTCCTCCTTCATGCTTTGGAATGCTGTTACAATGGAGACAGATAAATATGGCATTTCAGAGTTCTTGTTAAATATTAAGTCACCTGGAGAATTTCTGCCCACAGCTAAGAGATACATGGGAGATAAAATCCGGATTTTTTTAATATATCAGCTATTTCATAGTTTCATAGAGTTTAAGGCCAGAAGGGACCATTAGATCATCTAGTCTGACTTCCTGTATTTCACAGGCCATTAAAATGTCACCTAGCAACCCTACACTGAACCCAAAAACTTGTCTTGGACTAAAACATTTCAGTCTTTAGAAGACTAAACTCTTGTGTGCCATAGGCAGAGGACAGGAGAGACTGCGGTTCCACCAATGCCTGAGGCCCTTGCAACGGTAGAGAATTGATTAGGTCAGATATACCCAGATGATCCTAGCAGGTGATCAGTGTCCCATCCTCCCACCCAAAGGTCCCTGCCAACTTGAGCAGGGGAAAATTCCTTCCCACCCACAACTCTGGAGATCAATTGGACCCTGAGCATGTGAGCAGGACATCTAAGGAAACAGATTCTCTGAACCATCTTGGAGCACTGGTCCACCTTACCAGGTGTCCCTTCTCCTGCTATGGTCAGTCCCTGATGTTTCAGATGAAGGTTGGAGGGAACCACTTGACCCCACTCACAGCGTACACCTAGTCAATTGTGCATGGGGGGAAAAGTCCTTTATGACCTCTACAGGCAACCGGATGAACTCTGTTCCATGAGTCTTCTCTGCAAGTATTTAAACGACCATACAATAAGATTAAAGGCTTTCTTCAAAACAGGGGGCCTAAAGTTAGGCTTCTAAATTCATACTGAGGTCTAAAAAAGTGGCCTGATTTTCAAGAGATACTGAGCCCCAAAAAGTTCCCAGCATAGCCAATAGGTACATCTGGGTGCTCAGGATTTTTGAAAATGAGGCCCTGACTAAGCAAAACTCTTAAGCATGTGCTTAACTTTAGGTCTCTTTGTTGGCTTAGAGTTAAGCATGTGATTAGGATGCTGACTCAGGGCATAGGTGCTTTAATATGGATTTAGGAGCTTAAGTTTAGGCACCCAGTTTTGAAAATTTTGACCATAAATTATTATTCTGTATGTGATCAAAACTCTTGAATTGATAGTAAAGAGGGAAAGGAAGATTAATTTACGTGAGAATCTACTTGAAAGGAGCAAATTTTCTTCATTATGATTTCCCCCCAAACACATTGGGTAGTTCAGCAAACAAACCTGGTCATCAGGAGCAAAGAAGAGGATTTACATGATTCCCAGGTCTACTTCTCACAGTGTTTGGGCTCCTGCAGAATCTTTACTGGATAATGAATTAAAGAGGCCAGCATCAATTTCTACTATCAGTGGTAACCAGCCGAATCCTTTTATTTAATTGCAGGTGTTTATAATGAGGTTGTTTCCCTCCTGGAAAATATGGATGACCAAGATAAGGGCAAAATTGCCCTCAGGATTGCCTGTATAGCTGAGACCAAGCTGGCTAGCGTTGTGACAGTTCTGCTAGAGAAACTGCAACAGGATGAGGTAGGGCAGTTTCATGAAATTACATCTGCATTCCATGTGTCCACACCAAATTCTGCCTGACTTCAGGGGGGTATAGGGGAATGCATGGGGGGTAATTCAGTATAAAACTTGGCCTGGCGCACCATCAGTATAATCAGTATTCACCCTTCTGTCCTCAGGCATAAACTCAGAATGCAAAATGCTGTTATTACAGATCAGGATGATATAATGCTCTATAAAGAAAGCGTTGTCCTTTTACACACAGTGGAGTACATGGGCTGGATATAGTAAAAGTACACTACAGGACTTGCAGTAAGCTCTTCCAATAATACTTTGCCCTTCTTTAGCATCTTCATCCAAAAATCTCAAAGCACTTACCTAATACTAATGAATTAAGACTCACAGCACCCTTGTGAGAATGGTAAGCATTATCCCCATTTACGGATGATTTGTGTCACAGGGAATTAAGTTACTTGCTCAACACCACTTAGCAAGTTAGTAAAAGAATGTGAATAAAACCCAAGTGAACTGACTCCCTGCTCTAAATCCTAGGCTCATTAATTATGCACGTGCGCAGTAGTGCAGAATTCCCCCAGGAGTAATATTCAGACCCCTTTTTCCATTTATGAATACTTGCATCCAACAAGTCCATTTCTCTATTAAGGGCCAACACAGAAGGCATTTTAGTTTCAATTAAAGTACCAGGAGGCCAAGACAAGCAGTTCAGTTCAGAACTGAACTTGGCCTCCTAGTACTTTAATTATTTGAATTACTCAATTAATTATGCTAATTAATTTGATTAATTACTTGAATTACGTACTGCTTATGTATTCGTAAGTTATCAGTGACAATTTTCAATTAAACAAATCCTCCTTACATTTAAAAATGAATGGAAGGAGCGTCTCCCCAGGGGAGTTGTCTGGTATGATTGCAGTGTGCAGAAGCAGTCCTTTTCAAGCAGAACCACTGGACTGTTTAGCCAGTCAAGAGATCTGATTGGCTTTGAACATTCCAAAGTGCTTTATGACCTTGGCATGCAGGTCACATAGATGTCGATCTAACTGCTGAGCTAATTTCCCCTAGGAGCTGTTGAGGACGTACTGCGGGAGTTGGGTATTTTGTAATGACACATTTACAAATTCTGTCTGGCGTGGATAGAGCAAGGGCAAGGTGCTCATTTTTATTGTTTGTTTTAAATAAATGAAACTCGATAAGGGGGCAGTGAAGGAGGCTTATTCTGGCGCTTTTCTCTCCAGGAAGATTAAAATATGTAAATTGCTCAGCTGCTTCTGAGGTGCTGCTAAATGTGGTGATTGGAGGGCATGGCCTGTTTTACACCAATTAAGCCAATGGATTAGTTGTGTGAGCATGCAGGCTGAGGAGTCAGTGTGGCCTAGTGGATAGAACTCTGGATAATGACTCAGGAGACCTGGATTCTCTTCCTGGCCACGGACCTGCTCTGTTATGATAAGACTTGGGCTCCTCATTTCATGTGTGGATTGTAAACTCTTTAGGGCAGGGGCTTATTAGCCAAATTACTGTGTGGTCATCAAGAAAACCTTTTCCCAATTGTT
Organism: Emys orbicularis; assembly: GCF_028017835.1. NCBI lineage: Eukaryota > Metazoa > Chordata > Testudines > Emydidae > Emys > Emys orbicularis. The sequence continues at coordinate 10,030,205 of NC_088701.1, forward strand.
TGTTCTCTTTTATGTTTTGTCCCCAGCAAAACAGAGCAGACATCTACTGTGTCCTGGAGAAAGTATTGCAGCAGGACACCGGGGGCCTAGAGAGTAGGCTACTGAAGAAAATAATAACCCTGGCCTCAAACCATATGAGAGAGACTCAGGTAAGTTAGTTCTCCCGAGATACTAATCAAAGGATCCAAAGCTTTAACTAATTAAAACTCTCTTTTTGAGGGGGTAAACTGTATACTGAAACAAAAATATATTCTCCTGTTAGAGGCCCACACCTTCCTCCAGACCAAAGCCCAGGTCCTAGACAGCACTTGTGCACATGCATAGGATGGGAGAACTCACATGCGAAAGTTATACATGTGCTTAAGTGCTTTGCAGGATCAGGACCCGAGACACATGATATCAGACACAGAGACAGGCCTATGGTTTCTTAACGAGCAAGTCTTTCCCGAAGTCTACTAGGGATTTCATTACTGATACTGATGTTATGTGGAAGGCGCTCTGATACTATAGCGATAAGTGGCAGTATAAAGCCCCAAGACAGACAGAATCTGAGCTATTGCCAAAAGAAGCAGCATTGGATTTAGAATATAGTTTGCCAGCAGGAAAACCCATGGAAAAATCCCTCTCTTGTTCCAAAGGAAGTCAGCCTCCTTTTGGGGGAAAGTTTATTCCAGGAAAGCTCTCTGAATATCTTGAAGCTGCCCAGTCTGTGTCTCACTACCTCCTCAGGGAAGGGCAGGGAAAAATATCATGTGACTATGGTGACCAATCATCCACCACAAGTAGCTAATAGTAAATAGTCTAACTAAGCAGCTTGCAAGCAACTCAAAGGCTGAAAATTGTTTAGCCAAATGACTCTATGAATATTTATGACTAATGACTCTAGCCACAGAAAGTTGGGAGGGTTCATTCACAACTTATGCACAGAAATAAGGACTCTGGCTAGTGCAACCGGCTTCAGTCACCTCAGTCTGTCTCTCTCTCTCTTTTTTTTTTTTTTTTTTAGGAAGCAACAAGTGAACTAAAAGTGGCAGCTAGCAACACCTTAGTGACCCTGGCACGCTGCTATTTCAATGCTGTGATGCGCGAGCTGCAGTGTCATCTGAAATCACAGGAGCTGCCTGAAGAGTTTATTTTCATTACGTTGGGCAACCTGTCATCAGCCTATGGTATGGTAACTTCCATCTTTTGTTTCAAAGTTATTGTCTTTCATTTAAGGACAGGGGATTACTCTCTCTACCTAAAAATGTTACAGCTAAACAGAGCTCTGTTTGCGTGTGTGCATGCGGGGGTGTGTGGGGAGAAACACAAGATTAACTGCTGTTGCTAGTTCTTGGCTTCCAGATCATGAGCTATCCAGACGGAGGTGCAAGCTCTAACTTATGCCCCTGACTGAAGTTCCTTGAGGATGGGAATGAGTGGAAGATCAGGTCTAGTGGAGCTCTTCTCCACCCCACTTCCCATCCTGCCCCAGTGCTCTCTCCCCTTACTCTGGGAGTGAGTTGGGCTTCGGGCACAGCTGTACCCTGGTAGAGGATTCCCCTCTTCAGGGTGAATCCCCCACTGGCTTTCAATGGCTGCTTTAAAGCCATTCTGCTCTGCTTACGCAGCACAAAATGGCCTAGGAGCCCATAGCATCCTGCCCCACGGTGTTTCTAAGTGTGTTGTAAGAAGGCAGAGAGCAGCTGATTATCTTCCTTCCTTCTCTTCTGGCCTTTCTCTGCAGCACTTGAGTGTATCCCTTATGTGGAAACTACCCTGAAGAGCATGCTCTACATGTTCGAGTTAGTCAAGGACAGCAGGCTGAGACAAGCATTTTGTGGTGGTAAGTGCAGCACTTACTGTAGGTGCCCAAAATGGATATTGAGGGGGTCTTGGTACAGATTGAAGTGACTGGCCAAGTTTGCAAACAGGCTTTGAACTGTGCTCCCTGCCCTGGATTGCACCAGGTGCTGCGTTCCTTGGCTGCCGTGGCTCTCAGTGAAGTTGAGAGTGCTCCGTACTTTGCAGGAGGTGCTGAGCATTTGTAAGTTCAGGCCCTTTATGACTCACGGATATAATTTAAAATAAACAGACACAAAGGCTGTGTAGTAAACTTTAGGCCTGGGTGTGTTCACTGATAAAGCAACTTCTCCTCGTTACTAATATGTCCTTTTCACATTGCCTGTCTTCTCTCCTTCCATGCAGTTCTGGAAAAATGGTCAATGGCAGTCCATCTGTATTTGACTAACTGGGAAAAGTGCAGATTCCCCAGAATGGGTGCATCGGGATTCTGCGATCTAATTCTTCCTTTACAATGCCATGTGACCAGCAGCTGGCTGAAATGTGAAGAGCTGGAGGTGAGAATTGCTGGCTTTCTAAACCTTTAGCAGAAATTGTAATGTTAAATTCTATGTGTCTGTCACTCTTTGTGATGATGGCATTTAATGGTAGGTCCTTTTGGATGGAACAGAGTGTCATGTAAAACATCTAAAACCCATATATTTATAATCTGTCTGTACACTGTGTACATGGATTCTAGGTGTATAAAACTAATGTGCAGATGAACACGGGATAGTGGGCTAAATTAATTCCTGGTATAAGTCCATTCAGCCCCAGTGGAGTTACAGCAGTTTTGAGTTGGCCCAGAATGCCTACTAATCTGGGGAATATCTTACCTGGTATAGTTGTGAGGTGCATTAGAATATAATCCTGAAACCAACCCTACGAGTCCCGGTTCTTTACCAGGAAATATTGAGATAGGGCCGTTCCTACAGTGGAACAAGGGAAGTTGCACTCATTAGAAGTAGAAAAGGTGTGCCCATTGGATGATATTGAATGAATTCTTAGGAACATAAATTCTGTGTCTCATCTATGCAGCTCAAGCAGGCCATCATCAAAGCCCTTGGTCCCATGATGAGCCTCTTGCTACACAAAGAGGAGCAGCAAGATCGGATATTTGAACTGATCTCATGGCTCCTTGAGCAATATAAGGAGGACATTGATGTTTTTCACATCATCAAGGTGAGGTACCACTCATTAAGGTCTATGTGTGTGCATGTATGAACTGCACGAGGAATTTGCTGCCAGTGGGGTTTCCTGGTCTAGACAGTGACTTGTTAGATAATAAATATCCCCACGAGTTCTGGGTTTATACACATGGTGACCCAGGCAACAAGATTTGTAGGTAAATGCCTCTTATGAAAAGCATCCTCTGTTTCCTGGGGAGGAGGATAAGGAGATAAAAAACAAAACATCTGCCCCCCTCCCCAACAAGATACTCCCCCCTTGTGATTTCCCAGTACATCCTGTCAACTCTGTGTCTCTCTTTTAGATCATAAGCTGCTCAGAGCAGGGGCTGCCATATGTTGTCTCTGGTCAGTACCAAGCCAACTGTCAATGGTTGAAAATTAATACTAAGGAGGCTTGAGGGTGATTTCTTTGGATTATGTAACTAGATCGATATAAAAGCATTGCATGTCTATTTCATCTACCGTTCTATGCAGTGCTGTTGTAGCCATGTTGGTCCCAAGATATTAGAGCGACAAGGTGGGTGAGATAATCTAATTAAAGATATTGTCTCACTCCCCTCGTCTCTCTATTTCATCTACCCTCAGTACCACATGAGCAAGAAGTAAGGGGCCATATTCTGTCTTCAGTGGGGCTACACAGTTGTAAATGAAGTCATGAGACAGCTATAACTTCTTGGTAGTGATATTTACTCACCATCGCTGTTGGTTGAAGCTTTCTGGTACAGAGTATGTGGTCACTTTTGGGGTTGAAATACCCATGATTTGGAGGGAACCAATGCATCATGGACTTGTTTGATAGCATCAGGGCACTACACAACTGCTTAAACATAGTAAAATATGTAGATGGCCTCAGAGACATTCTGGAAGCTTCAAGCAGCAAAGGAGAAAAGTGTTTAGATGCAGGAAGGAATTAGATTTTCACCTTTTTTATCAATCAGCTGGCAGAGGACATAAAATCATCACTGGTAAAGTTGGCAGATGAGATAAAAATTGGGGAGTGGTAAATAATGGAGAGGACAGCTCACTGATTCAGAGTGATCTAGATCACTTGGTAAACTTCTAAAAGCTCTGCTCTGGGAATTATTCTGGGCAAGGTCTATGGCTAGTGTTATACCGGAGGTCAGACTAGATGATGGCAATAATCCGTTCCAGCCTTGGAATCTAGGAATCCCCTGAAGCTGCTTCAATCACTACATATTGCTCCTTTGTGTGCCCACCATCTGACTTTCACCCTCTGTTGCAGAGTCTGAGCCAGCTCTTGAAGGTCTCTTTTGAATATAAGATCCCTCTACCTACTAAAGGGAAGTTTCAAGCCATCTGCAGTGCTCTGCACAACCAGGTGAGAGGTGGTTTTGCTTGGATCCCTTGAGCTTAGGCACAGCAGATCTGAAGCATATTAACAATAAAAATCTATCGAATGATAGTGCAGAGCCTGGGGACCTCCTCATGCCTTACTGATTTCTGCAGGCTCAAGAGTAAGCAGGTAGCGGTCTCATTTTCTTAGCTAATATCCAGCTCAGTTTGTAAAGCAATTTCACCATAAGCCGATTATCAGCAGTTGTATAGTAAAAACTGTGGATGTGTCTTGATTAGATCAGCTCTGCTGCTTAAAACCCTTTAGCTTCTCTTATCTAATGTATTGGTCATTGTGTTTGATTCTTGCTGTGCATTCAGTACCATCTACCTGGGGTTCAGACCTCTAGTTGGACAAGTAGGAAGTGGAAGCTTAGAAATTAATTGAACATTTTCTTTTCAATTGCTTCTGATTAGTTTTTCTTTGACCATTTCCCTTCTTCCCACAGATCTGTTCTCAAGCTAAGCCGCTTAGCACGGAAAATCACACAGAGCTGTTCGATTGTATAGTTCTGCTAGGTAAGGGGAAGAGACTCTGAGTTGCACAGTGGTTTCCTTGTAACTTCCTTTGGCAGGTATGGTAAGAATAAGAGTTCTGTTGTCAGTGAGGACGTGATTTGTTCCCTTGCAGCCCGTTCGTCTCCTGATGATCTGATAGCATTTCTGCACTCGCAGCTGGAGATTGAGAATGAGGCTGTTCGTGTGGCCTCTTTGAATCTGCTCAGTGCTATTGTTGGTGCCGACTGTAAGTAACACAGGAGCAACTGTGCCAGCTGCCCTCTTGGCCGACATGCTGAGGGTTGAGTTGGGGACATCCAGTGCAGGGCCAGCTTTAGGAAGTGTGGGGTCTGATTCATGGGGCTTGTACTCACCGGGCAGCGCTCCGAGTCTTTGGCGGCGGGTCCTTCACTCGCTCCGAGTCTTCGGCGGCACTTCGGCGGCGGCTCCTTCATGTGCCGCCGAAGAGCCGGAGGGAGTGAAGGACCCGCCGCTGAAGTGCCGCCAAAGACCCTGAGCGCCGCTGGGTGAGTAAAAATTAAAAAGGCCACTGGGCACGGGGCCCTGTTAGGCGTGGGGTGCGGGGCCCTCTTAGGCACGGGGCCCAATTCGGGAGAATCGGGGGAATCGGCCTAAAGCCGGCCCTGATCCAGAGCTAAAAGCATGAGCTACTATAGATTGAGCTAAAGAACCAAGGCTTTGTAGGCACGGCAGGGCTGTAACAGACTCATCGCCTCTGCAAATGGGGCACAGAGTGTCTCTAACACACAGTCACCAGTGGTTTGGATATCCACTAAGGGACCAAATGCTGTCCTAAGTTACCCACCTATGGCCACCCAGAAATCAACAGGTTCAACTAAGTGCTGAATGTAGCCCAATATATTTTTCAACTTCAAATACAGAAGTTAACTTGGGGCTAATGCATGTTGACAATAATCAGATACAAATAAAATAGGACTCCTGACTCGATATTCGTCAGTATTATACACTATAGACTAGATTCTGAGTTCTGTTCTACAGGTGTAAACACAGATTAACTTCAGTGACCTCAGTCTATCTAACTCTTTTATAAGATTTCCATCATGGTAGTATGATGGCACTCGTTATAGAAATGGAATTACTTTAGATTTACACTGGTGTAACTGAGACCAGAGTCTGGTCCTATGTTTTTCCCACTGATTCTGTAGATGAGAGAAGCTTGGTACTATTCTTAAATAGGGCCCTTTGAAATCCAGGATTAATTCCAATGTGGAAAGTGAGTGAGTGGAACAAAGAAGTACTGTACACCTCTCCTTATCTTTCAGTGCCCGAGACAAGAGTTAAAAAGTTTCTGATTGTGAAGGCAGTGAAATCCACTCTCAGTGATCAGAATGCTAAGGTAAGATTGTGTGTGGAGCAGTGAAATATTTCAGTTTTTTTCAATGATACGGGATGAATGGATGGATACGGATCTGGGTGGAGCTTTCATTCAGATCCAGGGGAGAGACTGCAGACTAGAAAAGGCATGTCATTCTCCTGCCTGTGTTAAATGTAGCCATGTTTATAATCCAAGGAGATAAACTCAAAAGCATAAGGACTCTCATATCCTATCTCCTATTTCAGGCAGAAGGGATAACAATAACTCTTGTGTGTAATCTCTACCCTTGCAGGTGAGGAAGGCAGTTCTTCATTTCATCAGGAGGCTGCTCAGTTCAGGAAGTGTGGAGAATTGTGCAGCATGGGATATGGTAGCATATGTTTTCCACGAGTTCAGTGTGTCCACCAGCAAACTGGTAAGGAGAGTTCTTAACACTTAGGACTCGGTCCTACCATTCTTGCATGCTGATTGCTCCCCTTGCCTTCCGTGGGAGTTTTGACTCAAGGACAGCTGGACTGAATGATTAGAGCCAGAATCTGATCAGTTATATTGGTGTAAAGTCAAGGTAACTCCACTGACTTTAGTGGCATTACTCTGGATTTATACTAGTGTAACAGAGATCAGAATTTCACACTGGGTATTTACATCTAACAGAGTTATCTAGGTTACTCAAACCTCTGATGAGACATTGAAAATTCTGAAAACACCATTTTTCAGTGAAATGTTCTTGTACAAGGAAGCACATCTTTTTGTTTTCAATAGACTCTCCAGAGAACATAATGATGCCCAATTCTGTGGCTGTTGAAGCATACATAAACTATCAGCACAACACCGAGGTTATGCAGGCTGCATCCCAGACTGTCAGGAGCCTGGAAAAGCTTGCTGCATATTTCCCTCACTACATACTCTACTCTACATGTACTAGTTTAAAAATATCTTCAATCCGTATTTCTATCCATGGACACAGCCAGGGGCTCCAGACACTTTGTGCTCCATGACTGGATCCATGATATGTATTAACATAAACAGTTCAACTTTACAGTAAGTTGTTGAAGATCTTAGCTCTGCCTGGCCCCTTTTCTACTAAGTTGGAGCATGTGGCAATACTCCCAAGGGCCTTTTTTTTTACACCCCCACACACCCCCATCTTAAAGAAGGCTGCTTTTTCTCATCGGGCCAGTTTGACTCTACTGATTTCAGTTTAAAGGAGAGCAAATCAATATTTAATCCAGTGTAAGTAAGAGCAGAATTAGGCCCATTGGTAGAATCACACTCACTACACACAGAATGACCAAGCTGGTTGGGGCATCAGAACAAACAGAGTGGATCCCCCTGGTTCTGCATATTTATTTCCACTGGGCGGAGTCTGAATATTTTTCCTCAGAGATAAAAAGATGAAACAGTTTTTCAAATTTAAAATTTTTTAACACTGTTGGGGAAACTCTTTTGTGTTCAGTGAATCATTCCCTTCACTTTAGGGTTTTCCTAAGCCTGGGATCTGACCCACCAGTTAGGAGTTTCTATTATGCTCTTCCCTTCAGACGTTTGTGCACTTCCGGTGCAATATAAAAGCAGGCATAGGTCAATGTTTAAGATGGCTTTGTAAGAGAAGGACACTGATTCTATAGCCAGTGTCTTGCTACTAGCTCATAAGTTCTATATAGCTATCTCACAGCAGGGTACAACACTTCTCACCCAGGATATTGAGGAAGAAAGCACTATCCAAACCCTGTGCATTGACATCCTGCAATGTCTGGACACCTCAGTCAGTGGAATGACCCAAGTAAGTGACCTGTTGCTACTGCTTCTTGAAATAGGGACATTCTTCCTTACGTTCCTTGTACCTCTCCGCAAGGAAGCTTTTTGAACTGTCAGCATAATGGAGGAACAGCATGTCAAATTCATGTCCGGGATGGTGTGACCCCTTCATCATGGAGTATGTGGTTCACATTAGAGAAAAGATATAAAGCAACTTAACTGGAAGGAATCATGTTGCAAAGATCTTCCCTTAATTCTTTCCACTGTCTGAACCCCCCCTTCTGAAATTTAGATTTGGTGATCCTGGATTTGAACAGATACTGGGGATGGAACTGTGCCTTATATAGGTCTGTAAAGTTCTGGGTGAGTTTATGGTGCTATCTAAATAGCTCCATAATGCTCTAATGCAGGGAAAGAGGATTCACCAAACAAGGCAGTGTATTTAAAAGACAGAGTGCGGGGGCACCGGACAGGTAGAGTGAGATGATGGGGAGAGAGAGATGAGGTGATAGGTTAGGGAAGGGTCAGTGAGGAATAAAAGGAGAAGCTACATGACAGGGAGGGATTCAGACAGCAGGATACTGGAGGTGGGGGAATGGAAATAGCTGTGTACTGAACAGTCTCGCTCTTCTCTGCAGGTGTTATGGCCAAGGCTGCTGGAGTATGTGGTGCCAGCTCAGTACACTGGTACTTTGAAGCCTCTCTGCAGATGCCTTAGGGAACTGGCTGAGAAAAAGCAGCGGGAAGGAGAAGAAGCTGCTTGCCTCAACTACGGTGGACCAGGTTTATAACAGAAACTTTCATTTATTCTCTCCAGGCACACTATGAAATGAACAGGTTCAGTCTGCTCCAGTTCTCTCATCTGCAATCAGGAGGCTAAAATGAATGAGGGATGGTCTTGTGATTACAACATGGCCATGGGAGGGAGCTAGGAAACGTGGGTTCTGTTCCCAGCTTGCCACCAAAATTCTGATGTGATCTTGGGGGAAATCACTTGATCTTTCTCTCTCAGCTTCCCCACTTGTGAAATGAAGGAGTAATTAATGCCAACCTCATAGAGGTGCTGTAAGGCGGAATTCATTCCTGTTTGTAAAGCATTTTGAGATGCTCAGACTGAAAGCACTATGGAAATGCAAATTATTATCAGCTGTATTCAACATTGGTGGGCAGGTTGGAAATGGATAGGTGAATAACATCAGCAGGACTCTCTGCAAAGCCTGGCATAATTAATGCTATTCTGTTTCTTTCCCTAGTGAAACTCCCTACACCCCAGGGGCTGCTGGCGCGACTCCTGGTGAGTAGACCATGAGAATAGGGTTTCTGCAAAATGTGAAGTGGGACAGTTAACTATAAAAATCGGTTTTATAGCTAGATGCTTATAGACAGGCTGAGGAATGTGTATGATTGGGTCTCTCTCTCTCCACCCTCTCCTGAGACACAATGTTCTGCATCCTCGTACTAGCTAGAATGCTTGCTTCTTCAGGAAGACACTGCCGTAGAAGCAAAAACTCTATTGTATGGTCTCCACAATGAGAGAGTCTGAACTATTCCCTCCTTCAGGAACAAACTGGTGTTGTGCTGACAAAACTTAGCCTGTTCTTTCTCTCTCATTGACAGGTAGTAGCCTCATCCCCTTATGAAAGAGAAGGACATGGATATGCTGCCTTGCAATTACTTAAGGCCCTGCATGAAACTATCCATGCAGCAGTGGGTGAGATGTGGGTACTAAAGATCCCACCTCTGCTGCAGTACATTGAAGGTAAAGTGCTAGTTAGGAGGAGTGCGGTCCATAGAGAATAGAGGGGAAGCCACAAAATGCAGCTTCGTATTGACACGTGTTGTGCCATTCCTGTTGCAGTACATGAGAACAGTGGGGAATTGAAGTTGGGGTTCTGGGCCCTCACTTTTCCTTCACCTGGATAACTGTGAACCACTGGGGTAAATCCAGAGTTGAACCACTCAGGCCAATTCAATCAGGGCAGAATCAGGCCAGGAAGGTTTCAGCTGAATGGAAATTATACAGCAGTTCCCCCCACACCTTTGCTAGGTTATTAGTTGGGAAGGTGAATACCCACGAAGCTGGAGGTTAGTGAAATATTTTGGGGTTACATATATAGTCTGATTTTGCAAACTAAATTTTTCTGAAAATTAAACCCCATGTTTACTTTCAATGGCGATTCAATTAAAAAACCCAGAGTTTTCTTTCTGTAAGGAAACCTGAGCCATAAAAGCTAGGTTGGCCAAGTGGCTGCCCTCTGTAGAATCTAGGTATTGTGGGCCTAATAATGTCTTTCACCAATTTTACAGTGGTATGAATCTATTGACCTCCTCAGTCAGTGTAGGCTGCGTCTATAGTATGGGGTTATGCCAGCAGAGCTCCAATGACGTAGCTGTGCCAGTGTAGTCTCTGTGGAGTATGACAGACCCTACGTGGAGCACAAACCCGATATGTGTTTGATGAACGTCGGACCCCACAATGTTCAAGTGGGTTTGATATTCAAAAAAAGATTTACGAAATGAGCTGTATCTTCCCTAGTTGTTGTTGCTGTACAGAGTCCCCAGTATTACATTGTGCCGACATTAAAGAAGGGTAGTTAGAGCTGGACATTCAGAAACAGGGCCAGATTCTCAGCTGATGTAAATCAGTATAATTCCATTGACTTCAGTGAAGCTACACCGATTTACATCAAGTTAGGATCAAGTCCAGAATCTCTTATTATGCAGGAAAAGTTTGTATTCACATTAAACCCAGTCCTCTGATGTGCTAAACCGTTTTGTGAGGTGCTCAGCACCCTCAGCTCCCATGAAAGTCAACAGGAATTGGGAGTGCTCAGCATCTCACTCCTGGTGGGTTGACTGACCCTGAATAAAAATGCCAGCAGGGTACATAACATGATACTTTCTGTTGGTCCAACAAAGAACGTTGGCGTAGGTCCCATTTAGCCTTGAAAGCCCAGGTATGTTACAGCTTGGCAGACCAGGGGTTTTAGAAGGACAGATTGCAAAGGTAGGGTGACCAGATGTCCCGATTTTATAGGGATAGTCCTGATTTTGGGGTCTTTTTCTTATATAGACTCCTATTAGCCCCCCACCCCTTGTCCCGATGTTTCACATTTGCTGTCTGGTCACCCTATGCAAAGGAGATACCTGGGACGACGACTCTTGCTAACCTAGGTGACGTTATTGTTTTGCCTCCTGCTTTATAGGAAACACAGAGAATTCCCTGGACCATGAACGGTGGGAGCACATGCTGCTTCAGGTACAAGATGGCTTTCAGATGTATTGTCACAGCCCTCCCTCCCCCCTCCAAATGTACCAGCTGGGGAAAAAATTAATGATAAATTATTCATTATAAGCAGAGCTGGTCAAACCATTTCATTTGCAACTTTTGTTCAGTGAAAAATGGCCTTTTTTATTTTCATGGGACATTTTCAAATTTTTCAGTTTTTACAAAAAACAAAACAACCCCAACCCAAATAGAAAATGTTTAGGTTTTTTTAAACTGAAGTTGATTTTTGGGGTTTTTTTCCTAGTTGCTTTCCTGTTTGTCTCCTCCCCTCTCTGGCTTTTTCAGTCACAAAGTGGAAGAGGGGAAAAAGGCACGGGGACGAGGGATAAAGGGAAGGAAAGGGGGAAAACAAAGAATTGAATAATGGTCATTTTTGATTTTGAAAAGCAAAATATTTTTGTTTCTTTCACTTTTCATTTGTGTGGTGAAAAATCCCACTTGTTTTGTGAAATGGACTTACTATTGTTCAACCAGCTCTACTTATAAATAACTCTGTATTACCACTGGGAACAACACAAAACTTAACCAGAAAACCAGCATGCTAATGCATCACTGGGGGACATCTAAAGGATTCTTTTTTTCTATTTGCCACTCAAAAGAAAATTTGCTCGGAGAAACCCAAAAAGGAAAAGAGACAAGACAAGGTTTGGTGACTGTATCTCATGGAGAAGCCTTTCTGGTCAGAAAGAGCTCTTTGCAGCCTCATGGATAGACAAGGAACATTTTTATGGCGAGCGCTGAAAATGAAAGGAAAGGACCTAGTGACAAATAAGCCCCAGAAGGTTTGGAGTTCCATTTGGGGTTGGATTACACTCTAGAATTTCCCATTCCAGATCCAGCCTCATTTGAAATTCTTTGGGCTAAAAAATCAAATAAGATTAGGTTTTCTTGTGAGGTTTCTGATATTTCCTGGCTGCTGTTCAAAATTCGGGCCTGAAACAGCAAAGTGCTGAGAGTTACTAACCTCTCGCTGACTTCAATGGGAGTTGAGAATGTGACCCCGGGTCCTTTGGGTGCCCAGTGGCAGAGGCCACAGGAGTGCATAGGATTACCAGGATTCCCTGGATCTGATCTCTATATAATCAAAGGGTGTCATGTAAAGACTTTACTGGATACCTGTGCCACACGGATCATCATAATCATTGCACAGTGACTGGATGGATAATATATAAGGCGTTATGGTTGTATACTGAAATTTATGCTTTTAAGGTCTGTGAGTTGGGGCTGGTCACCAGAAAGTGATAAACAAGTTTCTTTCAGGCAGGAGATGCTTATCTGCCTGAATGGCTGTATGTAGATGAGTAATTATTCACAGTGGATGCTAATCAGTAGAGCAACATTCTAATCAAGTGATTGCAAAGTCTCCAGAGGAGATTCGATACAAGAAAAACAAACAAACAATAGGGGGTACCCTGTTTACAAGTGAAGACAATGGATGCTTGGAACTATATCTGGAGGTCCAGAGGTATCCTGTACCAGGTATCCTTCACCTATTGGACGAACTGCCAGCTGGTTTGTCTCATGAATGGAGGATCACGTTTGGTCTGGGTGTTTCATGCTGGGAGAGAGATTTGGGGGAGCTGTCCTTTGTGAGACAGGGGAATGTTTGGTTATCTAAGTTTAAGCTCTAGAAGTGTGTTATGATTTTATTTTTATGTAACCATTTGTTTACATTAATTTTACTTGCTGCTTCTCAAATCTCTGTTCTTTATGAATTAAACTCTACTTGTTTTCACTATAAACGTATCTAAGTGAAGCATAGTTGTTTTCACTCTAAACGTATCTAAGTGTATTAAATGGAGCGGTGATGCTGAGGTGACACCGGTGACGTGGTGTGTAGCAAACCTATGAATTCTGTGAGTGTCCAGTGGAACAGGGGCTGGACATTCTGGGGCTGCACAGAGGGCTCGGCGGTTGGAGTGTACCGATTGCTCTTCTGTAGAAGGACAGTGGAGCTGGATGGGGTGAGAAGGGTGTGCTTGTGTTTCCTGTGGCTGGCAGAGTCAGGAGCTGACACCTGGCAGGCACAGAGGAGGCTTCCTCATGCTAAGGGCAGGTGGTAGTGAGGTACCTCACAACCCTGGGGACCCTCGGGAGGTGTCATAAAGGGTCCACAGCACTTCAGAGAAGGTTCCTGGTAGTTCATAGTCCAGGGCCCTTTGTTCAAAATTTATTAGACCCATTCTCCATCCACTATAAAATCACTCCTCAATGGTCCGATTTCTTGGCTCCATCTCATTCTCCAATTCACTGTCCATCTGGGTTTGGAGACTGAGAGGAATCATCAGGCAAAGGTTAAAGAACAACAGGCAGAGGAAGTCTGGGTTGTTGATGTTTCTAGTTCTCAATAGGGAAATAATCTTCCCATGACACCTGAATATTGGAAAGTTTACAATAGAGAACAAGGAAGAAAAAAACCACCAAACAAACAAACCAACCCCACCACAACCCCCAAATTCTTGCAATTAACCATCTGCTTTACCTCTTGTTTTACACTCAGTTCCTAAGAACATCTCTGGAGAGGATAGACAACAGTGCCTGGAGCAGCCAGATAAGCCTTGAGTTGAGTCAGCAGATGGCCGGCTATGCCAGCCCCTCCAAAGAGAAGGTTTGTTATCTGTTAAGGCTTAGTTTCTAGTTAATTTCCCTTGAAATTCTGATTGGGGGGCTGCATAAGGCTTCTCTCAAGGCTTCATTACTTTATATTTTATTCTGCATATAAAATTGGTTTTTACTTGTTCCCTGCTCTCTTGCCCCCCACCCGCCCTTCCAATATTTGCTTGGACAGGCTGCTTGTCTGTACTGCATTGTTGGTTCTCTGGCTGGGCTAGATGATGGGATGTTTCTGCAGTATGGATGCTTGGACTTGGCTATCTCGTTCCTTCCTGAGTGTTGCTGAGCTGGGTCTGTACTGACAGGCACGTTGTGTTACTGATATCTCAGTGCTGGTCTCTTTCTTTCAGAGTTTCCTGTATAAGGCGCTAGGAATGTCCTTAGCAGTTTGTCAGGACCTGGTCCATGTGAAATCACAGATTAATAAATTTCTGACGACAACAAATTATATGGAAGACCCTGAGAGAGAGGTGAGGACTCTGTCCCTCTCCCCACTTTACCAAGTAATCCCTGAATGCTCCCTGTGGGGCTCAGCTCTGAGTTGGCCTGGGACAGATGCCATTTTGCTTCATATCCTCTTCATTGCTATTTCATTCAGCCCCCGCTGCCCATGTGTCTCAGGCCTCACTGGCACTTTACACCACTTCAGGTGAAAGGAATGGACTCGTGGGGTCTATCAGGCACCTGGTTAGATCCTAACCAGTATTTTTCTTGGGTGACAGGGAGTCATTTCCATCCTCGCATTCTCTGCTGAGAGCCACTTGGACCTCACCTTGAACGCACTTCAGGAGTTTGGGGCTGCAATGAGCAAGGTTAAGATTTCTGGGCTCATGGACCGTCTGAAGGTAAAGGAGCCAGGGGCTTCTCTCAAACTTCCTCTCCCTCTAAAGCAGGGGCAGCAACCCTGCAGTAGTGTCTGCTCTGGTCAGCTAGCATTGTCCCCCAATGTATGCGTTCTGCGTGATGCCTGCAGTTAAGCAGAGAGGAGCACAATCTGGAGCTGGGGTTCTCTCAAATGATTTTTATCGTCTGATGTCTCATGGCTTGAGCTCCCCTCCCATGCACAATGTGTGGGAACTACATCAGTTGCTTGCATGGAAAAGCATTTAAGGTATTTTTAGATGTTTTTTAATCCCGGTTAGTAGCTGGAAATGAGGAGGTGTTGTAAGCAACATATGGCTAACCAACCTGCTGTAGGTAGACCACCAGAGGTCTACGGATGACAATTATGGAACCTCTGATTTAGAGCAGTGGTTCTCAACCTTTCCAGATTAGTGTACCCCTTTCAGGAGTCTGATTTGTCTTGTGTACCCCAAATTTCACCTCACTTAAAAACTGCTTGCTTACAAAATCAGGCATAAAATTATTAAAAAGTGTCACAGCACATTATTACTGAAAAATTGCTTATTTTCTCATTTTTACTATATAATTATAAAATAAATGAACTGGAATATAAATATTGTACTTGCATTTCAGTGTGTAGTATATAGAGTAGTATAAAGAAGCCATTGTATGAAATTTTAGTTAGTAACTTTGCAAGTACTTTCTTTGTAGTCTGCTGTAAAACTTGGCAAATATCTAGATGAGTTGATATACCCCCTGGAAGACCTCTGCAGACCCTCAGGGGTACACAAGTACCCCTGGTTGAAAACCACTGATCTAGAGGATAGAGCAGGAGACTAGGCCTCTGGGCTTCCATTGCTGGCTCTGCATTTACTCACTGTGCAGCCTTAGGCAAGACATTCAGCGCCTGATCTTGTACCCATCAGTGTCAACGACTAAGCTCCGGTGTACTTCACTGCTGTAGGTTCAGCATTTTAGGCTCTCTGTGTCAGAGTGACCCGTGGGAATGATGGAGATACTAATAACTCCCTACCTCACACAGTTGTTATATTGCTTAAATACTGTTTGCACGTGGTTTGAGATCTTCGGCTGAAAAGAGCTTTGCAAGTGCAAACTGCCATTGCTGCTGTGAGCAATTCCTCGGTCAGCAGCAGATCAGAATTCCAAGGCAAAACGAATCAGAAGAACTTGTCTCTAGTGACGTTTCCGATTGTCTAGGACTACCACCATGGGAAAAGAGGCAAGACTCGCAGCACCCTGATGCTGACATACAGCAACGTGGCTGTCCATGTTCCAAAAGAGCAGCTTCTCTCCCGAGTAGAGGCAGACATCACAGGGAACATCCTTCACCATTACAGAGCCAGTTGTCGGGTAAGAGCTTTTGCATGATAAGTGTTAGGGGCATTACCCTGAAGTTATAGCATTGCCTCTGAGTTTATAGAGAGAGGGCTTGTATTTTCTAAAACTCTCCTTTGAGCAATAATTTGTCACATAACTCAAATTTAAAACTGTAATGGATGGAGCGTGAGCTGTCACATGTTGTATCATTTTTGTTGCTCTTCTTTGTATTTTCTCTAGTTTCTCTATATTCTTCTGAAATTCTGTAGACCACAGCTACACAGTAATTCAGATGCAGTCAGACTCAGGCTATTCAGAATAACACTCTAACTCCCCTAATATGTATGTGTATCTAGCGCTATCTTTCGCTACCCAAGAGAGACTAGTGCTAGCTTGTATTTAGTTGATTTGCTGTCACTCTGTTTCTTGGACGCACTACTTCCCTTACCTCTTATCTGTCTTCTTGTTTGTCTGTGTGCTCCTTATTTCTGTTCCCTAGGTGTCTGACTGCTGGCACTGACTCTCATCTCAGAGCAACCTCTCCACGTCACTTTGCCATTCAATTCTGCCCTGTCTGACTGAGACTCTCATTTAGGCATTGTCAAAAACAGTTGAACCAAACTGATATCTTCCAGTAGTTCACAAATGCAAATATTACATAGGATGGCCCCTGATATTGACCTCTACAAAACACCCCCTCTGGATACATTTCCTGCCTTTTGGAAGATTTAACAATAGTGATTTCTCTCTGCTCCATATTCACCAGCCAGGACATTTTGAGGATGTGTGTTATGTTGGACATACATTGCTAATAGCTGTTTTGCATTTTGTTTTTCAGGTGCTGGGCATCACTGTTGGGAACAAGGTAAATTCTAAATAATCTGCCCTCAGCTCTTGCATTTTCTATACAAAAGTTGCTTGTTTAAATTGCACAGAGCTTGATTTCCTTGCTACATCAAGCAGGAGTCCTGGCTGCTCTGGTGTAAGTGGACCTGGATTTATTTGATGAACCTGGGTTTTCTTTTCTTCTGAGGTGGGTGCAGAGCCGGGGTCCTCTGCCTTCTGGGGTCTGCGGACACCTCTATTCTCTCCTGAGGCTAGATTTAATTCCTGATCTTTATCTTCTGGACTCTGGTTCTTCTCTTAGTTTCTCATCCACATCCTCTTGTTTCTCCTTCTGGATTATGTAGGACAGGTACCTAAAATTAACCCTCATCCAGAATGTCACGGAGATTAGCTGTGCCATCTTGGAGACCAGAGACTCCCGGGAGTTCGAATTCTCTTACAAACAGGAGCTCCTTGGCTACATGCTGGTGAGTGATTAGGAGCTTTGAGGACTGAAGTACAAAGGAGTTTGTTGTAATGCAATAAGACTGGTTTTCCAGGGAGATGTTATTTTATCCATTGGCTGTGACTGTACTACTGCAGTCTCATGAGCTACCTGCATGGCACCCCGAATGCTGGGTCCACTCTGAGCTCGGCAGGGATGCTGACATATTATGGGCTGTAACTGGAAGGAATGGCTTGTGTCTGGTGAGTTATCTTTCTGTCCTCCGTATAGCCTGCAGATGGCCCTACGGTCCATTTCAGAGGCAGAGAGCCTGCTGAGCCCGGTGTCTGTTTATTACAGGTCTGGCATATGGCCCTATTTCAGGGTGTGAGAGGAAGACCTCTCTGCCTTTCAAATCCATTTCCCATTTTTTATGTCCCTATTAATGTATTTCAGGACTTCATTAAAAAGGAACCACTGGATTCCCTGGCATCTCCAGTTCGCTACAAGGCAATTCTTGCCATTGAACATCTGAGGTAGGCTATTTTCTGCCATATTTCCTGGCACTGTGATGACTTCTTATTTGTTAATTCATGAGTGTCAGGTTGGGAGCAGTCTGATGCCTGCAGGGTTTGGCTCACATGCTGCTCACCAGCAGAACTTTTGTTCTTGAGGGTTTGAATGTGTCCATTTGGAGGTTTGTGCTTGAAAGACACAAGATTGGAGGTTGAGGGGCATGCAGTACAATGGAGGAGAGTTCAGATGGGGAGGGAGGTGTCTGGCTAGCTGGCAGGGGGAAGGAAGCTTGTGGGTTTCTCTAAAAATGGGACTTGAAGCTTTAGCTTTACTTCTAGATGAGCCAATACTTAATAGAGGTGCAAAGAGGTGCTTAGCTGCAAAGTGAAGGGTTGTTTGCATTTGGGGTTCTAGACTGGGGCAATCTCTAGTCATTGGACCCATTTCTTGTACTTGGAGGTGGTACTGAGTCTAATGCATGACTTTTCTCCCTATCTTTCTTCTGCCAGCAAACTCAAACCATCTTTGACCTTGGAGGAAAACCGTGAACTCCTTGATGAGTGTTTCAAAAGTTTATTTCCCCTTCCTCCCTTGGAGAAGATGAAAGAGGAAGGTGAGACAGCAAAGGATGCTCTGCATAGACAGGTACGTGACAACAATTCTCCTCTGGCACCATCCACTGTATTTCTGCCCAGCAGGCACTGGGTGATGGCAGTCACACATGGCCTCCCTGGCAAGGTTATGGTTAGCTTTCCCCGGCCCACACACATAAATGATCTGTGCTGAGCCTCACTCCTTCTCTTCTGGTTTCAGTCACTGTACGTGAGGTCCTTGGAAGCCCTTGGCAAGCTAATGAAGACTTTGCTGGAGGAAGAACCAACCGCAGACTGGTTCCAGGAAATGTTTGAAGTGAGTAGACCATTGAACCGCGGTGGAGATTGTTTCTTGTGTTACAGCCGGGAAGAGTCAGAGATTTAGGGGGTCAAGCTTCAGTTGTGGAGGAATTTTCCACAACGGAGTGAATTTTAGGGAGAAAGCACTACATTCTTCCTTGTGATAAGTGGGCATGTGCCCCATTGAAATCCACGGAAGCTATGCCATTTTATGCCAGGGCTGGATTGGGATCGAGTTCTTACAATGGAGTTGACACTACTTGGACCGGCAAGAAAATCACCACTGCAGTAGCCAAATCCAAGAGAACCAGTTGAAACTGATCATTTCTTCGAAGAGGAATTCATTACTATTGAGTTACGCCCTGTGTATGGAAACTCATTCAGAGGAGACTTCCCGGTCCTCAGACATGAACAGAATATCTTGAAGAGCTGAAGGGTGGGGAGTTTGTTGCACCTTCAGTATAAAAATGAAGTTATAAAAGGAGCTGGGCTGGGGGGGACTTCTCTGCTCTTATTCAAATTAATAAAAAGAAATGCTCCTCTCTGTCATTTTGCCACTCGACGTGGGAGAAGTTGCCCAGGAATCAGACCACAGCAGCAGACATCAAACAGCAGGCAAAGTGCTAGACAGCTCCCATCAGACAGTCTACAGCAGGCATCACATACACGGGCCCAGATTCATCTCTCATGTAACTCCTTTGGCTTCAATCACCAGAGGTGAATCTGGTCCCTGGGACTTGTATATCTAAGGGGCTCTTCCCTTAGACATGTAATTCCTTTGCTACACTGAGGTCAGATGCTTTGGAGAGGGATTTTAGTGACAATTAAACCTGTTTAAGAGGAACTTTTGGGAGGGATTTTCTGGTACTAACTCTGTCCATTCCCCTGCTCTACCAACAGCTACTAAGGCCATGGGTCAGTTCAGGGAAGGAGTGGGAGAGAGAAAGGGCCTTGCAGGCCAGCACCCAACTGCTGACTGCCTATCAAGAGACAGTTAATAGCACAGTGAGTATAGCCTCTTACTCTTCCTTGAGCGACTTCCCTGCTTATATCCGATCTGACACTCAACGCAAATGCATGAAAAACTCTTCCAGGGCAGCAGCTGGGATCTCAAGGCGACTAAGATCCCTCTGTTTCCATAAGAGAGAGGTTTACACAACAATGCCGTGACCACACTCTGGGCAGACTGCAAAAAGTAGAGGGCAGCCAATCCCCCAAACTGATGGCTTATTCTATAATTAGATTCACCAAGTCAACAACAAAAGAGCTTCCACCCTAGTTAACAAGATGCCAAATGCAGCCCCCTTTTGGCATTCCAGACCTTGGCTCCCATCTAAACATCCACGTCTTGGAAGCGGGGGGAGGGATAGCTCAGTGGTTTGAGCATTGGCCTGCTAAACCCAGGGTTGTGAGTTCATAGAATCATAGAATATCAGGGTTGGAAGGGACCTCAGGAGGTCATCTAGTCCAACCCCCTGCTCAAAGCAGGACCAATTCCCAACTAAATCATCCCAGCCAGGGCTTTGTCAAGCCGGCCCTTAAAAACCTCCAAAGAAGGAGACTCCACCACCTCCCTAGGTAACGCATTCCAGTGCTTCACCACCCTCCTAGTGAAAAAGTTTTTCCTAATATCCAACCTAGACCTCCCCCACTGCAACTTGAGACCATTGCTCCTTGTTCTGTCATCTGCCACCACTGAGAACAGCCGAGCTCCATCCTCCCTGGAACCCCCCCTCAGGTAGTTGAAAGCAGCTATCAAATCCCCCCTCATTCTTCTCTTCTGGAGACTAAACAATCCCAGTTCCCTTAGCCTCTCCTCATAAGTCATGTGCTCCAGACCCCTAATCATTTTTGTTGCCCTCCGCTGGACTCTTTCCAATTTTTCCACATCCTTCTTGTAGTGTGGGGCCCAAAACTGGACACAGTATTCCAGATGAGGCCTCACCAATGTCGAATAAAGGGGAACGATCACGTTCCTCGATCTGCTGGCAATGCCCCTACTTATACAGCCCAAAATGCCATTAGCCTTCTTAGCAACAAAAGCACACTGTTGACTCATATCCAGTTTCTCGTCCACTGTGACCCCTAGGTCCTTTTCTGCAGAACTGCTACCCAGCCATTCGGTCCCTAGTCTGTAGCAGTGCATGGGATTCTTCCGTCCTAAGTGCAGGACTCTGCACTTGTCCTTGTTGAACCTCATCAGGTTTTTTTTTTTTTTTTTTTTGGCCCAATCCTCTAATTTGTCTAGGTCCCTCTGTATCCGATCCCTACCCTCCAGTGTATCTACCATGCCTCCCAGTTTAGTGTCATCTGCAAACTTGCTGAGAGTGCAGTCCACACCATCCTCCAGATCATTAATAAAGATATTAAACAAAACCGTCCCCAGGACCGACCCTTGGGGCACTCTGCTTGAAACTGGCTGCCAACTAGACATGGAGCCATTGATCACTACCTGTTGAGCCCGATGATCTAGCTAGCTTTCTATCCACTTTACAGTCCATTCATCCAGCCCATACTTCTTTAACTTGGCAGCAAGAATACTGTGGGAGACCGTATCAAAAGCTTTGCTAAAGTCAAGGAATAACACATCCACTGCTTTCCCCTCATCCACAGAGCCAGTTATCTCATCATAGAAGGCAATTAGGTTAGTCAGGCATGACTTGCCCTTGGTGAATCCATGCTGACGGTTCCTGATCACTTTCCTCTCCTCTAAGTGTTTCATAATTGATTCCTTGAGGACCTGCTCCATGATTTTTCCAGGGACTGAGGTGAGGCTGACTGGCCTGTAGTTCCCCGGATCCTCCTTCCCTTTTTTAAAGATGGGCACTACATTAGCCTTTTTCCAGTCATCCGGGACCTCCCCCGATCACCATGAGTTTTCAAAAATAATGGCTAATGGCTCTGCAATCTCATCCGCCAACTCCTTTAGCACCCTCGGATGCAGTGCATCCGGCCCCATGGACTTGTGCTCGTCCAGTTTTTCTAAATAGTCCCGAACCACTTCTTTCTCCACAGAGGGCTGGTCACCTTCTCCCCATACTGTGCTGCCCAGTGCAGCAGTCTGGGAGCTGACCTTGTTCGTGAAGACAGAGGCAAAAAAATCATTGAGTACATTAGTTTTTTCCACATCCTCGGTCACTAGGTTGCCTCCCTCATTCAGTAAGGGGCCCACACTTTCCTTGACTTTCTTCTTGTTGCTAACATACCTGAAGAAACCCTTCTTGTCACTCTTAACATCTCTTGTTCAATCCTTGAGGAGGCCATTTAGGGAAGTGGGGTAAAAATCTGTCTGGGGATTGGTCCTGCTTTGAGCAGGGGGTTGGACTAGATGACCTCCTCAGGTCCCTTCCAACCCTGATATTCTATATCTAATCTAGTGAGGGGTTACTGAAAACCTGATTCACATATGTGAGGTTCATTGATCATAAAGGACCAGATGCTTATCCCCAGGTCAATGTGAATCTCAGGTCTTTCCCAAATATCATGTTGTCAGCCAGTCCTTAATAACTAAATCTAAGATTTATTGTTAAAAGAAAGAAGAGAGTTACAAATGGTTAAAAGATCAATATCCATACAAGTGACTTTCAATGTTCATAGTTCAGGATCACAACAGTGATGGAATAAACTGCTGGCTTGTAAAAGTCTCTCTGGAATCATCCCAACAGATCAGAATCCAAAGGCAGCTTAGATGTAAAGTCTGTTAGTTTTTTCCATGCATTTTTCAGGTTATTCCAAATGATTATTTGGAAAATCTCTGTCCTATGACTTACACTTTCCCTGTTCAAAGTTTAAGCAGACTAGAGATGATAGGATCAGGCCCAAGCCTTCTCTTTTATAGCTATTCTAGCAGGCTGACAAGCCTACCTCACAGAAATTGTCACAGAAGGACCTTCCCCCAATGCAGATTGCCTGTTGTACTTTGCTTTGAAGATAATCTTCTATTTCCTGTGCATACACAGTAAACTAGTTACATTCATTCACATAAGGTAATTAGCCGTTCTTCCATTATAACACAGATAGTTAAGCTGAAGATAATGTAGAAATTATTGGTTTCCTGAAGTGTCTTACATCTTTGATTTTCAGGTTAACTGAAGACCTTGCATACATAATTAAGGCAATTAAGATATGAAAGGGAATTAGCATCTACAAGCTAATTTGGTTACATTGTGAAACTTCTAACCGGGTATAGATAAACACAGACAAATACACTTAGCAACTAGTGTTCATTTTTGAATGAGTTGCTGATTGCTAGTCTAATACATCTCTTTGAAATTCACATGCAAGTGAACTGTCTATTTCCTCATGTTGAAATATGTTAAAATATCCTCACACCTTCTATGGGTCATCTCGATTATCACTTCAAAGGTTTTTTTCTCTCTCCTGCTGATGATAGCTCATCTCAATTGATTGGCCTCTTACAGTTGGTATGGCTACTCCCACCTCTTCATGTTCTCTGTATGTATAAATATCTTCTTTCTGTGTGTTCCATTCTATGCATCCGATGAAGTAGGCTGTAGTCTACGAAAGCTTATGCTCAAATAAATTCGTTAGTCTCTAAGGTGCCACAAGTACTCCTGTCCTTTTTGCGGATACAGACTAACACGGCTGCTACTCTGAAACCTGTCTTGATACAGTAGAAGTGCCTCTTGTTAAGTTATTATGGGTCATACACAGCTTGACTGGTCTGCCAGTGTCACAAATGCATTCTTGGTTCTTATGCTCCCAGGATGCTAAAGCTGAATTTCTATTTAATCAGCTAAGAACATAAAACATAAGAGTGGTTATCCTGGATCCCCCAGAAGAATGGTTCATCTAGCCCAGTATCCTGTCTTCTGACAGTGGTGGGTGCCAGATGCTTCAGAGGGAATGAACAGAACAAGGCAATTGTCAAGTGAACCATCCCCTGTTGGACAGTCCCAGCCCCAGCTTCTGGCAGTCAGAGGCTTAGGGACACCCTGATCATGGGGTTGCATCCCTGACCATGTTAGCTAATAGCCATTGATGGACCTATCCTCCGTGAACTCATCTAATTCTTTTTTGAACCCAGTTATACTTTTGGCCTTCACAACATCTCCCTGGCAATGAGTTTCACAGGTTGACTGCATTGTGTGAAGAAATGCTTCCTTTTGTTTGTTTTAAACCTGCAGCCTATTAATTTCATTGGGTGACCCCTTGATTCTGTGTTATGTGAAGGGCTAAATAACACTTCCTTAATGACTTTCTCTACACCAGTCATGATTTTATAGTTCTCTATCATATTCCCTCTTAGTCGTCTCTTTTCCAAGCTGAAAAGTCCCTGTCTTTTTAATCTCTCCTTGTACGAGAAGTTGTCCCATACGCCTAATAATTTTTGTTGCTCTTCTCTGTATTTCTTCCAATTCTAACATATCTTTTTTGAGATGAGATGACCAAAACTGCACACAGTATTCAAGGTGTGGGGGTACTGTAGATTTATACAGTGGCATAATGATATTTACTGTCTTATCGATCCCTTTCCTAATGGTTCCTAACATGCTGTTAGCGTTTTTGACTGCATGTTGAGCAGATGCTTTCAGAGAACTGTACACAATGACTCTGAGGTCTCTTTCTTGAGTGATAACAGCTAATTTAGACCCCATCCGTTTGTATGTACAATTGGGATTATGTTTTCCAATGTGCATTACCCAGTTCAGTACAGGAATCAGAGGCACAATGTTACCGGATGTGCCCGTTACTTTGGGTAGGCTCATTGATTAGGGTTACACTTCGGGGGGTGGGGGGGGGGTTCCTGTAATTTTATTAATGTGGGGCTTATGTCACTTGTGTGTTCATATGGAGCTCTACTCCTTCCTTCTACAAGTCCCCTCCCAATGGAGCTCCCAATGGAGCTACCCTGCAGGACCTAGGTTCCCCAGGGCTAATAACTAGAACTAGATGAGCATGCGCACGCGCACACACACACTAGCAGAGCAAGTCAATCAGCACTCCCCAGCTGATCCCCTCATATGTCCCTGTACTCAATGGATTGGGTTAAGCAGCACTTTCAGCTGCCCCCCCTTATGTGCCCCAAGTTTAACACATCCCTATCACACTTTCACATTACAATTGTACTGGGAGTAACACACTTGATGAGCAAACCCCACCGTATTTTTGGGCACTACAGGGATCTTTAGCTTAGGTACTTGAAGCGTTGCTGCAGAGTAAATGGGGGAAGCTAAAAACACAAAAGAGTAAAATTCAGAGAGAGAGAGAAGCAATCAGCTGAACAATAAAAGTTATTTATTGAATAATCGTGATAACTACACAAGGAGGGCTAAACAAACATAACAGTTACATTTTAAAGGTTCAGGGGGTAACCGTGTTAGTCTGTATCTACAAAAACAACAAGGAGTCTGGTGGCACCTTAAAGACTAAGTGCATAGAGTGAAAGTATGCATCCGAAGAAGTGAGGTTTTTACCCACGAAAGCTTATGCCCAAATAAATCTGTTAGTCTTTAAGGTGCCACCAGACTCCTTGTTATTTTAAAGGTTAATACCTGAGGTAGAAAAAGAGAGAGAGAGAGAGAGATCTCTCTCTCTCTCTCTCTCTCACTCCATGAGGCTTGAACTGGTCGGGGTTCCCAGGTGATGGTGGTAGCTCAGGGTCCTGAGTGCTGGAGACAGGCAGAGCCCCCAGCACGATCAGTCAGGAGATGGAATCCCAGTGGAACTGATGCAGAGTTTGGGTCTATACATCAGAACCCTTACTTGGGCATAGTTCGGGGGTTTTGTAGAGAAAATACAATGGTTCAAGGGAGAACACTAGATTTGTTTATGGGTAAACTGATGGCTCAAGGGTTTCTTTAGACTAGTCAATAGGAGCTGATCACTCTTGGCTATGGGTGTTGTTTTCTTCCAGGGAGCTCACAAGGCAACTAAGCTGCTTCAGTATTTTGGGATATCAGTCAAAGATTTATTACTAGAATTGGTCTGATAATTGCTGAGCTGGGTGTGTGCAGGTGTAGGTTCATTAGCATCTGGAGCAGGGATTCCCATGATGCAGTGCGTCCCTGCTTTTCTGGTCCCAGAGTTCAGTGTGGTTCTCTATTCTTCATTCTTTATGCTAATCCCTATTCCATCTTTCATGCAGATGAGGCTAGGGGAGTTGTCTCTGTTCTTCATTCTGTATGCAAATGGAGATGTCTTAATCTTGTCACCCTTGTCAGGAGGGGTCTAGGTGTGTCTCCCCAAACCCTTCATTGTTCTCTGCAAGCCTTTTCTCTGATAGGTTTTGGTTCAAACAGACGGGGGTGGGGGGTGTCCTTCATGAGTCACACTGGCTAGATACTGCGCCCTGGTTCCCCAAAAACACAGGGCGCAGTTATGGTATCAACAATAAGGATGGCAAGTGAAGTCTCGTACAGCTGGAGAACGTTCATTCTTCATTCTTTTTTAATTAGACTCAGGAAACTTTTAATCAGTTTGGATCTCTGATTGGACTAATAGCACCATACAGCTGTGATTCACTGGCCACGTCCCGTCAGTGGGTGGTTGACTGTATCAGCTGCCTTCTCTGTATACAAGGTGAGGAGACCATTAACAGGTATAAGTAACTCTTCACCTTCTTTCACTGTTGTAATGTCCATTTTTCTGCCTGTCTAGTTCTTTCTGTCCTGTCTGTTGGTATTTAGATAACAGAATGGTGGCATCTTGTAAATACCTCATTAGAAGAGAAGATTATGATGTGTAAAGAGCCTAGCACACTTTTGGGAACTGTACAAATAATAAATGGTCTGCATACAGGTAGATAACTGCTAAATTCCTTAAGGCTTCTCTACACAGGGACAACTAAGGAAAGTTGATCCAAATGAACTAAAGGTGTAAATTTAAAGTGGCATTAAACACATGTGTGGATGCTCTGATTCTGAATTAAAATGGCCCTTATTAATTTTAGTGAATTACATGAATTAAACTAACCTGAAATAAGGCCCCTTTAATTCTAAATAAGTGTGTCCCCATAGGAGTTTAATGAAGTTTAACTAATGCATTTTGAAAATTAATTTGGATTAGCTTTCTTGACTATCTCCATGTAGACAAGCCCTTGGTACTAAACATTTTCATTCTCTTTACCCTGCCACTGACTGTATTGGAGGGGTTTCCTGGAATAATTCTTTAAACAAAAAGTTCTTCTAGCAGCCCTCTGTCATGAGCGTTCAAAGCTATTGGAGTAAGTGTAGGCCATTTTCCCCTTTGTGAAAGAGTAGGATATTCTTTTCACCTAATGGTTAGATGTAAAGGGATAGAGCTTGGTTATCGTTTAAGGCCATTTCCAATTAGGGTGACCAGACAGCAAATGTGAAACATTGGAACAGGGGGTGGGGGGTAATTGGAGTCTATTTAAGAAAAAGACCCCAAAATCGGGACTGTCCCTATAAAATCGGGACATCTGGTCACCCTATTTCCAATTATTAATCAGTCCTAAAAACAGTGTTGGTGATTCAGAAACAGAAGAAGGGACTCCAATCTTTGAATGTACAACATAGAAATCCCAGCATTGTTTAGAAGTGACTGATGAGCCTGGGTTTCCTGCCGAAGGTTTTGTCCAGCCCCATCTCTTTTACAATGAGAGTTTGGTGGAGGGATTCACCTCTACATTGGAACCTCAGATCTACCTGCATGAGTTGTACTTGATTATGAGATTAGATTTAAATACTGAGAGCAGAGAGGCTACTGAAACCAGACACACCCAGAAAGCTGCTCCAAGCTGAATACAGTGCTTGTTCAATCCTGTATCATTCACAATAGCATACCACTACTGTTAACTTTCAGACATTTAGGGTGTAATCCCGACTCCATTACAGTCAACAGGAGTTTTGCCATTGACTTCGATGGAGCCAAGATTTTACACTATGCTGATAACAGCATAGCACATGGATCCTTCTGTATGAATATCCATGCAGTAGAGGTTCAGTTTCATTAATCGTTACAGTACTTTTTCTCCTTTTCTCCACTCCAGGCCAGTCCATGAACCTGGGGTCAGTGGCGGAGGAGCTGAGATGTCTCCGTGAAGCACTAACAGCTCCAGACCCTGAGGCTCTGTTTCAGGCATCTTCCAAAATGGCCAGGGTAACTGACTCAAAAAGCTTGTGCGGATGTTCTAGTGACGGGGCACCATTCATTTTACATTTACGCTTTCATGATGCCTTTCCATACTTGGAGTGAGCTGTGGGAGCGGGGCATTCATTGCTAGTAACCAGCAAGATGCTTTTCATAGATGTGTGCTATGAATGCCATGTAAAAAACAGATTCCACAGAATGCTGCACGCACATGAAAATACGCACGCAGCTGCGCACACATGTACCTATCCAGCCATCCACGAGAAAAAACTGTGTTAGTGGAACATCAAGCTGAGAAACCACCCAGTCTTCATTCTGTCACTTTGTGGGTTTGCCTTAGCCTATATTTGTGTGCATGCCTCTCTTTACTTCATTTTATATGTTGTAAAAAGATGCAGTGTATATAAGAGAATACAAACTGGAAACTTACCTCCTGCATATCTAGTACAATGTTCATAGAATCATAGAATATCAGGGTTGGAAGGGACCTCAGGAGGTCATCTAGTCCAACCCCCTGCTCAAAGCAGGACCAATTCCCAACTAAATCATCCCAGCCAGGGCTTTGTCAAGCCTGACCTTAAAAACCTCTAAGAAAGGAGATTCCACCACCTCCCTAGGTAACCCATTCCAGTGCTTCACCACCCTCCTAGTGAAAAAGTTTTTCCTAATATCCAACCTAAACGTCCCCAACTGCAACTTGAGACCATTACTACTTCTTCTGTCATCAGGTACCACTGAGAACAGTCTAGATCCATCCTCTTTGGAACCCCCCTTCAGATAGTTGAAAGCAGCTATCAGATCCCCCCCCTCATTCTTCTCTTCTGCAGACTAAACAATCCCAGTTCCCTCAGCCTCTCCTCATAAGTCATGTGCTCCAGCCCCCTAATCATTTTTGTTGCCCTCCACTGGACTCTTTCCAATTTTTCCACATCCTTCTTGTAGTGTGGGGCCCAAAACTGGACACAGTACTCCAGATGAGGCCTCACCAATGTTGAATAGAGGGGAAGGATCACGTCCCTCGATCTGCTGGCAATGCCCCTACTTATACAGCCCAAAATGCCGTTAGCCTTCTTGGCAACAAGGGCACACTGTTGACTCATATCCAGCTTCTCCTCCACTGTAACCCCTAGGTCCTTTTCTGCAGAACTGCCTCCTAGCCATTCAGTCCCTAGTCAGTAACAGTGCATGGGATTCTTCCGTCCTAAGTGCAGGACTCTGCACTTGTCCTTGTTGAACCTCATCAGGTTTCTTTTGGCCCAATCCTCTAATTTGTCTAGGTCCCTCTGTATCCTATCCCTACCCTCCAGCGTATCTACCACTCCTCCCAGTTTAGTGTCATCTGCAAACTTGCTGAGAGTGCAGTCCACGCCATCCTCCAGATCATTAATGAAGATATTGAACAAAACCAGCCCCAGGACCGACCCCTGGGGCACTCCACTTGAAACCGGCTGCCAACTAGACATGGAGCCATTGATCACTACCCGTTGAGCCCGACGATCTAGCCAGCTTTCTATCCACCTTACAGTCCATTCATCCAGCCCATACTTCTTTAACTTGGTGGCAAGAATACTGTGGGAGACCGTATCAAAAGCTTTGCTAAAGTCAAGGAATAACACATCCACTGCTTTCCCCTCATCCACAGAGTCAGTTATCTCCTCATAGAAGACACTTAGGTTAGTCAGGCATGACTTGCCCTTGGTGAATCCATGCTGACTGTTCCTGATCACTTTCCTCTCCTCTAAGTGCTTCAGAATTGATGCCTTGAGGACCTGCTCCATGATTTTTCCAGGGACTGAGGTGAGGCTGACTGGCCTGTAGTTCCCCGGATCCTCCTTTTTCCCTTTTTTAAAGATGGGAATTACATTAGCCTTTTTCCAGTCATTTGGGACCTCCCCCGATCGCCATGAGTTTTCAAAGATAATGGCCAATGGCTCTGCAATCACATCCGCCAACTCCTTTAGCACCCTCGGATGCAGCGCATCCGGCCACATGGACTTGTGCTCGTCCAGTTTTTCTAAATAGTCCTGAACCACTTCTTTCTCCACAGAAGGCTGGTCACCTTCTCCCCATACTGGGCTGCCCTGTGCAGCAGTCTAGGAGCTGACCTTGTTCGTGAAGACAGAGGCAAAAAAATCATTGAGTACATTAGCTTTTTCCACATCCTCGGTCACTAGGTTGCCTCCCTCATTCAGTAAGGGGCCCACACTTTCCTTGACTTTCTTCTTGTTGCTAACATGCCTGAAGAAACCCTTCTTGTTACTCTTAACATCTCTTGCTAGCTGCAACTCCAAGCGTGATTTGGCCTTCCTGATTTCACTCCTTCATGCCTGAGCAATATTTTTATACTCCTCCCTGGTCATTTGTCCAATCTTCCACTTCTTATAAGCTTCTTTTTTGTGTTTAAGATCAGCAAGGATTTCACTGTTAAGCCAAGCTGGTCGCCTGCCATATTTACTGTTCTTTCTACACATTGGGATGGTTTTTTCCTGCAACCTCAATAAGGATTCTTTAAAATACAGCCGGCTCTCCTGGACTCCTTTCCCCCTCATGTTATTCTCCCAAGGGATCCTGCCCATAAGTTCCCTGAGGGAGTCAAAGTCTGCTTTTCTGAAGTCCAGGGTTCGTATTCTGCTGCTCTCCTTTCTTCCTTGTGTCAGGATCCTGAACTCAACCAGCTCATGGTCACTGCCTCCCAGGTTCCCATCCACTTTTGCTTCCCCTACTAATTCTTCCCGGTTTGTGAGCAGCAGGTCTAGAAGAGCTCTGCCCCTAGTTGGTTCCTCCAGCACTTGCACCAGGAAATTGTCCCCTACACTTTCCAAAAACTTCCTGGATTGTCTGTGCATCACTGTATTGCTCTCCCAGCAGATATCAGGGTGATTAAAGTCTCCCATGAGAACCAGGGCCTGCGATCTAGTAACTTCTGCTAGTTGCCGGAAGAAAGCCTCGTCCACCTCATCCCCCTGGTCTGGTGGTCTATAGCAGACTCCCACCACAACATCACCCTTGTTGCTCACACTTCTAAACTTAATCCAGAGACTCTCAAGTTTTTCTGCAGTTTCATACCAGAGCTCTGAGCAGTCATACTCCTCTCTTACATACAATGCAACTCCCCCACCTTTTCTGCCCTGCCTGTCCTTCCTGAACAGTTTATATCCATCCATAACAGTACTCCAGTCATGTGAGTTATCTCACCAAGTCTCTGTTATTCCAATGACATCATAGTTCCTTGACTGTGCCAGGACTTCCAGTTCTCCCTGCTTGTTTCCCAGGCTTCTTGCATTTGTGTATAGGCACTTAAGATAACTCGCTGATTGTCCCGCTTTCTCAGTCTGAGACAGGAGTCCTCCCCACTTGCACTCTCCTGCTTGTGTTTCCTCCCATTTCCCCACTTACTTCAGGGCTTTGGTCTCCTTCTCCCGGTGAACCTAGTTTAAAGCCCTCCTCACTAGGTTAGCCAGCCTGCTTGCGAAGATGCTCTTCCCTCTCTTCGTTAGGTGGAGCCCGTCTCTGCCTAGCACTCCTCCTTCTTGGAACACCATCCCGTGGTTGAAGAATCCAAAGCCTTCTCTCCGACACCACCTGCGTAGCCATTCGTTGACTTTCACAATTCGATGGTCTCTACCCAGGCCTTTTCCCTGCACAGGGAGGATGGACGAGAACACCAATTGCACTTCAAACTCCTTTATCCTTCTTCCCAGAGCCACGTAGTCTGCAGTGATCCACTCAAGGTCATTCTTGGCAGTATCATTGGTGCTCACGTGGAGAAGCAGGAAGGGGTAGCGATCCGAGGGCTTGATGAGTCTCGGCAGTCTCTCTGTCACATCGTGAATCCTAGCTCCTGGCAAGCAGCAGACCTCTCAGTTTTCTCGGTCAGGGCGGCAGATAGATGACTCAGTCCCCCTGAGGAGGGAGTCCCCAACCACCAACACCCTCCTCCTTCTCTTGGGAGCGGTGGTCGTGGAACCCCCATCCCTAGGACAGTGCATCTCATGCCTTCCAATCGGTGGAGTCTCCCTCTGCTCCCTTCCCTCAACTGTATCATCTACTCCACTCTCCACATTAGTACCTCTGGAGAGAACATGGAAACGGTTGCTCACCTGTATCTCCATTGCTGGTACATGGACGTTCCTCTTTCTTCTTCTGGAGGTCACATGCTGCCAATTTTCTTCACCATCCCTCAGTCCCCTCTGCGCAACCTGCTCCGATTCTTCAGAACGTTGTGCCTGTAGAAGCATATCCTGACGTCTGTCCAGGAAATCTTCATTTTCTCTTATGCAACGCAGGGTCGATACTTGTTTCTCCAGACCTCGAACCTTCTCTTCCAATATGGAGACCAGCTTGCACTTGGTACAGACAAAGTCGCTTCTGTCCTGGGGAAGAAAATGTTGTGCTAACTGTGCCACAGAGGCTTTGGCTCTAACCTGATCTCATTCGTGTCGAATACAAAAATGTCGTCTCTAGACTGTCGAGAGAATTGTCATCCCAAATGGCTCGCTAGACATGAGGCTAATGAACAATTTGCTGATGCATATATCTTTCCATAGAGATATTAGGCCTCCATTTTTAAAAGTGCTGGAGCCAAACATCATTGCAGTCTCTGCTGTTTTTGATTTGTTCCCAGGTTGTTAGTGGGTACTTTCCCTCAGAACAGGCCACAGACTTTATTAACGCCACATTGGATGGTATGCTGTCTGCTAGCCCCACCTGTGTCACGGCAGCTGGACTGTGGATGAAGATCATCCTGAAGGAGCGTGGAGATGCCATGCTGGACCAGGTAAAACGGGAAACTGGAGAGGTTTTCTGCCTAAACCCTAGGCTTTTAGAGCTTTGCCCTCATGTGTAATGAACAAAAATCTTGCTGTTTCTCCCCCTCGGACATAGAGTCGATTCCATCTCTGTTCCTACCCTAAGATAGGCAATGGCAGAATCAATCGCAGTAGACAGAGATAATCCAAGGGAAAAGGAAGATGGTTGGTTATTTATTTGTCTAGCTTGTTGCCACAGTATTCAGCCAAGAAAGGCTTGAAAAAACAGACTCTGGGGAAAATACAACAAGACAGAATGATTGGCACTTGGAATCATCCAGTTCTTAGGAGGCCTATGGCTAAGGGCTACCTGGATAAAAATAGCACTGTGGTCATTCCCAGTCAGTCTGGAGTCTGGGCTCTGAGACCCACCCTCTTGCCAGGTTTCAGAGCCTGGGCTCCAGCCCAAGCAGGAACAGCTACACTTTTACACTGCTGTGGGATTTTTTTGCTGTGTAGACGCACCCTTTAAGAATAGGAGGGAGGGAGAAAACTATAGTGTCTTTGGGATCCACTATTTATATGCCTTATTCTGGAGCCCAGTGCGTTAGGGCTAGATGAAAGGAGCACTCCACAAATCTTCTAACAAGGCTGGTGAAAGGCCTCAGGACAGGGAACCCTCGCAGCAGAACTGCCATGTTTGCACAGTGTTTTGAAGATGTGAAGGGCTTGGAATGACTATGAGAGGTCGTCATCTGTTCATAGTCCCAGGCATTTGCACACTGTGTTTAAAGCACTTGCATATTTTGTGCTTGTGGTTGTTTATGAACTCCGCATTCTTCGACGCAAATGGTCGGATTTGGCTGCTTAAATCACACCTGCAAAATGTGGGCAAGCAAAGCCTTCTTTTGTGCATGCAAACTGGTTTATTTAATGCATAGCTGGGCACCACCACATTAAATTACCTGGTATGTATATGTGTGTGTCAGTGTTAATTTTTACAGCCAAGTGTGGGCAATTTTTGTGGGTTAAAGTTACGCAGACATATTTGAACATTTGTTTCTTGAAGTGAGGAATTTCTAAAAAAGCAGCAAATGGCTAAATGGCTAAATAAAGGTTTTTATTCTGTAGAATGAATGGATAGAAAGAAAGAGACATTTCTTTCTGGTTTTGTTCCTTCCAGGTGCCAGATATCGTGAATAAAATATATAGCTGCATGCCTAATATCCAGGAGGGCAGCTTGAGGCAGTTCCTGGTGGAGGCAGTGTGCAGTCTCGCTCACCATCACGTAGAGGCAGTGATTTCCAGCCTCCTCACAAAACGTCTGCCGATGGACAGGTATATACCGCTACCTATTGCATTCCTCTTGGTAAAACATGGATCCCACAGCTTTACTGGGAGATGTAGGGCTTTCTTTAAGCAGCAGAGAGTTTGGGATAATTCCTAAAGTTTAATAGCCTGGGTCTTTCGGCAGGAAGGTCCAAGAACATGTTAAGGTGGGGTGCGGAGAGAAATTAAGTGTCATTCTGTTTCCATTAATTAATAGCTGCTTTGACATCCTAAAGACCTATCTTTACTGGTATAACTGGAGTATATTGTTGGAAACATCTACCTCTCTAGACACCTGAATTGACCTGACTCTGGAAATTAGCAGTGGCTGTTGGTTTCCTGATAGCATGATAGCTTCAAGTCCAAATCCCTGGCTAATTACAAAGAATAGGGCCAATATTGTCATCAGACCTCCGCTTGGTATCAGTGAGGGTGTGGCTGCTAGAATAGAGTTGCTGTCCTGGGTACTTAAAACTGGACTGGAAGCAGATCCATCATTTCATTTAAAGATCCCTAACTGAGTTATCAGTTATCAGTGCTGGAATCTAAGACCATAAGAATGGCCATACTGGATCAGACCAAAGGTCCATCTAGCCCAGTATCCTGTCTTCCGACAGTGGCCAGTGCCACATGCCCCAGAGGGAATGAACAGAACAGGTAAATGTCAAGTGATCCATCCCCTGTTGCCCAGTCCCAGCTTCTGGCAAACAGAGGGTAGGGACACCCTTTGTGAAGGGGACATAGGATGGCCATGAATATTCGTTCTCATAGTTGTATATCCAGTTAGTAGGAATATGGCTTTTCTTTCATCAACTTGCCTTCCAAACCCCAGATCTTTGGAGCCACATGTTCATGATTCCATATTTACTGGGAAGAGGGAAAGCAGGAACTGAGGTTGGCGCTCTGTGTCCTGTCCTTCTGCAGTCTAGTATTAATGGTGAGGCTGCAGTACGACTAGGTCACTTAACCTAGTTCTGTAACTGGAAACTCAATATTTAAACACGAGGAGCGTTAAAGGAGGACAGTACTCCTAACTTTCTCATCATTGGCAAGGAAAAAATTTGGTCTTTACTTAAATATGACGCATTCAGTCTGAGCCACAAAAGTGTCCAGGGGTCACATGTAACTTCTGTTAAATTGCAGTTACACCACTGAGCTGTGGAGATTTCTGGGGGGAGACCCCTTGCTTGCCACTCAAGTCCTACAGGTCCTGAAAGACAAGATAAAGACTCCAACAAGCCAAGAAGACAGCCTCACCTCAGAGACTGAAATCGACAGGCATTTTGCAGCTGCTGAACCTCTCTCAGTAAGTAAAGACAGACACGTCTTTCAGGCTTTCCTCTGCCCTGTGACAATCCTGCTGATGGAAAGCTAGAAGTGTGGTATAATATTGCTGTGTGGGCACTTCTCCTCTGATGTACTATTTCCCTCAGTCCAGTTCTGCTGTCTGTGGAACAAATACGGCAGTTTTAGAGTATGTGGCTGATTTACTTAATAACATCTGGCAATTAGAAAGTCTTTGAACCAGGTTTCTCACAGTGCTTTGCAAACATTCCTTAGGACTCACAACATGCCTTGGTAGGTCATACACATCTGTACAGATGTGGGAAACTGAGCCACGAGTTAAGCGAGTTGCTCGCAGTCATTCAAGTTACTGGCAGAAGTGAGAATTTCATACAGCAGATCTCAGAAGGGGAGAGAGGGTGTGATGGTGTTGGGAAGAGCTCTCATTTTTTACCATTCTCTCCTTTCAGGCAACATGTGCCATCTTTGAGGTGGTGTCAGCACTGCAGTCGAGCAAAGCTGTGCAGGAGCTGCTCCCAGAGTTGTTTCCTGTTCTCCTGCAGCAGATCAGCCGAACCCTAGGACAAGAGATGCCTTTGCCCAGGATAAGCAGCCGGAGGCAATTCCGAAAAGACCTACAACATACTAAGGGCAACCCTTGCCGGTAATTAGAAGGAAGGGAGAGAAACAAAGAGAATTCCAATAGAGTTGTGTGACGCTCCTTAGGAGTTCCCAGGGTTACGAGGCACCTTACCATCGCCTGCCCTTAGAGTGAGGAAATCTTGTCTGTGTCTGCTGTGGGTCAGTTCCCTGAAACGACCAGGCTCTGGCAAAACAAACAGTGCCATCCAGGCCTCCTCAGACCTCAGACTCTTTGTACAGGTTAGTGATAGGCACACACCAACCCCCGAGTCTTCTGACCGTTCCGTATAGTGTCCAGACCTTTATCCACTGAACACCCACAGAATTACCAGGTCTGCTGTTCCCAATGGAACAGTACACACCAGTTTATTACTTATACTTTAGACTTTATACTTTATTACTTATACTCTATACTGCAAAACACACAGCACTTAGGTATATTTATAGTGAAAACAAGAACAGAGATGATCAAAGAACAGAGATTCCAGTGATAGTGAGTAAGAATGCGAGCAAAAAATGGTTACATGTAAAATGAAATCATAACATGCTCCTAGAGACTAAACTTAACCAACAGGTTAACCTCCTGTCTAAAGATGTTTCTCACCCAAAGTTCTCAACCAAGCCTGATAGCGACCCCATTGTCCATCTCGCTGTCCATCGACTTCCTAAGTGAAAGATGCCAGGGTGTCTTCTTTGTTCCCCAAATATACTAGAGCAAACCTTTGATGTGTACCCCAAAATTGGGTCCCCACCCCCGTCTACTTCCTGTTACTTTTCTTTCTTTGAAGTTCTCACAGTCCTTCTGAACGGAATGTGAACCCTACATGCTTAATTTACAGGTAAACAAACAGATGGATAAACATTTCTTGCCTGAAAGAAAACCATTTTTTCACTTTTCCTGGTGACGAGTCCCTAGACACAGACCATAAGACTGTAATTTTCAATGCATATACATGACTCTTTACACCGCATCTGTACATGTGTTTCACAATGATATTGGTGACATGGGCTTTTATTTGAGACTCATATGGCAATCTTTTAGTGAACTAGAATTAACATACCAGACCCCTCGGCACCCACTCTGTGCCCCTCGCCAGTTAACACTAAGAGATTCCTGAGTCATCAGTTGACTTCAGCTCTGGTAGCCCATTAATGTACATTTCCCACCAATCTCACAACATTATTAGTTTCTATTATTGTTGTGTTTCTTTATTCCGTGCCAACAAGGTGCTCAAATTACAGACTTCATGATTTTATCATGTCTCTGACTTTTCCTAGGAAACCAGGCTCTAAACTCTATTCACGGATGGGCAGCGGGTATAAAATAAACATAGTGAAGTACTACTTCACACAACACACGGTCAACCTGTGGAACTCATTGCCGAGGGATGTCGTGAAAGCCAAAAGTATAACTGGGTTAAAAAAAGAATTAGATAAGTTCATGGAGGACAGGTCCATCAATGGCTATTAGGCAAGATGATCAGGGATGCAACCCCATGCTCTGGGTGTCCCTAGGCCTCTGTCCGCCAGAAGCTGAGACTGGACAACAGGGATTGGATCACTTCATGATTGCCCTGTTCTGTTCATTCCTTCTGAAGAAGCTGGGATTGACCATGGTTGGAAGACAGTATACTGGACTAGATGGACCATTGGACTGACCCAGTAAGGCTGATCTTATGTAGTGGCCACAGTCAGTCAGGTTTTCAAGCATGGGTGCCTAAGTTTTGTCCACAAAACTTGAATTTGTTCACATGGATGGGTACCTAGCTATGTGATTGCTGGCGCTGCAGATACAAGTGTATATTCTGCTCATGCTGTTGGCCCATGTGCAGGCCCATTTTAGGTACCTATATGTGAGGGGTGGTATGCTGTGCCCCAGCCTCTTCCATGAACACAGACTGCACTTAGTACCTCCAAAGTGTTCTAGGGATGCCTGCTCCTGAGATCCTGGTGATAAGGGCTCTGATGACTGTTTGACCCCAATGGATGATCTTAAGTCACCTTTACTCTTGACCTTTGTTTTCTTTCTCCTCCCTCTTGTCTCTCAGGGGACTTCTCCATCCTCACCTTCTCTGTGGCTTGTACTTTCGTGTCTAGGTTCCTCCACCCCCTTTACATACATGTCCTCTTTACCTGGCCCTGAATGTTTTATTTCCACCCTCCTGGGCCTCCATAGATGCCTTGGTGTCCCTGTTAGAAAGGGATCCCAGTCCATGCCCAGTAGAAGGCAGTGGGGCAATCCATCCACTACCCCTACATGTTTCTGCCTAAACTTCCCCTTGATTTCCAGAGTCACCTCTGCTATTGGACAGTATTTAGTGTCCCCATGTACATAGTCAGTTTTGATCCTACCTCTGGGAAGTATCCAGTGGGGTTTCACTAACTCCTGCCCGATTAACAAACAGGATGAAGCTGTGTCCATTAGTCCCTTTGGTGGCTCCTCCCTACCCATACCGATATGGTAGGTACTTTCTTTTTTCTTCCCTGCCTGGGAGTCTTATCCCAGCCATAAAACTGTGCAAACCCACATTCCATTTTAGGACAGTCTCTTTTTAGATGTCCTTCATGTCCATGTTGGTAGCACACTGTAGGCCAAGCTCCCACTACAGTTCTTTGAGGCGCCTCCCTCTTCTTCTTGCTGCCCTTCCCAGCTGGAGGCACTCTGGTCCTTCTCAAATCTAGTCCCTTAAACCACTGACTCACTCTGGGAATGTCCGCCTCTGCAAATTCCTCTGTAACTTTAACTGTGGGGTCCAGATTAACTGGCTGGCGCCACGTAACCCATGCTCGGGTATGCTCAGGGAGACTCTGAAGAAACTTCCAGTATCATGCAGTCCATGATCTCCCCCACAGTTTGAGTATCTGGCCTTACCAGTGAGTGGCCCAATCTTTTAATTTCTGTCCAAATGCACAGAGGCATAATCCCTCAATCCATCTTTCAACTCTCCATTTCTGGCAGTACTTTTCTGTGGACAGGCCCCACCTAATCCAGCATGGCTGCCTTAATCATGTCATAATCTCTTGCCCGCTAATCACTAAGAGCCATATATGTGCTTCCCCAGTTAAATAGGGTGTCAGTCGAAGGCCCCACATTGTTCTATCCCTATGAGGTCTCACTGCTGCTCCTTTAAGAGTAACCAAAAACACATCAGGGTTGTTCGCAGGTCCCATTTTACAGAGTCTGATCTCCTATGCCTGGTTTCCATTTCCTGTCACAGGACTGGCCAAACTTTGGAGGAGTTGTTGCCAGACCTGGGCTTGCTCCCATATAAATTCCTGAAGGCTCTTTTGCTGTTAAACCTACCAGGCAAGCAAAGGCTGTTTTTCTGCATGGTGGGATTGTTGGAAGGTCTGTAGGGTATTCTACACCAGCAGTCCTCAACCGGGCCGGTTTTAGGGGGTTCGCCAAGCAGGGCTGGCATTAGACTAGCTGGGGCTCAGGGAAGAAAGCTGAAGCTCTGAGCCCAGCCACGCTGGAGCCCTGAGGCCCAGCACCTGCACTAAAGCCCCGAGCCCCTGCACCCTGTGGAGTTAAAATCCGGAGCCAGGAGCCCCAAACTCTGATGCCTGGCAGGGCAGAGGCCTGGAACTGGGCCATGGAGTATTTGTAGCATGTTGAGGGTGGGTGGAGGCTCAGAAACAGAAAGGCTGAGAACCCCTGTTCTACACTTCTCTTTGCTGCTTCACCACCCATTTCAGTGTTCCCTCCATCACCCAGACTGCCAAACCTCTACACCGGCTTCTCCAGCAGGCTCTCCATTTGCATAGATAACAGGGAAATCCCTGATGAGCCCCCAGCTGTGACAGAGAGGGGTGTTGCACCCCCACATCTTCCACAAACACAGACCGCGTTGAGACTTTCTTGCTTGTAAACACCAACATATAGTCTATTTAATCCCCCTACCAATACATAGCACCTTTCTATTCAAGTATCAAAGGGATAGCTGTGTTAGTCTGGATCTGTAAAAGCAGCAAGGAGTCCTGTGGCACCTTATAGACTAACAGACGTATAGGAGCATGAGCTTTCATGGGTGAATACCCACTTCTTCGGACGCATCCTATACATCTGTTAGTCTATAAGGTGCCACAGGACTCCTTGCCACCTTTATATTGTATCTCAACTTTCTAAACTCTTCTCCAAAAGTGGGGGGTAAGGTGTTTCCACTCAGAGACCTCACTTTGTCAGGCTGTCCTAGCTTTTTGTCTTTCTGTTTCTCCTAGCGTGACCAGACAGCAAGTGTGAAAAATCAGGACAGGGGGTGGGGGGAAATAGGCACCTGTATAAGATAAAGCCCCAAATATCGGGACATCTGGTCACCCAAGTTTCTTTCTCTGTCTGTTCCCCTCAAAGAGCTCCTGCCCATGTCCTTTATACAGTTTCCCTGTTAATGGAATGATTGGTTCCTTGACTCACTAGCCCCAATCTGACCTCGTAATCAGGTACACCTCTGTCCAATTAGGCCTTCTGTGAGGAACCAAATTAGTACTAATAGTGACCAGAG
The DNA here is from genome assembly GCF_028017835.1 of Emys orbicularis. Taxonomy (NCBI): domain Eukaryota; kingdom Metazoa; phylum Chordata; order Testudines; family Emydidae; genus Emys; species Emys orbicularis. The sequence goes on from NC_088701.1 coordinate 10,070,524, forward strand.
TGCTGATTCAAGTGCAAACCCTCAGCTCTCTGTCACATCATATCTGGAGATATGACCCCAAAATGTCCATTAGTGATCACCACACTCTATGCCCCCAGTGTTTGGGTCCTGATCATGTATCTTTCCATATCATTGTACTCTGCTAGTGCCCATACTCCTTGCAGAAAGGGAAAAATGACTGCAAAATTTTGTCCCTAGCAAAACTAGTCATATGAGATGTATGAGACTGAAACTTACCTCCCGGCATCAAGTCCTTCCAGGGACACTGGTGTCCAGGATATTGCCAATGGATGAACTGTCGATGAACAGCAGACCTGACAAGTAACCGGGGCTTCCTCGCTCTGTTCAGGCTGCACCTTCCTACTGATTGCTGCAGTTCTGTGCCTCTCTTTCCCCAGGCTTTCTATCCAAGCATTGGAGACTGTGCTTTTCAAAGCTGGGAATGAGAGACTGGTGAGAGCGCTCAGGAAGCAGAGAACATGGAGTCTGCTTGAAAACCCCAAGACTCACCATGAGGGAGTGTGTCTGCTGGTGAGGTAAGAGATCTAGGAGGCATCATTTTATCCTTGGGAATCAGTAGCAAATAGAGTGGCTGAGAGGGAACCTCCAGTTTATAGCTTTGTGGGGGGTGCCCTGGGTGGAAACACACAGCTCCCATTCATAGATATCAGTGCTGTATGCTCAGAGCAGCTGAGTTTTTGAAGTGTGCAATCTACCCCATAAGCGGTTTATTTTGTCTTCCAGTGTTCTGCTAAGAGCTGAACTAATAACACCTGAGATCTTACAGAGCCTCCTCCCCTGGGTGAATTCCCCAACAGAAAACCTCCGAGTCACCAGCACAGCTTTCCTTGCCCAGGTAAGACACAGGGCTCTGAAGAGCAGTTTCACCATTAGACTGTTGTCTCATGTTTGCCTTTCTTTCGGGAGTTGTACAGTTCAGTTCATAGGAGTAATTGTCATTTTAGATAGTAGAATGGGTCCTCCTTTATATGGAAAGCTCACAAGGAATTTCATTACACCTTTCTGAGTCATTCTCTCTCTGATATTTTTATTGCTGTCATTGCCTATGCTAGCTACACAACCACTGGTGCTGGCTGAGAAAGATACAGACAGAGTTTGAATTCCTGGACCTCTTCTGCCAAGTCCTAGTGCTGATACTAACCAACAGCTCCTGATTTTGGTTTAGCTCAGCAGATCTTCTGAATGAACCTAGTGTCCTAATACTATAAAACAAGCAACATACAAATACATTCACATCTATCTTAGGTTCTCATTACTGTAGTATCTGAGTACCTCAAAACTCTTTAATGTATGTATCCCCACGACACTCCTGCGAGGTAGGGAAGCACAATGATTCCTATTTTACAGGCAGGGAGCTGATGCACAGAAGGGCTAAGTGACTTGCCCAGGGTCTTTGAGGGAGCAGGAAATTGAACCTGGGTCTCCTAAGTCCTGGGCTAGTGTGATAACAGCTGGACCATCCACCCTTTCCACAGCCTTCCTCTAACATCGGCATCATATTTCCCACTTATGCTGAGCAACTATCTTAGGGGCTCATCTGGTTCTAAGAAAAACAATCGATCTGTGCCTGTGGTGGGCTGTACCTGGGCTTTGAGGCTCCTTACAAGAGGCCCCGTGGTCCTACTACACCCTGCCCCAGGAAAACAGCCACAAATCTGGGTCTGACTAGAGAGGACTCATGAAAGCAGCCAATCAGAGCCCATCAGGCTCAGCTAAAAGGAGCTGCAGGGCCTTAGCAGGTCAGTTCCTGGCAGGACCTGGAGGGGCAAGAAAGGGTGCTGCTCTCTGGCCACAGAAATTCAGGGGATAGCCAGAGTTTGATTCTGGCAGCATTTGCTTAAGCTGGATTTGCAGGAAGAGGGTCCCTAAGAACTTTAACCCGGAGGTGAGGGTGAAGCTAAAAGTGGCCGGTAGGAAGAAGCAAAAATGAACTGAAATCAAGCAGTGCCTAGCTACTGTTTCCAGGGTCCATGGTTTGGAACCCAGAGTTATGGGCAGGCCCTGGTTCCCCTACCATCTACAGTGGCATAAGCCCCACGGAGGGGACAATGCTTATGGAGAGCTTGAACAAAGGGCAGAATTTCAAGAACCCAGAGTTGGGGCTGGAGACCCTAGTGAGGGCAATGGGATTGTTCTTGACTACCCCAGAAGGGGTTCATTTGGACTTTGGGACGCAGCCAGAGGCCTGAGACACAGAAGACTCACTGAGGTTGGCTGGCAGGGTGCGCCAGGGGTGAGAAAAGGACTGTGGTACCAGACCCAACCACTAAGAGGCTCTCAAGAGGTGAGTGGATCCCTATTATAGTGCCCAAAAGGAAAGCTCCATGTTTTAAGACATTTCTCATTTGTGTGGAATAATAAAGTTACAGTGTCTTATGTGCCAAGTATCAGAGGGGTAGCCATATTAGTCTGTAGCCACAAGACTGTGGCTGTAGGAGGACTCCTTGTTGTTTTTAGTGTATTCCATGTCTGCTCAAATTATATTCCCAACCTTACTGATCATATTGGGGCTAATGGACATGTTGATTTTATTTCAGCTAATGAGTGATCCCATGCTCAGGGAGAAGAAGTTCCTTAAGTCTGTCTTGAGGATCTTGGAAGAAAGGTCACACGATAGGAACAGCATTGTCCGCCAGATGGCTGTGAGAGGCCTGGGAAATTTAGTCTATGGGGCACCTGAGAAGGTAAGAGAGATTACTGAATAGAATGCAGCATAACTAGAGAAACCAAGAGAGAGAGTTGTTCAGAGTTTACAGAGGCTGCACAAAATGCACTAGGCCAAATTCTGCTCTCTCATATACCCTAGTAACCTCTTTGCAGTAAATCTAGAGCAAGCTGGATCCTTTGGTAAGCTGGGCATAAGTCAACCATGGGCACTTTAATATGACCATATGTAAATGTATACATCTGGGAACAAAAAATGCAGGCCATACTTACAGGATGAGAGACTCTATCCCAGGAAGCAATGATGCTGAAAAAAACTTGAGTCATGGCAGATAATCAGTTGAACATAAGCTCCCAATACAAAGTTGTGGCCAAAAGGGCTGAAATGATCCTTGGAGGTATAAACAGAGGAATCTTGAAGAAGAGTAAAGAAGTTATTTTCCCTCTGAATATGGCACTCATGTGAGCACTGCTGGAATACTGTGTCCAGATCAGGTATCCACAATCCAAGAAGGATGCTGATAAATTAGAGAGGATTCAGAGAAGAGTCTCAAGAATTATCAAAGGATTGGAAAATATACCTTTAGTGATAGACTCAAGGAGCTCAATCTATTTAGCTTTACAAAGAGGAGTGACTTGAGGACAGTCTATAACTACTCACATGGGGAATAAATTTTGATAATGGGTTCTTCACATTAGCAAACAAAGGTATAACAAGATTCGATGGGGGAAAAATGAAGCTAGGCTAATTCAGACTGGAAATAAGGCATACATTTTTAATGGTAATTTTAATTAACCATTGGAACAATTTACCAAAGGTGGTGGTGGATCCTCTGTCACTAGCAATTTTAAAATCAAGATTGGATGTTTTTCTAAAAGATACACTCTAGTTCAAACAGAGACTATTTCGGGGAAGTTCTATGTTATGCAGGAGGTCAGACCGGATAATCACAATGGTCCCTTTTGGCCTTGGAATCTAAGTAACTAGGAATCTAATAATAGGATTACACAGGTGTATTATGGCACCAAGTTGGGCTCATTGTAGCTAGCACCTGGTCTGAAATATAGCTATAGGTCTCTGGGGGGGAGACGGGGTTGATGAAATTCCCACAGCTTCATAACTGCTAAAGAAAACTTATTAGATCAGTGATCAGTGATAAGTGTTCTTTAATGTCATATGTTTGTACAGGTGAAAAAGTACAAGAAGTTTCTTCTGGACATACTGATCGGGGCCTTACGTGACATTTTCAGTTCGGAAGTCATTGGCGAGAGCATGAAAGCACTGGCCAAAGTCCTGAAGGAGCTGAAAGAGAAGGACATAGGTTCTTCCTTCAAAGACCTCACCCAACAGATCCGGACTTACTTTGACGATGTATGTGAACAGATCTCTCCAACCCCAGTTCAACCGATCTTGATTAGACTCCATTTACAATGCGTGATGTGGACTCCCTGGGCATTGCTCATGTCGGAGTGAAGAGATTTTAGGCCCCAGGGAAGAGAGGTGTTTTACGGAGGAGGAGAACATTAGGAGGATGGGGATGACATCCCTGCTCCCACAGTCTCACCCTTCTATTCTTCTTTATTGCCACTGAGAACCTCAAAGAAAGTCTGAATACTAGATTAGGTAGCTAGATAACCATGAAATGGGGGTTACAGAGTACAATAGAGAGTGTTGGGCCTGTTCTATACCATTTTTATGTGAGAGGGTTGGAATGATCATTCTGTTTTGCACAGAATTTAGAGATTTCAAATTTGGGTTTTGTTCCTATTTGTGGGAACCCCTCTCCCCAAAGTTCAAAACTCTGTGAAACAGAATTACTATTCTCAACCTAGCTCTATTGGAAGCGTTGGCCCAGGGCAGTCTGCTCTCAGACTATCCCGGTGCTGGGAACCCAGGAAACTCTGGGAGCTAGAGGTGCCAGGGAGTTGCAAATTTGAGAGCCAGGACTCCCAGGGTCCCAGAAGCTGGGGGCCTGGAAGCCCACGATCCCAATCAGCCTGCTAGATTGGCTGCTACAGAGCTGGATGGGTGCACTGGAAAGACACCAGGCAAGTTTTTAAGGACCCCTACCTGGCTTCCGGAGGAATTTCATCAAAACTGAACTGTCTCTAAAATATTTTGACGAGTCAGCAAATTCGAACAAAAAATTGGTTAATTACCGTTTTTCTGACTAGCTGTAGTTGGAATCACTCTACTTTCGCGTAGAAGAGATGGCTGTGCAAAGTGCATGATGTGATTGTCTCTTAGTTACTAACTTGCGGCGCTTTCTTGGCTGTAGGAGGATGATGCTCTTCGCTCAATGGCCTTTGTCCTATTTGGCATCCTGGCCCGGCTGACAAAGAAAAAATGGAAAACCTATTTCGCCGACCAGGTTAAAAAGAGCTGGGTCACACTTCTGCTGCACCTGCAAGACCCAAACCCTGAGATTTCAATGGTAAGACCGACAGTGACTTATTTACTAAGCAAAAGGAATCTTCCTCCCAATGCCAGGGGAGCTCTGCTATTCCTGCCTGCTGTGGAGGCCCAAATTCTCCCCTCAGTTCATTGCCCTCCTGCTGAGTCAGTTCCAGCCAGGTTGGTCCATGGCTGCCTCACCAGAATCCAGGAGAGGTCATGGGTCTGACCCCGACAGGTCTCTGTTCCTGTCTGTCTCTGCACCCCAGGCCCCTGCCTCCCCAGAACAGAGAGACCACAGCTATGCCTGGTGCAGCAGCTTTCATCGGTATATCTGTTCCCAAAAGACATTGATGCTACCTCCAGGTTTCAGTTGAAGCTCTCCCGTCTATTAGTCATTCCTGCATGTTTTCTGCCAATTATATCCAGATGAATCCCTTTTTTTGATCCTGGAATAGATGAGCAGTCACGCAGATGAGTTCCCTTTGAATGAACATAGCACTCGGTAGGGAACAATCCAATGGTGTGACACTCTTTTTCAGGAATGCAGAGCTACGTTTCACCTTTGTTTCCCATTTTTGGGACTGAAGAGACTCCAAAGTGCAATTAATGAGCACCTTGGTGGCACAGCCGAGCTGAAGCCTGAAGAGCTCCAGGTGGACATTTGCAGACACCTTGTGAGTGAGCTGTTGAACTGTCTGAGATTATTGACTGGAGTGGTGGTGTAGAGGTGTGTGTGTGTGTGGGGGGGGGGGAGATGTGTGATGGATAATGTAAATAACTGTAAGAGTGGGATATCTGAGTGAGGGTGATGGGAAATGTAAATCTGCCACAGATTCCCATTGTTCCCACTTCTACCCAGCCACCTGTTCTCTATCTTATTTACCTGTGGTTCGTAAAAGCATGTGCTGGCAGTCAAGGGGCACTTCTAGCCAGAGAGAGCTCATGTGTCCTTGATTTCCTCTAGGCCAAAGAGAATGCAGAGCTGCTGGAGAACTTATACAAAAACACCACCATGTACTTCCACAGCAGCTGGGAAGAGATCCGGGCAGCTGCAGCCAACTTAGCTGGTGAGAGATGATGCCCAGTGTCCCTTTTGGTATTTCCATTGAGAGAGACAGAAACAATCCCACTGTGCAGCGCTGAGCTGCCATTAATCTCTCTGTGCCTCAGCTTCCCATCCATAGATGGAGATGTTAATATCCCTACCTCTCCAGTGTGGTGGATTAGTTGCTATCAAGTGCTTCGGGATCGTTGCAGGGAAAGCACGGTGCAGTCATTTAGTAGTAGAGGCTGGGACATTGTCACGTAGGGCATGGTTACACTTTGAGCTGGGTGTATAATTCCCAGCTTGATGAGACGTACCCGCACTAGTCCTGCGTGCTAAAAATAGAGTAGTTGCGATGGCAGGAGCAGCAGGAGGTTTAACCACCCCAAGTATGATCCCATCCAAACTCCAATGTCTATTCTCAAGGTGGCTAGCTCCTCCCACTGCTCGTGCTGCCTTAGCTACATTCTAATGTTAGCATGCTATCGCTGTCAGAGCCAGTGTGGGCATGTCCCATTGAACTGGGAGTGAAACCCCTAGATCAAAGTGCAGACCTACCCACAGTGTTGTTCAGTGCTCCTCACTGCTACTTCATCATTGGGAGGCATGCAGCCCACCTCCCCATAGCGCCTGCTGTTTCAGGTTCCTGGCCACACCATCTTGACAAGGAAGCATTAGGTTCCTCCTCTTTGGCCCTGTGCCCTCTTCACCCTAGCACACCCATGTGAGACAGGCAGGCATTGTGGCCTACGTCTCACCTATCAGTCACCTTGTGAGATCCCTGCTTAGAACTCACTTATTCCTGGCCCCAGTCCTTTGCTCAGACCACTAGACCAAGACACTATCTTAGTATGTCTCCAATAACTGACAGCAGTGGCAAGAGGAACACAGACTGTTTCAAGCAAATGGGTTTTATGGAAACATTCTTTTTAAAAAATGTCTCTCTCATTCTCTTCAGTGTGGACTCTAAACTGCTCTAGCATCCTCTTGCCCACAGCTCACCCTTAGGCCCACAGTAGGAGACACCAAAGACGTGTCTAGGGGCTGCTAATATCACTTTGCACTCAACAAGGGAAGGTTTTATTATTATTGTTATTTATTTTACATTGTGTATTTAGGCATCATCCTGGAACACACAGACAGGCAGCGTATGAAATGGCTGGACCTGGAACATCTGCTGATGTGTAAGTAATAAATACAGCTGAAGTCCTGCTCATTAGTGAGTTCTAAAGGAATTTAGCTGGCAAGCAGCAGTAACCGATACCACTGGTGCAAAGTGCATCAGCCACACAGCAAAGGACAAATTCACTCTTGCCCAGTAGAAAGTCCGCTTTAATTTTCCCTGAAGGAGGAAGCTGCAGAAGGTGTGATATGAGTCAGTACATCTCCTGGTTGTCCTGGCAATGCCCCCTCCACAGCCAGTGCTATCCACTCTTTGGGCTTTATTGGCTCTCTGTGGACTCCCCAGGTGAGAAGAAGTTGTAGCCACTTTCTGCTACCTCAAATTTCCCACCAGCAATTTTTCTTCCAGTAGGTGCCCTGTATCATGCATAAACCTGCTTGGACCTGGCCTCTGTTAAATTCCAGGTTTATTTGAGCTCAGGCAGTGTCTCCTGAATAGAGATGGAAAATAAACTTAAAAGTGGAAGCTATTGAAACAATGGACCTTCTTCCATTTACAGCAGAGTGGATGACTTTCTGGTAGAGTCAGGGTCTCCCCCCAGTTGGGAGCATGGAAGGGACCCAGTGGAGGAACCTAAAACTTTGTTTGTATTGGAGAGCTGCTGTAGCGTGGTATTCAGAGGTAATAAGTCTCCAGCTATTTCAGGCACAGGTGACTATATGAAAAGTGAGGCATATTGATCTCTCATGTATTTTCCATCCCAATAGAAGGACTGAGCCCAGTTTCACATTTTTCCATGTGATCATTCTGCTTAGGTAGCTCAAGGTTCTGTGATCACACTTAGCTGTGATTTGACAGTCTGTTCACTAACGTGTTGTCCTCTGTAATTTCAGCTCTCCAGGTCCTACAGAAAGACCCAAGTCCCACTGTCCAGCTGGTGGCAACTGAGATCATAAGTGACATCTGTTCTGGCCGAGTGATTGGGGAATGAAGCGGAACGGAGACAACAGAAGAAGGCGCTCCAGTAGTATAAGGGCCCTACCATCAATCAAACGTTAAACCCACCCCTTGCCCACCGGTCACCAGAAGTCCCACACCCATGGGGTATTACTCCCGGGGTCAAGGCGGACACATAACCAGAAGCAAGGTGTGTCATGTGGCCCCTCTAAGAACTCCTCCCATTGCCCTCTACCAATCAGGAGGGGTTTCAGCCACTGGGGACCACCCCGAGAGGAGATTTGACCAATTGGGGGGAGTTCCAGGGCGGGGTGACCTGTCTGGAAATGGTTCATGTGACCCCTCTAAGAACTCCTCCCACCGTCCTCTACCAATCAGGATTGGTTTCACCCTGATAGGAAAGCCCCGAGAGAAGATTTGACCAATCAAGGGGAGTTCCGGGGCGGGGTGACCTGTCTGGAAGTGGTTTCTGTGACCCCTCTAAGAACTCTTGCCACCGCCCTCTACCAATCAGGAGGGGTTTCAGCCACTGGGGACCACCCCGAGAGATCTGACCAATTGGGGGGGAATTCTGGGGTGGGGTGACCCATCCGGAAGTGGTTCGTGTGACCCCTCTAAGAACTCCTCCCACCACCCTTTACCAATTGCGATGGGTTTTGGCTGCAGAGAACCACCCCAAGAGGAGATTTGGCCAAAATAGGGCAGGTTCTTGGATGGGGTGAACCGCCCAGAAGAGGGTCATGCGACCCCTCTAAGGACTCCTCCCAATGCCCTCTGCCAATCAGAGTGCAGAACCATCACCCCATAAGTCCCAGTACCGGGCAGAGGAAGCCATCTCTTATCAAGAAGACATGTTTTAGAAATTGTGGAAAGGCTGAGAGGAAACATGAACTCCTCTACCACCCCCGTGAGAACTTCAGACTTTGTTTTAGCCCCGAGGACCTTTGGACTTGTATGGAGAAAGTGCTACAGCAGTGACAGTTCCAAGGAGGGCCCTTTGACTCCACCGTTGATAGATACCTTGGAACCCAACCCCGAAACCCAAACCAATGAGTGTGACGGCCTCTCATTGTCCACCCCCCTAAAGTTGGAAGAGGATCATGGTTTGGGGGAGTCACCAGCGGACAAGGTGAACGGGAAAGACGTCGCTCAGGTAAATGAATGATTAAGAAGCGACGGTTGATTATGGGGGTGTAATGGGGTTAGGAATCGACCTAACATTGCATAAATGTAAAAACAAGCAGTGGGGTGCTTACACTGTTTTTTGTCTGAAAATCTCTCAACAGCTCGACGATGCCTTTCTAGAGGCCTTTGAGAACTTACACATCGGTAGCCCTGTGGGAGTAAATATATCATGCATCAGCTGTTTTTGCTCCTGTCTGAGACACAGATCTCAAGAGGAAAATCCAGAAAAGGACAAAATAGAAGAATGAACCAGATCAGACTCCCTCATTGTAGGGGTCATAGCATCCATTTTTACAGGCGGCTGTAAAAGGTTGTGTTAAACCAGGCAATGAATAAAACTTATTTAAATGTGTCCATATGAATGTGTCCCCCTCCATACTTGTGTTAGTAAAAGATGGTACCGGGAACAGTCATGTCTTCACCTATGGCTCTGTTAAAGAAAATATATTACACCCCCAGGGAAGTTGGGAGCTTGGCGCGGTGAATCCTCTTTTTCAAGTGGCCAAAAAGCATAGTAAAACTTTAACTAGAAGACAGGTAACAGCTTGGCTTTCAGACCAGGATGCTTACACTTTACACAAACTGGCTCGAATACAGCTTCACAGGAAGGATCGGGGCTGATGTACATTAAAAGGAGGAAGAGAAAGAGAAATGTATCATACCTGCAATGCACAGGTCCCCCAATACCCTTTAAAAGAAGGGCTTTGATGCGCAGGGCCAGCCATAAGCGAAAGTCCAAGAGGAAGCCTGGGCGAAAGAGAAGACGCTCTCCGCCTGGTAAAAGAGCGATATTTTAATCAACATGGCTTTTGTTCACTGCGGGTCTGAAGAGTGCACCAAATCCGAACTAGACTTGTTTCAAATAGCCCCTACCCAGACCAGCATTGAGAAAAGCATCTACATCGAGGTGCCGCCTCTATCGGTTGTTACGGAGTCTGTCCCCATTGATGTTTTTATAGCACGGAATGGCATCAATTATATGGATTTAAACAACACGCTGCTGTATCTATGTTGCAAGATTGTAAAAGGAGACGGAACTGAACTCGCCATGGACGCCAAAGTGGGCCTGGTGAATTACCCCGTGGCCTCTGTTTTCAGTCAGTTGGATGTCATGCTGGGAGACCGCCTTGTAAGCCAAAGCAACAACTGTTACCCTTACAGGGCCTTTATAGAATCGGTGCTCAATTACAGCGACGACACCCTTGACACGCAATTTTCCGCTGGCCTGTTTTACAAAGACGCTACCGGACAAAACGAAGAAACAGAGTTGGATGGCGGGAATCTAGGGTTTGTGAGGCTTGCAAAGCTGACAGCCCAGAGCAGGATGGTAGAGCTGCTGGGTCATCTACGCAGTGACCTGTTTTTTCAAGAAAAACTCTTCTTGAACGGAGTGGATGTGAAAATTAAACCGACGCACAATAAAGACGCCTTCTGTTTAATGGGCAGTGCAGGCGAAGGCTTTAAATTGCGTATTGTATCGGCATCCCTTTTTGTGAAAAAAGTACGGGTGGCCCCGAGCGTTCGTCTGGGGCATGCAGAGGCCCTGCTTACCCCTAATGCTAAATATCCTGTGGACCGTGTGGGAATGAAAGTGTTTAGCAACCCTGCGAGCAGCGGGGTCAGTAACCAGGAGAACCTGTTTTGGGGACAGTAACCCAAAATGCTTGTCCTAGGGTTTGTGGATAATGATGCCTTTAGCGGAAGTTACAATACAAATCCCTTTCATTTTAAACATTATGATATTAATTTTGTGGCCTTGTATGTAGATGGTGAACAGATACCAACCAAGCCTCTGCAACCAGACTTCGAGGCAGGGCGCTGCATGAGAGAATACATGAATCTGGTACAGACAGCTGGTAAACACATGAAAGGTCGTTCACTGTTAATCGACCGTGAGGAGTTTGCACAGGGTTACACCTTATTTGCCTTTGACCCGTCTCCCGACCAGGAATGCGCCGATCAGGATTCCCTGATTAAAACCGGGAACCTGAGAGCAGAAATACGTTTTGGGAAGGCTTTAACCGTCGCCGTCAATATGATCGTGTATGGGGTTTTTGACAATGTCATAGAGATAAATCAGAGGAGAAACGTTCTGTTTGACTATATGTGAACATGGACACCGTGCAGCTCTCATGTGTCTTATCAACGGCCCCTTACACGAAAAAGAATTTCTTAGATGTGTTCCTTTGCGATTGGCTCCCTGGCGGCAAGCTGTCTCAGAGACCCTTAGGTTTGGTGGTCAACACGCATCCACACAACCAACCTGGTGAACACTGGCTCACCTTATATCTGGCGGAGCGGAACCGTGGAGAGTTTTTTGACTCATACGGGCACCCCCCAAACAGCGTGTTGTTTCCTAAAAGCATTATGAAATTTTTAAACAAAAATGCCACAGACGTGTTTCACAATAGACAATTACAAGACCCCTGCTCTGTCGCCTGCGGCTATCACTGCGTGTTTTTCTTACATCATCGTAGCAAGGGTTTATCTTTTGACCAGATTTTAAAATTGTATTCTAATGACTTCAGTGCAAAACGACCGGATGGTGATGAATTTTGTAAAAACTAAATTTAAATTCTTGGGCATGCCTAGCCTTGCTCAAAACATGTTTCAACAAGCCCAGACATGCGTATCTTGCAATGATTTTAATAGCCATGTTATCCAATATTCTCAGGCATAACAATGTTTGTTTGGCATTATCCAACACATTTTTTATAAAGTAACTTTTCCCACAGTTGCTAGGCCCCACGAGAATTGCAGAAAAGAGGTGTTTCCACCTCATATCTATTTTAAAAGCCGTAGGGCAAGGTTTTAAACCCTTCTCCTAGGACCCTCTTGTTGTAAACGACTTTCTGTGTTTTCTTAAGGGTTTTTGTCTCTATTTGCCACTGATTTTTTGTTCTTTACGATAGAGGGCTGCTGCACCTCTATCTTTTTTGAGGTGTTTTCTTGCAGGCTCGTGCAATAGTCCAAGACTAGATCTTTCAGACTGTCAAAGTTGGTCTTTTCACAGTTTGCTACGTTCAGGGTAATACCTTTGACTTTCATGCAGGCCTTTCTTCCCGACAGCTTATACCCGTATGTTTTCGGGCCTGCCAACACAAACTGGGTGTTGATCTGGCAGGACCTTGCTTGTGAGGTCCCCTAAATAATCCCGCAGAGGGGGATTCCAGTCACCCTCCCTTTTCACAGATCTCACCGAGTCAGTGTCGTGGTACAGGCACCGCTCCTGCAAACCGTCTAGCAGGCTGCATAGTTCTAAGCGGGCGTAAGCAGTGGTGAAACAGGCTATGAAAACATTGGTATTTCCAGAGTACCGGTCTTTTGTGTGTTTCCAAGACAGGCACGCTGTTTCATTGTCGATAAACTCGCAGGATGAAACCTCGTAGTTGGGGGGAAACAGGTACTGAAAGAGTTGGTCAGGGTCTCTCACGATGCTGATGTTGGGTAGGTTTGTTCTTTGGTCGAATTTACCCCACAGAGAATTTTAAAACAGTTTAGCGATTTGGCGTTTAGCGGTGTTAAACCTGATCTCATGTTGGCATAAATGCACGCCTTCTTTCTGGTAGAAATCGTTAATGTACTTATTTAGTTTTTCTTTGTCTGTGCACCAGCTGGGATACCCTGAAGCCTCTTGTTTCTGGTGGAGGTGTAATTTTATGTACTCTGAAAAGAGTTCATCAGATTTTTCATTAAAATGCCAGTTTTCATATATTTTAGCCACCGCCGTACCCCTTCGCTATGGCCGCGTTCAATTCCATCGTGCACCAAGTCCCCAGGATGGCCCTCTCCTTGTCAGTATGGGTGCACATCTCCCGCTGCTTGGTTTCCACACAGGTTCGGCATAGCGGGAACGTAAGCTTGCCACCTACTCTGACAGGTAACAATGGGAAAAAGAAGCCTCGTGGGGGGTACACTTTAACTTTTGCAATTCCAAAATAATTTGCAAGGGGTCCCAATTCGTCATAAACTATATTGGGGTGTCCAATAGGGTATTCTTTGGTTTTGCTTACGAAAGGGTACAGGCTGGTAAAATCACAATAGTGGATTTCTTCCCTGGGGTTAGGTTTGTAATATAGGCAGATAGCGTTTGTCCTCCCCCCAAAAAGCGCATCCCTAGGCACGAGAGGCTGGGGCAGCTGGGCTCGGTTTAAGAAACGTGCAAGCTTCCTGTCTGTTTCTTTCATCATCTGCCACTCGTGCTCCTAAAGAGTCCTCACTACAAAACCAAGTCGTTTCAGACAGTCGATCTTGAGCTGCGTCTTGTAATAAAGAAACTCAAAAGTTGTCCCTGTCATCGGGTTTTGTGCTTTTTCACAATGACAGTGACACAACCATGGAAAAAAACAACTGTTAAACTCAAAGGCTGTGTGTACCCCGTCAACATTGGCATAACCGTCTAAACAGTAGGGGCCTACCTGTAGTTCCCCACCCTGTAAAGCATGCCGTATTTGTATATTTTCTTTGTGAGAGGTATACAACAGCCACTGAATAGCTGGGGTCGAATATCTTTTTCTGCCTGTGATAGTTATCTGGAGGGAGAAGACCTACCATGTTAGGCTTCAAAAACATAAACCTGTACATAGCCATGCAGACACATGCCAGTGTTATGTACCGGAATGGATCTATACACAGTTTTATCTCCGTGAATGTACCAGGTTCTGTCTCTACTATATCTCCCTTCTCCGTCATTTTCATAATCTCTTTTCTGTATAGGACACAAGCCTGTCTCAAAATTTTGACATCCTGCTGACAGTTGTACGCGAGCTCTTGCTGCAAGTCAAACGTCTCATACCTGTGGTCCCAATATCAGTTGAGAAACTCTGCTTTTTCCCTGGGCATCATGCTTTCTACACCATAGTGCTCCACACCGGGCATAGGCCCCACTTAATTTTGATTTTCTCAAGTGTTTAAAAAAATGTGGAAAATACCCTTTGCACCCTTCTAACCCCATCGCCTGCGGGAGCTTGCTAAGCTTCATGGGGAAGAAGTTTAAAGAGAGTCTATAAAACGAATGCCCAGGGCCTTAATTTCCACACACATTAGTTTACTACCCTGAGTGATCAGTTCTAGGCACATGTTTTCCTTCAGTAACTGTCTAACGATGAAGTACGCATCGTAACCTTTGGAATTGTGCGCTAGGAATGTGTAGTCCTGGAACTCTTTGCCAATAAAGGTCTTAACAGCCATAGAAAGACACTCATTGTCCTTAAATTCCCAGGACTTTTCCGGCTTTAGGGACATAGTGAAAATGTAATTGGGAGTGTGCAACCCAGTCTCCTCCGTCTATTCAAAATCATAAAAAATATACTTTTCTAAGGATTCAGGCTTTCTAAGGCGGTCCATAAAACAGAGGTGACTTCTACATCACCAGCGATCAAAGCCTGACACTGCTTACAGCGCCTCTCTTTACACCTGTGCCGCTTGTCCACATAAGACTGACACTTATCACACAAAGTGTTAGACAGGCATTTGACTAGTTTTTTTTTTGATGCACAGTCGATGTGTCTGTCTAAACACTCTTTGGACTGACAATATAGTCTACAGCTAGGACACCTCAGCTGCATGCCCACGCTGTCTGAGCATGTTACGCTCAGGCAGAGGCGGCAACGATACCTGCAAGAGTGGTCGTGACTGTACACCGTGTGGCAAAACTCACAATAATGTTTCGCGCCGAACAACTTTTTCACATCCAGAACCCCATAGTAATTCTCTTTATGCAACAGGATGAAATAAGTCTTGGGGTACACTGGGCCCCCATTTTAAAAAAGATCCATCCACCTTTCGCCGCATACTGCACCACCTGTATGTTGACTCCTAAATGCTGCTCAAACATTGCTACGTCACTGAGCATAATCTTTTTTTGATCTGACCACCCCAGTTTCTCATGCAACTTTTTTGCCCCCCACTAACAATTCCACATCCCTAGGTTTACGGTCGGACATGACGGCCAAGAGCCCACCCGCAAAACACAGATTGGTACCCGTGTAAGTCAGGTCTACTGAACATTGTCTCTTTTTATGGATGATTTGACTACTGAGGATTCTCTACGAATGCCCCCACCCCTGGTTTTTACAATGGTCACAACGAGGCGCAATGTCCCATCAACATGCAACTCTCTATTGCTCTGTAGCAGCTTTGAGGTCTGATTTAAGAAATCCTCAGCAGAAAGCTCATCTCTAGTTCTTCAGACCAAAAACAAAGGGTTAGTTAAATTACAGCTCTCTAAACGTAGCTGAACATAATCATCAGGGCCTACCCTACCATTAACGTCATCGAGCACTAACTGTATTCCCCTGTGTATGGCTTCAACAACCTGCTGAGCTGAATTTATTCGCTCAAGATTGACAAAACGAAATTCTGCACAATACACCAACCCTCCCCCCTCCCAAATCTAGGTAATTCATGTTGCCAACATCTCTCTCTCTCCATATACACCTCTGCATTTTCAGGGTTACTTGGGGGTTCTTCTACGGGACCATCAGTGGCATCTTTCTACATCAGATGCTATTTGAGAGTCAGACTCCGAGGTGCCTCCGTGAGGGTCATCGGGCGTAGATGGGGACCCATCTAGAGAGCCTTCTGGGGAATTTTCTAAACCAGACTCTGCGTGAGAGTCTGATTCCACCTCCCCATTTTCTGACAAGCCAGTTTGAGAGCCTCCAGTAGGGGGCATCTCTTTTTGTTTTTTCCCCCTCATTACCTCTTTAGCCCTTTTAAAAATTTTTACAGCGATCCTGGCCTGGAACTTTTTGGCACCCATGTGTTTGTCCACCCAGCGCTGTCCCCCCTTTTGTTTACACCCGAGCTGATGTGTAGCCTTGAGGGTGCCCCTTTTACCCAGGCCCCTTTCCATGACTAGTCACGCCTGCTCAGAGCCACCCTTTTGGAAAAATGGAAGTATTTTTCAAAAAGTCACCTGCCAAAGCTTTTGCATTTTTGATGTGGTTTCCAGCCCTCCTTCCTTTTAGGCCCCCTGAAGATACAGCGGTCACCAGTATTCTGAACGAAGCGTCATATTTTGCCCAAATGTTTTTAGAATACCGTTCTTATAGAACCCCCGAGGATACTGCGTCCATCAGTTTTCTGATGGAACCGTCATACTTTTCCCACATACTAGACTATGGGGGAGCTGTTTGGAGCTTATGGTGTTGGGGGAATGGTTTGTCAGTCCTTGGTTTTTTATTCACAACCCCTAGAGCGCATGCTCCGGGTTTGTGAATGTGGGCGTTTTCGCTCAGTTTTTTCAGGGCTTGGTGTAGTGGTGGTCACTGAGGAACTGGAGTTGTGTTTGCATGGTTGGTTTTTACCGGAGTCTTTTGTTTTGTCCTTGGGTTTGACGCATATGAGGTTTGGACTGCCCTGATGCTTCATCTGCACTCTTGTGTTGTTTTGCCTTGTTAAAGGTCTCAAAGCAGATTTCTGGTTCTTTGGCAGTTCTGGTGGAGGTGTCCCTGTAGCTCTGACTATAACATTGTCAGGAGAGCTGCACGTGCCTGATTAGGGGGGAAGGAACATATTACAAAACTTAACTTTACCATCTTTCTCACCCACACCTTTGCATTTACTTAAAATACAAAACCTCATACATTAACCAAACTAATAAACACAATATATTTACTGGGCTTCATCCATCCATCGGTCACTGATACTGGTGACATTTTCTTTTCAGCTGTCTCTTTTCTTTTTCTTTTAAGCTTGTTTACCCTCTGGTCTAAGGGTCTCTCATGTTTTGACTGTACTGTGGAGCAGACAATATTATTATTATAAATCACATGAAGCTGTCTTGTAAACTTAAGAATAAAATATTTATTTGGGTGTTTTTCTATTTAAAAAGTCATAGCTTTAAAACAAAATCCATTTCAGGCTGTACAACAAACAGGAGTTTTGAGTTTATTTCTACCACTTTAAAACAAAAAACAACAAACCCACATTTTTTTTAATACACCTCATTTTGCAAAATAAAAACCAAACTGCTTTTAAAATCAACTTTTAAAATCCAGTTTAAAACCATTTTGCACAGGAAAAAAAACCCCACCCTCTTAGTTTGAAACACACCATTACCATCAGTTTGCAGCCATATACTTAAAAAAACCCACCTATGTTTTACACACACACACAGTTTAAAACACAGTTTGCAACAAAATACTGTTCAATAAATCCACATGCATTTAAAAGCCAATTGCAGAAAGTTACCTTCTACTACAGGATAAAGTGTTGCAGGCACATACTTGTTCTGTTTTCCCCCCATGTGTGTTTGGGCCTTTGGATTAAAGAACAAGCAAAAATGTTTGTTAGTATTACCCCCAATACCCTATACAACCTGTGTAATACCTGAAGTTATTAAGCAAAACTACAGTTAAAATGGTTTTTACCTTGGCCTGGTGATGAAATGCAATTGAAAGTTACTGGTTCCATGCTAAACAGATCACACTGCAATAAACATAGGCATCATTATTTACTAAGACAACATGGCCAACGAGTGATATTATATCATATATATTTTCAGAGTTAACAGGGAGCATACCTCCTCTTGCAGTCCAGCAGCCGTTCAAGAGAGCTTCTGTTGAAAAAGACAGTCTCCAAAATACCTGAGGTTTTTATGCCATCCTAACCCTTTCTTTCAAACAGACTTCAAAATAGTAGCTATCAGGTTGATTTGATTGCTACAACTCTGAAATAATAGACACTTAAGACCTTTAGGCCCCTCCCTAACATTCCCTTTTGTGATCGGGGGGGGGGGGGGGGGGGGGAGAATTAAGCTGTCTGCACACCTGAGCTGCTTCTGGCTACATTTTTTCCCTTTTAGTTCAAATACATTTTTCTGTAGGGCCTTCTTACAGTATTAAACAGCAAATCCCCAATCCTTAGTGTAACTGCCCCATTCCCAAGTGGGGACCCTTTGCAGATATCAATACATGTCTTTGGGGCTTGTTTCTTTAAACATGTTTCTTTCATGCTTAAAGTTTGGGGTGGGGGTTTGAAATAAAATGGTTGTATCACAACCATAATAAGCACCCAGAGCTTTTAAATGTTTGTTTGTCTTTAGAGCAAATGCTTGTTCTAAAGCACGGTGAAGGTTTGTGAACCCTTGAAACATTTCCGTTTTGGGTTAGACCCTTGTGTGTGGGGTTTTTTTTGTTTTTTGTTTTGTTTTGTTTTTTTGGTAAATATATTATTTTAAACGTTTAATGGCATTGAATTGCTAGAAAGAGTGACCCATAGCATTCAAACAACTCCTGGGGTCATATTTAAACTGTCCAATAGAGTTCTGCCAACTCCTGGGACATTTTAACTGTCTAATAGCACTCTACCAACTCCAGGGGTTCTATTTAAACTGTCCAATAGCATCTGCGAATTCCTGAGGTTTTATTTCATTTCATATTAATCAGAACTTGCCCACTCACCTCCCTTACTATGGGTGCACGCCAATCAAATTTATCCCTATGGCAACATGGGTATGTAATCATAATTCCCTTTGCTATTCAGTGGGGGTGTGGTTAAAACCATTCAGTTCAACAGGATGAGTCAACTCTATTGTACTCAAACACATGTCTGAACCATCTCTGTTTGTTTTCCTGGTGTAAGCAGAGTCAGGATGAGCTCTGCCCTGACATCTGGTGGTGAGTTGTGGAAAAGAACTTCAGGAACACATTTTTAGGATTTTTTCCCTTCCCACAACATACATTTCAGCTTTTTGCTGTAAATGGGTCTCTTTTACACAAAGACACAAGAGCTAGGTTCTCACAAACCATCTTTTTTAAATTGCAAAGACATACAGCTCCTTGAAAACAAACCAAGATGTTCCATCAAAACTTTTAGCTCACTTAAGGGCCAGAGACCTTCTAACAGAAACACAGATAGTCACAAAGCCCTTTTCAATAGATTTTTTTAAAATTTACAGCTACCACGTTTTATATTGCCTGTTTGTCCCCTCACCATTCTCTAACTTAATCCTTTTAGGTTTCTTACAAATAGTCTTTTTCTTAAGCAGGGCTCTGTCACTTTTTGTGCGGACCAGACGGTCAATATAACGCTGTAAGCAGGCATCTTCCAGTTTGGGCGTTTTCTTTAAAATGTGGCCAGGGTCTCCACTGAATTGCACAGCATTTATCAAGGTCACCCCTTGCGCTAACTGTTCTTGGGTTAGGCACAGACATTGCATAGCATAACCTATGGCAATAATAGTGTTCAATAAGCTTTCCAAACACAGCTCAGCACACAGGCCCCGGAGTTTGCAGTTTACATTCATTGAAGTCCAAGTCACACGGTCATGGTGCTGTTGGGCTGGCGCATCTATGACACAGCCCTCACAATCTTCAAAAAGCTTTTCCCTAAGACAGTGATTAAGAATGGCATAAACAGCAACGGGTACAATAGTCCGCATAACTTTTTTACGCTCACGACGTGGCACTGGCTCAGCGAGTTCTATCCCAAGCCTCCTCCTAAACTACTCATAGCCATCATCCTCCGAGTTCATCTTCGCTGCTTGATGCAATGCTGACCAGGGCCTCCGGGTCCTCTAGAAAGGCATCGTCGAGCTGTCGAGAGATTTTCGGACAAGAAACAAGTGTAAGTTCCCACTGCTTGTTTTTAGATTTACACAACCCCAGGTTCCTAACCCCATTACACCCCATCATCGACCGTCACTTCTTAATCATTCATTTACCTGAGCGACATCTTTTCCATTCACCTTGTCCACAGGTGACTCCCCCAAGCCATGATCCCCTTCCTCCTCCAGGGTGATGGACGACGAGAGGCCACCATGCTCATCGGGGTGTCTCATGAGCGGTTGGGCTTTGGGTTCGGCTTCTGGCATATCCATCAATAGCTGGGCCAAAGGAATCCCCTCGGCTGCTCCCTCATCCTCTTCAGAACTGTCGCTGCTGTAGCACTTTCTCCACACAAGTCCAAAGGTCCTCAGAGCTAAAACAAAGTCCAAAGTTCTCACGGGGGTGGTAAAGGAGTCCATGTTTCCTCTCAGCCTTTCCACGATTTCTAAAACACGTCTTCTTGGTAAGAGATGGCCTCCTCTGCCCAGCGCTGGGACTTATGGGGTGATGGTGCTGCATTCTGATTGGCAGAGGGCATTGGAAGGAGTTCTTAGAGGGGTCACACGACCCTCTTCTGGGTGGTTCACCCCATCCCAGAACCTGCCCTATTTTGGTCAAATCTCCTTTCGGGGCAATCCTCTGCAGCCAAAACCCATCGCGATTGGTAGAGAGTGTTGGGAGGAGTTCTTAGAAGGGTCACACGAACCACTTCCGGACTGGTCACCCCACCCCAGAATTCCCCCCAATTGGTCAAATCTCCTCTCGGGGTGGTCCCCAGTGGCTGAAACCCCTCCTGATTGGTAGAGGGTGGTGGTAGGAGTTCTTAGAGGGGTCACACGAACCTCGGAACTCCCCCTGATTGGTCAAATCTTCTCTCGGGGCATGCCTATCAAGGGCAAAACCCATCCTGATTGGTAGAGGACAGTGGGAGGAGTTCTTAGAGGGGTCACATGACACACCTTGCTTCCGGTCATGTGTCCGCCTTGACCCCGGAAGTAATACCCCCATGGGTTGGGACTTCCAATGACCGGTGGGCAGGGCTTATTGGGTTAAGGTGTGGGGTTAATGTTTGATTGACAGTAGGGCCCTGTGGCGGGGCCAGGCTGCCCCGCCTTCACCCGGAAGGAGTTAAGCCCCAGGGAGTGACAGCGGAAGTCCCGCCTCCCTGGGCGGACTGGGCATGCTCCAAGTGCTATAGGAGTATAAAGGGAGGGAGACCAGCTCATTCTGGGCTGGATCCCGTAGGAGAAGGACTTGCCGGGGAAGCTCTTGCCTCGGACTAGCCACAGCCGTTGGCTGCGCTGGGAAGAGACGCCGTCCACGGCCCGCCGGCGCCGACCCAGGGGACGACCGAACCCGCCGAGTACCAAGGACCCGACGACTCCTGGGAGACCCCAACGGAGACTCTGGTAGGAACGGACCCCAGGAGGGTGACAGAGTGGTATATTCCCCCCACCCCCCCCCGGGGGAAACTCAGTGTGTTTCGGTCGGAACCCCCCCCCTGAGTTGGTGAAAAAGCCCTATGCTATGGTTAGGGCCCTGGCTTGGGGCCCCCCTACTGGGGCTGTCACACCCCAATGACATGGACTCTGGCTGCTAGGCCGCGCTGCCCTCCGCCCGAGGGTTGCTTCCGGGACTCTGGCTGCTAGGCCGCGCTGCCCTCCGCCCGAGGGTTGCTTCCGGGACTCTGGCTGCTAGGCCGCGCTGCCCTCCGCCCGAGGGTTGCTTCCGGGACTCTGGCTGCTAGGCCGCGCTGCCCTCCGCCCGAGGGTTGCTTCCGGGACTCTGGCTGCTAGGCCGCGCTGCCCTCCGCCCGAGGGTTGCTTCCGGGACTCTGGCTGCTAGGCCGCGCTGCCCTCCGCCCGAGGGTTGCTTCCGGGACTCTGGCTGCTAGGCCGCGCTGCCCTCCGCCCGAGGGTTGCTTCCGGGACTCTGGCTGCTAGGCCGCGCTGCCCTCCGCCCGAGGGTTGCTTCCGGGACTCTGGCTGCTAGGCCGCGCTGCCCTCCGCCCGAGGGTTGCTTCCGGGACTCTGGCTGCTAGGCCGCGCTGCCCTCCGCCCGAGGGTTGCTTCCGGGACTCTGGCTGCTAGGCCGCGCTGCCCTCCGCCCGAGGGTTGCTTCCGGGACTCTGGCTGCTAGGCCGCGCTGCCCTCCGCCCGAGGGTTGCTTCCGGGACTCTGGCTGCTAGGCCGCGCTGCCCTCCGCCCGAGGGTTGCTTCCGGGACTCTGGCTGCTAGGCCGCGCTGCCCTCCGCCCGAGGGTTGCTTCCGGGACTCTGGCTGCTAGGCCGCGCTGCCCTCCGCCCGAGGGTTGCTTCCGGGACTCTGGCTGCTAGGCCGCGCTGCCCTCCGCCCGAGGGTTGCTTCCGGGACTCTGGCCGCTAGGCCGCGCTGCCCTCCGCCCGAGGGCTGGGTTACAGACTCCTGCCGTCAAGCCGCGTCCCCTTGAGGAAAAGGGGATGTCACAGACTCTGGCCGCTAGGCCATACTGCCCTGGACCGACGGACTATTTGACGGACGGTGGCGGATAGTCCACACCGCTCGCAACCTTAAGGGCGTGGACCGTCACAGGCCCTTATACTACTCACGCCCGCTACCCAGAATTGGAAGAAGAGAGAGGCAACTATAATACTGGGCAGTATTCGCCGTTGTCCTACTGCTCAGATGCTGTAAGTGAGAGAAGGATGAGGCCCTGTAAAGTAGCCTGGGTTGATTTTTATTACTCAAAGCGTTTTTATTACACATCAGGACATCTAGTCATTCTGATGGACATGTAGCCTCTGGACAAGCTCAGTGATAAGCATGTACATTATACTGCTTGCTCAGGGGTCATTACTATAGTAACAGCCAAGTACCGGCCCAGATCCTCAAATGCACCTGAGCTCTAGACTCTGGGTTGTTACAAGACAGCATAATTTAGAACAGCCATTGCTGCACTGGAGATTGCTGTAGCACAACGCACACTGTGTGTCCCATCTTCTGTTTCCAGCTCACACCCCATATACTTGGGTGGGAAGCTAGGAGTTGGTGACATACAGCCAGCTACACTGGCTGTTCACTATATATGCTAGTTCTCTGTGTTAGGGATTTGCACATGCTGGGGAATTCCTAGCTGCCTCTTAGGGCAGCTTTATGGCTACTGTGCTGCCCTATGTTGCAGTGGAGCAGGACAAAAAGGTGACTTTACCACTAACCCCACCCCTATTTATGCACCTACATGTGGTTGTTAGGAGTCAAAGTTTAGGTATCCAGGTTTGGAAAATTCACTCACCTGGCATAAAGTTGTCTGCTGTCAACCAAAGGACAAATATGCCTATAAACATCATAGTCCCCTTGTTTTTCAAATATCTATTTTAAACACCACAATGCTGATCGAGATTTAATCAGCACGGCTGCAGGTGGCTATAATGAGTATTTAGGCATCTAACTGCAGATTTTAGTGCTTAACTTTAGCCACCCAAGGCCTTTGTATTTGTATTGCCCAATCCTATGAGTTGCTGAGTGTTCTCAAACTCCCACTGATGTTATTGGGAGATAAGGATGCTCTGCCCTTCAGAGAAGGCGCTCAGCAGATAGAACTCATCCTCCAAAGTTAGCTACTATGATCCTCCACCACACAGGAAAAGGTCACTGAATGGTCAGGCTTCTAGTCTCCATCACCACCTCATTCTCCAGTTTACTGTCCCCCTGGGTTCAGGGCCTGTGGGGATTCACCAGGCAGCAGTTAGCAGAGGCGGGCGAAAGGCAGAGGGAGTCTGGGATGTTATTGCTTATAGCTCTCAATGGGGAGACAATGTTCCTGTAGCAGTTGAATATTGGAAGGAAATCAATAGAGATCCCTGCTGAATTGACACATTCCGCTCATTCAAAAGCGACTATATTAAGTAATATGGGTTCCCCTAATCTTGTAGTGTTTCCTGTTTTGGTGATTGCTTTCTATACCGTATCCAGCAGCTTATTCCCGGCCCATGTTATCAGATTGGTATTCCCTAGTATTCGCCACTCTGTTTATGTGTATTAAGGGGCACTGGACAAATACTCATGACTCTTCACATTTCTTTTTCAGGTGCTGGCCAAGTATCTCACAAAGAAGGTCATATGTAAATAACCCAGCCCTAGATTTTGGATTTACTGTGCACACATTTCCTACTAAACTGTTTGAAGTATCTGTTTCAATTGCTCAGAGTCCTGATTTCTTCTTTCAGAGAAATTGGGGGCTTCCTGCATGTCCACTGTAACCATGATTTGGGGGCTTCCTCCCTTACCCTTTCTCTGCAGAGATGGAAGAAGACCTCAGTTCAGTGCCTCTCTGGGGTTTCTAACCACTCTTCCAGGATCCCCACTGTGACGAAATGGGGGATTTTCTTATATTTTCATGGTTTTCCAATGGTTTGCATGCAGAGGGAGTGGGACTCAGTGCCCCTGGGTGTTACTGGTTTAACGAGGTGAGGGGATAGTTTGTTGTTACAGAGGACCGGAGAGGGAACTTGGGACCCCAGCCGATGGCCTGGAAGATGGACACCCCAGCGACCGCTGACCTGATGACCCAGAGACCCAGCTGAGGAGACGCAGCCGGTTCTAGCCAGTGGGAGGACAATGGGCTGTGAAGAGAGGACCCCATGACCCAACCAGCCGGTTCCAGCCAGAGGAGGGCAGAGAGAAAGGAGGCCCAGACGACCCTGTTTACCTGGAGAGAAGACAATGGACAGAGGGGGGCTTGGGGCCGGTGATCTCAGATGCAGCTGGGAAGCAGGGGGGCTCTGGGCTGGAGAGGAGGAGCAGGCAGAGCCCACCTGGATGCAAGGAGACTGGGATGTGCCGTGCTGAGGGAGGCCAGGCCTGAGGCCCTGAGTGTTTCCTGTGTTGTGTTCAATGCTCAATAAACCCTCCTGTTTTACGCTGTCTGAGAGTCACTCCGGTCTAGAGAACAGGGTTGCATCGTCCCCTTCAGGGGGAGGGAGGCCCCGGGGGGTCCAGAGTGAGTGGACTCCCTGAGGGGGCCCACGGCGAGAGACAGACGTGCTAAGGCTCAGAGGTGTGGCTCCAGGAGGTGGAGGGGCCTAACCCCGAGAGAGAGTGGACCCCCGAGAAGGGCTGTCTCACTGAAAGGGGTGCCCCCCCCCACGGACCGCACAGGGCCACGAGTGGGCACGATCTGTGAGTCCGTGACACCCACAAAGCTAGATCTAATCCCTGTAGTTAGTGATCTGGGGTCTGGTTCTTAATCATATTCTCATCTTTGTTTTTCTGGGAATTCAGTGTTGCTGATGAATTCTGGGTTGTAAGTGGAATGGACTGTGTTCTGGTGAGTTATCCTCCCTCCTGTCTAGTCTATTTCTGGGTCAGAAGGCTATCTGTGAACCGCGTCTGTTTACTTACAGGCTTAGGATAGGTGCCTGTAATAGTGTGTGAGGGAAGGCATCTCTGCTTTTCTAAGCCAAGTCCCTGTTTGTGTACTGCAAGACTTTATCCGAGAGGAACCATTGGATTCCCTAGCTTCCCCCACTGCACTACAAGGGAACGACTGTCATTGGGTATCTGATAGGGTATGTCCTGCTGTGCTCACTGGTCTTGTGATGTCTCCGTATCAGGGACCAGCTCATTTTGTTAATAATTCACATTGGACTAGAGCTGGGTGAAGGCTGCAGGGTCAGTTCGCTGTGGGGCTCACCAGTTAAACTCCACAGTTCAGAGAATCCTAGAAATGTAGGGCTGGAAGGGTCCTAGAAAGATCATCCCGTCCGGCACTATACTTAGACCGTCCCTGACAGCTCTTTGTCTAATGGGTTCTTAAAAACCTCAATGATGGGGATTCCACAACCTCCCTTTGAGGCCTATTCCAGAGCTTATCTATCTTTATAGTGAGAGAGTTTTTCCTAATAGCTAACCTAAATCTCCCTTGCTGCAGATTAAGCTGATTCCTACTTCTAGTGCACATGGAGAACAGTTGATCAGGGTCCTCTTTGTAACAGTCCTTAATATATTTGAAGACAGTTTGAACATATTTGAGGTTTGGCTAAGATAAAGAGGCCCCTGGAGGCGGGAAAGCAGGTTACAGGGGTATGTGTGCAGCTTTCTTGGGGTGCCCAGGCTCTGAGTCACCTTGTTACCCATCTGGCGAGAGGAAGATTTTCTCAGGGAGCTGATATCCAGTCAAGCATAACATCACCGGTCTGTTAGCCATCCTACCAATCTCCACAGGGCTCTGCCAGCCCTTGCTCTGCCTTGCACAGTAACAGTAGTTGCACCGCAGCCCCCAAGCCCCTCTGAAAGTGTCCCCCAGTAGCATCGGGTTACTGTCACAGGACACTCACAGAAATTACCAGGGAACAGAATCCAAACAGCTTATTGGTACAGCTCAAGATCAGACCTTTTATAGCATCGCAGCAATGAGATATATGTATAGTGGAACAATCCTAAATTTATTATATCAAAGATTAAGATTTAAGAGGTACTGAGTCAGGATAATGGGAACAGAACTGGTTACATATAAAATGAAAATCTAAATTTAACATTAACAGGCTAAAATCAATTATTACAGCGTTTTTCACCTAAAGCAATCTCCCAGCAGCATTAACCAACATGCCTGGGATCCAACTTTCCTGAGGAAGGAGACAGGCTTTTTGCATGCTGTTACCAGATGTGCCCGTCACTTTGGGGTAGGCTCATTGATTAGGGTTACTCTTCTGGGGGAGGGGGGTCTGTAATTCTATCAAGGTGCTGCTTGTGTCACTTGTGTGTTCATATGGAGCTCTACTTCCTTCTGCAAGTCCCCTCCCAATGGAGCTACCCTGCAGGACCTAGGTTCCCCAGGGCTGGGTTCCTCCAGCCCTAGAACTAGAGCGTCCCCTACCACATTGGCTGGGAGAGTGCATGCAATGAGCCAGCCAGCTGAGCCAGTGTCTTCCCCCAGGGAGAGCGCCCCCTACCACCTAGGCTGGGAGAGCACATGTAATGAGCGGCGAGTCTGACAGCCCCAGCTGGCATCCACCCTGGGCTGGGACGCCCCCATCCCCAGAGCACCTGGGCTGCTCTCAATCCAACACCTGCAGCCAGGAAGGGGTTGAAGTCAGGTCAGCCCAGCCCAGGTGAAAACCTGAGTCCCATGGAGGGGTCAGAGGCAGCTGGTCAGGTCTTGCTTGGCCCCTGTGGAAACAGCACGGCTGCTGGCCTGGACAGCGCCCGTCCAGAGCGCTGGGATGCCTGAGTCATTTTTGCTGCAGGAAGGGCATGGACGAGGCTGAGAGTAACAGGGGTGCCCATTACCCTGGCGTGGAAGGGGTTAAACACAGCAGGGAGAGTTGGTCCCTGCTATGCCCTGGGCTAGGCGGAGAAGCTGGGGTTCCCCAGCCAGGGTCTCCAAGCACCCCCCCAGCACAGGCCTCACTCTCCTGTACAAGGCCCGTCCAGCCTCCACGGCCATCCAGTCGATGGCAAAGTCCATCTGGCGCACGAATGGGGACATGCGGGCGGCCACAGTATGGCCAACACTCAGCACCACACTGGGCTGTTCCCGCACAATCCTGGGGAGAGAGCGGGCAGCTCGTCAGTGCACAGGTGGCCCCGTTGCTGCCAGTGCGCTGCTGACTGCAGCCGCCCCCTCCCTGAGTCACCCACCTCCTCTGGAACAGAGCCAGCCAAGAAAACATGGCACCTGGACCGATCCCAGCCCAGGGCAGGAGAATCCAGGCCCATGCAACAGGTGCACGATTGGAGGACTGGGACATGGGGCCTTTCCCCTCTAGGGGGAGGCAGCTCCAATCCAGCCCAGGGCAGGGGACTGGCTGGTTTATGGGGGTGGGGAATGGGACACGGTGCCTTTCCCCCCTAGGGGGCACTGGCCCCAATCTGACCCAGGCCACCAGTCTAGATGGAAGTGGGGTGGGAGGTGGGCAGAGCCTGCCCACAGGATGTGGAGGGGAAGGGGGACACCAACTCGTAGAAGTCCGACGTGGAGATCTTGAGGAAAGTGCAGTCACGCTTGGCCTTGATGGTGAAGATGAGGGGCTCCCCGGTCAGCACAGCCAGCTGGCCCACCATCTCTCCAGGCCGTGGCAGAAAGAGGCACACATCCTCCGCCTTGTCAATCATGCGCTGGTAGACGTGTAGGGAGCCCCACAGCACGAAGTGAAGGCTGACGTCCTGTTGGGGGATGGGGGCAGAGGATAGAGAGGAACGTCAGCACCAGAGTGAGGGGCAGGCCTGCCCCCAAGGTGTGCACCCACAGATAGGCGGCCAGGAGACCTGGGGGACAGCCTACAGCTCCGGCTGAGCCTGAACTCTCTGGAGCACCCCACTAACCTTGGCAGAGCCACAGCCCAGCATAAATTCCCCCAGCTCCATGGAAACCAACCCCTCCCCATTCCAGCTGTGCGGGGGTTTAATGTTTCCTAGGCCTGAGGCCCAGCACCCGGGGGGGGGGAACGAATGGGGGGGGGCTGCCATCCCACCTGCCCAATAGGCATGTAGCCCGGGGGGGGGGAACGAATGGGGGGGGGCTGCCATCCCACCTGCCCAATAGGCATGTAGCCCGGGGGGGGAACGAACGGGGGGGCTGCCATCCCACCTGCCCAATAGGCATGTAGCCCGGGGGGGGGGGGGGAGCGCACAGGGAACCTCTGGCGAGGGCGCTGCCAAGCTTCCCTCCCCGCCCCACCTCTGCCTCCTCCCCTAAGTGCGCCGCGTCCCTGCTCCTCCACCTACCTCCCAGCACTTGCCGCCACAAAGTAGCTGTTTCGCGGCGGTACAAGCTCCAGGAGGGAGGGGAAGGAGCGGGAATGCGGTGTGCTCAGGGGAGGAGGCGGGGGTTGGCAGGGGATTTGGCGAAGGGGTTGGAATAGGGGTAGGGAGAGGGCAGAGTTAGGGCGGGGACTTTGGGGAAGGGGTTTGAATGGGGGCAGGGCATGGGCGGGAGGGAGCAGGGCAACGGTGGAGTCAGGGCGGGACCAGGCGCAGAGGGTGGCAGCACCCACCGGCGCCAGCAGAAGTCAGCACTTATGGCCACAGTGCCATTGACCTCCACAAGGAGGGACTCAGCGTGAGAGGCTGAGGAAGCAGCAAGGCCCTGTGACGCTGGCAGACCAGGTGTCAGCTCATGCCAAGGCCCCCAGGCCTCACTGAACACTGACAAACGCAGAGCCGGGAACCAGGCTGGCTCACCAGTGTGTTCGCACTGTTAGAATAGATGTGAAGTTGATGCGAATGTGTTTGGTGTTCAGAAATGCTGAAATGCTTGTAGGATGCTGATCTCACTTATCACATCACTGGAGCCCATGGTGTAGTTACATCAAGCGTTAGCATTGTAAACCTCTTATTGTGTAACTCAACTTCCTTGATCCCACACACACCCCGCCCCCAGACACACCCATGAAGGGGAGCCAAGCACCGACCGACACTCGTTCCATCTGTGTGAGCTCTGGGGGAAGGAAATAAGGCCTGACCAGAAAGATCTGTATCACTGCCGGGGACTGGCATTCAGGGAAGGCAAGATTTCTAAGCATAAGCAAGGGATCCACCAGCAGCTTAGCTTGGGTTAGCCCTAAAGGTCGCATAGAGCAGCAGTTCTCAAACGTTTGTATTGGTGACCCCTTTCACACAGCAAGCCTATCAGTGCACCCCCCTTATAAATTAAAAACATTTCTTATATTTAAAACTATTATAAATGCTGGAGGCGAAGTGGGGTTTGGGGTGGAGGCTGACAGCTTACAACCCCCCAGGTAATAAGCTTGCAACCCCTTGAGGGTTCACGGCCCCCAGTTTGAGAACCCTGGTATAGAACTTGCACATTACAGCAGCTTCTACTGCCTTTTGGAACCTGACTGTACCTCACTTGTGTGCGTCTGTTACCTGCTTTCACCTAGTGAATAACTCTG
The DNA here is from genome assembly GCF_028017835.1 of Emys orbicularis. Lineage (NCBI taxonomy): Eukaryota > Metazoa > Chordata > Testudines > Emydidae > Emys > Emys orbicularis. The sequence goes on from NC_088701.1 coordinate 10,100,341, forward strand.
TTTTTTTCCCTACTTAATAAATCTTTAGTTAGTATCACAGGATTGGCTACAAGCATTGTCTGTGGTTTGAGATCTGAGGTACAATTGACCGGGGGTAAGTGACTAGTCCGTTGGGTGAGGGAGTAACCTGAATACTGCTGTGATTCTTGGTGTAAGGGCCCATCTATCACAAAGGCCGGCTTGCCTGGGTGGCAAGCTAGACCCAGGTGCAGCCAAGGACTGTCTGTGACTCCATGGTAAGGCTGTTATAGTGCTTTAGGAGTTCATGCTTGTTACTTGGTGAAATCTTTACAGAGCACAGAGCCTGTTTGGGGTTCGTGCCCTGGTTTGTACAGTCTGCCCTGACGTTGGCACACACGTTCGTGAGCCACTCCAGGCAGCTTGGCAGCCCCATGACCCTGCTCCTCATGCAGCCATCAGCACCGGTGCAGAGTGGGTGAGGTGCCCCCTCCCCAGCAGGCAGCATGTCCTGCCCACTCCACACTGGGGCTGCTGCAGGGCGGTGGGGATCAGGCCCCAGCTGCCAAGTGACAACAGCAGCACCAGCTCAGAGCACCTGCTACCTGCTTAGCTTGGGTTAGCGCTGAAGGTCGTATTGGTGACCCCTTTCACACACCAAGCCTATCAGTGCAGACAGGAGTCCTCCCCTCTTGCGCTCTCCTGCTCGTGCTTCCCCCCGGTATCCCATTTCCCCACTTACCTCAGGGCTTTGGTCTCCTTCCCCCGGTGAACCTAGTTTAAAGCCCTCCTCACTAGGTTAGCCAGCCTGCTTGCGAAGATGCTGTTCCCTCTCTTCGTTAGGTGGAGCCTGTCTCTGCCTAGCACTCCTCCTTCTTGGAACACCATCCCATGGTCAAAGAATCCAAAGCCTTCTCTCCGACACCACCTGCGTAGCCATTCGTTGACTTCCACGATTCGACGGTCTCTACCCAGGCCTTTTCCTTCCAAAGGGAGGATGGATGAAAACACCACTTGTGCCTCAAACTCCTTTATCCTTCTTCCCAGAGCCATGCAGTCTGCAGTGATCCGCTCAAGGTCATTCTTGGTAGTATCATTGGTGCCACGTGGAGAAGCAGGAAGGGGTAGTGATCCGAGGGCTTGATGAGTGTTGGCAGTCTCTCCGTCACATCGTGAATCCTAGCTCCTGGCAAGCAGCACACTTCTCTGTTTTCCCGCTCGGGGCGGCAGATAGATGACTCAGTCCCCCTGAGGAGGGAGTTCCCAACCACCACCATCCGCCTCCTTCTCTTGGGAGTGGTGGTTGTGGAACCCCATCCGTAGGACAATGCATGGAACCCTCTAGCTCCCTCTCCCCAGCAGTATCTTCTGTGTGCAAGCTGGGCTCTGCCAAGTCTAGCCGCCCCTAGTGGCGGCTAGCAGCACTTCAGTCCATTTCTGTGGGGGGAAAGGAAATTTTGCACGCACAACATTAATTTCTGCAAAATTTTGCGTTACGCGGTGGCGCAGAATTCCCCGATGAGTAACCATTCTGGCAATATAAAGAAGTCTTAATTGACTAAGAATGGGAAGAATTAACTGACAATGTGCTTAGTTGTTACATTTCTGCTCTGCCTCAGGGACAGAGCCTGCCTCATGCAGCTCTATCCCCCCACAAGCTCGGGATGCTGCAACCGTGAGCAAGAGGGACAGAGTGAGTCTCTCTCGCTCATTTGCATGCAGGGCGCCCTCCCCCCCCACGGATGCACACATGCCCAGCCTCTCCCCTGGTGGATGTGCATCTCTGCCAGCTGCTCCCAGAAGACGTGCCCAGGCTGCTGGGGAATGCGTCTTCCCCACAGATTTCTTTGCTCCTCCATTTCTCTAGGGGAGAGGGGGCAAGGAAATCTGCAGACAGTATGAATTGTGCGCCCTTGGAGGGGTGCAGAATTCCCCCAGGAGTAAGTTGTAGATCCTTTTGCTTCTCCCCACTGTCTGGCTTCTACCACCCCCTTTTCCCCAATTCTCAACCTTCTACATTTCATTGTGGTTGCTTCCTCCTCTTCATTGCCTGGGGAGCATTGAGAGCACAAGAGTCTCCTGCTATCAATTCTGGTGCCTTGCAGTACAGTAACCCACAGCACTGGGAGGCTCAATTGCAGGGACAGTTTATTCTATATAGGTTTGTATGCCATGCTGATCACCATAGTATCTGAGCAGCTTCCAGTAGTGCATTAAGCACTGTGACTACACATCTGTTACATGTTTTGTCCTGCTTATTAACCTGTGCCACCCTGGGCTGGAGGATGCCCAGTACAGACAATCTTTGGAAAATTCAGCTGCCAAACTCTACAAGCCTCTACTGAAATTTTCTTCAAATGTAGGCGTTTGTTGATGGGAACAGTAAAAGGCACGTCCCTGGTAAGACAGCCACCCCCTTCCAGATTCCAAGGTCTTGTTCCAAGGCATGAGGGTGCTAGAGTTTCTCAGTGAAACAGTTATAAGAATTCTTTTCACATGGACAAAACATTTTTCTCTAATCTTGTTCTTGGGAATGGCTGACCTGTTTTACCTGAAATTTCCCCCCCAAAAGTCAGCCTGAGGCAAATACTAGGCATGAGGAATTTAGTCAATTATAGAGTTCAGGGGACCATCACATCATCTAGTCTGACCTGTATATCACAGGCCACCAATGCCACCCACACAACCCGACAACTGAAATTAAACTGAACTATTATGACCTTCAGGAGAATAAACTATTGTGTGCCATAGGCAGAGAATAGAAAAGACTGGGGTGCACCAATCCCTGAAGCTCCTGCAATGGAGGGAATTAAGTGAGCGATACATGGATAATCCCTGCAAGTGGCCCACACCCCACACTGGAGAGGAGAGGAAAGCATAAAAAAAAAAAAAAAAAAATCCAAGGTCGCTGCCGATCTGACCTGGGGGAAAATTTCTTTCCAACCCCACATATGACTATTAGTTAGACCTGGAACATGTGAGCAAGAACTAGGGTTACCAGGTGTCTGGTTTTCTACCAGAAAGTCCGGTCAAAAAGGGAACCTGGCAAGGTGTTCGGTGACCACGGGCGGGGGAGATGCCAGGTCTCATAGACTCATAGAAGAGGGTGGGGCCTCAAGGGAAAAGGCAGAGCTGGGGGGGCTTTGGGTGAAGGGGCAGGGCCTCAGGTGTGGTTACCAGCATTTAGAAGGTGGCAACCCTAGCAAGAACGAGTGAGCCAAGTATTCGAGAGAGAATTCTCATTACCATCTCAGAACACCAGTGTGTGTGTTATCTAGCTGTGGCTATCACTGAATGGCCATTTCATCTAACAGTTAGTCTGAGAAATCTATAAAGAACTGAAAACAAGGTCTCATAATGGAAAGTCATGGGCAATCTTAATTATACCTATAATAGTGTGAACAAGCTTCTAGATTTATGTTAACTAAGCTTGATATTTTCTGCTTCTATAAGAATCATATAATCATAGAATATCGGGGTTGGAAGGGACCTTAGGAGGACATCTAGTCCAACCCCCTGCTGAAAGCAGGACCAATCCCCAGACAGAGGTTCCTTTTCTCGCCTTACCTTTAAATTCAGAATTAATTTTAACTAGATTACTGGCTATCCCCTGGATAGAACAAAGAGGAGAAAATTTGCCAGGTGGCCATCTGAAGAGAACATTCTGGTTAGGGCCCTGTATATTCTGTGAATCTGCAGCCGTGGAATTAATTTTATAGTCCATCCTTGTTTTAAAATTGTGCTCCAGAATCTAAGCTTTAATTTAAAAAAGTATATTTCCTGCTCTTCATGATTGTGAAAGACTTTAATAAATGTTGGGTTTGAGGGGAGAAATCCTGGAGAAATTCCTTATTATTAATTATTTCAAGTTAAAATGAACACTTTTGAAATGGCTGAGTTGTGAACTGTGGCTTCAAATCGCTACAGAAAGAAAACAGGTGATCTAAACAATCTGGAAATAATGAAGGCCTTGTTAATACAGCAATGGCTGTGAAGCATGCTGCTGATGAAATTCTATTTCTGCCTCTTGCATCTTTTAGTAACTGTACTATACAGAGAACTGTCCAAGGATGGGTCCTCCGGTTTGCTTATTAAGCTAATTCACATTGCAACTATTTTACCTGTATTGTGATGTTTTTGTAGCAGTCCTGTTGAGCTATAAATATAATATGTTAAGCAGCCCAGCTTTGTTAAGATAAAAATGAGTTGGAGGAAGCTCAGCAAAACCTGTAGATTGCACAAGGTGATGCTCACCTGACTGTATCTTAGAATATCAGGGCTGGAAGGGACCTCAGGAGGTCATCTAGTCCAGCCCCCTGCTCAAAGCAGGACCAATCCCCAGACAGATTTTTGTCCCAGATCCCTAAATGGCGTCCTCAAGAATTGAACTCACAACCCTGGGTTTAGCAGGCCAATGCTCAAACCACTGAACTGTCTTTTGTATATTGTGTCCTATAAATGGGAATAAACTAGCTTGGAATAAATATTTTTATTCCATTATTTTTATCCAGTATCAGTAAATCTTTAATGTCTCCATAAGCCAGTTGCCCCATGTTTTCAGGCCAGATTTGAGTCTTTAGGCTTTTGTGTTGAAGGTAGTCAAGTGTCTTTTGACTTTTACCTACAGCAGATGGTGGTGTTGGGTACATCTTCCTCCCAAGAAAATTTGCTGTCTATTTTACACCGAGACTAAAAACTTTGTGTTAGTCATTGGTAGGACCTATTCATAGCTTGCATTGATTAGGGCAGTCCATCTGCTGTAGCTTCAGGAATAAAGGCGACCATCTCAACAAACGTGAGACTGAGGGCTTGTCTATGCTTGAAATGCTGCAGCGGTGCTGCTGTATGGATGAAGCTGGGCCTCTGTAGTGCTTCAGTGAAGACGCTACCTACGCCGACAGGAGGGCTTCTCACATTGATATAGGTCAGTGGCTCTCAACCTTTCCAGACTACTGTATCCCTTTCAGGACTTGGGGGATATGCAAGACAAATCAAAGTTTCACCTCACTTAAAAATTACTTGCTTACAAAATCACTTATAAAAATACATGTGTGTCACAGCAAACTCTTAGTGAAAAATTTCTAACTTTCTCATTTTTACCATATAATTATAAAATAAATCAGTTGGAATATAAATATTGTACTTACTTCAGTGTATAGCAGGGGTTCTCAAATTGGGGATCGGGAGGTTATTACAGGGGGGGTTGCGAGCTGTCAGCCTCCACCCCAAACCCCGCTTTGTCTCCAGCATTTATATTGGTGTTACAAATTAAAAACACGTTTTTATATATTTAAGGGGGTCACGCTCAGAGGCTTGCTATGTGAAAGGGATCACCAGTACAAAAGTTATAGAACCACCTGTGTATAGTATATAGAGCAGTATAAACAAGTCGTATGTATGAAATTTTAGTTTTGTACTGACTTTGCTAGCGCTTTTTATGTAGCCTGTTGTAAAACTAGGCAAATATCTAGATGAGTTGATGTACCCCCTGGAAGACCTCTGTGTACTTCCAGGTGTACATGTACCCCTGGTTGAGAACCACTAGTGTAGGTAATCCACTTCCCTAGAGGCAGTAGCTGGGTCGACCGGAAGAGCTTTCCTGTTGACGTACCATTGTCTACACTGGGAGTTAGGTCGGTATAATTGTGTCACTCAGGAGGGGTGGATTTTCCACACCCCTGAGCGATTTTAGTTATACTGTACTGACATAAGTTGCTACTGTAGACCAAGTCTCAAAGAGCTTAGCTTGTTTAGCCCAGCAAAACAAAGTACAAGAGGAGATATGATTGCTGTCCTATGAGTACATCAAGCAGATAAACACCAGGGAGGGTAGATATTTATTTAACTAAAGGACAATGTTGGCATAAGAACAAATAGGTATGAGTTTGGCCATGAAAAAATTTAGGCTGGAAATTAGAAGGTTTCAAACCATCAGTGAAATTCTGTAACAGACTCCCAGTAGTTGTCTGTTCAAATAACTTTGTTTTGAGAGAGATTGACATATTTGAATGGGCTTGTATGATGGGGTTGATTGTGGTGATGGGGACAGGGCTCTGCAGCCCTTGGATCCCTTCTAGTTTGTTTTATATTCCTAAAATCTGATTTCCCCCCCCCCCCTTCACAATGTATTCTTAGTGTGTTTTGTCTCCTTCTGAAGCATTGGAGATGGCCACAGTTGGATATGGGATGCAGGATGAAGTGGGTTGGTGCTCTGAGATGGAACTGAGAATTCTCATTTTGCTGCATCTGAAGAAGTGTTTTTTTTTTACCCACGAAAGCTTATGCCCAAATAAATCTGTTATTCTTTAAGGTGCCACTGGACTCCTTGTTGTTTTTGAGAATTCTCATGGTCTCTCTCCCTCTCTCATATATATGCTTGTCTTGCTGGTTCTTGCTTACATGTTCAAGGTCTAACTGATCACTGTATGTGGGGTTGGAAAGGAATTTCCCCCCAGGTCAGATTGGCAGTAGCCTTGGGCTTTTTTGCTTTCCTCTGCAGCGTGGAATGCAGGTCACTTGCTGAGATTGTGTATATATCACTTAATTCATTCCTTCCCCATGCAGGGGCCTCACCAATAGGTGCACTCCAGTCCCTTTCATTCTTTGCCTGTGGCCCACAATAGTTAAGTTTCCTGAAGGTTGTAATCCTTTGGTCTAATTTCAGTTGTTGGGCTTAGTGTGTGGAAAGCTAGATGGTGTTGGTGGCCCATGATATACAGGAAGTCAGACTAGATATGGTGGATGGTTTTCTGGCCTTAAATTCTGACTGTAAGTGAATTAACTCTCTGATGTATGAAGATAATGTTGCACTGAGCTCTTAATGTATGCAAACACATTACAGCACAGTGATCAGCAAACAGTTTGGGTGTGTCCACATTAGAAGAGTTTTTACTATGGCCAGATCTACATTATAAACTTATATCAGTATAACCGTGTTGCTCAGGGGTGTGAAAAATCCACACCCTTGAGCAATGTAGTTATACCAACCTAACCCCTGGTGTAGACAGTGATATGTTGATGGGAGAGCTTCTCCAAAACACATAGCTACCATCTCTCAGGGAGGTGGATTAATTATGACAACAGGAGAAGCTCGCCTATTGGCGTAGTTGCATCTTCATTAGAGTGCTACAGCGGCACAGCCGCAGCACTGTATGTGTAGATGTTTATTATGTGTTAATTCAGATGTGGTAAAATCCTAGTGTGGAAAAGGCACTTTGTGTTTTTCACCCTTAACTGGTTGAAGAAAACACTAGAGGGAGCGCAGGGTTTACCATGACCAGTTAACGCCTATAAAAACTGCCTTGCCAAATTCACATTTTAAAATTGTTAGTTAACACATGGTAAAAACCACCTTTTTGGGGGGGGGGGGGGGGGCTAGTGAAGACAAGGCTTTAGTTTATAACTGTATTGTATCTTCCTGGTTTCACTGCTTCCCAGCCCATCTTCTCTCTGCTCTACTTCAATAAATGCCACTACCCAAAGAGTAGTAAGATGTAAGAGCTTTGGGGGATAAAGGCAATGTGTTACTCCTGGGGGAATTCTGTACCAATAAATTAAACATTCTGTGCACAATATTTTAAAATCCTGCAAATTTTGTGTCAAAATAACACCATAGAATCATGCCAGTTTTGATTATGTTGGTAGTTTATTTCATAATACCTGTCAGTAAGTATATCTGTAACAATACAGGCACACACAAAAATTCCCCCAGAAGTAGAGTTAAAGAAACCCCATACGACAACCCAGTCCCTGTTTCTCTGCCCTGTCTCCCCCAGAGCCCAGCCATGGCTCTCCGCAGCCCAGACACTCACCACCTCCCTCCTCTTCTCCCCTCCCCCCCCCCCCCCGACAGTCACATCTTGACCCCCCCCAGAGGCCAGCTACAGGCCTCCCCACGGGCCCAGACACTCACACCACGTCTCTCCAGAGCCCAGTCCCCCCCACCCCCCCCAGCCCAGACACTCTCAGACCCTACCCCTCTAAACCCCAGGGATCCAGAGGGAGAAACAGCCTGATGCTGGATCCTGGGTTGGCAGAAAGTTTCCTGCACGCCGCAGCCTCCTTTCTTCAGGGCGTGCTGGGAACTGCAGCTGCCAGGAACCCTCCAATTCCCTCCTCCTCTCTCCCTCCTCCTCCCCCCCCCCCCCGCCCCACCTTGTCTTCTGTTTGCAAGCTGGGCTCTGCCTGGTCCAGTGGCCACCTTGTGGCAGCCAATACCTCTGCAGCCTATTCTGTAGGAGAAAAAGGAAATTCTGCAGAAACAACATTAAATTCTGCATTGCGCAGTGGTGCAGAATTCCTCAAGGAGTAATGTGTACTTTAAATAGATGAGGGCAGTTAGTGCTGTTGGATATTTGAGTAGAGAACACAGGGGTAGCAGAGGATATTCCAGAATACATCATTCTAAGTCTTCCTATGGTTTCAATTATGTCACAGCACAAGGCATTCTGAATTACCGCCAGCATAACACAAACCAGTGAGGATTTCAGAGAAGGAAAGCTAGTTATGAGGGAACATAAGAACGGCCATACTGGGTCAGACCAAAGGTCCATCTAGCCCAGTATCCTGTCTTCTGACAGTGTCCAATGCCAGGTGCCCCAGAGGGAATGAACAGAACAGGTAATCATCAAGTGATCCATCCCCTGTCGCCCCTTCCCAGCTTCTGACAAATGGGCTAGGGACACCATCCCTGCCCATCCTGGCTAATAGCCGTTGATGGACCAATTCCTCCATGAATGTATCTAGTTCTTTTTTGAACCCTGTTATAGTCTTGGCCTTCACAACATTCTCTGGCAAGGAGCTCCACAGGTTGACTGTGCATTGTGTGGAAAAAAATACTTCCTTTAGTTTGTTTTAAACCTGTTGCTTATTAATTTCATTTAGTGACCCCTAGTTCTTGTGTTATGAGATGGAGTAAATAACACTTCCTTATTTCCTTTCTCCACACCAGTCATGATTTTATAGATCTGTATCATATCCCCCCTTAGTCGTCTCTTTTCCAAGCTGAAAAGGCCCAGTCTTATTAATCGCTCCTCATTTGGAAGCTGTTCCATATCCCTAATAATTTTTGTTGCCCTTTTCTGAACCTTTTTCCAATTCCAATATATCTTTTTTGAGATGGGGTGACCACATCTTGACACAGTATTCAAGTTGTATAAGCCAAACTTCCCTATTGAAGATGCAAATTAGTTGGTCCTTGAAATTTTTGTAAATTGCCAATGCTGCCGTTAACTGAGCTGTTTGAGTGGCCCTTCAGAACCTGGACTAGTGCCAAGTAACTGGAAAAGAAATTTTTTTCTCAGGGTTCTAGTTGCCTAGAAATGTTTGGCTGGGTATGTCTTTTTGCTTTAGGACAAGGTTAAGCTAATTAAGTTACTTAGAATAGTGAAGAGTCCATGAAAAGGACACTTCGGCTTAGTTTAATCTAGTGACTACAGCTTCCCAGTTTTGACTGAAATGTGAATTAAAATCACATACCAGCATCTTTGGAACCTGCTTATCTCCATTTGTTCCTATTTAAAGATGGTCTGGTTCTAACTTCCAAGATTTTCTTTCTTTGAGAATTCAGTTGCAAATGAAGGATGGACTTTTTAGAAGAGACAGTCTGAAAGGATATTCATAGTCCAATCCAGCAGTTGGATGGTGACGTTCACCTTGCCATATGTTGGAATGGAGCATGTAACTGCTGGTAGAAAGTAATTTTTCATTGGGGAAGCATACATTTTGTGCTCTGCTTCATCAGACAACTGAAAAGCACCATGAATGATGCTGCAGGTGCCTGTTATGCTTTCCTCTGACATCTATTAAATAGCAGTGTTTTTAATAATTTTTTGTATGTCTTGGGAAGGGGAAGTTGATATGCAAGTTGTAAACGTAAGTAGAATGGCCGATGACTCTAAAATGGGGTAGTAACTTCCCTTAATAAAATTGTCTTCCAGGATGTATTCTTCGTAAGAATGTCTTGCATACTGGCTGGCAAAAGTTGACCATAAGATTAAATTAAGGAGTCTGTCGAGGTCTGATATATCGTTCATTGTTGACAGTTGTATTGCAAGTGGCCTACACAATTTCTTTTTTTCACCTGGGTTTCACAATTGTCAATATCAATACCATTTCCAGCTGATGAAGGACATGACTTGTTTTAATTCCTAACTTGTGTTCTCTCTCGTCATGAAATTACAAAGATAATAGACTTCAAAAAAGAACTAGATAAACCCATGGAGGATAAGTCTATCAATGGCTATTAGCCGGGATGGGCAGGGATGGTGTCCCTAACCTCTGTTTGCCAGAAGCTGGGAATGAGGGATAGGGAATGGATTACCTGTTCCGTTCATTCCCTCTGGGACACATGGTATTGGCCACTGTCAGAAGACAGGATACTGGGCTAGACGGACCTTTGGTCTGGCCCAGTATCGCCGTTCTTGCATTCACTTTTTGTGTCTTGGAGTACAGTTTTAAATACACCTCTAAAGGGCATGGCACAGGTCCTGGGATGGAGAAACTTAATTTGTCTTGGGATCTTTAGGTCTAATACTAATGTAATATACACCTTTTTTTCGTACAGATCTTTCTTTCAATAATAAAAGCTGCAGAAATGAAGGTGAGAGGGTAACAACTGTGAAGAAAAACAGAACACATAAAGGGTCATCTCTGCTTCAAGGTAACTATCATACATTTTACTTCCTTGTGAGCCAGGCCATAATATTCAGGATGACATGACTTTCAGGCTGGATTTTTTTTCAATGGTGGTTTAGGGCATACAGCATGTCTGCAGGACCTTATGGAGGGTCTTCACTCATACCTTGAGGTTATGGCACAGCAGACTTTTTTTCGTGGTGGTGATGGGAAATTAAACCAATTACAACAATCTTCTTTTAATGCAGTTGTGTATAAATCTGAGCTTGTCATATCCTCTCAAGGCTGGTTTACACTTAACTATTAAGTCAACATACCTACAGTACTCAGGGATGTGAAAAATTAACCAGTGGAAGAATTCTTCTGTTGACCAAGCTATTGCCGCTTGGGGAAGTGGATTGCCTACATCAATGGGAAAAACCCCTTCTGTTGATGTGGGATGTACTTTAACGCTGCAGCGCTATGGCGCTGTGCCGCTGTAATACCTGTAGCGTAGACATGGCCTTAGTAACCTTGTGTTCTTTGAGTGCTTGCTCATGTTGATTCCAATTAGATGTATGTACGCCATGTGCATAGTCACTGGAAGGTTTTTCCCCTATGAGTACCCATCGGGTCAGCTCAGGCGCCCCTTGGAGTCACACCTTCATGGCACTGCGTATAGGGCCCTGCCGACCCACTGCCTCTCCTTACTGACAGTGACAGTTGTCAGAGTGTTCTCTTTTCTCTTGTTTTCGAACGATCCCCTAGTGTACTCGTAGTTCCTACCTGTAAATAGTTTCAGTAGTTAGTTAATAGTTTTTAGTGTAGTGTCATATTTGAACCCCCTCCTCTTGTTAGTCAGGATTCCCTTCCCCTGCCCGGGGCTAGGGCATGCCTCGGTCCCAGGGGTTTAAGCTATATGGGGTCTACCAAAAGCTGATGTCAAAGGGCGACCCGCACATGTCCTGCTTAAGGTGCTTGGGGAATCATAGAATATCAGGGTTGGAAGGGACCTCAGGAGGTCATTTAATCCAACCCCCTGCTCAAAGCAGGACCAATTCCCTACTAAATCATCCCAGCCAGGGCTTTGTCAAGCCTGACCTTAAAAACCTCTAAGGAAAGAGATTCCACCACCTCCCTAGGTAACCCATTCCAGTGCTTCACCACCCTCCTAGTGAAAAAGTTTTTCCTATTATCCAACCTAAACCTCCTCCACTGCAACTTGAGACCATTGCTCCTTGTTCTGTCATCTGGTACCACTGAGAACAGTCTAGATCCAGCCTCTTTAGAACTCCCTTTCAGGTAGTTGAAAGCAGCTATCAAATCCCCTCTCGTTCTTCTCTTCTGCAGACTAAACAATCCCAGTTCCCTCAGACTCTCCTCATAAGTCGTGCTCCAAGCCCCTAATAATTTTTGTTGCCCTCCGCTGGACTCTTTCCAATTTTTCCACATCCTTCTTGTAGTGTGGGGCCCAAAACTGGACACAGTACTCCAGATGAGGCCTCACCAATGTCGAATAGAGGGGAATGATCATGTCCCTCGATCTGATGGCAATGCCCCTACTTATACAGCCCAAAATGCTTTAGCCTTCTTGGCAACCATGGCACACTGTTGACTCATATCCAGCTTCTCGTCCACTGTAACCCCTAGGTCCTTTTCTGCAGAACTGCTTCCTAGCCATTCGGTCCCTAGTCTGTAACAGTGCATGGGATTCTTCCGTCCTAAGTGCAGGACTCTGCATTTGTCCTTGTTGAACCTCATCAGGTTCCTTTTGGCCCAATCCTCTAATTTGTCTAGATCCCTTTGTATCCTATCCCTACCCTCCAGCGTATCTACCACTCCTCCCAGTTTAGTGTCATCTGCAAAAGGGAAGAAGCTTCAGTGATACTGATAGCGCCAGCCTGGCCCCACCAGCGCTGGTACACCATGCTTGTGGAGCTGTCATTGGACACCCCAATCATCCCACCTTTAGTTCCGGACCTGATCACCCAGCACCACGGCCAGCTCCAGCATCCCAATCTCGAGTCTCTCCATCTCACGGTTTGGAAGCTGCATGGTTAAACCCGGTAGAGCTCACATGCTCAGATCCTGTTAGGGAGGTTCTCCTTGGCAGTAGGAAACCATCCACCAGGGCGACCTACTTGGCCAAGTGGAAGAGATTCTTGATCTGGTGTTTGCAGTCGTACCTCTCCGATGCAAACATCAATATCCTTTATTTTGGACTGTCTGCTACATTTAAAGAAGCAGGGCTTGTTGATTTCATCGATAAAGGTTCACTTGATGGCCATTTTGGCGTTCCACCCAGGAGTGGCAGACTGCTCGGTCTTCGCTAACCCAGTGGTGGAGTCGTTTTCTTAAAGCACTGGACAGGTTATACCCACAAGCTCGGCAACCGATCTCGGCATGGGACCTTAATCTGGTGCTTTCGAGGCCCATGGGGCCTCCATTTGAGCCCTTAGCGACATGTTCATTAGTCTATCTGTAATGGAAGGTGGCTTTCCTGGTCGCAATAATTTCAGCTAGTAGTGTGTCTGACTCAAGGCCCTCACATCTGACCCTCCTTATACCATCTTTTACAAAGACAAAGTGCAGCTTCGGCTGCACTCAGCCTTTCTCCCTAAAGTTGTGTCTCAATTTCATGCCAATCAAGTCTTTTTCCCTAAGCCTCACGCTAACAGCCAGGAGCAGAGGCTCCACTCTGTGGACTTTCGGCGGACATTGGCCTTTTCTATCAAGTGAATGACGCAGTTTCGTAAATCAAACCAGCTGTTTGTTGTGGTAGTGGGCAGGATGAAGGGCTTCCCGGTGTCCTCTCAAAGGGACCTGCCCCCGTGCTGATGGCACATTCTACAAGAGCGCAGGCTTCCTTGGTCGCATTCCTGGCCCAGGTCCCAACCCAATCCAGATCTGTAAAGTGGCAACGTAGTTCTCAGTCCACACTTTTACTTCTTATTATGCTGTTACCCAGCATGCCAGGGACGATGCAGTGTTCGGCAGAGCAGTGCTTCAGTCCAGCGGTTCCATGAACTCCGCCTCCTAGGTAAGGCTCGGGAGTCACCTACTTGGAATCAACATGAGCAAGCACTCGAAGAAAAAACAGTTACCTGCCTCTTGTAACTGTTGTTCTTTGAGATGTGTTGCTCATGTCCATTCCAGGACCCACCCGCCTTCCCCTCTGTCAGAGCAATCCGGCAAGAAGGAACTGGAGATGCGGCGGGTTGGCAGGGCCCTTTATGTGGCGCCATGAAGGTACCACTCCAAGGGGCACCTGAGCCGACCCAATGGGTACCGCTAGGGGAAAAACCTTTTGCTGACTGTCCACGCGACACGCACACACCTACTTGGAATGGACATGAGCAACACATCTCGAAGAACAGTTACAAGAGGTAGGTAACCGGTTTTTTACTTATAATTGAGTCAGTCTTGTACTACCTATGGTTATAACTTGCACCTCTGCTGGCTCTTCCTTAGCAGTCATGTGCCAGAGCCCTAATCCCCTCTGCTGGCCCTACCCAATGCCCCGTTTGACCTTTACATCTTTCTCTCAGTTGCCACGTAATCTGGCTTCTTTCTTTCTAGCGGCTACAATAAAGGTATGTGACTATATGAAGACCTATAGTAAATAGAAATTTCAATGGAAGTATGTAATAGACTAAAAACATTCCGAAAAGTGTTTTATTAATTATTGAAATGAATAGCAATACAGTATTGTTAGCCTTTTAACTATTGGAAAGCTTGTTTTGCTGCTTATTTAAATGTGACCTGCAAAGAAGAAATTTGGGTTTGTTATTAATCTCAGATGTATAAATGTGGCCTGAGAGTGTGTGTGTGTGTGTGTGTGTGTGTGTGTGTGTGTGTGAAATTTCTTCTTGGGTTTTTACATTAGCAGTTATTTATTATAAAGGTCTTTACATCTCTGTTGCTGGAAGATGTTAGAGAACTAGCTTGCTTTTATCATACAAGAGCCTGAAACCTGAGCCTTTGAAAAGAGAGAGGATTTTTTGTTCAGATAGTTTAATATTCTGGTTTCAGTTTAATGCCTGTTTAACAAACACTTGAAAGAAAAGCTCTCTATGAAAGTGTCAGCATTCTGCCCCATAAAGTACAGGCTAAGGCAGTGGGCAAACTATGGCCCACGGGTCAGATCTGGCCCGTCAGGGCTTTGGATCCAGCCTGCGGGATTGCCAGCCCTGTGGCGCAGTGGAGCTAAGGCAGGCTCCCTGCCTACACCCGCCCTGCGCTGCTCCCGAAAGCGGCCGGCACCATGTCCCTGCAGCCCCTGTGGGGGCGGGGGCCGCAGGGACGTGGTGACGGGGGGTGGGGGCAGAGGGCAGCGCACGGAGCCCTCTGCCCCCGCCCCCACAGGGGCCGCAGGGACATGGTGCTGGCCGCTTTCGGGAGTGGCGCGGGGCCGGGGCAGGCAGGGAGCCTGCCTTAGCCCCGCTGCGCGCCGCTGCCATCCTGGAGCTGCTCCAGTATGGGAGTGGCGCGGGGCCGGAGCCTGCACCCCAATCTCCTGCCCCAGCCCTACATTCATGGCCCTGCATGCAATTTCCCTACCCAGATGTGGCCCTCAGGCCAAAAAGTTTGCCCACCCCTGGGCTAAGGGCTGGTAGTCTGCACTGCAGAGGCTTTGCATGGTACAGCTGTGCAGTGGCTATGCAGCATATACTGGCAAAAGGCAAGTATAGTTGTCAATAGTTTAATTATATCTCCCTGAACGACAGCTGTGTGGTTAGGGGTGTGTGACTTTTTTGCTCTCCTAACCAATGTAGCTATGCTAGCAAAACTTTGTTGGATAGACCTAGCCTTAGACTTTCCCACTCGTGTCCTCCTAGATGCCCAAGAAGAACAGGGAAAACTATTTAATATTCCTGATATTGCCTGGGTAAGACACACAGAAAAAGCTTTGGGGGAAAATGGTCTCTTTGTTTATCCCTAAAGAAGCAGAACAGGGGACACAGTCTTTTTTTTCCCCCTTTGCAGGTCACCTTTTAATGCTGCCACATAATTTAAATCCAGTGTAATGCAGAATAATGGGGCTATTGATCTCTTTGCGTTCTGAGTATATTTAATGAGGAACATGGAAGGCTTCATGGCAGTATATTGTGAAAATCGGTTATGGGGGTCAGGAAAGAGTATAAAAGTATGTGAGATGTGCATATGTGGAAGAATTGTGCTTGGCATGGGCCAGGTGAGAATAACTGGGAACAGTGGGATGAATTGGAATAAAATTAAATTAAAAAAAAAGAAAAGCTTCCGAGCAACCTATTAAGGTGGGATAGGTTCCTTGGGAAAGAGTAGGGAAGTGCTATTGCTTAAGATGTGGAAGGGTAGACAAAGCACTGTATAGGGAACTGCCCTGCATGGGCCAGAGCATGGGCAAGGTGAGCTTGAAGGACTTGTCCATGGCATCTAATTCTAAGTTTCTGCCATGATCACAAAGCAGTTTATATCTCTAGGGGCAAAACGACTTTGATAAAATGTGAGTAGTAAGCACCTGAATGAGATCTCTGGATATGGAGGAGAAACTATGCAGGTAACCATAGATGTCAGAGTTTACACATAATTGTGTGAGCAAGGATTAAGGATTCTAATAACA
Source organism: Emys orbicularis (assembly GCF_028017835.1). Classification (NCBI taxonomy): domain Eukaryota; kingdom Metazoa; phylum Chordata; order Testudines; family Emydidae; genus Emys; species Emys orbicularis. The sequence continues at coordinate 10,116,515 of NC_088701.1, forward strand.
GATTATTGCAGTATGACTATTAAATTTGTTCCGGACAATGTTGTCTTGCTGGTGACATGAATGCTATTCTCACCAGCTGCCTAAATCGGTCAGATGGAAAAGTAATCCTATTTGTGATTCCCCACTGACACAGATTGCATAATTAAAATAGGGAAGATCTGCTGTGAATTTAAATTAGCTGTTTTTGTATTTTGCTGCTGCTATTTGTGGGTTTTAAAGCTGTATAGTGAGGTGAAATTGCACCAATATTTGCTTAAATGTTATAACTGTTGGACATAAGTGCCAATTCCATGTTGAGTTCATGGTATAAGAATGGATTTTTATATAGTCTTAGTAAAAGCAAATTCAGCCCACCCACTTCCTTTTTTGTAAGGGATATTCAAGAAATTGATGAAACCGCATAAATTAAATTAGCAGTTGGGTCTAATTAAATACTTTGCATCATATAGCTAAGGATATCAAACACGTTCCCTTTGGAGTACATATTCCTAGATTCCAAGACCAAACGGGACCATTGTGATCATCTAATTTGACCTTCTGTATAACACAGACCAGAGAACTTTCCCAAAATAATTCCTAGAGCAGATCTTGTAGAAAAGCATCCAGTCTTGATTTAAAAACTGTCAGTGATGGAGAATCCACCATAACCCTTGGTAAGTTGTTCCAATGATTAATCATTCTCACTCTTAAACATTTATGCCTTAGTTCCGGTCTCAATTTTTATAGCTTCAACTTCCGGCCATTGGATCAGACTGCTACAGACTAGGGACCGAGTGGCTAGGCAGCAGTTCTGCAGAAAAGGACCTAGGGGTTACAGTGGACGAGAAGCTGGATATGAGTCAACAGTATGCCCTTGTTGCCACGAAGGCTAACGGCATTTTGGGCTTTATAAGTAGGGGCATTGCCATCAGATCGAGGGACGTGATCATTCCCCTCTATTCGACATTGGTGAGGCCTCATCTGGAGTACTGTGTCCAGTTTTGGGCCCCACACTACAAGAAGGATGTGGAAAAATTGGAAAGAGTCCAGCGGAGGGCAACAAAAATTATTAGGGGCCTGGAACACATGACTTATGAGGAGAGTCTGAGGGAACTGGGATTGTTTAGTCTGCAGAAGAGAAGAATGAGGGGGGATTTGATAGCTGCTTTCAACTACCTGAAAGGGGGTTCCAAAGAGGATGGATCTAGACTGTTCTCAGTGGTACCTGATGACAGAACAAGGAGTAATGGTCTCAAGTTGCAGTTGGGGAGGTTTAGGTTGGATATTAGGAAAAACTTTTTCACTAGGAGGGTGGTGAAGCACTGGATTGGGTTACCTAGGGAGGTGGTGGAATCTCCTTCCTTAGAGGTTTTTAAGGTCAGGCTTGACAAAGCCCTGGCTGGGATGATTTAGTTGGGGATTGGTCCTGCTTTGAACAGGGGGTTGGACTAGATGACCTCCTGAGGTCCCTTCCAACCCTGATATTCTATGATTCTATGGCTGGGGCTCGCTGCCCATGCAAGCCGACGCTCTGGCTCTCCGGTGCCTCCGGAAGGCGGCTCCTCCCTGCCGAGCCAGGGCACCGCTTTTTTAGTGTTACCGTATTTCAACAATCAAAAAAGAGGACGGGGGGGGAGTCCCAACTGAGCGCTGCCCCCATCCACTCCCTCCCACTTCCCACCCCCCGCAGAACCTCCAACTCTCCCCCTGCTCCTTGTCCCCTGACTGCCCCCTGCTGAGACCCTCCCCCCTAACTGCCCCCTTAGGACCCTACCCCCTATCTGTCTTCTGGCTGCCCCAACCCTTATCCACACCCGCGCCCCCAGACAGACCCCCGGGACTCCCACACTCTCTATCCAATCACTCCCTGCCCCCTGACTGCCCCCCAGAACTCCTGACCCATCCAACCCTCCTCCTGCTCCCTGACTGCCCCCCAGGACTCCCCTTACCACTATGCCGCTCCACGTGGAGCTAAACCAAACAAGCTGCGGAGCACACAACCCCTCCCCATCAGAGTGCTGCGATGCGATGCGATGCTGAGGCAGGGGGAGGGAGGGAGCGGGGGAGGGACTCTGCCTGCTGGAGGCCAATGGGAGCAGCTAAATCAGGCCCAGGCGCCCAATCAGCCGCGCCACATTCTGCATGAGGGGAAGGGAAGGGAGGGAGAAAAAATCCTGGGCGCCCTAGGCGACTGCCTAGTTCACCGGCCCTGAGCGAATCCGACAGCCCCACCCCGCCGCTTGCCTGCGGGCTGCACAGTGAGCCCCCGCGGGCCGCATGTTGTGCAGGCCTGATCTAGACTGTTCTCAGTGGTACCAGATGATAGAACAAGGAGTAATGGTCTCAAGTTGCAGTGGGGGAAGTTTAGGTTGGATATTAGGAAAAACTTTTTCACTAGGAGGGTGGTGAAGCACTGGAATGGGTTACCTAGGGAGGTGGTGGAATCTCCTTCCTTAGAGGTTTTTAAGGTCAGGCTTGACAAAGCCCTGGCTGGGATGATTTAGTTGAGGATTGGTCCTGCTTTGAGCAGGGGGTTGGACTAGATGACCTCCTGAGGTCCCTTCCAACCCTGATATTCTATGATCATGTTATACCTTTCTCTGCTAGATTGGAAAGCCCATTATTAAATATTTGTTTCCTGTGCAGGTATTTATCGACTGTAATCAAGTCACCCCTTAATTTTCTCTTTAAGCTGAATTGTTTGAGCTCCTGGAGTCTTTCACATCTTTTAATCATTCCCATTGCTCTTTTCTGAACCCTTTCCAATTTATCAACATTTCTTGAATTGTGGATGCCAGCACTGGATACAGGATTCCAGCAGCCAAATACACCAGTGCCAAATAGAGAGGTAAAATAACCTCTCTACTGCTATTCAAGATTCATGTATTTATGCATCGAAGGATTGCAGTAGCCCTCTTGGCCACAGCGTCTCACTGGTAGCTCATGTTCCACTTTATCCATTATGACCCCCAAATCTTTGAGTTGCCTTTTCCCAGGATAGTCCCTACATTCTTTCTTCCTAGTATGTATCCATTTACATTTAACTGTATTAAAATACATGTTATTTGCTTACACCCAGCTTACCAAGTGATCCAGAACGAACTGTGTCAGTCATCTGTCCACTTCATTATTTACCACCCCCCCAACTTTTGTCACATTTGCTGGTGATTTTGTTTTCTTCCAGGTCATTAATAAAAATATTAAATAGCATAGGGCCAAGAACCAAACCCTGTAGGACCATATTAGACACACCTCTTTGATGATGATTCTCCATCTACAGTTACATTTTGAGGCTTATCAGCCATCCATTTAATGTGTGCCATGCTAATCAAAATGTTATGCGGTACCAAGTCAAATGCCTTACGGAAGTCTAAATATATTACATCAACTCTATTACTTTTATCAACCAAAGATGTATTCTCATAAGAAATCAGTTAGTTTGACAGGATCCATTTTCCATAAAACTGTGTTAATTGGCGTTAATTATATTACCCTCCTTTAATTCATTGTTATTATTTAGTCCTGTATCTATTGGTCTTGTATCTTGCCCAGAGTCAATTATAATTTTTAAATATCGGTGCAACATTAGCTTTCTATCAGTGTTTTGGAACTTCTTTGATGTTCCAAGACTTAAATCAACATTAACGGTCCAGTGAGATCCTCAACCAGTTCTTGTAAAACTTTTGAGGGCAAGTTATCCTAACATGCTGATTTTAAAATGTCTGACATTAATATCTCCTGTTTAATATTCTCCTTAGATGCTAGTGGAATGGAAAGATTGATATGATACAAAACAAATATTTATTGAACACCTCTTCCTTGTCTGCATTATTATTGATAATTCTACCACTTCCATCTTGCATTGGATTAATATCATGGTTCTGATTCTTTTTCTTTCTAATATTCTTAAACTACTTATTATCCTTAACTCTGCTGGCCATAGACTTCTCCTTGTGTCCCTTTCCTTCCCTTATCATTTTTCTACAGTTCCTACCATAGGTACTGATTGCCCAACCCATCAGCTGTTGGGTGCAGAGCACCCCCTAGTTGGCACCTATGGTTGTTACTATTAATTCCCTTTTCTTCCTTTTTTTTTAATTTATAGATAGTTTTATAGCTGCGTTCACTTCCTCTCTAAACAAGGTCAGTTTTTTAACCAGTATGATATTCTTCCTTCGTTGAGGTTTTTTGGGCTTCTAGTAAAGTGTTCTTAAACAATTCCCAATTGTCATTGACATTTTTTTGATTAAATTTTCTCCCCAAGTTGGTGAATAAGTACACAGTTAAACAGTACACAGACTACACAAGTTGAGGGCAACAAGTGAAAAATATAACATGGAATTGAAACTGCATGGGCAGTTTAGGTGTGCAGAGTGTAACTACCTAACTAGTAGATTCTTAAACAGTTCTCTGTGGAGGACATTCTGGTGTTCTGTGGAGAGCATACCCTCATTTCCAGCTGCTAAATTGGACAGCTGAAATACTTCTGATGTATGTAATTTCTGTAATTGCCACAGGGATGTTATGTAATAGTCTGTTAAAATGTGGTCAGTGCTATGAACAAGTTTGTGATCTTACAGAAGCTGAAATTTGGCCAGGGTACTTGGTCAAATATCCTGACTCTTATGCAAAGTGCATTGGATGTCTAATGGCACAAATGTTGAGAAATTTTTAAAAAGGTGTCATTCAAAAGACAAATATCCAGCTATATACCACCCCAGCACCATGCTGGAGTGTTGGGTTCAGTATACGTTCTTTGCCTGGCACAGTGGGGTTATGGTCTGTGATTAGCGCTGCTAAGGTGAGAGTGCCCCATACTGAGTCATAACTTTCCTCAATCTTGTGTGGGAGCCAGAAGTCTTAAAATAGTTTTGGTGTCTGTCCTATATTGTGTACCTTAGCTTAAGGATTAGCACTGTAGTTTTCTTAAATTTTTGCTGCACTTCTGAATTAACACCTCCAAATCATGGTTTCACTACCTTTTTATTGTAAGCAGATGCATGGATGCCATGGTGGAAGGTAAAGCTATGCTGGCTTGCTCAGCAGAGCTGCAGTAAAGATTGGATTAAATGGGTATATTATGTAAATTGCAATAAAGCTTTTATATAGGAGAATGATGTGTAAATTAAGATTTATAGTTTGATACATGTTTAAAGGCTCAATACTGTGTTTCTTTCAAAAATATATAATCTTGTAGAATCCTTTCTAGATACATACATGAGCAGCTGGGCGTGGAAGCCTGTATGTGGGAGCTAGGAGTTCTGTTCCTGGCTCTGCAAGACATGTGACCTTGTGTAAATTAATCTCCCAGCTTCAGTTTCCCTCTGTAAAATGTGTATAATACATGTTTCTTAGGGTTAGTGAAATGGAATTCATTATAATTTCTAAAGCACATTGTGATCCCAATGTATTTGAATGGCAAAGTTGTATCTCCCTCTCTCTGGACACACAGTTCATTCTCAGCACATTTAAAAATTATTCAGACTGTTTTGTGCACCCTTTGAGAAATTAAGTAAGATGAATTACCAGTCTTCAGTGAGGATCAGTTGTTCTGGTGAGTGAATACATTTATCAGCTTTTGTGGAAGCACAATATGAATTTTCTACTAAATTAAGATGCACTTGTTTGTGTCATTAGAGTTGTGCAAAACACTGTTGCTCTGTTTCCCCATGGTGCAGCTAGTGGTATAGTTGTATACAGATTGATGCAGTTTTAGAAAATGCAGGGCAAAATTTTCATCTCAGCCTCTACTAGACCTGGCCTCCCTTTTCTGTAACTGCAATTTGCAGGCATATTTAACTCAGTTATTTTCAGGTACAGTTAAAATACCTTGAAACCACAAAATAGATAGATATCCAAGTGACAGTAATTGCAAGTGCAAAGAGGCTGGCTTTTGAAAACCTGGCCCAGAATATCCCATTACTCATTATAGACACAAGGTGGGTGTGGTAATATATTTCATGAGACCAACTTCTATTCATGAGAGAGACAAGCTTTCGAGCCACACAGTTTTCACAGTTGCAGCTTTCTCAAGTGTCACCTTTTGAGCTGAAATCTTCAGTGTTTGCTCTCTGCACAGAAGGGGAACTTTCATGAAGTTGAGTAAAATCCCTTTCACTTTAATTTATTTATTTTAAGAATTGAACCCTTCCCTTCCCTGTCTCAAGCAATGTGTTTTGAAACCTCCAACTTGACACACACACAATCCTCAGTGAAGGACAGGTGATGTTAAATGAGAGGAGGGATTAAACATTGATATTCTATTCTACAAGAATAGAAAATGCTGTTTACTATAGGTGGAGCTGATAGCAACCAGGCTTCCTTGGCTACCGGGCGGAGAGGGGAAGAAAAAGAAAGATGGGCCAAGCTTCCCCCCAGCTACCCCCTGTACCCAGTGCATGGGCCAGCAACCTCCTCCTGTGTGTTCCTCCTCTGTGGCAAAACACAGGGCAAGATCCCCTGCAACTAGTGAGCAAGGAAGAGAGAGCGTGCATGTGAATAAGGCTGGGCTGGGCTTCTCCTCTGCCCACCCCCCACTAACCACTAGATCCAAGTACTCATCCCAATTCCTCTGGGAAACAGCCTTCAACTGCTGCTAGCTAATGCTGTTAGTCCTGTGGGTCCAGTAGCAGTAGTCTGTACTTCAATGTTGAAGATTCAGAGGTCAGATGCTGCTGATGACTCATGATAGGGTTGGGGATGACTGTTAGTTGCATGTAGTTTTTACCTTTCTTGAAAGAAAAAAAAAATGACTAGGAAATATCTCTTTCCCCCCCCCCCCATAACTTTTTGTTTAGGTTACAAAGTCAAGCACTTGAAAGTTAGGAAGTGCCAGATTTACATTTGCATGCGACCTTAATTTGGTCCCCTTGTTCATAGAATCATAGAATATCAGGATTGGAAGGGACCTCAGGAGGTCATCTAGTCCAACCTCCTGCTCAAAGCAGGACCAATCCCCAGACAGATTTTTGCCCAAATGGCCCCCTCAAGGATTGAACTCACAACCCAGGGTTTAGCAAGCCAATGCTCAAACCGCTGAGCTATCCCTCCCCTATATATTCATTATGGTACAGTCTTTTTATATGATACTTGTGTTTTTCACAGGATGTGCACAACATGAATGCACAAGAGGGTAGAATTAAGGTCATGCAAGCAAACCTAAATCTGGCATTTCCTAGCTTTCAGGTGCTTAACGTACACTAAATAACATTAGTTAACAAAATACTCGTTTGTGTGTGTAATATGTAAAATGACTGACAACCATATTGTAGGAGCGTTAATATCTGTGCTGTCAGACTTATTTTTAAATGGACAACTTTAATATCACCTTAATGTTGGGTTTTTTATTTAAAGTTTACTTACTTTTTTCCCTGGCAAGCTGTTTGTACATATCATGTTTTTGCCCTTTTTACTTCCCATTTGCACCTTTTCTGCAATAGTTTGTGTTCAAATACATGTTTGTGGCTTTAGCAAAGCAACTGGGAAGACCGTTATGATCTAAAACTGCATTTAAGCATTACCCGCGTTTAATTCTAACAACGCTTATTTGATACACAGGCCTGGGAATAGAAATAGTTTGTGTTTTTTGTTTTTTTTTTTTGAAATGGGAAAGCCAAGGCCCCGCTTTAAAATGCAGCTATTGTATTTGCCTTCTGTGATAGCAGCATAAATCTCTCAGTATTAAGACCCTAACTCAATTGCGGGATGATCTTCAATAATTGCAGCTGAGTGGCGGACAAAGCATAGAACAGGGGTCGGCAACCTACGGCACGCGAGCCGATTCTGAGTGGCACGCTGCTGCCCACTGAGAGGAGGAGGGGCGGAGGGGCCGGAATGTGGGAAGAAGGGGAAGGGGGAAGCTTGGCTGCCGCAGGATCAAGCGTCTGCCTCCTGCCCCCGCAGGGGAGAGCGGTGGGGAGGGGGTCACGGCCCCCCGCCCCACTCAGCCCCCCCGCCCTCCCCTGCGGGGGCAGGAGGCAGAAGTTTGGTCCTGTGGCAGCCACGCTCTCGCCCCCCCCCGTTTCTTCCCACAACGTGGTGCATTCCGGCCCCTCCTCCTCCCAGAGGAGCCAGAGCCGAGCGCAGCGTGCTGGCTGCTCCGTAGATGAGGGAGAGAGAGGTAGGGACGGGCCTTAGGGAAGGGGGTGGAACAGGTCATATCCCTCCCAGCCCCCTGCCGTGAGCCGCTCAGGGCAGGGGGCTGGGAGCACCCCCACGAGCCGAGCACCCCAGCCTTCTGCCCTGCACCTCCCCACCCCAACACACACCCATCCCTCTGCCCTGCATCTCCACACACACCCATCCCTCTGCCCTGCACCCCCCCACACCCCCCCCAGCCCTCTGCCCTGACCTCGAGTTGCCCCCAACACCCAGCCTTCTGCCCTGCATCTCCACACACACCCCAGCCCTCTGCCCTGAACCCCCCCCACACCCAGCCTTCTGCCCTGCACCTCCACACCCCCCAGCCCTCTGCCCTGACCTTGAGTCCCCCCCCAACACCCAGCCTTCTGCCCTGCACCTCCACACACACACCAGCCCTCTGTCCTGAACCCGCCCCACCCAGTCTTATGCCCTGCACGTCCACACACCCCAGCCCTCTGCCCTGACCTCGAGTCCCCCCCAACACCCAGCCCTCTGCCCTGAACCCCCCCAGCCCTATGCCCTGACCTCGAGTCCCCCCCCACACCCAGCCCTCTGCCCTGAACCCCCCCTCACCCAGCCTTCTGCCCTGACCTCGAGTCTCCCCCCCCCCCCAACACCCAGCCCTCTGCCCTGAACCCCCCACCCAGCGGGCTGAGCAGGCTGGCGGTGTAAGATCAGCATTTTAATTTAATTTTAAATGAAGCTTCTTAAACATTTTGAAAACCTTGTTTACTTTACATACAACAATAGTTTAGTTATATAATATAGACTTAGAGAGAGACCCCTTCTAAAAAACGTTAACATGTATTACTGGCACGCGAAACCTTAAATTAGAGTGAATAAATGAAGACTCGCACACCACTTCTGAAAGGTTGCTGACCCCTGGCCTAGAATATCGCGGAAAGTAATAATGGACCTTTATTAATAGGAGTAATTTGGAAAAGCCGCAGTAGATGTATTTGTTTCAGAAAAAAATGCTGGAAGGATATAAACATTCAACTAGTTATGCCTGGAATGTTTTTGATAACCAGACAGTTTGGTGCAACTACAGGGCTGTCCCTAGGGGGCAGGGCAAGCGGGGCAGCTGCCCAGGATGCAAAGCTGGGGAAGGAGGGGGGAAGTGGTAGGGGATAGAACCCTGCAGCGGACCTGATATTGCCAACCGTACTTCTGCGCTGCTGGTGGTGGCAGTGCTGCCGTCTGAACTGGGCAGCCGGAGAGTGCTGGATGTTGGCTGGGCATCCCGCTCTGAAGGCAATGCTGCTGCCAGGAGCAGCAGCGCAGAAGTAAGGTGACAGTACTATGCCTGCTGCAAGGCTCTACTCCCTAGTGTGTTTCTCCTCATTTTTTCATCCCCGCCCCATCCCCCAGCTTTGCACCTGGGCATCTGCCTCCCTTGCCCTGCCCAAAACTCTTCAAGATCATTTAATGTAATAATGGGAGGGGAGCGGGAGGAGGAGAGTGTGTGTTGCAAACCTCAATGTATGCAAAATCATGAACTGTGCAAAGTAAGCTAATTTAAAACAAAATTGCGGTGGAAGCCTAATATTGTGGAATCCGCAATATCGCAAATGAAGTCGGACCTTACTCATTATAAAATGACCTAGTAACTTGGCCATTCTCCAGTCTGCAGTATTGGATTCCTTTTACAGGCTGTGAGTCAGCACTTTCGGGTGAGTCATGTTTTTTAGTCATGTGCCCTTATTGTAGGGACTGATGAGAGGAACAAAGACTCAGTGGAGGAGAAACTCAGTCTGAAGCCAGAAAACAGTATACGTCCTGTTTCCTGAGGCTAGTGGTGCACTTACTGATTAGAGTGAGGATTGTTTGTTTCACTTACACTGACTTTTCTTTCTGGAAACATCTGAGTTGCTGCTAATGGCTTATAATCTTAGTTCTTCAGATAAATTAAAAATGTGAAATGAACAGTGTCAAATAAATCTTCAGTTTTTATTTTACACTCCATTCAACACCTTTTCGAGCTTGACATTTTACTTTGGATAAAATTTTCAAAGCGCTTAAGTGATGTAATGGCCTGTCTCATTGACACTTAAATCACTTTTGAAAATGGAACGTAGGTGCCTAAGTCACTTAAGCACTTTTTGAAAATTTTATCCTCTCCTCACCACCAGTAGGTAAATGGCTTGTTGATGATGCCTCTGTTTGCTTGGATTTAAAATGGATGGAATCTGGTTAAATTGAAATGTATTTTGGAAAAAAAAAATTAGGCTTAACCATTTCAGATGACCTGCCCCATTTTTGCTGTAAGGTTATGTGATGAATACCCTAAAAATGCCCAGGTTGTATGGGTATTGGCACAGAAGAGAACCTACTACACGTACATTTGTGTGCCTGTGGTTGGGATGTTAAGTTCCCAGAAGTCATGGTGGGCTTGGACCCATGCTTCTGGCACACCTCAGCATCCATCTGAAAACAGAGGAGGATCTATTTTCTGCCTGAATAACCTCTTATATTAAATTGTTTTAGACACAGGGTGCCTCAGTTAGCTCATTTAAGCGAATATGCAGGTCATTTTAATTGCTGGATTACAAATAGCCCAAATAAAGTAGTGGGAAAAGAAACTTTTTTTGTTTTTTGGACTGTGACAAATAAGGGGCCACCTGGAGGCAGCTTGTTCAGAATGCAGACTAATCCATGTGTCTTATTTTAAAAATATTACATGTGCTACCCAGGAGCCACAGCTTTTTTCTGGAGCAGGCCTTATTCACACACTCTTTTTGAAACCACTTGGTTTTCCAGCTTCATGCTGTTAATGGAAGCATCTTGAAACATCTGACTAGCATAATTGCTCTGACATAGAATCCTAGAATATCAGGGTTGGAAGGGACCTCGGGAGGTCATCTAGTCCAATCCCCTGCTCAGAGCAGGACCAATCCCCAACTAAATCATCCCAGCCAGGGCTTTGTCAAGCCTGACCTTAAAAACCTCTAAGGAAGGAGATTCCACCACCTCCCTAGGTAACCCATTGCAGTGCTTCACCACTCTCCTAGTGAAATTTTTTTCCCTAATATCCAACCTAAACCTCCCCCACTGCAACTTGAGATGATGCAACATGATGTTGTTGCAGTATATCCTACCCCTAGCATCTTGAATGTTTTGTTCTGTGTGTCTAGGAAATGCAGCTCAGAGCTCGCCCACCTGCTTAACATCTTGTTCGCCTTTTACTTTCACAAGACTGTCGTGTCCTGGTGTGCTCTCCTTACCTGTGATTGTTCGTTCAGAGTGAGTGTGAGTGTGTGTATAAGTGTGTGTGTTGGTAAAGCTTCCTCTGACTTCTTTTTTAGGGGTCCTGTTTGACTGTCTTTGTCCTCTCCTCTTCTCCCTCTATACCCTATCTCACTGGGTGAGGTCATCCACTCTCACTGCATCGACTACAGTTTCTGTGCTGAACTTGCAAATCTATCTTTCTGTTCCTGGCCCATCTCTTGATCCAGGCTGTCACCTCTGCCTTTATTTTAAAGGTATCCAGGATAACTGGTGTGCACAACACAGAAGTGGTACCTTCTTTGATACCTTCCTAGTTTATACCAACACTCTCTTGGGCATGGCTTCTCTCTTACAGAAACTTTCTCCAGCATGTCATTCTGGGGCTGACCTTTTTAATTTGGCAGGACCATGTAGCAGCAACGTTAAACTGACCATTTACAACTGACTGCTCGATCTCCCTCTCTTCCAACTGTCATGTTTGTACTTCTTGTTTCACTAGTTTTTCCTTTCTAATTCCTGAGAATTCACATCTGCTGTCAGCTTAAACTTGATATGGCTAAAGCTCTCCCCCACTACTGAACACATCACCATCCATCCTGTCTCAAACCCATAACCTGTGGGGTCCTATCTCATCCAGATCATCCAGGCAATATTCACATTCTGCTGCTGCTTTCACAATTTTTTTAAGACCCTCTTGTCCATACTCCTATCCAGGCTCCTGTTATCTCCCACAACTTCTCTGGCTTCCTTGATAGCTGCTGCTCCATGCCTCTCCTTTAAACACAGAGCTTCTGAGATCACCTGGATCCATCATTCTGACCATGTCGGCCTCCTTACCTTGAATCCTTTGTTTTGCTCCCCGTTCTCCACCACATCAAATTCAAGCCTTCAAAGCCCTTCACAGCTATTCATCCTCACTCATTTGACTGTCTCTTGTCAAACTCCGAAGGATGACAGCCTTAGAACCCCATTTGCGCGTTTGTCCCATAACCACCTCTGTTTTTTCCTCTCTATAGCTCCCCTTATGTGTGGATCACCGGTAGCTTTTTTTCAGTATAGCCTATCAGCACCCTCTCCTGACCAGTCTGATGCATTGCAGCCACATTGTTTTCTGCATCTGCACTCAGAGCAGAGGTCCCTCCAGAGCATTTCATGGCAGGCTGGAAAAACAGAGAGTCCAAAGTCTTTCTGTTCTGCAAGGGTGAGTTTGAAAGACTGTTTGTTTTAAGATGAAAACAAGCCAAAATAATTCAGTCTTTTTCCTCTGAAAGGAAAGCCTAGCACATCTTTAGCAAACAGAACTTAAACATCAGAGGGGTAGCCGTGTTAGCCTGGATCTGTAAAAAGCGACAAATAGTCTTGTGGCACCTTATAGACTAACAGACATATAAACAGGTTAGCCTTTTTGTCTGAAGAGTAAATTGCAGTAAAACAGTCTATTGTGAAGCTCTCTTCAGGCTGACTACAATCCCACCATGAACAAATATGAAAGAAACATAATCTCTCTTCCTTGGAGCAAGTCTTTCCAGGCTGGGTATACTCACCATGTGAACAAATCAAAGAAAAACAAACTTAGTTTCTTCACTAACTTTTGCCTACTGGTGTGGCACAAACTTTCCCAGAGGCCCACCACACAGGATGATCTATTTACTCCCAGCAATAGTAGCAGCTGCCTTCCTGTTTCAATATTTGCTCCAGCCTGTGTTGCTTGAAGGCTAACAGGCCCTAGCTGACTCTGAATCTTTTCATTGATCCGTGTCTTCCCATCTTGAAGCCTCCTGGCTTCCTTCCTTGGTCATGCCCTGAACTGTAGTGGTCCCCTTAGGGATAGTATATTCTATCACAGCAATATTTCCCTTAATTATACTTTTATCTGTTTAAGTTTTTAAAGCAGTTTTGAAATTGTCTTGTTGTAGTAGTAAGGCAGTTGTCTCGTCTCTTATTTTCCATGTTGGCACCAAAAAATAAAAAAAAAATCCCCTGTCAGGGGAGAAACTTTAAACATTAAATTGTTAATTAACATTTTACTAGGCAGCATTTTATGGGTGCAAAAAGTCACATTAGTGACTGTTAAACTGTTTAGTAATGTGCTTTTGCTCCTGGCATTATGGGTGAAAAATTAAGCTAGTAAAATGGTCTTGTTAATGCATAGTAAAATCTTAATTTATACTTACCCTTCTGCAGCTATTATTGGGAAATGCTGCTCTCTTTTGAGCACCTGTAGATCTACCAAATACAAATCTTACCAGGTTCTTAAGATTTTTTTGTTCCCTCCCAAGGCACCTCTATCCCATTTTGCTCCAGGGAAAGACTTGTGTCCTTTCCATGAGACAGGCGGTAGTTCTGGGGGGTTTCTGGTCAACTGCTAGAGACAAGACAGATGAGCTACTCATCTCATCTGAGACTCCACAATATTCAGATTACATCAAGTGGCAAATCAGTTCTGTGACTTTTGGCTTCTCCTTGTGAGACAGTTCCATCATATTAACCAAGAATGTTTGTATTTGGTAAAATCTTAGCTGAACAGCTTGTCAGTTTTCATCCTGTTTGTTATGTATATGGAAAAGGTGTGTGTAGAACAGAGCCCTCTCTGGCTCTGTTGAAATGGCAGGAGAGTCCAAGCAAGACATCCAAGAAAGCATGTTTAGTGCAAAACCCTCTAAACGTTCGAGCTAAACTTTTAAAGTGGAGATGCTATAGGTTGTCCCCTTCCCATGCCTAGTAACAAGGTTTCAATGCAGCAGGTACTATTTGCCTTGATAATCACAGTTACAGTATCTCATGAATGCTTTCAGGATTTAGTGAGCACCAGGCTTCTCTGGATAACTTAAATCTGTTATATGAAGTTGGACCATCTTCTTCAGCAGAGACTTAAGTAGGATTTGTGAATGGCTGGCCCAGAGAGAGTGAAATAAATGACTTGGGTGCTAGGGAAAGACATGGAAATAATCCTTACCTCAGCTGTTTTACACTGAAAACTTATGTTCCTCTTTGAGTGATGTCCCTGTAGGTGTTCCACTTTAGGTGTTCGTGCGCCCTGGAGCTCGTAATCTTGCGCCGCTTCAGGCAGGTATCTGGCACTGTGCGACCAACCCCTCCTCAGTTCCTCCTCTTCCGCCATTGACTCAAGTCGGAACAGCTAGCAGCCCTTTCAGCTTATTCTGAGTAGGATAGGTTTATCATTCGTGTGCTCCTTCATGTTTTGGCCACCATTCCAGAGGACATGCTTCCATTCTGATGACGCTTGTTTAAAAAAAAAAAAAAAAAAGCGTTAATTAAATTTGTGACTGAACTCCTTGTGGGAGACTTGTATGTCCTCTGCTCTGTTTTACCTGCATTCTGCCATATATTTCATGTTCTAGAAGTCTCAGATATTGACCCAGCACACGTTGTTCATTTTAAGAACACTTTTGCTGCACATTTCACAAAATGCAAAGAAGGTATCGATGTGAGATTTCTAACGATAGCTACAGCACTCGACCCAAGGTTTAAGAATCTCAAGTGCCTTCTAAAATCTGAGTGGGACGAGGTGTGTAGCATGCTTTCAAAAGTCTCAAAACAGCAACGCTGAAACAGAAACTACACAACCCGAATTTCCAAAAAAGAAAATCAACCTTCTGCTGGTGGCATCTGACTCCGATAATGAAAATGAACATGTCGGTCTGCACTGCTTTGAATTGTTATCCAGCAGAACCCGTCATCAGCATGGACGCATGTCCCCTGGAATGGTGGTTGAAGCATGAAGGGACATATGAATCTTTAGCTCATCTGGCACGGAAATAACTTGTGACGCCAGCTACAACAGTGCCATGAGTATGCTTGTTCTCACTTTCAGGCGACATTGGCAGCATTATCTCCTGCAAATGTAAACAAACTTGTTTGCCTGAGCGATTGGCTGAACATGAATGAAGTAGGACTGAGCAGACTTGTAGTTCTAAAATTTTACATTGTTTTATTTTTGAGTGCACTTTTTTGTACATAATTCTACATTTGTAAGTTCAACTTTCATGATAATGAGATTGCACTACAGTACTTGTATTGGGTGAATTGAAAAATACTATTTTTTACAGTGCAAATATTTGTAATCAAAAATCTAAAGTGAACACTGTACACTTCGTATTGTGTTGTAATTGAAATCAATATATTTGAAAATGTAGAAAACATCAAAAAATATGTAAATAAATGGTATTTTATTATTGTTTAGCAGTGTGATTAGTCGTGATTAATTTTTTAATCGCTTGACAGTCCTAGTTTAAACTAGTTAGCTTTATTCTTTTGTCTCCGTCCTCTCTCCCCCCCCCCCCAAATAAAAATTGTTTCTCTTCATAGGATTGCAGGTTTCCGTTCAACTGTCACTGTAGAGTAGTCGTTTTTCTCCCCCCTGATCTCCCTTTACAGGGAGAAAATGCTCCCTGAGGGGCATGCCTGCCTCCTCAGGGTTCAAACACTGCCTTACTTACAGACTTTCAATACCAGTTTCAGACAGACACTCTGTGTGTCTGCTGTCTTGGTGAGACAGGTATACCGCAGAAGTGCTTGCACTGCCACAACCTCAAAGCCCACACCAGGAAGGCAAGAGACCTTCAACTTAAACTCTTCGTCTGCAAAAAAAAAAAAAAAAAGGTACAACAACCCTGACTCATGAGTTGGCCAATAAAAGGTGCTCCTCCAACGGGCAAACAGCTTCAGTACCAACTGCACTAGGTCCTCCCATCACTGAAATAGCAGGATGATCTGGCACTGTTGGTTCCAAGAAAACAAAAGATGCCAAGCGGCCGAGCTCTGACACAGGCAGCAAGGAGAAACTGAAACCGCATACTACAGTACTGGCGGAGCTGATCAAACACCCAGTACCGAGAGTCTCAGCACTTCCGCAGATGATGGCACCACCTAGTACAGGCACCACACACCTGGGGCCGCACAACGGCACCGACGAGAAGATTGCAACATCTGGTACGGATTCCTATGATGCCAGTGGTACCAATGCCATTGACACCTTGCTGCTAGGGTCTGCCATTCTCGGTACCGACAGTACCTCAGGAACACTCAATACCAAGTCAACCCACCTCTCCATGTCTTTCCGGTCTGCCATTTTCGAGCGATGATGATGATGTTCTACACTCTCCACAGCATTCCTCTCCTGTGAGTGCTCCCATCAAACCAGTTCCTGCGCACAAGGGCTACCTGGTTGACCCGAAGTACCACCCCTGGTGTGGGCACCCCTGGATGCCACCTATACCCTTCTTTCCACAGTGGCCGTTTTGGAGTCCAGGAATGGCTTACCCGCTATAGCAGCAACAATACAGACCTATTGGCCCACCCAGAGAGAGAGCACATTCACCCTTATCGACGGCACAGGGACCATCTGAACCTACAGAATGGGGCTGAAGAGGAGGAGGAATTCTCTGACCAGGACACCGCATCTGAGGCTCACTTCTCCTCATCTTCGCCTGATGACACTATCCTGTCCCCGCCTCCCAACACATGAGATGATTTCAAGCAATTCCAAGACCTCTGTAAGAGAGTTGTGAGTTCACTGGATATTTCGCTCGAAGAAGTCCAGGAAGCATGGCATCATAGACATACTGCACACACCTACTTCCTCCAAAATCTCTCTTCCTATGAATGATGTGATTATGGTACCAGTGAAGTTAATCTGGCAGACCCCAGCAAGAGGTCTAATTAAAAAAATACTACATGATTGCGAAGGGAACTGAATTTCTCTTCTTGCGGTCAATGAGCAGGGCAGACGACAGCTACCCCCAGGAACATGCCATATGAAAAGAATTGGAAGAGGCTCAATCTCTTTGGCCGCAAAGCATACTCCTTGGTGACCTTACACTTGAGAATAGCTAACTAAGAAGTGTTACTAGCTAAGTACGATCATAATAATTACGCAAAATTCTCTTGAATTTATTGATTTTATTCTGGAAGAGAGAGAGCAATTCAGATCATTTGTATCAGAAGGACAACTCATAACCAGGATAGCATTACAGGCTGCTCTGGATTTGGCGGATACAGCAGCGAGGTCCATAGCCACCAATGTGATTATGAGAACGGCTTCCTGGCTCCATCTTTCTGGGTTCCCTGAACCAGTACAGTTGATGGTCGAAGACCTGCCGTTCGAAGGACCCAAATTCTTTGTGGCCAAAACAGGCGAGTCGCTACATACTCTCAAGGGCGGCATTACGATCCCTGGGTATTTACACACCTAGAACCAAATGAAGACAAGGAAATTATCAGGCCCCTCGAAGATTCCACCCCCTCCTTATGCACAGTGCCACAGATATTATGACCACCAGGGGCAGAAACAGAAAACATTGAGGGGAGGACTATCTACTCCCTCGAATACTACATCCCAACCATCGGCCTCCAGACAACAAATTTGAGGCCTTGGTGGAGGGGCCTGTGAACCCTGCATCTTTCAATGCTGGAACCATCTACAATCTTCAAACTTTTTGGAGGTCGCTTAATAGAATCATAGAATATCAGGGTTGGAAGGGACCTCAGGAGGTCATCTAGTCTAACCCCCTGCTCAAAGCAGGACCAATCCCCAACTAAATCATCCCAGCCAGGGCTTTGTCAAGCCTGACCTTAAAAACCTCTAAGGAGATTCCACCACCTCCCTAGGTAACCCATTCCCGGTGCTTCCCCACCCTCCTAGTGAAAAAGTTTTCCCTAATATCCAACCTAAACCTCTCCCACTGCAACTTGAGACCATTACTCCTTCTTCTGTCATCTGGTACCACTGAGAACAGTCTAGATCCATCCTCTTTGGAACCCCCTTTCAGGTAGTTGAAAGCAGCTATCAAATCCCCCCTCATTCTTCTCTTCTGCAGACTAAACAATCCCAGTTCCCTCAGCCTCTCCTCATAAGTCATGTGCTCCAGCCTCCTAATCATTTTTGTTGCCCTCCGCTGGACTCTTTCCAATTTTTCCACATCCTCCTTGTAGTGTGGGGCCCAAAACTGGACACAGTACTCCAGATGAGGCCTCATCAATGTTGAATAGAGGGGAATGATCACGTCCCTCGATCTGATGGCAATGCCCCTACTTATATAGCCCAAAATGCTGTTAGCCTTCATAGCAACAAGGGCACACTGTTGACTCATATCCAGCTTCTCGTCCACTGTAACCCCTAGGTCCTTTTCTGCAGAACTGCTGCCTAGCCATTTGGGCCCTAGTCTGTAGCAGTGAATGGGATTCTTCCGTCCTAAGTGCAGGACTCTGCACTTGTCCTTGTTGAACCTCATCAGATTTCTTTTGGCCCAATCCTCTAATTTGTCTAAGTCCCTCTGTATCCTATCCCTACCCTCCAGTGTATCTACCACTCCTCCCTGTTTAGTGTCATCTGCTTCCTTCCATTCTACCCAATCTGGAAAACTATTACATCAGACAGATGGGTATTAGAAATTATCCAGAGTGGTTATTCCATCCCCATTACCTCCAGATCCCCTACCTACTCTCCCTCCCCGTCCCTCTTTAGGGGCCCCTCTCACGAACATTTACTGCAACAAGATGTAGCCACCTCTTACACCTAGGAGCAGTAGAACCCATCCCAACAGAATATAGAAAGAAGGGATTCTCTTCATACCACTTTCTCATGCAAAAAAAAACCCAGGAAGGTGGAGACCCATCCTTGACCAAACTCAACAAGTTTGTGAAGAGACAGCGATTCAAAATGGTCACACCAGGTACCATAATTCCAGTGCTAGAAAGGGGGGATTGGTTCTCAGCCCTCAACCTCCAGGACGTGTATTTTCATATAGCCATCCATCCCTCACATTGGAAGGTTCTCCAATTTGCAGTAGCGCAGGAACATTTCCAATACAAGGTCCTACCCTATCCACTTCCCCTTGGGTATTTTCAAATGTCTTAGCTGTTGTAGCTGCCTACCTCCGCAGAAAAAGGAATCATGATACACCTCTACCCCAATATAACGTTGTGCTTGGGAGCCAAAAAATCTTACTGCGTTATAGGTGAAACCGCGTTATATCGAACTTGCTTTGATCCACCGGAGTGCGCAGCCCTGCCCTCCCGGAGCGCTGCTTTACCACGTTATATCCAAATTTGTGTCATATTGGGTCGCGTTATATCGGGGTAGAGGTGTATTTCCGTAGTTGGATGACTGGCTGCTGAAACTACCGACACTGCAAGCAGCATTAGAGTCCACCGAACAGACAGTAACTCTATTTACAAGGTTAGGCCGTCAAATAAATATAAAAAAATCAACTCTGACACCAGTACAAGAACTAGAGTTTATTGGGTTCTATCTCAAGTCTCCCTAGGCGACGACCTATCTACCAAGAAAACGATTTCTGATTTTAACCAACCTGATCTCCACAACGTGAAACAGTCCAGTATCTGCCAGAACTTGACTGCAATTTCTAGGCCACAGGGCTGCCACGACCTTCGTCGTCAGACATGCAAGGTTACACATGTGGTGTCTACAAACTTGGCTCCAGACAAACTGTCCCACACAGGCACAATATAAACAAGCACATCACAATGTTGAACAAATAAGACTCCCTTATTTATCCATGGTGTCTGGAGGGGGGTGCCCTTTGTACAGAATCGGCCAACGCTCACTATCACCACAGATGCATCCATCCGGGGTTGGGGTGCATACTAAACTCAAGTTCTGTCCAGGGCCGGTGGAATCCCATCTTCATATAAATCTTTTATGAGCTGTTCGAAACACCTGCTCCCATTTCTTACTGATTGTCAAAGGCAAGACCATATAGACCAGTGGTCTCCAACCTTTTTACGTACAAGATCACTTGACCTGTTTGCCACATGAGGCAACAAAGTGCCTGTGACTCTGCTCCTTCCAGAATCATAGCCTGGGCTCGCTTGCAGATGCATTTCTCCTCCCCTGGACGGAACATCTGCTGTAGGCATTCCCACCGTTCCCACTCGTGCACAAGGTCCTGCTCAAGATCTGCAGGGACAAGGCGGTGTTCATACTGGTGGCACTGGCATGGCCTCACCAACACTGGTACACCACACTCCTGGAGCTGTTGGTGGACACCCCATCGCACTGACCCTGGTCCCGGACCTGATCAGCCAAGACCACGGTTGCCTTCATTACCCCAACCTCCAGTCCCTTCATCACATGGCTTCATGGCTAAACCCCATGGAACTCATGCTCAGAGCCTGTTAGGGAGGTCTTGTTTGGTAGCAGAAGCCCTCCACCAGGGCCACCTACCTGGTCAAGTGGAAAAGGTTTGCAATCTGGTGCCCTCAGGGCCGCACACCTCAGCTGCAGGTGCCCATATCTCTCATCCTGGACTATCTATTGCACTTAAAACAGCAAGGTCTGGTGGCATCGTCCATCAAGGTGCACTTGGCAACCATTTCTGCCTTCCAGCCAGGAGCAGCTGGGTGTTCCGTTTTTGCCAACCCCATGGTTGGACATTTCCTGAGAGGTCTGGAAAGGCTGTACCCTCAGGTTAGATAACCGGTCCTGGTGTGGGACCTCTGCCTGGTCCTTTCACACACACACCTCCTCCCCCCACGTTAGAACCCCTGACGCTTTGCTCGCTGCTATACCTATCATAGAAGGTGGTCTTCCTAGTCGCCATTACTTCGGCAAGGAGGGTATCGGAGCTTCAAGCCCTCACCTCCGACCCTCCCTACACTGTTTTCTTTAAGGACAAGGTGCAACTCAGGCCACATCCAGCATTTCTTCCAAAGGTGGTGTCCCAGTTCCGTTCCAACCAGGACATTTTTCTTTTACCCTAAGCCTCACTCAAGTAGCCGAGAACAGAGGCTTCGCTCACTGGACATTTGAGCGCTGGCCTTTTTACATTGACCGCAAAAAGCTGTTCTGTAAATCGAACCAGCTGTTCGTGGCGGCAGCAGTCCGGATGAAAGGACTCCCGATCTCGTCGCAGAGGATTTAGTCATAGATCGTGTCATGCAGCCGAACATGCTACAACTTAGCCAGAGTTCCAGCCCTGGCACTAATGGTGCATTCCACAACGGCACAGGCCTCCTCGGCGGTGTTCCTGGCCTAGGTCCCAATTCAAGAAATCTGCAGGGCAGTGACGTGGTCCTCGGTTCACGTTTTCCTCTCATTATGCTATCACCCAGCATGCCAGAGATGATGCAGCATTCGGCAAAGCGGCGTTTCAGTCAGCGATTCCGTAACTCCAACCCCACCTCCTGGGTAGGGCTTGGGTGTCACCTAATTGGAATCGAGATGAGAAAGCACTCGAAAGAAAAATAGTTACTCACCTTCTCATAACTGTTGTTCTTTGAGATGTTGCTCATGTCCATTCCAAACCCTCTGTTGGAGTAGCCAGCAAAAAGGAACTGAAGAGGCCATGGAGGCGCCACTCCCGGGGGCTCTATAGCTGACCCGACAGGTGCTGCTAGGGGAAAAACTTTCTAACAGCTGTGCATGCGGAGCGCGCACACCTAATTGGAATGGACATGAGCAACATATCTCGAAGAACAAAAGTTATGAGAAGGTGAGTAACCGTGTTTCTTTGGTTTTTTGGTTTTTTTGGCTAGGTAGCAGAAAGCCCTTGACTAGGGCCACTTACCTGGTCAAGTGAAAATGCTTTACTTACTGTGCTGCCGAGTGTGGCTTCCCTCCTCTGCAAGTGTCCTTACAGTCCATCCTGGACTACCTCCTTTATGTGAAGCATTAAGGTCTGTCGCTAGCCTCTATCAAGGTACATTTGACAGCGATATTGGTATTCCATCCTCCAATCCAGGGTTGGACAGTCTTTGCCAAGGGTATGACAGATTCAGTGAAGGTCTGGAGAAGCTCTACCCGCAGGTTAGTTTAAATCGCCATGGGATTTAAACCTGGTCTTGTCCAAGCTCACTGGACCTCTGTTCGAGCCATTGGCAAAATGCTCTCCTCTGCTACTCTCTTGGAAAGTCACCTTCCTGGTAGCAATTACTTTGCTAGAAAGAGTCTAGGTGCTTCAGGTGCTAACATCGGAGCTTCCCTATAGTGTATTCTTTAAGGACAAGGTCTGATTGCGCCCCCGCTCAGCCTATTTCCCCAAGGTGGTGTCTTTTTTACAACTAGAACATCTTCCTACAAGTCTTCTGCCCTAAATCGCATAATACAGAAGAAGAGTGGCATCTGCATTCTCTGGATATTAGAAGTGCCTTGGCCTTTTATATAGACAGGAGAAGACCTTTCTGCAAATCCACATGGCTTTTTGTGAAAGGCCTCCCAGTAACGGTCCAAACAGTCTAGCCATGGATCATGGCCCATATCTGGGTCTGCTATGAGCAGGCGGTGGTGTCTGGCGTAGGCATCATGAAGGCCCACTCAACAAGGGCTCAAGCATCTTCAGCTGCGTTTCTGGCACATATACCAATACAGGACATCTGCAAGGCAGTGACGTGGTCCTCGGTCCACACATTCGAATCCCACTATGCGATCACCCAACAGGCAAAAGATGATGCTAGTTTCAGGAGGGCTGTGCTGCAGTGGACACGACCTTAAACTCCTAACCCACCTCCAGGACTTCTGCTTGTGTGTCACCCAGAATGGAATTGACATGCGCAAGCACTCGAAGAAGAAAGGACGGTTACTTACCTTTCGTAACTGTTGTTCTTCGAGCTGTTGCTCATGTCCATTCCATGACCTGCCCACCTGTCCCGCCATAGGAGTTCACAGCAAAAAGGAACTGAAACGGTGCAGGGCCGGTGGCGCCCCTTATATCGGTGCATAAGTGCTGGCCTCCAGGATTTGCCAGAGCTGGCCCTACAGATACCACTAGCGGGGAAAAATCTCTGGCAACTGTGCACACGGAGTGCGCGCTCCCGGAATGGACATGAGCAACACATCTTGAAGAACAACAGTTACGAAAGGTAGGTAATGTTCTTATTTCTGTGGAGGATTCACAGGACATCTCGGTGTGCATAAATAATCTTTTTTGCAGGGCGCCCTCTGGCTATCTGTGCCAGGCAATTAGAAGCAGATAGCCACTGTACCTGCACTGGTTATTTCAAGAAAAAATAGCAAATAAAATGTGCCCCCACAATATTGTGAACTGCATACTTACGAGAGGTTCCTTCCCTGCATCATGCTCACCCATGCTGGACTGCTGTGACTGGCTGAACTGCTCTGGGGTTACAAATAGCTCCTGGCTCTCTGGGACAATGGATCCCTTATTTGCCTGTCTCTCTTCCTTGTCCAACACAGTCATCTCAGTGTTGCCTATGTTGGCCCATGACTCTGACTTATCCAAGGTATTCGCACAGCTGTTGGGGGTGGTTGTGTGGTCGCTGCCAAATATAGCATGCAGCTCCTTGTAAAAGCGGCATGTTTGTGGCGCTGCACCAGAGCAACTGCTTGCCTTCTTTGTCTTCTAGCACGCCTGCCGCAGCTCCTTGGCTTTCACACGGCACTGCTGCAGGTCCTCTGGGAGCCATTCTGCACTATGCCCCAAGAGATCTGCTCATAGATGTTCACATTTCTATGGCTGGAGCTGAAATGTGTCTGGACAGCCCCTTCTCCCCACAAACCCAGGAGATCCACCACCTCCTGTGTAATCCAGGCAGGCGCGCATTTGGAGTGTGGAACTGGCATGCTTAGCTGGGCAGGCAAGCTCTCCACACCAAGCAAACAGGAAATGGAAATTCAAAATTAGTGGTCCTTTAATAGGGGAGGGGCTTTTTCCTGCATACCTGACCACTGGGGAGAGGAGTTGAAGACTGTGACCAGAGTGGTCACAATGGAGCATTGTGAGACACCGCCTGGAGGCCAGTTACGTTGACGTAAGGAATGCATTGTCTATACTGCCGTTACGTCGACCTAACTACATTGACTTAAGCACTACACCTCTCACGGAGGTGGAGCTAAGTTGACGTAGCAGGTGGGATAAGTTAGCGGGAGGGATCTTGCAGTGTAGATACTGACATTATTAGGATGACGAAAGGCAGCTTATGTCAACCTAACTCTGTAGTGTAGACCAGAGCTAAAACTCTCACACCAGTATCAACTTCCTAGACTCCACGATCAGCTGAAGATAACTATATACAAGAAACTCACAGATCACTACACTTACCTTCACAGATCCAGTAACCACCCCAAACACCCCAAAAATGTTATCTACAGCCAGGCACTCAGCTACCATAGAATGTTTCTTGGAGAAAGTCTGGGATACACACCGTAACACACTTAAAACCATGTTCACCAAACAAGTACACTCCACCAGAGAAGTAGATCACATCCTGGAATGGGCTGCCCAATTACCCTAAAAGGACTTGCTTCAGTACGGGGTTGGGGGACGACGACACTGCACTTCCCTACTTGTCACTACCACCCCACACTGCAGTCTGTAGGGGGTATCATTAAACAACATACTTGATGTGGACCACATCTTGAAATAAATCTTTCCTAAATCCCCTCTTCTGGCCTTCATACAACCCCCCAGCTTCTTCAAGCAAATCAAAAGCAAGCTACCCTCGGAACAGGACGCACCAACTCAAAGTGGCACCAGACCCTGTCGTAACAGATGCAAAACCTGTAGACATACCTCCGCTACTACAATGATCAGTACCCCTCACAACACACCTTTCAAGATCCATGGGTCCTACACATGCTTATCACGTGGTGTACCTCATCCAGTGCACTAAATGCCCCAGTATCTATGTGGGTGAAACAAACTAATCATCACTACATTCTCAAATGAACTCGCACAGAAAAGTGATAAAACAAAAACGCCTGTGGGTGAACACTTTTCATAAAATGGTCACTCCATATCTGATATCTTAGTCCTTTTTCTCAAAGGAAACCTGCATAATAGCTCCCAAGCTTGTCTTTTGATAGTTAAATTCATAACTTTGTTAGACCCTAAAAATCATTGATTTAATAAAGACACTGGATTTATGGCTCATTACAACAATTTGTAACCCACTCACCTGCCTTTATCCTATGGCTGCAAAGTTTTTAACTGTCCATTTCACCTTCAGTGGTCTCTTGCAATGTGTGTTAACTCTTTTATGCTTGTCTGTTCTACCTTGCATTTAGTTGTGACATTGAGTTCCTTTCCCAGAACTGAAGAAGAGCTCTGTGAGACAAAAGCTTGTCTCTTTCACCAACGGAAGTCGGTCCAATAAAAGATACTGCCTCACCCACCCTGTCGTTACGGTCATCCGTGGTCAGGGATGAAAGTAATATGGAACACTTACTCCAGGCCTTGAGCGGAAGGGGCGGGACTGGAGGTTCACCTCCCCCAGCCAGCCCATCTGCACTGCCTTGCCTGCACGCACCACCTGGGGCTCCGGCCGCCACCGCAGTAGCACTTTAAGGACCCTCAGGAGCAATTTAATGCTTTGCTGCGGCAGCGCTTTAACGTTGACTGTGTACGGGCTTCTTACCGGTATGCCGTACTGGCCTACTTTCACCCCTGTCCGTGGCCTGGTGTTGGATGAGGTGCTTGACTGCATGTAGAAGAGACCCAATAGCATGGTCAGCTGACACTTTGTTGTAACATCTTGCTATAGCTGGATTTTGATCTAGCATGAGTGGTTCAGGGAAGAGATGCCAACACTGCTTTGTGCATCTGAGAGATGTGGCGGTATAGGCTGGTGTTGCTTTCCAAGGTTCTAGAGGGTAGGAGAGGCGCTCTAGGAACAGGTCAGTACTTCTAGTCCAACAGATTAAGCACATAACTGGTTGGGATGTAATACAGTTGTTTAAGACCAATGCTTTCTCTGTCAGCTTCCTTTGGTGTTACATGAAAGCAGTTTTGGTGAATAATGAGAGAAACTTACATTTTGAGAGACTCATATTTTGATGAGATAAAAGTAGTCTGATATCAATATCTGCTCTAATCAATATTTCTGTACGTCTCATCTCAAGTTTGAACTATCAGTGTTTCTCAATGTTAAACTATAAGAATTAGCAAAGAAGACACACCGAAGCAGATTCCAATGATTAGTCACTGCTGAATAATATGATTGAAACACTTCCTAGAAATTGTTAGCTATGAGTCTCATATGGTTTGCCTAAATTAGGAAAAGTTTGAGTTATATTTGGGTTAGCTGACATGTTAGCTACTTCCTACCTAACCATGACATTTTCAGTATAACTTGTTGAGATATAAAGGTGTTAATCAGCATCTACACTTCAGTAAACATTGTGGTTGGTTGCAGTAAACATTGTGGTTGGTTGCGGTTAAGTAATGTGTTAGCTAACCCTGACCCAACACAGCCTCGTCTCAGAAATTAGAAGAACTCTTATAGTGAGGGGCTTAAATCTGATAATTAAGGTTCTTGCTCTTCATAGAAAATGAAAGGCTTTAAGTGGCAAAGGCAATGAAACGTTAACTATGTTGCAGCTAACAATGCCATGCTAATTTGGTTCTCATTTGTGATACCAGGGAGGAGGCGATTCTTCCCTACACAGCATTAATAAGACTACTCATATTGAGGTATTCTATTCCTTTCTGGGCTCCTTGTTGAAAAAACTTATTCTAACATGGGCAAATACAAAAATTAAAAGATATATCCTGTAAGGAGACAGAAGAAAATGGCTAGGTGCGAAAAGAGGGGAACTAGAGTCAACTGACTTACCCGGGATATCCTTTTCAGCCTTGGGATCTAGGAATATGTCCAATCATTTGGCTAATACATGCTACTGAACAACAGAAGGCTTTTACTGAACTATCCTGCGAAGGTTGCAGGCTGTTGGAAGTATATCCAGTATTCTCAGTAAATTTGAAGTATGCAGTGATTTCCTGGTTTGTAATTAAGCAATATGTAGTTACTAATGAAAACTGTCAGTTTTAACTGACCTGCAGTTAATTCTGTTACATTTGTCTTACAGAGTGCCTGGTGAGGAATGCGATGGGATCAATAGCATGTCTGTGGAGAGCGGCCCTGGGACAAGACTGAGAAATTTACCAGTAATGGGGGATGGACTAGAAACTACACAAATGTCTACAACACAGGCACAGACCCAACTCCAACAAGGCAATATTGTAGGCACTAACCCCCCTCCACCAGAGACCTCCAACCCTAACAAGCCCAAACGACAGACCAA
Organism: Emys orbicularis; assembly: GCF_028017835.1. Classification (NCBI taxonomy): domain Eukaryota; kingdom Metazoa; phylum Chordata; order Testudines; family Emydidae; genus Emys; species Emys orbicularis. The sequence goes on from NC_088701.1 coordinate 10,143,885, forward strand.
CCAACTGCAGTATCTACTCAAAGTGGTGCTCAAGACACTATGGAAACACCAGTTTGCATGGCCTTTCCATCATCCTGTGGACGCTGTCAAGCTAAACCTCCCTGTAAGTACAGATTGAGAAATCTGCTGCTGCTTCTTCTCAGATTACACATTACATGTCTGTGACAGGTTCCCCCCACTTTGGGGTGCTGCCTGGAACTGGGGTACCACTGAGTCCACCTGACCCTCCAGCCTGGGCTCCATTTACACTGTATTGGTAAGGCAAGCCAGCCAAGCCCTCCCTTGGGCTTCAGACTGCACTTGACCAGCACACATACAGGTAGGGACACACCCAGCTTCAGCTGTACACACAGATGCTGAGATCAACTGTGTATGGGAAGGCACAGCTAAGGAATTGCTCAGTACTCAAGTGCACCCCCCCCTCAAGAGGGTAACCACACAATTGTACCGTCTTGCGCGGCACAGAGAACTGTACAGTGTAAGCTCATAAAATTCGCCCCCTCGCTCAATGTGGAGAGGGATATACACAGCTTTTTGCCCCAAATTATGATTTCCCCACACACTGGTTTTAGACAAAACAAGTTTATTAACTACAAAAGATAGATTTTAAGTGATTATAAGGGCTAGCAAACCGTTCAAAGCAGATTACCTAGCAAATAAAACAAACACACAATCTAAGCTTGATAAACCAAAGAAACTGGTTATAAGTAGCAAATTCTCACCCCAAATGTTGTTTTAGGCAGATTGCCGAGATTCTTGAAGGTAAAAGCTGCACTTGCTTGCAGCTTAAAACTCCAGATATTCCTTTCACAGGCCAGACACTCTCTAGCCTGGGCTCAGCCCTTTTCCCCTAGTCCAGTCTTGTTCTCAGGTGTTTCCAGTAGTCCTCTTTCTTGGACAGGGAGTCAAAGAAGAACGAAGCACAATGATGTCACTCCCCTGCCTTAAATAGCTTTTGCATATGGCAGGAATCCTTTGTCTACCAGTTTGATCCTCAAACCCGGTCAGTGGAAAAACACTAGTATTATTATGGAGTTCAGTACCAGGTGACTTGGTCACAGGTCCCTGCAGCCATAACCCAGAGTCTGTTTGCATCGTCCCCTGGAAGGCTTCTCGGTGGGTGATCAGCATTTTCTAAGACCTATTGTTCTTCCCAGTGAGACATCTAAACTGATTGCATTCTGCCTAGTGGGCATTCCCCAGGTGTAAACACATTTGTAATTGATGCATAGACAGTATTCCTAACTTTAGATACCAAAATGATACATGCATACAAATAGGATAATCCTATTCACTGAATCATAACCTTTCCAATGATCTCTCACATGTCTTACCTTGTATAAAATACATTATAGGTATGCCATAATCATATCCTATATAACAATATCTCTATGAAGTATATGGGGCGTAATGCCACAATGTGTCTGAAGAATATGAAGTCCTTTGTATCTTGGGTATTTTCTCCCTCCTACTGAAATCACCGAATCAGTGGTTTTTGGAGATGGACACCGGGAGGGGTATACTCTCAATGATCCAGCCAGTCTTCAAATTTTGTGGAGGGGAGGGTATTTATAATTAGGAATAATATCCCTTCTGGTTTATAGACAGAAAATGCATTAGGAATAAATATTTTGAGTTGTTTAATATGTTAGGATACTATTCCCTCCTGTCCCCCAGTCCAGACTAGTTAATTCATCTCTCTGGCTGTCAAGCAGCAGGAATCATTAAGAAGATGAGCCAAGGTATTTGCCACCTTGGACTTCACTCTTCCCTGCCACTCAGAATACTGTTCTGTGTTCTGTGTAGTCAATTGCTTCATCTGTGCTATTTTGTATTAGTTAGCATAGACCTTGATGGAAGCTAAAATACTCATGGCCTTAGTGGAGTGCCTTGGTACTCATACAGCCTACAGGCTGCCTGCAGCTATGTTTGTTGTGGCCTCCAGTGCTGTTCAGTAATATTCAGTAATTTTATAAGGGAAGATTTTTAAATGTAAACATACTTAATTGGCTTACAGACATTTTGAAGCCTCTTGTGCCTCCATGGTCACTCCTTAACTGTCTGCCAGAGTCCTGTGGCTCACATAACATCTTCACAGGCAGGGAGGGACAAAGGGTTGTAAAATATGCCATCTGCCTATACTAAAAGACCACAGAATGGTTGGGGAAGCCATTGAGAGCTCTTCTGGAGAGAGCGCCCTGTGAATATAGCAGTAGAAATATATTACCGACCACCTGACCAAGATGGTGATTGTGAAATGCTCAGGGAGATTAGAGAGGCTGTAAAAAATAGAAATCTCAATAATAATGCAGGATTTCAACTATCCCCATATTAATGGATCCATGTCACCTAAGGATGGTATGCGAAGATAAAGTTTCTAGACACCATTCAATAACTCCTCCTTGGAACAGCTAGTCCTAGAACCCACAAGGGGAAAGGCAGTTCTTGATTTAGTCCTAAGCAGAGCACAGGATCTGTTCCAAGAGGTGAATATTGCTGAATCGCTTGGTAATTGCAACCATAATATAATTAAATTTAACATCGGGGGGGGGGGGGAGGAGGGAGGACAGCAAAGAAGCCCCACCATAGTAGCATTTAACTTCAGAAAGGTGAACTATACATAAATTAGGAAGCTAGTTAAATGGAAATTAAAAGGCACAGTCAAAAGTGAAATGCCTGCAAGCTGCATGGAAATTTTTTTTAAACACCATAATAGAGGCTCACATTAAATGTATACCCCAAATTAAAAACATTGTAAAAGGACCAAAAAAGTGCCACCATGGCTAAACAACAAAGTAAAAGAAGCAGTGAGAAGCAAAAAGGCATCCTTTAAAAAGTGGAAGTTAAGTCTTACTGAGGAAAATGGAAAGGAGCATAAATTGTGGCAAGTCAAGTGTAAAAATATAATTAGGCAGGCCAAAAAAGAATTTGAAGACCAACTAACCAAAGTCTTAAAAACAAACAGCAATTTTTTTTTTAAGTACATCCATTAGAAGCAGGAAGCTTGCCAAACAATCAGTGGGTTCGCCGGACGATCAACATGCTAACGGGGCATTCAAAAAAGATTAGGCCATTGTGGAGAAACTAAACAAATCTTTGCATCAGTCTTTGCAGAGGATGTGAAGTAGTTTCTCATAACTGAGCCACTCTTCTTAGGTGACAGATCTGAGGAACTGTCACAGATTGAGTTGTCAGTAGAGGAGATTTTTGAACAAATTGATAAATGAAACTAATAAGTCACCAGGACCAGATGGTATTCACCCAAGAATTCTGAAGGAATTCAAATATGAAATTGCAAAACTACCCTATCATTTAGATCAGCTTCTGTACCAGATGCCTGGAGGATAAATTGTGACACCAATTTTTAAAAAAAGCTCCAGAGGTGATCCTAGCAATTATAGGCCAATAAGCCTAACTTTCAGTGGCAGGCAAATTGGATGAAACTATAGCAAAACACAGAATTATCAGACGTATAGATGAACACAGTTTGTTGGGGAAGAGTCAACACTGCTTTTGTAAAGGGAAATCATGCCTCACCAACCTATTAGATTCTTTGAGGGAGGAGACAAGCACGTGACAAGGATAATCCAGTGGATATACTGTACATAGACTTTCAGAAAGCTTTTGACATGGTCCCTGAGCAAAGTAAGCCGTCATGGGATAAGAGGAAAGGTCCTTTCATGGATCAAGGACTGGTTAAAAGACAGGAAACAAAGGGTAGGAATAAATGGTCACTTTTCAGAATGGAGAGAGGTAAATAGTGGTATCCTCCAGGAAACGGTACTGAGAACAGTGCTGTTCATCATATTCATAAATGTTCTGGAAAAAGGGGTGAACAGTGAGTTGGCAAAATTTGCAGACGATACAAAATTACTCAAGATAGTTAAGTGCAAAACAGACTGTGAAGAGTTAGAAGGGGATCTCAGAAAACTGGGTGACTAGGCAAGAAAATGGTTGATAAATTGCAAAATAATGCACATTGGAAAACACAATCCCAACTATACACACAAAATGATAGCTAATTTAGAACCTGTTACCACTCTGGAAAGAGATCTTGGAGTTGTGTAGAGTTCTCTGAAAATGCCGCTCAATATGCATCCGCAGTCAAAAAAGCTAACAATGTTAGGAACCATTAAGAAAGCGATAGATAATAAGACAGAAAATATCATTATGTCACTATATAAATCCATGGTGCACCCACACCTTGAATACTGCATGTGAGTTGGTTGCCCCATCTCAAAAAAGATGCTTAGTATTGGAAAAGGTACAAAAAAGGACAACAAAAATGATTAAGGTTATGGAAGAGCTTCCATGTGAGGAGAGATTAAAAAGACTGAGACTTTTCAGCTTGGAAAAGAGATTACTAAGGGGGGTATGATAGAGGTTTATAAAATCATGAATAGTGTGGAGAAAGGGAATATGGCTAACACAAGAGCCAGGGGGCACCCAGTGAAATTAATAGGCAGGAGGTTTAAAACAAACAAAAATAAGTACTTCTTCACACAGCGCACAGTCAACCTTAGGGTAAAACGGGCACAGAGAGCACAGCTGCTGCTGGGCATCCCAAAACTGCCCAAGCCCATATGCCGCTAGCTCGTTGACTTCAGAAGGCACTGGTGCAGCCGTCATGGAGTGCCATGAGAGGAAGAAATAAAATCCCTAAATCTTTTGAGGAGAGGATTGCAGAGTACCATCATGAGGCCTCTCAGGAGGATACAAAAGAGATGTCCTTATGGACATAAACTGCTCCTGCATGGGCTCCTACCCTGCGCCTAACTCTGCCTGGGAACGAAGAGCAAATAACTCTCCCTCTGTTGGTTGTACCACTACCTCCTCTTGAACGAGTAAAACGATGGGAAGTCAATACCTTTCTCCTGCTGTCTCGGGGTTGGTCCAGGCATCATCTTTACATTTACATATTGTAAGGGAAAATGTATGCACACGCTTACCTGAAGTTCCGTACCCTGGACTGGGCTCATTCATGCTCAGCTGGTGACACTGGCTAAACTGAGGTAGAGTCTCAAACTGGTCCTGGTTTGTGGCATAGCTGGGCCCCTCTCCCTCCAGTACTTCTCCTCCTTGCTGTTTAAGGCAGGGTTCTCTGCCTTGGGCTCCTCAGAGGTATCCAGGTGGCTGGTGGGGTCTCTGCCAAGTATGTCATGCAGCTTGGTGTAAAGGCAACTGGTCTGGCCTTGTGGTATGCCTTCCACGATACCTTCAGTTTCACACGTCACTGCTGCTGATCCCTGTTGTACTCCTTCATCTGCATCACCTGTGCAATCATTTCGTAGCTGTCCACATTTCTGTGGCTGGTCCACAGCTGTGCCTGTACAGCCTCTTCTCCCCTCAGGCCCAGTAGATCCAATACCTCCTGTCTACTCCAAGCAGGAAAGTGTCTAGTATACAGAGCCGGCATGGTTGGTTGGGCAGTTGCACACAACAAAGGAGAGCTTCTAGATGTGCTTACTGAGGTGGGCTATCAGCAGGAATCCTAGTTTTCTGTGATAACTCAAAATTATCCGATGATAAAAACATAAAAATCCAGGGCTTTGGAGCGAAGCCCAGAGCAGCTCCGGAGCAGTGGAACTGCAGGTTTTTGCCCGGAGCTGGAGCGGAACCGGAGCACAGCTCCAAAGCCCTGTAGTTTTTCAGTAATTAAAATGAAATGCTGAACTTTAGTTTCCCTAGCCATAATATATATAGGTATCAGTTGAACACCAATGTTTTATTGATATATTTAGAATTTTTGGGCTGACAGACCAAGCCCCGCCGCCTGGGGCTGGCAACCCGAGCCCCGCCTATTCTGCTGATTGGATAATCAAAAATTCCGTTACTCTGGCCCCAATCCCAATTAGATTGGATAATCGGAGTTCCATAGTATATGTTTTTAGAAATGTGAAAACTAAAGATTCTCTGTAAAAATGCAAATTCCACGTTTTTCGGTGGCAAACGGATTTCTAGGATCTCTGGCATTTAAAAAAATATGTGGAGATTTTAACGGGTAAGGGAGTATCTTCCGATCTTGATGCTTGGGCAGTGGAGTTCACAAATGTGACCAAGAGCAGTCACTGTTGGTCATTGTGTGACAACTGCTGGAGGATCGAAAACCTACCTATGAGAGGAGACTCAAAGAGCTTGCCTTGTTTAGCCTAAGCAAAAGAAGGCTGAGGGGAGATATGATTGCTCTCTATAAATACGTCAGAGGGATAAATACCCGAGGGGAGAGGAGTTATTTTAGCACCAATGTGGACACAAAAACGAATGGATGTAAACTGGCCATCAGCAAGTTTAAGCTTGAAATTAGGCGAAGGTTTCTAACCCTAACCATAGAGGAGTGAAATTCTGGAAAAGCCTTCCAAGGGAAGCAGTGGGGGCAAAAACCTAACTGACTTCAAGACTGAGCTTGATAAGTTTACGGAGGGGATGGGATGATGGGACTGCCTCCAATGGCATGTGGCCCATCTGCGACTGCCAGAAGCAAAAATCCCCAGCGGCTGGAGATGGGACATTAGATGAGGAGGGCTCTGAGCTTCTACAGAGAATTCTTTCCCAGGTATCTGCCTGGCTGTTCATGCTCATATTCGGGGTCAGGAAGGAATTTTTCCCCAGGCAGAGACCCCGGGAGTTTTCGCCTTCCTCTGCTGCACGGGTCACTTACGGGTTTAAACTAGTGTAAATGGCGAATTCTCTGTAACTTGAAGTCTTAAAACCATGATTTGAGAACTTCAGTAACTCAGCCAGAGTTATGGGGTTTATTTCGGGAGTGGATGGGTAAGGTACTGTGGCCTGCAATGTGCAGGAGGTCAGACTAGATGATCGTGACCATCCCCTCTGACCTTAAAGTCTATGACATATGTCATGCAGCATCTACACTCACTGTCAACCTCAGTAGATCGACCATGGCTCAGTGCAATTTAGGGAGGTGGTTTTACTGCATCACCGCAATGGGGCGCTTACGTTCGCCAAATACCATTTTATGCACAAATAGATGAACCCAAGATGATTTACATCAGCCTAACTTTGTAGTGTTGACCCGGCCTAAGTTACTGTAAAGTGATTGATGGTGGCTGAGGCAAGAACTCTTTGTGATAGACAGGAGTTCTGAGTATAGTTTTCATTTGAAAGCTCCCCACGGGTTTGGTTAGAGCAGTGGTGCCTAACCTTATAACACAGGAGGGCCACATAAACCTACACACAACCTTGTGTGGGCCAAACAGATTTTACATCCTTGTTTAAACGAAAATGATGTAAATATGACGACAAAACTCTAATGAATCAGCCGTTAGTATATTGTGTTGAAGCAGGCCACGGGCCTTATGAAATCTAGTGGGCTGTGTATGGCCCGTGGGTCATAGGTTGAGCATCCCTGGGTTAGAGTAATCAGTAAAGTTCAGTGATTAGAAGTAAGAGGCATGAAAAAGCTTATCAAAGCTTTGCATTTATCCTATAATAGTACCTGTAAATATGCACTTTATGTACCAGCACTGTTGGATTTTTCCAGGTTCTAAACTGATATTTCTCTCTCTGATTTCCACAGGATTATTATAAGATTATTAAAACTCCTATGGACATGGGAACAATAAGGAAACGTTTGGAGAATAACTACTACTGGAATGCTCAAGAATGTATCCAGGACTTTAATACAATGTTTACAAATTGTTACATCTACAATAAGGTATATGACTATGAATTTGGGCCTGCCAAACGAATGTACTGTAATCATTGCACCACTTCAGAACTGCATGTGGTTGGTTCAGATGTTACTACTTATAACAATCCTTAAATGTAACTGAATCCAGATTAACAGTTAGTTTCTTGAGAACTGTGGATACTAATAATTTGATAGCCGTTTAGGCCCCTCTTGCCTTTATGCAATGAAAAGACAAGACAGACCTATCTTCCTGATATTCTCTCAGATGAGTTAATAGTGGATATTGGCATTTAAATATCTATGGTTAAGAGGCCGGAGACTGCTGGGGGGTGAGGCTACATGCTTGGTGGTAGGAAGGAGGTGAGAAGTGGAATGCTGCAATGAATCCTTTGGGCCCAGTTGTGTTCTTACTATAGCGCTATGCGATTCCCCCTTGCACAGTGTGCACTGTTCTGCATGCCATTTTACAGGGGGGCTATCAAGGAATTAAAAAAGATACAGAGAGCAGAAAAGATCTCTAGGGTGGCAGGGAGTGGGGTGTTTATAATTGAGGATAGGTCGGGAAAAGAATTGATTTATGCTTCTAAAACTGAAATAGGGGACATGGCTGAGTTGTGAAACTATGAGGTAGAGAGAAGATGGAGGCCACCAAACTGTTGGAGAAGGTAATAGTCTTAAGAACAAGGAGCTGTGAACGGGATCTGGGACTAAGTGTTAAGAGACGCTTCCTTAGAGTGAGTTATTAACTTGTAGGTTCCATAGGCAGCGAAGAAGCTGTGTGACCCCCACAGGATTTTGTTCATTTGTTCAAAGATCTCCCACTACACTACACTTCCCTTCCTCCTCTTGCCCTTAGTACACACTCCTCCTTCCCCATCATTGGCACCAAGACTTCCTGCCTCCTCTCCTCTTCCTGCCCAAGTGCCCCATCCGCTCTTGTCTTCTAACCTCCCTTACATCTGCTCTCACCCTTTTCTCACTCTTATCATCCTCTCTTTCATCACATTCCTTTTGCCTTACAATGCAAGCATGTTTAGGCCTCCCTATCTTCCCCCTCAGACCATGGTCCAATCTCTCTTCTCACCTTCATCTCCAAACTCATTCAACATTCTATCTGCAACTGCTGTTTGGAGTTTTTCTTCCAGTTCTGTTGTTGACCCTTCAAACTGGCTTCTGCCCTCTGCACTTCACTGAAATTGCACAGTAAAGTCTCTAATGACCTTTCCATGGCCAAAACTCGGTTTCTGTACTCTTTCTTTATCCTCCTTGACCTCTCGGCAGCTTTAGACACCATCAACCACTCCTTACGTCTGGAAATTTTCCCCTTTGTTGGCTTTTCATGATTCTGTCTTCTCATGGTTCTTTTTTCCTCAGACTGCTCGTTCATATTTTCTTCTGCTGTTGTGTCCCTCAAGGCTTCCTCCTAGGGCTTTCTCTTTTTCTCCCTCAACACTCTAGGCATTCTATCTGCAAACATGGTTTTAGTGATGATCTTTATGCTCATGACTCACAATCTTACCTCTCCACTGATATATTATCTCTTTTTATCCAGTCTAGTATCTCAACCTGTTTTTCTGACATCTCTTCATGGAAGTCCAGTCATCATCTTAACCTTAACATGGCCAAAACTCAGTTCTTGATCTTTCCTTTCAAGCCCTCCACATTCCCCCTTCCTCCCAGGCACTCAGGCCCATAACCTGGGTGTAAGCTTTTGACTCTGCCCTGTCACTGGACCCACACATTCAGTCATGGGTGGTGGGAGGAGGGGCTCCCCCCCCAAAGCCTTGGGTGGTGGGTGGAGACCCTCTTCTCTCCCCCGCCCCCCAAAGCCTTGGTTTGGCCGAAGCTGTGCCGTGCTTCCCCCTCCCCGGACCCAACCCGCCCAGGGGAAAAGTGTCTGATATGCCCCATGCAAGTTCCAGAGCAGCTGAGGAGGTGGTATGTGCCTCCTCAGGCGCCTTGGAACCTGCATGGGGCATAATAAAGCAAAAACTTCACTGCCAAACCCTGCAACCGGGAGTCCGGCAGCCCGGGCTGGCATGCAGAGCTTCCCTGGCCTATTATACCCTCCACCCATGAATTCAGTTCTTTTTTTTTATATATTGCTGTTTTCTTGCACATCTTTAAAATATGACCTCTGTCCACACAGCCAAAACTTTCACCCAAGCCCTCATCATTCATGTCTTGACAACTGCAGTCTCCCCTCTTTTGCCCTTAACTGCTGCTGCCTGCTTCCATGAGGAGCTGCTGCTAAAATGATCATCTTGGCTTGTTGCTCTGACGATATCAGCTCTTGTTGATTCCTCACGTTGACACCACCTTCACCTGTGCATCACATACAGGTTTCTTGTCTTCATCTTTAAGGATGTTCCTAACTTAGCCCCATCCATACCAAACTCATCTAGTAATATTATCAGCATATTCATAGAATATCAGGGTTGGAAGGGACCTCAGGAGGTCATCTAGTCCAACCCCCTGCTCAAAGCAGGACCAATCCCCAACTAAATCATCCCAGCCAGGGCTTTGTCAAGCCTGACCTTAAAAACCTCTAAGGAAGGAGATTCCACCACCTCCCTAGTAACCCATTCCAGTGCTTCACCGCCCTCCTAGTGAAAAAGTTTTCCTAATATCCCCTTTGCAACTTGAGACCATTATTCCTTGTTCTGTCATCTGGTACCACTGAGAACAGTCTAGTCCATCCTCTTTGGAACCCCCTTTCAGGTAGTTGAAAGCAGCTATCAAATCCCCCTTCATTCTTCTCTTCTGCAGAGTAAACAATCCCAGTTCCCTCAGCCTCTCCTCATAAGTCATATGCTTCAGCCCCCTAATCATTTTTGTTGCCCTCCGCTGGACTCTTTCCAATTTTTCTTGGCAACAAGGGCACACTGTTGACTCATATCCAGGTTTTCGTTTACTGTAACCCCTAGATCCTTTTCTGCAGAACTGCTGCCTAGCCACTCTGTCCCTAGTCTGGAGCAGTGCATGGGATTCTTCGGTCCTAAGTGCAGGACTCTGCACTTGTCCTTGTTGAACCTCATAAAATTTCTTTTGGCCCAGTCCTCTGATTTGTCTAGCTCCCTCTGTATCCTATCCCTACCTTCCAGCATATCTACCAGTCCTCCCAGTTTAGTGTCATCTACAGACTTGCTGAGGGTGCAATCCATGCCATCCTCCAGATCATTAATGAAGATATTGAACAAAACCGGCCCCAGGACCGACCCTTGGGGCACTCCACTTGATACTGGCTGCCAACTAGACCTGGAGCCATTGAACACTACCCGTTGAGCCCGACGATTTAGCCAGCTTTCTATCCACCTTATAGTCCATTCATCCAGCCAATATTTCTTTAACTTGCTGGCAAGAATACTGTGGGAGACAGTGTCAAAAACTTTGCTAAAGTCAAGGAATAACACGTCCACTGCTTTCCCCTCATCCACAGAGCCAGTTATCTCATCATAGAAGGCAATTAGGTTAGTTAGGCATGGCTTGCCCTTGGTGAATCCATGCTGACTGTTCCTGATCACTTTCCTCTCCTCTAAGTGCTTCAAAATTGATTCCTTGAGGACCTGCTCCATGATTTTTCCATGGACTGAGGTGAGGCTGACTGGCCTGTAGTTCCCCGGATCCTCCTCCTCCCCTTTTTTAAAGATGGGCACTACATTAGCCTTCTTCCAGTCATCCGGGACCTCCCCTGATCACCATGAGGTTTCAAAGATAATGGCCAGTGGCTCTGCAATCACATCCGCCAATTCCTTTAGCACCCTCGGATGCAGTGTATCCGGCCCCATGGACTTGTGCTCATCCAGCTTTTCTAAATAGTCCTGAACCACTTCTTTCTCCACAGACGGCTGGTCACCTCCTCCCCATAGTGTGCTGCCCAGTGCAGTAGTCTGGGAGCTGACCTTTTTCGTGAAGACCGAGGCAAAAAAAGCATTGAGTACATTAGCTTTTTCCACATACTCTGTCACTAGATTGCCTCCCCCATTCAGTAAGGGGCCCACACTTTCCTTGACCACCTTCTTGTTGCTAACATACCTGTAGAAACCCTTCTTGTTGTTCTTAACATACCTTGCTAGCTGCAACTACAAGTGTGATTTGGCCTTCCTGATTTTACTCCTGCATGCCTGAGCAATATTTTTATACTTCTCCCTGGACATTTGTCCAATCTTCCACTTCTTGTAAGCTTCTTTTTTGTGTTTAAGATCAGCAAGGATTTCACTGTTAAACCAAGCTGGTCGCCTGCCATATTTGCTATTCTTTCTACACATCGGGATGGTTTGTTCCTGCAACCGCAATAAGGATTCTTTAAAATACAGCCAGCTCCCCAGGACTCCTTTCCCCCTCATGTTGTTCTCCCAGGGGATCCTGCCCATCAGTTCCCTGAGGGAGTCAAAGTCTGCTTTTCTGAAGTCCAGGGTCCTTATTCTGCTGTTCTTCTTTCTTCCTTGTGTCAGGATCCTGAACTCGACCATCTCATGATCACTGCCTCCCAGGTTCCCATCCACTTTGCTTCCCCTACAAATTCTTCCCTGTTTGTGAGAAGCAGGTCAAGAAGAGCTCTGCCCCTAGTTGGTTCCTCCAGCACTTGCACCGGGAAATTGTCTCCTACACTTTCCAAAAACTTCCTGGATTGTCTGTGCACTGGTGTATTGCTCTCCCAGCAGATATCGGGGTGATTGAAGTCCCCCATGAGAACCAGGGCCTGTGATCTAGTAACTTCTGTTAGTTGCCGGAAGAAAGCCTCGTCCACCTCATCCCCCTGGTCTGGTGGTCTATAGCAGATTACCTTCACGACATCACCCTTGTTGCTCACACTTCTAAACTTAATCCAGAGACTCTCAGGTTTTTCTGCAGTTTCATACCGGAGCAGTCATACTGCTCTCTTACATACAATGCAACTCCCCCACCTTTTCTGCCCTGCCTGTTGTTCCTGAACAGTTTATATCCATCCATGACAGTACTCCAGTCATGTGAGTTATCCCATCAAGTCTCTGTTATTCTAATCACATCATAGTTCCTTGACTGTGCCAGGACTTCCAGTTCTCCCTGCTTGTTTCCCAGGTTTCTTGCATTTGTGTATAGGCACTTATGATAACTCGCTGATAGTCCTGCTTTCTCAGTTTGAGGCAGGAGTCCTCCCCTCTTGCACTCTCCTGCTCGTGCTTCCTCCCGGTATCCCATTTCCCCACTTACCTCAGGGCTTTGGTCTCCTTCCCCCGGTGAACCTAGTTTAAAGCCCTCCTCACTAGGTTAGCCAGTCTGCTTGCGAAGATGCTGTTCCCGCTCTTCGTTAGGTGGAGCCCGTCTCTGCCTAGCAATCCTTTTTCTTGGAACACCATCCCATGGTCAAACAATCCAAAGCCTTCTCTCTGACACCACCTGCGTAGCCATTCGTTGACTTCTACGATTCAACAATCTCTACATGGGCCTTTTCCTTCCACAGGGAGGATGGACGAGAACACCACTTGTGCCTCAAATTCCTTTATGCTTCTTCCCAGAGCCACGTAGTCTGCAGTGATCTGCTCAAGGTCATTCTTGGTAGTATCATTGGTGCCCACGTGGAGAAGCAGGAAGGGGTAGTGATCCGAGGGCTTGATGAGTGGTGGCAGTCTCTCTCTCACATCGTGAATCCTAGCTCCTGGGAAGCAGCACACTTTTCGGTTTTCCTGGTTGGGACGGCAGATAGATGACTCTGTCCCCCTTAGGAGGAAGTCCCCAACCACCACCCCCCACCTCCTTCTCTTGGGAGTGGTGGTTGTGGAACCTCCATCCGTAGGACAGTGCATCTCATGCCTTCTAATCTGTGGAGTCTCCTTCTGCTCCCTTCCCTTGGATGTATCATCTAGTCCACTCTCTGCATTAGTACCTGTGGAGAGAACATGAAAACGGTTGCTCACCTGTATCTGCATTGCTGGTACATGGATGCTCCTCTTTCTTCTTCTGGAGGTCACATGCTGCCAATTTTCTTCACCGTCCTTCTGTCCCCACTGTGCAGCCTGCTCTGATTCTTCAGAATGTTGTGCCCGCAGAAGCATATCCTGACCTCTGTCCAGGAAACCTTTGTTTTCTCTTACGCAGTGCAGTGTTGATACTTGTTTCTCCAGTCCTTGAACCTTCTCTTTCAGTATGGAGACCAGCTTGCACTTTGTACGGACAAAGTCGCTTCTGTCCTGTGGAAGAAAGATAAACATGGCACATCCTGTGCAGTTCACAACAGCTGATCACTCACCATCCATATTACCTCCCTTCTAAGAGCTTCCTTAGCTGTTGCAGTAACTACTCAGAGAAGCCTGCAAGATGAAAGCCTCAGTGGGCTCTTCCCAGGTGAACTGCCAGTCAAACTTCCTCTGTTAGCCTCTCCGCTGTTCACCACTCAGCTGGTTCGCAACTGGCTTCTTTTTATAATGACCCTTTCCTTCTCACTGCCAGAATTCCCAGCCTTGGCTGCCCACCAGTCAGCTTCTTCCTTAAACATCTCTATGCTTTCTCCCATAATTCCCCTTATGAGTGGGTAAAATTCCCTGATAAAATCCAAAGAGCCATTGCCATATTGTCCTTCAGATCCCTCCTTAACACACACCTGCCATGATGCCTACAAAATGCAGCCTGCTGATCATACCACTAGCAGGTGACAAACTGGGATTATTCCACTTCCTTTCTTTTCCCACTCCCTACTTCTGTTTCCAGTTGAAAAACCAAATTACAGTGCAGCAACAAAGCTGTTCTTCACCATACTCATTTGTCTGTACGTTGTATTCACATCTCTCTACCCATCATCTGTTTGTGCTGTCTTTAGAATGTAAGCCCTTCAGTGCAAAGATAATGTATCTCTCTTTTCTGTTTGTTCAGCATCCAGTGTCGTAGGGCCATAGGCCTTTGGATATGATCATAATATAAATACCACTACTACTACTCCTAATGTAAACATTTAAAAAAGAAACATTAGAGGAACCACTTGGTTGGGATCCAGAAGTATTAGAGCAGAGGTCCCCAAAGTGTGGGGTGAGCTCCCCTAAGGGGTGTGGATGACTGTCTGGGGGGGCAGGGCGGGGCCTGGGCCAGCCCCCACGGGGACAGGGAGGGAGTGCCATCCAGCCCCTAACTGTCCCCAGCTCTGCTCTGCTCCGCCCCCTAGCTGCATCCCCAGTTCCCAGCCCCACATGTGTGCCTGGCCCCATCCCCAGCCTTGGCCGGTGGCCCCAGCTCCATTCCGAGGCTGAGGCTGGGGGCAAGGCCTGGAGTGGAGCCACACCCGACCGTGGGCCTGGATGCCAGCCCCCATCCCAGCCCAGCTGCGGCTCTGCTCCTGCCCCACCCTGAGTCCCCCTTATCGCTGTCCGTGTCTCCCCCATGCCGCATCCCCACTCCCAGCCCCGGTTCAGGGAGGTACTGGGGGGTGGGGGGAAGACACGAGGTAAGGGGGATGTGATCCTCAAAAGTTTGGGGATCGCTGTATTAGAGTGCAGGATAGGATAGGTGGGTGAAAGATGTATGATGTCTGTACGGAAATGGTTTTGTTGCATTTTCAATCTTGGTTATGACTAAACTCAATATTAAAGGGAGAAAAAGACGGAGCAAAATCCTAAATGTGGCATTAATTTTCTAGGTTACAATCTCATGCAAACCTTGCTTCGAAAGTGTGTGCCAGGCCTAATTTATTTTATCTATCGTTAATCCAGCCAGGGGATGACATAGTCTTAATGGCAGAAGCTCTAGAAAAGCTTTTTCTGCAGAAAATCTCTGAAATGACTGAGGAAGAAACTGAAATTGTAATAGTCCAGGCAAAAGGAAGAGGACGTGGGAGGAAGGAAGCAGGTAAAGTACTTTACTGACCACTCTTGAGTTCAGTCCTTGTTATTGTTCAGGGGTACCCTCTAGTGCCCACTGGTTGCAGGGTCCATGCAATTTGAATAAAATAGCAAAAAATTAACAGCCACCCTCATGTAATTGTCAAACTACAAGTCACAACATACAGTGCTTAATCTTAATTTCAGCTGCTTATCTACATTGGATATCTGAGCTGTTGACAGCGAATGGATATGAGCCACATTTTAGAACTCCCTTGACCATGTTTGCCTTTGGGCACCCTGCTTATGCAGTAGAACCATACTAATATGTACACATTATAATTAGCACAAGTAAATGGTTCTCTCCTTACTTTTCAGTGAAGTTTAAAAGATGAGGATTATAGGAGTGAAATCTTATTACTGTCACTTCATTATATTTACTAAATATACTATCAGTACATTGTGAAGGCCCATAAAAGTAAATTACAGTAGTCAAACAAGCAGAGTATGTTGTATTATACCATTTCCCTGAGTTTTACTGTGTTTTCATGTAACAGCTAATTTGGTTAATTAAGTCATCATGGCAAATAGGTTCTACTGTAATTAGGAAAGGATTAGTAACTGAAGGGAAACTGATTCTCAAAAGTCTAACGTTACTTGCATGTTTGTTTTGGTGACACCTACATAACCCTTCAAGAATATTAAGGTTTAGATGTAACCATGCTCCTAATGCAAAAAGCATCTGAAAACAGGAGCAACAAGCAGAATAAAGCACTGAAGTCGTTTTTGCACCTAAGAGGCATCCATATTGGTGACAGCTTTTAATTTTGATAGATCTATCTACTGGGTGGGTTTTCCAAGGTTATGTATATACAACATATTTTTATTGCATTTTGTAATAATCTGCCATCATTTGAAAAAGTGTGCTTGCTACCTTTGAGATGAAATGCTCTTCACTGAAGATAAATTCAGCTTTGTGTAGACAGCTTACACAAGGCATGTGCCCCACTGAATTATCACTCATGCTCTATTTTGAGGGCTAAACTGATGCATTGGCTTTGTGTGGATCTTTGCATGGTGGGGTTTTCAGCCTGAATGCTTTATACTTTGTTTATTTAAAGGTGAACTACATCACATTGAAGGATATTTAAAATTACAATGAGTAAAACTATGCATGTAAACTTACGTTCGATATTTGTATTGTGTGCTTACATCTCAAGCCTACACATTTTTAATAATTTAGGTTTTTTGGAGCTTGGTTCATAGATTCATAGTCTTAAGGCTGGAAGGGACCATTGTGATCTAGGACTGACCTCCTGTATATTGCAGGACATAGGACATCCCTACATTAATTCAGATTTGAATAAGACCAATCCAACTTGATTTAAAAATTTCCAGAGAGACTCAACAGCAGCCCTTGGTAAGATGTTCCAATGGTAGATCTAAGTATGTTGACTTCAGCTACGTTATTCACTTAGATCGATTTTCCCCCCACACCCAGTGTAGACCAGGGCTGAGTTAAATAAATTGAGCTCCTTGAGCCTTTACCTATTTAACCTCTCCAAATTTTTCAACGTCCTGGAATTGTGGACACCAGAACTGGATATAGTATTCCAATAGCAGTTGCAACAGTGCCAAATTCTGAGGGAATATAATATCATACTTTTAAATTTAAAAAATCAAGTTAGTTTGACAATATCTTTTTTATACGAATCATGTCTAATTGGCATTACCCTCCTTTAATTCTTTATTAATCAAGTCCCATAGCAGCTGCTCCATTATTTTGCCCAGGCTCAGTGTCAGTCGGAGAGGCCTATAGTTACTTGAGTCATCCTGTGTATCCTTTCTAAATACTGGCACAACCTTAGCTTGGTTTCTTTCCTCTGTAACTTCTCCACTATTCCAAGACTTATTGAAAATCATGTTGAGTGCAGCAAGCTCCTCAGCTTGCTCTTTTAAAACTCTTGGAGGCAAGTTACCCAGAGCTGCTGATTTTAAAAATGTCTGACTTCAGTAGCTGCTGTTTAATGTGCTTCTTAGTTACTGTTGGAATGGAAAGTGTTTCATCATCATCTTATGTTGTGAATTCATCTGGCTCTTTCTCAAAAGCAGAACAGAAATAAATGACACGGTATTCTTGCCAGCAAGTTAAAGTAGTATGGGTGGGATGAATGGACTGTAAGGTGGATAGAAAGCTGGCTAGATCGTCGGGCTCAACGTGTAGTGATCAATGGCTCCATGTCTAGTTGGCAGCCGGTATCAATCGGAGTGCCCCAAGTGTCGGTCCTGGGGCTGGTTTTGTTCAGTATCTTCATTAATGATCTAGAAGATGGTATGGACTGCACCCTCAGCAAGTTTGCAGATGACACTAAACTGGGAGGAGTGGTAGATACATTGGAGGGTAGGGATAGGATACAGAGGGACCTAGACAAATTAGAGGATTGGGCCAAAAGAAATTTGATGAGGTTCAACAAGGACAAGTGCAGAGTCCTGCACTTAGGACGGAAGAATCCCATGCACTGCTACAGACTAGGGACTGAATGGCTAAGCAGCAGTTCTGCAGAAAAGGACCTAGGGGTTACAGTGGCTGAGAAGCTGGATATGAGTCAACAGTGTGCCTTTATTGCCAAGAAGGCTAACGGCATTTTGGGCTGTGTAAGTAGGGGCATTGCCAGCAGATCGAGGGACGTGATCACTCCCCTCTATTCGACACTGGTGAGGCCTCATCTGGAGTACTGTGTCCAATTTTGGGCCCCACAGTACAAGAAGGCTGTGGGAAAAATTGGAAAGAGTCCAGCGGAGGGCAACAAAAATGATTAGGAGGCTGGAGCACATGACTTATGAGAAGTGGCTGAGGGAACTGGGATTGTTTAGTCTGCAGAAGAGAAGAATGAGGGGGGATTTGATAGCTGCTTTCAACTACCTGAAAGGGGGTTCCAAAGAGGATGGATCTAGACTGTTCTCAGTGGTACCGGATGACAGAACAAGGAGTAATGGTCTCAAATTACAGTGGGGAAGGTTTAGGTTGGATCTTAGGAAAAACTTTTTCACTAGTAGGGTGGTGAAGCACTGGGAATGGGTTACCTAGGGAGGTGGTGGAATCTCCTTCCTTAGAGGTTTTTAAGGTCAGGCTTGACAAAGCCCTGGCTGGGATGATTTAGTTGTGGTTTGGTCCTGCTTTGAGCAGGAGGGGGTTGGACTACATAACCTCCTGAGGTCCCTTCCAACCCTGCTATTCTATGGATCTATGATTCTGCCATATTATTATTGACAACTCTATCATTTCCATTAAGTAATGGACTAATAGCATTGTTATGATTCCTTTTGTTCTTAATATAATGTAAAAACTTTTTATTCTTAACTCTGCTGACCATAGATTTCTCTGTATACTTTTGCTTCCCTTATCAATTTTCTATATTTTCTACCTTCTAATTTATATATATTGCAATCAACTTCCCCTCTTTTCATTTGTTTTCATGGAGAGATCGATCGATAGATATAGATATATAGATAGATAGATCGATCTATCTATCTATATATATATGTGTGTGTGTGAATTATTTTATAGTTGCTTTCACTTCCCCTTGGCTTGGCTGGTCTTTTATTCAGTGTTCTCCATTGTTAACCATCTTTCTCAGTTGTGACTTTTTGAGCATTTAGTTAAAAGTTCTTACACAGTTCCCAATTATCATTCACATTTTTGTGTGTAAATTCTTTCTTCCAGCTGATTTGACTGAGTTATCTTCATCTTTGTGAAATTCGCCTTTTAAAACATTACTTATCCATATTACTGGCTTGGACATTATTAACAAATGCGATCAAATCATAATCACTTGCATCTCTGAATGTTTTAGTTCTGTGACTAATTCTTCATTTGTCAAGGGGAGGTCTACTCTAGATTTTTCCCCATATTGGATGCATCATTTTTTGAGTTAGGAAATTGTCATTTATAGTTTTAAAAATTCTGAGTATGTTTTAATACTGGCAGCATGAGACCCTCGAGCATGTGTCATTCAAATTGAAGTCCTCCCCAAGTTATAGGTAGGTCTTTTAAGGATACAGCCATCCTGTTCTCCATTGTGATTTGGTGGTCTGTAACAGCCACCAGCTAATACCCCATCTTGTGCCTTAATCTGTTAGAGAACATTGATCCATAAGCTTTCAAGATCACTTGCTTTTGACTTCTCAGTAACTCGGAAGCAGGCAGTGCTGGTTTTGACAGAATGCCAATCTCCACCCCCTTTTGTCCACTTAGGGCAGGTCTTCACTACCCGCCGGATCGGGTAGTGAAGACGTGATAAAATCAATCCCCGATCACACTCCCCATCGACTCCGGAACTCCAGCTCGCGAGAGATGGAAGCGGAGTTGACGGGGGAGCGGGAGCGGTCGACTCACCGCCGTCCACACAGCCAGGTAAGTCAACCTAAGATACACCGACTTCAGCTACGCTATTCGCGTAGCTGAAGTTGCGTATCTTAGGTCGACCCCCCCACTAGTGTAGACCTGGGCTTAGTCTTTCCTAAATAGCTACTTATAACCATTAGTTTTAACATTCCAATCATGCTAATTTTCCCACTGGGTTTTAGTGATATGAACAAGTGAGATGATACACTTGTAAATGAGCAATTCCATTTCTACTTTTTTATTACCCAGCCTCCTGGCATTGATGTATAGGCAATTATAGCATTTCTTCTCTTCACATCCCTTTGTTCCTTGATTCCTTTTGTTTTCAACATCATTTGTTCCCTGTTTTCATCCTCCCCTTTTGTTAGTTTAATGCCCACCTGTCTAGTCTAGGCAGTCTGTCCCCTAGAAGATTGGTTCCCGTTCTCCTGGGATGAAGGCCATCCAAGCTATACAGCCCCCTCTCTCCATAGAAAGTAGACTAGTGTTCCATAAAACATTGCTCTGCACTGGTTTAGTTCAGGCCCAAAGCTCTTGCTCAACAAATGTTTTTTTACATCTCTTGTATGTTGTATTTGAAAATAGGTTTTAATTAGCATCTTTGTGGGTTTGACCACCACCTTGCTGAAAGGTTACTCTTCTAACACCAGTAGTATAGGATCCTAGTGGAGAAAATGGCTTACTGGTTTCTATCATCTTTATAAGCAGATTTAACAATGACTTCACTGTATAGTCACTAGTCTTTGGTTTAACTGATAAATAAGATAGTTCATGTGATAAGCTGTGGAGGATGGGAAGCTTACTGCAGGTGTTGAGGAAGAACCTTTCTGCAAACAGAGTGTACTTGGACAGCTGTCTTCTGTATTCCAATAGGATAATGTTCACTAGCTCACCCTCTGCTTGATCTTGCAGTGAAGTTATAATGTCATATTTGTGACATTAGTGTGTTGGCATCACTTCAGGGTTCCCTGATATCAATTCAGTATTACAGTGGGTGTGCCCTCTGGGGAAATGTACCTTCAAATAAGCCTCTCATTAGCCTAGTAAACTGTGCCAACTACTAGTGGGTGTGTCAGGAATAGCCACGAGGAGTGGAATCTGCCAGAAGCCTCAAGAACTGAGCATCTCTTTGACCTGCATCTTGTAGTATACGAATCCTTCCTGCAATCTGGATATGTTCAGTTAGCTGCTGGTGTCTGGGATAAGCCACAGCACAATTCTCACTGTTCTAAGTTTGTGATTATGAATAATGGACTTTGTTTTATAAATTAATGTTTTTGGTTGAGATTAAAAAAATAAAGCTGTAACAGGACACTTTAGAGACCAACCTGTAGAATTCAGGTAGGGAGAGAGGCAGACTGTAAAAGAGGGGGAGAGAGAGGAGGAGGGGGAGGGAGAGAGAGAGTGTGTGTGTGTGTGTGTGTGTGTTCCACAGCATGAAGTTCTCCAGTGTGTAGATTGAGTCTTATATTACCAGAATCCCAAATGTAGCCAGCAGAAGTTTTGAAAGCATATATTCTTCTTCTAGAAGTGTCCCTGTGGGTGTTCCGCTTTAGGTGTCTTGATGCCATGTGCTTTTAATCAGAGATTTGTGGTAGCAGTGCCTGGTTGGGCCATGCACACGGTGTAGCCATCTCGCGCCCTGCCAAGCGGTTACATTAGTGGTGTGCAGCCAACCCCCCAGTTCCTTCTCTACCACTTTTGGCTTGAGTCGGAGTGACCAGCAGCACCCTCTCTTACCTCAAATAAGCTTAATAGTTCATAGTTGTTCCTGATAGTGTTAGCTTAGTTGTAGTTAGCTGCCCCATCCCCTTGCCCTTCATATTTAATATTTTACTTTTTCATTTTAAAAAAATTATATTTTTCACCTTTCCTCTTTTACCCCTGCCTCCCTTGTCAGGTACTCAGCTATTGCCTTAAAAGAAAAAGGGCGGGAGGGGAATGGAGAAACAGGGATAAACCCTGTTTTTCTTTCCAAGGACTTGTTCTCTCAAGCCTGCCCAGCGCACCTGGCTTTAAACACTGCCTGATTTGCAGACTTTCCATACTGGTCTCTAACGGCTATGCACAGTGTCCCCCCTGCCTTGGCAAGACACACATTACCCAAAAGTGTCTGCACTGCAGAAAACTGACAGCCTGGACAAGGAAGGCCAGGGATCTCCAATTGAAGCTCCTTATGATGAAGAAATCCCTCAGACTGGCCTCCAAGCCCGAGTCCAGGACGCTTCCTGGCCAACGGGCGGCAGCATCTGACGGGGTCTGCTTCAACAGCGGCTGCTAAGGAGCCTGCTTCTAGAAAGGATACCAAAAAGCCACACTCATCCCCACACCGAGAATTGCCTAAAAGAAAGTGATCTCCAAATGAAAAATCTGCCCCGGTATTGATGGCACCAAGAGCGCACCGGGAACGTCCGGTGCTGAGACTTTCCGAGGAGCTAAAGACCCTATGTGGGCAAGCTTTCTAATAGAGGTTCACACAGTAAAGTCAAGCCTCCCAGCTTGGCACCTACGCAGCAGAAGAAAACCTCTGCACCAAGCACACTAATCACATCAGCTATACCATCAGGGGCTCGTTCACCTGCACATCTACCAATGTGATATATGCCATCATGTGCCAGCAATGCCCCTCTGCCATGTACATTGGCCAAACCGGACAGTCTCTACGCAAAAGAATTAATGGACACAAATCTGACATCAGGAACCATAATACTCAAAAACCAGTGGGAGAACACTTTAACCTGTCTGGCCATTCTTTGACAGATCTGCGGGTGGCTATCTTAAAACAGAAAAACTTCAAAAACAGACTCCACGGAGAGACTGCTGAGCTGGAATTGATATGCAAACTAGACACAATCAACTCAGGGCTAAATAGGGATTGGGAATCGCTGAGCCATTACAAACATTGACTCTATCTCCCCTTGTAAGTATTCTCACACTTGCTTCTTATCAAACTGTCTGTACTGGGCTATCTTGATTATCACTTCAAAAGTTTTTTTTTTTTTTTTTTTCTCCTCTCTTACTTAATTGGCCTCTCAGACTTGGTAAGACAACTCCCACCTGTTCATGCTCTCTGTATGTGTGTATATATATCTCCTCAATATATGTTTCACTCTATATGCATCCGAAGAAGTGGGTTGTAGCCCACGAAAGCTTATGCTCTAATAAATTTGTTAGTCTCTAAGGTGCCACAAGTACTCCTGTTATTTTTGAGGATACAGACTAACACGGCTGCTACTCTGAAAGCAGTACAATGGCGCCATCTGCTGTACCTATGAAGCACAGCTCTGTCATCTGCACCGACAGCTTCAACTCTTATTCCTGGTCAGTGCACGTCCCTGGCACCGAGTGTCACAGTTCCGCAGCAATTGGGCGTGTGGACCTGAAAGTGACCTCAACACTTGAATCTCCTCTACTTGGTATGGACATTACCCCATCTAGACCAGGACCAAGCCTGTTAACCACTCCCTGTGGATCAGCCCCTCCTATCTCCAATGATGAGGAAGAAGAGGATGAGGCAGTAATATACACTTCATCACTAAACATCTACAGACATGCAGGGCTGGTATGGTCAACCATGGGCACTGCCTCTATACCATTCCCACCAAACTGGCCATACTGGGATCCACGGGTAATGTATAGGGCCCAAAACCTCAGGCCCCCTATCCCGTCTAGGTCCATAGTAGCATGGTCCTCTTTGCCAACTGTCCCAGCACTCTCAGAGACACAAGAGGAAGAGACCCAGGAGCCTGAGGACACAACTGAAGGTGACACTTTGCTGCCCACTCACATCTCATTCTTCTCTCCTCCTCCCCCCCTTCCCCCAAACTACAGGGGATGATTTTATATCTTTTCAAGACCTCTTCAAAAGCACAACTACCAGAGACTTAACACAAGCTCACGGACATACTCCAGGCATCCCCAGCAGCAAAGATAGCCCTGCCAATTCATGATGCTATCAGGGAGCCTGTAAAAATAACCTGGCAGACACCTTCTACAGCCCCTCCCTCGTGTAAGCGGTCTGATAAACAGTATTACATGACAGCAAAAGGCGCTGAGTTTTTATTCACTCACCCCGCACCAAACTCTCTGGTGGTGGGTACGGTCAACCAAAGGGGAAAACAACACCAGTCCAGAACGACCCCATATAATAAGGATTAGAAAAGGCTAGATCTCTTCGAATGGAAAGCCTACTCCTCCGCCACACTCCAGTTCCACATAGCTGATTTTGCGGCCCTACTGGCAAAATACACACACAGTCTGTTTGCTAAAATGTCAGAATTTATTGAAAGTTTGCCTGATGACAAAAAAGAGCAATATAAGGCAAACATCTCATCGCCAGGATGGCTCTACAGGCCTCTCTTGACTCTGCAGACACAGCAGCATGGTCCATTGCTACATCTATGGTCATGCACCATGCATCCTGGCTCCATCTTTCTGGGTTCCCAAGGGAGGTCCAAGCAACTGTTGAGGACTTGCCCTTTGAAGATCAAAAATTATTCACAGACAAAACCGGTGTCTCTCTACGCACCCGAGGGTGACCTTAAAAGCCCTGGATATCTTTATATCTGCAAATAAGAAACAGTAGGTTTTACAACCAGAGATTCCGGTCTCTGCCATACTTCCGACCACAAAGACAGTACAATCAATGGCATAAACAAAAATGGAACAGACGTCGGCAGAACCAAGATCAACCTTTGACGTCTCAACCATCCACCACCAGACAATCATTTTGAAGGTGTGATCGAGGGCACGAGACCACCACACTCTGATTCCGAAACCAGATATGGTGCCCCACCCATTTGGAGACCATCTGTCACCATGCTACCCAGTCTGGAACACCATCATGACAGACAAATGAGTTGTAGAGATTATCCAGAAGTGCTACTCCATCCTCTTTTTATTTCTATCCCACCCCTCTTCCCCGTCCCTCTTCAGGGACCCCTCTCACGAGCACCTGTTGTAACAGGAAATAAACCACTTCATACAATTAGGTGCCATAGAACCTGTACCATCAGAACACGGGGAGAGGTTTTTATTCCCATTACGTTCTAACTCAGAAAAAGACTGGCAGGTGGAAACCCATCCTGGATTTACAAAAACTCAACAAATTTATGAGAACACAACATTTCAAAGTGGTGACTCTAATGTCAGAATTATTGTGGTTAGAGAAAGGACACTGGCTTTTGGCCCCCGACCTCCAGAATGCTTATTTTCATCTTACCATTCACCCGCCACTCAGAAGATTCCTGAGATTCAGCCTAGGGAAACAGCATTTTCAATACAGAGTACTACCCTTCGGCCTTTCCACTGCTTTTCCTAGCTTTTTAGTCTGAGGGCTTTGCGTTTCAGTGATGAGGCTGCTGTAAATTGGTTTGCCAAGCTCCGCATCCAATAAGAAGAATGGTTGGGTTAGTGGTGGTTGTACTTGAGACATCTTAACTGTTACACAATGCCACGGTTTTGTGTTGAAATTGTAGCTATAATTTATAAGTGACTAAATTTGGCCACAGCTTTTTTCCTCAATAAATTGAATCTGTGGACACATCCCTGCTTACTGAAGTCATGCACATGCTGCTGCATGTCCTGCTAAAGAGTTTCCAGTGCTTTGCTGAAAGAGCAATACTGGGAAATGGCAGCCAAAATATAGATACAGTAGAACGTCAGAGTTATGAACACCTCGGGAATGGAGGTGGTTCGGAACTCTGAACAAAGCATTATGGTGGTTCTTTCAAAAGTTTACAACTGAGCATTGAGTTAATACAGTTTTGAAACTTTATTATGCAGAAGAAAAATGCTGTTTTTAACCATCTTAATTTAAATGAAAGAAACAGAGAAACAGTTTCCTTACCTTTGTCAAATCTTTTTTTAAACTTTCCCTTTTTTGGTAGTTTACGTTTAACACAGTGCTTCACTGTATTTGCCTTTCTTTTTTTGGTCTCTGCTACTGCCTGATTGCGTGCTTCCAGTTCCAAATGGGATGTGTGGGTGACTGGTGTGTTCATAACTCTGAGGTTCTACTGTATTTGCTGGCCTACACTGTTGTTGACGTCACCAGGCATCACCATCACCCTAGGTAACTTGGGAGGGTGGAAAATCACAAGTGTCAATGAAGCCTTCCTGCACTAGGCCTGAACCAAACTCCTTCCATGTTTAAACTCTAATCGACCTCAAAAGCCAGGTGCAAGTGGAATGTATAAGCAACCTGCTATCAGTGGTAACCCCCCTTACCGGTAGCAAGCGGTAATAATGAGGCCTGCATGTTTCTGGCTGAAGGGAAAAAGGACAAGATAACGGTTTAAAGAAGTTACTAACAAACTAGGCTTATAGCTGCCAAGAATGACTTAACTGCTTAAATGTACTTGATATTTGCTTAGTAACTGTTACCAGGGAAGGGAGGGGTAAAGGGGGAGGAAGGGAGGGGTAGCGGGGGAAGGGGGGGTGAGGCTTGACTGCAAAAGGTATAAAGGAAAAAAAATTGTTTCTGTTACTGTGCTTGATTTGAGACGTGCCAGTCTCCTTGCACCGCTTTGAGATCTCAAATAAACTTTGTTTGCTTCTCCACCTGGTGTGTTTATTGGCGCGAAGCACACCGGGCCACGAACCTTCGCTGTTGCTTTGCCTCGGGCACCCTGTGCTGGCAACAGTCTTGGCGTCCCTGGGTGGGCTCGAGGCTGAAATTTAGCCTTGCCCGGACCCCTCTCGGAGGTTGGCAGATTGCGGCGACGACCGATGCCCAGCGCGCACTGGTAACTTTACCGGGGGCCTCGGCGGAGACGTGGTTTGGTCGACCCCAGAGGGCACAACGGTGCAACGCGCTCGAGTAGTGGAGAAGCAGCTGCGGGCGACGGTGGGGAACCGGTCCCGTGGATAGGGCGACGGTGCAGAACCGGACCCTTGGATAAGGTAGGAACAGTCCAGTGGGGACTTTATCTGTCTTGACCTGGGGACGCCCAGTGTCTACCTGTTTTGACCTGGGGACGCCCAGTGTCTCCCTACGGGGCAGGGACAGAGTACAGCAGGCAGGGCAAGGTGTACACCCTTGGAATGCATTCTGGTGAACTGGAAAGTGTTTGGATCGGATCCATTGATTAAAAGTAAACTAAAAAGATTCTGTACAGTAGACTGGCCTCAATATCAGCTAGAGGACCAGGAAAGGTGGCCACCGGAGGGATCACTTAATTATAACACGATCCTTCAGTTACTTCTGTTTTGTCAGCAAACGGGTAAATGGAATGAACATATGTATGTACAGTGGTTTATGTTGCTAAGAGATAGGTTAGATATTTTGCAAAAGTGTAATTTGACTCCGACAGGTTCGGTAGTAGCTACTGTTAGTCTCCAGAACCCCCCCCCCCACACACACAGCTGTAATGGCAGGTCCGGTGTCCCCTTCGGCTATCACACCCCCACCATATAAAGACAAGGTGTCTCAGGTTCCAGAGATTGCCCCCTCGGTGGAATTTTATCCGTTGATCACTGAGACCATGGTGTCCAGACATGGCTCAGATAGGAATCAGGACACTACTATGCAGGTTTACACCCATGTGCCTTTTAACCCGGTGGACCTAGCAGCCTTTAAGGCACAGGCAGGGGAATTCTCTACAAACCCAAGCAAGTTTATCTCGGTCTTTGAAGGGTGCCTGGCTAGCTGTAAGCCTGACTGTGATGATTGTAATGTCCTTATGCGGACCCTGCTGTCTGAGGTGGAGCGTAATCAGGTTGTGTCTAAAGAAAAGGAAAAGAGGCAAGCGAAAATGATGGTTGCAGCAGTACAGGCAGGGGAAAATTCCAGGAAAGGGAAGGGGCCTGGGAATGAAAGGCCGTGGGCGTGGGTGCCCTGGCTTACAGGAAAGGCGTCTGGGTCGCAACCAGTGTGCCAGATGCCGAAAGGAGGGACACTGGAAAAATGAGTGCCCCGAAAGGAAAGGTACCCCTATGATGGCAGCGGAGGATCAAGAATAGGGGTGTCAGGGAAGACTGACTATCCTGCCCCTGGAACCCTGAGTAAAAATGCGGGTGGAAGATTCGGACATAGACTTTTTAATAGACTCTGGAGCTGCACAAACTGCCGTAAACCAACCCCTGCAGCTGCCTGTGTCAGAGTCCCTCACTGTGGTGGGTGCCACAGGGAAAGGAACCAAGTGCCCAGTATATGCCCCAGCGGAATGTGCTTTGGGGAACAGAACTCTATTTCACAAACTGGTTTACCTCCCCGATTGTCCAACACTTCTACTGGGACGGGACCTGCTATGTCGCTTAGGAGCCACCCTGCATTTCACCCAAGATGAAATAACCCTCACCTTACCCCCAGAGAATGCCTGGATAATGACCCTTGCAATTGAGCCCTCAGCCTTGCAAGCCCCAGAGTGGAGTCAGTGGGAGGACAAAAGGAGGGTTAAAAAGCAGCTTTGTTGGACAGTGTTGGCCCAGGGATTTAAAAATTCCCCCACCCTTTTCGGCCAGGCCCTGGCCAGAGACTTGGAGGAGTGGGACAATGAGGACAGGGTCCTCCTCCTGCAATATGTGGATGACTTGTTAATTGCCGCTGTGGGTCTCACCTCTTGCCTTAAAGCCACTGTGAGCCTCCTGAACTTTGTTGGACTCTTCAAAAGTGGGTGTGCTCGTCCTGGTTTGTTGCTCCAAAGCTCTGTATAGAAGTTATTTTACTGGAAGGGTGTATAATGGCAATGTGTATGTGTTCATTGTTGGGAAAAGGTGTATAAGTGAAGAGTGGAAGTTTCCTTTGTAAGTTAAAAGAAGCCAAGAAGGAGAGAAGGAAAAAGAACAGAACGAGTTAACTGAGGAAAAAAATATAGCTAGCAAGCTCAGTCCAAAGATAAGGTGCTGGCACCATCCAAGGACATTGTCCACAGCTGCAAAACACTGCCAGGCATTAATGAAATGTGTAAGGTTTCTTTTCTCACAGATAAAAGAAGTGCTAACCAAAGACCCTAGCAGCCCTGCCATTCATTGAAATAAGGAGACTGAGTCTACGTAAAGTCCATCAACGAAAAACTGCTTTGACTCCACACTGGAAAGGCCCTTTCCAAGTCCTGTTAACCACTAACACCGCTGTGAAGTGCCAAGGACTGCCTACCTGGACCCATGCTTCTCACTGTAAAAAGACAAGGTGAAGTGCTAGTAACCTCTCCCTTGTCCACTGACAGACCTACTGTGCCTTTGGATTTTTCTAAAAAGAAGCAAAACTATTACAGGGTGATGTGCTAGTAACCTCTCCCCTGTATGATGCTAAACCACACTGTTTCAGGAAAAGAGAAGAAGAAGCATTTGCTTCATTGAAACCACAAAGTCCAGGAATTCCTGACTACAAAAGACATTAAGAACTGACCCTGGTGAAGAGACAAATAATTATATGCTGTCAGGGAGGGTCTTACCCAGCTTATGAATACATATTTTCTAACCTCTGGACTTAGACCCCTGGCCTTCCAGGTACAGGCTGAATGTCTAGTCTGCCAAAAGAACAACCCTCGACCAGGAGTGTCAGTGCCACCAGCCACTCTGGAACCTACCCCAGGCCCGGGGCTGGTTTGGCAAATAGACTTTACTGAGTTCCCCCGGACCCAAGGATTCAGATACCTTCTCGTCTTGGTGGATCGATTCAGCGGATGGCCTGAAGCCTTCCCATGTCGTAACAACACTGCCAAAACGGTGGCTCTGAAATTTGTCAAGGAGATCATTCCCCGCTTCGGACTCCCCCAGTGGATGGAATCTGACAACGGAACACACTTCACATCCCAAGTCGTTCAAAAGATATCGGATGCCCTGCAAATCCCCTGGAAGCTCCACACTCCATGGCGACCACAGGCCAGTGGAGTAGTGGAACGCACAAATCAGACACTTAAGTGGCACCTCTCAAAGGTCTGCCAAGAGGCTTCCCTTAAGTGGCCTGATGCCTTACCCCTTGTTTTGCTCCGCATTCGCGCTCTCCCAAAGGGCAGGTTAGGGCTCAGTCCCTTCGAGATTATGTTTGGAAGGGCATGGCCTATGAACGGTACACCGGTTCTGGCAGTGGAGTGGGAAATGGGATGTGGCTTTTTCATCTCAGTATATGTGCTCTCTGTCTGCTGTTCTCTGTTCTCTCCACAGGTATACCAGAGATTTGCAGCCTCTCCCGCTGGATGCCCTGATCCACTCCTTGCAGCCAGGTGAATCCGTACTCGTTCGGACCTGGAAGGACGAGCCTCTCCAAGAGAAGTGAAAGGGACCCCACACCGTCCTGCTGGTCTCCCACACAGCAGCAAAGGTCGAGGGACACAAGAACTGGATTCATCACTCTCGTCTGAAGGCAGTGCCCGCTCCTGAACGGTGGACCGTCCAGCCTACGGAAAAGGACTACCAGCGACGACCTGGGACTTTAACAGTTTTCAAAAAAACAATAAGATCTGCTGGAAATGCCCTGTGGTCTCTTTGAACAGTCGCAGCGCACTCCCTGCGAAAACTCTAAGCGTTGGTTGTGTTTACTCTCACAGGACCGGCCTAACCTGGTGGCCTGGTCCCTTTTGTTTTTAATCTGCCTACTATTGGTAATTGTTATTTTGTGGGTATTTGGGGAATTGTAATTGTTAGGCCTTAGGGTCACCTGCCCAGCATGAGTTCAGGTCCAGGGTCTGCCACAGTGGTACTCTTTGCCATAGGGACACTCCTTTCGTTACCTCCCGTTTCCCCCAGGCACATGTGGGATGGAAAGGAATCCCTACTAACTTGGAAACAAACACCTATGAGTCCCTGAAGATTTGCTTTGCCCAAAAGTTTAACCTCTCTAACTGCTAAGTATGCTCCCAAATCCCGCACCACGCAGTAGGGTTACCCTGGAGGGTAGTTCCCCAAAATTGGTCAAATATCTGCTGGGGATGGTTCAGTAGGGGAAGAAATACCTCGGGTACCTCCTTGTCGCAAAACTGTACCATTGAATCCCAGTATGCATTAAGGGACAACCCCTGGCCGCCCCAGGCAGCGTAAATCTTTGTATGCCACCTCAAAGCCCATTAAGAAAGAAGACAGGTTGGGTATAATCCTCCTCCCATCCTATGGGGTGGGACGGCTAACCCAATTTTATCGTAGGCTCTCTGTGTTTCTCACCAAGTATGCCAATAAGACCTTAGCCATAAAGAAAAGCCTTAACTCAGAGCTTTACCAGCTCCGGTTGCTGTCCCTGCAAAACAGACAGGCCTTAGATTATGTTTTAGCCTCCCAGGGCGGGGTGTGTGCCCTTATTGGAAGTGAATGTTGTACTTATGTCCCAGAAAACTCACAGGACATTAACAAGCACATCCTATCAGCCAAACAGAGCAGTGGAAGGCCCAGGAAAGGGAACCCACAGGTTTCGATTCCCTTTGGAGTTGGCTGCCCAACCTAGGAGGACTGGGAAATAGCCTTGTGCGTCTCCTCCTCACGGGTGTGGTACTGTGCTTGGTCACCCTCCTCCTGATTGCCTGTTTTAAGATGCTCCTCCGTAAGCTTTGTGCCCCCCGTTCCCCAGAAGTCCCGGCATACCCTCTCATTGAGAACCCCAGCTTCATAGCACTCAAATCATATCTTGTCCACAGAATATGAGAAAACTCAGCCAAAAGCTTGTTGAGTATTCTCAAAGGAGGGAGTTGTTGACGTCACCAGGCATCACCATCACCCTAGGTAACTTGGGAGGGTGGAAAATCACAAGTGTCAATGAAGCCTTCCTGCACTAGGCCTGAACCAAACTCCTTCCATGTTTAAACTCTAATCGACCTCAAAAGCCAGGTGCAAGTGGAATGTATAAGCAACCTGCTATCAGTGGTAACCCCCCTTACCGGTAGCAAGCGGTAATAATGAGGCCTGCATGTTTCTGGCTGAAGGGAAAAAGGACAAGATAACGGTTTAAAGAAGTTACTAACAAACTAGGCTTATAGCTGCCAAGAATGACTTAACTGCTTAAATGTACTTGATATTTGCTTAGTAACTGTTACCAGGGAAGGGAGGGGTAAAGGGGGAGGAAGGGAGGGGTAGCGGGGGAAGGGGGGGTGAGGCTTGACTGCAAAAGGTATAAAGGAAAAAAAATTGTTTCTGTTACTGTGCTTGATTTGAGACGTGCCAGTCTCCTTGCACCGCTTTGAGATCTCAAATAAACTTTGTTTGCTTCTCCACCTGGTGTGTTTATTGGCGCGAAGCACACCGGGCCACGAACCTTCGCTGTTGCTTTGCCTCGGGCACCCTGTGCTGGCAACACTGTGATCTCTTAATTTCAGGTTGCTATCCTAGTTAGAACTTCTGCAAGCTAAAAATCAGTCATTTTTTGCTCATGATTAGGTTTTGTTAGTGATTGGGCGAATGGATGTTCCAAATAGTATGTAAGTTAAAATGTCAGGAAGTCCCTGTCTAGAATGATAGGTGCTCCTTTTCCTGCAATTTGCATATATAAAAATAGAACTGTTGCTAAACAGACACAGTGAAATATATCTGATGTCTGCTAGGAGGGTACTCTTGTAATGCCTGCTGGCTTGCAATGGGTGGGTGTCTTTCTCAGAAGTACTGCCTCCTAGCATGAGACGACTGTGCTGGCAAACGTCACCCTGCAAACACTATCAAAAGGAGGCAGTGCTTCTGGTTAACACCAGGTATGGTACCAAGTATCAGAGGGGTAACTGTGTTAGTCTGTATCCACAAAAACAACAAGGAGTCCAGTGACACCTTAAAGACTAACAGATTTATTTGGGCATAAGCTTTCGTGGGTAAGAAACCCAGAAGAAGTGCAAAAAGAAGTGGGTTTTTTACCCACGAAATCTTATGCCCAGATAAATCTGTTAGTCTTTAAGGTGCCACCAAGTATGGTGGAATTCCTCAATTACTTAGGGGCATGACTTTCAAAATGCCTTTCCCATCCTTTAATGTGGAAACCCTGTGTTCACAGGTATCTGGCTTTTGCACAGGTATCTGAGGTTCTTGTTGCATTTCACGTTAAAAGTTGCCTCCTGGGAGTTCCTGCTAGCCGGCAGATGGATGATCTTTCTCTGAGACTGTTGCAGATGTGTTGACGTGGCTGCTTATTGCCACTGAATAGCAACGGCTGTTGTTCATTGATGGGTATTGACTGCTTCTGAAGGAAGTTCTGCCCAGTGCGGTACCACAAGCCTGGTAACTGGGAACTGTAGCCAGGTGAATGGCCAGAAAAAGATAAGCAGGCAGGGGAAGGAGAATAGACTCTCACCTGGCTCTGATAGGGACCCCTCTGAGGGCAGTGTGTCTTTGGACCTGATTCTACTTAAAATGGACCATGGAAAATTTGATTAGTATCTGTCCTGAATTTGATTACTCGGGGAAGGATGCGCTAAAGTATTGTTACCCAAGCACCACTATTTAAAAAATAATAATGACCATTATGAAATGTGCATTTGTTGCCTGATCAAAATGAGTACGTTTGAAGCATTAAGTGTGGCCCTTCTTTATTCCTTCATTTTTTGACAGTTACACCCAAGCCAGGAGCATCTACGGTACAAAACGTAACTCAAGCATCATCCCCAGCTCAGACGCAGGCCCCACAACAGAATCTTCAGTCTGTGCAAACAACTCATTCCTTTCCTTCTGTGACCCCTGACCTTATTGTCCAGCCTCCAGTAATGACAGTGGTGCCTCCTCAACCACCTGCACCTCCTCCCCCACCTTCTGTTCCCCCAACCCCCGCTCCCCAGCCCATTCAGGCACACCCACCTGTTATCCCAACAGCTGCATAGCCTGTGAAGGTGAGTAAACAGGGACTCTGTGGAGTTAGTGAGTCAGGATTCTTTGTGTTCAATTTTCTCTCTAGAAGAGAGAAGATTTTTATTGGATGACTATTTTAAAACATTCACTGTGAAGTCCCTTTCATCTTAGGGTTTAAAATTGCTTTACAGATTTTTACTGATTGGAGGGATGGGACTGAGACACACAGAAGTGAAGGGTGGGATTTTCAAGAGCACTTAGGAGAGTTAGGCTCCTAACTCCTCATTTGTCTTCGAAAATCCCACCTGAGTTACTTGTCCAAGGTCATACAGCAGGTCAAGGGCAGAACCATAGATTGATGATTAGGGTCCAGGAGTTCTGATTCTCAGTCCTCTTCTCTAACCACTAAGACCCTGCCTCACTTGTCCTTATCCATTAAAAGTAGAATCTGTTTTCCATAGATTGTTGACTGTAGCAAAGTCATTGAGTAGAACAGTATTTGCCCATCACAATTTCCACTAAACATTTAGCCAGCAGCCTTGTGTACTGGGGTTAATAGTGTTTTTTTTTTTTTGAGGCTTTTCAAGGAAAAGAAAGCCATCTGGCTTGAAAAGCTGTGTCACTGTGGCTAAGCTATCCAAAAGTGACTAGTAATTTTGGGTGCCTCAATTTTTGGATGTGCAACATAACATTCTTTAAATTTACTATTCAAAAAGAGCTGAGTTCCCACCCAATAAAATTGGGCTCCTTTATTATGTCTCAAGTTGAGTACCTGAATCACTAGTTGCTTTTGAAAATTTTGGCATACATCTTCAGCAGATCAGATCCTGCTAACTAATATTTCTTATTTTGAGCAATGCCTTTTATATCATTGCATCAGTAAGATTGCCACTTCCTTTCTCCTGAGACATGGCACCTGACAGCCACAGAAGTTCTTGACAGAGTTAGGTACCCAAGTTATATGACCCTTCAGTGGGAGTTGGTCACCTGATTGCCTTAGGTACTTCTGAAAATCCCATCAAGCAACTCAGCCAAAATAATCCAAGATCTGGGCTTCTGTAAACACCGCACAAGCTGTAGAAATGAATCCTAAGAGGTTTACTTGACCCTAACATGGTTCTTAAGTAAAAGATTTTGAATACACCTCTACCCCGATATAACACGAATTTGGATATAACGCGGTAAAGCAGCGCTACTGGGGGGCGGGGCTGCGTGCTCCGGCGGATCAAAGCAAGTTCGATATAACGCGGTTTCACCTATAACGCAGTAAGATTTTTTTTGGCTCCCGAGGACAGCGTTATTTCGGGGTAGAGGTGTACTCATTTAACCATCCTCTTGACCTTTGCTAATATAATAAAGATAATTTGTAGTTACACATTTTCTAGAGGGCTCAGTACAAACTGCTTCCAGCATGCATATTTATAGAAAGCTTTTTAACTTTTTAGTCCTATCTCACCTGAGTACTTAGTGGTTAGACTTTAATATACAACCAGAGGTGGATCCTGTGAATACAATAGTAACAAAAGAGCACAAGACTAAATAAAATATTATAATGCTGTTGTATTTGTTGTTTTACAGACAAAAAAAGGAGTGAAGAGGAAAGCAGACACCACAACGCCAACAACAATAGATGCAATCCACGAATCCTCCTCGCTGCCCACTGAACCCAAGTCTGCCAAGATGGGCCCCCGAAGGGAAAGCAGCCGGCCAGTGAAACCTCCAAAGAAGGATGTTCCGGACTCTCAGCAGCATGTGGTAGAAAAGAGTAACAGTAACAAAGTGTCTGAGCAGTTAAAGTATTGCAGTGGCATCATCAAAGAGATGTTTGCCAAGAAGCATGCTGCCTACGCATGGCCCTTCTACAAACCTGTGGACGTGGAAGCACTGGGACTGCATGATTATTGTGATATCATTAAACATCCCATGGTTCTGAGCACAATCAAAGTAAGCTCAGTTTCACATAGCCAAAAATTAAAAAAAATTGACTGTGCAGGAGGAATAACTTCCCTGGGGAAATGCAGTCTGTTTGACATGCCAACTCCTGTATATGGGCGTACGTGTGCAGCTGCATGCTTAACATGGTGTGTTGTAGATATCCACCAAAAATGTGTGTGTTGCAAAAGAAAGGATTCTTCTCTGGGACTCTGTCTGAAATCAATTAACCATTCATTCTGTGTAGCCTGAGAATTCTGGTAGGTGGAGTCTCTCATCTGTCCATAGTGTGCTACTCTTTAAGTGACAGGTCCTGAAAAGAAGACAGTCCTTTCCAGAATGGGTCTTAAAAAAAAAAAAAAATTGCCTGTGCATTTTTTAAAAGTAAATGTCCTCTACTATGGCCAGCCTACACTGAATACCCTTAGCCAAGATAATGGGCTCAATCAATCAGTACAGATTGCTGTAGTAGGGGAATTTTCTTTAAAAAACAAAAAAAAAGAAAAACCACCACCACATTGGCTATTCACCTTTAAAGGAAATGTTCTGCTTAATATAAAGCACTATGTTTCCAGAGCATCTAAATCGAAGCCTTCTGCTGTGAGGACACAGCTAGCTCCCTCTCATAGAGTATTTGGGAGTTACTTATCCAAGAGAAGTAATTGCAAAGCAGTCCATATCTCTGCTGAAAATGTCAATTCATTGTTTGGAGCACTGTCATTTTATAACCTCATCATGGACATAGCTTTAAACTGCAGAATTCTTTGGTTGTATCAATTTAACTCTGAGCCCTAATATTCACACAACCCAGGTTTCTTTTTTAAAATACTTTAAGCAGAAGAAAGAGACAAATTTCTCTCTCCCCCACCCCATATTGAGATTACTCTAGGAACTTTGCCAGAATGAAGTGAATGAAGGAGTATAGTTTTTTTCTTCAATTGAATAATTAAAAACTGTGCTGAAGATTGAGCTGGTACCATCGCCCCTTTTTCTGAATATGCATAATAACTTTGCACATTCTGTAGTATTCTCCAAATCTAACCAAAAAAACCAACAAAAAACAGCTAGGAAATTCTGAAAAACCACAAGTACAGAGAGGATCTGGATGGCTGAAGCATTGGTAATGGGATAACAAAGTTCTTTATTCCAGGTCACTGGTTGAAATTTAGTTCAAGTTGGTTGTGAGCAAAAATCATTGCCCATGACAACTGTTTTATGTTTATATGAAATGCATTGGTGGGTCTTGTTCCAGTTGCTGATGGTCAGGTGTCCACCTCTCAAAAAAACACCATCACTTTTGGCCTTGTTGTTGGCAGGCACAGCAGAGAGGCAAAGGATTGAATGAGCCATGGAGACAGAACTATCCTCACCTCTGGCTCCTTCAGACAAAAATTGAGGTATATAATGAGATGGTGTGGACAACTGTCGATAAATTGAGATCTGCACACATCAGGGCTTCACACCACTACATTCACTTCATAATAAAATGAGGTTGCTGTGCAGGGAGTTTATTTTAAGGCTTGTGTTTTCGTAATGCCCGACAGTCTCACTCTGGACTGACTAAGCCTGCACAGTTCAACTGCTTTGTTTCTTTAATCAAGCTCTATCTCTTCCCCGGGGGCGGGGATAAGATTCATCCTTAGATTCTTGGGGGATTTGTTCCCACACTACTCTCAAAAATCCTACATTGCCACAGCCAGTTGGATGTGGTTCCCTGTGTCTGACAGAAAAATGCCAAGCATGTTGCCTTCTTGAATGCTTCCAAGTTCCTGCTGACCTGAAGGAGGGATTATCCTGTGGTCCCAATTTCTAATTCCTCAAACTGTCACTGCTATCCTGGACTGACCCGACTTGCGGGATGTCTTTAACTGCTACTGACAGTTTGGGATTTCTCTTATAAGAAAGTGATATAAAGATTAAAAACTTGTTTGTTTAAAAAATAATTTCAGGTGTGTGTGTGAAGTTTTAGCGCATTGTTGTTCAAACAAAACCCTGCAGTGTGATTGGTAATGATGTTCATGGGCATGGGGACCAGTAATCTAGTGGATTAGTTCCTTCATACTGTCCTTTGAATTGGTAGTCAGTGAAAGTGTCTGCCACATGTGGGCAGTCGCGTTCTCCCATGTAGCTTGCAGCTGCCCGTTATTATGGATGGATGTTCTATGAAGGAATACCAGCTCCAGCATACAATGTTCCATTTTGGTCTCAGCAGTTTAGCTGCATTGTATGCTATTTCTGTAGTCGTCTTTTGGATGCACCTCCATGTTATAGTTCAGGATGGCTGTAATGTGCTCCATTTTATGTAAATCCAATGCAGATCTCAGGTTTCTGGCAAGT
Source organism: Emys orbicularis (assembly GCF_028017835.1). NCBI lineage: Eukaryota > Metazoa > Chordata > Testudines > Emydidae > Emys > Emys orbicularis. Next base: position 10,181,689 of record NC_088701.1, read on the forward strand.
TTCCAAAGCAATGCTCCATTTGGCAAAGGTTAGATATAGATGGAGATTAGGTGGAAGCCCAGAACTCTATGGCTGCCATAGATCCAAGATATTTCTTGTCCATTCAGTAACTTGTTTTGCTTGCTCTGTTGATAGTGGAGTTTTGTTTTCCCTTCTAGTCTAAACTGGAGAACCGGGAATACAGAGATGCTCAGGAATTTGCAGCAGATGTCCGATTGATGTTTTCCAATTGTTACAAATACAACCCTGCTGATCATGAGGTGGTAGCTATGGCACGGAAACTGCAGGTAAAGAAACTGCTTTGTTAGAGTGCTTTTCTGTTTTGAACTCGTACCTGAAACTTTATCATAACCTATACCCTAAACTTAAAAGTAAAATAAATTGAAGTACAGAAATATACCAGAATGGTACACTAAATTTTCAAAAACAAATCTTCCACATTGCAGTGTTAGCATGAACTGTAGTTGCTATACCAGCTTGAACAGACTGAACTGGTAACTTTTTTTTTCTTCTTCGAGTAGTGTCCCTATAGGCACTCCACTTCAGGTGTGCATGCATCCCTTGCATCTTTGATTGGAGGTTTTCAGTAGCAGTGCCTGTTAAGCCCATGCATGAACTCCAGACATCCTCGTTCCCTGTCCCAACTATGAGTAGAGCTGTGTGGCAAACCTCCCTCAGCCTGAGAGAGTGTCTAGCATGCCTGCTTCTAGCGTTGCCCTAAGCTTGCTTTAGGATCATCTAATTTTTAATTTCGTGTAATTATTCACTTCTACAAGTTGTATTTTATAATTTCTTTGCTTCATTTGAGGCGAGCTTTTTTCAGTGCTTCTCCTTCTCCCCGCCTGAGGGGTTCCCTATGGGTTTTTTTGCCTTGTCGCCAGTGTATGCCAGGATCTCTGGGATTCAAGTACAGTCTCATGTCTCAGGAATCTGTCCCACTGAGTGCTGGACATTGCCAGTACAATTACTGTTTAGGGTACAGTCATATCTCTCAAAAGCACAATACCTATTTAACTTTAAGATCAAAGCTAGAAAAAAACAGGAGATTAAATTCAAGCTCCTCTACGATGGAGCACTCCCATCTTCGAATCCAGGCCACGATACTCCCCTGTACATCAGCCTTTGAGCGTAGTGCCTCATCAGCTTCTGCACCAGATTTCCCCCCACCTTTTCAGGGAAAGATGTTGGAGGGTACCAAATAGGCACTTCAAAAGAGGAGTTCTAGTTCTCCTCATGAAGAGCCTATTTCAAAAAAGCCCCAGTGTCTTCAGAAATTGACTGTCAGAGACCTCAGGTCCTGGACTGAATACTGCTGAGGCTCCAGGCTCTGGTAATACTGGGAAGTCTTCTAAGACTCAGAGCCCTTCAAAGAGCCACAGTAACAACCATACATTGGTATCAAAGCTATACTCAGTACCACCTAAGCATGAACGCATTAGGAGAGACAATACATTCTCTGCTTCCAGAAGTGCTGTACCGACAGGCCATCCTGTGCTGCCTTTGGTTTCTAGACAAGTGATCCAGGGTCCCTTGGTGCGTCCAAAGGAGTCGTCATCTTTGGTACCAATGACTTCTGCTAGACAGGACCCATCAAAGCAGGTCTCAACCTGGTACAGATTGTGGAACATTCCTCATTCTCAGCACAAATCCACCTGATACCACAAGAATTTAGGTATTCAAGAGACTTGTTTGTCTCAGAAGAGCCGAAGTCTCCCCTCTCAATGGGGAGTACCTGTTGATACTGATATCAACCGGGTCACCAGGATTAGATCTTTCCCTGGTGCCACCTGCTTCTCCAGTACTTTCTGAGCTAGGCAGAGCTCATCCTGTAGACAATAATGAGGACCTCTCTTCAGATTCCCAAATCTTTGTGCAAGGACCTGTCGGCATAGGGACATCTTCCCTAACACCTTTATGGAAAGAGAGGATCTAGAGGCAAGACAAATCTATGTCCCTTCTCATTGGTCTGAGCAGCATTGGATGCCATCTTCTGTGCTTAATGGCTTTCCTCAGTGGCTATATTAGAATCTTTGGGCCACCAATTAACGGTTTTCAAGAGCCTCATGCCTTTCTCATGGTGACCACTGGGAAGACTGTTGCTTCCAACTGACAGAACGCATGCACCTTGTACCTTTGTAACATAACATGCCAGGTTACATCTTTGCTCTGTCCAGGGATGGCTCAGGATAATTTATAGCCTGAAGAAGCACAATCTAGTGTCTTTCCTTCACTGAGTACTGGACTTACTCAGTTGGTGGAAGGACCCATCCAATGTTTGTGCAGGTGTTCCTTTCATCCAGCCTCATATCACCGTAACATTAGATGCAGCCATGGTGGGGTGCAGGGGCACACTTGGGGACGCTCACCATTCAGGGCAAATTGTCTGCCCAAGTGTCTCTTCTAGAGTTTCCAGAGGTGGACTTGTTTACTGCCACCACCAACAGGAAGTACAAGAAATTCTGCTCAAGAGGAGGGTGGACTCCTTTCCTCATTCCTTGGAAAAAAGGCCCCTTCTCCATGCATATCCTCCCACAGCTTTGATCTTGAGAGTGTTGAACAAGATCAGACAAGAAAAACCCAGGGCCATTTTAGTTATCCCATAGTGACCAAGTCAAGCGTGGTACCCTTAGCTGATTCGTCTTTGTTGTCTGGCATCTCCCCACTTGCTGTCTCAGGATTCCCGTTGGACTCTTCATCCCAACCTGGGAATTCTTCATCTCAGAGCTTGGTTCCTTGATGGTGCTTGGGGATAGCATCTTCCTATTCTGCAGAGGTATAACAGTGATGTTAAACAGCAGAAAGATATCTTGTGAAACATTTGCCTTCAGAAATGTAAGAGATTTCACCACTGTTGTACTGGGCAGCAGTTTTCACGTGTTCATTCTTCCCTCTTTGCTGTCCTTGACTACCTGTTGGAATTGAAAAAGTCAGGACTCTCCATGAGTTCAGTAAAGCTCATATGGCAGCCATAATGACCTTTCATTGCTGTGTTGAGGGATTCTCAGTGCTTGCTCACTCCAGGACAGCCAAGTTCATTAAGAGGTTGAACCTTTCCACTGAATAGAGCTCACCCCTAAACTTAACTTGGTCCTTAATTGTCCCCTTTGAGCCAGTGGCTGCCTGTTCCCATCTTCACCTGGCCATGAAAACTGTTGTCTTGGTGGCTGTCACTTCTGCCAAAACAGTTGGGGAAAGGGGGCTATAATCCCAGACCCTCCCTTTACAGTATTCTTCAGGGAGAAAGTTTCATTATGACCACATCATAGCCTTCTACCAAAGGTATATTTTAAATTCTGTATTAACCATTAATATTCCTGGATATTCATCTTCCAGTCTTCTTCCCAAAACCACACCAGACCACTGAAGATTTTTCCCTCCTCACTTTGGATGTCAGAAGAGCATTAGCCTTCTATCTGGACAGAACCAAACCATTTTGAAAGTCTCCCAGACAGTTTGTTTATAGACAGATCCAGAGGATCCACAATCTCCACTCAAAACTCTCAAGGTTCAGCCTCCTTCTGAAGTGCCTAGCCCATTCTACATGATCTCAGCATGCTTCTATAGCACTGCTGAAGGATATTCCAGTGGCTGATATCTGAACAGTGGCAACCTGGTCTCCAAACACTAAGCTTTGATTCATGCTGCCAGATCAGATGCTGTATTTAACATTGCAGTTATAACTTCAGTGTTGGACTCAAATCCAAAGCTCCCTCCTGCTTCCAGGGATACTGCTCGGGAGTCACCTGAAATGGAGCACCTATAGGGACATTACTCGAAGAAGGAGAGGTTACTCACCTTGTGCAGTAACTGCACTTCTTCAAGATGTCTCTCTATGGGTGCCCCACTACCCACCCTCCTTTCCCTCTGGTTCAAAGTTTTGTCTCGCAGAAATCACAGTGGAAAAGGAACTGGGGGTAGTTTGCCCATGCAGCTCTATATCTCAGTACAGGGCATGAGGCCATCAGGAGTGCTTGTGTGAGACAAATGGGCACTGCTGCTGAAACTCTCTGATACAAACACCTCCTGGGAGGCATCTGAAGTTGAGCATCCATAAGAGTGGTGGTGGGGGGGAAATATCTTGAAGAACTGTAGTTACCGCACAATGTGAGTAATCTCTCCTTGGTCTCTGTAACTGTGTACTTTGTTTACCACCCTTTAACTGAAGTGAAAACTTGTTTTGCTTCCCAGCTTGTAAAGCCTCAGAAGCAAATAACTTTATAACTAACTTTGTCGTACTCAGTACTCTGTGTTGCCATCACAGTAATCCTTTATCAAAATTCAGTAATCCTTTGCGTCAGAGCCTTTCATTAAAATGTGCAACTCTCCACTCACTTCTGCAGTCTGTAGGGCTTTTTTAAATAGCAGTGTAGCTTACAGAAGGGAAGTGTTTCACTCAATATGGAAACTTCAGTATTCCATGAAAATGTCTGTTTACATTCGTATTCAGAGCAGCTGGAATGACTCTCCTAGTTCCAGTAGCCTGTGTAGGAACAGTCAGTTATCTTTCAATAACTTCACACTCGTAACAGGAAGAAGATCCAGAATAAGAGCCCGAGGTTCCCACGGTGCTGTGCTCCCTTGTGCCATCTCATTTTTTATGCTGAAAACACACGTGCACACTCTGCATTGGGCATTTTGGCATGTAGTTTGTGGATATTGCTCGGCTTAGAACAGAATATTGAAGGCCTCCTATAACTATCATGAAAGCTACTCCATTGTATTGCCCCGTACACCATACTATATTGGTATACTTGGATGTTCTGCTTAATCTAGCCTTTTCAGTGAAGACCAGATCCATCCAGACTGACAGCTTGTCAGGATGGCTTTTTAAAGGGAATTATATTTGGCTGCAACTTAACTCATCATCTTGCTCCTGCATCTCCCCTCCCTTGGAGATGATCTTATATTGGAGAATTGTCAGGCACTTATTGATGTAAATGTGAACCGGAAACATGTAAAGTTTTCACCTTCCTTCCAAGAGGAGAAGAAACCTGAAAGCACTTTGCCCATTCATCAGGTCTTGAAGCATTTTGTAAGGGTTGGATTACAAACTATCTTCGAAAATATGTAGGCAAGCTACCCAAGGGAAAACTGAGGACTTCCTCCTGAAGTGAGCCAAAGTACTTCTCTCCAAGATATGCTTTGAGAGACTAATCTCTTTTGGTAGATAATATTCAAGGAGGTAGGAGCCATCGGGTGGTCATATGAAGATTTGGCTATTCAGCTGGAAGTTTCACATCTTTTTTCCATTTTAGAGCAGTTTAATCAGTTCTTTCTGCTTTCCAACCCCAGATATTGGGTTTTAAATTCCAACAGATCTAATTTAGGCTATGCACTTTGAGGACAGGGGAATTATACAGTTACTATTGTCCTAGGGATGTGTACTGCTGTATATTCTCAGACACTAGGTTTCACTGTTCTACTTTTTCAATGCTGGTTGCTCTTTTATGTTTTGACTCCAAAGGCACTATGGGTGGCTATTTTGTGGCTTCTTTGCTGCAATTGTGGGACTGTTTAAAGACATAATTAGCCTGAGCTTTCACAGCCCTAAAAAGCTGCTTCTGATCCATGTATGCAGAGTTGTTGTAGTTGTGTTGGTCCCAGGATATTAGAGACAATATGGGACAGGTAATGTCTTTTATTGGACCAATCTTCTGTTGGTAAGGGAGACAAGCTTTCACAGAGCTCTTCTTCAGGTTAAGAGAGACAGTGGTATTTGGTAGCAGCTGTCTTGTGCAGGGTAGGCATATGTGTTGTGCTGTAACCAAAGCTACCTAGTGAAACTATTGTTTCTGCTAATGATGTCCTAAATAACAGCGTTGTTTCTTTCACAGTTCACACACTGGTTCTGTTGGTGAAGGAGTTCTCCTTGAATACATTATTTAAGCTTCATGTTTTTGAATGACCTGATGAGAACCCAATGAATTGCACTCCTTAGTTAAGGCAGCCAGTGGTGACGTGGCAGATGTGGTCCTCATGGTACAGTGTCATGCATAAATAGCAGTGTTTTGCTGGATCCTGCCTACCAAATACATTTCAGATAAATTTTAAAACTCAGCCCCTTCCCCTTGCTACTTTAACCTCCATTTTTGCACCCTCTTCTCCTATATATAGCTTCCATTGCTGGTTTTCACAGCTTTTCCCAAGCAACAGCAGAGTGAGACTGGCTTCTCTGATACTGAAATTCTAGTCAATTTCTGAATAGCTGCACTGACACTGACCAGTCTTAATTTTGCTCAGCTCTGTTTTTGAAAGCCTTAAGCAGCAAGAAGTACAGGGTGAAATCCTGGCCCTATTGAAGGCAGAGGCAAGATTCCTATTGATTTCAGTGGGACCAGGATTTCATCCACACACTAGACCTGTCTGCAGACTTAAGAAGGCAGGTCTGCACATTGGGAAGCTTTCTTCCCAGCCATTAAAGAGTGAAAACTTGCTTTTGTTTTTTAAAATGCAAGGTTAAATGCCACAGAAATTGTTGGCTTATATGCAGGGAATTTTTCCTATATGCCATTTTTTAATGTTTGTTTCATATTCCTCATGAATCTAAATTCCTATCACTTTTGCTGCTGTGTGCTGCATTTACTCAAGCTATATATATATGTCCTTCTATTCCTGTGTGGCTTTGGATAAAGAATCCTGCACTGTAGCTCAAAGGAGCATTAGATCTTTTGACTGCATCATCACACTGTGTGTGACCTCTCAAGTTTCTTGTCAGTGCATCATAACTGTCTAGCTACAGCAATGCTCAAAGCCACACTCTGAATTTCCATACTACTGAGTGATCTGCTTAGCATTTTACACAGCATGTTAGTTTTAAAAATCATTGTTAAAATTGTTAAAAGGAGAGAGATATGTTTTAAGGAGGAACTGAGGGATTCACCACAGAGAGCCTGCAAGCATCAATGATGCTGGTATATCTGACAGGAAGCACTTGGCTAGCACAAGGGAATTTAAATTACAGCTCACAGTTCTAAACATCAGGGCTTCGGTATATGGGTGCTGTACCAGGCTGCAGGCTATTACTACATGGAGATCACTGTTCTCCTTCCTCCCTGCCTCCTATAGTAATTTATTTGAAATCCTGGCCTCCCAGTCTCAGCATTCTGGGCATTTTCGCATTAATTGTGTCCTCTAACTTTGCTTAGGAGAATGAGACTAAATTATGAAGATGTGAAAAGTTAGATGCGGAACTCCTCCTTTCAGGCTTTGAAGTGATGTTAGGGATCCATGTTAAATCATCTCTATCAGATCTCTACCCAGTCTTCACTGTACAATACTGCATAGATGGATCCAACGATTGCATGACAAGGTCTTGGGCCAATCTGAAGGTCATTTTGTGCCCAGCCTTCTAGTATAGCACTAGAAGTGAGCAGTTTTAAGCCTGCTGACTGTCCTATTGTATAACAGAGGAGTGAAAGGCTGGTCTTTTTCCACTGAGTGCCTGCAACTTCAGAATGTTCTTCCCTCTGATATGCACCAAAATATATAAATGACATCCTTCCGGGCAAGATTTTAAAATAGTTTCCTGCTTTGTTTGCATTTTTATGGGGGTTTCATTTATTGCTGAATGGTGGGTTACAAGGGTTTCCTATTCACCAACTTCTGGAAACTTCTTAATTTGGATTCTGGTTTTTTTGAGCAGAGCTCAATCCTTTGTTTTAAGTGAAGAAAAAATTGGTTGTACCTCACTTGTCTATAGGCTTTTTGTCTGGAGAACATTTTGAGCACTGTCAGTTTGACTACTGTTCTACTTGGAGCAGGTTCACAAAGACAAGAAGTGTTGATAGGCTGGTGATCATAACTGTCTCATTCCATGCAAGGAAGTCTTCTATGTTGTTTTTGTTTGTTTGTTTGCATTACTTTAGCACGTAGAGGCCTGAACTGAGATTGTGGAACCCATACTTACAGTGGGTTGTAGCCCACGAAAGCTTATGCTCTAATAAATTTGTTAGTCTCTAAGGTGCCACAAGTACTCCTGTTATTTTTGAGGAACCCATAAGGATTCTCGTCCATGTCAGAGACAGTGGGATCAGTCCTGGGATGAGTCCCACCCCTTTTCCTGTATGGACCACTAGAGGCAGCGTATCCGAAGCAATTTTCTAGACCTCTGGCTCCACTGCACCAGGAAACTAGTCTCAAACATTCTCCTCCACCAAACCCCCAACACCAGAAGACCTTTGAGGGACAGGAGGCTAGGGTGGACAACAAGGCTACCCCTCAAACCCCTGTTTAATCTTTGTCTCTGGATGAAGTAGTCATGTTTCCATCACTATCGATGGTTGAGCTTTTTTGCTGATTACAGGATCTTGTGAAGAGGATGGTGGACACCCCCTTGATACCGCTTGAGGAGGTTAAAAACACACAATGCAAGCTCCTGGACACTTTGTAGCCAGTGACACCTACCCAGGTTGCGTTACCCAATAATGACGAGCTCATGGATCCAGCAAAGGCTGTGTGGAAAATTTATGGCACTATACGGGCAACTTGTAAATGGACAGATAAAAAATATTGTTACCCCAAGACTCAGGATTTTTGTTTGGCCATCCTCCAACTAATTCCCATGTTTTGGATGCCGTAAACAAGCCAGGTAAACAGCATTATTCCAGGTCTGCCTCTTATGACAAGGACCAGAAAAGGATAGACCTTTTTGGGTGAAAGGCTTACTCATCCGCGACCCTTCAATTTTGGATCACAAATTATCAGGCAGACATGGCTAAGTATGATGTCACAAGAGTTACAGCAAGTTTGCAACCTTTATTGAACATCTTCCACAAGAGCATAGAGAGCACTTTCAGGCTATCATTAAGGCAGTTATTAGCCAGAACCCCTCTCCCAGCATTCTTGAATGCTGCAGACACTGCTACTAGATCCATCTCCACAGCAATTGTCATGCACAGAGTGTCGTGGCTCCAGCTGTTGGGGTTCGTGAGAGAGGTACAAAATGCAGTTGAGGACCTCCTGTTTGATCAGAAGCTCTTCTCAGGAATACAGACGAGTCCCTGCACATGCTGAAGAACTCCAGGGCTATGGTGAGGTTTCTGGGTATATGTACTCCTACAAAAAAGAGGAGATTTAGTGGGTCTCAAACTGCCCAAAGATCATACCCAACACAATTCTCTGGATTTCACAGAACCTGCTAGAAAGAGACTGAGATTTCGGAGGGGAAAAGTTTCCCACCCACCTTCAGGAAGTACCCAGTCATCTTTGAAATAGCTATTTTGACAGGATGGTCAAGGGCTCAACTCCTCCCTCACCTCTAGTTTGCAAGCTGCGACCTTTTGCCCACCTCCACACTTTTGGAGACTGCCTTTCCCATTTCCAGCAGACACAAGTGTCATGGAGGTTATAACATTGGACTCCACCATCCACTTTGTCCCTTCCTCCCTTCCACATCCTCTTCAGGGACCCCTCTGAGGCTAGGTCTACACTACCCGCCTGAATCGGCGGGTAGAAATCGACCTCTCGGGGATCGGGGACGCGACAATCGATCCCCGAATTGACACTCTTACTCCACCAGCGGAGGTGGGAGTAAGTGCTGTCGACGGGGAGGTCGATTTTGCCACCGTCCTTACAGCGGGGTAAGTCGGCTGCGATACGTCGAATTCAGCTACGCTATTCGCGTAGCTGAATTTGCGTATCTTAAATCGATTCCCCGCCCCCCGTAGTGAGGACGTAGCCTAACAAGACTATACTGAGCCAAGAAGTACACTCCCTCCTTTGTTTAGTTGTACCAGCCCCGCCCTGGTGCAGCAGCGGTTAATCCTTTTCTTTGGGCTGAGGAGGCGGCCATGCTCCCTCAGCTCTGCTGGGCATGCTCCAGCGGGAGACAGGGTATAAAAGGAAGCAGAGCTGCTCAGTCTGGGCTGACCGCTGGCGAGGAAGGAAGTGCACTGCTGGCTCCTGTCTGAGGACTGCCTGCACTCCAGGATTCAGAGGCCAGTCAGACAAAGACAACCCCCCAGGCTCAGGATGCCACAGAGAGTGGAGAGACCGTGGGGACCCAGAGACGGCAAACTGCAGAGAATTGGGTAGGAAGTGACCCAGGGAAACTTGGCAGGGAATCAGTTGTAGAACCAGAGACTAGCTCGGCGTGTTTCGGTAGGATCCCCGGTGAGCTGGTGGTGGGCAACCCCACCACCAACAGGGCCCTGGGTTGGGACCCAGTGGAGAGGGAGGGCCCGGGTCCCCCTACCCTGGCCACCACTCATCCCAGCGTGGTGGCTCAGCTCACCCATACTATTGACTCTGTCCGCTAGGCCGCGCTGCCCTGGCAGCAAGGGCCGAGCTATTGACTCTGGCCGCTAGGCCGCGCTGCCCTGGCAGCAAGGGCCGAGCTATTGACTCTGGCCGCTAGGCCGCGCTGCCTCAAGACCAAGGACAGCCCTACAGACCCAGCCACAGGGCTGTAAAGCAGCTCTCCCCCACCCCCAAAGGGTGACTGGATGTACCAGCCCTGCGACAAGGAGCAGTAGACCTCACGGGAAAGGGTTTTACTCAAGGTATACTTTTGTATCACGTCTCAAAAAAGTTCCAGATGGTGGCTCTGGCAGCCCTAATCTCTTCTCTAAAGGCAGGAGATTGGTTTTCGGCCCTCGATCTACAGATTGCCTATTTCCATCTAGAGATACATCCTGCACACAGGGGATACCTGCACTTCACCATGGGCCAGGATTGTTTTTAGTGCTGAGTACTTCTCTTCAGACTTTGTTTGGCCCCAAAGGCATTCTGAAAGGCTTTAGCAGTAGTAGCTGCTCACCTTTGGTGAGAAGCAATTTTAGTCACCCGGTATCTTGACGACTGGTTAGTCAAGGGCTGATCTTACAAACCGGTACCAACTTCCATCCAGAGCCCCCTCTCTCCTCCAAGAATTGGGTCTCCAGCTAAACATTTAAAAAAAAAAAATTATCCACATTAGCCCCTGTAACAGAGAATACAATTCATGGGGGTATATTTGGATTCGTTGGTAGCCAGGGACTTCTTTCCCACATTCAGATTCGTAACTTTGTCACATCTGGTTGGGACAAGTCAAGGAAGACCCTGTACTACAGTAAGGAACTGTTTGCAGCTCCTGGGTCATATGACAGTTTGCACCGTTGTGACCAAGCATGCAAAATTATGCCTCTGCTGCTTTTAGGGCTGATTCAGGGGGACCTATTGGACGAACAGGTTAAGGTTCCCCTCCAGGTGAAGAACTCTCTGGATTGATGGCAAGATTAATGCAAAGTCTGTGTGGGTGTCCCGTTGATCCAACCTGCTCCAATAATAAGTGTGACAACAGATGCATCGCTGTTTGTTGAGATATACCCCATCCCTCACTCATAACTCAGGGCAGGTAGTCCCCTCAGTCAACTGGTCTCTATATCAATTTGTTGGAACTCAAGGATTGCCTACCTTGAGTTCCTGCCCTCATCAGTAGCAAAACAATCACAATCATGACAGACAACGTGGCTTGCATGTTTGATAACAACCAGAAGAGAGAGATTCCCTTTCCTGTGCGCCGAAGCTAGAAAGTTATGGAACTGGTATATAGCCAATCAGAGTCAGATCTCAGTCGTTTTGCCTTCCTGGAGCCCAGAATGTCACAGCCAGTTGGCTCAGCCGGCACTTCTCCCAGGACTAAGAATGTGAGTTGGACTGTCAAATCGAGGTACCAGGCGTGGAGTCCGATCGAGAGGTAGGACGAAGCGCAAGCTCCATGAGGAGGGCCCTTAAGCAAATATCCCGCTCCTTCTGAGTTTGAGGGTGAAAGTTTTTGCAGATTCTGCACTTATCCTTTCTGTGGGACTCCCTCAAACGTTTTAAACAGCTCTCGTGGGGGTCACTAATGGGCATCGGCCGGCTACACAATGAACATGGCTTAAAACCTGGGGCACAGGCATGCCCCGCTCCGAGGCGCAGTCCAAGCCGGGACTCTAAACAATACTCTAACACTTAACTTAAAGATCTAACTAAGTACCTAGCAACTAACAACAAAGGAGACAGAACAATGGACTGTAAGGACCACTAACACTCTTGCGATGCAAGACATGGCACTCCAACCAACCGTCATGGGCAGTAAGAAGGAACTGAAAGGGCATAGGGTCGGCAACGCCTAATATACCAATACATGAGCGTGGCCGACCCTACAGATACCACTAAGGCAAAAATCTCCCAACTGTGCATGTGGGCACACGCACACCTAGAATGGAATGGACATGAGCAACACATCTGAAAGAACAACAGTTACAAAAAGGTAGGTAACTGGTTTTTTTTTTGTTTGTTTGTTTTTTTGTTGGCTTGCTTGGAGATTCAATACAAATAATTTTAGCTAGGAAACTCCATGCAAAAAAATGACATTAAGAAAATATCAATATTGCGAAGCTAAGCACTTGGAAGCCAGGAAATGCTAAAGTTAAGACTGAATGTGTAAAATCTTGCAACACTGGCTACTAATCTGTGTATAATAGAAAAAACAGACTTCATGAAAATCTATATAGTATGCAAAGTCTATATAGTATGCAAATAAACAATAGTTCCTTGAGTAACTACACATGTGCATTCCACTCTAGGTGTTGGTGCGCGTGGCTGTCAGAAACTTTTCCCCTCTATAGTACTCGCTTAGTAGCTTGAGCCCCCACCCCATTCACCATTACATGCAGATATAAAAGGTAGCCCCCCTCAGTTCCTTTTTATTGTCCATGACACTCATTGGAACTCTGTTCTATATCAGAGCAGTTCTTTCTCTCAGCCTTTGTGAACATAACGTGTGTGTATATATACATAGTCTAGTCTTTAGTATTATTAGCCATGGCCAAATGAGCAGGGGAGTTGCTGGCATTAATGTTGGGACTTCCACAGATGATGATCTTTAAGGACAAGGTTTACCTGCATCCTCATCTGAAGTTGGTCCCAAAGGTGGCTTCCACTTTCCACATCAACCAGCCAATTTATTTGCCAGTATTCCTCCCTGCTTATATGTGGTATTGGGTAGAAGAGCATTTGCATATGTTGGACATAAGAGCCTTGCCATTTTACCTGGACAAATCAGTCACTTTCATAGATCCTTCCAGTTGTTTGTAGCATTGGCAAACGGTAAGAGGTCTCCACCACCCAGAGAATTTCTTCCTGGATTGCACCCTGCATATGCATGCGCGATGACTTTGGCTAATGTCACAGCTCATTTGATGAGGTCACGGTCAGCCCCAGCGACCTTTCTGACACAAGTCCCAGTTGCAGACATTTGTAGTGGCAGCCTGGTCCTTGGTCCACATCTCCATGATCCACATGCTGTGCTTAAGACTCCAAAGACAATGCTAGAGGAGAACAAGTTGTTCTCCAATCTTTATTGAAATAGATTCCAATCCCACTTCCTGTTTTATGGCTTCTGAGTCTCCAAGAGTAGAATGAACATGTGCAATTACTCGAAGAAGAAAAAGGGTTACTAACCTGTTCCATAACTGCTCTTCTTAGAGATCTGTCGCACGTGTCCATTCCATGACATGCACTCGTACCCATCTTCATTGGAGTTATGGCAAGAAGGAACTGAGGGGGCTAGAGGGAGCTCTGCTCTTTATACCTGCATGCAGTGACGCACAGTAGCAGAGGAAGTTTGAGCCACCAAACGGGTACTGCTGAAGGAAAAAGTTTGATGGCCATGCACTGGGCATACAGACTCCAAAAGCGAAATTGACATGTGCAACACATCTCAAACAGTAGTTACGGAACAGGTTAGTAACAGTTTTTCATACTAAGTCCTGCAATCCAGTCTGAACCAGACTACAAGTGTCAAGTCTGGGACAGCTGGGTTTGGCTCTCCACTTGCCTGTGAGGTCAGCCTGTGGTGGTTATTTGTGACAGCAGCTGTGTGCCTTACTCCTGCTGTCTGCCACCATCTGCTACTCTGTGTGTGTGCTGCAGTGTGAGAGGTATTGTGATGCCTCAGCATACTCATTTTGCAGGGTACACACAGCAGAACATGGGTGACAGGACCAGAGCATGCAGCTGCCTCTGTGCCAACCCCACGGCAGGAGGTAGCAACAGTCGCAATTCGGGTTCAGGGGAATGGAGTAGAAGGGTCAGGGTTGAAGTCGGGTCAAAAAATGACTTGACCCTACTTGGGCGGGACCTAAAAATTAGGTCTGAGCAGACCTCTGGTAACTGAGAATATTATGATTGATCATAGATAAGGTTTTAAATTGCACGTTAAGAGACGCCTACATCATACTAAAAATGGAAGTCAGTCTGTAACCACTGAGAATGTGCTAGAAATTGGTTCTTTCTGTGGCTCTGTGCTCAATAGTGTCATGTTTTGATATGACTAGTTAACCCTTTGCCCATTTCTGATCACTATTTTGTGCTGTTCATAAAGATGTTTGCTTGTATTTGAGTATAAATTAGTGAATTTTTGTCAGTAGGTTAACAATGTATTTTTGCCACTAGATGGTATCTGTGTCAACTTCAAGCTGCTTTTATTGGATTATTTTTTCTGCCTGTTTTATTTTTAATTATTACTTGATCCAGTTGGCAGTTGTAGTTTTCAGTTTCTGCATTAACCTGCTGTGAAAGTGTTGCTTTTCATTGTTAAACACCTCAGATGCAGAGGCAATTTGTTTGTTTGTGGCGGGAAGGTTGTCTGATTAGTAAAGCTTGTGAAGCACTTCAGGAACTTTAGAGCCTTGTCTGCACGAGGCTTTTTTTGCCAAAAACTTGCCACTAACCGTGCTACTTGTTAGGGCAGACAGGGCTTTAGGTGGCCACCTATGATATGATTAATCAAAATTTGTATTACGGTAGTGCTTAAAGGTCAACAGATTGGGTCCCTAATGTGATAGATATCCACACACAATAAATGGCAGTCCCTGCCCCTCAAGAGCCTACAGTCTACCCCACTGCATCTTCTTAGACCTTCTGTAAGCAAAGTTAGATGATACGGTAGTTAAAATGTAAATGCACACCTGGAGTTACCTGTGCACTTACCATTGCTACCAAGTTGAGAAGCTGAACTGGAGGTAGCAACAGAGAGAATATTTTGGCAACAAATCTAGTGTATACAAAGTCTATGGGAAGGCAAATGGTGCTATAATTACTTTGATTTACAAAAAGCATATAGAGGAAAAAATCATACAGATACAAGTTCTTGAGGCCAAGACTGATGAGAGTTCAGAGATGGGTGCGACTGAATTAAAAGTGCAAGAAGGTTTCAAGAAAGGATTTCATTCAAGTCATAGTGACAGGTGTGGTACAAGAGCCAAAGTAGACTAGTATATAAGTCAGTACAAATTTCGTATCTGTGATCCTTTGCCTGTACTCTAAGGGAGGACAAAGGAGAAGGAAAAGCATGTTGGTTTTGTGTTCAGTTTCCTTATTTAAAAAGTCCTGTTAAATGTTTGTTGTTCAAAGGAATCATTAGTCTCTTGTGTAAATATTTTTGATAATGCTTAATAGCTGATTTGTGAAATGAGGTTATTGATTTATTTTATTTAACTGTGTGTTAAAATAGTTTCATATTTAAATAGTAAATTTTTATACTGCAGCATATTTTATTTGGTGAGTGATTAAAATGAGTTATGGGTAAATACATGGGTAAATATTTATTTTCATACCAACAGTATGCATAGCACCATGATGAGCAGACATGTGCCCTGTGCTAAAGAGTTTCTAATCTAAGTTGTATACACAGTAGAGTTAAGAGATAAACTCTTACATACACAAAACAACCTCTATAGGTTAAATGTTGAACTTCCAGGCAGAAGGTGAATTTTTGCCTTATTCTTTTAAATGCATTCAAAACTTGATAGAGGGATGGCACTGAAAATCCTGACAGCAGAAGTGTGTCATAGAGAAAGATGAGAATTTGTGCGCCCGCCCTTCCCCCCTCTCCCCCCCCCCCCCGCTTTTTTTTGTTTTGTTTTTTGCAGCAGTTAATTAGGGCTGTTCTTCATATTTATCATTTCAAAACTTCGTTTCTAACCATTGTATTTTTGTTTTACCCACATTTACTCTTTCTCTATATAAATATAGTTGAAGAGAAGAGCTGCAGTTATATGAACAAAATCCCTTATTTTCTTCAGATCTAAATTATTCACAAATTACGTTTTATTTGTAAAATCCTTCACTCTTTCTATGAAAGGGATTCAAATGTGAATCACAAAGATTTTGATAAGTAAAAAACTTGTTTATCTGATTTTAAAAGTAAAAGGGCTATGGCTCTTGAAAATACATATAAACAAAATCGTTTCTCTTAAGAGTCAGAAATCTGAGATGTGGTCATCTTGGTCTCTCTGCTAGAGTGAGAGAGTTCACAAAGGGAAACAGCATAAGGTTTGTGAGAGAAAAAACGAATGTCTCTAAAGTTCAGTTTTTTCAACCTCTTAAGGATAATGGTGAGTGTTTCAAGTGTTGCTAAAATCCTATGTCATTGGTTATGTCGTCTTTTGGAATCTTACAGGAAAAAAAACTTTGCAGTTAAACATTCAAGCAAACAAAATGGACAGATGTTGAAAAATACTTTTAGGCTTTCATATCAGACTCTTAAATGTTCTCAGTTTACAGTTGCCATATCATTGATTTAAGTCAGTGTTTCACATAAAGGTGACTCTGCGCCCTGGTTCACACTAAAGTATAATTGCAAGTTGCTTGGTCAAGTGGTAAATGTAATTGAGGTGGTGTTTGCTTTCTGTAGCCAGCTGGTTATGATGTAATCATTGTCTTTAGGAAATGGAGCTTGTACCTTTGCTAAGAAGGAGGGCAGACAGCAGTCACTGCAGTGGTACTGGTAAGAGGGTATTTGCATAATTCTTGTTTTAAACTGTCTGTGCTGAATAAAGTGTTAGTACAGGGTATAACTTGGCACAGAAAATTTCAGCATGCAAAGAGCACTTGTCTTAAAAACAAACAAACAAAAAATAATACAATTTTTAAACTATTTCTCCCCTGTCCCTATTGTTTCCTTCAAGGGTATTGTGGTTAAAGTCCAGTTTCCAGACTGATTGCATATCTTGGGGAAATTACTTAAATGGTACAGCCTTATATTTCTAATAGCCTAGTTGTTTGTCTCCAGGCAGCTAATGCATTCAGCATTCTGAAATTATAAGTAAAATATCAGAAAGGTAGCTAGACTTACAGTAAGGTCCTGGATTTGGGCCTTTAACCTTGATGTCATGGTAATGTGGCCCACTACTAGTTATTTCCTTTTAAATGTATGTTTAAATAGCTAAGTCAGGTAGGCCATATGTGAGCAAAATGACTGCATATCAGTCAGGCAGAATTACCCCCTTAATTGTTCTGAGGCACAAGCCACAGATTGCTTGTAACGTGCAAAAATATGACTGAGCAGAGATGACTGAGCAGTGCATGCTTCACTGACAAATACAGACTTAATATTATGATTGGTAGCATTTATGTGGCTTTTCACCATAAACGTGTTTTTACATTTTTTAAATATAACCCTTTTAAAGAGTCATGCTTTAGTTTTTACATATTGAATGATAAATGGGTTAGAGAATATTTAAAATGGACTCTTCTGCTGTTAGACTAACTTGTTTCCCCAGCTGCCTTTGCTCTAGGTGAGGATGGTGCTTTGGCATGTCACAGTAACTAAATGTTGGCGTTTGGGACTCCTCTGTACCATGAAGAGCTTTTTTACATTTGCCTTATTTAAAAACTAAATCCCAGCCACTATTTACCTGACTGAGCAGTTAGGATGTGCTCTGAGAATTTAGTTCAGATAGCGTTGTGTGTCTGTCTCTCATTTGCCTTATCTGTAAAAAGATGGTGTTTCTAATTGCCAGCCCTACTATCTGGGATCTGAGAATCAACTTGGGTTATATCTGAATATAATTTGTCAGCAAGAAAGATTCTGCACCGGAACTTGTTTAACAATTCAGAGGATAATGACTGACCCAGGGTAAAATCCATTTCTCCCTCCCATTGGCTCTGAAGACTAATGTCAATATTAAAATCTTATTTTGGCACTAAAGTGGATGCAATATATATTACTGAGGATACAATTTAGTCACAGAGGTCATGGAAGTCATGAATTCTGTGACTTTACCAGGCCTTCTTGACTTCTTTAACTTCACCCTGTTCACTAGGGAGGGTGGTGAAGCACTGGAATGGGTTACCTAGGGAGGTGGTGGAATCTCCTTCCTTAGAGGTTTTTAAGGTCAGGCTTGACAAAGCCTTGGCTGGGATGATTTAGTTGGGAATTGGTCCTGCTTTGAGCAGGGGGTTGGACTAGATGACCTCCTGAGGTCCCTTCCAACCCTGATATTCTATGATTCACCCAGGGCTGTGCACCACTCCCCTGCAGCTGGAGCCATGGCTATCTCCTCCGCCCCCACCCACTCGTGTCTGGAGCCAGGGCTGTGCCCCCCACCCCTGTGGCAATGGGGCTCGGGCTGTCAGTCCCCCATGGGGCTCCAGCTGTCATACCACCCCCAGCAGCTGCCCCCCCTCCCCTTCCCTCTCTTCTCTCCCCCCCTTCCCCCCAGTTATTTTAAGTAAAAGTCACAGAGAGGTCATGGCTCCTGTGAATTTTTGCTTATTGCCCACAACCTGACTGTTATTTTTAGTAAAAGTGACAAAATCTTAACCTTACATATTACGCACAGGAAGAGACCTGTCGAGTAAGAAGATGCCCTTTTTACATAGTTGCCTTTCCGACCATACTCTAAGCAACCCAGTACTGTAGAGCAGGTGGAGAGCCTGCCAGGGTTTTAAAGAACACAATAAGACTTCAGAGAAGCTAAAATTATTTAACCACAAAAGCAGGATGGAGGAATACCTCCCCCTGGACAAATCTTTACAGATAGTCTGTCCGAGAAGTAGCATTGGTAAAGGTCTTTTTACATCCTTTCCATGCCAATGTTGGTGCAGACGGCAGAAACCAGTCCTTTGCTGCTGCTCCCCATTAGCTCTGTGGTGTTGAGATCAACTATTCTGCCCTCACTACTAAAGGGGGTTCCTAAGATTGCTCTTGGGTGCTTTCATTTCCACTTGGCAGCTTCACATGGGGGTATATGTTGGCATCTGCAGTACATGCTTCAGATATGTCAAGTGCTTTCTTCTGATTCTGGTGGAAATGAGCTGCTGGTTAGTGATTTCTCAGATCTCTTCACTGGTGATTTTTTCCAACCAATGCCCAGACTCTTTCATAGGCACTTACTTTCGAAGGTGTCTGGTTTTCTGACTAACATTTTAGTAGCTCTCGCAGCCGTGTGTTAGCACCGAGATTACTTTTGAATTGAAAATTCTGTTTTGTTCTGGCACTGTATATTTTTGATTTCCATAGGTGGTTGAGTTTAGTGTATGCTATGGATGCGTCTCTGTTCTTGATGTCACTTCCTTCTTGAGGTCTCTGTTGGCTAACGGTGCTGCCCAGGTGGATGAACGGTTTTACTTTTTTGATATTTTAGCCTTATAACTTGCTTAGCGTGTTATTTTTGCCAAGTTGTCTGTCTTTATAAGTTTTTATGGGCCTCACTCACTAGTGCAGTATCAGCAAAGTCTAGGTCTTCTAGGCATTTTCCATCTGCCCATGCTGTTCTGGTGTTTGTGTTGCTAATGCACTTTATCCAGTCTTTTGCAATGCCAAACAACAATGGAGATAAAATGCAGCCGTTCAGCACCTGTGTCCACATTGAACCATGTCATCTGGTTGTTCAGATTTAGTATTAGCCATTCTGTAAGGGGATTTTTTTCAACATTTCAGTATATCTCTGTACTGGGTTTTGTATTAAGGTCTTGACTCTGCAAGCATAGTTGTAATTTTTCTTTAGGACTTCAATCTACCATATCCTCCAAATCTCAGGTTTACCTTTTGACTTTAATTTTGTTTAAAATATCAGTTAAGGAGTGAACAGAGAGGTAGTGTAGTAGCGTAGTAAGCTTTAAGCTGCCTCAAAGTTATTTTTAATTAAGGAAGCTAAAACATTGAATTCTATCCTTGAGAAGTAATTTTGAGGACTTGTTTGCGCCCTCTGAACTTTGTCTTTTAATAAGGAAGGAAGCTGCTGCCCTGAATTGGACCATCAGCGTTTCTTTTTGCTAATCCCTAGAGCTGTTCTGCGGTTTTAGTAGGTTTGATCATCCTGCACCTTAGTATTTATTGTGTAGATCGTATCATCAATTCAGGACTCTTACCTTATTTAGTTACATAAGTAGGCTTTGAAGGATCAGATTTTTATCGGTAAATGTCAGTAAACCTCAATTTCACTATACACACACAAACTGAATATTTCTAGCGACAATAGAAAGTTACAGATAAGCAAAGTAAGAAAAATGCTGCTTGAGAACTGTTTGATTTAAGGAGATTTACTTTGTTTGTTTGTATATGTGATATTGGCAATTTGTATTTTAATGGTAATAAAGCTTTAACTTTTGGAATCTCTACATCTGCTGTCATTAAATAATTGACTGACCACCCCATGCTGCCCTGCAACTGTGGACATTTAAATAGATAAGTAGAAAAAAAAAGTTTAAAACTTGTAATTTTTTGCAACTGTGAAAAATTAAATGGACAAAAAATGCTTAAAAATAAACATCGATATCAGAAGTTGAATTCTGCCAAGCCTGTACAGAACATATATTGAATCTTAGTCTGTCCTCCCTTCGTTCCTTCAAGGAGGAAGGCTTGTCTGTGTTTGTCAGGTGCTTATGTTGCTTGAATAATAATCATTATTACATGCTGAGCTGCTTGTAAATGTGTATTTGTATAGTACTTGCAAACCTAGCATTATTTTTCAATGTGTTTTTCTCCCCCAGGATGTTTTTGAGATGCGCTTTGCTAAAATGCCAGATGAACCTGAAGGACCCATGATTCCAGCCTCCTCTCCAGTAGTGGTGCCACCCCCAACCAAGGTGGCCCCCCCTTCGTCCAGTGATAGCAGCAGTGATAGCTCCTCTGATAGCGATAGCTCATCAGATGATTCTGAGGAGGAACGAGCTCAGCGACTAGCAGAACTCCAGGAACAGGTAATGTGTTCTGCGGGTCTAGGGGCTAGAGCAGGGGGAACTAGGAGTCAGGCATTCTCAACTCTTCTACTGACTTGGGTGACCTTGGGCAATTTGCTTTAGCTCTTTGCCTTAGTTTATCCATCTGTAAAATGAGCTACCAGCTTCCCAGGGGCTGTGAAGCTCAATTGTAAAGTGCTCTGACATCTGTCGTTGAAAGGGCTTAATGGGAAAAGTATTAATAAATATCGTGATGTCTTTCAAAACATTTGATTATGTTCTATTTAGTACACATATAATCATAGAATCATAGAATATCAGGGTTGGAAGGGACCTCAAGAGGTCATCTAGTCCAACCCCCTGCTCAAAGCAGGACCAATTCCCAACTAAATCATCCCAGCCAGGGCTTTGTCAAGCCGGGCCTTAAAAACCTCCAAGGAAGGAGACTCTACCACCTCCCTAGGTAACGCATTCCAGTGCTTCACCACCCTCCTAGTGAAATAGTGTTTCCTAATATCCAACCTGGACCTCCCCCACTGCAACTTGAGACCATTGCTCCTTGTTCTGTCATCTGCCACCACTGAGAACAGCCGAGCTCCATCCTCTTTGGAATCCCCCTTCAGGTAGTTGAAGGCTGCTATCAAATCCCCCCTCATTCTTCTCTTCTGGAGACTAAACAATCCCAGTTCCCTCAGCCTCTCCTCATAAGTCATGTGCTCCAGACCCCTAATCATTTTTTTGCCCTCCGCTGGACTCTTTCCAATTTTTCCACATCCTTCTTGTAGTGTGGGGCCCAAAACTGGACACAGTATTCCAGATGAGGCCTCACCAATGTCGAATAAAGGGGAACGATCACGTTCCTCGATCTGCTGGCAATGCCCCTACTTATACAGCCCAAAATGCCGTTAGCCTTCTTGGCAACAAGAGCACACTGTTGACTCATATCCAGCTTCTCGTCCACTGTGACCCCTAGGTCCTTTTCTGCAGAACTGCTACCTAGCCATTCGGTCCCTAGTCTGTAGCAGTGCATGGGATTCTTCCGTCCTAAGTGCAGGACTCTGCACTTATCCTTGTTGAACCTCATCAGGTTTTTTTTGGCCCAATCCTCTAATTTGTCTAGATCCCTCTGTATCCGATCCCTACCCTCTAGTGTATCTACCACGCCTCCTAGTTTAGTGTCATCTGCAAACTTGCTGAGAGTGCAGTCCACACCATCCTCCAGATCATTAATAAAGATATTAAACAAAACCGGCCCCAGGACCGACCCTTGGGGCACTCCGCTTGAAACCGGCTGCCAACTAGACATGGAGCCATTGATCACTACCTGTTGAGCCCGACGATCTAGCCAGCTTTCTATCCACCTTACAGTCCATTCATCCAGCCCATACTTCTTTAACTTGGCGGCAAGAATACTGTGGGAGACCGTATCAAAAGCTTTGCTAAAGTCAAGGAATAACACATCCACTGCTTTCCCCTCATCCACAGAGCCAGTTATCTCATCATAGAAGGCAATTAGGTTAGTCAGGCACGACTTCCCCTTGGTGAATCCATGCTGACTGTTCCTGATCACTTTCCTCTCCTCTAAGTGTTTCATAATTGATTCCTTGAGGACCTGTTCCATGATTTTTCCAGGGACTGAGGTGAGGCTGACTGGCCTGTAGTTCCCCGGATCCTCCTTCTTCCCTTTTTTAAAGATGGGCACTACATTAGCCTTTTTCCAGTCATCCGGGACCTCCCCCGATCGCCATGAGTTTTCAAAAATAATGGCTAATGGCTCTGCAATCTCATCCGCCAACTCCTTTAGCACCCTCGGATGCAGCGCATCCGGCCCCATGGACTTGTGCACGTCCAGTTTTTCTAAATAGTCCCGAACCACTTCTTTCTCCACAGAGGGCTGGTCACCTTCTCCCCATATTGTGCTGCCCAGTGCAGCAGTCTGGGAGCTGACCTTGTTCATGAAGACAGAGGCAAAAAAAGCATTGAGTACATTAGCTTTTTCCACATCCTCGGTCACTAGGTTGCCTCCCTCATTCAGTAAGGGGCCCACACTTTCCTTGACTTTCTTCTTGTTGCTAACATACCTGAAGAAACCCTTCTTGTTACTCTTAACATCTCTTGCTAGCTGCAACTCCAAGTGTGATTTGGCCTTCCTGATTTCATTCCTGCATGCCTGAGCAATAGTTTTATACTCCTCCCTGGTCATTTGTCCAATCTTCCACTTCTTGTAAGCTTCTTTTTTGCGTTTAAGATGAGCAAGGATTTCACTGTTTAGCCAAGCTGGTCGCCTGCCATATTTACTATTCTTTCTACACATTGGGATGGTTTGTTCCTGCAACCGCAATAAGGATTCTTTAAAATACAGCCAGCTCTCCTGGACCCCTTTGCCCTTCATGTTATTCTCCCAGGGGATCCTGCCCATCTGTTCCCTGAGGGAGTCAAAGTCTGCTTTTCTGAAGTCCAGGGTCCGTATTCTGCTGCTCTCCTTTCTTCCTTGTGTCAGGATCCTGAACTCGACCATCTCATGGTCACTGCCTCCCAGGTTCCCATCCACTTTTGCTTCCCCTACTAATTCTTCCCTGTTTGTGAGCAGCAGGTCAAGAAAAGCTCTGCCCCTAGTTGGTTCCTCCAGCACTTGCACCAGGAAATTGTCCCCTACACTTTCCAAAAACTTCCTGGATTGTCTGTGCACCGCTGTATTGCTCTCCCAGCAGATATCAGGGTGATTAAAGTCTCCCATGAGAACCAGGGCCTGCGATCTAGCAACTTCTGCTAGTTGCCAGAAGAAAGCCTCATCCACCTCATCCCCCTGGTCTGGTGGTCTATAGCAGACTCCAACCACGACATCACCCTTGTTGCTCACACTTCTCAACTTTATCCAGAGACTCTCAGGTTTTTCTGCAGTTTCATACTGGAGCTCTGAGCAGTCATACTCCTCTCTTACATACAACGCAACTCCCCCACCTTTTCTGCCCTGCCTGTCCTTCCTGAACAGTTTATATCCATCCATGACAGTACTCCAGTCATGTGAGTTATCCCACCAAGTCTCTGTTATTCCAATCGCATCATAGTTCCCTGATTGTGCCAGGACTTCCAGTTCTCCCTGCTTGTTCAAAAAAATCACAGCAGCACACTATACCATTGCCTTGAGTTAGGTAGCGTCATTTGAATGGATAGAATACAGTTTTGGGCTGGCTCAACTTAAGACTAAAGTGTGGCACCTGAACTTATAAAATGGGGCCTGTAGCCACCACCTCTGATAGGGAGGTGCAGCCCCGAATACAGGCAGTGCTCCATCTGAATCATTGTAGCCTCCCAGGCCCTCCTCGTCCATTAAATCATTCATTGTCAATAGCATTTAGTGTCCAACTGGCGCAGAGGAAGTGGGCAGTCTGTTCTTGGCCGAAAGGTGAGGAGAGTAGTAACTTTATAAAAACTTCCTACCCCCTGTCAAGCGGGTCAGGGTGCTTTAAAGTATAATGAAAAAAAAAAAATCAGTGTACAATAAAAAGCATCTAGAACTGACCCACTTAATATTCAAAGAGATGAAAGCAAGTGAGAGTAGCCAGGCCAGAAAGGAGAAGAAAGGAATGAATATGGGAGTGGAGGTGATGCAGAGCGAAAGTATCTTGATCTTTGTGTGTCTGCCTCTTAGCTTAAAGCAGTGCATGAACAGCTCGCTGCCCTGTCCCAGCCACAGCAGAGCAAACCAAAGAAAAAGGAGAAAGACAAGAAAGAAAAGAAGCACAAAAAGAAGGAAGAAGTAGAGGAGAATAAGAAAAGTAAAACCAAGGAACCACCACTCAAGAAGGCCAAGAAAAATAATAGCAACAGCAGTAACTCAAGGTCAGCTTTGTGTCTGTCGTATCTTGCAGTTTTTGTATTTTACTGCACTGAGGAACAATAGAGAGTTAGAGACAACATTCTTGCATTCAGGATTACTTCAAACAGTAACCCCTAGTGCCTGTGGTGTAGTGATGGCTCACTCTGGGGTTTCTAGCTTGTGTAAGGGCCTTCGCATTGATAGTATCAGTTCCAGGAACACGTGTTGGTGCAGCCCCCAATCCGTTGTGCCTCAGTGTGACAGTACTTGTTTTCACTCATGCACCCCTGTGCTTCTGTGTCTAGCTTGTGGGGCTGCCATTAGTATCCAGTATGAGATATGATAGAGAATTAATTTTTGTTCCTCTGTATATTGTCACTGTGACATTGAATCCCAGATCCTGGAGTTTTTTAGATTTCATCTATCTTCCCCTCCTGGGTGCTGGAGGGATTGGTTTATCAGGGAAAAGGTTATGAGCTAGATATTTACAGTTGGGTAAGTGACAACTCAGCAGAGGTAAAATATCCAAGTATTTCAAGGGCATAACCCCCAGCCAGGGGGAGGAACTATTTACAGTGCAACAAAGCATCATAACTTCGGGTAATGGGATGAAATGAAGAAAGGGGAAAATGTAATTTGCATATAAGTACAAACTGCTTGCAGTGAGCTTGATTAGGCTGCAAAATTGTCAAAAGTAAGGGATATGAGCCCATTTCTCATCCCCTACCCCCACCCCCCGTTTAGGGCATTGAGGCTGGATAAAATACTAGACAATGTACTGTAGAGCTCAATTGTAAATTCTTCCCAGGGAACTGAACTGACTGTGGCCTAATAGATCTCTTACTTCTCTAATTTCATTGGTAATCCTTTCGCTACATAGGCTGTGCATTCTGTGTTAACGCTGAGGTGCTATGAATCTGGCTGAAGTGTGACCTCTTCAATTAGATACACATCCTTTTTATAACTACAAACCTAGTTTCTCAAAATCAGTGATAGTCTAATTTCTGTATTCTCAGAATAAAACCACACCCCTAGTATATGAAGTCTCTAACAGATCGTTACTTATTCTGAGGACAGTTGTTTTTTTGTTTTGTTTTTTTTTATGCCTGCTGCTTCTTGCTTCCCCTCCTCTCCCACACGCACATATAGATCAGCAAGTCAGAAATCATAAGAGGGATCCATATATTTAATGCTGAAAATGAATGTCACCAAGGAGCGCCTATCTATCACGTTCTGTTCTCTCTGCCCTCTTACCCACCCATTCCAATTGTACTCTTAATAGCCTACTGAAAACAAACAACTTTGATCATTTTTAATTAGAGTGTAATGTAATCAATGTTACATTTAAGACATTAATATCAAGCTGCTGCTTTTTAAACTCCTCACGATTTTGGTGTTTCTATAATAATGTTTTATAATTATTCCTAAGTAGTAAGAAGGAGCCTGTGGTGGTGAAGAACAGCAAACCCCCTCCTGTCTACGAGTCTGAGGAGGAGGACAAGTGTAAGCCAATGTCCTATGAGGAAAAGAGGCAGCTGAGCCTGGACATTAATAAACTCCCTGGTGAGAAACTGGGCCGAGTTGTCCATATCATCCAGTCAAGAGAACCCTCGCTTAAAAACTCCAATCCTGATGAGATTGAAATTGACTTTGAGACATTAAAGCCATCCACGTTGCGGGAGTTGGAGAGATATGTAACATCATGTTTACAGAAGAAGAGGAAACCTCAAGGTACCTTTCATCCTCAAAGCAGTTTACTTCACATTCCAGCGATGTAGTGCAAATCTTGTGAGAGAGACACACACACGCGCACACACACAGACACACACATGTAGAGAGAGATGTGATGCACATACTGTGTATATAGGTATTTATATCCTCATGCCAGGGAAGAGAAGAACTCATTTCAAAACTACTACTTTTCTATCAAAAGATAGATTAATGGCACAACAGCATGTGTGTTAAATCTTACCACTGGACTTTAACTCAATGGCTTGTGATTTAGGGCTCATTTTATCTTAATATCCCTGTACTTTGATCTCTAATGTAAATATTTTCTTCACTCCAAACACTTGATACAAGGGACACATCATACTGCCAGCTAAATGGAATATTACATGCTGTTTCAATCTCATGCAAACTTTTCTTGTAAAACCATTTAGTTTTCGTTTATTGTACAACAGTATTTGCTCTGGGCTGCAAACTCACCTTCAGTGTGCCAAAAAAGCCCCAAAGCACCTCTTCTCACTGAAAGAATGCTCTCATGCCAAACTGGGGTGCCATCCTGTGAAACAGTTGGCACATGTATAGGCCTGGATTTTGGATTGTCCCAGGCATGAGACTCACTACACTGGGGCTGCCATCCTGGATTCTTTCCACCAGTTTTTGGAGCTGTTTTTGGACTTTGTTTTAGTTTTTAATATATGGTTAATGCTCAGAAAAGCATTTTAAAGTTGAATAAAGCCTCTTACAGAATCAAAAGTGACTGCGCACGTAGAGGGGAGTTTGCAGAACTCTCCAATATCCCATTCCCATGCTTTTCTTTGTACTGATATATCCGAATAAAACCTTTACGTTTGGAATTCAGCAAGCCATAAGAAGATGTGAAATTGCCCTATGTGCTGCTGGCTTAAGCATCACTTGTAAGCTTATTTTGGTGTTTTGGAAAGAAAAATAGCCTAGAGCTTGAAATGTAAATGTCAAATGCTGCATATGCATGAAAAGCCTTCTCTAACACAGATTGCAGAAGGATTGGGTCATGGGCAGGATTGAGTGTATGCAGTTTTGGACCCATTGTAATTCATTGGGTCAATAGCATTATTTTTAAAAAATACTATGCATTAATTATGGGCCAGTATAATCTAGTCAGTAAATAATGTGTGTGAACATTTCTAGCACACTTTCCTTCTGCAAGAATCTGATACATGCATGTTTATGGGTTATTTAGGCAAAAGTTGTATTTGTTACCTCCTTAGGGAATTGGGAACAGTAGGGCAAACTCTTCATTTCTGCCTAGGACTAGGAAGGAACATGGGAACAGGGCAGTGAGTTTGCTGTGCCCAATTGCAATAGTACTTTACTTAGTTAAGCTATTTATGACCCCAACTATAGAGCATCAGCATACAAGCAGCCCTCCATGCAATAGAATTCCTATTACGGGCGTTGTTGATTACAGGAGGACCATACAGCACAAGACTGGATTCTGGGTTATTTTTGTCATCCTTTGACAATATTGTACTATTATCTTGTTGCAGCAGAGAAAGTGGATGTAATTGCTGGTTCCTCTAAAATGAAGGGGTTCTCCTCCTCAGAGTCTGAGAGCACCAGTGAATCCAGCTCCTCCGACAGTGAAGATTCAGAAACAGGTTAGATGCAGCTTATTTAAAGACTCAGTCCTATACCTGTCTTCTGTATAAATAAATATGTTTTCAGTACTGGCTTGGTCTTTAATTTTTTTGTCTTTGTAATTAAAACAGTACACACAGTGTAGATCCTGCATGTTGCAGTTGCCTGTATTGGACCCGACATATGAAACTTGGAAATGGGGGTATGGCATCTTGCACTTCCCAAGATTACAAGATTTTATTGCTTTTCTTCCTTGCTGTGGGAGAGCCAACCTGTAACATATGCCCAGATACTTTCTATCTGGCCAGTGATGTAATTACACATTTTTAAAAAGACCCCTTCTCTTTTCAGTTTGCTCTTGGGGAGTGTAAGTGTTCTCACCAGGAACACTTCTGCACCAGGGCATTTTGCTGAACAACAGCTGAGGAAATGTGGGTTTATGTATAAAAAATAAAAACAATGGCATGAAACAATTCTCTTCAGGAAAAGTAGGATGAATTTAGTGAGCAGTAATGACTTTGTATAGCTTTTCTATTCTCAGCTGATACGCCCTCAGAATTTGTGATTTAGGCATGTTAAGCTGAGGGTGTTTTTGCACTTCTGAAATAGAGGAAGAACCACACTTTAAGAAACTAAAGTGGCATTCATGTGTGTCGAAGTGAGCAAAGCTGCATAGCTAAGAATTCGAGTTATTCTTTCTCGAACTGCCAGCTCTGTGTGGGTTCTGAAAGTTAAGCTGGGTTCTTTCTGGCACATAAATCACCAGTAATAAAGTTTCTGCAACTTTAACGTAGTTAACTATGTCTGATGAAGATGTATGAGGTAGAAAAGAGTCCTGCTTCCACTTCTATAGCTGGATTGACTCTGAAGTGCAAACAGGAGTAAAAATAAATAAAAATGCACTTGTAATGTAAGAAATTCTGTGACTGAAGTAATACATTTTCAGGCCTGCCATTGCGTTTGGAGAGGCCTAAGAGCACAGGTGCTGAATGCATACTGCTCTAAAACTTCAAAACAAGCCCCAGATGTATGCTAAATACTCGCCTCTGCTTTTCTGCCCCTTCCTCCTCCCCCCCCCCCCCAAATCAGCAGAGATTAGTATTTATAAGAGTTGCTTTGGATGCTTACTGATGACACTTCCTACAAACACTCCGATTTTAAGCCTGTATTTTCTTTGGGGGGGGGGGAAATCTGCACTAAACTGTAGTTAAATATAACACATTTAAGTTGCATTATAAAGTTAAATTCAGTTTTTTGAAAGGAACTCCTGACGATAGTTCTTTAGAGGAAATTATATTTAATACTGGTCAAAATAGAACTTTCAGTGTTCGCGAATGCTGTCCTCATAGTGTGTGTTAGCGGACGAGAATGTTAGAAGAAAATGGTCTCCTGCTACTAGATAAGTCTTGAGGCAGAGCTGCCACATTTACACTCAAGCCATAGACTGTTGTTGTACAATTGTTGTATTTCAGTGGCTTTATTTGACTAATGCAGACTTAGGCCTGCCAAAGCTTCTGTGAAAAACTTGTTTAGAAATCAAGTTCTCTGGTCTTTTCTTGCATGACTCTTTGCTCATTCAGGGCTGAGACACGGGAATGAAAAAAGTATTGTTCCTCTTTGCCCCAGAAATTTATTCCCAGTGTGATGCAGTTGTCTGCAAAAGCACAGTTATGGATATCTTGGCCTGGTTTACGAAGTTTTTGTACTACTATTTGGCTATACTACTATAGTTAAATCAGTGCAAAACCTGTGTGTAGACAAACCCTAAGATGCCACAATATGGTAAAAACAGAACGTACGTTCTCATCTGTCTTTTTCCATGGCAAGTGTGCATGATCCAGACAAAACCATTTCTAAGTTAAATGTTTTTCATAATCTTCCTGAGAATGAGGCAGTGGAACCTGATTCATTTGATTGGGTGGATATGAGTGAAATTGAGCTTCACTTGCTCATTGTCCTGTAATTGACCTCTTGGATTGTGATTGGCTTAGGGAGCAGACCTCTTCTGTTCTTCTGCCATAGAGCACTTTATCCTTAAGAATGAATTGCTTTATAGTTTTTGTATTTTGAGTAAGCTGTCACTAGGCAGAGCTAATTAAAACCTTGGCTCTTTATAAGTTTTATGTGGTGTATGGTATGGAAATCTGTAAGATGACAGTTTGCTCAACTTTGCAACATAACAGTCACATTAGTGCCTCCAGTGTACTCCACTGTGTACCATAACTGCACTTCCTTGGGGGAGTTCTAAACATGACTGAACTTTTTTTCTCTAATGTTCTCTGTTCCATAAAACTATAAGAACTGACTGTAAAACTGCTCTTCCCAAAACATATCCATATCTCCTAGTCTGATTCCATCTTGACAGTCTTGGGATGACAGGGCCAGTGTTTTCAAAACTGGCCTCTTAATTTTGGTTGCCTCTGTTTTTGGGTGTCCATTTTGGACTAGATTATCACAGGTGCTGAGGTGCCCCCACTACCCCACCACCCAGCTCTTTAACTTGAATTGGCGCCCCAATAGGTGCCCAGCATCTCTGAAAATCATGGCCAGGGTGTCCCATGTTGGCTACTGGAAATCAGATGTTTTTGAAAATGTTGGCATTAAGTGATTTAGTGCTATCATTAGAGCCATTGGACAGCACTCTGCCTCTAGGTATAGTGCAATGTGTGTGGTATGTGAGCCTTCTTTCCCTTCAAATTTATTTTGAAATTGCAAATGTTCCTTGGGATGCAATTTTTGGTTTTGTTTTAGCTTGTTGGCTCTTATCTTTCACTTTCTGTTCCAAAATTAATCATATAATATGTTTATATTTCTCTCAGTTTAAACATTGTTTTTAAAAACCAGCAACCCTGCACGCAGTTTGTATTCTTTATCAAGCTTTCTGCCACATAATAAAGCTACAGTCACCAGATTTTTTTTTTAGTAGTCTTTGAATATGTACAAATGAATATACTTGTTTTGATAATACTTTGTTACCAAAAAAAAGAAACTAAATTTTTCTGGTCTAGAATATTTACAGTGATGTTTGTTTTGCTAAATCTTTCTCCTGCTTTTCTGATTAAATATAGGGGCCCTTGTTGACCCTGTACTGCAGGATAGTAACTTAATTATTAACATATAGAATACTGTTATCCATTAATTGAAATGTAATTGTTTAAACATTTTAGAATTGTATATTTGACACCTTATGTAACTAATGTATTGTTAGTTCATGATACCCTTTACTGTAACAGCCCTGTCGTTGGCCATCCTTTGAGCTTCTCTCTCTGTAATGTTTAAATGAGCAATATGATTCTGGAGAAGTTGCAAAATATATATCCTGATAGGAGAATCTTGGAAACACCTGCACTGGTGAAGTGGAAAATTAGATTTAAAATCTTACTGATAATCTTTGCACTTCAATTTGTAATAAGATCTGGCTTCTTATGCTCCTCTTTTATAATAACTTGGTTTCTGTTTTTCCTTTTTTTACCCACTGAGCTGCTGTTTGGTGGGTGTACTTGGTGTTTTGTGCAATAGATATATGTAGTTTTAAATCATCTAAAAATCTTAATACTATAATTGTAAGTTATTTTATCTTGGTTTGGTTTATCATAAAGCACTTTGATACATGTAAAAATACACACCAGTTAATTCTATAATATATAAGAAAAAATAGGTACACATTATATAACTAGTAATACTGAAATTACACTTCTGCTCCAATCTCTTGCAGTTCACTCTCCGTAGTCACTAAAGACAGGTTTTAATGCACTAGTACAGTGCTCTCTTACAGCTGCCTGACTCATCTCTGTAGTCCAGATTTCTGAAAAGCTACTTACATTCTGGGTTGATTTTGCTCCACTCACTTTAATCCACCTGTTGTTGCTAATCCTTAATCTAGAATTTAAAACCGAATTTATAAAGCATTCTTGTTAATAATCATGAGTACTATACTTACATTGAAAATCAGCCCTGGAAGATTTAATACCTTGAAGATTGATATTAGTAGAGAAAACAAATTACTGGAGGATATTTTGCAGGAGATTGGACCAGGTGAACAGAATGGTCCCTTAGTTTTATAATCTATGAAAACAGAGGTACAGGATTAAAGGATTAGTGCAGTTTAATTTTAGTTGTGTTTTGATAGTATCTTTATGAATTGTAATGAGATTGAAATTCATCCTGGAAACACCTACTTGTGATATAGACTAAACACGACCATCAAGTTAGCTGGTAACTTTCTTACCTCCTGACTTTCTATGCAAGTACCGTGAAATTTCGAATAGATTTCATTGCCTCTTTCAGTTATGGTTTTTGTATCTTCAGCCTTAGGTGAGGTTGCATGTAAGTAACCTTTTTTCTACAGAATACAAAAAGTTTTGTAAGCATATCTGTTCTTTTGATCTTAATCATTCAGTCATGAATGATCAGGCTATAATATACAGTGGTGCATCTTTATGGCAGAGAGTGTCTAGAGCTCACAGAACACACAAATATACGTTAAGAAGTCAGAAATTATCTTTAGAGGTGCAGTGCTGGGTCCTTCTGGCTTGAATATCCTCTTACCTCTTTAGTGAAGCAAAAGAGCTCAGTTTTATTCATACTGGGGGGAGGAAGGGAATGTGGGAGGCAATACTTGTGGTGAACTCGGTCTCCATGTTTCATAGCTATTGTTTCATGTTTCATAGTTTTAATGAATGAAGTAATATTGTGATGTTATACCTCATCTAAAGATCTCGAGTATTATTTTGTGTTCATGCCTTAGCTAGCAAGCCTGAGATGACTCCTGAAAAGCCTCAAAGACCACTGATATGTAGAAACCATTCTACTAAAATTATTTCCAAACACCAAAGTTAAGGTTTCAACTTGACTTGTGTCAGCTTTCTCGCAAATTTTGCTTTTGTTCTGAAACTTCCTATGCTGTAGCTCAGCTCAGAGGTAAACTTTTGGGTTGAACATTTTGAGTCAACTCCAATTCAGCTGTGAGTTGTGCAAAAGAAAGATACTTTGCCTGTGTTTGTAATATGTATTTTTATGCATGGATTAAATGGCTGACCTTTCAAACTTCAGACCCTGCTAACTTGTAATCTGTTCCTTAATAGAGTTTCCTGTTTCCTTATGAATCTGAGGGGGGAAAATACTTCCCTCCTCAACAGTACTTCACCCATTTGAATTTAATTGGCTTCTGTTTTGTCTTTATCAGGCATCAGGTAGCTTTTTAGTCATGTTTGACAGCCCTGCCCTTCTCAACAATCAAACTCCTTAACAACGTCGATATACTGTGGTGACTGAGAAACTTAAGAGAATGGGGGCATCTAGATTTGGTGTGGGGGGGTCCTCTATGCAGAAACTTCCTCTCATCCTCTTTTTCTCACATGGGCTGGGAGTCTCTACCAATTCAGATTTAGTGGGCTTAATGCCCAAAGTTCCTGATCATCTGGCACCTAGGAAATGTAGATGAACTAGGATATTCTACCCTAGTGTCCTGCATTCAGGATGTAGTTTGAATGGTGCATCTGAGGAGGCATTCCTATCCACACATAGTGATTTGTGAACAGAATGCCAGGTGTCAGATTGGCAGAGCTTGTACACAGCAGCTGACCTGCCTACTAATTCAGTAGGCCACCATTCCCCTCATACAGTTGTACCTTCAATACCTCATATGGCTCTATATGAATAAACTTACTTTGCTAAACTCCTAGAGGTGATTTGGCCCTTGGGTTCTGAAATAGGAAACTTGATTCCCTGTAGTCTTAACTTAGGCCTTGGCTACACGTGCAGCTGTAGAGCGCTGTGAGGTAAACCTGTCTTCGTACAGCTGAGTAGGGAAAAGCGCTGCAGTCTGTCCACACTGACAGCTGCCAGCTCAGTGGTGTGGCCACACTTGCAACATTTGCAGCTGTGTTGGGAGCGGTGCATTATGGGCAGCTATCCCAGCATTCATGTGGCTGCAACGTGCTTTTCAAAAGGGGGGGTGGGGTGGATTGTGACAGGGAGTGTTGGGGGAGAGAGAGTGCTTTTTGGAACGTGTCAGCTCTCTATTTTGCAAGTTCCGAACTCCCGGCCCCCTGCTCATTCATTTACTCACTCAAAGCAAGCTGCAAACTATTTGCTTTTCTCTGTGGTACGAGCTTTGAAACCGGCACTTCCGCATTCCTGCAGCCTGTCACAACAATGGAGAGGACTGACCACTTGACAAGGTG
The DNA here is from genome assembly GCF_028017835.1 of Emys orbicularis. Classification (NCBI taxonomy): domain Eukaryota; kingdom Metazoa; phylum Chordata; order Testudines; family Emydidae; genus Emys; species Emys orbicularis. The sequence continues at coordinate 10,215,970 of NC_088701.1, forward strand.
ATTAGTACAGCCCTGCAAGCGTTTACACTCACACCCGTGAGTCGTAGCCACCTCCGCTGCAGCTGTTATTCCTCTCGGAGATGTGGAGTACCTGCAGCGGTGTACCCAGGGAGATACAGCGCTGTAAGTGCCCTGCCAGTGTGGACGGGGAGTGAGTTACAGCGCTGGGGGGAGGCTTTACAGCGCTGTAACTTGCAAGTGTAGCCAAGGCCTTACTGTGCAGATAATGTTTCGAAGTGCTCACTACCTCCTATCTGTTGTAGCTCCTCCCTGGGAAACACCAAATGGGGGAAGAAAAAATAAGAGATTAATTTTCTCTCAGTAGAATCTAGAATTAACTTTGTATTAATCACCAAGGACACTCCTAATAGCATCAGTAGGACCCTACCAAATTCAGGGTCCATTTTGGTCAATTTCACGATCATAGGATTTTTAAAATAATAAATTTCATTATTTCAGGTATTTAAATCTGAAATTTTATGATGTTGTAATTGTAGAGGTCCTGACCCAAAAAGGGGTGGGGGGTTGCAAGGTTATTGTAGGGGGGATTGTGGTACTGATGCCCTTACTTCTGCGCTGCTGCTGGCGGTGGCGCTGCCTTCAGAGCTGGGTAGCTGGAGAGCAGCGGCTTCTGGCTGGGAGTCCAGTTCTGAAGGCAGAGCCACCGCCAGCAACAGCACAGAGGTAAGGATAGCATGGTATGGTATTGCCACCCTTCTTTGTGCTGCTGCTGGCAGGGCACTGCCTTCAAAGCTGGGCGTCCGGCCAACAGCCACTGCTCTCCAGCCACTCAGCTCTGAAGGCAGCGCAGAAGTAAGGGTGGCAGTACTATGAGTCCCCTAAAATAATCTTGTGACACCCCCCCCCTCCCCCGCAGCTCCCTTTTGGGTCAGGACCCCCAATTTGAGAAAAGCTCGTCTCCCCTGTGAAATCTGTATACTATAGGGTAAAAGCACACAAAAGATCAGATTTCACAGGGGGAGACCAGATTTCACGGTCCATGACAATTTTTTTCGTAGCCATAAATTTGGTAGGGCCCTAAGCATCAGTAAAGGGGCTTTGCAGAAGAGCACTGCTATATCTATGGTCCTGCAAACCACTTGAGTAGTTACTCGGAGAACTATGCAGTTGGGGAGTTGACTATTGAAATTCAACTGTCAAGGCTCTATGACTGATCAAATTTGCACCCTTACTGTTCTGATAACTGTATAAAATTTGGCTTAATATTCTATTTTAATGTGGTGAGTTTTAATAGAAACTCTTTTGTTGGGAGTTTGGGTATGGGATATTCTTCTCTTTATTCTTTTCACTGGGGATGTTCATTTTTTAAAACATAGTTTCCATATTTTCTAATGAGACGTCAGGAAAAGTGCTTTGCTTTGGTTTTGAGCCCACTGAAGAATTACCATCTTGATACACCACTCCTTGTCAGTTTACAACATGCTGATTCTGGTTGCATCTGAATTGAGGAAGGAGAACTAATTAATATTTGTAAAGCACCATACAGAGCTTCAAAGTCCACTAGGCACCTGCACTTGAGTGTAATCCTATTTTAAGAAACTATTCACTTGCATGACTGATTGCAGGATCCAGGCCTTCGTGTGTTTATGTACTGTGATACATAGAAAAGCTAAGTACTATTTTTAATCACTGTTCTTTTGCCCTGTTAAGATTAGGGTTGTTGGGTTTTTTCTTCAAAACCCTAGTGTTTTTTAATGTAATAATTTGACAAATATCGCATCAGCATTTTTCTACTAAGGTGATAGTTCCATTAGAAATTCAATAAACTGATATGCCAGCACATTAGAATATAGGTATCCCTTTTTCTGTAGCTAGATATACATCTTATCCAAGACCAATTTGAACCTTGGGCTTTAGTGCTCTTGCTACTGCTAACAACTTTCTTTAGCCACATTTTTTAGGAAACCCTTCTGCCTTACATGACTGTGTCAGTGGCATAGAAGCCACAATGAGTTGATCTGCTCTCCCTGCACAACAGGGGAAGGGAAGCAATTAGATTTAATTGTCTTCCAGCAAAATGCCAAGAAAGCACCACAACACAGTCTGGAAACCATGAGTCACTTATACACAGTATTCACATTTTGAGCTCATCTCTAATACCAGGGTAGTATGGAGGTTCTCTGTGCTATCAAGGGAAGTTTATTTTATAACCAAAACTATTTTGTAAAGTTTTTACTTGCAGTCTCTTAGCATTGTTAAAATGTTTTCTCCAAATCACATGATTGTTCCTGTTGTATTTTATTTTTCTATAAACTGCTGGGAACTGGGATTGATTTTGACTGGAATGTATAACTGCATGTTACTAGCAAAACTGTAATCCTAGAAAGTAAGAATGCATTTGACAATGAATGGACTGTCCTTGCCATTTTGATTCAGATTCCTTTTAAGGCACTTCAATTAGCATTTATCATCTACAAATAATTACTTTATACAGATCTGTTTATTTTTATATTTTTATCTGCATGCTTTTTGATTTAACAGTAATGTAACCACAATCTTTTTTAAAACAAGCTGTATAGTTTTTTTATATTTTGTTTTTAAATAAAAATAAATAAAGTGTTTGGTTTGCTACAGAAAATGTACCTTTTGTATAATGGAATTGCAGTTTTAAGAAGTCATTTCAAAATGGAAAGAATATTTTTACCAAGTGTATAATTGTATACTGTTATATTGAGTATTTCACCTTCCTCAGTGAAAGTGTGGGGAAGTAACTAATTAATAATTGGAAAAACTTGTGAGAGTGGGGAAGATACCCTAGAACCTTCCAGAGAGGGAAGCTATTTGATAGAATAAGTTAATTGTAAGCAGAGGCTTCACGTACTGGAAACTGGGCTCTGATCTTCGTGTTTCTACTCTGAAAAGTGACTTTGTGAGAATGGCATCATGGAATCCCATATTTATTGTGTCTTGAGGATTTCTGTGTCAGATGTGCTGTGTGCACAAGTAGAAATTTTTTTCTAACTACCAGCCTTGAAATCTCAACCTGGGCTCTAAGAGCCAAAGCTTAGTTGAAATGCAGTATGAAGAGAACCATCATAATGGTTCTGTGAACCAGATTTAGTTCATGCGGAGCCCTTGGTGCCTTTCATGGACTTCCATAGGTGTAACACTGATTTGGAACTTAATAAGCAATTTTGTAGATACACGAGATGGAATAGAATCAGCAGCTCAGTCAGTCTTGGCTGTGTTGGCTCTGCAGGGTTAATAAGAATAAAAAGCAGCAAAATTTTATCTCTAAAATAGCTGATGTGACTATTCAGAGTAAAACTGAAAAGTGATTTTCTGGGCCACGTTTTATAACTTTGTCTTTTGTTTGCCTGTTCTTGCATTTCTGGAGACCTCCTGGTTAGTTAAATGGCCAGAAGGTTAGTGTACTGTGGCTGGCTGGAGTGGAGCGGAGTGGAGCTGTGTCCATAGCTTCTTTAGTCCCACGGAATCACACCCGTGAGTCTAATATTAAACAGAACTGCTGATCCAAACAAACCAGGAGATGCACAACCGTTTGCTCAGAGCAATATAAAGTGAATGGGGCTTCTTGTCAATCCAGACCAAACCATTTTCTCTTACCTGTGTGCAGAGCATGGTCCAGTATCTTGGCTAAACATGTGATAGTTTGTCAATAATTCAGTTTAAACTAAAGACAATATCATTACAAGAAATATGCACACCAGTAAGCAAACGTGCCGCTTCTGAGGAGCTTGGTTAGAAGCTAGCCATCACACCTCTGAGGAATATAGGAGTGAGAGCAAACACCTGTACAAAGAAGCAACTAGGTCAGAGTGACACCACTTGGTACCTTTTTAACTGCTTTTCAGGGTTGATACTTGCACACAGCCTTATAACATGTCTGATAGTCCCTCTTTTTCACACCTTTACTATTGCAAAACACACACATGTTGATCAGCTGCATGGAAACCATGAAGCTAGGGGGTCTCTGACATAAAGTACAAATGAGAAATGTTATATATTAAACATGGCATTTTTGGCTGACTCCTGAAACTGGGGACTGTCTATGTATAATCTCCCATTTCCAGTCCCATTCACATAGGAGTGACACTGGCTTAATTGCCTTTTCGCTGATAATGTTTACTAGTGCAACTTCCTTGTGTACTTATGCAGCGAATCTGCAACTTGTCGAGAGGAATTCTCTCAAATCCCATTGATTTGCAAAGATCAAATATTTCATAGTTTTCCTTGTCTCTTCCCCTCAAGTGGTGGTGTCCTTTTACAAAACTCCTCCTTTCCTGGAACCCCCCACATTTGTTTGTATCCCATCCTTTGATTTCTTCCCATTGGTATTTTTTCTTCTGAATAAATGGAACATGACAGAAATATTGGTTCCTTCAGTAACTTTTTTTTCCCAGCCACACAGCTTATTCAGTTTCCTCCTAGTTTGGTATGCATGGTAGGAAGTTTCTTGTGATGCAGACAAGGTAAAAGTGGATCAGCAAGTAGAATGTTTATAGCAAAGTGAATCAGGTTCTGTTTGCTATATATATTACACTTGCATCAGATAAGAATGTGGCAGTTACAGGCTCCAAAGCACATTTGCAAACCCCTCACATAGTGTATGGCTCACAGTAAAGCAGACCAGTCTCTTAGATACTTAACTGTTACAGAGACTGACATCTGTCATTTTGACGACTTTTCTGTAAATTTGATTTTAGTTTACTGATTAGTATGGGGCTTCTATTTTCTGCCCTCAGTCATAGAGTAGGAACTCAGAAAAGACCTCAGGGAATAGTTGTAAAACATGATTTTCCTGAAGACCTACATGTTGCTGTGTTTCTTTCTTGCCTTTCAGTGGCTCGGTGGTGACTCTTCAGTTGATTGGTGTGGTGTTCCTGTGATTAATTCTCTCTCAGCCTCTCTCTCGGTTACCTGGGTTTTTGACTCAGATGGGGAAAGTCTATGTGGGGCAAGTCACTTAATAGCAGAAAACATCAACCACTCTCTCTTTCTCCTTTGTGCAAAGTAACGTCAAAGGGGCTGGTTAAGATGGCTTTGTATATTTAAGTCAAAATCTACTCTTTTAAACAAGTTTGCAAGCAGATTAACCATAATCATTTTTCAATTTTAGTCCAGTGGAAAATGCACTGGACTGGGATCCAGTTTTCAGCTCTACCATGTACAGTTTCAAGAGAGACGTTAAACCTCCCATGTTTTAGATTCCCCATCTGTAAAATGGGAATGATGATACTTGGCCCCATTTGTAAAACGAGCCTCGGAGGAAAAGTGCAAAGGATTGTTTATTTTTTGTTCCATCCACTTCTGTATGGATGTTTAGCACATGAGCTTTAATGCATGTAATTTACTGAGGTTTTATTGGCTCTTTGAAATGTCTTCTTCTGGGTCAAGGCCTAGTTAAGTAATTATTCGTACCAAGTTAGACTGGCAAAGTGTCAGATTTGTACAGTAGTCCTCAAATGACTAGTGGCCCCAACCAATGGTGTTGATGCTTCATCTCCCAATACTGTAATGAGGATCTCTGCTACCCACCTTCCATTTACTCTTGGACATGTTCTGACCTGCAGCTGAGCTTGGGCTGTTCCTAGTGGTCACGAAAACAGCCTGAACCATGGAAAATGTGAACAGTTGAATGAGAGTCTGTCAATACACTTGAGGTCTTGCTCTGGTAAAATGAGATCGCTTCCTGAAAAGCGTAGGGAATCCCTGTAATGATAGACCCTGGTGGCTGCAGGGACCTCCAGGAATTCTTTAATTGTGCTGTATTTACCTTATACCACAGGGAAACTCATAATGAGAGACACATATGAAGGAAGCATGATATACATAGGAAGGGGGTCTGAATACTTACTAGATCATCTTACATTTTGCTACAAAATGGTTTGACTTTGTATTGGCCTTGCAAAATTATGAAAATGTCATAGATTCCAAGGCCGGAAGGTACAAAAGTGATTATCTAGTCTGGCTTCAATTTACCAGCCTAAGTACAAATTCTACCATATTTGCCTGTCCCCTCCCATGAGGATTCACGGTGGTGAAAATAGGAATACTTGACTTACCGATTTAAAAAAAAAAAAAAAAAAAAACCACCTGGGGCATGAATGGGCCACTAGAATTTTGCCAAGGCTGTTTTAAACCCATGTTCAGGGGTAGTGCTTGAGTCTTAACCCCACACCACTGGGCGTGCCAAATAATGATGAAGTAGAACACGTTCAAGCAAGGGAATTGATTCAGGTGTTTGGCTGGAATTCTCCAGGGGAGGAAATTTAAGCCAGATGGTCAATATTGTGCCTTTCATTTTTGTTGATTTAATAAACTCTGAAGTAAGCTGCAAAGGAAGTCTTGGGAAGCTCTAATATATAACAAATTTTCACCAATGGAGAGAGGCTGACTGGTAGTGAAAGCTGCTGAAAGTCCCAGACAGTTTTGTTTTAGGGTGGAGAAGAAAGTTTCTTCTGTTTGACTCCCAGTATGACCTCTGATAGAAAGCGGTGAGTTTAAGCCCTCTTCTTGTTTAAACAGCAAGAGGCCCTTGGATGCAAACTCTTAACAATTCTCCAGTGTGAGAGGAAGGATGGCTTTCTGTGTTGCATCTGTTCTATCATGGCTGCTGTCTATTTATTTTCTCTTCTCCATCACTGACATTGTAATGTTCAAATAAGTGCTCTTGAGCTAACTAATGAGCTGTGAAAACACTTGCTTCACAGCCAGCTCTCTGCAGCCCTGTCAGGTTGTATCTCCAATAGGCTATTTGAAAGATTTTTCTATCATTCCAGCTCCACCAATGGTAGCAATGGAAGTATTTTCAGTAGACCACTGGCATTTTTACCACCGTTATCTAACACTGGTCAGCATGGGTATAGAAGACACCATGACACAAATTCTGGCAGCTCCCTGAGTCCTATCCACACCAACTCCCACTTTGGTTACCACCGGTGGCACTGCACTGGTGAGAGATTTCCAAGAAACTCTAATATAGGCAAGGGCTAACCAATTCTTATAGTCTGTCACTTTGGTGTCCCAAAGGCCTGTGGCCGAAGAATTAGTGTTGGTCAAAGTCTTGAAGAAATTTCTTTGTAAATCATTGTAGTTGATGTTTTGAAAGTTCTGATCCTTCCTGGTTTTGTGAAGGAACAAAGATGTAGCCAAGGAAACTGAATTTCTTTCCTCAGGACTCTGTAGTAAGTTCCAAAGGTAAAATCCGGGAAAAGCTGCCTGTTTTTGTGTCTGAAAATGTGTTCTTCGTGAGTGCTTCAGAGAGAGCAGTTTGCAGTGAGCACCAAAACTTCGCTACTCTTCCTGTGATTTAAGTGTTGTACTTGTAACTGAGATCAGTAATATTAGTTGCTCCCATATTTGTGTCAGTGATTCCTGGAAGAGCAGCACGTGGATGCTAACCCTTTTATTATCCCTTCTTCCTTTCTCCACAGAAATGGCACCAAAATTGAAGAAGAAAGGGCACTCTGGGAGAGAGCAAAAAAAGGTGAGTTTTGGAGAAGCCTCCCTCCTGGAGCCATGAGAGAATTCCTATGAATTAGCGTCCTCAGTATACATTGACCGCCGAATCATCAGAGAGGTTGGGCTGGGCCGGGCACACAGGCTGTTAAAACAATACTCTTATTTAGATCTCCCTTTTAGATCAGGAGCTTATAGTCAACCACAGGCTCAGTCCCTCCATTATTGATGTCTGGAATTGTTCTGAGCTGCCTCCCTGCATACCAGATGACACAAGGCTGGAAACTTAAATGAGGTGGTGTTCTGCTGATCTCATGAGTTTTTGTCTTCCCTAGCATCACCACCACCACCATCAGCAGGTGCAGCAGCAGCAGATGCAACCACTGCCTCCACAGCCTGTCCCTCAACAAGCACCGCCTCCGATGAAGTCTTCTCCCCCTCCTTTCGTACCTGCACAGGTCCCCATCATGGAGCATCCGCTCCCAGGGAACATGTTTGACACTATCACACATTTCACCCAGCCCATCATGCATCTTCCTCAGCCAGAGATGCCACCCCATCTCCCCCAGCAACCTGAGCATAGCACTCCTCCTCACTTGAACCAACATGCGGTAGTCTCTCCTCCAGGTAAGCACTTAATGGGCAATGCTGTGTGTCTAAAGCTGTAGCCCTTTCTTCTTCTTGGAGTAGATGCAGCCATGTATTCCATGTAGGTGTGTGTCTCCCCAGCACACCAGAACAGGAGAAATTTGCCCAGCAGTACCTGTAGAGGGGTGGCACTCGCACCTTGTGGTTATAGTCCTGGCTACATGAGGCAGTGCTGTCCTGACCCTTCCTCAGTTCCTTCTTACCGCCCATGACTGGAGTCGGAGCTTTGTGTGGTCTCAACCTCTCAACTAATTTAGTTTTTTCTCTTGTATATAGTTAGTAGTACTCTTAATGTTAGAGTAGTTTGTGTTACCAGTCTGTTTCCGCAGTGATGCCCTCCTGGGGTTTAAACATTGTCTTTCATGTGGGGAAGCGATCCCCGGTAGCAAGGCCCATGTCAAGAAGCATTGCGCAATCTGCCGATCAGTTTTTAAGAAACTGACTCAAGTGGCTCGGGACCTTCGCCTAAAGAAGCGCCTGCTCGAACAGGCCATGCGGCCTGCTTTGGTTCCAAGGCCCTCAGAGGGTCAGAGGTTGCCCTTGGGCTCCAACAGCACTGCCACTTCACATTCTGGAGCAGGTACTTCAATAGGGGCTCTTCCCTGTTGACTGTGCCGAGGAGACGGTCTCATAAGACCAATCATAGAATATCAGGGTTGGAAGGGACCTCAGGAGGTCATCTAGTCCAACCCCCTGCTCAAAGCAGGACCTAATGCCCAACTAAATCATCCCAGCCAAGGCTTTGTCAAGCCTGACCTTAAAATCCTCTAAGGAAGGAGATTCCACCACCTCCTTAGGTAACCCGTTCCAGAGCTGCTTCACCCTCCTAGTGAAAAAGTTTTTCCTAAGATCCAACCTAAGCCTCCCCCACTGTAACTTGAGACCATTACTCCTTGTTCTGTCATCTGGTACCACTGAGAACAGTCTAGATCCATCTCTTTGGAACCCCCTTTCAGGTAGTTGAAAGCAGCTATCAAATCCCTCCTCATTCTTCTCTTCTGCAGACTAAATAATCCCAGCTCTCTCAGCCTCTCCTCATAAAGCATGTGCTCCAGCCCCCTAATCATTTTTGTTGCCCTCCGCTGGATTCTTTCCAGTTTTTCCACATCCTCCTTGTTGTGTGGGGCCCAAAACGACATAGTACTCCAGATGAGGCCTCACTAATGCCGAATAGAGGGGAATGATCACGTCCCTCGATCTGGTGGCAATGCTCCTACTTATACAGCCCAAAATGCCGTTAGCCTTCTTGGCAACAAGGGCACACTGTTGACTCATATACAGCTTCTCATCCACCGTAACCCCTAGGTCCTTTTCTGCAGAACTGCTGCCTAGCCACTCTGTCCCTAGTCTGTAGCAGTGCATGGGATTGTTCTTTACTAAGTGCAGGACTCTGCACTTGTCCTTGTTGAACCTCATCAGATTTCTTTTGGCCCAATCCTCTAATTTGACTAGGTCCTTCAGTATCCTATCCCTACCCTCCAGCGTATCTACCACTCCTCCCAATTTAGTGTCATCTGCAAACTTGCTGAGGGTGCAATCCACACCATCCTCCAGATCATTAATGAAGATATTGAACAAAACCGGCCCCAGGACCGACCCTTGGGGCACTCTGCTTGATACCAGCTGCCAACTAGACATGGAGCCATTGATCACTACCCGTTGAGTCCGACGATCTAGCCAGCTTTCTATCCACCTAATAGTCCATTCATCCAGCCCATACTTCTTTAACTTGCTGGCAAGAATACTGTTGGAGACAGTGTCAAAAGATTTGCTAAAGTCAAGGAATAACATGTTCACTGCTTTCCCCTAATCCACAGAGCCAGTTATCTCTTCATAGAAGGCAATTAGGTTTGTCAGGCATGACTTGCCCTTGGTGAATCCATGCTGACTGTTCCTGATCACTTTCCTCTCCTTGAAGTGCTTCAAAATTGATTCCTTGAGGACCTGCTCCATGATTTTTCCAGGGACTAAGGTAAGGCTGACTGGCCTGTAGTTCCCCGGATCCTCCTCCTTCCCTTTTTTTAAAGATGGGCACTACATTAGCTTTTTTCCAGTCATTCGGGACCTCCCCCGATTGCCATGAGTTTTCAAAGATAATGGCCAATGGCTCTGCAATCACATCCGCCAATAGGGACTGCTCCAGGTTTTGTGGTGACTCTTCCACCTCCCCCAGGAAAAGCATGGAACAGCATGGAGCTGGTGCTTCTAACCGTTCCCCGGTACCTAGTAGGGAGGTGAGAAACCCTTTACCGTTGACTTTGGTTCCAGCCTCTGGACATCCATTGAGTCTGGTACTGATGAGGGAGATGCCAGTACCGACTGTTTCTGCGTCGGCAGCATACCAATTAGCTACAGACCTCCTTCTGCCTTTCAGTCCTGACCTCTCCTTTGGTCCAGGACTTTGCCAAGTCTCTGTCAACTGTAGCCCCTTCTATTGAACAAGCTACTGAATCCTTGGGTCTGTTGACACTGCGCCCCAATGTTCCCCTTCCACAAATTGTGGAAATAGGGCTGGTACTCTGATTGGTACGTGGGACCCCGGTACCAGGAACCTCCTCGGCACTGCTGCAGTCGGCACAGCAGATGTTTCCATGGTGGCTTTCACCACTCTTGACGGTGCCATCAGACACTCTGGTACCACTGTTCACTTCGGGACTGACACTGCTTCAAGCACTGGCATGCTTGGTACCAATGGTATTGCTTCCATTGGCAGCTCTGTTTCCTGCCTCATTCTGGACAGTAGACGAGTCAAACATCTACTTGCTCCCTCTGGTTTGGCACTGCCCTTATCTCCGGAATCCTGAGGCTCCTTTGAGTCAGGGTTGTCATCCTCCCACTCTCCATTGCCCGACCAGCATTGAGGGCCACTGATGGACTGTTACATGTAACCGGATTGGCGCACATCTCATGCTCAGGACGGAGGTCCCTGGCCCTGCACCTGTTGGCCACCAGTGCCTTATCCATGTCAGTGGAATCCGTGGGACACTCCTCGGTCGCAGAGGTCCTACTCTTCATCTTGCTCAAAGGCAAGATTGCTGGCCAGTCTGTGGTGGTGACCCTCGATCCACTGCAGGCCAAGGCACTGGCAGTCCTCCCTGTGGCGCGTCCAGAGTTGTTCCATCTGGGTCCGTCATCCCTGGAACAAGATCCGGCTTTGGCTCAGTTAAGGGCCTCATCTTCATCTCCAGATGATGCTGTGCTGCATGGCTCATCTTCCCCTTTGGTACTGGATTTTAAGGTGTACCAAGTCCTTTTGCAGTATGTAGCTGCTTTTCTTGGTATCCAAGCAGAGTTTGTTTTTTGTTTTTTGTTGTTGTTTTTAAGAGAACCCCCCACAAATTGATGGACATTTTACAGCTCTGTGCCCCTGGGAGAGTCACCCTCTCTATCAGCAGTGTGCTCCTTGAACTGGCTAAGGCCCTCTGGAGCACTCTGGCTTTGACACCACCTATAGCTAAGCACATAGAAAAGCACTATTTCATTCCCATGCTGGGATTTGAGGGGTTTAACTCCCATCTGGCCCCAAATTCAGTAGTTGTAACTGCAGTGAACAACAGAGCCCAGCAGGGCAGGTTTAAGTTCACCCCTAAAGATTAGGGATTCTAAACGATTGGACTTCATGGGCAGGAAGATTTACACCACCTTTTCCTTACAGATGTGAATTGCCAATCAGCAAGCCTTGCTGTCCAAGTACAGTTTTGTTAACTGGACAGCTATGTCAGGAGGAATTTTCTGGTATTTGTCACTGAGGGCTGCTTGGTGGCTAAGATGCCTTTTGTAATCCACACTCGATATCATGAACACCTCGGCCAGGGTGGGTGGCCTATGTGGTCACCATGAGATGGGGTTCCTGGCTTTCTTTGGCCTTCGACGGCTGAACACTGTTCTCAGACAAAACTGAGGAGACGCTGCGGTCCTTTAAGAATTCCAGGACTACCCTGCAGTCCTTCAGGCTGCAGAGGCGCCACTGTGGCATCCAGCGGCAGCAGTATTGTCTGCAGTGCACATTTGGCCAGCCTTTCCCTCCTCTGAGGCCTGGTCTACATTGGGGGGGATCGGTCTAAGTTACGCAACTTCAGTTACATGAATAACATAGCTGAAGTCAACGTACTTACATCTACTTACATTGTCTTCACTGCGGTAGGTCGACTGCTGATGCTCCCCCGTCGACTCCGCCTACGCTTCTCGCTCTGGTGGAGTACCGGAGTCGACGGGAGAGCGCTCGGCGGTCGATTTATCGCATCTTCACTAGACGCGATAAATCGACCCCCTCTGGATCGATCTCTCCGGAGGTAAGTGTAGACATGCCCTGAGGCACAGGATTACACCAGAAAGAGGGATAGATCCCACAGGAGGAAGCTGTTGGGCTTGGGGTTTGGCCAGTCCCCACACCTTTCCCTGGTGCCTTTCCAAGTGCCCATTTGACTCCTTGCTCCAGAGCACTGTCCTAGTCATTGCTCCTTCCTCCTCATCTCCCTCTTTTGGGGACAGGCTGGCCCTCTTTCACAGTGATTGGGGTTCAATCACTACTGACAGCGGGGTCCTAAGTACCGTCAGATTGGGTTATGCCATCCAGTTCCTCTCTACACCACCTCCCAACCCTCCCTCCCTGTCCCTCTTCAGGGACCCCTCTCATGAGATACTGCTCCTCGAGGAGGTCTACTCTCTGCTGCCTTTGGAAGCAGTGGGGAAGGTTCCACTGGAACACGGGGCATAGCTTCTCCTTTGGATACCAGGAAGTACTGGGAGTAGAAGTAAGGCCTCAACAAATACATCAGGTACATGGGGTTCTGAATGGTCACTCTATAGACTGTCTTCCCTGCATGCTCTGGAGCTTCAGGACACCTACTTTCACATGGCAATTATTTACTCCTGGGGAATTCTGTGCATCTACAGACATGCAGAATTCATGTGTCCCGCAGAAATTTTTTTCAGCAGAAATTACATTTTTGCCCCAGAAGTGCTGCAGTTCTGCCTTTCGCCCACCAGAGTCCACTGTGGCGCCAGAAGAACCAGCAGCATGAACGCAGCTGGCTGTTCTGGTGCCACAGCGGCCTCTGGTGGGCAGAAGGCAGAATTGCAGCACTTTGGGGGCAGAATGTATTTTCTGTGTTGGGGGAATTCTGTGCGTGCCCAGTGCTGCAGAATTCCCCCAGGAGCAGAAGTTCATCACAGCACCGTGCCCATGGAGCCAGGTTAGAACAGAGTGGGGCACATGGGGCTGCTGGGGGGTAACAGACATGGGTTCAGAATGGCTAGTGGGGGGGCAGACTGGGGCGCGGGCTCAGGAGCTAGTGGGGTGACAGCATTGAGACGGGATGGGGGAGGGGGACTGCAGGGACACATGGGGATGGGGAAGGAGGCTGTAGAGACCCCTGGGGATGGGAGGTGCGGGGACAGGGGCAGATGTGCCTGACTGAATGGGAGAGGCTTGGGGTCAGCCAGGATCTGCATGGGGAAGGTTCCCCAACTCCCTTACAATCCCACCCCTCAGCCCCTCCCCCCAAAAAAACCTTTTCCACTAGGGCTGTCAAGCGCACCTGAACCCCTCTTGCACCCCAACTCCCTGCCCTGAGCCCCCTGCCCAGAGCCCCTTCCTGCACTGTGCCCCCGCTCCTGCACCCCAACCCCCTTCCCTGAGCCCCCTCATACACCCCACACCCCTCCTCTGCCCCAACCCCTTGCCCTGAGTCCCTTCCTGCACACTGCACCCCGTCCCATACCCCGCACTCCCTTCCACAACCCAACCCCAGCCCTACATTCTTGGCCCTGCATGCAATTTCCCCACCCAGATGTGGCCCTCGGGCCAAAAAGTTTGCCCACCCCTGCCCTAAATAAATGCCAAAAGTCCACACTAATACCCGTGCAACAAATAGAGTTCATTGGAGTCTTCCTCAACTCTCTCGAGGCGATGGCCTCTCTACCACAACAGCGATTCCTCACATTGACCAACCTGATTGCTACAGTACAAATCAGCCCACAAGTCCCCGCCAGAACATGCCTACATGGCTTCCAGAACACCACGGCAGATCCATTAAGCAGGAATTTCTCCCAGGACCACAAGTGGAAACTCAACACGCATGCTCTGGGACATCTTCAAACATTGGGGATTCCTGACAATAGACCTGTTCGCAGCCACACAAAACACCAAATGCCCACAGTTCTGCTCTGGGGGGAGGCTCAGTCGCCACTCTCTGGGCGATGCCTTCCTCATGAAGTGGAACACTCCTCTCCTTTATGCGTTTCCCCCAACCTCCCTTTTGGCCTTGGTGATCCACAAGATCAGGCAGGACAACTCCAGGGTAATTCTAATAGCCCCCACGTGGCCTTGCCAAACTTGGTATCCTTACCGTCTCAAATTATCAGTATCCCCACCATGGATGCTTCCGCTTCTGCCTCGTCTCCTATCTCAGGATGCAGGTCACGTTCTTCATCCAGATCCCCAAAGACTCCATCTCAACGCGTGGCTACTCCATGGCTCAAGCAACCTGAAATAACGTGTTCCAATGAAGTACAAAACACAGTCACAGAACAACCAGCCACACCAACTGCCTCCACCAATGGAAACAATTTGAGGCATGTGCCAACAAAAATGAATTCCGGCTGTGTCAGCCTCTTTACCCTGAATATTGGACTATTGGAATATTGAGAAGTCAGGCCTCTCCATGAGCTCAGTTAAGTGCAGCTCTCCGCTATCACAGCGTTCCACAGCAAAGTAGATGAATTCTCCATATTTGCTCACCCACTCACCAAAAGATTCCTCAGAGGCCTCAGCAATTTCTATCCTGAAGTGAGAGAACCTACCCCACCATGGGACTCAACCTATCCTCCAAGTCCTAACTGGCCCTCCATTTGAACCCATGGCGACATGCTCTTTGTTACATCTTTTTATGAAAGTAGTGATCCTCATTGCCATTACATCTGCCAGATGGGTGGGAGAATTGGGTTCTCTTTTGGCAGATCTGCCAGACAGTCTTTTTCAAAGATAAAGTTTTTGAGACCAAATCCTAAGTTTTTGCCCAAGATTGCCTCATCTTTTCACCTCAACCAGCCTATCTACCTTCTGACATTCTATCCTAAACCCCACCAGGATAGACAACAATCCACACTATGTACCCTGGGTGTACACAGGGCAATTGCTTTCTACTTAGAACAAAAGCATTCTGTAAGTCTCGGAAACGGTTTGTCTCAATCACTGAACGATCCAAAGGGAACGCCATATCTACACAGAGTCTCTCCAAATGGATTTCAGATTGCATAAAACTGTTACTCCCAATGTGGTCAACAACCCCCTACGGCAGTAGTGGGCCACAAACGGCCCATCAGGGTAATCCGCTGGCGGGCCACGAGATGGTTTGTTTACACTGACCATCCACAGGCACGGCCACCTGCAGCTCCCAATCGCCGCGGTTCACTGTTCCCGGCCAATGGGAGCTCCGGGAAGTGGCACAGGCCACAGGGACATGCTGACTGCTGCTTCCCGCAGCCACTGGGAGCTGCGGGCGGCTGTGCCTGCGGACGGGCAATGTAAACAAACTGTCGCACGGCCTGACAGCAGATAGCCCTGACGGGCCAAAGGTTGCCCACCACTGCCCTATGGGGATTCACACGCATTCCACCAGAGCCTTATCGACCTCTGTAGCGTTTCTTAACAGTGTCCCTGTTGCGGAAATCTGTAAGACCACAACCTAGGTGTCAGCCCATACATTTACTCAACATTACACTTTAGAACAACAGGCAACCTCCAATGCCCTGTTTGGACTCACTGTGCTTTCGTCTGCTACGACTTCAACTCCGAAGCCTTCCGAAGGGTACTGCTCTGAAATCACCCAGGGACATCACTTGAAGAGAAAGTTACTCCCTTGTGCAGTAACGTTGCAATAACTACTTCAGAGTTATTGCTAGGCTCTGCAGTAGAGAAGGAACTGAGGGGGAGTTTATCGCACAGCGCTAATTAACCACCTGAAGCAGCGCAAGACGGGGACTGCGCATGTGTGATCCTGCCAGGCACTGCTACCATAAATCTCTGATTATGAGTGCAGGGGTGCCCGAACACCTAGAGTGGTGCATCCATAGAGGGACACATCTCAAAGAACCTACATTACTGCACAAGATGAGTAACTTTCTCTTTTTTAGTGCAGAATTTGTAAATTTTTGGCACAGAATTCCCCCAGGAGTGCAATTATACCAAGTCACAGAAAATTCCTTCAGTTCATCATGGCAGAATGCCAGTTTCAGTACACGGTGCTTCATTTGGCCTCTCTTCTGCCCCCAGGGTTTTTACTAAATGCACAATTGTTCTGGCATATCTCAGGAAGAATGTAATTCACATCTTCCTGTATCTTAACAACTAGTTACTATGGGGCAGATCCAGAGAGGAAGTTCTTGCTCATGTCAGTACCACACTGCGGTTGCCTGACTGTCTGGGTCTCACCCTAAACACCAGAAAGGAACCAACCTTGGCTCCCACTCAGAATATTGAGTTACTTGGGGCCCTGTTATATTCCACGACATCAGGAGCATTTCTGCTGACTGACCGTTTTCAGATAATTCGCCATCTTTGCTTCAGTCTGAAATCTCAGCCTTCCATGACAGTTAGACCATGCCTGAGATTTGAGCCACGTGTCTGCTTGCACACAGGTGGTCCAGTTTGCAAAGTTATACCTCCATCCCCTTTAAATGTGGCTCAGGACAGTCTTGCATCCTACTCTTTATTCTCTAAACAGACTGGTTCATCTGCCTCCACTAGTCGTAGACTCTTTGCAGTGGTGGATGTGTCCACAGAATGTTTGCCAAGGCGTTCTCTTTGTCCAGCCCTCGCCAACCAAGTCCGGTTGTTACCAAAGCCTCCCTGATGGATTGGAGGGTGCACCTGGGGTCATTGAAAGTACAGAGACTGTGATCGGCACAGGAAGCCTCACTCCATATCAACTTGCTGGAGCTTTGGGCCATCTAAAATGCATGTCACTCTTTTTGGCAACATATCAGAGACTCGGTGATTCGCATACTTACTGACAATATCACCGCGATGTGTTATGTAAACAAACAAGGGGGAGCATGCTCCAGATTGCTCTGCCTAGAGGCAATCAGGCTGTGGCAGTTCTGCATCGAGAAGAATGTTACTCCGATAGTCATTCACTTGCCTGGGGTTCAAAATAACTTTCAGACTATCTCAGCAAGTATTTTTCCCTAAGACACAAATGGTCCCTGAAAACAAGTGTCCTCTGGGTCATCTTCACAGCTTGGGGCATCCCAATGATCGACCTGTTCACTACAAGGGACAAGAGGAAATGTCGTCTGTTCTGCTCTCAACTGGGCCTCAGTTAAGCCTCCCTGTCCAAACTCACTGTGGTCCTGATCCTCCTCAGGTCATTCTCTAGCTCAAGGTGGCTCAGGCCAAGATCATTCTTGGTGCCACATTGTGGCCAAGACAAAGCTGCTTCTCTGACTTTCTCATGCTGTCAATTCAGCCTCCCATGAGGCTTCCTCTCCATCACAACCTGCTAAATCAGAATCACGGACGCATCTTGCATCACGTGCTCAGCTCTCTGCATCTCACGGCATGGCTTCTGCATGCCTGAATGAGGAGGAAGAGCAGTGTTCAGTGGCTATCGAACAAGTGCTGCTCAACAGTAGAAAGTCCTCTACCAGAATGGCCTACTCAGCAAAATGTAAACCTTTTTTGGTATGGTCATTAGCTCGTGGAATCCAACCGAAACTGACTTCTCCCCACGACATCTAGGAGTACCTGCTACACCTTTAGACGTGGGGGCTTGCACTTAGTCCAGTGGTTCTCAACCCGTGGGCCACTCCTGCCCCAATCAGCACACAGTTGCAGCCCATGTGACATCCTCAGGGCCATACAGGTTATATATATTGTGATAGACCCAGACCAGTTGGGAACAGCAGAG
This sequence comes from Emys orbicularis, assembly GCF_028017835.1. Classification (NCBI taxonomy): domain Eukaryota; kingdom Metazoa; phylum Chordata; order Testudines; family Emydidae; genus Emys; species Emys orbicularis. The sequence continues at coordinate 10,233,972 of NC_088701.1, forward strand.
TAGCAGAAGGGAGATATACTGGCCACTGGATAAGTAGTTTTCTGTTCCCTGAGTGACCAGAGCAGGGGCTGCTCCAGGCTAATAGACCACCTGACTCCAATTAACCTGCTAAGAGTCAGGTGAGGCAGTTAAGCACCTGACTCTAATTAAGGCCCCTCTGATGCTATAAAAGGGCTCACTCCAGTCAAGCCAGGGGGAGCCGGGGAGCCAGAGGAGAGGAAGTGTGTGTGTGCGTGCGTGTGAGGAACTGGGAGCAAGAGGAGTGCAAGAAGCTGAGAGTGAGTAGGCATACTGCTGGAGGACTGAGAAGTACAAGCGTTATCAGACATCAGGAGGAAGGTCCGGTGGTGAGGACAAAGAAGGTGTTGGGAGGAGGCCACGGGGAAGTAGCCCAGGGAGTTGTAGGTGTCGTGCAACTGTACCAGGAGGCACTCTAAACAGCTGCAGTCCACAGGGCCCTGGGCTGGAACCCGGAGTAGAGGGCGGGCCCGGGTTCCCCCCATACCTCCCAACTCCTGGTCAAACACAGGAGGAATTGACCTGGACTATAGCTTCTACCAGAGGGGAAGGTCTCTGGTCTGTTTCCTGACCCACAGGGTGAATCTGTGAAGCGAGCAAATCCGCCAATAAGTGCAGGACCCACCAAGGTAGAGGAGGAACTTTGGGCTGGTCCACACTGGGGCGGGGGATCGATCTAGGAAACGCAACTTCAGCTACGAGAATAGCGTAGCTGAAGTCGACGTTTCCTAGATCGAACTAAGTTTACTTACTGCAGGTCCACGCGGCGCAGGCAAGCTCCCCCTTCGACAGCGCTTCCTCCTCTCGGTGAGCAGGCGTTCCGCAGTCGACGGGGGAGCGCTTCTGGGATCGATTTATCACGTCCAGATGGGACACGATAAATCGATCCCAGAAGATCGATCTCTACTCGCTGAATCGGGCGGGTAGTGTGGACCTAGCCTTTGTCACAAAATATATATATATATATTTATTTATTTTGTGTGGGTGCAGCCCACAGAACACACATAGACCTGCATATGTGGCCCACAATGGTAAATAGGTTGAAGACCACTGGCTTAGTCCATTGAAAGCGCATCTGGCAGCAATACCGGCACTTCATCCCCCTGTTCAGGGAAAATCAGTCTTCTCCAGTGCCATGGTAATGAGATTCTTATGAGGGCTTCTTTGTCTATATCTTCCATTATGAGAGTCGGTTCCCTTGTCGGACCTAAACACAGTCCTGGCAACTCTGATGGGTCATCCATTGTAGCCCCTATTATCTTGTCCCTTTTTGCTCTTGTGTCAGAAAACCGCTTTCCTGTTAGCAATAAGATCAGCAAGGAGACTGTGAGAGTTGCAAGCTCCAATGGCAGAACCTCCTTGTATACAGTCCTCCAAAGACAAGGTAACTTTACAACCACACCCCACGTTTTTGTCTAAAGTGGTTTCTGTTTCATTGGAACCAGGTGATGTATTTACTGGAGTTTTTTACTAAACCGCATTCATCTCTGGAGGACCTGCATTTCCATATCTTAGATGTCAGGCAATATCTAGCCTTTTTATCTGGACAGAACTAAACTGTTTTGTGCCTCACTTCATTTGTTTGTGCCATATGCAGATTGCATGAAGGGTCAACTGGTCTCGTCACAGATCTCCAAATGGGTAACATCCTGCATTGACAGCACATGAAATAGCCTTGGCTACACTCCTCAGTGCGTGTAAGCTCATTGTACAAGGACGCAAGCATTGTCCAGAGTGTTCCTTAGTAATCTTTCCATATTGGACATTTCCAGGGCTGCTACGTGATCATTGATACATACATTCACGAACCATTACGCCATCACCACATCTTCCAGGGCAGAAGCAAGCTTTGGTAGAGCTGCCCTGCAATCCTTGTTTAGGTAGACTCTGAGCCCCACCTCCAGGGGGTGGTACTCCTTGTAATTCACCTAAGTGGAAAATAGAATACACAGCTGCATCTACTTGAAGAAGAAGAAATGGTTACTTACTGTACTTGTGGTTTTTCAAGATGTGATGCAGGTGTGTATTCTACGACCCACTGTCTGTCCACTTTGCGTCAGTCTCTCATGTCTGGGCATTCAATGAGGGATGGTTGGGGTGGTGCTGCCTCATATAGCCATGAGGCATGAGCACTGCCCCTCTACGGGTACTGCTAGGCAAATTTCTCCAGCTCCAGTGCTCTGAGCACACATACACACCTAAGTGGAATACGCATCTGCGTCACATCTCAAAGAAACATGGTTACAGTAAGTCATTGTTTTTCCTACAGCCCTGGGTTCCCTAGTTGGCACCACATGGTCCCAGGCTGTGCAAGTCTGGGGATAACTTGATGTGTTAGAGAAGGACGTATGGTCACGTGATTAAGAAACGGGGTTAGATGCCATGGGATCTTATTTATATTCCATGGGTATTCTGTGTGATATAATGGCACATCTTTTCCTCTGTTTGGCATGGGCGGTCTAATAAGCAGAACAACTTGTGCAGTTTTGCTGTGGGGAGTTGTGCTCTCTTTCTTCTGTTGTATGTGATGCCATGTATTCCTGCTCTTCTTCCCCAGCTTTGCACAACGCTCTGCCTCAGCAGCCATCGAGACCCAGTAATCGAGCCGCAGCACTACCCCCTAAGCCTTCGCGTCCTCCAGCAGCGTCACCAGCCATAAGCCAGCAGCCCATGCTCCCCCAGCCGCCTTTGCCTCAGCCTCCCCAGGTCCTCCTGGAGGATGAGGAGCCTCCCACGCCTCATCACAGCCTGCCTCTGAGCACCAGCCAGATGCAGCTCTACCTTCAACAGCTGCAGAAAGTGCAGCCGCAGACTCCTCTCCTCCCTTCAGTGAAGGTCCAGTCGCAGCCTCAACCCCCCCTTCAGCCTCCTGCTCATCCCTCAGTACAACAGCAGCAGCAGCAGAGGCCGATGCACATGCAGCCCATGCAATTCCCTCCTCATATCCCTCCGCCTCAGCCAGCTCCACAGCAGCATCCACTCCTGCAGCCAGCTAAACCTCAGCAAGTCATCCAGCACCACCCATCACCACGGCACCATAAGCCCGACCCCTACTCAACGGGTGAGTGCTGAAATTTCCCCTCGGAGTTCTTAACATCAGTGCAGCTAAAATTCGTAACAAATTAAGGGCGGTGGATGCCTGGTTGGAATATGATTGTTCCACAATCTTCTGAGCTTTGCGAACACTGGTGGTGAGTTGGCATCGGGCTTAGAGCACAGACAGGCCATCAATTAACGTACTTAGTCTCGGAGGAATTCCTTGATAACTTGATAGCCTATTGAGGACTCTAAGCTTTTCTCCTGGGAGCTTAAATCCCAATCCATGGGGGAACCAACTGTTGTAGGGCTCAAAGTTAGGAAACAGATTCTAATTGGCAGTGCTGTGCCCTGTTAAGATTCATCCCGTCCCATTTCAGCCCAGAAGTCTAGCTGTCCTGAAATCAGGGTACAGTTGGCGAGCTCCATCTAGAAAAGGGGCTTGTTTGCTCCCTTTGGCAGGACATTTGGTTTGTGATATCATAGTAATAGCATAAATCACCACCTCCCCAGGAGCAGATCAGGCTTCCTGATTCTGTTTGGATTTAAAGTTCTCGTGCTGTTGGCAGGCGTGTTGTGACGTTCCCCATGAAAGGATTGAAAGTGCATGACTGCCAGCGTAGTATCCGGTAAAAGGAGATAAACTGAAGTTAAGGAGGACGGCTGTTAAGTATTGTTTACTAGCCAAGCACTTTAAGTTGTCCCCTTGAGTAGTTTATTAGAAGTTAAAATACAAATAGTTAGAATCTGGTGACCGTCAAACTCTGGGAAGAGCCAGCATCTCCAGAATAGCCAAGCTAGCAGTACAACACTAAACATAGACATGTATGCTAGCCCCCAGCACGTGATCAGATGGCAAGCACCCTTCCCAAAGTGCTTTCCCTGCCGTAATGACAGCCCTTCAGGAGTATGCTCCAGTGGAGGCACAGCTGAAAAGGACATAAAGTGCCTATGACTGCGTGAGTGGTTCTACCCAGATTGGGCGAGTGGAAGTCTCAAGCGAAGTGCTCAGACTGGTCCCTGAGACATAGACAGGGCCTTGTCCCTCCTAGCTATGGGCATGTTTTAAACCCTTGTAAGATTATTTGAGCTGATAATGGTGTAGCCTAGTCTCCCTCATAGTGCCCTTGATCAAGAATATTTTCTCTACAATCTCTAACAAGCTTTGTTATAGGATAATAGTGTACAGAAAGAAGGGTATTCATTTTTTGTGTGAAGGACAAATATATTTTTCTCTGTCTTAAATATTTAGCATGAATTCTTTTTGCTTCTCCTTACCTTTGTGTTGTTTTAGATATGTTATGTAATGACCCCTGGCTGTTGGGTGGAGTGCTATTTTTTCCTCCTATGCTAAACATTGAACTGTGTGTAGGAGAAATAAGAGGAATGTGTCAGTGGCCTTCAGCCATCATACTTTGGGCTGTGACCTTCTCAGATGTCAATAGGTTGAGCAGGATTTCGATGGGAGAGGAGAGGCCTCCAAGAAAAACCCAGGCATTGCAAAAAGTATTACAGGTCATTTAGCGATTCAGGAGGTGGTTCTCTTTAGCACCAGGCTGGTGCCCCCAGCAGGGTGCTGCTGGAGTCCTGTCTTTCCAATTAAATGTAAAACTGAGGCTCACTTTGGTTCATTAAAGATCTCTAGTTAGGGGTGTTTGTCCATGGTGCCTTGGTTAAATTCTAATTGGAATTACTACATCCTGCCTCTTTCAGTGCCCCCACCCACCCTCTCTTCTCTCCCCCCCTCCACCTGTAGTTTCAAATGAATGCAGGATTCTTCCATTCCTGCCATAAATCATCATATAGGATTTCTGTGAGCTGTTACAAGCCAGGGAGATATAACAATAGAGGGCAGACAAGTGAAATTCAGTTGCCCCCCACCCATAAGACAATCTGCTGAGCACCTCTCTAGTGCCTTAGTGTGTTGGCTGAGTCCAACCAGAGCTTGAAAAAGGAAAGCTCACTTCCCTTATAAATTTCAGTGAACAGCAAATGAAATGGATGTCCCCAGGTGCTCCCTCAGTTCTCTGTGCCCTAAAGTGCATGTGTGATTCCTGAACAGAGGTCTTGAGAGAGACTGGGGGCATAGAAATGTAAGGGGAGAGTTTTAAAATAGTAAATGTTCAGTGATTCAGTGGAAGAAATTGCACAGGGGAGCTTACAAATTCTTTAAAATATGAATGTGTTTTGGATGGAGTTTTTCCATTCCTCAGAATGAAGACCATAGGCTTCATGGCCAAATCCAAAGGGCAATCCAACAAAATCCTTTTCACTTGCCACTGCCCAGTCACCTGCAGCCCTTGTGCATTGTGAATGTGCCTGTGACAACCATGGCACTGGCCTGACACCGGACAGTAAGAAGGCTGGTGGGAGGTTCCCCCTATCTGAATACCACTCCATGCAAGTCTGGCAGGCTTATGGAGAACAATAAATAGATGCAATTAAGTGTATGGCTGTTTGTGTGCTGATCTGAGTGACAGAGTCCTAAAGTTGCTTCTAAATTAGTGCATGCTGTGTAGCAGTGCAGCCCATGTGACACCTGGAAGTACTGAGGGGTAGGACTAGACTACAGAAACTGCCAAACTGGTGTAGAGTCTTCCTATATTTGTAAGGTGTGCCTGGGTTAAACTCAACCTGCGTGCTGCTCGATCTGACTCAAGGACGAGTTCTCACCTTGGTTAATGTTTGGATAAGCGATAGTGATGACAGGTTAACTGACTGGTGCTGAATTGTTCCAGGTCACTTGAGGGAAGCGCCTTCCCCTCTCATGATGCATTCCCCACAGATGCCCCAGTTCCAGGGTCTGGGCCACCAGTCACCACCTCAGCAAAATATCCAGCCGAAAAAACAGGTAAAGGAAGGCATAGCCTGAATGTGGGGTCCCAAAGGGCCTGCTCTCAAAGCACAGGGTTCCCAACCTGTGTGGGTAGCTTGGGCACATGCTCACAATGGTGCACACTCCATGAGCATGCATTAGAGGCTAGGCCAGCCCCATTGTGGGACCCTCGTGGTGGATTGTTCAGGATGTTACTGGCTCTGTGGATGTGGGATGGACTTACATCAAGGAAGGTGTTTGGATAGTGACTGACCTATCTCAATGTGCTAACATGGCAGGAGCTGAGAGCACCCTCTGTCGTACAATCCCAGCCCATGGCGGCAAAGGAAGAGAAGATGCATTCACCAGTCATCCGAAACGAAACATTCAGCCCCACGTTGCGACAGGAACCTCCCAAGCACCCAGAGAGCATCAAACCCCCTGCACATATCCAGCAAAGTGAGTTGGAGCCCCTGCGCTGTTAGTGTTGAAATGTGTATTTTGGGTGTAACATGGGCTAGTCTGTTTCCCTTTGAAGGCTGAGATGGAGAAATGGACTGCTCATCATTGTGAAAGCCTGAGAGTCTACACCTCAGTCTATTGGCCTTCCCTCGACAGTGGGGAAGGAAGGGACAGGATCACTCCCTAAATGCTTTAGGAAACTCAGACACCCTGGCAGCCTGCAGGAATGGTCTTTTGCCCTTACTGTGGTGTGTGTGTGTGTGTGTGTTTCAGGAACAGAAATGAAACCAATGGAGGGTGGGCGGCCTGTAATCAGACCCCCTGAGCAGAATGTGCCGCCACCTGGAGTACAGGACAAAGACAGACAAAAACAGGAACTGAAAACACCCGTCGCCCCTAAAAAGGTAACAGTTCACCACACCTGGATGCAGTCGGTTTGGGGGAAGGGGTTGTTTAGTGGCCTGGTCTGACCTGCCTACCCTCCAGCATTTGGTCTATATTCTTTGTGCGAATGGGGCACAGGAACTCTAAGCTACTAGGAGAGGCTGAACTCAGTGTAAAGCTCTTAAAAATTCTAGGCCAAAGTTGGCCCTTCTCTAACGGTTTGATCTACTCAGCTAGGTCCCCCATCCTCTTCTGCTTAGGACACAGGTTGGGGTGCCTCGAAGTGGACTTGGCCTCATGTCTTATCCCAGATTGAGCAGACCTGTCCCTTCACGCCAGGGTGAGGCTCACCAGAGTAAACTAGTTTTAGTGCTCTCTCTCTCCCTGATGCTGTGCCCTGCAATGGTTTCTGAGCTATGGGGATTAGTACTCAATATTCTGGATGCAAAATAAAATACCGGCTGAATAGCAGCAAAAGTCAAAGCTCACTCGCAGTGTGATCTACTGCTAGGTCACTTAAAGGACTTTCCACCTTTTCCTTTATGTCTTTAACTGTACTGAACAAATAGACACTGGTGCGCAGTCCTGCACTGGGCCATGGGAGATGTGCCTGCTGTCTGATTACTTGGGGAATATGCATGGGTCCATTCCTGGGCCTTGTTCTTCACATCATATGGGAAGGGTGTTCATGTTTCCCTCTCACCACTGGTAACCATTTCAGTTGCCTGAGTTAACGAAATATGCTGTTTGTTTTGGGTGCAGAAAATGGATGCAGTGGATGCATCCTACTACCAGCAGGGGGCTGTCCTGGCCGCTTGCAAGGGTAGAGCAACTCTGTGTGCCATAGAGCCAGTAAGCACAGAGCTATTCTAAAATACACCGAGACACGGTAGGTGAGGTAATAGCTTTTATTGAACCAGCTTCTGTTGGTGGAAGGTACAAGCATTTAAGCTTCACAGAGATCTTTTCAGGTCTGGAGAAGGAAATCAGACTTCTTCCTTCCCCAGACATGGAGAAGAGCTCTGTGAAGCTTGAAAGCTTGTACCTTCCACCAGCAGAAGTTGGTCCAATAAAATATATTACCTCTCATATGCTGGGGCCAACCTGGCTATAACAAGACTTAAAATACCGTTAATTAGGCACATCTGGTCACAGCTTGGGGTCTGGGGAAACAAACATGAGGCTCAGTGGGCAACAGCTTTCACCTTTGAGCCTCTGTGTCCCCATTTCTAAAATGATGAGATGATACCTGCCCTGCCCATTGCAGGGGGAAAGGTTGTTTGTGAAGTGTTTTGAGACGTTGAGCTCTGGGTGCACCAGTGCTGTGAGATACAGTTTATTCGGGTGCAATGGCTGCTTGGGAGCTAAAGAATGACATTGCCATCAGTGTATCTTAGCTCATATTTATATGGGTGCTGGAATATTCTTGGAGTCCCAGTTCAAGGATCAATCCCTATAGTAATTAGTTCAGCTTCCCCTGAGTATGCAAGTGTCTGGGGGGTGGGGGGGCACCATTAGCCTCACTGCTTCATGTAGGTTTGGGCTCAATTTTTGAATGTGAAAGTGATTGTACAAGAGAGTTTGGCCTGGCTGAGAGCTGTAAGGACTGATGGCTTCTATCTGCAGATCAGGAACAGCCTGGGCACAGCAGGGCAAGCATCTCCCACCTGTGTCGCTGGGATGCAGAGGGGACTCCCTATGCGTGGGAAGGGAGCTCAGTCTCTGTGACCCATTCAGCCCTACACTTCTGACCACAAATGGCAGGCACAGATGTGGTGGTTTTGACAATATGGGAACCAGGAGCTGTAAAATGAGACTACCAACTCATTTCGTACATGCCACTGTGAACAGCTTTCAGATGGTAATATCACCTTCTTCAAGTAATGGTCCCTATTTGTGTTCCACTGAGGGGTTAAGCCATGCGCACCATGTGCCCAGAGTTGGAGAATTTGAAAGTAGTGTCTGTTGGTCCTTTCATGCGCCCTGGATCATCTTGTGCTTCATCCAAGGTGTTAAAGGGAGGGGCTGACCAACCGCATCTCCAGTTCTTCTCACTGCCGCATGGTTCAGGTCGGAACTTTCAGTGTCCTCCTCTCTGGTGCATCTTTAATTAAGATAGTTGTACATAGTTTTACCCAGTTTTATGGTAGTTTATTACAGTTTTTATTGCAGTTTTAGCATTTAGTTAAGATAAGATTGGGGCTTGTTTTTTTCCTTCATCCAACACACCACCCAGTACCCATGTGCAGGTACTGGACTATGCCCAGAATTCTGGGCTTCAAACTCTGCGCCTCCTGCACGTGCTTCTTCTCCATCAGTGATGAACCCAATACTGTCTCTACTGCTTGGGGGAAGCTCACATCACATCCAGGTGCAGTATTTGCCAATCCTTTCCCAGCCACACCAAAAAAGACCAGATCCTCCGCTTCCAAAAGCACCACATGGAGCTTGCCATGAGGCCTCACTCGGATCCAGGCAGAGAAACTCCCCCTGTGTATCAGCCTGAATCAGCGAGGAACGCACACCTCCCATTACCACATCCAAAGCCAGTACCGGCAGAACCACCCCCACAAACCCTGTGGCGGGGTCTAACTGGGAGGTAAGGAAGCATACCCATACGCATGGTACTAAGTCTTCCTCAAAGCCAAAGAAAGTGGACGCTCCTTCCATGAGTTCGAGCCATGGGGATGGAACTCTCACTAAGTCCCATAGGCATGAGAAGAAGTCCCACAAGCAATGGAATCTGGTACTTCCAAGCACCTGTCCAACAGTACCATCATCACCAACCCTCCACAAGACATGGAATCCTCCTGTTCTGGGAAAGTCCATGCCACCGGCACTGATACGAGCCCAGGGAAAGGGTGCCTGTGACACCGGGGAGATCTGGAATTGTACCTGAACCCCAGGACATGTTCGCCTTGCCGGACCCAAAGTCACCCCAGCCAGCCAGCCCTTCCACCTTTAGAGAGAGGATTTCTTCACCTCAGGATATGTCCCCAGTACAGGTCCTCTCACCATCTGCTCCGATGGTCTACACCCTTCCGCCGGTTCGGACGGTACCACCATTTGAACCAGTCTGCCTTCTCCTCCTCTGAAGAATCGGAACCAGGAGAGGAACCAGCTATGTCCTATCACCCCTACGTGTCTTCACAGAGACTGCTACATCCATGGCAGCATCCACCATTTCAACGGCCTCAGAGCCATTGGTACCGTGGGGGCCACCACAACCTTCCTCAGATCTGGCCTATTGGCTATACTGGGGACCTGGTCCCAATACCCTCTCTTCTCCCCCCCCCCTTGGAACCAGCCTGGTCCACGGAACATTTTGCCTGCCTCCTACTTAAAGGCTCCTTCGAGCAGACTCTCAGATCTGTTGGTCGAGGAGGAACACCTCCGTCTGGTCCCCGCGGTGCTGCAAGAATTGGTACGTTTTCCCTCTTCCTCTCCAGATGAAGCAGTGACTGCAGCATCCCCTTCGCCTCTGGATGACTTCAGGCAATTTCAAGGAACTGTTGCAGAGATTCTCAAGGGAACTCCAGTTTCCGCTGGAAGAAATCTAGGACCCCGGGACCAGCCACAATTGCACTTCCTATTACTGAAGCTATTCTGGAGCCTGCCAGGACCATGTGGCACACCCCTCCCACATGTATGGCTACCCCAGAGGGGCCAAAAAGCATTACGTTCTTGCTAAGGGGTCTGAGACACCCCCCCCCTTTTATTTTTTATTTTTTGCATTCTCCTCCAAACACCCTAGTTGTCCAGGCAACGACTGCACAAGCCAAGCAACAGCACCTTCAATCTACGCCTGATGATAAGGAGGGCAAACATTTGGTCCTTTTGGGACGCAAGGTGTTTTCCTTAGCCAGCCTTCAATTCTGTATTGTGAACTCTCAGGCATTACTAGTCAAGTGCGACTTCCTGAATTACAGCAAGTTCCAGGAATTTACTGATAGCCTGCCACAACACGATTGGGCTCACTTTCAGACACTTATTGAGGAAGGGAAGCTGATAGCCAGAATAGCCCTCCAGTCGGGGGTAGATGCAGCAGATACCTCTTGCAGGGCCATGGCTACCGCCATAGTTATGCGTAGAATGTCTTGGCTCCATTCCTTTGGTTTCTTCTTCGAGTGCTTGCTCATGTGTATTCCACAGTAGGTGTGCGTGCTCGCCACGTGCACCGGTGCCGGAAGTTTTTCCCTCAGCAGTACCCGTAGGGGGAGCGCTGCTGCGACCCCTGGAGTGGCACCTCTATAGCGCACTATAAGGGGAGCTGTGTGCTCCCCCCACCCTCAGTTCCTTCTTGCCGCCAGTGACGGTGCATCGGAACTACTTGCTCCAGCTTTGCTGCAGCTCGTCCCAGAGCTCGTTTCGTCGTTGTTAGTACCTGTGTGTATTAGTTCAATAAAGTTTCAGCTTAGTTAGTTAGTGTTCGGGCCGGGGCATGCTCCGGGCCCCAGGGTTTAGATCGTGCGAGACTTGCAGGTGTTGGATGCCTACAAGTGACCCGCACGCCGACTGTCTCCGCTGCTTGGGCGAATCTCACATCAGCGACCGCTGTAAAATCTGCAGGTCCTTTAAACCCAGAACTCAAAAAGAGAGAGACATTAGACTTCGGGCCCTTCTCATGGAGTCAGCACTGGCCCCAACCCTGGTGCACCGAGCAGAATCGGCACCGGGCACTTCGTCTTCGGTGCGCCGCGATCTCCCGGCACCTTCCGATGGCCGGCACCGCTCCCCGTCCAAGAAGCAGAGAAAGGCCCTGTCCTCTCAAAGGCGTTGAGAGAGAGCAAGGGGTGAGGCTAGACCCACGTCAGGCAGCCCCAGTTTCCGCTCCCCCCCCCCCCCCCCCGGGCTCTAGAGCTCCGACTCAGGTTGAGCGGAGCAGCCCGGTTGTGTCGACTCAGTTGCCGCCGCTGGGCTCTCGACAGTCGACACCGACCCAATGCCAATCCCGGTCAGGGGATCGCTCTCGGGCCCGCTCGCCGCTCAGTGTCCTGTCAGGACACAGTCTCCAGCCTCCACTTTCGTCGCCCAACAGGTTGTCTGGTTGGGTGCCGTCTGAGCGAAGTTCCAGGCACTGCTCCACGCCGAGTACAGAGTATCGGCAGGACGGGCAGACGCCGTAGACGCTCCTATTCTCGGAGGAGCTACCGAAGCCGCTCCCAGCATGGGCGTCGTCGCCGGTCTCGCTCCAGCTCTCTCACATCGAGGCACCGTGCCCACGGCTCCTGGCGGGGATCGCCAGCTCCGCGTCGTCGCGGATCCAGGCGTCGAAGCGTCTCGAGGAGTAGCAGCTCGAGGCGGCACCGTTTGTCGACATCGGAGTCCCGGTCCCATGGCAGACGTTGCTCTCGGTATCACCGCTCGTACCGCTCCCACGGCACCGATAGGTCGTTGGTAACCCCGACCTCGGCCTACAGGCAGCGCCCTACGACTCAGCCGGGCCAACCTGACTAGCTGGTGCCGCTGGTGCCGCACCACAGTCAATGGCAAGGGCCCCTGTGGCAAGGCCAGTGGTGCCAGTGGACCCCTGGGCCCCTGTGCACGCCCAGCAAGGCCCTCGGTCAATAGCCGGGGCATCGGAGGCCCCTTCAGCCGCACTATCCAGACCCCCGAGGGATAGATCGGTGGATCATGGATCCTCAGCACCGCACGAGGAGTCCGACCAAGGGGTGGATCCCGTGGCACCGGCCGACGTGCAGAGCCCCGTACCGGCCCCCTCCCCTGCACCAGATGACAAAATTGCAGCCCCACCCCCCTCCGCACCGCAGGAGGACTTCAGGGCTCGTCAGGAGCTACTAAAGCAAGTTGCATCCTGTCTCCAACTCCAAGCTGAGGAGATGAGGGACCCTCAGACTCACTGTTTAACGTGCTCTCATCCTCGGTACCAGGCAGAGTGGCCCTCCTGCTGCACGAAGGGGTGGCTAACATCTCCAATGCCCTCTGGCCAACGCCGGCCTCCCTCGTCCCAATATCGAAAAAGGCAGAGCGCAAATACTTCGTGCCCACGAAAGGGCACGAATACCTTTATACCCACCCGGCCCCCAACTCCCTAGTGGTGGAGTCCGTAAATCATAGGGAAAGACGGGGTCAACCAGGACCCACACCCAAAAATAAAGACTCTAAAAGACTTGACTCGTTTGGCAGGAAGCTTTATTCGTCGGCCAGCTTCCAGCTCCGGGTGGCCAACCACCAGGCCCTCCTCAGTTGATGTGAGTTTAACTTGTGGGGGTCACGGCCGAAATCCGAGCCCTCCCTTCCAGAGCGCGAACGGAAGGATTTTAAGGCACTGGTGGAGGAGGGCACCGCCGCCGCGAAGGCTGCTCTGCAGGCGGCGTCGGGTGCAGCTGACACGGCTGCTCGGTCCGTGGCCTCGGCCGTGTCCATGCGCAGGGCATCGTGGCTACTGCTGTCTGGGCTCTCCGCGGAGGCTCTTCGCAGAACAAACAGACGTGCGGCTCTATGGCACGAAGGACTCACGTACTACCCTTCAAACCCTTGGGCTCTACGTCCCACCCCAGGACAAGCCTAAGACGCAAGCCTCCATCCCTGCGCCCCAGCCGAGATACGAGCCCGCCTACAAGAGATCCAAGACCCAAAAGAGGCGACCTCAGAGGCAGTCTCGCTCTGCCCCGCAGCTTCGGCCCTCCAGGGGCAAGCAGCAGGGCAAGAGGCGGTTTTGACTGGTTGCAGGAGGGTACCCCGGTGACCCCCGAGAGGACCCTCCTACCAATAAAGTTTGCCTTCAGCAACCGCTTGTGTGCATTCCTTATGGAATGGTCCCGAATAACATCGGACCGATGGGTCCTCAACACCATTTCCCAGGGTTACACGCCCTCCCACCCCCCTCCCTCGGACGGCAAGGGGGATCCGTTGCATTTACCCCGCTACAGCAGGAAGTGGGTCGGCTCCTCAGCTTGGGAGCTGTGGAGAAGGTTCCGGGGGAGTTCCGGGGGAAAGGGTTTTACTCCCGTTACTTCCTGATCCCCAAGGCGAAAGGGGGGCTCAGGCCCATCCTGGATCTGCGAGACCTCAATCAGTTCATGGCAAAATGCCAGTTCCGCATCGTGTCTCTGGCATGTATCATACCCGCTCTGGACCCTGGCGATTGGTATGCGGCCCTGGATCTTCAGGACGCATACTTCCATATCCATATATTCGAGGGGCACAGACGCTTCCTCCATTTCCTAGTGGGACAGGACCACTACCAATTTACGGTCCTCCCGTTTGGCCTGTCCACCGCGCCCAGGGTATTCACAAAGTGTATGGCGGTAGTGGCGGCCTACCTCAGTCGCCGAGGGGTACAGATATTCCCCTATTCGACGACTGGCTGCTCAAGGGCAGCTTGCAGTCCCAGGTACAGAACCACGTGGACCTGCTCTTGGCTACGTGTGCCAACCTAGGCCTCCTAATAAACGAGGCCAAGTCAACATTGGTCCCGGTGCAGCGCATAGAATTCATAGGCACTCTCCTGGATGCCTCCAAGGCCACAGCCTCCCTTCCCCTGGACAGGTTCCAGACCCTGAAGGGACTTATAGCCTCAGTCACGGAGTTCCCCGTCACCACAGCCAGGGCATGCCTGCAGCTCCTGGGCCACATGGCGGCGTGCACGTACGTGGTCCGCCACGCCAGGCTTCGGATGAGGCCACTCCAACTCTGGTTGGCCTCAGAGTTCTCCCAGGCCTGGGACAAACTGGACAAGATCCTCTCGGTATTGACAGAACCGCCGTTGCCACAGGTTCTGTTCCAGAGGGGGCGTGGGGAGGAACGCGATCTCAGATGCCTTTCTCCTGTCATGGTCGGGTCAACTCCTTTACGCCTTTCCCCTGTTTCCCCTCATTGGCAAGGTACTGGAGAAAGTGAAAACGGACAAGGCGCGCGTCCTCCTGATCGCCCCAGCTTGGTCCCAGCAACATTGGTACAGGACCCTCCTGGGCTTGCTCGTGGCCCCTCCGCAGCCGTTGCCGCTCCGCCCGGACCTACTCGACCAGGGCCGCTGCCTCCACCCCAATCTGGCCACCCTCCATTTGACAGCGTGGCTGATCATTGGCTAGATGCGGAGGAGAGAAGGTGTTCGGAAGGGGTCAGGCGTGTCCTCCTCGAAAGTAGAAAGCCATCTACGCGCCGAGCCTACCTGACGAAGTGGTCCAGGTTCTCCAGGTGGGCGGGCGAGCAGGGTACTTCCCCAATGTCTGCCCCGCTCCAACTTATTCTTGAGTACCTTCTTCACCTTAGAACTCAAGGCCTCGCCCCTTCCTCCGTCAGGGTGCACCTGGCGGCTATTTCGGCGTTCCATCTGCTGGTCCAGGGCTGCTCCGTTTTCTCCCATGCCATGACAGGGCATTTCCTCAAAGGGCTAGATCGGTCCTTTCCTTATGCTAGAACCCCTGTCCCTCAGTGGGATCTAAATTTAGTGTTATCCCGCCTCACGGGGCCCCCGTTCGAACCCCTGGCCACATGCTCATGGTCTCACCTTTCATGGAAGGTGGCCTTCCTCGGGGCCATCATGTCAGCCTGGCGGGTCTCGGAGCTTGGGGCCCTGACCTGCGACCCCCCTTTACACAGTCTTTCACAAGGACAAGATTCAGCTCCGCCCACACCCAGCATTCCTCCCTAAGGTAGTCTCCGCTTTTCCCATGGGCCAGGACATCTTCCTGCCTATCCTCTGCCCCAAACCTCATGCCTCTAACGAGGAACGTCGCCTCCATACGCTCGATGTGCACAGAGTCTGGATCAGACTAGCTCTTCGCAACGCTTTGTTGCTTCAGTCGAGCGCATGAGGGGTCAACTGATCTCCATCCAGAGGCTTTCCCGGTGGATTACATCATGCATCCACACATGCTACGACCTAGCAGGGGTTCCTGCACCACCTATCATAAGGGCTCACTCGACAAGGGTTCAGGCCTCGGCGGCGGCCTTTGTAGCCCATGTCCCTATCCAGGACATCAGTAGAGGCGCTACCTGGTCCTCAGTACACACGTTCACATCGCACTATGCGATCGTCTCCCACACCAGGGATGACGCTGTTTTCGGTAGAGCTGTGCTTCAGCCAGGGAATCTGAACTCCTACCCACCTCCATCAGACATAGCTTGCAATCAGCTACTGTGGAATACACATGAGCAAGCACTTGAAGAAGAAAGGACAGTTACCTGTTCCGTAACTGGCATTCTTCGCGATGTGTTGCTCATGTCTATTCCACATCCCGCCCTCCTTCCCCTCTGTTGGAGTTGGTCCGGCAAGAAGGAACTGAGGGTGGGGGGAGCACGCGGCTCCCCTTATAGCGCGCTATAGAGGCGCCACTCCAGGGGTCGCAGCAGCGCTCCCCCTACGGATACTTCTGAGGGAAAAACTTTCGGCACCGGTGCACGTGGCGAGCACGCACACCTACTGTGGAATAGACATGAGCAACACATCTCGAACGCCAGTTATGGAACAGGTAACTGTCCTTTCCCGAGGGAGGTACAGAACACTGTTGAAGACCTCGCTTTTGGTGAATCCCATCCTTTTAACCAAAAGACAGATAAATCGCTGCATTCCCTCAAGGACTCCAGAGCCACCCTTCGCTCACTGGGCATCTATGCTCCTGCCCCCAAGCTCAAATTCCACCAGTGCTATAGGTCCCCACAATTTTGCCTTCAAAGACCCCCTGAGCCTCCAAGGAAGCATCAAAAGACTCAGCTATCTCGCCGCCTCCTGGGCCTCCTTTGCATGCTTCAACATCACAGCTACAACCTCCAACCAAGAAGTATTTCTGAGGCGAGCCCCAGAGCTGCCAACAACTATGCCTGCAACCTCACAACCACACCCCCCCCCCCCCGTTGGGGGTCATTTAGCACACTTTCCCCACAGTTGGAGTGTGATGATAATAGACAAATGGGTGTTGAACATCATCCACCAGGGCTATGTGATCGAGTTCATCGAATTACCTCCTCCGAGACCCCCCTCCCTGTCCCTCTTCAGGACCGCCCTCACAACAGCATTCTCACCCAAATGGTGAACTCCTTATTACAACAGGGAGCAGTAGAACACACACACACAGAATGCCAGGGAACAGGGTTTTACACAACTTACTTCTTGATACCCAAGAAGAAAGGCAGGTGGAGACCAATCCTCAAGCTCCGACATCTGTTGGTACATTCACAAGCTCAAGTTTTATATGGTCATGCTGGCAGCAATTATCCTATCCATAGAAAAGGGCATGTGGTTTACGGTTCTCGATATGAAAGTTGCTTATTTTCACATTGATATCTATCCGTCCCACAGACATTTCCTGAGATTCATAGTGGGCACCCACTATTTCCAGTACAGGGTGCTCCCCTTCAGAATAGCCACCACTCCGAGTCTTCGCCAAAGTTTTTTCCATCTTTGCGGCCTATGTCAGATATTAGATTGGCTTCTAATTGCACGATCCAGGCAAGAAGCAACCTCCATGTTGCTCAACTTCCTTTCATCCCTTGTGTAATCAGGCGTGGACTCCCCCCTGCGGCGCCTCCTACTGATCGTCTCGGGAATTAGCTCACCAGCATCCGGATCGCCCTCTGCAGGCCTGGTGTCCCACCTGTCATTGGCCCCCGTATCCCTCCCGGACCCCAGTGCCCTTGGCTTGGGTGCTGCCCCCCTGGCAGTACCCCAGTCTCTCTCTCTGGGTCTCCCCACCCCCTATCCCAATGTCGCCTCAGTCATGGCTACTGCCAGTCACCATCTAGCCCCCGCGCCCTGGGGCAGACCGCAGTCTATCAGCCAACCATCACAGGCAACAAAGGGTTTGGACTGTCTGCCTTTACCCACCCTCAGGTTGCCCCTCTGCAACCCCAATACCTATATGGGCCTAGGACCAGGCCCTGCAGCCTGGGGAGTTGCTGGCCTAGGGCTTCCCAGCCCCCAAGGCCTTTCCCCAGCCCTGCCTCACTCTAGGTCCCCGGGTGAGCTCCCTGCAGCCAGGCCTGTCTCTCTCTGCAGTCAGAAGGAGACTCTTCAGCTCTGGCTACCCTGGCCTTCTTATAAGGCTCAGTTTGGGGAGTGGCCCCAGCTGCAGCCACTTCCCCAATCAGCCGGGGTTTTGCTCCTTTACACAGCCCCAGCCCTCTGCAGGGCTTTTCCAACCCCTTCCGGGCTGGAGCGGGCGTTCACCCCGCTACACCTTGGAGTCCACATCAATGTCGAGAAATCCAATCCTAGACCCCACACGGTCTCTGGACTTCACAGGAGCTATCATCAGTTCGGACACAGTACGGGCCTACTTACTGAAAGACAGGTTCTAGACAGTTAGTGACGCCATAACTCACATCATGAGCAATCATTATGTACCAGCCAGGACTTGCCTGTCCCTCCTGGGCCACGTGGCTTTTGTGTACATGTGTGATCCATTTGCACAACTCCACCTTTGCTGCCTTGAGACGTGGCTCCAGTACGTTTACTCACCAAATCATCACTCCCTGGATTTTATGCTGTCATCCCTCCGATGGTGGTCAGAGCCACGTCATATATGCGTGCGGGTTCCCTTCCTTCCCTCCTACCAGACAAGATGATCATCACCAATGCATCCCCGATAGGCTGAAGAGCCCACATGGATGAGCACAGGCCACATGGTCTCCCCGAGAATCCAGGATGTACATAAATATCCTGGAACTCTGAGCTGTAAGAAAGGCATGCCAATCCTTTCTTCTGTTTATTCACTCCCATCATGGTCTCCTCATGTCAGACAACACTACTGCCGTTTCCTATATCAACAAACAGGAACATGATGGGCCGCTCTATGCACAATCTCTGCAATTGGTTCATCAATCACCAGATTCTCTTGTCTGCAGGCTGTCATCCAGGGACACAGAATGTAGTCTCGCACTCGATCAGCAGACGTTTTGCAATTCCCACGAGAGGGAACTTCACAATTCAGTAGTACACAATTCAGTAGTACACAGCATCTTCACCTGATGGAGGACCCTGACCAGAAACCTATTCACATCACAAACTAACAGCAAATGTACCACATACTGCTCCAGAGGAGGCCTCGGTCACCACTCTCAGGGTGATGCTCTCCTGCTCCCTTGGTCAGACCAAATCAACTACGCCTTCCCTCCTGCCTCAGGTACTGCACAAGATCTAACAAGACAGCGCAATGGTCATTCTGATCGCACCCTGTTGGCCCACGCAATTCCAGTTTCCCAATCTCCTCCACATGTCATTCTGCCCACCAATTCCCCTCCACAACTTCCCCGATCTCCTGACCCAGTACAACAGCGAGATCAGGCATCCCAATCCACATGCGCTCCACCTCAGAACATGGTATTTGGATGGCCATTTGCTTTAGCCTCCACGTGCTCTCCTGCTGTGCAAGACATCCTCTCCAGCAGCAGGAAGGATTCCACTAGGCAATGTTACCGAGCCAAATGGAAACGTTTCTCATCTTGGGTCTAACAAAAAGTACTTCTGCCTGAACTGATGGGGATCCCCCTGATCCTGGATTATGTTCTGTCCTTGAAGTCATCAGGTTTTGTCTCAACTCTTTGAGAGTCCACCTGGCAGTGATTAGCGCGTTCTACTGTCCAGTGGAAGGTTGCACTGTCTTTACACAACCACTAGGTTTTGGAAAGGCCTCATCACAACCTCTCCCATCCAAACGATCACACCCCAATGGTTACCTGAATCTAGTTCTCTCCATGCTAACGAAACCACACTTTGAACTGTTACCATCGTGCTCTGTCCCTCCTTTCCATGAAAGTTGCTTTCCTTGTTGCTATCACTTCTGCGAGAAGGGTTGGTGAACTTGAAGCTATGATAGAGGACCCGCCTTTTATAGTGTTAGAGAAGGATCATTTCCCTACATCTACACCCCAGCTTTTTACCAAAGGTGGTCTCCCAGTTTCACATCAATCAATCTATTCACTTACCTATTTTCTTCCTGAAACCACACGCATCTGCAGAGGAACATCAACTCCATTCCCTCAATGTCTGACGAGCTCTGGCCTGTTGCTTGCAGAGAACAAAACCAATCAGGAACTCCCCTAGGCTGTATATGTTGCAGTAGCAGAAAGACTCAGGGGGCGAGCCATCTCCACCTAGAGGATCTCTAAATGGATTTCGGGTTGCATTTCACTCTGCTACCAACTGTCAGGCCTACCTATCCCCACAGGGGTGCAGGCTAACTCCACGAGAGCTCAGGCTTTGACCATGGACTCCCTTCAGTTAGGGACAATGTAGAGTGGCCACGGGGAGTTCTTACACACCTTTGCAGCACACTGTCTTAGTGCAGGACTCAGTGGCAGATGCCTCCTTTGGATGGCAGTTCTCCACACAACCATTCCTTCCTCATCCTTGCACCCTCTTCCAACTTAGGTACTGCTTGTTAATCACCACCAGTGGAATAGTAGGGATCATCACTCGAAGAAGAGGTGGTTACTTGCATGTAATTGGAGGTTCTTTGAGATGCGTGGTCCCTATGTGTATTCCACTTCCTACCCTCCTTCCTCTCTGCTACGCATCTGTCTGATTCGTGTTGGAGAAGGAACTGGCGACACGGTCCGGTTCGACTCACCCTTTATCACCTCGGCTGGAAGCGCAAGGTGAACCAGGGCACATGCACGGACCAATGCACACTACTTTCAAAAGCTCTGATTGCAGGCGCATGGTTCGCGTGCGTAACCCCTCAGTGGAATACAAATATGGACCACACATCTCGAAGAACCTCCAGTTATAGGTAAGTAACCTCCTCTTTCAGTAACTATCAGTCTGTGCTGTATTGAAACAGGTCACAAGTGCTGAAGGTTCCCTTCAGCAAATGATTTTGGGGGAGTTCTGTGGCCTCTTACTGTGACTCTCTGAACTTAACCATAATGCCTAGCACTAAGGTTCATGCCAGACTCATCATGCTTCTGTGTGCTGTTAACGTTAGCTGGGAGGCTTTGTCTGCTAGCTATGGCCCAGTTCAACACTAATGCTGCCTTCTTGACTTCACAGGATCTGAAAATAAAGAACATGGGCTCGTGGGCAAGCTTGGTCCAGAAACCCCTCACGACTCCATCCTCCACAGCAAAGTCCTCCAGCGATAGCTTTGAGCATTTCAAGAGGGCAGCGCGGGAGAAGGAGGAGCGGGAGAAGGCACTCAAAGCTCAGGCAGAACAGGTGGAAAAGGAGAAGGAGCGGCTGAGGCGGGAGCAGGAAAGGATGAGGTGAGAGGCCTGCACATCCGTATTTCATTGCTCCTAAAGCTTGTCTCCCCAGGGTACCGAGGTGCTGTGAATGGGGTTATGTCCCCATTGGGGACAGTCACTTCTGCTTTTTGCTTCACTTGTCAGCTTGGTGCCTTGGAGCCACTGCTGATTCTTTGGGAAAAGACAGGTTTTTCAGCATGATCAACCAGAAGACAGTGAGGGTAAAGCTGTCTCCACTGCCCTTTTGAGGGGTATACCAGACATGGCCCTGTTGTCCAGGCCACCTTTTCTCTAGCTCCCTTGGGTTGTACCTGGGCTCTGTTAGCCTAGACGCGTGGCAGCACTTACATGCTGCAGTGCAGGAACTCTGAACATAATCAGTGTGTGTAATATAGCCACCGCTTCCATGGTGGGCTCATGAGGAGGTGGGCTCCTTGCCCACGCAGGAGCCAGTGCAAGTTGTAGAGTTCCAGCATCATACTCTGTTCACAGTTCATACCACTGAGGTATCTGGGTGTGCCAGCTGGATAACAGCTGCGGTTTCCTCCTTCTCAAGCTGACTAACTGTACTGTTAAGCAAGAAGCAACATGAGCAAGAATCTCTTGATGCGCTAAGCACTTCCCATTCCACAGTGTGGGTGTCGCGAAATGGGTGGCTTGACTATGCAACAAACTCCACAGGGAGAAACCCCTTAGCTGCCCATTCTCCAACTGGGATCCCCAGGGAGCACTTGCTGGGGGAGATGGCTGGACACATGGTGCTGGCTGCTCTTCCTCGTTTCCAGTTGCTACCTGGCATTAAAAATGTAATACATTGAGTCCTTTCCTGAGAGACTTCACTATGTCAGTGATTGCTGGAGTTCCCACAGGAAGGTTATAGGATCACAGAGGGGAGGCATCCATGAGACACGCTAAGGTGCCACAAGTACTCCTGTTCTTTTTGCTGATACAGACTAACATGGCTGCTACTCTGAAATCTAAGATACGGGTCACACTAGGAACAAGTTTGAAACAGCCAAATCTGAGACCTCCCTTCCCACTCTAGAATGGTGTTTCCTCAAATAGTCCTTCATCACAGCAATGATGAACCAGCCCATGGGTGGAAGAAGGACCCAGCAGTACCCCCATAGAGCTGTTTAAGAAACTTCTATGCCTTATGGGTTTGCACAAAGCGCCCCACCATTCTAATGACACTTTTGGGTCTTGGCAGGAGTCGTGATGATGAGGATGCCCTGGAGCAAGCTCGCAGAGTTCAGGAAGAAGTCCGAAGACGCCAGGAGCAGCAGCAGCAGCAGCAGCAGGTGTCAGCTGCAGCCTCTGCGCCCCAAGCACAGAGCTCTCAGCCACAGTCCTCTCAGTCTATGCTGGATCAGCAGAGAGAGATGGCCAGAAAACGGGAGCAGGAGCGAAGGCGCAGAGAGGCGGTGAGTGGGGGGGGAGGGGGAGATATTGGGCACTCTGATGGGGGGCAATTTGAGGCAGATGTTCAGGCAGTGAGCTGAGTAACAGAGCATCACTGCAGTTTAATTGATAGTCCTAGAGCACGCTGGGTTTATCGGCCAGGGGTTACAAGCAGGCCAGAGTGCTTTTGCTGGGATGCTGATCCCTCGGTGAACTGAGTGAAGACTCCCAACTTGAACAGATTGGCAGACAACTGTGCCAGGAGACTTAGGTCCACTTTTATAGGGCAAAAGTACTAGATTATACCAGTAAAAAGTTTAGGTAGCCCAGCAAAATCCCTGGCCCCCAATGCCACCCATTGAGTCAAGTGCAGCATCCCTGCAATGTGCTCCTGTGAGCATCAATCCTGCAGCCTTTGTAATTCTCCTATCTCCTCTCCCCCTTCAGATGGCAGCTACTATCGACATGAATTTCCAGAGCGATTTGTTGGCAATATTCGAAGAGAATCTTTTCTAATAGCGCCTGGTTTTCTTCTCTTGACTCTTTAATTTCCCGGCCAATCTTTGACTCTCCATAGTGTTAATGGCGGCTGGGAGGGGGAGCATTCCTGCAGCCCTTCTGCATGTCTGACCATTGCAGATCTTTCAGTCGAGGCCTCCGAAGGATCAGCAGAGTCTGCCTTACAGTTTGACTTTTGCCCCCCCTCACACACTGAAGAAAGACCGACCAAGACAAGCCAACTACGTACTAGGTTTGATTGGACATGCAGCTGCTGGGAAGGGTGCCCTGATCACTCGACATTCTCTATGCCAAACATATTCACAGTATATCCAGGACTTCATGTTCTTCACACCTTTTCTATCCATAAAGGTTCTAAGTTACAGAATGTCTATGAATAAACAGTGCTGTGTCATGACAGCAAGAGATGCTCTTCACTGAGAGGCTGCCTATGGGAGTATCCTGGCAAGAATGGGAGACCTGGGGTCCAGCTGGGAAAATACACAAGCTGTGTCTGGTCCTTTCATCACTGGCTTTGCCTTTAACTTAACTTCCCACAAGCCTTTAGCTGGGAGCCATTCTCTGTAAGTGTTCGCTTGTGAAAAAGGGAATAGTACAGTGGAGGTGTCAAGTGTAACTGGCCATTTGAGTGAGGTTTTTGTTTTAGCATTGTGTGGAGGTCCGGGAATTGGAGCTAGACTACCAACCAAAGTCAGTTTCTTTCAGTCTGTTTTTTTCCTCCAGGCAGTTTGTTACTGCTCAGCTCTTGACTGGCTATTAATTGTCTCTTTGTTATAGAGTGGAGTGGAGAAACCAGTAACA
Organism: Emys orbicularis; assembly: GCF_028017835.1. Taxonomy (NCBI): domain Eukaryota; kingdom Metazoa; phylum Chordata; order Testudines; family Emydidae; genus Emys; species Emys orbicularis. Next base: position 10,257,556 of record NC_088701.1, read on the forward strand.
CCAGGGGAAGCTACCACCCTGTCACTAGTGTTTGACTGTGGCTGTATTGTATAGTGACTATAGTTGGCATATATTTGTTTGAGGGTTTTGGTGAGCCACCAAACTCGGTGTAAAAACACTGCTTATATTTTGCTCAGTTTCAAACTTTTAGTCTATATTTTTAACTGTAAAACCAGAAAGCTGCATTTTGGGTTTTTTTAAATGTCATAAAATATGATTAAAAAAAAAAAGTTTTTATACCTAAAAGAAGTGGCTGAGAGGAGGGCAAGTGGAGGCGGCAGTTTTGGAAAGGCTCCTTCCACCACCTATCAAATCTCACTCACTAGCAGCGGGCGCTTTCCCATGCGCCTTCAGTGTGTGCGCTTTTAATTTTATTCTATGAACTGTTAAAACGTTATGTGCCATAAATACCCACTATACAGTACAATACTGGTGTGTCAGTATGGGGTGAGCGCTGGAGTAATTGATTGGTTTTACTTAAATACAGTGAATATGCATTTGGTCTGTACTGATCATGGAATAAACTCATCTCTTTTTTTTTAAAAGATGGTGTCGTACTGACATTTCTTTGAATCCTATTTGTGATTAAGTTGTTTAAAGGGGTGAGGATTGTTGAGGAAAGGTTGTCCCTATCTCCTGACTGTGCTCTAGGGGAAAGGAAGGAGTTCTCACGCTCCTGTCCCCAGCCTGGGGGGAAGCTTGTCCTAGGTAGCCAGTGTGCATTTTCCCTCCTAAACGAGGGCTAGGAGAGCTGCCATGCTAAAGCAACACAATCCTGGACAAGGTGTAGTGAGGCTGAACTGGTGTGAAGGCTTCACCTGCTGTTGGCCCCCCTCTCTCACCCAGAGGGCGCATCAGGACCCCAAGCACTGACACCCACAGCGTCTCAGACAACCAGCGCAGTCCCTTCCCAGTTTCTGAGATTGTGATGCAGACGTAGCTGACACTATGTAAAGCAAGCACAAGAGCCTGCCTAACTCCAGAGGTGATGTTTGTCCCACTGAGCAGGAGCTGGGATTCTCCAAGCCTTGGCCAAGCTATTCATTTTGAGAGCTGATGGCTTCCATTGATACTTGCTTTCTGAGGTTTGAATGTGGGGGTTGGATGATGGGGTGGGAGGGCCTTCTCTTCACATTCCAGACCTAGTTCAGTGTGAGAACTGGGTGCAGCTATCCCTGGGAAGATCCAGTCAGGACAGGGGACAGATTAGTCGGCACTAGTATGGATAAACTCCACTTTGCTATTGTCTCAGTGACCAAGCAAGCGTTGAAATAGCAGCCTCAGGTTGTAGGGTTTGACTGTCTGCCATAAGCTGACTTCAGTGTTTTCTAAGCTACTTTCTTGTCATCCCTTAGAGCTCTCTGCTGCCAGTGGGGAGGGGAATAAGTTTAAAAGAAATCAGCCTGTTAAGTTTCTCTTAGCTAACATGATCGACCTAGTGATGTGTGAGCCAGCTGAGGCTGGGGTAGTGGGGAGGCTGCAAGAAAGTCTAGAAATCCATCCCATAAACCTGCCCAAATCCATCCCCTACCCCCCACTCTAATGAAACAACACTCAGTCAAACCTGACAGGCTCCTCCCGATCGAAACTTGTACTGACCAAGAGAGTGGTCAGGACATTCAAGTCCCTCATCTCTGTAGCTCTTAATCTCTGGCCTCCCCACTGTGCTATCCATAGTCACAGGCAAGACCAGAGAAGCAGAGTGCAGGATTTGTCTGGTGATGGCATGAGGAATACTTCTTGATTCTATCTAATTATCATAGGGAGCTTATTAACTGCATCAGGTGAGGATCTGTCTGTGCTTGGGAATGTAGAACCCCACTTTTCTGTTGGCTATTTGAGGAAATCATCCCAGTGAACTGCCTGTCTCATTAGAGCCCCTTGGTGTGTCTACTGGAAAAGTCCTGATTTCCTTTGTCTGGGAGAACCTGCACCAGGGAACTTCATTAGCAGCTGATCCTGCTGCTGTTGCAAAGAGAAACCCAAGAGAGCAGCATCCCTGTTCTCCTTGCTTGGCAGAGCCCAGGCCAGACCAGTGACTGGCTGCAGCTTAGCCTCCGAGCTCAGTGGGTTTGTTTAGATGAGATGTGCCAGTGTGGATCAACAAGTGGTGGCTGCCCTTAACTTTAAAATACAACTGCAGTCTGAACGGTCCCAGTATCCTGTGCTCATGCTAGTGGCCTGGCCAAGATCATTGCATGCTGGGACTTGTAGTATTCTTGTGAGCCAAGGCCCCCCACCCATGATGATAATGGACACAACTGGCATCATTTTATGCAAATTAGGAGCCACCCTTATGTTGCTGGCAAATGGTTGATGGGGCCTCAGGTTGGGCAAAGTGTGGGCAGGCTCTCTTGGCTTGGGCAGATTCTCTGTGCTGTGCCGAGCAGGGGAATAGGGGATATGCTTGATTTTACTCTGATCGCCAAGAATTGGCAGGAGCAAAACCTCATGGCACTGTAGGGCATGGAAGAGAGGTAGGGAACGTGCCATTCCCATGTCCCGAGGGCTAGTAACAGTCACTTCTTACAGTCCTTTCCCAAGGCTTCAGCTGCATCCTCTGCAGAACAGGCCTGTGTCACAGTCTGTAAATTGCCTCTGGATTTCAATCTTTTTTTGGTTGTGCATAGTGGGGGAAATCTGAACCTTTGGCTTCTCCTCTAACCTCTTCCAACGATGTCTCTTGAACCTCACGCAGAACCATGGGGTGAGCTGCTTCCATCTCTCACCCTTCTTGGGCAGTATTCCTCTTTCCACGCTCTCTCCTCTTCTTATGAAAGCACTTTGGGTGATCATCTCCTCCCTCCTTTAATTTTAAGCTCAGGGTTTCCGGGTATTTTTAAGTGCACATCCGCTGTAAGAGTGACCACACACACACTCATCGCAATTGTACATAAAATCCACCACATTGCAAACAAGAAAACAAACCAATTGGAAGTGCTGGAACTTCTAAGAGAGCACCCTAGGTTGTAAAATAAAGAAAACAAATATTATATAATTTATATGTATGCAAAGAACAAACCCCCCTGTATCTAGTCAATAGCGATATTAGTCCTTTTTTTAATGTTCAGCCCTTTTTTGCATTTGAAATTTGCCAAACCTTTATCGTCAGTAGTTAATAATTCAGAGTAGCGGTAGCATTTTTTAAACTGGTGGGTTAATCCAGTAGTCTGTTTTTTTCCCTTTCTTGCTCACCTCTGTATTGTTTGCAAATATCTGGAAACGTTTACAGGTTGCACCTACATACTCTGTAACTTTAAATATTTTTTTAAGTTGTACTCTTCTTGTTCTATTCTGTGCATTTTTTTTGTTTGTTTTTACACGTCGCCGAATGATGACCATAACGTGGTATCTTTAGCTGGAGAAATGATTCCTTCAGGTTTTTTTCTGCCAAAGGTGGTTGTGGTTTTTTTTGTTTTGGTTTGGGTTTTTTTTTGCTATTCTCATGTTTTTTTCCCTGTTTTACTGTGTGTGTTTATAATTGGGTTGTAATTCAGATGATACACTATTTAATTTCCCCCCACCCCATCCCCTTGTGTATGATTTAACAGTTATGGACATTAGAATGCATCTTCTTGCTATAGAAGTCTAGTCTAAATGATGTAATCCTGGTTATTTTCTCCTCCTCTTTAATCCTGTACAAAAGAATAAGAGAAACGTACAATCCCACTGTACTTTTTGCACGGAACGCTTGGCAAATAATTCTGTCAGTGAATTTGAGACTTGTATTAAACACTTTAGACATTTGTAGAAGGGAATTCATAGAGTTTTCACTTATATACTAAAGGTTTTTTTGTGCGGTTCTCATTGCAAAAATAAACATTTGTACTGAATATAAAGCTAAAACTACTTTGTCTGAAATTTTATCTGGTTTTCTGCATTGAGATTGGATTCCCCCCAAGACTGCGATGGTGTTTGGGCCCCAGCTCCATAAAGGGCTTATTGCAGGATCGACACCTTAATCATCATGTTTTATATTCCAAAAACCAGCTAACATGGCTAAATTGCAACAGTGCCACCGACCTCATTGATAAAAACCCCCAGCGCTTAAAGCAAGGCAATGGATAGTGCTGGCTATTCTAATGTTTGCTGCCACATGGTCAACAATGCACTGGCCAAGAGTCTTCACAGTGATGAAGGGGGCCCAACAGGAGACCCCTTGAAGGAGCCTAGTTTCATGTAAGTGCCAGGTACCCCCTCTGAAAATGTCACTCCTGTAAGATGTATTGGAGCATAAGCTTTCGTGGGTGAATACCCACGTGGTGGAAATTTCCAGAGGCAGATATAAATATGCAGGCCAGAATCAGTCTGGCGATAACGAGGTCAGTTCAATCAGGGAGGATGAGGCCCTCTTCTAGCAGTTGAGGTGTGAAAACCAATACATCTGTTAGTCTATAAGGTGCCACAGGACTCTCTTGTTGCTTTTTACAGATCCAGACTAACACAGCTACCCCTCTCATACTTGACTCCTGTAAGATATCACAAACTGGCACCTAAGATCTTAAGTCTGGATTGAATCATGACCATCCCCCTCACATGGGCAGTGCAAGCTTTCTGCTGTCCTGAAAGGCTCTGCTCCTTGCTCTAAATGCTTGTGTTTTGGAAATGGTGCGATATTGTATGAAGTACATTGTGGTCGTTCAACACCTGACCGAGGGTGCAGTCCCTGGCCCTGCTGATGTCAGTGGCAACACCCCCAAAGAGTCACACAGCTCCTTTCACTATGAACATCGAGAAGGAAAATGCCAAATAAGTGTCAGCCCCAAGACTAGAGCTCAGTTCTCATGGCTTCACAGCTGATGCCACCAGTGGGGCCATGTGACCTCCCTGCCATGTTACTGACCTTCTCTGGGCTTCATGTCTGAGCACGTGGCTAAGGGCGCTCCATTGCACTTGCACAGCACGCTGTTGCCTACGTATCTCAAAGTCTTTCACAAAGGTGGGTGAGAATTGTTCGCTCCATTGGATGGTGGCCTGAAGTCAGCGATTTGAAGTCTGTTGTGTGAGGCTCTGGGCTCTGTTGGCTCAGACCTAGAGCTGCTGCCATCGAGAGCAGAGCTCTTTTCCCCATTCTGCCCTGCATTTTCTATGTAACCTTTTCCAAGTCACTTATGCTGCCTCTCTCTCGGTTTCCCCCCACTGGAAAATGGGCCTGTGGACATTTACCTGGGCCAAGGGGCATTTGGTGGTGAACACAGCAGGAGAAATCATTGCACAAGATCCTAGAGTCGCCTTCCACTTTGAAATGTCCCGATTGCAGTTCACAGGTGGGAATCATCCCCAGCACTGGGGGCGGGGGGCCTTCTGCATCAGCTTGATTGAAAGAAAAGTGCATCTAAACAGACATGGGACTGTTCCTGCCCTTGAAAACTGCCCCCGGTGTGTACCAGCTACCACTCCCCCTGGGGTTCCAATGCCACCCAGGGATGAGACGAAGAGGGGCTGGAGGGGGGGGCACAAACATCAAGCCCATAACAGACTTCATAGGCTTTAATCCCAGACAGCACTTCCCCGGTTTGGCCACCCATGACTCAGACCTCTCAACATTTGACAGCTGGATTTTTAGTTTTTAGTTTCGATCTGAAATTTCTTCTGCTTCCAAGCACTGAGCTGCACGGCCCAGCTGAGCCGCTTCAGCTGCTGAAGTGTACATAGCATGTGGCCAACTTGGGTGATAGTTGGTATTTGCCATTGTTGGGAATCTTTATCCCTTCCCCATAAGGTTCAATGAGTCTACACCAGGGGTGGGTAAACTACGACCTGCAGGCCATTTTAAACCGGCCTGTGAGCTGCACCACGCGGCTCGGCCCGGCTCCGGCTGGGGCGCTGGGTCGGGGGATGCACCATGTGGCTCGGCCCCGCTCCAGCCGGAGTGCTGGGTCAGGGCCACACCACGCAGCTTGGGACTGCTCCAACACTCCGGATGGGGCACTGGGTCGGGGGCCGCACCAGCGGCTTGGCCCTGCTCCAGCCGGGGTGCTGGGTCAGGGCTGCACCACACTTGAGGTAAGTGCCGCTCAGAGCCTGCACCCCTGAGCCTCTCCCCACGCCCCAGCCCTGATCCCCCTCCTGCTCTCCGAACCCCTCTGTCCCAGCCCAGAGCACCCTCCTACACCCCAAACTCCTCATCCCCAGCCCCACCCCAGAGCCCACACCCCCAGCCGAACCTGCACCCCCTCCCACACCCCAACCCCAATTTTGTGAGCATTCATGGCCCGCCATACGATTTATTCCCCGATGTGGCCCTCGAGCCAAAAAGTTTGCCCACCCCAGTTTACACTTTCAGTTAAAGTACCTTTGTTAGTCCAAAGGCTGGTCAGCCCAATAGCACATTAAATGATTATATGAATGAATTGTCCCCACCTAAATACTGTAAGGAGCCATCGGATACTTACAGCAGAGTCAGAAATAGAACCCATCACATCTTCCGGGTGTTTCGTGGTTTTGGCTGTCGACGGACCTTCTGAGCTGCTTTTCCTAACTTACCCCCTACACCCCTTGCCCGTGGGTTCAGCTGCACTTGGGCTGTGTCTGCCTGCAACTGCTTGCATAGCACTCACTAGTGTGGAAGCAGGGGGAAAAAGAGAGTGTTTAAGTTGCCATTTAAGTGTAAGAAACAGAGCAACTGTTGAGCTAAGTCTTAGCCTAATATCGCGAGACCTGTAGAAGCCGGGCTCACGTCAGAAGCGAGTGGAAAACAGCAGAATAGTCGGTGTGACCAGCCTTGAGAGAACGATGTTTTGAGAAGAGAAAGTGAGTGAATACTGGACTAGATAACAAACAGTCTAAATAAAATGCAGATGTTTTTAATTAATGCATGTCACAAAGAGGTATAAATGCTTGTGTGATTTTGCTTGTGCTTTGGAGAAACTGAGGCAGGGATGCTCTCTGCCAGCTGTATTCTTCCCTTGCAATTGCTTGAATAAAGCTGTCTCTGATTTTGTTGCTTCCAACCTGAGCGTGGAGTTTGTTTCTTCCACAATTGTCTCAACTGTTTCTGTGCATAGCAGTTACAGCTAGCTCCTACTAGGTCTCTGGCTCTGACAGGGAGTCCCTAACCTCCCCAGAAAAGGTCTAATTTGCCTAACAGTTACAAAGTTGACTATAACCAATTTGCCTAACTTCACCTCCTGACTCAGGCACCATTTTACTAGCAACCCCCCTATCCCTGCCCATTTCTCAAGGCCTTGATAGTGTCTTGTATTCCTTCAGCCATAAAGACCCAGCTCCCAGAGTCGGGATTATGGGTGAATCACAGATTCATTTAAATATGAAAAGCAGGTTCTTCAAGTGATTATATCCGTTCTACATTAGGTATGTGCACACCGTGTGCACATTCGCCAGAATTTTTTTCCATAGTGATATCAGTCAGGCCAGCTCTAGTGCCTTTTGGTGCCGTGCGCTTTGCTTATGTGCCGTTATAAGGGGCACTGCCAGCCCCACAGCCTCTCAATTCCTTCTTACCCCCCGTGACAGTCGCTAGAACAACACTTGCTTCAGCAAGGTGTTATTCAGTGGTTTCTCTTCAGCTTAGTTTATTAGTCTTAGTTTTAGTAGTAATGTAAATAGCATTGGTGTAGCTAGAGCTCCCTCTCTTAGCATAGAGGGGCTCCCTTTGCCACTGGGGCTGGGTATGTCCCTGTCCTCCAGCTTCAAACCCTGTGCCTCCTGCAGCAAGTCTATGCTGGGGAGCGACCCACACTCCAGCTGTCTGAAGTGTCTGAGAGAGGCTCACATATGAGTGTGTTGTCAAATCTGTCGAGACTTTAAGCCTCGTACAAAGAAAGACAGGGAGGCTAGACTAAGGGCTATCCTAATGGAAGCCGCACTTAGGCCGGTGTCCGAGCCAAGCCAGTTGGATTTGGCACCGAACACCTCGGCTTCAGTGCGAAGTGCCCCTCCAGCACCGCATGTTTCTTGGCACTGTTCTCCATCTCCAGTGACAAGAAAGAAACATAAGAAGCAACGGTCTGAGAGGGGATGCTCCCCGGTCCCAAAAAAGGACAAACAAGGTGAGTGCAGCGGAGTGTGACCCACGTCAGGCCACTCCTCCACCTCCGGTGCCCTAGCGGCACCATTGACTCCACCCTGCCCACAGGTGCTGTTGAGTCTGGAGTAGGATCACCTGTCGATGCTGGGGAGTCATTGTGACGCCAGCAGGATCACGGTGCCTTCCACCCTGGAGGCCTTTGCAGTGGCAGGGACCTACTGTCCCTCCCGGTACTGTCAATGGGACAACCACTGGCTCTCATGAGTGTGACGAGCAGAAGGAGCATGGGGCTTCGAGCTCTTACCTGGCACCAGGGGCCTCAGTACTGACCACAGGCAAACCCGCCCTCCTGTGGTTGACAAGGTCTTCCCTGATCCAGCACCGATCCCCAGACCCTCATGACTGACCAGGAGAAGTAAGGGGCACCACTCCCCCATGGTCACCTCAGGAAAGCTCTTCTTTGGAGTTGGAGATCGAGCCCTGCACCCAGCCTAAGGGCCGCTGCTACTACCCATCCTACATCCCTCCTGATCCCAGTGTAGGTCCACCTGCCGGCACCTGGCCTGGAGAACAATGGCCAATGCAGATCCAGTGGCCATTCTGGAACCTGTGGGGCTTTCCCCGCAGTACCAGGACCACCATCCAATCATTCCTATTTGCTTGTGTCCAAGAGGAGGGCCCCTCCACCTCACCATTCTGCATCTGACCCAGACTCTGGTACTGAGCCCAATACCAACACACAAGATGTGGGCCTGGGGAATGTAATTGGGGCCAAACAAGAGAAGGAAGACCCCACTGGTTCAGGCCTCTTCCTCTTCCTCCACAGATGAAGCTGTCTTGGGACCGAGCTGCTTGGTGCCACAAGATGACTTTAGAACCCATCAGGAGCTTCTAAAAAGTGAAGCTGCTAACATGGGGCTGGTGGTGGAGGTACTCATTGACATTTTGTCCACAGCAGTCCCATCCAAGGTTGCCCTACTCATTAACAAGGATGTTACGGGTCCGGTCAGGTCCCTGGGTGGCACACTCCATCTTCTCTGCCTCCTACTTCAAAGAAGGCAGAAAAGAAATACTACGTGTTGGCCAAGGGGTACGAATACTTGTGTTCTGGCCCGCCTTCTGGGTCTCTTGTGGTCACAGCAGCCAATGAGAGGGACAGGCAAGGCCAGGCAGGCAGCAGAAGAACTCAAGGAAGCTAGACTTGTTCAGCAGACAAATGTATTCGCTGGCTGGGTTACAGCTTCGTATTTCCAGCCAACAAGCCCTGCATGGGAAGTATGATTACAATATGCGAGACTCTATGGCCAAGTTTAAGGACACTCTGCCTCAGGACTCCAGGCAAGAGTTTTCCATCCTGTTAGAGGAGGAGAAAACTGTAGCCAGAGCCTCACTCCAAGCAGCTCTGGATGCAGCTGACCCAGCAGCCAGAACGACGGCTTCTGCAGTGTTTGTGAGGCAATGCTCCTGGCTTCAACCCTCGGGGCTACCACTGGAGCGCCAACAGTCAATCCAGGACCTCCCATTCGAGGGTACCTCCCTCTTCACAGAGCAAATGGACACACAGCTCCGTGGTCTGAAGGACTCCTGGGCCTCTACTCCCCAGCTCCTTCGAGGAAGCATTTCATGCCCCAGCAACCAGCCCACTTCTTGACTCCACTACTATGTCAGAACCCGTTCGAGAAAAGGAGCAGGGGTTAGAAGCGTAGGCAACTGCCCCAATCCACTTCAGCCACACTACCAGGGTCGCACAGATCCTCAGGAGGCCCCAAACAGAGCTTTTGAAGGTGTGCCTGAGGGCAATATATCAGTTCCTGCCTTGGATCCTCCGCGCCCCCCCCCCCTTTTTTTTTATTTTCAGACCAACTCTCCTACTTCAGTCCGGCATGGTCCCTCATCACCTCGGATCGCTGGGTGCTGAGTATGGTGGCGGACAGTTACCCTTCAATTTTCTTCTACCCATCCCTCTTCAGGGACCCATCTCATGAGCAACTTTTAGCTTGAGGTACAAGCCCTCCTACGGGTAGGAGCTGTGGAGGAGGTGCCCCAGAACTTGAGAGAGAAAGGGGTTTTACTCCAGATATTTCCTAATCCTGAAGGCCAGAGGGCATCTTTGACCCATCTTGGACCTGCGTCCTCAACAGTTATCTCAAGAAATGGAGGTTCTGCATGGTCTCCCTGGATCCAGGGGACCGCTCTTGACTTGAAAGATAAATTAAATTAAATTAAATAAATTAATGGAGAGATCCTATCTCCTAGAACTGGAAGGGACCTTGAAAGGTCATCGAGTCCAGCCCCCTGCCTTCACTAGCAGGGCCAAGTACTGATTTTGCCCCAGATCCCTAAGTGGCCCCCTCAAGGATTGAACTCACAACCCTGGGTTTAGCAGGCCAATGCTCAAACCACTGAGCTATCCCTCCCCCATGCATATTTCCACCTTGTCATCTTCCAAGGCTACCGAAGTTTCCTCAGGTTTATCATAAACCAGACCCATTATCATTCACCATCCTCCCCTTTGGTCTGTCTGCAGCCCCTCGGATTTCTACGAAATGCACGATGATGGTACCCGTACCTCAATGATTGGCTAATCAAGGGCCACTCAAAGGCTCAAGTGAAGATCATCATCAGCCTGGTCCAAGCCACCTTCTGAGCACTGGGCCTGTTGATAAACGAGCAAAAGTCAACATTCACTCCAGTCCAAAGAATAGAGTTTATTGGGGCAGTTCTAGACTTGACCCAGGCCAGAGCCTCCCTTCCCGAGGCTCGATTCTGGAGAACATTGGATCTTGATATCCAAGGTCAAGTCCACCCCATCTTGACAGTCTGGTTCTGCCTCAAACTTTTGGAACACATGGCCATGTGCACTTACATGGTACGGCGCTCAGTGCTGCACCTCAGACCCCTGCAGACTTGGTTGGCCTCGGTGTGCTCACCAAATCCACTTAGACTCGGTGCTTATAGTTCTCGCCTTGGTCCTCGCCTTCCTTAACTGGTGGAAGGACCCACAGTCAGTAACTGCAGGCATTCCTTTCGTTACCCCCCTAGTCTTCAGTGTCTTTAATTTTGGACACATCTGATCCAGGTTGGGGAGCTCACCTCAAACCCCTCAGGAGACAGGGCCTGTGGTCTGAGGAAGAGCTCTCCCTACACATAAACATCAGAGAGCTCAGAGCAGTCCTCTTAGCTTGCCAAGCGTTCCTTCTCCAGATCATGGGCAAAGTAGTACGAATGCTAACGGACAACATGGCAGCCATGTTCTACATCAGCAAGCAGGGAAGAGCGCGCTCCTCCACCGTGTGCCAGGAGGCTATCCATCTGTGGAACTTCTGCGTGAAGCACGCCATCCACCTCGAGGATTCCCATCTTCCGGGAGCCTGGAACGCCCTGGCAGATCACCTCAGTAGATCTTTCTCCTCTCACCACGAGTTGTCCCTTCACCCAGAGGTGACCAGATACGTCTTCCAGAGGTTGGGGGTCTCCCCAGGTAGACCTGTTCACAACCAGGCCAAACAGGAAATGTAAACAATTTGGCTCGCTGTGCAGACACAGTCCGGGCACCTTCTCAGACGTCTTCCTGCTTCCACGGACAGAGTTCCTATTTTATGCATTTCCTCCAGTTCCTCTGGTGCACCAGGTCCTTCTGAAAGTCAAGTGGGACAAGGCAAGGGTTATTCTTATAGCCTTCGCGTGGCTGCGCCAACACTGGCTTGACACACTACTCGACTTGTCAGTGGCGCCCTGGCTGCTGCTCCCACCCCTCCCGGACCTGCTCTGACCAGATCACAGCTGCTTACTCCATCAAGTGGAAGCTCCATGGTTGAACCCGGAGGAACAGGCCTGTTCGAAGCAAGTTCACCAGGTTTTGCTAGGTAGTAGGAAGCCGTCTACTAGAACTATTTACCTGGCCAAGTCTAAGCATTTCTCAGTATGGTCTTCCCAACAAGGTCTTTGGCTGACTCGGTCTTCCCTCCAGTCTGTGCTGGAATACCTGCTCCATCAGAAACAACAAGGCCTGGCCCTTGCTTTCATCAAGGTACACTTAGCAACGATCTTGGCCTTCCACACTCCGGTGAGCGGTAGGTGGGTCTTCTCACATGAGATGTCCATTTGCTTCCTTAAAGGGTTAAAAATACTTTACCCTCAAAGTTGCAAACCAATTCCACCATGGGACCTAAACCTGATCCTGTCAAGACTCTCAGGCCTTCCCTTTGAACTGCTAGCATCAAGTCCTCTGCTGTACCTCTCCTGGAAGGTTGCCTCTCTGGTGGCAATTACCTTGGCCAGAGGAGTCTCGGCAATCAGGACCCTTACGTCAAAACCACCGAACATGGTGTTCTTCAAGGACAAGGTTCAACTACGCTCCCACCCAGCATTTCTTCTAAAGGTGGTCTCGTAGTTCCACAATAACCAGGCTATTTTCTGCCAGTTTTCTTCCCGAAACTGCACAGGAATTCAGAGGAGCGGTGTCTTTACTCATTGGACATTAGATGTGCCCCAGCCTTCTACATTGAGAAGACCAAGCCATTCCGTAAATCCATGCAACTCTTTGTGGCAATAGCAGATAGGATGAAAGGCCTACCAGTTTCAGCCCAGAGAATCTCATTTTGGATAACCTCCTGTATTCATGCAGTTAGTTTAGTGGTTCTAGTTAGTGTTAGTTGTCAGTACAGAATTAGATGATCGTGAGAGGTTTGAATTTTTTGCTCTCCCTTTCTCCTCCATTTTTTCTAGGGAACTTGTTTGGCCTGGGTGGGCAGGCCTGGTTCACCAGGTTTTAAATGATGCCTCTTGTCGGGAGATCTTGTCTTGTCCAGATCAGCAACAGCCACTCTAAGTGTATCCCGTGTTTGGGGGAGTCCCATATCTCCCAGACATGTCACTCGTGCCTGGCTCTGAAATCTAGAGTTTGGAAGCAGGTCGCAGGGAGAGTTCCAGCTTCAGAAGCTTCAATTGGGTCTTCCAAGCCAGGTCAGTAGACATACACCAGCACATCTGTCTCCAGACTGATCCAGTGCCCCTCCGACCTCAGCTAAGGTCTTCCCTAAGAGGGGGAAGACTTCAGAGGACTCAGTGAGGGTCCAAAGAGGAGGAGTTTGGTCTCCCACCGCAAGAAGCCAGCTCCCAAAAGGCCCCAATCTCCTGCTAAGTCTATGGTGTTAGAGACCTCGAACTCTCAACTGCGCCCCTAATCCCTGCACCTCCTTCACTCCTGACTCCTGCATCCCCCTCCTGCACCCACATGGGGAAACTGACCTGGATGCCCAAAGCAGCTGGCATTGCTGCTCGCTCCTCCCCGGACTGCTGCTCCTCTGCCCCGCAGACCCGTAGGAAGCTGTGAGGGGGGAGCGAGGAGCAACATCAGGGCTCCCTGCATCCAGGTCACTTTCCCTGCTTGGGCTGCGTAAGGAGAGGGCAGGAGAGCAGCAGCTCGTGATGCCTCACAGCACAGCTCAGGTGGGGAACGTGACCTGGATGCAGGGAGCCCTGGTGTGTGTGCTGGGGGGACTGTGTGTGTGAGAGCGTGTGGGTAAAAACAGCTAACAAAAGCCAAAGCATGCTCCCACTAAAAGGGAACCAACCATCACACTCTCATCCTTCACATTTCTCATATGAACTATCAGGCCTTGAATTAAATTTTTGTATGAAATTGGGGTGAATTTAAAAACTGTTTAAAATGTTTTAAAAATTAAAAAATATGAAAAACTTTAATACATTTTATTTAGTGTCATTATTCATACTAGTCTCGCTAGTCCTTCCCCCCCCCCCCACCTCCCAGGCAGAGGGGCAAAGAGACTAGGATCAGGACCAGCTGTGCCCCCAAAAGACCAGGCCAACCCTCCAAATTGGACCAGACCCACATCCCTCCCCAGACCAAACAGGACCTGACCTGCATCCCTCCCCAGTCTGAACCCCCCGAACTGGACCAGACCCACATCCCTCCCCAGAGCGAACTGGACCAGACCCACATCCCTCCCTAGACCAGGGGCGCTCATGGGGGGATGGGGCAGGGGGCACTGGGTCTCCCCCAGGGGCGCTGGTGGGGGGATGGGGTGAAGGGACTCCAGTTGCTCTGCAGGGCCCAGGCCGAGAGGGCTTACCTGGAGCAAGGAGCGCCCACTGGTTCGGGTGTCCGTCCACTGGGGGCCGGTGCCACCTCCTGCCCAGCATAGTCCGGGACCCCCACGCTTCCTGGCCTCTGCTTTTGAATAAAGGCAGGGCTGGGTTGGGCGCGGGGGGAGCTGTATGCTCAACACCCTCCCACCAGCGCTGCCCCAGGGCTGGCAGGGGCCCAAGAGCCCAGGGAGGAGGCAGGGGGGGCCGCACCACGGGGGAGCCAGAAACCCCAGGGCCCGCCGCCTAGCCTCCCCCTCTCCTCCTTCCCACTCGCTCCACCAAGTGGTACAAGCCTCTGGGGGGAGGAGGTGGGGTGGGGCCAGAGCAGAGCCACAGCAGCTGAGGGCTTCTCTCTACCCCTGTCTGGCCAAGAGGAGCAAGTGAGCAGGGGGGAGCTGGGCCGGGTGGAGAGGAACCAGCGCTGTGGCTGCTTGGCCGCAGCGTGCAAGTGGAGCACCGGGCCAGTGCATGGCGCCCTCTTTGGCAGGCTGCCCTGTGCATCATTGCAGGAACCCATGCTCTGACAAAGATCCTCGCCCACATCAGGAATGGTGGCATCAGTCCTGGGTACCACCCCCTCTCCTGTATGCCCCCCCAATATGGCCATGCTGGGCTCCTTGGGCAGCGAATTGGCAGCAATTTGCCAGACCTCTCGCTCCACTGCACCAGGAAATTAGGGTCAAACATTCTCCTCCACCAAATCCCCAACATGAGGAGGCCTTTGAAGAACAGAAGGCTAGGGAGGAAAAGAGAGGCTACCTCTCAAACCCCCGTTTTCTCTTTATCTCCAGAGAAGGTCCTGCCTCCCCCACCATGATTTCTGCCAATTCCAGGCCCTTGTGGAGAGGGTGGCAGACACCCTCCAGAGATACGTTGTGAGGCGGTTAAGACTCAAACACAAGCTCCTCAGCATTCTGCAGTGGGCAGCACTCACATGGATTGCACTACCCATTAATGAAACGCTCCTGGATCCAGCAAAGACTGTGTGGCAAATTCTGCCACCATCCCGCCACGTTGCAAACGGGCAGATAAGAAATATGTTCCCCCCAGGGACTCAGAATTTGTCCCCCCGCTTCCCCACCACTACTATCTCCTTCCCTGGTGGTGGATGCTGTAAACAAGTGGGATAAACAGCATTACTCCCGGTCTACCCCTTAATATAAGGACCAGAAGTCAGACCTTTATGACCAAAAGGCCTACTCATCCACGACCTTCCGATTTCGGATGGGAAAATGTAAGGCAGTCACAGCCAAGTCCGACATTACAAGTTTGCAACCTTTACTGAACATCTTCCACAGGTAGAGTGACCAGATGTCCCGATTTTATAGGGACAGTCCCAATTTTGGGGTCTTTTTCTTATATAGGCTCCTATTACCCCCCACCCCTGTTCCGATTTTTCACACTTGCTGTCTGGTCACTCTATCCACGGGGGAGGGATAGCTCAGTGGTTTGAGTATTGGCCTGCTAAACCCAGGGTTGTGAGTTCAGTCCTTGAGGGGGCCATTTAGGGAACTGGGATAATAATCTGTCTGGGGATTGGTCCTGCTTTGAGCAGAGGGTTGGACTAGATGACCTCCTGAGGTCCCTTCCAACCCTGATATTCTATGAATGCTTCCAGGCCATCATAAAGGAAGTTAATTATTAGACAGAACAGAGGTTCCAAACCACACCCTGCCCAAACAGCTCTGTCTGAAACAAAAGAATGTGTGCTCTGCTTCATTTGCATTTAAGCAGTAAACGGAGTCCTCAAGCACAAAGGAAGTTCCAACAGGTGGGGAAACCTGGAGACTTTTTGACTCCTGAATCACAGGTGGAAATGTTGTCTAAGAGGGGCCTGACACTATAAAAATGTAGGAGACACTCAAGGCACCCCTCCTCCTCCTATCTATGACCTCACCCAAAGTTCTTACCTACAGCACTGATAGATTTCCATCCAGGCTATTCTTCAGCCAGTATTTTTCCCTAAACCACATAAATCTCAGCTAATGTGAAGGGAATTCTCCCGCTATGTGATGGGCATTGGCCTTTTGGCTGGATAGGACGAAGCAATTTTGGAAATCACCTAGATTCTGTCTCCATCGCAGAAGGATCAAAGGGGTCCATGATCTCTTCACAGAGATGGTTGAGATGGATTTCTGAGTATCTTACTGCTTGCTATGATGGAGCTGGTGCCTTTCCTCTCCAAATGATTACAGCACACTCGACCTGGTCACAGGCAGTTTCCACAGCGTTACTCAAAAACATTCTAGTGCCTGAGATCTGGAGAACTGCTCCATGGGCTTTAGTGTACACATCTTCTAAACACTAGGCCTTGGTCCACACCCTCAGACCTCTCGTGGTGTTTGGTTTTGCTGTTCTGTCTTCAGTCTTGAACTTGATTCCGAAGCCCCCTTCTCCCTGTGAGGATACTGCTTGGGAGTCACCTGAAGTGGAGCACCCATGGGGACGCTACTCAAAGAAAAGGTTACTCACCTTGTGCACTAACTGGCTCTTTGAGGTGTGTGTCCGTATGGCTGCTCCACTGCCTGCCCTCCTTCCCCTCTGCTTTGGACTGTTTTTGTTGGATGTTTGGATAGAGAAGTTGCTGATGGCAGTTGGCCTACACAGCCCTCGGAGCGCGGTTGTATAGCGCGTATGAGCGGACTGAACAGATTCTAATGGAAAATTTCCAGACAAGGCCTCAAGAGGCGCATACGAACCTGAAGTGGAGCACCTATAGGGGGCCTGTGATGGGGTGTTCATAGCACATCAGCCTAGAAGGGGTTAATGAGACCAATTATCTGGATAGGCCACAGCTGAGGGGAATTAGCTGGCCTAAGTAATCCCTAAATAATGCTCCACCCCAGATGGGAAGGAGCAGGCGGGGTAAGCTAAAGCCAGGAAGCTGGCCGTGGAATGGAGCTGCAGTGAGGAGTCTGTAGCCACTCTGGACAGTCGAGAGGGAAAGAAGGAAATTAGGTGGCAGGGTGCAGGAAAAGGTGGCAAGGTTTAAGGGGGTGCAGACCTTGGCTGCTGATCAGAGGGTCCCTAAGCTGGAACCCAGAGTAGACAGCAGGCCCAGGTTCCCCTACCAGCCACTGGGGAAGAGGCCTGGTCCAGGCAGGTGAAGGGGTGATGGCCATCTTGGAGGAAGAGACTTTGATACCTCAGAAAGGGAAACACACACGACCTGCCCGGAGGGCCAAGCCACGACGACAGAGCACCCTGGCAGAAGAGGGTGAGAGAGAGAGGAGGCAGCAGGAGTGTGGTGACCAGCAGAAGGGGGTGTCAGACCTGGAAAAAGCTAATCCCCAGTGCGGACAGGAGGAGGCGCCCTAGCGGTGAGAGCATCCTGTGGGGCAGGGAGACATCTCGAAGAACCACAGCCCCTGTCCAAGGTGTAACCTCGTCTTCCTTTTCCCTGACACCCACAGACGCTTCAGGAGCTCGTGGGCGGCTGGGTTCTTGTTGGGCCAGGTACTTTAGAACCAGTCTGGCCAGCTCTCAGGGTGCAGTCCTGGAGCTGGTGCCATTCAGGATGGGAGAATGCTTGGAATGCATTACTCAGTTTCAGAGCTGCCCTGCATGTGAATACCAAGGAAGGTAGAGGAGAGTTTCAATCTAAGGGATGAAATTGAGCTGCCAAGGGGTCAGAAGGGAAGGGTGGGTGTGGTGGTGGTTGCATTGCAGTGCTACGGAACTGTGCCAAGCTGGAGGGGCCCGTTGGCTCTGGACAAGTGTGTATGGCGACAACACCATTGCCATGCTGAAGAGCAAACACCGGGCTGGTGAGAAGAGGCAAAGGCAGGTCCCTCCCTGGGTTGGTGCTGGGAGGCTGCAGGGAGGGGCAGGTTATCCTGTTCAACCCCACGCCCGCCCCCTCACTGATCCCTGGCAAACAACAGCTCTGGGCCTGGCAGACACACATGCTGGCTGGGCCTTGGGTTTCTGGCCTTTGGAGCTGAGCTGCTCCATGACCCATGGCCCCTTAGGTTGTGGCCAGGCTTGAATGGGCCACTGTGCTTCACCACTTGGTAATGAACCTGCTGGTGAATTCCAGCCTTGGAGTGTGGCTTGGTGCAGGGCTCCAGCATTGCCCGCGGGTGGCACTGGGCTCTGGCTCATGATGAGCCACAAACTCCATGTCCGGTCTGCACCCGAATTCCCAGCTGCCTTATCAACATGAGACCAAGTCCCCATGCGGCTGGCTCCATGACGAGGTGGCTGTGCTGAGCCCCATGCAACCCCAGCCTGCAACGTGTTTGCCCCCATCCCAGCTGTTGATGGCGGCCATCCCAGCAGCTGCCCCAGGGCTGATCCCCCAGAGGGCAGAAGGCTCCATGCTGTGCAGGGCAAACTACAATGGGGCAAATGGTGGGTGAGCCTGTCTCAGGCCCATAGCCCTCAATTTCTTTGCCCTGCCCTCCCCACCCCTCCACCCCCGGAAGAAGATGTGTTCCAGTCCCCTCATCTCTGTTTCTTAATCGGAGTTTCCTCAGGTGAGTGCTTGTAGGCCTAAGGGGCCAGCGGGCCGTATTATTGACTGCGTTTCAGCTAAGTGAAGTTTGGCAACTGCATTGTGTTGCTGCTACAATAAAAGATGGGTAACCCTGGTAAGAAAGTGTCTGCAGAGAGGGGCCTCTGCAGGGAGCCCTACAAAGTGGGGACGCAGGGGTCGATGCTGGAGTTTCCATGCCAGACCCTGCCTACCTGTCCAGAGAGGAAAGAGTCCTTTCGAACTGAGGGAGAGGAGAAAGCTGCTTTTAGAGCACAAGAGAGTGTGGATGGGCTGCCCAGAGCTGGAAGGTTCCTCCAGAGCCCAGAAGCAACCTTAGAAGGACTGTCCAGGGACTGCAACGCTACTGCAGGGTCCAGGGGAACTCCTAGGGCTTGTCTACCTTCGAAACGGTACAGCAGCGGCAGCACCGCAGCTGCGCCATGGTAGCTCGTCCGTGTGGACACTCATCACAGCGACGGGGGGGGGGGGGGTCTCCCTTTGGCGCCATTAATCCACCTCCCCGAGAGGTGGTAGCTAGGTCGGCAGAAGAATTCATCCATTGACCTAGCTCTGGCCATGTCTATGCTACAAAATTATGTTGCCCTAAGTTATGTCGGCACACAGGCACTGCAGTCATTAAATCGCTTGTGTGGGCGCACGCTTGGCTCCTTGGGCCGGCGGGGTGTGTCCTCACCAGGGGCGCTGGTGTTGATGGTATCGTCAGTGTGGGGCACTGTGGGACCGCTCCTGAAAGCCAGTAACAGTGACATAAGCAACGCAACATCTACACCAACACTGCATCGACCTAGCTAGGGCGACCACGACTGTCTGCCGCTCGGGAAGGTGGGGTTACAAAATCGACGTAGAGAGGCACTTACGTCAGCGGGAGCCAAATTTGAGTGAAGATGCTTCGCAGCTACGCACAAGGTTAGGTCGATGTAAGCTGTCCTTTAGTCACCCCTAACCTTGTAGTGTAGATCAGGCCTCTGTTTACACCAGTGGTGCTGGAACCGGGGGGGCGGGGGCAGGGCCCTCCCACTTTTTGAAAGTGGGGGGGCCTGGCCCATCCACTTTTCACTAGGGCGGACAGACCCTGCCCCCTTCCCCTCTTCCCCCCGAGACCCCACCCTCCCGCCAAGCCAGCCGGGGAGCCTGGGCAGCTGTGGGGAGCCGCAGCGAACCCTCCACCTGCCTGCAGTGCAGAGAGGCTTGAGAGCAGCCCCGGGCCGTGTCCCCGCTCCCCCCGGTAGGTGGAAGGTCCATGACTCCGCAACAGCTTCCCACAGCTGCCCGCACGGCTCTCCTCAACCCAGCTCTGGCTGGGGGTGGGACCCTCAGAACCGCAGCCCGGCCACGGCAAGAGCCAGGTGGGCAGCTGTGGCGAGCCTGGGTCCCTCCACCTGCCCTGGGCAGGGGGTCTGGAGGGCGGGCAGTAGGCTGTTTTTGCCCCCCACCCCCCCACCCCATGTGTGTGTGGGGGGGGTTCCCCGGCCCCGCTCCAGCTTCCAGCTTGGCTGGGAGTGGGGTCTGAGGGGCAGGGGTGGGGACCCCTGGCCCCCTCACTTTTGGGAGGACTCCGGCGCCCTTGGTCTACACGGGGGGGTAGGTCTACCTAACTACGGCACACAGGGGTGTGGATTTTTCATATCCCTGAGCAACGTAGCTGGGTCAATTTAACTTTGGATTGTAGAGCTGGCTCTACGTTGACAGGCAACAGGGTTGTGAGCCCCATCTCTGTTAAAGCTGATAAGGCCTTTTGTTTTCCTTGGCCGATGTATGCACAATACTGGTGGAAGGGGAGCTGATGTGGTTTTTATCACAGCTGGATTTTGCAATTGGAAAAATGCCCTTTCTCTGGGCAAAGGCTTAATCCGATATGAATGCAATGGCTGCTTGGACTGCAGCAAGGAAAAGAGAATCTGTTGCTATTTCTACATTTCTGTGACTATCAGGATCCAGACACCCCAAGGGGAGAACAGGGGATCTAAACCCCCCAAGAATGTGCAATTTAATCTACTGGCTGCATGCGTTGTGTGTAAATCTGTCAGGTCAAGTCTCTTATGAAGGCTTGTAATGTTCTGACCCGAAGGTCATTATGAGATGTGTACAGACTGCATTTGTGTATGTAACCCTTCTGCCCATTCAGTATCTAGGAGTTCCGTTTCAATAACACCAGTATTGGTCCTGCCATGAGGGCAGGGGACTGGACTCGATGACCTCTCGAGGTCCCTTCCAGTCCTAGAATCTATGAATCTATAACACAATGCAAAACTGGCTCGAGCCCCCACCCAGTGACCTGGGACAATTACATACCACCCCCCGGGCGCCTCTAAGAGGCAACACTCCCCCTCTCACAAGCGTGGAGTCTGAGTGTAGCAGAAAATGTTTAATAACATGAGGTAAAGGACATCAGCATTAAATTGGGAAAACACCACAAACAGGATTAATAACACAAACCATCAGCAAAAGACCCACCCCCAAAGTCCCACACCCCAAAAGTCTCTGTCCCTGGTCAGTGCAGCCCCAGAGTTGAAAAGTTTATCTGCAGAGTCTTACCTGACCCCATCCCCAGCCTGGGTAGAAATGGGGGGGGAGAAAGGGGCACGCGGGGTATTAAGGGGCACCTTACATGGTCCAAGGCCGACTGCCCCGCCTCTCCATGGGGTTCTGCTGCAGCCTTCACCGCCAGCTGCTCCGCTCCTCCAGCCGTCCTGTGAGCCGCTCCAGCCGTCCCACAAACTGCTCCGCTCGCCATTCCGTGGGCCACACCAACCGTCCCACAAACTGCTCTGCTCTGCCAGCCGCTTAGCAATAAATCTTCAGGCTCCCCTACTAGTTAACACAGCACTCAGCTCTTAGTGATTTCAGCTTGTAGTAAGGGAGCCCCAGTGCTGGTACACCATTGGCCCAAAGTGAATTCAGCTCAGCAGCCTGTAACTAGACTCTTAATGGAATCAAAATTAGCTCTGCTATTCAATAACGCAATGCAAGAGAGAGGAGACGGTGCAATTGGTGTTTCAGGCTCTCAAAAGGGGCCCATACCATCAAGTACAAATACCTGTCCCCAGCCTCTCTCCATTCACTGGGAGTTGGAACCCATGCTCCTTGTCTAGCAAGTGCTACTTAGTTAATGGTGAGTCTCTCTGTCATACAACAGTTCCACTGGCGTTGATTCACATAATCAGGGTAACAACAATTTATTGTTCCTGCCCCAATAACAGAGAAAGTGGGGCTCCCACACCAGACAGAGTAACCACTTTCGGTTGCTGTGGGCTCATGCTAGGCGGGTGGGTGTGTGCCTATGCAAACAAGATCAGCCCCTGAAGTTCTTTTCCACACTTGCCATAATTCACTACCAGATGTCAGGGTAGAGCTCATCCTGACTCTGCTTACATGTATATGTAACACTCATAATTTGTGCTGCAACATTCAGCTCCACCTCACTACAGGCAGGGAGGGGCCGCCTTCCCCTCCAGAGACTAGCTCCTAGTAACTAGCATTGTATGACCCAGGAAAAGACAATGGTGGGCTATTAAAGTTAATGGGAAAACACTGCAACAGCTTGAAATTGGAAAAGAAAGCCCCAGTCTTGGAAAACTAAGAAAGGAGGGATTTTTTCCCACCCTGAATAACCATGAATGACTGTGCCAAGAGAAGAAGAAAAAAACCTTTTCCAAACAGGCTCTTCAGCCCCTAGAAACTTGAGGAAACTCCAAGATTTGATGTGGCAGATCCAGCATACAAAACATTGACAAATTTTATGATTTCAGTTTACTCACTTGCTCAATAACATTACTGAATTATGAATGTGATGCTTATTTTAATCAACTTTTTTTCAGGTGCTACAATTGCTGCTTTTGTCTCATCCTCACGAATGGTAAGAAACAGTATTTTAAAACCTTAGCAAAAATTATCCAGTTTGCTGTGATAAACGAGTTGCTTCTGAGAGGATATCACAAGCTCATAAACTTCAGAGACTAAGGCCAGATCTACACTACAGACCTATATCGGTTTAACGACGTCACTTACTTACACTAACCTGAGTGACTTAGTTATACTGACCTAGCCGCCATGTAGACAGCGCGATGTCAACGGGAGAGCGGCTACTGTCAACATAGCTACTGTCTCTGGGGAGGTGGATTAACTATGCTGTCAGCGTAGGAACAGCTTCACTTGAGCGCTGCAGCTGTGCTGATGCAGCATTTTAAGTGTAGACCTACTCTAAACAGTTCATCGGGAATTTTCTTCCATCTGCATAGATTTACTGCAGGACAAGAACCAAAATTCAAGGATGCGCTGAAAACCGCTCTGAAAAATGCAAAGTACATTTCTGTTGAGATTCAGAATGAAATAATTGATATTATGAGGATAGTTTTGAAAGATATTGTTGAAAATGGTGGTGTCCAGTTCTTCTGCCTGCCATGTGACATGACAAGGGATGCTGTGAATATAGAAAATTTCCCACCATTGTATGCTACTCTGTTGATGGCAAAGCCAAGGACTTATTGGACTAGCCCCATTGCATGGCCTCACTGCTGAAGATCTCTCACAATAAATTTTGAAAGACCTCCACTGAGTCTTGACCCTCAAAATACTTTGTTCTTGCTCTGATGGTGCCAAAGTTATGTCCAGGTGCAAAGGAAGGGCACAAATGCTTTTGCAAGAGAAATTAAACAAGCAAATACCTGACACTCACTGCTTGACTCACCAGTTACATCTGGTGGTTACTCGTGTGTGGGAAGAAAGAACTCAGCAGTGCCAAATATGTTCTAAAATTGTAACTCTATACAAATTATTTTCACAGACCCAAGGTGAGTCTTCTGTACATAGGCAGCACCTGCAAAAACTCATGGAAACAAGCTGGACTGGTCACTTGAAAACCTTGGGAATAATTTTCAATAATTGGGAAGAGATTCAGAGTTTTCTGTCAACATTTGTGAGTGGATATGTCCATTGAAGCAAGAGGGCTGTTGGCAGTTACAGAATCATCCAAATTCTTGTTCTTAGCTGAGGTTATGAGAATGATTTTAAAAGATTTTGCTCCTGTGAACGTTTACCTTCTAAAGGACCCAATGTGCCTTGCTAATGTAGGTGAATTGATAACTTGCCTGTGAAGAACTTCAACAAAAGAGACATTTGAAGATTTTTTCTGAGATTTCACCCAAGCACCGTTTTGAAAGATGCATGTGATGAAGCATCAATATTAAGAAGTGCCACCCAAAAAGCCACGGTACTGCTCCCAAAATGTCAAGATTTCATAGTCATTGAGCACTTACCAGGATTCCAAAGCGTAAATGGGCATCAGTGGTCCCAGATTTCTCAGGAATTGATTGATGAAACCACTGGTGATTTTCTGAGGAGAACTCCATGTTATACAAAAGCTTGTCAGCAACCTATTCCACCAGCTCTCCAGACGTCTTGAAATTGGAATCACTGTGTGCTTGCTCGGATTAGATATTGAGAAGGTGAAAGCTGAAATGCCTTTATTTAAACCGCTGATAGATACGAGAAATTGCAAAGCATTTGAAGAAGTTTGAGCTGTTGCCAAGGAATTAAAGGAGGCTTTCCCATGGCATTTTAAAAATGTCTGTAGTAGTCTTGTTGTTTGGAGCATCAACTGTAGCTTGTAACGTTTCCTTTTCTTGTTTGAAAATAAGGTTATCACACCAAAGGATGAGCATGACCCATGAAAGAAAGGGAAGCCTATTTGTCCTGTCATATGAAAATGCTTTTACTTCAGAACTGACCCTGGATGTCTTTGTGGAAGAACTCAGACACCATTATCCAAGAAATTGTCAGGTTTCGCTTTATGACCAGTGTTTGTTACATATGTTATTTTCATGACCAGCACTTTCATGTTAAGATCTATAGTTCTGAATCTTTGAATTATTTGAATGCTTGAATATTTCTTATACTGAACAAGTGCATAAATACGTATCTTGTTTTTTGTACGCAGTTTTGTTGTAGATGTGTTGATCCCAGGATATTAGAGAGACAAGGTGGGTGAGGTAATATCACGTATTGGACCAACTTCTGTTGGTGAGAGAGACAAGCTTTCAAGCCACACAGAGCTCTTCTTCAGGTCTGGGAACCCCAACAGAAGGTGGTCCAATAAAAGATATTTCCAGCTTCTCTTTTGGTTTTTCTCATCTCATAAAAATAAAGTTTAAAAAAACCACTTTTTTTTTTTAAACCAAGTACAATAACTTCTGCCCCGAGGTGCTGGAACAATTGGTATACAGGGGGTGCTGAGAGCCATTGAACCAAACTGTAAACCCTGTATATGATGGGAACCACTTCAAGTCAGGGGCTTGGCAGCATCCCTAGTTCCAGCACCGATGCGTCTGCCCCTAGGAGTGAGATGGCTCTAGGGAGGTTACAAAGTGGCAGAGGTGCTGGAGGGATGAGCAGAGATCTATTTCATTTGGGCACCGTGGCTGGGATGAAATGGCCCCTAGTGCTGGGATGCTCCTTTTCCTGGGGACAGAGCGCCCAGTATCCGAGTCCCTCCTTGTGCTGGGAGCTAGGAAGTCGCCACTGGTCCTTTCCCTAACCCAAAAAGATGTTCTGGCCAAGCCAGGTGGGCAGGGGCTAAATAGAATCATTGGCTGTGCAAGGGAGTCCTGAGATGGGAGCTGAAGGTTCCACCCAGAGCAGCTGAGCCGGGATCTCCTCACTGTCTCAGGGCCCGTGTGATCTGCCTTAGATCCCCACTGTCCAGCCCCAGACACACAAGCCCTGCTCCCCCATGGACTGCTCTTAGCTTACTCCCCCCTCTGTCTGCCTGTGACCTGGGCCCTGCAGTGATCACAATCAATACCAGGCCTCCTGGAGCCCAAGCGGGGAGAAAAGCATTAACCCAGCCCCATGGAGGGTATTGGGCTCCCACTGTGTTCCAGGGACTGAGCACTGGCTGCTCCCCCCAACACACACACAAGGGAATGTTCAGCTCATTCGGAACAGATACAAGATCAGTTTTCATTCAGCGTGTGATTTGCCGGCCGTGCAATGGGGTTGAGGCCGAGAATGTCACACCATTCCCTGACAGACTGGACATTTGCATGGATAACGGGAGTATCCGGAGTTAACAGCTCTGCTGACAGTTTGGGAAAGAAAAAAGAAAACCTCCTGCTGCTGAGTTTATGACACAAGATCTTCATAGGGGTAGATTATCCCCCAGCTGTTACTGCAGGGCTCAGACACCTGCCTCTGCAGCAGCTGGTGCTGGGCTCTGCTAACGTGAGGATCCTGGGCTAAATGGACCTCAACTCCAATCCAGTCCAGCAGCCCCTGTGTTCTGACAGCCCCCCACCCCCCTTCTCCCTTGCAGTACAGCTAGGTCTGCGCTGTGATGAATGCAGGTGAATCCATGCTGCTGGAAACACAAACCCTCAGGCTCCCTAGGACCTTGCCCATGCTGGCTGGTGTTACCCATCTGCCTGCCTAGCCCTTGAGCTGGAAACACCACAGCTCAGTTACCCAGGAAATGGGATCCCCACCTCCTCTCCCCGAGTCTTGCAAGCTAGCAGTCTGCCTGGCTAGCCCGGGGCACTTCTTCTCACAACCCCAGGACATCCTGTCACAGCAGTTCGGTCTGGCTAACTCTCTCGGAAGAGTCTGTCACTGGGCCGCGCCTGGCATCCTGGCACGCTAAGGGCATGGTGATTTCCTGTCTCTGCACTATGGGGCACTGAGGGTACCCAACAGCTGATCCCAAACCCGGCTTCCTGCCTAGCCGGACCAACGCACAGCCCTTGTCTCCCCCAGGGCTCGGTCGGCCTCACAACCATAGACTGAAGGGAGGGGAGGGTCAGTCCTGTCTAGGGTTGCCAACTTTCTAATTGCACAAAACCGAACACCCTAGCCCTACCCCTTTCCCAAGGCCATGCCCCCCTTCCCCGAGCCCCTGACCCCCGCTTGCTACATTGCCTCTCCCCAACCCTCACTCACTTTCACTGGGCTGGCGTGCGGGGAGGGCTCTAACTGGGAGTGGGGGCTCTGGGGTGGGGCTCGGAATGAGGGGTTTGGGGTGCAGGAGGGGGCTCCAGGCTGGGGCAGAGGGGTTCAGGGTGTGGGCTGGGGCTCTGGGCTGGGGCAAGGAGTCGGAGAGTGGGGCAGGGGTGGGGGATGAGGGGTTTGGAGTACAGGAGGGAGCTCTGTGATGGGGGGTGGGCTTGGGGTTGGGGCGTGGGCTTACCTCCAGTGGCTCTCAGTCAGCGGCACAGTGGGGGCATTAAGGCTGGCTTCCTACCTGTCCTGACTCCGCGCTGTGCCCTGGCAGTGGTCAGCAAGTCTGGGTCCTAGGCGGAGGCACAACAGGCAACTCTGCACTGCTCTCGCCCGCAGGCACTGCCCCCGCAGCTCCCGGGGGGGCAGCACATGGAGTCAGGACAGGTAGGGACTAGCCTGCCTTCGCTCTGCTGTCAGGGTCCGTTCAAAAACCAGCGGCCTGGTCCCCCTCGTCCTGTCCCACAGCGCAGTTGAGACATCAAGAAGGCAGGGAGCTGGCCCAAGTGTGCAGCCAGCTAGCAGCAGAGCTGGGGCCAGAACCAGGCGTCCTGGCTGCCAGCCCCCCACCCCCGGCTGGGAAAGAGCCCAGCAGTCATTGCGCGGGGTCTTATGGCTGCAGCAGGCAGCCCCAGTGGTGCTGGGTGCTGCATAGACTGAGAGATGGGCCCTGCCTGGGGAGCTCCCCCAGCAGCTGGGCAGAGGGGGGCTGACCTCCACCCAGCAGGCCCAAGGCCTGGCCTTGCACCACGTGACTCATTTGGCCGGGAGGCCCAGGCCCAGCACGCGCGGCCTGTGTTTGGCCAATGGCCATCGCGCCCCCCGTGCGCGCTCCCCAACCAGGGGGCGGGTCTGAGTGAGCTGATCCCGCCCACCCCCGTTCTCATTGGCTCCCAGCCGCAGAGAACTCCTGCGCCCACCGACCGCTCCCGGCGGCTCTGAGAGTCGGCTGGCCAATCATTGAGCGGGATGAGGGCGGAGCCTGCGCTTGAGCCGGCAGGGAGCGGGCTGGCTGGGCCGAGAGCTCAGGTAGGTAGGTAGGGCCGGGTTAGAGGGCGGAGCAGGTTCACAAGGGGCTGGGGGTCGGAGCTGTAGCTGGGGGCTCAGGCTATGGGGTGCAGGATCAGAGAGGGCTGGGGGTTGGAGCTGTAACTGGGGGCTCAGGTTATGGGGTGCAGGATCAGAGAGGGCTGGGGGTCGGAGCTGTAGCTGGGGGCTCAGGCTATGGGGTGCAGGATCAGAGAGGGCTGGGGGTTGGAGCTGTAGCTGGGGTTATGGGGGGGCAGCTTCACAAGGGGCTGGGGGTCGGAGCTGTAGCTGGGGGCTCAGGCTATGGGGTGCAGGATCAGAGAGGGCTGGGGGTTGGAGCTGTAGCTGGGGGCTCAGGCTATGGGGTGCAGGATCAGAGAGGGCTGGGGGTTGGAGCTGTAGCTGGGGTTATGGGGGGCAGGTTCACAAGGGGCTGGGGGTCAGAGCTGTAGCTTTGGGGCTGGGGTTATGGGGGTCAGAATCAGAGAGGACTGCGGGTCGGAGCTGTAGTTCTAGTACTGGGGTTATAGAGGGCAGATTCAGAAGGGGCTGGGGCTATGGGGTGCAGGATCAGAGAAGACTGAGGGTTGGAGCTGTAGCTGGGGGCATTACTGGGACAGCTGACCCTAGGAACTGGGAATACGGGGGGCAGGTTTGGAAGGGTGTGAAGGGTGGAGCTGCAGTTGCTTTGGGAGGCTTGGTCATGGTGGAGACTGGGCCACTGGCAGCCCCTTTCCAGTTTCTGGAGACAGCACCGACCCCTGGAGTTCAAGGCTGCAGCTGGGACCCAGGTGCCCGGGGAGGCTGCCCCCAGCCACAAGCCTGTGTAGCCCATGAAGAAGTGCTCCCTGGTTGGAGTGCCATCTCCCCCAGTTACACCCACGTCCTGCTAGCGTCACCCCAGCCTTGTCTGGGCTACGCCTAATCCAGGCCTTGGCTCAGGCAGACTCTGGAGGCAGCAAGCTGGACCTAGAGTGCACTGTGTCCCCAGGAGCCTCGTGGCCGGATCGGACAGGCTGTCCCCCAGCCCTGCCCTCTAGGGCATCTTGCAGAGAAGGGACCAGGTGATGGGGTTGCCTGCCGTAGCAGGGCCTGGACTCGATGCCCCAAGAGGTCCCTTCTGCCTCTAGGTCCTGTGACCCCCAACTGGATTCCAGGGGCTACATCATGGCTGCCCCAGCCGAGTCCCACTGGTGGGAGAGCCTCTGCCTCAGGCCTGAGCCCTGATCTGAGCTGGGGGGATCATGCTCTGTAGGGCCAGCCACAGAGTGGGCTTTCAGCTGAACGGGCCTGTCCCCGGCTGTCGGTGAGCTCATGGGTTCAGCTCTTGGTTCAACCCCTGGTCATGGCTGGACAGACATGGCCCTGGGATGTGACACTATGTGTGTTCTCTTCCTCCTGGACCTGGATATGATGGGCACAGGGGGCAGATTTGAGGGAGATCACACACACCCCAATGGAGGAGGAGCTGGGGGCCAAGGCAGGCATGGATGGTGCTGTACAGTGAGGCAAGCCCTGCCCAGAGGAGCTAGTGCTGTACACTACGCAGCATCGTGCCAGGACCCCTGTGGCCTGGGTGGGGCAGTGGTGCGGCATTCAATGCAGGTGCCATGAAGTCAGGCGTGGGTGAAGGAGATTAAAGAGTGTGGGCAGGGAATAGAGAGGGTGTGAGGGGCCTGGAGCTGGGTTGTATTTGTGCAGAGCCTGAAAAGCAAGCTGGACGCAGAAGAAGCTGCTCTACAGCTGGGGTTAGATTGAACTGGAGCAGAGCTGAGGTGAGATTGGGGGGGTGGCCGAGGGGAAGGGAGGCTGTGGTAGCTGAGAGGGACCCAGAGGTTTATCGAGTGGGAAGGATGTGGGAGAGAAAAGCCCCAAGACTTGGTTACAAGCTGGACAGAGGGGCTGAGCCCTTTGGGGTGGGGGAGCCAATAGTAAAAGAGTGGGGGCAACCAGAGGCACTAAATGCAACTGGGGAGGAGGTGGCTAGTGAAGCGGGCAGGGGTCAGACATTGGGTGGGTGGGTGAATGTTGGCAGTTGGTAGAGACACCTCCCCCTCTCCTTCTGCCCCCTCCCCATCCTGTGCTGAGGTAGTCCACCTTCGGCAGAGGGGGGAGCGTGGTTCCTGCTGTGTGGCCACCAGGGTGAACACATGTCTGGGGGTCAAAGCTGTGGGCCCCTGGCTTTTAAAAACAATTCCCTTGTTGGCAGATCATTATTGTCCTGCTGCGCCATCTGAGAGGCCAGGGTGCAGGTTCGAGGCTGGGGCTCCTGGGCTCTGGATGGACCAGTGTGCAGCAGTGGGTCCAAGTGAGTCACCCCCCCAAGCCACTGCCTCCTGAGCCAGTGCACTGCCGGAGCGCTTCGCTTTGGAGCCCAGGGAAAGGCACTGGGCTTGTGCCCTTTGCTCCTGCTCAGTGGGGGATACAGAAGCGCTGGGAGAGTTGGAGACAGACAGACGCACGCTCTCTCGCTCACGTCTTGCACTAGACATTCAGTTCCAGTTTAGCCTGGTGGGTTCCATGGGCGAGCAGGCAGCTGGCCGGGCTCGCTAACCTAGCCGTCAAAGGCAGAACGAATTCCAGCAGCTGGGACCTGAACTGAGATAGCGTCAGATTGGCAATGAGGCACAGATATTTGCCAGGGAGGAGGATTGGCATTGGGACAACTTCCCCGGGGAAGAGCTGGTTTCGCCATCACCCAGAGGTGGGATGTGTGTGAGAGCCCCATCCCTCAGCCGGCAGTTCTGGGTCCATGCAGGAGTCCCTGGGTGGGGTCTGCAGCCTGGGCTCTGCTGGGGATCAGACTAGGTGAGAAAGGTCCCTTCTGGCTGAGGTAGCGAGATCTTTGTCACTGTTTAAAACTCTCACGGAACTTTCCAAACCTGGGAACCTAAATCTGGGTCCTGGTCCAGGCACTGCCAGGAGTGGCCTGGTGGTTGCTGCCCCTTTGTGGGTCCCCGCAGATGTTTCTCCTACTCCAGGCTGGGAGTGAGGCAGGGCTCAGCTATGCCAGTCCATGCCGGGTGTGCAGATGTGTATGACATGCTGTCCAGTGGCACAGAAGGTGCCAGCTCTGCTCTTCTCCATCCCATGTCACAGCAGGGCGCTAGCACCACTCACCCAGCTTCTCCGTCTCTGGCAGAGACCTCCTAGCACTCCCAGGGGCCTCAGGGCAGACTGCTGCCTCTGTGCTGCTCTGCACAATGGACTGGGGGCCTCGGAGCTTGGCAGGAGCTGGCTCCCTGGGTTTGGGCTGGGCCGGTTTCTTGCAGTTGGGGCTGAGATGTTGGTGCCTGTGTCTGCAGATCCCAGCAAAGTTGGGAGGGGGAAGGTTAGTTCAGGTACCTCGTGGGTGTTAGAATAATAGAATATCAGGGTTGGAAGGGACCTCAGGAGGTCATCTAGTCCAACCCCCTGCTCAAAGCAGGACCAACACCAACTAAATCATCCCAGCCAGGGCTTTGTCAAGCCTGACCTTAAAAACCTCTAAGGAAGGAGATTCCACCACCTCCCTAGGTAACCCATTCCAGTGCTTCACCACCCTCCTAGTGAAAAAGTTTTTCCTAAGATCCAACCTAAACCTCCCTGTACAAGGGTTTGCCAGGGCTCGACCCTTTCCGGGGCTCACTACACACCGGTGAGCTTGGGAAATTCGTCCGGCCGTGGGGTCTCCCTCGGCAGCTCTTGCTGTAACCGGAAGAACACGGTAAGCCCGGCCCTGCTCAGGGCGGGCAACAATGTTACGTCAGGAGCTCAGGCCCTCAGTCAGGACTGAGCAACAAACGAGTACAAAGTATTAAGTCCAGGCCCTAGGTCAGGGCAGGGCAACAAACGCTGAGTCAGGAGCTCAGGCTCTCAGTCAGGGCTGAGCAACAATAGTACAAGGTATTAAGTCCAGGCCCTAGGTCAGGGCAGGGCAACAAACGCTGAGTCAGGAGCTCAGGCTCTCAGTCAGGGCTGAGCAACAATAGTAGGCCCCAAGCCTCAACAGGCCTGGGAGAGGGGGAGACTGCCACCCACGGGTTGGGTGGCAGGGGGGACGCAGGCCCTCCCACTCCACTGCATCCCAGCCCGGGGCCTTAGCAGCAGCAGACGGCCCGCTGCTTAGTCAGTGGGGATCCTGGCTGCAACACACTGACATAGGCTCTGGCAATGTTGCAGCCAGACTGGGGTCGGCTGCCCCTGGCTACTTCCACACTCCCCCTCGGGGCCTACCTGGGTCCTGGTGTCGGCCTCTGGGGGATCCAGGACCATGGGTTCGTCAGGGCAGGGATTGATCGGCGCGTCCAGCAGCTCCTCCGGATAGCGGGCGCAGGGCAGGCCCGGCGGCCGCCCTGGGCCGCGGAGTTTTCCCAGCCACAAGCTAGGCTGGAGACGTCTGGTCTCTCTGGCTGCTGGGGTCTTACTGAGGGCGAGCCTTTATACTTCCGGGTCGCCGCCTGACCCTCTGGGGGGTGGGCTCTGAGCTCCCTAACTCTGCCCACTCCGGCCTCTGGATGGGCTCTTCCCCCTCTGGGGCGGCGGGGAGCCACACCGGCTCACTACACTCCCCGCACTGTAACGTGAGACCATTACTCCTTGTTCTGTCGTCTGGTACCACTGAGAACAGTCTAGATCCATCCTCTTTGGAACCCCCTTTCAGGTACTTGAAAGCAGCTATCAAATCCCCCTTCATTCTTCTCTTCTGCAGACTAAACAATCCCAGTTCCCTCAGCCTCTCCTCATAAGTCAAGTGCTCCAGCCCCCTAATCATTTTCGTTGCCCTCCGCTGGACTCTTCCCAATTTTTCCACATCCTTCTTTTAGTTTGGGGCCCAAAACTGGACACAGTACTCCAGATGAGGCCTCACCAATGTCGAATAGAGGGGAATGATCACGTCCCTCGATCTGCTAGCAATGTTCCTACTTATACAGCCCAAAATGCCGTTAGTCTTCTTGGCAACCAGGGCACACTGTTGACTCATATCCAGCTTCTCGTCCACTGTAACCCCTAGGTCCTTTTCTGCAGAACTGCTTCCTAGCCATTCGGTCCCTAGTCTGTAACAGTGAATGGGATTCTTCCGTCCTAAGTGCAGGACTCTGCACTTGTCCTTGTTGAACCTCATCAGGTTTCTTTTGGCCCAATCCTCTAATTTGTCTAGGTCCCTCTGTATCCTATCCCTACCCTCCAGTGTATCTACCACTCCTCCCAGTTTAGTGTCATCTGCAAACTTGCTGAGAGTGCAGTCCACGCCATCCTCCAGATCATTAATGAAGATATTGAACAAAACCGGCCCCAGGACTGATCCTTGGGGCACTCCGCTTGAAACCGGCTGCCAACTAGACATGGAGCCATTGATCACTACCCGTTGAGCCCGATGATCTAGCCAGCTTTCTGTCCACCTTATAATCCATTCATCCAGCCCATACTTCTTTAACTTGCTGGCAAGAATACTGTGGGAGACCGTATCAAAAGCTTTGCTAAAGTCACATCCACTGCTTTCCCCTCATCCACAGAGTCAGTTATCTCCTCATAGAAGGCAATTAGGTTAGTCAGGCATGACTTGCCCTTGGTGAATCCATGCTGACTGTTCCTGATCACTTTCCTCTCCTCTAAGTGCTTCAGAATTGATGCCTTGAGGACCTGCTCCATGATTTTTCCAGGGACTGAGGTGAGGCTGACTGGCCTGTAGTTCCCCGGATCCTCCTTCCCTTTTTTAAAGATGGGCACTATATTAGCCTTTTCCCAGTCATCCGGGACCTCCCCCGATCACTATGAGTTTTCAAAGATAATGGCCAATGGCTCCGCAATTACATCCACCAACTCCTTTAGCACCCTCGGATGCAGCGCATCCAGCCCCATGGACTTGTGCTCGTCCAGTTTTTCTGTGTGGGCTGGCCTCCCCGGCTGCACTACAACTCCCCTGCTGTGCTGTCCCCCTTCACCCTGGGGCTGGGGGAACCCATGGGTGCTGCCCATGGGATCAGGGTGCAGCTGGTGTGACGTCCAGGACAGTGTTTCCATTTCAGGTGAGAACCCTCTGCCCCCAAACACCCAGCTCAGAAGGTGCCATCCTCTGGCGCATTCCCTGGGCAGCTGGAGGAATTTCTGTAGGACCCTGTCAGATTCCACAGGGCTTTCCCTGCAGGGCTGCGGGAGTGTCCGGTTCCACATGCTCCCTTGGCCTGGGGCCTGGTATTATCCCTTGTTTACAAGGCTGACATGTGGATGCCATCTAGGGCTGGGGTGGGGGAGAGCGGGGTAGGGCAGGGCAGCCTGGGGACCCTCTAGGGATGGGAGTGGGATGGCTCGGGGACGCTGCTGGGCTAGGGGATGGGAACAGGGCAGGGTGGACTGGGGGACCAGAGCACATGGTACATTAAGGACCCCCCCCTCCAGGTGCTCATGGGTCCTGTGACAGCAGGAGGTGGGGTGTTCAGTGCTAGTGAGCACACCCTGGTGCTGTGAGGAGAGGCCCAGGGGATGCTGGCTCCCCAGTGTGACCCCTCCCTCCTTGGCCTGTTCCCCTTGCAGTCCTGGGACGGTAGGAGATGGCGCGCTCCCTCTACCGCCTTCTGCTGGTCCCCACCTGCCTGCTGCTGAAGCTCTCCAAGCTCCTATACTGGCTGGCCGTGCATAGTGCCTCCTACCTGGTGGGGGCTGCCTACTGCCTGTGGGTGCTGTGGCTGGTGCTGACCCAGGGGCCGTGTCGGGCCTTCCGCTGGAGGATGCGAGAGATGCCACCACCATGCCTTACCGATGCCTCCTATGGGGAGCACCGCTACCTGCAGCTTAAGGTGCTGTGGGGTGTGTGTGGGGGGGGGAGGGGATGGGGGGGACAGTGGGGCTGGATCCTCCTGCAGAGTCTTGAGGGGCAGTGGCCTGCAGAGTCCAGGCTGCAGCTCTTACCCCTGTGATGGTTCTTGGGATGCCCAGGAATGAGTCACTTTGGAACCCCCGGCCTCCAGCCAGAGGAAGTCTTTGTGCTTAAGTGGGTGTCAGCTCCCTGCCACCTCCAGTCTGTTAGCCCCCAGGCAGCCCTTCCTTTGCCTTGCAGATTAACAATAGGTGCACCGCAGTCCCAGAGCCCCTGTGAAGCATTCCCCTGTAGTGCCTAGCCCCCGTCCACTGAACACGGAGACTTGGCAGGTCAGCTGTCCAAGGGACAGCGCACACCAGCTGGGATGGTTCAGCATCGTGTCTAACATCACAGGGCTGAGTTCCAGTTCGGGTGAGAACAGGCGTACAGGTCGTATCGAAGAGCGAGAGCTAAGAGCTAGCGAGCGAGGATGATGGAAATGGGAAGGTGACACAAGACAAAAGCGTAACACGATGCTTAGAGACTAAACTTCACTTATTTAACCATGTGTTCAATGCATATACACAACTCCTTCAATATCAGCCATCCCCCCCACCTGCAATGATTCTGAGGAGCGGGATGACATCGCCTTCCATTGGAAACCTCCCATGATGTCATTGCTGGGTAAACGCCATTAAGTGGTGTGCTCGGTGTAGTGAGTTTGTCAGGCTGTTGGAACCGTGAACCCTTTGCCTGCTGGTACCAGTGGGGCTCTGCCAGCCTCCTGCCCAGCTGTCCCCCATGGTTCTTGCTGACGTGGGGCAGTGGCACAGGGGAAGCTGGGGCAGGTGCTGCAGACAAGGCCAGTGTCTGGGATGAGACAAACGAGGGCAGAGGTGGGCAAACTACAGCCCGTGGGCCACATCCGGCCCGCGGGACAATCTTGCCCGGCCCCTGAGCTCCCGGCCGGGGAGGCTAGCCACTGGCCCCTCCCTCACTGTTCCCCCTGCCCCCCAGCCTCCGCTCACTGCGCCGCTGGCGCAATGCTCTGGGCAGCAGCGCAGCTGCAGAGCCGTGGCCTGACCTGGTGCTGTGGGCTGTGCGATGGCGTGGCTGGCTCCAGCCGGGTGGCGCAGCTGCCTGTCCTGGTGCTCTGGGTGGCGCTGCTGTAGCACTGCCAGCCACTGATGCTCCAGGCAGCGCCGTCAGGGAGCAGGGGGGGTTGGATAGAGGGCAGGGGAGTTTGGGGTGGTGGTCAGGGGGTGGGGAAAAGGGGGGTTGAATGGGGGCAGGGGTCCTGGGGGGGCAATCAGGAAGGAGGGGGGGTTGGATGGGGCGGCAGGGGGCAGTCAGGGGTGGGGGATCCGGGGGCAGTCAGGGAACGGGGGGGTTGGATGGGGCAGGAGTCCCGGGGCAGGGGGCAGGCCAGGCCTGGCTGTTTGGGGAGGCACAGCCTCTCCTAACCGGCCTTCCATACAATTTCGGAAACCCGATGTGGCCCTCAGGCCAAAAACGTTGCCCACCCCTGAATCAGGGGGACACCAGCTGCTAAGCCCAGCAGCCCCATTGGTCAGCAGAGGCGCTGGAGGTGCCGCCCAGCTCCTGCCATGGTGCAGCTGACCCCTGGGTGACTGGGCATGAACATTTCCTTCTCTCCCCTCCCCATCCTTGCAGAGCTCGGGGCTGCGTTTGCACTATGTCACAGCTGGCCAGGAGGGGGCGCAGCTCATGCTATGTCTGCACGGATTCCCCCAGAACTGGTAGGTCTCTCTGGCTACTCTTGGGTGGGAGGGGCCCCTGCTTCCCATGGCCTGTGAGGAGTTGGGGTGAGGGGGTGTTTATTACAGTCATGCGGGTCAGGGCCCCGTTGTGCTGGTGCTGTACTGACCAAGCAGCCCCGAGGAGCTGACAGCGCGATGGAGGCAGGACAGGGGAAGGGGCAGAACACACCAGTGGACACCGGTTCAAAGGCTGGCCCGGAAGGAGGGCTGCGTCCCCAGGGCAGGGCCTGCTCAGGAACCCTGAATTCTCTCCCCAGAGAGCTGAGCCCTGGAGGATGGTGCCACTGAGTAGCTGCATGTTCCTCCTGCAACGCCCCTTCCTCTCTGCGCGGAGGTGTGTCGCGCAATGCTGGGTGAGCTGTGCTGGGGGCGCTGGCTAGCACAGCTCAGGCTCCCGCGCTCAGCCCCGGCTCTGGGCAGCGCCCTGGCCAGGCAGCTGCGGAGGGGATGGGAGCAGGGAATGGCCCCGAGGTTTAGCTGGCGGGGACTCTCCCCCCACCCCCCGGCTCGGCAGGGTATCCCCTAGGCACTGATTGAGCTCAGGGCTGTGTGCATTGGCAGGTTTGCCTGGCGCTACCAGCTGCAGGAGTTCAAGAGGCAGTTCCGGGTGGTGGCGCTGGACCTGCGGGGCTATGGGGCTTCGGACGCCCCGCGCGGGAAGCAGCACTACCGGATGGAGGCCCTGCTGGAGGACGTGCATGGTGTCATCCAAGTGCTGGGCACCAAGGACCAGAAGGGTGAGGAGTGGCTGCTGGGCATGTGAGAATGGAGGCCTCCCCCTCTGTGCTTCAGCTGGGGAGGGTACGAGCTGCGAGGGAGCTGGCCCCTCTGGTGGAGGAGAGGAACCTCCCTGCTCAAGCTGTTCCCAGGCGCAGAGGGGCCTTTCCTTGAGACCCTGCTGCGCCCCCCTTTGCACTGTCACAGATGGCTCCCCCTTTGGATGAGTTGTGGGAGTGCCCAGCCTGAGCTGTTCCCGCAGAAGGGGCAGAGGGGTTCTCCTCCAGCCCCGACAACGGTGACCCCAGAGCACCACCGAGGTTGGGTGGGGCGCTGTGAAGCCTGGGATATGCCCCTGACCCCAAACCTTAGCATCTCCCTGGTTGGGCGCCACATAGCAGCAAGTGGGCAGAGCTTGGCTGCCGTGTGGCAGCGTGGCTGTGCTCTGCTGAGTCGGGAGTTCCATTTCTGGGGCGAGAATTGGATCAATGAGCAGGTGTGTCTACAGCAGAGACAGACGCTCAGTGTCCCATCCCACCTGCTTGCTTGCTTGGTCTGTCCAGGCTGTCCGAGCCTCTGGCTATTGCCCCAGTTGGGGAGCAGGGAGACAATGGAGGGGGGCAACTCTGTGGCAGGAGGGAGGTGCGGGGGGTAGGGCAACTCTGTGGGAGAAGTGGACATACCCTTGGCAGGGTAAGGTAGAGGGGGAGGCGGGTGGGGTGGGAGAGGCAGTGGTGGGGCACCCTGACTGTGGAAGTCCAGCTCTGTCCAGCGTCACTCTGCCCTGACAGTCGGTCTGCCTCGCTGTCTCTGCTTCCAGGCTTTACCAAATGCATCCTGGTGGGGCATGACTGGGGTGGCACCATCGCGTGGAAGTTCGCCATGAATCACCCCGACATGGTGGAGAAGCTCATTATCATGAATGCCACCGACCCGGCCGTGCTTAAAGGTGATGCTCTGACCTGCAGGGGTGCTGGGCTCCCCCCACGAGGGTCTGTGGCAGGTCCAGGGTGGAGGAGGCTGGTTCTTGCAGCACAGGCGGCTGTGGTGCCTGCCAGCAGCACGGAGGTTTCGACCAGGTGACAGTAGCACTCCTTGGGGTGGGGAGACGAAGGCTCTTGGGGTCTCTACATTGTGGCTGGGGCTCCCAACCTGTCCCGCCCCCCCACAGGGGCTGCAGGCTCTCCGAGCACCAGGCCAGCCCAAGCGAGCTCTGAAATGACGTCACTGGCACGTGCCGCGTGACTTTCGCTCCTGTCTCTGGTGGGAGCCCTGAGCGTTCCAGGGGGCACCGGGGTAGGAGGCCCTCCAGCCTCAGCATGTCAGTGTCTGCCTTTCTGCCCACCCGCTGCAGAGTACGTAGGAGGCCACCCCTGCCAGCTGCCGCGCTCCAGCTACATAGTCATGTTCCAGCTGCAGAGGCTGCCTGAGCTGCTCTTGTCTTTGGGTGACTTCCAGGTGGGAGCGGGGAGGTGGGAGCAGGGAGTGGGGCTAGTTGGCTGGGGGAGCTGGGGATCTGGGGAGGAGGGGGGTGGGTGAGGTGGGAGTGGGAAGTTGGGGGTGGGTGAGGTGGGAGCAGGGAGTGGGGCTAGTTGGCTGGGGGAGCTGGGGATCCGGGGAGGAGGGGGGTGGGTGAGGTGGGAGTGGGGAGTTGGGGGTGGGGGAGGTGGGAGCAGGGAGTGGGGCTAGTTGGCTGGGGGAGCTGGGGATCCGGGGAGGAGGGGGGTGGGTGAGGTGGGAGTGGGAAGTTGGGGGTGGGTGAGGTGGGAGCAGGGAGTGGGGCTAGTTGGCTGGGGGAGCTGGGGATCCGGGGAGGAGGGGGGTGGGTGAGGTGGGAGTGGGGAGTTGGGGGTGGGGGAGGTGGGAGCAGGGAGTGGGGCTAGTTGGCTGGGGGAGCTGGGGATCCGGGGAGGAGGGGGGTGGGAAGGGACCTGGCAGCCGTGGCTCAGCTTAATTAGGATTCCAAATGTGCCCATTTATAGAACTGCCCCTTCGCTCTCCCTGGGTGTAGCCACCTCTGGGGAGGGATGTGGCACCTGGTAACCACCCACTATGCAGCATGTTAGGGCTGAAGGGCAGGGTGGAATGGCCCCAGTGGGAGTTTAACCCTGACTTGGGAAAGCTGCCAGGGGATCGTTAATGACTGCAGACATTTACAGCTCTGGTGTGCAGCTCCTTCAGCGCCCCATACAGCCCTGCTGGGGTATTGGGATCGGCACTGACTCCTGAGGTGAGGGCCCAGCACCATTGGGGCCAGCACAGTGCAGGGGGAGAAAACCTGCCTACTGAGTGGTGACTGGCACTGCGTCCGGCACTCCCTTGCCTTTCAGCTTGGGGGGTAAAACAGAGGCCCTAACCCCACTGGCACTTGTTAAAGATCTTGGGTGCTTTTTGCAAGGGTGCTGGCCTGGCTGAATTCTAGGATTATACCCACCTAGGGAATTCAATTCTGTCCATCTCCCCACCCCGCTGCTTTCTTTTGGATGCACCAGTTGAGCTCCCTCTCCTCCTCCTGTCCCAGTGGCTAGGTTCCACCCCAGCAGTGGCTGCATGTCAGTGGTGGGTGGAAATCTAATCTACCATTTTTTGTGTGTGTATTAACCATGGCCCTGTAAGTCAGAGGGACAGTGGCTGCTTTGTAAACGGGAAACACCATGCTAATTAGGGACCATCCCGTTCCTAATGGCTGCAGTAATAAACTGCTGGTTAATTAGCAGGTGCGGAGGATAGAGATTAATGGGAAGGGGCTGGGAGTAGCTAGAAGGAGGGGCAGGAGTGACACCATGGAATTCATGCTGGATAAAGGTCGCTCCTACAGCAGGGTTGGGAAGGGGGAACTAGTCAGCCCTACATTAAATGGGGGAGAAGCTAGGAACCGGTAATGCAGCTAGAGAGCATGGGATTGGGGGATCCCAGCGAGCGGGGCGGGAATGAGTATCAATTAATTTGGCAGCTGATAATATCCCAACAGACCTGAAGTGAAGGGGGGAACAATGGGCGTGACCCTCCCAGGATGGGGCCACAGACTGTGTTGTGGGGGTGGAGGGGGGGCTGGGATAAAAGCTACTGACTGCCTTTGGGGCAGTAATTACTGGAACTGCTGCAGGAGCAGCTAAATAGCAATCCAATGACCTCTGCTTTGGAGGGAGCTGAGCTTTATACTAAAGGACCCTGGCCCTTTGGAGCAAGGTGCTTTGTTCTGGGCTGCCTAGAGCCAGACTTCAGGAGAAAGGTGGGAAAGTCAAACCCATGAAAGAAAATAATTAGCTGGTGGAACTCACTGCTATGGGAAGTCATTGAGGCCTGAACTTAGTGAGGTTCAAACTTAGTGATGATTCTCTGGGTAAGGAAGAGAGCCAGAGTTGTTAGGTTATGACCAAAACCAAAGGCAAAACACCATGTTGGCCAGGAGATCGACAGTCCTGCTTCAGAGCCTGGGAGGAGACCTTGTGGGGACTGGGGGTGAGTTCTTACCCCTTCCTCTCTAGCAGCTGGCACTAGCCCTGTCCGAGATGGGATCCTGGGCTAGATGGGGTGTGTGGCTGATCCAGGTTGGTGATGCCCATGTCCCCTCCTCCCCATCTGTGTCTGTCCTGTCCATGCCTGATCTGGAGGCAGGAGCTCAGCAGTGTGACCACCTCTCTCTACATCCTCCAGGACTCACTGAGGAGATGTATTTTAGGGTCCCTCGTTATTCTGGGATTCTCCCCTGGGATTCGGGATGCTCTGTCATGGGGAGGGTCAGGACTCGGCCCTCTCTACACACACTGTTTGGGCCACCACCGGGGAGACAGCCCTTGCTTGATCAAAGCCACGTGGGGGTAGGGTGACCAGACATCCCGATATTGTCCCTACAAATTGTCCCGATATCTGCCGGCAGCGCTTTTTTATTTTGCTCCCCCCATGTGTCCCAATTTTTTCTTTCCCTCACCTGGTCCCCCTAGGTGGGGGTTCTAGAGCAGTGCTTCTCAACGACCAGTGCTAGGACCAGCACCAGTCCCTGAGATCTCCCTGACACGTTTGGAAGACAGCAAGCTTGTTCCTGGTACGAAAAAGGTTGAGCAGCACTGTTCTAGGAGAAGCAGCATGAGCATGCGAGGGGCCCATTCTGGGATAGAGGAGACGGAATAGGTCAGTTTCCTCTGTGGAGGCCGTTGACTCCAGGCTAAGCCTGCAGGCTAGGAAGAATGGGGGGCAATTTTGGGGAGCACCCCACCTGTCCCAGTAGCCGGGCAGGGTCATCTCTGGGAGAGGGAGCCCCCATACGCCAGGCTTTTGACACTAGCTGGAACTCTCTTTCTGCATTTCATGGGGGCTCCCCATCCCTGCCGTGGGGAGCAGGCTCACCGGGCTCTGTAGGGAGCTAAGATTTGGGGCATGACAGTCTGTTGGCCAGGAGCCAGGCCCCCACCCCTTTGGCTTGCCAGGCTCCAGATCCGAGCCATCCCTGCGGAGGGATTAGGCTACCTGGCTCTGGATGGAGCATGATGGTTTGTCTGCCGGGAGCCGCTCACCAGGCCCCAGATCTGAGCTGTCCCTGACCCCGGCAATGTCTGTCCTGAGGCAGCTGTTGAAGGACACTTTGGGAGGCAGGAAGGGAGGAATCCAGAACCCTGAGCGGCGCCTGACGACACAGGAGCTGGAGGCCTACATGTTCAGCTTCTCCAAGCCCGGAGCGCTGACGCCACCCCTCGATTACTACAGGAACATGCTCAGGTAGGGCCCCTGCCCCTCCATGGAGCTCACCCCAGTGCAGCACACTGAACCCAGTGAGTTGCCCCTCTGATGCTGGGGAGCTGGGACGGGTGAGGGCACACGTGCTGGGCTGGGAGGAGCAGGAGGGGGAAGTGGCTGCTGCAGCCCCACTGGCTGCCCGAGCAGCCCTGCAGGGAATGAGTGGAGGGGCTAGTGGGTGGCAGCCCCGAGGCAGGGAAGGGATGTGCTGGGGCTTGCACAGGACTGTAGGATCCCATTCCACCCCGTGCTTCCCTGACACTGCCCAGAGCCAAGGGCCGGGGGATCTGTCTGCACTGGGAGCTGCGGCCCCTCTCTGCTCCCAGAACCAAATCTGTGGTGTAGTCGCCCCTGGCAGAGTCTGGTGCTGCCAGGCAGGGCCGGCTCCAGGGTTTTGGCCGCCCCAAGCAGCCAAAAAAAAAAGCCGCGATCGCCATCTGCGGCGGCAATTCGGTGGAAGGTCCTTCGCTCCGAGCGGGAGTGAGGGACCGTCCGCCGAATTGCCGCCGAATAGCTGGACCTGCTGCCCCACTCCGGAGTGGCCGCCCCAAGCACCTGCTTGCCAAGCTGGTGCCTGGAGCCGGCCCTGCTGCCAGGGGTAACTATGGGCATGTTGACACTACAAACTTAGGTTGACCTATGTTAGGTTGACTTACAGCCACCGCAGATTCGTATCCACACTACCCTCCTTACCAGCACGATTCCACCGACTTAAGTGGGGCAGTGCAGGAGGC
This sequence comes from Emys orbicularis, assembly GCF_028017835.1. Lineage (NCBI taxonomy): Eukaryota > Metazoa > Chordata > Testudines > Emydidae > Emys > Emys orbicularis. The sequence continues at coordinate 10,299,914 of NC_088701.1, forward strand.
TGAGAGCCAGGGCTCTCAGCTCTGTGCGTGGCTGCCCCCCACCCTTCCCTGGGCTCTCAACTCCCAGATACCCACTGCTGGGAGCCCTGATGCCCCTCCCCCCCACGGCTCCCCACGGGGAACTCCGCACCCAGAGCCTGGGCGGCTGCCAGGCTCCTGATGGGGAGCCAGGAACTGGGAGTCCGAGGGCAGCCGGGCTCTAGCTGGAGCCCTACACCCACCCCAGGGTGACAGCCTGAACTGTGAGCTGGGCTCTAAGAGGGAGCCGTGAAATTAACAAAAATGACATCCAATAGCTGATGTTGGATGACACGGACGCTGTGTCACCCTATCTACACTGACATAAGCCCTAAGCCTCTTGTGGAGGTGGAGTAGTTATGTCAGAGGAGTAGTGCACTTACATCAGCAGGAGCAAGGCTGTAGTGTTACTCCTGGGGAAATTCTGCGCCACTGCGTGTGCGCAGAATTCATGTTCCCTGCAGATTTCTTTGCTTCCCTGCAGAAAAATGATTTTCTGGCAGGGAAGCAAAGGGAAGCTCCAAGAGCAGTCACGCACCACTCCCTAGCTGCGCAGGTACATCATTTCAGGCATCCGGAGTAGCCAGTGGAGAGGTAAATCACCATAGGGCTGGGAACACCCCGGCCAGTGGCTCCTACCCTGAGCTGGGATTAGCTGCTAGTCCCGGCTGGGCTGGAGGCAGGAGGGGACGGGACTTCCTCTTCCCCTGCAAGGAGTGCTGGGGCTGTGTCAGACCCACCCCCAGAAACCTCCCTCAGCTGCAGGAAGCTCAGCATCCTCCCCTGCTTCCGGCCCCCATCGTTCCTAAACTGTGGGGACGGGGGGCAGTGTACAGGGAGCTGCTCTCCCATCCACTCAACCCCTGTGCATATGGACCTCCCATACCCAGACACCCCTGCCAAGCTTCACCCCGTACACCCAGAACCTCCATGCCCGAACCCCAACACCACTGAACCTCAACCCCTGCATCTGCAGCCCCCTGCACCCAGACCCCCTGCCTCCAATCACCCCCCACTGAGCTCTCTACACTCAAACCCCCATCCTGATGAGCCCCACCCCCTGCACCACCCTGAGCTCCCACATCCAGACCCCCAGGCCACTGACCCCCACCTAGCTGCACCCAGACCCCCGTGCTGGGCCCCAACCCCTTTCACCTGGAAGCCCCTGCAGAGTCCCATTGCACCCCCCCCAACGAGCCTCTGTGCATCAGATTCCCTCATACCTAGACCCCACACTGAGCTGCCTGCATCCAGATTGTCCCACACAGAATCCAAAACCCCAACACTGAGCCCCTCCACACTTTGATCCTCCCTGGTTGAGCCTGCCTACCCCAGACCTGGTGTGCCTGGTGCAGAGGGCCAGGGCCCCAGTGTGTTTCTGGAGTAGGCCCAGGCCTTGTGCTGTGTCAGGATTGGGTGCAGCCTCACCACTGAGTCTGTGTTCCTGGGGGTGGGGGTGGGGAGGCTGTAGGGTGATCTCCCATCTTCGTACAGCCATCGGCCTGTGCTCCCCACTGCCATGCTGGAGCCTCTGCATTTATTTATTGACAAATAAAACTTGCAGAATTAATTTTTTGGTGCAGAATGCCCTCAGGAGTAGTAGGGTGGACACTGATATAGCTAGGTCGATGTAAGGCAGCTTACGTCTACCTAACTGTGTAGTGTAGACCAGGCCTTAGTCAGGTGCTGCCAGGCCTGTGAGTGGCAAGACAAACCCCCAGGCTCTCGCTGGGGTAGCAGGTCTAACTATGGAGTTCTGGGAAGGAAGGTGCAGTCAGGCAGCTGCCCCAGAGGCTGTGCCACCCCCCATCAGCACTAAGGTAACCTGAATGCCCTCCCCCGTATTCCGCTTACCCTCCTGTCTTTGCCCACCATCCCTGTGCTGTGAGGGGGCTCTGTGCCCACTGCCCCGGGCAAGTGGTCACCTCTCTCTCCCCCTCCCTGCAGCAGGAGCTCCATGCAGTGCAAGGACGTGCTGGTGCCCACGCTGGTGATCTGGGGGGAGAAGGACGTGTACCTGGAGGCTGGGATGATCCCCCTCCTGGAGCAGTATGTGCGCAAGCGCTGCCGCGTGCGGCGCATCCCAGAGGCCAGCCACTTTGTCAGCGAGGACCAGCCCGACAAGGTCAATCAGCTGATCTGGAGCTTCCTGCGGGAGAGTGACTGAGCGGGGCTGGTGCCATGCCTGGGCCCCATTTACTGGCTTGGGTGTGGCAAGGCAGGGACCTGATCCTGGCAAACCAGCCCCGGACCCTCCACTGGGCCAAGCCCCCCTCCTCCCCCCCGCACTAATTGGTCTTGTGCCTGGGGTACCATCCCTCCAGCAGCAGGTCACCCCTCCAGATCCTGCCTGAGCCCTCCTGCAGAGAGGAGCCCTGAACTCCCAGACGTATAGGTAGGGCCCTACCAAATTCACGGTCCATTTTGGTCAATTTCAGAGTCATAGGATTTAAAAAAAAAAAAAATTCATGATTTCAGCTATTTGCATCAGGGTGTTGTAACTGTATGGGTCCTGACCCAAAAGGGAGTTGTCGGAGGGTTGCAAGGTTATTGTGTGTGGGGTTGCGGTACTGCTATCCTTCCTATTGGGCTGTTGCTGCCGACGGCGCTGCCTTCAGAGCTGGGCAGCTGGCGAGCAGCAGCTGCTGGCCAGGAGCCCAGCTCTGAAGGCAGAGCTGCCGTCAGCAGTAGCACAGAAGGATGGGATGGTATTGCCACCCTTACTTCTGTGCTGCTCCCTGCAGAGCTGGGCCCTCAGTCAGCAGCCGCCACTCTCCAGCCGCCCGACTCTGAAGGCAGCAGCACAGAAATAAGGGTGGCAGGGTCTGGTATTGCCACCCTTACTTCTGCGCTGCTGCAGGTGGGGCACTGCCTTAAGAGCTGGGCGCCCGGCCAACGGCTGCCTCTCTCCGGCCACCCAGCTCTGAAGACAGCGCAGAAGGAAGGGTGGCAATACAGTTTTAATCTGGAATCGCCCTGAATATGGACATTGGACTAGAACCCCGTGGACTAATTCTGAAAGAACTCTTTGCAACTACAAAGCTCACCATCTCTACTCTGAATTTAATCTCAAGAACTGTACTCGTGTCTGATCTTTTATGCTGATCTTTTAACCAATTCCCTCTCTCTTTTCTTTTAATACATTTTAGTGTAGTTTAGAAGAATTGGCTGGAAGGGTGTATTTGGGTAAGATCTGGAATATTCATTAACCCGGGAGGTAATGTATCTGATTCTTTAGGATTGGTAGAACTTTCTGATATGATGAATAAGATTTTCATTGATCCTCCTCCTATTTGACTTGGGTGTCTGGGTGGAGGCCTGAGGCTGGGTTGCTTTAAGGGAACTGTGCTGTTAGTTTCTGGGTAACCAGTGGGGTACAACAGAAGCTGTTTTGCGCTGACTTGGTAAATCTAAGTATTGGAATATCCACCAGCTTTGGGGATTGTCTGCCCCATTCTTTGTAGCTCACCTTAATTGAGTGACCTCAGTGCAGGCTCCCCTGGGACTCTGGTCACAATGGTCTTTAGCTCTGTTGTTCCTGGCAGGTGGGAGCCCCTGCTCAGTGCCTGGAGCCAGGGTTTCACTGCAGTGGTGCCGGGGCGGTGGGGGGAGCTTAGCGCTGACCTCGCTAGAAAGGATGGCTGGGGGCAAGCAGCTCTTTTCTGCTGTGGATTCCCCACACTTACCGTTCCCCTTAGTGACTCCCTGTGCTCTGCTCACCATGCATATGGCTGGAGCTCAGGGTGCCTCTCTGCCAGGGATGGGCCCCTTAGCGCCTGGACTGTAAATCCATTTGCAGAGGGTAGTGGCCCGTGGATAGAAAGTGCTGCCTTATGGTCCCAGTGCTCTGAGTGTGTTTAATAAATGACATTTGGGACAGAAACCTCCCTGGTGTGGGCTGTTCACCAGCCGGCAGGTGTGGCCGGCCTTGGACAAGGGATCTGCACCTCGGGAAGCGTCCCAGGACTAGTCAGAGATCTGTGTTTACTGTGTGAGTTAGGGCTGCCCTGAACGTGCCTGTGTGGGGCTGTGCTTCCTCCCCCCTCCCCGCCCCAGGCTGCCCCTGCTTGCAGAGAGGCTGCAGTTCCCAGCTGGGATTGCTGACGGCCAGGGATCTGGTAAATGGGCGTGTGGATGCCTCTGGGGCTGACTGGGTAAGTAGGGGGCAGCAGCCCAGCTTACAGCCACTGACCTCTTACAGCATGTACTTGTAGAGGTAAAGCTGTGCCTGCTTCCTCCCAAGTGGCTGGCGGGGGACAGGAGACCACCTGGGCTGCCCCACTTGCTTGTTGTCCGAATTGCTAGGGCCCCAGCCTCCCGCCACGGAAGCCGGCCCTGAGCAGGGGGGAGTTGGCTGTTGCTGCCCCAGCCCAGTAAAACGGCTCACTTTTGCTTTTCCATCAGCTGCTGCACAGAGCTCCCCTGTCCCCAAGGCTGGGCCCCTCACTGGGGTATCTGGGCATATCACAGACACCCCTGGGTTTAAGAGGGAAGAAGCTTCCTTATCCCCATTGTACAGAGAGGGGAAGGGACTCGCCTAAGGCTGTGCAGAGTCTGTGGCAGAATGAATCCAGGTGGCCTGGCCCAGCACCAGAACCACAGATCAGCCTCCTGCTTAAAGTGCCCAGGGCTAGAAAGAGACCTCAGCAGGGGAGGCCTGGCCTGCCTTCTCCCCAGCACAGCCACACCCCTCTGCCCCAGCTCCAGTCACCTCTGCCGCTGGAGGCTCTCCTTTCCCAGCCCTGGCTGGAGTTGCATTGCACACTGGAGGCTCAGAGAGGTTAGGGCCAGAACGAGCAGCCTCCCCCACAAAGGGGCTGAGTTGTCTGACAGCTCAGCAGGAGCATGGGGCAGAGGCTAGGCTAGAACCCAGGGCACATAGCTCCTAGGCCAGGACCTTATCCACGGACCCCTCCTTGGGCAGGCCTGCAGCCCCTTCTCCCAGGCCCCTTCCTTTGCTAGTAGGGATGGCCAGTGTCTCTGCTGATGGCACAGGCTGGGCACAGGAGAAGCAGCTGGCTCTGGAGTAGCCAGCGTCCAAAGCAGCCGGGTTCTCTGGATTCATCCCTGTGCTCCAGACCCAGGGGTGGCCCTAGACTAGCTGCCAGCAACTGGCATCCTAGGAGAACCATGCAATCGGCGCCCCAAACCCCAAGGGCAGATCTAGGCTGAGGTTTTTGGTAAACTGGGAAACATTTTGCCCCTTTTTTCCTTTTAATGTTTTTTAAGCTTTAAACAGAGGCTTAATTATTCGGTTTGTCTGTCCATCTGTCCAACCAATGTTTCTGAGATCAGATAAAATAGAGACACGAAATTTTCAGAATAGATTTGTACATGACAGCTAGATGATGTTTCAGTCTGATTTCAAATAAAATGCATTAAAAAATGTTGTTTATAATTTTTATAATTACAAATCCAAAATCATCCATTACGCTATACTGCTTTAACTGTCATTTCCACCACATCCAATATAGAAAGAAATAAGAAAACTCTTCAATGAACTTTAACCTGTATTTACAAAACACTCCAAATAAAAAACACTCTGTGCTCTTAAAACATGACTTTTCTTGCTTTAAGTTTTGAAAATTCAGTCTCTAGTTCTTTTAGATCAAGTTTTCCAGCTATTTCATGCTCTATTGACATTGTGGCAAGTCCAACAAGTCTCTCTTGCACCATTGTTGAACGCAGATATGTTTTTATCCATTTTAACTTTGAGAAGTTACGTTCCCCACTAGCTACGGAAACTGGCAAAGTTAAAAGAATGCGTAGAGCTATAAAAATGTTTGGAAAATTGTGAGTTTATTTTCACAAACAAACTTCAGAATTTCTTCAGGAGTGGAATGTTTCTTAAGTCGTCTTGAAAAAGCCTGAACCTCACTACACAAATCTGTAGCATCAATGTCTTTTGAATTTTCATGAGTCAATGCCGACTCCAGTTTTATACAAAATTCTCTTATCTGTTTTGCTGTTTTCTTTTGCAATCTGTGGATATCATATAGAAAGCCAAATACTGACTCTAGCTGCCGCATTTGTTGAAATCTTTCGTCAACCAAGTGAACAGCAGTATCAAGGACTCCAAAGTAGAAATTCACTTTGAACCTTTGTTTTGGGTTCTGAATGGGTGTGTCTCGTCCTTCATACAAAAACTGCTGTTTCTTTTGCTGAATGTGAACTGGCTCTGGTTCAAATTCTGTCAGAAAGTCTATTTCTTCAGCAAGCTCAAGAGCATCTCCCAGTGTTCTTTTGAACCCTTCAGCACTTCTGAATATTTTTAGTTTGCAGCAGTTTTTGAATAGCAGAATGTAGGTTCAAGTTCTTTTCCTGAATCCTCTTAGTAGTGAGGTTAATCTCGAAAAGGATATTATACCACAAAATGAGTGAAGTCACAAATTTGAACTTGGAAAGGCCATTTGCAAGAGCTTCTGCATCTGAACGTGCAGTATTGCCAGATGATCCAGTAAAGGTAGTATCATCAGAAATTTCAATTAGGGTATCATTAATGTTTCCAAGTTCATAGCATCAATGCGACTCTCCTATCTTGTCTGACTAAGTGGTTTCACAGTTAGAGAATTCACATGGCGAGTCAGAATCTCCCAACGGCATGTTGAGCCTGAGAAAAACACAAACACATTGCACCAGGTCAAAGAAACTGCTTGCCTCCAAACAGCATCTAGCAGCATCACTGCCAACCAAATTCAGAGAGTGCTCACTGCAAGGAACGAATAAGGCCCTAGGATTGATTTCCATCATTCTCCTTTGCACATCACTGTCTTTACCCTTCATATTACTCCCATTATCATAGCCTTGGCCATGTAAGTTTTCAACAGATGACATAGTTTCAAGCTCTTGTAGAATAATTTCAGTCATAAATGCTCCAGTTGTCTCCTTCAGTGGTATGAAACCCAAAAAATGTTCCTTTATGAGCACTTCAACATTATCTTCATCTGCAGACTTTTCCATATCCACAAAATGAATGATCATCGTCATTTGTTCAACATAACTCACATCTGGTGTACAGTCCAGTATTATTGAAAAGTATTTTGCAGAATGGGCAGCTTCTACAATTTTCTTTTTAATGGCATTTGCTAGGATTTGAATCAGTTCATTCTGCGTATTTTTTCCTAAGTAATGAACCTCTGTTTCATGATCAGTTATTTTACGTAGATGCTCCTTCATGACTGGATCAAACAAAGCTAGGTATTCAACAAATTTTAAAAAGTTTCCCTTACCCGGAATTTTTTCTTTTCTGCCGCGGAATGCTAAATTTTGCCCATCGAGAACTCTCACTAAAGCAATCAGACTCTCTAATATTTGTTGCCAATATTTTTTTCTTTGATCACGCATAAATTTTCTTTGATAGTTTTTCCTTTTTTCAATTGTAATTCAAGTTCTTTCCAATTTTGCAGCCAAAGCAAAACAGAGTCCTTCAACATTGAATATTGTAACCAGTTTCGATGAATTTCTTCCCTATTAATGAGTTTCCTCTTGTAATGCTGAGCAGAAAAATTTCTTTTATTTCCATCCTTCGGGAAGGGAAATTCATGAACTTGTTCGGGTCCATGTTCCATGAGAATTTTCCGCACACTGTCAGCACATCTGGGCCATGAAGCTAGGTCCCCATACTGTAACTTGTTTGTAACTTCCTCATCCTTTCTTCATTCTACTTCATTTACTTCAATTTCTGCATGTGTCTCTGAAGGTGAATAAATTTTCTCCACTTCCATATCAGTCTGATGCTGTGACATAGTTTCAAGCTCTTGTAGAATAATTTCAGTCATAAATGCTCCAGTTGTCTCCTTCTCCTTCACCGGTATGAAACCCAAAAAATGTTCCTTTATGAGCACTTCAACATTATCTTCATCTGCAGACTTTTCCATATCCACAAAATGAATGATCGTCATTTGTTCAACATAACTCACATCTGGTGTACAGTCCAGTATTATTGAAAAGTAATACTTTTCATCTAGAAGTAAGTTTCCATCATCTTGAGTTTCCAAACTGCTTTTTTGTGGATGTGAGCTACCCTCATCTCGAAGTAATATACCTTCATCTTGATGTTCCAAACAACTGCTTCCATGCAGATGTGAGCTAACCTCCTCTCCAAGTAAAATTCCTTCATCTGGATGCTGTGAACTACTTCCATCTTTATTTGGATTAAAGAGAAGATATTTCAGGAAGGATCCCTGCTGTTTTGCTTGGTCCTTTTCCTTCTCGGCCTTTTGTTTACGATACTCAGCGCTTGAGGGTTTTCTTTTTCCTCTTTCTGCCATGGGGCATTTGAATATTATTATGTACTGTGCTCCCGACTGCAAGCATTATAGCGTTAAGGATGGCTGACCCACCCACCACATGGTTGGTGATTTAAACCACATTGCAGCCATCCCAACACGTCTTTTCACTGCTTAAAGGTTCAATGATTAGTAACATATACTCACTTACCTATTAAAACAGTTAGTTACAGCATTTACGCGGAAACAAAATGACCATTTTCAACGTTATAACCCGACACCGGTTGTTTGGAAAGTAATCCCCTTCCTCACGGTTACCCGCTTGGAGTGTGATGTCATCACTTTTATAGTCTATTAAGCATTAATGCTGTTACTTTTCTTTTATGGATCTTATTTATTACATGTGAACCAGTTATAACAAAGAAAAGTTCATAATTATACAGCCCGATAATAACGCTAAGGTTTAATAACGCTTAAAGATACTCACGTTTTGGATTTATAATGCTGAAAGATGTTATTCTTTATTCTTTGGCACCAAGAAACACAGTTTTCCACAGTATCCACTGGATTCTTAACCATCTGCCTGTGATGTGTGTTAAAATGACCATTTGACATGTATCAACTTGCGATATCTCCGCTCTACGTGAATTTCTGGCTATGCGACCTTGATGTATATTCAAGTTAGGTGTCACTAACATTGCAGCTCTTGCCGCTGGCGGATGTGTTCATTGTGGCTGAGTTATTGTTTATCAAAATTGCGGAGTGGGTCATCTTGACCCTACGTTGCAAACTGAAAAAAAAATCACTACAATATTATTTATATTTGCAGTAAATACAAGATTTGACATATTAATAAATTCTCAGAAATGTAGAGAAATGAATTAGAATTCATGTTCCCTCTGTACACTCACAGGAATTGAAATAATGACATCTTCATTATTTTATTTGGGTTTTTTTTATCTCTTTATTTTTTTCCTTGAATTTGGTGCCCTATTTAACTTGGCACCCTAGGCAACCGCCTAGTTGGCCTCTATGGACGGGCCGCCCGTGTCCAGACCCCTCCACCAGGCACTTGGCAGCTCTTGGCCCTGCCACACTCTGTGCTAGAATCTGTCTGCTACACCAGCCGGGCCTTGGGGTGGGCTTGGAAGCAGTGGGGGGAGCCCTGTCCCCTGGAGGAAGGGGACATGTGGAGAGGGCTGGGGGGGGGGAATTCAGGAGGTTGGGGGGGCAGGGAGGCCTCTCACAGTCCATCTCCCACTGAGATCGGGCCCAGTTCCCAAGCAGGAGGAGTTAAGAGCCACCCATGGAGAATCAGGGTTCCTGTGGCTGGGCTTAGTGGGGGCTCTAGGGCAGAGCGCTGGGCACTAGAGCCAGCAAGGGCAGTGCAACGGGGGGTGGGAGTGAGGGGGAAGCTTTGTGCCCCAGGCTGGGCTGCTCTGGGTGGAGCCTTCGACTGTCTCAGGATTCATCTGTGATTCTATTTGGCGCCCCCATGTGGCTGGGCCAGACATTCTCCTGGGATGGACGAGGCCTGTACGCGATTCATGCACAGGGAGAGGCTGTGACACTCGGCCTGCTGCTGCAGGGAAACTGGAGAGTCCCAGCACTGGGGCCACCTTGTCCCAGCCCCCTTGAAATAGATCTGTGCTCGTCCCTCCAGCAGGGCGCGGTTTTCTCTCGCTGAGGCACACTCATCATTCGGCTGCTCTGCTCACCTTTCTTAGGCTAAAGCCTCCACCCTGCCTCCAAGAGCTGCCTGTGGAGCTCCCTGCTGGAACTGCAGCTCGTCCCCCTAGGGCCTGGTCTGCCGGGGGTGCCCCAATCCCAGCAGATGCTGGCATCCCCTGCTGCAGCTGGCCCAGCCCAAACCCTCGTGTAGACAGGCTCAGCTGCCCTTTACCCTGCATGGAATGGAGCTGTGCCTTCCCCCCGACACCCCACAGAATCTGCAGTGGGGCAGTGCTCACGTTGGAATTTGTGGCTCGCACTGGGGTTTGGGTGGGAGACGCGTCCAGATGCTTAAACTGCGGCTGCCATGCGTGTGCCCAGAGGCAGAAATGTAGGGGGATGTTAGGCGCCTGCAGTGCTCGGCAGCAGCCGAGTGGCAGCTTTGTGGATTGCAGGGGTACTTTAAACTGGGGTTTAGGCACCTAAGTCCCTTGGTGGCTCTGTACCTCAGAGCCCCACTGGACAGAGGGGGAAAACAGCTCTGCCCTGCCTCCCAGGGTGCGTGAGGATAAATGCAGGAATGAGTGGGAGGCGCCCAGCCTGTGATGGGACTGGATGAGGGGGGGCCTTGGATGGACAGACGGAGGAAAAGGCAGCCACTGCACTGGACCAGCACAGGCTCTCAAGGGCCCCCCGTTAGAACAAGTCGGTCCTAGCACAGGTCTTCAGGATGTATGCTCTGAGCGCTGGTTAACGAGGGACAATGGCAGAGCATTGGGGTCTCTCGGAGGAAGAACATGAATCACTGTGGAGGAAAATAGTGTACCTGCACCATGGCCCGGCCCAGCTGAGCTCCTAGGCCTCGGCCTCGCCCAGGGACTCGCTGCTCTGGGATGGCACAATTTGGCTCAGCCCCTGCTCTCCTGATGCACCTCATCCCTGGTGCCTTAAGGACAAAGGGGTTTCGCACCTGCTTGGAGGAACCCAGCTCTTCTCTGCTACGTCCTTTTCCCCCTTAGCTGCTCCTGTCCTCCCAGGAGCCAGAGGAGAGGCCAGTGGGCTGGGGAAGAAGAGTCCCAGCAGGGGGTAACAGCAGAGGGGAAGGGGACTGTGGGCTAAGCCAGGGCATGGAAAGGGAGCAAGGCAGGAGAGGCGTGGGCTGTCAGCTGGGGCAGGCGGAAGCCTAGCAGCAGGCTCCTGTGGGGAGTGGAGCCGGGGTCAGCTCCGACCTGCTGTGGGGTGAGAGTAGGGTGACCAGACAGCAAGTGTGAAAAATCGGGACAGGGGGTGGGAGGTAATAGGAGCCTATGTAAGAAAAAGCCCCAAATATTGGGACTGTCCCTATAAAATCGGGACATGCAGGGGCCCTGAACTCTGTCTCCGCCCCCTGTGAGGGATAGCTCAGTGGTTTGAGGATTGGCCTCCTAAACCCAGGGTTGTGAGTTCAATCCTTGAGGGGGCCATTTAGGGATATGGGGCAAAAATCTGTTGGATGATTTAATTGGGGATTGGTCCTGCTTTGAGCAGGGGGTTGGACTAGATGATCTCCTGAGGTCCCTTCTAACCCTGATATTCTATGATTCTATGTATGTCCAATGGGACTGAGACAGGGCAGGTCCCAGCCCCCTGGCAAGTGGGGTCCAGCTGGGGTGACCACATGTCCCAAATATATAGGTATAATCCTGATATTTGGGTCTTTGTCTTATATAGGTGCCTATTACCCACCTCCATCCTGATTTTGAGCCAGCTGCCCATGCCAATGTAGAGCAGTGCATGCTGGGAGCTCTGCAATGGGGACTGGGGATGGGGCTTCAGCCACTCCCTCATGCTGGGTTTGGAGATGGGGACAGGAGGGGCTGACCCGGGCTCTACCAGGGCAAGGGGAGAGGAGGAGAGGGAAGCCAAGCCTGCCTGGGCTGAGATCTGGCTGTGCTATTGCCCCCCTCACACACACTTCTGCTCTCACCCCTCACTGACGGCCACCGGGTTGTTCTCAGGCTGGGTGGGTGGAAGTTGAGCCACAGTCTTGGATGGGGGAGGGGGACTGTGCCCATCTCAGCATCGGGCCATGGCAACTTTCAGCCAGGTGCCCCAGCCCACGGTTTCCAGCAGCCAGGCAGCACAGGCCCATCCCGCTCCTGGCCAGGCAGGGCAGCAGCTGGATTCACCTGTTCTGGGCAGGGTGGCAGGAGGCCCAGCCACCTGTCTGGCATTCCGAGGCAGACAGCAAGGAGACGGGTACCTGCCTGGCTGAGCTCTGGCACCTGCCCATGTGGCAGCCTAGCTCTAGAGGCACAAGGGGCTGCACGGTGCCATTGCCTAGCGAGGGCGCAGCACCGAGCCCGTGCAGCTGTTCCTGGCTCCGCTGGCAGGAAGTGGTGACTGTGGGGCCACCCAGGCTGACACCACTCAGCCAGCGACTGCCCTCACTCCCCCCAAGTGCCAGCCATTTCTGCCTGGAGCCCACAACCCAGGTGAGGGGGGCAGAGCTGGCTTTGCAGAGACTCTACTGGGAGCCAACGGGGGGGCCCAGCCTAACTGCCTGCCCGCCCAGGCGCATGCCGCCCGGTCCACAGGGCTCGGCCCTGTCCGGTTCCAACAGCCCCAATATCAGGGCTCCTGGTCCTGCCCTGGAAACAGGATTCCCAGAGAGCCACTCCCTATTCGGCCTGCCTTGCCCCCCTGAGCAGCCCCCACACCCAGATCTCACACTGCAGTCAGATGCAGGAAGGAAATTGAAGTGATTCACAAAGAAGGGCATTACTGGGCTCAGGGACAGCAGAGTCTAGTGGTTAGAGCAGGGGGGCACTGGCAGTCAGGGCACCTCAGTTCTATCCTTGGGTCTGGGAGCATGCAGGGTCTAGTGAGTTACAGAAGGAGAGGCTAGAAGCCAGGACTCCTGGGTTCTAGTCCCAGGTTGGGGAAAAGACTGGTTTTGAGTGATTGGTGGGTCTGGGAGCCAGGACTCCCAAGTTCCATTCCCAGCTGTGCTCCTGACATGTGGTGCGCCTTTTGGTCTCAGCAGTTCGCTGCTATTGGAGGCCTCGCTAAGTTGTTTCCATTCGGAGGAGAAATTGAGGTGGAGTCCAGTATTTCTGCAGTACAGTCCTGTTTATTTACAAAGCACGAACAGAGACCATTCCCCAACCACTTTCCTTGATCAGAAATCCAAGTCTGCCTTTCCAGCCAGTCCCATGTGCAAAAAACATCCCTGCTGGCTTCCTTCCAAGGCCCAGGTCCCTGAGCCCCGCTGGCTGGGGCTGAAGCCTGAGCGATGTAGATTTGTGGGGGCCCCTTGGCATGGGGCCCCAGGCAATTGCCCTGCTTGCTACCCTCTACTGCCGGTCCTGACTTGTACATGCAGAAAACCAGTTCTTGTGGCCCAGGTGGGCTGTCGAGGTTTTATAGCAGGTTGGTGGGGGAGGGGAGCAGGGGTGCTCGGAAAGAAAACGGTTGAGAACCTCTGCCCTGTTCCACACACTGAACCACAACAAACGTGACCTCAAACACAAGTTCAGCTCCCGCCCTGCTCCCCCCGCAACAAGTCACCACGAGCCCCCCATTGCACAGCCCCACCACAATGCAATGGGATCCCCCCGCCCCACGCTCTGCGCCTGGCTCGTGGGGATTTCGGGGGCAGGAGGCCGCGCCCGCAGAGTGGGGGAAGGGCGACAAGGGAGCCGGGCGCCGGGCGCCGGCCGGGGGCACTGAGAGAAGCCGGCTCCGCGCTCCAGCTCCAGATTTCCCCGCGCGCCCAGGCTGGCTGGCGCAGGCTGCGGGAAAGTTACTTCTAGGCAATAAGGAGACAAAGCTGCAGCTTCAAACCGGGGCGGCGCAGACCCGCCACGAGGGCCCCGGGAACGCCAGGGCTCCCACCGCTATGGAAGCGGGGTGCCCCCCACCCCAGAAACTGCGCCAGACCCCCAACTCGGGGGGTTGCAGGTAGAGACCACCGGGGAGGAGGGGGCTCCCCTGGGACTCACAGCTGGCGCGATCCCCTCCCCGGTTCTCCAGACAGCAGTTACCAGAGCTGCCCCCCGACTGTCCGGCAGCACCCCCTCCCTTCAGCCTGCCCCCCCAATCTCACTGCACCCCCTCCCTTCAGCCTGCACCCCCAATCTCACTGCACCCCCTCCCCTCAGCCTGCACCTCCCAGTCCCACTGCATCCCCTCCCTTCAGCCTGCCCCCCAGTCCCACTGCACCCCCTCCCTTCAGCCTGCCCCCCAGTCTCACTGCACCCCCTCCCTTCAGCCTGCACCTCCCAGTCCCACTGCACCCCCTCCCTTCAGCCTGCCCCCCAGTCTCACTGCACCTCCTCCCTTCAGCCTGCACCCCCCAGTCCCACTGCACCCCTCCCCTCAGCCTGCACCCCCAATCTCACTGCACCCCCTCCCCTCAGCCTGCACCCCCAATCTCACTGCACCCCCTCCCTTCAGCCTGCCCCCCAGTCCCACTGCACCCCCTCCCTTCAGCCTGCCCCCCAGTCTCACTGCACCCCCTCCCTTCAGCCTGCACCCCCCAGTCCCACTGCACCCCTCCCCTCAGCCTGCACCCCCAATCTCACTGCACCCCCTCCCTTCAGCCTGCCCCCCAGTCCCACTGCACCCCCTCCCCTCAGCCTGCACCCCCAATCTCACTGCACCCCCTCCCCTCAGCCTGCACCCCCAATCTCACTGCACCCCCTCCCTTCAGCCTGCCCCCCAGTCTCACTGCACCCCTCCCTTCAGCCTGCACCCCCCAGTCCCACTGCACCCCTCCCCTCAGCCTGCACCCCCAATCTCACTGCACCCCCTCCCTTCAGCCTGCCCCCCAGTCCCACTGCACCCCCTCCCCAGAGACTGCACCCCCCAGTCCCACTGCACCCCCTCCCTTCAGCCTGCACCCCCAATCTCACTGCACCCCCTCCCCTTGGCCTGCATCCCCCAGTCCCACTGCACCCCCTCCCTTTGGCCTGCACCTCCCAGTCCCACTGCACCCCCTCCCTTCGGCAGTACCTCTGGGGAACCACCAGCTGCCTCCCGACTTTCCAAGATTCAGTTCGCCCTGAACCAGCCCATTCCCGGTACAGGAATCCCTTCTCCCACAGGAATTGCTCCCGGCGGTCCTCCTCCTGGGACCGTGCACTGCTGTGGCCGGCCAGGGCCCTCAGTTTCTCCAAGGAGGGATCCACCTGCAGCTCCATTTGGAATTCAGCTGCTGGGTCTGAGGATACAGCCCTGGCTGGTGGCGCCTCAGTTTCCCCACCTTGGGACGGAGGCTCCGGCCCAACCCTGTCGAGCCCTACCCTCGGCGCTTCAGCCCCCCGCTCAGGAGTTCCCGTGCCCTTCGCTGGCTCTGGCTCCGGGTAAGGACCAGGGCGCTCTGAATGCCATCCGGCCAGTTCTCCAAGTCATTACCCATTAGCACCTCGGTAGGCAGGTGATCGTGCACCCTGATCTCTTTGGGTCCCTCCTTAGCCCCCCCATTTCAGGTGTATCCTCGCTACAGGCACCTTGACGGGGGGCTCAAACACTCCCCTCAGGGTCAGGTAGGCATCAGGCACTAGCTGGTCTGGGTCCACCACCTCGGACCGCGCCAGCGTCACCTCTGCACCCGTGTCCCAGAACTCCTGGACGCTCCTTCCCCCCACCTCAATGGGGATGATGTGGAGATTGTCCCCCAGGGCCTGTCCCACGCTCACCCGGCGGATTGGGTACGGGTTCCCCTGCTGGCCTGGCCTGGTGATCCCCTCCCCCTGGCACAGCCCTCTCGACTGCAGCCCCCGGGCCCGGCGGTGCCCCCTCTCGGTGGGCTTCCACCCAGTTAACACCCCGCGGGTTCTGCTTGGCTGCCATTTCCTTCATCTTCAGGCACTGTGCCATCTTGTGCCCCTTTTGGCCACAGTAATTACATTTCAGGTCCCTCAAGTCCCACGACGGGGGTGGCCCCGCCCCGGCATTCCCGGGCACCCCTGAGTTGGGGTTCCTGGGGTCCCACCTTTGAGAGGTCTCTGGGTGACTCCCCTTATGAGTCCCTGATGTGGGTCTCCCTCCTGCCCCCGATCTGCTGTCCACAAACTCATCTGCCAGTGCCCCTGCACTGCGCAGATCTTTGGGCTTCCGGTCCACTAACCACATCTTTAGGTCCAGAGGGCAGATGTCATACAGCTGCTCCAACCCCACCAGGTTATACACGTCCTCTGCGGTAGTGGCCCCTGCGCCCTTCCCCCACTTGCGGAGATATTCCCGCAGCAGGTTGGCGACCTCCTTGTAAGAAACACCTGGGGTCTTGCGTACACCCTGGAATCATTTCCTGTACGCCTCGGGGGTCAGTTCAAACTTCAGCAGCAAAGCCTCTTTGAACAGGTCATAGTCCCCCTTCTCAACACCATCCATTTGGCTGAACGCCTGTATGGCTTTGGGACCCAGCAGGGGGGTCAGCCAGCGAAGCCTGTCTGCGCGGTCAATCTGGTTCAGTTCACAAGCCTTCTCACAGGCTGTGAGGTAGGCATCAATATCCCCCCCCCTTCGAACTGGGACAGCAGTTTGGTGTCTAGATTCCCCACACCACTGGCGGCTCGGGGCCCTTCCCCACTTACCCCCCGGCAGGCCCTCTTGGCCCGCCTCTCGTCCATCTCCAAGTCGTGCTTCCGCTGTTCTACACGGTCCACCAGCCTCCGCTCCTTTGCTTTCAGCTGCAGTTCCAGTCTCCTCTAGGGAGGAACCTGACTGGGGTCTCCCTGTACTGACTGGGGAGTCAGGTCTGACCCACTCCCGATCACTACACAGACTGCCCCCACGGCTACTCCCCAGCTCTCCGGGCACCCCGGGAGCCCCCCTGGGGTCTGGAGCCTGCACCTCAGACGGGTCATTCTCTACAAGCTGAGCAATCAGCCGCTCCTTAGTGAGCCTCCCCACGCTCAGCCCCCTCTCCCTGCACAGACGTGCCCGGTCGCTCTTACGGAGCTGGTTCTAGGCCATTTCCAGGCTGGTTCCGTTCAATACCCTCGTTCTATCACTGGCAGCCACTCACCGCAAAGCGCCGGCGCTCGCAGCCCATGTCTACAGGGTGCATCCACGAACAATCCCACTTCTGACACCACGTTGTCACGGACTCACAGATCGTGCCCACTCCTGGCCCCATGCAGTCCGTGGGGGTTCCCCTGTTAGTGATACAGCCCTTCGCGGGGGTACACTCTCTCTCGGGGTCAGGCCCCTCCACCTCCTGGAGCCGCACCTCTCGGAGCCTTAGCACACCTGTTTCTCGCTGTGGGCCCCCTCAGGGAGTCCACTCGCTCTGGACCCCTGGGCCTCCACCCCCAAAGGGGTTGATGCAACCCTGTTCTCTAGACCGGAGTGACTCTCAGCCAGCATAAAACAGGAGGGTTTATTGAGAGTTGAACACAGCATGGGAAGCTCTCAGGGCCTCAGGCCTGGCCTCCCTCAGCCCAGCACACCCCAGTCTCTCTGCACCCCGGTCGGCTCTGCCTGCTCCCCCTGCGCACAGGCCATGGCCCCTCCTGCCCTCTCCCAGCCCATCCCCTGCTCCCTTGGTGCCCCGGGGGCACATAGTCGTGCAGCCCACAAGGTGGGAGGGAGGCTTCAGGCCTGTGAGCTGTGCTATGCTGTGACGAAGTGGGGGCGTTTCTTGTTTTCAGTGGGGTTTCAATGGTTTGCATGTGGAGGGGGTGGGACTCAGTTTCCCTGGGTGTTACTGGTTTAACAAGGTGAGGGGAGAGGGAGTTTGTTGTTGCAGAGGACCAGAGAGAGAACTTGGGGCCCCAGCCATGGCCTGGAGGATGGATACCCCAGCGACCGGTGACCTGGCGACCTGGCGACCTGGTGACCCGGAGGCCCAGCTTAGGAGCTGCAGCCGGTTCTGGCCAGTGGGCGGACAATGGGCTGCAGAGTGAGGACCCAGTGACCTAACCAGCCGATTCCAGCCAGAGGACAGAAGAGGGGAGAGGAGGCCCCGGTTTACAACCCTGTTTCCCTGAAGAGAAGACAATGGACAGAGGCGGGGCTTGGGGGAGGTGATATCAGATGCCCAGCTGGGAAGCAGGGGGGCTCTGGGCTGGAGAGGGGGAGCCGAGGTTCCCACCGAGAGGCAGGGTGCCAGGCTGTGCTGGGAGGGGTGCAGGGAGCCAGGGCTGGGCCAGCACCCCAAGGCGGTGAAGGGGGATGAGATGGGGGCAGAAGGGGGATTTTCTTTAACCCTTTGCAGACTGGACAGACACAGCCTGGGGCTCAGTGGCTGGATCACATCCCCCCCAAAGCCGGTCGCTGGTAGCAGCCTCTGTGCGCCCCCCATCGCTGGCAGAGGGGTGACAGGAGGGGGAGGGGCTATGCCTTGGGTCCCAGGGAGGGGAGTTAGGAATGGCTGAGGCTGTACATAACGGAGTCTGACTCTTCCCCTATTCCATCAGTGGGGCGGTGGCCATGGGGCACAGAGGGCCACAACCCTAGATGGGAGCCTGGCCTGCCCCCTGCCCTAACAGCCAAGCAGCCTGGGGGTCCCGTCCCCTCTCCCGTCCCTCCCCAAGAACTGACAGCGCTGCCAAGAGTAGCGGGGAAGGTGCTTTATTGCGAAGAGCAGGTGGCTCTGGGGGCAGCGAGCTGTGGGGGGCAGAGTCTCTGCGGGGAGGGGGCTGCTTCTAGACCTCCTCAGGGGCCTCCTGGTCGAGGATTTGGACGTCATCCAGGAAGCTCTTGGGGTTTAGGATGTGACTGGAACCTGGGGGGGAGAGAGGTGGTTGGCAGCGGTGGGCACAGTGAGGCGGGCATGAGGCTGGCATCACCATCTCCCCCATCCTTGCAGCTGGACCCTGCTCTAGTGCAGGGGGGGAGGGGCTGTCTCCTGCCCCCCGCGGCCTGGCACCGCACCCCTCGTGCCGCTGTACCCTGCATGGCCAGGCAAGAATCCATGCGCTGACAGCGTTCCTCACCCTTGAGTCTTAGAGGGGTGTGTGCAGGGGGTGAGCCATAGCCCTATGGGTGTTACTGGGGGTGTCTGACTGGACCCTCACACATGGTCCCTGGGCAAGGAGAGGCCTGGGGAGCCAGGGACTAGGAGATCAGGTGTCTAGATACAGGCCATGCGTGGCTGAGGCAGGTGGGGCAAGCGCATCTGTTCCCAGGCCCCCGGGTGCGGGAGGACAGAGGGTGGCAGGGGCGCCCTGTGGGTGCTAGGCAGGCAGTTCTAGGGTCTCCCCCTCCCAGGGGGTCCCGACTGTCCCTGACCTGGGCATTCCAGCCACCTCTCCCCCCAGGACTCGCCCCACTCACCCATCACCACCTCCCACTCGCCCTTGGTGGCCCGGGTCACTTCGTAGGCGCAGCGCATCTCAGACATGGTCACCCCACCCAGCATGTAGATGATGAGGCGCGGGCCTGTCCGGTACTCGGCCGCTGGCTTGCTCTTGTGCCAATGCCCGAAGCGGGTGCTGGGGGAGAAAGGAGCAGTGTGGATACCAGGGGCTCGCTGAGGGAATGCCAGGCGGAGAGGTGGGCACTGCCCGAAGCGTGGGCTGGGGGGTAGACGGGCAGTGTAGATACCAGGGGCTCGCTGACGGAATGCCAGGCGGAGGGATGGGCACTGCCCGAAGCGGGGGCTGGGGGAGAAAGGAGCAGTGTGGATACCAGGGGCTCGCTGAGGGAAGGCCAGGCGGAGGGATGGGCACTGCCCAAAGCGGGGGCTGGGGGGTAGACGGGCAGTGTGGATACCAGGGGCTCGCTGAGGGAAGGCCAGGCGGAGGGGTGGGCACTGCCCGAAGTGGGGGCTGGGGGGAGAGGGGCAGTGTGGATACCAGGGGCTCGCTGAGGGAAGGACAGGCGGAGGGATGGGCACTGCCCGAAGCAGGGGCTGGGGGTGAGAGGGACTGTGTGGATACCAGGGGCTCGCTGAGGGAAGGCCAGGCGGAGGGATGGGCACTGCCCGAAGTGGGGGCTGGGGGTGAGAGGGACTGTGTGGATACCAGGGGCTCGCTGAGGGAAGGCCAGGAGGAGGGATGGGCACTGCCCGAAGTGGGGGCTGGGGGGAGAGGGGCTGTGTGGATACCAGGGGCTCGCTGAGGGAAGGCCAGGCGGAGGGATGGGCACTGCCCGAAGCGGGGGCTGGGGGTGAGAGGGACTGTGTGGATACCAGGGGCTCGCTGAGGGAAGGCCAGGCGGAGGGATGGGCACTGCCCGAAGTGGGGGCTGGGGGGAGAGGGGCTGTGTGGATACCAGGGGCTCACTGAGGGAATGCCAGGCGGAGGGGTGGGCACTGCCCGAAGCGGGGGCTGGGGGTGAGAGGGACTGTGTGGATACCAGGGGCTCGCTGAGGGAAGGCCAGGCGGAGGGGTGGGCACTGCCCGAAGTGGGGGCTGGGGGGAGAGGGGCAGTGTGGATACCAGGGGCTCGCTGAGGGAAGGCCAGGTGGAGGGATGGGCACTGCCCGAAGTGGAGGCTGGGGGGAGAGGGGCAGTGTGGATACCAGGGGCTCGCTGAGGGAAGGCCAGGCGGAGGGATGGGCACTGCCCGAAGCGGGGGCTGGGGGGAGAGGGGCAGTGTGGATACCAGGGGCTCGCTGAGGTAAGGCCAGATGGAAGGGCAGGGCCTGGAGGGGGATGGGGGGCAGGCCCTGCCCAAGGCAGTGGGACAGGAGTCCCAAAGGAGGCAAGAGGGAGTAGGGGAGGGTGGCACCTGCCCTGGGCTGGGGGTGCTGTCTAAAGCTCAGCCAGTCCCTTTCCTCCATCCTGAGCCCTGGTGTGTTGAGGGCCTGCTGGGGTGTGGGGACATGGTGAGATGGGTCCAGGGCTCCAGGCTCTTGGACACCCCCTCCCCCGTAGAGGGCAGGGTCCTGGCCACACACTCCCAGGCACAGAGGCTCCTACACCCGGGGGGGTGGGGGGGTGTCAGGGCTCTGCCCCCCACAGCCCAGCCGGGCTCAGCCTTACCTGACAGCAGCCTGAGAGCTGGTGGTAGGGACCACGTCTGACATGAAGGGCCACAACTTGGTGTCCAATTTCTCCTCAATGATGTCCTGGACAGGGGGAGGGGGGAAGAGGACAGGTCAGCAGGGGCTAAGCAGCAGGAACCTTGGACCTGGTGGCCAAGCCAGGCCCCATTCGGGGGAGGGGCTGGGACGGCTCCTCCCTGAATGATTGACAGTCCCTGTGGGAGCAGCCTGGGGCCCCCTTTCTGGGGTGGGACATGGGAAGCCAGCAAAAAGCACGTTGACTCCTCCCGTGATGCCCCCCATCTCCCCCACCTCCCCCTCAGCTGCTCAGTGCCCTGCTGTGAACTCCCCACCCATCCACCGTTATGGGGAGGGCAGAGACCTCCTGCAGCCAGATCCAGGGCCCCTCACTTGGGGGAGGAGGGAGGCAGGGGGCTGCCCTCAGTGCCCCTTCCCTGCTGCGGGCAGATCCAGGCCCTGCCTCTTGCCCCATGAGGTGTGTCCCAGCCACGCAGGGGGCCCAGGCTATGATACATCCTAATACCACATAATAGGGGCTTTTACATTAATCCGCTGCGTTGACTTGTACAGGGAGGCTTAAGGCCTGCCGAGCTGCGGCTAGCACGGGGGTGGGGGGTGGGGGGGTTGGATTAGGCACAGGATTGGGGCTACCACAACTGCCTGCCCCAAAATCCCACAGGAGGAACCATCACAGTGTTGGAGCAGGGGCCTGGGAGCCTCCCTCAGGTGTGGGGGGTTAATTCTTGGCCTGGAGGAGCCCCAAGGCAGTAGGCTGAAGGCAACTAAGTATGCCCCTCACCCCCTTGAAGAGTGCCCCACAGGGCAGGGGGATGAGGGGCTCAGCCCCCAGCAGGCATTGGGGGAAGGAGCGACCATGTCACCTCTCACAAGCTAAGCAGGTTTGGGCCCAGGCAGCGCTTGGATAGGAGACCTCTAAGGAAAAGCCAGTGGGTGCTGGGGGGTGCTAGTGAGTCAGCAGAGCTTTATGTCCCCAGTGCGGCGCTAGGGGGCACTGTACTGCCAGGAGCGGGCGGGGGGCTCTGCAGGGGGCGCTCTCCCCTGGCAGTCAGTGCTGGCCCCAGTGCGGCGCTAGGGGGCACTGTATTGCAGGGAGCGGGCGGGGGGCTCAGCAGGGGGGGCTCTCCCCGGTCAGTCAATGCTGGCCCCAGTGCGGCGATAGGGGGCGCTGTACTGCCAGGAGCAGGCGGAGGGCCCAGTAGGGGGCGCTCTCCCCTGGCAGTCAGTGCTGGCCCCAGTGCGGCGCTAGGGGGCGCTGTCCTGCAGGGAGTGGGCGGGGGGCTCAGCAGGGGGGGCTCTCCCCGGTCAGTCAGTGCTGGCCCCAATGCGGTGCTAGGCGGCGCTGTATTGCAGGGAGCGGGCGGGGGGCTCAGTAGGAGGCGCTCTCCCCTGGCAGTCAGTGCTGGCCCCAGTGCGGCGCTAGGGGGCGCTGTCCTGCAGGGAGCGGGCGGGGGGCTCAGCAGGGGGCTCTCTCCCCTGGCAGTCAATGCTGGCCCCAGTGCGGCGCTAGGGGGCGCTGTCCTGCAGGGAGCGGGCGGGGGGCTCAGTAGGGGGCGCTCTCCCCTGGCAGTCAGTGCTGGCCCCAGTGCGGCGCTAGGGGGCGCTGTATTGCAGGGAGCGGGCGGGGGGCTCTGTAGGGGGCGCTCTCCCCTGGCAGTCAGTGCTGGCCCCAGTGCGGCGCTAGGGGGCGCTGTCCTGCAGGGAGCAGGCGGGGGGCTCAGCAGGGGGTGCTCTCCCCGGTCAGTCAGTGCTGGCCCCAATGCAGTGCTAGGCGGCGCTGTATTGCAGGGAGCGGGCGGGGGGCTCAGTAGGGGGCGCTCTCCCCTGGCAGTCAGTGCTGGCCCCAGTGCGGCGCTAGGGGGCGCTGTCCTGCAGGGAGCGGGCGGGGGGCTCAGCAGGGGGCTCTCTCCCCTGGCAGTCAATGCTGGCCCCAGTGCGGCGCTAGGGGGCGCTGTCCTGCAGGGAGCGGGCGGGGGGCTCAGTAGGGGGCGCTCTCCCCTGGCAGTCAGTGCTGGCCCCAGTGCGGCGCTAGGGGGCGCTGTATTGCAGGGAGCGGGCGGGGGGCTCAGTAGGGGGCGCTCTCCCCTGGCAGTCAGTGCTGGCCCCAGTGCGGCGCTAGGGGGCGCTGTCCTGCAGGGAGCGGGCGGGGGGCTCAGTAGGGGGCGCTCTCCCCTGGCAGTCAGTGCTGGCCCCAGTGCGGCGCTAGGGGGCGCTGTATTGCAGGGAGCGGGCGGGGGGCTCTGCAGGGGGCGCTCTCCCCTGGCAGTCAGTGCTGGCCCCAGTGCGGCGATAGGGGGCGCTGTATTACAGGGAGCGGGCGGGGGGCTCAGCAGGGGGGGCTCTCCCCGGTCAGTCAGTGCTGGCCCCCGTGCGGCGCTAGGGGGCGCTGTACTGCCAGGAGCAGGCGGAGGGCCCAGTAGGGGGCGCTCTCCCCTGGCAGTCAGTGCTGGCCCCAGTGCGGCGCTAGGGGGCGCTGTCCTGCAGGGAGCGGGCGGGGGGCTCAGCAGGGGGCTCTCTCCCCTGGCAGTCAATGCTGGCCCCAGTGCGGCGCTAGGGGGCGCTGTCCTGCAGGGAGCGGGCAGAGGCTCAGTAGGGGGCGCTCTCCCCTGGCAGTCAGTGCTGGCCCCAGTGCGGCGCTAGGGGGCGCTGTATTGCAGGGAGCGGGTGGGGGGCTCAGTAGGGGGCGCTCTCCCCTGGCAGTCAGTGCTGGCCCCAGTGCGGCGCTAGGGGGCGCTGTCCTGCAGGGAGCGGGCGGGGGGCTCAGTAGGGGGCGCTCTCCCCTGGCAGTCAGTGCTGGCCCCAGTGCGGCGCTAGGGGGCGCTGTATTGCAGGGAGCGGGCGGGGGGCTCTGCAGGGGGCGCTCTCCCCTGGCAGTCAGTGCTGGCCCCAGTGCGGCGATAGGGGGCGCTGTATTGCAGGGAGCGGGCGGGGGGCTCAGCAGGGGGGGCTCTCCCCGGTCAGTCAGTGCTGGCCCCCGTGCGGCGCTAGGGGGCGCTGTACTGCCAAGAGCAGGCGGAGGGCCCAGTAGGGGGCGCTCTCCCCTGGCAGTCAGTGCTGGCCCCAGTGCGGCGCTAGGGGGCGCTGTCCTGCAGGGAGCGGGCGGGGGGCTCAGCAGGGGGCTCTCTCCCCTGGCAGTCAATGCTGGCCCCAGTGCGGCGCTAGGGGGCGCTGTCCTGCAGGGAGCGGGCGGGGGGCTCAGCAGGGGGCTCTCTCCCCTGGCAGTCAATGCTGGCCCCAGTGCGGCGCTAGGGGGCGCTGTCCTGCAGGGAGCGGGCAGGGGCTCAGTAGGGGGCGCTCTCCCCTGGCAGTCAGTGCTGGCCCCAGTGCGGCGCTAGGGGGCGCTGTATTGCAGGGAGCGGGCGGGGGGCTCAGTAGGGGGCGCTCTCCCCTGGCAGTCAGTGCTGGCCCCAGTGCGGCGCTAGGGGGTGCTGTCCTGCAGGGAGCGGGCGGGGGGCTCAGTAGGGGGCGCTCTCCCCTGGCAGTCAGTGCTGGCCCCAGTGCGGCGCTAGGGGGCGCTGTATTGCAGGGAGCGGGCGGGGGGCTCTGTAGGGGGCGCTCTCCCCTGGCAGTCAGTGCTGGCCCCAGTGCGGCGCTAGGGGGCGCTGTATTGCAGGGAGCGGGTGGGGGGCTCAGCATGGGGGGCTCTCCCCGGTCAGTCAGTGCTGGCCCCAGTGCGGCGCTAGGGGGCGCTGTACTGCCAGGAGCAGGCGGAGGGCCCAGTAGGGGGCGCTCTCCCTTGGCAGTCAGTGCTGGCCCCAGTGCGGCGCTAGGGGGCGCTGTCCTGCAGGGAGCGGACGGGGGGCTCAGCAGGGGGCTCTCTCCCCTGGCAGTCAATGCTGGCCCCAGTGCAGCGCTAGGGGGCGCTGTCCTGCAGGGAGCGGGCGGGGGGCTCAGTACGGGGCGCTCTCCCCTGGCAGTCAGTGCTGGCCCCAGTGCGGCGCTAGGGGGCGCTGTATTGCAGGGAGCGGGCGGGGGGCTCAGTAGGGGGCGCTCTCCCCTGGCAGTCAGTGCTGGCCCCAGTGCGGCGCTAGGGGGCGCTGTCCTGCAGGGAGCGGGCGGGGGGCTCAGTAGGGGGCGCTCTCCCCTGGCAGTCAGTGCTGGCCCCAGTGCGGCGCTAGGGGGCGCTGTATTGCAGGGAGCGGGCGGGGGGCTCTGCAGGGGGCGCTCTCCCCTGGCAGTCAGTGCTGGCCCCAGTGCGGCGCTAGGGGGCGCTGTATTGCAGGGAGCGGGTGGGGGGCTCAGCAGGGGGGGCTCTCCCCGGTCAGTCAGTGCTGGCCCCAGTGCGGCGCTAGGGGGCGCTGTACTGCCAGGAGCAGGCGGAGGGCCCAGTAGGGGGCGCTCTCCCTTGGCAGTCAGTGCTGGCCCCAGTGCGGCGCTAGGGGGCGCTGTCCTGCAGGGAGCGGACGGGGGGCTCAGCAGGGGGCTCGCTCCCCTGGCAGTCAATGCTGGCCCCAGTGCGGCGCTAGGGGGCGCTGTCCTGCAGGGAGCGGGCGGGGGGCTCAGTAGGGGGCGCTCTCCCCTGGCAGTCAGTGCTGGCCCCAGTGCGGCGCTAGGGGGCGCTGTCCTGCAGGGAGCGGGCGGAGGGCCCAGTAGGGGGCACTCTCCCCTGGCAGTCAGTGCTGGCCCCAGTGCGGCGCTAGGGGGCGCTGTCCTGCAGGGAGCGGGCGGAGGGCCCAGTAGGGGGCACTCTCCCCTGGCAGTCAGTGCTGGCCCCAGTGCGGCGGTAGGGGGCGCTGTCCTGCAGGGAGCAGGCGGGGGGCTCAGCAGGGGGCGCTCTCCCCTGGCAGTCAGTGCTGGCCCCAGTGCGGCGCTAGGGGGCGCTGTCCTGCAGGGAGCGGGCGGGGGGCTCAGTAGGGGGCGCTCTCCCCTGGCAGTCAGTGCTGGTGCCAGTGCGGTGCTAGGGGGCGCTGTACTGCCAGGAGCGGGCGGAGGGCCCAGTAGGGGGCGCTCTCCCCTGGCAGTCAGTGCTGGCCCCAGTGAGGTGCTAGGGGGCGCTGTACTGCAGGGAGCGGGCGGGGGGCTCAGCAGGGGGCTCTGTCCCCTGGCAGTCAATGCTGGCCCCAGTGCGGCGCTAGGGGGCGCTGTCCTGCAGGGAGCGGGCGGGGGGCTCAGTAGGGGGCGCTCTCCCCTGGCAGTCAGTGCTGGCCCCAGTGCGGCGCTAGGGGGCGCTGTCCTGCAGGGAGCGGGCGGGGGGCTCAGTAGGGGGCGCTCTCCCCTGGCAGTCAGTGCTGGCCCCAGTGCGGCGCTAGGGGGCGCTGTATTGCAGGGAGCGGGCGGGGGGCTCTGCAGGGGGCGCTCTCCCCTGGCAGTCAGTGCTGGCCCCAGTGCGGCGATAGGGGGCGCTGTATTGCAGGGAGCGGGTGGGGGGCTCAGCATGGGGGGCTCTCCCCGGTCAGTCAGTGCTGGCCCCAGTGCGGCGCTAGGGGGCGCTGTACTGCCAGGAGCAGGCGGAGGGCCCAGTAGGGGGCGCTCTCCCTTGGCAGTCAGTGCTGGCCCCAGTGCGGCGCTAGGGGGCGCTGTCCTGCAGGGAGCGGACGGGGGGCTCAGCAGGGGGCTCTCTCCCCTGGCAGTCAATGCTGGCCCCAGTGCAGCGCTAGGGGGCGCTGTCCTGCAGGGAGCGGGCGGGGGGCTCAGTAGGGGGCGCTCTCCCCTGGCAGTCAGTGCTGGCCCCAGTGCGGCGCTAGGGGGCGCTGTATTGCAGGGAGCGGGCGGGGGGCTCAGTAGGGGGCGCTCTCCCCTGGCAGTCAGTGCTGGCCCCAGTGCGGCGCTAGGGGGCGCTGTCCTGCAGGGAGCGGGCGGGGGGCTCAGTAGGGGGCGCTCTCCCCTGGCAGTCAGTGCTGGCCCCAGTGCGGCGCTAGGGGGCGCTGTATTGCAGGGAACGGGCGGGGGGCTCTGCAGGGGGCGCTCTCCCCTGGCAGTCAGTGCTGGCCCCAGTGCGGCGCTAGGGGGCGCTGTATTGCAGGGAGCGGGTGGGGGGCTCAGCAGGGGGGGCTCTCCCCGGTCAGTCAGTGCTGGCCCCAGTGCGGCGCTAGGGGGCGCTGTACTGCCAGGAGCAGGCGGAGGGCCCAGTAGGGGGCGCTCTCCCTTGGCAGTCAGTGCTGGCCCCAGTGCGGCGCTAGGGGGCGCTGTCCTGCAGGGAGCGGACGGGGGGCTCAGCAGGGGGCTCTCTCCCCTGGCAGTCAATGCTGGCCCCAGTGCGGCGCTAGGGGGCGCTGTCCTGCAGGGAGCGGGCGGGGGGCTCAGTAGGGGGCGCTCTCCCCTGGCAGTCAGTGCTGGCCCCAGTGCGGCGCTAGGGGGCGCTGTCCTGCAGGGAGCGGGCGGAGGGCCCAGTAGGGGGCACTCTCCCCTGGCAGTCAGTGCTGGCCCCAGTGCGGCGCTAGGGGGCGCTGTCCTGCAGGGAGCGGGCGGAGGGCCCAGTAGGGGGCACTCTCCCCTGGCAGTCAGTGCTGGCCCCAGTGCGGCGCTAGGGGGCGCTGTCCTGCAGGGAGCAGGCGGGGGGCTCAGCAGGGGGCGCTCTCCCCTGGCAGTCAGTGCTGGCCCCAGTGCGGCGCTAGGGGGCGCTGTCCTGCAGGGAGCGGGCGGGGGGCTCAGTAGGGGGCGCTCTCCCCTGGCAGTCAGTGCTGGCGCCAGTGCGGTGCTAGGGGGCGCTGTACTGCCAGGAGCGGGCGGAGGGCCCAGTAGGGGGCGCTCTCCCCTGGCAGTCAGTGCTGGCCCCAGTGCGGTGCTAGGGGGCGCTGTACTGCAGGGAGCGGGCGGGGGGCTCAGCAGGGGGCTCTCTCCCCTGGCAGTCAATGCTGGCCCCAGTGCGGCGCTAGGGGGCGCTGTCCTGCAGGGAGCGGGCGGGGGGCTCAGTAGGGGGCGCTCTCCCCTGGCAGTCAGTGCTGGCCCCAGTGCGGCGCTAGGGGGCGCTGTATTGCAGGGAGCGGGCGGGGGGCTCAGTAGGGGGCGCTCTCCCCTGGCAGTCAGTGCTGGCCCCAGTGCGGCGCTAGGGGGCGCTGTCCTGCAGGGAGCGGGCGGGGGGCTCAGTAGGGGGCGCTCTCCCCTGGCAGTCAGTGCTGGCCCCAGTGCGGCGCTAGGGGGCGCTGTATTGCAGGGAGCGGGCGGGGGGCTCTGCAGGGGGCGCTCTCCCCTGGCAGTCAGTGCTGGCCCCAGTGCGGCGATAGGGGGCGCTGTATTGCAGGGAGCGGGCGGGGGGCTCAGCAGGGGGGGCTCTCCCCGGTCAGTCAGTGCTGGCCCCCGTGCGGCGCTAGGGGGCGCTGTACTGCCAGGAGCAGGCGGAGGGCCCAGTAGGGGGCGCTCTCCCCTGGCAGTCAGTGCTGGCCCCAGTGCGGCGCTAGGGGGCGCTGTCCTGCAGGGAGCGGGCGGGGGGCTCAGCAGGGGGCTCTCTCCCCTGGCAGTCAATGCTGGCCCCAGTGCGGCGCTAGGGGGCGCTGTCCTGCAGGGAGCGGGCAGGGGCTCAGTAGGGGGCGCTCTCCCCTGGCAGTCAGTGCTGGCCCCAGTGCGGCGCTAGGGGGCGCTGTATTGCAGGGAGCGGGCGGGGGGCTCAGTAGGGGGCGCTCTCCCCTGGCAGTCAGTGCTGGCCCCAGTGCGGCGCTAGGGGGCGCTGTCCTGCAGGGAGCGGGCGGGGGGCTCAGTAGGGGGCGCTCTCCCCTGGCAGTCAGTGCTGGCCCCAGTGCGGCGCTAGGGGGCGCTGTATTGCAGGGAGCGGGCGGGGGGCTCTGCAGGGGGCGCTCTCCCCTGGCAGTCAGTGCTGGCCCCAGTGCGGCGATAGGGGGCGCTGTATTGCAGGGAGCGGGCGGGGGGCTCAGCAGGGGGGGCTCTCCCCGGTCAGTCAGTGCTGGCCCCCGTGCGGCGCTAGGGGGCGCTGTACTGCCAGGAGCAGGCGGAGGGCCCAGTAGGGGGCGCTCTCCCCTGGCAGTCAGTGCTGGCCCCAGTGCGGCGCTAGGGGGCGCTGTACTGCCAGGAGCAGGCGGAGGGCCCAGTAGGGGGCGCTCTCCCTTGGCAGTCAGTGCTGGCCCCAGTGCGGCGCTAGGGGGCGCTGTCCTGCAGGGAGCGGACGGGGGGCTCAGCAGGGGGCTCTCTCCCCTGGCAGTCAATGCTGGCCCCAGTGCAGCGCTAGGGGGCGCTGTCCTGCAGGGAGCGGGCGGGGGGCTCAGTAGGGGGCGCTCTCCCCTGGCAGTCAGTGCTGGCCCCAGTGCGGCGCTAGGGGGCGCTGTATTGCAGGGAGCGGGCGGGGGGCTCAGTAGGGGGCGCTCTCCCCTGGCAGTCAGTGCTGGCCCCAGTGCGGCGCTAGGGGGCGCTGTCCTGCAGGGAGCGGGCGGGGGGCTCAGTAGGGGGCGCTCTCCCCTGGCAGTCAGTGCTGGCCCCAGTGCGGCGCTAGGGGGCGCTGTATTGCAGGGAGCGGGCGGGGGGCTCTGCAGGGGGCGCTCTCCCCTGGCAGTCAGTGCTGGCCCCAGTGCGGCGCTAGGGGGCGCTGTATTGCAGGGAGCGGGTGGGGGGCTCAGCAGGGGGGGCTCTCCCCGGTCAGTCAGTGCTGGCCCCAGTGCGGCGCTAGGGGGCGCTGTACTGCCAGGAGCAGGCGGAGGGCCCAGTAGGGGGCGCTCTCCCTTGGCAGTCAGTGCTGGCCCCAGTGCGGCGCTAGGGGGCGCTGTCCTGCAGGGAGCGGACGGGGGGCTCAGCAGGGGGCTCTCTCCCCTGGCAGTCAATGCTGGCCCCAGTGCGGCGCTAGGGGGCGCTGTCCTGCAGGGAGCGGGCGGGGGGCTCAGTAGGGGGCGCTCTCCCCTGGCAGTCAGTGCTGGCCCCAGTGCGGCGCTAGGGGGCGCTGTCCTGCAGGGAGCGGGCGGAGGGCCCAGTAGGGGGCACTCTCCCCTGGCAGTCAGTGCTGGCCCCAGTGCGGGGCTAGGGGGCGCTGTCCTGCAGGGAGCAGGCGGGGGGCTCAGCAGGGGGCGCTCTCCCCTGGCAGTCAGTGCTGGCCCCAGTGCGGCGCTAGGGGGCGCTGTACTGCAGGGAGCGGGCGGGGGGCTCAGCAGGGGGCGCTCTCCCCTGGCAGTCAGTGCTGGCGCCAGTGCGGTGCTAGGGGGCGCTGTACTGCCAGGAGCGGGCGGAGGGCCCAGTAGGGGGCGCTCTCCCCTGGCAGTCAGTGCTGGCCCCAGTGCGGTGCTAGGGGGCGCTGTACTGCAGGGAGCGGGCGGGGGGCTCAGCAGGGGGCGCTCTCCCCTGGCAGTCAGTGCTGGCCCCAGTGCGGCGCTAGGGGGCGCTGTCCTGCAGGGAGCGGGCGGGGGGCTCAGCAGGGGGCGCTCTCCCCTGGCAGTCAGTGCTGGCCCCAGTGCGGCACTAGGGGGCGCTGTCCTGCAGGGAGCGGGCGGGGGGCTGAGCAGGGGGCGCTCTCCCCGGTCAGTCAGTGACCAGTACTGTGCTGCAGGAGTTCGTCCTTTAGATGAACGTCAAACAGCTGCTGCTCACTGGAGGTTAGGCCAAGGACCCTGCCGGCCATTCAGATTCCAGTGCCAGTCATGACAGTGTGCTGCCTGGATCCCCTGCACTTCCAGCCCCACACGCTGATCACCTCCTGCCCTAGACTCTCGGGCAGTGCTGCTGTGCGGCTGTTAACAGCTGCCTGCCAGTCCTCAGGAGGAATTCAGCCCCAGTGAGGGACCCCTGTATAAACCGCCTCTGCCCCACCCCAGAGGTGGCAGCATCTCAGTACCGGGTAAGACAACTGCCCTGCACTCGTGTCTATGATCTAAGGGCAGGTCTTCACTACAGGGGGGGGTCGATTTAAGATATGCAAATTCAGCTACGCGAATAGCGTAGCTGAATTCGACGTATCGCAGCCGACTTACCCCGCTGTAAGGACGGTGGCAAAATCGACCTCCGCGGCTTCCCGTCGACGGCGCTTACTCCCACCTCCGCTGGTGGAGTAAGAGCGTTGATTCGGGGATCGATTGTCGCGTCCTGACGAGACGCGATAATTCGATCCCCGAGAGGTCGATTTCTACCCGCCGATTCAGGCAGGTAGTGTAGACCTAGCCTAAGACCCCTAAGGATGGCAGCAGGAGAGGACTTTCTGATGAGCCCCTCACATGGCTAGAGCCCTGCACGGATACAAAAATGTGGATGTGCATCAGCCCGCGATCCACTAGCCGTCTGTATCCGCATCCTCATGGGTAGCAGCAAGCCCTCACAAGGGCTAGCGAGGGGGGGAAGGGGTCTTGCTTGGAAGAGGCAGCGCGAGGGTGGGGCTTGGGGGTAAGGGGCAGCTTGGAGGGGGTGGGGGCTTGGGGGAAGGGGCAGCGTGGAGGGGGTGGGGGCTGGGGGGAGGGGTTTCTCATCACGTGATGCTCCTGGGGGGTCACAAGCGACGGTACACGGCAGCAGCAGAGCATGTTGCATCACAGTGGGGTGCTGCCCGGGAGCTGGTGGGGACGCTGGTGCTGCTCAGCGTGGCAAGGCGAGTGGGTGCCGGCCAGCCCCGACTCCGACCTGTCGCCCAGCCACTGGCTGCTGGCCGGCGGCCCCGAGCGCGCTGTGCCCCCCAGGCTGCCTGAGCCGGATGCCGCAGGCCAGGCGCTGCTGGGGAGTAGAGCCTGACCCAGTTGTATCTGCAACCGATCCACTATCCGCAGAAATGGTGCACGGATATGCAGGGCTCCACACATGGCTGACCCCAAACCAGCCCCTCCCCCTTGGGCTGAGCCTGCCAGGTGTGACCCCCACCCGCCACCCCGAAGGCCAGGAAGCAGACGGCCTTGTACCTCCATGACGTCCTTGAGCCTGGGGGTGCAGCGGGAGAGCAGGTAGGTGGACTCCAGCCGCACCTTCCTCTCGGGTCGCAGCTGCCCGCTCTGGGGGAGGAAGGGAGAGGGGGTGAGAGACAGCAGGGAGGGGGTGCGGGATGGGAACGGGGGCAGACAGGGAGAGCGCAGCCTACCTGAGTCGCTCCAGCCGGGCTGGCAGGGGAGGGGCAGAGAAAAGAACAGAATGGATCACTGAGCGAGAGAGAGAGAGAGAGAGGAGGGGAGAGAGACTGATGGGAGAACAGAGACGCTTCCCCCCATTCGTCACATGGCCACCCCATGCAGTGGTCACCAGCTCCCTGGCGATCTGAGGTCCTGACCCCCAGGGTCCTCTGCAGGGCAGAAGAGGTCACCCCAGATGGGGAGTAACTCGGGGGTCACCCTCATATGGGGAGGGCGTCACCCCACTGTATGGGGCAGAGGCCACCTTTGTGCTGGGAGTAGGTCACTGCCATGGAGGGCACCTCCAGGATGGCCTGGGCTCCCCTGCCATGGGTACAGCTGCTGGCCCCTGGCCCCAGTCCCTTACCCCAGGCGTGAAAGAGATGCCCAGGAAGTCCATGTTGTTGATGCTGCCGCTCAGCTGCTGGATCTTGGCACACTGGATCAGCTTGGCGAGGTTCTCCTTGCTCACACCTGCATGGGGAGAGACAGGTCAGCGCTAGCACCCTTGGGACGCACCCACAGCCTTGGCACATTCAGTCCATGGCCCAGGAGTCCTAGTTCCCTGATCAAACCCTGAGATCCTGCTCTTCCTACCCCTCCCAGAGCTGGGGGTAGAACTAGGGTGACCAGATAGTAAGTGTGAAAAATCGGGACAGAGGGTGGGGGGTAATAGGTGCCTATATAAGAAAAAGCCCCAAATATCAGGACTGTCCCTATAAAATCGGGACATCTGGTCACCCTAGGTAGAACCCACGAGTCCTGGCTCCCAGCCCCCCTCTAACCCACTAGACCCCACGCAGTTAATGACTGAATTTAGGTTCTTGATGCTCTTCCCTCCCTCCAGAGGTTCTCTCGGGAGCAGGGGGCAGGGGTCTCTCTAGCTCCCCCTGGCAGTGCAGAGGGAGTCCCCCTCCCCCTGATCTGGGCTCCCCCATCTGCAGCCAGTCAGGTACAGTGTCAGAGCCGAGGCCTGGGTCCTTAAGACTGGCTGCAGATGGGGGAGCCCAGATCAGGGGGAGGGGGACTCCCTCTGCACTGCCAGGGGGAGCTAGAGAATGGGCCAGGGGGCTGCTCGGGGTGTACGTCTCCATCCCCCGTCCCTGCAGAGAACGGGCCGGGGGGGCCGTTCCGGGTGTGTGTCTCCATTTCCCCTCCCTGCAGAGAATGGGCCGGGGGAATCGTGGAGGGCGGACACTGCTGGGAAGGCAGCAGCAGGGAGCAAAGGCCGCCAGGTCTGACCCCAGGGGGCAGTGCGGAGCGTGGGCGCGGCACACTGTCTGGCTCACAGGCACCGAGAGGTGGGCAGAGGGGAGACAGGGCCGTAGAGCCAGGCTGGACACAGGCCCCGGGAAGCGGCTGGCTGGGAGACGCCCTGCGTGGCTGGGGGGCGTGCCAGTCTGAGCAGTGCTATTCCCCCCCAGCCCCACAGGCCTGGGCCCCGCCTCCAGGAGCGCCCCCTGCAGCAGCAGGCCTCCCAGTGCTGCGCCCTGCAGGCCTGTGGCGTTACCGTTCTTCAGGAAGATGTAGAGCAGGATGATGCGGATCTTGTCGTAGGCCTGCACACTGGGGTCCAGCAGGACGGGCCGGATGATCTCCATCGGGTCCCTGATCACCTTCCCATCCACGTCCGTCCCCATGGCCAGGTCCTGGGGGGGAGGGGGACGCACACACAAGGCCCAGGTCAGGCTGCTCCGCTTCCTCCTACCCCGCAGCAGGATGGGAGACGCAATGGCCCCACGACCCACAGGTCGCCTACCCCCTGTGCCAGGGCCCCCTCCTCCCTGGGGTCAGCTCCCCCTGGGGTGAGCAACGGGAGCCCAGGGAGTAACCCGAGCCCCATGTCCCCCTTCTGCACCTGCGGTGCTACATGGGGGGGCTGGCCCTGGCTCCAGCGAGCCTGAGGCTCTGAGACCCCTTTCTCCGGGCTGAGTCCATAAGCCAGACTCTGCCCCCCAGACAGGTTCTGCCCACAGACCCACCTGCTCCACGCTGCACAGCTTCTCCACCGTCCCTTTGAAGTGCCGCATGCAGTCCTCGGCCAGGTTCAGGTGCGTGGAGTACTGCGGGGAGAGACCGGGACAGGGGGGAGTTTACTGCGGCACTGCATCACCGGCTGGTCCAGAGCACCCCCAGCCCCCAAGGAGGGCCCCTTGGCCAGAGGAGCAGCCCCAATCGGCTGTGTAAGCCGAGTATATAGGGATTGTTTTGCCCAGCACTGAAGTGCAGCCACCTCTGGGGTGGAGTGGGGCAGCTGGAGGGGAGGATCAGGAGGAGGGAGCAGCTTCCAAATCAGCCCACGGCTTCTCTGTTAGTCAGCATGAGGTTGGGGGCTTGGAGACCAGCAGGTGTCGGGGTACCTGTGCCAGTGGCCAGGAGCTTTCTGTTGGCACGTGGCCCAGTGGCACCAGGAGTGGCTCCAACGGGCTGGTTTGGAAGCCCACCAAGGCCCTCTCCCAAGAGCTGCAGCAGCAAGGCGTGGGCGTTACCCAAGGGCTGCCATTGCTGCGGCTAACATGGCAGCTCTGGGCACTGACGGGCAGGCTGCTGCCCATGGTGCCACACAGCACCTGGGGGGGAAATGGCTCTGCTCGATGGGACAGGTCAGAAGCTCTCATCAGGCAGTAAAGCGGAGTGCCCCAGAGTGCCCTGCCCCCCAGAGAGTCCCTACTGTCCCTCACCAGCCCCACAGAGCACCCTGCCCCCCCATCAGCCCCACTGAATGCCCTGCCCCCCGCCCACTAACAGCCCCAGCCCCGTTACCTTGTTCAGCTCTCTCTGGTACTCAGGCAGCTTCTTCAGGATCTGGGACAGGTCCTCGATGTCGGCCTGGAGGGAGGCGGTGGTGAGATCCCGGCCCCTCCCAGCACACAGAGCCTCCTGCAAGGCAGAGGCCTCGCCTGGGGACAGCCGCAGCAGCCCAACCACTTGTGCCAGGGCCAGGGTGGGTCACTCAGGCCACGTGTGGCTGTGGCTTGGGTTAGACCTGCTCTTCCCAGGCCAGCTGGAATGAGACGGGAGCCCCGCAACCCGAGTGCCCCTTGAGGTGTAAAGCGGCAGCGGGCCAGGGAGATGCCAGCATTGGCTCCCTGCAGCTCTCCCTGCAAGGCCCTGACCCTGCTTTCTGACCCCGCCCCATGGGCCTTTGCCCTCCCTCACCGTGGGGAGCTCCAGAGCTCTGGCTGGGGGGCAGGGGGCTCCACATACACCTCTTAGCCCTTTACAGGCAAACCCTGGGAGCAATTGGACAGCCCCCCCCCAACCCCTCCTAGGGCAGCAGGGCAGCCTCCCCTCCCCATCAGTGGCAGTGGGATGGGTCCCCCCGTCCCAGACTCCCCAATCGCTCCCCCTCCCAGCCCCCACCGCACCTCGTCCGTGGTCAGCCTCTTGCTCTCACAGAAGGTGTGCAGCAGCTCAGTCACCTTCCTGCAGCAGGGAGAGGGGTCAGGCCGGAGCCAGGCACTGCCTTAGAGGTAGGGGGTGCCCTGTCCTATGCTACAGGGGATGGAGCCCCCACCCCACGGGCACCACAGTTCTCTGCCTCGAGAGTCTCAGATGGGGCGGGGGGGGGCTCTTCCCAAGTTACCCCAAGGCAGAGTTCAGTGCACCTCTGGGGGCTCCTGGTGCCCTGATGGGGGTGGGGCCTGGGGGCAGAGGCAGGCCCAGCAGGAGGTCAGTGAGGGACTCACTCAAGGGGCTGTGAGGTGCCTGGGGAGATCCTGGGATCGGGGGAAGACAGTGTCCAGGGGGATCCCCGAGAGGAGATGCAGACAGTTGCTCTGGAAGGGAGCGCTCAGGGGTCCTTTGGGGAGAGGGGCTGGGTCCAGGGGGTCTCAGCACTCAGAGAGGAGCATGTCTGAGGGACAGGCCCCAGCACTGGGTGGGAGGGGAAGGGGGAGTCCTGGCAGTGAGCAGGAGAGGGGTGTGTTGCTGGGGGGTGTCCTTGCACTGGGTGGGAGAGGAGTGTATCCAAGGGGGAGTGGGGTTCCAGCACTGGGTGGGAAGGGAAGGGGAGGGGTGTGTCCGAGGGGGCCCCAGGGTGGGGAGGGCTGTGTCTGAAGGGGAGGATGGGGGAAGTCCCGGCACTGGAAAAGAGGGGGGGTGTCAACGGGGTGGGCTGTCCTGGCACTGGGTGGGAGAGGTGTGTCCGAGGGGGAGGTCCTGGCAGTGGGCGGGGAGGAGAGGGCTGTGCCAAAGTGGGGGTAGGGGGTCCTGGCACTGGGCGGGGAGGGGAGAGGTGTACCGAAGGGGGGGGTAGCGAGTCCCGGACTAGGCATTGGGTGGGGCACAAAGTGGTGTGTCCGGGGAGGGCGGGGGCGGATGGGTCCCGGCCCTGGGTGGGGCACGGAGGGGCATATCCGGGGTGATGGACGGGGCACAGAGGGGTGTGTCAGGGGCAGGGCTGAGCGCGCTCACTGGGAGACGTCAGCGATGTGCATGTGGCGTAGCTGCACCCAGAGTTCGTCATCTTCATCCAGCAGCGCCTCCTTCTCCCGCGAGTCGCTGGTGCCCGTTGTCTCGTACCTGCGGAGGGGGGATGGGGTCAGGCTGCGACACCCCTCCTCCGAGCGTGGGAGCTACAGAGCAGTGCCGGTGCCTGGGTCACATCCCCCCAGCCCGCCTGAGGAGGAGTGCGGGGCGCCCCCTGCTGGCAGCCAGGCCCTACCTGTAGGTGTTGTTCTCGATGCTGAGCAGGTCGTAGGCCATGGCCTGGAAGGTGAGCTCATGCAGCAGTGGGGACACCAGGTCGAAGCGCCGGTCCACGATCAACAGCTGAGAGCGGGCTTTGTCAGGGCCCTGGGGCAAAGGAGAGAGAGAACCGTCATCCCCTGCTCCGACGGATGGTTCCTGGCCTGACTTACACGGCACAATCCAATGGGCCCTGGTGGGCCTGAAACTTCACCACCCACCCTCTCTGCGGCCCAGCCCCCAACCCCAGGGGAAGCCAGGAGACACCCACCAAGCTAGCTGAGACGTGCCCTGGGGTCCCGCCCTGACCAGCAGGGAGAGCTCCCCACCCAGCTGCGCTGCAACGCCCCCTGCAGGGACGGGCCACCTGCCCCTCGTGCAAATAGCAATGGCCACTCCCCCAAGCACGCTCTCTGCTCGTGCCTCTCCACCAACGGGAGCATGCCCCTTACAAGGCAGCCCTGCCCCATATGCTGCGTGGGAAGGGGGGGAACTACACCAGAAGGCCCTGGCTAGTCTATCGTTAACCAACACCAGGCCCAGAGACTCTTTGATATAAGGTCCCAGAGGGGGACAATGGGACGTTATCCCGATGCCCCACCTTGCATCTGAGCTGGGACCCCATATGAGGCTTTAGCTCCCCACTCCCAGCCCGGGGGCCCCCCCCAGCATCCAGCTGGACAGAGACCACTCAAATGGTCAGCATCTCAGACCCACATCATTAGGGGCTGGCCCAGCCCCCGCTCCCTGCCTGATCAGCATGCACTGCCCTCTTAGCACAGCAGGTGGCGATAGGAGACCAGCCCTGCGCTCCCATGGCAGACGGCTCTGAAACCGGCTCCAGCAGCTCCAGTGGAACCCAAGCCCACCCAGGAGCACCTCAGCAAGGGGCTGCGTCTGCTCTTTGCTGGGTAGCACAGACAGTCAGGGGGGCCGGGGACGTACAGCCCCTGACGCTTCCCCAACTGTCCCACCTCAGTACGTAGCCCGATTTTCAGCCACACTTGGTCTCCACAGCCTCTGGGTAAATAGGTTGAGGCTGACGGGGGAGCGCCTCTCTTGGAGGCGTATCTGGACCCCACCACTGTAGCACTATCATTGCTGCATCCTGCCCCCCCATGCACGTGGGGCTGGGCAGGGCTGTCACCCCATTGCAGAGGGGGATGGAGGCCCCAGAGGGGCTGGGTGACTCACCCAAGGTCACACAGGAAGTCTGTGGCAGAGCAGGGACATGAACCCAGAACTGGCACCATCATTCCTCTCCAGCACTATCCAGCCTGGGTGGGTTGCTATGCCCAGCGCCCCTCCCGGACTCTGCTCACACCTTTGCCAGTTCAGCTCGGCTGGAGGGATTCCCCGAGTGCAGATGGGGGCTGGCGTAACCACCAGGTCACCCCCAGAGCAGAGGGGCGCTTAGTGCACTGGTGAGTGCCACAGCACTGCCTGGGCCAGCTACCCCTCAGGGCTGGCAGCTGGGAAACATCAAGGCAAGAAGGACTAGTGCAGACAAGGCCCCAGGGCGCCGTGACCGTGGGCTGGGTGGCTTTGGAGACCTGACTGCTAGAGGCCATGCTACAAGAGTCCCTGGGGTTCTGCGCCAGCTGGCAAGGCAGGGGCACACTGGACTGGCCAGCCGGGATTGTGCAGCATGGAGCCAGCACTGCATTGAGAGCAGGGGCTTGAGTCAGCACTCCCGGTCCTGCGGTGGGCGTGCTGTCTGGACTCCTGGCTCCTATTCCTGCCTTTGCCACCTACTCGTGGCACGCTGCTCCATGCCTCAGTTTCCCCCGTGTAACATAGGGATAGTGCTTACACCTGTGACAGGGAGGATGGCAAGAGTCTCAGGAATATCCCTGGGGGGGCTCAGAGGAGCAGGGTGTGCACGGAGCAGGACTTTGCCCTCCCCAGCGCCGCTCTCAGCTCCTGAGAATAGCACAGATCAGACGGGGGCTGCAGGCTGGAGCCAGCTCTGCTGCAGCAAGTAGCTCCGGTGGTTAACAAGCATGCTGTCAATCCCTTCCCTGGGTAGATGGTTTGGGCAGCCAGGTGTGTGCCAGGCTCCCCTCTGGAGGCAGGCCTGTGCTGCCAGCTGTGAGTTACAGAGCGTCTGTGCCATGGCAGCCAGCTATCCCAGAGGGGGCCCCCCTGCCCGAGACTGGTATCATTATCCCCATTTTACAGATGGGGAAACTGAGGCACAAATAGGGGAGGTGACTTGCCCAAGGTCACCCAGCTGGGAATAGAACCCCGGTCTCCCGTCCCAGTCCAAGGCTCTAGCCACTAGGCAACATTGCCTCGGTGGATGGGAAAGTAGAGAGGAAAGGTGCACTCATGGATCCACAGGGTCGGTGCCAGGGCCCCAGCTGGGGAAGTCTCTGGGAGGAAGCCCTTTGCTGTGCCAGACCCCAACAGGTCTCTCTTCCTCCAGGACAAGCCATACGGCCTCCCACCTCCTGAGACCGAACCGCTGGGCTTCACCCCGTGAGCCCTGCCCAGTGAGTCCAGCTGAGACAGACCCTGGGACAGACCCGTCCACTCCGCAGGGCTCGACGCCACTCAGCCCGGGTGACAGGGCCACTCCCCCAGCGTTGTCAGAACAGTCGGGTTTCTTTGGACCCCAGCCCAGGCAGCCCAGCCCACTGAAGGTTAAAGCAAGAGGCCGTTCTGGTCAGCCCAGAGCCCGGCCGAGCTGCAGCGAAACCTGTTTTCAGGCTCCGGGTCTCTCGCTCAGGGCCTGTCTACATGTAACCCCCTGCAGCTGCACCGCTTCAGTGACGCCGCCTTTCTCATACCCCCGAGCGAGGCAATTGCCTCCTGTAGACCAGGCCTCTTCAGTCTGACCTTGGTCAGTTCTCAGGCGAGAGCTCCCAGCTTCCCCCACTTATCCCCCAGCTCAAACCTTCCCAACCCTGTGTTCTCGAGCTGGGGCCCCTGCTCCGATTCCCTGCTGGGAGCGTCCAGCCAGGAGCCATTGGAGATGTCATGGTCTTTCTGGCCCCCAGGCTGATCTGGGTTGGATTCTCTTCATTTCACCAAGACAGGGATGTGACACCCCCCCACACCATGATTCTTACCTTCCCTGAGAGTCCTTCCCCCCACACCCCACCAGAGAAGCCATGAAACATATAGGGGAAACTGAGGCACGCATCGGCTTCATAAAAGATATTACAAATATTCCCAGTTGGTCACAGGTGCACAGTCTCCCAGCAGCTCAGCAAAGGCTGGAAGCAAGAGCAGAAGCAACAGGAGGGAGAGATCTGGGCAGGCCTTGGATTTTACATCACTTTGCTTCTCCTAGGGAGACAGGAGCCACTGGGTTTCCCATGCGAGAATCCAGGGCAGGGTGGGTTTGCAGCTCCCCTCTGCTGGGGGTGGGACGGGGACGGCAGGAGCTGGGTCAGGGCTGACTTGTGGCTAAGGCTCAGGAGAGCTGGGTTCTACTCCTGCTCTGACAGACTCCCTGCATGCCTCAGTTTCCCATCTGTAACACAGGCCCCCCTGCCTCCCCTGGGAGGCTGAATTCATTAGTGAGGTTCCGATACCACGGTGATGGGTGTAGGAGCACACACAGACAGGAGTGTCCAGGTGTGGAAGAGGCTCTGTGTGCAAAGCTTACTTCTGTGACCGAACTGCCCTGTTTATAAACAGAGATTGTGCTGGGCACACACTTCCCCAGTCGGTGCCTCGGTTTCCCCATCCGTACAGAGGGGATAAGGACACTGGCCTTTGTAGAGCACTTTGCGATCCGCCCACGGCCACTGTTAGAGAAGGGCTGGGGCCGTTAGTCCAACCACACAGGGAATGCTATTGTTCTCCCGAGCCCTCAGGATCTCCAAGGGGGTCTAGACCCCACCCCTCCCCCCGCCAGGATCTCCGAGCAGGTTCTAAATCACTCCTCCTTCCTTCTACTTCTCATGTACTCCCCCTCCCCCTGCGGCTCTGTCCCATGGTGAGGGCGTGGCCGGCACAGCTCGCTCACCTCTCCCATGCTGGGCTCGTATGCCTTGAACTCCTTGAGTTTGGCCAGTACAGCATGCGCCAGGTGGAAGTTATCTTCATGGGCCCTGCAGCAAAGACAAACCCTGTGGGTAGAAACAGCTCCTCCCCCAGGGGCACACGCACTTCCTGTAGGAGATGACCAGGTAACCTTCTCCCTCTGGGCACACTCACTTCCTGTAGCGGATGGCTGGGTACCTCCCCATGGCACACTCAATTCCTATAAGGGATAACTGGGTACCCCTCCTCCCGGGCACACTCACTTCCTGTAGCGGATGGCCGAGTACCCCTCCCCCCGGGCACACTCACTTCCTGTAGTGGATGGCCGGGTACCCCTCCCCCCGGGCACACTCACTTCCTGTAGCGGATGGCCGGGTACCCCTCCCCCCGGGCACACTCACTTCCTGTAGCGGATGGCCGGGTACCCCTCCCCCCGGGCAAACTCACTTCCTGTAGCGGATGGCCAGGTACCCCTCCCCCCGGGCACACTCACTTCCTGTAGCGGATGGCCGGGTACCCCTCCCCCCGGGCACACTCACTTCCTGTAGCGGATGGCCGGGTAC
This sequence comes from Emys orbicularis, assembly GCF_028017835.1. Lineage (NCBI taxonomy): Eukaryota > Metazoa > Chordata > Testudines > Emydidae > Emys > Emys orbicularis. The sequence goes on from NC_088701.1 coordinate 10,340,994, forward strand.
CCCTCCCCCCGGGCAAACTCACTTCCTGTAGCGGATGGCCGGGTACCACTCCCCCCAGGCACACTCACTTCCTGTAGCGGATGGCCGGGTACCCCTCCCCCCGGGCACACTCACTTCCTGTAGCGGATGGCTGGGTACCCCTCCCCCCGGGCACACTCACTTCCTGTAGCGGATGGCTGGATACTCCTCCAGGGTTTCACACAATGAAGCAATCTGCTCTGCCAGCATCTCCAGCTCCTTGTTCCTTTCCCAGGCGCAGCAGGGGCTGAACCAGTTGTGGAAACTCTGTGGCCTGTCCAGGGAGTACACCTGGGGGGCGGGGGGAGCAGAGGTCAGACCCTGGTGCCAACTGCTGGCAGTCAGGCCAGCTGTGCCCCATACCACGCCCCTAAGATGCGCTGTTGGACCAGGCCAGCCTGGCGGAGCCGGAACGAGCCCCTAGTGAGGGAGAGATCCCTTTGCCAAAGCCACTCCTGTTGTGGTAGAGGGACAGCGGCCCAGAGATTCATGCACCCGCCTGGGATGAAGATGCCCCGGATTCAGGTCCTTACTGAGCTGCAGCGGTGTATCTCTGCCCTGGAGAAGTCAATGTTGGGGGAGGGGGCTTGGACATGCTTCTAGTCTGGCGAAAGCCCCAGCGTAGCCACAGGCAAACCCGGCATCAACGCGCGTCTGCCGCTGTCGCTTATTTCACTGGACGAACAGAACGAGCCATTGGGGAAAACGTGCTGCCCTGGGCTGGCGTCAAACCCAGGACCCTAGAAGGGAAAGGTGTCCCCGCCCTGAGCCATGTGGAACACTAAGGTTGGGGTGTCATACGTCACCCATCTGCCCTGCGGCCCTGCTCCTCCAAAGCCCGGTCACCCCTTACCTGGCTCTCATAGGGCAGGAAGGCCATGTTGATCTCCTTGAGGATTTTGATGGCCTTGGTGATCCGTGACTTCCGCAGCTTGTTGAACAGAGGGTCAGGACAGGCTGCAAGGCAAAGGCAGTGGGTGGGGGTGACAGGCACAGGGCTCAGGACCACCAGCACAGCGCCAGCCCCCACGGACGGGGCCAGGACGGGCACAGCAGGGGCAGTAGTGCTGCACACCTGTGGGGAACCTGGGCAGGTCAGCAGGGCCACACAGGAGTCAACTATGAGTCCAACCCCCCTGAACCAGAGTCACGCCAGGTTCTCGGCTTCTGCAGCATCAGCAGCGAGGAGGGCGGGGGCACAATCTCTCCTACGCAGTCCCTTTCTCACACCCTGCCCTCAGCCCACCGCAGGGGGAAGTGACTGGAGTGTACAACTCAGGATGATGCACAAGGAGGAACAGGGACTTGGGCTGTAATGGGGAGAAGCAGATGTGACCTTGACACACTGGGTATTCTGGGTATACCATTCCCACACCCCAGTTGGGACTGATGGAGCAATGCATGCTGGGAATGGTAGCCAGAGGCCGCCTTTCTGGGCGCACCCTGCAGGTGTCTGTGAGCCGTGCTGGCTGGAGGCAGGCCCATGGGGGAGAAGGGGGGGGAAGGGATCGGTGGGGTCGTTCGGTCTGGCCTGCTGGGTCTGCATCCCCCTGCAGGAGGGCAGAGCGTAATCAGGGTGCTGCGCATTGGCCTGCTGGCAGAGAGAGACCCCCCCACCCCCAGGCTCCAGTGTGCCGCTGGCCAGGCTCCCGGCAGGGGGATTCCCCGCCCCAGATACTCATGGCTGAGGAAGAAGACGTGAGCTGCCTTGTAGGTGAAGGTGGGGGTGCCCTGGAAGTCATCGATCAGAGCCTGCACCGACTGCAAAGGGGGGAGAGGAGGGGTTGTCAGCACCAGCCAAGGCCCCTCCCTGCTGCCCGAAGGGCCCAGCCCATGCTCAGCCCCTGGGGACTCAGGGCCCAGCATGATGCCATCGGGAGGTGGGCTGGTTTTCACCCCCCTGCCCCTGGTCTCCCTCCACTGGCCTCCCTGCTGCAGACGCAGGAGCCTCCTCCCCCACAGCCCCTGCTACCTGAGCCTCTGCCTCAGCGATTCTCCTTCACTTTGAGTCTCAGCTGAGGACTTAGGGTGACCAGATGTCCCGATTTTATAGGGACAGTCGCAATATTTAGTTTTTTTCCCTTCTATAGGCTCCTGTTACCCCCCAACACCTGTCCCGGTTTTTCACACTTGCTATCTGGTCAGCCTAGCTGAGGTTGCCTCTCTCCGCCTGCTGCACCTTCCCATCCAACCCCCACGGGACTGCACTGCGGAGAGGTCTAGGGGACAGTCTGTGCCTCACGTGGCAAAGAACACGAAGCCCAGCTCCGGGGAAACAGCCTCTTGGGGAGCCCCTACTGGCCCCATTCCCATCCTGACCTTGTGCTGCGCATCCCCCCGGACAGCGTCACCTCCAGGCTGCACTACGTGCTGCCCCGGGGTCTCCCCTGCTCCCCATCCAGCTGCCCCAGGCCCGAGCTCCTACCTTCTCCACAGGGCTGAGCAGGTAGATGGCCTCCAGGCTGGGGATTGGCTCCCGGCGCTTGTTAATATCTTCCACAACTAGGAGAGAGCAGACATTGGGCGCAGGTCAGTGTGTCCTAGCCACCCGCCCCAGCCGCTCTCCACCGGGATGGGCGGAGGGGAAGCCAAGGGGAACAGGGATGTTCGCTGGCAGCAGGCTGAGGGGTTCCACAGGCTACAATGCAGCAGCAGCTTTGATGTGGGGCCATGGGCTGCGATGCTGCCCCAGTACAGAGCAGGGAGGAAACGTCCCTCTGTACTGTGCTGGGGACAGCCCCCTAGAGCGCTGGCTCAGCTCTGTGCCCCTCAACCCCAGGGCTCCTCCACCCTGGAGCAGGGAGCCAGCATTCCCCCTCCCCTGCCAGGACCCTGCCCACAGCATGGGGGAGGAGCAGCGAGGAGTTAACGGGAGTCTGAGAAAAGCGGTGAAGAGGCTCCAGGGGCTGAAAGCGCTGGGCTAAGGGAACTAGATCTGGCTGGGAAGGTACCAATAGCAAGGAGGGCATCTAGGGGGCTGCAAAGGGGGAAAACTAGATGCAAATGTGAATGTAGACAAGTCAACTCCCCGACTGTGAGGTGTATCCAAGGGGGAGGGGAGCCCTGGTGGGGGGAGCAGACGGGAGGGAGGGGCCACTCACGTGTGATGCCTTCATCCACGATGTCGGACATCTTGCAGCACGACGAAAGGATGCGCGTGCTGGGGTGGTCCATGATCAGCACCTGGGGTAGCGAGAGGGGAGCGTGCCGCTTCGGACGAGCTAGTCACTGCCCTGAGCCCAGCCGCCCACCATCATCATCCACGGCACAGCCAAGGGAGCAGAGCGACTGCTAACGGCAGAGCCGACGGCTCCTGGCCCAGCCCTTCCACAGCAGAGCGGCAGGGCCGTTACCAAGCCTGCACTTGGCTGAGCTGACCGTGCTAAGGACTGCGTGAGGAGCGACAAGGAGAGCAGGCTCCGAGCAGAGTGGCTGGTACGAGATGTCGGAGACAAACCTGGGACACCCGGCTATTCCGAATGGTTCCATCCTCCTAGACTGGAGGAGATCAGCCTCTTGGCCCAGGTGACAGGGTGAGTGCAAGAGGCAGGGACAGAACCCAGGAGTCCTAGCTCCCAGTGCCCTCCTCTGATCCACCAGATACCCACTCCCCAGCCCTCGGACAGAACCAGGATCAGGGCACAGAGGAATGGAACGAGGGGAGTCTCCGTGTTCCCCTAGGAAAGCCCTGTAGGCCATCGGCCCAACATCTCTACTGCCTTCCTGCCGTGCCGAATGAACCCATTGCTCCGTGCAGCCCAGCATCCTGCTGCACCAGATTCAGCCACTGGGAAACCTAGTCCCCTGTGCTCCCTCTGCCGCACCGGCCAAGCCCACTGCTCCACACACCCCAGCCCAGTCCATGCCGGGGGCTCAATAACCTGCCTGCCCAATGGTGCATGCTGCCCCCATGCTTGGTGCTTTCCTGCTCCTCCTCCCACCCAGGCTGGCTCACTGGGCCCAGTGGTCTGATCCGGTGTGTGTGGGGGGAGATATGGGGCTAGCTGGACCAGCTGGGTCTTATCCAGCACAGCGGGAATGCAGACATACCCAAGCCTAGCTGGGGGCAGATGATCAGCTAGACAGAGTAGGGATCTGATCCAGCCTGGAAAACCTCAGGGTCCTCATGAATCCCAAGAAGCTGGAGGGGAAGGAGCACGATATATGGATACAGCATATCCCCAGGGGAACACCAGGGCAGCAGGCCCGGCCTGCTTACCTTCCATTCTCCTTCCTTCTTCACACTGCGAAAGACAACGCTGAGGATCTCTGCGAGGGAAAGAGATGGGGATTAGTGGTGGGGATTGGATGGGACGGCTGTGCCCTGAGCCAGGACCCACTGGCTGGTGGAAGGACCCCTTGGGGAAGTGGCTCAGAGGCTGCTCTCAGGCCAGCTAGTGATGTGCTCCTAGCAGAGCCCCCAGTCAGCGATCGTGGTGGGGTGGCAGGCTAGATGGGCCATGGCTCTGATCCCCCTTCCTTTCTGCCAGGCTGGATACGAGCGCAGCTGAACTAAGGATCTGGCCCCGTGCAGCAAGAGAACAGATCCTGTCCAGCACCTCTTGACTGGAGGGGATCCAGGGACCCTCTACTGTGTGTGGGGGACGACAACACGACAAAGACTTCAAATCCTGAGTCCTGCACAAAGAACCCCTCCAAGGCATGCCCCGCTCAGGGAACTGCCGGCCTGTCTCCTGGGCACCTTCCACGGCCAAGCTAAGCAATTAGATAGTCAGCTCTTCGAGCCAAGCACCATCTTTTTGTTATGCCCAGCAGAATGGTACCCTGACCCATGACTGGCACTCCTGGGCACTACCGTAATACACCTAATAAATAATGTACAGCACCCAGCACAATGGGGTCCTGGCCCACGACTGGTGCTCCTGGGAACTACCGTAATACACCTAATGAATAATGTACAGCACCCAGCACAATGGGGCCTTGGTCCATGACTTGGGCTCCTGGGTCCTACCGTAATACAGGCATTTCAACCCTGAACTGCAGCTACGGCCCCCCACACCAGCCCTGGGCTGCCCCCACCAGCTGTGCCAGTGCCCCTCACTACTGACTGGAGCCCCCTGCTACCCCAGCCCTGGGCTCCCTCCCATTCCCAGCTCTGCCAGTGCCCCTCACTCCTGTCTGCAGCCCCCTGCTATCCCAGCCCTGGTCTGTCCCCCACCAGCTCTGCCAGTGCTCCTCACTCTTGAACCGCAGCTATTCCAGTCCTGGGTTCCCCATCTCACAGCTCTGCAGATGCCCCTCATTCCTGTCCTCAGCCCCCGCTATCCCAGCCCTTGGATCCCACCCACTCCCAGCTCCGCCAGTGCCCTTTACTGCAGCCCCCTGCTATGCCAGCCCTGGTCTGTCCCCACCAGCTCTGCCAGAGCTCCTCACTCCTGACCCGCAGCTATTCCAGTCCTGGGTCCCCCCCCCCCCTCACGGCTCTGCAAATGCCCCTCACTCCTGACCTGCAGCCCCCTGCTATTCCTGTTCAGAGACCCCTCTTGAACCGGGGCAGTATGGCCCAGCCCAAGTATTCAAAAGTCACGTGTCAGGCCCTCCTAATTGTGTGATTTACTGAGGAAAAACTAAGAGAAGAGCTAAGGGTTATTAGCACCACCGGCCGTCCTGACCTGTGGGCCACTTTTGCTCTGTCCCAGTTCTGGGGGCAACCATGGAACATCTGAACTGAATCCACTTTCCAAGGGTCTTTTAAACCCCAGGCCTGTGGTCTGGATTTAGCCACAGGCCCCGTCCACTGCAGCTGGGGCTGGAGATTCAGAGTGGCTTGGGCTTCTGAAGTAACACAGCCCACACAGCGGGTCAGGGTGTTGCCAGAAGATAATGACTAACACATAGCAACTAACACCTCAGAGTCCAGCATGCACAAGGCAGCGGAGGCCATGCTGATCAGGTGTAAGGCTTTAACTTGTTCTCTCCTACATTACAGCTATAGCCTATGCCAGCTCTGCGTTGCGGCCGGGCAGAAGCGTACTGCTTCACTACGGTACAAAGTGGCTATGACGTCATTTTTCTCCTCGTGTGCAGCTGTTACCCGTTCTGACAGGCTGTTTATAACGCTAAGTTTACTAGTTTTCGGAGGTGGTTGGGGGAGGAGAGGGGGTGCAAGGTGGAAGTTTCGCCTAGGGCGCAAAATATCCTTGCACCGGCCCTGGCGGGAGTCACCCCGATGGAAAGAGATGACGATGATTCCCCCCAAAGTGCAGCTCCTATGGGAGGGGGCAGCCCTTGGGGGTGGGGCAGACACCCTCCTGGTGTGTGACAGGCAGGCAGGGGGAGGAGGAGCTCTCTGCTCTGACTGGTTTCAGAGTAGCAGCCGTGTTAGTCTGTACCCCACGAAAGCTTATGCTCTAATAAACTTGTTAGTCTCTAAGGTGCCACAAGTACTCCTGTTCTTTCTGCTCTGACTGACTCCTAATCCTCCCCGAGGGTGCGACACCCCCATAAGCGCCCCGCCCTGCCCTCCCCGGGCCCCCCAACTGGGTCCTGTTCCCCCAGACCCACACCCGACTGGATTCTGCCCCCGACCGGGCTCAGACCCCCCAGCTCTGCACTCACTCTCGCGCACCACCGCCTTCAGCCCGGATGGGGTCATCTCTGCCTTCTCTCACGCACCTTCGAGTCCTGTGGATGGAAGTGGGACTCAGCTGTGTGCGGGGCAGGGCTGGAGTCAGGACTCCTGGGTTCTGCCCCTGCTCTGCTCCTACCCTTGTGCGCGCCCTGGCCTCTCCCTGCCATGCTCTGGGGAGTGTCTGTGACACTGGGCGACGGCCACTAGTGACACTGATGGAGGGGCCCAGTTCCCTCTAGTGTCACTGATGGATGGGCCCAGCCCCCCCAGTGACTGATTTGAGTATAAAGCAACTGGGGTGCTGGTGGGTCGATGTCTGCAAGGCTGATGACGGCCGAGCGCCGCAGCCCCCCACTTCTGGCGCTGCGGGGGCTGTGCCTGGGCACCCATGGGCCTGCGCCTGGTGACAGGGCCACGCAGGTCCCCGCTGATCCCCCACCCGGTCACGTGGGGCGCAGAGGGAGGCGGGGCCCCCTTGCAGGGTTAAAGCGAGGACTGGGTTGGGGTAGTGGGGCCTCAACCCACTCCGGTTAGGGCCCCCCACCGAGCTGCAAGTCCCCCCCAACCAGTGCCCCCCCCAGCAGTGCCCCTCGCCCCCCCGAGTCAAGTCTCTTGCCCACCTCCACCCAGCCTCCCCCCCCAGCCAGGCTCCTCAGCCCCCCTCCACTCAGCCCCCCCAGCCAGGCCCCCCAGCCGGGCCCCGTGTTGTACCCAGGAGCAGGAACGTCTCCTTCCCTCGCTCTTCACTTCGACCAGAACGTGCTGGGAAGGCCTGAGCTGCGCACACACAGTCACTGGGACGGACTGTACCACTCGGCAGGGAGCTCAGTCCCTTTCCGCATTTAGTGGCGGGAAAATATGGTACAGTCCCAGCAAGGGTGGAAAACAGTCTGAGGTAAAATTGTCCTTGGAGTGGCCAATGGCGGGAAAAACCAGTTGGATCCAGTTATGACTGGGCCATGATAACAGTAAACAACAAGATGGCGGTCACAAGATGGCAGTTCAGACGCCATCTTGGATTGCTGCTATATCTGTACAAACTACACATTGAATTTAATATACACATATTTTAACAGACTATAATCCTATAACAAAACACACCCAGCAGTATATAGAGCAGTATAAACAAGTCATTGTCTGTATGTAATTTTAGTTTGTACTGACTTCACTAATGCTTTTTATGTAGCCTGTTGATGTACCCCCTGGAAGACCTCTGCGTACCCCCAGGGGCACACGTAACCCTGGTTGAGAACCACTGGATTAGAGAAACGGGGGGGGGGTCCTAGAAATCAGGACTCCTGGGTTCAATCCTGACTGCAAGCGGAGTGGGGTCTAATGGTTGGAGCAGAGAGCTGAAAGTTAGGATTCCTGGGTTCTAGTCCAGGCTATGCAATTGATTCATTCTGTGACATGGTTCGTTCTGCCTTGTCTGCTTGTGACATGTGGAGCGCAGAGACCTGCCCCAGCCCTTCCCTTCTGGCTGGGTGGTGCAGTAATTAATGGCCATAGAGCCTGGGCTCCAAGATCCTGGAGCAAAGCGTCCTGGAGAAGGAATTTGTTCCCCAGGCTTGACTGGATCCCTGCCCCATCCCTCCTCCATCAATCAGAACAAATCCCTCATGGCAGAGCTGTTGTCTGGTTACCCGCAGTGCAGACCCAATCTATTGTGTCCTGGCTGCTGTTCAGCTCAGGTTAACAGCATGTTCTGTTTCTGTAAACTCCCCCAGAGCTTTCGAATGGAAGTGAGAGTCTTCTTCACATCCTGCTCTAAACAGTGAGTTGTTTCGCTCTGTGGCTGTTCACTCTACCTCCCCACCCAGAGATGGCATCATTTCAGTGCCAGGTGAGTGATCCCTGTATAGTGTTGCTGTGTTACTACACTGCTGCTGCGCTCCACCCCAGAGGTATCTGCATTTCAGTGCTGGGCAGGCAATCCCTGTGCAGTGTTGCTGTGTGTTGTTATGCAGCTACTGCGCTCCACCCCAGAAGTGGCTGCAATTCAGTACAGGGTGAATGAAAGTCCATGTCTCATTTTGCCTGGGGGGGGGTTAAAGAGCCCCCCAACCCCTCACCTGCACCCCAGCTCCTAGGAGGGGTTATAAAGCCCCCCCAAGGCTGGAGAGTTACAGCCCTTGCCCTTAGCCCGGCGGTTCTATAGGTAGAGCCCCCAGAGCTTGCCCCCCCCTCACTCCCCGGGCTCGAGCCACTAGCGGGGTCTCTCTCCCCCTTCCTGAGAGCCTCACGTGGCCCCACAGCAAGCGGGTTCGGCCTCCGACTCACCGTGCAGCTGCCTCCCATTGGACCCCAGGCTGGCCTCCCCCCACATTCCCATAGGGCAAGACGAGTGGGGGTGGGGCAGAGCAGCTGTCAGGGAGTCCTGCCCCCAACCCCCTCAGGGGCTAGAACTAGAGCCGGAACCAGCTACTGGCTGGGGCTCGAGCTGCCGCTTCAGCACCTAGCTCTCCCCACCCCATCACCCAGGGCGGGGATCCGGGGCTACAGCCTGGCCCAGCGCAGCAACCGTCCATGGGCCACTCTGCCCTCAACGGCCGCCCCCCAGGAGGTGCAGCCGCCCCCCCAGCAGCGCAAGGCAGCAGAGACCTTTCTTCCTAACACCCCCGCCCACCCACACACACGCCGAGGAACACATGGTAGTTTCAACAGCCACTTTATTAAACGTTACAAAGGCCAACACAGTGCAGGGACACACGCCTCCCTGGTGACATACATTTAGAAACCTCTGACAATGTAGGAACTAGTACAGAGAGTTGATATTTCTTTAAAAGCTGCAGCATAAACATAATAGTAAAAAGTTTCTTAATTGTGAGTAAATAAGATTACATTTTTGTACAGTTAGCTTTGTTACTGGTCCATGGTGCATTCATACAGTAGAGTTATTTTTCTAGAGACTTTGTACATTTAAAGAAGTCACTGCAGTGATAAAGATAGAGCAGAAATTAAAATACTTCAGTAGGCACAGAAATCCTTGCCTTTCTCTCCCTCTTCATCCTCAACGAAACAGGCAAGGCCTTAGATAGTTAATTATAAGCCAACAGAGCAACTTTCCACAACACTCACTACCAAAAAGCATCTTGTACTTTGGGGTAAAGAGGCCAATATTTCTTGCTAGGTGTTTAGAGGGCAGCTCCACCATTGGGCTTAGCCACCCTCTGAGCGCTCTGTCACATCTTTCTGGTAGTTGTCGCTACAGAGTCTAGCTCATTTTTTGTGATAACAGCCAAAGCAACATCCAACACTTAAAGAAGTAGGCTATGTCGATTAGGTTTGTGAATCAATTTCACAGTGTAGCTACTTGCAAATCTACCCCAAAAAGTAAGGGAGGAAAAAAGAGACAAGAGAAAGGAAAAACTATACAGAGGAAGTAGAAACAAGGACTGGAAGGAAATTAGAAACCGACAGATTAGAGGGTACACACAGTGGTGACTCTGTGTGAAGCACCAAGTTATTTCTTTCCCTCCTCATAGAGAGCAGTCACCCATACCTAAAAAGTTTGTCGGTAAGAGGGAAGAGGCAACGGCGTTTGTTACCAGCCTTTCCTGAAGTCCTAAGGGAACACTCACTCAGGGGACTAGTTTAGAGGGAAGATAATTTGTGAAGTAATGCAAACAGATTACATATAAATATATATAAAATTTTAAACTACATTTGGCACTGATTCTACTCTGGAAACATCTTGCTGGCTTGCAGAGAAAAGTTTTCACTGATCTACTTTTTGGCAAAAGACAAAAACCTCAAACAAAACCAACTTTGGTAAGTGTCTACATTACAAACAGTAAACATTTTTAAAGGTACTCTTTCAGATTAAACTGACACCAAAAAGTGACAGACTGTCTTTTGAAGAGAATGTAAACAACTTATAGAGAAGTGTTTAATCACAAATACCACAAGGCAGCACTAACGGTTCAGTGCTCAAATATTTAGAACTTCAATAATAGAATTTAACTGCATATTCTTAAAACAGTAGTGAATGACAAGTAGTGTTTACAAGGGTGGCAGGCTCTTCCACAACTAGTCAGAAGGCATTAATGGAGTAAGGCAAGGCAGGGAAAGTCTGTTCAAATGGCCAGGGCCGGCTCTAGGTTTTTTGCTGCTCCAAGCAAAAAAATTTTGGGCTGCCCCCCACCCCAGCCCTGGGCTTTCCCCCTTTCCCCCCCCCCAACTGCACCCTCCTGCCGCCCCAGCCCTGGGTCACTGGTAACTCGCTCCCAGGGCGGGTCATTCAGCAGGAATTTTGGATGTGCACAGAACACAGACAGGATTGGTTCCCATATGATTACAGAACTGCAGTAAAGTGGAACAATTTTCAGCTTGTGTGACTGGAGGATATCTGGATGCATATTATAAGACTGTCCTACATAAATGAGGAAAAGTTGAGGTGCCTTTATTATTCTTTTGTTCCATTCTTTGTTTCTATGGGGAATGCACTATCACGGTCTTCCTTTTAAACAAATAAAACTAAAACTTAAAAAAAAACAAAAAAACAAGCAATGGCTGTTGAAAATAGCAATTCCAGTCCTAATAACCACTGGGAAGCATTTCTTGCTCAATTTATTCTACTTTTTCTATAGCAAGTTACAGTGGATCAGTATATTTGATTTGGGGGAAATGAAGTAACAGCTGCCCAAATTGAGCTTGAGCACTCCTGAATTTTGAGGGTGTTCAAATCTGGAAGGCAGGTGCTAGATTCCCTTTCTGAATATTAGCTATAACTGGAAAAGAAAAGTCAATTTCTGCTTCCATGGCTCAGAAGTGGAAATCCTCCTAAGTGCCTGGTACTGTATCTAAAGCTGCCCAGGTCCAGAGCCTCCCCTCCCTTACTTTTCATTTTAAATTCTAGTGAGATCCACATACCTCCCTTGCTAGGCTTCAGATAGAGAGGTGCACTGTCCATTTAGTCCCCCCAATTCCTTCTTTGGGGGAGAGCCCAGGGCTGGGGCGGCAGGGGGTGCAGGTGGGGGGAGAGCCCAAGGCTGGGGCAGCAGGGGGTGCGGGGGGGGGAAAGAGCCTAGGACTGGGGAGGCAGGGTGTGTGTGTGGGGGGGAGAGCCCAGGACTGGGGCAGCAGGGGAGTGCAGGTGGGGGCAGAGCTGAGGTGGCAGGGGGTGTGGGCGGGGGAGAGCCCAGGGCTGGGGCAGCAGGAGGGTGCAGGTGGGGGCCAGAGCTGGGGCAGCAGGGTGTGCGGGTCGGGGGGGGAGAGCCCAGGGCTGGGGTGGCAGGGGGTGCGGGGGGGGGGGGGAAGAGCCTAGGACTAGGGAGGCAGGGGGTGTGGGGGGGGGAGAGCCCAGGACTGGGGCAGCAGGGGAGTGCAGGTGGGGGCCAGAGCTGAGGTGGCAGGGGGTGTGGGCAGGGGAGAGCCCAGGGCTGGGGCAGTACAGGGGAGCGGGGGGGCAGTTCTGTTCCTACCATTCACAGCAAGCTGCAGATTTCAGTACCATATTCCTTCCCCCACCCTTTCCTGTTGCTAGTGGCCAAGGGAATGCTGGGAAATGTAGTTCTTTCCCTGCTCCAGGGCTGGCTCTATAGGCAGGGAGCTAACCAAGGAACTACAGCTCCCAGGGCCCCCTGTTGGTTCTCAGCTCCCATGCTGTATTCTTGCGCCCCTTGCAAATCTGCCTGCCCCAAGCAACTGCTTGCTTTGCTGGTGCCTAGAGGCGGCCCTGCAAATGGCAGACGTGTTAAGAGTTTCTTCCAAGAAGGCACAAATTTAAGATTTGGTTCCCATCCCTTTAGTAGTGTGTCACTACACCTTTAAATTGGGGCATGAAGGAGACAGCGAAGAGGACAGATACCCAAACATACTCTTCACATTTATGTAGAACGCAGTACTCACTGGCAACAATACATTGCTTCTAGATTCTGAAATGCAAACATGAAATCCTCTTCACCAGCTCATACTCAAGATTACCAAGGCACTGTGCAAGTTGTGGGCTGTGCTTATTAGTATTTTAAAATTAGGAGTGTAACTTTTAAATAAAGGCACATTTCCTATAAATGAGAGAAAGTTATCACATGACTAATCAAAATAATTTTGCTTTATACATCAGTAGGTGAGAGCTTGAGAATACAGCAGGTTTGAAGGAGAGAGATGGCTTCTGCTGGTTTGCATTTCTTCTTGTAACTCATGAAGACACACTCCAGACTATAACAGAAAAATAAGGATTGGAAAAACGACAGTCCTCTTCCCCCAACATCAAAGAGGCATAAAACAACCCTGCAACTTAAAGACTTGAGCTACGGAACACTCAAAATATTCAACAAAAGGAAATTCTAAATAATTTCCTGTGTTTGTTTTACCATAGTTTCATTCTTGCACAGGATTAGCTTTTAGAATTCATGTACTAAGTATTTCTCACCTATGGTCACAATTCTGTTTGTAGCATCACAGTTAGTTGCTGTAGACTGTGTTACAAACAGGCCCAAAGGTGAGAAATGAATATGCTGTCAGAGCTCGAGAGTAAATGAAGCCTGCTGGAAAGCTTGTTAACAGCTACATCACAAATTCAAACAGCTGAACACCAAGCAGTGTAACTAGGCAGAAGCTCCCTGGCTCTACTATGGCCAGAATATGAATCCACAGTCTTCCTTGCACCCACCAGAAACATCTCCACTTGTGTTGGTATTTACAGGTTTGTTACCAGTTATAATGATGGGCTCGTGGCTGTTGGATACATACGGGTACATCTGGCAACATTCAGAAGTTGGGACAAGTGAAATCTGGATATCAAACAAGGGAGCATGAATTTCTTTCCTCTTAAAGCTTCTACTGCAATATATTTCTGTTTAAACAGCTTGTTCACCGGTGATGAATCCTTGAGAACTGTCTGTCCTCCTCCTCCTCCCCCAGGATTCTCCTCCAGCAGGAAAGCTAGTGCATGAAGTCAGTGGTGTTTCCTGCACTCAAGTGAGGCTAGTCAGATCAAGGCTCTTGCCTGGACTGAGTTTAAGGGCAGGGTTTTAAGTGTCGACCTGCAGTGGCATCAGTGCAACTGGACTGCTGTAGCGCTTCAGTGAAGACAATATTACACTGATGGGAGAGCTTCTCCCATTGGCATATTTAATCCACCTCCATGAGAGACGGTAGCTATGTTGAGGGGAAAAGCTCTCCTGTCCACATAGCGCTGTCTACAATAGGGGTTAGGTAGGTGTAACTGCGTCGCTCACAGGTGTGGATTTTTCACACATAGTTATATCAATGGCATGCAGGGGTAAGTTTACAGTGTAGACCTGTCCTAACTACCTTGCTATCTAAGCACTATTGAGGATTGGAGGAGGAGTTTCATATGAAGCTTCCCTACTTCTTTTGTGGTTTGTTTTGCCTGACTTCTGGGCTGGAAGACAGCAAGGGGAGTCTGATTGGCTGGAGTACCCATTTGGGGATTAAGAAAAGGGTGTGACCCACTAGAAGAGGGCCAGACTGCTTTGCAAGAAAGAAAAGTGACATAAGGATGTTGAACCTGGAGTCTAAAGGATTAATAAATGTAGAAATATCACGAAAGATGAATTTGAGAAAGGTGTATGTCCACAGCTCCTGTCATCTAAGTTCTCAAAGCATTTCATGTTACTCTTTGGAAACCCCTGTGAGGTTTGCATCATTATCCCCATTTTAAAGATTGAAAAACTGAGGCAAAGAAGTGGTCAAGTGACCTGGTCACGCTCAGAGTCACTCGCAGAGCTGGGACTGGGACTCAGGGGTCCCAGTCTCCTGTGGGATCCCATTTCTGCTCAATGCACAAGAGCCTGAGATTCAACAGTTAAGGTTCCCACAGAAGACATAATTTCACCACATCACATAGATTACATTCAAACATCAATTTAGCAGCGTAAGTACTACTTTGAACTATTGCATATGTCAGGCATGCAATATGGCTAAGTTAGCGTTACTGTGTGAACCTTAACTTTTGAATATTATGACCTATGTACTAGCAGTCACAACCAGAGTGTGTTACAGTAACAACTTTTTGCATTCGATTTACAGTCTTATGCCCCATGTACGCTAGTCTACTGACAAAACAGTGCTTTAGCTAAACACTTACCAATGATGATGATGATGATGATGATAATGAGAACAAATGCTATCAATACTGCCCATATCTGTTAAAAAAAGCACATAATTTAATACAAACAACTCACTTAGATATTTTTAAAAGAGGGCAAAAGCTTCTTCTCTAGACCCAACTACTACTCCCCTGCCTTACAAATTAATGTTTTCCACTCTGTCTTGGCTTCTCAGCAAATAAAGAGTAGGCTTCCAGGCCTTCCTGTAATTAGCACACATGACTGTAAGAGACTAAAGGTTCTTTGTGCTGCTGTGTGTGTTGTCATCATTCAATCCATAGCACTGAATTTCTTCCTTCTAGATCTCCAACACCTTAAACTAGTACATCCATTTATCCTTAGCCACATTTCTGGCCTGGAGAACGTTTTGTGTAAAGGAACTTGGCCAGGCCACCCAACTTTTGGAAAGTTCATCTACTTCACTAAGCCAAATGCTCATTAAGGACCGTATGTTGTAATCTTAAATACTATTCACTATGAGTAAAGGCTGCAGAAATTGGCCATATGTTTTCATGGTTAAAGTTATCTGGATTTCTTTCCCTTTATGTAGTATTCAACAACTTATAGTTCTTAGTGACATTAATTTGCATTGGAAATACTCGAGTCATGGTTACCTTATAGTTCTTCCACCAATACTTTCTTTTCAGCTTGGCAGCACTGGTCTCAGATTCCGCTGCAGTGCATCATCCAACTCTGACAGCTTCTGATCTCGTTCCAAAACCCTGTCCACGTTCACCGTCATGATGTCAATCACCTACAGTGATTTAATAGTCACAGTAAGTTATTCATGTGTTAGATAACAGGAGTACTTGTGGCACCTTAGAGACTAACAAATTTAACATCTAACATGTGTTAGATGTTCATCTCCTCAAACACTTTAAGCATGCAGCATATCCTGACAGACACCTTTTATAACAACATTAACAACATTCAAGCGTTTGTTTTTAAATAAAGCAGAAGATATTGCCTTTTTATTAAGAGTAGACAATATTGAATTTAGGTTCTTATATTAGCTGAAAGATTTGTGGAACTAAGTAATTGAATTGGAGATTCCCAATGCCTGCCTTGGGGTTTCAATATCAGAAGCTTTGTTTATAAACTTACTCCTACTGAAAGTAAAGTATTCCACTAACAATCTAGCATGTTAGAGAAGGGTCATCACTGTATAAGAAAAACTCAGTTATGGAAGCCACAGCTGGCATTTGAACAATACAGTAACTGCTCATTTAACATCATCCCGGTTAACGTTATTATATTGCTAATCAATTAGAGAACACGCTCGTTTAAAGTTGCACAATGCTCCCCTATAATGTTGTTTGGCAGCCACCTGCTATGTCCACTGCTTGCAGAAAGAGCAGCCTATTGGAGCTAGCTGATGGGGCTTGGAACCAGGGTAAACCAGCAGCCTCCCAAAGTTCCCTGTGCGACAGCCGCCCAGCAGGCTATCAATTGCCGGGCAGTTCAGCTGTCCCTTCCCCCACTGCCATATGCTACTCCTGCCCTCTGCCTTGGAGCTGCTCCCGGGAGCCTCCTGCTTGCTGTGCGGGGGATGGGGGTGGCGGGGAAGAGAAATGCTAATGTCAGGGTGTCCCCCTCCCCCCTGCTCCTGTACCTATCTCCACAGAGCAAGGGGGGACATGACAGGGCTCAGGACAGAGGGAGCTTGCTGGAAGCAGCTGCTGTCTCAACTTGCCGATCTTCTTAAAAAGGTAGTGTACTTAGAGTGGGGGTGAGTGTACTTAAAGGGACAAGGCACATCTCTCTCTCTCACACACACACACAGGGTGTGTGTATCTGTCTCTCCCTCTCTCACAGAGACACAGTCTCTCTCTGCCATGCTGTGTCTCCTCCCAGCATCTGTGCTGCTTTGTAGAGTGTGAGGCTACATGAACAACAATGTGTTAATCCTTGAGGGCTCAGGCGAGTGCTAGTTCATCATTTAACAGTAAGGCATTCCCTGGGAAATATCCCACCCTCTGACTCCACCACCTCAACCACGCTTCACAAACATCATTGCTGCGTACAGTATTAAATTGTTTAAAACTTATACTGTGTGTGTGTGTGTGTGTGTGTGTGTGTGTGTGTGTGTGTGTGTGTGTGTGTGTGTGTGTATATATATATATATATATATATACACACACACACACACACACACATATATATAAAAATTAAAATATAGTCTCTTGTTGGACGAAAAAAATTTCTCTGGGACCTAACTCCCCCGTCCTTTTACATTAATTCTTATGGGGAAACTGGATTCACTTAACATCGTTTCGCATAAAGTAGCATTTTTCAGGAACATAACTACAACATTAAGTGAGGAGTTACTGTACAATGTTTCTTTTGACACACAAAGCACCTATGACTTCTGAAAAGGAAGTGATGTGCTACCCTATCCAGTCAGAAAGAAATGAGGCTCTCAGTCAAGGATGGTTTTTGGCTCATGCAGGAAGTTTGCCATAGTTTTGATATAGAACTAGAAACCCCTGGGAATTGTGGATTTCCACATAGCATAGCTCATTCTCTGTCAGAAACCAACTGGAGTCATGCAGTTAACACATTGGCTCACAAGATAGTCATCTTTGCAAGATCAAGTCAACACCTGGGAAGTATCACAGGTTTCCTGCAACGAATCTCAAGATGATAGTTCAGATCACAAGAGGGACAAACGACGAAGACATTCTAGCTTTTGGTTCATACACTGAAGCAGACAAATTTACTCTTTGCCCACACAGCACTTCCATGTGTCTTCCCTCTGTCAGGTTTCCCAAGGTCAAAGGAATGGTAAAGCTGCTCTATACAAGAGCCATACCTCATCTACGTGGTGTTGTGTCTGCTCAAGGTGACGGTTACTGCCAGAGGCACTACTTGAGCTTCCAGGGCCACTTGTTGACCTGCAGTGTAGAGACAGTTACACTACGATATCATACCGTTAATTACATTTATATACCACCTAGAAGTATGCTTGGTAATTTGCAAACAAACGGTATACAAACCAGTGACTATAAACGTGGTCATAACAATGGTCATAACAAAGAAAGGTGGAACATTCCCAAGGAGCTAATATGCAACAGAAGAAAGAAAGTTCGATTTCTTTTGCAGTGGAGGAGTGACGCTTGAGCAGCAAGCTTTAGCCATAGAATTCAGACAGTGGTTCCAAACTTACCACTAACGAATGGCTGCAATGCCACTGGAGATCAGAGAAGCAGGTGGGAGAGAGAAGAGCGGCACTACAGCTCAGAGCATAGTGTATTGTTGCTCTTGATTGACCAAGAACATGGGTTTAGGGATCCCCCCCTCTTTGAAATAAAAAGCAGATGAGCTTGTGTGCACTATTTTCCCTTGGTTGAACTTGGGAATTTAAATTCTTTTTGGAAGCTACTGAACTCAGAAAAAGATTGTGTCAGTCACTGGAAGCATGCAACATTCGCTGCTTGTTTTCCTAAAAGTTCACCACAAAATAGAGAGGCAGTGGCCAGTACCAGATATTTCAGAAGAAGGTGCAAGAAGCACGGTAGAGCAGTGGGACTCAACCTTTCCAGACTACTGTACCCTTTTCAAGAGTCTGATTTCCCCCAATGAAGGAAAAAGAACAGTACATCTACAGTTTGTACACATAAGACATCTACAACAGTGGTTCTCAAGCAGGGGTCTGGGGCCCCCTGAGGGGGGCCGCAAGGAGGTTTCAGGGGTCCACAAAGCATGGCCAGCATTAGACTTGGGGGGTCCAGGACAGAAAGCCAAAGCCCCACTGCATGGTGCTGAAGCCAAAGACCTGTCGCAGATCCTGAGGAAGATGCCCGAGTACCAGAGAGAGCTGAACAAGGTAACGGGGTTGGGGCTGTTAGTGGGCGGGGGGCAGGGCATTCAGTGGGGCTGATGGGGGGGCAGGGTGCTCTGTGGGGCTGGTGAGGGGCAGTAGGGATTCTCTGGGGGGCAGGGCACTCTGGGGCACTCCGCTTTACTGCCTGATGAGAGCTGCTGACCTGTCCCGTCGGGCAGAGCCATTTCCCCCCCAGGTGCTGTGTGGCACCATGGGCAGCAGCCTGCCTGTCAGTGCCCAGAGCTGCCACGTTAGCCCCACATAATAGGGTTATGAAGATGGGTCTATGGGAGGGTTTGACTTCCTCTACCATGGGTCTATTGCAGGAAGGAGGTTTGCTGGGAAGAGATGGGGTCCGTCTGACCAAGAAGGAGAAGAACATCTTCATGCATTGACTCACCAACCTTATGAGAAGAGCTTAAAACTAAGTTCAGAGGGGGCAGGTGAAAAAAGCCACCAGGTAAAAAAAGGTGACCTTAATAGAGGACTAGATATTTGAGGAGAAGTAGATGTGGAAAATTGCAGTCGAATTATAGGAGAAACAAGAGGGAAATCTATGGGGGCATCTGCTTAACATGTTAGATGTCTATACACAAATGCAAGGAGTGATAATAATGGGGAATAAACAGTAAGAACTGGGAGTTTTAGTACATAAGTCATAACTCAGCTTAACTGGCACCACAGATACTTGATGGGTTAAATCTCATGACTGGAATATTGGTATAGAGGCCTATAGCTTGTTCAGGAAGGACAGGCAGGAAAAAAAAGAGGAAGTATTGCATTGTACACTTGTTCTGAGGTCTGGAAGGAGGTGAGAAGCAGACCAGTTGAAAGTCTCTGAGTAAAGATAAAAGAGGGAAAAAACAGGGGTGATGTCCTGGTAGGGGTCTATTACATACCACCTGTCAAGGTTCCTTCCCCACTCTGAACTTTAGGGTACAGATGTAGGGACCTGCATGAAAACCTCTAAGCTTCTCTACCAGCTTAGATCTGCTTTTGCTGCCACCACTCCCAATGTGCTAAGTCCCTTCCCTGGGTAGCCTTGAGAGACTCTTCCACCAATTCCCTGGTGAACACTGATCCAAAACCCCTTGGATCTTAAAACAAGGAGAAATTAATCATTCCCCCCCCCTTCCCTTTCCCCCCCACCAATTCCTGGTGAGTCCAGATCAATCCCCTTGGATCTTAGAACAAGGAAAAATCAATCAGGTTCTTAAACAGAAGGCTTTTAATTAAAGAAAGAAAGGTAAAATCATCTCTGTAAAATCAGGATGGAAAATAACTTTACAGGGTAATCAAACTTAAAGAGCCCAGAGGAACCCCCTCTAGCCTTAGGTTCAAAGTTACAGCAAACAGAGGTAAACACTCTAGCAAAAGAAACGTTTACAAGTTGAGAAAACAAAGATGAAACTAACACGCCTTGCCTGGCTGTACTTACAAGTTTGAAATATGAGAGACTTGTTCAGAAAGATGTGGAGAGCATGGATTGACGTCTGGTCCCTCTTAGACCCAAGAGCGAACAACCACCAAAACAAAGAGGACAAACAAAAACCTTCCCCCACCAAGATTTGAAAGGATCTTGTCCCCTTATTGGTCCTTTGGGTCAGGTGTCAGCCAGGTTACCTGAGCTTCTTAACCCTTTACAGGCAAAAGGACTTTGGAGTCTCTGGCCAGGAGGGATTCTACAGTATTGTACACAGGAGGGCTGTTACCTTTCCCTTTATACTTATGACACCACCAAATCAGGAAGAGGAGGGAGATGAGGCATTTCTAGAACAAATAACAGAAATATCCAAAACACAAATCCTGATAATAATGGGGGACTTTACCTCCCCAGACATCTATTGAAAAAGGAATATGGCAAAACACAAAATTATCCAATAAGTTCCTGGAATATACTGGGGACAATGCTTTGTTTCAGAAAATGGAGGAAGTAACCAGGGGGACAGCCATTTTAGACTTGATTCTGACCAACAGGGAGGAGCTGGTTGTGAAGGTGGAAGGTGATTTGGGTGAAAGTGATCTTGAATGATAGATTTCATGATTCTAAGGAAAGGAAGGAGTGAGAATGATAGAAGAAGGACTAGAAAAAGCAGACTTTAACATACTCAGAGAATTGGTCGGTAGCCACCCATGAGAAAAAAAACTAAGGCATAAAGGAGTTCAGGAAAGCTGGCAGTTTCTCAAGGAGACAATATTAAAGGCACAACTGCCAATGCAAAGGAAAGACAGGAAGAATAGTAAGAGGCCAATATGGCTCCATCCGAAGTTTTTTAGTGACACGAAAATCAAAAAGAAACCCTACAAAATGTGGAAACATGGACGAATTACTAAGGCGGAGTACAAAAGAATAGCATATATGTGTAAGGACAAAATCAGAAAGGGTAAGGCACAAAATAAGTTATGCATAGCAAGGGACAAATGTAATTGGAATTCTTTTTCCATATGGTTTACTGCAAAGAGTGTCATCACTCTGAATGCTTTAAAGGCAACATAACTTCCAAAATCAAGTGTTGGCTCTACATATGGCCATACATATGATACCACACTGTATTAAACACAATAAAAATTAATGTCGTTGATTTGTTTGGCAGGACATGGAAATGAAGTATAAATTTCAATTCATTGTAAAACAATATAAAATCAATATTTGTAATACAGTTCAATAAAGTTTCATCTGGCTTTTTGATCAACCAAATTAAAAAGCAAAGGAAACCAGCCAACCAACCACACTCAAGTGTCACTGTGCATTCTCCAAGGCCGTTTCTTCTCTTTCTTTGTTTGGTGCTTTTATTTTATATAATTTCAACCAGGAGCAGATTTTCAGATTAAACCGATATTGGAAAGTGTGGCAAACTGAGAGAGGGACCGAACCAAAATTCAAAATGATGTAGAGAGAATGAGAAATTCGACACTGGAGCAAATTTAGCCACCTATTGGACTGCTTACATGTATGGGCCCAGATATTGAAATGTATTAAGGTTCCTAACATCTACGGTATTGATTTCAGTGCGAGTTAGGAGCCTAAATAACTTTGACCATGTAATTACAGCACATACCTGGTCAGCAGCAGTTTATGTGGTGTGCCACAGTCACATGGATGTCATAATAGTGCTTGCATAATCTTAACTGGCTATCCTGGACACGACTGATTGAGAGGCCAGCTGCCTATCAGTACGGGAGCTGTTTGGAGGTCGGACTGGAGGAAGTATTAAAAATGAATAAATTTGTGAGTAAGCAGGAGGTAACCGACAGAGGTAAGGGTCAGCATTGTATTCTCTATATCCTTTCTATAATCACAAACACATTTAGAAAGCATAGGCATACAGATAGATTAGCTGTAATGTTCTCCATTTATATGACCAGAACCTCAGCTGCTGTAAATCAGTGTCGCTCTGTTGACTTCCTTGTAGCTGTGTTGATTTACACCAGTTGAGGAGTTGGCCTACAGCCTCTGGACCTGCAAACTTTCCTGAGAATCTGAGTTTCTATTGAATGCTATGGGGGAGATCTTCCATCTTTCTCCCAGTTGTTTTATGTTTATTATGGGTCCTCATTTTGTGTCTTCTGCATCCATGGAGCCAACATCTAGCTGTGGAATCCACCAGAGATGGGGGAAATTAGAACAAAAAAATGCAGAAGGACTTCTCCTCTAGCTGTCTAAATGAAGTTCTGCTAATATCTTAAATGCAGGATAAGAAAGCATGGGGTCACATTTCTTAGCAACACTAGTGCTCCTAATCCCACACTATCACTACTGCAGCTAGATGGGCAGTGTAGGTTACAATTATGATTCAGTTTGCATCTGGGTGTTAGAACTGAAGGATGCAATTTGCATAAAGGATGGGTAATCACCTAACCTCAAGCAGTCTTTCCTGGGAAGGGGAAATCTTGTTCGTTCCTCCTTCATGCTTTGGAATGCTGTTACAATGGAGACAGATAAATATGGCATTTCAGAGTTCTTGTTAAATATTAAGTCACCTGGAGAATTTCTGCCCACAGCTAAGAGATACATGGGAGATAAAATCCGGATTTTTTTAATATATCAGCTATTTCATAGTTTCATAGAGTTTAAGGCCAGAAGGGACCATTAGATCATCTAGTCTGACTTCCTGTATTTCACAGGCCATTAAAATGTCACCTAGCAACCCTACACTGAACCCAAAAACTTGTCTTGGACTAAAACATTTCAGTCTTTAGGAGACTAAACTCTTGTGTGCCATAGGCAGAGGACAGGAGAGACTGCGGTTCCACCAATGCCTGAGGCCCTTGCAACGGTAGAGAATTGATTAGGTCAGATATACCCAGATGATCCTAGCAGGTGATCAGTGTCCCATCCTCCCACCCAAAGGTCCCTGCCAATTTGAGCAGGGGAAAATTCCTTCCCACCCACAACTCTGGAGATCAATTGGACCCTGAGCATGTGAGCAGGACATCTAAGGAAACAGATTCTCTGAACCATCTTGGAGCACTGGTCCACCTTACCAGGTGTCCCTTCTCCTGCTATGGTCAGTCCCTGATGTTTCAGATGAAGGTTGGAGGGAACCACTTGACCCCACTCACAGCGTACACCTAGTCAATTGTGCATGGGGGAAAAAGTCCTTTATGACCTCTACAGGCAACCGGATGAACTCTGTTCCATGAGTCTTCTCTGCAAGTATTTAAACGACCATACAATAAGATTAAAGGCTTTCTTCAAAACAGGGGGCCTAAAGTTAGGCTTCTAAATTCATACTGAGGTCTAAAAAAGTGGCCTGATTTTCAAGAGATACTGAGCCCCAAAAAGTTCCCAGCATAGCCAATAGGTACATCTGGGTGCTTAGGATTTTTGAAAATGAGGCCCTGACTAAGCAAAACTCTTAAGCATGTGCTTAACTTTAGGTCTCTTTGTTGGCTTAGAGTTAAGCATGTGATTAGGATGCTGACTCAGGGCATAGGTGCCTTAATATGGATTTAGGAGCTTAAGTTTAGGCACCCAGTTTTGAAAATTTTGACCATAAATTATTATTCTGTATGTGATCAAAACTCTTGAATTGATAGTAAAGAGGGAAAGGAAGATTAATTTACGTGGGAATCTACTTGAAAGGAGCAAATTTTCTTCATTATGATTTCCCCCCAAACACATTGGGTAGTTCAGCAAACAAACCTGGTCATCAGGAGCAAAGAAGAGGATTTACATGATTCCCAGGTCTACTTCTCACAGTGTTTGGGCTCCTGCAGAATCTTTACTGGATAATGAATTAAAGAGGCCAGCATCAATTTCTACTATCAGTGGTAACCAGCCGAATCCTTTTATTTAATTGCAGGTGTTTATAATGAGGTTGTTTCCCTCCTGGCAAATATGGCTGACCAAGATAAGGGCAAAATTGCCCTCAGGATTGCCTGTATAGCTGAGACCAAGCTGGCTAGCGTTGTGACAGTTCTGCTAGAGAAACTGCAACAGGATGAGGTAGGGCAGTTTCATGAAATTACATCTGCTTTCCATGTGTCCACACCAAATTCTGCCTGACTTCAGGGGGGTATAGGGGAATGCATGGGGGTAATTCAGTATAGAACTTGGCCTGGCGCACCATCAGTATAATCAGTATTCACCCTTCTGTCCTCAGGCATAAACTCAGAATGCAAAATGCTGTTATTACAGATCAGGATGATATAATGCTCTATAAAGAAAGCGTTGTCCTTTTACACACAGTGGAGTACATGGGCTGGATATAGTAAAAGTACACTACAGGACTTGCAGTAAGCTCTTCCAATAATACTTTGCCCTTCTTTAGCATCTTCATCCAAAAATCTCAAAGCACTTACCTAATACTAATGAATTAAGACTCACAGCACCCTTGTGAGAATGGTAAGCATTATCCCCATTTATGGATGATTTGTGTCACAGGGAATTAAGTTACTTGCTCAACACCACTTAGCAAGTTAGTAAAAGAATGTGAATAAAACCCAAGTGAACTGACTCCCTGCTCTAAATCCTAGGCTCATTAATTATGCACGTGCGCAGTAGTGCAGAATTCCCCCAGGAGTAATATTCAGACCCCTTTTTCCATTTATGAATACTTGCATCCAACAAGTCCATTTCTCTATTAAGGGCCAACACAGAAGGCATTTTAGTTTCAATTAAAGTACTAGGAGGCCAAGACAAGCAGTTCAGTTCAGAACTGAACTTGGCCTCCTAGTACTTTAATTATTTGAATTACTCAATTAATTATGCTAATTAATTTGATTAATTACTTGAATTACGTACTGCTTATGTATTCGTAAGTTATCAGTGACAATTTTCAATTAAACAAATCCTCCTTACATTTAAAAATGAATGGAAGGAGCGTCTCCCCAGGGGAGCTGTCTGGTATGATTGCAGTGTGCAGAAGCAGTCCTTTTCAAGCAGAACCACTGGACTGTTTAGCCAGTCAAGAGATCTGATTGGCTTTGAACATTCCAAAGTGCTTTATGACCTTGGCATGCAGGTCACATAGATGTCGATCTAACTGCTGAGCTAATTTCCCCTAGGAGCTGTTGAGGGCGTACTGCGGGAGTTGGGTATTTTGTAATGACACATTTACAAATTCTGTCTGGCGTGGATAGAGCAAGGGCAAGGTGCTCATTTTTATTGTTTGTTTTAAATAAATGAAACTCGATAAGGGGGCAGTGAAGGAGGCTTATTCTGGCGCTTTTCTCTCCAGGAAGATTAAAATATGTAAATTGCTCAGCTGCTTCTGAGGTGCTGCTAAATGTGGTGATTGGAGGGCATGGCCTGTTTTACACCAATTAAGCCAATGGATTAGTTGTGTGAGCATGCAGGCTGAGGAGTCAGTGTGGCCTAGTGGATAGAACTCTGGATAATGACTCAGGAGACCTGGATTCTCTTCCTGGCCACGGACCTGCTCTGTTATGATAAGACTTGGGTTCCTCATTTCATGTGTGGATTGTAAATTCTTTAGGGCAGGGGCTTATTAGCCAAATTACTGTGTGGTCATCAAGAAAACCTTTTCCCAATTGTTTGTTCTCTTTTATGTTTTGTCCCCAGCAAAACAGAGCAGACATCTACTGTGTCCTGGAGAAAGTATTGCAGCAGGACACCGGGGGCCTAGAGAGTAGGCTACTGAAGAAAATAATAACCCTGGCCTCAAACCATATGAGAGAGACTCAGGTAAGTTAGTTCTCCCGAGATACTAATCAAAGGATCCAAAGCTTTAACTAATTAAAACTCTCTTTTTGAGGGGGTAAACTGTATACTGAAACAAAAATATATTCTCCTGTTAGAGGCCCACACCTTCCTCCAGACCAAAGCCCAGGTCCTAGACAGCACTTGTGCACATGCATAGGATGGGAGAACTCACATGCGAAAGTTATACATGTGCTTAAGTGCTTTGCAGGATCAGGACCCGAGACACATGATATCAGACACAGAGACAGGCCTATGGTTTCTTAACGAGCAAGTCTTTCCCGAAGTCTACTAGGGATTTCATTACTGATACTGATGTTATGTGGAAGGCGCTCTGATACTATAGCGATAAGTGGCAGTATAAAGCCCCAAGACAGACAGAATCTGAGCTATTGCCAAAAGAAGCAGCATTGGATTTAGAATATAGTTTGCCAGCAGGAAAACCCATGGAAAAATCCCTCTCTTGTTCCAAAGGAAGTCAGCCTCCTTTTGGGGGAAAGTTTATTCCAGGAAAGCTCTCTGAATATCTTGAAGCTGCCCAGTCTGTGTCTCACTACCTCCTCAGGGAAGGGCAGGGAAAAATATCATGTGACTATGGTGACCAATCATCCACCACAAGTAGCTAATAGTAAATAGTCTAACTAAGCAGCTTGCAAGCAACTCAAAGGCTGAAAATTGTTTAGCCAAATGACTCTATGAATATTTATGACTAATGACTCTAGCCACAGAAAGTTGGGAGGGTTCATTCACAACTTATGCACAGAAATAAGGACTCTGGCTAGTGCAACCGGCTTCAGTCACCTCAGTCTGTCTCTCTCTCTCTTTTTTTTTTTTTTTTTTAGGAAGCAACAAGTGAACTAAAAGTGGCAGCTAGCAACACCTTAGTGACCCTGGCACGCTGCTATTTCAATGCTGTGATGCGCGAGCTGCAGTGTCATCTGAAATCACAGGAGCTGCCTGAAGAGTTTATTTTCATTACGTTGGGCAACCTGTCATCAGCCTATGGTATGGTAACTTCCATCTTTTGTTTCAAAGTTATTGTCTTTCATTTAAGGACAGGGGATTACTCTCTCTACCTAAAAATGTTACAGCTAAACAGAGCTCTGTTTGCGTGTGTGCATGCGGGGGTGTGTGGGGAGAGACACAAGATTAACTGCTGTTGCTAGTTCTTGGCTTCCAGATCATGAGCTATCCAGACGGAGGTGCAAGCTCTAACTTATGCCCCTGACTGAAGTTCCTTGAGGATGGGAATGAGTGGAAGATCAGGTCTAGTGGAGCTCTTCTCCACCCCACTTCCCATCCTGCCCCAGTGCTCTCTCCCCTTACTCTGGGAGTGAGTTGGGCTTCGGGCACAGCTGTACCCTGGTAGAGGATTCCCCTCTTCAGGGTGAATCCCCCACTGGCTTTCAATGGCTGCTTTAAAGCCATTCTGCTCTGCTTACGCAGCACAAAATGGCCTAGGAGCCCATAGCATCCTGCCCCACGGTGTTTCTAAGTGTGTTGTAAGAAGGCAGAGAGCAGCTGATTATCTTCCTTCCTTCTCTTCTGGCCTTTCTCTGCAGCACTTGAGTGTATCCCTTATGTGGAAACTACCCTGAAGAGCATGCTCTACATGTTCGAGTTAGTCAAGGACAGCAGGCTGAGACAAGCATTTTGTGGTGGTAAGTGCAGCACTTACTGTAGGTGCCCAAAATGGATATTGAGGGGGTCTTGGTACAGATTGAAGTGACTGGCCAAGTTTGCAAACAGGCTTTGAACTGTGCTCCCTGCCCTGGATTGCACCAGGTGCTGCGTTCCTTGGCTGCCGTGGCTCTCAGTGAAGTTGAGAGTGCTCCGTACTTTGCAGGAGGTGCTGAGCATTTGTAAGTTCAGGCCCTTTATGACTCACGGATATAATTTAAAATAAACAGACACAAAGGCTGTGTAGTAAACTTTAGGCCTGGGTGTGTTCACTGATAAAGCAACTTCTCCTCGTTACTAATATGTCCTTTTCACATTGCCTGTCTTCTCTCCTTCCATGCAGTTCTGGAAAAATGGTCAATGGCAGTCCATCTGTATTTGACTAACTGGGAAAAGTGCAGATTCCCCAGAATGGGTGCATCGGGATTCTGCGATCTAATTCTTCCTTTACAATGCCATGTGACCAGCAGCTGGCTGAAATGTGAAGAGCTGGAGGTGAGAATTGCTGGCTTTCTAAACCTTTAGCAGAAATTGTAATGTTAAATTCTATGTGTCTGTCACTCTTTGTGATGATGGCATTTAATGGTAGGTCCTTTTGGATGGAACAGAGTGTCATGTAAAACATCTAAAACCCATATATTTATAATCTGTCTGTACACTGTGTACATGGATTCTAGGTGTATAAAACTAATGTGCAGATGAACACGGGATAGTGGGCTAAATTAATTCCTGGTATAAGTCCATTCAGCCCCAGTGGAGTTACAGCAGTTTTGAGTTGGCCCAGAATGCCTACTAATCTGGGGAATATCTTACCTGGTATAGTTGTGAGGTGCATTAGAATATAATCCTGAAACCAACCCTACGAGTCCCGGTTCTTTAACAGGAAATATTGAGATAGGGCCGTTCCTACAGTGGAACAAGGGAAGTTGCACTCATTAGAAGTAGAAAAGGTGTGCCCATTGGATGATATTGAATGAATTCTTAGGAACATAAATTCTGTGTCTCATCTATGCAGCTCAAGCAGGCCATCATCAAAGCCCTTGGTCCCATGATGAGCCTCTTGCTACACAAAGAGGAGCAGCAAGATCGGATATTTGAACTGATCTCATGGCTCCTTGAGCAATATAAGGAGGACATTGATGTTTTTCACGTCATCAAGGTGAGGTACCACTCATTAAGGTCTATGTGTGTGCATGTATGAACTGCACGAGGAATTTGCTGCCAGTGGGGTTTCCTGGTCTAGACAGTGACTTGTTAGATAATAAATATCCCCACGAGTTCTGGGTTTATACACATGGTGACCCAGGCAACAAGATTTGTAGGTAAATGCCTCTTATGAAAAGCATCCTCTGTTTCCTGGGGAGGAGGATAAGGAGATAAAAAACAAAACATCTGCCCCCCTCCCCAACAAGATACTCCCCCCTTGTGATTTCCCAGTACATCCTGTCAACTCTGTGTCTCTCTTTTAGATCATAAGCTGCTCAGAGCAGGGGCTGCCATATGTTGTCTCTGGTCAGTACCAAGCCAACTGTCAATGGTTGAAAATTAATACTAAGGAGGCTTGAGGGTGATTTCTTTGGATTATGTAACTAGATCGATATAAAAGCATTGCATGTCTATTTCATCTACCGTTCTATGCAGTGCTGTTGTAGCCATGTTGGTCCCAAGATATTAGAGCGACAAGGTGGGTGAGATAATCTAATTAAAGATATTGTCTCACTCCCCTCGTCTCTCTATTTCATCTACCCTCAGTACCACATGAGCAAGAAGTAAGGGGCCATATTCTGTCTTCAGTGGGGCTACACAGTTGTAAATGAAGTCATGAGACAGCTATAACTTCTTGGTAGTGATATTTACTCACCATCGCTGTTGGTTGAAGCTTTCTGGTACAGAGTATGTGGTCACTTTTGGGGTTGAAATACCCATGATTTGGAGGGAACCAATGCATCATGGACTTGTTTGATAGCATCAGGGCACTACACAACTGCTTAAACATAGTAAAATATGTAGATGGCCTCAGAGACATTCTGGAAGCTTCAAGCAGCAAAGGAGAAAAGTGTTTAGATGCAGGAAGGAATTAGATTTTCACCTTTTTTATCAATCAGCTGGCAGAGGACATAAAATCATCACTGGTAAAGTTGGCAGATGAGATAAAAATTGGGGAGTGGTAAATAATGGAGAGGACAGCTCACTGATTCAGAGTGATCTAGATCACTTGGTAAACTTCTAAAAGCTCTGCTCTGGGAATTATTCTGGGCAAGGTCTATGGCTAGTGTTATACCGGAGGTCAGACTAGATGATGGCAATAATCCGTTCCAGCCTTGGAATCTAGGAATCCCCTGAAGCTGCTTCAATCACTACATATTGCTCCTTTGTGTGCCCACCATCTGACTTTCACCCTCTGTTGCAGAGTCTGAGCCAGCTCTTGAAGGTCTCTTTTGAATATAAGATCCCTCTACCTACTAAAGGGAAGTTTCAAGCCATCTGCAGTGCTCTGCACAACCAGGTGAGAGGTGGTTTTGCTTGGATCCCTTGAGCTTAGGCACAGCAGATCTGAAGCATATTAACAATAAAAATCTATCGAATGATAGTGCAGAGCCTGGGGACCTCCTCATGCCTTACTGATTTCTGCAGGCTCAAGAGTAAGCAGGTAGCGGTCTCATTTTCTTAGCTAATATCCAGCTCAGTTTGTAAAGCAATTTCACCATAAGCCGATTATCAGCAGTTGTATAGTAAAAACTGTGGATGTGTCTTGATTAGATCAGCTCTGCTGCTTAAAACCCTTTAGCTTCTCTTATCTAATGTATTGGTCATTGTGTTTGATTCTTGCTGTGCATTCAGTACCATCTACCTGGGGTTCAGACCTCTAGTTGGACAAGTAGGAAGTGGAAGCTTAGAAATTAATTGAACATTTTCTTTTCAATTGCTTCTGATTAGTTTTTCTTTGACCATTTCCCTTCTTCCCACAGATCTGTTCTCAAGCTAAGCCGCTTAGCACGGAAAATCACACAGAGCTGTTCGATTGTATAGTTCTGCTAGGTAAGGGGAAGAGACTCTGAGTTGCACAGTGGTTTCCTTGTAACTTCCTTTGGCAGGTATGGTAAGAATAAGAGTTCTGTTGTCAGTGAGGACGTGATTTGTTCCCTTGCAGCCCGTTCGTCTCCTGATGATCTGATAGCATTTCTGCACTCGCAGCTGGAGATTGAGAATGAGGCTGTTCGTGTGGCCTCTTTGAATCTGCTCAGTGCTATTGTTGGTGCCGACTGTAAGTAACACAGGAGCAACTGTGCCAGCTGCCCTCTTGGCCGACATGCTGAGGGTTGAGTTGGGGACATCCAGTGCAGGGCCGGCTTTAGGAAGTGTGGGGTCTGATTCATGGGGCTTGTACTCACCGGGCAGCGCTCCGAGTCTTTGGCGGCGGGTCCTTCACTCGCTCCGAGTCTTCGGCGGCACTTCGGCGGCGGCTCCTTCATGTGCCGCCGAAGAGCCGGAGGGAGTGAAGGACCCGCCGCTGAAGTGCCGCCAAAGACCCTGAGCGCCGCTGGGTGAGTAAAAATTAAAAAGGCCACTGGGCACGGGGCCCTGTTAGGCGTGGGGTGCGGGGCCCTCTTAGGCACGGGGCCCAATTCGGGAGAATCGGGGGAATCGGCCTAAAGCCGGCCCTGATCCAGAGCTAAAAGCATGAGCTACTATAGATTGAGCTAAAGAACCAAGGCTTTGTAGGCACGGCAGGGCTGTAACAGACTCATCGCCTCTGCAAATGGGGCACAGAGTGTCTCTAACACACAGTCACCAGTGGTTTGGATATCCACTAAGGGACCAAATGCTGTCCTAAGTTACCCACCTATGGCCACCCAGAAATCAACAGGTTCAACTAAGTGCTGAATGTAGCCCAATATATTTTTCAACTTCAAATACAGAAGTTAACTTGGGGCTAATGCATGTTGACAATAATCAGATACAAATAAAATAGGACTCCTGACTCGATATTCGTCAGTATTATACACTATAGACTAGATTCTGAGTTCTGTTCTACAGGTGTAAACACAGATTAACTTCAGTGACCTCAGTCTATCTAACTCTTTTATAAGATTTCCATCATGGTAGTATGATGGCACTCGTTATAGAAATGGAATTACTTTAGATTTACACTGGTGTAACTGAGACCAGAGTCTGGTCCTATGTTTTTCCCACTGATTCTGTAGATGAGAGAAGCTTGGTACTATTCTTAAATAGGGCCCTTTGAAATCCAGGATTAATTCCAATGTGGAAAGTGAGTGAGTGGAACAAAGAAGTACTGTACACCTCTCCTTATCTTTCAGTGCCCGAGACAAGAGTTAAAAAGTTTCTGATTGTGAAGGCAGTGAAATCCACTCTCAGTGATCAGAATGCTAAGGTAAGATTGTGTGTGGAGCAGTGAAATATTTCAGTTTTTTTCAATGATACGGGATGAATGGATGGATACGGATCTGGGTGGAGCTTTCATTCAGATCCAGGGGAGAGACTGCAGACTAGAAAAGGCATGTCATTCTCCTGCCTGTGTTAAATGTAGCCATGTTTATAATCCAAGGAGATAAACTCAAAAGC
This sequence comes from Emys orbicularis, assembly GCF_028017835.1. Lineage (NCBI taxonomy): Eukaryota > Metazoa > Chordata > Testudines > Emydidae > Emys > Emys orbicularis. The sequence continues at coordinate 10,372,934 of NC_088701.1, forward strand.
ATAAGGACTCTCATATCCTATCTCCTATTTCAGGCAGAAGGGATAACAATAACTCTTGTGTGTAATCTCTACCCTTGCAGGTGAGGAAGGCAGTTCTTCATTTCATCAGGAGGCTGCTCAGTTCAGGAAGTGTGGAGAATTGTGCAGCATGGGATATGGTAGCATATGTTTTCCACGAGTTCAGTGTGTCCACCAGCAAACTGGTAAGGAGAGTTCTTAACACTTAGGACTCGGTCCTACCATTCTTGCATGCTGATTGCTCCCCTTGCCTTCCGTGGGAGTTTTGACTCAAGGACAGCTGGACTGAATGATTAGAGCCAGAATCTGATCAGTTATATTGGTGTAAAGTCAAGGTAACTCCACTGACTTTAGTGGCATTACTCTGGATTTATACTAGTGTAACAGAGATCAGAATTTCACACTGGGTATTTACATCTAACAGAGTTATCTAGGTTACTCAAACCTCTGATGAGACATTGAAAATTCTGAAAACACCATTTTTCAGTGAAATGTTCTTGTACAAGGAAGCACATCTTTTTGTTTTCAATAGACTCTCCAGAGAACATAATGATGCCCAATTCTGTGGCTGTTGAAGCATACATAAACTATCAGCACAACACCGAGGTTATGCAGGCTGCATCCCAGACTGTCAGGAGCCTGGAAAAGCTTGCTGCATATTTCCCTCACTACATACTCTACTCTACATGTACTAGTTTAAAAATATCTTCAATCCGTATTTCTATCCATGGACACAGCCAGGGGCTCCAGACACTTTGTGCTCCATGACTGGATCCATGATATGTATTAACATAAACAGTTCAACTTTACAGTAAGTTGTTGAAGATCTTAGCTCTGCCTGGCCCCTTTTCTACTAAGTTGGAGCATGTGGCAATACTCCCAAGGGCCTTTTTTTTTACACCCCCACACACCCCCATCTTAAAGAAGGCTGCTTTTTCTCATCGGGCCAGTTTGACTCTACTGATTTCAGTTTAAAGGAGAGCAAATCAATATTTAATCCAGTGTAAGTAAGAGCAGAATTAGGCCCATTGGTAGAATCACACTCACTACACACAGAATGACCAAGCTGGTTGGGGCATCAGAACAAACAGAGTGGATCCCCCTGGTTCTGCATATTTATTTCCACTGGGCGGAGTCTGAATATTTTTCCTCAGAGATAAAAAGATGAAACAGTTTTTCAAATTTAAAATTTTTTAACACTGTTGGGGAAACTCTTTTGTGTTCAGTGAATCATTCCCTTCACTTTAGGGTTTTCCTAAGCCTGGGATCTGACCCACCAGTTAGGAGTTTCTATTATGCTCTTCCCTTCAGACGTTTGTGCACTTCCGGTGCAATATAAAAGCAGGCATAGGTCAATGTTTAAGATGGCTTTGTAAGAGAAGGACACTGATTCTATAGCCAGTGTCTTGCTACTAGCTCATAAGTTCTATATAGCTATCTCACAGCAGGGTACAACACTTCTCACCCAGGATATTGAGGAAGAAAGCACTATCCAAACCCTGTGCATTGACATCCTGCAATGTCTGGACACCTCAGTCAGTGGAATGACCCAAGTAAGTGACCTGTTGCTACTGCTTCTTGAAATAGGGACATTCTTCCTTACGTTCCTTGTACCTCTCCGCAAGGAAGCTTTTTGAACTGTCAGCATAATGGAGGAACAGCATGTCAAATTCATGTCCGGGATGGTGTGACCCCTTCATCATGGAGTATGTGGTTCACATTAGAGAAAAGATATAAAGCAACTTAACTGGAAGGAATCATGTTGCAAAGATCTTCCCTTAATTCTTTCCACTGTCTGAACCCCCCCTTCTGAAATTTAGATTTGGTGATCCTGGATTTGAACAGATACTGGGGATGGAACTGTGCCTTATATAGGTCTGCAAAGTTATGGGTGAGTTTATGGTGCTATCTAAATAGCTCCATAATGCTCTAATGCAGGGAAAGAGGATTCACCAAACAAGGCAGTGTATTTAAAAGACAGAGTGCGGGGGCACCGGACAGGTAGAGTGAGATGATGGGGAGAGAGAGATGAGGTGATAGGTTAGGGAAGGGTCAGTGAGGAATAAAAGGAGAAGCTACATGACAGGGAGGGATTCAGACAGCAGGATACTGGAGGTGGGGGAATGGAAATAGCTGTGTACTGAACAGTCTCGCTCTTCTCTGCAGGTGTTATGGCCAAGGCTGCTGGAGTATGTGGTGCCAGCTCAGTACACTGGTACTTTGAAGCCTCTCTGCAGATGCCTTAGGGAACTGGCTGAGAAAAAGCAGCGGGAAGGAGAAGAAGCTGCTTGCCTCAACTACGGTGGACCAGGTTTATAACAGAAACTTTCATTTATTCTCTCCAGGCACACTATGAAATGAACAGGTTCAGTCTGCTCCAGTTCTCTCATCTGCAATCAGGAGGCTAAAATGAATGAGGGATGGTCTTGTGATTACAACATGGCCATGGGAGGGAGCTAGGAAACGTGGGTTCTGTTCCCAGCTTGCCACCAAAATTCTGATGTGATCTTGGGGGAAATCACTTGATCTTTCTCTCTCAGCTTCCCCACTTGTGAAATGAAGGAGTAATTAATGCCAACCTCATAGAGGTGCTGTAAGGCGGAATTCATTCCTGTTTGTAAAGCATTTTGAGATGCTCAGACTGAAAGCACTATGGAAATGCAAATTATTATCAGCTGTATTCAACATTGGTGGGCAGGTTGGAAATGGATAGGTGAATAACATCAGCAGGACTCTCTGCAAAGCCTGGCATAATTAATGCTATTCTGTTTCTTTCCCTAGTGAAACTCCCTACACCCCAGGGGCTGCTGGCGCGACTCCTGGTGAGTAGACCATGAGAATAGGGTTTCTGCAAAATGTGAAGTGGGACAGTTAACTATAAAAATCGGTTTTATAGCTAGATGCTTATAGACAGGCTGAGGAATGTGTATGATTGGGTCTCTCTCTCTCCACCCTCTCCTGAGACACAATGTTCTGCATCCTCGTACTAGCTAGAATGCTTGCTTCTTCAGGAAGACACTGCCGTAGAAGCAAAAACTCTATTGTATGGTCTCCACAATGAGAGAGTCTGAACTATTCCCTCCTTCAGGAACAAACTGGTGTTGTGCTGACAAAACTTAGCCTGTTCTTTCTCTCTCATTGACAGGTAGTAGCCTCATCCCCTTATGAAAGAGAAGGACATGGATATGCTGCCTTGCAATTACTTAAGGCCCTGCATGAAACTATCCATGCAGCGGTGGGTGAGATGTGGGTACTAAAGATCCCACCTCTGCTGCAGTACATTGAAGGTAAAGTGCTAGTTAGGAGGAGTGCGGTCCATAGAGAATAGAGGGGAAGCCACAAAATGCAGCTTCGTATTGACATGTGTTGTGCCATTCCTGTTGCAGTACATGAGAACAGTGGGGAATTGAAGTTGGGGTTCTGGGCCCTCACTTTTCCTTCACCTGGATAACTGTGAACCACTGGGGTAAATCCAGAGTTGAACCACTCAGGCCAATTCAATCAGGGCAGAATCAGGCCAGGAAGGTTTCAGCTGAATGGAAATTATACAGCAGTTCCCCCCACACCTTTGCTAGGTTATTAGTTGGGAAGGTGAATACCCACGAAGCTGGAGGTTAGTGAAATATTTTGGGGTTACATATATAGTCTGATTTTGCAAACTAAATTTTTCTGAAAATTAAACCCCATGTTTACTTTCAATGGCGATTCAATTAAAAAACCCAGAGTTTTCTTTCTGTAAGGAAACCTGAGCCATAAAAGCTAGGTTGGCCAAGTGGCTGCCCTCTGTAGAATCTAGGTATTGTGGGCCTAATAATGTCTTTCACCAATTTTACAGTGGTATGAATCTATTGACCTCCTCAGTCAGTGTAGGCTGCGTCTGTACTATGGGGTTATGCCAGCAGAGCTCCAATGACGTAGCTGTGCCAGTGCAGTCTCTGTGGAGTATGACAGACCCTACGTGGAGCACAAACCCGATATGTGTTTGATGAACGTCGGACCCCACAATGTTCAAGTGGGTTTGATATTCAAAAAAAGATTTACGAAATGAGCTGTATCTTCCCTAGTTGTTGTTGCTGTACAGAGCCCCAGTACTACATTGTGCCGACATTAAAGAAGGGTAGTTAGAGCTGGACATTCAGAAACAGGGCCAGATTCTCAGCTGATGTAAATCAGTATAATTCCATTGACTTCAGTGAAGCTACACCGATTTACATCAAGTTAGGATCAAGTCCAGAATCTCTTATTATGCAGGAAAAGTTTGTATTCACATTAAACCCAGTCCTCTGATGTGCTGAACCGTTTTGTGAGGTGCTCAGCACCCTCAGTTCCCATGAAAGTCAACAGGAATTGGGAGTGCTGAGCATCTCACTCCTGGTGGGTTGACTGACCCTGAATAAAAATGCCAGCAGGGTACATAACATGATACTTTCTGTTGGTCCAACAAAGAACGTTGGCGTAGGTCCCATTTAGCCTTGAAAGCCCAGATATGTTACAGCTTGGCAGACCAGGGGTTTTAGAAGGACAGATTGCAAAGGTAGGGTGACCAGATGTCCCGATTTTATAGGGATAGTCCCGATTTTGGGGTCTTTTTCTTATATAGACTCCTATTAGCCCCCCACCCCTTGTCCCGATGTTTCACATTTGCTGTCTGGTCACCCTATGCAAAGGAGATGCCTGGGACGACGACTCTTGCTAACCTAGGTGACGTTATTGTTTTGCCTCCTGCTTTATAGGAAACACAGAGAATTCCCTGGACCATGAACGGTGGGAGCACATGCTGCTTCAGGTACAAGATGGCTTTCAGATGTATTGTCACAGCCCTCCCTCCCCCCTCCAAATGTACCAGCTGGGGAAAAAATTAATGATAAATTATTCATTATAAGCAGAGCTGGTCAAACCATTTCATTTGCAACTTTTGTTCAGTGAAAAATGGCCTTTTTTATTTTCATGGGACATTTTCAAATTTTTCAGTTTTTACAAAAAACAAAACAACCCCAACCCAAATAGAAAATGTTTAGGTTTTTTTAAACTGAAGTTGATTTTGGGGTTTTTTTTCCTAGTTGCTTTCCTGTTTGTCTCCTCCCCTCTCTGGCTTTTTCAGTCACAAAGTGGAAGAGGGGAAAAAGGCACGGGGACGAGGGATAAAGGGAAGGAAAGGGGGAAAACAAAGAATTGAATAATGGTCATTTTTGATTTTGAAAAGCAAAATATTTTTGTTTCTTTCACTTTTCATTTGTGTGGTGAAAAATCCCACTTGTTTTGTGAAATGGACTTGCTATTGTTCAACCAGCTCTACTTATAAATAACTCTGTATTACCACTGGGAACAACACAAAACTTAACCAGAAAACCAGCATGCTAATGCATCACTGGGGGACATCTAAAGGATTCTTTTTTTCTATTTGCCACTCAAAAGAAAATTTGCTCGGAGAAACCCAAAAAGGAAAAGAGACAAGACAAGGTTTGGTGACTGTATCTCATGGAGAAGCCTTTCTGGTCAGAAAGAGCTCTTTGCAGCCTCATGGATAGACAAGGAACATTTTTATGGCGAGCGCTGAAAATGAAAGGAAAGGACCTAGTGACAAATAAGCCCCAGAAGGTTTGGAGTTCCATTTGGGGTTGGATTACACTCTAGAATTTCCCATTCCAGATCCAGCCTCATTTGAAATTCTTTGGGCTAAAAAATCAAATAAGATTAGGTTTTCTTGTGAGGTTTCTGATATTTCCTGGCTGCTGTTCAAAATTCGGGCCTGAAACAGCAAAGTGCTGAGAGTTACTAACCTCTCGCTGACTTCAATGGGAGTTGAGAATGTGACCCCGGGTCCTTTGGGTGCCCAGTGGCAGAGGCCACAGGAGTGCATAGGATTACCAGGATTCCCTGGATCTGATCTCTATATAATCAAAGGGTGTCATGTAAAGACTTTACTGGATACCTGTGCCACACGGATCATCATAATCATTGCACAGTGACTGGATGGATAATATATAAGGCGTTATGGTTGTATACTGAAATTTATGCTTTTAAGGTCTGTGAGTTGGGGCTGGTCACCAGAAAGTGATAAACAAGTTTCTTTCAGGCAGGAGATGCTTATCTGCCTGAATGGCTGTATGTAGATGAGTAATTATTCACAGTGGATGCTAATCAGTAGAGCAACATTCTAATCAAGTGATTGCAAAGTCTCCAGAGGAGATTCGATACAAGAAAAACAAACAAACAATAGGGGGTACCCTGTTTACAAGTGAAGACAATGGATGCTTGGAACTATATCTGGAGGTCCAGAGGTATCCTGTACCAGGTATCCTTCACCTATTGGACGAACTGCCAGCTGGTTTGTCTCATGAATGGAGGATCACGTTTGGTCTGGGTGTTTCATGCTGGGAGAGAGATTTGGGGGAGCTGTCCTTTGTGAGACAGGGGAATGTTTGGTTATCTAAGTTTAAGCTCTAGAAGTGTGTTATGATTTTATTTTTATGTAACCATTTGTTTACATTAATTTTACTTGCTGCTTCTCAAATCTCTGTTCTTTATGAATTAAACTCTACTTGTTTTCACTATAAACGTATCTAAGTGAAGCATAGTTGTTTTCACTCTAAACGTATCTAAGTGTATTAAATGGAGCGGTGATGCTGAGGTGACACCGGTGACGTGGTGTGTAGCAAACCTATGAATTCTGTGAGTGTCCAGTGGAACAGGGGCTGGACATTCTGGGGCTGCACAGAGGGCTCGGCGGTTGGAGTGTACCGATTGCTCTTCTGTAGAAGGACAGTGGAGCTGGATGGGGTGAGAAGGGTGTGCTTGTGTTTCCTGTGGCTGGCAGAGTCAGGAGCTGACACCTGGCAGGCACAGAGGAGGCTTCCTCATGCTAAGGGCAGGTGGTAGTGAGGTACCTCACAACCCTGGGGACCCTCGGGAGGTGTCATAAAGGGTCCACAGCACTTCAGAGAAGGTTCCTGGTAGTTCATAGTCCAGGGCCCTTTGTTCAAAATTTATTAGACCCATTCTCCATCCACTATAAAATCACTCCTCAATGGTCCGATTTCTTGGCTCCATCTCATTCTCCAATTCACTGTCCATCTGGGTTTGGAGACTGAGAGGAATCATCAGGCAAAGGTTAAAGAACAACAGGCAGAGGAAGTCTGGGTTGTTGATGTTTCTAGTTCTCAATAGGGAAATAATCTTCCCATGACACCTGAATATTGGAAAGTTTACAATAGAGAACAAGGAAGAAAAAAACCACCAAACAAACAAACCAACCCCACCACAACCCCCAAATTCTTGCAATTAACCATCTGCTTTACCTCTTGTTTTACACTCAGTTCCTAAGAACATCTCTGGAGAGGATAGACAACAGTGCCTGGAGCAGCCAGATAAGCCTTGAGTTGAGTCAGCAGATGGCCGGCTATGCCAGCCCCTCCAAAGAGAAGGTTTGTTATCTGTTAAGGCTTAGTTTCTAGTTAATTTCCCTTGAAATTCTGATTGGGGGGCTGCATAAGGCTTCTCTCAAGGCTTCATTACTTTATATTTTATTCTGCATATAAAATTGGTTTTTACTTGTTCCCTGCTCTCTTGCCCCCCACCCGCCCTTCCAATATTTGCTTGGACAGGCTGCTTGTCTGTACTGCATTGTTGGTTCTCTGGCTGGGCTAGATGATGGGATGTTTCTGCAGTATGGATGCTTGGACTTGGCTATCTCGTTCCTTCCTGAGTGTTGCTGAGCTGGGTCTGTACTGACAGGCACGTTGTGTTACTGATATCTCAGTGCTGGTCTCTTTCTTTCAGAGTTTCCTGTATAAGGCGCTAGGAATGTCCTTAGCAGTTTGTCAGGACCTGGTCCATGTGAAATCACAGATTAATAAATTTCTGACGACAACAAATTATATGGAAGACCCTGAGAGAGAGGTGAGGACTCTGTCCCTCTCCCCACTTTACCAAGTAATCCCTGAATGCTCCCTGTGGGGCTCAGCTCTGAGTTGGCCTGGGACAGATGCCATTTTGCTTCATATCCTCTTCATTGCTATTTCATTCAGCCCCCGCTGCCCATGTGTCTCAGGCCTCACTTGCACTTTACACCACTTCAGGTGAAAGGAATGGACTCGTGGGGTCTATCAGGCACCTGGTTAGATCCTAACCAGTATTTTTCTTGGGTGACAGGGAGTCATTTCCATCCTCGCATTCTCTGCTGAGAGCCACTTGGACCTCACCTTGAACGCACTTCAGGAGTTTGGGGCTGCAATGAGCAAGGTTAAGATTTCTGGGCTCATGGACCGTCTGAAGGTAAAGGAGCCAGGGGCTTCTCTCAAACTTCCTCTCCCTCTAAAGCAGGGGCAGCAACCCTGCAGTAGTGTCTGCTCTGGTCAGCTAGCATTGTCCCCCAATGTATGCGTTCTGCGTGATGCCTGCAGTTAAGCAGAGAGGAGCACAATCTGGAGCTGGGGTTCTCTCAAATGATTTTTATCGTCTGATGTCTCATGGCTTGAGCTCCCCTCCCATGCACAATGTGTGGGAACTACATCAGTTGCTTGCATGGAAAAGCATTTAAGGTATTTTTAGATGTTTTTTAATCCCGGTTAGTAGCTGGAAATGAGGAGGTGTTGTAAGCAACATATGGCTAACCAACCTGCTGTAGGTAGACCACCAGAGGTCTACGGATGACAATTATGGAACCTCTGATTTAGAGCAGTGGTTCTCAACCTTTCCAGATTAGTGTACCCCTTTCAGGAGTCTGATTTGTCTTGTGTACCCCAAATTTCACCTCACTTAAAAACTGCTTGCTTACAAAATCAGGCATAAAATTATTAAAAAGTGTCACAGCACATTATTACTGAAAAATTGCTTATTTTCTCATTTTTACTATATAATTATAAAATAAATGAACTGGAATATAAATATTGTACTTGCATTTCAGTGTGTAGTATATAGAGTAGTATAAAGAAGCCATTGTATGAAATTTTAGTTAGTAACTTTGCAAGTACTTTCTTTGTAGTCTGCTGTAAAACTTGGCAAATATCTAGATGAGTTGATATACCCCCTGGAAGACCTCTGCAGACCCTCAGGGGTACACAAGTACCCCTGGTTGAAAACCACTGATCTAGAGGATAGAGCAGGAGACTAGGCCTCTGGGCTTCCATTGCTGGCTCTGCATTTACTCACTGTGCAGCCTTAGGCAAGACATTCAGCGCCTGATCTTGTACCCATCAGTGTCAACGACTAAGCTCCGGTGTACTTCACTGCTGTAGGTTCAGCATTTTAGGCTCTCTGTGTCAGAGTGACCCGTGGGAATGATGGAGATACTAATAACTCCCTACCTCACACAGTTGTTATATTGCTTAAATACTGTTTGCACGTGGTTTGAGATCTTCGGCTGAAAAGAGCTTTGCAAGTGCAAACTGCCATTGCTGCTGTGAGCAATTCCTCGGTCAGCAGCAGATCAGAATTCCAAGGCAAAACGAATCAGAAGAACTTGTCTCTAGTGACGTTTCCGATTGTCTAGGACTACCACCATGGGAAAAGAGGCAAGACTCGCAGCACCCTGATGCTGACATACAGCAACGTGGCTGTCCATGTTCCAAAAGAGCAGCTTCTCTCCCGAGTAGAGGCAGACATCACAGGGAACATCCTTCACCATTACAGAGCCAGTTGTCGGGTAAGAGCTTTTGCATGATAAGTGTTAGGGGCATTACCCTGAAGTTATAGCATTGCCTCTGAGTTTATAGAGAGAGGGCTTGTATTTTCTAAAACTCTCCTTTGAGCAATAATTTGTCACATAACTCAAATTTAAAACTGTAATGGATGGAGCGTGAGCTGTCACATGTTGTATCATTTTTGTTGCTCTTCTTTGTATTTTCTCTAGTTTCTCTATATTCTTCTGAAATTCTGTAGACCACAGCTACACAGTAATTCAGATGCAGTCAGACTCAGGCTATTCAGAATAACACTCTAACTCCCCTAATATGTATGTGTATCTAGCGCTATCTTTCGCTACCCAAGAGAGACTAGTGCTAGCTTGTATTTAGTTGATTTGCTGTCACTCTGTTTCTTGGACGCACTACTTCCCTTACCTCTTATCTGTCTTCTTGTTTGTCTGTGTGCTCCTTATTTCTGTTCCCTAGGTGTCTGACTGCTGGCACTGACTCTCATCTCAGAGCAACCTCTCCACGTCACTTTGCCATTCAATTCTGCCCTGTCTGACTGAGACTCTCATTTAGGCATTGTCAAAAACAGTTGAACCAAACTGATATCTTCCAGTAGTTCACAAATGCAAATATTACATAGGATGGCCCCTGATATTGACCTCTACAAAACACCCCCTCTGGATACATTTCCTGCCTTTTGGAAGATTTAACAATAGTGATTTCTCTCTGCTCCATATTCACCAGCCAGGACATTTTGAGGATGTGTGTTATGTTGGACATACATTGCTAATAGCTGTTTTGCATTTTGTTTTTCAGGTGCTGGGCATCACTGTTGGGAACAAGGTAAATTCTAAATAATCTGCCCTCAGCTCTTGCATTTTCTATACAAAAGTTGCTTGTTTAAATTGCACAGAGCTTGATTTCCTTGCTACATCAAGCAGGAGTCCTGGCTGCTCTGGTGTAAGTGGACCTGGATTTATTTGATGAACCTGGGTTTTCTTTTCTTCTGAGGTGGGTGCAGAGCCGGGGTCCTCTGCCTTCTGGGGTCTGCGGACACCTCTATTCTCTCCTGAGGCTAGATTTAATTCCTGATCTTTATCTTCTGGACTCTGGTTCTTCTCTTAGTTTCTCATCCACATCCTCTTGTTTCTCCTTCTGGATTATGTAGGACAGGTACCTAAAATTAACCCTCATCCAGAATGTCACGGAGATTAGCTGTGCCATCTTGGAGACCAGAGACTCCCGGGAGTTCAAATTCTCTTACAAACAGGAGCTCCTTGGCTACATGCTGGTGAGTGATTAGGAGCTTTGAGGACTGAAGTACAAAGGAGTTTGTTGTAATGCAATAAGACTGGTTTTCCAGGGAGATGTTATTTTATCCATTGGCTGTGACTGTACTACTGCAGTCTCATGAGCTACCTGCATGGCACCCCGAATGCTGGGTCCACTCTGAGCTCGGCAGGGATGCTGACATATTGTGGGCTGTAACTGGAAGGAATGGCTTGTGTCTGGTGAGTTATCTTTCTGTCCTCCGTATAGCCTGCAGATGGCCCTACGGTCCATTTCAGAGGCAGAGAGCCTGCTGAGCCCGGTGTCTGTTTATTACAGGTCTGGCATATGGCCCTATTTCAGGGTGTGAGAGGAAGACCTCTCTGCCTTTCAAATCCATTTCCCATTTTTTATGTCCCTATTAATGTATTTCAGGACTTCATTAAAAAGGAACCACTGGATTCCCTGGCATCTCCAGTTCGCTACAAGGCAATTCTTGCCATTGAACATCTGAGGTAGGCTATTTTCTGCCATATTTCCTGGCACTGTGATGACTTCTTATTTGTTAATTCATGAGTGTCAGGTTGGGAGCAGTCTGATGCCTGCAGGGTTTGGCTCACATGCTGCTCACCAGCAGAACTTTTGTTCTTGAGGGTTTGAATGTGTCCATTTGGAGGTTTGTGCTTGAAAGACACAAGATTGGAGGTTGAGGGGCATGCAGTACAATGGAGGAGAGTTCAGATGGGGAGGGAGGTGTCTGGCTAGCTGGCAGGGGGAAGGAAGCTTGTGGGTTTCTCTAAAAATGGGACTTGAAGCTTTAGCTTTACTTCTAGATGAGCCAATACTTAATAGAGGTGCAAAGAGGTGCTTAGCTGCAAAGTGAAGGGTTGTTTGCATTTGGGGTTCTAGACTGGGGCAATCTCTAGTCATTGGACCCATTTCTTGTACTTGGAGGTGGTACTGAGTCTAATGCATGACTTTTCTCCCTATCTTTCTTCTGCCAGCAAACTCAAACCATCTTTGACCTTGGAGGAAAACCGTGAACTCCTTGATGAGTGTTTCAAAAGTTTATTTCCCCTTCCTCCCTTGGAGAAGATGAAAGAGGAAGGTGAGACAGCAAAGGATGCTCTGCATAGACAGGTACGTGACAACAATTCTCCTCTGGCACCATCCACTGTATTTCTGCCCAGCAGGCACTGGGTGATGGCAGTCACACATGGCCTCCCTGGCAAGGTTATGGTTAGCTTTCCCCGGCCCACACACATAAATGATCTGTGCTGAGCCTCACTCCTTCTCTTCTGGTTTCAGTCACTGTACGTGAGGTCCTTGGAAGCCCTTGGCAAGCTAATGAAGACTTTGCTGGAGGAAGAACCAACCGCAGACTGGTTCCAGGAAATGTTTGAAGTGAGTAGACCATTGAACCGCGGTGGAGATTGTTTCTTGTGTTACAGCCGGGAAGAGTCAGAGATTTAGGGGGTCAAGCTTCAGTTGTGGAGGAATTTTCCACAACGGAGTGAATTTTAGGGAGAAAGCACTACATTCTTCCTTGTGATAAGTGGGCATGTGCCCCATTGAAATCCACGGAAGCTATGCCATTTTATGCCAGGGCTGGATTGGGATCGAGTTCTTACAATGGAGTTGACACTACTTGGACCGGCAAGAAAATCACCACTGCAGTAGCCAAATCCAAGAGAACCAGTTGAAACTGATCATTTCTTCGAAGAGGAATTCATTACTATTGAGTTACGCCCTGTGTATGGAAACTCATTCAGAGGAGACTTCCCGGTCCTCAGACATGAACAGAATATCTTGAAGAGCTGAAGGGTGGGGAGTTTGTTGCACCTTCAGTATAAAAATGAAGTTATAAAAGGAGCTGGGCTGGGGGGGACTTCTCTGCTCTTATTCAAATTAATAAAAAGAAATGCTCCTCTCTGTCATTTTGCCACTCGACGTGGGAGAAGTTGCCCAGGAATCAGACCACAGCAGCAGACATCAAACAGCATGCAAAGTGCTAGACAGCTCCCATCAGACAGTCTACAGCAGGCATCACATACACGGGCCCAGATTCATCTCTCATGTAACTCCTTTGGCTTCAATCACCAGAGGTGAATCTGGTCCCTGGGACTTGTATATCTAAGGGGCTCGTCCCTTAGACATGTAATTCCTTTGCTACACTGAGGTCAGATGCTTTGGAGAGGGATTTTAGTGACAATTAAACCTGTTTAAGAGGAACTTTTGGGAGGGATTTTCTGGTACTAACTCTGTCCATTCCCCTGCTCTACCAACAGCTACTAAGGCCATGGGTCAGTTCAGGGAAGGAGTGGGAGAGAGAAAGGGCCTTGCAGGCCAGCACCCAACTGCTGACTGCCTATCAAGAGACAGTTAATAGCACAGTGAGTATAGCCTCTTACTCTTCCTTGAGCGACTTCCCTGCTTATATCCGATCTGACACTCAACGCAAATGCATGAAAAACTCTTCCAGGGCAGCAGCTGGGATCTCAAGGCGACTAAGATCCCTCTGTTTCCATAAGAGAGAGGTTTACACAACAATGCCGTGACCACACTCTGGGCAGACTGCAAAAAGTAGAGGGCAGCCAATCCCCCAAACTGATGGCTTATTCTATAATTAGATTCACCAAGTCAACAACAAAAGAGCTTCCACCCTAGTTAACAAGATGCCAAATGCAGCCCCCTTTTGGCATTCCAGACCTTGGCTCCCATCTAAACATCCACGTCTTGGAAGCGGGGGGAGGGATAGCTCAGTGGTTTGAGCATTGGCCTGCTAAACCCAGGGTTGTGAGTTCATAGAATCATAGAATATCAGGGTTGGAAGGGACCTCAGGAGGTCATCTAGTCCAACCCCCTGCTCAAAGCAGGACCAATTCCCAACTAAATCATCCCAGCCAGGGCTTTGTCAAGCCGGCCCTTAAAAACCTCCAAAGAAGGAGACTCCACCACCTCCCTAGGTAACGCATTCCAGTGCTTCACCACCCTCCTAGTGAAAAAGTTTTTCCTAATATCCAACCTAGACCTCCCCCACTGCAACTTGAGACCATTGCTCCTTGTTCTGTCATCTGCCACCACTGAGAACAGCCGAGCTCCATCCTCCCTGGAACCCCCCCTCAGGTAGTTGAAAGCAGCTATCAAATCCCCCCTCATTCTTCTCTTCTGGAGACTAAACAATCCCAGTTCCCTTAGCCTCTCCTCATAAGTCATGTGCTCCAGACCCCTAATCATTTTTGTTGCCCTCCGCTGGACTCTTTCCAATTTTTCCACATCCTTCTTGTAGTGTGGGGCCCAAAACTGGACACAGTATTCCAGATGAGGCCTCACCAATGTCGAATAAAGGGGAACGATCACGTTCCTCGATCTGCTGGCAATGCCCCTACTTATACAGCCCAAAATGCCATTAGCCTTCTTAGCAACAAAAGCACACTGTTGACTCATATCCAGTTTCTCGTCCACTGTGACCCCTAGGTCCTTTTCTGCAGAACTGCTACCCAGCCATTCGGTCCCTAGTCTGTAGCAGTGCATGGGATTCTTCCGTCCTAAGTGCAGGACTCTGCACTTGTCCTTGTTGAACCTCATCAGGTTTTTTTTTTTTTTTTTTTTTTGGCCCAATCCTCTAATTTGTCTAGGTCCCTCTGTATCCGATCCGTACCCTCCAGTGTATCTACCATGCCTCCCAGTTTAGTGTCATCTGCAAACTTGCTGAGAGTGCAGTCCACACCATCCTCCAGATCATTAATAAAGATATTAAACAAAACCGTCCCCAGGACCGACCCTTGGGGCACTCTGCTTGAAACTGGCTGCCAACTAGACATGGAGCCATTGATCACTACCTGTTGAGCCCGATGATCTAGCTAGCTTTCTATCCACTTTACAGTCCATTCATCCAGCCCATACTTCTTTAACTTGGCAGCAAGAATACTGTGGGAGACCGTATCAAAAGCTTTGCTAAAGTCAAGGAATAACACATCCACTGCTTTCCCCTCATCCACAGAGCCAGTTATCTCATCATAGAAGGCAATTAGGTTAGTCAGGCATGACTTGCCCTTGGTGAATCCATGCTGACGGTTCCTGATCACTTTCCTCTCCTCTAAGTGTTTCATAATTGATTCCTTGAGGACCTGCTCCATGATTTTTCCAGGGACTGAGGTGAGGCTGACTGGCCTGTAGTTCCCCGGATCCTCCTTCCCTTTTTTAAAGATGGGCACTACATTAGCCTTTTTCCAGTCATCCGGGACCTCCCCCGATCACCATGAGTTTTCAAAAATAATGGCTAATGGCTCTGCAATCTCATCCGCCAACTCCTTTAGCACCCTCGGATGCAGTGCATCCGGCCCCATGGACTTGTGCTCGTCCAGTTTTTCTAAATAGTCCCGAACCACTTCTTTCTCCACAGAGGGCTGGTCACCTTCTCCCCATACTGTGCTGCCCAGTGCAGCAGTCTGGGAGCTGACCTTGTTCGTGAAGACAGAGGCAAAAAAATCATTGAGTACATTAGTTTTTTCCACATCCTCGGTCACTAGGTTGCCTCCCTCATTCAGTAAGGGGCCCACACTTTCCTTGACTTTCTTCTTGTTGCTAACATACCTGAAGAAACCCTTCTTGTCACTCTTAACATCTCTTGTTCAATCCTTGAGGAGGCCATTTAGGGAAGTGGGGTAAAAATCTGTCTGGGGATTGGTCCTGCTTTGAGCAGGGGGTTGGACTAGATGACCTCCTCAGGTCCCTTCCAACCCTGATATTCTATATCTAATCTAGTGAGGGGTTACTGAAAACCTGATTCACATATGTGAGGTTCATTGATCATAAAGGACCAGATGCTTATCCCCAGGTCAATGTGAATCTCAGGTCTTTCCCAAATATCATGTTGTCAGCCAGTCCTTAATAACTAAATCTAAGATTTATTGTTAAAAGAAAGAAGAGAGTTACAAATGGTTAAAAGATCAATATCCATACAAGTGACTTTCAATGTTCATAGTTCAGGATCACAACAGTGATGGAATAAACTGCTGGCTTGTAAAAGTCTCTCTGGAATCATCCCAACAGATCAGAATCCAAAGGCAGCTTAGATGTAAAGTCTGTTAGTTTTTTCCATGCATTTTTCAGGTTATTCCAAATGATTATTTGGAAAATCTCTGTCCTATGACTTACACTTTCCCTGTTCAAAGTTTAAGCAGACTAGAGATGATAGGATCAGGCCCAAGCCTTCTCTTTTATAGCTATTCTAGCAGGCTGACAAGCCTACCTCACAGAAATTGTCACAGAAGGACCTTCCCCCAATGCAGATTGCCTGTTGTACTTTGCTTTGAAGATAAACTTCTATTTCCTGTGCATACACAGTAAACTAGTTACATTCATTCACATAAGGTAATTAGCCGTTCTTCCATTATAACACAGATAGTTAAGCTGAAGATAATGTAGAAATTATTGGTTTCCTGAAGTGTCTTACATCTTTGATTTTCAGGTTAACTGAAGACCTTGCATACATAATTAAGGCAATTAAGATATGAAAGGGAATTAGCATCTACAAGCTAATTTGGTTACATTGTGAAACTTCTAACCGGGTATAGATAAACACAGACAAATACACTTAGCAACTAGTGTTCATTTTTGAATGAGTTGCTGATTGCTAGTCTAATACATCTCTTTGAAATTCACATGCAAGTGAACTGTCTATTTCCTCATGTTGAAATATGTTAAAATATCCTCACACCTTCTATGGGTCATCTCGATTATCACTTCAAAGGTTTTTTTCTCTCTCCTGCTGATGATAGCTCATCTCAATTGATTGGCCTCTTACAGTTGGTATGGCTACTCCCACCTCTTCATGTTCTCTGTATGTATAAATATCTTCTTTCTGTGTGTTCCATTCTATGCATCCGATGAAGTAGGCTGTAGTCTACGAAAGCTTATGCTCAAATAAATTCGTTAGTCTCTAAGGTGCCACAAGTACTCCTGTCCTTTTTGCGGATACAGACTAACACGGCTGCTACTCTGAAACCTGTCTTGATACAGTAGAAGTGCCTCTTGTTAAGTTATTATGGGTCATACACAGCTTGACTGGTCTGCCAGTGTCACAAATGCATTCTTGGTTCTTATGCTCCCAGGATGCTAAAGCTGAATTTCTATTTAATCAGCTAAGAACATAAAACATAAGAGTGGTTATCCTGGATCCCCCAGAAGAATGGTTCATCTAGCCCAGTATCCTGTCTTCTGACAGTGGTGGGTGCCAGATGCTTCAGAGGGAATGACCAGAACAAGGCAATTGTCAAGTGAACCATCCCCTGTTGGACAGTCCCAGCCCCAGCTTCTGGCAGTCAGAGGCTTAGGGACACACCCTGATCATGGGGTTGCATCCCTGACCATGTTAGCTAATAGCCATTGATGGACCTATCCTCCGTGAACTCATCTAATTCTTTTTTGAACCCAGTTATACTTTTGGCCTTCACAACATCTCCCTGGCAATGAGTTTCACAGGTTGACTGCATTGTGTGAAGAAATGCTTCCTTTTGTTTGTTTTAAACCTGCAGCCTATTAATTTCATTGGGTGACCCCTTGATTCTGTGTTATGTGAAGGGCTAAATAACACTTCCTTAATGACTTTCTCTACACCAGTCATGATTTTATAGTTCTCTATCATATTCCCTCTTAGTCGTCTCTTTTCCAAGCTGAAAAGTCCCTGTCTTTTTAATCTCTCCTTGTACGAGAAGTTGTCCCATACGCCTAATAATTTTTGTTGCTCTTCTCTGTATTTCTTCCAATTCTAACATATCTTTTTTGAGATGAGATGACCAAAACTGCACACAGTATTCAAGGTGTGGGGGTACTGTAGATTTATACAGTGGCATAATGATATTTACTGTCTTATCGATCCCTTTCCTAATGGTTCCTAACATGCTGTTAGCGTTTTTGACTGCATGTTGAGCAGATGCTTTCAGAGAACTGTACACAATGACTCTGAGGTCTCTTTCTTGAGTGATAACAGCTAATTTAGACCCCATCCGTTTGTATGTACAATTGGGATTATGTTTTCCAATGTGCATTACCCAGTTCAGTACAGGAATCAGAGGCACAATGTTACCGGATGTGCCCGTTACTTTGGGTAGGCTCATTGATTAGGGTTACACTTCGGGGGGTGTGGGGGGGGGTTCCTGTAATTTTATTAATGTGGGGCTTATGTCACTTGTGTGTTCATATGGAGCTCTACTCCTTCCTTCTACAAGTCCCCTCCCAATGGAGCTACCCTGCAGGACCTAGGTTCCCCAGGGCTAATAACTAGAACTAGATGAGCATGCGCGCGCACGCGCACACACACACTAGCAGAGCAAGTCAATCAGCACTCCCCAGCTGATCCCCTCATATGTCCCTGTACTCAATGGATTGGGTTAAGCAGCACTTTCAGCTGCCCCCCCTTATGTGCCCCAAGTTTAACACATCCCTATCACACTTTCACATTACAATTGTACTGGGAGTAACACACTTGATGAGCAAACCCCACTGTATTTTTGGGCACTACAGGGATCTTTAGCTTAGGTACTTGAAGCGTTGCTGCAGAGTAAATGGGGGAAGCTAAAAACACAAAAGAGTAAAATTCAGAGAGAGAGAGAAGCAATCAGCTGAACAATAAAAGTTATTTATTGAATAATCGTGATAACTACACAAGGAGGGCTAAACAAACATAACAGTTACATTTTAAAGGTTCAGGGGGTAACCGTGTTAGTCTGTATCTACAAAAACAACAAGGAGTCTGGTGGCACCTTAAAGACTAAGTGCATAGAGTGAAAGTATGCATCCGAAGAAGTGAGGTTTTTACCCACGAAAGCTTATGCCCAAATAAATCTGTTAGTCTTTAAGGTGCCACCAGACTCCTTGTTATTTTAAAGGTTAATACCTGAGGTAGAAAAGGGGAGAGAGAGAGAGAGAGAGAGAGAGAGAGATCTCTCTCTCTCTCTCTCTCTCTCTCTCTCACTCCATGAGGCTTGAACTGGTCGGGGTTCCCAGGTGATGGTGGTAGCTCAGGGTCCTGAGTGCTGGAGACAGGCAGAGCCCCCAGCACGATCAGTCAGGAGATGGAATCCCAGTGGAACTGATGCAGAGTTTGGGTCTATACATCAGAACCCTTACTTGGGCATAGTTCGGGGGTTTTGTAGAGAAAATACAATGGTTCAAGGGAGAACACTAGATTTGTTTATGGGTAAACTGATGGCTCAAGGGTTTCTTTAGACTAGTCAATAGGAGCTGATCACTCTTGGCTATGGGTGTTGTTTTCTTCCAGGGAGCTCACAAGGCAACTAGGCTGCTTCAGTATTTTGGGATATCAGTCAAAGATTTATTACTAGAATTGGTCTGATAATTGCTGAGCTGGGTGTGTGCAGGTGTAGGTTCATTAGCATCTGGAGCAGGGATTCCCATGATGCAGTGCGTCCCTGCTTTTCTGGTCCCAGAGTTCAGTGTGGTTCTCTATTCTTCATTCTTTATGCTAATCCCTATTCCATCTTTCATGCAGATGAGGCTAGGGGAGTTGTCTCTGTTCTTCATTCTGTATGCAAATGGAGATGTCTTAATCTTGTCACCCTTGTCAGGAGGGGTCTAGGTGTGTCTCCCCAAACCCTTCATTGTTCTCTGCAAGCCTTTTCTCTGATCGGTTTTGGTTCAAACAGACGGGGGTGGGGGGTGTCCTTCATGAGTCACACTGGCTAGATACTGCGCCCTGGTTCCCCAAAAACACAGGGCGCAGTTATGGTATCAACAATAAGGATGGCAAGTGAAGTCTCGTACAGCTGGAGAACGTTCATTCTTCTTTCTTTTTTAATTAGACTCAGGAAACTTTTAATCAGTTTGGATCTCTGATTGGACTAATAGCACCATACAGCTGTGATTCACTGGCCACGTCCCGTCAGTGGGTGGTTGACTGTATCAGCTGCCTTCTCTGTATACAAGGTGAGGAGACCATTAACAGGTATAAGTAACTCTTCACCTTCTTTCACTGTTGTAATGTCCATTTTTCTGCCTGTCTAGTTCTTTCTGTCCTGTCTGTTGGTATTTAGATAACAGAATGGTGGCATCTTGTAAATACCTCATTAGAAGAGAAGATTATGATGTGTAAAGAGCCTAGCACACTTTTGGGAACTGTACAAATAATAAATGGTCTGCATACAGGTAGATAACTGCTAAATTCCTTAAGGCTTCTCTACACAGGGACAACTAAGGAAAGTTGATCCAAATGAACTAAAGGTGTAAATTTTAAAGTGGCATTAAACACATGTGTGGATGCTCTGATTCTGAATTAAAATGGCCCTTATTAATTTTAGTGAATTACATGAATTAAACTAACCTGAAATAAGGCCCCTTTAATTCTAAATAAGTGTGTCCCCATAGGAGTTTAATGAAGTTTAACTAATGCATTTTGAAAATTAATTTGGATTAGCTTTCTTGACTATCTCCATGTAGACAAGCCCTTGGTACTAAACATTTTCATTCTCTTTACCCTGCCACTGACTGTATTGGAGGGGTTTCCTGGAATAATTCTTTAAACAAAAAGTTCTTCTAGCAGCCCTCTGTCATGAGCGTTCAAAGCTATTGGAGTAAGTGTAGGCCATTTTCCCCTTTGTGAAAGAGTAGGATATTCTTTTCACCTAATGGTTAGATGTAAAGGGATAGAGCTTGGTTATCGTTTAAGGCCATTTCCAATTAGGGTGACCAGACAGCAAATGTGAAACATTGGAACAGGGGGTGGGGGGTAATTGGAGTCTATTTAAGAAAAAGACCCCAAAATCGGGACTGTCCCTATAAAATCGGGACATCTGGTCACCCTATTTCCAATTATTAATCAGTCCTAAAAACAGTGTTGGTGATTCAGAAACAGAAGAAGGGACTCCAATCTTTGAATGTACAACATAGAAATCCCAGCATTGTTTAGAAGTGACTGATGAGCCTGGGTTTCCTGCCGAAGGTTTTGTCCAGCCCCATCTCTTTTACAATGAGAGTTTGGTGGAGGGATTCACCTCTACATTGGAACCTCAGATCTACCTGCATGAGTTGTACTTGATTATGAGATTAGATTTAAATACTGAGAGCAGAGAGGCTACTGAAACCAGACACACCCAGAAAGCTGCTCCAAGCTGAATACAGTGCTTGTTCAATCCTGTATCATTCACAATAGCATACCACTACTGTTAACTTTCAGACATTTAGGGTGTAATCCCGACTCCATTACAGTCAACAGGAGTTTTGCCATTGACTTCGATGGAGCCAAGATTTTACACTATGCTGATAACAGCATAGCACATGGATCCTTCTGTATGAATATCCATGCAGTAGAGGTTCAGTTTCATTAATCGTTACAGTACTTTTTCTCCTTTTCTCCACTCCAGGCCAGTCCATGAACCTGGGGTCAGTGGCGGAGGAGCTGAGATGTCTCCGTGAAGCACTAACAGCTCCAGACCCTGAGGCTCTGTTTCAGGCATCTTCCAAAATGGCCAGGGTAACTGACTCAAAAAGCTTGTGCGGATGTTCTAGTGACGGGGCACCATTCATTTTACATTTACGCTTTCATGATGCCTTTCCATACTTGGAGTGAGCTGTGGGAGCGGGGCATTCATTGCTAGTAACCAGCAAGATGCTTTTCATAGATGTGTGCTATGAATGCCATGTAAAAAACAGATTCCACAGAATGCTGCACGCACATGAAAATACGCACGCAGCTGCGCACACATGTACCTATCCAGCCATCCACGAGAAAAAACTGTGTTAGTGGAACATCAAGCTGAGAAACCACCCAGTCTTCATTCTGTCACTTTGTGGGTTTGCCTTAGCCTATATTTGTGTGCATGCCTCTCTTTACTTCATTTTATATGTTGTAAAAAGATGCAGTGTATATAAGAGAATACAAACTGGAAACTTACCTCCTGCATATCTAGTACAATGTTCATAGAATCATAGAATATCAGGGTTGGAAGGGACCTCAGGAGGTCATCTAGTCCAACCCCCTGCTCAAAGCAGGACCAATTCCCAACTAAATCATCCCAGCCAGGGCTTTGTCAAGCCTGACCTTAAAAACCTCTAAGAAAGGAGATTCCACCACCTCCCTAGGTAACCCATTCCAGTGCTTCACCACCCTCCTAGTGAAAAAGTTTTTCCTAATATCCAACCTAAACGTCCCCAACTGCAACTTGAGACCATTACTACTTCTTCTGTCATCAGGTACCACTGAGAACAGTCTAGATCCATCCTCTTTGGAACCCCCCTTCAGATAGTTGAAAGCAGCTATCAGATCCCCCCCCTCATTCTTCTCTTCTGCAGACTAAACAATCCCAGTTCCCTCAGCCTCTCCTCATAAGTCATGTGCTCCAGCCCCCTAATCATTTTTGTTGCCCTCCACTGGACTCTTTCCAATTTTTCCACATCCTTCTTGTAGTGTGGGGCCCAAAACTGGACACAGTACTCCAGATGAGGCCTCACCAATGTTGAATAGAGGGGAAGGATCACGTCCCTCGATCTGCTGGCAATGCCCCTACTTATACAGCCCAAAATGCCGTTAGCCTTCTTGGCAACAAGGGCACACTGTTGACTCATATCCAGCTTCTCCTCCACTGTAACCCCTAGGTCCTTTTCTGCAGAACTGCCTCCTAGCCATTCAGTCCCTAGTCAGTAACAGTGCATGGGATTCTTCCGTCCTAAGTGCAGGACTCTGCACTTGTCCTTGTTGAACCTCATCAGGTTTCTTTTGGCCCAATCCTCTAATTTGTCTAGGTCCCTCTGTATCCTATCCCTACCCTCCAGCGTATCTACCACTCCTCCCAGTTTAGTGTCATCTGCAAACTTGCTGAGAGTGCAGTCCACGCCATCCTCCAGATCATTAATGAAGATATTGAACAAAACCAGCCCCAGGACCGACCCCTGGGGCACTCCACTTGAAACCGGCTGCCAACTAGACATGGAGCCATTGATCACTACCCGTTGAGCCCGACGATCTAGCCAGCTTTCTATCCACCTTACAGTCCATTCATCCAGCCCATACTTCTTTAACTTGGTGGCAAGAATACTGTGGGAGACCGTATCAAAAGCTTTGCTAAAGTCAAGGAATAACACATCCACTGCTTTCCCCTCATCCACAGAGTCAGTTATCTCCTCATAGAAGACACTTAGGTTAGTCAGGCATGACTTGCCCTTGGTGAATCCATGCTGACTGTTCCTGATCACTTTCCTCTCCTCTAAGTGCTTCAGAATTGATGCCTTGAGGACCTGCTCCATGATTTTTCCAGGGACTGAGGTGAGGCTGACTGGCCTGTAGTTCCCCGGATCCTCCTTCTTCCCTTTTTTAAAGATGGGAATTACATTAGCCTTTTTCCAGTCATTTGGGACCTCCCCCGATCGCCATGAGTTTTCAAAGATAATGGCCAATGGCTCTGCAATCACATCCGCCAACTCCTTTAGCACCCTCGGATGCAGCGCATCCGGCCACATGGACTTGTGCTCGTCCAGTTTTTCTAAATAGTCCTGAACCACTTCTTTCTCCACAGAAGGCTGGTCACCTTCTCCCCATACTGGGCTGCCCTGTGCAGCAGTCTAGGAGCTGACCTTGTTCGTGAAGACAGAGGCAAAAAAATCATTGAGTACATTAGCTTTTTCCACATCCTCTGTCACTAGGTTGCCTCCCTCATTCAGTAAGGGGCCCACACTTTCCTTGACTTTCTTCTTGTTGCTAACATGCCTGAAGAAACCCTTCTTGTTACTCTTAACATCTCTTGCTAGCTGCAACTCCAAGCGTGATTTGGCCTTCCTGATTTCACTCCTTCATGCCTGAGCAATATTTTTATACTCCTCCCTGGTCATTTGTCCAATCTTCCACTTCTTATAAGCTTCTTTTTTGTGTTTAAGATCAGCAAGGATTTCACTGTTAAGCCAAGCTGGTCGCCTGCCATATTTACTGTTCTTTCTACACATTGGGATGGTTTTTTCCTGCAACCTCAATAAGGATTCTTTAAAATACAGCCGGCTCTCCTGGACTCCTTTCCCCCTCATGTTATTCTCCCAAGGGATCCTGCCCATAAGTTCCCTGAGGGAGTCAAAGTCTGCTTTTCTGAAGTCCAGGGTTCGTATTCTGCTGCTCTCCTTTCTTCCTTGTGTCAGGATCCTGAACTCAACCAGCTCATGGTCACTGCCTCCCAGGTTCCCATCCACTTTTGCTTCCCCTACTAATTCTTCCCGGTTTGTGAGCAGCAGGTCTAGAAGAGCTCTGCCCCTAGTTGGTTCCTCCAGCACTTGCACCAGGAAATTGTCCCCTACACTTTCCAAAAACTTCCTGGATTGTCTGTGCATCACTGTATTGCTCTCCCAGCAGATATCAGGGTGATTAAAGTCTCCCATGAGAACCAGGGCCTGCGATCTAGTAACTTCTGCTAGTTGCCGGAAGAAAGCCTCGTCCACCTCATCCCCCTGGTCTGGTGGTCTATAGCAGACTCCCACCACAACATCACCCTTGTTGCTCACACTTCTAAACTTAATCCAGAGACTCTCAAGTTTTTCTGCAGTTTCATACCAGAGCTCTGAGCAGTCATACTCCTCTCTTACATACAATGCAACTCCCCCACCTTTTCTGCCCTGCCTGTCCTTCCTGAACAGTTTATATCCATCCATAACAGTACTCCAGTCATGTGAGTTATCTCACCAAGTCTCTGTTATTCCAATGACATCATAGTTCCTTGACTGTGCCAGGACTTCCAGTTCTCCCTGCTTGTTTCCCAGGCTTCTTGCATTTGTGTATAGGCACTTAAGATAACTCGCTGATTGTCCCGCTTTCTCAGTCTGAGACAGGAGTCCTCCCCACTTGCACTCTCCTGCTTGTGTTTCCTCCCATTTCCCCACTTACTTCAGGGCTTTGGTCTCCTTCTCCCGGTGAACCTAGTTTAAAGCCCTCCTCACTAGGTTAGCCAGCCTGCTTGCGAAGATGCTCTTCCCTCTCTTCGTTAGGTGGAGCCCGTCTCTGCCTAGCACTCCTCCTTCTTGGAACACCATCCCGTGGTTGAAGAATCCAAAGCCTTCTCTCCGACACCACCTGCGTAGCCATTCGTTGACTTTCACAATTCGATGGTCTCTACCCAGGCCTTTTCCCTGCACAGGGAGGATGGACGAGAACACCAATTGCACTTCAAACTCCTTTATCCTTCTTCCCAGAGCCACGTAGTCTGCAGTGATCCACTCAAGGTCATTCTTGGCAGTATCATTGGTGCTCACGTGGAGAAGCAGGAAGGGGTAGCGATCCGAGGGCTTGATGAGTCTCGGCAGTCTCTCTGTCACATCGTGAATCCTAGCTCCTGGCAAGCAGCAGACCTCTCAGTTTTCTCGGTCAGGGCGGCAGATAGATGACTCAGTCCCCCTGAGGAGGGAGTCCCCAACCACCAACACCCTCCTCCTTCTCTTGGGAGCGGTGGTCGTGGAACCCCCATCCCTAGGACAGTGCATCTCATGCCTTCCAATCGGTGGAGTCTCCCTCTGCTCCCTTCCCTCAACTGTATCATCTACTCCACTCTCCACATTAGTACCTCTGGAGAGAACATGGAAACGGTTGCTCACCTGTATCTCCATTGCTGGTACATGGACGTTCCTCTTTCTTCTTCTGGAGGTCACATGCTGCCAATTTTCTTCACCATCCCTCAGTCCCCTCTGCGCAACCTGCTCCGATTCTTCAGAACGTTGTGCCTGTAGAAGCATATCCTGACGTCTGTCCAGGAAATCTTCATTTTCTCTTATGCAACGCAGGGTCGATACTTGTTTCTCCAGACCTCGAACCTTCTCTTCCAATATGGAGACCAGCTTGCACTTGGTACAGACAAAGTCGCTTCTGTCCTGGGGAAGAAAATGTTGTGCTAACTGTGCCACAGAGGCTTTGGCTCTAACCTGATCTCATTCGTGTCGAATACAAAAATGTCGTCTCTAGACTGTCGAGAGAATTGTCATCCCAAATGGCTCGCTAGACATGAGGCTAATGAACAATTTGCTGATGCATATATCTTTCCATAGAGATATTAGGCCTCCATTTTTAAAAGTGCTGGAGCCAAACATCATTGCAGTCTCTGCTGTTTTTGATTTGTTCCCAGGTTGTTAGTGGGTACTTTCCCTCAGAACAGGCCACAGACTTTATTAACGCCACATTGGATGGTATGCTGTCTGCTAGCCCCACCTGTGTCACGGCAGCTGGACTGTGGATGAAGATCATCCTGAAGGAGCGTGGAGATGCCATGCTGGACCAGGTAAAACGGGAAACTGGAGAGGTTTTCTGCCTAAACCCTAGGCTTTTAGAGCTTTGCCCTCATGTGTAATGAACAAAAATCTTGCTGTTTCTCCCCCTCGGACATAGAGTCGATTCCATCTCTGTTCCTACCCTAAGATAGGCAATGGCAGAATCAATCGCAGTAGACAGAGATAATCCAAGGGAAAAGGAAGATGGTTGGTTATTTATTTGTCTAGCTTGTTGCCACAGTATTCAGCCAAGAAAGGCTTGAAAAAACAGACTCTGGGGAAAATACAACAAGACAGAATGATTGGCACTTGGAATCATCCAGTTCTTAGGAGGCCTATGGCTAAGGGCTACCTGGATAAAAATAGCACTGTGGTCATTCCCAGTCAGTCTGGAGTCTGGGCTCTGAGACCCACCCTCTTGCCAGGTTTCAGAGCCTGGGCTCCAGCCCAAGCAGGAACAGCTACACTTTTACACTGCTGTGGGATTTTTTTGCTGTGTAGACGCACCCTTTAAGAATAGGAGGGAGGGAGAAAACTATAGTGTCTTTGGGATCCACTATTTATATGCCTTATTCTGGAGCCCAGTGCGTTAGGGCTAGATGAAAGGAGCACTCCACAAATCTTCTAACAAGGCTGGTGAAAGGCCTCAGGACAGGGAACCCTCGCAGCAGAACTGCCATGTTTGCACAGTGTTTTGAAGATGTGAAGGGCTTGGAATGACTATGAGAGGTCGTCATCTGTTCATAGTCCCAGGCATTTGCACACTGTGTTTAAAGCACTTGCATATTTTGTGCTTGTGGTTGTTTATGAACTCCGCATTCTTCGACGCAAATGGTCGGATTTGGCTGCTTAAATCACACCTGCAAAATGTGGGCAAGCAAAGCCTTCTTTTGTGCATGCAAACTGGTTTATTTAATGCATAGCTGGGCACCACCACATTAAATTACCTGGTATGTATATGTGTGTGTCAGTGTTAATTTTTACAGCCAAGTGTGGGCAATTTTTGTGGGTTAAAGTTACGCAGACATATTTGAACATTTGTTTCTTGAAGTGAGGAATTTCTAAAAAAGCAGCAAATGGCTAAATGGCTAAATAAAGGTTTTTATTCTGTAGAATGAATGGATAGAAAGAAAGAGACATTTCTTTCTGGTTTTGTTCCTTCCAGGTGCCAGATATCGTGAATAAAATATATAGCTGCATGCCTAATATCCAGGAGGGCAGCTTGAGGCAGTTCCTGGTGGAGGCAGTGTGCAGTCTCGCTCACCATCACGTAGAGGCAGTGATTTCCAGCCTCCTCACAAAACGTCTGCCGATGGACAGGTATATACCGCTACCTATTGCATTCCTCTTGGTAAAACATGGATCCCACAGCTTTACTGGGAGATGTAGGGCTTTCTTTAAGCAGCAGAGAGTTTGGGATAATTCCTAAAGTTTAATAGCCTGGGTCTTTCGGCAGGAAGGTCCAAGAACATGTTAAGGTGGGGTGCGGAGAGAAATTAAGTGTCATTCTGTTTCCATTAATTAATAGCTGCTTTGACATCCTAAAGACCTATCTTTACTGGTATAACTGGAGTATATTGTTGGAAACATCTACCTCTCTAGACACCTGAATTGACCTGACTCTGGAAATTAGCAGTGGCTGTTGGTTTCCTGATAGCATGATAGCTTCAAGTCCAAATCCCTGGGTAATTACAAAGAATAGGGCCAATATTGTCATCAGACCTCCGCTTGGTATCAGTGAGGGTGTGGCTGCTAGAATAGAGTTGCTGTCCTGGGTACTTAAAACTGGACTGGAAGCAGATCCATCATTTCATTTAAAGATCCCTAACTGAGTTATCAGTTATCAGTGCTGGAATCTAAGACCATAAGAATGGCCATACTGGATCAGACCAAAGGTCCATCTAGCCCAGTATCCTGTCTTCCGACAGTGGCCAGTGCCACATGCCCCAGAGGGAATGAACAGAACAGGTAAATGTCAAGTGATCCATCCCCTGTTGCCCAGTCCCAGCTTCTGGCAAACAGAGGGTAGGGACACCCTTTGTGAAGGGGGACATAGGATGGCCATGAATATTCGTTCTCATAGTTGTATATCCAGTTAGTAGGAATATGGCTTTTCTTTCATCAACTTGCCTTCCAAACCCCAGATCTTTGGAGCCACATGTTCATGATTCCATATTTACTGGGAAGAGGGAAAGCAGGAACTGAGGTTGGCGCTCTGTGTCCTGTCCTTCTGCAGTCTAGTATTAATGGTGAGGCTGCAGTACGACTAGGTCACTTAACCTAGTTCTGTAACTGGAAACTCAATATTTAAACACGAGGAGCGTTAAAGGAGGACAGTACTCCTAACTTTCTCATCATTGGCAAGGAAAAAATTTGGTCTTTACTTAAATATGACGCATTCAGTCTGAGCCACAAAAGTGTCCAGGGGTCACATGTAACTTCTGTTAAATTGCAGTTACACCACTGAGCTGTGGAGATTTCTGGGGGGAGACCCCTTGCTTGCCACTCAAGTCCTACAGGTCCTGAAAGACAAGATAAAGACTCCAACAAGCCAAGAAGACAGCCTCACCTCAGAGACTGAAATCGACAGGCATTTTGCAGCTGCTGAACCTCTCTCAGTAAGTTAGATGACAGACACGTCTTTCAGGCTTTCCTCTGCCCTGTGACAATCCTGCTGATGGAAAGCTAGAAGTGTGGTATAATATTGCTGTGTGGGCACTTCTCCTCTGATGTACTATTTCCCTCAGTCCAGTTCTGCTGTCTGTGGAACAAATACGGCAGTTTTAGAGTATGTGGCTGATTTACTTAATAACATCTGGCAATTAGAAAGTCTTTGAACCAGGTTTCTCACAGTGCTTTGCAAACATTCCTTAGGACTCACAACATGCCTTGGTAGGTCATACACATCTGTACAGATGTGGGAAACTGAGCCACGAGTTAAGCGAGTTGCTCGCAGTCATTCAAGTTACTGGCAGAAGTGAGAATTTCATACAGCAGATCTCAGAAGGGGAGAGAGGGTGTGATGGTGTTGGGAAGAGCTCTCATTTTTTACCATTCTCTCCTTTCAGGCAACATGTGCCATCTTTGAGGTGGTGTCAGCACTGCAGTCAAGCAAAGCTGTGCAGGAGCTGCTCCCAGAGTTGTTTCCTGTTCTCCTGCAGCAGATCAGCCGAACCCTAGGACAAGAGATGCCTTTGCCCAGGATAAGCAGCCGGAGGCAATTCCGAAAAGACCTACAACATACTAAGGGCAACCCTTGCCGGTAATTAGAAGGAAGGGAGAGAAACAAAGAGAATTCCAATAGAGTTGTGTGACGCTCCTTAGGAGTTCCCAGGGTTACGAGGCACCTTACCATCGCCTGCCCTTAGAGTGAGGAAATCTTGTCTGTGTCTGCTGTGGGTCAGTTCCCTGAAACGACCAGGCTCTGGCAAAACAAACAGTGCCATCCAGGCCTCCTCAGACCTCAGACTCTTTGTACAGGTTAGTGATAGGCACACACCACCCCCCGAGTCTTCTGACCGTTCCGTATAGTGTCCAGACCTTTATCCACTGAACACCCACAGAATTACCAGGCCTGCTGTTCCCAATGGAACAGTACACACCAGTTTATTACTTATACTTTAGACTTTATACTTTATTACTTATACTCTATACTGCAAAACACACAGCACTTAGGTATATTTATAGTGAAAACAAGAACAGAGATGATCAAAGAACAGAGATTCCAGTGATAGTGAGTAAGAATGCGAGCAAAAAATGGTTACATGTAAAATGAAATCATAACATGCTCCTAGAGACTAAACTTAACCAACAGGTTAACCTCCTGTCTAAAGATGTTTCTCACCCAAAGTTCTCAACCAAGCCTGATAGCGACCCCACTGTCCATCTCGCTGTCCATCGACTTCCTAAGTGAAAGATGCCAGGGTGTCTTCTTTGTTCCCCAAATATACTAGAGCAAACCTTTTGATGTGTACCCCAAAATTGGGTCCCCACCCCCGTCTACTTCCTGTTACTTTTCTTTCTTTGAAGTTCTCACAGTCCTTCTGAACGGAATGTGAACCCTACATGCTTAATTTACAGGTAAACAAACGGATGGATAAACATTTCTTGCCTGAAAGAAAACCATTTTTTCACTTTTCCTGGTGACGAGTCCCTAGACACAGATCATAAGAATGTAATTTTCAATGCATATCCATGACTCTTTACACCGCATCTGTACATGTGTTTCACAATGATATTGGTGACATGGGCTTTTATTTGAGACTCATATGGCAATCTTTTAGTGAACTAGAATTAACATACCAGACCCCTCGGCACCCACTCTGTGCCCCTCGCCAGTTAACACTAAGAGATTCCTGAGTCATCAGTTGACTTCAGCTCTGGTAGCCCATTAATGTACATTTCCCACCAATCTCACAACATTATTAGTTTCTATTATTGTTGTGTTTCTTTATTCCGTGCCAACAAGGTGCTCAAATTACAGACTTCATGATTTTATCATGTCTCTGACTTTTCCTAGGAAACCAGGCTCTAAACTCTATTCACGGATGGGCAGCGGGTATAAAATAAACATAGTGAAGTACTACTTCACACAACACACGGTCAACCTGTGGAACTCATTGCCAAGGGATGTCGTGAAGGCCAAAAGTATAACTGGGTTAAAAAAAGAATTAGATAAGTTCATGGAGGACAGGTCCATCAATGGCTATTAGGCAAGATGATCAGGGATGCAACCCCATGCTCTGGGTGTCCCTAGGCCTCTGTCCGCCAGAAGCTGAGACTGGACAACAGGGATTGGATCACTTCATGATTGCCCTGTTCTGTTCATTCCTTCTGAAGAAGCTGGGATTGACCATGGTTGGAAGACAGTATACTGGACTAGATGGACCATTGGACTGACCCAGTAAGGCTGATCTTATGTAGTGGCCACAGTCAGTCAGGTTTTCAAGCATGGGTGCCTAAGTTTTGTCCACAAAACTTGAATTTGTTCACATGGATGGGTACCTAGCTATGTGATTGCTGGCGCTGCAGATACAAGTGTATATTCTGCTCATGCTGTTGGCCCATGTGCAGGCCCATTTTAGGTACCTATATGTGAGGGGTGGTATGCTGTGCCCCAGCCTCTTCCATGAACACAGACTGCACTTAGTACCTCCAAAGTGTTCTAGGGATGCCTGCTCCTGAGATCCTGGTGATAAGGGCTCTGATGACTGTTTGACCCCAATGGATGATCTTAAGTCACCTTTACTCTTGACCTTTGTTTTCTTTCTCCTCCCTCTTGTCTCTCAGGGGACTTCTCCATCCTCACCTTCTCTGTGGCTTGTACTTTCGTGTCTAGGTTCCTCCACCCCCTTTACATACATGTCCTCTTTACCTGGCCCTGAATGTTTTATTTCCACCCTCCTGGGCCTCCATAGATGCCTTGGTGTCCCTGTTAGAAAGGGATCCCAGTCCATGCCCAGTAGAAGGCAGTGGGGCAATCCATCCACTACCCCTACATGTTTCTGCCTAAACTTCCCCTTGATTTCCAGAGTCACCTCTGCTATTGGACAGTATTTAGTGTCCCCATGTACATAGTCAGTTTTGATCCTACCTCTGGGAAGTATCCAGTGGGGTTTCACTAACTCCTGCCCGATTAACAAACAGGATGAAGCTGTGTCCATTAGTCCCTTTGGTGGCTCCTCCCTACCCATACCGATATGGTAGGTACTTTCTTTTTTCTTCCCTGCCTGGGAGTCTTATCCCAGCCATAAAACTGTGCAAACCCACATTCCATTTTAGGACAGTCTCTTTTTAGATGTCCTTCATGTCCATGTTGGTAGCACACTGTAGGCCAAGCTCCCACTACAGTTCTTTGAGGCGCCTCCCTCTTCTTCTTGCTGCCCTTCCCAGCTGGAGGCACTCTGGTCCTTCTCAAATCTAGTCCCTTAAACCACTGACTCACTCTGGGAATGTCCGCCTCTGCAAATTCCTCTGTCACTTTAACTGTGGGGTCCAGATTAACTGGCTGGCGCCACGTAACCCATGCTCGGGTATGCTCAGGGAGACTCTGAAGAAACTTCCAGTATCATGCAGTCCATGATCTCCCCCACAGTTTGAGTATCTGGCCTTACCAGTGAGTGGCCCAATCTTTTAATTTCTGTCCAAATGCACAGAGGCATAATCCCTCAATCCATCTTTCAACTCTCCATTTCTGGCAGTACTTTTCTGTGGACAGGCCCCACCTAATCCAGCATGGCTGCCTTAATCATGTCATAATCTCTTGCCCGCTAATCACTAAGAGCCATATATGTGCTTCCCCAGTTAAATAGGGTGTCAGTCGAAGGCCCCACATTGTTCTATCCCTATGAGGTCTCACTGCTGCTCCTTTAAGAGTAACCAAAAACACATCAGGGTTGTTCGCAGGTCCCATTTTACAGAGTCTGATCTCCTATGCCTGGTTTCCATTTCCTGTCACAGGACTGGCCAAACTTTGGAGGAGTTGTTGCCAGACCTGGGCTTGCTCCCATATAAATTCCTGAAGGCTCTTTTGCTGTTAAACCTACCAGGCAAGCAAAGGCTGTTTTTCTGCATGGTGGGATTGTTGGAAGGTCTGTAGGGTATTCTACACCAGCAGTCCTCAACCGGGCCGGTTTTAGGGGGTTCGCCAAGCAGGGCTGGCATTAGACTAGCTGGGGCTCAGGGAAGAAAGCTGAAGCTCTGAGCCCAGCCACGCTGGAGCCCTGAGGCCCAGCACCTGCACTAAAGCCCCGAGCCCCTGCACCCTGTGGAGTTAAAATCCGGAGCCAGGAGCCCCAAACTCTGATGCCTGGCAGGGCAGAGGCCTGGAACTGGGCCATGGAGTATTTGTAGCATGTTGAGGGTGGGTGGAGGCTCAGAAACAGAAAGGCTGAGAACCCCTGTTCTACACTTCTCTTTGCTGCTTCACCACCCATTTCAGTGTTCCCTCCATCACCCAGACTGCCAAACCTCTACACCGGCTTCTCCAGCAGGCTCTCCATTTGCATAGATAACAGGGAAATCCCTGATGAGCCCCCAGCTGTGACAGAGAGGGGTGTTGCACCCCCACATCTTCCACAAACACAGACCGCGTTGAGACTTTCTTGCTTGTAAACACCAACATATAGTCTATTTAATCCCCCTACCAATACATAGCACCTTTCTATTCAAGTATCAAAGGGATAGCTGTGTTAGTCTGGATCTGTAAAAGCAGCAAGGAGTCCTGTGGCACCTTATAGACTAACAGACGTATAGGAGCATGAGCTTTCATGGGTGAATACCCACTTCTTCGGACGCATCCTATACATCTGTTAGTCTATAAGGTGCCACAGGACTCCTTGCCACCTTTATATTGTATCTCAACTTTCTAAACTCTTCTCCAAAAGTGGGGGGTAAGGTGTTTCCACTCAGAGACCTCACTTTGTCAGGCTGTCCTAGCTTTTTGTCTTTCTGTTTCTCCTAGCGTGACCAGACAGCAAGTGTGAAAAATCAGGACAGGGGGTGGGGGGAAATAGGCACCTGTATAAGATAAAGCCCCAAATATCGGGACATCTGGTCACCCAAGTTTCTTTCTCTGTCTGTTCCCCTCAAAGAGCTCCTGCCCATGTCCTTTATACAGTTTCCCTGTTAATGGAATGATTGGTTCCTTGACTCACTAGCCCCAATCTGACCTCGTAATCAGGTACACCTCTGTCCAATTAGGCCTTCTGTGAGGAACCAAATTAGTACTAATAGTGACCAGAGTGCTGATTCAAGTGCAAACCCTCAGCTCTCTGTCACATCATATCTGGAGATATGACCCCAAAATGTCCATTAGTGATCACCACACTCTATGCCCCCAGTGTTTGGGTCCTGATCATGTATCTTTTCCATATCATTGTACTCTGCTAGTGCCCATACTCCTTGCAGAAAGGGAAAAATGACTGCAAAATTTTGTCCCTAGCAAAACTAGTCATATGAGATGTATGAGACTGAAACTTACCTCCCGGCATCAAGTCCTTCCAGGGACACTGGTGTCCAGGATATTGCCAATGGATGAACTGTCGATGAACAGCAGACCTGACAAGTAACCGGGGCTTCCTCGCTCTGTTCAGGCTGCACCTTCCTACTGATTGCTGCAGTTCTGTACCTCTCTTTCCCCAGGCTTTCTATCCAAGCATTGGAGACTGTGCTTTTCAAAGCTGGGAATGAGAGACTGGTGAGAGCGCTCAGGAAGCAGAGAACATGGAGTCTGCTTGAAAACCCCAAGACTCACCATGAGGGAGTGTGTCTGCTGGTGAGGTAAGAGATCTAGGAGGCATCATTTTATCCTTGGGAATCAGTAGCAAATAGAGTGGCTGAGAGGGAACCTCCAGTTTATAGCTTTGTGGGGGGTGCCCTGGGTGGAAACACACAGTTCCCATTCATAGATATCAGTGCTGTATGCTCAGAGCAGCTGAGTTTTTGAAGTGTGCAATCTACCCCATAAGCGGTTTATTTTGTCTTCCAGTGTTCTGCTAAGAGCTGAACTAATAACACCTGAGATCTTACAGAGCCTCCTCCCCTGGGTGAATTCCCGAACAGAAAACCTCCGAGTCACCAGCACAGCTTTCCTTGCCCAGGTAAGACACAGGGTTCTGAAGAGCAGTTTCACCATTAGACTGTTGTCTCATGTTTGCCTTTCTTTCGGGAGTTGTACAGTTCAGTTCATAGGAGTAATTGTCATTTTAGATAGTAGAATGGGTCCTCCTTTATATGGAAACCTCACAAGGAATTTCATTACACCTTTCTGAGTCATTCTCTCTCTGATATTTTTATTGCTGTCATTGCCTATGCTAGCTACACAACCACTGGTGCTGGCTGAGAAAGATACAGACAGAGTTTGAATTCCTGGACCTCTTCTGCCAAGTCCTAGTGCTGATACTAACCAACAGCTCCTGATTTTGGTTTAGCTCAGCAGATCTTCTGAATGAACCTAGTGTCCTAATACTATAAAACAAGCAACATACAAATACATTCACATCTATCTTAGGTTCTCATTACTGTAGTATCTGAGTACCTCAAAACTCTTTAATGTATGTATCCCCACGACACTCCTGCGAGGTAGGGAACCACAATGATTCCTATTTTACAGGCAGGGAGCTGATGCACAGAAGGGCTAAGTGACTTGCCCAGGGTCTTTGAGGGAGCAGGAAATTGAACCTGGGTCTCCTAAGTCCTGGGCTAGTGTGATAACAGCTGGACCATCCACCCTTTCCACAGCCTTCCTCTAACATCGGCATCATATTTCCCACTTATGCTAAGCAACTATCTTAGGGGCTCATCTGGTTCTAAGAAAAACAATCGATCTGTGCCTGTGGTGGGCTGTACCTGGGCTTTGAGGCTCCTTACAAGAGGCCCCGTGGTCCTACTACACCCTGCCCCAGGAAAACAGCCACAAATCTGGGTCTGACTAGAGAGGACTCATGAAAGCAGCCAATCAGAGCCCATCAGGCTCAGCTAAAAGGAGCTGCAGGGCCTTAGCAGGTCAGTTCCTGGCAGGACCTGGAGGGGCAAGAAAGGGTGCTGCTCTCTGGCCACAGAAATTCAGGGGATAGCCAGAGTTTGATTCTGGCAGCACTTGCTTAAGCTGGATTTGCAGGAAGAGGGTCCCTAAGAACTTTAACCCGGAGGTGAGGGTGAAGCTAAAAGTGGCCGGTAGGAAGAAGCAAAAATGAACTGAAATCAAGCAGTGCCTAGCTACTGTTTCCAGGGTCCATGGTTTGGAACCCAGAGTTATGGGCAGGCCCTGGTTCCTCTACCATCTACAGTGGCATAAGCCCCACGGAGGGGACAATGCTTATGGAGAGCTTGAACAAAGGGCAGAATTTCAAGAACCCAGAGTTGGGGCTGGAGACCCTAGTGAGGGCAATGGGATTGTTCTTGACTACCCCAGAAGGGGTTCATTTGGACTTTGGGATGCAGCCAGAGGCCTGAGCCACAGAAGACTCACTGAGGTTGGCTGGCAGGGTGCGCCAGGGGTGAGAAAAGGACTGTGGTACCAGACCCAACCACTAAGAGGCTCTCAAGAGGTGAGTGGATCCCTATTATAGTGCCCAAAAGGAAAGCTCCATGTTTTAAGACATTTCTCATTTGTGTGGAATAATAAAGTTACAGTGTCTTATGTGCCAAGTATCAGAGGGGTAGCCATATTAGTCTGTAGCCACAAGACTGTGGCTGTAGGAGGACTCCTTGTTGTTTTTAGTGTATTCCATGTCTGCTCAAATTATATTCCCAACCTTACTGATCATATTGGGGCTAATGGACATGTTGATTTTATTTCAGCTAATGAGTGATCCCATGCTCAGGGAGAAGAAGTTCCTTAAGTCTGTCTTGAGGATCTTGGAAGAAAGGTCACACGATAGGAACAGCATTGTCCGCCAGATGGCTGTGAGAGGCCTGGGAAATTTAGTCTATGGGGCACCTGAGAAGGTAAGAGAGATTACTGAATAGAATGCAGCATAACTAGAGAAACCAAGAGAGAGAGTTGTTCAGAGTTTACAGAGGCTGCACAAAATGCACTAGGCCAAATTCTGCTCTCTCATATACCCTAGTAACCTCTTTGCAGTAAATCTAGAGCAAGCTGGATCCTTTGGTAAGCTGGGCATAAGTCAACCATGGGCACTTTAATATGACCATATGTAAATGTATACATCTGGGAACAAAAAATGCAGGCCATACTTACAGGATGAGAGACTCTATCCCAGGAAGCAATGATGCTGAAAAAAACTTGAGTCATGGCAGATAATCAGTTGAACATAAGCTCCCAATACAAAGTTGTGGCCAAAAGGGCTGAAATGATCCTTGGAGGTATAAACAGAGGAATCTTGAAGAAGAGTAAAGAAGTTATTTTCCCTCTGAATAGGGCACTCATGTGAGCACTGCTGGAATACTGTGTCCAGATCAGGTATCCACAATCCAAGAAGGATGCTGATAAATTAGAGAGGATTCAGAGAAGAGTCTCAAGAATTATCAAAGGATTGGAAAATATACCTTTAGTGATAGACTCAAGGAGCTCAATCTATTTAGCTTTACAAAGAGGAGTGACTTGAGGACAGTCTATAACTACTCACATGGGGAATAAATTTTGATAATGGGTTCTTCACATTAGCAAACAAAGGTATAACAAGATTCGATGGGGGGAAAATGAAGCTAGGCTAATTCAGACTGGAAATAAGGTATACATTTTTTAATGGTAATTTTAATTAACCATTGGAACAATTTACCAAAGGTGGTGGTGGATCCTCTGTCACTAGCAATTTTAAAATCAAGATTGGATGTTTTTCTAAAAGATACACTCTAGTTCAAACAGAGACTATTTCGGGGAAGTTCTATGTTATGCAGGAGGTCAGACCGGATAATCACAATGGTCCCTTTTGGCCTTGGAATCTAAGTAACTAGGAATCTAATAATAGGATTACACAGGTGTATTATGGCACCAAGTTGGGCTCATTGTAGCTAGCACCTGGTCTGAAATATAGCTATAGGTCTCTGGGGGGGAGACGGGGTTGATGAAATTCCCACAGCTTCATAACTGCTAAAGAAAACTTATTAGAAGTGTGATCAGTGATAAGTGTTTTTTAATGTCATATGTTTGTACAGGTGAAAAAGTACAAGAAGTTTCTTCTGGACATACTGATCGGGGCCTTACGTGACATTTTCAGTTCGGAAGTCATTGGCGAGAGCATGAAAGCACTGGCCAAAGTCCTGAAGGAGCTGAAAGAGAAGGACATAGGTTCTTCCTTCAAAGACCTCACCCAACAGATCCGGACTTACTTTGACGATGTATGTGAACAGATCTCTCCAACCCCCGTTCAACCGATCTTGATTAGACTCCATTTACAATGCGTGATGTGGACTGCCTGGGCATTGCTCATGTCGGAGTGAAGAGATTTTAGGCCCCAGGGAAGAGAGGTGTTTTACGGAGGAGGAGAACATTAGGAGGATGGGGATGACATCCCTGCTCCCACAGTCTCACCCTTCTATTCTTCTTTATTGCCACTGAGAACCTCAAAGAAAGTCTGAATACTAGATTAGGTAGCTAGATAACCATGAAATGGGGGTTACAGAGTACAATAGAGAGTGTTGGGCCTGTTCTATACCATTTTTATGTGAGAGGGTTGGAATGATCATTCTGTTTTGCACAGAATTTAGAGATTTCAAATTTGGGTTTTGTTCCTATTTGTGGGAACCCCTCTCCCCAAAGTTCAAAACTCTTTGTGAAACAGAATTACTATTCTCAACCTAGCTCTATTGGAAGCGTTGGCCCAGGGCAGTCTGCTCTCAGACTATCCCGGTGCTGGGAACCCAGGAAACTCTGGGAGCTAGAGGTGCCAGGGAGTTGCAAATTTGAGAGCCAGGACTCCCAGGGTCCCAGAAGCTGGGGGCCTGAAAGCCCACGATCCCAATCAGCCTGCTAGATTGGCTGCTACAGAGCTGGATGGGTGCACTGGAAAGACACCAGGCAAGTTTTTAAGGACCCCTACCTGGCTTCCGGAGGAATTTCATCAAAACTGAACTGTCTCTAAAATATTTTGACGAGTCAGCAAATTCGACCAAAAAATTGGTTAATTACCGTTTTTCTGACTAGCTGTAGTTGGAATCACTCTACTTTAGCGTAGAAGAGATGGCTGTGCAAAGTGCATGATGTGATTGTCTCTTAGTTACTAACTTGCGGCGCTTTCTTGGCTGTAGGAGGATGATGCTCTTCGCTCAATGGCCTTTGTCCTATTTGGCATCCTGGCCCGGCTGACAAAGAAAAAATGGAAAACCTATTTCGCCGACCAGGTTAAAAAGAGCTGGGTCACACTTCTGCTGCACCTGCAAGACCCAAACCCTGAGATTTCAATGGTAAGACCGACAGTGACTTATTTACTAAGCAAAAGGAATCTTCCTCCCAATGCCAGGGGAGCTCTGCTATTCCTGCCTGCTGTGGAGGCCCAAATTCTCCCCTCAGTTCATTGCCCTCCTGCTGAGTCAGTTCCAGCCAGGTTGGTCCATGGCTGCCTCACCAGAATCCAGGAGAGGTCATGGGTCTGACCCCGACAGGTCTCTGTTCCTGTCTGTCTCTGCACCCCAGGCCCCTGCCTCCCCAGAACAGAGAGACCACAGCTATGCCTGGTGCAGCAGCTTTCATTGGTATATCTGTTCCCAAAAGACATTGATGCTACCTCCAGGTTTCAGTTGAAGCTCTCCCGTCTATTAGTCATTCCTGCATGTTTTCTGCCAATTATATCCAGATGAATCCCTTTTTTTGATCCTGGAATAGATGAGCAGTCACGCAGATGAGTTCCCTTTGAATGAACATAGCACTCAGTAGGGAACAATCCAATGGTGTGACACTCTTTTTCAGGAATGCAGAGCTACGTTTCACCTTTGTTTCCCATTTTTGGGACTGAAGAGACTCCAAAGTGCAATTAATGAGCACCTTGGTGGCACAGCCAAGCTGAAGCCTGAAGAGCTCCAGGTGGACATTTGCAGACACCTTGTGAGTGAGCTGTTGAACTGTCTGAGATTATTGACTGGAGTGGTGGTGTAGAGGTGTGTGTGTGTGTGGGGGGGGATGTGTGATGGATAATGTAAATAACTGTAAGAGTGGGATATCTGAGTGAGGGTGATGGGAAATGTAAATCTGCCACAGATTCCCATTGTTCCCACTTCTACCCAGCCACCTGTTCTCTATCTTATTTACCTGTGGTTCGTAAAAGCATGTGCTGGCAGTCAAGGGGCACTTCTAGCCAGAGAGAGCTCATGTGTCCTTGATTTCCTCTAGGCCAAAGAGAATGCAGAGCTGCTGGAGAACTTATACAAAAACACCACCATGTACTTCCACAGCAGCTGGGAAGAGATCCGGGCAGTTGCAGCCAACTTAGCTGGTGAGAGATGATGCCCAGTGTCCCTTTTGGTATTTCCATTGAGAGAGACAGAAACAATCCCACTGTGCAGCGCTGAGCTGCCATTAATCTCTCTGTGCCTCAGCTTCCCATCCATAGATGGAGATGTTAATATCCCTACCTCTCCAGTGTGGTGGATTAGTTGCTATCAAGTGCTTCGGGATCGTTGCAGGGAAAGCACGGTGCAGTCATTTAGTAGTAGAGGCTGGGACATTGTCACGTAGGGCATGGTTACACTTTGAGCTGGGTGTATAATTCCCAGCTTGATGAGACGTACCCGCACTAGTCCTGCGTGCTAAAAATAGAGTAGTTGCGATGGCAGGAGCAGCAGGAGGTTTAACCACCCCAAGTATGATCCCATCCAAACCCCAATGTCTATTCTCAAGGTGGCTAGCTCCTCCCACTGCTCGTGCTGCCTTAGCTACATTCTAATGTTAGCATGCTATCGCTGTCAGAGCCAGTGTGGGCATGTCCCATTGAACTGGGAGTGATACCCCTAGATCAAAGTGCAGACCTACCCACAGTGTTGTTCAGTGCTCCTCACTGCTACTTGATCATTGGGAGGCATGCAGCCCACCTCCCCATAGTGCCTGCTGTTTCAGGTTCCTGGCCACACCATCTTGACAAGGAAGCATTAGGTTCCTCCTCTTTGGCCCTGTGCCCTCTTCACCCTAGCACACCCATGTGAGACAGGCAGGCATTGTGGCCTACGTCTCACCTATCAGTCACCTTGTGAGATCCCTGCTTAGAACTCACTTATTCCTGGCCCCAGTCCTTTGCTCAGACCACTAGACCAAGACACTGTCTTAGTATGTCTCCAATAACTGACAGCAGTGGCAAGAGGAACACAGACTGTTTCAAGCAAATGGGTTTTATGGAAACATTCTTTTTAAAAAATGTCTCTCTCATTCTCTTCAGTGTGGACTCTAAACTGCTCTAGCATCCTCTTGCCCACAGCTCACCCTTAGGCCCACAGTAGGAGACACCAAAGACGTGTCTAGGGGCTGCTAATATCACTTTGCACTCAACAAGGGAAGGTTTTATTATTATTGTTGTTTATTTTACATTGTGTATTTAGGCATCATCCTGGAACACACAGACAGGCAGCGTATGAAATGGCTGGACCTGGAACATCTGCTGATGTGTAAGTAATAAATACAGCTGAAGTCCTGCTCATTAGTGAGTTCTAAAGGAATTTAGCTGGCAAGCAGCAGTAACCGATACCACTGGTGCAAAGTGCATCAGCCACACAGCAAAGGACAAATTCACTCTTGCCCAGTAGAAAGTCCGCTTTAATTTTCCCTGAAGGAGGAAGCTGCAGAAGGTGTGATATGAGTCAGTACATCTCCTGGTTGTCCTGGCAATGCCCCCTCCACAGCCAGTGCTATCCACTCTTTGGGCTTTATTGGCTCTCTGTGGACTCCCCAGGTGAGAAGAAGTTGTAGCCACTTTCTGCTACCTCAAATTTCCCACCAGCAATTTTTCTTCCAGTAGGTGCCCTGTATCATGCATAAACCTGCTTGGACCTGGCCTCTGTTAAATTCCAGGTTTATTTGAGCTCAGGCAGTGTCTCCTGAATAGAGATGGAAAATAAACTTAAAAGTGGAAGCTATTGAAACAATGGACCTTCTTCCATTTACAGCAGAGTGGATGACTTTCTGGTAGAGTCAGGGTCTCCCCCCAGTTGGGAGCATGGAAGGGACCCAGTGGAGGAACCTAAAACTTTGTTTGTATTGGAGAGCTGCTGTAGCGTGGTATTCAGAGGTAATAAGTCTCCAGCTATTTCAGGCACAGGTGACTATATGAAAAGTGAGGCATATTGATCTCTCATGTATTTTCCATCCCAATAGAAGGACTGAGCCCAGTTTCACATTTTTCCATGTGATCATTCTGCTTAGGTAGCTCAAGGTTCTGTGATCACACTGAGCTGTGATTTGACAGTCTGTTCACTAACGTGTTGTCCTCTGTAATTTCAGCTCTCCAGGTCCTACAGAAAGACCCAAGTCCCACTGTCCAGCTGGTGGCAACTGAGATCATAAGTGACATCTGTTCTGGCCGAGTGATTGGGGAATGAAGCGGAACGGAGACAACAGAAGAAGGCGCTCCAGTAGTATAAGGGCCCTACCATCAATCAAACGTTAAACCCACCCCTTGCCCACCGGTCACCAGAAGTCCCACACCCATGGGGTATTACTCCCGGGGTCAAGGCGGACACATAACCAGAAGCAAGGTGTGTCATGTGGCCCCTCTAAGAACTCCTCCCATTGCCCTCTACCAATCAGGAGGGGTTTCAGCCACTGGGGACCACCCCGAGAGGAGATTTGACCAATTGGGGGGAGTTCCAGGGCGGGGTGACCTGTCTGGAAATGGTTCATGTGACCCCTCTAAGAACTCCTCCCACCGTCCTCTACCAATCAGGATTGGTTTCACCCTGATAGGAAAGCCCCGAGAGAAGATTTGACCAATCAAGGGGAGTTCCGGGGCGGGGTGACCTGTCTGGAAGTGGTTTCTGTGACCCCTCTAAGAACTCTTGCCACCGCCCTCTACCAATCAGGAGGGGTTTCAGCCACTGGGGACCACCCCGAGAGATCTGACCAATTGGGGGGGAATTCTGGGGTGGGGTGACCCATCCGGAAGTGGTTCGTGTGACCCCTCTAAGAACTCCTCCCACCACCCTTTACCAATTGCGATGGGTTTTGGCTGCAGAGAACCACCCCAAGAGGAGATTTGGCCAAAATAGGGCAGGTTCTTGGATGGGGTGAACCGCCCAGAAGAGGGTCATGCGACCCCTCTAAGGACTCCTCCCAATGCCCTCTGCCAATCAGAGTGCAGAACCATCACCCCATAAGTCCCAGTACTGGGCAGAGGAAGCCATCTCTTATCAAGAAGACATGTTTTAGAAATTGTGGAAAGGCTGAGAGGAAACATGAACTCCTCTACCACCCCCGTGAGAACTTCAGACTTTGTTTTAGCCCCAAGGACCTTTGGACTTGTATGGAGAAAGTGCTACAGCAGTGACAGTTCCAAGGAGGGCCCTTTGACTCCACCGTTGATAGATACCTTGGAACCCAACCCCGAAACCCAAACCAATGAGTGTGACGGCCTCTCATTGTCCACCCCCCTAAAGTTGGAAGA
The DNA here is from genome assembly GCF_028017835.1 of Emys orbicularis. Taxonomy (NCBI): domain Eukaryota; kingdom Metazoa; phylum Chordata; order Testudines; family Emydidae; genus Emys; species Emys orbicularis. The sequence continues at coordinate 10,416,147 of NC_088701.1, forward strand.
GGATCATGGTTTGGGGGAGTCACCAGCGGACAAGGTGAACGGGAAAGACGTCGCTCAGGTAAATGAATGATTAAGAAGCGACGGTTGATCATGGGGGTGTAATGGGGTTAGGAATCGACCTAACATTGCATAAATCTAAAAACAAGCAGTGGGGTGCTTACACTGTTTTTTGTCTGAAAATCTCTCAACAGCTCGACGATGCCTTTCTAGAGGCCTTTGAGAACTTACACATCGGTAGCCCTGTGGGAGTAAATATATCATGCATCAGCTGTTTTTGCTCCTGTCTGAGACACAGATCTCAAGAGGAAAATCCAGGAAAGGACAAAATAGAAGAATGAACCAGATCAGACTCCCTCATTGTAGGGGTCATAGCATCCATTTTTACAGGCGGCTGTAAAAGGTTGTGTTAAACCAGGCAATGAATAAAACTTATTTAAATGTGTCCATATGAATGTGTCCCCCTTCATACTTGTGTTAGTAAAAGATGGTACCGGGAACAGTCATGTCTTCACCTATGGCTCTGTTAAAGAAAATATATTACACCCCCAGGGAAGTTGGGAGCTTGGCGCGGTGAATCCTCTTTTTCAAGTGGCCAAAAAGCATAGTAAAACTTTAACTAGAAGACAGGTAACAGCTTGGCTTTCAGACCAGGATGCTTACACTTTACACAAACTGGCTCGAATACAGCTTCACAGGAAGGATCGGGGCTGATGTACATTAAAAGGAGGAAGAGAAAGAGAAATGTATCATACCTGCAATGCACAGGTCCCCCAATACCCCTTAAAAGAAGGGCTTTGATGCGCAGGGCCAGCCATAAGCGAAAGTCCAAGAGGAAGCCTGGGCGAAAGAGAAGACGCTCTCCGCCTGGTAAAAGAGCGATATTTTAATCAACATGGCTTTTGTTCACTGCGGGTCTGAAGAGTGCACCAAATCCGAACTAGACTTGTTTCAAATAGCCCCTACCCAGACCAGCATTGAGAAAAGCATCTACATCGAGGTGCCGCCTCTATCGGTTGTTACGGAGTCTGCCCCCATTGATGTTTTTATAGCACGGAATGGCATCGATTATATGGATTTAAACAACACGCTGCTGTATCTATGTTGCAAGATTGTAAAAGGAGACGGAACTGAACTTGCCATGGACGCCAAAGTGGGCCTGGTGAATTACCCCGTGGCCTCTGTTTTCAGTCAGTTGGATGTCATGCTGGGAGACCGCCTTGTAAGCCAAAGCAACAACTGTTACCCTTACAGGGCCTTTATAGAATCGGTGCTCAATTACAGCGACGACACCCTTGACACGCAATTTTCCGCTGGCCTGTTTTACAAAGACGCTACCGGACAAAACGAAGAAACAGAGTTGGATGGCGGGAATCTAGGGATTGTGAGGCTTGCAAAGCTGACAGCCCAGAGCAGGACGGTAGAGCTGCTGGGTCATCTACGCAGTGACCTGTTTTTTCAAGAAAAACTCTTCTTGAACGGAGTGGATGTGAAAATTAAACTGACGTACAATAAAGACGCCTTCTGTTTAATGGGCAGTGCAGGCGAAGGCTTTAAATTGCGTATTGTATCGGCATCCCTTTTTGTGAAAAAAGTACGGGTGGCCCCAAGCGTTCGTCTGGGGCATGCAGAGGCCCTGCTTACCCCTAATGCTAAATATCCCGTGGACCGTGTGGGAATGAAAGTGTTTAGCAACCCTGCGAGCAGCAGGGTCAGTAACCAGGAGAACCTGTTTTGGGGACAGTAACCCAAAATGCTTGTCCTAGGGTTTGTGGATAATGATGCCTTTAGCGGAAGTTACAATACAAATCCCTTTCATTTTAAACATTATGATATTAATTTTGTGGCCTTGTATGTAGATGGTGAACAGATACCAACCAAGCCTCTGCAACCAGACTTCAAGGCAGGGCGCTGCATGAGAGAATACATGAATCTGGTACAGACAGCTGGTAAACACATGAAAGGTCGTTCACTGTTAATCGACCGTGAGGAGTTTGCACAGGGTTACACCTTGTTTGCCTTTGACCCGTCTCCCGACCAGGAATGCGCCAATCAGGATTCCCTGATTAAAACCGGGAACCTGAGAGCAGAAATACGTTTTGGAAAGGCTTTAACCGTCGCCGTCAATATGATCGTGTATGGGGTTTTTGACAATGTCATAGAGATAAATCAGAGGAGAAACGTTCTGTTTGACTATATGTGAACATGGACACCGTGCAGCTCTCATGTGTCTTATCAACGGCCCCTTATACGAAAAAGAATTTCTTAGATGTGTTCCTTTGCGATTGGCTCCCTGGTGGCAAGCTGTCTCAGAGACCCTTAGGTTTGGTGGTCAACACGCATCCACACAACCAACCTGGTGAACACTGGCTCACCTTATATCTGGCGGAGCGGAACCGTGGAGAGTTTTTTGACTCATACGGGCACCCCCCAAACAGTGTGTTGTTTCCTAAAAGCATTATGAAATTTTTAAACAAAAATGCCACAGACGTGTTTCACAATAGACAATTACAAGACCCCTGCTCTGTCGCCTGCGGCTATCACTGCGTGTTTTTCTTACATCATCGTAGCAAGGGTTTATCTTTTGACCAGATTTTAAAATTGTATTCTAATGACTTTAGTGCAAAACGACCGGATGGTGATGAATTTTGTAAAAACTAAATTTAAATGCTTGGGCATGCCTAGCCTTGCTCAAAACATGTTTCAACAAGCCCAGACATGCGTATCTTGCAATGATTTTAATAGCCATGTTATCCAATATTCTCAGGCATAACAATGTTTGTTTGGCATTATCCAACACATTTTTTATAAAGTAACTTTTCCCACAGTTGCTAGGCCCCACGAGAATTGCAGAAAAGAGGTGTTTCCACCTCATATCTATTTTAAAAGCCGTAGGGCAAGGTTTTAAACCCTTCTCCTAGGACCCTCTTGTTGTAAACGACTTGCTGTGTTTTCTTAAGGGTTTTTGTCTCTATTTGCCACTGATTTTTTGTTCTTTACGATAGAGGGCTGCTGCACCTCTATCTTTTTTGAGGTGTTTTCTTGCAGGCTCGTGCAATAGTCCAGGACTAGATCTTTCAGACTGTCAAAGTTGGTCTTTTCACAGTTTGCTACGTTCAGGGTAATACCTTTGACTTTCATGCAGGCCTTTCTTCCCGACAGCTTATACCCGTATGTTTTCGGGCCTGCCAACACAAACTGGGTGTTGATCTGGCAGGACCTTGCTTGTGAGGTCCCCTAAATAATCCCACAGAGGGGGATTCCAGTCACCCTCCCTTTTCACAGATCTCACCGAGTCAGTGTCATGGTACAGGCACCGCTCCTGCAAACCGTCTAGCAGGCTGCATAGTTCTAAGCGGGCGTAACCAGTGGTGAAACAGGCTATGAAAACATTGGTATTTCCAGAGACAGAGTACCGGTCTTTTGTGTGTTTCCAAGACAGGCACGCTGTTTCATTGTCGATAAACTCGCAGGATGAAACCTCGTAGTTGGGGGGAAACAGGTACTGACAGAGTTGGTCAGGGTCTCTCACGATGCTGATGTTGGGTACGTTTGTTCTTTGGTCGCATTTACCCCACAGAGAATTTTAAAACAGTTTAGCGATTTGGCGTTTAGCGGTGTTAAACCTGATCTCATGTTGGCATAAATGCACGCCTTCTTTCTGGTAGAAATCGTTAATGTACTTATTTAGTTTTTCTTTGTCTGTGCACCAGCTGGGATACCCTGAAGCCTCTTGTTTCTGGTGGAGGTGTAATTTTATGTACTCTGAAAAGAGTTCATCAGATTTTTCATTAAAATGCCAGTTTTCATATATTTTAGCCACCGCCGTACCCCTTCGCTATGGCCGCGTTCAATTCCACCGTGCACCAAGTCCCCAGGATGGCCCTCTCCTTGTCAGTATGGGTGCACATCTCCCGCTGCTTGGTTTCCACACAGGTTCGGCATAGCGGGAACGTAAGCTTGCCACCTACTCTGACAGGTAACAATGGGAAAAAGAAGCCTCGTGGGGGGTACACTTTAACTTTTGCAATTCCAAAATAATTTGCAAGGGGTCCCAATTCGTCATAAACTATATTGGGGTGTCCGATAGGGTATTCTTTGGTTTTGCTTACGAAAGGGTACAGGCTGGTAAAATCACAATAGTGGATTTCTTCCCTGGGGTTAGGTTTGTAATATAGGCAGATAGCGTTTGTCCTCTCCCCAATAAGCGCATCCCTATCCACGAGAGGCTGGGGCAGCTGGGCTCGGTTTAAGAAACCTGCAAGCTTCCTGTCTGTTTCTTTCATCATCTGCCACTCGTGCTCCTAAAGAGTCCTCACTACAAAACCAAGTCGTTTCAGACAGTCGATCTTGAGCTGCGTCTTGTAATAAAGAAACTCAAAAGTTGTCCCCGTCATAGGGTTTTGTGCTTTTTCACAATGACAGTGACACAACCATGGAAAAAAACAACTGTTAAACTCAAAGGCTGTGTGTACCCCGTCAACATTGGCATAACCGTCTAAACAGTAGGGGCCTACCTGTAGTTCCCCACCCTGTAAAGCATGCCGTATTTGTATATTTTCTTTGTGAGAGGTATACAACAGCCACTGAATAGCTGGGGTCGAATATCTTTTTCTGCCTGTGATAGTTATCTGGAGGGAGAAGACCTACCATGTTAGGCTTCAAAAACATAAACCTATACATAGCCATGCAGACACATGCCAGTGTTATGTACCGGAATGGATCTATACACAGTTTTATCTCCGTGAATGTACCAGGTTCTGTCTCTACTATATCTCCCTTCTCCGTCATTTTCATAATCTCTTTTCTGTATAGGATACAAGCCTGTCTCAAAATTTTGACATCCTGCTGACAGTTGTACGCGAGCTCTTGCTGCAAGTCAAACGTCTCATACCTGTGGTCCCAATATCAGTTGAGAAACTCTGCTTTTTCCCTGGGCATCATGCTTTCTACACCATAGTGCTCCACACCGGGCATAGGCCCCACTTAATTTTGATTTTCTCAAGTGTTTAAAAAAATGTGGAAAATACCCTTTGCACCCTTCTAACCCCATCGCCTGCGGGAGCTTGCTAAGCTTCATGGGGAAGAAGTTTAAAGAGAGTCTATAAAACGAATGCCCAGGGCCTTAATTTCCACACACATTAGTTTACTACCCTGAGTGATCAGTTCTAGGCACATGTTTTCCTTCAGTAACTGTCTAACGATGAAGTACGCATCGTAACCTTTGGAATTGTGCGCTAGGAATGTGTAGTCCTGGAACTCTTTGCCAATAAAGGTCTTAACAGCCATAGAAAGACACTCATTGTCCTTAAATTCCCAGGACTTTTCCGGCTTTAGGGACATAGTGAAAATGTAATTGGGAGTGTGCAACCCAGTCTCCTCCGTCTATTCAAAATCATGAAAAATATACTTTTCTAAGGATTCAGGCTTTCTAAGGCGGTCCATAAAACAGAGGTGACTTCTACATCACCAGCGATCAAAGCCTGACACTGCTTACAGCGCCTCTCTTTACACCTGTGCCGCTTGTCCACATAAGACTGACACTTATCACACAAAGTGTTAGACAGGCATTTGACTAGTTTTTTTGATGCACAGTCGATGTGTCTGTCTAAACACTCTTTGGACTGACAATATAGTCTACAGCTAGGACACCTCAGCTGCATGCCCACGCTGTCTGAGCATGTTACGCTCAGGCAGAGGCGGCAACGATACCTGCAAGAGTGGTCGTGACTGTACACCGTGTGGCAAAACTCACAATAATTTTTCGCGCCGAACAACTTTTTCACATCCAGAACCCCATAGTAATTCTCTTTATGCAACAGGATGAAATAAGTCTTGGGGTACACTGGGCCCCCGTTTTAAAAAAGATCCATCCACCTTTCGCCGCATACTGCACCACCTGTATGTTGACTCCTAAATGCTGCTCAAACATTGCTACGTCACTGAGCATAATCTTTTTTTGATCGGACCACCCCAGTTTCTCATGCAACTTTTTTGCCCCCCACTAACAATTCCACATCCCTAGGTTTACGGTCGGACATGACGGCCAAGAGCCCACCCGCAAAACACAGATTGGTACCCGTGTAAGTCAGGTCTACTGAACATTGTCTCTTTTTATGGATGATTTGACTACTGAGGATTCTCTACGAATGCCCCCACCCCTGGTTTTTACAATGGTCACAACGAGGCGCAATGTCCCATCAACATGCAACTCTCTATTGCTCTGTAGCAGCTTTGAGGTCTGATTTAAGAAATCCTCAGCAGAAAGCTCATCTCTAGTTCTTCAGACCAAAAACAAAGGGTTAGTTAAATTACGGCTCTCTAAACGTAGCTGAACATAATCATCAGGGCCTACCCTACCATTAACGTCATCGAGCACTAACTGTATTCCCCTGTGTATGGCTTCAACAACCTGCTGAGCTGAATTTATTCGCTCAAGATTGACAAAACGAAATTCTGCACAATACACCAACCCTCCCCCCTCCCAAATCTAGGTAACTCATGTTGCCAACATCTCTCTCTCTCCATATACACCTCTGCATTTTCAGGGTTACTTGGGGGTTCTTCTACGGGACCATCAGTGGCATCTTTCTACATCAGATGCTATTTGAGAGTCAGACTCCGAGGTGCCTCCGTGAGGGTCATCGGGCGTAGATGGGGACCCATCTAGAGAGCCCTCTGGGGAATTTTCTAAACCAGACTCTGCGTGAGAGTCTGATTCCACCTCCCCATTTTCTGACAAGCCAGTTTGAGAGCCTCCAGTAGGGGGCATCTCTTTTTGTTTTTTCCCCCTCATTACCTCTTTAGCCCTTTTTAAAATTTTTACAGCGATCCTGGCCTGGAACTTTTTGGCACCCATGTGTTTGTCCACCCAGCGCTGTCCCCCCTTTTGTTTACACCCGAGCTGATGTGTAGCCTTGAGGGTGCCCCTTTTACCCAGGCCCCTTTCCATGACTAGTCACGCCTGCTCAGAGCCACCCTTTTGGAAAAATTGAAGTATTTTTCAAAAAGTCACCTGCCAAAGCTTTTGCATTTTTGATGTGGTTTCCAGCCCTCCTTCCTTTTAGGCCCCCTGAAGATACAGCGGTCACCAGTATTCTGAACGAAGCGTCATATTTTTCCCAAATGTTTTTAGAATACCGTTCTTATAGAACCCCCGAGGATACTGCGTCCATCAGTTTTCTGATGGAACCGTCATACTTTTCCCACATACTAGACTATGGGGGAGCTGTGAGGAGCTTATGGTGTTGGGGGAATAGTTTGTCAGTCCTTGGTTTTTTATTCACAACCCCTAGAGCGCATGCTCCGGGTTTGTGAATGTGTGTGTTTTTGTGCACGTTCACAACCCCTAGAGCGCGTGCTGCAGGTTTGTGAATGTGGGCGTTTTCGCTCAGTTTTCTCAGGGCTTGGTGTAGTGGTGGTCACTGAGGAACTGGAGTTGTGTTTGCATGGTTGGTTTTTACCGGAGTCTTTTGTTTTGTCCTTGGGTTTGACGCATATGAGGTTTGGACTGCCCTGATGCTTCATCTGCACTCTTGTGTTATTTTGCCTTGTTAAAGGTCTCAAAGCAGATTTCTGGTTCTTTGGCAGTTCTGGTGGAGGTGTCCCTGTAGCTCTGACTATAACATTGTCAGGAGAGCTGCACGTGCCTGATTAGGGGGGAAGGAACATATTACAAAACTTAACTTTACCATCTTTCTCACCCACACCTTTGCATTTACTTAAAATACAAAACCTCATACATTAACCAAACTAATAAACACAATATATTTACTGGGCTTCATCCATCCATCGGTCACTGATACTGGTGACATTTTCTTTTCAGCTGTCTCTTTTCTTTTTCTTTTAAGCTTGTTTACCCTCTGGTCTAAGGGTCTCTCATGTTTTGACTGTACTGTGGAGCAGACAATATTATTATTATAAATCACATGAAGCTGTCTTGTAAACTTAAGAATAAAATATTTATTTGGGTGTTTTTCTATTTAAAAAGTCATAGCTTTAAAACAAAATCCATTTCAGGCTGTACAACAAACAGGAGTTTTGAGTTTATTTCTACCACTTTAAAACAAAAAACAACAAACCCACATTTTTTTTTAAATACACCTCATTTTGCAAAATAAAAACCAAACTGCTTTTAAAATCAACTTTTAAAATCCAGTTTAAAACCATTTTGCACAGAAAAAAAAACCCACCCTCTTAGTTTGAAACACACCATTACCATCAGTTTGCAGCCATATACTTAAAAAAACCCACCTATGTTTTACACACACACACAGTTTAAAACACAGTTTGCAACAAAATACTGTTCAATAAATCCACATGCATTTAAAAGCCAATTGCAGAAAGTTACCTTCTACTACAGGATAAAGTGTTGCAGGCACATACTTGTTCTGTTTTCCCCCATGTGTGTTTGGGCCTTTGGATTAAAGAACAAGCAAAAATGAATGTTCGTATTACCCCCAATACCCTATACAACCTGTGTAATACCTGAAGTTATTAAGCAAAACTACAGTTAAAATGGTTTTTACCTTGGCCTGGTGATGAAATGCAATTGAAAGTTACTGGTTCCATGCTAAACAGATCACACTGCAATAAACATAGGCATCATTATTTACTAAGACAACATGGCCAACGAGTGATATTATATCATATATATTTTCAGAGTTAAAAACAGGGAGCATCCCTCCTCTTGCAGTCCAGCAGCCGTTCAAGAGAGCTTCTGTTGAAAAAGACAGTCTCCAAAATACCTGAGGTTTTTATGCCATCCTAACCCTTTCTTTCAAACAGACTTCAAAATAGTAGCTATCAGGTTGATTTGATTGCTACAACTCTGAAATAATAGACACTTAAGGACTTTAGGCCCCTCCCTAACATTCCCTTTTGTGATCTGGCGGGGGGGAATTAAGCTGTCTGCACACCTGAGCTGCTTCTGGCTACATTTTTTCCCTTTTAGTTCAAATACATTTTTCTGTAGGGCCTTCTTACAGTATTAAACAGCAAATCCCCAATCCTTAGTGTAACTGCCCCATTCCCAAGTGGGGACCCTTTGCAGATATCAATACATGTCTTTGGGGCTTGTTTCTTTAAACATGTTTCTTTCATGCTTAAAGTTTGGGGTGGGGGTTTGAAATAAATTGGTTGTATCACAACCATAATAAGCACCCAGAGCTTTTAAATGTTTGATTGTCTTTAGAGCAAATGCTTGTTCTAAAGCACGGTGAAGGTTTGTGAACCCTTGAAACATTTCCGTTTTGGGTTAGACCCTTGTGTGTGGGGGTTTTTTTTTGTTTTGTTTTTTTGGTAAATATATTATTTTAAACGTTTAATGGCATTGAATTGCTAGAAAGAGTGACCCATAGCATTCAAACAACTCCTGGGGTCATATTTAAACTGTCCAATAGAGTTCTGCCAACTCCTGGGACATTTTAACTGTCTAATAGCGCTCTACCAACTCCAGGGGTTCTATTTAAACTGTCCAATAGCATCTGCGAATTCCTGAGGTTTTATTTCATTTCATATTAATCAGAACTTGCCCACTCACCTCCCTTACTATGGGTGCACGCCAATCAAATTTATCCCTATGGCAACATGGGTATGTAATCCTAATTCCCTTTGCTATTCAGTGGGGGTGTGGTTAAAACCATTCAGTTCAACAGGATGAGTCAACTCTATTGTACTCAAACACATATCTGAACCATCTCTGTTTGTTTTCCTGGTGTAAGCAGAGTCAGGATGAGCTCTGCCCTGACATCTGGTGGTGAGTTGTGGAAAAGAACTTCAGGAACACATTTTTAGGATTTTTTCCCTTCCCACAACATACATTTCAGCTTTTTGCTGTAAATTGGTCTCTTTTACACAAAGACACAAGAGCTAGGTTCTCACAAACCATTTTTTTTAAATTGCAAAGACATACAGCTCCTTGAAAACAAACCAAGATGTTCCATCAAAACTTTTAGCTCACTTAAGGGCCAGAGACCTTCTAACAGAAACACAGATAGTCACAAAGCCCTTTTCAATAGATTTTTTAAAATTTACAGCTACCAAGTTTTATATTGCCTGTTTGTCCCCTCACCATTCTCTAACTTAATCCTTTTAGATTTCTTACAAATAGTCTTTTTCTTAAGCAGGGCTCTGTCACTTTTTGTGCGGACCAGACGGTCAATATAACGCTGTAAGCAGGCATCTTCCAGTTTGGGCGTTTTCTTTAAAATGTGGCCAGGGTCTCCACTGAATTGCACAGCATTTATCAAGGTCACCCCTTGCGCTAACTGTTCTTGGGTTAGGCACAGACATTGCATAGCATAACCTATGGCAATAATAGTGTTCAATAAGCTTTCCAAACACAGCTCAGCACACAGGCCCCGGAGTTTGCAGTTTACATTCATTGAAGTCCAAGTCACACGGTCATGGTGCCGTTGGGCTGGCGCATCTATGACACAGCCCTCACAATCTTCAAAAAGCTTTTCCCTAAGACAGTGATTAAGAATGGCATAAACAGCAACGGGTACAATAGTCCGCATAACTTTTTTACGCTCACGACGTGGCACTGGCTCAGCGAGTTCTATCCCAAGCCTCCTCCTAAACTACTCATAGCCATCATCCTCCGAGTTCATCTTCGCTGCTTGATGCAATGCTGACCAGGGCCTCCGGGTCCTCTAGAAAGGCATCGTCGAGCTGTCGAGAGATTTTCGGACAAGAAACAAGTGTAAGTTCCCACTGCTTGTTTTTAGATTTACACAACCCCAGGTTCCTAACCCCATTACACCCCATCATCGACCGTCACTTCTTAATCATTCATTTACCTGAGCGACATCTTTTCCATTCACCTTGTCCACAGGTGACTCCCCCAAGCCATGATCCCCTTCCTCCTCCAGGGTGATGGACGATGAGAGGCCACCATGCTCATCGGGGTGTCTCATGAGCGGTTGGGCTTCGGGTTCGGCTTCTGGCATATCCATCAATGGCTGGGCCAAAGGAATCCCCTCGGCTGCTCCCTCATCCTCTTCAGAACTGTCGCTGCTGTAGCACTTTCTCCACACAAGTCCAAAGGTCCTCAGAGCTAAAACAAAGTCCAAAGTTCTCACGGGGGTGGTAAAGGAGTCCATGTTTCCTCTCAGCCTTTCCACGATTTCTAAAACACGTCTTCTTGGTAAGAGATGGCCTCCTCTGCCCAGCGCTGGGACTTATGGGGTGATGGTGCTGCATTCTGATTGGCAGAGGGCATTGGAAGGAGTTCTTAGAGGGGTCACACGACCCTCTTCTGGGTGGTTCACCCCATCCCAGAACCTGCCCTATTTTGGTCAAATCTCCTTTCGGGGCAATCCTCTGCAGCCGAAACCCATCGCGATTGGTAGAGAGTGTTGGGAGGAGTTCTTAGAAGGGTCACACGAACCACTTCCGGACTGGTCACCCCACCCCAGAATTCCCCCCAATTGGTCAAATCTCCTCTCGGGGTGGTCCCCAGTGGCTGAAACCCCTCCTGATTGGTAGAGGGTGGTGGTAGGAGTTCTTAGAGGGGTCATACGAACCTCGGAACTCCCCCTGATTGGTCAAATCTTCTCTCGGGGCATGCCTATCAAGGGCAAAACCCATCCTGATTGGTAGAGGACAGTGGGAGGAGTTCTTAGAGGGGTCACATGACACACCTTGCTTCCGGTCATGTGTCCGCCTTGACCCCGGAAGTAATACCCCCATGGGTTGGGACTTCCAATGACCGGTGGGCAGGGCTTATTGGGTTAAGGTGTGGGGTTAATGTTTGATTGACAGTAGGGCCCTGTGGCGGGGCCAGGCTGCCCCGCCTTCACCCGGAAGGAGTTAAGCCCCAGGGAGTGACAGCGGAAGTCCCGCCTCCCTGGGCGGACTGGGCATGCTCCAAGTGCTATAGGAGTATAAAGGGAGGGAGACCAGCTCATTCTGGGCTGGATCCCGTAGGAGAAGGACCTGCCGGGGAAGCTCTTGCCTCGGACTAGCCACAGCCGTTGGCTGCGCTGGGAAGAGACGCCGTCCACGGCCCGCCGGTGCCGACCCAGGGGACGACCGAACCCGCCGAGTACCAAGGACCCGACGACTCCTGGGAGACCCCAACGGAGACTCTGGTAGGAACGGACCCCAGGAGGGTGACAGAGTGGTATATTTCCCCCCCCCCCCGGGGGAAACTCAGTGTGTTTCGGTCGGAACCCCCCCCGCTGAGTTGGTGAAAAAGCCCTATGCTATGGTTAGGGCCCTGGCTTGGGGCCCCCCTACTGGGGCTGTCGCACCCCAATGACATGGACTCTGGCTGCTAGGCCGCGCTGCCCTCCGCCCGAGGGTTGCTTCCGGGACTCTGGCTGCTAGGCCGCGCTGCCCTCCGCCCGAGGGTTGCTTCCGGGACTCTGGCTGCTAGGCCGCGCTGCCCTCCGCCCGAGGGTTGCTTCCGGGACTCTGGCTGCTAGGCCGCGCTGCCCTCCGCCCGAGGGTTGCTTCCGGGACTCTGGCTGCTAGGCCGCGCTGCCCTCCGCCCGAGGGTTGCTTCTGGGACTCTGGCCGCTAGGCCGCGCTGCCCTGTAACCGAGGGCTGGGTTACAGACTCCTGCCGTCAAGCCGCATCCCCTTGAGGAAAAGGGGACGTCACAGACTCTGGCCGCTAGGCCATACTGCCCTGGACCGACGGACGGCGGCGGATAGTCCATACCGCTCGTAACCTTAAGGGCGTGGACCGTCACAGGCCCTTCTACTACTCACACCCGCTACCCAGAATTGGAAGAAGAGAGAGGCAACTATAATACTGGGCAGTATTCGCCGTTGTCCTACTGCTCAGATGCTGTAAGTGAGAGAAGGATGAGGCCCTGTAAAGTAGCCTGGGTTGATTTTTATTACTCAAAGCGTTTTTATTACACATCAGGACATCTAGTCATTCTGATGGACATGTAGCCTCTGGACAAGCTCAGTGATAAGCATGTACATTATACTGCTTGCTCAGGGGTCATTACTATAGTAACAGCCAAGTACCGGCCCAGATCCTCAAATGCACCTGAGCTCTAGACTCTGGGTTGTTCTAAATTATGCTGTCTTGTAACAGCCATTGCTGCACTGGAGATTGCTGTAGCACAACGCACACTGTGTGTCCCATCTTCTGTTTCCAGCTCACACCCCATATACTTGGGTGGGAAGCTAGGAGTTGGTGACATACAGCCAGCTACACTGGCTGTACACTATATATGCTAGTTCTCTGTGTTAGGGATTTGCACATGCTGGGGAATTCCTAGCTGCCTCTTAGGGCAGCTTTATGGCTACTTTGCTGCCCTATGTTGCAGTGGAGCAGGACAAAAAGGTGACTTTACCACTAACCCCACCCCTATTTATGCACCTACATGTGGTTGTTAGGAGTCAAAGTTTAGGTATCCAGGTTTGGAAAATTCACTCACCTGGCATAAAGTTGTCTGCTGTCAACCAAAGGACAAATATGCCTATAAACATCATAGTCCCCTTGTTTTTCAAATATCTATTTTAAACACCACAATGCTGATCGAGATTTAATCAGCACGGCTGCAGGTGGCTATAATGAGTATTTAGGCATCTAACTGCAGATTTTAGTGCTTAACTTTAGCCACCCAAGGCCTTTGTATTTGTATTGCCCAATCCTATGAGTTGCTGAGTGTTCTCAAACTCCCACTGATGTTATTGGGAGATAAGGATGCTCTGCCCTTCAGAGAAGGCGCTCAGCAGATAGAACTCATCCTCCAAAGTTAGCTACTATGATCCTCCACCACACAGGAAAAGGTCACTGAATGGTCAGGCTTCTAGTCTCCATCACCACCTCATTCTCCAGTTTACTGTCCCCCTGGGTTCAGGGCCTGTGGGGATTCACCAGGCAGCAGTTAGCAGAGGAGGGCGAAAGGCAGAGGGAGTCTGGGATGTTATTGCTTATAGCTCTCAATGGGGAGACAATGTTCCTGTAGCAGTTGAATATTGGAAGGAAATCAATAGAGATCCCTGCTGAATTGACACATTCCGCTCATTCAAAAGCGACTATATTAAGTAATATGGGTTCCCCTAATCTTGTAGTGTTTCCTGTTTTGGTGATTGCTTTCTATACCGTATCCAGCAGCTTATTCCCGGCCCATGTTATCAGATTGGTATTCCATAGTATTCGCCACTCTGTTTATGTGTATTAAGGGGCACTGGACAAATACTCATGACTCTTCACATTTCTTTTTCAGGTGCTGGCCAAGTATCTCACAAAGAAGGTCATATGTAAATAACCCAGCCCTAGATTTTGGATTTACTGTGCACACATTTCCTACTAAACTGTTTGAAGTATCTGTTTCAATTGCTCAGAGTCCTGATTTCTTCTTTCAGAGAAATTGGGGCTTCCTGCATGTCCACTGTAACCATTATGTGGGGGCTTCCTCCCTTACCCTTTCTCTGCAGAGATGGAAGAAGACCTCAGTTCAGTGCCTCTCTGGGGTTTCTAACCACTCTTCCAGGATCCCCACTGTGACAAAATGGGGGATTTTCTTATATTTTCATGGTTTTCCAATGGTTTGCATGCAGAGGGAGTGGGACTCAGTGCCCCTGGGTGTTACTGGTTTAACGAGGTGAGGGGATAGTTTGTTGTTACAGAGGACCGGAGAGGGAACTTGGGACCCCAGCCGATGGCCTGGAGGATGGACACCCCAGCGACCGCTGACCTGATGACCCAGAGACCCAGCTGAGGAGACGCAGCCGGTTCTAGCCAGTGGGAGGACAATGGGCTGTGAAGAGAGGACCCCATGACCCAACCAGCCGGTTCCAGCCAGAGGAGGGCAGAGAGAAAGGAGGCCCAGACGACCCTGTTTACCTGGAGAGAAGACAATGGACAGAGGGGGGCTTGGGGCCTGTGATCTCAGATGCAGCTGGGAAGCAGGGGGGCTCTGGGCTGGAGAGGAGGAGCAGGCAGAGCCCACCTGGATGCAAGGAGACTGGGATGTGCCGTGCTGAGGGAGGCCAGGCCTGAGGCCCTGAGTGTTTCCTGTGTTGTGTTCAATGCTCAATAAACCCTCCTGTTTTACGCTGTCTGAGAGTCACTCCGGTCTAGAGAACAGGGTTGCATCGTCCCCTTCAGGGGGAGGGAGGCCCCGGCGGGTCCAGAGTGAGTGGACTCCCTGAGGGGGCCCACGGCGAGAGACAGACATGCTAAGGCTCAGAGGTGTGGCTCCAGGAGGTGGAGGGGCCTAACCCCGAGAGAGAGTGGACCCCCGAGAAGGGCTGTCTCACTGAAAGGGGTGCCCCCCCCACGGACCGCACAGGGCCACGAGTGGGCACGATCTGTGAGTCCGTGACACCCACAAAGCTAGATCTAATCCCTGTAGTTAGTGATCTGGGGTCTGGTTCTTAATCATATTCTCATCTTTGTTTTTCTGGGAATTCAGTGTTGCTGATGAATTCTGGGTTGTAAGTGGAATGGACTGTGTTCTGGTGAGTTATCCTCCCTCCTGTCTAGTCTATTTCTGGGTCAGAAGGCTATCTGTGAACCGCGTCTGTTTACTTACAGGCTTAGGATAGGTGCCTGTAATAGTGTGTGAGGGAAGGCATCTCTGCTTTTCTAAGCCAAGTCCCTGTTTGTGTACTGCAAGACTTTATCCGAGAGGAACCATTGGATTCCCTAGCTTCCCCCACTGCACTACAAGGGAACGACTGTCATTGGGTATCTCTGATAGGGTATGTCCTGCTGTGCTCACTGGTCTTGTGATGTCTCCGTATCAGGGACCAGCTCATTTTGTTAATAATTCACATTGGACTAGAGCTGGGTGAAGGCTGCAGGGTCAGTTCGCTGTGGGGCTCACCAGTTAAACTCCACAGTTCAGAGAATCCTAGAAATGTAGGGCTGGAAGGGTCCTAGAAAGATCATCCCGTCCGGCACTATACTTAGACCGTCCCTGACAGCTCTTTGTCTAATGGGTTCTTAAAAACCTCAATGATGGGGATTCCACAACCTCCCTTTGAGGCCTATTCCAGAGCTTATCTATCTTTATAGTGAGAGAGTTTTTCCTAATAGCTAACCTAAATCTCCCTTGCTGCAGATTAAGCTGATTCCTACTTCTAGTGCACATGGAGAACAGTTGATCAGGGTCCTCTTTGTAACAGTCCTTAACATATTTGAAGACAGTTTGAACATATTTGAGGTTTGGCTAAGATAAAGAGGCCCCTGGAGGAGGGAAAGCAGGTTACAGGGGTATGTGTGCAGCTTTCTTGGGGTGCCCAGGCTCTGAGTCACCTTGTTACCCATCTGGCGAGAGGAAGATTTTCTCAGGGAGCTAATATCTAGTCAAGCATAACATCACCGGTCTGTTAGCCATCCTACCAATCTCCACAGGGCTCTGCCAGCCCTTGCTCTGCCTTGCACGGTAACAGTAGTTGCACCGCAGCCCCCAAGCCCCTCTGAAAGTGTCCCCCAGTAGCATCGGGTTACTGTCACAGGACACTCACAGAAATTACCAGGGAACAGAATCCAAACAGCTTATTGGAACAGCTCAAGATCAGACCTTTTATAGCATCGCAGCAATGAGATATATGTATAGTGGAACAATCCTAAATTTATTATATCAAAGATTAAGATTTAAGAGGTACTGAGTCAGGATAATGGAAACAGAACTGGTTACATATAAAATGAAAATCTAAATTTAACATTAACAGGCTAAAATCAATTATTACAGCGTTTTTCACCTAAAGCAATCTCCCAGCAGCATTAACCAACATGCCTGGGATCCAACTTTCCTGAGGCAGGAGACAGGCTTTTTGCATGCTGTTACCAGATGTGCCCGTCACTTGGGGTAGGCTCATTGATTAGGGTTACTCTTCTGGGGGAGGGGGGTCTGTAATTCTATCAATGTGCTGCTTGTGTCACTTGTGTGTTCATATGGAGCTCTACGTCCTTCTGCAAGTCCCCTCCCAATGGAGCTACCCTGCAGGACCTAGGTTCCCCAGGGCTGGGTTCCGCCAGCCCTAGAACTAGAGCGCCCCCTACCACATTGGCTGGGCGAGTGCATGCAATGAGCCCGCCAGCTGAGCCAGTGTCTCCCCCAGGGAGAGCGCCCCCTACCACCTAGGTTGGGAGAGCACATGCAATGAGCGGCGAGTCTGACAGCCCCAGCTGGCACCCGCCCTGGGCTGGGACGCCCCCATCCCCAGAGCACCCGGGCTGCTCTCAATCCAACACCTGCAGCCAGGAAGGGGTTGAAGTCAGGTCAGCCCAGGTGAAAACCTGAGTCCCATGGAGGGGTCAGAGGCAGCTGGTCAGGTCTTGCCTGGCCCCTCTGGAAACAGCACGGCTGCTGGCCTGGACAGCGCCCGCCCAGAGCGCTGGGATGCCTGAGTCATTTTTGCTGCAGGAAGGGCATGGACGAGGCTGAGAGTAACAGGGGTGCCCATTACCCTGGCGTGGAAGGGGTTAAACACAGCAGGGAGAGTTGGTCCCTGCTATGCCCTGGGCTAGGCGGAGAAGCTGGGGTTCCCCCGCCAGGGTCTCCAAGCACCCCCCAGCACAGGCCTCACTCTCCTGTACAAGGCCCGTCCAGCCTCCACGGCCATCCAGTCGATGGCAAAGTCCATCTGGCGCACGAATGGGGACATGCGGGCGGCCACAGTATGGCCAACACTCAGCACCACACTGGGCTGTTCCCGCACGATCCTGGGGAGAGAGCGGGCAGCTCGTCAGCGCACAGGTGGCCCCGTTGCTGCCAGTGCGCTGCTGACTGCAGCCGCCCCCTCCCTGAGTCACCCACCTCCTCTGGAACAGAGCCAGCCAAGAAAACATGGCACCAGGACAGATCCCAGCCCAGGGCAGGAGAATCCAGGCCCATGCAACAGGGGCACGATTGGAGGACTGGGACATGGGGCCTTTCCCCTCTAGGGGGAGGCAGCTCCAATCCAGCCCAGGGCAGGGGACTGGCTGGTTTATGGGGGTGGGGAATGGGACACGGTGCCTTTCCCCTCTAGGGGGCACTGGCCCCAATCTGACCCAGGCCACCAGCCTAGATGGAAGTGGGGTGGGAGGTGGGCAGAGCCTGCCCACAGGATGTGGAGGGGAAGGGAGACACCAACTCGTAGAAGTCCGACGTGGAGATCTTGAGGAAGGTGCAGTCACGCTTGGCCTTGATGGTGAAGATGAGGGGCTCCCCGGTCAGCACAGCCAGCTGGCCCACCATCTCTCCAGGCTGCGGCAGAAAGAGGCACACATCCTCCGCCTTGTCAATCATGCGCTGGTAGACGTGTAGGCAGCCCCACAGCACGAAGTGAAGGCTGACGTCCTGTTGGGGGATGGGGGCAGAGGATAGAGAGGAACGTCAGCACCAGAGTGAGGGGCAGGCCTGCCCCCAAGGTGTGCACCCACAGATAGGCGGCCAGGAGACCTGGGGGACAGCCTACAGCTCCGGCTGAGCCTGAACTCTCTGGAGCACCCCACTAACCTTGGCAGAGCCACAGCCCAGCATAAATTCCCCCAGCTCCATGGAAACCAACCCCTCCCCATTCCAGCTGTGGGGGGGTTTAATGTTTCCTAGGCCTGAGGCCCAGCACCGGGGGGGGGGGAACGAATGGGGGGGGGGCTGCCATCCCACCTGCCCAATAGGCATGTAGCCCGGGGGCGGGAACGAACGGGGGGGGCTGCCATCCCACCTGCCCAATAGGCATGTAGCCCGGGGGGGGGACGAACGGGGGGGCTGCCATCCCACCTGCCCAATAGGCATGTAGCCCGGGGGGGGGGGGGGGGAGCGCACAGGGAACCTTTGGCGAGGGCGCTGCCAAGCTTCCCTCCCCGCCCCACCTCTGCCTCCTCCCCTAAGTGCGCCGCGTCCCTGCTCCTCCACCTACCTCCCAGCACTTGCCGCCACAAAATAGCTGTTTCGTGGCGGTACAAGCTCCAGGAGGGAGGGGAAGGAGCGGGAATGCGGTGTGCTCAGGGGAGGAGGCGGGGGTTGGCAGGGGATTTGGCGAAGGGGTTGGAATAGGGGCAGGGAGAGGGCAGAGTTAGGGCGGGGACTTTGGGGAAGGGGTTTGAATGGGGTCAGGGCATGGGCAGGAGGGAGCAGAGCAACGGTGGAGTCAGGGCGGGACCAGGCGCAGAGGGTGGCAGCACCCACCGGCGCCAGCAGAAGTCAGCACTTATGGCCACAGTGCCATTGACCTCCACAAGGAGGGACTCAGCGTGAGAGGCTGAGAAAGCAGCAAGGCCCTGTGACGCTGGCAGACCAGGTGCCAGCTCATGCCAAGGCCCCCAGGCCTCACTGAACACTGACAAACGCAGAGCCGGGAACCAGGCTGGCTCACCAGTGTGTTCTCACTGTTAGAATAGATGTGAAGTTGATGCGAATGTGTTTGGTGTTCAGAAATGCTGAAATGCTTGTAGGATGCTGATCTCACTTATCACATCACTGGAGCCCATGGTGTAGTTACATCAAGCGTTTGCATTGTAAACCTCTTATTGTGTAACTCAACTTCCTTGATCCCACACACACC
Organism: Emys orbicularis; assembly: GCF_028017835.1. Lineage (NCBI taxonomy): Eukaryota > Metazoa > Chordata > Testudines > Emydidae > Emys > Emys orbicularis. The sequence continues at coordinate 10,435,617 of NC_088701.1, forward strand.
CCGCCCCCAGACACACTCATGAAGGGGAGCCAAGCACCGACCGACACTCGTTCCATCTGTGTGAGCTCTGGGGGAAGGAAATAAGGCCTGACCAGAAAGATCTGTATCACTGCCGGGGACTGGCATTCAGGGAAGGCAAGATTTCTAAGCATAAGCAAGGGATCCACCAGCAGCTTAGCTTGGGTTAGCCCTAAAGGTCGCATCGAGCAGCAGTTCTCAAACGTTTGTATTGGTGACCCCTTTCACACAGCAAGCCTATCAGTGCACCCCCCTTATAAATTAAAAACATTTCTTATATTTAAAACTATTATAAATGCTGGAGGCGAAGTGGGGTTTGGGGTGGAGGCTGACAGCTTACAACCCCCCAGGTAATAAGCTTGCAACCCCTTGAGGGTTCACGGCCCCCAGTTTGAGAACCCTGGTATAGAACTTGCACATTACAGCAGCTTCTACTGCCTTTTGGAACCTGACTGTACCTCACTTGTGTGCGTCTGTTACCTGCTTTCACCTAGTGAATAACTCTCAGTTTTTTTCCCTAGTTAATAAATCTTTAGTTAGTATCACAGGATTGGCTACAAGCATTGTCTGTGGTTTGAGATCTGAGGTACAATTGACCGGGGGTAAGTGACTAGTCCGTTGGGTGAGGGAGTAACCTGAATACTGCTGTGATTCTTGGTGTAAGGGCCCATCTATCACAAAGGCCGGCTTGCCTGGGTGGCAAGCTAGACCCAGGTGCAGCCAAGGACTGTCTGTGACTCCATGGTAAGGCTGTTATAGTGCTTTAGGAGTTCATGCTTGTTACTTGGTGAAATCTTTACAGAGCACAGAGCCTGTTTGGGGTTTGTGCCCTGGTTTGTACAGTCTGCCCTGACGTTGGCACACACGTTCGTGAGCCACTCCAGGCAGCTTGGCAGCCCCATGACCCTGCTCCTCATGCAGCCATCAGCACCGGTGCAGAGTGGGTGAGGTGCCCCCACCTGGGCAGGCAGCATGTCCTGCCCACTCCACACTGGGGCTGCTGCAGGGCGGTGGGGATCAGGCCCCAGCTGCCAAGAGACAACAGCAGCACCAGCTCAGAGCACCTGCTACCTGCTTAGCTTGGGTTAGTGCTGAAGGTCGTATTGGTGACCCCTTTCACACAGCAAGCCTATCAGTGCAGACAGGAGTCCTCCCCTCTTGCGCTCTCCTGCTCGTGCTTCCCCCCGGTATCCCATTTCCCCACTTACCTCAGGGCTTTGGTCTCCTTCCCCCGGTGAACCTAGTTTAAAGCCCTCCTCACTAGGTTAGCCAGCCTGCTTGCGAAGATGCTGTTCCCTCTCTTCGTTAGGTGGAGTCCGTCTCTGCCTAGCACTCCTCCTTCTTGGAACACCATCCCATGGTCAAAGAATCCAAAGCCTTCTCTCCGACACCACCTGCGTAGCCATTCGTTGACTTCCACGATTCGACGGTCTCTACCCAGGCCTTTTCCTTCCAAAGGGAGGATGGATGAAAACACCACTTGTGCCTCAAACTCCTTTATCCTTCTTCCCAGAGCCATGCAGTCTGCAGTGATCCGCTCAAGGTCATTCTTGGTAGTATCATTGGTGCCACGTGGAGAAGCAGGAAGGGGTAGTGATCCGAGGGCTTGATGAGTGTCGGCAGTCTCTCCGTCACATCGTGAATCCTCTGCCAAGTCTAAGCGCCCCTAGTGGCGGCTAGCAGCACTTCAGTCCATTTCTGTGGGGGGAAAGGAAATTTTGCACGCACAACATTAATTTCTGCAAAATTTTGCGTTACGCGGTGGCGCAGAATTCCCCTATGAGTAACCATTCTGGCAATATAAAGAAGTCTTAATTGACTAAGAATGGGAAGAATTAACTGACAATGTGCTTAGTTGTTACATTTCTGCTCTGCCTCAGGGACAGAGCCTGCCTCATGCAGCTCTATCCCCCCACAAGCTCGGGATGCTGCAACCGTGAGCAAGAGGGACAGAGTGAGTCTCTCTCGCTCATTTGCATGCAGGGCGCCCTCCCCCCCCACGGATGCACACATGCCCAGCCTCTCCCCTGGTGGATGTGCATCTCTGCCAGCTGCTCCCAGAAGACGTGCCCAGGCTGCTGGGGAATGCGTCTTCCCCACAGATTTCTTTGCTCCTCCATTTCTCTAGGGGAGAGGGGGCAAGGAAATCTGCAGACAGTATGAATTGTGCGCCCTTGGAGGGGTGCAGAATTCCCCCAGGAGTAAGTTGTAGATCCTTTTGCTTCTCCCCACTGTCTGGCTTCTACCACCCCTTTTCCCCCAATTCTCAACCTTCTACATTTCATTGTGGTTGCTTCCTCCTCTTCATTGCCTGGGGAGCATTGAGAGCACAAGAGTCTCCTGCTATCAATTCTGGTGCCTTGCAGTACAGTAACCCACAGCACTGGGAGGCTCAATTGCAGGGACAGTTTATTCTATATAGGTTTGTATGCCATGCTGATCACCATAGTATCTGAGCAGCTTCCAGTAGTGCATTAAGCACTGTGACTACACATCTGTTACATGTTTTGTCCTGCTTATTAACCTGTGCCACCCTGGGCTGGAGGATGCCCAGTACAGACAATCTTTGGAAAATTCAGCTGCCAAACTCTACAAGCCTCTACTGAAATTTTCTTCAAATGTAGGCATTTGTTGATGGGAACAGTAAAAGGCACGTCCCTGGTAAGACAGCCACTCCCTTCCAGATTCCAAGGTCTTGTTCCAAGGCATGAGGGTGCTAGAGTTTCTCAGTGAAACAGTTATAAGAATTCTTTTCACATGGACAAAACATTTTTCTCTAATCTTGTTCTTGGGAATGGCTGACCTGTTTTACCTGAAATTTCCCCCCAAAAAGTCAGCCTGAGGCAAACACTAGGCATGAGGAATTTAGTCAATTATAGAGTTCAGGGGACCATCACATCATCTAGTCTGACCTGTATATCACAGGCCACCAATGCCACCCACACAACCCGACAACTGAAATTAAACTGAACTATTATGACCTTCAGGAGAATAAACTATTGTGTGCCATAGGCAGAGAATAGAAAAGACTGGGGTGCACCAATCCCTGAAGCTCCTGCAATGGAGGGAATTAAGTGAGCGATACATGGATAATCCCTGCAAGTGGCCCACACCCCACACTGGAGAGGAGAGGAAAGCATAAAAAAAAAAAAAAAAAATCCAAGGTCGCTGCCGATCTGTCCTGGGGGAAAATTTCTTTCCAACCCCACATATGACTATTAGTTAGACCTGGAACATGTGAGCAAGAACTAGGGTTACCAGGTGTCTGGTTTTCTACCAGAAAGTCCGGTCAAAAAGGGAACCTGGCAAGGTGTTCGGTGACCACGGGCGGGGGAGATGCCAGGTCTCATAGACTCATAGAAGAGGGTGGGGCCTCAAGGGAAAAGGCAGAGCTGGGGTGGGGCTTTGGGTGAAGGGGCAGGGCCTCAGGTGTGGTTACCAGCATTTAGAAGGTGGCAACCCTAGCAAGAACGAGTGAGCCAAGTATTCGAGAGAGAATTCTCATTACCATCTCAGAACACCAGTGTGTGTGTGTTATCTAGCTGTGGCTATCACTGAATGGCCATTTCATCTAACAGTTAGTCTGAGAAATCTATAAAGAACTGAAAACAAGGTCTCATAATGGAAAGTCATGGGCAATCTTAATTATACCTATAATAGTGTGCACAAGCTTCTAGATTTATGTTAACTAAGCTTGATATTTTCTGCTTCTATAAGAATCATATAATCATAGAATATCGGGGTTGGAAGGGACCTTAGGAGGACATCTAGTCCAACCCCCTGCTGAAAGCAGGACCAATCCCCAGACAGAGGTTCCTTTTCTCGCCTTACCTTTAAATTCAGAATTAATTTTAACTAGATTACTGGCTATCCCCTGGATAGAACAAAGAGGAGAAAATTTGCCAGGTGGCCATCTGAAGAGAACATTCTGGTTAGGGCCCTGTATATTCTGTGAATCTGCAGCCATGGAATTAATTTTATAGTCCATCCTTGTTTTAAAATTGTGCTCCAGAATCTAAGCTTTAATTTAAAAAAGTATATTTCCTGCTCTTCATGATTGTGAAAGACTTTAATAAATGTTGGGTTTGAGGGGAGAAATCCTGGAGAAATTCCTTATTATTAATTATTTCAAGTTAAAATGAACACTTTTGAAATGGCTGAGTTGTGAACTGTGGCTTCAAATCGCTACAGAAAGAAAACAGGTGATCTAAACAATCTGGAAATAATGAAGGCCTTGTTAATACAGCAATGGCTGTGAAGCATGCTGCTGATGAAATTATATTTCTGCCTCTTGCATCTTTTAGTAACTGTACTATACAGAGAACTGTCCAAGGATGGGTCCTCCGGTTTGCTTATTAAGCTAATTCACATTGCAACTATTTTACCTGTATTGTGATGTTTTTGTAGCAGTCCTGTTGAGCTATAAATATAATACGTTAAGCAGCCCAGCTTTGTTAAGATAAAAACGAGTTGGAGGAAGCTCAGCAAAACCTGTACATTGCACAAGGTGATGCTCACCTGACTGTATCTTAGACTATCAGGGTTGGAAGGGACCTCAGGAGGTCATCTAGTCCAGCCCCCTGCTCAAAGCAGGACCAATCCCCAGACAGATTTTTTGTCCCAGATCCCTAAATGGCGTCCTCAAGGATTGAACTCACAACCCTGGGTTTAGCAGGCCAATGCTCAAACCACTGAACTGTCTTTTGTATATTGTGTCCTATAAATGGGAATAAACTAGCTTGGAATAAATATTTTTATTCCATTATTTTTATCCAGTATCAGTAAATCTTTAATGTCTCCATAAGCCAGTTGCCCCATGTTTTCAGGCCAGATTTGAGTCTTTAGGCTTTTATGTTGAAGGTAGTCAAGTGTCTTATGACTTTTACCTACAGCAGATGGTGGTGTTGGGTACATCTTCCTCCCAAGAAAATTTGCTGTCTATTTTACACCGAGACTAAAAACTTTGTGTTAGTCATTGGTAGGACCTATTCATAGCTTGCATTGATTAGGGCAGTCCATCTGCTGTAGCTTCAGGAATAAAAGCGACCATCTCAACAAACGTGAGACTGAGGGCTTGTCTATGCTTGAAATGCTGCAGCGGTGCTGCTGTATGGATGAAGCTGGGCCTCTGTAGTGCTTCAGTGAAGACGCTACCTACGCCGACAGGAGGGCTTCTCACATTGGTATAGGTCAGTGGCTCTCAACCTTTCCAGACTACTGTATCCCTTTCAGGACTTGGGGGATATGCAAGACAAATCAAAGTTTCACCTCACTTAAAAATTACTTGCTTACAAAATCACTTATAAAAATACATGTGTGTCACAGCAAACTCTTAGTGAAAAATTTCTAACTTTCTCATTTTTACCATATAATTATAAAATAAATCAGTTGGAATATAAATATTGTACTTACTTCAGTGTATAGCAGGGGTTCTCAAATTGGGGATCGGGAGGTTATTACAGGGGGGGTTGCGAGCTGTCAGCCTCCACCCCAAACCCCGCTTTGCCTCCAGCATTTATATTGGTGTTACAAATTAAAAACACGTTTTTATATATTTAAGGGGGTCACGCTCAGAGGCTTGCTATGTGAAAGGGATCACCAGTACAAAAGTTATAGAACCACCTGTGTATAGTATATAGAGCAGTATAAACAAGTCGTATGTATGAAATTTTAGTTTTGTACTGACTTTGCTAGCGCTTTTTATGTAGCCTGTTGTAAAACTAGGCAAATATCTAGATGAGTTGATGTACCCCCTGGAAGACCTCTGTGTACTTCCAGGTGTACATGTACCCCTGGTTGAGAACCACTAGTGTAGGTAATCCACTTCCCTAGAGGCAGTAGCTGGGTCGACCGGAAGAGCTTTCCTGTTGACGTACCATTGTCTACACTGGGAGTTAAGTCGGTATAATTGTGTCACTCAGGAGGGGTGGATTTTCCACACCCCTGAGCGATTTTAGTTATACTGTACTGACATAAGTTGCTACTGTAGACCAAGTCTCAAAGAGCTTAGCTTGTTTAGCCCAGCAAAACAAAGTACAAGAGGGGATATGATTGCTGTCCTATGAGTACATCAAGTAGATAAACACCAGGGAGGGTAGATATTTATTTAACTAAAGGACAATGTTGGCATAAGAACAAATAGGTATGAGTTTGGCCATGAAAAAATTTAGGCTGGAAATTAGAAGGTTTCAAACCATCAGTGAAATTCTGTAACAGACTCCCAGTAGTTGTCTGTTCAAATAACTTTGTTTTGAGAGAGATTGACATATTTGAATGGGCTTGTATGATGGGGTTGATTGTGGTGATGGGGACAGGGCTCTGCAGCCCTTGGATCCCTTCTAGTTTGTCTTATATTCCTAAAATCTGATTCTCCCCCCCCCCTTCACAATGTATTCTTGGTGTGTTTTGTCTCCTTCTGAAGCATTGGAGATGGCCACAGTTGGATATGGGATGCAGGATGAAGTGGGTTGGTGCTCTGAGATGGAACTGAGAATTCTCATTTTGCTGCATCTGAAGAAGTGGTTTTTTTTACCCACGAAAGCTTATGCCCAAATAAATCTGTTATTCTTTAAGGTGCCACTGGACTCCTTGTTGTTTTTGAGAATTCTCATTGTCTCTCTCCCTCTCTCATATATATGCTTGTCTTGCTGGTTCTTGCTTACATGTTCAAGGTCTAACTGATCACTGTATGTGGGGTTGGAAAGGAATTTTCCCCCAGGTCAGATTGGCAGTAGCCTTGGGCTTTTTTGCTTTCCTCTGCAGCGTGGAATGCAGGTCACTTGCTGAGATTGTGTATATATCACTTAATTCATTCCTTCCCCATGCAGGGGCCTCACCAATAGGTGCACTCCAGTCCCTTTCATTCTTTGCCTGTGGCCCACAATAGTTAAGTTTCCTGAAGGTTGTAATACTTTGGTCTAATTTCAGTTGTTGGGCTTAGTGTGTGGAAAGCTAGATGGTGTTGGTGGCCCATGATATACAGGAAGTCAGACTAGATATGGTGGATGGTTTTCTGGCCTTAAATTCTGACTGTAAGTGAATTAACTCTCTGATGTATGAAGATAATGTTGCACTGAGCTCTTAATGTATGCAAACACATTACAGCACAGTGATCAGCAAACAGTTTGGGTGTGTCCACACTAGAAGAGTTTTTACTATGGCCAGATCTACATTATAAACGTGTATCAGTATAACCGTGTTGCTCAGGGGTGTGAAAAATCCACACCCTTGAGCAATGTAGTTATACCAACCTAACCCCTGGTGTAGACAGTGATATGTTGATGGGAGAGCTTCTCCAAAACACATAGCTACCATCTCTCAGGGAGGTGGATTAATTATGACAACAGGAGAAGCTCGCCTATTGGCGTAGTTGCATCTTCATTAGAGTGCTACAGCGGCACAGCCGCAGCACTGTATGTGTAGATGTTTATTATGTGTTAATTCAGATGTGGTAAAATCCTAGTGTGGAAAAGGCACTTTGTGTTTTTCACCCTTAACTGGTTGAAGAAAACACTAGAGGGAGCGCAGGGTTTACCATGACCAGTTAACGCCTATAAAAACTGCCTTGCCAAATTCACATTTTAAAATTGTTAGTTAACACATGGTAAAAACCACCTTTTGGTTTTTTTTGGGGGGGGGGGCGGGGGCTAGTGAAGACAAGGCTTTAGTTTATAACTGTATTGTATCTTCCTGGTTTCACTGCTTCCCAGCCCATCTTCTCTCTGCTCTACTTCAATAAATGCCACTACCCAAAGAGTAGTAAGATGTAAGAGCTTTGGGGGATAAAGGCAATGTGTTACTCCTGGGGGAATTCTGTACCAATAAATTAAACATTCTGTGCACAATATTTTAAAATCCTGCAAATTTTGTGTCAAAATAACACCATAGAATCATGCCAGTTTTGATTATGTTGGTAGTTTATTTCATAATACCTGTCAGTAAGTATATCTGTAACAATACAGGCACACACAAAAATTCCCCCAGAAATAGAGTTAAAGAAACCGCATACGACAACCCAGTCCCTGTTTCTCTGCCCTGTCTCCCCCAAAGCCCAGCCATGGCTCTCCCCAGCCCAGACACTCACCACCTCCCTCCTCTTCTCCCCTTTCCCCCCCCAGACAGTCACATCTTGACCCCCCCCCCCAGAGGCCAGCTACAGGCCTCCCCACGGGCCCAGACACTCACACCACGTCTCTCCAGAGCCCAGTCCCCCCCAGCCCAGACACTCTCAGACCCTACCCCTCTAAACCCCAGGGATCCAGAGGGAGAAACAGCCTGATGCTGGATCCTGGGTTGGCACAAAGTTTCCTGCACGCCGCAGCCTCCTTTCTTCAGGGCGTGCTGGGAACTGCAGCTGCCAGGAACCCTCCAATTCCCTCCTCCTCTCTCCCTCCTCCTCCCCCCCCCCACCCCACCTTGTCTTCTGTTTGCAAGCTGGGCTCTGCCTGGTCCAGTGGCCACCTTGTGGCAGCCAATACCTCTGCAGCCTATTCTGTAGGAGAAAAAGGAAATTCTGCAGAAACAACATTAAATTCTGCATTGCGCAGTGGTGCAGAATTCCTCAAGGAGTAATGTGTACTTTAAATAGATGAGGGCAGTTAGTGCTGTTGGATATTTGAGTAGAGAACACAGGGGTAGCAGAGGATATTCCAGAATACATCATTCTAAGTCTTCCTATGGTTTCAATTATGTCACAGCACAAGGCATTCTGAATTACCGCCAGCATAACACAAACCAGTGAGGATTTCAGAGAAGGAAAGCTAGTTATGAGGGAACATAAGAACGGCCATACTGGGTCAGACCAAAGGTCCATCTAGCCCAGTATCCTGTCTTCTGACAGTGTCCAATGCCAGGTGCCCCAGAGGGAATGAACAGAACAGGTAATCATCAAGTGATCCATCCCCTGTCGCCCCTTCCCAGCTTCTGACAAATGGGCTAGGGACACCATCCCTGCCCATCCTGGCTAATAGCCGTTGATGGACCAATTCCTCCATGAATGTATCTAGTTCTTTTTTGAACCCTGTTATAGTCTTGGCCTTCACAACATTCTCTGGCAAGGAGCTCCACAGGTTGACTGTGCATTGTGTGGAAAAAAATACTTCCTTTAGTTTGTTTTAAACCTGTTGCTTATTAATTTCATTTAGTGACCCCTAGTTCTTGTGTTATGAGATGGAGTAAATAACACTTCCTTATTTCCTTTCTCCACACCAGTCATGATTTTATAGATCTGTATCATATCCCCCCTTAGTCGTCTCTTTTCCAAGCTGAAAAGGCCCAGTCTTATTAATTGCTCCTCATTTGGAAGCTGTTCCATATCCCTAATAATTTTTGTTGCCCTTTTCTGAACCTTTTTCCAATTCCAATATATCTTTTTTGAGATGGGGTGACCACATCTTGACACAGTATTCAAGTTGTATAAGCCAAACTTCCCTATTGAAGATGCAAATTAGTTGGTCCTTGAAATTTTTGTAAATTGCCAATGCAGCCGTTAACTGAGCTGTTTGAGTGGCCCTTCAGAACCTGGACTAGTGCCAAGTAACTGGAAAAGAAATTTTTTTCTCAGGGTTCTAGTTGCCTAGAAATGTTTGGCTGGGTATGTCTTTTTGCTTTAGGACAAGGTTAAGATAATTAAGTTACTTAGAATAGTGAAGAGTCCATGAAAAGGACACTTCGGCTTAGTTTAATTTAGTGACTACAGCTTCCCAGTTTTGACTGAAATGTGAATTAAAATCACATACCAGCATCTTTGGAACCTGCTTATCTCCATTTGTTCCTATTTAAAGATGGTCTGGTTCTAACTTCCAAGATTTTCTTTCTTTGAGAATTCAGTTGCAAATGAAGGATGGACTTTTTAGAAGAGACAGTCTGAAAGGATATTCATAGTCCAATCCAGCAGTTGGATGGTGACGTTCACCTTGCCATATGTTGGAATGGAGCATGTAACTGCTGGTAGAAAGTAATTTTTCATTGGGGAAGCATACATTTTGTGCTCTGCTTCATCAGACAACTGAAAAGCACCATGAATGATGCTGCAGGTGCCTGTTATGCTTTCCTCTGACATCTATTAAATAGCAGTGTTTTTAATAATTTTTTATATGTCTTGGGAAGGGGAAGTTGATATGCAAGTTGTAAACGTAAGTAGAATGGCCGATGACTCTAAAATGGGGTAGTAACTTCCCTTAATAAAATTGTCTTCCAGGATGTATTCTTAGTAAGAATGTCTTGCATACTGGCTGGCAAAAGTTGACCATAAGATTAAATTAAGGAGTCTGTCGAGGTCTGATATATCGTTCATTGTTGACAGTTGTATTGCAAGTGGCCTACACAATTTCTTTTTTTCACCTGGGTTTCACAATTGTCAATATCAATACCATTTCCAGCTGATGAAGGACATGACTTGTTTTAATTCCTAACTTGTGTTCTCTCTCGTCATGAAATTACAAAGATAATAGACTTCAAAAAAGAACTAGATAAACCCATGGAGGATAAGTCTATCAATGGCTATTAGCCGGGATGGGCAGGGATGGTGTCCCTAACCTCTGTTTGCCAGAAGCTGGGAATGAGGGATAGGGAATGGATTACCTGTTCCGTTCATTCCCTCTGGGACACATGGTATTGGCCACTGTCAGAAGAAAGGATACTGGGCTAGACGGACCTTTGGTCTGGCCCAGTATCGCCGTTCTTGCATTCACTTTCTGTGTCTTGGAGTACAGTTTTAAATACACCTCTAAAGGGCATGGCACAGGTCCTGGGATGGAGAAACTTAATTTGTCTTGGGATCTTTAGGTCTAATACTAATGTAATATACACCTTTTTTTCATACAGATCTTTCTTTCAATAATAAAAGCTGCAGAAATGAAGGTGAGAGGGTAACAACTGTGAAGAAAACAGAACCCATAAAGGGTCATCTCTGCTTCAAGGTAACTATCATACATTTTACTTCCTTGTGAGCCAGGCCATAATATTCAGGATGACATGACTTTCAGGCTGGATTTTTTTTCAATGGTGTTTAGGGCATACAGCATGTCTGCAGGACCTTATGGAGGGTCTTCACTCCTACCTTGAGGTTATGGCACAGCAGACTTTTTTTCGTGGTGGTGATGGGAAATTAAACCAATTACAACAATCTTCTTTTAATGCAGTTGTGTATAAATCTGAGCTTGTCATGTCCTCTCAAGGCTGGTTTACACTTAACTATTAAGTCAACATACCTACAGTACTCAGGGATGTGAAAAATTAACCAGTGGAAGAATTCTTCTGTTGACCAAGCTATTGCCGCTTGGGGAAGTGGATTGCCTACATCAATGGGAAAAATCCCTTCTGTTGATGTGGGACGTACTATAATGCTGCAGCGCTATGGCGCTGTGCCGCTGTAATACCTGTAGCGTAGACATGGCCTTAGTAACCTTGTGTTCTTTGAGTGCTTGCTCATGTTGATTCCAATTAGATGTATGTACGCCATGTGCATAGTCACTGGAAGGTTTTTCCCCTATGAGTACCCATCGGGTCAGCTCAGGCGCCCCTTGGAGTCACACCTTCATGGCACTGCGTATAGGGCCCTGCCGACCCACTGCCTCTCCTTACTGACAGTGACAGTTGTCAGAGTGTTCTCTTTTCTCTTGTTTTCGAACGATCCCCTAGTGTACTCGTAGTTCCTACCTGTAAATAGTTTCAGTAGTTAGTTAATAGTTTTTAGTGTAGTGTCATATTTGAACCCCCTCCTCTTGTTAGTCAGGATTCCCTTCCCCTGCCCGGGGCTAGGGCATGCCTCGGTCCCAGGGGTTTAAGCTATATGGGGTCTACCAAAAGCTGATGTCAAAGGGCGACCCGCACATGTCCTGCTTAAGGTGCTTGGGGAATCATAGAATATCAGGGTTGGAAGGGACCTCAGGAGGTCATTTAATCCAACCCCCTGCTCAAAGCAGGACCAATTCCCTACTAAATCATCCCAGCCAGGGCTTTGTCAAGCCTGACCTTAAAAACCTCTAAGGAAAGAGATTCCACCACCTCCCTAGGTAACCCATTCCAGTGCTTCACCACCCTCCTAGTGAAAAAGTTTTTCCTATTATCCAACCTAAACCTCCTCCACTGCAACTTGAGACCATTGCTCCTTGTTCTGTCATCTGGTACCACTGAGAACAGTCTAGATCCAGCCTCTTTAGAACCCCCTTTCAGGTAGTTGAAAGCAGCTATCAAATCCCCCCTCATTCTTCTCTTCTGCAGACTAAACAATCCCAGTTCCCTCAGACTCTCCTCATAAGTCGTGCTCCAAGCCCCTAATAATTTTTGTTGCCCTCCGCTGGACTCTTTCCAATTTTTCCACATCCTTCTTGTAGTGTGGGGCCCAAAACTGGACACAGTACTCCAGATGAGGCCTCACCAATGTCGAATAGAGGGGAATGATCATGTCCCTCGATCTGATGGCAATGCCCCTACTTATACAGCCCAAAATGCTTTAGCCTTTTTGGCAACCATGGCACACTGTTGACTCATATCCAGCTTCTCCTCCACTGTAACCCCTAGGTCCTTTTCTGCAGAACTGCTTCCTAGCCATTCGGTCCCTAGTCTGTAACAGTGCATGGGATTCTTCCGTCCTAAGTGCAGGACTCTGCATTTGTCCTTGTTGAACCTCATCAGGTTCCTTTTGGCCCAATCCTCTAATTTGTCTAGATCCCTTTGTATCCTATCCCTACCCTCCAGCGTATCTACCACTCCTCCCAGTTTAGTGTCATCTGCAAAAGGGAAGAAGCTTCAGTGATACTAATAGCGCCAGCCTGGCCCCACCAGCGCTGGTACACCATGCTTGTGGAGCTGTCATTGGACACCCCAATCACCCCACCTTTAGTTCCGGACCTGATCACCCAGCACCACGGCCAGCTCCAGCATCCCAATCTCGAGTCTCTCCATCTCACGGTTTGGAAGCTGCATGATTAAACCCGGTAGAGCTCACATGCTCAGATCCTGTTAGGGAGGTTCTCCTTGGCAGTAGGAAACCATCCACCAGGGCGACCTACTTGGCCAAGTGGAAGAGATTCTTGATCTGGTGTTCGCAGTCGTACCTCTCCGATGCAAACATCAATATCCTTTATTTTGGACTGTCTGCTACATTTAAAGAAGCAGGGCTTGTTGATTTCATCGATAAAGGTTCACTTGATGGCCATTTTGGCGTTCCACCCAGGAGTGGCAGACTGCTCGGTCTTCGCTAACCCAGTGGTGGGGTCGTTTTCTTAAAGCACTGGACAGGTTATACCCGCAAGCTCGGCACCCGATCTCGGCATGGGACCTTAATCTGGTGCTTTCGAGGCCGATGGGGCCTCCATTTGAGCCCTTAGCGACATGTTCATTAGTCTATCTGTAATGGAAGGTGGCTTTCCTGGTCGCAATAATTTCAGCTAGTAGTGTGTCTGACTCAAGGCCCTCACATCTGACCCTCCTTATACCATCTTTTACAAAGACAAAGTGCAGCTTCGGCTGCACTCAGCCTTTCTCCCTAAAGTTGTGTCTCAATTTCATGCCAATCAAGTCTTTTTCGCTAAGCCTCACGCTAACAGCCAGGAGCAGAGGCTCCACTCTGTGGACTTTTGGCGGACATTGGCCTTCTCTATCAAGTGAATGACGCAGTTTCGTAAATCAAACCAGCTGTTTGTTGTGGTAGTGGGCAGGATGAAGGGCTTCCCGGTGTCCTCTCAAAGGGACCTGCCCCCGTGCTGATGGCACATTCTACAAGAGCGCAGGCTTCCTTGGTCGCATTCCTGGCCCAGGTCCCAACCCAATCCAGATCTGTAAAATGGCAACGTGGTTCTCAGTCCACACTTTTACTTCTTATTATGCTGTTACCCAGCATGCCAGGGACGATGCAGTGTTCGGCAGAGCAGTGCTTCAGTCCAGCGGTTCCATGAACTCCGCCTCCTAGGTAAGGCTCGGGAGTCACCTACTTGGAATCAACATGAGCAAGCACTCGAAGAAAAAACAGTTACCTGCCTCTTGTAACTGTTGTTCTTTGAGATGTGTTGCTCATGTCCATTCCAGGACCCACCCGCCTTCCCCTCTGTCAGAGCAATCCGGCAAGAAGGAACTGGAGATGCGGCGGGTTGGCAGGGCCCTTTATGTGGCGCCATGAAGGTACCACTCCAAGGGGCACCTGAGCCGACCCAATGGGTACCGCTAGGGGAAAAACCTTTTGCTGACTGTCCACGCGACACGCACACACCTACTTGGAATGGACATGAGCAACACATCTCGAAGAACAGTTACAAGAGGTAGGTAACCGGTTTTTTACTTATAATTGAGTCAGTCTTGTACTACCTATGGTTATAACTTGCACCTCTGCTGGCTCTTCCTTAGCAGTCATGTGCCAGAGCCCTAACCCTCTCTGCTGGCCCTACCCAATGCCCCGTTTGACCTTTTCATCTTTCTCTCAGTTGCCACGTAATCTGGCTTCTTTCTTTCTAGCGGCTACAATGAAGGTATGTGACTATATGAAGACCTATAGTAAATAGAAATTTCAATGGAATTATGTAATAGACTAAAAACATTCCGAAAAGTGTTATATTAATTATTGAAATGAATAGCAATACAGTATTGTTAGCCTTTTAACTATTGGAAAGCTTGTTTTGCTGCTTATTTAAATGTGGCCTGCAAAGAAGAAATTTGGGTTTGTTATTAATCTCAGATGTATAAATGTGGCCTGAAAGGAGTGAGTGTGTGTGTGTGTGTGTGTGTGTGTGTGTGTGTGTGTGTGTGTGAAATTTCTTCTTGGGTTTTTACATTAGCAGTTATTTATTATAAAGGTCTTTACTTCTCTGTTGCTGGAAGATGTTAGAGAACTAGCTTGCTTTTATCATACAAGAGCCTGAAACCTGAGCCTTTGAAAAGAGAGAGGATTTTTTGTTCAGATAGTTTAATATTCTGGTTTCAGTTTAATGCCTGTTTAACAAACACTTGAAAGAAAAGCTCTCTATGAAAGTGTCAGCATTCTGCCCCATAAAGTACAGGCTAAGGCAGTGGGCAAACTACGGCCCACGGGTCAGATCTGGCCTGTCAGGGCTTTGGATCCAGCCTGCGGGATTGCCAGCCCTGTGGCGCAGTGGAGCTAAGGCAGGCTCCCTGCCTGCACCCGCCCTGCGCCGCTCCCGAAAGCGGCCGGCACCATGTCCCTGCGGCCCCTGTGGGGGCGGGGGCAGAGGGCTCCGTGCGCTGCCCTCTGCCCCCGCCCCCACAGGGGCCGCAGGGACGTGGTGACGGGGGGTGGGGGCAGAGGGCAGCGCACGGAGCCCTCTGCCCCCGCCCCCACAGGGGCTGCAGGGACATGGTGCCGGCCAATTTCGGGAGTGGCGCGGGGCCGGGGCAGGCAGGGAGCCTGCCTTAGCCCCGCTGCGTGCTGCTGCCATCCTGGAGCTGCTCCAGTATGGGAGTGGCGCGGGGCCGGAGCCTGCACCCCAATCTCCTGCCCCAGCCCTACATTCATGGCCCTGCATGCAATTTCCCCACCCAGATGTGGCCCTCAGGCCAAAAAGTTTGCCCACCCCTGGGCTAAGGGCTGGTAGTCTGCACTGCAGAGGCTTTGCATGGTACAGCTGTGCAGTGGCTATGCAGCATATACTGGCAAAAGGCAAGTATAGTTGTCAATAGTTTAATTATATCTCCCTGAACGACAGCTGTGTGGTTAGGGGTGTGTGACTTTTTTGCTCTCCTAACCAATGTAGCTATGCTAGCAAAACTTTGTTGGATAGACCTAGCCTTAGACTTTTCCACTCGTGTCCTCCTAGATGCCCAAGAAGAACAGGGAAAACTATTTAATATTCCTGATATTGCCTGGGTAAGACACACAGGGTATGTCTACACTACGGGATTAATCCGAATTTATATAATTCGAATTTAGGAAACCGATTTTATAAATTCGAATGTATTCGGCCACACTAGGCACCATTAATTCGGTGGTGTGCGTCCAAGCTACCGTAGTAGCATCGATTTCCAGAGCGTTGCATTGTGGGTAGCCAATAACATTGAATTGCCAATAACATCGAATTGCGGCCACACTAACCTTAATTCGGATTAACAATACCGATTTTGACGCTACTCCTCTCGTCGAGGAGGAGTACAGAAATCGAATTAAAGGGCTCTTTAATTCGAATTAAATGGCTTCGTTGTGTGGACGGGTCAAGCGTTAATTCGAATTAAAGCAGCTAAATCCGAATTAAAGTCGTAGTGTAGACCAGGCCACAGAAAAAGCTTTGGGGGAAAATGGTCTCTTTTGTTCATCCCTAAAGAAGCAGAACAGGGGACACAGTCTTTTCTTTCCCCTTTGCAGGTCACCTTTTAATGCTGCCACATAATTTAAATTCAGTGTAGTGCAGAATAATGGGGCTATTGATCTCTTTGCGTTCTGAGTATATTTAATGAGGAACATGGAAGGCTTCATGGCAGTATATTGTGAAAATCTGTTATGGGGGTCAGGAAAGAGTATAAAAGTATGTGAGATGTGCATATATGGAAGAATTGTGCTTGGCATGGGCCAGGTGAGAATAACTGGGAACAGTGGGATGAATTGGAATAAAATTAAATTAAAAAAAAAAAGAAAAGCTTCCGAGCAACCTATTAAGGTGGGATAGGTTCCTTGGGAAAGAGTAGGGAAGTGCTATTGCTTAAGATGTTGAAGGGTAGACAAAGCACTGTATAGGGAGCTGCCCTGCATGGGCCAGAGCATGGGCAAGGTGAGCTTGAAGGACTTGTCCATGGCATCTAATTCTAAGTTTCTGCCATGATCACAAAGCAGTTTATATCTCTAGGGGCAAAAGGACTTTGATAAAATGTGAGTAGTAAGCACCTGAATAAGATCTCTGGATATGGAGGAGAAACTATGCAGGTAACCATAGATGTCAGAGTTTACACATAATTGTGTGAGCAAGGATTAAGGATTCTAATAACAGATTATTGCAGTATGACTATTAAATTTGTTCCGGACAATGTTGTCTTGCTGGTGACATGAATGCTATTCTCACCAGCTGCCTAAATCGGTCAGATGGAAAAGTAATCCTATTTGTGATTCCCCACTGACACAGATTGCATAATTAAAATAGGGAAGATCTGCTGTGAATTTAAATTAGCTGTTTTTGTATTTTGCTGCTGCTATTTGTGGGTTTTAAAGCTGTATAGTGAGGTGAAATTGCACCAATATTTGCTTAAATGTTAAAACTGTTGGACATAAGTGCCAATTCCATGTTGAGTTCATGGTATAAGAATGGATTTTTATATAGTCTTAGTAAAAGCAAATTCAGCCCACCCACTTCCTTTTTTGTAAGGGATATTCAAGAAATTGATGAAACCGCATAAATTAAATTAGCAGTTGGGTCTAATTAAATACTTTGCATCATATAGCTAAGGATATCAAACATGTTCCCTTTGGAGTACATATTCCTAGATTCCAAGACCAAACGGGACCATTGTGATCATCTAATTTGACCTTCTGTATAACACAGACCAGAGAACTTTCCCAAAATAATTCCTAGAGCAGATCTTGTAGAAAAGCATCCAGTCTTGATTTAAAAACTGTCAGTGATGGAGAATCCACCATAACCCTTGGTAAGTTGTTCCAATGATTAATCATTCTCACTCTTAAACATTTATGCCTTAGTTCCAGTCTCAATTTTTATAGCTTCAACTTCCGGCCATTGGATCAGACTGCTACAGACTAGGGACCGAGTGGCTAGGCAGCAGTTCTGCAGAAAAGGACCTAGGGGTTACAGTGGACGAGAAGCTGGATATGAGTCAACAGTGTGCCCTTGTTGCCACGAAGGCTAACGGCATTTTGGGCTTTATAAGTAGGGGCATTGCCATCAGATCGAGGGACGTGATCATTCCCCTCTATTCGACATTGGTGAGGCCTCATCTGGAGTACTGTGTCCAGTTTTGGGCCCCACACTACAAGAAGGATGTGGAAAAATTGGAAAGAGTCCAGCAGAGGGCAACAAAAATTATTAGGGGCCTGGAACACATGACTTATGAGGAGAGTCTGAGGGAACTGGGATTGTTTAGTCTGCAGAAGAGAAGAATGAGGGGGGATTTGATAGCTGCTTTCAACTACCTGAAAGGGGGTTCCAAAGAGGATGGATCTAGACTGTTCTCAGTGGTACCTGATGACAGAACAAGGAGTAATGGTCTCAAGTTGCAGTTGGGGAGGTTTAGGTTGGATATTAGGAAAAACTTTTTCACTAGGAGGGTGGTGAAGCACTGGATTGGGTTACCTAGGGAGGTGGTGGAATCTCCTTCCTTAGAGGTTTTTAAGGTCAGGCTTGACAAAGCCCTGGCTGGGATGATTTAGTTGGGGATTGGTCCTGCTTTGAGCAGGGGGTTGGACTAGATGACCTCCTGAGGTCCCTTCCAACCCTGATATTCTATGATTCTATGGCTGGGGCTCGCTGCCCATGCAAGCCGACGCTCTGGCTCTCCGGTGCCTCCGGAAGGCGGCTCCTCCCTGCCGAGCCAGGGCACCGCTATTTTAGTGTTACCGTATTTCAACAATCAAAAAAGAGGACGGGGGGGGGGAGTCCCAACTGAGCCCTGCCCCCATCCACTCCCTCCCACTTCCCACCCCCCGCAGAACCTCCAACTCTCCCCCTGCTCCTTGTCCCCTGACTGCCCCCTGCTGAGACCCTCCCCCCTAACTGCCCCCCTAGGACCCTCCCCCCTACCTGTCCTCTGGCTGCCCCAACCCTTATCCACACCCGCGCCCCCAGACAGACCCCCGGGACTCCCACACTCTCTATCCAATCACTCCCTGCCCCCTGACTGCCCCCCAGAACTCCTGACCCATCCAACCCTCCTCCTGCTCCCTGACTGCCCCCCAGGACTCCCCTTACCACTATGCCGCTCCACGTGGAGCTAAACCAAACAAGCTGCGGAGCACACAACCCCTCCCCATCAGAGTGCTGCGATGCGATGCTGAGGCAGGGGGAGGGAGGGAGCGGGGGAGGGACTCTGCCTGCTGGAGGCCAATGGGAGCAGCTAAATCAGGCCCAGGCGCCCAATCAGCCGCGCCACACTCTGCATGAGGGGAAGGGAAGGGAGGGAGAAAAAATCCTGGGCGCCCTAGGCGACTGCCTAGTTCACCGGCCCTGGGCGAATCCGACAGCCCCACCCCGCCGCTTGCCCGCGGGCTGCACAGTGAGCCCCCGCGGGCCGCATGTTGTGCAGGCCTGATCTAGACTGTTCTCAGTGGTACCAGATGATAGAACAAGGAGTAATGGTCTCAAGTTGCAGTGGGGGAAGTTTAGGTTGGATATTAGGAAAAACTTTTTCACTAGGAGGGTGGTGAAGCACTGGAATGGGTTACCTAGGGAGGTGGTGGAATCTCCTTCCTTAGATATTTTTAAGGTCAGGCTTGACAAAGCCCTGGCTGGGATGATTTAGTTGAGGATTGGTCCTGCTTTGAGCAGGGGGTTGGACTAGATGACCTCCTGAGGTCCCTTCCAACCCTGATATTCTATGATCATGTTATACCTTTCTCTGCTAGATTGGAAAGCCCATTATTAAATATTTGTTTCCTGTGCAGGTATTTATCGACTGTAATCAAGTCACCCCTTAATTTTCTCTTTAAGCTGAATTGTTTGAGCTCCTGGAGTCTTTCACATCTTTTAATCATTCCCATTGCTCTTTTCTGAACCCTTTCCAATTTATCAACATTTCTTGAATTGTGGATGCCAGCACTGGATACAGGATTCCAGCAGCCAAATACACCAGTGCCAAATAGAGAGGTAAAATAACCTCTCTACTGCTATTCAAGATTCACGTATTTATGCATCGAAGGATTGCAGTAGCCCTCTTGGCCACAGCGTCTCACTGGTAGCTCATGTTCCACTTTATCCATTATGACCCCCAAATCTTTGAGTTGCCTTTTCCCAGGATAGTCCCTACATTCTTTCTTCCTAGTATGTATCCATTTACATTTAACTGTATTAAAATACATGTTATTTGCTTACACCCAGCTTACCAAGTGATCCAGAACGAACTGTGTCAGTCATCTGTCCACTTCATTATTTACCACCCCCCCAACTTTTGTCTCATTTGCTGGTGATTTTGTTTTCTTCCAGGTCATTAATAAAAATATTAAATAGCATAGGGCCAAGAACCAAACCCTGTAGGACCATATTAGACACACCTCTTTGATGATGATTCTCCATCTACAGTTACATTTTGAGGCTTATCAGCCATCCATTTAATGTGTGCCATGCTAATCAAAATGTTATGCGGTACCAAGTCAAATGCCTTACGGAAGTCTAAATATATTACATCAACTCTATTACTTTTATCAACCAAAGATGTATTCTCATAAGAAATCAGTTAGTTTGACAGGATCCATTTTCCATAAAACTGTGTTAATTGGCGTTAATTATATTACCCTCCTTTAATTCGTTATTATTATTTAGTCCTGTATCTATTGGTCTTGTATCTTGCCCAGAGTCAATTATAATTTTTAAATATCGGTGCAACATTAGCTTTCTATCAGTGTTTTGGAACTTCTTTTGATGTTCCAAGACTTAAATCAACATTAACGGTCCAGTGAGATCCTCAACCAGTTCTTGTAAAACTTTTGAGGGCAAGTTATCCTAACATGCTGATTTTAAAATGTCTGACATTAATATCTCCTGTTTAATATTCTCCTTAGATGCTAGTGGAATGGAAAGATTGATATGATACAAAACAAATATTTATTGAACACCTCTTCCTTGTCTGCATTATTATTGATAATTCTACCACTTCCATCTTACATTGGATTAATATCATGGTTCTGATTCTTTTTCTTTCTAATATTCTTAAACTACTTATTATCCTTAACTCTGCTGGCCATAGACTTCTCCTTGTGTCCCTTTCCTTCCCTTATCATTTTTCTACAGTTCCTACCATAGGTACTGATTGCCCAACCCATCAGCTGTTGGGTGCAGAGCACCCCCTAGTTGGCACCTATGGTTGTTACTATTAATTCCCTTTTCTTCCTTTTTTTTATTTATAGATAGTTTTATAGCTGCGTTCACTTCCTCTCTAAACAAGGTCAGTTTTTTAACCAGTATGATATTCTTCCTTCGTTGAGGTTTTTTGGGCTTCTAGTAAAGTGTTCTTAAACAATTCCCAATTGTCATTCACATTTTTTTGATTAAATTCTCTCCCCAAGTTGGTGAATAAGTACACAGTTAAACAGTACACAGACTACACAAGTTGAGGGCAACAAGTGAAAAATATAACATGGAATTGAAACTGCATGGGCAGTTTAGGTGTGCAGAGTGTAACTACCTAATTAGTAGATTCTTAAACAGTTCTCTGTGGAGGACATTCTGGTGTTCTGTGGAGAGCATACCCTCATTTCCAGCTGCTAAATTGGACAGCTGAAATACTTCTGATGTATGTAATTTCTGTAATTGCCACAGGGATGTTATGTAATAGTCTGTTAAAATGTGGTCAGTGCTATGAACAAGTTTGTGATCTTACAGAAGCTGAAATTTGGCCAGGGTACTTGGTCAAATATCCTGACTCTTATGCAAAGTGCATTGGATGTCTAATGGCACAAATGTTGAGAAATTTTTAAAAAGGTGTCATTCAAAAGACAAATATCCAGCTATATACCACCCCAGCACCATGCTGGAGTGTTGGGTTCAGTATACGTTCTTTGCCTGGCACAGTGGGGTTATGGTCTGTGATTAGCGCTGCTAAGGTGAGAGTGCCCCATACTGAATCATAACTTTCCTCAATCTTGTGTGGGAGCCAGAAGTCTTAAAATAGTTTTGGTGTCTGTCCTATATTGTGTACCTTAGCTTAAGGATTAGCACTGTAGTTTTCTTAAATTTTTGCTGCACTTCTGAATTAACACCTCCAAATCATGGTTTCACTACCTTTTTATTGTAAGCAGATGCATGGATGCCATGGTGGAAGGTAAAGCTATGCTGGCTTGCTCAGCAGAGCTGCAGTAAAGATTGGATTAAATGGGTATATTATGTAAATTGCAATAAAGCTTTTATATAGGAGAATGATGTGTAAATTAAGATTTATAGTTTGATACATGTTTAAAGGCTCAATACTGTGTTTCTTTCAAAAATATATAATCTTGTAGAATCCTTTCTAGATACATACATGAGCAGCTGGGCGTGGAAGCCTGTATGTGGGAGCTAGGAGTTCTGTTCCTGGCTCTGCAAGACATGTGACCTTGTGTAAATTAATCTCCCAGCTTCAGTTTCCCTCTGTAAAATGTGTATAATACATGTTTCTTAGGGTTAGTGAAATGGAATTCATTATAATTTCTAAAGCACATTGTGATCCAATGTATTTGAATGGCAAAGTTGTATCTCCCTCTCTCTGGACACACAGTTCATTCTCAGCACATTTAAAAATTATTCAGACTGTTTTGTGCACCCTTTGAGAAATTAAGTAAGATGAATTACCAGTCTTCAGTGAGGATCAGTTGTTCTGGTGAGTGAATACATTTATCAGCTTTTGTGGAAGCACAATATGAATTTTCTACTAAATTAAGATGCACTTGTTTGTGTCATTAGAGTTGTGCAAAACACTGTTGCTCTGTTTCCCCATGGTGCAGCTAGTGGTATAGTTGTATACAGATTGATGCAGTTTTAGAAAATGCAGGGCAAAATTTTCATCTCAGCCTCTACTAGACCTGGCCTCCCTTTTCTGTAACTGCAATTTGCAGGCATATTTAACTCAGTTATTTTCAGGTACAGTTAAAATACCTTGAAACCACAAAATAGATAGATATCCAAGTGACAGTAATTGCAAGTGCAAAGAGGCTGGCTTTTGAAAACCTGGCCCAGAATATCCCTTTACTCATTATAGACACAAGGTGGGTGTGGTAATATATTTCATGAGACCAACTTCTATTCATGAGAGAGACAAGCTTTCGAGCCACACAGTTTTCACAGTTGCAGCTTTCTCAAGTGTCACCTTCTGAGCTGAAATCTTCAGTGTTTGCTCTCTGCACAGAAGGGGAACTTTCATGAAGTTGAGTAAAATCCCTTTCACTTTAATTTACTTATTTTAAGAATTGAACCCTTCCCTTCCCTGTCTCAAGCAATGTGTTTTGAAACCTCCAACTTGACACACACACAATCCTCAGTGAAGGACAGGTGATGTTAAATGAGAGGAGGGATTAAACAGTGATATTCTATTCTACAAGAATAGAAAATGCTGTTTACTATAGGTGGAGCTGATAGCAACCTGGCTTCCTTGGCTACCGGGCGGAGAGGGGAAGAAAAAGAAAGATGGGCCAA
Source organism: Emys orbicularis (assembly GCF_028017835.1). Classification (NCBI taxonomy): domain Eukaryota; kingdom Metazoa; phylum Chordata; order Testudines; family Emydidae; genus Emys; species Emys orbicularis. The sequence continues at coordinate 10,458,902 of NC_088701.1, forward strand.
GCTTCCCCCCAGCTACCCCCTGTACCCAGTGCATGGGCCAGCAACCTCCTCCTGTGTGTTCCTCCTCTGTGGCAAAACACAGGGCAAGATCCCCTGCAACTAGTGAGCAAGGAAGAGAGAGCGTGCATGTGAATAAGGCTGGGCTGGGCTTCTCCTCTGCCCACCCCCCACTAACCACTAGATCCAAGTACTCATCCCAATTCCTCTGGGAAACAGCCTTCAACTGCTGCTAGCTAATGCTGTTAGTCCTGTGGGTCCAGTAGCAGTAGTCTGTACTTCAATGTTGAAGATTCAGAGGTCAGATGCTGCTGATGACTCATGATAGGGTTGGGGATGACTGTTAGTTGCATGTAGTTTTTACCTTTCTTGAAAGAAAAAAAAAAATGACTAGGAAATATCTCTTCCCCCCCCCCCCCCATAACTTTTTGTTTAGGTTACAAAGTCAAGCACTTGAAAGTTAGGAAGTGCCAGATTTACATTTGCATGCGACCTTAATTTGGTCCCCTTGTTCATAGAATCATAGAATATCAGGATTGGAAGGGACCTCAGGAGGTCATCTAGTCCAACCCCCTGCTCAAAGCAGGACCAATCCCCAGACAGATTTTTGCCCAAATGGCCCCCTCAAGGATTGAACTCACAACCCTGGGTTTAGCAAGCCAATGCTCAAACCGCTGAGCTATCCCTCCCCTATATATTCATTATGGTACAGTCTTTTTATATGATACTTGTGTTTTTCACAGGATGTGCACAACATGAATGCACAAGAGGGTAGAATTAAGGTCATGCAAGCAAACATAAATCTGGCATTTCCTAGCTTTCAGGTGCTTAACGTACACTAAATAACATTAGTTAACAAAATACTTGTTTGTGTGTGTAATATGTAAAACGACTCACAACCATATTGTAGGAGCGTTAATATCTGTGCTATCAGACTTATTTTTAAATGGACAACTTTAATATCACCTTAATGTTGGGTTTTTTATTTAAAGTTTACTTACTTTTTTCCCTGGCAAGCTGTTTGTACATATCATGTTTTTGCCCTTTTTACTTCCCATTTGCACCTTTTCTGCAATAGTTTGTGTTCAAATACATGTTTGTGGCTTTAGCAAAGCAATTGGGAAGACCGTTATGATCTAAAACTGCATTTAAGCATTACCCGCGTTTAATTCTAACAACTCTTATTTGATACACAGGCCTGGGAATAGAAATAGTTTGTGTTTTTTGTTTTTTGTTTTTAAATGGGAAAGCCAAGGCCCCGCTTTAAAATGCAGCTATTGTATTTGCCTTCTGTGATAGCAGCATAAATCTCTCAGTATTAAGACCCTAACTCAATTGCGGGATGATCTTCAATAATTGCAGCTGAGTCGCGGACAAAGCATAGAACAGGGGTCGGCAACCTACGGCCCGCGAGCCGATTCTGAGTGGCACGCTGCTGCGCACTGAGAGGAGGAGGGGCCAGAATGTGGGAAGAAGGGGAAGGGGGAAGCTTGGCTGCCGCAGGATCAAGCGTCTGCCTCCTGCCCCCGCAGGGGAGAGTGGTGGGGAGGGGGTCACGGCCCCCTGCCCCACTCAGCCCCCCCGCCCCCCGCTCTCCCCTGCGGGGGCAGGAGGCAGAAGTTTGGTCCTGTGGCAGCCACGCTCTCGCCCCCCCCCCCCCCGTTTCTTCCCACAACGTGGTGCATTCCGGCCCCTCCTCCTCCCAGAGGAGCCAGAGCCGAGCGCAGCGTGCTGGCTGCTCCGTAGAGGAGGCAGAGAGAGGTAGGGACGGGCCTTAGGGAAGGGGGTGGAACAGGTCATATCCCTCCCAGCCCCCTGCCATGAGCCGCTCAGGGCAGGGGGCTGGGAGTACCCCCACGAGCCGAGCACCCCAGCCTTCTGCCCTGCATCTCCCCACCCCAACACACACCCATCCCTCTGCCCTGCACCCCCCACACCCCAGCCCTCTGCCCTGAACCCCCCCCACACCCAGCCTTCTGCCCTGCACCTCCACACACCCCAGCCCTCTGCCCTGACCTTGAGTCCCCCCCCAACACCCAGCCTTCTGCCCTGCACCTCCACACACACACCAGCCCTCTGTCCTGAACCCCCCCCACCCAGTCTTATGCCCTGCATGTCCACACACCCCAGCCCTCTGCCCTGACCTCGAGTCCCCCCCAACACCCAGCCCTCTGCCCTGAACCCCCAACCCAGCGGGCTGAGCAGGCTGGCGGCGTAAGATCAGCATTTTAATTTAATTTTAAATGAAGCTTCTTAAACATTTTGAAAACCTTGTTTACTTTACATACAACAATAGTTTAGTTATATAATATAGACTTAGAGAGAGACCCCTTCTAAAAAACGTTAACATGTATGACCGGCACGCGAAACCTTAAATTAGAGTGAATAAATGAAGACTCGCACACCACTTCTGAAAGGTTGCCGACCCCTGGCCTAGAATATCGCGGAAAGTAATAATGGACCTTTATTAATAGGAGTAATTTGGAAAAGCCGCAGTAGATGTATTTGTTTCAGAAAAAAATGCTGGAATGCTATAAACATTCAACTAGTTAGGCCTGGAATGTTTTTTTATAACCAGACAGTTTGGTGCAACTACAGGGCTGTCCCTAGGGGGCAGGGCAAGCGGGGCAGCTGCCCAGGATGCAAAGCTGGGGAAGGAGGGGGGAAATGGTAGGGGATAGAACCCTGCAGCGGACCTGATATTGCCAACCTTACTTCTGCGCTGCTGGTGGTGGCAGTGCTGCCGTCTGAACTGGGCAGCCGGAGAGCGATGGATGTTGGCTGGGCATCCCGCTCTGAAGGCAATGCTGCTGCCAGGAGCAGCAGCGCAGAAGTAAGGTGACAGTACTATGCCTGCTGCAAGGCTCTACTCCCTAGTGTGTTTCTCCTCTTTTTTTCATCCCCGCCCCATCCCCCAGCTTTGCACCTGGGCATCTGCCTCCCTTGCCCTGCCCAAAACTCTTCAAGATCATTTAATGTAATAATGGAAGGGGAGCGGGAGGAGGAGAGTGTGTGTTGCAAACCTCAATGTATGCAAAATCATGAACTGTGCAAAGTAAGCTAATTTAAAACAAAATTGCGGTGGAAGCCTAATATTGTGGAATCCGCAATATCGCAAATGAAGTCGGACCTTACTCATTATAAAATGACCTAGTAACTTGGCCATTCTCCAGTCTGCAGTATTGGATTCCTTTTACAGGCTGTGAGTCAGCACTTTCGGGTGAGTCATGTTTTTTAGTCATGTGCCCTTATTGTAGGGACTGATGAGAGGAACAAAGACTCAGTGGAGGAGAAACTCAGTCTGAAGCCAGAAGACAGTATACGTCCTGTTTCCTGAGGCTAGTGGTGCACTTACTGATTAGAGTGAGGATTGTTTGTTTCACTTACACTGACTTTTCTTTCTGGAAACATCTGAGTTGCTGCTAATGGCTTATAATCTTAGTTCTTCAGATAAATTAAAAATGTGAAATGAACACTGTCAAATAAATCTTCAGTTTTTATTTTACACTCCATTCAACACCTTTTCGAGCTTGACATTTTACTTTGGATAAAATTTTCAAAGCGCTTAAGTGATGTAATGGCCTGTCTCATTGACACTTAAATCACTTTTGAAAATGGAACATAGGTGCCTAAGTCACTTAAGCACTTTTTGAAAATTTTATCCTCTCCTCACCACCAGTAGGTAAATGGCTTGTTGATGTTGCCTCTGTTTGCTTGGATTTAAAATGGATGGAATCTGGTTAAATTGAAATGTATTTTGGAAAAAAAAAATTAGGCTTGACCATTTCAGATGACCTGCCCCATTTTTGCTGTAAGGTTATGTGATGAATACCCTAAAAATGCCCAGGTTGTATGGGTATTGGCACAGAAGAGAACCTACTACACGTACATTTGTGTGCCTGTGGTTGGGATGTTAAGTTCCCAGAAGTCATGGTGGGCTTGGTCCCATGCTTCTGGCACACCTCAGCATCCATCTGAAAACAGAGGAGGATCCATTTTCTGCCTGAATAACCTCTTATATTAAATTGTTTTAGACACAGGGTGCCTCAGTTAGCTCATTTAAGCGAACATGCAGGTCATTTTAATTGCTGGATTACAAATAGCCCAAATAAAGTAGTGGGAAAAGAAACTTTTTTTGTTTTTTGTTGTTTTTTTGGACTGTGACAAATAAGGGGACACCTGGAGGCAGCTTGTTCAGAATGCAGACTAATACATGTGTCTTATTTTAAAAATATTACACTTCCACATGTGCTACCCAGGAGCCACAGCTTTTTTCTGGAGCAGGCCTTATTCACACATTCTTTTTGAAACCACTTGGTTTTCCAGCTTCATGCTGTTAATGGAAGCATCTTGAAACATCTGACTAGCATAATTGCTCTAACATAGAATCCTAGAATATCAGGGTTGGAAGGGACCTCGGGAGGTCATCTAGTCCAATCCCCTGCTCAGAGCAGGACCAATCCCCAACTAAATCATCCCAGCCAGGGCTTTGTCAAGCCTGACCTTAAAAACCTCTAAGGAAGGAGATTCCACCACCTCCCTAGGTAACCCATTGCAGTGCTTCACCACTCTCCTAGTGAAATTTTTCCCCCTAATATCCAACCTAAACCTCCCCCACTGCAACTTGAGATGATGCAACATGATGTTGTTGCAGTATATCCTACCCCTAGCATCTTGAATGTTTTGTTCTGCGTGTCTAGGAAATGCAGCTCAGAGCTCGCCCACCTGCTTAACATCTTGTTCGCCTTTTACTTTCACAAGACTGTCGTGTCCTGGTGCTCTCTCCTTACCTGTGATTGTTCGTTCAGAGTGAGTGTGAGTGTGTGTATAAGTGTGTGTGTTGGTAAAGCTTCCTCTGACTTCTTTTTTAGGGGTCCTGTTTGACTGTCTTTGTCCTCTCCTCTTCTCCCTCTATACCCTATCTCACTGGGTGAGGTCATCCACTCTCACTGCATCGACTACAGTTTCTGTGCTGAACTTGCAAATCTATCTTTCTGTTCCTGGCCCATCTCTTGATCCAGGCTGTCACCTCTGCCTTTATTTTAAAGGTATCCAGGATAACTGGAGTGCACAACACAGAAGTGGTACCTTCTTTGATACCTTCCTAGTTTATACCAACACTCTCTTGGGCATGGCTTCTCTCTTACAGAAACTTTCTCCAGCACGTCATTCTGGGGCTGACCTTTTTAATTTGGCAGGACCATGTAGCAGCAACGTTAAACTGACCATTTACAACTGACTGCTCGATCTCCCTCTCTTCCAACTGTCATGTTTGTACTTCTTGTTTCACTAGTTTTTCCTTTCTAATTCCTGAGAATTCACATCTGCTGTCAGCTTAAACTTGATATGGCTAAAGCTCTCCCCCACTACTGAACACATCACCATCCATCCTGTCTCAAACCCATAACCTGTGGGGTCCTATCTCATCCAGATCATCCAGGCAATATTCACATTCTGCTGCTGCTTTCACAATTTTTTAAAGACCCTCTTGTCCATACTCCTATCCAGGCTCCTGTTATCTCCCACAACTTATCTGGCTTCCTTGATAGCTGCTGCTCCATGCCTCTCTTTTAAACACAGAGCTTCTGAGATCACCTGGATCCATCATTCTGACCATGTCGGCCTCCTTACCTCAAATCCTTTGTTTTGCTCCCCGTTCTCCACCACATCAAATTCAAGCCTTCAAAGCCCTTCACAGCTATTCATCCTCACTCATTTGACTGTCTCTTGTCAAACTCCGAAGGATGACAGCCTTAGAACCCCATTTGCGCGTTTGACCCATAACCACCTCTGTTTTTTCCTCTCCATAGCTCCCCTTATGTGTGGATCACCGGTAGCTTTTTTTCAGTATAGCCTATCAGCACCCTCTCCTGACCAGTCTGATGCATTGCAGCCACATTGTTTTCTGCATCTGCACTCAGAGCAGAGGTCCCTCCAGAGCATTTCATGGCAGGCTGGAAAAACAGAGAGTCCAAAGTCTTTCTGTTCTGCAAGGGTGAGTTTGAAAGACTGTTTGTTTTAAGATGAAAACAGAAGCCAAAATAATTCAGTCTTTTTCCTCTGAAAGGAAAGCCTAGCACATCTTTAGCAAACAGAACTTAAACATCAGAGGGGTAGCCGTGTTAGCCTGGATCTGTAAAAAGCAACAAATAGTCTTGTGGCACCTTATAGACTAACAGACATATAAACAGGTTAGCCTTTTTGTCTGAAGAGTAAATTGTAGTAAAACAGTCTATTGTGAAGCTCTCTTCAGGCTGACTACAATCCCACCATGAACAAATATGAAAGAAACATAATCTCTCTTCCTTGGAGCAAGTCTTTCCAGGCTGGGTATACTCACCATGTGAACAAATCAAAGAAAAACAAACTTAGTTTCTTCACTAACTTTTGCCTACTGGTGTGGCACAAACTTTCCCAGAGGCCCACCGCACAGGATGATCTATTTACTCCCAGCAATAGTAGCAGCTGCCTTCCTGTTTCAATATTTGCTCCAGCCTGTGTTGCTTGAAGGCTAACAGGCCCTAGCTGACTCTGAATCTGTTCATTGATCCGTGTCTTCCCATCTTGAAGCCTCCTGGCTTCCTTCCTTGGTCATGCCCTGAACTGTAGTGGTCCCCTTAGGGATAGTATATTCTATCACAGCAATATTTCCCTTAATTACACTTTTATCTGTTTAAGTTTTTAAAGCAGTTTTGAAATTGTCTCGTTGTAATAGTAAGGCAGTTGTCTCGTCTCTTATTTTCCATGTTGGCACCAAAAAATAAAAAAAAAATCCCCTGTCAGGGGAGAAACTTTAAACATTAAATTGTTAATTAACATTTTACTAGGCAAGTATCAGAGGGGTAGCCGTGTTAGTCTGAATCTGTAAAAAGCAACAGAGGGTCCTGTGGCACCTTTAAGACTAACAGAAGTATTGGGAGCATAAGCTTTCGTGGGTAAGAACCTCACTTCTTCAGATGCAAGCTTCTTTCGTGGGTAAGAAGAGGTTCTTACCCACGAAAGCTTATGCTCCCAATACTTCTGTTAGTCTTAAAGGTGCCACAGGACCCTCTGTTGCATTTTACTAGGCAGCATTTTATGGGTGCAAAAAGTCACATTAGTGACTGTTAAACTGTCTAGTAATGTGCTTTTGCTCCTGGCATTATGGGTGAAAAATTAAGCTAGTAAAATGGTCTTGTTAATGCATAGTAAAATCTTAATTTATACTTACCCTTCTGCAGCTATTATTGGGAAATGCTGCTCTCTTTTGAGCACCTGTAGATCTACCAAATAGAAATCTTACAAGGTTCTTAAGATTTTTTTGTTCCCTCCCAAGGCACCTCTATCCCATTTTGCTCCATGGAAAGACTTGTGTCCTTTCCATGAGACAGGCGGTAGTTCTGGGGGGTTTCTGGTCAACTGCTAGAGACAAGACAGATTAGCTACTCATCTCATCTGAGACTCCACAATATTCAGATTACATCAAGTGGCAAATCAGTTCTGTGACTTTTGGCTTCTCCTTGTGAGACAGTTCCATCATATTAACCAAGAATGTTTGTATTTGGTAAAATCTTAGCTGAACAGCTTGTCAGTTTTCATCCTGTTTGTTATGTATATGGAAAAGGTGTGTGTAGAACAGAGCCCTCTCTGGCTCTGTTGAAATGGCAGGAGAGTCCAAGCAAGACATCCAAGAAAGCATGTTTAGTGCAAAACCCTCTAAACGTTCGAGCTAAACTTTTAAAGTGGAGATGCTATAGGTTGTCCCCTTCCCATGCCTAGTAACAAGGTTTCAATGCAGCAGGTACTATTTGCCTTGATAATCACAGTTACAGTATCTCATGAATGATTCAGGATTTAGTGAGCACCAGGGTTCTCTGGATAACTTAAATCTGTTATATGAAGTTGGACCATCTTCTTCAGCAGAGACTTAAGTAGGATTTGTGAATGGCTGGCCCAGAGAGAGTGAAATAAATGACTTGGGTGCTAGGGAAAGACATGGAAATAATCCTTACCTCAGCTGTTTTACACTGAAAACTTATGTTCCTCTTTGAGTGATGTCCCTGTAGGTGTTCCACTTTAGGTGTTCGAGCTCGTAATCTTGCGCCGCTTCAGGCAGGTATCTGGCACGGTGCGACCAACCCCTCCTCAGTTCCTCCTCTTCCGCCATTGACTCAAGTCGGAACAGCTAGCAGCCCTTTCAGCTTATTCTGAGTAGGATAGGTTTATCATTCGTGTGCTCCTTCATGTTTTGGCCACCATTCCAGAGGACATGCTTCCATTCTGATGACGCTTGTTTAAAAAAAAAAAAAAGGCGTTAATTAAATTTGTGACTGAACTCCTTGTGGGAGACTTGTATGTCCTCTGCTCTGTTTTACCTGCATTCTGCCATATATTTCATGTTCTAGAAGTCTCAGATATTGACCCAGCACACGTTGTTCATTTTAAGAACACTTTTGCTGCACATTTCACAAAATGCAAAGAAGGTATCAATGTGAGATTTCTAGCGATAGCTACAGCACTCGACCCAAGGTTTAAGAATCTCAAGTGCCTTCTAAAATCTGAGCGGGACGAGGTGTGTAGCATGCTTTCAAAAGTCTCAAAACAGCAACGCTGAAACAGAAACTACAGAACCCGAATTACCAAAAAAGAAAATCAACCTTCTGCTGGTGGCATCTGACTCCGATAATGAAAATGAACATGTCGGTCTGCACTGCTTTGAATTGTTATCAAGCAGAACCCGTCATCAGCATGGACGCATGTCCCCTGGAATGGTGGTTGAAGCATGAAGGGACATACGAATCTTTAGCTCATCTGGCACGGAAATAACTTGCGACGCCAGCTACAACAGTGCCATGAGTATGCTTGTTCTCACTTTCAGGCGACATTGGCAGCATTATCTCCTGCAAATGTAAACAAACTTGTTTGCCTGAGCGATTGGCTGAACATGAATGAAGTAGGACTGAGCGGACTTGTAGTTCTAAAATTTTACATTGTTTTATTTTTGAGTGCACTTTTTTGTACATAATTCTACATTTGTAAGTTCAACTTTCATGATAATGAGATTGCACTACAGTACTTGTATTGGGTGAATTGAAAAATACTATTTTTTACAGTGCAAATATTTGTAATCAAAAATCTAAAGTGAACACTGTACACTTCGTATTGTGTTGTAATTGAAATCAATATATTTGAAAATGTAGAAAACATCCAAAAATATGTAAATAAATGGTATTTTATTATTGTTTAGCAGTGTGATTAGTCGTGATTAATTTTTTAATCGCTTGACAGTCCTAGTTTAAACTAGTTAGCTTTATTCTTTTGTCTCCGTCCTCTCCCCCCCCCCCCAATAAAAATTGTTTCTCTTCATAGGATTGCAGGTTTCCGTTCAACTGTCACTGTAGAGTAGTCGTTTTTCTCCCCCCTGACCTCCCTTTACAGGGAGAAAATGCTCCCTGAGGGGCATGCCTGCCTCCTCAGGGTTCAAACACTGCCTTACTTACAGACTTTCAATACCAGTTTCAGACAGACACTCTGTGTGTCTGCTGTCTTGGTGAGACAGGTATACCGCAGAAGTGCTTGCACTGCCACAACCTCAAAGCCCACACCAGGAAGGCGAGAGACCTTCAACTTAAACTCTTCCTCATGGAGAAGTGTCTCCGCCCTGCTTCTGAGCCCGAGGTACACACCCTTCATGGCCAGAGATCTCCAACAACAGCCTCTGACAGGGCCTTTCTTCCATGGTCCAGGCTCCCAACCAAGTGCCAAGAAGGCAGCAAAAAAAAAAAAAAAAAAAAGTACAACGACCCTGACTCATGAGTTGGCCAATAAAAGGCGCTCCTCCAACGGGCAAACAGCTTCAGTACCAACTGCACCAGGTCCTCCCATCACTGAAATAGCAGGATGATCTGGCACTGTTGGTGCCAAGAAAACAAAAGATGCCAAGCGGCCGAGCTCTGACACAGACAGCAAGGAGAAACTGAAACCCCATACTACAGTACTGGGGGAGCTGATCAAACACCCAGTACCGAGAGTCTCAGCACTTCCGCAGATGATGGCACCACCTAGTACAGGCACCACACACCTGGGGCCGCACAACGGCACCGACAAGAAGATTGCAACATCTGGTACGGATTCCTATGATGCCAGTGGTACCAATGCCATTGACACCTTGCTGCTAGGGTCTGCCATTCTCGGTACCAACAGTACCTCAGGAACACTCAATACCAAGTCAACCCACCTCTCCATGTCTTTCCGGTCTGCCATTTTCGAGCGATGATGATGATGTTCTACACTCTCCACAGCATTCCTCTCCTGTGAGTGCTCCCATCAAATCAGTTCTTGCGCACAAGGGCTACCTGGTTGACCCGAAGTACCACCCCTGGTGTGGGCACCCCTGGATGCCACCTATACCCTTCTTTCCACAGTGGCCGTTTTGGAGTCCAGGAACGGCTTACCCGCTATAGCAGCAACAATACAGACCTATTGGCCCACCCAGAGAGAGAGCACATTCACCCTTATCGACGGCACAGGGACCATCTGAACCTACAGAATGGGGCTGAAGAGGAGGAGGAATTCTCTGACCAGGACACCGCACCTGAGGCTCACTTCTCCTCATCTTCGCCTGATGACACTATCCTGTCCCCGCCTCCCAACACATGAGATGATTTCAAGCAATTCCAAGACCTCTGTAAGAGAGTTGTGAGTTCACTGGATATTTCGCTCGAAGAAGTCCAGGAAGCATGGCATCATAGACATACTGCACACACCTACTTCCTCCAAAATCTCTCTTCCTATGAATGATGTGATTATGGTACCAGTGAAGTTAATCTCTCAGACCCCAGCAAGAGGTCTAATTAAAAAAATACTACATGATTGCGAAGGGAACTGAATTTCTCTTCTTGCGGTCAATGAGCAGGGCAGACGACAGCTACCCCCAGGAACATGCCATATGAAAAGAATTGGAAGAGGCTCAATCTCTTTGGCCATAAAGCATACTCCTTGGTGACCTTACACTTGAGAATAGCTAACTAAGAAGTGTTACTAGCTAAGTACGATCATAATAATTACGCAAAATTCTCTTGAATTTATTGATTTTATTCTGGAAGAGAGAGAGCAATTCAGATCATTTGTATCAGAAGGACAACTCATAACCAGGATAGCATTACAGGCTGCTCTGGATTTGGCAGATACAGCAGCGAGGTCCATAGCCACCAATGTGATTATGAGAACGGCTTCCTGGCTCCATCTTTCTGGGTTCCCTGAACCAGTACAGTTGATGGTCAAAGACCTGCCATTTGAAGGACCCAAATTCTTTGCGGCCAAAACAGGCGAGTCGCTACATACTCTCAAGGGCGGCATTACGATCCCTGGGTATTTACACACCTAGAACCAAATGAAGACAAGGAAATTATCAGGCCCCTCGAAGATTCCACCCCCTCCTTATTCACAGTGCCACAGATATTATGACCACCAGGGGCAGAAACAGAAAACATTGAGGGGAGGACTATCTACTCCCTCAAATACTACATCCCAACCATCGGCCTCCAGACAACAAATTTGAGGCCTTGGTGGAGGGCCTGTGAACCCTGCATCTTTCAATGCTGGAACCATCTACAATCTTCAAACTTTTTGGAGATCGCTTAATAGAATCATAGAATATCAAGGTTGGAAGGGACCTCAGGAGGTCATCTAGTCTAACCCCCTGCTCAAAGCAGGACCAATCCCCAACTAAATCATCCCAGCCAGGGCTTTGTCAAGCCTGACCTTAAAAACCTCTAAGGAGATTCCACCACCTCCCTAGGTGACCCATTCCCAGTGCTTCACCACCCTCCTAGTGAAAAAGTTTTTCCTAATATCCAACCTAAACCTCTCCCACTGCAACTTGAGACCATTACTCCTTGTTCTGTCATCTGGTACCACTGAGAACAGTCTAGATCCATCCTCTTTGGAACCCCCTTTCAGGTAGTTGAAAGCAGCTATCAAATCCCCCCTCATTCTTCTCTTCTGCAGACTAAGCAATCCCAGTTCCCTCAGCCTCTCCTCATAAGTCATGTGCTCCAGCCTCCTAATCATTTTTGTTGCCCTCCGCTGGACTCTTTCCAATTTTTCCACATCCTCCTTGTAGTGTGGGGCCCAAAACTGGACACAGTACTCCAGATGAGGCCTCACCAATGTTGAATAGAGGGGAATGATCACATCCCTTGATCTGATGGCAATGCCCCTACTTATACAGCCCAAAATGCTGTTAGCCTTCGTAGCAACAAGGGCACACTGTTGACTCATATCCAGCTTCTCATCCACTGTAACCCCTAGGTCCTTTTAGGCAGAACTGATGCCTAGCCATTCGGGCCCTAGTCTGTAGCAGTGCATGGGATTCTTCCGTCCTAAGTGCAGGACTCTGCACTTGTCCTTGTTGAACCTCATCAGGTTTCTTTTGGCCCAATCCTCTAATTTGTCTAGGTCCCTCTGTATCCTATCCCTACCCTCCAGCGTATCTACCACTCCTCCCTGTTTAGTGTTATCTGCTTCCTTCCATTCTACCCAATCTGGAAAACTATTACATCAGACAGATGGGTATTAGAAATTATCCAGAGTGTTACTCCATCCCCATTACCTCCAGATTCCCCTACCCACTCTCCCTCCCCGTCCCTCTTTAGGGGCCCCTCTCACGAACATTTACTGCAACAAGATGTAGCCACCTCTTACACCTAGGAGCAGTAGAACCCATCCCAACAGAATATAGAAATAAGGGATTCTCTTCATACCACTTTCTCATGCAGGAAAAAAACCCAGGAAGGTGGCGACCCATCCTTGCCTACGGCGACTCAACAAGTTTGTGAAGAGACAGCGATTCAAAATGGTCACACCAGGTACCATAATTCCAGTGCTAGAAAGGGGGGATTGGTTCTCAGCCCTCGACCTCCAGGACGTGTATTTTCATATAACCATCCATCCCTCACATTGGAAGGTTCTCCAATTTGCAGTAGCGCAGGAACATTTCCAAGACAAGGTCCTACCCTATCCACTTCCCCTTGGGTATTTTCAAATGTCTTAGCTGTTGTAGCTGCCTACCTCCGCAGAAAAAGGAATCATGATACACCTCTACCCCAATATAACGCTGTGCTCGGGAGCCAAAAAATCTTACTGCGTTATAGGTGAAACCGCGTTATATCGAACTTGCTTTGATCCACCGGAGTGCGCAGCCCTGCCCTCCCGGAGCGCTGCTTTACCATGTTATATCCAAATTTGTGTTATATTGGGTTGCGTTATATCGGGGTAGAGGTGTATTTCCGTAGTTGGATGACTGGCTGCTGAAACTGCCAACACTGCAAGCAGCATTAGAGTCCACCGAACAGACAGTAACTCTATTTACTAGGTTAGGCCTTCAAATAAATATAAAAAAATCAACTCTGACACCAGTACAAGAACTAGAGTTTATTGGGTTCTATCTCAAGTCTCCCTAGGCGACGACCTATCTACCAAGAAAATGATTTCTGATTTTAACCAACCTGATCTCCACAACGTGAAACAGTCCATAAGTATCTGCCAGAACTTGACTGCAATTTCTAGGCCACAGGGCTGCCACGACCTTCGTCGTCAGACATGCAAGGTTACACATGCGGTGTCTACAAACTTGGCTCCAGACAAACTGTCCCACACAAGCACAATATAAACAAGCACATCACAATGTTGAACAAATAAGACTCCCTTATTTATCCACGGTGTCTGCAGGGGGGTGCCCTTTGTACAGAATCGGCCAACGCTCACTATCACCACAGATGCATCCATCCGGGGTTGGGGTGCATACTAAACTCACGTTCTGTCCAGGGCCGGTGGAATCCAATCTTCATATAAATCTTTTAGCGCTATGAGCTGTTCGAAACACCTGCTCCCATTTCTTACCGATTGTCAAAGGCAAGACCGTATAGACCAGTGGTCTCCAACCTTTTTATGCACAAGATCACTTGACCTGTTTGCCACATGAGGCAACAAAGTGCCTGTGACTCTGCTCCTTCCAGAATCATAGCCTGGGCTCGCTTGCAGATGCATTTCTCCTCCCCTGGACGGAACATCTGCTGTAGGCATTCCCACCGTTCCCACTCGTGCACAAGGTCCTGCTCAAGATCTGCAGGGACAAGGCGGTGGTCATACTGGTGGCATTGGCATGGCCTCACCAACACTGGTACACCACACTCCTGGAGCTGTTGGTGGACGCCTCATCGCACTGACCCTGGTCCCGGACCTGATCACCCAAGACCACGGTTGCCTTCATTACCCCAACCTCCAGTCCCTTCATCACATGGCTTCATGGCTAAACCCCATGGAACTCGTGCTCAGAGCCTGTTAGGGAGGTCTTGTTTGGTAGCAGAAGCCCTCCACCAGGGCCACCTATCTGGTCAAGTGGAAAAGATTTGCAATCTGGTGCCCTCAGGGCCGCACACCTCAGCTGCAGGTGCCCATATCTCTCATCCTGGACTATCTATTGCACTTAAAACAGCAAGGTCTGGTGGCATCGTCCATCAAGGTGCACTTGGCAACCATTTCTGCCTTCCAGCCAGGAGCAGCTGGGTGTTCCGTTTTTGCCAACGCCATGGTTGGACATTTCCTGAGAGGTCTGGAAAGGCTGTACCCTCAGGTTAGACAACCGGTCCTGGTGTGGGACCTCTGCCTGGTCCTTTCTCACACACACCTCCTCCCCCCACGTTGGAGCCCCTGATGCTTTGCTCGCTGCTATACCTATCATAGAAGGTGGTCTTCCTAGTCGCCATTACTTCGGCAAGGAGGGTATCGGAGCTTCAAGCCCTCACCTCCGACCCTCCCTACACTGTTTTCTTTAAGGACAAGGTGCAACTCAGGCCTCATCCAGCATTTCTTCCAAAGGTGGTGTCCCAGTTCCGTTCCAACCAGGACATTTTTCTTTTACCCTAAGCCTCACTCAAGTAGCTGAGAACAGAGGCTTCGCTCACTGGACATTTGAGCGCTGGCCTTTTTACATTGACCGCAAAAAGCTGTTCCGTAAATCGAACCAGCTGTTCGTGGCGGTAGCAGACCGGATGAAAGGACTCCCGATCTCGTCGCAGAGGATTTAGTCATAGATCGTGTCATGCATCCGAACATGCTACAACTTAGCCAAAGTTCCAGCCCTGGCACTAATGGTGCATTCCACAACGGCACAGGCCTTCTCGGCGGTGTTCCTGGCCTAGGTCCCAATTCAAGAAATCTGCAGGGCAGTGACGTGGTCCTTGGTTCACATGTTTTCCTCTCATTATGCTATCACCCAGCATGCCAGAGATGATTCAGCATTCGGCAAAGCGGCGTTTCAGTCAGAGATTCCGTAACTCCAACCCCACCTCCTGGGTAGGGCTTGGGAGTCACCTAATTGGAATCGACATGAGAAAGCACTCGAAAGAAAAAATGGTTACTCACCTTCTCGTAACTGTTGTTTTTTGAGATGTTGCTCATGTCCATTCCAAATCCTCTGTTGGAGTAGCCAGCAAAAAGGAACTGAAGAGGCCATGGAGGCGCCACTCCCAGGGGCTCTATAGCTGACCTGACAGGTGCTGCTAGGGGAAAAACTTTCCAATGACTGTGCATGCGGAGCACACACACCTAATTGGAATGGACTTGAGCAACATATCTCGAAGAACAACAGTTATGAGAAGGTGAGTAACCGTGTTTCTTTGGTTTTTTGGTTTTTTTTGGCTAGGTAGCAGAAAGCCCTTGACTAGGGCCACTTACCTGGTCAAGTGAAAATGCTTTACTTACTGTGCCGCCGAGTGTGGCTTCCCTCCTCTGCAAGTGTCCTTACAGTCCATCCTGGACTACCTCCTTTATGTGAAGCATTAAGGTCTGTCGCTAGCCTCTATCAAGGTGCATTTGACAGCGATATCGGTATTCCATCCTCCAATCCAGGGTTGGACAGTCTTTGCCAAGGGTATGACAGATTCAGTGAAGGTCTGGAGAAGCTCTACCCGCAGGTTCGTTTAAATCGCCATGGGATTTAAACCTGGTCTTGTCCAAGCTCACTGGGCCTCTGTTCGAGCCATTGGCAAAATGCTCTCCTCTGCTACTCTCTTTGAAAGTCACCTTCCTGGTAGCAATTACTTTG
This sequence comes from Emys orbicularis, assembly GCF_028017835.1. Classification (NCBI taxonomy): domain Eukaryota; kingdom Metazoa; phylum Chordata; order Testudines; family Emydidae; genus Emys; species Emys orbicularis. The sequence goes on from NC_088701.1 coordinate 10,474,986, forward strand.
CTAGAAAGAGTCTAGGTGCTTCAGGTGCTAACATCGGAGCTTCCCTATATTGTATTCTTTAAGGACAAGGTCTGATTGCGCCCCCGCTCAGCCTCTTTCCCCAAGGTGGTGTCTTTTTTACAACCAGAACATCTTCCTACAAGTCTTCTGCCCTAAATCGCATAATACAGAAGAAGAGTGGCATCTGCATTCTCTGGATATTAGAAGTGCCTTGGCCTTTTATATAGACAGGAGAAGACCTTTCTGCAAATCCACATGGCTTTTTGTGAAAGGCCTCCCAGTAACGGTCCAAACAGTCTAGCCATGGATCATGGCCCATATCCGGGTCTCCTATGAGCAGGCGGTGGTGTCTGGCGCAGGCATCATGAAGGCCCACTCAACAAGGGCTCAAGCATCTTCAGCTGCGTTTCTGGCACATATACCAATACAGGACATCTGCAAGGCAGTGACATGGTCCTCGGTCCACACATTCGAATCCCACTATGCGATCACCCAACAGGCAAAAGATGATGCTAGTTTCAGGAGGGCTGTGCTGCAGTGGACACGACCTTAAACTCCTAACCCACCTCCAGGACTTCTGCTTGTGTGTCTCCCAGAATGGAATCGACATGCGCAAGCACTCGAAGAAGAAAGGACGGTTACTTACCTTTCGTAACTGTTGTTCTTCGAGCTGTTGCTCGTGTCCATTCCATGACCTGCCCACCTGTCCCGCCATAGGAGTTCACAGCAAAAAGGAACTGAAACGGTGCAGGGCCGGTGGCGCCACTTATATCGGTGCATAAGTGCTGGCCTCCAGGAGTTGCCAGAGCTGGCCCTACAGATACCACTAGAGGGAAAAAATCTCTGGCAACTGTGCACACGGAGTGCGCGCTCCCGGAATGGACATGAGCAACACATCTCGAAGAACAACAGTTACGAAAGGTAGGTAATGTTCTTATTTCTGTGGAGGATTCACAGGACATCTCGGTGTGCATAAATAATCTTTTTTTGCAGGGCGCCCTCTGGCTATCTGTGCCAGGCAATTAGAAGCAGATAGCCACTGTACCTGCACTGGTTATTTCAAGAAAAAATAGCAAATAAAATGTGCCCCCACAATATTGTGAACTGCATACTTATGAGAGGTTCCTTCCCTGCATCATGCTCACCCATGCTGGACTGCTGTGACTGGCTGAACTGCTCTGGGGTTACAAATAGCTCCTGGCTCTCTGGGACAATGGATCCCTTATTTGCCTGTCTCTCTTCCTTGTGCAACACAGTCATCTCAGTGTTGCCTATGTTGGCCCATGACTCTGACTTATCCAAGGTATTCGCACAGCTGTTGGGGGTGGTTGTGTGGTCGCTGCCAAATATAGCATGCAGCTCCTTGTAAAAGCGGCATGTTTGTGGCGCTGCACCAGAGCAACTGCTTGCCTTCTTTGTCTTCTAGTATGCCTGCCGCAGCTCCTTGGCTTTCACACGGCACTGCTGCAGGTCCTCTGGGAGCCATTCTGCACTATGCCCCAAGAGATCTGCTCATAGATGTTCACATTTCTATGGCTGGAGCTGAAATGTGTCTGGACAGCCCCTTCTCCCCACAAACCCAGGAGATCCACCACCTCCTGTGTAATCCAGGCAGGAGCGCATTTGGAGTGTGGAACTGGCATGCTTAGCTGGGCAGGCAAGCTCTCCACACCAAGCAAACAGGAAATGGAAATTCAAAATTAGTGGTCCTTTAATAGGGGAGGGGCTTTTTCCATTATACCTGACCACTGGGCAGAGGAGTTGAAGACTGTGACCAGAGTGGTCACAATGGAGCATTGTGAGACACCTCCTGGAGGCCAGTTAAGTTGATGTAAGGAATGCATTGTCTATACTGCTGTTACGTCGACCTAACTACATTGACTTAATCACTACACCTCTCACGGAGGTGGAGCTAAGTTAACGTAGCAGGCGGGATAAGTTAGCGGGAGGGATCTTGCAGTGTAGATACTGACATTATTAGGATGACGAAAGGCAGCTTATGTCGACCTAACTCTGTAGCGTAGACCAGAGCTAAAACTCTCACACCAGTATCAACTTCCTAGACTCCACGATCAGCTGAAGATAACTATATACAAGAAACTCACAGATCACTACACTTACCTTCACAGATCCAGTAACCACCCCAAACACCCCAAAAATGTTATCTACAGCCAGGCACTCAGCTACCATAGAATGTTTCTAGGAGAAAGTCTGGGATACACACCGTAACACACTTAAAACCATGTTCACCAAACAAGTACACTCCACCAGAGAAGTAGATCACATCATGGAATGGGCTGCCCAATTACCCTAAAAGGACTTGCTTCAGTACGGGGTTGGGGGACGACGACACTGCACTCCCCTACTTGTCACTACCACCCCACACTGCAGTCTGTAGGGGGTATCATTAAACAACATACTTGATGTGGACCACATCTTGAAATAAATCTTTCCTAAATCCCCTCTTCTGGCCTTCATACACCCCCCACAACTTCTTCAAGCAAATCAAAAGCAAGCTACCCTCAGAACAGGACGCACCAACTCAAAGTGGCACCAGACCCTGTCGTAACAGATGCAAAACCTGTAGACATACCTCCGCTACTACAATGATCAGTACCCCTCACAACACACCTTTCAAGATCCATGGGTCCTACACATGCTTATCATGTGGTGTACCTCATCCAGTGCATTAAATGCCCCAGTATCTATGTGGGTGAAACAAACTAATCATCACTACATTCTCAAATGAACTCGCACAGAAAAATGATAAAACAAAAACGCCTGTGGGTGAACACTTTTCATAAAATGGTCACTCCATATCTGATATCTTAGTCCTTTTTCTCAAAGGAAACCTGCATAATAGCTCCCAAGCTTGTCTTTTGATAGTTAAATTCATAACTTTGTTAGACCCTAAAAATCATGGATTTAATAAAGACACTGGATTTATGGCTCATTACAACAATTTGTAACCCACTCACCTGCCTTTATCCTATGAGTGCAAAGTTTTTAACTGTCCATTTCACCTTCAATGGTCTCTTGCAATGTGTGTTAACTCTTTTATGCTTAAGTCTGTTCTACCTTGCATTTAGTTGTGACATTGAGTACCTTTCCCAGAACTGAAGAAGAGCTCTGTGAGACAAAAGCTTGTCTCTTTCACCAACGGAAGTCGGTCCAATAAAAGATACTACCTCACCCACCCTGTCATTACTGTCATCCGTGGTCAGGGATGAAAGTAATATGGAACACTTACTCCAGGCCTCGAGCGGAAGGGGCGGGACTGGAGCCCATCTGCACTGCCTTGCCTGCACGCACCACCTGGGGCTCTGGCGGCGATTTAATAGGGCCTGGGGCTCCGGCCGCCACCGCAGTAGCACTTTAAGGACCCTCAGGAGCAATTTAATGCTTTGCTGCGGCAGCGCTTTAACGTTGACTGTGTACGGGCTTCTTACCGGTATGCCGTACTGGCCTACTTTCACCCCTGTCCGTGGCCTGGTGTTGGATGAGGTGCTTGACTGCATGTAGAAGAGACCCAATAGCATGGTCAGCTGACACTTTGTTGTAACATCTTGCTATAGCTGGATTTTGATCTAGCATGAGTGGTTCAGGGAAGAGATGCCAACAGTGCTTTGTGCATCTGAGAGATGTGGCGGTATAGGCTGGTGTTGCTTTCCAAGGTTCTAGAGGGTAGGAGAGGCGCTCTAGGAACAGGTCAGTACTTCTAGTCCAACAGATTAAGCACATAACTGGTTGGGATGTAATACAGTTGTTTAAGACCAAGGCTTTCTCTGTCAGCTTCCTTTGGTGTTACATGAAAGCAGTTTTGGTGAATAATGAGAGAAACTTACATTTTGAGAGACTCATATTTTGATGAGATAAAAATAGTCTGATATCAATATCTGGTCTAATCAATATTTCTGTACGTCTCGTCTCAAGTTTGAACTATCAGTGTTTCTCAATGTTAAACTATAAGAATTAGCAAAGAAGACACACCGAAGCAGATTCCAATGATTAGTCACTGCTGAATAATATAAGTACTCCTGTTATTTTTGCGGATACAGACTAACACGGCTGCTACTCTGAAACCTGATTCCTAGAAATTGTTAGCTATGAGTCTCATATGGTTTGCCTAAATTAGGAAAAGTTTGAGTTCTATTTGGGTTAGCTGACATGTTAGCTACTTCCTACCTAACCATGACATTTTCAGTATAACTTGTTGAGATATAAAGGTGTTAATCAGCATCTACACTTCAGTAAACATTGTGGTTGGTTGCGGTTAAGTAATGTGTTAGCTAACCCTGACCCAACACAGCCTCGTCTCAGAAATTAGAAGAACTCTTATAGTGAGGGGCTTAAATCTGATCATTAAGGTTCTTGCTCTTCCTAGAAAATGAAAGGCTTTAAGTGGCAAAGGCAATGAAACGTTAACTGTCGCAGCTAACAATGCCATGCTAATTTGGTTCTCATTTGTGATACCAGGGAGGAGGCGATTCTTCCCTACACAGCATTAATAAGACTACTCCTATTGAGGTATTCTATTCCTTTCTGGGCTCCTTGTTGAAAAAACTTACTCTAACATGGGCAAATACAAAAATAAGATATATCCTGTAAGGAGACAGAAGAAAATGGCTAGGTGCGAAAAGAGGGGAACTAGAGTCAACTGACTTACCCGGGATATCCTTTTCAGCCTTGGGATCTAGGAATATGTCCAATCATTTGGCTAATACATGCTACTGAACAACAGAAGGCTTTTACTGAACTATCCTGCGAAGGTTGCAGGCTGTTGGAAGTATATCCAGTATTCTCAGTAAATTTGAAGTATGCAGTGATTTCCTGGTTTGTACTTAAGCAATATGTAGTTACTAATGAAAACTGTCAGTTTTAACTGACCTGCAGTTAATTCTGTTGCATTTGTCTTACAGAGTGCCTGGTGAGGAATGCGATGGGATCAATAGCATGTCTGTAGAGAGCGGCCCTGGGACAAGACTGAGAAATTTACCAGTAATGGGGGATGGACTAGAAACTACACAAATGTCTACAACACAGGCACAGACCCAACCCCAACAAGGCAATATTGTAGGCACTAACCCCCCTCCACCAGAGACCTCCAACCCTAACAAGCCCAAACGACAGACCAACCAACTGCAGTATCTACTCAAAGTGGTGCTCAAGACACTATGGAAACACCAGTTTGCGTGGCCTTTCCATCATCCTGTGGACGCTGTCAAGCTAAACCTCCCTGTAAGTACAGATTGAGAAATCTGCTGCTGCTTCTTCTCAAATTACACATTACATGTCTGTGACAGGTTCCCCCCACTTTGGGGTGCTGCCTGGAACTGGGGTACCACTGAGTCCACCTGACCCTCCAGCCTGGGCTCCATTTACACTGTATTGGTAAGGCAAGCCAGCCAAGCCCTCCCTTGGGCTTCAGACTGCACTTGACCAGCACACATACAGGTAGGGACACACCCAGCTTCAGCTGTACACACAGATGCTGAAGATCAACTGTGTATGGGAAGGCACAGCTAAGGAATTGCTCAGTACTCAAGTGCACACCCCCCTCAAGAGGGTAACCACACAATTGTACCGTCTTGCGCGGCACAGAGAACTGTACAGTGTAAGCTCATGAAATTCGCCCCCTCGCTCAATGTGGAGAGGGATATACACAGCTTTTTGCCCCAAATTATGATTTCCCCACACACTGGTTTTAGACAAAACAAGTTTATTAACTACAAAAGATAGATTTTAAGTGATTATAAGGGCTAGCAAACCGTTCAAAGCAGATTACCTAGCAAATAAAACAAACACGCAATCTAAGCTTAATAAACCAAAGAAACTGGTTATAAGTAGCAAATTCTCACCCAAAATGTTGTTTTAGGCAGATTGCCGAGATTCTTGAAGGTAAGCTGCACTTGCTTGCAGCTTAAAACTCCAGATATTCCTTTCACAGGCCAGACACTCTCTAGCCTGGGCTCAGCCCTTCTCCCCTAGTCCAGTCTTGTTCTCAGGTGTTTCCAGTAGTCCTCTTCCTTGGACAGGGAGTCTAAGAAGAACGAAGCACAATGATGTCACTCCCCTGCCTTAAATAGCTTTTGCATATGGCAGGAATCCTTTGTCTACCAGTTTGATCCTCAAACCCGGTCAGTGGAAAAACACTAGTATTATTATGGAGTTCAGTACCAGGTGACTTGGTCACAGGTCCCTGCAGCCATAACCCAGAGTCTGTTTGCATCGTCCCCTGGAAGGCTTCTCAGTGAGTGATCAGCATTTTCTAAGACCTATTGTTCTTCCCAGTGAGACATCTAAACTGATTGCATTCTGCCTAGTGGGCATTCCCCAGGTGTAAACACATTTGTAATTGATGCATAGACAGTATTCCTAACTTTAGATACCAAAATGATACATGCATACAAATAGGATAATCCTATTCACTGAACCATAACCTTGCCAATGATCTCTCACATGTCTTACCTTGTATAAAATACATTATAGGTATGCCATAATCATATCCTATATAACAATATCTCTATGAAGTATATGGGGCGTAATGCCACAATGTCTATGAAGAATATGAAGTCCTTTGTATCTTGGGTATTTTTTCCCTCCTACTGAAATCACCGAATCAGTGGTTTTTGGAGATGGACACCGGGAGGGGTATACTCTCAATGATCCAGCCAGTCTTCAAATTTTGTGGAGGGGAGGGTATTTATAATTAGGAATAATATCCCTTCTGGTTTATAGACAGAAAATGCATTAGGAATAAATATTTTGAGTTGTTTAATATGTTAGGATACTATTCCCTCCTGTCCCCCAGTCCAGACTAGTTAATTCATCTCTCTGGCTGTCAAGCAGCAGGAATCATTAAGAAGATGAGCCAAGGTATTTGCCACCTTGGACTTCACTCTTCCCTGCCACTCAGAATACTGTTCTGTGTTCTGTGTAGTCAATTGCTTCATCTGTGCTATTTTGTATTCGTTAGCATAGACCTTGATGGAAGCTAAAATACTCATGGCCTTAGTGGAGTGCCTTGGTACTCATACAGCCTACAGGCTGCCTGCAGCTAGGTTTGTTGTGGCCTCCAGTGCTGTTCAGTAATATTCAGTAATTTTATAAGGGAAGATTTTTAAATGTAAACCTACTTAATTGGCTTACAGACATTTTGAAGCCTCTTGTGCCTCCATGGTCACTCCTTAACTGTCTGCCAGAGTCCTGTGGCTCACATAACATCTTCACAGGCAGGGAGGGACAAAGGGTTGTAAAATATGCCATCTGCCAATACTAAAAGAGCACAGAATGGTTGGGGAAGCCATTGAGAGCTCTTCTGGAGAGAGCGCCCTGTGAATATAGCAGTAGAAATATATTACCGACCACCTGACCAAGATGGTGATTGTGAAATGCTCAGGGAGATTAGAGAGGCTGTAAAAAATAGAAATCTCAATAATAATGCAGGATTTCAACTATCCCCATATTAATGGATCCATGTCACCTAAGGATGGTATGCGAAGATAAAGTTTCTAGACACCATTCAATAACTCCTCCTTGGAACAGCTAGTCCTAGAACCCACAAGGGGAAAGGCAGTTCTTGATTTAGTCCTAAGCAGAGCACAGGATCTGTTCCAAGAGGTGAATATAGCTGAATCGCTTGGTAATTGCAACCATAATATAATTAAATTTAACATCCGGGGGGGGGGGAGGACAGCAAAGAAGCCCCACCATAGTAGCATTTAACTTCAGGAAGGTGAACTATACATAAATTAGGAAGCTAGTTAAATGGAAATTAAAAGGCACAGTCAAAAGTGAAATGCCTGCAAGCTGCATGGAATTTTTTTTTAATCACCATAATAATGGCTCACATTAAATGTATACCCCAAATTAAAAACATTGTAAAAGGACCAAAAAAGTGCCACCATGGCTAAACAACAAAGTAAAAGAAGCGGTGAGAGGCAAAAAGGCATCCTTTGAAAAGTGGAAGTTAAGTCTTACTGAGGAAAATGGAAAGGAGCATAAATTGTGGGAAGTCAAGTGTAAAAATATAATTAGGCAGGCCAAAAAAGAATTTGAAGACCAACTAACCAAAGTCTTAAAAACAAACAGCAATTTTTTTTAAGTACATCCATTAGAAGCAGGAAGCTTGCCAAACAATCAGTGGGTTCGCCGGACGATCAACATGCTAACGGGGCATTCAAAAAAGATTAGGCCATTGTGGAGAAACTAAACAAAACTTTGCATCAGTCTTTGCAGAGGATGTGAGGGAGTTTCTCATAACTGAGCCACTCTTCTTAGGTGACAGATCTGAGGAACTGTCACAGATAGAGTTGTCAGTAGAGGAGATTTTTGAACAAATTGATAAATGAAACTAAGAAGTCACCAGGACCAGATGGTATTCACCCAAGAGTTCTGAAGGAATTCAAATATGAAATTGCAAAACTACCCTATCATTTAGATCAGCTTCTGTACCAGATGGCTGGAGGATAAATTGTGACACCAATTTTTAAAAAAAGCTCCAGAGGTGATCCTAGCAATTATAGGCCAATAAGCCTAACTTTCAGTAGCAGGCAAATTGGATGAAACTATAGCAAAAAACAGAATTATCAGACGTATAGATGAACACAGTTTGTTGGGGAAGAGTCAACACTGCTTTTGTAAAGGGAAATCATGCCTCACCAACCTATTAGATTCTTTGAGGGAGGAGACAAGCACGTGACAAGGATAATCCAGTGGATATAGTGTACTTAGACTTTCAGAAAGCCTTTGACATGGTCCCTGAGCAAAGTAAGCCGTCATGGGATAAGAGGAAAGGTCCTTTCATGGATCAAGGACTGGTTAAAAGTCAGGAAACAAAGGGTAGGAATAAATGGTCACTTTTCAGAATGGAGAGAGGTAAATAGTGGTATCCTCCAGGAAACGGTACTGAGAACAGTGCTGTTCATCATATTCATAAATGTTCTGGAAAAACGGGTGAACAGTGAGTTGGCAAAATTTGCAGACAATACAAAATTACTCAAGATAGTTAAGTGCAAAACAGACTGTGAAGAGTTAGAAGGGGATCTCAGAAAACTGGGTGACTAGGCAAGAAAATGGTTGATAAATTGCAAAATAATGCACATTGGAAAACACAATCCCAACTATACACACAAAATGATAGCTAATTTAGAACCTGTTACCACTCTGGAAAGAGATCTTGGAGTCGTGTAGAGTTCTCTGAAAATGCCGCTCAATATGCATCCGCAGTCAAAGCTAACAATGTTAGGAACCATTAAGAAAGCGATAGATAAGACAGAAAATATCATTATGTCACTATATAAATCCATGGTGCACCCACACCTTGAATACTCCATGTGAGTTGGTTGCCCCATCTCAAAAAAGATGCTTAGTATTGGAAAAGGTACAGAAAAGGACAACAAAAATGATTAAGGTTATGGAAGAGCTTCCATGTGAGGAGAGATTAAAAAGACTGAGACTTTTCAGCTTGGAAAAGAGATTACTAAGGGGGGATATGATAGAGGTTTATAAAATCATGAATAGTGTGGAGAAAGGGAATATGGAAGTGTTGTTTATTCCTTTACTTAACACAAGAGCCAGGGGGCACCCAATGAAATTAACAGGCAGGAGGTTTAAAACAAACAAAAATAATTACTTCTTCACACAGCGCACAGTCAACCTTAGGGTAAAACGGGCCCAGAGAGCACAGCTGCTGCTGGCATCCCAAACCTGCCCACGCCCATATGCCGCTAGCTCGTTGACTTCAGAAGGCACTGTTGCAGCCGTCATGGAGTGCCATGAGAGGAAGAAATAAAGCTATCATCCCTAAATCTTTTGAGGAGAGGATTGCAGAGTACCCTCAGGAGGATACAAAAGAGATGTCCTTATGGACATAAACTGCTCCTGCATGGGCTCCTACCCTGAGCCTAACTCTGCCTGGGAACGAAGAGCAAATAACTCTCCCTCTGTTGGTTGTACCACTACCTCCTCTTGAACGAGTAAAACAATGGAAAGTCAATACCTTTCTCCTGCTGTCTCGGGGTTGGTCCAGGCATCATCTTTACATTTATATATTGTAAGGGAAAATGTATGCACACGCTTACCTGAAGTTCCGTACCCTGGACTGGGCTCATTCATGCTCAGCTGGTGACACTGGCTAAACTGAGGTAGAGTCTCAAACTGGTCCTGGTTTGTGGCATAGCTGGACCCCTCTCCCCCCAGTACTTCTCCTCCTTGCTGTTTAAGGCAGGGTTCTCTGCCTTGGGCTCCTCAGAGGTATCCAGGTGGCTGGTGGGGTTTCTGCCAAGTATGTCATGCAGCTTGGTGTAAAGGCAACTGGTCTGGCCTTGTGGTATGCCTTCCACGATACCTTCAGTTTCACACGTCCCTGCTGCTGATCCCTGTTGTACTCCTTCATCTGCATCACCTGTGCAATCATTTCGTAGCTGTCCACATTTCTGTGGCTGGTCCACAGCTGTGCCTGTACAGCCTCTTCTCCCCTCAGGCCCAGTAGATCCAATACCTCCTGTCTACTCCAAGCAGGAAAGTGTCTAGTATACAGAGCCGGCATGGTTGGTTGGGCAGTTGCACACAACAAAGGAGAGCTTCTAGATGTGCTTACTGAGGTGGGCTATCAGCAGGAATCCTAGTTTTCTGTGATAACTCAAAATTATCCGATGATAAAAACATAAAAATCCAGGGCTTTGGAGCGGAGCCCAGAGCAGCTCCGGAGCAGTGGAACTGCAGGTTTTTGCCTGGAGCTGGAGCGGAACCGGAGCACAGCTCCAAAGCCCTGTAGTTTTTCTGTAATTAAAATGAAATGCTGAACTTTAGTTTCCCTAGCCATAATATATATAGGTATCAGTTGAACACCAATGTTTTATTGATATATTTAGAATTTTTGGGCTGACAGACCAAGCCCCGCCGCCTGGGGCTGGCAACCCGAGCCCCGCCTATTCTGCTGATTGGATAATCAAAAATTCCGTTACTCTGGCCCCAATCCCAATTAGATTGGATAATCGGAGTTCCATAGTATATGTTTTTAGAAATGTGAAAACTAAAGATTCTCTGTAAAAATGCAAATTCCACGTTTTTCGGTGGCAAACGGATTTCTAGGATCTCTGGCATTTTAAAAAATATGTGGAGATTTTAACGGGTAAGGGAGTATCTTCCGATCTTGATGCTTGGGCAGTGGAGTTCACAAATGTGACCAAGAGCAGTCACTGTTGGTCATTGTGTGACAACTGCTGGAGGATCGAAAACCTACCTATGAGAGGAGACTCAAAGAGCTTGCCTTGTTTAGCCTAAGCAAAAGAAGGCTGAGGGGAGATATGATTGCTCTCTATAAATACGTCAGAGGGATAAATACCCGAGGGGAGAGGAGTTATTTTAGCACCAATGTGGACACAAAAACGAATGGATGTAAACTGGCCATCAGCAAGTTTAAGCTTGAAATTAGGCGAAGGTTTCTAACCCTAACCATAGAGGAGTGAAATTCTGGAAAAGCCTTCCAAGGGAAGCAGTGGGGGCAAAAACCTAACTGACTTCAAGACTGAGCTTGATAAGTTTACGGAGGGGATGGGATGATGGGACTGCCTCCAATGGCATGTGGCCCATCTGCGACTGCCAGAAGCAAAAATCCCCAGCGGCTGGAGATGGGACATTAGATGAGGAGGGCTCTGAGCTTCTACAGAGAATTCTTTCCCAGGTATCTGCCTGGCTGTTCATGCTCATATTCGGGGTCAGGAAGGAATTTTTCCCCAGGCAGAGACCCCGGGAGTTTTCGCCTTCCTCTGCTGCACGGGTCACTTACGGGTTTAAACTAGTGTAAATGGCGAATTCTCTGTAACTTGAAGTCTTAAAACCATGATTTGAGAACTTCAGTAACTCAGCCAGAGTTATGGGGTTTATTTCAGGAGTGGATGGGTAAGGTACTGTGGCCTGCAATGTGCAGGAGGTCAGACTAGATGATCATGACCATCCCCTCTGACCTTAAAGTCTATGACATATGTCATGCAGCATCTATACTCACTGTCAACCTCAGTAGATCGACCATGGCTCAGTGCAATTTAGGGAGGTGGTTTTACTGCATCACCGCAATGGGGCGCTTACGTTCGCCAAATACCATTTTATGCACAAATAGATCAACCCAAGATGATTTACATCAGCCTAACTTTGTAGTGTTGACCCGGCCTAAGTTACTGTAAAGTGATTGATGGTGGCTGAGGCAAGAACTCTTTGTGATAGATAGGAGTTCTGAGTATAGTTTTCATTTGAAAGCTCCCCACAGGTTTGGTTAGAGCAGTGGTGCCTAACCTTATAACACAGGAGGGCCACATAAACCTACACACAACCTTGTGTGGGCCAAACAGATTTTACATCCTTGTTTAAACGAAAATGATGTAAATATGACGACAAAACTCTAATGAATCAGCCGTTAGTATATTGTGTTGAAGCAGGCCACGGGCCTTATGAAATCTAGTGGGCTGTTTATGGCCCGTGGGTCATAGGTTGAGCATCCCTGGGTTAGAGTAATCAGTAAAGTTCAGTGATTAGAAGTAAGAGGCATGAAAAAGCTTATCAAAGCTTTGCATTTATCCTATAATAGTACCTGTAAATATGCACTTTATGTACCAGCATTGTTGGATTTTTCCAGGTTCTAAACTGATATTTCTCTCTCTGATTTCCACAGGATTATTATAAGATTATTAAAACTCCTATGGACATGGGAACAATAAGGAAACGTTTGGAGAATAACTACTACTGGAATGCTCAAGAATGTATCCAGGACTTTAATACAATGTTTACAAATTGTTACATCTACAATAAGGTATATGACTATGAATTTGGGTCTGCCAAACGAATGTACTGTAATCATTGCACCACTTCAGAACTGCATGTGGTTGGTTCAGATGTTACTTATTATAACAATCCTTAAATGTAACTGAATCCAGATTAACAGTTAGTTTCTTGAGAACTGTGGATACTAATAATTTGATAGCCGTTTAGGCCCCTCTTGCCTTTATGCAATGAAAAGACAAGACAGACCTATCTTCCTGATATTCTCTCAGATGAGTTAATAGTGGATATTGGCATTTAAATATCTATGGTTAAGAGGCCGGAGACTGCTGGGGGGTGAGGCTACATGCTTGGTGGTAGGAAGGAGGTGAGAAGTGGAATGCTGCAATGAATCCTTTGGGCCCAGTTGTGTTCTTACTATAGTGCTATGCGATTCCCCTTGCACAGTGTGCACTGTTCTGCATACCATTTTACAGGGGGGCTATCAAGGAATTGAAAAAGATACAGAGAGCAGAAAAGATCTCTAGGGTGGCAGGGAGTGGGGTGTTTATAATTGAGGATAGGTCGGGAAAATAATTGATTTATGCTTCTAAAACTGAAATAGGGGACATGGCTGAGTTGTGAAACTATGAGGTAGAGAGAAGATGGAGGCCACCAAACTGTTGGAGAAGGTAATAGTCTTAAGAACAAGGAGCTGTGAACGGGATCTGGGACTAAGTGTTAAGACACGCTTCCTTAGAGTGAGTTACTAACTTGTAGGTTCCATAGGCAGCGAAGAAGCTGTGTGACCCCCACAGGATTTTGTTCATTTGTTCAAAGATCTAGTGTGATCCTCCCACTACACTACACTTCCCTTCCTCCTCTTGCCCTTAGTACACACTCCTCCTCCTCCTCCCCCATCATTGGCACCAAGACTTCCTGCCTCCTCTCCTCTTCCTGCCCAAGTGCCCCATCCGCTCTTGTCTTCTAACCTCCCTTACATCTGCTCTCACCCTTTTCTCACTCTTATCATCCTCTCTTTCATCGCATTCCTTTTCCCTTACAATGCAAGCATGTTTAGGCCTCCCTATCTTCCCCCTCAGACCATGGTCCAATCTCTCTTCTCACCTTCATCTCCAAACTCATTAAACATTCTATCTGCAACTGCTGTTTGGAGTTTTTCTTCCAGTTCTGTTGTTGACCCTCCAAACTGGCTTCTGCCCTCTGCACTTCACTGAAATTGCACAGTAAAGTCTCTAATGACCTTTCCATGGCCAAAACTCAGTTTCTGTACTCTTTCTTTATCCTCCTTGACCTCTCGGCAGCTTTAGACACCATCAACCACTCCTTACGTCTGGAAATTTTCCCCTTTGTTGGCTTTTCGTGATTCTGTCTTCTCATGGTTCTTTTTTCCTCAGACTGCTCGTTCATATTTTCTTCTGCTGTTGTGTCCCTCAAGGCTTCCTCCTAGGGCTTTCTCTTTTTCTCCCTCAACACTCTAGGCATTCTATCTGCAAACATGGTTTTAGTTATGATCTTTATGCTCATGACTCACAAACTTACCTCTCCACTGATATATTATCTCTTTTTATCCAGTCTAGTATCTCAACCTGTTTTTCTGACATCTCTTCATGGAAGTCCAGTCATCATCTTAACCTTAACATGGCCAAAACTCAGTTCTTGATCTTTCCTTTCAAGCCCTCCACATTCCCCCTTCCTCCCAGGCACTCAGGCCCATAACCTGGGTGTAAGCTTTTGACTCTGCCCTGTCACTGGACCCACACATTCAGTCATGGGTGGTGGGAGGAGGGGCTCCCCCCCCCCAAAGCCTTGGGTGGTGGGTGGAGACCCTCTTCTCTCCCCCGCCCCCCAAAGCCTTGGGTTGGCTGAAGCTGTGCCGTGCTTCCCCCTCCCTGGACCCAACCCGCCCAGGGGAAAAGTGTCTGATATGCCCCATGCAAGTTCCAGAGCAGCTGAGGAGGTGGTATGTGCCTCCTCAGGCGCCTTGGAACCTGCATGGGGCATAATAAAGCAAAAACTTCACTGCCAAACCCTGCAACCGGGAGTCCGGCAGCCCGAGCTGGCATGCAGAGCTTCCCTGGCCTATTATACCCTCCACCCATGAATTCAGTTCTTTTTTTATATATATTGCTGTTTTCTTGCACATCTTTAAAATATGACCTCTGTCCACACAGCCAAAACTTTCACCCAAGCCCTCATCATTCATGTCTTGACAACTGCAGTCTCCCCTCTTCTGCCCTTAACTGCTGCTGCCTGCTTCCATGAGGAGTTGCTACTAAAATGATCATCTTGGCTTGTTGCTCTGATGATATCAGCTCTTGTTGATTCCTCACGTTGACACCACCTTCACCTGTGCATCACATACAGGTTTCTTGTCTTCATCTTTAAGGATGTTCCTAACTTAGCCCCATCCATACCAAACTCATCTAGTAATATTATCAGCATATTCATAGAATATCAGGGTTGGAAGGGACCTCAGGAGGTCATCTAGTCCAACTCCCTGTTCAAAGCAGGACCAATCCCCAACTAAATCATCCCAGCCAGGGCTTTGTCAAGCCCTAACTTAAAAACATCTAAGGAAGGAGATTCCGCCACCTCCCTAGTAACCCATTCCAGTGCTTCACCGCCCTCCTAGTGAAAAAGTTTTCCTAATATCCCCTCTGCAACTTGAGACCATTATTCCTTGTTCTGTCATCTGGTACCACTGAGAACAGTCTAGTCCATCCTCTTTGGAACCCCCTTTCAGGTAGTTGAAAGCAGCTATCAAATCCCCCTTCATTCTTCTCTTCTGCAGAGTAAACAATCCCAGTTCCCTCAGCCTCTCCTCATAAGTCATATGCTTCAGCCCCCTAATCATTTTTGTTGCCCTCCGCTGGACTCTTTCCAATTTTTCTTGGCAACAAGGGCACACTGTTGACTCATATCCAGGTTTTCGTTTACTGTAACCCCTAGATCCTTTTCTGCAGAACTGCTGCCTAGCCACTCTGTCCCTAGTCTGGAGCAGTGCATGGGATTCTTCGGTCCTAAGTGCAGGACTCTGCACTTGTCCTTGTTGAACCTCATAAAATTTCTTTTGGCCCAGTCCTCTGATTTGTCTAGCTCCCTCTGTATCCTATCCCTACCTTCCAGCATATCTACCAGTCCTCCCAGTTTAGTGTCATCTACAGACTTGCTGAGGGTGCAATCCATGCCATCCTCCAGATCATTAATGAAGATATTGAACAAAACCGGCCCCAGGACCGACCCTTGGGGCACTCCACTTGATACTGGCTGCCAACTAGACCTGGAGCCATTGAACACTACCCGTTGAGCCCGACGATCTAGCCAGCTTTCTATCCACCTTATAGTCCATTCATCCAGCCAATACTTCTTTAACTTGCTGGCAAGAATACTGTGGGAGACAGTGTCAAAAACTTTGCTAAAGTCAAGGAATAACACGTCCACTGCTTTCCCCTCATCCACAGAGCCAGTTATCTCATCATAGAAGGCAATTAGGTTAGTTAGGCATGGCTTGCCCTTGGTGAATCCATGCTGACTGTTCCTGATCACTTTCCTCTCCTCTAAGTGCTTCAAAATTGATTCCTTGAGGACCTGCTCCATGATTTTTCCATGGACTGAGGTGAGGCTGACTGGCCTGTAGTTCCCCGGATCCTCCTCCTCCCCTTTTTTAAAGATGGGCACTACATTAGCCTTCTTCCAGTCATCCGGGACCTCCCCTGATCACCATGAGTTTTCAAAGATAATGGCCAGTGGCTCTGCAATCACATCCGCCAATTCCTTTAGCACCCTCGGATGCAGTGTATCCGGCCCCATGGACTTGTGCTCATCCAGCTTTTCTAAATAGTCCTGAACCACTTCTTTCTCCACAGACGGCTGGTCACCTCCTCCCCATAGTGTGCTGCCCAGTGCAGTAGTCTGGGAGCTGACCTTTTTCGTGAAGACCGAGGCAAAAAAAGCATTGAGTACATTAGCTTTTTCCACATACTCTGTCACTAGATTGCCTCCCCCATTCAGTAAGGGGCCCACACTTTCCTTGACCACCTTCTTGTTGCTAACATACCTGTAGAAACCCTTCTTGTTGTTCTTAACATACCTTGCTAGCTGCAACTACAAGTGTGATTTGGCCTTCCTGATTTTACTCCTGCATGCCTGAGCAATATTTTTATACTTCTCCCTGGACATTTGTCCAATCTTCCACTTCTTGTAAGCTTCTTTTTTGTGTTTAAGATCAGCAAGGATTTCACTGTTAAGCCAAGCTGGTCGCCTGCCATATTTGCTATTCTTTCTACACATCGGGATGGTTTGTTCCTGTAACCGCAATAAGGATTCTTTAAAATACAGCCAGCTCCCCAGGACTCCTTTCCCCCTCATGTTGTTCTCCCAGGGGATCCTGCCCATCAGTTCCCTGAGGGAGTCAAAGTCTGCTTTTCTGAAGTCCAGGGTCCTTATTCTGCTGTTCTTCTTTCTTCCTTGTGTCAGGATCCTGAACTCGACCATCTCATGATCACTGCCTCCCAGGTTCCCATCCACTTTGCTTCCCCTACAAATTCTTCCCTGTTTGTGAGAAGCAGGTCAAGAAGAGCTCTGCCCCTAGTTGGTTCCTCCAGCACTTGCACCGGGAAATTGTCTCCTACACTTTCCAAAAACTTCCTGGATTGTCTGTGCACTGGTGTATTGCTCTCCCAGCAGATATCGGGGTGATTGAAGTCCCCCATGAGAACCAGGGCCTGTGATCTAGTAACTTCTGTTAGTTGCCGGAAGAAAGCCTCGTCCACCTCATCCCCCTGGTCTGGTGGTCTATAGCAGATTACCTTCACGACATCACCCTTGTTGCTCACACTTCTAAACTTAATCCAGAGACTCTCAGGTTTTTCTGCAGTTTCATACCGGAGCAGTCATACTGCTCTCTTACATACAATGCAACTCCCCCACCTTTTCTGCCCTGCCTGTTGTTCCTGAACAGTTTATATCCATCCATGACAGTACTCCAGTCATGTGAGTTATCCCATCAAGTCTCTGTTATTCTAATCACATCATAGTTCCTTGACTGTGCCAGGACTTCCAGTTCTCCCTGCTTGTTTCCCAGGTTTCTTGCATTTGTGTATAGGCACTTATGATAACTCGCTGATAGTCCTGCTTTCTCAGTTTGAGGCAGGAGTCCTCCCCTCTTGCACTCTCCTGCTCGTGCTTCCTCCCGGTATCCCATTTCCCCACTTACCTCAGGGCTTTGGTCTCCTTCCCCCGGTGAACCTAGTTTAAAGCCCTCCTCACTAGGTTAGCCAGTCTGCTTGCGAAGATGCTGTTCCCGCTCTTCGTTAGGTGGAGCCCGTCTCTGCCTAGCAATCCTTTTTCTTGGAACACCATCCCATGGTCAAACAATCCAAAGCCTTCTCTCTGACACCACCTGCGTAGCCATTCGTTGACTTCTACGATTCAACAATCTCTACATGGGCCTTTTCCTTCCACAGGGAGGATGGACGAGAACACCACTTGTGCCTCAAATTCCTTTATGCTTCTTCCCAGAGCCACGTAGTCTGCAGTGATCTGCTCAAGGTCATTCTTGGTAGTATCATTGGTGCCCACGTGGAGAAGCAGGAAGTGGTAGTGATCCGAGGGCTTGATGAGTGGTGGCAGTCTCTCTCTCACATCGTGAATCCTAGCTCCTGGGAAGCAGCACACTTTTCGGTTTTCCTGGTTGGGACGGCAGATAGATGACTCTGTCCCCCTTAGGAGGAAGTCCCCAACGACCACCCCCCGCCTCCTTCTCTTGGGAGTGGTGGTTGTGGAACCTCCATCCGTAGGACAGTGCATCTCATGCCTTCTAATCTGTGGAGTCTCCTTCTGCTCCCTTCCCTTGGATGTATCATCTAGTCCACTCTCTGCATTAGTACCTGTGGAGAGAACATGAAAACGGTTGCTCACCTGTATCTGCATTGCTGGTACATGGATGCTCCTCTTTCTTCTTCTGGAGGTCACATGCTGCCAATTTTCTTCACCGTCCTTCTGTCCCCACTGTGCAGCCTGCTCTGATTCTTCAGAATGTTGTGCCCGCAGAAGCATATCCTGACCTCTGTCCAGGAAACCTTTGTTTTCTCTTACGCAGTGCAGTGTTGATACTTGTTTCTCCAGTCCTTGAACCT
Source organism: Emys orbicularis (assembly GCF_028017835.1). Taxonomy (NCBI): domain Eukaryota; kingdom Metazoa; phylum Chordata; order Testudines; family Emydidae; genus Emys; species Emys orbicularis. The sequence goes on from NC_088701.1 coordinate 10,493,903, forward strand.
TCTCTTTCAGTATGGAGACCAGCTTGCACTTTGTACGGACAAAGTCGCTTCTGTCCTGTGGAAGAAAGATAAACATGGCACATCCTGTGCAGGTCACAACAGCTGATCACTCACCATCCATATTACCTCCCTTCTAAGAGCTTCCTTAGCTGTTGCAGTAACTACTCAGAGAAGCCTGCAAGATGAAAGCCTCAGTGGGCTCTTCCCAGGTGAACTGCCAGTCAAACTTCCTCTGTTAGCCTCTCCGCTGTTCACCACTCAGCTGGTTCGCAACTGGCTTCTTTTTATAATGACCCTTTCCTTCTCACTGCCAGAATTCCCAGCCTTGGCTGCCCACCAGTCAGCTTCTTCCTTAAACATCTCTATGCTTTCTCCCATAATTCCCCTTATGAGTGGGTAAAATTCCCTGATAAAATCCAAAGAGCCATTTCCATATTGTCCTTCAGATCCCTCCTTAACACACACCTGCCATGATGCCTACAAAATGCAGCCTGCTGATCATACCACTAGCAGGTGACAAACTGGGATTATTCCACTTCCTTTCTTTTCCCACTCCCTACTTCTGTTTCCAGTTGAAAAACCAAATTACAGTGCAGCAACAAAGCTGTTGTTCACCATACTCATTTGTCTGTACGTTGTATTCACATCTCTCTACCCATCATCTGTTTGTGCTGTCTTTAGAATGTAAGCCCTTCAGTGCAAGGATAATGTATCTCTCTTTTCTGTTTGTTCAGCATCCAGTGTCGTAGGGCCATAGGCCTTTGTATATGATCATAATATAAATACCACTACTACTACTCCTAATGTAAACATTTAAAAAAGAAACATTAGAGGAACCACTTGGTTGGGATCCAGAAGTATTAGAGCAGAGGTCCCCAAAGTGTGGGGTGAGCTCCCCTAAGGGGTGTGGATGACTGTCTGGGGGGGCAGGGCGGGGCCTGGGCCAGCCCCCACGGGGACAGGGAGGGAGTGCCATCCAGCCCCTAACTGTCCCCAGCTCTGCTCTGCTCCGCCCCCTAGCTGCATCCCCAGTTCCCAGCCCCACATGTGTGCCTGGCCCCATCCCCAGCCTTGGCCGGTGGCCCCAGCTCCATTCCGAGGCTGAGGCTGGGGGCAAGGCCTGGAGTGGAGCCACACCCGACCGTGGGCCTGGATGCCAGCCCCCATCCCAGCCCAGCTGCGGCTCTGCTCCTGCCCCACCCTGAGTCCCCCTTATCGCTGTCCGTGTCTCCCCCATGCCGCATCCCCACTCCCAGCCCCGGTTCAGGGAGGTACTGGGGGGTGGGGGGAAGACACGAGGTAAGGGGGATGTGATCCTCAAAAGTTTGGGGATCGCTGTATTAGAGTGCAGGATAGGATAGGTGGGTGAAAGATGTATGATGTCTGTACGGAAATGGTTTTGTTGCATTTTCAATCTTGGTTATGACTAAACTCAATATTAAAGGGAGAAAAAGACGGAGCAAAATCCTAAATGTGGCATTAATTTTCTAGGTTACAATCTCATGCAAACCTTGCTTCGAAAGTGTGTGCCAGGCCTAATTTATTTTATCTATCGTTAATCCAGCCAGGGGATGACATAGTCTTAATGGCAGAAGCTCTAGAAAAGCTTTTTCTGCAGAAAATCTCTGAAATGACTGAGGAAGAAACTGAAATTGTAATAGTCCAGGCAAAAGGAAGAGGACGTGGGAGGAAGGAAGCAGGTAAAGTACTTTACTGACCACTCTTGAGTTCAGTCCTTGTTATTGTTCAGGGGTACCCTCTAGTGCCCACTGGTTGCAGGGTCCATGCAATTTGAATAAAATAGCAAAAAATTAACAGCCACCCTCATGTAATTGTCAAACTACAAGTCACAACATACAGTGCTTAATCTTAATTTCAGCTGCTTATCTACATTGGATATCTGAGCTGTTGACAGCGAATGGATATGAGCCACATTTTAGAACTCCCTTGACCATGTTTGCCTTTGGGCACCCTGCTTATGCAGTAGAACCATACTAATATGTACACATTATAATTAGCACAAGTAAATGGTTCTCTCCTTACTTTTCAGTGAAGTTTAAAAGATGAGGATTATAGGAGTGAAATCTTATTACTGTCACTTCATTATATTTACTAAATATACTATCAGTACATTGTGAAGGCCCATAAAAGTAAATTACAGTAGTCAAACAAGCAGAGTATGTGGTATTATACCATTTCCCTGAGTTTTACTGTGTTTTCATGTAACAGCTAATTTGGTTAATTAAGTCATCATGGCAAATAGGTTCTACTGTAATTAGGAAAGGATTAGTAACTGAAGGGAAACTGATTCTCAAAAGTCTAACGTTACTTGCATGTTTGTTTTGGTGACACCTACATAACCCTTCAAGAATATTAAGGTTTAGATGTAACCATGCTCCTAATGCAAAAAGCATCTGAAAACAGGAGCAACAAGCAGAATAAAGCACTGAAGTCGTTTTTGCACCTAAGAGGCATCCATATTGGTGACAGCTTTTAATTTTGATAGATCTATCTACTGGGTGGGTTTTCCAAGGTTATGTATATACAACATATTTTTATTGCATTTTGTAATAATCTGCCATCATTTGAAAAAGTGTGCTTGCTACCTTTGAGATGAAATGCTCTTCACTGAAGATAAATTCAGCTTTGTGTAGACAGCTTACACAAGGCATGTGCCCCACTGAATTATCACTCATGCTCTATTTTGAGGGCTAAACTGATGCATTGGCTTTGTGTGGATCTTTGCATGGTGGGGTTTTCAGCCTGAATGCTTTATACTTTGTTTATTTAAAGGTGAACTACATCACATTGAAGGATATTTAAAATTACAATGAGTAAAACTATGCATGTAAACTTACGTTCGATATTTGTATTGTGTGCTTACATCTCAAGCCTACACATTTTTAATAATTTAGGTTTTTTGGAGCTTGGTTCATAGATTCATAGTCTTAAGGCTGGAAGGGACCATTGTGATCTAGGACTGACCTCCTGTATATTGCATAGGACATCCCTACATTAATTCAGATTTGAATAAGACCAATCCAACTTGATTTAAAAATTTCCAGAGAGACTCAACAGCAGCCCTTGGTAAGATGTTCCAATGGTAGATCTAAGTATGTTGACTTCAGCTACGTTATTCACTTAGATCGATTTTCCCCCCACACCCAGTGTAGACCAGGGCTGAGTTAAATAAATTGAGCTCCTTGAGCCTTTACCTATTTAACCTCTCCAAATTTTTCAATGTCCTGGAATTGTGGACACCAGAACTGGATATAGTATTCCAATAGCAGTTGCAACAGTGCCAAATTCTGAGGGAATATAATATCATACTTTTAAATTTAAAAAATCAAGTTAGTTTGACAATATCTTTTTTATATGAATCATGTCTAATTGGCATTACCCTCCTTTAATTCTTTATTAATCAAGTCCCATAGCAGCTGCTCCATTATTTTGCCCAGGCTCAGTGTCAGTCGGAGAGGCCTATAGTTACTTGAGTCATCCTGTGTATCCTTTCTAAATACTGGCACAACCTTAGCTTGGTTTCTTTCCTCTGTAACTTCTCCACTATTCCAAGACTTATTGAAAATCATGTTGAGTGCAGCAAGCTCCTCAGCTTGCTCTTTTAAAACTCTTGGAGGCAAGTTACCCAGAGCTGCTGATTTTAAAAATGTCTGACTTCAGTAGCTGCTGTTTAATGTGCTTCTTAGTTACTGTTGGAATGGAAAGTGTTTCATCATCATCTTATGTTGTGAATTCATCTGGCTCTTTCTCAAAAGCAGAACAGAAATAAATGACACGGTATTCTTGCCAGCAAGTTATAGTAGTATGGGTGGGATGAATGGACTGTAAGGTGGATAGAAAGCTGGCTAGATCGTCGGGCTCAACGTGTAGTGATCAATGGCTCCATGTCTAGTTGGCAGCCGGTATCAATCGGAGTGCCCCAAGGGTCGGTCCTGGGGCTGGTTTTGTTCAGTATCTTCATTAATGATCTAGAAGATGGTATGGACTGCACCCTCAGCAGGTTTGCAGATGACACTAAACTGGGAGGAGTGGTAGATACATTGGAGGGTAGGGATAGGATACAGAGGGACCTAGACAAATTAGAGGATTGGGCCAAAAGAAATTTGATGAGGTTCAACAAGGACAAGTGCAGAGTCCTGCACTTAGGACGGAAGAATCCCATGCACTGCTACAGACTAGGGACTGAATGGCTAAGCAGCAGTTCTGCAGAAAAGGACCTAGGGGTTACAGTGGCTGAGAAGCTGGATATGAGTCAACAGTGTGCCTTTATTGCCAAGAAGGCTAACGGCATTTTGGGCTGTGTAAGTAGGGGCATTGCCAGCAGATCGAGGGACGTGATCACTCCCCTCTATTCGACACTGGTGAGGCCTCATCTGGAGTACTGTGTCCAATTTTGGGCCCCACACTACAAGAAGGCTGTGGGAAAAATTGGAAAGAGTCCAGCGGAGGGCAACAAAAATGATTAGGAGGCTGGAGCACATGACTTATGAGAAGTGGCTGAGGGAACTGGGATTGTTTAGTCTGCAGAAGAGAAGAATGAGGGGGGATTTGATAGCTGCTTTCAACTACCTGAAAGGGGGTTCCAAAGAGGATGGATCTAGACTGTTCTCAGTGGTACCGGATGACAGAACAAGGAGTAATGGTCTCAAATTACAGTGGGGAAGGTTTAGGTTGGATCTTAGGAAAAACTTTTTCACTAGTAGGGTGGTGAAGCACTGGGAATGGGTTACCTAGGGAGGTGGTGGAATCTCCTTCCTTAGAGGTTTTTAAGGCCCGGCTTGACAAAGCCCTGGCTGGGATGATTTAGTTGTGGTTTGGTCCTGCTTTGAGCAGGAGGGGGTTGGACTACATGACCTCCTGAGGTCCCTTCCAACCCTGCTATTCTATGGATCTATGATTCTGCCATATTATTATTGACAACTCTATCATTTCCATTAAGTAATGGACTAATAGCATTGTTATGATTCCTTTTGTTCTTAATATAATGTAAAAACTTTTTATTCTTAACTCTGCTGACCATAGATTTCTCTGTATACTTTTGCTTCCCTTATCAATTTTCTATATTTTCTACCTTCTAATTTATATATATTGCAATCAACTTCCCCTCTTTTCATTTGTTTTCATGGAGAGATCGATCGATAGATATAGATAGATAGATATAGATCGATCGATCGATCTATCTATCTATATATATATGTGTGTGTGTGAATTATTTTATAGTTGCTTTCACTTCCCCTTGGCTTGGCTGGTCTTTTATTCAGTGTTCTCCATTGTTAACCATCTTTCTCAGTTGTGACTTTTTGAGCATTTAGTTAAAAGTTCTTACACAGTTCCCAATTATCATTCACATTTTTGTGTGTAAATTCTTTCTTCCAGCTGATTTGACTGAGTTATCTTCATCTTTGTGAAATTAGCCTTTTAAAACATTACTTATCCATATTACTGGCTTGGACATTATTAACAAATGCGATCAAATCATAATCACTTGCATCTCTGAATGTTTTAGTTCTGTGACTAATTCTTCATTTGTCAAGGGGAGGTCTACTCTAGATTTTTCCCCATATTGGATGCATCATTTTTTGAGTTAGGAAATTGTCATTTATAGTTTTAAAAATTCTGAGTATGTTTTAATACTGGCAGCATGAGACCCTCGAGCATGTGTCATTCAAATTGAAGTCCTCCCCAAGTTATAGGTAGGTCTTTTAAGGATACAGCCATCCTGTTCTCCATTGTGATTTGGTGGTCTGTAACAGCCACCAGCTAATACCCCATCTTGTGCCTTAATCTGTTAGAGAACATTGATCCATAAGCTTTCAAGATCACTTGCTTTTGACTTCTCAGTAACTCGGAAGCAGGCAGTGCTGGTTTTGACAGAATGCCAATCTCCACCCCCTTTTGTCCACTTAGGGCAGGTCTTCACTACCCGCCGGATCGGGTAGTGAAGACGTGATAAAATCAATCCCCGATCACGCTCCCCATCGACTCCGGAACTCCAGCTCGCGAGAGATGGAAGCGGAGTTGACGGGGGAGCAGGAGCGGTCGACTCACCGCCGTCCACACAGCCAGGTAAGTCAACCTAAGATACACCGACTTCAGCTACGCTATTCGTAGTGTAGACCTGGGCTTAGTCTTTCCTAAATAGCTACTTATAACCATTAGTTTTAACATTCCAATCATGCTAATTTTCCCACTGGGTTTTAGTGATATGAACAAGTGAGATGATACACTTGTAAATGAGCAATTCCATTTCTACTTTTTTATTACCCAGCCTCCTGGCATTGATGTATAGGCAATTATAGCATTTCTTCTCTTCACATCCCTTTGTTCCTTGATTCCTTTTGTTTTCAACATCATTTGTTCCCTGTTTTCATCCTCCCCTTTTGTTAGTTTAATGCCCACCTGTCTAGTCTAGGCAGTCTGTCCCCTAGAAGATTGGTTCCCGTTCTCCTGGGATGAAGGCCATCCAAGCTATACAGCCCCCTCTCTCCATAGAAAGTAGACTAGTGTTCCATAAAACATTGCTCTGCACTGGTTTAGTTCAGGCCCAAAGCTCTTGCTCAACAAATGTTTTTTTACATCTCTTGTATGTTGTATTTGAAAATAGGTTTTAATTAGCATCTTTGTGGGTTTGACCACCACCTTGCTGAAAGGTTACTCTTCTAACACCAGTAGTATAGGATCCTAGTGGAGAAAATGGCTTACTGGTTTCTATCATCTTTATAAGCAGATTTAACAATGACTTCACTGTGTAGTCACTAGTCTTTGGTTTAACTGATAAATAAGATAGTTCATGTGATAAGCTGTGGAGGATGGGAAGCTTACTGCAGGTGTTGAGGAAGAACCTTTCTGCAAACAGAGTGTACTTGGACAGCTGTCTTCTGTATTTAAGTTTCCAATAGGATAATGTTCACTAGCTCACCCTCTGCTTGATCTTGCAGTGAAGTTATAATGTCATATTTGTGACATTAGTGTGTTGGCATCACTTCAGGGTTCCCTGATATCAATTCAGTATTAGAGTGGGTGTGCCCTCTGGGGAAATGTACCTTCAAATAAGCCTCTCATTAGCCTAGTAAACTGTGCCCACTACTAGTGGGTGTGTCAGGAATAGCCACGAGGAGTGGAATCTGCCAGAAGCCTCAAGAACTGAGCATCTCTTTGACCTGCATCTTGTAGTATACGAATCCTTCCTGCAATCTGGATATGTTCAGTTAGCTGCTGGTGTCTGGGATAAGCCACAGCACAATTCTCACTGTTCTAAGTTTGTGATTATGAAGAATGGACTTTGTTTTATAAATTAATGTTTTTGGTTGAGATTAAAAAACTAAAGCTGTAACAGGACACTTTAGAGACCAACCTGTAGAATTCAGGTAGGGAGAGAGGCAGACTGTAAAAGAGGGGGAGAGAGAGGAGGAGGGGGAGGGAGAGAGAGAGTGTGTGTGTGTGTGTGTGTTCCACAGCATGAAGTTCTCCAGTGTGTAGATTGAGTCTTATATTACCAGAATCCCAAATGTAGCCAGCAGAAGTTTTGAAAGCATATATTCTTCTTCTAGAAGTGTCCCTGTGGGTGTTCCGCTTTAGGTGTCTTGATGCCATGTGCTTTTAATCAGAGATTTGTGGTAGCAGTGCCTGGTTGGGCCATGCACACGGTGTAGCCATCTCGCGCCCTGCCAAGCGGTTACATTAGTGGTGTGCAGCCAACCCCCCAGTTCCTTCTCTACCACTTTTGGCTTGAGTCGGAGTGACCAGCAGCACCCTCTCTTACCTCAAATAAGCTTAATAGTTCATAGTTGTTCCTGATAGTGTTAGCTTAGTTGTAGTTAGCTGCCCCATCCCCTTGCCCTTCATATTTAATATTTTACTTTTTCATTTTAAAAAAATTATATTTTTCACCTTTCCTCTTTTACCCCTGCCTCCCTTGTCAGGTACTCAGCTATTGCCTTAAAAGAAAAAGGGCGGGAGGGGAATGGAGAAACAGGGATAAACCCTGTTTTTCTTTCCAAGGACTTGTTCTCTCAAGCCTGCCCAGCGCACCTGGCTTTAAACACTGCCTGATTTGCAGACTTTCCATACTGGTCTCTAACGGCTATGCACAGTGTCCCCCCTGCCTTGGCAAGACACACATTACCCAAAAGTGTCTGCACTGCAGAAAACTGACAGCCTGGACAAGGAAGGCCAGGGATCTCCAATTGAAGCTCCTTATGATGAAGAAATCCCTCAGACTGGCCTCCAAGCCCGAGTCCAGGACGCTTCCTGGCCAACGGGCGGCAGCATCTGAAGGGGTCTGCTTCAACAGCGGCTGCTAAGGAGCCTGCTTCTAGAAAGGATACCAAAAAGCCACACTCATCCCCACACCGAGAATTGCCTAAAAGAAAGTGATCTCCAAATGAAAAATCTGCCCCGGTATTGATGGCACCAAGAGCGCACCGGGAACGTCCGGTGCTGAGACTTTCCGAGGAGCTAAAGACCCTATGTGGGCAAGCTTTCTAATAGAGGTTCACACAGTAAAGTGAAGCCTCCCAGCTTGGCACCTACGCAGCAGAAGAAAACCTCTGCACCGAGCAGTACAATGGCGCCATCTGCTGTACCTATGAAGCACAGCTCTGTCATCTGCACCGACAGCTTCAACTCTTATTCCTGGTCAGTGCACGTCCCTGGCACCGAGTGTCACAGTTCCGCAGCAATTGGGCGTGTGGACCTGAAAGTGACCTCAACACTTGAATCTCCTCTACTTGGTACGGACATTACCCCATCTAGACCAGGACCAAGCCTGTTAACCACTCCCTGTGGATCAGCCCCTCCTATCTCCAATGATGAGGAAGAAGAGGATGAGGCAGTAATATACACTTCATCACTAAACATCTACAGACATGCAGGGCTGGTATGGTCAAGCATGGGCACTGCCTCTATACCATTCCCACCAAACTGGCCATACTGGGATCCACGGGTAATGTATAGGGCCCAAAACCTCAGGCCCCCTATCCCGTCTAGGTCCATAGTAGCATGGTCCTCTTTGCCAACTGTCCCAGCACCCTCAGAGACACAAGAGGAAGAGACCCAGGAGCCTGAGGACACAACTGAAGGTGACACTTTGCTGCCCACTCACATCTCATTCTTCTCTCCTCCTCCCCCCCTTCCCCCAAACTACAGGGGATGATTTTATATCTTTTCAAGACCTCTTCAAAAGCACAACTACCAGAGACTTAACACAAGCTCACGGACATACTCCAGGCATCCCCAGCAGCAAAGATAGCCCTGCCAATTCATGATGCTATCAGGGAGCCTGTAAAAATAACCTGGCAGACACCTTCTACAGCCCCTCCCTCGTGTAAGCGGTCTGATAAACAGTATTACATGACAGCAAAAGGCACTGAGTTTTTATTCACTCACCCCGCACCAAACTCTCTGGTGGTGGGTACGGTCAACCAAAGGGGAAAACAACACCAGTCCAGAACGACCCCATATAATAAGGATTAGAAAAGGCTAGATCTCTTCGAATGGAAAGCCTACTCCTCCGCCACACTCCAGTTCCACATAGCTGATTTTGCGGCCCTACTGGCAAAATACACACACAGTCTGTTTGCTAAAATGTCAGAATTTATTGAAAGTTTGCCTGATGACAAAAAAGAGCAATATAAGGCAAACATTTCTGAGGGGTATCTCATCGCCAGGATGGCTCTATAGGCCTCTCTTGACTCTGCAGACACAGCAGCATGGTCCATTGCTACATCTATGGTCATGCACCATGCATCCTGGCTCCATCTTTCTGGGTTCCCAAGGGAGGTCCAAGCAACTGTTGAGGACTTGCCCTTTGAAGATCAAAAATTATTCACAGACAAAACCGGTGTCTCTCTACGCACCCGAGGGTGACCTTAAAAGCCCTGGATATCTTTATATCTGCAAATAAGAAACAGTAGGTTTTACAACCAGAGATTCCGGTCTCTGCCATACTTCCGACCACAAAGACAGTACAATCAATGGCATAAACAAAAATGGAACAGACGTCGGCAGAACCAAGATCAACCTTTGACGTCTCAACCATCCACCTCCAGACAATCATTTTGAAGGTGTGATCGAGGGCATGAGACCACCACACTCTGATTCCGAAACCAGATATGGTGCCCCACCCATTTGGAGACCATCTGTCACCATGCTACCCAGTCTGGAACACCATCATGACAGACAAATGAGTTGTAGAGATTATCCAGAAGTGCTACTCCATCCTCTTTTTATTTCTATCCCACCCCTCTTCCCCGTCCCTCTTCAGGGACCCCTCTCACGAGCACCTGTTGTAACAGGAAATAAACCACTTCATACAATTAGGTGCCATAGAACCTGTACCATCAGAACACGGGGAGAGGTTTTTATTCCCATTACGTTCTAACTCAGAAAAAGACTGGCAGGTGGAAACCCATCCTGGATTTACAAAAACTCAACAAATTTATGAGAACACAACATTTCAAAGTGGTGACTCTAATGTCAGAATTATTGTGGTTAGAGAAAGGACACTGGCTTTTGGCCCCCGACCTCCAGAACGCTTATTTTCATATTACCATTCACCCGCCACTCAGAAGATTCCTGAGATTCAGCCTAGGGAAACAGCATTTTCAATACAGAGTACTACCCTTCGGCCTTTCCACTGCTTTTCCTAGCTTTTTAGTCTGAGGGCTTTGCGTTTCAGTGATGAGGCCGCTGTAAATTGGTTTGCCAAGCTCCGCATCCAATAAGAAGAATGGTTGGGTTAGTGGTGGTTGTACTTGAGACATCTTAACTGTTACACAATGCCACGGTTTTGTGTTGAAATTGTAGCTATAATTTATAAGTGACTAAATTTGGCCACAGCTTTTTTCCTCAATAAATTGAATCTGTGGACACATCCCTGCTTACTGAAGTCATGCACATGCTGCTGCATGTCCTGCTAAAGAGTTTCCAGTGCTTTGCTGAAAGAGCAATACTGGGAAATGGCAGCCAAAATATAGATACAGTAGAACTTCAGAGTTATGAACACCTCGGGAATGGAGGTGGTTCGGAACTCTGAACAAAGCATTATGGTGGTTCTTTCAAAAGTTTACAACTGAGCATTGAGTTAATACAGTTTTGAAACTTTATTATGCAGAAGAAAAATGCTGTTTTTAACCATCTTAATTTAAATGAAAGAAACAGAGAAACAGTTTCCTTACCTTTGTCAAATCTTTTTTTAAACTTTCCCTTTTTTGGTAGTTTACGTTTAACACAGTGCTTTACTGTATTTGCCTTTCTTTTTTTGGTCTCTGCTACTGCCTGATTGCGTGCTTCCAGTTCCAAATGGGATGTGTGGGTGACTGGTGTGTTCATAACTCTGAAGTTCTACTGTATTTGCTGGCCTACACTGTGATCTCTTAATTTCAGGTTGCTATCCTAGTTAGAACTTCTGCAAGCTAAAAATCAGTCATTTTTTGCTCATGATTAGGTTTTGTTAGTGATTGGGCGAATGGATGTTCCAAATAGTATGTAAGTTAAAATGTCAGGAAGTCCCTGTCTAGAATGATAGGTGCTCCTTTTCCTGCAATTTGCATATATAAAAATAGAACTGTTGCTAAACAGACAGAGTGAAATATATCTGATGTCTGCTAGGAGGGTACTCTTGTAATGCCTGCTGGCCTGCAATGGGTGGGTGTCTTTCTCAGAAGTACTGCCTCCTAGCATGAGATTACTGTGCTGGCAAACGTCACCCTGCAAACACTATCAAAAGGAGGCAGTGCTTCTGGTTAACACCAGGTATGGTACCAAGTATCAGAGGGGTAACTGTGTTAGTCTGTATCCACAAAAACAACAAGGAGTCCAGTGACACCTTAAAAACTAACAGATTTATTTGGGCATAAGCTTTCGTGGGTAAGAAACCCAGAAGAAGTGCAAAAAGAAGTGGGTTTTTTACCCACGAAATCTTATGCCCAGATAAATCTGTTAGTCTTTAAGGTGCCACCAAGTATGGTGGAATTCCTCAATTACTTAGGGGCATGACTTTCAAAATGCCTTTCCCATCCTTTAATGTGGAAACCCTGTGTTCACAGGTATCTGGCTTTTGCACAGGTATCTGAGGTTCTTGTTGCATTTCACGTTAAAAGTTGCCTCCTGGGAGTTCCTGCTAGCGGGCAGATGGATGATCTTTCTCTGAGACTGTTGCAGATGTGTTGACGTGGCTGCTTATTGCCACTGAATAGCAATGGCTGTTGTTCATTGATGGGTATTGACTGCTTCTGAAGGAAGTTCTGCCCAGTGCGGTACCACAAGCCTGGTAACTGGGAACTGTAGCCAGGTGAATGGCCAGAAAAAGCTAAGCAGGCAGGGGAAGGAGAATAGACTCTCACCTGGCTCTGATGGGGACCCCTCTGAGGGCAGTGTGTCTTTGGACCTGATTCTACTTAAAATGGACCATGAAAAATTTGATTAGTATCTGTCCTGAATTTCAAGTATCAGAGGGGTAGCCGTGTTAGTCTGAATCTGTAAAAAGCAACAGAGGGTCCTGTGGCACCTTTAAGACTAACAGAAGTATTGGGAGCATAAGCTTTCGTGGGTAAGAACCTCACTTCTTCAGATGTCCTGAATTTGATTACTCGGGAAGGATGCGCTAAAGTATTGTTACCCAAGCACCACTATTTAAAAAATAATAATGACCATTATGAAATGTGCATTTGTTGCCTGATCAAAATGAGTACGTTTGAAGCATTAAGTGTGGCCCTTCTTTATTCCTTCATTTTTTGACAGTTACACCCAAGCCAGGAGCATCTACGGTACAAAACGTAACTCAAGCATCATCCCCAGCTCAGACGCAGGCCCCACAACAGAATCTTCAGTCTGTGCAAACAACTCATTCCTTTCCTTCTGTGACCCCTGACCTTATTGTCCAGCCTCCAGTAATGACAGTGGTGCCTCCTCAACCACCTGCACCTCCTCCCCCTCCTCCCCCACCTTCTGTTCCCCCAACCCCCACTCCCCAGCCCATTCAGGCACACCCACCTGTTATCCCAACAGCTGCATAGCCTGTGAAGGTGAGTAAACAGGGACTCTGTGGAGTTAATGAGTCAGGATTCTTTGTGTTCAATTTTCTCTCTAGAAGAGAGAAGATTTTTATTGGATGACTATTTTAAAACATTCACTGTGAAATCCCTTTCATCTTAGGGTTTAAAATTCCTTTACAGATTTTTACTGATTGGAGGGATGGGACTGAGACACACAGAAGTGAAGGGTGGGATTTTCAAGAGCACTTAGGAGAGTTAGGCTCCTAACTCCTCATTTGTCTTCGAAAATCCCACCTGAGGATGCTTTGTCTTCACTACCCGCCGATCCGGCGGGTAGCAATCGGTTTATCGGGGATCGGCTTACCGCGTCTAGTGAAGACGCGGTAAAATCGATCCCTGATCGCTCTGCCGTCGACTCCGGAAATCCACCTCGGCAGGAGGCGGCAGCGGAGTCGGCGGCAGCGCGGCAGCGGTCGACTTTCCCGCGTCCTCACCGCTAGCTAAGCCGACCTAAAATACGCAACTTCAGCTACGGTATTCACGTAGCTGAAGTTGCGTATCTTAGGTCGGACCCCCGCTGTAGTGTAGACCTAGTACTTGTCCAAGGTCATACAGCAGGTCAAGGGCAGAACCATAGATTGATGATTAGGGTCCAGGAGTTCTGATTCTCAGTCCTCTTCTCTAACCACTAAGACCCTGCCTCACTTGTCCTTATCCATTAAAAGTAGAATCTGTTTTCCATAGATTGTTGACTGTAGCAAAGTCATTGAGTAGAACAGTATTTGCCCATCACAATTTCCACTAAACATTTAGCCAGCAGCCTTGTGTACTGGGGTTAATAGTGTTTTTTTTGAGGCTTTTCAAGGAAAAGAAAGCCATCTGGCTTGAAAAGCTGTGTCACTGTGGCTAAGCTATCCAAAAGTGACTAGTAATTTTGGGTGCCTCAATTTTTGGATGTGCAACATAACATTCTTTAAATTTACTATTCAAAAAGAGCTGAGTTCCCACCCAATAAAATTGGGCTCCTTTATTATGTCTCAAGTTGAGTACCTGAATCACTAGTTGCTTTTGAAAATTTTGGCATACATCTTCAGCAGATCAGATCCTGCTAACTAATATTTCTTATTTTGAGCAATGCCTTTTATATCATTGCATCAGTAAGATTGCCACTTCCTTTCTCCTGAGACATGGCACTTTTGTAAATGGCACCTGACAGCCACAGAAGTTCTTGACAGAGTTAGGTACCCAAGTTATATGACCCTTCAGTGGGAGTTGTCACCTGATTGCCTTAGGTACTTCTGAAAATCCCATCAAGCAACTCAGCCAAAATAATCCAAGATCTGGGCTTCTGTAAACACCGCACAAGCTGTAGAAATGAATCCTAAGAGGTTTACTTGACCCTAACATGGTTCTTAAGTAAAAGATTTTGAATACACCTCTACCCCGATATAACACGAATTCGGATATAACGCGGTAAAGCAGCGCTACTGGGGGGCGGGGCTGCGTGCTCCGGCGGATCAAAGCGAGTTCGATATAATGCGGTTTCACCTATAACGCAGTAAGATTTTTTTTGGCTCCCGAGGACAGCGTTATTTCGGGGTAGAGGTGTACTCATTTAACCATCCTCTTGACCTTTGCTAATATAATAAAGATAATTTGTAGTTTCACATTTTCTAGAGGGCTCAGTACAAACTGCTTCCAGCATGCATATTTATAGAAAGCTTTTTAACTTTTTAGTCCTATCTCACCTGAGTACTTAGTGGTTAGACTTTAATATACAACCAGAGGTGGATCCTGTGAATACAATAGTAACAAAAGAGCACAAGACTAAATAAAATATTATAATGCTGTTGTATTTGTTGTTTTACAGACAAAAAAAGGAGTGAAGAGGAAAGCAGACACCACAACGCCAACAACAATAGATGCAATCCACGAATCCTCCTTGCTGCCCACTGAACCCAAGTCTGCCAAGATGGGCCCCCGAAGGGAAAGCAGCCGGCCAGTGAAACCTCCAAAGAAGGATGTTCCGGACTCTCAGCAGCATGTGGTAGAAAAGAGTAACAGTAACAAAGTGTCTGAGCAGTTAAAGTATTGCAGTGGCATCATCAAAGAGATGTTTGCCAAGAAGCATGCTGCCTACGCATGGCCCTTCTACAAACCTGTGGACGTGGAAGCACTGGGACTGCATGATTATTGTGATATCATTAAACATCCCATGGATCTGAGCACAATCAAAGTAAGCTCAGTTTCACATAGCCAAAAAAAAAAAAAAAATTGACTGTGCAGGAGGAATAGCTTCCCTGGGGAAATGCAGTCTGTTTGACATGCCAACTCCTGTATATGGGCGTACGTGTGCAGCTGCATGCTTAACATGGTGTGTTGTAGATATCCACCAAAAATGTGTGTGTTGCAAAAGAAAGGATTCTTCTCTGGGACTCTGTCTGAAATCAATTAACCATTCATTCTGTGTAACCTGAGAATTCTGGTAGGTGGAGTCTCTCATCTGTCCATAGTGTGCTACTCTTTAAGTGACAGGTCCTGAAAAGAAGACAGTCCTTTCCAGAATGTTAAAAAAAAAAAAAAAAAAATTGCCTGTGCATTTTTTAAAAGTAAATGTCCTCTACTATGGCCAGCCTACACTGAATACCCTTAGCCAAGATAATGGGCTCAATCAATCAGTACAGATTGCTGTAGTAGGGGAATTTTCTTTAAAAAACAAAAAAAAAGAAAAACCACCACCACATTGGCTATTCACCTTTAAAGGAAATGTTCTGCTTAATGTAAAGGACTATGTTTCCAGAGCATCTAAATCGAAGCCTTCTGCTGTGAGGACACAGCTAGCTCCCTCTCATGGAGTATTTGGGAGTTACTTATCCAAGAGAAGTAATTGGAAAGCAGTCCATATCTCTGCTGAAAATGTCAATTCATTGTTTGGAGCACTGTCATTTTATAACCTCATCATGGACATAGCTTTAAACTGCAGAATTCTTTGGTTGTATCAATTTAACTCTGAGCCCTAATATTCACACAACCCAGGTTTCTTTTTTAAAATACTTCAAGCAGAAGAAAGAGACAAATTTCTCTCTCCCCCACCCCCATATTGAGATTACTCTAGAACTTTGCCAGAATGAAGTGAATGAAGGAGTATAGTTTTTTTTCTTCAATTGAATAATTAAAAACTGTGCTGAAGATTGAGCTGGTACAATCGCCCCTTTTTCTGAATATGCATAATAACTTTGCACATTCTGTAGTATTCTCCAAATCTAACCAAAAAAAAAAAAAAAAAAAACAGCTAGGAAATTCTGAAAAACCACAAGTACAGAGAGGATCTGGATGGCTGAAGCATTGGTAATGGGATAACAAAGTTCTTTATTCCAGGTCACTGGTTGAAATTTAGTTCAAGTTGGTTGTGAGCAAAAATCATTGCCCATGACAACTGTTTTATGTTTATATGAAATGCATTGGTGGGTCTTGTTCCAGTTGCTGATGGTCAGGTGTCCACCTCTCAAAAAAACACCATCACTTTTGGCCTTGTTGTTGGCAGGCACAGCAGAGAGGCAAAGGATTGAATGAGCCATGGAGACAGAACTATCCTCACCTCTGGCTCCTTCAGACAAAAATTGAGGTATATAATGAGATGGTGTGGACAACTGTCGATAAATTGAGATCTGCACACATCAGGGCTTCACACCACTACATTCACTTCATAATAAAATGAGGTTGCTGTGCAGGGAGTTTATTTTAAGGCTTGTGTTTTTGTAATGCCCGACAGTCTCACTCTGGACTGACTAAGCCTGCACAGTTCAACTGCTTTGTTTCTTTAATCAAGCTCTATCTCTTCCCCGGGGGTGGGAATAAGATTCATCCTTAGATCCTTGGGGGATTTGTTCCCACACTACTCTCAAAAATCCTACATTGCCACAGCCAGTTGGATGTGGTTCCCTGTGTCTGACAGAAAAATGCCAAGCATGTTGCCTTCTTGAATGCTTCCAAGTTCCTGCTGACCTGAAGGAGGGATTATCCTGTGGTCCCAATTTCTAATTCCTCAAACTGTCACTGCTATCCTGGACTGACCCGACTTGCGGGATGTCTTTAACTGCTACTGACAGTTTGGGATTTCTCTTATAAGAAAGTGATACAAAGATTAAAAACTTGTTTGTTTAAAAAATAATTTCAGGTGTGTGTGTGAAGTTTTAGCGCATTGTTGTTGAAACAAAACCCTGCACTGTGATTGGTAATGATGTTCATGGGCATGGGGACCAGTAATCTAGTGGATTAGTTCCTTCATACTGTCCTTTGAATTGGTAGTCAGTGAAAGTGTCTGCCAGATGTGGGCAGTCGCGTTCTCCCATGTAGCTTGCAGCTGCCCGTTATTATGGATGGATGTTCTATGAAGGAATACCAGCTCCAGCATACAATGTTCCATTTTGGTCTCAGCAGTTTAGCTGCATTGTATGCTATTTCTGTAGTCGTCTTTTGGATGCACCTCCATGTTATAGTTCAGGATGGCTGTAATGTGCTCCATTTTATGTAAATCCAATGCAGATCTCAGGTTTCTGGCAAGTTTCCAAAGCAATGCTCCATTTGGCAAAGGTTAGATATAGATGGAGATTAGGTGGAAGCCCAGAACTCTATGGCTGCCATAGATCCAAGATATTTCTTGTCCATTCAGTAACTTGTTTTGCTTGCTCTGTTGATAGTGGAGTTTTGTTTTCCCTTCTAGTCTAAACTGGAGAACCGGGAATACAGAGATGCTCAGGAATTTGCAGCAGATGTCCGATTGATGTTTTCCAATTGTTACAAATACAACCCTGCTGATCATGAGGTGGTAGCTATGGCACGGAAACTGCAGGTAAAGAAACTGCTTTGTTAGAGTGCTTTTCTGTTTTGAACTCGTACCTGAAACTTTATCATAACCTATACCCTAAACTTAAAAGTAAAATAAATTGAAGTACAGAAATATACCAGAATGGTACACTAAATTTTCAAAAACAAATCTTCCACATTGCAGTGTTAGCATGAACTGTAGTTGCTATACCAGCTTGAACAGACTGAACTGGTAACTTTTTTTTTCTTCTTCGAGTAGTGTCCCTATAGGCACTCCACTTCAGGTGTGCATGCATCCCTTGCATCTTTGATTGGAGGTTTTCAGTAGCAGTGCCTGTTAAGCCCATGCATGAACTCCAGACATCCTCGTTCCCTGTCCCAACTCTGAGTAGAGCTGTGTGGCAAACCTCCCTCAGCCTGAGAGAGTGTCTAGCATGCCTGCTTCTAGCGTTGCCCTAAGCTTGCTTTAGGATCATCTAATTTTTAATTTCGTGTAATTATTCACTTCTACAAGTTGTATTTTATAATTTCTTTGCTTCATTTGAGGCGAGCTTTTTTCAGTGCTTCTCCTCCTCCCCGCCTGAGGGGTTCCCTATGGGGTTTTTTGCCTTGTCGCCAGTGTATGCCAGGATCTCTGGGATTCAAGTACAGTCTCATGTCTCAGGAATCTGTCCCACTGAGTGCTGGACATTGCCAGTACAATTACTGTTTGGGGTACAGTCATATCCCTCAAAAGCACAATACCTATTTAACTTTAAGATCAAAGCTAGAAAAAAAACAGGAGATTAAATTCAAGCTCCTCTACGATGGAGCACTCCCATCTTCGGATCCAGGCCACGATACTCCCCTGTACATCAGCCTTTGAGCGTAGTGCCTCATCAGCTTCTGCACCAGATTTCCCCCCACCTTTTCAGGGAAAGATGTTGGAGGGTACCAAATAGGCACTTCAAAAGAGGAGTTCTAGTTCTCCTCATGAAGAGCCTATTTCAAAAAAGCCCTAGTGTCTTCAGAAATTGACTGTCAGAGACCTCAGGTCCCGGACTGAATACTGCTGAGGCTCCAGGCTCTGGTAATACTGGGAAGTCTTCTAAGACTCAGAGCCCTTCAAAGAGCCACAGTAACAACCATACATTGGTATCAAAGCTATACTCAGTACCACCTAAGCATGAACGCATTAGGAGAGACAATACATTCTCTGCTTCCAGAAGCGCTGTACCGACAGGCCATCCTGTGCTGCCTTTGGTTTCTAGACAAGTGATCCAGGGTCCCTTGTGCGTCCAAAGGAGTCGTCATCTTTGGTACCAATGACTTCTGCTAGACAGGACCCATCAAAGCAGGTCTCAACCTGGTACAGATTGTGGAACATTCCTCATTCTCAGCACAAATCCACCTGATACCACAAGAATTTAGGTATTCAAGAGACTTGTTTGTCTCAGAAGAGCCGAAGTCTCCCCTCTCAATGGGGAGTACCTGTTGATACTGATATCAACCGGGTCACCAGGATTAGATCTTTCCCTGGTGCCACCTGCTTCTCCAGTACTTTCTGAGCTAGGCAGAGCTCATCCTGTAGACAATAATGAGGACCTCTCTTCAGATTCCCAAATCTTTGTGCAAGGACCTGTCGGCATAGGGACATCTTCCCTAACACCTTTATGGAAAGAGAGGATCTAGGGGCAAGACAAATCTATGTCCCTTCTCATTGGTCTGAGCAGCATTGGATGCCATCTTCTGTGCTTAATGGCTTTCCTCAGTGGCTATATTAGAATCTTTGGGCCACCAATTAACGGTTTTCAAGAGCCTCATGCCTTTCTCATGGTGACCACTGGGAAGACCGTTGCTTCCAACTGCCAGAACGCATGCACCTTGTACCTTTGTAACATAACATGCCAGGTTACATCTTTGCTCTGTCCAGGGATGGCTCAGGATAATTTATAGCCTGAAGAAGCACAATCTAGTGTCTTTCCCTCACTGAGTACTGGACTTACTCAGTTGGTGGAAGGACCCATCCAATGTTTGTGCAGGTGTTCCTTTCATCCAGCCTCATATCACCGTAACATTAGATGCAGCCATGGTGGGGTGCAGGGGCACACTTGGGGACGCTCACCATTCAGGGCAAATTGTCTGCCCAAGTGTCTCTTCTACACATCAACCTCCTGGAGCTGAGGGCAGTCAAAAATGCCTGTAGCTATTTCATTCCATTAATCAAAGGCAAATCCATCAAAGTCTTGACAGACAGCATAGCTTGCATGTTCTACGTCAGTTGTCAGGAGGAAAGGGGTGCAAGATTCCCCCCCACCCCCGGGCTGAAGCAATAAAGCTATAGAACTGATGTAATAACCAATCACGACCTTATTTCAGTCTCACCTTCCAGGTATATAAAACATGATGGGTGGCAATCTCAGCTGTCACTTCTCCCTAGATAACAATTGGGAGCTGGACTTATGGATCCGCAATTGCATTTTTCTGACCCTGGAGTTTCCAGAGGTGGACTTGTTTACTGCCACCACCAACAGGAAGTACAAGAAATTCTGCTCAAGAGGAGGGTGGACTCCTTTCCTCATTCCTTGGAAAAAAGGCCCCTTCTCCATGCATATCCTCCCACAGCTTTGATCTTGAGAGTGTTGAACAAGATCAGACAAGAAAAACCCAGGGCCATTTTAGTTATCCCATAGTGACCAAGTCAAGGGTGGTACCCTTAGCTGATTCGTCTTTGTTGTCTGGCATCTCCCCACTTGCTGTCTCAGGATTCCCGTTGGACTCTTCATCCCAACCTGGGAATTCTTCATCTCAGAGCTTGGTTCCTTGATGGTTCTTGGGGATAGCATCTTCCTATTCTGCAGAGGTATAACAGTGATGTTAAACAGCAGAAAGATATCTTGTGAAACATTTGCCTTCAGAAATGTAAGAGATTTCACCACTGTTGTACTGGGCAGCAGTTTTCACGTGTTCATTCTTCCCTCTTCGCTGTCCTTGACTACCTGTTGGAATTGAAAAAGTCAGGACTCTCCATGAGTTCAGTAAAGCTCATATGGCAGCCAAAATGACCTTTCATTGCTGTGTTGAGGGATTCTCAGTGCTTGCTCACTCCAGGACAGCAAAATTCATTAAGAGGTTGAACCTTTCCACTGAATAGAGCTCTCCCCTAAACTTAACTTGGTCCTTAATAGTCCCCTTTGAGCCAGTGGCTGCCTGTTCCCATCTTCACCTGGCCATGAAAACTGCTGTCTTGGTGGCTGTCACTTCTGCCAAAAGAGTTGGGGAAAGGGGGCTATAATCCCAGACCCTCCCTTTACAGTATTCTTCAGGGAGAAAGTTTCATTATGACCACATCATAGCCTTCTACTAAAGGTATATTTTGAATTCTGTATTAACCATTAATATTCATCTTCCAGTCTTCTTCCCAAAACCACACCAGACCACTGAAGATTTTTCCCTCCTCACTTTGGATGTCAGAAGAGCATTAGCCTTCTATCTGGACAGAACCCAACCATTTTGAAAGTCTCCCAGACAGTTTGTTTATAGACAGATCCAGAGGATCCACAATCTCCACTCAAAACTCTCAAGGTTCAGCCTCCTTCTGAAGTGCCTAGCCCATTCTACATGATCTCAGCATGCTTCTATAGCACTGCTGAAGGATATTTCAGTGGCTGATATCTGAACAGTGGCAACCTGGTCTCCAAACACTAAGCTTTGATTCATGCTGCCAGATCAGATGCTGTATTTAACATTGCAGTTATAACTTCAGTGTTGGACTCAAATCCAAAGCTCCCTCCTGCTTCCAGGGATACTGCTCGGGAGTCACCTGAAATGGAGCACCTATAGGGACATTACTCGAAGAAGGAGAGGTTACTCACCTTGTGCAGTAACTGCACTTCTTCAAGATGTCTCTCTATGGGTGCCCCACTACCCACCCTCCTTTCTCTCTGGTTCAGAGTTTTGTCTCGCAGAAATCACAGTGGAAAAGGAACTGGGGGTAGTTTGCCCATGCAGCTCTATATCTCAGTACAGGGCATGAGGCCATCAGGAGTGCTTGTGTGAGACAAATGGGCACTGCTGCTGAAACTCTCTGATACAAACCTCCTGGGAGGCATCTGAAGTTGAGCATCCATAAGAGTGGTGGTGGTGGGGAAATATCTTGAAGAACTGTAGTTACCGCACAATGTGAGTAATCTCTCCTTGGTCTCTGTAACTGTGTACTTTGTTTACCACCCTTTAACTGAAGTGAAAACTTGTTTTGCTTCCCATCTTGTAAAGCCTCAGAAGCAAATAACTTTATAACTAACTTTGTCGTACTCAGTACTCTGTGTTGCCATCACAGTAATCCTTTATCAAAATTCAGTAATCCTTTGCGTCAGAGCCTTTCATTAAAATGTGCAACTCTCCACTCACTTCTGCAGTCTGTAGGGCTTTTTTAAATAGCAGTGTAGCTTACAGAAGGGAAGTGTTTCACTCAATATGGAAACTTCAGTATTCCATGAAAATGTCTGTTTACATTCGTATTCAGAGCAGCTGGAATGACTCTCCTAGTTCCAGTAGCCTGTGTAGGAACAGTCAGTTATCTTTCAATAACTTCACACTCGTAACAGGAAGAAGATCCAGAATAAGAGCCCGAGGTTCCCACGGTGCTGTGCTCCCTTGTGCCATCTCATTTTTTATGCTGAAAACACACGTGCACACTCTGCATTGGGCATTTTGGCATGTAGTTTGTGGATATTGCTCGGCTTAGAACAGAATATTGAAGGCCTCCTATAACTATCATGAAAGCTACTCCATTGTATTGCCCCGTACACCATACTATATTGGTATACTTGGATGTTCTGCTTAATCTAGCCTTTTCAGTGAAGACCAGATCCATCCAGACTGACAGCTTGTCAGGATGGCTTTTTAAAGGGAATTATATTTGGCTGCAACTTAACTCATCATCTTGCTCCTGCATCTCCCCTCCCTTGGAGATGATCTTATATTGGAGAATTGTCAGGCACTTATTGATGTAAATGTGAACCGGAAACATGTAAAGTTTTCACCTTCCTTCCAAGAGGAGAAGAAACCTGAAAGCACTTTGCCCATTCATCAGGTCTTGAAGCATTTTGTAAGGGTTGGATTACAAACTATCTTCGAAAATATGTAGGCAAGCTACCCAAGGGAAAACTGAGGAGTTCCTCCTGACGTGAGCCAAAGTACTTCTCTCCAAGATATGCTTTGAGAGACTAATCTCTTTTGGTAGATAATATTCAAGGAGGTAGGAGCCATCGGGTGGTCATATGAAGATTTGGCTATTCAGCTGGAAGTTTCACATCTTTTTTCCATTTTAGAGCAGTTTAATCAGTTCTTTCTGCTTTCCAACCCCAGATATTGGGTTTTTAATTCCAACAGATCTAATTTAGGCTATGCACTTTGAGGACAGGGGAATTATACAGTTACTATTGTCCTAGGGATATGTACTGCTATATATTCTCAGACACTAGGTTTCACTGTTCTACTTTTTCAATGCTGGTTGCTCTTTTATGTTTTGACTCCAAAGGCACTATGGGTGGCTATTTTGTGGCTTCTTTGCTGCAATTGTGGGACTGTTTAAAGACATAATTAGCCTGAGCTTTCACAGCCCTAAAAAGCTGCTTCTGATCCATGTATGCAGAGTTATTGTAGTTGTGTTGGTCCCAGGATATTAGAGACAATATGGGAGAGGTAATGTCTTTTATTGGACCAACCTTCTGTTGGTAAGGGAGACAAGCTTTCACAGAGCTCTTCTTCAGGTTAAGAGAGACAGTGGTATTTGGTAGCAGCTGTCTTGTGCAGGCTAGGCATATGTGTTGTGCTGTAACCAAAGCTACCTAGTGAAACTATTGTTTCTGCTAATGATGTCCTAAATAACGGCGTTGTTTCTTTCACAGTTCACACACTGGTTCTGTTGGTGAAGGAGTTCTCCTTGAATACATTATTTAAGCTTCATGTTTTTGAATGACCTGATGAGAACGCAATGAATTGCACTCCTTAGTTAAGGCAGCCAGTGGTGACGTGGCAGATGTGGTCCTCATGGTACAGGGTCATGCATAAATAGCAGTGTTTTGCTGGATCCTGCCTACCAAATACATTTCAGATAAATTTTAAAACTCAGCCCCTTCCCCTTGCTACTTTAACCTCCATTTTTGCACCCTCTTCTCCTATATATACCTTCCATTGCTGGTTTTCACAGCTTTTCCCAAGCAACAGCAGAGTGAGACTGGCTTCTCTGATACTGAAATTCTAGTCAATTTCTGAATAGCTGCACTGACACTGACCAGTCTTAATTTTGCTCAGCTCTGTTTTTGAAAGCCTTAAGCAGCAAGAAGTACAGGGTGAAATCCTGGCCCTATTGAAGGCAGAGGCAAGATTCCTATTGATTTCAGTGGGACCAGGATTTCATCCACACACTAGACCTGTCTGCAGACTTAAGAAGGCAGGTCTGCACATTGGGAAGCTTTCTTCCCAGCCATTAAAGAGTGAAAACTTGCTTTTGTTTTTTAAAATGCAAGGTTAAATGCCCCAGAAATTGTTGGCTTATATGCAGGGAATTTTTCCTATATGCCATTTTTTAATGTTTGTTTCATATTCCTCATGAATCTAAATTCCTATCACTTTTGCTGCTGTGTGCTGCATTTACTCAAGCTATATATATATGTCCTTCTATTCCTGTGTGGCTTTGGATAAAGAATCCTGCACTGTAGCTCAAAGGAGCATTAGATCTTTTGACTGCATCATCACACTGTGTGTGACCTCTCAAGTTTCTGCTCAGTGCATCATAACTGTCTAGCTACAGCAATGCTCAAAGCCACACTCTGAATTTCCATACTACTGAGTGATCTGCTTAGCATTTTACACAGCATGTTAGTTTTTAAAATCATTGTTAAAATTGTTAAAAGGAGAGAGATATGTTTTAAGGAGGAACTGAGGGATTCACCACAGAGAGCCTGCAAGCATCAGTGATGCTGGTATATGTGGCAGGAAGCACTTGGCTAGCACAGGGGAATTTAAATTACAGCTCACAGTTCTAAACATCAGGGCTTCGGTATATGGGTGCTGTACCAGGCTGCAGGCTATTACTACATGGAGATCACTGTTCTCCTTCCTCCCTGCCTCCTATAGTAATTTATTTGAAATCCTGGCCTCCCAGTCTCAGCATTCTGGGCATTTTCGCATTAATTGTGTCCTCTAACTTTGCTTAGGAGAATGAGACTAAATTATGAAGATGTGAAAAGTTAGATGCATGGAACTCCTCCTTTCAGGCTTTGAAGTGATGTTAGGGATCCATGTTAAATCATCTGTATCAGATCTCTACCCAGTCTTCACTGTACAATACTGCATAGATGGATCCAACGATTGCATGACAAGGTCTTGGGCCAATCTGAAGGTCATTTTGTGCCCAGCCTTCTAGTATAGCACTAGAAGTGAGCAGTTTTAAGCCTGCTGACTGTCCTATTGTATAACAGAGGAGTGAAAGGCTGGTCTTTTTCCACTGAGTGCCTGCAACTTCAGAATGTTCTTCCCTCTGATATGCACCAAAATATATCAATGACATCCTTCCGGGCAAGATTTTAAAATAGTTTCCTGCTTTGTTTGCATTTTTATGGGGGTTTAATTTATTGCTGAATGGTGGGTTACAAGGGTTTCCTATTCACCAACTTCTGGAAACTTCTTAATTTGGATTCTGTTTTTTTTGAGCAGAGCTCAATCCTTTGTTTTAAGTGAAGAAAAAATTGGTTGTACCTCACTTGTCTATAGGCTTTTTGTCTGGAGAACATTTTGAGCACTGTCCGTTTGACTACTGTTCTACTTGGAGCAGGTTCACAAAGACAAGAAGTATTGATAGGCTGGTGATCATAACTGTCTGATTCCATGCAAGGAAGTCTTCCATGTTGTTTTCGTTTGTTTGTTTGCATTACTTTAGCACGTAGAGGCCTGAACTGAGATTGTGGAACCCATACTTACAGGAACCCATAAGGATTCTCGTCCATGTCAGAGACAGTGGGATCAGTCCTGGGATCAGTCCCACCCCTTCTCCTGTATGGACCACTAGGGTCTTTGGGCAGCGTATCCGCAGCAATTTTCTAGACCTCTGGCTCCACTGCACCAGGAAACTAGTCTCAAACATTCTCCTCCACCAAACCCCCACCACCAGAAGACCTTTGAGGGACAGGAGGCTAGGGTGGACAACAAGGCTACCCCTCAAACCCCTGTTTAATTTTTGTCTCTGGATGAAGTAGTCATGTTTCCATCACTATCGATGGTTGAGCTTTTTTGCTGATTACAGGATCTTGTGAAGAGGATGGTGGACACCCCCTTGATACCTCTTGAGGAGGTTAAAGACACACAATGCAAGCTCCTTTGTAGCCAGTGACACCTACCCAGGTTGCGTTACCCAATAATGACGAGCTCATGGATCCAGCAAAGGCTGTGTGGAAAATTTATGGCACTATACTGGCAACTTGTAAATGGACAGATAAAAAATATTGTTACCCCAAGACTCAGGATTTTTGTTTTGCCATCCTCCAACTAATTCCCATGTGTTGGATGCCGTAAACGAGCCAGGTAAATAGCATTATTCCAGATCTGCCTCTTATGACAAGGACCAGAAAAGGATAGACCTTTTTGGGTGAAAGGCGTACTCATCTGCGACCCTTCAATTTTGGATCACAAATTATCAGGCAGACATGGCTAAGTATGATGTCACAAGAGTTACAGCAAGTTTGCAACCTTTATTGAACATCTTCCACAAGAGCATAGAGAGCACTTTCAGGCTATCATTAAGGGCAGTTATTAGCCAGAACCCCTCTCCCAGCATTCTTGAATGCTGCAGACACTGCTACTAGATCCATCTCCACAGCAATTGTCATGCACAGAGTGTCGTGGCTCCAGCTGTTGGGGTTCGTGAGAGAGGTACAAAATGCAGTTGAGGACCTCCTGTTTGATCAGAAGCTCTTCTCAGGAATACAGACGAGTCCCTGCACACGCTGAAGAACTCCAGGGCTATGGTGAGGTTTCTGGTATATGTACTCCTACAAAAAAGAGGAGATTTAGTGGGTCTCAAACTGCCCAAAGATCATACCCAACACAATTCTCTGGATTTCACAGAACCTGCTAGAAAGAGACTGAGATTTCGGAGGGAAAAGTTTCCCACCCGCCTTCAGCAAGTACCCAGTCATCTTTGAAATAGCTATTTTGACAGGATGGTCAAGGGCTCAACTCCTCCCTCACCTCTAGTTTGCAAGCTGCGACCTTTTGCCCACCTCCACACTTTTGGAGACTGCCTTTCCCATTTCCAGCAGACACAAGTGTCATGGAGGTTATAACATTGGACTCCACCATCCACTTTGTCCCTTCCTCCCTTCCACATCCTCTTCAGGGACCCCTCTAACAAGACTATACTGAGCCAAGAAGTACACTCCCTCCTTTGTTTAGTTGTACCAGCCCCGCCCTGGTGCAGCAGCGGTTAATCCTTTTCTTTGGGCTGAGGAGGCGGCCATGCTCCCTCAGCTCTGCTGGGCATGCTCCAGCGGGAGACAGGGTATAAAAGGAAGCAGAGCTGCTCAGTCTGGGCTGACCGCTGGCGAGGAAGGAAGTGCACTGCTGGCTCCTGTCTGAGGACCGCCTGCACTCCAGGATTCAGAGGCCAGTCAGACAAAGACAACCCCCCAGGCTCAGGATGCCACAGAGAGTGGAGAGACCGTGGGGACCCAGAGACGGCAAACTGCAGAGAATTGGGTAGGAAGTGACCCAGGGAAACTTGGCAGGGAATCAGTTGTAGAACCAGACTAGCTCGGCGTGTTTCGGTAGGATCCCCGGTGAGCTGGTGGTGGGCAACCCCACCACCAACAGGGCCCTGGGTTGGGACCCAGTGGAGAGGGAGGGCCCGGGTCCCCCTACCCTGGCCACCACTCACCCCAGCGTGTGGCCCAGCTCACCTGTACTATTGACTCTGGCCGCTAGGCCGCGCTGCCCTGGCAGCAAGGGCCGAGCTATTGACTCTGGCCGCTAGGCCGTGCTGCCTCAAGACCAAGGACAGTCCTACAGACCCAGCCACAGGGCTGTAAAGCAGCTCTCCCCCACCCCCAAAGGGTGACTGGATGTACCAGCCCTGCGACAAGGAGCAGTAGACCTCACAGGGGAAGGGGTTTTACTCAAGGTATACTTTTGTATCACGTCTCAAAAAAGTTCCAGATGGTGGCTCTGGCAGCCCTAATCTCTTCTCTAAAGGCAGGAGATTGGTTTTCGGCCCTCGATCTATAGATTGCCTATTTCCATCTAGAGATACATCCTGCACACAGGGGATACCTGCACTTCACCATGGGCCAGGATTGTTTTTAGTGCTGAGTACTTCTCTTCAGACTTTGTTTGGCCCCAAAGGCATTCTGAAAGGCTTTAGCAGTAGTAGCTGCTCACCTTTGGTGAGAAGCAATTTTAATCACCCAGTATCTTGACGACTGGTTAGTCAAGGGCTGATCTTACAAACCGGTACTAACTTCCATCCAGAGCCCCCTCTCTCCTCCAAGAATTGGGTCTCCAGCTAAACATTAAAAAAAAAAAATTATCCACATTAGCCCCTGTAACAGAGAATACAATTCATGGGGGTATATTTGGATTCGTTGGTAGCCAGGGACTTCTTTCCCACATTCAGATTCGTAACTTTGTCACATCTGGTTGGGACAAGTCAAGGAAGACCCTGTACTACAGTAAGGAACTGTTTGCAGCTCCTGGGTCATATGACAGTTTTCACCGTTGTGACCAAGCATGCAAAATTATGCCTCTGCTGCTTTTAGGGCTGATTCAGGGGGACCTATTGGACGAACAGGTTAAGGTTCCCCTCCAGGTGAAGAACTCTCTGGATTGATGGCAAGATTAATGCAAAGTCTGTGTGGGTGTCCCGTTGATCCAACCTGCTCCAATAATAACTGTGACAACAGATGCATCGCTGTTTGTTGAGATATACCCCCATCCCTCACTCATAACTCAGGGCAGGTAGTCACCTCAGTCAACTGGTCTCTATATCAATTTGTTGGAACTCAAGGATTGCCTACCTTGAGTTCCTGCCCTCATCAGTAGCAAAACAATCACAATCATGACAGACAACGTGGCTTGCATGTTTGATAACAACCAGAAGAGAGAGATTCCCTTTCCTGTGCGCCGAAGCTAGAAAGTTATGGAACTGGTATATAGCCAATCAGAGTCAGATCTCAGCCGTTTTGCCTTCCTGGAGCCCAGAATGTCACAGCCAGTTGGCTCAGCCGGTACTTCTCCCAGGACTAAGAATGTGAGTTGGACTGTCAAATCGAGGTACCAGGCGTGGAGTCCGATCGAGAGGTAGGATGAAGCGCAAGCTCCATGAGGAGGGCCCTTAAGCAAATATCCCGCTCCTTCTGAGTTTGAGGGTGAAAGTTTTTGCAGATTCTGCACTTATCCTTTCTGTGGGACTCCCTCAAACGTTTTAAACAGTCACTAATGGGCATTGGCCGGCTACACAATGAACATGGCTTAAAATCTGGGGCACGGGCATGCCCCGCTCCGAGGCGCAGTCCAAGCCGGGACTCTAAACAACTACTCTAACACTTAACTTAAAGATCTAACTAAGTACCTAGCAACTAACAACAAAGGAGACAGAACAATGGACTGTAAGGACCACTAACACTCTTGCGATGCAAGACATGGCGCTCCAACCAACCGTCATGGGCAGTAAGAAGGCGTTGCCGACCCTGAAAGGGCACAGGGTCGGCAACGCCTAATATACCAATACATGAGCGTGGCCGACCCTACAGATACCACTAAGGCAAAAATCTCCCAACTGTGCATGTGGGCATGCACACACCTAGAATGGAATGGACATGAGCAACACATCTGAAAGAACAACATTTACAAAAAGGTAGGTAACTGGTTTTGTTTGTTTGTTTTGTTTTGTTTTTTTGTTGGCTTGCTTGGAGATTCAATACAAATAATTTTAGCTAGGAAACTCCATGCAAAAAAATGACATTAAGAAAATATCAATATTGCGAAGTTAAGCACTTGGAAGCCAGGAAATGCTAAAGTTAAGACTGAATGTGTAAAATCTTGCAACACTGGCTACTAATCTGTGTATAATAGAAAAAACAGACTTCATGAAAGTCTGTATAGTATGCAAAGTCTATATAGTATGCAAATAAACAATAGTTCCTTGAGTAACTACACATGTGCATTTCACTCTAGGTGTTGGTGCGCATGGCTGTCAGAAACTTTTTCCCTCTATAGTACTCGCTTAGTAGCTTGAGCCCCCACCCCATTCACCATTACATGCAGATATAAAAGGTAGCCCCCCTCAGTTCCTTTTTATTGCCCATGACACTCATTGGAACTCTGTTCTATATCAGAGCAGTTCTTTCTCTCAGCCTTTGTGAACATAACGTGTGTGTATATATACATAGTCTAGTCTTTAGTATTATTAGCCATGGCCAAATGAGCAGGGGAGTTGCTGGCATTAATGTTGGGACTTCCACAGATGATGATCTTTAAGGACAAGGTTTACCTGCATCCTCATCTGAAGTTGGTCCCAAAGGTGGCTTCCACTTTCCACATCAACCAGCCAATTTATTTGCCAGTATTCCTCCCTGCTTATATGTGGTATTGGGTAGAAGAGCATTTGCATATGTTGGACATAAGAGCCTTGCCATTTTACCTGGACAAATCAGTCACTTTCATAGATCCTTCCAGTTATTTGTAGCATTGGCAAACGGTAAGAGGTCTGCACCACCCAGAGAATTTCTTCCTGAATTGCACCCTGCATATGCATGCACGATGACTTTGGCTAATGTCACAGCTCATTTGATGAGGTCACGGTCAGCCCCAGCGACCTTTCTGACACAAGTCCCAGTTGCAGACATTTGTAGTGGCAGTCTGGTCCTTGGTCCACATCTCCATGATCCACATGCTGTGCTTAAGACTCCAAAGACAATGCTAGAGGAGAACAAGTTGTTCTCCAATCTTTATTGAAATAGATTCCAATCCCACTTCCTGTCTTCTGGCTTCTGAGTCTCCAAGAGTGGAATGAACATGTGCAATTACTCGAAGAAGAAAAAGGGTTACTAACCTGTTCCATAACTGCTCTTCTTAGAGATCTGTTGCACGTGTCCATTCCATGACATGCACTCGTACCCATCTTCATTGGAGTTATGGCAAGAAGGAACTGAGGGGGCTAGAGGGAGCTCTGCTCTTTATACCTGCATGCAGTGACGCACAGTAGCAGAGGAAGTTTGAGCCACCAAACGGGTACTGCTGAAGGAAAAAGTTTGATGGCCATGCACTGGGCATACAGACTCCAAAAGCGAAATTGACATGTGCAACACATCTCAAACAGTAGTTACGGAACAGGTTAGTAACAGTTTTTCATACTAAGCCCTGCAATCCAGTCTGAACCAGACTACAAGTGTCAAGTCTGGGACAGCTGGGTTTGGCTCTCCACTTGCCTGTGAGGTCAGCCTGTGGTGGTTATTTGTGACAGCAGCTGTGTGCCTTACTCCTGCTGTCTGCCACCATCTGCTACTCTGTGTGTGTGCTGCAGTGTGAGAGGTATTGTGATGCCTCAGCCTACTCATTTTGCAGGGTACACACAGCAGAACATGGGTGACAGGACCAGAGCATGCAGCTGCCTCTGTGCCAACCCCACGGCAGGAGGCAGCAACAGTCGCAATTCGGGTTCAGGGGAATGGAGTAGAAGGGTCAGGGTTGAAGTCAGGTCAAAAAATGACTTGACCCTACTTGGGCGGGACCTAAAAATTAGGTCTGAGCAGACCTCTGGTAACTGAGAATATTATGATTGATCATAGATAAGGTTTTAAATTGCATGTTAAGAGACGCCTACATCATACTAAAAATGGAAAGTCAGTCTGTAACCACTGAGAATGTGCTAGAAATTGGTTCTTTCTGTGGCTCTGTGCTCAATAGTGTCATGTTTTGATATGACTAGTTAACCCTTTGCCCATTTCTGATCACTATTTTGTGCTGTTCATAAAGATGTTTGCTTGTATTTGAATATAAATTAGTGAATTTTTGTTAATAGGTTAACAATGTATTTTTGCCACTAGATGGTATCTGTGTCAACTTCAAGCTGCTTTTATTGGATTATTTTTTCTGCCTGTTTTATTTTTAATTATTACTTGATCCAGTTGGCAATTGTAGTTTTCAGTTTCTGCATTAACCTGCTGTGAAAGTGTTGCTTTTCATTGTTAAACACCTCAGATGCAGAGGCAATTTGTTTGTTTGTGGCGGGAAGGTTGTCTGATTAGTAAAGCTTGTGAAGCACTTCAGGAACTTTAGAGCCTTGTTTGCACGAGGCTTTTTTTGCCAAAAACTTGCCACTAACCGTGCTACTTGTTAGGGCAGACAGGGCTTTAGGTGGCCACCTATGATATGATTAATCAAAATTTGTATTACGGTAGTGCTTAAAGGTCAACAGATTGGGTCCCTAATGTGATAGATATCCACACACAATAAATGGCAGTCCCTGCCCCTCAAGAGCCTACAGTCTACCCCGCTGCATCTTCTTAGACCTTCTGTAAGCAAAGTTAGATGATACGGTAGTTAAAATGTAAATGCACACCTGGAGTTACCTGTGCACTTACCATTGCTACCAAGTTGAGAAGCTGAACTGGAGGTAGCAACAGAGAGAATATTTTGGCAAAAAATCTAGTGTATACAAAGTCTATGGGAAGGCAAATGGTGCTATAATTACTTTGATTTACAAAAAGCATATAGAGAAAAAATCCTACAGATACAAGTTCTTGAGGCCAAGACTGATGAGAGTTCAGAGATGGGTGCGACTGAATTAAAAGTGCAGGAAGGTTTCAAGAAAGGATTTCATTCAAGTCATAGTGACAGGTGTGGTACAAGAGCCAAAGTAGACTAGTATATAAGTCAGTACAAATTTCGTATCTGTGATCCTTTGCCTGTACTCTAAGGGAGGACAAAGGAGAAGGAAAAGCATGTTGGTTTTGTGGTCAGTTTCCTTATTTAAAAAGTCCTGTTAAATGTTTGTTGTTCAAAGGAATCATTAGTCTCTTGTGTAAATATTTTTGATAATGCTTAATAGCTGATTTGTGAAATGAGGTTATTGATTTATTTTATTTAACTGTGTGTTAAAATAGTTTCATATTTAAATAGTAAATTTTTATACTGCAGCATATTTTATTTGGTGAGTGATTAAAATGAGTTACGTAAATACATGGGTAAATATTTATTTTCATACCAACAGTATGCATAGCACCATGATGAGCAGACATGTGCCCTGTTCTAAAGAGTTTCTAATCTAAGTTGTATACACAGTAGAGTTAAGAGATAAACTCTTACATACACAAAACAACCTCTATAGGTTAAATGTTGAACTTCCAGGCAGAAGGTGAATTTTTGCCTTATTCTTTTAAATGCATTCAAAACTTGATAGAGGGATGGTACTGAAAATCCTGACAGCAGAAGTGTGTCATAGAGAAAGATGAGAACTTGTGCGCCCGCCCTCCCCCCACACCCCCCGCTTTTTTTTGTTTTGTTTTGTTTTTTGCAGCAGTTAATTAGGGCTGTTCTTCATATTTATCATTTCAAAACTTCGTTTCTAACCATTGTATTTTTGTTTTACCCACATTTACTCTTTCTCTATATAAATATAGTTGAAGAGAAGAGCTGCAGTTATATGAACAAAATCCCTTATTTTCTTCAGATCTAAATTATTCACAAATTACGTTTTATTTGTAAAATCCTTCACTCTTTCTATGAAAGGGATTCAAATGTGAATCACAAAGGTTTTGATAAGTAAAAAACTTGTTTATCTGATTTTAAAAGTAAAAGGGCTATGGCTCTTGAAAATACATATAAACAAAACTGTTCCTCTTAAGAGTCAGAAATCTGAGATGTGGTCATCTTGGTCTCTCTGCTAGAGTGAGAGAGTTCACAAAGGGAAACAGCATAAGGTTTGTGAGAGAAAAAACGAATGTCTCTAAAGTTCAGTTTTTTCAACCTCTTAAGGATAATGGTGAGTGTTTCAAGTGTTGCTAAAATCCTATGTCATTGGTTATGTCGTCTTTTGGAATCTTACAGGAAAAAAAACTTTGCAGTTAAACATTCAAACAAACAAAATGGACAGATGTTGAAAAATACTTTTAGGCTTTCATATCAGACTCTTAAATGTTCTCAGTTGCCATATCATTGATTTAAGTCAGTGTTTCACATAAAGGTGACTCTGCGCCCTGGTTCACACTAAAGTATAATTGCAAGTTGCTTGGTCAAGTGGTAAATGTAATTGAGGTGGTGTTTGCTTTCTGTAGCCAGCTGGTTATGATGTAATCATTGTCTTTAGGAAATGGAGCTTGTACCTTTGCTAAGAAGGAGGGCAGACAGCAGTCACTGCAGTGGTACTGTTAAGAGGGTATTTGCATAATTCTTGTTTTAAACTGTCTGTGCTGAATAAAGTGTTAGTACAGGGTATAACTTGGCACAGAAAATTTCAGCATGCAAAGAGCACTTGTCTTAAAAACAAACAAACAAAAACTAATACAATTTTTAAACTATTTCTCCCCCTGTCCCTATTGTTTCCTTCAAGGGTATTGTGGTTAAAGTCCAGTTTCCAGACAGATTGCAGATCTTGGGGAAATTACTTAAATGGTACAGCCTTATATTTCTAATAGCCTAGTTGTTTGTCTCCAGGCAGCTAATGCATTCAGCATTCTGAAATTATAAGTAAAATATCAGAAAGGTAGCTAGACTTACAGTAAGGTCCTGGATTTGGGCCTTTAACCTTGATGTCATGGTAATGTGGCCCACTACTAGTTATTTCCTTTTAAATATATGTTTAAATAGCTAAGTCAGGTAGGCCATATGTGAGCAAAATGACTGCATATCAGTCAGGCAGAATGACCCCCTTAATTGTTCTGAGGCACAAGCCACAGATTGCTTGTAACGTGCAAAAAGATGACTGAGCAGAGATGACTGAGCAGTGCATGCTTCACTGACAAATACAGACTTAATATTATGATTGGTAGCATTTATGTGGCTTTTCACCATAAACGTGTTTTTACATTTTTTAAATATAACCCTTTTAAAGAGTCATGCTTTAGTTTTTACATATTGAATGATAAATGGGTTAGAGAATATTTAAAATGGACTCTTCTGCTGTTAGACTAACTTGTTTCCCCAGCTGCCTTTGCTCTAGGTGAGGATGGTGCTTTGGCATGTCACAGTAACTAAATGTTGGCGTTTGGGACTCCTCTGTACCATGAAGAGCTTTTTTACATTTGCCTTATTTAAAAACTAAATCCCAGCCACTATTTACCTGACTGAGCAGTTAGGATGTGCTCTGAGAATTTAGTTCAGATAGCGTTGTGTGTCTGTCTCTCATTTGCCTTATCTGTAAAAAGATGGTGTTTCTAATTGCCAGCCCTACTATCTGGGATCTGAGAATCAACTTGGGTTATATCTGAATATAATTTGTCAGCAAGAAAGATTCTGCACCGGAACTTGTTTAACAATTCAGAGGATAATGACTGACCCAGGGTAAAATCCATTTCTCCCTCCCATTGGCTCTGCAAGACTAATGTCAATATTAAAATCTTATTTTGGCACTAAAGTGGATGCAATATATATTACTGAGGATACAATTTAGTCACAGAGGTCATGGAAGTCATGAATTCTGTGACTTTACCAGGCCTTCTTGACTTCTTTAACTTCACCCTGTTCACTAGGGAGGGTGGTGAAGCACTGGAATGGGTTACCTAGGGAGGTGGTGGAATCTCCTTCCTTAGAGGTTTTTAAGGCCCGGCTTGACAAAGCCTTGGCTGGGATGATTTAGTTGGGAATTGGTCCTGCTTTGAGCAGGGGGTTGGACTAGAACCTCCTGAGGTCCCTTCCAACCCTGATATTCTATGATTCACCCAGGGCTGTGCACCACTCCCCTGCAGCTGGAGCCATGGCTATCTCCTCTGCCCCCACCCACTCGTGTCTGGAGCCAGGGCTGTGCCCCCCACCCCTGTGGCAATGGGGCTCGGGCTGTCAGTCCCCCAGGGGCTCCAGCTGTCATACCACCCCCAGCAGCTGCCCCCCCCCGTTATTTTAAGTAAAAGTCACAGAGAGGTCATGGCTCCTGTGAATTTTTGCTTATTGCCCACAACCTGACTGTTATTTTTAGTAAAAGTGACAAAATCTTAACCTTACATATTACGCACAGGGAAGAGACCTGTCGAGTAAGAAGATGCCCTTTTTACATAGTTGCCTTTCCGACCATACTCTAAGCAACCCAGTACTGTAGAGCAGGTGGAGAGCCTGCCAGGGTTTTAAAGAACACAATAAGACTTCAGAGAAGCTAAAATTATTTAACCACAAAAGCAGGATGGAGGAATACCTCCCCCTGGACAAATCTTTACAGATAGTCTGTCCGAGAAGTAGCATTGGTAAAGGTCTTTTTACATCCTTTCCATGCCAATGTTGGTGCAGAAGGCAGAAACCAGTCCTTTGCTGCTGCTCCCCATTAGCTCTGTGGTGTTGAGATCAACTATTCTGCCCTCACTACTAAAGGGGGTTCCTAAGATTGCTCTTGGGTGCTTTCATTTCCACTTGGCAGCTTCACATGGGGGTTTATGTTGGCATCTGCAGTACATGCTTCAGATATGTCAAGTGCTTTCTTCTGATTCTGGTGGAAATGAGCTGCTGGTTAGTGATTTCTCAGATCTCTTCATTGGTGATTTTTTCCAACCAATGCCCAGACTCTTTCATAGGCACTTACTTTCGAAGGTGTCTGGTTTTCTGACTAACGTTTTAGTAGCTCTCCAGCTCTCGCAGCCGCGTGTTAGCACCGAGATTACTTTTGAATTGAAAATGCTGTTTTGTTCTGGCACTGTATATTTTTGATTTCCATAGGTGGTTGAGTTTAGTGTATGCTGTGGATGTGTCTCTGTTCTTGATGTCACTTCCTTCTTGAGGTCTCTGTTGGCTAACGGTGCTGCCCAGGTGGATGAACTGTTTTACTTTTTTGATATTTTAGCCTTATAACTTGCTTAGCGTGTTATTTTTGCCAAGTTGTCTGTCTTTTATGGGCCTCACTCACTAGTGCAGTATCAGCAAAGTCTAGGTCTTCTAGGCATTTTCCATCTGCCCATGCTGTTCTGGTGTTTGTGTTGCTAATGCACTTTGTTATCCAGTCTTTTGCAATGCCAAACAACAATGGAGATAAAATGCAGCCGTTCAGCACCTGTGTCCACATTGAACCATGTCATCTGGTTGTTCAGATTTAGTATTAGCCATTCTGTAAGGGGATTTTTTTCAACATTTCAGTATATCTCTGTACTGGGTTTTGTATTAAGGTCTTGACTCTGCAAGCATAGTTGTAATTTTTCTTTAGGACTTCAATCTACCATATCCTCCAAATCTCAGGTTTACCTTTTGACTTTAATTTTGTTTAAAATATCAGTTAAGGAGTGAACAGAGAGGTAGTATAGTAGCGTAGTAAGCTTTAAGCTGCCTCAAAGTTATTTTTAATTAAGGAAGCTAAAACATTGAATTCTATCCTTTAGAAGTAATGTTGAGGAATTGTTTGCGCCCTCTGAACTTTGTCTTATTGAATAAGGAAGCTTCTGCCCTGAATTGGACAATCAATGTTTCTTTTTGCTAATCCATAGAGCTGTTCTGCTGTTTTAGTAGGTTTGATCATCCTGCACCTTAGTATTTATTGTGTAGATAGTATCATCAGTTCAGCACTCTTACCTTATTTAGTTACATAAGTAAGCTTTGAAGGTTCAGATTTTTATCGGTAAATGTCAGTAAACCTCAATTTCACTATACACACACAAACTGAATATTTCTAGCGATAATAGAAAGTTACAGATAAGCAAAGTAAGAAAAATGCTGCTTGAGAACTGTTTGATTTAAGGAGATTTACTTTGTTTGTTTGTATATGTGATATTGGCAATTTGTATTTTAATGGTAATAAAGCTTTAACTTTTTGAATCTCTACATCTGCTGTCATTAAATAATTGACTGACCACCCCATGCTGCCCTGCGACTGTGGACATTTAAATAGATAAGTAGGGGAAAAAAAGTTTAAAACTTGTAATTTTTTGCAACTGTGAAAAATTAAATGGACAAAAAATGCTTAAAAATAAACATCGATATCAGAAGTTGAATTCTGCCAAGCCTGTACAGAACATATATTGAATCTTAGTCTGTCCTCCCTTCGTTCCTTCAAGGAGGAAGGCTTGTCTGTGTTTGTCAGGTGCTTATGTTGCTTGAATAGTAATCATTATTACATGCTGATCTGCTTGTAAATGTGTATTTGTATAGTACTTGCAAAGCTAGCATTATTTTTCAATGTGTTTTTCTCCCCCAGGATGTTTTTGAGATGCGCTTTGCTAAAATGCCAGATGAACCTGAAGAACCCATGATTCCAGCCTCCTCTCCAGTAGTGGTGCCACCCCCAACCAAGGTGGCCCCCCCTTCGTCCAGCGATAGCAGCAGTGATAGCTCCTCCGATAGCGATAGCTCATCAGATGATTCTGAGGAAGAACGAGCTCAGCGACTAGCAGAACTCCAGGAACAGGTAATGTGTTCTCCGGGTCTAGGGGCTAGAGTAGGGGGAACTAGGAGTCAGGCATTCTCAACTCTTCTACTGACTTGGGTGACCTTGGGCAATTTGCTTTAGCTCTTTGCCTTAGTTTATCCATCTGTAAAATGAGCTACCAGCTTCCCAGGGGCTGTGAAGCTCAATTGTAAAGTGCTCTGACATCTGTCGTTGAAAGGGCTTAATGGGAAAAGTATTAATAAATATCGTGATGTCTTTCAAAACATTTGATTATGTTCTATTTAGTACACATATAATGTTCAAAAAAATCACAGCAGCACACTATACCATTGCCTTGAGTTAGGTAGCGTCATTTGAATGGATAGAATACAGTTTTGGGCTGGCTCAACTTAAGACTAAAGTGTGGCACCTGAACTTATAAAATGGGGCCTGTAGCCACCACCTCTGATAGGGAGGTGCAGCCCCGAATACAGGCAGTGCTCCATCTGAATCATTGTAGCCTCACAGGCCCTCCTCGTCCATTAAATCATTCATTGTCAATAGCATTTAGTGTCCAACTGGCGCAGAGGAAGTGGGCAGTCTGTTCTTGGCTGAAAGGTGAGGAGAGTAGTAACTTTATAAAAACTTCCTACCCCCTGTCAAGCGGGTCAGGGTGCTTTAAAGTATAATGGGGAAAAAAATCAGTGTACAATAAAAAGCATCTAGAACTGACCCACTTAATATTCAAAGAGATGAAAGCAAGTGAGAGTAGCCAGGCCAGAAAGGAGAAGAAAGGAATGAATATGGGAGTGGAGGTGATGCAGAGCAAAAGTATCTTGATCTTTGTGTGTCTGCCTCTTAGCTTAAAGCAGTGCATGAACAGCTCGCTGCCCTGTCCCAGCCACAGCAGAGCAAACCAAAGAAAAAGGAGAAAGACAAGAAAGAAAAGAAAAAAGAGAAGCACAAAAAGAAGGAAGAAGTAGAGGAGAATAAGAAAAGTAAAACCAAGGAACCACCACTCAAGAAGGCCAAGAAAAATAATAGCAACAGCAGTAACTCAAGGTCAGCTTTGTGTCTGTCGTATCTTGCAGTTTTTGTATTTTACTGCACTGAGGAACAATAGAGAGTTAGAGACAACCTTCTTGCATTCAGGATTACTTCAAACAGTAACCCCTAGTGCCTGTGGTGTAGTGATGGCTCACTCTGGGGTTTCTAGCTTCTGTAAGGGCCTTGGCATTGATAGTATCAGTTCCAGGAACACGTGTTGGTGCAGCCCCCAATCCGTTGTGCCTCAGTGTGACAGTACTTGTTTTCACTCATGCACCCCTGTGCTTCTGTGTCTAGCTTGTGGGGCTGCCATTAGTATCCAGTATGAGATATGATAGAGAATTAATTTTTGTTCCTCTATATATTGTCACTGTGACATTGAATCCCAGATCCTGGAGTTTTTTAGATTTCATCTATCTTCCCCTCCTGGGTGCTGGAGGGATTGGTTTATCAGGGAAAAGGTTATGAGCTAGATATTTACAGTTGGGTAAGTGACAACTCAGCAGAGGTAAAATATCCAAGTATTTCAAGGGCATAACCCCCAGCCAGGGGGAGGAACTATTTACAGTGCAACAAAGCATCATAACTTCGGGTAATGGGATGAAATGAAGAAAGG
The DNA here is from genome assembly GCF_028017835.1 of Emys orbicularis. NCBI lineage: Eukaryota > Metazoa > Chordata > Testudines > Emydidae > Emys > Emys orbicularis. The sequence continues at coordinate 10,533,939 of NC_088701.1, forward strand.
GGAAAATGTAGTTTGCATATAAGTACAAACTGCTTGCAGTGAGCTTGATTAGGCTGCAAAATTGTCAAAAGTAAGGGATATGAGCCCATTTCTCATCCCCTACCCCCACCCCCCATTTAGGGCATTGAGGCTGGATAAAATACTAGACAATGTACTGTAGAGCTCAATTGTAAATTCTTCCCAGGGAACTGAACTGACTGTGGCCTAATAGATCTCTTACTTCTCTAATTTCATTGGTAATCCTTTCGCTACATAGGCTGTGCATTCTGTGTTAACGCTGAGGTGCTATGAATCTGGCTGAAGTGTGACCTCTTCAATTAGATACACATCCTTTTTATAACTACAAACCTAGTTTCTCAAAATCAGTGATAGTCTAATTTCTGTATTCTCAGAATAAAACCACAACCCTAGTATATGAAGTCTCTAACAGATCGTTACTTATTCTGAGGACAGTTGTTGTTGTTTTTTTTATGCCTGCTGCTTCTTGCTTCCCCTCCTCTCCCACACGCACATATAGATCAGCAAGTCAGAAATCATAAGAGGGATCCATATATTTAATGCTGAAAATGAATGTCACCAAGGAGCGCCTATCTATCACGTTCTGTTCTCTCTGCCCTCTTACCCACCCATTCCAATTGTACTCTTAATAGCCTACTGAAAACAAACAACTTTGATCATTTTTAATTAGAGTGTAATGTAATCAATGTTACATTTAAGACATTAATATCAAGCTGCTGCTTTTTAAACTCCTCACGATTTTGGTGTTTCTATAATAATGTTTTATAATTATTCCTAAGTAGTAAGAAGGAGCCTGTGGTGGTGAAGAACAGCAAACCCCCTCCTGTCTACGAGTCTGAGGAGGAGGACAAGTGTAAGCCAATGTCCTATGAGGAAAAGAGGCAGCTGAGCCTGGACATTAATAAACTCCCTGGTGAGAAACTGGGCCGAGTTGTCCATATCATCCAGTCAAGAGAACCCTCGCTTAAAAACTCCAATCCTGATGAGATTGAAATTGACTTTGAGACATTAAAGCCATCCACGTTGCGGGAGTTGGAGAGATATGTAACATCATGTTTACAGAAGAAGAGGAAACCTCAAGGTACCTTTCATCCTCAAAGCAGTTTACTTCACATTCCAGCGATGTAGTGCAAATCTTGTGAGAGAGACACACACACGCGCACACACACAGACACACACATGTAGAGAGAGATGTGATGCACATACTGTGTATATAGGTATTTATATCCTCATGCCAGGGAAGAGAAGAACTCATTTCAAAACTACTACTTTTCTATCAAAAGATAGATTAATGGCACAACAGCATGTGTGTTAAATCTTACCACTGGACTTTAACTCAATGGCTTGTGATTTAGGGCTCATTTTATCTTAATATCCCTGTACTTTGATCTCTAATGTAAATATTTTCTTCACTCCAAACACTTGATACAAGGGACACATCATACTGCCAGCTAAATGGAATATTACATGCTGTTTCAATCTCATGCAAACTTTTCTTGTAAAACCATTTAGTTTTCGTTTATTGTACAACAGTATTTGCTCTGGGCTGCAAACTCACCTTCAGTGTGCCAAAAAAGCCCCAAAGCACCTCTTCTCACTGAAAGAATGCTCTCATGCCAAACTGGGGTGCCATCCTGTGAAACAGTTGGCACATGTATAGGCCTGGATTTTGGATTGTCCCAGGCATGAGACTCACTACACTGGGGCTGCCATCCTGGATTCTTTCCACCAGTTTTTGGAGCTGTTTTTGGACTTTGTTTTAGTTTTTAATATATGGTTAATGCTCAGAAAAGCATTTTAAAGTTGAATAAAGCCTCTTACAGAATCAAAAGTGACTGCGCACGTAGAGGGGAGTTTGCAGAACTCTCCAATATCCCATTCCCATGCTTTTCTTTGTACTGATATATCCGAATAAAACCTTTACGTTTGGAATTCAGCAAGCCATAAGAAGATGTGAAATTGCCCTATGTGCTGCTGGCTTAAGCATCACTTGTAAGCTTATTTTGGTGTTTTGGAAAGAAAAATAGCCTAGAGCTTGAAATGTAAATGTCAAATGCTGCATATGCATGAAAAGCCTTCTCTAACACAGATTGCAGAAGGATTGGGTCATGGGCAGGATTGAGTGTATGCAGTTTTGGACCCATTGTAATTCATTGGGTCAATAGCATTATTTTTAAAAAATACTATGCATTAATTATGGGCCAGTATAATCTAGTCAGTAAATAATGTGTGTGAACATTTCTAGCACACTTTCCTTCTGCAAGAATCTGATACATGCATGTTTATGGGTTATTTAGGCAAAAGTTGTATTTGTTACCTCCTTAGGGAATTGGGAACAGTAGGGCAAACTCTTCATTTCTGCCTAGGACTAGGAAGGAACATGGGAACAGGGCAGTGAGTTTGCTGTGCCCAATTGCAATAGTACTTTACTTAGTTAAGCTATTTATGACCCCAACTATAGAGCATCAGCATACAAGCAGCCCTCCATGCAATAGAATTCCTATTACGGGCGTTGTTGATTACAGGAGGACCATACAGCACAAGACTGGATTCTGGGTTATTTTTGTCATCCTTTGACAATATTGTACTATTATCTTGTTGCAGCAGAGAAAGTGGATGTAATTGCTGGTTCCTCTAAAATGAAGGGGTTCTCCTCCTCAGAGTCTGAGAGCACCAGTGAATCCAGCTCCTCCGACAGTGAAGATTCAGAAACAGGTTAGATGCAGCTTATTTAAAGACTCAGTCCTATACCTGTCTTCTGTATAAATAAATATGTTTTCAGTACTGGCTTGGTCTTTAATTTTTTTGTCTTTGTAATTAAAACAGTACACACAGTGTAGATCCTGCATGTTGCAGTTGCCTGTATTGGACCCGACATATGAAACTTGGAAATGGGGGTATGGCATCTTGCACTTCCCAAGATTACAAGATTTTATTGCTTTTCTTCCTTGCTGTGGGAGAGCCAACCTGTAACATATGCCCAGATACTTTCTATCTGGCCAGTGATGTAATTACACATTTTTAAAAAGACCCCTTCTCTTTTCAGTTTGCTCTTGGGGAGTGTAAGTGTTCTCACCAGGAACACTTCTGCACCAGGGCATTTTGCTGAACAGCAGCTGAGGAAATGTGGGTTTATGTATAAAAAATAAAAACAATGGCATGAAACAATTCTCTTCAGGAAAAGTAGGATGAATTTAGTGAGCAGTAATGACTTTGTATAGCTTTTCTATTCTCAGCTGATACGCCCTCAGAATTTGTGATTTAGGCATGTTAAGCTGAGGGTGTTTTTGCACTTCTGAAATAGAGGAAGAACCACACTTTAAGAAACTAAAGTGGCATTCATGTGTGTCGAAGTGAGCAAAGCTGCATAGCTAAGAATTCGAGTTATTCTTTCTCGAACTGCCAGCTCTGTGTGGGTTCTGAAAGTTAAGCTGGGTTCTTTCTGGCACATAAATCACCAGTAATAAAGTTTCTGCAACTTTAACGTAGTTAACTATGTCTGATGAAGATGTATGAGGTAGAAAAGAGTCCTGCTTCCACTTCTATAGCTGGATTGACTCTGAAGTGCAAACAGGAGTAAAAATAAATAAAAATGCACTTGTAATGTAAGAAATTCTGTGACTGAAGTAATACATTTTCAGGCCTGCCATTGCGTTTGGAGAGGCCTAAGAGCACAGGTGCTGAATGCATACTGCTCTAAAACTTCAAAACAAGCCCCAGATGTATGCTAAATACTCGCCTCTGCTTTTCTGCCCCTTCCTCCTCCCCCCCCCCCCCAAATCAGCAGAGATTAGTATTTATAAGAGTTGCTTTGGATGCTTACTGATGACACTTCCTACAAACACTCCGATTTTAAGCCTGTATTTTCTTTGGGGGGGGGGGGGAAATCTGCACTAAACTGTAGTTAAATATAACACATTTAAGTTGCATTATAAAGTTAAATTCAGTTTTTTGAAAGGAACTCCTGACGATAGTTCTTTAGAGGAAATTATATTTAATACTGGTCAAAATAGAACTTTCAGTGTTCGCGAATGCTGTCCTCATAGTGTGTGTTAGCGGACGAGAATGTTAGAAGAAAATGGTCTCCTGCTACTAGATAAGTCTTGAAGCAGAGCTGCCACATTTACACTCAAGCCATAGACTGTTGTTGTACAATTGTTGTATTTCAGTGGCTTTATTTGACTAATGCAGACTTAGGCCTGCCAAAGCTTCTGTGAAAAACTTGTTTAGAAATCAAGTTCTCTGGTCTTTTCTTGCATGACTCTTTGCTCATTCAGGGCTGAGACACGGGAATGAAAAAAGTATTGTTCCTCTTTGCCCCAGAAATTTATTCCCAGTGTGATGCAGTTGTCTGCAAAAGCACAGTTATGGATATCTTGGCCTGGTTTACGAAGTTTTTGTACTACTATTTGGCTATACTACTATAGTTAAATCAGTGCAAAACCTGTGTGTAGACAAACCCTAAGATGCCACAATATGGTAAAAACAGAACGTACGTTCTCATCTGTCTTTTTCCATGGCAAGTGTGCATGATCCAGACAAAACCATTTCTAAGTTAAATGTTTTTCATAATCTTCCTGAGAATGAGGCAGTGGAACCTGATTCATTTGATTGGGTGGATATGAGTGAAATTGAGCTTCACTTGCTCATTGTCCTGTAATTGACCTCTTGGATTGTGATTGGCTTAGGGAGCAGACCTCTTCTGTTCTTCTGCCATAGAGCACTTTATCCTTAAGAATGAATTGCTTTATAGTTTTTGTATTTTGAGTAAGCTGTCACTAGGCAGAGCTAATTAAAACCTTGGCTCTTTATAAGTTTTATGTGGTGTATGGTATGGAAATCTGTAAGATGACAGTTTGCTCAACTTTGCAACATAACAGTCACATTAGTGCCTCCAGTGTACTCCACTGTGTACCATAACTGCACTTCCTTGGGGGAGTTCTAAACATGACTGAACTTTTTTTCTCTAATGTTCTCTGTTCCATAAAACTATAAGAACTGACTGTAAAACTGCTCTTCCCAAAACATATCCATATCTCCTAGTCTGATTCCATCTTGACAGTCTTGGGATGACAGGGCCAGTGTTTTCAAAACTGGCCTCTTAATTTTGGTTGCCTCTGTTTTTGGGTGTCCATTTTGGACTAGATTATCACAGGTGCTGAGGTGCCCCCACTACCCCACCACCCAGCTCTTTAACTTGAATTGGCGCCCCAATAGGTGCCCAGCATCTCTGAAAATCATGGCCAGGGTGTCCCATGTTGGCTACTGGAAATCAGATGTTTTTGAAAATGTTGGCATTAAGTGATTTAGTGCTATCATTAGAGCCATTGGACAGCACTCTGCCTCTAGGTATAGTGCAATGTGTGTGGTATGTGAGCCTTCTTTCCCTTCAAATTTATTTTGAAATTGCAAATGTTCCTTGGGATGCAATTTTTGGTTTTGTTTTAGCTTGTTGGCTCTTATCTTTCACTTTCTGTTCCAAAATTAATCATATAATATGTTTATATTTCTCTCAGTTTAAACATTGTTTTTAAAAACCAGCAACCCTGCACGCAGTTTGTATTCTTTATCAAGCTTTCTGCCACATAATAAAGCTACAGTCACCAGATTTTTTTTTTAGTAGTCTTTGAATATGTACAAATGAATATACTTGTTTTGATAATACTTTGTTACCAAAAAAAAGAAACTAAATTTTTCTGGTCTAGAATATTTACAGTGATGTTTGTTTTGCTAAATCTTTCTCCTGCTTTTCTGATTAAATATAGGGGCCCTTGTTGACCCTGTACTGCAGGATAGTAACTTAATTATTAACATATAGAATACTGTTATCCATTAATTGAAATGTAATTGTTTAAACATTTTAGAATTGTATATTTGACACCTTATGTAACTAATGTATTGTTAGTTCATGATACCCTTTACTGTAACAGCCCTGTCGTTGGCCATCCTTTGAGCTTCTCTCTCTGTAATGTTTAAATGAGCAATATGATTCTGGAGAAGTTGCAAAATATATATCCTGATAGGAGAATCTTGGAAACACCTGCACTGGTGAAGTGGAAAATTAGATTTAAAATCTTACTGATAATCTTTGCACTTCAATTTGTAATAAGATCTGGCTTCTTATGCTCCTCTTTTATAATAACTTGGTTTCTGTTTTTCCTTTTTTTACCCACTGAGCTGCTGTTTGGTGGGTGTACTTGGTGTTTTGTGCAATAGATATATGTAGTTTTAAATCATCTAAAAATCTTAATACTATAATTGTAAGTTATTTTATCTTGGTTTGGTTTATCATAAAGCACTTTGATACATGTAAAAATACACACCAGTTAATTCTATAATATATAAGAAAAAATAGGTACACATTATATAACTAGTAATACTGAAATTACACTTCTGCTCCAATCTCTTGCAGTTCACTCTCCGTAGTCACTAAAGACAGGTTTTAATGCACTAGTACAGTGCTCTCTTACAGCTGCCTGACTCATCTCTGTAGTCCAGATTTCTGAAAAGCTACTTACATTCTGGGTTGATTTTGCTCCACTCACTTTAATCCACCTGTTGTTGCTAATCCTTAATCTAGAATTTAAAACCGAATTTATAAAGCATTCTTGTTAATAATCATGAGTACTATACTTACATTGAAAATCAGCCCTGGAAGATTTAATACCTTGAAGATTGATATTAGTAGAGAAAACAAATTACTGGAGGATATTTTGCAGGAGATTGGACCAGGTGAACAGAATGGTCCCTTAGTTTTATAATCTATGAAAACAGAGGTACAGGATTAAAGGATTAGTGCAGTTTAATTTTAGTTGTGTTTTGATAGTATCTTTATGAATTGTAATGAGATTGAAATTCATCCTGGAAACACCTACTTGTGATATAGACTAAACACGACCATCAAGTTAGCTGGTAACTTTCTTACCTCCTGACTTTCTATGCAAGTACCGTGAAATTTCGAATAGATTTCATTGCCTCTTTCAGTTATGGTTTTTGTATCTTCAGCCTTAGGTGAGGTTGCATGTAAGTAACCTTTTTTCTACAGAATACAAAAAGTTTTGTAAGCATATCTGTTCTTTTGATCTTAATCATTCAGTCATGAATGATCAGGCTATAATATACAGTGGTGCATCTTTATGGCAGAGAGTGTCTAGAGCTCACAGAACACACAAATATACGTTAAGAAGTCAGAAATTATCTTTAGAGGTGCAGTGCTGGGTCCTTCTGGCTTGAATATCCTCTTACCTCTTTAGTGAAGCAAAAGAGCTCAGTTTTATTCATACTGGGGGGAGGAAGGGAATGTGGGAGGCAATACTTGTGGTGAACTCGGTCTCCATGTTTCATAGCTATTGTTTCATGTTTCATAGTTTTAATGAATGAAGTAATATTGTGATGTTATACCTCATCTAAAGATCTCGAGTATTATTTTGTGTTCATGCCTTAGCTAGCAAGCCTGAGATGACTCCTGAAAAGCCTCAAAGACCACTGATATGTAGAAACCATTCTACTAAAATTATTTCCAAACACCAAAGTTAAGGTTTCAACTTGACTTGTGTCAGCTTTCTCGCAAATTTTGCTTTTGTTCTGAAACTTCCTATGCTGTAGCTCAGCTCAGAGGTAAACTTTTGGGTTGAACATTTTGAGTCAACTCCAATTCAGCTGTGAGTTGTGCAAAAGAAAGATACTTTGCCTGTGTTTGTAATATGTATTTTTATGCATGGATTAAATGGCTGACCTTTCAAACTTCAGACCCTGCTAACTTGTAATCTGTTCCTTAATAGAGTTTCCTGTTTCCTTATGAATCTGAGGGGGGAAAATACTTCCCTCCTCAACAGTACTTCACCCATTTGAATTTAATTGGCTTCTGTTTTGTCTTTATCAGGCATCAGGTAGCTTTTTAGTCATGTTTGACAGCCCTGCCCTTCTCAACAATCAAACTCCTTAACAACGTCGATATACTGTGGTGACTGAGAAACTTAAGAGAATGGGGGCATCTAGATTTGGTGTGGGGGGGTCCTCTATGCAGAAACTTCCTCTCATCCTCTTTTTCTCACATGGGCTGGGAGTCTCTACCAATTCAGATTTAGTGGGCTTAATGCCCAAAGTTCCTGATCATCTGGCACCTAGGAAATGTAGATGAACTAGGATATTCTACCCTAGTGTCCTGCATTCAGGATGTAGTTTGAATGGTGCATCTGAGGAGGCATTCCTATCCACACATAGTGATTTGTGAACAGAATGCCAGGTGTCAGATTGGCAGAGCTTGTACACAGCAGCTGACCTGCCTACTAATTCAGTAGGCCACCATTCCCCTCATACAGTTGTACCTTCAATACCTCATATGGCTCTATATGAATAAACTTACTTTGCTAAACTCCTAGAGGTGATTTGGCCCTTGGGTTCTGAAATAGGAAACTTGATTCCCTGTAGTCTTAACTTAGGCCTTGGCTACACGTGCAGCTGTAGAGCGCTGTGAGGTAAACCTGTCTTCGTACAGCTGAGTAGGGAAAAGCGCTGCAGTCTGTCCACACTGACAGCTGCCAGCTCAGTGGTGTGGCCACACTTGCAACATTTGCAGCTGTGTTGGGAGCGGTGCATTATGGGCAGCTATCCCAGCATTCATGTGGCTGCAACGTGCTTTTCAAAAGGGGGGGTGGGGTGGATTGTGACAGGGAGTGTTGGGGGAGAGAGAGTGCTTTTTGGAACGTGTCAGCTCTCTATTTTGCAAGTTCCGAACTCCCGGCCCCCTGCTCATTCATTTACTCACTCAAAGCAAGCTGCAAACTATTTGCTTTTCTCTGTGGTACGAGCTTTGAAACCGGCACTTCCGCATTCCTGCAGCCTGTCACAACAATGGAGAGGACTGACCACTTGACAAGGTGATTAGTACAGCCCTGCAAGCGTTTACACTCACACCCGTGAGTCGTAGCCACCTCCGCTGCAGCTGTTATTCCTCTCGGAGATGTGGAGTACCTGCAGCGGTGTACCCAGGGAGATACAGCGCTGTAAGTGCCCTGCCAGTGTGGACGGGGAGTGAGTTACAGCGCTGGGGGGAGGCTTTACAGCGCTGTAACTTGCAAGTGTAGCCAAGGCCTTACTGTGCAGATAATGTTTCGAAGTGCTCACTACCTCCTATCTGTTGTAGCTCCTCCCTGGGAAACACCAAATGGGGGAAGAAAAAATAAGAGATTAATTTTCTCTCAGTAGAATCTAGAATTAACTTTGTATTAATCACCAAGGACACTCCTAATAGCATCAGTAGGACCCTACCAAATTCAGGGTCCATTTTGGTCAATTTCACGATCATAGGATTTTTAAAATAATAAATTTCATTATTTCAGGTATTTAAATCTGAAATTTTATGATGTTGTAATTGTAGAGGTCCTGACCCAAAAAGGGGTGGGGGGTTGCAAGGTTATTGTAGGGGGGATTGTGGTACTGATGCCCTTACTTCTGCGCTGCTGCTGGCGGTGGCGCTGCCTTCAGAGCTGGGTAGCTGGAGAGCAGCGGCTTCTGGCTGGGAGTCCAGTTCTGAAGGCAGAGCCACCGCCAGCAACAGCACAGAGGTAAGGATAGCATGGTATGGTATTGCCACCCTTCTTTGTGCTGCTGCTGGCAGGGCACTGCCTTCAAAGCTGGGCGTCCGGCCAACAGCCACTGCTCTCCAGCCACTCAGCTCTGAAGGCAGCGCAGAAGTAAGGGTGGCAGTACTATGAGTCCCCTAAAATAATCTTGTGACACCCCCCCCCTCCCCCGCAGCTCCCTTTTGGGTCAGGACCCCCAATTTGAGAAAAGCTCGTCTCCCCTGTGAAATCTGTATACTATAGGGTAAAAGCACACAAAAGATCAGATTTCACAGGGGGAGACCAGATTTCACGGTCCATGACAATTTTTTTCGTAGCCATAAATTTGGTAGGGCCCTAAGCATCAGTAAAGGGGCTTTGCAGAAGAGCACTGCTATATCTATGGTCCTGCAAACCACTTGAGTAGTTACTCGGAGAACTATGCAGTTGGGGAGTTGACTATTGAAATTCAACTGTCAAGGCTCTATGACTGATCAAATTTGCACCCTTACTGTTCTGATAACTGTATAAAATTTGGCTTAATATTCTATTTTAATGTGGTGAGTTTTAATAGAAACTCTTTTGTTGGGAGTTTGGGTATGGGATATTCTTCTCTTTATTCTTTTCACTGGGGATGTTCATTTTTTAAAACATAGTTTCCATATTTTCTAATGAGACGTCAGGAAAAGTGCTTTGCTTTGGTTTTGAGCCCACTGAAGAATTACCATCTTGATACACCACTCCTTGTCAGTTTACAACATGCTGATTCTGGTTGCATCTGAATTGAGGAAGGAGAACTAATTAATATTTGTAAAGCACCATACAGAGCTTCAAAGTCCACTAGGCACCTGCACTTGAGTGTAATCCTATTTTAAGAAACTATTCACTTGCATGACTGATTGCAGGATCCAGGCCTTCGTGTGTTTATGTACTGTGATACATAGAAAAGCTAAGTACTATTTTTAATCACTGTTCTTTTGCCCTGTTAAGATTAGGGTTGTTGGGTTTTTTCTTCAAAACCCTAGTGTTTTTTAATGTAATAATTTGACAAATATCGCATCAGCATTTTTCTACTAAGGTGATAGTTCCATTAGAAATTCAATAAACTGATATGCCAGCACATTAGAATATAGGTATCCCTTTTTCTGTAGCTAGATATACATCTTATCCAAGACCAATTTGAACCTTGGGCTTTAGTGCTCTTGCTACTGCTAACAACTTTCTTTAGCCACATTTTTTAGGAAACCCTTCTGCCTTACATGACTGTGTCAGTGGCATAGAAGCCACAATGAGTTGATCTGCTCTCCCTGCACAACAGGGGAAGGGAAGCAATTAGATTTAATTGTCTTCCAGCAAAATGCCAAGAAAGCACCACAACACAGTCTGGAAACCATGAGTCACTTATACACAGTATTCACATTTTGAGCTCATCTCTAATACCAGGGTAGTATGGAGGTTCTCTGTGCTATCAAGGGAAGTTTATTTTATAACCAAAACTATTTTGTAAAGTTTTTACTTGCAGTCTCTTAGCATTGTTAAAATGTTTTCTCCAAATCACATGATTGTTCCTGTTGTATTTTATTTTTCTATAAACTGCTGGGAACTGGGATTGATTTTGACTGGAATGTATAACTGCATGTTACTAGCAAAACTGTAATCCTAGAAAGTAAGAATGCATTTGACAATGAATGGACTGTCCTTGCCATTTTGATTCAGATTCCTTTTAAGGCACTTCAATTAGCATTTATCATCTACAAATAATTACTTTATACAGATCTGTTTATTTTTATATTTTTATCTGCATGCTTTTTGATTTAACAGTAATGTAACCACAATCTTTTTTAAAACAAGCTGTATAGTTTTTTTATATTTTGTTTTTAAATAAAAATAAATAAAGTGTTTGGTTTGCTACAGAAAATGTACCTTTTGTATAATGGAATTGCAGTTTTAAGAAGTCATTTCAAAATGGAAAGAATATTTTTACCAAGTGTATAATTGTATACTGTTATATTGAGTATTTCACCTTCCTCAGTGAAAGTGTGGGGAAGTAACTAATTAATAATTGGAAAAACTTGTGAGAGTGGGGAAGATACCCTAGAACCTTCCAGAGAGGGAAGCTATTTGATAGAATAAGTTAATTGTAAGCAGAGGCTTCACGTACTGGAAACTGGGCTCTGATCTTCGTGTTTCTACTCTGAAAAGTGACTTTGTGAGAATGGCATCATGGAATCCCATATTTATTGTGTCTTGAGGATTTCTGTGTCAGATGTGCTGTGTGCACAAGTAGAAATTTTTTTCTAACTACCAGCCTTGAAATCTCAACCTGGGCTCTAAGAGCCAAAGCTTAGTTGAAATGCAGTATGAAGAGAACCATCATAATGGTTCTGTGAACCAGATTTAGTTCATGCGGAGCCCTTGGTGCCTTTCATGGACTTCCATAGGTGTAACACTGATTTGGAACTTAATAAGCAATTTTGTAGATACACGAGATGGAATAGAATCAGCAGCTCAGTCAGTCTTGGCTGTGTTGGCTCTGCAGGGTTAATAAGAATAAAAAGCAGCAAAATTTTATCTCTAAAATAGCTGATGTGACTATTCAGAGTAAAACTGAAAAGTGATTTTCTGGGCCACGTTTTATAACTTTGTCTTTTGTTTGCCTGTTCTTGCATTTCTGGAGACCTCCTGGTTAGTTAAATGGCCAGAAGGTTAGTGTACTGTGGCTGGCTGGAGTGGAGCGGAGTGGAGCTGTGTCCATAGCTTCTTTAGTCCCACGGAATCACACCCGTGAGTCTAATATTAAACAGAACTGCTGATCCAAACAAACCAGGAGATGCACAACCGTTTGCTCAGAGCAATATAAAGTGAATGGGGCTTCTTGTCAATCCAGACCAAACCATTTTCTCTTACCTGTGTGCAGAGCATGGTCCAGTATCTTGGCTAAACATGTGATAGTTTGTCAATAATTCAGTTTAAACTAAAGACAATATCATTACAAGAAATATGCACACCAGTAAGCAAACGTGCCGCTTCTGAGGAGCTTGGTTAGAAGCTAGCCATCACACCTCTGAGGAATATAGGAGTGAGAGCAAACACCTGTACAAAGAAGCAACTAGGTCAGAGTGACACCACTTGGTACCTTTTTAACTGCTTTTCAGGGTTGATACTTGCACACAGCCTTATAACATGTCTGATAGTCCCTCTTTTTCACACCTTTACTATTGCAAAACACACACATGTTGATCAGCTGCATGGAAACCATGAAGCTAGGGGGTCTCTGACATAAAGTACAAATGAGAAATGTTATATATTAAACATGGCATTTTTGGCTGACTCCTGAAACTGGGGACTGTCTATGTATAATCTCCCATTTCCAGTCCCATTCACATAGGAGTGACACTGGCTTAATTGCCTTTTCGCTGATAATGTTTACTAGTGCAACTTCCTTGTGTACTTATGCAGCGAATCTGCAACTTGTCGAGAGGAATTCTCTCAAATCCCATTGATTTGCAAAGATCAAATATTTCATAGTTTTCCTTGTCTCTTCCCCTCAAGTGGTGGTGTCCTTTTACAAAACTCCTCCTTTCCTGGAACCCCCCACATTTGTTTGTATCCCATCCTTTGATTTCTTCCCATTGGTATTTTTTCTTCTGAATAAATGGAACATGACAGAAATATTGGTTCCTTCAGTAACTTTTTTTTCCCAGCCACACAGCTTATTCAGTTTCCTCCTAGTTTGGTATGCATGGTAGGAAGTTTCTTGTGATGCAGACAAGGTAAAAGTGGATCAGCAAGTAGAATGTTTATAGCAAAGTGAATCAGGTTCTGTTTGCTATATATATTACACTTGCATCAGATAAGAATGTGGCAGTTACAGGCTCCAAAGCACATTTGCAAACCCCTCACATAGTGTATGGCTCACAGTAAAGCAGACCAGTCTCTTAGATACTTAACTGTTACAGAGACTGACATCTGTCATTTTGACGACTTTTCTGTAAATTTGATTTTAGTTTACTGATTAGTATGGGGCTTCTATTTTCTGCCCTCAGTCATAGAGTAGGAACTCAGAAAAGACCTCAGGGAATAGTTGTAAAACATGATTTTCCTGAAGACCTACATGTTGCTGTGTTTCTTTCTTGCCTTTCAGTGGCTCGGTGGTGACTCTTCAGTTGATTGGTGTGGTGTTCCTGTGATTAATTCTCTCTCAGCCTCTCTCTCGGTTACCTGGGTTTTTGACTCAGATGGGGAAAGTCTATGTGGGGCAAGTCACTTAATAGCAGAAAACATCAACCACTCTCTCTTTCTCCTTTGTGCAAAGTAACGTCAAAGGGGCTGGTTAAGATGGCTTTGTATATTTAAGTCAAAATCTACTCTTTTAAACAAGTTTGCAAGCAGATTAACCATAATCATTTTTCAATTTTAGTCCAGTGGAAAATGCACTGGACTGGGATCCAGTTTTCAGCTCTACCATGTACAGTTTCAAGAGAGACGTTAAACCTCCCATGTTTTAGATTCCCCATCTGTAAAATGGGAATGATGATACTTGGCCCCATTTGTAAAACGGTTGGAGAGCCTCGGAGGAAAAGTGCAAAGGATTGTTTATTTTTTGTTCCATCCACTTCTGTATGGATGTTTAGCACATGAGCTTTAATGCATGTAATTTACTGAGGTTTTATTGGCTCTTTGAAATGTCTTCTTCTGGGTCAAGGCCTAGTTAAGTAATTATTCGTACCAAGTTAGACTGGCAAAGTGTCAGATTTGTACAGTAGTCCTCAAATGACTAGTGGCCCCAACCAATGGTGTTGATGCTTCATCTCCCAATACTGTAATGAGGATCTCTGCTACCCACCTTCCATTTACTCTTGGACATGTTCTGACCTGCAGCTGAGCTTGGGCTGTTCCTAGTGGTCACGAAAACAGCCTGAACCATGGAAAATGTGAACAGTTGAATGAGAGTCTGTCAATACACTTGAGGTCTTGCTCTGGTAAAATGAGATCGCTTCCTGAAAAGCGTAGGGAATCCCTGTAATGATAGACCCTGGTGGCTGCAGGGACCTCCAGGAATTCTTTAATTGTGCTGTATTTACCTTATACCACAGGGAAACTCATAATGAGAGACACATATGAAGGAAGCATGATATACATAGGAAGGGGGTCTGAATACTTACTAGATCATCTTACATTTTGCTACAAAATGGTTTGACTTTGTATTGGCCTTGCAAAATTATGAAAATGTCATAGATTCCAAGGCCGGAAGGTACAAAAGTGATTATCTAGTCTGGCTTCAATTTACCAGCCTAAGTACAAATTCTACCATATTTGCCTGTCCCCTCCCATGAGGATTCACGGTGGTGAAAATAGGAATACTTGACTTACCGATTTAAAAAAAAAAAAAAAAAAAAACCACCTGGGGCATGAATGGGCCACTAGAATTTTGCCAAGGCTGTTTTAAACCCATGTTCAGGGGTAGTGCTTGAGTCTTAACCCCACACCACTGGGCGTGCCAAATAATGATGAAGTAGAACACGTTCAAGCAAGGGAATTGATTCAGGTGTTTGGCTGGAATTCTCCAGGGGAGGAAATTTAAGCCAGATGGTCAATATTGTGCCTTTCATTTTTGTTGATTTAATAAACTCTGAAGTAAGCTGCAAAGGAAGTCTTGGGAAGCTCTAATATATAACAAATTTTCACCAATGGAGAGAGGCTGACTGGTAGTGAAAGCTGCTGAAAGTCCCAGACAGTTTTGTTTTAGGGTGGAGAAGAAAGTTTCTTCTGTTTGACTCCCAGTATGACCTCTGATAGAAAGCGGTGAGTTTAAGCCCTCTTCTTGTTTAAACAGCAAGAGGCCCTTGGATGCAAACTCTTAACAATTCTCCAGTGTGAGAGGAAGGATGGCTTTCTGTGTTGCATCTGTTCTATCATGGCTGCTGTCTATTTATTTTCTCTTCTCCATCACTGACATTGTAATGTTCAAATAAGTGCTCTTGAGCTAACTAATGAGCTGTGAAAACACTTGCTTCACAGCCAGCTCTCTGCAGCCCTGTCAGGTTGTATCTCCAATAGGCTATTTGAAAGATTTTTCTATCATTCCAGCTCCACCAATGGTAGCAATGGAAGTATTTTCAGTAGACCACTGGCATTTTTACCACCGTTATCTAACACTGGTCAGCATGGGTATAGAAGACACCATGACACAAATTCTGGCAGCTCCCTGAGTCCTATCCACACCAACTCCCACTTTGGTTACCACCGGTGGCACTGCACTGGTGAGAGATTTCCAAGAAACTCTAATATAGGCAAGGGCTAACCAATTCTTATAGTCTGTCACTTTGGTGTCCCAAAGGCCTGTGGCCGAAGAATTAGTGTTGGTCAAAGTCTTGAAGAAATTTCTTTGTAAATCATTGTAGTTGATGTTTTGAAAGTTCTGATCCTTCCTGGTTTTGTGAAGGAACAAAGATGTAGCCAAGGAAACTGAATTTCTTTCCTCAGGAATCTGTAGTAAGTTCCAAAGGTAAAATCAGGGAAAAGCTGCCTGTTTTTGTGTCTGAAAATGTGTTCTTCGTGAGTGCTTCAGAGAGAGCAGTTTGCAGTGAGCACCAAAACTTCGCTACTCTTCCTGTGATTTAAGTGTTGTACTTGTAACTGAGATCAGTAATATTAGTTGCTCCCATATTTGTGTCAGTGATTCCTGGAAGAGCAGCACGTGGATGCTAACCCTTTTATTATCCCTTCTTCCTTTCTCCACAGAAATGGCACCAAAATTGAAGAAGAAAGGGCACTCTGGGAGAGAGCAAAAAAAGGTGAGTTTTGGAGAAGCCTCCCTCCTGGAGCCATGAGAGAATTCCTATGAATTAGCGTCCTCAGTATACATTGACCGCCGAATCATCAGAGAGGTTGGGCTGGGCCGGGCACACAGGCTGTTAAAACAATACTCTTATTTAGATCTCCCTTTTAGATCAGGAGCTTATAGTCAACCACAGGCTCAGTCCCTCCATTATTGATGTCTGGAATTGTTCTGAGCTGCCTCCCTGCATACCAGATGACACAAGGCTGGAAACTTAAATGAGGTGGTGTTCTGCTGATCTCATGAGTTTTTGTCTTCCCTAGCATCACCACCACCACCATCAGCAGGTGCAGCAGCAGCAGATGCAACCACTGCCTCCACAGCCTGTCCCTCAACAAGCACCGCCTCCGATGAAGTCTTCTCCCCCTCCTTTCGTACCTGCACAGGTCCCCATCATGGAGCATCCGCTCCCAGGGAACATGTTTGACACTATCACACATTTCACCCAGCCCATCATGCATCTTCCTCAGCCAGAGATGCCACCCCATCTCCCCCAGCAACCTGAGCATAGCACTCCTCCTCACTTGAACCAACATGCGGTAGTCTCTCCTCCAGGTAAGCACTTAATGGGCAATGCTGTGTGTCTAAAGCTGTAGCCCTTTCTTCTTCTTGGAGTAGATGCAGCCATGTATTCCATGTAGGTGTGTGTCTCCCCAGCACACCAGAACAGGAGAAATTTGCCCAGCAGTACCTGTAGAGGGGTGGCACTCGCACCTTGTGGTTATAGTCCTGGCTACATGAGGCAGTGCTGTCCTGACCCTTCCTCAGTTCCTTCTTACCGCCCATGACTGGAGTCGGAGCTTTGTGTGGTCTCAACCTCTCAACTAATTTAGTTTTTTCTCTTGTATATAGTTAGTAGTACTCTTAATGTTAGAGTAGTTTGTGTTACCAGTCTGTTTCCGCAGTGATGCCCTCCTGGGGTTTAAACATTGTCTTTCATGTGGGGAAGCGATCCCCGGTAGCAAGGCCCATGTCAAGAAGCATTGCGCAATCTGCCGATCAGTTTTTAAGAAACTGACTCAAGTGGCTCGGGACCTTCGCCTAAAGAAGCGCCTGCTCGAACAGGCCATGCGGCCTGCTTTGGTTCCAAGGCCCTCAGAGGGTCAGAGGTTGCCCTTGGGCTCCAACAGCACTGCCACTTCACATTCTGGAGCAGGTACTTCAATAGGGGCTCTTCCCTGTTGACTGTGCCGAGGAGACGGTCTCATAAGACCAATCATAGAATATCAGGGTTGGAAGGGACCTCAGGAGGTCATCTAGTCCAACCCCCTGCTCAAAGCAGGACCTAATGCCCAACTAAATCATCCCAGCCAAGGCTTTGTCAAGCCTGACCTTAAAATCCTCTAAGGAAGGAGATTCCACCACCTCCTTAGGTAACCCGTTCCAGAGCTGCTTCACCCTCCTAGTGAAAAAGTTTTTCCTAAGATCCAACCTAAGCCTCCCCCACTGTAACTTGAGACCATTACTCCTTGTTCTGTCATCTGGTACCACTGAGAACAGTCTAGATCCATCTCTTTGGAACCCCCTTTCAGGTAGTTGAAAGCAGCTATCAAATCCCTCCTCATTCTTCTCTTCTGCAGACTAAATAATCCCAGCTCTCTCAGCCTCTCCTCATAAAGCATGTGCTCCAGCCCCCTAATCATTTTTGTTGCCCTCCGCTGGATTCTTTCCAGTTTTTCCACATCCTCCTTGTTGTGTGGGGCCCAAAACGACATAGTACTCCAGATGAGGCCTCACTAATGCCGAATAGAGGGGAATGATCACGTCCCTCGATCTGGTGGCAATGCTCCTACTTATACAGCCCAAAATGCCGTTAGCCTTCTTGGCAACAAGGGCACACTGTTGACTCATATACAGCTTCTCATCCACCGTAACCCCTAGGTCCTTTTCTGCAGAACTGCTGCCTAGCCACTCTGTCCCTAGTCTGTAGCAGTGCATGGGATTGTTCTTTACTAAGTGCAGGACTCTGCACTTGTCCTTGTTGAACCTCATCAGATTTCTTTTGGCCCAATCCTCTAATTTGACTAGGTCCTTCAGTATCCTATCCCTACCCTCCAGCGTATCTACCACTCCTCCCAATTTAGTGTCATCTGCAAACTTGCTGAGGGTGCAATCCACACCATCCTCCAGATCATTAATGAAGATATTGAACAAAACCGGCCCCAGGACCGACCCTTGGGGCACTCTGCTTGATACCAGCTGCCAACTAGACATGGAGCCATTGATCACTACCCGTTGAGTCCGACGATCTAGCCAGCTTTCTATCCACCTAATAGTCCATTCATCCAGCCCATACTTCTTTAACTTGCTGGCAAGAATACTGTTGGAGACAGTGTCAAAAGATTTGCTAAAGTCAAGGAATAACATGTTCACTGCTTTCCCCTAATCCACAGAGCCAGTTATCTCTTCATAGAAGGCAATTAGGTTTGTCAGGCATGACTTGCCCTTGGTGAATCCATGCTGACTGTTCCTGATCACTTTCCTCTCCTTGAAGTGCTTCAAAATTGATTCCTTGAGGACCTGCTCCATGATTTTTCCAGGGACTAAGGTAAGGCTGACTGGCCTGTAGTTCCCCGGATCCTCCTCCTTCCCTTTTTTTAAAGATGGGCACTACATTAGCTTTTTTCCAGTCATTCGGGACCTCCCCCGATTGCCATGAGTTTTCAAAGATAATGGCCAATGGCTCTGCAATCACATCTGCCAATAGGGACTGCTCCAGGTTTTGTGGTGACTCTTCCACCTCCCCCAGGAAAAGCATGGAACAGCATGGAGCTGGTGCTTCTAACCGTTCCCCGGTACCTAGTAGGGAGGTGAGAAACCCTTTACCGTTGACTTTGGTTCCAGCCTCTGGACATCCATTGAGTCTGGTACTGATGAGGGAGATGCCAGTACCGACTGTTTCTGCGTCGGCAGCATACCAATTAGCTACAGACCTCCTTCTGCCTTTCAGTCCTGACCTCTCCTTTGGTCCAGGACTTTGCCAAGTCTCTGTCAACTGTAGCCCCTTCTATTGAACAAGCTACTGAATCCTTGGGTCTGTTGACACTGCGCCCCAATGTTCCCCTTCCACAAATTGTGGAAATAGGGCTGGTACTCTGATTGGTACGTGGGACCCCGGTACCAGGAACCTCCTCGGCACTGCTGCAGTCGGCACAGCAGATGTTTCCATGGTGGCTTTCACCACTCTTGACGGTGCCATCAGACACTCTGGTACCACTGTTCACTTCGGGACTGACACTGCTTCAAGCACTGGCATGCTTGGTACCAATGGTATTGCTTCCATTGGCAGCTCTGTTTCCTGCCTCATTCTGGACAGTAGACGAGTCAAACATCTACTTGCTCCCTCTGGTTTGGCACTGCCCTTATCTCCGGAATCCTGAGGCTCCTTTGAGTCAGGGTTGTCATCCTCCCACTCTCCATTGCCCGACCAGCATTGAGGGCCACTGATGGACTGTTACATGTAACCGGATTGGCGCACATCTCATGCTCAGGACGGAGGTCCCTGGCCCTGCACCTGTTGGCCACCAGTGCCTTATCCATGTCAGTGGAATCCGTGGGACACTCCTCGGTCGCAGAGGTCCTACTCTTCATCTTGCTCAAAGGCAAGATTGCTGGCCAGTCTGTGGTGGTGACCCTCGATCCACTGCAGGCCAAGGCACTGGCAGTCCTCCCTGTGGCGCGTCCAGAGTTGTTCCATCTGGGTCCGTCATCCCTGGAACAAGATCCGGCTTTGGCTCAGTTAAGGGCCTCATCTTCATCTCCAGATGATGCTGTGCTGCATGGCTCATCTTCCCCTTTGGTACTGGATTTTAAGGTGTACCAAGTCCTTTTGCAGTATGTAGCTGCTTTTCTTGGTATCCAAGCAGAGTTTGTTTTTTGTTTTTTGTTGTTGTTTTTAAGAGAACCCCCCACAAATTGATGGACATTTTACAGCTCTGTGCCCCTGGGAGAGTCACCCTCTCTATCAGCAGTGTGCTCCTTGAACTGGCTAAGGCCCTCTGGAGCACTCTGGCTTTGACACCACCTATAGCTAAGCACATAGAAAAGCACTATTTCATTCCCATGCTGGGATTTGAGGGGTTTAACTCCCATCTGGCCCCAAATTCAGTAGTTGTAACTGCAGTGAACAACAGAGCCCAGCAGGGCAGGTTTAAGTTCACCCCTAAAGATTAGGGATTCTAAACGATTGGACTTCATGGGCAGGAAGATTTACACCACCTTTTCCTTACAGATGTGAATTGCCAATCAGCAAGCCTTGCTGTCCAAGTACAGTTTTGTTAACTGGACAGCTATGTCAGGAGGAATTTTCTGGTATTTGTCACTGAGGGCTGCTTGGTGGCTAAGATGCCTTTTGTAATCCACACTCGATATCATGAACACCTCGGCCAGGGTGGGTGGCCTATGTGGTCACCATGAGATGGGGTTCCTGGCTTTCTTTGGCCTTCGACAGCTGAACACTGTTCTCAGACAAAACTGAGGAGACGCTGCGGTCCTTTAAGAATTCCAGGACTACCCTGCAGTCCTTCAGGCTGCAGAGGCGCCACTGTGGCATCCAGCGGCAGCAGTATTGTCTGCAGTGCACATTTGGCCAGCCTTTCCCTCCTCTGAGGCCTGGTCTACATTGGGGGGGATCGGTCTAAGTTACGCAACTTCAGTTACATGAATAACATAGCTGAAGTCAACGTACTTACATCTACTTACATTGTCTTCACTGCGGTAGGTCGACTGCTGATGCTCCCCCGTCGACTCCGCCTACGCTTCTCGCTCTGGTGGAGTACCGGAGTCGACGGGAGAGCGCTCGGCGGTCGATTTATCGCATCTTCACTAGACGCGATAAATCGACCCCCTCTGGATCGATCTCTCCGGAGGTAAGTGTAGACATGCCCTGAGGCACAGGATTACACCAGAAAGAGGGATAGATCCCACAGGAGGAAGCTGTTGGGCTTGGGGTTTGGCCAGTCCCCACACCTTTCCCTGGTGCCTTTCCAAGTGCCCATTTGACTCCTTGCTCCAGAGCACTGTCCTAGTCATTGCTCCTTCCTCCTCATCTCCCTCTTTTGGGGACAGGCTGGCCCTCTTTCACAGTGATTGGGGTTCAATCACTACTGACAGCGGGGTCCTAAGTACCGTCAGATTGGGTTATGCCATCCAGTTCCTCTCTACACCACCTCCCAACCCTCCCTCCCTGTCCCTCTTCAGGGACCCCTCTCATGAGATACTGCTCCTCGAGGAGGTCTACTCTCTGCTGCCTTTGGGAGCAGTGGAGAAGGTTCCACTGGAACACGGGGCACAGCTTCTGCTTTGGATACCAGGAAGTACTGGGAGTAGGAGTAAGGCCTCAACAAATACATCAGGTACATGGGGTTCTGAATGGTCACTCTATAGACTGTCTTCCCTGCATGCTCTGGAGCTTCAGGACACCTACTTTCACATGGCAATTATTTACTCCTGGGGAATTCTGTGCATCTACGGACATGCAGAATTCATGTGTCCCGCAGAATTTTTTTTCAGCAGAAATTACATTTTTGCCCCAGAAGTGCTGCAGTTCTGCCTTTCGCCCACCAGAGTCCACTGTGGCGCCAGAAGAACCAGCAGCATGAACGCAGCTGGCTGTTCTGGTGCCACAGCGGCCTCTGGTGGGCAGAAGGCAGAATTGCAGCACTTTTGGGGCAGAACGTATTTTCTGTGTTGGGGGAATTCTGTGCGTGCCTAGTGCTGCAGAATTCCCCCAGGAGTAGAAGTTCATCACAGCACCGTGCCCATGGAGCCAGGTTAGAACAGAGTGGGGCACATGGGGCTGCTGGGGGGTAACAGACATGGGTTCAGAATGGCTAGTGGGGGGGGCAGACTGGGGTGCGGGCTCAGGAGCTAGTGGGGTGACAGCATTGAGATGGGATGGGGGAGGGGGACTGCAGGGACACATGGGGATGGGGAAGGAGGCTGTAGAGACCCCTGGGGATGCGAGGTGCGGGGACAGGGGCAGATGTGCCTGACTGAATGGGAGAGGCTTGGGGTCAGCCAGGATCTGCATGGGGAAGGTTCCCCAACTCCCTTACAATCCCACCCCTCAGCCCCTCCCCCCCAAAAAACCTTTTCCACTAGGGCTGTCAAGCGCACCTGAACCCCTCTTGCACCCCAACTCCCTGCCCTGAGCCCCCTGCCGCACCCCTCCTGCACCCCAGCCCCCTGCCCAGAGCCCCTTCCTGCACTGTGCCCCCGCTCCTGCACCCCAACCCCCTTCCCTGAGCCCCGTCATACACCCCACACCCCTCCTCTGCCCCAACCCCTTGCCCTGAGTCCCTTCCTGCACACTGCACCCCGTCCCATACCCCGCACTCCCTTCCACAACCCAACCCCAGCCCTACATTCTTGGCCCTGCATGCAATTTCCCCACCCAGATGTGGCCCTCGGGCCAAAAAGTTTGCCCACCCCTGCCCTAAATAAATGCCAAAAGTCCACACTAATACCCGTGCAACAAATAGAGTTCATTGGAGTCTTCCTCAACTCTCTCGAGGCGATGACCTCTCTACCACAACAGCGATTCCTCACATTGACCAACCTGATTGCTACAGTACAAATCAGCCCACAAGTCCCCGCCAGAACATGCCTACATGGCTTCCAGAACACCACGGCAGATCCATTAAGCAGGAATTTCTCCCAGGACCACAAGTGGAAACTCAACACGCATGCTCTGGGACATCTTCAAACATTGGGGATTCCTGACAATAGACCTGTTCGCAGCCACACAAAACACCAAATGCCCACAGTTCTGCTCTGGGGGGAGGCTCAGTCGGCACTCTCTGGGCGATGCCTTCCTCATGAAGTGGAACACTCCTCTCCTTTATGCGTTTCCCCCAACCTCCCTTTTGGCCTTGGTGATCCACAAGATCAGGCAGGACAACTCCAGGGTAATTCTAATAGCCCCCACGTGGCCTTGCCAAACTTGGTATCCTTACCGTCTCAAATTATCAGTATGCCCACCATGGATGCTTCCGCTTCTGCCTCGTCTCCTATCTCAGGATGCAGGTCACGTTCTTCATCCAGATCCCCAAAGACTCCATCTCAAAGCGTGGCTACTCCATGGCTCAAGCAACCTGAAATAATGTGTTCCAATGAAGTACAAAACACAGTCACAGAACAACCAGCCACACCAACTGCCTCCACCAATGGAAACAATTTGAGGCATGTGCCAACAAAAATGAATTCCGGCTGTGTCAGCCTCTTTACCCTGAATATTGGACTATTGGAATATTGAGAAGTCAGGCCTCTCCATGAGCTCAGTTAAGTGCAGCTCTCCGCTATCACAGCGTTCCACAGCAAAGTAGATGAATTCTCCATATTTGCTCACCCACTCACCAAAAGATTCCTCAGAGGCCTCAGCAATTTCTATCCTGAAGTGAGAGAACCTACCCCACCATGGGACTCAACCTATCCTCCAAGTCCTAACTGGCCCTCCATTTGAACCCATGGCGACATGCTCTTTGTTACATCTTTTTATGAAAGTAGTGTTCCTCATTGCCATTACATCTGCCAGATGGGTGGGAGAATTGGGTTCTCTTTTGGCAGATCTGCCAGACAGTCTTTTTCAAAGATAAAGTTTTTGAGATCAAATCCTAAGTTTTTGCCCAAGATTGCCTCATCTTTTCACCTCAACCAGCCTATCTACCTTCTGACATTCTATCCTAAACCCCGCCAGGATAGACAACAATCCACACTATGTACCCTGGGTGTACACAGGGCAATTGCTTTCTACTTAGACAGAACAAAAGCATTCTGTAAGTCTCGGAAACGGTTTGTCTCAATCACTGAACGATCCAAAGGGAACGCCATATCTACACAGAGTCTCTCCAAATGGATTTCAGATTGCATAAAACTGTTACTCCCAATGTGGTCAACAACCCCCTACGGCAGTAGTGGGCCACAAACGGCCCATCAGGGTAATCCGCTGGCGGGCCACGAGATGGTTTGTTTACACTGACCATCCACAGGCACGGCCACCTGCAGCTCCCAATCGCCGCGGTTCACTGTTCCCGGCCAATGGGAGCTCCGGGAAGTGGCACAGGCCACAAGGACATGCTGACTGCTGCTTCCCGCAGCCACTGGGAGCTGCGGGCGGCTGTGCCTGTGGACGGGCAATGTAAACAAACTGTCGCACGGCCTGACAGCAGATAGCCCTGACGGGCCAAAGGTTGCCCACCACTGCCCTATGGGGATTCACACGCATTCCACCAGAGCCTTATCGACCTCTGTAGCGTTTCTTAACAGTGTCCCTGTTGCGGAAATCTGTAAGACCACAACCTAGGTGTCAGCCCATACATTTACTCAACATTACACTTTAGAACAACAGGCAACCTCCAATGCCCTGTTTGGACTCACTGTGCTTTCGTCTGCTACGACTTCAACTCCGAAGCCTTCCGAAGGGTACTGCTCTGAAATCACCCAGGGACATCACTTGAAGAGAAAGTTACTCCCTTGTGCAGTAACGTTGCAATAACTACTTCAGAGTTATTGCTAGGCTCTGCAGTAGAGAAGGAACTGAGGGGGAGTTTATCGCACAGCGCTAATTAACCACCTGAAGCAGCGCAAGACGGGGACTGTGCATGTGTGATCCTGCCAGGCACTGCTACCATAAATCTCTGATTATGAGTGCAGGGGTGCCCGAACACCTAGAGTGGTGCATCCATAGGGGGACACATCTCAAAGAACCTACATTACTGCACAAGATGAGTAACTTTCTCTTTTTTAGTGCAGAATTTGTAAATTTTTGGCACAGAATTCCCCCAGGAGTGCAATTATACCAAGTCACAGAAAATTCCTTCAGTTCATCATGGCAGAATGCCAGTTTCAGTACACGGTGCTTCATTTGGCCTCTCTTCTGCCCCCAGGGTTTTTACTAAATGCACAATTGTTCTGGCATATCTCAGGAAGAATGTAATTCACATCTTCCTGTATCTTAACAAGTAGTTACTATGGGGCAGATCCAGAGAGGAAGTTCTTGCTCATATCAGTACCACACTGCGGTTGCCTGACTGTCTGGGTCTCACCCTAAACACCAGAAAGTCAACCTTGGCTCCCACTCAGAATATTGAGTTACTTGGGGCCCTGTTATATTCCACGACATCAGGAGCATTTCTGCTGACTGACCGTTTTCAGATAATTCGCCATCTTTGCTTCAGTCTGAAATCTCAGCCTTCCATGACAGTTAGACCATGCCTGAGATTTGAGCCACGTGTCTGCTTGCACACAGGTGGTCCAGTTTGCAAAGTTATACCTCCATCCCCTTTAAATGTGGCTCAGGACAGTCTTGCATCCTACTCTTTATTCTCTAAACAGACTGGTTCATCTGCCTCCACTAGTCGTAGACTCTTTGTAGTGGTGGATGTGTCCACAGAATGTTTGCCAAGGCGTTCTCTTTGTCCATCCCTCGCCAACCAAGTCCGGTTGTTACCAAAGCCTCCCTGATGGATTGGAGGGTGCACCTGGGGTCATTGAAAGTACAGAGACTGTGATCGGCACAGGAAGCCTCACTCCATATCAACTTGCTGGAGCTTTGGGCCATCTAAAATGCATGTCACTCTTTTTGGCAACATATCAGAGACTCGGTGATTCGCATACTTACTGACAATATCACCGCGATGTGTTATGTAAACAAACAAGGGGGAGCATGCTCCAGATTGCTCTGCCTAGAGGCAATCAGGCTGTGGCAGTTCTGCATCGAGAAGAATGTTACTCCGATAGTCATTCACTTGCCTGGGGTTCAAAATAACTTTCAGACTATCTCAGCAAGTATTTTTCCCTAAGACACAAATGGTCCCTGAAAACAAGTGTCCTCTGGGTTATCTTCACAGCTTGGGGCATCCCAATGATCGACCTGTTCACTACAAGGGACAAGAGGAAATGTCGTCTGTTCTGCTCTCAACCGGGCCTCAGTCAAGCCTCCCTGTCCAAACTCACTGTGGTCCTGATCCTCCTCAGGTCATTCTCTAGCTCAAGGTGGCTCATGCCAAGATCATTCTTGGTGCCACATTGTGGCCAAGACAAAGCTGCTTCTCTGACTTTCTTATGCTGTCAATTCAGCCTCCCATGAGGCTTCCTCTCCATCACAACCTGCTAAATCAGAATCACGGACGCATCTTGCATCACGTGCTCAGCTCTCTGCATCTCACGGCATGGCTTCTGCATGCCTGAATGAGGAGGAAGAGCAGTGTTCAGTGGCTATCGAACAAGTGCTGCTCAACAGTAGAAAGTCCTCTACCAGAATGGCCTACTCAGCAAAATGTAAACCTTTTTTGGTATGGTCATTAGCTCGTGGAATCCAATCGAAACTGACTTCTCCCCACGACATCTAGGAGTACCTGCTACACCTTTAGACGTGGGGGCTTGCACTTAGTCCAGTGGTTCTCAACCCGTGGGCCACTCCTGCCCCAATCAGCACACAGTTGCAGCCCATGTGACATCCTCAGGGCCATACAGGTTATATATATTGTGATAGACCCAGACCAGTTGGGAACAGCAGAGTAGCAGAAGGGAGATATACTGGCCACTGGATAAGTAGTTTTCTGTTCCCTGAGTGACCAGAGCAGGGGCTGCTCCAGGCTAATAGACCACCTGACTCCAATTAACCTGCTAAGAGGTCAGGTGAGGCAGTTAAGCACCTGACTCTAATTAAGGCTCCTCTGATGCTATAAAAGGGCTCACTCCAGTCAAGCCAGGGGGAGCCAGGGAGCCAGAGGAGAGGAAGTGTGTTTGAGGAACTGGGAGCAAGAGGTGTGCAAGAAGCTGAGAGTGAGTAGGCATACTGCTGGAGGACTGAGAAGTACAAGCGTTATCAGACATCAGGAGGAAGGTCTGGTGGTGAGGACAAAGAAGGTGTTGGGAGGAGGCCACGGGGAAGTAGCCCAGGGAGTTGTAGGTGTCGTGCAACTGTACCAGGAGGCACTCTAAACAGCTGCAGTCCACAGGGCCCTGGGCTGGAACCCGGAGTAGAGGGCGGGCCCTGGTTTCCCCCCATACCTCCCAACTCCTGATCAAACACAGGAGGAATTGACCTGGACTATAGCTTCTACCAGAGGGGAAGGTCTCTGGACTGTTTCCTGACCCACAGGGTGAATCTGTGAAGCGAGCAAATCCACCAATAAGTGCAGGACCCACCAAGGTAGAGGAGGAACTTTGGGCTGGTCCACACTGGGGCGGGGGATCGATCTAGGAAACGCAACTTCAGCTACGAGAATAGCGTAGCTGAAGTCGACGTTTCCTAGATCGAACTAAGTTTACTTACTGCGGGTCCACGCGGCGCAGGCAAGCTCCCCCTTCGACAGCGCTTCCTCCTCTCGGTGAGCAGGAGTTCCGCAGTCGACGGGGGAGCGCTTCTGGGATCGATTTATCACGTCCAGATGGGACACGATAAATCAATCCCAGAAGATCGATCTCTACCCGCTGAATCGGGCGGGTAGTGTGGACCTAGCCTTTATCACAAAAAAAATATATATATATATATATTGTGTGGGTGCAGCCCACATAACACACACAGACCTGCATATGTGGCCCACAATGGTAAATAGGTTGAAGACCACTGGCTTAGTCCATTGAAAGCGCATCTGGCAGCAATACCGGCACTTCATCCCCCTGTTCAGGGAAAATCAGTCTTCTCCAGTGCCATGGTAATGAGATTCTTATGAGGGCTTCTTTGTCTATATCTTCCATTATGAGAGTCGGTTCCCTTGTCGGACCTAAACACAGTCCTGGCAACTCTGATGGGTCATCCATTGTAGCCCCTATTATCTTGTCCCTTTTTGCTCTTGTGTCAGAAAACCGCTTTCCTGTTAGCAATAAGATCAGCAAGGAGACTGTGAGAGTTGCAAGCTCCAATGGCAGAACCTCCTTGTATACAGTCCTCCAAAGACAAGGTAACTTTACAACCACACCCCACGTTTTTGTCTAAAGTGGTTTCTGTTTCATTGGAACCAGGTGATGTATTTACTGGAGTTTTTTACTAAACCGCATTCATCTCTGGAGGACCTGCATTTCCATATCTTAGATGTCAGGCAATATCTAGCCTTTTTATCTGGACAGAACTAAACTGGTTTGTGCCTCACTTCATTTGTTTGTGCCATATGCAGATTGCATGAAGGGTCAACTGGTCTCGTCACAGATCTCCAAATGGGTAACATCCTGCATTGACAGCACATGAAATAGCCTTGGCTACACTCCTCAGTGCGTGTAAGCTCATTGTACAAGGACGCAAGCATTGTCCAGAGTGTTCCTTAGTAATCTTTCCATATTGGACATTTCCAGGGCTGCTACGTGATCATTGATACATACATTCACGAACCATTACGCCATCACCACATCTTCCAGGGCAGAAGCAAGCTTTGGTAGAGCTGCCCTGCAATCCTTGTTTAGGTAGACTCTGAGCCCCACCTCCAGGGGGGTGGTACTCCTTGTAATTCACCTAAGTGGAAAATAGAATACACAGCTGCATCTACTTGAAGAAGAAGAAATGGTTACTTACTGTACTTGTGGTTTTTCAAGATGTGATGCAGGTGTGTATTCTACGACCCACTGTCTGTCCACTTTGCGTCAGTCTCTCATGTCTGGGCATTCAATGAGGGATGGTTGGGGTGGTGCTGCCTCATATAGCCATGAGGCATGAGCACTGCCCCTCTACGGGTACTGCTAGGCAAATTTCTCCATCTCCAGTGCTCTGAGCACACATACACACCTAAGTGGAATACGCATCTGCGTCACATCTCAAAGAAACATGGTTACAGTAAGTCATTGTTTTTTCTACAGCCCTGGGTTCCCTAGTTGGCACCACATGGTCCCAGGCTGTGCAAGTCTGGGGATAACTTGATGTGTTAGAGAAGGACGTATGGTCACGTGATTAAGAAACGGGGTTAGATGCCATGGGATCTTATTTATATTCCACGGGTATTCTGTGTGATATAATGGCACATCTTTTCCTCTGTTTGGCATGGGCGGTCTAATAAGCAGAACAACTTGTGCAGTTTTGCTGTGGGGAGTTGTGCTCTCTTTCTTCTGTTGTATGTGATGCCATGTATTCCTGCTCTTCTTCCCCAGCTTTGCACAACGCTCTGCCTCAGCAGCCATCGAGACCCAGTAATCGAGCCGCAGCACTACCCCCTAAGCCTTCGCGTCCTCCAGCAGCGTCACCAGCCATAAGCCAGCAGCCCATGCTCCCCCAGCCGCCTTTGCCTCAGCCTCCCCAGGTCCTCCTGGAGGATGAGGAGCCTCCCACGCCTCATCACAGCCTGCCTCTGAGCACCAGCCAGATGCAGCTCTACCTTCAACAGCTGCAGAAAGTGCAGCCGCAGACTCCTCTCCTCCCTTCAGTGAAGGTCCAGTCGCAGCCTCAGCCCCCCCTTCAGCCTCCTGCTCATCCCTCAGTGCAACAGCAGCAGCAGCAGAGGCCGATGCACATGCAGCCCATGCAGTTCCCTCCTCATATCCCTCCGCCTCAGCCAGCTCCACAGCAGCATCCACTCCCGCAGCCAGCTAAACCTCAGCAAGTCATCCAGCACCACCCGTCACCACGGCACCATAAGCCCGACCCCTACTCAACGGGTGAGTGCTGAAATTTCCCCTCGGAGTTCTTAACATCAGGGCAGCTAAAATTCGTAACAAATTAAGGGCGGTGGATGCCTGGTTGGAATATGATTGTTCCACAATCTTCTGAGCTTTGCGAATACTGGTGGTGAGTTGGCATCGGGCTTAGAGCACAGACAGGTCATCAATTAACGTACTTAGTCTCGGAGGAATTCCTTGATAACTTGATAGCCTATTGAGGACTCTAAGCTTTTCTCCTGGGAGCTTAAATCCCAATCCATGGGGGAACCAACTGTTGTAGGGCTCAAAGTTAGGAAACAGATTCTAATTGGCAGTGCTGTGCCCTGTTAAGATTCATCCCGTCCCATTTCAGCCCAGAAGTCTAGCTGTCCTGAAATCAGGGTACAGTTGGCGAGCTCCATCTAGAAAAGGGGCTTGTTTGCTCCCTTTGGCAGGACATTTGGTTTGTGATATCATAGTAATAGCATAAATCACCACCTCCCCAGGAGCAGATCAGGCTTCCTGATTCTGTTTGGATTTAAAGTTCTCGTGCTGTTGGCAGGCGTGTTGTGACGTTCCCCATGAAAGGATTGAAAGTGCATGACTGCCAGCGTAGTATCCGGTAAAAGGAGATAAACTGAAGTTCAGGAGGACGGCTGTTAAGTATTGTTTACTAGCCAAGCACTTTAAGTTGTCCCCTTGAGTAGTTTATTAGAAGTTAAAATACAAATAGTTAGAATCTGGTGACCGTCAAACTCTGGGAAGAGCCAGCATCTCCAGAATGGCCAAGCTAGCAGTACAACACTAAACATAGACATGTATGCTAGCCCCCAGCACGTGAGCAGATGGCAAGCACCCTTCCCAAAGTGCTTTCCCTGCCTTAATGACAGCCCTTCAGGAGTATGCTCCAGTGGAGGCACAGCTGAAAAGGACATAAAGTGCCTATGACTGCGTGAGTGGTTCTACCCAGCTTGGGCGAGTGGAAGTCTCAAGCGAAGTGCTCAGACTGGTCCCTGAGACATAGACAGGGCCTTGTCCCTCCTAGCTATGGGCATGTTTTAAACCCTTGTAAGATTATTTGAGCTGATAATGGTGTAGCCTAGTCTCCCTCATAGTGCCCTTGATCAAGAATATTTTCTCTACAATCTCTAACAAGCTTTGTTATAGGATAATAGTGCACAGAAAGAAGGGTATTCATTTTTTGTGTGAAGGACAAATCTATTTTTCTCTGTCTTAAATATTTAGCATGAATTCTTTTTGCTTCTCCTTACCTTTGTGTTGTTTTAGATATGTTATGTAATGACCCCTGGCTGTTGGGTGGAGTGCTATTTTTTCCTCCTATGCTAAACATTGAACTGTGTGTAGGAGAAATAAGAGGAATGTGTCAGTGGCCTTCAGCCATCATACTTTGGGCTGTGACCTTCTCAGATGTCAATGGGTTGAGCAGGATTTCGATGGGAGAGGAGAGGCCTCCAAGAAAAACCCAGGCATTGCAAAAAGTGTTACAGGTCATTTAGCGATTCAGGAGGTGGTTCTCTTTAGCACCAGGCTGGTGCCCCCAGCAGGGTGCTGCTGGAGTCCTGTCTTTCCAATTAAATGTAAAACTGAGGCTCACTTTGGTTCATTAAAGATCTCTAGTTAGGGGTGTTTGTCCATGGTGCCTTGGTTAAATTCTAATTGGAATTACTACATCCTGCCTCTTTCAATGCCCCCACCCACCCTCTCTTCTCTCCCCCCCTCCACCTGTAGTTTCAAATGAATGCAGGATTCTTCCATTCCTGCCATAAATCATCATATAGGATTTCTGTGAGCTGTTACAAGCCAGGGAGATATAACAATAGAGGGCAGACAAGTGAAATTCAGTTGCCCCCCACCCATAAGACAATCTGCTGAGCACCTCTCTAGTGCCTTAGTGTGTTGGCTGAGTCCAACCAGAGCTTGAAAAAGGAAAGCTCACTTCCCTTATAAATTTCAGTGAACAGCAAATGAAATGGATGTCCCCAGGTGCTCCCTCAGTTCTCTGTGCCCTAAAGTGCATGTGTGATTCCTGAACAGAGGTCTTGAGAGAGACTGGGGGCATAGAAATGTAAGGGGAGAGTTTTAAAATAGTAAATGTTCAGTGATTCTCAAATGTTCAGTGATTCAGTGGAAGAAATTGCACAGGGGAGCTTACAAATTCTTTAAAATATGAATGTGTTTTGGATGGAGTTTTTCCATTCCTCAGAATGAAGTCCATAGGCTTCATGGCCAAATCCAAAGGGCAATCCAACAAAATCCTTTTCACTTGCCACTGCCCAGTCCCCTACAGCCCTTGTGCATTGTGAATGTGCCTGTGACAACCATGGCACTGGCCTGACACCGGACAGTAAGAAGGCTGGTGGGAGGTTCCCCCTATCTGAATACCACTCCATGCAAGTCTGGCAGGCTTATGGAGAACAATAAATAGATGCAATTAAGTGTATGGCTGTTTGTGTGCTGATCTGAGTGACAGAGTCCTAAAGTTGCTTCTAAATTAGTGCATGCTGTGTAGCAGTGCAGCCCATGTGACACCTGGAAGTACTGAGGGGTAGGACTAGACTACAGAAACTGCCAAACTGGTGTAGAGTCTCCCTATATTTGTAAGGTGTGCCTGGGTTAAACTCAACCTGCGTGCTGCTCGATCTGACTCAAGGACGAGTTCTCACCTTGGTTAATGTTTGGATAAGCGATAGTGATGACAGGTTAACTGACTGGTGCTGAATTGTTCCAGGTCACTTGAGGGAAGCGCCTTCCCCTCTCATGATGCATTCCCCACAGATGCCCCAGTTCCAGGGTCTGGGCCACCAGTCACCACCTCAGCAAAATATCCAGCCGAAAAAACAGGTAAAGGAAGGCATAGCCTGAATGTGGGGTCCCAAAGGGCCTGCTCTCAAAGCACAGGGTTCCCAACCTGTGTGGGTAGCTTGGGCACATGCTCACAATGGTGCACACTCCATGAGCATGCATTAGAGGCTAGGCCAGCCCCATTGTGGGACCCTCGTGGTGGATTGTTCAGGATGTTACTGGCTCTGTGGATGTGGGATGGACTTACATCAAGGAAGGTGTTTGGATAGTGACTGACCCATCTCAATGTGCTAACATGGCAGGAGCTGAGAGCACCCTCTGTCGTACAATCCCAGCCCATGGCGGCAAAGGAAGAGAAGATGCATTCACCAGTCATCCGAAACGAAACATTCAGCCCCACGTTGCGACAGGAACCTCCCAAGCACCCAGAGAGCATCAAACCCCCTGCACATATCCAGCAAAGTGAGTTGGAGCCCCTGTGCTGTTAGTGTTGAAATGTGTATTTTGGGTGTAACATGAGCTAGTCTGTTTCCCTTTGAAGGCTGAGATGGAGAAATGGACTGCTCATCATGGTGAAAGCCTGAGAGTCTACACCTCAGTCTATTGGCCTTCCCTCGACAGTGGGGAAGGAAGGGACAGGATCACTCCCTAAATGCTCTAGGAAACTCAGACACCCTGGCAGCCTGCAGGAATGGTCTTTTGCCCTTACTGTGGTGTGTGTGTGTGTGTGTTTCAGGAACAGAAATGAAACCAATGGAGGGTGGGCGGCCTGTAATCAGACCCCCTGAGCAGAATGTGCCGCCACCTGGAGTACAGGACAAAGACAGACAAAAACAGGAACTGAAAACACCCGTCGCCCCTAAAAAGGTAACAGTTCACCACACCTGGATGCAGTCGGTTTGGGGGAAGGGGTTGTTTAGTGACCTGGTCTGACCTGCCTACCCTCCAGCATTTGGTCTATATTCTTTGTGCGAATGGGGCACAGGAACTCTAAGCTACTAGGAGAGGCTGAACTCAGTGTAAAGCTCTTAAAAATTCTAGGCCAAAGTTGGCCCTTCTCTAACGGTTTGATCTACTCAGCTAGGTCCCCCATCCTCTTCTGCTTAGGACACAGGTTGGGGTGCCTCGAAGTGGACTTGGCCTCATGTCTTATCCCAGATTGAGCAGACCTGTCCCTTCACGCCAGGGTGAGGCTCACCAGAGTAAACTAGTTTTAGTGCTCTCTCCCTGATGCTGTGCCCTGCAATGGTTTCTGAGCTATGGGGATTAGTACTCAATATTCTGGATGCAAAATAAAATACCGGCTGAATAGCAGCAAAAGTCAAAGCTCACTCGCAGTGTGATCTACTGCTAGGTCACTTAAAGACATAAAGGAAAAGGTGGAAAGTCCTTTAACTGTACTGAACAAATAGACACTGGTGCGCAGTCCTGCACTGGGCCATGGGAGATGTGCCTGGTGTCTGATTACTTGGGGAATATGCATGGGTCCATTCCTGGGCCTTGCTCTTCACATCATATGGGAAGGGTGTTCATGTTTCCCTCTCACCACTGGTAACCATTTCAGTTGCCTGAGTTAACGAAATATGCTGTTTGTTTTGGGTGCAGAAAATGGATGCAGTGGATGCATCCTACTACCAGCAGGGGGCTGTCCTGGCCGCTTGCAAGGGTAGAGCAACTCTGTGTGCCATAGAGCCAGTAAGCACAGAGCTATTCTAAAATACACCGAGACACGGTAGGTGAGGTAATAGCTTTTATTGAACCAGCTTCTGTTGGTGGAAGGTACAAGCATTTAAGCTTCACAGAGCTCTTTTCAGGTCTGGAGAAGGAAATCAGACTTCTTCCTTCCCCAGACATGGAGAAGAGCTCTGTGAAGCTTGAAAGCTTGTACCTTCCACCAGCAGAAGTTGGTCCAATAAAATATATTACCTCTCATATGCTGGGGCCAACCTGGCTATAACAAGACTTAAAATACCGTTAATTAGGCACATCTGGTCACAGCTTGGGGTCTGGGGAAACAAACATGAGGCTCAGTGGGCAACAGCTTTCACCTTTGAGCCTCTGTGTCCCCATTTCTAAAATGATGAGATGATACCTGCCCTGCCCATTGCAGGGGGAAAGGTTGTTTGTGAAGTGTTTTGAGACGTTGAGCTCTGGGTGCACCAGTGCTGTGAGATACAGTTTATTCGGGTGCAATGGCTGCTTGGGAGCTAAAGAATGACATTGCCATCAGTGTATCTTAGCTCATATTTATATGGGTGCTGGAATATTCTTGGAGTCCCACTTCAAGGATCAATCCCTATAGTAATTAGTTCAGCTTCCCCTGAGTATGCAAGTGTCTGGGGGGTGGGGGGGCACCATTAGCCTCACTGCTTCATGTAGGTTTGGGCTCAATTTTTGAATGTGAAAGTGATTGTACAAGAGAGTTTGGCCTGGCTGAGAGCTGTAAGGACTGATGGCTTCTATCTGCAGATCAGGAACAGCCTGGGCACAGCAGGGCAAGCATCTCCCACCTGTGTCGCTGGGATGCAGAGGGGACTCCCTATGCGTGGGAAGGGAGCTCAGTCTCTGTGACCCATTCAGCCCTACACTTCTGACCACAAATGGCAGGCACAGATGTGGTGGTTTTGACAATACGGGAACCAGGAGCTGTAAAATGAGACTACCAACTCATTTCGTACATGCCACTGTGAACAGCTTTCAGATGGTAATATCACCTTCTTCAAGTAATGGTCCCTATTTGTGTTCCACTGAGGGGTTAAGCCATGCGCAT
Organism: Emys orbicularis; assembly: GCF_028017835.1. Classification (NCBI taxonomy): domain Eukaryota; kingdom Metazoa; phylum Chordata; order Testudines; family Emydidae; genus Emys; species Emys orbicularis. The sequence goes on from NC_088701.1 coordinate 10,569,520, forward strand.
CATGTGCCCCGAGTTGGAGAATTTGAAAGTAGTGTCTGTTGGTCCTTTCATGCGCCCTGGATCATCTTGTGCTTCATCCAAGGTGTTAAAGGGAGGGGCTGACCAACCGCATCTCCAGTTCTTCTCACTGCCGCATGGTTCAGGTCGGAACTTTCAATGTCCTCCTCTCTGGTGCATCTTTAATTAAGATAGTTGTACATAGTTTTACCCAGTTTTATGGTAGTTTATTACAGTTTTTATTGCAGTTTTAGCATTTAGTTAAGATAAGATTGGGGCTTGTTTTTTTCCTTCATCCAACACACCACCCAGTACCCGTGTGCAGGTACTGGACTATGCCCAGAATTCTGGGCTTCAAACTCTGCGCCTCCTGCACGTGCTTCTTCTCCATCAGTGATGAACCCAATACTGTCTCTACTGCTTGGGGGAAGCTCACATCACATCCAGGTGCAGTATTTGCCAATCCTTTCCCAGCCACACCAAAAAAGACCAGATCCTCCGCTTCCAAAAGCGCCACATGGAGCTTGCCATGAGGCCTCACTCGGATCCAGGCAGAGAAACTCCCCCTGTGTATCAGCCTGAATCAGCGAGGAACGCACACCTCCCATTACCACATCCAAAGCCAGTACCGGCAGAACCACCCCCACAAACCCTGTGGCGGGGTCTAACTGGGAGGTAAGGAAGCATACCCATACGCATGGTACTAAGTCTTCCTCAAAGCCAAAGAAAGTGGACGCTCCTTCCATGAGTTCGAGCCATGGGGATGGAACTCTCACTAAGTCCCATAGGCATGAGAAGAAGTCCCACAAGCAATGGAATCTGGTACTTCCAAGCACCTGTCCAACAGTACCATCATCACCAACCCTCCACAAGACATGGAATCCTCCTGTTCTGGGAAAGTCCATGCCACCGGCACTGATACGAGCCCAGGGAAAGGGTGCCTGTGACACCGGGGAGATCTGGAATTGTACCTGAACCCCAGGACATGTTCGCCTTGCCGGACCCAAAGTCACCCCAGCCAGCCAGCCCTTCCACCTTTAGAGAGAGGATTTCTTCACCTCAGGATATGTCCCCACTACAGGTCCTCTCACCATCTGCTCCGATGGTCTACACCCTTCCGCCGGTTCGGACGGTACCACCATTTGAACCAGTCTGCCTTCTCCTCCTCTGAAGAATCGGAACCAGGAGAGGAACCAGCTATGTCCTATCACCCCTACGTGTCTTCACAGAGACTGCTACATCCATGGCAGCATCCACCATTTCAACGGCCTCAGAGCCATTGGTACCGTGGGGGCCACCACAACCTTCCTCAGATCTGGCCTATTGGCTATACTGGGGACCTGGTCCCAATACCCTCTCCCCCCCCTCCCCCCCCCCTGGAACCAGCCTGGTCCACGGAACATTTTGCCTGCCTCCTGCTTAAAGGCTCCTTCGAGCAGACTCTCAGATCTGTTGGTAGAGGAGGAACACCTCCGTCTGGTCCCCGCGGTGCTGCAAGAATTGGTAAGTTTTCCCTCTTCGTCTCCAGGTGAAGCAGTGACTGCAGCATCCCCTTCGCCTCTGGATGACTTCAGGCAATTTCAAGGAACTGTTGCAGAGATTCTCAAGGGAACTCCAGTTTCCGCTGGAAGAAATCTAGGACCCCGGGACCAGCCACAATTGCACTTCCTATTACTGAAGCTATTCTGGAGCCTGCCAGGACCATGTGGCACACCCCTCCCACATGTATGGCTACCCCAGAGGGGCCAAAAAGCATTACGTTCTTGCTAAGGGGTCTGAGACACCCCCCCCCCCTTTTATTTTTTATTTTTTGCATTCTCCTCCAAACACCCTAGTTGTCCAGGCAACGACTGCAGAAGCCAAGCAACAGCACCTTCAATCTACGCCTGATGATAAGGAGGGCAAACATTTGGTCCTTTTGGGACGCAAGGTGTTTTCCTTAGCCAGCCTTCAATTCTGTATTGTGAACTCTCAGGCATTACTAGTCAAGTGCGACTTCCTGAATTACAGCAAGTTCCAGGAATTTACTGATAGCCTGCCACAACACGATTGGGCTCACTTTCAGACACTTATTGAGGAAGGGAAGCTGATAGCCAGAATAGCCCTCCAGTCGGGGGTAGATGCAGCAGATACCTCTTGCAGGGCCATGGCTACCGCCATAGTTATGCGTAGAATGTCTTGGCTCCATTCCTTTGGTTTCTTCTTCGAGTGCTTGCTCATGTGTATTCCACAGTAGGTGTGCGTGCTCGCCACGTGCACCGGTGCCGGAAGTTTTTCCCTCAGCAGTACCCGTAGGGGGAGCGCTGCTGCGACCCCTGGAGTGGCACCTCTATAGCGCACTATAAGGGGAGCTGTGTGCTCCCCCCACCCTCAGTTCCTTCTTGCCGCCAGTGACGGTGCATCGGAACTACTTGCTCCAGCTTTGCTGCAGCTCGTCCCAGAGCTCGTTTCGTCGTTGTTAGTACCTGTGTGTATTAGTTCAATAAAGTTTCCGCTTAGTTAGTTAGTGTTCGGGCCGGGGCATGCTCCGGGCCCCGGGGTTTAGATCGTGCGAGTCTTGCAGGTGTTCGATGCCTACAAGTGACCCGCACGCCGACTGTCTCCGCTGCTTGGGCGAATCTCACATCAGCGACCGCTGTAAAATCTGCAGCTCCTTTAAACCCAGAACTCAAAAAGAGAGAGACATTAGACTTCGGGCCCTTCTCATGGAGTCAGCACTGGCCCCAACCCTGGTGCACCGAGCAGAATCGGCACCGGGCACTTCGTCTTCGGTGCGCCGCCATCTCCCGGCACCTTCCGATGGCCGGCACCGCTCCCCGTCCAAGAAGCAGAGAGAGGCCCTGTCCTCTCAAAGGCGTTGAGAGAGAGCAAGGGGTGAGGCTAGACCCACGTCAGGCAGCCCCAGTTTCCGCTCCCCCCCCCCCCCGGGCTCTAGAGCTCCGACTCAGGTTGAGCGGAGCAGCCCGGTTGTGTCGACTCAGTTGCCGCCGCTGGGCTCTCGACAGTCGACAGCGACCCAATGCCAATCCCGGTCAGGGGATCGCTCTCGGGCCCGCTCGCCGCTCAGTGTCCTGTCAGGACAGTCTCCAGCCTCCACTTTCGTCGCCCAACAGGTTGTCTGGTTGGGTGCCGTCTGAGCGAAGTTCCAGGCACTGCTCCACGCCGAGTACAGAGTATCGGCAGGACGGGCAGACGCCGTAGACGCTCCTATTCTCGGAGGAGCTACCGAAGCCGCTCCCGGCATGGGCGTCGTCGTCGGTCTCGCTCCAGCTCTCTCACATCGAGGCACCGTGCCCACGGCTCCTGGCAGGGATCGCCAGCTCCGCGTCGTCGCAGATCCAGGCGTCAAAGCGTCTCGAGGAGTAGCAGCTCGAGGCGGCACCGTTTGTCGACATCGGAGTCCCGGTCCCATGGCAGACGTTGCTCTCGGTATCACCGCTCGTACCGCTCCCACGGCACCGATAGGTCGTTGGTAACCCTGACCTCGGCCTACAGGCAGCGCCCTACGACTCAGCCGGGCCAACCTGACTAGCTGGTGCCGCTGGTGCCGCACCACAGTCAATGGCAAGGGCCCCTGTGGCAAGGCCAGTGGTGCCAGTGGACCCCTGGGCCCCTGTGCACGCCCAGCAAGGCCCTCAGTCAATAGCCGGGGCATCGGAGGCCCCTTCAGCCGCACTATCCAGACCCCCGAGGGATAGATTGGTGGATCATGGATCCTCCGCACCGCACGAGGAGTCCAACCAAGGGGTGGATCCCGTGGCACCGGCCGACGTGCAGAGCCCCGTACCGGCCCCCTCCCCTGCACCAGATGACAAAATTGCAGCCCCACCCCCCTCCGCACCGCAGGAGGACTTCAGGGCTCATCAGGAGCTACTAAAGCAAGTTGCATCCTGTCTCCAACTCCAAGCTGAGGAGATGGAGGGACCCTCAGACTCACTGTTTAACGTGCTCTCATCCTCGGTACCAGGCAGAGTGGCCCTCCTGCTGCACGAAGGGGTGACTAATATCTCCAATGCCCTCTGGCCAACGCTGGCCTCCCTCGTCCCAATATCGAAAAAGGCAGAGCGCAAATACTTCGTGCCCACGAAAGGGCACGAATACCTTTATACCCACCCGGCCCCCAACTCCCTAGTGGTGGAGTCCGTAAATCATAGGGAAAGACGGGGTCAACCAGGACCCACACCCAAAAATAAAGACGCTAAAAGACTTGACTCGTTTGGGAGGACGCTTTATTCGTTGGCCAGCTTCCAGCTTCGGGTGGCCAACCACCAGGCCCTCCTCAGTTGATACGAGTTTAACTTGTGGGGGTCACGGCCGAAATCCGAGCCCTCCCTTCCAGAGCGCGAACGGAAGGATTTTAAGGCACTGGTGGAGGAGGGCGCTGCCGCCGCGAAGGCTGCTCTGCAGGCGGCGTCGGGTGCAGCTGACACGGCTGCTCGGTCCATGGCCTCGGCCGTGTCCATGCGCAGGGCATCGTGGCTACTGCTGTCTGGGCTCTCCGCGGAGGCTCTTCGCAGAACAAACATACGTGAGGCTCTATGACATGAAGGACTCACGTACTACCCTTCAAACCCTTGGGCTCTACGTCCCACCCCAGGACAAGCCTAAGACGCAAGCCTCCGTCCCTGCGCCCCAGCCGAGATACAAGCCCGCCTACAAGAGATCCAAGACCCAAAAGAGGCGACCTCAGAGGCAGTCTCGCTCTGCCCCGCAGCTTCGGCCCTCCAGGGGCAAGCAGCAGGGCAAGAGGCGGTTTTGACTGGTTGCAGGAGGGTACCCCGGTGACCCCCGAGAGGACCCTCCTACCAATAAAGTTTGCCTTCAGCAACCGCTTGTGTGCATTCCTTATGGAATGGTCCCGAATAACATCGGACCGATGGGTCCGCAACACCATTTCCCAGGGTTACACGCCCTCCCACCCCCCTCCCTCGGACGGCAAGGGGGATCCGTCGCATTTACCCCACTACAGCAGGAAGTGGATCGGCTCCTCAGCTTGGGAGCTGTGGAGAAGGTTCCGGGGGAGTTCCGGAGGAAAGGGTTTTACTCCCGTTACTTCCTGATCCCCAAGGCGAAAGGGGGGCTCAGGCCCATCCTGGATCTGCGAGACCTCAATCAGTTCATGGCAAAATGCCAGTTCCGCATCGTGTCTCTGGCATGTATCATACCCACTCTGGACCCTGGCGATTGGTATGCGGCCCTGGATCTTCAGGACGCATACTTCCATATCCATATATTCGAGGGGCACAGACGCTTCCTCCATTTCCTAGTGGGACAGGACCACTACCAATTTACGGTCCTCCCGTTTGGCCTGTCCACCGCGCCCAGGGTATTCACAAAGTGTATGGCGGTAGTGGCGGCCTACCTCAGTCGCCGAGGGGTACAGATATTCCCCTATTCGACGACTGGCTGCTCAAGGGCAGCTTTCAGTCCTAGGTACAGAACCACGTGGACCTGCTCTTGGCTACGTGTGCCAACCTAGGCCTCCTAATAAACGAGGCCAAGTCAACATTGGTTCCGGTGCAGCGCATAGAATTCATAGGCACTCTCCTGGATGCCTCCAAGGCCACAGCCTCCCTTCCCCTGGACAGGTTCCAGACCCTGAAGGGACTTATAGCCTCAGTCACGGAGTTCCCCGTCACCACAGCCAGGGCATGCCTGCAGCTCCTGGGCCACATGGCGGCGTGCACGTACGTAGTCCGCCACGCCAGGCTTCGGATGAGGCTACTCCAACTCTGGTTGGCCTCAGAGTTCTCCCAGGCCTGGGACAAACTGGACAAGATCCTCTCGGTATTGACAGAACCGCCGTTGCCACAGGTTCTGTTCCAGAGGGGGCGTGGGGAGGAACGCGATCTCAGATGCCTTTCTCCTGTCATGGTCGGGTCAACTCCTTTACGCCTTTCCCCTGTTTCCCCTCATTGGCAAGGTACTGGAGAAAGTGAAAACGGACAAGGCGCGCGTCCTCCTGATCGCCCCAGCTGGGTCCCAGCAACATTGGTACAGGACCCTCCTGGGCTTGCTCGTGGCCCCTCCGCGGCCGTTGCCGCTCCGCCCGGACCTACTCGACCAGGGCCGCTGCCTCCACCCCAATCTGGCCACCCTCCATTTGACAGCGTGGCTGATCATTGGCTAGATGCGGAGGAGAGAAGGTGTTCGGAAGGGGTCAGGCGTGTCCTCCTCGAAAGTAGAAAGCCATCTACGCGCCGAGCCTACCTGACGAAGTGGTCCAGGTTCTCCAGGTGGGCGGGCGAGCAGGGTACTTCCCCAATGTCTGCCCCGCTCCAACTTATCCTTGAGTACCTTCTTCACCTTAGAACTCAAGGCCTCGCCCCTTCCTCCGTCAGGGTGCACCTGGCGGCTATTTCGGCGTTCCATCTGCCGGTCCAGGGCTGCTCCGTTTTCTCCCATGCCATGACTGGGCGTTTCCTCAAAGGGCTAGATCGGTCCTTTCCTTATGCTAGAACCCCTGTCCCTCAGTGGGATCTAAATTTAGTGTTATCCCGCCTCACGGGGCCCCCGTTCGAACCCCTGGCCACATGCTCATGGTCTCACCTTTCATGGAAGGTGGCCTTCCTCGGGGCCATCACGTCAGCCTGGCGGGTCTCGGAGCTTGGGGCCCTGACCTGCGACCCCCCCTTACACAGTCTTTCACAAGGACAAGATTCAGCTCCGCCCACACCCGGCATTCCTCCCTAAGGTAGTCTCCGCTTTTCCCATGGGCCAGGACATCTTCCTGCCTATCCTCTGCCCCAAACCTCATGCCTCTAACGAGGAACGTCGCCTCCATACGCTCGATGTGCACAGAGTCTGGATCAGACTAGCTCTTCGCAACGCTTTGTTGCTTCAGTCGAGCGCATGAGGGGTCAACTGATCTCCATCCAGAGGCTTTCCCGGTGGATTACATCATGCATCCACACATGCTACGACCTAGCAGGGGTTCCCGCACCACCTATCGTAAGGGCTCACTCGACAAGGGTTCAGGCCTCGGCGGCGGCCTTTGTAGCCCATGTCCCTATCCAGGACATCAGTAGAGGCGCTACCTGGTCCTCAGTACACACGTTCACATCGCACTATGCGATCGTCTCCCACACCAGGGATGACGCTGTTTTCGGTAGAGCTGTGCTTCAGCCAGGGAATCTGAACTCCTACCCACCTCCATCAGACATAGCTTGCAATCAGCTACTGTGGAATACACATGAGCAAGCACTTGAAGAAGAAAGGACAGTTACCTGTTCCGTAACTGGCATTCTTCGCGATGTGTTGCTCATGTCTATTCCACATCCCGCCCTCCTTCCCCTCTGTTGGAGTTGGTCCGGCAAGAAGGAACTGAGGGTGGGGGGAGCACGCGGCTCCCCTTATAGCGCGCTATAGAGGCGCCACTCCAGGGGTCGCAGCAGCGCTCCCCCTACGGGTACTTCTGAGGGAAAAACTTTCGGCACCGGTGCACGTGGCGAGCACGCACACCTACTGTGGAATAGACATGAGCAACACATCTCGAACGCCAGTTACGGAACAGGTAACTGTCCTTTCCCGAGGGAGGTACAGAACACTGTTGAAGACCTCGCTTTTGGTGAATCCCATCCTTTTAACCAAAAGACAGATAAATCGCTGCATTCCCTCAAGGACTCCAGAGCCACCCTTCGCTCACTGGGCATCTATGCTCCTGCCCCCAAGCTCAAATTCCACCAGTGCTATAGGTCCCCACAATTTTGCCTTCAAAGACCCCCTGGGCCTCCAAGGAAGCATCAAAAGACTCAGCTATCTCGCCCCCTCCTGGGCCTCCTTTGCATGCTTCAACATCACAGCTACAACCTCCAACCAAGAAGTATTTCTGAGGCGAGCCCCAGAGCTGCCAACAACTATGCCTGCAACCTCACAACCACACTCCCCCCCGTTGGGGGTCATTTAGCACTCTTTTCCCACAGTTGGAGTGTGATGATAATAGACAAATGGGTGTTGAACATCATCCACCAGGGCTATGTGATCGAGTTCATCGAATTACCTCCTCCGAGACCCCCCTCCCTGTCCCTCTTCAGGACCGCCCTCACAACAGCATTCTCACCCAAATGGTGAACTCCTTATTACAACAGGGAGCAGTAGAACACACACACACAGAATACCAGGGAACAGGGTTTTACTCAACTTACTTCTTGATACCCAAGAAGAAAGGCAGGTGGAGACCAATCCTCAATCTCCGACATCTGTTGGTACATTCACAAGCTCAAGTTTTATATGGTCATGCTGGCAGCGATTATCCTATCCATAGAAAAGGGCATGTGGGTTTACGGTTCTCGATATGAAAGTTGCTTATTTTCACATTGATATCTATCCGTCCCACAGACATTTCCTGAGATTCATAGTGGGCACCCACTATTTCCAGTACAGGGTGCTCCCCTTCAGAATAGCCACCACTCCGAGTCTTCGCCAAAGTTTTTTCCATCTTTGCGGTCTATGTCAGACATTAGATTGGCTTCTAATTGCACGATCCAGGCAAGAAGCAACCTCCATGTTGCTCAACTTCCTTTCATCCCTTGTGTAATCAGGCGTGGACTCACCCCTGCGGCGCCTCCTACTGATCGTCTCAGGAATTAGCTCACCAGCATCCGGATCGCCCTCTGCAGGCCTGGTGTCCCACCTGTTGTTGGCCCCCGTATCCCTCCCGGACCCCAGTGCCCTTAGCTTGGGTGCTGCCCCCCTGGCAGTACCCCAGTCTCTTTCTCTGGGTCTCCCCACCCCCTATCCCAATGTCGCCTCAGTCATGGCTACTGCCAGTCACCATCTAGCCCCCGCGCCCTGGAGCAGACCGCAGTCTATCAGCCAACCATCACAGGCAACAAAGGGTTTGGACTGTCTGCCTTTACCCACCCTCAGGTTGCCCCTCTGCAACCCCAATACCTATATGGGCCTAGGACCAGGCCCTGCAGCCTGGGGAGTTGCTGGCCTAGAGCTTCCCAGCCCCCAAGGCCTTTCCCCAGCCCTGCCTCACTCTAGGTCCCCGGGTGAGCTCCCTGCAGCCAGGCCTGTCTCTCTCTGCAGTCAGAGGGAGACTCTTCAGCTCTGGCTACCCTGGCCTTCTTATAAGGCCGAGTGGCTCAGTTTGGGGCGTGGCCCCAGCTGCAGCCACTTCCCCAATCAGCCGGGGTTTTGCTCCTTTACACAGCCCCAGCCCTCTGCAGGGCTTTTCCAACCCCTTCAGGGCTGGAGCGGGTGTTCACCCCGCTACACCTTGGAGTCCACATCAATGTCGAGAAATCCAATCCTAGACCCCACACAGTCTCTGGACTTCACAGGAGCTATCATCAGTTCGGACACAGTACGGGCCTACTTACTGAAAGACAGGTTCTAGACAGTTAGTGACGCCATAACTCACATCATGAGCAATCATTATGTACCAGCCAGGACTTGCCTGTCCCTCCTGGGCCACGTGGCTTTTGTGTACATGTGTGATCCATTTGCACAACTCCACCTTTGCTGCCTTGAGACGTGGCTCCAGTACGTTTACTCACCAAATCATCACTCCCTGGATTTCATGCTGTCATCCCTCCGATGGTGGTCAGAGCCACGTCATATATGCGTGCAGGTTCCCTTCCTTCCCTCCTACCAGACAAGATGATCATCACCAATGCATCCCCGATAGGCTGAAGAGCCCACATGGATGAGCACAGGCCACATGGTCTCCCCGAGAATCCAGGATGTACATAAATATCCTGGAACTCTGAGCTGTAAGAAAGGCATGCCAATCCTTTCTTCTGTTTATTCACTCCCATCATGGTCTCCTCATGTCAGACAACACTACTGCCGTTTCCTATATCAACAAACAGGAACATGATGGGCCGCTCTATGCACAATCTCTGCAATTGGTTCATCAATCACCAGATTCTCTTGTCTGCAGGCTGTCATCCAGGGACACAGAATGTAGTCTCGGACTCGATCAGCAGACGTTTTGCAATTCCCACGAGAGGGAACTTCACAATTCAGTAGTACACAATTCAGTAGTACACAGCATCTTCACCTGATGGAGGACCCTGACCAGAGACCTATTCACATCACAAACTAACAGCAAATGTACCACATACTGCTCCAGAGGAGGCCTCGGTCACCACTCTCCGGGTGATGCTCTCCTGCTCCCTTGGTCAGACCAAATCAACTACGCCTTCCCTCCTGCCTCAGGTACTGCACAAGATCTAACAAGACAGCGCAATGGTCATTTTGATCGCACCCTGTTGGCCCAAGCAATTCCAGTTTCCCAATCTCCTCCACATGTCATTCTGCCCACCAATTCCCCTCCACAACTTCCCCGATCTCCTGACCCAGTACAACAGCGAGATCAGGCATCCCAATCCACATGCGCTCCACCCCAGAACATGGTATTTGGATGGCCATTTGCTTTAGCCTCCACGTGCTCTCCTGCTGTGCAAGACATCCTCTCCAGCAGCAGGAAGGACTCCACTAGGCAATGTCACCGAGCCAAATGGAAACGTTTCTCATCTTGGGTCTAACAAAAAGTACTTCTGCCTGAACTGATGGGGATCCCCCTGATCCTGGATTATGTTCTGTCCTTGAAGTCATCAGGTTTTGTCTCAACTCTTTGAGAGTCCACCTGGTGCAGTGATTAGCGCGTTCTACTGTCCAGTGGAAGGTTGCACTGTCTTTACACAACCACTAGGTTTTGGAAAGGCCTCATCACAACCTCTCCCATCCAAACGATCACACCCCAATGGTTACCTGAATCTAGTTCTCTCCATGCTAACGAAACCACACTTTGAACTGTTACCATCGTGCTCTGTCCCTCCTTTCCATGAAAGTTGCTTTCCTTGTTGCTATCACTTCAGCGAGAAGGGTTGGTGAACTTGAAGCTATGATAGAGGACCCGCCTTTTATAGTGTTAGAGAAGGATCATTTCCCTACATCTACACCCCAGCTTTTTACCAAACGTGGTCTCCCAGTTTCACATCAATCAATCTATTCACTTACCTATTTTCTTCCTGAAACCACACACATCTGCAGAGGAACATCAACTCCATTCCCTCAATGTCTGACCAGCTCTGGCCTGTTGCTTGCAGAGAACAAAACCAATCAGGAACTCCCCTAGGCTGTATATGTTGCAGTAGCAGAAAGACTCAGGGGGCGAGCCATCTCCACCTAGAGGATCTCTAAATGGATTTCGGGTTGCATTTCACTCTGCTACCAACTGTCAGGCCTACCTATCCCCACAGGGGTGCAGGCTAACTCCACGAGAGCTCAGGCTTTGACCATGGACTCCCTTCAGTTAGGGACAATGTAGAGTGGCCACGGGGAGTTCTTACACACCTTTGCAGCACACTGTCTTAGTGCAGGACTCAGTGGCAGATGCCTCCTTTGGATGGCAGTTCTCCACACAACCATTCCTTCCCCATCCTTGCACCCTCTTCCGACTTAGGTACTGCTTGTTAATCACCACCAGTGGAATAGTAGGGATCATCACTCGAAGAAGAGGTGGTTACTTGCATGTAATTGGAGGTTCTTTGAGATGCGTGGTCCCTATGTGTATTCCACTTCCTACCCTCCTTCCTCTCTGCTACGCATCTGTCTGATTCGTGTTGGAGAAGGAACTGGCGACACGGTCCAGTTCGACTCACCCTTTGTCACCTCGGCTGGAAGCGCAAGGTGAACCAGGGCGCATGCATGGACCAATGCACACTACTTTCAAAAGCTCTGATTGCAGGCGCATGGTTCGCGTGCGTAACCCCTCAGTGGAATACAAATATGGACCACACATCTCGAAGAACCTCCAGTTATAGGTAAGTAACCTCCTCTTTCAGTAACTATCAGTCTGTGCTGTATTGAAACAGGTCACAAGTGCTGAAGGTTCCCTTCAGCAAATGATTTTGGGGGAGTTCTGTGGCCTCTTACTGTGACTCTCTGAACTTAACCATAATGCCTAGCACTAAGGTTCATGCCAGACTCATCATGCTTCTGTGTGCTGTTAACATTAGCTGGGAGGCTTTGTCTGCTAGCTATGGCCCAGTTCAACACTAATGCTGCCTTCTTGACTTCACAGGATCTGAAAATAAAGAACATGGGCTCGTGGGCAAGCTTGGTCCAGAAACCCCTCACGACTCCATCCTCCACAGCAAAGTCCTCCAGCGATAGCTTTGAGCATTTCAAGAGGGCAGCGCGGGAGAAGGAGGAGCGGGAGAAGGCACTCAAAGCTCAGGCAGAACAGGTGGAAAAGGAGAAGGAGCGGCTGAGGCGGGAGCAGGAAAGGATGAGGTGAGAGGCCTGCACATCTGTATTTCATTGCTCCTAAAGCTTGTCTCCCCAGGGTACCGAGGTGCTGTGAATGGGGTTATGTCCCCATTGGGGACAGTCACTTCTGCTTTTTGCTTCACTTGTCAGCTTGGTGCCTTGGAGCCACTGCTGATTCTTTGGGGAAAGACAGGTTTTTCAGCATGATCAACCAGAAGACAGTGAGGGTAAAGCTGTCTCCACTGCCCTTTTGAGGGGTATCCCAGACATGGCCCTGTTGTCCAGGCCACCTTTTCTCTAGCTCCCTTGGGTTGTACCTGGGCTCTGTTAGCCTAGACGCGTGGCAGCACTTACATGCTGCAGTGCAGGAACTCTGAACATAATCAGTGTGTGTAATATAGCCACCGCTTCCATGGTGGGCTCACGAGGAGGTGGGCTCCTTGCCCACGCAGGAGCCAGTGCAAGTTGTAGAGTTCCAACATCATACTCTGTTCACAGTTCATACCACTGAGGTATCTGGGTGTGCCAGCTGGATAACAGCTGCGGTTTCCTCCTTCTCAAGCTGACTAACTGTACTGTTAAGCAAGAAGCAACATGAGCAAGAATCTCTTGATGCGCTAAGCACTTCCCATTCCACAGTGTGGGTGTCGCGAAATGGGTGGCTTGACTATGCAACAAACTCCACAGGGAGAAACCCCTTAGCTGCCCATTCTCCAACTGGGATCCCCAGGGAGCACTTGCTGGGGGAGATGGCTGGACACATGGTGCTGGCTGCTCTTCCTCGTTTCCAGTTGCTACCTGGCATTAAAAATGTAATACATTGAGTCCTTTCCTGAGAGACTTCACTATGTCAGTGATTGCTGGAGTTCCCACAGGAAGGTTATAGGATCACAGAGGGGAGGCATCCATGAGACACGCTAAGGTGCCACAAGTACTCCTGTTCTTTTTGCTGATACAGACTAACATGGCTGCTACTCTGAAATCTAAGATACGGGTCACACTAGGAACAAGTTTGAAACAGCCAAATCTGAGACCTCCCTTTCCACTCTAGAATGGTGTTTCCTCAAATAGTCCTTCATCACAGCAATGATGAACCAGCCCATGGGTGGAAGAAGGACCCAGCAGTACCCCCATAGAGCTGTTTAAGAAACTTCTATGCCTTATGGGTTTGCACAAAGCGCCCCACCATTCTAATGACACTTTTGGGTCTTGGCAGGAGTCGTGATGATGAGGATGCCCTGGAGCAAGCTCGCAGAGTTCAGGAAGAAGTCCGAAGATGCCAGGAGCAGCAGCAGCAGCAGGTGTCAGCTGCAGCCTCTGCGCTCCAAGCACAGAGCTCTCAGCCACAGTCCTCTCAGTCTATGCTGGATCAGCAGAGAGAGATGGCCAGAAAACGGGAGCAGGAGCGAAGGCGCAGAGAGGCGGTGAGTGGGGGGGGGAGAGATATTGGGCACTCTGATGGGGGGCAATTTGAGGCAGATGTTCAGGCAGTGAGCTGAGTGACAGAGCATCACTCTGCAGTTTAATTGATAGTCCTAGAGCACGCTGGGTTTATCGGCCAGGGGTTACAAGCAGGCCAGAGTGCTTTTGCTGGGATGCTGATCCCTTGGTGAACTGAGTGAAGACTCCCAACTTGAACAGATTGGCAGACAACTGTGCCAGGAGACTTAGGTCCACTTTTATAGGGCAAAAATACTAGATTATACCAGTAAAAAGTTTAGGTAGCCCAGCAAAATCCCTGGCCCCTAATGCCACCCATTGAGTCAAGTGCAGCATCCCTGCAATGTGCTCCTGTGAGCATCAATCCTGCAGCCTTTGTAATTCTCCTATCTCCTCTCCCCCTTCAGATGGCAGCTACTATCGACATGAATTTCCAGAGCGATTTGTTGGCAATATTCGAAGAGAATCTTTTCTAATAGCGCCTGGTTTTCTTCTCCTGACTCTTTAATTTCCCGGCGAATCTTTGACTCTCCATAGTGTTAATGGCGGCTGGGAGGGGGAGCATTCCTGCAGCCCTTCTGCATGTCTGACCATTGCAGATCTTTCAGTCGAGGCCTCCGAAGGATCAGCAGAGTCTGCCTTACAGTTTGACTTTTGCCCCCCCTCACACACTGAAGAAAGACCGACCAAGACAAGCCAACTACGTACTAGGTTTGATTGGACATGCAGCTGCTGGGAAGGGTGCCCTGATCACTCGACATTCTCTATGCCAAACGTATTCACAGTATATCCAGGACTTCATGTTCTTCACACCTTTTCTATCCATAAAGGTTCTAAGTTACAGAATGTCTATGAATAAACAGTGCTGTGTCATGACAGCAAGAGATGCTCTTCACTGAGAGGCTGCCTATGGGAGTATCCTGGCAAGAATGGGAGACCTGGGGTCCAGCTGGGAAAATACACAAGCTGTGTCTGGTCCTTTCATCACTGGCTTTGCCTTTAACTTAACTTCCCACAAGCCTTTAGCTGGGAGCCATTCTCTGTAAGTGTTCGCTTGTGAAAAAGGGAATAGTACAGTGGAGGTGTCAAGTGTAACTGGCCATTTGAGTGAGGTTTTTGTTTTAGCATTGTGTGGAGGTCCGGGAATTGGAGCTAGACTACCAACCAAAGTCAGTTTCTTTCAGTCTGTTTTTTTCCTCCAGGCAGTTTGTTACTGCTCAGCTCTTGACTGGGTATTAATTGTCTCTTTGTTATAGAGTGGAGTGGAGAAACCAGTAACACCAGGGGAAGCTACCACCCTGTCACTAGTGTTTGACTGTGGCTGTATTGTATAGTGACTATCGTTGGCATATATTTGTTTGAGGGTTTTGGTGAGCCACCAAACTCGGTGTAAAAACACTGCTTATATTTTGCTCAGTTTCAAACTTTTAGTCTATATTTTTAACTGTAAAACCAGAAAGCTGCATTTTGGGTTTTTTTAAATGTCATAAAATATGATTAAAAAAAAAAAAGTTTTTATACCTAAAAGAAGTGGCTGAGAGGAGGGCAAGTGGAGGCGGCAGTTTTGGAAAGGCTCCTTCCACCACCTATCAAATCTCACTCACTAGCAGCGGGCGCTTTCCCATGCGCCTTCAGTGTGTGTGCTTTTAATTTTATTCTATGAACTGTTAAAACGTTATGTGCCATAAATACCCACTATACAGTACAATACTGGTGTGTCAGTATGGGGTGAGCGCTGGAGTAATTGATTGGTTTTACTTAAATACAGTGAATATGCATTTGGTCTGTACTGATCATGGAATAAACTCATCTCTTTTTTTTTAAAAGATGGTGTCGTACTGACATTTCTTTGAATCCTATTTGTGATTAAGTTGTTTAAAGGGGTGAGGATTGTTGAGGAAAGGTTGTCCCTATCTCCTGACTGTGCTCTAGGGGAAAGGAAGGAGTTCTCACGCTCCTGTCCCCATCCTGGGGGGAAGCTTGTCCTAGGTAGCCAGTGTGCATTTTCCCTCCTAAACGAGGGCTAGGAGAGCTGCCATGCTAAAGCAACACAATCCTGGACAAGGTGTAGTGAGGCTGAACTTGTGTGAAGGCTTCATCCTGCTGTTGGCCCCCCTCTCTCACCCAGAGGGCGCATCAGGACCCCAAGCACTGACACCCACAGCGTCTCAGACAACCAGCGCAGTCCCTTCCCAGTTTCTGAGATTGTGATGCAGACGTAGCTGACACTATGTAAAGCAAGCACAAGAGCCTGCCTAACTCCAGAGGTGACGTTTGTCCCACTGAGCAAGAGCTGGGATTCTCCAAGCCTTGGCCAAGCTATTCATTTTGAGAGCTGATGGCTTCCATTGATACTTGCTTTCTGAGGTTTGAATGTGGGGGTTGGATGATGGGGTGGGAGGGCCTTCTCTTCACATTCCAGACCTAGTTCAGTGTGAGAACTGGGTGCAGCTATCCCTGGGAAGATCCAGTCAGGACAGGGGACAGATTCGTCGGCACTAGTATGGATAAACTCCACTTTGCTATTGTCTCAGTGACCAAGCAAGCGTTGAAATAGCAGCCTCAGGTGGTAGGGTTTGACTGTCTGCCATAAGCTGACTTCAGTGTTTTCTAAGCTACTTTCTTGTCATCCCTTAGAGCTCTCTGCTGCCAGTGGGGAGGGGAATAAGTTTAAAAGAAATCAGCCTGTTAAGTTTCTCTTAGCTAACATGATCGACCTAGTGATGTGTGAGCCAGCTGAGGCTGGGGTAGTGGGGAGGCTGCAAGAAAGTCTAGAAATCCATCCCATAAACCTGCCCAAGTCCATCCCCTACCCCCCACTCTAATGAAACAACACTCAGTCAAACCTGACAGGCTCCTCCCGATCGAAACTTGTACTGAGCAAGAGAATGGTCAGGACATTCAAGTCCCTCATCTCTGTAGCTCTTAATCTCTGGCCTCCCCACTGTGCTATCCATAGTCACAGGCAAGACCAGAGAAGCAGAGTGCAGGATTTGTCTGGTGATGGCATGAGGAATAGTTCTTGATTCTATCTAATTATCATAGGGAGCTTATTAACTGCATCAGGTGAGGATCTGTCTGTGCTTGGGAATGTAGAGCCCCACTTTTCTGTTGGCTATTTGAGGAAATCATCCCAGTGAACTGCCTGTCTCATTAGAGCCCCTTGGTGTGTCTACTGGAAAAGTCCTGATTTCCTTTGTCTGGGAGAACCTGCACCAGGGAACTTCATTAGCAGCTGATCCTGCTGCTGTTGCAAAGAGAAACCCAAGAGAGCAGCATCCCTGTTCTCCTTGCTTGGCAGAGCCCAGGCCAGACCAGGGACTGGCTGCAGCTTAGCCTCCGAGCTCAGTGGGTTTGTTTAGATGAGATGTGCCAGTGTGGATCAACAAGTGGTGGCTGCCCTTAACTTTAAAATACAACTGCAATCTGAAAGGTCCCAGTATCCTGTGCTCATGCTAGTGGCCTGGCCAAGATCATTGCATGCTGGGACTTGTAGTATTCTTGTGAGCCAAGGCCCCCCACCCATGATGATAATGGACACAACTGGCATCATTTTATGCAAATTAGGAGCCACCCTTATGTTGCTGGCAAATGGTTGATGGGGCCTCAGGTTGGGCAAAGTGTGGGCAGGCTCTCTTGGCTTGGGCAGATTCTCTGTGCTGTGCCAAGCAGGGGAATAGGGGATATGCTTGATTTTACTCTGATCGCCAAGAATTGGCAGGAGCAAAACCTCATGGCACTGTAGGGCATGGAAGAGAGGTAGGGAACGTGCCATTCCCATGTCCCGAGGGCTAGTAACAGTCACTTCTTACAGTCCTTTCCCAAGGCTTCAGCTGCATCCTCTGCAGAACAGGCCTGTGTCACAGTCTGTAAATTGCCTCTGGATTTCAATCTTTTTTTGGTTGTGCATAGTGGGGGAAATCTGAACCTTTGGCTTCTCCTCTAACCTCTTCCAACGACGTCTCTTGAACCTCACGCAGAACCATGGGGTGAGCTGCTTCCATCTCTCACCCTTCTTGGGCAGTATTCCTCTTTCCACACTCTCTCCTCTTCTTATGAAAGCACTTTGGGTGATCATCTCCTCCCTCCTTTAATTTTAAGCTCAGGGTTTCCGGGTATTTTTAAGTGCACATCCGCTGTAAGAGTGACCACACACACACTCATCGCAATTGTACATAAAATTCACCACATTGCAAACAAGAAAACAAACCAATTGGAAGTGCTGGAACTTCTAAGAGAGCACCCTAGGTTGTAAAATAAAGAAAACAAATATTATATAATTTATATGTATGCAAAGAACAACCCCCCCTGTATCTAGTCAATAGCGATATTAGTCCTTTTTTTAATGTTCAGCCCTTTTTTGCATTTGAAATTTGCCAAACCTTTATCGTCAGTAGTTAATAATTCAGAGTAGCGGTAGCATTTTTTTAACTGGTGGGTTAATCCAGTAGTCTGTTTTTTTCCCTTTCTTGCTCACCTCTGTATTGTTTGCAAATATCTGGAAACGTTTACAGGTTGCACCTACATACTCTGTAACTTTAAATATTTTTTTAAGTTGTACTCTTCTTGTTCTATTCTGTGCATTTTTTTTGTTTGTTTTTTACACGTCGCCGAATGATGACCATAACGTGGTATCTTTAGCTGGAGAAATGATTCCTTCAGGTTTTTTTCTGCCAAAGGTGGTTGTGGTTTTTTTGGTTTTGGTTTGGGTTTTTTTGCTATTCTCATGTTTTTTTCCCTGTTTTACTGTGTGTGTTTATAATTGGGTTGTAATTCAGATGATACACTATTTAATTTCCCCCCACCCCATCCCCTTGTGTATGATTTAACAGTTATGGACATTAGAATGCATCTTCTTGCTATAGAAGTCTAGTCTAAATGATGTAATCCTGGTTATTTTCTCCTCCTCTTTAATCCTGTACAAAAGAATAAGAGAAACGTACAATCCCACTGTACTTTTTGCACGGAACGCTTGACAAATAATTCTGTCAGTGAATTTGAGACTTGTATTAAACACTTTAGACATTTGTAGAAGGGAATTCATAGAGTTTTCACTTATATACTAAAGGTTTTTTTGTGCGGTTCTCATTGCAAAAATAAACATTTGTACTGAATATAAAGCTAAAACTACTTTGTCTGAAATTTTATCTGGTTTTCTGCATTGAGACTGGATTCCCCCCAAGACTGCGATAGTGTTTGGGCCCCAGCTCCATAAAGGGCTTATTGCAGGATCGACACCTTAATCATCGTGTTTTATATTCCAAAAACCAGCTAACATGGCTAAATTGCAACAGTGCCACCGACCTCATTGATAAAAACCCCCAGCGCTTAAAGCAAGGCAATGGATAGTGCTGGCTATTCTAATGTTTGCTGCCACATGGTCAACAATGCACTGGCCAAGAGTCTTCACAGTGATGAAGGGGGCCCAACAGGAGACCCCTTGAAGGAGCCTAGTTTCATGTAAGTGCCAGGTACCCCCTCTGAAAATGTCACTCCTGTAAGATGTATTGGAGCATAAGCTTTCATGGGTGAATACCCACGTGGTGGAAATTTCCAGAGGCAGGTATAAATATGCAGGCCAGAATCAGTCTGGCGATAACGAGGTCAGTTCAATCAGGGAGGATGAGGCCCTCTTCTAGCAGTTGAGGTGTGAAAACCAATACGTCTGTTAGTCTATAAGGTGCCACAGGACTCTCTTGTTGCTTTTTACAGATCCAGACTAACACAGCTACCCCTCTCATACTTGACTCCTGTAAGATATCACAAACTGGCACCTAAGATCTTCAGTCTGGATTGAATCATGACCATCCCCCTCACATGGGCAGTGCAAGCTTTCTGCTGTCCTGAAAGGCTCTGCTCCTTGCTCTAAATGCTTGTGTTTTGGAAATGGTGCGATATTGTATGAAGTACATTGTGGTCGTTCAACACCTGGCCGAGGGTGCAATCCCTGGCCCTGCTGATGTCAGTGGCAACACCCCCAAAGAGTCACACAGCTCCTTTCACTATGAACATCGAGAAGGAAAATGCCAAATAAGTGTCAGCCCCAAGACTAGAGCCCAGTTCTCATGGCTTCACAGCTGATGCCACCAGTGGGGCCATGTGACCTCCCTGCCCTGTACTGACCTTCTCTGGGCTTCATGTCTGAGCGCGTGGCTAAGGGCGCTCCGTTGCATTTGCACAGCACGCTGTTGCCTACGTATCTCAAAGTCTTTCACAAAGGTGGGTGAGAATTGTTCGCTCCATTGGATGGTGGCCTGAAGTCAGCGATTTGAAGTCTGTTGTGTGAGGCTCTGGGCTCTGTTGGCTCAGACCTAGAGCTGCTGCCATCGAGAGCAGAGCTCTTTTCCCCATTCTGCCCTGCATTTTCTATGTAACCTTTTCCAAGTCACTTACGCTGCCTCTCTCTCTGTTTCCCCCCACTGGAAAATGGGCCTGTGGACATTTCCCTGGGCCAAGGGGCGTTTGGTGGTGAACACAGTAGGAGAAATCATTGCACAAGATCCTAGAGTCGCCTTCCACTTTGAAATGTCCCGATTGCAGTTCACAGGTGGGAATCATCCCCAGCACTGGGGGCGGGGGGCCTTCTGCATCAGCTTGATTGAAAGAAAAGTGCATCTAAACAGACATGGGACTGTTCCTGCCCTTGAAAACTGCCCCCTGGTGTGTACCAGCTACCACTCCCCCTGGGGTTCCAATGTCACCCAGGGATGAGACGAAGGGGGGCTGGAGGGGGGGGGGCACAAACATCAAGCCCATAACAGACTTCATAGGCTTTAATCCCAGACAGCACTTCCCCGGTGTGATCACCCTGTTTGGTCACCCATGACACAGACCTCTCAATATTTGACAGCTGGATTTTTAGTTTTTAGTTTCGATCTGAAATTCCTTCTGCTTCCAAGCACTGAGCTGCACGGCCCAGCTGAGCCGCTTCAGCTGCTGAAGTGTAAATAGCATGTGGCCAACTTGGGTCATAGTTGGTATTTGCCATTGTTGGGAATCTTTATCCCTTCCCCATAAGGTTCAATGAGTCTACACCAGGGGTGGGTAAACTACGACCTGCGGGCCATTTTAAACCGGCCTGTGAGCTGCACCACGCGGCTCGGCCCGGCTCCGGCTGGGGCGCTGGGTCGGGGGATGCACCATGTGGCTCGGCCCCGCTCCAGCCGGAGTGCTGGGTCAGGGCCACACCACGCAGCTTGGGACTGCTCCAACACTCCGGATGGGGCACTGGGTCGGGGGCCGCACCAGCGGCTTGGCCCTGCTCCAGCCGGGGTGCTGGGTCAGGGCTGCACCACACTTGAGGTAAGTGCCGCTCAGAGCCTGCACCCCTGAGCCTCTCCCCACGCCCCAGCCCTGATCCCCCTCCTGCTCTCCGAACCCCTCTGTCCCAGCCCAGAGCACCCTCCTACACCCCAAACTCCTCATCCCCAGCCCCACCCCAGAGCCCACACCCCCAGCCGAACCTGCACCCCCTCCCACACCCCAACCCCAATTTTGTGAGCATTCATGGCCCGCCATACGATTTATTCCCCGATGTGGCCCTCGAGCCAAAAAGTTTGCCCACCCCAGTCTACACTTTAACTGAAAGTACCTTTGTTAGTCCAAAGGCTGGTCAGCCCAATAGCATATTAAATGATTATATGAATGAATTGTCCCCACCTAAATACTGTAAGGAGCCATCAGATACTTACAGCAGAGTCAGAAATAGAACCCATCACATCTTCCGGGTGTTTCGTGGTTTTGGCTGTCGACGGACCTTCTGAGCTGCTTTTCCTAACTTACCCCCTACACCCCTTGCCCGTGGGTTCAGCTGCACTTGGGCTGTGTCTGCCTGCAACTGCTTGCATAGCACTCACTAGTGTGGAAGCAGGGGGAAAAAGAGAGCGTTTAAGTTGCCATTTAAGTGTAAGAAACAGAACAACTGTTGAGCTAAGTCTTAGCCTAATATCGCGAGACCTGTAGAAGCCGGGCTCACGTCAGAAGCGAGTGGAAAACAGCAGAATAGTCGGTGTGACCAGCCTTGAGAGAACGATGTTTTGAGAAGAGAAAGTGAGTGAATACTGGACTAGATAGCAAACAGCCTAAATAAAATGCAGATGTTTTTAATTAATGCATGTCACAAAGAGGTATAAATGCTTGTGTGATTTTGCTTGTGCTTTGGAGAAACTGAGGCAGGGATGCTCTCTGCCAGCTGTATTCTTCCCTTGCAATTGCTTGAATAAAGCTGTCTCTGATTTTGTTGCTTCCAACCTGAGAGTGGAGTTTGTTTCTTCCACAATTGTCTCAACTGTTTCTGTGCATAGCAGTTACAGCTAGCTCCTACTAGGTCTCTGGCTCTGACAGGGAGTCCCTAACCTCCCCAGAAAAGGTCTAATTTGCCTAACAGTTACAAAGTTGACTATAACCAATTTGCCTAACTTCACCTCCTGACTCAGGCACCATTTTACTAGCAACCCCCCTATCCCTGCCCATTTCTCAAGGCCTTGATAGTGTCTTGTATTCCTTCAGCCATAAAGACCCAGCTCCCAGAGTCGGGATTATGGGTGAATCACAGATTCATTTAAATATGAAAAGCAGGTTCTTCAAGTGATTATATCCGTTCTACATTAGGTATGTGCACACCGTGTGCACATTCGCCAGAATTTTTTCCCATAGTGATATCAGTCAGGCCAGCTCTAGTGCCTTTTGGTGCCATGCGCTTTGCTTATGTGCCGTTATAAGGGGCACTGCCAGCCCCGCAGCCTCTCAATTCCTTCTTACCCCCCGGGACAGTCGCTAGAACAACACTTGCTTCAGCAAGGTGTTATTCAGTGGTTTCTCTTCAGCTTAGTTTATTAGTCTTAGTTTTAGTAGTAATGTAAATAGCATTGGTGTAGATAGAGCTCCCTCTCTTAGCATAGAGGGGCTCCCTTTGCCACTGGGGCTGGGTATGTCCCTGTCCTCCAGCTTCAAACTCTGTGCCTCCTGCAGCAAGTCTATGCTGGGGAGCGACCCACACTCCAGCTGTCTGAAGTGTCTGAGAGAGGCTCACATATGAGTGTGTTGTCAAATCTGTCGAGACTTTAAGCCTCGTACAAAGGAAGACAGGGAGGCTAGACTAAGGGCTATCCTAATGGAAGCCGCACTTAGGCCGGTGTCCGAGCCAAGCCAGTTGGATTTGGCACCGAGCACCTTGGCTTCAGTGCGAAGTGCCCCTCCAGCACCGCATGTTTCTTGGCACTGTTCTCCATCTTCAGTGACAAGAAAGAAACATAAGAAGCAACGGTCTGAGAGGGGATGCTCCCCGGTCCCAAAAAAGGACAAACAAGGTGAGTGCAGCGGAGTGTGACCCACGTCAGGCCACTCCTCCACCTCCGGTGCCCTAGCGGCACCATTGACTCCACCCTGCCCACAGGTGCTGTTGAGTCTGGAGTAGGATCACCTGTCGATGCTGGGGAGTCATTGTGACGCCAGCAGGATCACGGTGCCTTCCACCCTGGAGGCCTTTGCAGTGGCAGGGACCTACTGTCCCTCCCGGTACTGTCAATGGGACAACCACTGGCTCTCATGAGTGTGACGAGCAGAAGGAGCATGGGGCTTCGAGCTCTTACCTGGCACCAGGGGCCTCAGTACTGACCACAGGCAAACCGGCCCTCCTGTGGTTGACAAGGTCTTCCCTGATCCAGCACCGATCCCCAGACCCTCATGACTGACCAGGAGAAGTAAGGGGCACCACTCCCCCATGGTCACCTCAGGAAAGCTCTTCTTTGGAGTTGGAGATCGAGCCCTGCACCCAGCCTAAGGGCCGCTGCTACTACCCATCCTACATCCCTCCTGATCCCAGTGTAGGTCCACCTGCCGGCACCTGGCCTGGAGAACAATGGCCAATGCAGATCCAGTGGCCATTCTGGAACCTGTGGGGCTTTCCCCGCAGTACCAGGACCACCATCCAATCATTCCTATTTGCTTGTGTCCAAGAGGAGGGCCCCTCCACCTCACCATTCTGCATCTGACCCAGACTCTGATACTGAGCCCAATACCAACACACAAGATGTGGGCCTGGGGAATGTAATTGGGGCCAAACAAGAGAAGGAAGACCCCACTGGTTCAGGCCTCTTCCTCTTCCTCCACAGATGAAGCTGTCTTGGGACCGAGCTGCTTGGTGCCACAAGATGACTTTAGAACCCATCAGGAGCTTCTAAAAAGTGAAGCTGCTAACACGGGGCTGGTGGTGGAGGTACTCAAGGAGTTAGCGCATAGCCTCATTGACATTTTGTCCACAGCAGTCCCATCCAAGGTTGCCCTACTCATTAACAAGGATGTTATGGGTCCGGTCAGGTCCCTGGGTGGCACACTCCATCTTCTCTGCCTCCTACTTCAAAGAAGGCAGAAAAGAAATACTACGTGTTGGCCAAGGGGTACGAATACTTGTGTTCTGGCCCTCCTCCTGGGTCTCTTGTGGTCACAGCAGCCAATGAGAGGGACAGGCAAGGCCAGGCAGGCAGCAGAAGAACTCAAGGAAGCTAGACTTGTTCAGCAGACAAATGTATTCGCTGGCTGGGTTACAGCTTCGTATTTCCAGCCAACAAGCCCTGCATGGGAAGTATGATTACAATATGCGAGACTCTATGGCCAAGTTTAAGGACACTGCCTCAGGACTCCAGGCAAGAGTTTTCCATCCTGTTAGAGGAGGAGAAAACTGTAGCCAGAGCCTCACTCCAAGCAGCTCTGGATGCAGCTGACCCAGCAGCCAGAACGACGGCTTCTGCAGTGTTTGTGAGGCAATGCTCCTGGCTTCAACCCTCGGGGCTACCACTGGAGCGCCAACAGTCAATCCAGGACCTCCCATTCGAGGGTACCTCCCTCTTCACAGAGCAAATGGACACACAGCTCCGTGGTCTGAAGGACTCCTGGGCCTCTACTCCCCAGCTCCTTCGAGGAAGCATTTCATGCCCCAGCAACCAGCCCACTTCTTGACTCCACTACTATGTCAGAACCCGTTCGAGAAAAGGAGCAGGGGTTAGAAGCGTAGGCAACTGCCCCAATCCACTTCAGCCACACTACCAGGGTCGCACAGATCCTCAGGAGGCCCCAAACAGAGCTTTTGAAGGTGTGCCTGAGGGCAATATATCAGTTCCTGCCTTGGATCCTCCGCGCCCCCCCCCCCCTTTTTTTTATTTTCAGACCAACTCTCCTACTTCAGTCCGGCATGGTCCCTCATCACCTCGGATCGCTGGGTGCTGAGTATGGTGGCGGACAGTTACCCTTCAATTTTCTTCTACCCATCCCTCTTCAGGGACCCATCTCATGAGCAACTTTTAGCTTGAGGTACAAGCCCTCCTACGGGTAGGAGCTGTGGAGGAGGTGCCCCAGAACTTGAGAGAGAAAGGGGTTTTACTCCAGATATTTCCTAATCCTGAAGGCCAGAGGGCATCTTTGACCCATCTTGGACCTGCGTCCTCAACAGTTATCTCAAGAAATGGAGGTTCTGCATGGTCTCCCTGGATCCAGGGGACCGCTCTTGACTTGAAAGATAAATTAAATTAAATTAAATAAATTAATGGAGAGATCCTATCTCCTAGAACTGGAAGGGACCTTGAAAGGTCATCGAGTCCAGCCCCCTGCCTTCACTAGCAGGGCCAAGTACTGATTTTGCCCCAGATCCCTAAGTGGCCCCCTCAAGGATTGAACTCACAACCCTGGGTTTAGCAGGCCAATGCTCCAAACCACTGAGCTATCCCTCCCCCCATGCATATTTCCACCTTGTCATCTTCCAAGGCCACCGAAGTTTCCTCAGGTTTATCATAAACCAGACCCATTATCATTCACCATTCTCCCCTTTGGTCTGTCTGCAGCCCCTCGGATTTCTACGAAATGCATGATGATGGTACCCGTACCTCAATGATTGGCTAATCAAGGGCCACTCAAAGGCTCAAGTGAAGAACATCATCAGCCTGGTCCAAGCCACCTTCTGAGCACTGGGCCTGTTGATAAACGAGCAAAAGTCAACATTCACTCCAGTCCAGAGAATAGAGTTTATTGGGGCAGTTCTAGACTTGACCCAGGCCAGAGCCTCCCTTCCCGAGGCTCGATTCTGGAGAACATTGGATCTTGATATCCAAGGTCAAGTCCACCCCATCTTGACAGTCTGGTTCTGCCTCAAACTTTTGGAACACATGGCCATGTGCACTTACATGGTACGGCGCTCAGTGCTGCACCTCAGACCCCTGCAGACTTGGTTGGCCTCGGTGTGCTCACCAAATCCACTTAGACTCGGTGCTTATAGTTCTCGCCTTGGTCCTCGCCTTCCTTAACTGGTGGAAGGACCCAGAGTCAGTAACTGCAGGCATTCCTTTCGTTACCCCCCTAGTCTTCAGTGTCTTTAATTTTGGACACATCTGATCCAGGTTGGGGAGCTCACCTCAAACCCCTCAGGAGACAGGGCCTGTGGTCTGAGGAAGAGCTCTCCCTACACATAAACATCAGAGAGCTCAGAGCAGTCCTCTTAGCTTGCCAAGCGTTCCTTCTCCAGATCATGGGCAAAGTAGTACGAATGCTAACGGACAACATGGCAGCCATGTTCTACATCAGCAAGCAGGGAAGAGCGCGCTCCTCCACCGTGTGCCAGGAGGCTATCCATCTGTGGAACTTCTGCGTGAAGCACGCCATCCACCTCGAGGATTCCCATCTTCCGGGAGCCTGGAACGCCCTGGCAGATCACCTCACTAGATCTTTCTCCTCTCACCACGAGTTGTCCCTTCACCCAGAGGTGACCAGATACGTCTTCCAGAGGTTGGGGGTCTCCCCAGGTAGACCTGTTCACAACCAGGCCAAACAGGAAATGTAAACAATTTTGCTCGCTGTGCAGACACAGTCCGGGCACCTTCTCAGACGTCTTCCTGCTTCCACGGACAGAGTTCCTATTTTATGCATTTCCTCCAGTTCCTCTGGTGTACCAGGTCCTTCTGAAAGTCAAGTGGGACAAGGCAAGGGTTATTCTTATAGCCTTCGCGTGGCTGCGCCAACGCTGGCTTGACACACTACTCGACTTGTCAGTGGCGCCCTGGCTGCTGCTCCCACCCCTCCCGGACCTGCTCTGACCAGATCACAGCTGCTTACTCCATCAAGTGGAAGCTCCATGGTTGAACCCGGAGGAACAGGCCTGTTCAGAGCAAGTTCACCAGGTTTTGCTAGGTAGTAGGAAGCCGTCTACTAGAACTATTTACCTGGCCAAGTCTAAGCATTTCTCAGTATGGTCTTCCCAACAAGGTCTTTGGCTGACTCGGTCTTCCCTCCAGTCTGTGCTGGAATACCTGCTCCATCAGAAACAACAAGGCCTGGCCCTTGCTTTCATCAAGGTACACTTAGCAACGATCTTGGCCTTCCACACTCCGGTGAGCGGTAGGTGGGTCTTCTCACATGAGATGTCCATTTGCTTCCTTAAAGGGTTAAAAATACTTTACCCTCAAAGTTGCAAACCAATTCCACCATGGGACCTAAACCTGATCCTGTCAAGACTCTCAGGCCTTCCCTTTGAACTGCTAGCATCAAGTCCTCTGCTGTACCTCTCCTGGAAGGTTGCCTCCCTGGTGGCAATTACCTTGGCCAGAGGAGTCTCGGCAATCAGGACCCTTACGTCAAAACCACCGAACATGGTGCTCTTCAAGGACAAGGTTCAACTACGCTCCCACCCAGCATTTCTTCTAAAGGTGGTCTCGTAGTTCCACAATAACCAGGCTATTTTCTGCCAGTTTTCTTCCCGAAACTGCACAGGAATTCAGAGGAGCGGTGTCTTTACTCATTGGACATTAGATGTGCCCCAGCCTTCTACATTGAGAAGACCAAGCCATTCCGTAAATCCATGCAACTCTTTGTGGCAATAGCAGATAGGATGAAAGGCCTACCAGTTTCAGCCCAGAGAATCTCATTTTGGATAACCTCCTGTATTCATGCAGTTAGTTTAGTGGTTCTAGTTAGTGTTAGTTGTCAGTACAGAATTAGATGATCGTGAGAGGTTTGAATTTTTTGCTCTCCCTTTCTCCTCCATTTTTTCTAGGGAACTTGTTTGGCCGGGGTGGGCAGGCCTGGTTCACCAGGTTTCAAATGATGCCTCTTGTCGGGAGACTATCCAGATCAGCAACAGCCACTCTAAGTGTATCCTGTGTTTGGGGGAGTCCCATATCTCCCAGACATGTCACTCGTGCCTGGCTCTGAAATCTAGAGTTTGGAAGCAGGTCGCAGGGAGAGTTCCAGCTTCAGAAGCTTCAATTGGGTCTTCCAAGCCAGGTCAGTAGACATACACCAGCACATCTGTCTCCAGACTGATCCAGTGCCCCTCCGACCTCAGCTAAGGTCTTCCCTAAGAGGGGGAAGACTTCAGAGGACTCAGTGAGGGTCCAAAGAGGAGGAGTTTGGTCTCCCACCGCAAGAAGCCAGCTCCCAAAAGGCCCCAATCTCCTGCTAAGTCTATGGTGTTAGAGACCTTGAACTCTCAACTGCGCCCCTAATCCCTGCACCTCCTTCACTCCTGACTCCTGCACCCACATGGGGAAACTGACCTGGATGCCCAAAGCAGCTGGCATTGCTGCTCGCTCCTCCCCGGACTGCTGCTCCTCTGTCCCGCAGACCCGTAGGAAGCTGTGAGGGGGGAGCGAGAAGCAGCATCAGGGCTCCCTGCATCCAGGTGACTTTCCCTGCCTGGGCTGCGTAAGGAGAGGGCAGGAGAGCAGCAGCTCCTGATGCCTCACAGCCCAGCTCAGGTGGGGAACGTGACCTGGATGCAGGGAGCCCTGGTGTGTGTGCTGGGGGGACTGTGTGTGTGAGAGCATGTGGGTAAAAACAGCTAACAAAAGCCAAAGCATGCTCCCACTAAAAGGGAACCAACCATCATACTCTCATCCTTCACATTTCTCATATGAACTATCAGGCCTTGAATTAAATTTTTGTATGAAATTGGGGCGAATTTAAAAACTGTTTAAAATGTTTTAAAAATTAAAAAAATATGAAAAACTTTAATACATTTTATTTAGTGTCATTATTCATACTAGTCTCGCTAGTCCTTCCCCCCCCCCCCACCTCCCAGGCAGAGGGGCAAAGAGACTAGGATCAGGACCAGCTGTGCCCCCAAAAGACCAGGCCAACCCTCCAAATTGGACCAGACCCACATCCCTCCCTAGACCAGGGGCGCTCATGGGGGGATGGGGCAGGGGGCACTGGGTCTCCCCCAGGGGCGCTGGTGGGGGGATGGGGTGAAGGGACTCCAGTTGCTCTGCAGGGCCCAGGCCGAGAGGGCTTACCTGGAGCAAGGAGCGCCCACTGGTTCGGGTGTCCGTCCACTGGGGGCCGGTGCCACCTCCTGCCCAGCATAGTCCAGGACCCCCACGCTTCCTGGCCTCTGCTTTTGAATAAAGGCAGGGCTGGGTCGGGCGGGGGGGGGGGGGGGGAGCTGTATGCTCAACACCCTCCCACCAGCGCTGCCCCAGGGCTGGCAGGGGCCCAAGAGCCCAGGGAGGAGGCAGGGGGGCCGCACCACGGGGGAGCCAGAAACCCCAGGGCCCGCCGCCTAGCCTCCCCCTCTCCTCCTTCCCACTCGCTCCACCAAGTGGTACAAGCCTCTGGGGGGAGGAGGTGGGGTGGGGCCAGAGCAGAGCCACAGCAGCTGAGGGCTTCTCTCTACCCCTGTCTGGCCAAGAGGAGCAAGTGAGCAGGGGGGAGCTGGGCCAGGTGGAGAGGAACCAGCGCTGTGGCTGCTTGGCCGCAGCGTGCAAGTGGAGCACCGGGCCAGTGCGTGGCGCCCTCTTTGGCAGGCTGCCCTGTGCATCATTGCAGGAACCCATGCTCTGACAAAGATCCTCGCCCACATCAGGAATGGTGGCATCAGTCCTGGGTACCACCCCCTCTCCTGTATGCCCCCCCAATATGGCCATGCTGGGCTCCTTGGGCAGCGAATTGGCAGCAATTTGCCAGACCTCTCGCTCCACTGCACCAGGAAATTAGGGTCAAACATTCTCCTCCACCAAATCCCCAACATGAGGAGGCCTTTGAAGAACAGAAGGCTAGGGAGGAAAAGAGAGGCTACCTCTCAAACCCCTGTTTTCTCTTTATCTCCAGAGAAGGTCCTGCCTCCCCCACCATGATTTCTGCCAATTCCAGGCCCTTGTGGAGAGGGTGGCAGACACCCTCCAGAGATACGTTGTGAGGCGGTTAAGACTCAAACACAAGCTCCTCAGCATTCTGCAGTGGGCAGCACTCACCTGGATTGCACTACCCATTAATGAAATGCTCCTGGATCCAGCAAAGACTGTGTGGCAAATTCTGCCACCATCCCACCACGTTGCAAACGGGCAGATAAGCAATATGTTCCCCCCAGGGACTCAGAATTTGTCCCCCCGCTTCCCCACCACTACTATCTCCTTCCCTGGTGGTGGATGCTGTAAACAAGTGGGATAAACAGCATTACTCCCGGTCTACCCCTTAATATAAGGACCAGAAGTCAGACCTTTATGACCAAAAGGCCTACTCATCCACGACCTTCCGATTTCGGATGGGAAAATGTAAGGCAGTCACAGCCAAGTCCGACATTACAAGTTTGCAACCTTTACTGAACATCTTCCACAGGTAGAGTGACCAGATGTCCCGATTTTATAGGGACAGTCCCAATTTGGGGGTCTTTTTCTTATATAGGCTCCTATTACCCCCCACCCCTGTTCCGATTTTTCACACTTGCTGTCTGGTCACTCTATCCACGGGGGAGGGATAGCTCAGTGGTTTGAGTATTGGCCTGCTAAACCCAGGGTTGTGAGTTCAGTCCTTGAGGGGGCCATTTAGGGAACTGGGATAATAATCTGTCTGGGGATTGGTCCTGCTTTGAGCAGGGGGTTGGACTAGATGACCTCCTGAGGTCCCTTCCAACCCTGATATTCTATGAATGCTTCCAGGCCATCATAAAGGAAGTTAATTATTAGACAGAACAGAGGTTCCAAACCACACCCTGCCCAAACAGCTCTGTCTGAAACAAAAGAATGTGTGCTCTGCTTCATTTGCATTTAAGCAGTAAACAGAGTCCTCAAGCACAAAGGAAGTTCCAACAGGTGGGGAAACCAGGAGGAGACATCCTCCCCTGGAGACTTTTTGACTCCTGAATCACAGGTGGAAATGTTGTCTAAGAGGGGCCTGACACTATAAAAATGTAGGAGACACCCAAGGCACCCCTCCTCCTTCTATCTATGACCTCACCCAAAGTTCTTACCTACAGCACTGATAGATTTCCATCCAGTCTATTCTTCAGCCAGTATTTTTCCCTAAACCACATAAATCTCAGCTAATGTGAAGGGAATTCTCCCGCTATGTGATGGGCATTGGCCTTTGGCTGGATAGGACCAAGCAATTTTGGAAATCACCTAGATTCTGTCTTCATCGCAGAAGGATCAAAGGGGTCCATGATCTCTTCACAGAGATGGTTGAGATGGATTTCTGAGTATCTTACTGCTTGCTATGATGGAGCTGGTGCCTTTCCTCTCCAAATGATTACAGCACACTCGACCTGGTCACAGGCAGTTTCCACAGCGTTACTCAAACACATTCTAGTGCCTGAGATCTGGAGAACTGCTACATGGGCTTTAGTGTACACATCTTCTAAACACTATGCCTTGGTCCACACCCTCAGATCTCTCGTGGTGTTTGGTTTTGCTGTTCTGTCTTCAGTCTTAAACTTGATTCCGAAGCCCCCTTCTCCCTGTGAGGATACTGCTCGGGAGTCACCTGAAGTGGAGCACCCATGGGGACACTACTCAAAGAAAAGGTTACTCACCTTGTGCACTAACTGGCTCTTTGAGGCGTGTGTCCGTATGGCTGCTCCACTGCCTGCCCTCCTTCCCCTCTGCTTTGGACTGTTTTTGTTGGATGTTTGGATAGAGAAGTTGCTGATGGCAGTTGGCCTACACAGCCCTCGGAGCGCAGTTGTATAGAGCGTATGAGCGGACTGAACAGATTCTAATGGAAAATTTCCAGACAAGGCCTCAAGAGGCGCATACGAACCTGAAGTGGAGCACCTATAGGGGGCCTGTGATGGGGTGTTCATAGCACATCAGCCTAGAAGGGGTTAATGAGACCAATTATCTGGATAGGCCACAGCTGAGGGGAATTAGCTGGCCTAAGTAATCCCTAAATAATGCTCCACCCCAGATGGGAAGGAGCAGGCGGGGTAAGCTAAAGCCAGGAAGCTGGCCGTGGAATGGGGCTGCAGTGAGGAGTCTGTAGCCACTCTGGACAGTCGAGAGGGAAAGAAGGAAATTAGGTGGCAGGGTGCAGGAAAAGGTGGCAAGGTTTAAGGGGGTGCAGACCTTGGCTGCTGATCAGAGGGTCCCTAAGCTGGAACCCAGAGTAGACAGCAGGCCCAGGTTCCCCTACCAGCCACTGGGGAAGAGGCCTGGTCCAGGCAGGTGAAGGGGTGATGGCCATCTTGGAGGAAGAGACTTTGATACCTCAGAAAGGGAAACACACACGACCTGCCCGGAGGGCCAAGCCACGACGACAGAGCACCCTGGCAGAAGAGGGTGAGAGAGAGAGGAGGCAGCAGGAGTGTGGTGACCAGCAGAAGGGGGTGTCAGACCTGGAAAAAGCTAATCCCCAGTGCGGACAGGAGGAGGCGCCCTAGCGGTGAGAGCATCCTGTGGGGCAGGGAGACATCTCGAAGAACCACAGCCCCTGTCCAAGGTGTAACCTCGTCTTCCTTTTCCCTGACACCCACAGACGCTTCAGGAGCTCGTGGGCGGCTGGGTTCTTGTTGGGCCAGGTACTTTAGAACCAGTCTGGCCAGCTCTCAGGGTGCAGTCCTGGAGCTGGTGCCATTCAGGATGGGAGAATGCTTGGAATGCATTACTCAGTTTCAGAGCTGCCCTGCATGTGAATACCAAGGAAGGTAGAGGAGAGTTTCAATCTAAGGGATGAAATTGAGCTGCCAAGGGGTCAGAAGGGAAGGGTGGGTGTGGTGGTGGTTGCATTGCAGTGCTACGCAACTGTGCCAAGCTGGAGGGGCCCGTTGGCTCTGGACAAGTGTGTATGGCGACAACACCATTGCCATGCTGAAGAGCAAACACCGGGCTGGTGAGAAGAGGCAAAGGCAGATCCCTCCCTGGGTTGGTGCTGGGAGGCTGCAGGGAGGGGCAGGTTATCCTGTTCAACCCCACGCCCGCCCCCTCACTGATCCCTGGCAAACAACAGCTCTGGGCCTGGCAGACACACATGCTGGCTGGGCCTTGGGTTTCTGGCCTTTGGAGCTGAGCTGCTCCATGACCCATGGCCCCTTAGGTTGTGGCCAGGCTTGAATGGGCCACTGTGCTTCACCACTTGGTAATGAACCTGCTGGTGAATTCCAGCCTTGGAGTGTGGCTTGGTGCAGGGCTCCAGCATTGCCCGCGGGTGGCACTGGGCTCTGGCTCATGATGAGCCACAAACTCCATGTCCGGTCTGCACCCGAATTCCCAGCTGCCTTATCAACATGAGACCAAGTCCCAATGCGGCTGGCTCCATGACGAGGTGGCTGTGCTGAGTCCCATGCAACCCCAGCCTGCAACGTGTTTGCCCCCATTCCAGCTGTTGATGGCAGCCATCCCAGCAGCTGCCCCAGGGCTGATCCCCCAGAGGGCAGAAGGCTCCATGCTGTGCAGGGCAAACTACAATGGGGCAAATGGTGGGTGAGCCTGTCTCAGGCCCATAGCCCTCAATTTCTTTGCCCTGCCCTCCCCACCCCTCCACGCCCGGAAGAAGATGTGTTCCAGTCCCCTCATCTCTGTTTCTTAATCGGAGTTTCCTCAGGTGAGTGCTTGTAGGCCTAAGGGGCCAGCGGGCCGTATTATTGACTGCGTTTCAGCTAAGTGAAGTTTGGCAACTGCATTGTGTTGCTGCTACAATAAAAGATGGGTAACCCTGGTAAGAAAGTGTCTGCAGAGAGGGGCCTCTGCAGGGAGCCCTACAAAGTGGGGACGCAGGGGTCGATGCTGGAGTTTCCATGCCAGACCCTGCCTACCTGTCCAGAGAGGAAAGAGTCCTTTCGAACTGAGGGAGAGGAGAAAGCTGCTTTTAGAGCACAAGAGAGTGTGGATGGGCTGCCCAGAGCTGGAAGGTTCCTCCAGAGCCCAGAAGCAACCTTAGAAGGACTGTCCAGGGACTGCAACGCTACTGCAGGGTCCAGGGGAACTCCTAGGGCTTGTCTACCTTCGAAACGGTACAGCAGCGGCAGCACCGCAGCTGCGCCATGGTAGCTCGTCCGTGTGGACACTCATCACAGCGACGGGGGGGGGGGGGGTCTCCCTTTGGCGCCATTAATCCACCTCCCCGAGAGGTGGTAGCTAGGTCGGCAGAAGAATTCATCCATTGACCTAGCTCTGGCCATGTCTATGCTACAAAATTATGTTGACCTAAGTTATGTCGGCACACAGGCACTGCAGTCATTAAATCGCTTGTGTGGGCGCACGCTTGGCTCCTTGGGCCGGCGGGGTGTGTCCTCACCAGGGGCGCTGGTGTTGATGGTATCGTCAGTGTGGGGCACTGTGGGACAGCTCCTGAAAGCCAGTAACCGTGACATAAGCAACGCAACCTCTACACCAACACTGCATCGACCTAGCTAGGGCGACCACGACTGTCTGCCGCTCGGGAAGGTGGGGTTACAAAATCGGCGTAGAGAGGAACTTACGTCAGCGGGAGCCAAATTTGAGTGAAGATGCTTCGCAGCTACGCACAAGGTTAGGTCGATGTAAGCTGTCCTTTCGTCACCCCTAACCTTGTAGTGTAGATCAGGCCTCTGTTTACACCAGTGGTGCTGGAACCGGGGGGGCGGGGGCAGGGCCCTCCCACTTTTTGAAAGTGGGGGGGCCTGGCCCATCCACTTTTCACTAGGGCGGACAGACCCTGCCCCCTTCCCCTCTTCCCCCCGAGACCCCACCCTCCCGCCAAGCCAGCCGGGGAGCCGCAGCGAACCCTCCACCTGCCTGCAGTGCAGAGAGGCTTGAGAGCAGCCCCCGGCCGTGTCCCTGCTCCCCCCGGTAGGTGGAGGGTCCATGACTCCGCAACAGCTTCCCACAGCTGCCCGCACAGCTCTCCTCAACCCAGCTCTGGCTGGGGGTGGGACCCTCAGAACCGCAGCCCGGCCACGGCAAGAGCCAGGTGGGCAGCTGTGGTGAGCCTGGGTCCCTCCACCTGCCCTGGGCAGGGGGTCTGGAGGGCGGGCAGTAGGCTGTTTTTGCCACCCCACCCCACCCTGTGTGTGTGTGGGGGGGGTTCCCCAGCCCCGCTCCAGCTTCCAGCTTGGCTGGGAGTGGGGTCTGAGGGGCAGGGGTGGGGACCCCTGGCCCCCTCACTTTTGGGAGGACTCCGGCGCCCTTGGTCTACACGGGGGGGTAGGTCTACCTAACTACGGCACACAGGGGTGTGGATTTTTCATATCCCTGAGCAACGTAGCTGGGTCAATTTAACTTTGGATTGTAGAGCTGGCTCTACGTTGACAGGCAACAGGGTTGTGAGCCCCATCTCTGTTAAAGCTGATAAGGCCTTTTGTTTTCCTTGGCCGATGTATGCACAATACTGGTGGAAGGGGAGCTGATGTGGTTTTTATCACATCTGGATTTTGCAATTGGAAAAATGCCCTTTCTCTGGGCAAAGGCTTAATCCGATATGAATGCAATGGCTGCTTGGACTGCAGCAAGGAAAAGCGAATCTGTTGCTATTTCTACATTTCTGTGACTATCAGGATCCAGACACCCCAAGGGGAGAACAGGGGAATCTAAAACCCCAAAGAATGTGCAATTTAATCTACTGGCTGCATGCGTTGTGTGTAAATCTGTCAGGTCAAGTCTCTTATGAAGGCTTGTAATGTTCTGACCCGAAGGTCATTATGAGATGTGTACAGACTGCATTTGTGTATGGAACCCTTCTGCCCATTCAGTATCTAGGGGTTCCGTTTCAATAACACCAGTATTGGTCCTGCCATGAGGGCAGGGGAGTGGACTCGATGACCTCTCGAGGTCCCTTCCAGTCCTAGAATCTATGAATCTATAACACAATGCAAAACTGGCTCGAGCCCCCACCCAGTGACCTGGGACAATTACATACCACCCCCCGGGCGCCTCTAAGAGGCAAAACTTCCCCTCTCACAAGCGCGGAGTCTGAGTGTAGCAGAAAATGTTTAATAACATGAGGTAAACGACATCAGCATTAAATTGGGAAAACACCACAAACAGGATTAATAACACAAACCATCAGCAAAAGACCCACCCCCAAAGTCCCACACCCCAAAAGTCTCTGTCCCTGGTCAGTGCAGCCCCAGAGTTGAAAAGTTTATCTGCAGAGTCTTACCTGACCCCATCCCCAGCCTGGGGAGAAATGGGGGGGGAGAAAGGGGCACGTGGGGTATTAAGGGGCACCTTACATGGTCCGAGGCCGACTGCCCCGCCTCTCCATGGGGTTCTGCTGCAGCCTTCACCACCAGCTGCTCCGCTCCTCCAGCCGTCCTGTGAGCCGCTCCAGCCATCCCACAAACTGCTCCGCTCGCCATCCCGTGGGCCACACCAACCGTCCCACAAACTGCTCTGCTCTGCCAGCCGCTTAGCAATAAATCTTCAGGCTCCCCTACTAGTTAACACAGCACTCAGCTCTTAGTGATTTCAGCTTGTAGTAAGGGAGCCCCAGTGCTGGTGCACCATTGGCCCAAAGCGAATTCAGCTCAGCAGCCTGTAACTAGACTCTTAATGGAATCAAAATTAGCTCTGCTATTCAATAACACAATGCAAGAGAGAGGAGACAGTGCAATTGGTGTTTCAGGCTCTCAAAAGGGGCCCATACCATCAAGTACAAACACCTGTCCCCAGCCTCTCTCCATTCACTGGGAGTTGGAACCCATGCTCCTTGTCTAGCAAGTGCTATTTAGTTAATGGTGAATCTCTCTGTCATACAACAGTTCCACTGGCGTTGATTCACATAATCAGGGTAACATCAATTTATTCTTCCTGCCCCAATAACAGAGAAACTGGGGATCCTACATCAGCCAGAGTAACCACTTTCGGTTGCTGTGGGCTCATGCTAGGCGGGTGGGTGTGTGCCTATGCAAACAAGATCAGCCCCTGAAGTTCTTTTCCACACTTGCCATAATTCACCACCAGATGTCAGGGTAGAGCTCATCCTGACTCTGCTTACATGTATATGTAACACTCATAATTTGTGCTGCAACATTCAGCTCCACCTCACTACAGGCAGGGAGGGGCCGCCTTCCCCTCCAGAGACTAGCTCCTAGTAACTAGCATTGTAAGACCCAGGAAAAGACAATGGTGGGCTATTAAAGTTAATGGGAAAACACTGCAACAGCTTGAAATTGGAAAAGAAAGCCCCAGTCTTGGAAAACTAAGAAAGGAGGGATTTTTTCCCACCCTGAATAACCATGAATGACTGTGCCAAGAGAAGGAGAAAAAAACCTTTTCCAAACAGGCTCTTCGGCCCCTAGAAACTTGAGGAAACTCCAAGATTTGATGTGGCAGATCCAGCATACAAAACATTGACAAATTTTATGATTTCAGTTTACTCACTTGCTCAATAACATTACTGAATTATGAATGTGATGCTTATTTTAATCAACTTTTTTTCAGGTGCTACAATTGCTGCTTTTGTCTCATCCTCACGAATGGTAAGAAACAGTATTTTAAAACCTTAGCAAAAATTATCCAGTTTGCTGTGATAAACGAGTTGCTTCTGAGAGGATATCACGAGATCATAAACTTCAGAGACTAAGGCCAGATCTACACTACAGACCTATATCGGTTTAACGACGTCACTTACTTACACTAACCTGAGTGACTTAGTTATACTGACCTAGCCGCCGTGTAGACAGCGCGATGTCAACGGGAGAGCGGCTACTGTCAACATAGCTACTGTCTCTGGGGAGGTGGATTAACTATGCTGTCAGCGTAGGAACAGCTTCACTTGAGCGCTGCAGCTGTGCTGATGCAGCATTTTAAGTGTAGACCTACTCTAAACAGTTCATCGGGAATTTTCTTCCATCTGCATAGATTTACTGCAGGACAAGAACCAAAATTCAAGGATGCGCTGAAAACCGCTCTGAAAAATGCAAAGTACATTTCTGTTGAGATTCAGAATGAAATAATTGATATGAGGATAGTTTTGAAAGATATTGTTGAAAATGGTGGTGTCCAGTTCTTCTGCCTGCCATGTGACATGACAAGGGATGCTGTGAATATAGAAAATTTCCCACCATTGTATGCTACTCTGTTGATGGCAAAGCCAAGGACTTATTGGACTAGCCCCATTGCATGGCCTCACTGCTGAAGATCTCTCACAATAAATTTTGAAAGACCTCCACTGAGTCTTGACCCTCAAAATACTTTGTTCTTGCTCTGATGGTGCCAAAGTTATGTCCAGGTGCAAAGGAAGGGCACAAATGCTTTTGCAAGAGAAATTAAACAAGCAAATACCTGACACTCACTGCTTGACTCACCAGTTACATCTGGTGGTTACTCGTGTGTGGGAAGAAAGAACTCAGCAGTGCCAAATATGTTCTAAAATTGTAACTCTATACAAATTATTTTCACAGACCCAAGGTGAGTCTTCTGTACATAGGCAGCACCTGCAAAAACTCATGGAAACAAGCTGGACTGGTCACTTGAAAACCTTGGGAATAATTTTCAATAATTGGGAAGAGATTCAGAGTTTTCTGTCAACATTTGTGAGTGGATATGTCCATTGAAGCAAGAGGGCTGTTGGCAGTTACAGAATCATCCAAATTCTTGTTCTTAGCTGAGGTTATGAGAATGATTTTAAAAGATTTTGCTCCTGTGAACGTTTACCTTCTAAAGGACCCAATGTGCCTTGCTAATGTAGGTGAATTGATAACTTGCCTGTGAAGAACTTCAACAAAAGAGACATTTGAAGATTTTTTCTGAGATTTCACCCAAGCACCGTTTTGAAAGATGCATGTGATGAAGCATCAATATTAAGAAGTGCCACCCAAAAAGCCACGGTACTGCTCCCAAAATGTCAAGATTTCATAGTCATTGAGCACTTACCAGGATTCCAAAGCGTTAATGGGCATCAGTGGTCCCAGATTTCTCAGGAATTGATTGATGAAACCACTGGTGATTTTCTGAGGAGAACTCCATGTTATACAAAAGCTTGTCAGCAACCTATTCCACCAGCTCTCCAGACGTCTTGAAATTGGAATCACTGTGTGCTTGCTCGGATTAGATATTGAGAAGGTGAAAGCTGAAATGCCTTTATTTAAACCGCTGATAGATACGAGAAATTGCAAAGCATTTGAAGAAGTTTGAGCTGTTGCCAAGGAATTAAAGGAGGCTTTCCCATGGCATTTTAAAAATGTCTGTAGTAGTCTTGTTGTTTGGAGCATCAACTGTAGCTTTTAACGTTTCCTTTTCTTGTTTGAAAATAATGTTATCACACCAAAGGATGAGCATGACCCATGAAAGAAAGGGAAGCCTATTTGTCCTGTCATATGAAAATGCTTTTACTTCAGAACTGACCCTGGATGTCTTTGTGGAAGAACTCAGACACCATTATCCAAGAAATTGTCAGGTTTCGCTTTATGACCAGTGTTTGTTACATATGTTATTTTCATGACCAGCACTTTCATGTTAAGATCTATAGTTCTGAATCTTTGAATTATTTGAATGCTTGAATATTTCTTATACTGAACAAGTGCATAAATACGTATCTTGTTTTTTGTACGCAGTTTTGTTGTAGATGTGTTGA
Source organism: Emys orbicularis (assembly GCF_028017835.1). NCBI lineage: Eukaryota > Metazoa > Chordata > Testudines > Emydidae > Emys > Emys orbicularis. The sequence continues at coordinate 10,608,928 of NC_088701.1, forward strand.
TCCCAGGATATTAGAGAGACAAGGTGGGTGAGGTAATATCACGTATTGGACCAACTTCTGTTGGTGAGAGAGACAAGCTTTCAAGCCACACAGAGCTCTTCTTCAGGTCTGGGAACCCCAACAGAAGGTGGTCCAATAAAAGATATTTCCATCTTCTCTTTTGGTTTTTCTCATCTCATAAAAATAAAATTTAAAAAACCACTTTTTTTTTTAAACCAAGTACAATAACTTCTGCCCCGAGGTGCTGGAACAATTGGTATACAGGGGGTGCTGAGAGCCATTGAACCAAACTGTAAACCCTGTATATGATGGGAACCACTTCAAGTCAGGGGCTTGGCAGCATCCCTAGTTCCAGCACCGATGCGTCTGCCCCTAGGAGTGAGATGGCTCTAGGGAGGTTACAAAGTGGCAGAGGTGCTGGAGGGATGAGCAGAGATCTATTTCATTTGGGCACCGTGGCTGGGATGAAATGGCCCCTAGTGCTGGGATGCTCCTTTTCCTGGGGACAGAGCGCCCAGTATCCGAGTCCCTCCTTGTGCTGGGAGCTAGGAAGTCGCCACTGGTCCTTTCCCTAACCCAAAAAGATGTTCTGGCCAAGCCAGGTGGGCAGGGGCTAGATAGAATCATTGGCTGTGCAAGGGAGTCCTGAAATGGGAGCTGAAGGTTCCACCCAGAGCAGCTGAGCCGGGATCTCCTCACTGTCTCAGGGCCCGTGTGATCTGCCTTAGATCCCCACTGTCCAGCCCCAGACACACAAGCCCTGCTCCCCCATGGACTGCTCTTAGCTTACTCCCCCCCTCTGTCTGCCTGTGACCTGGGCCCTGCAGTGATCACAATCAATACCAGGCCTCCTGGAGCCCAAGCGGGGAGAAAAGCATTAACCCAGCCCCATGGAGTGTACTGGGCTCCCACCGTGTTCCAGGGACTGAGCACTGGCTGCTCCCCCCAACACACACACAAGGGAATGGTCAACGCAAGAGGAAGGCAGCTCATTCGGAACAGATACAAGATCAGTTTTCATTCAGCGTGTGATTTGCCGGCCGTGCAATGGGGTCGAGGCCGAGAATGTCACACCATTCCCTGACAGACTGGACATTTGTATGGATAACGGGAGTATCCGGAGTTAACAGCTCTGCTGACAGTTTGGGAAAGAAAAAAGAAAACCTCCTGCTGCTGAGTTTGACACAAGACCTTCATAGGGGTAGATTATCCCCCAGCTGTTACTGCAGGGCTCAGACACCTGCCGCTGCAGCAGCTGGTGCTGGGCTCTGCTAACGTGGGGATCCTGGGCTAAATGGACCTCAACTCCAATCCAGTCCAGCAGCCCCTGTGTTCTGACAGCCCCCCACCCCCGTTCTCCCTTGCAGTACAGCTAGGTCTGCGCTGTGATGAATGCAGGTGAATCCATGCTGCTGGAAACACAAACCCTCAGGCTCCCTAGGACCTTGCCCATGCTGGCTGGTGTTACCCATCTGCCTGCCTAGCCCTTGAGCTGGAAACACCACAGCTCAGTTACCCAGGAAATGGGATCCCCACCTCCTCTCCCCGAGTCTTGCAAGCTAGCAGTCTGCCTGGCTAGCCCGGGGCACTTCTCACAACCCCAGGACATCCTGTCACAGCAGTTCGGTCTGGCTAACTCTCTCGAAAGAGTCTGTCACTGGGCCGCGCCTGGCATCCTGGCACGCTAAGGGCATGGTGATTTCCTGTCTCTGCACTATGGGGCACTGAGGGTACCCAACAGCTGATCCCAAACCCGGCTTCCTGCCTAGCCGGACCAACGCACAGCCCTTGTCTCCCCCAGGGCTCGGTCTGCCTCACAACCATAGACTGAAGGGAGGGGAGGGTCAGTCCTGTCCAGGGTTGCCAACTTTCTAATTGCACAAAACCGAACACCCTAGCCCTACCCCTTCCCCAAGGCCATGCCCCCCTTCCCCGAGCACCTGACCCCCGCTTGCTACATTGCCTCTCCCCAACCCTCACTCACTTTCACTGGGCTGGGGTGCGGGGAGGGCTCTAACTGGGAGTGGGGGCTCTGGGGTGGGGCTCAGAATGAGGGGTTTGGGGTGCAGGAGGGGGCTCCAGACTGGGGCAGAGGGGTTCAGGGTGTGGGCTGGGGCTCTGGGCTGGGGCAAGGAGTCGGAGAGTGGGGCAGGGGTGGGGGATGAGGGGTTTGGAGTACAGGAGGGAGCTCTGTGTTGGGGGGTGGGCTTGGGGTTGGGGCGTGGGCTTACCTCCAGTGGCTCTCAGTCAGCGGCACAGTGGGGGCATTAAGGCTGGCTTCCTACCTGTCCTGACTCCGCGCTGCGCCCTGGCAGTGGTCAGCAAGTCTGGGTCCTAGGCGGAGGCACAGCAGGCAACTCTGCACTGCTCTCGCCCACAGGCACTGCCCCCGCAGCTCCCGGGGGGGCAGCACATGGAGTCAGGACAGGTAGGGACTAGCCTGCCTTCGCTCTGCTGTCAGGGTCCGTTCAAAAACCAGCGGCCTGGTCCCCCTCGTCCTGTCCCACAGCGCAGTTGAGACATCAAGAAGGCAGGGAGCTGGCCCAAGTGTGCAGCCAGCTAGCAGCAGAGCTGGGGCCAGAACCAGGCGTCCTGGCTGCCAGCCCCCCACCCCCGGCTGGGAAAGAGCCCAGCAGTCATTGCGCGGGGTCTTATGGCTGCAGCAGGCAGCCCCAGTGGTGCTGGGTGCTGCATAGACTGAGAGATGGGCCCTGCGTGGGGAGCTCCCCCAGCAGCTGGGCAGAGGGGGGCTGACCTCCACCCAGCAGGCCCAAGGCCTGGCCTTCAACCACGTGACTCATTTGGCCGGGAGGCCCAGGCCCAGCATGCGCGGCCTGTGTTTGGCCAAGGGCCATCGCGCCCCCCCGGTGCGCGCTCCCCAACCAGGGGGCGGGTCTGAGTGCGCTGATCCCGCCCACCCCCGTTCTCATTGGCTCCCAGCCGCAGAGAACTCCTGCGCCCACCGGCCGCTCCCGGCGGCTGTGAGAGTCGGCTGGCCAATCATTGAGCGGGATGAGGGCGGAGCCTGCGCTTGAGCCGGCAGGGAGCGGGCTGGCTGGGCCGAGAGCTCAGGTAGGTAGGTAGGGCCGGGTTAGAGGGCGGAGCAGCTTCACAAGGGGCTGGGGGTCGGAGCTGTAACTGGGGGCTCAGGCTATGGGGTGCAGGATCAGAGAGGGCTGGGGGTCGGAGCTGTAACTGGGGGCTCAGGCTATGGGGTGCAGGATCAGAGAGGGCTGGGGGTTGGAGCTGTAGCTGGGGTTATGGGGGCAGGTTCACAAGGGGCTGGGGGTCGGAGCTGTAACTGGGGGCTCAGGCTATGGGGTGCAGGATCAGAGAGGGCTGGGGGTCGGAGCTGTAACTGGGGGCTCAGGCTATGGGGTGCAGGATCAGAGAGGGCTGGGGGTCGGAGCTGTAGCTGGGGTTATGGGGGGCAGGTTCACAAGGGGCTGGGGGTCAGAGCTGTAGCTTTGGGGCTGGGGTTATGGGGGTCAGAATCAGAGAGGACTGCGGGTCGGAGCTGTAGTTCTAGTACTGGGGTTATAGAGGGCAGATTCAGAAGGGGCTGGGGCTATCGGGTGCAGGATCAGAGAAGACTGAGGGTTGGAGCTGTAGCTGGGGGCATTACTGGGACAGCTGACCCTAGGAACTGGGAATACGGGGGGCAGGTTTGGAAGGGTGTGAAGGGTGGAGCTGCAGTTGCTTTGGGAGGCTTGGTCATGGTGGAAACTGGGCCACTGGCAGCCCCTTTCCAGTTTCTGGAGACAGCACCGACCCCTGGAGTTCAAGGCTGCAGCTGGGACCCAGGTGCCCGGGGAGGCTGCCCCCAGCCACAAGCCTGTGTAGCCCATGAAGAAGTGCTCCCTGGTTGGAGTGCCATCTCCCCCAGTTACACCCACGTCCTGTTAGCGTCACCCCAGCCTTGTCTGGGCTACGCCTAATCCAGGCCTTGGCTCAGGCAGACTCTGGAGGCAGCAAGCTGGACCTAGAGTGCACTGTGACCCCAGGAGCCTCGTGGCCGGATCGGACAGGCTGTCCCCCAGCCCTGCCCTCTAGGGCATCTTGCAGAGAAGGGACCAGGTGATGGGGTTGCCTGCCGTAGCAGGGCCTGGACTTGATGCCCCAAGAGGTCCCTTCTGCCTCTAGGTCCTGTGACCCCCAACTGGATTCCAGGGGCTACATCGTGGCTGCCCCAGCCGAGTCCCACTGGTGGGAGAGCCTCTGCCTCAGGCCTGAGCCCTGATCTGAGCTGGGGGGATCATGCTCTGTAGGGCCAGCCACAGAGTGGGCTTTCAGCTGAACGGGCCTGTTCCCGGCTGTCGGTGAGCTCATGGGTTCAGCTCTTGGTTCAACCCCTGGTCATGGCTGGACAGACATGGCCCTGGGATGTGACACTATGTGTGTTCTCTTCCTCCTGGACCTGGATATGATGGGCACAGGGGGCAGATTTGAGGGAGATCACACACACCCCAATGGAGGAGGAGCTGGGGGCCAAGGCAGGCATGGATGGTGCTGTACAGTGAGGCAAGCCCTGCCCAGAGGAGCTAGTGCTGTACACTACGCAGCATCGTGCCAGGACCCCTGTGGCCTGGGTGGGGCAGTGGTGCGGCATTCAATGCAGGTGCCATGAAGTCAGGAGTGGGTGAAGGAGATTAAAGAGTGTGGGCAGGGAATAGAGAGGGTGTGAGGGGCCTGGAGCTGGGTTGTATTTGTGCAGAGTCTGAAAAGCAAGCTGGACGCAGAAGAAGCTGCTCTACAGCTGGGGTTAGATTGAACTGGAGCAGAGCTGAGGTGAGATTGGGGGGGTGGCCGAGGGGAAGGGAGGCTGTGGTAGCTGAGAGGGACCCAGAGGTTTATCGAGTGGGAAGGATGTGGGAGAGAAAAGCCCCAAGACTTGGTTACAAGCTGGACAGAGGGGCTGAGCCCTTTGGGGTGGGGGAGCCAATAGTAAAAGAGTGGGGGCAACCAGAGGCACTAAATGCAACTGGGGAGGAGGTGGCTAGTGAAGCGGGCAGGGGTCAGACATTGGGTGGGTGGGTGAATGTTGGCAGTTGGTAGAGACACCTCCCCCTCTCCTTCTGCCCCCTCCCCATCCTGTGCTGAGGTAGTCCACCTTCGGCAGAGGGGGGAGTGTGGTTCCTGCTGTGTGGCCACCAGGGTGAACACATGTCTGGGGGTCAAAGCTGTGGGCCCCTGGCTTTTAAAAACAATTCCCTTGTTGGCAGATCATTATTGTCCTGTTGCGCCATCTGAGAGGCCAGGGTGCAGGTTCGAGGCTGGGGCTCCTGGGCACTGGATGGACCAGTGTGCAGCAGTGGGTCCAAGTGAGTCACCCCCCCCAAGCCACTGCCTCCTGAGCCAGTGCACTGCCGGAGCGCTTCGCTTTGGAGCCCAGGGAAAGGAACTGGGCTTGTGCCCTTTGCTCCTGCTCATTGGGGGATACAGAAGCGCTGGGAGAGTTGGAGACAGACAGACGCACGCTCTCTCGCTCACTTCTTGCACTAGACATTCAGTTCCAGTTTAGCCTGGTGGGTTCCATGGGCGAGCAGGCAGCTGGCCGGGCTCGCTAACCTAGCCGTCAAAGGCAGAACGAATTCCAGCAGCTGGGACCTGAACTGAGATAGCGTCAGATTGGCAATGAGGCACAGATATTTGCCAGGGAGGAGGATTGGCATTGGGACAACTTCCCCGGGGAAGAGCTGGTTTCGCCATCACCCAGAGGTGGGATGTGTGTGAGAGCCCCATCCCTCAGCCGGCAGTTCTGGGTCCATGCAGGAGTCCCTGGGTGGGGTCTGCAGCTAGGTGAGAAAGGTCCCTTCTGGCTGAGGTAGCGAGATCTTTGTCACTGTTTAAATCTCTCACTGAACTTTCCAAACCTGGGAACCTAAATCTGGGTCCTGGTCCAGGCACTGCCAGGAGTGGCCTGGTGGTTGCTGCCCCTTTGTGGGTCCCCGCAGATGTTTCTCCTACTCCAGGCTGGGAGTGAGGCAGGGCTCAGCTATGCCAGTCCAGGCCGGGTGTGCAGATGTGTGAGACATGCTGTCCAGTGGCACAGAAGGTGCCAGCTCTGCTCTTCTCCATCCCATGTCACAGCAGGGCTCTAGCACCACTCACCCAGCTTCTCCGTCTCTGGCAGAGACCTCCTAGCATGCCTAGCATGCCTTACCGATGCCTCCTATGGGGAGCACTGCTACCTGCAGCTTAAGGTGCTGTGGGGTGTGTGTGGGGGGGGGAGGGATGGGTGGGACAGTGGGGCTGGATCCTCCTGCAGAGTCTTGAGGGGCAGTGGCCTGCAGAGTCCAGGCTGCAGCTCTTACCCCTGTGATGGTTCTTGGGATGCCCAGGAATGAGTCACTTTGGAACCCCCGGCCTCCAGCCAGAGGAAGTCTTTGTGCTTAAGTGGGTGTCAGCTCCCTGCCACCTCCAGTCTGTTAGCCCCCAGGCAGCCCTTCCTTTGCCTTGCAGATTAACAATAGGTGCACCGCAGTCCCAGAGCCCCTGTGAAGCATTCCCCTGTAGTGCCTAGCCCCCGTCCACTGAACACGGAGACTTGGCAGGTCAGCTGTCCAAGGGACAGCGCACACCAGCTGGGATGGTTCAGCATCGTGTCTAACATCACAGGGCTGAGTTCCAGTTCGGGTGAGAACAGGCGTACAGGTCGTAACGAAGAGCGAGAGCTAAGAGCTAGCGAGCGAGGATGATGGAAATGGGAAGGTGACACAAGACAAAAGCGTAACACGATGCTTAGAGACTAAACTTCACTTATTTAACCATGTGTTCAATGCATATACACAACTCCTTCAATATCAGCCATCCCCCCCACCTGCAAGGATTCTGAGGAGCGGGATGACATCGCCTTCCATTGGAAACCTCCCATGATGTCATTGCTGGGTAAACGCCATTAAGTGGTGTGCTTGGTGTAGTGAGTTTGTCAGGCTGTTGGAACCGTGAACCCTTTGCCTGCTGGTACCAGTGGGGCTGGTAGCAAAGTGGGCAAAGCAGCAAGTGGGCAGAGCTTGGCTGCCGTGTGGCAGCGTGGCTGTGCTCTGCTGAGTCGGGAGTTCCATTTCTGGGGCGAGAATTGGATCAATGAGCAGGTGTGTCTACAGCAGAGACAGACGCTCAGTGTCCCATCCCACCTGCTTGTTTGCTTGGTCTGTCCAGGCTGTCCGAGCCTCTGGCTATTGCCCCAGTTGGGGAGCAGGGAGACAATGGAGGGGGGCAACTCTGTGGCAGGAGGGAGGTGCGGGGGGTAGGGCAACTCTGTGGGAGAAGTGGACATACCCTTGGCAGGGTAAGGTAGAGGGGGAGGCGGGTGGGGTGGGAGAGGCAGTGGTGGGGCACCCTGACTGTGGAAGTCCAGCTCTGTCCAGCGTCACTCTGCCCTGACAGTCGGTCTGCCTCGCTGTCTCTGCTTCCAGGCTTTACCAAATGCATCCTGGTGGGGCATGACTGGGGCGGCACCATCGCGTGGAAGTTCGCCATGAATCACCCCAACATGGTGGAGAAGCTCATTATCATGAATGCCACCAACCCGGCCGTGCTTAAAGGTGATGCTCTGACCTGCAGGGGTGCTGGGCTCCCCCCACGAGGGTCAGTGGCAGGTCCAGGGTGGAGGAGGCTGGTTCTTGCAGCACAGGCGGCTGTAGTGCCTGCCAGCAGCACGGAGGTTTCGAGCAGGTGACAGTAGCACTCCTTGGGGTGGGGAGACGAAGGCTCTTGGGGTCTCTACATTGTGGCTGGGGCTCCCAACCCGTCCCGCCCCCCCACAGGGGCTGCAGGCTCTCCGAGCACCAGGCCAGCCCAAGCGAGCTCTGAAATGACATCACTGGCACATGCCGCGTGACTTTCGCTCCTGTCTCTGGTGGGAGCCCTGAGCGTTCCAGGGGGCCCCGGGGTAGGAGGCCCTCCAGCCTCAGCATGTCGGTGTCTGCCTTTCTGCCCACCCGCTGCAGAGTACGGAGGAGGCCACCCCTGCCAGCTGCTGCGCTCCAGCTACATAGTCATGTTCCAGCTGCAGAGGCTGCCTGAACTGCTCTTGTCTTTGGGTGACTTCCAGGTGGGAGCGGGGAGGTGGGAGCAGGGAGTGGGGCTAGTTGGCTGGGGGAGCTGGGGATCCGGGGAGGAGGGGGGTGGGTGAGGTGGGAGCAGGGAGTGGGGCTAGTTGGCTGGGGGAGCTGGGGATCCGGGGAGGAGGGGGGTGGGTGAGGTGGGAGCAGGGAGTGGGGCTAGTTGGCTGGGGGAGCTGGGGATCCGGGGAGGAGGGGGGTGGGGGAGGTGGGAGCAGGGAGTGGGGCTAGTTGGCTGGGGGAGCTGGGGATCCGGGGAGGAGGGGGGTGGGTGAGGTGGGAGTGGGGAGTTGGGGGTGGGGGAGGTGGGAGCAGGGAGTGGGGCTAGTTGGCTGGGGGAGCTGGGGATCCGGGGAGGAGGGGGGTGGGTGAGGTGGGAGTTGGGGGTGGGGGAGGTGGGAGCAGGGAGTGGGGCTAGTTGGCTGGGGGAGCTGGGGATCCGGGGAGGAGGGGGGTGGGTGAGGTGGGAGTGGGGAGTTGGGGGTGGGGGAGGTGGGAGCAGGGAGTGGGGCTAGTTGGCTGGGGGAGCTGGGGATCCGGGGAGGAGGGGGGTGGGTGAGGTGGGAGTGGGGAGTTGGGGGTGGGGGGTGGGGGAGGTGGGAGCAGGGAGTGGGGCTAGTTGGCTGGGGGAGCTGGGGATCCGGGGAGGAGGGGGGTGGGAAGGGACCTGGCAGCCGTGGCTCAGCTTAATTAGGATTCCAAATGTGCCCATTTATAGAACTGCCCCTTCGCTCTCCCTGGGTGTAGCCACCTCTGGGGAGGGATGTGGCACCTGGTAACCACCCACTATGCAGCATGTTAGGGCTGAAGGGCAGGGTGGAATGGCCCCAGTGGGAGTTTAACCCTGACTTGGGAAAGCTGCCAGGGGATCGTTAATGACTGCAGACATTTACAGCTCTGGTGTGCAGCTCCTTCAGCACCCCATACAGCCCTGCTGGGGTATTGGGATCGGCACTGACTCCTGAGGTGAGGGCCCAGCACCTTGGGGCCAGCACAGTGCAGGGGGAGAAAACCTGCCTACTGAGTGGTGACTGGCACTGCGTCCGGCACTCCCTTGCCTTTCAGCTTGGGGGGTAAAACAGAGGCCCTAACCCCACTGGCACTTGTTAAAGATCTCGGGTGCTTTTTGCAAGGGTGCTGGTCTGGCTGAATTCTGGGATTATACCCACCTAGGGAATTCAATTCTGTCCATCTCCCCACCCCGCTGCTTTCTTTTGGATGCACCAGTTGAGCTCCCTCTCCTCCTCCTGTCCCAGTGGCTAGGTTCCACCCCAGCAGTGGCTGCATGTCAGTGGTGGGTGGAAATCTAATCTACCATTTTTTGTGTGTGTATTAACCATGGCCCTGTAAGTCAGAGGGACAGTGGCTGCTTTGTAAACGGGAAACACCCATGCTAATTAGGGATCATCCCGTTCCTAATGGCTGCAGTAATAAACTGCTGGTTAATTAGCAGGTGCGGAGGATAGAGATTAATGGGAAGGGGCTGGGAGTAGCTAGAAGGAGGGGCAGGAGTGACACCATGGAATTCATGCTGGATAAAGGTCGCTCCTACAGCAGGGTTGGGAAGGGAGAACTAGTCAGCCCTACATTAAATGGGGGAGAAGCTAGGAACCGGTAATGCAGCTAGAGAGCATGGGATTGGGGGATCCCAGCGAGCGGGGCGGGAATGAGTATCAATTAATTTGGCAGCTGATAATATCCCAACAGACCTGAAGTGAAGGGGGGAACAATGGGCATGACCCTCCCAGGATGGGGCCACAGACTGTGTTGTGGGGGTGGAGGGGGGGCTGGGATAAAAGCTACTGACTGCCTTTGGGGCAGTAATTACTGGAACTGCTGCAGGAGCAGCTAAATAGCAATCCAATGACCTCTGCTTTGGAGGGAGCTGAGCTTTATACTAAAGGACCCTGGCCCTTTGGAGCAAGGTGCTTTGTTCTGGGCTGCCTAGAGCCAGACTTCAGGAGAAAGGTGGGAAAGTCAAACCCATGAAAGAAAATAATTAGCTGGTGGAACTCACTGCTATGGGAAGTCATTGAGGCCTGAACTTAGTGAGGTTCAAACTTAGTGATGATTCTCTGGGTAAGGAAGAGAGCCAGAGTTGTTAGGTTATGACCAAAACCAAAGGCAAAACACCATGTTGGCCAGGAGATCGACAGTCCTGCTTCAGAGCCTGGGAGGAGACCTTGTGGGGACTGGGGGTGAGTTCTTACCCCTTCCTCTCTAGCAGCTGGCACTAGCCCTGTCCGAGATGGGATCCTGGGCTAGATGGGGTGTGTGGCTGATCCAGGTTGGTGATGCCCATGTCCCCTCCTCCCCATCTGTGTCTGTCCTGTCCATGCCTGATCTGGAGGCAGGAGCTCAGCAGTGTGACCACCTCTCTCTACATCCTCCAGGACTCACTGAGGAGATGTATTTTAGGGTCCCTCATTATTCTGGGATTCTCCCCTGGGATTCGGGATGCTCTGTCATGGGGAGGGTCAGGACTCGGCCCTCTCTACACACACTGTTTGGGCCACCACCGGGGAGACAGCCCTTGCTTGATCAAAGCCACGTGGGGGTAGGGTGACCAGACATCCCGATATTGTCCCTACAAATTGTCCCGATATCTGCCGGCAGCGCTTTTTTATTTTGCTCCCCCCATGTGTCCCAATTTTTTCTTTCCCTCACCTGGTCCCCCTAGGTGGGGGTTCTAGAGCAGTGCTTCTCAACGACCAGTGCTAGGACCAGCACCAGTCCCTGAGATCTCCCTGACACGTTTGGAAGACAGCAAGCTTGTTCCTGGTACGAAAAAGGTTGAGCAGCACTGTTCTAGGAGAAGCAGCATGAGCATGCGAGGGGCCCATTCTGGGATAGAGGAGACGGAATAGGTCAGTTTCCTCTGTGGAGGCCGCTGACTCCAGGCTAAGCCTGCAGGCTAGGAAGAATGGGGGGCAATTTTGGGGAGCACCCCCACCTGTCCCAGTAGCCGGGCAGGGTCATCTCTGGGAGAGGGAGCCCCCATACGCCAGGCTTTTGACACTAGCTGGAACTCTTTCTGCATTTCATGGGGGCTCCCCATCCCTGCCGTGGGGATCAGGCTCACCGGGCTCTGTAGGGAGCTAAGATTTGGGGCATGACAGTCTGTTGGCCAGGAGCCAGGCCCCCACCCCTTTGGCTTGCCAGGCTCCAGATCCGAGCCATCCCTGCGGAGGGATTAGGCTACCTGGCTCTGGATGGAGCATGATGGTTTGTCTGCCGGGAGCCGCTCACCAGGCCCCAGATCTGAGCTGTCCCTGACCCCGGCAATGTCTGTCCTGAGGCAGCTGTTGAAGGACACTTTGGGAGGCAGGAAGGGAGGAATCCAGAACCCTGAGCGGCGCCTGACGACACAGGAGCTGGAGGCCTACATGTTCAGCTTCTCCAAGCCCGGAGCGCTGACGCCACCCCTCGATTACTACAGGAACATGCTCAGGTAGGGCCCCTGCCCCTCCATGGAGCTCACCCCAGTGCAGCACACTGAACCCAGTGAGTTGCCCCTCTGATGCTGGGGAGCTGGGACGGGTGAGGGCACACGTGCTGGGCTGGGAGGAGCAGGAGGGGGAAGTGGCTGCTGCAGCCCCACCGGCTGCCCGAAATGAGTGGAGGGGCTAGTGGGTGGCAGCCCCGAGGCAGGGAAGGGAAGTGCTGGGGCTTGCACAGGACTGTAGGATCCCATTCCACCCCGTGCTTCCCTGACACTGCCGAGAGCCAAGGGCCGGGGGATCTGTCTGCACTGGGAGCTGCTGCCCCTCTCTGCTCCCAGAACCAAATCTGTGGTGTAGGCGCCCCTGGCAGAGTCTGGTGCTGCCAGGCAGGGCCGGCTCCAGGGTTTTGGCCGCCCCAAGCAGCCAAAAAAAAAAGCCGCGATTGCCATCTGCGGCGGCAATTCGGTGGAAGGTCCTTCGCTCCGAGCGGGAGTGAGGGACCGTCCGCCGAATTGCCGCCGAATAGCTGGACCTGCCGCCCCTCTCCGGAGTGGCCGCCCCAAGCACCTGCTTGCCAAGCTGGTGCCTGGAGCCGGCCCTGCTGCCAGGGGTAACTATGGGCATGTTGACACTACAAACTTAGGTTGACCTATGTTAGGTTGACTTACAGCCACTGCAGATTCGTATCCACACTACCCTCCTTACCAGCACGATTCCACCGACTTAAGTGGTGCAGTGCAGGAGGCTGAGAGCCAGGGCTCTCAGCTCTGTGCGTGGCTGCCCCCCACCCTTCCCTGGGCTCTCAACTCCCAGATACCCACTGCTGGGAGCCCTGATGCCCCTCCCCCCCACGGCTCCCCACGGGGAACTCCGCACCCAGAGCCTGGGCGGCTGCCAGGCTCCTGATGGGGAGCCAGGAACTGGGAGTCCGAGGGCAGCCGGGCTCTAGCTGGAGCCCTACACCCACCCCAGGGTGACAGCCTGAACTGTGAGCTCGGCTCTAAGAGGGAGCCGTGAAATTAACAAAAATGACATCCAATAGCTGATGTTGGATGACACGGACGCTGTGTCACCCTATCTACACTGACATAAGCCCTAAGCCTCTTGTGGAGGTGGAGTAGTTATGTCAGAGTAGTAGTGCACTTACATCAGCAGGAGCAAGGCTGTAGTGTTACTCCTGGGGAAATTCTGCGCCACTGCGTGTGCGCAGAATTCATGTTCCCTGCAGATTTCTTTGCTTCCCTGCAGAAAAATGATTTTCTGGCAGGGAAGCAAAGGGAAGCTCCAAGAGCAGTCATGCACCACTCCCTAGCTGTGCAGGTACATCATTTCAGGCATCCGGAGTAGCCAGTGGTGACGTAAATCACCATAGGGCTGGGAACACCCCGGCCAGTGGCTCCTACCCTGAGCTGGGATTAGCTGCTAGTCCCGGCTGCGCTGGAGGCAGGAGGGGACGGGACTTCCTCTTCCCCTGCAAGGAGTGCTGGGGCTGTGTCAGACCCACCCCCAGAAACCTCCCTCAGCTGCAGGAAGCTCAGCATCCTCCCCTGCTTCCGGCCCCCATCGTTCCTAAGCTGTGGGGACGGGGGGCAGTGTACAGGGAGCTGCTCTCCCATCCACTCAACCCCTGTGCATATGGACCTCCCATACCCAGACACCCCTGCCAAGCTTCACCCCGTACACCCAGAACCTCCATGCCCGAACCCCAACACCACTGAACCTCAACCCCTGCATCTGCAGCCCCCTGCACCCAGACCCCCTGCCTCCAATCACCCCCCACTGAGCTCTCTACACTCAAACCCCCATCCTGATGAGCCCCACCCCCTGCACCACCCTGAGCTCCCACATCCAGACCCCCAGGCCACTGACCCCCAACTAGCTGCACCCAGACCCCCGTGCTGGGCCCCAACCCCTTTCACCTGGAAGCCCCTGCAGAGTCCCATTGCACCCCCCCAATGAGCCTCTGTGCATCAGATTCCCTCATACCTAGACCCCACACTGAGCTGCCTGCATCCAGATTGTCCCACACAGAATCCAAAACCCCAACACTGAGCCCCTCCACACTTTGATCCTCCCTGGTTGAGCCTGCCTACCCCAGACCTGGTGTGCCTGGTGCAGAGGGCCAGGGCCCCAGTGTGTTTCTGGAGTAGGCCCAGGCCTTGTGCTGTATCAGGATTGGGTGCAGCCTCACCACTGAGTCTGTGTTCCTGGGGGTGGGGGTGGGGAGGCTGTAGGGTGATCTCCCATCTTCGTACAGCCATCGGCCTGTGCTCCCCACTGCCATGCTGGAGCCTCTGCATTTATTTATTGACAAATAAAACTTGCAGAATTAATTTTTTGGTGCAGAATGCCCTCAGGAGTAGTAGGGTGGACACTGATATAGCTAGGTCGATGTAAGGCAGCTTACGTCTACCTAACTGTGTAGTGTAGACCAGGCCTTAGTCAGGTGCTGCCAGGCCTGTGAGTGGCAAGACAAACCCCCAGGCTCTCGCTGGGGTAGCAGGTCTAACTATGGAGTTCTGGGAAGGAAGGTGCAGTCAGGCAGCTGCCCCAGAGGCTGTGCCACCCCCCATCAGCACTAAGGTAACCTGAACGCCCTCCCCCGTATTCCGCTTACCCTCCTGTCTTTGCCCACCATCCCTGTGCTGTGAGGGGGCTCTGTGCCCACTGCCCCGGGCAAGTGGTCACCTCTCTCTCCCCCTCCCTGCAGCAGGAGCTCCATGCAGTGCAAGGACGTGCTGGTGCCCACGCTGGTGATCTGGGGGGAGAAGGACGTGTACCTGGAGGCTGGGATGATCCCCCTCCTGGAGCAGTATGTGCGCAAGCGCTGCCGCGTGCGGCGCATCCCAGAGGCCAGCCACTTTGTCAGCGAGGACCAGCCCGACAAGGTCAATCAGCTGATCTGGAGCTTCCTGCGGGAGAGTGACTGAGCGGGGCTGGTGCCATGCCTGGGCCCCATTTACTGGCTTGGGTGTGGCAAGGCAGGGACCTGATCCTGGCAAACCAGCCCCGGACCCTCCACTGGGCCAAGCCCCCTCCCCCCCCCCCGCACTAATTGGTCTTGTGCCTGGGGTACCATCCCTCCAGCAGCAGGTCACCCCTCCAGATCCTGCCTGAGCCCTCCTGCAGAGAGGAGCCCTGAACTCCCAGGCGTATAGGTAGGGCCCTACCAAATTCACGGTCCATTTTGGTCAATTTCAGAGTCATAGGATTTAAAAAAAAAAAAAAATTCATGATTTCAGCTATTTGCATCAGGGTGTTGTAACTGTATGGGTCCTGACCCAAAAGGGAGTTGTCGGAGGGTTGCAAGGTTATTGTGTGTGGGGTTGCGGTGCTGCTATCCTTCCTATTGGGCTGTTGCTGCCGACGGCGCTGCCTTCAGAGCTGGGCAGCTGGCGAGCAGCAGCTGCTGGCCAGGAGCCCAGCTCTGAAGGCAGAGCTGCCGTCAGCAGTAGCACAGAAGGATGGGATGGTATTGCCACCCTTACTTCTGTGCTGCTCCCTGCAGAGCTGGGCCCTCAGTCAGCAGCCGCCACTCTCCAGCCGCCCGACTCTGAAGGCAGCAGCACAGAAATAAGGGTGGCAGGGTCTGGTATTGCCACCCTTACTTCTGCGCTGCTGCAGGTGGGGCACTGCCTTAAGAGCTGGGCGCCCGGCCAACGGCTGCCTCTCTCCGGCCACCCAGCTCTGAAGACAGCGCAGAAGGAAGGGTGGCAATACAGTTTTAATCTGGAATCGCCCTGAATATGGACATTGGACTAGAACCCCGTGGACTAATTCTGAAAGAACTCTTTGCAACTACAAAGCTCACCATCTCTACTCTGAATTTAATCTCAAGAACTGTACTCGTGTCTGATCTTTTATGCTGATCTTTTAACCAATTCCCTCTCTCTTTTCTTTTAATACATTTTAGTGTAGTTTAGAAGAATTGGCTGGAAGGGTGTATTTGGGTAAGATCTGGAATATTCATTAACCCGGGAGGTAATGTATCTGATTCTTTAGGATTGGTAGAACTTTCTGATATGATGAATAAGATTTTCATTGATCCTCCTCCTATTTGACTTGGGTGTCTGGGTGGAGGCCTGAGGCTGGGTTGCTTTAAGGGAACTGTGCTGTTAGTTTCTGGGTAACCAGTGGGGTACAACAGAAGCTGTTTTGCGCTGACTTGGTAAATCTAAGTATTGGAATATCCACCAGCTTTGGGGATTGTCTGCCCCATTCTTTGTAGCTCACCTTAATTGAGTGACCTCAGTGCAGGCTCCCCTGGGACTCTGGTCACAATGGTCTTTAGCTCTGTTGTTCCTGGCAGGTGGGAGCCCCTGCTCAGTGCCTGGAGCCAGGGTTTCACTGCAGTGGTGCCGGGGCGGTGGGGGGAGCTTAGCGCTGACCTCGCTAGAAAGGATGGCTGGGGGCAAGCAGCTCTTTTCTGCTGTGGATTCCCCACACTTACCGTTCCCCTTAGTGACTCCCTGTGCTCTGCTCACCATGCATATGGCTGGAGCTCAGGGTGCCTCTCTGCCAGGGATGGGCCCCTTAGCGCCTGGACTGTAAATCCATTTGCAGAGGGTAGTGGCCCGTGGATAGAAAGTGCTGCCTTATGGTCCCAGTGCTCTGAGTGTGTTTAATAAATGACATTTGGGACAGAAACCTCCCTGGTGTGGGCTGTTCACCAGCCGGCAGGTGTGGCCGGCCTTGGACAAGGGATCTGCACCTTGGGAAGCCTCCCAGGACTAGTCAGAGATCTGTGTTTACTGTGTGAGTTAGGGCTGCCCTGAACGTGCCTGTGTGGGGCTGTGCTTCCTCCCCCCTCCCCGCCCCAGGCTGCCCCTGCTTGCAGAGAGGCTGCAGTTCCCAGCTGGGATTGCTGACGGCCAGGGATCTGGTAAATGGGCGTGTGGATGCCTCTGGGGCTGACTGGGTAAGTAGGGGGCAGCAGCCCAGCTTACAGCCACTGACCTCTTACAGCATGTACTTGTAGAGGTAAAGCTGTGCCTGCTTCCTCCCAAGTGGCTGGCGGGGGACAGGAGACCACCTGGGCTGCCCCACTTGCTTGCTGTCCGAATTGCTAGGGCCCCAGCCTCCCGCCACGGAAGCCGGCCCTGAGCAGGGGGGAGTTGGCTGTTGCTGCCCCAGCCCAGTAAAACGGCTCACTTTTGCTTTTCCATCAGCTGCTGCACAGAGCTCCCCTGTCCCCAAGGCTGGGCCCCTCACTGGGGTATCTGGGCATATCACAGACACCCCTGGGTTTAAGAGGGAAGAAGCTTCCTTATCCCCATTGTACAGAGAGGGGAAGGGACTCGCCTAAGGCTGTGCAGAGTCTGTGGCAGAATGAATCCAGGTGGCCTGGCCCAGCACCAGAACCACAGACCAGCCTCCTGCTTAAAGTGCCCAGGGCTAGAAAGAGACCTCAGCAGGGGAGGCCTGGCCTGCCTTCTCCCCAGCACAGCCACACCCCTCTGCCCCAGCTCCAGTCACCTCTGCCGCTGGAGGCTCTCCTTTCCCAGCCCTGGCTGGAGTTGCATTGCACACTGGAGGCTCAGAGAGGTTAGGGCCAGAACGAGCAGCCTCCCCCACAAAGGGGCTGAGTTGTCTGACAGCTCAGCAGGAGCATGGGGCAGAGGCTAGGCTAGAACCCAGGGCACATAGCTCCTAGGCCAGGACCTTATCCACGGACCCCTCCTTGGGCAGGCCTGCAGCCCCTTCTCCCAGGCCCCGTCCTTTGCTAGTAGGGATGGCCAGTGTCTCTGCTGATGGCACAGGCTGGGCACAGGAGAAGCAGCTGGCTCTGGCGTAGCCAGCGTCCAAAGCAGCCGGGTTCTCTGGATTCATCCCTGTGTTCCAGACCCAGGGGTGGCCCTAGACTAGCTGCCAGCAACTGGCATCCTAGGAGAACCATGCAATCGGCGCCCCAAACCCCAAGGGCAGATCTAGGCTGAGGTTTTTGGTAAACTGGGAAACATTTTGCCCCTTTTTTCCTTTTAATGTTTTTTAAGCTTTAAACAGAGGCTTAATTATTCGGTTTGTCTGTCCATCTGTCCAACCAATGTTTCTGAGATCAGATAAAATAGAGACACGAAATTTTCAGAATAGATTTGTACATGACAGCTAGATGATGTTTCAGTCTGATTTCAAATAAAATGCATTAAAAAATGTTGTTTATAATTTTTATAATTACAAATCCAAAATCATCCATTACGCTATACTGCTTTAACTGTCATTTCCACCACATCCAATATAGAAAGAAATAAGAAAACTCTTCAATGAACTTTAACCTGTATTTACAAAACACTCCAAATAAAAAACACTCTGTGCTCTTAAAACATGACTTTTCTTGCTTTAAGTTTTGAAAATTCAGTCTCTAGTTCTTTTAGATCAAGTTTTCCAGCTATTTCATGCTCTATTGACATTGTGGCAAGTCCAACAAGTCTCTCTTGCACCATTGTTGAACGCAGATATGTTTTTATCCATTTTAACTTTGAGAAGTTACGTTCCCCACTAGCTACGGAAACTGGCAAAGTTAAAAGAATGCGTAGAGCTATAAAAATGTTTGGAAAATTGTGAGTTTATTTTCACAAACAAACTTCAGAATTTCTTCAGGAGTGGAATGTTTCTTAAGTCGTCTTGAAAAAGCCTGAACCTCACTACACAAATCTGTAGCATCAATGTCTTTTGAATTTTCATGAGTCAATGCCGACTCCAGTTTTATACAAAATTCTCTTATCTGTTTTGCTGTTTTCTTTTGCAATCTGTGGATATCATATAGAAAGCCAAATACTGACTCTAGCTGCCGCATTTGTTGAAATCTTTCGTCAACCAAGTGAACAGCAGTATCAAGGACTCCAAAGTAGAAATTCACTTTGAACCTTTGTTTTGGGTTCTGAATGGGTGTGTCTCGTCCTTCATACAAAAACTGCTGTTTCTTTTGCTGAATGTGAACTGGCTCTGGTTCAAATTCTGTCAGAAAGTCTATTTCTTCAGCAAGCTCAAGAGCATCTCCCAGTGTTCTTTTGAACCCTTCAGCACTTCTGAATATTTTTAGTTTGCAGCAGTTTTTGAATAGCAGAATGTAGGTTCAAGTTCTTTTCCTGAATCTGCTTAGTAGTGAGGTTAATCTCGAAAAGGATATTATACCACAAAATGAGTGAAGTCACAAATTTGAACTTGGAAAGGCCATTTGCAAGAGCTTCTGCATCTGAACGTGCAGTATTGCCAGATGATCCAGTAAAGGTAGTATCATCAGAAATTTCAATTAGGGTATCATTAATGTTTCCAAGTTCATAGCATCAATGCGACTCTCCTATCTTGTCTGACTAAGTGGTTTCACAGTTAGAGAATTCACATGGCGAGTCAGAATCTCCCAACGGCATGTTGAGCCTGAGAAAAACACAAACACATTGCACCAGGTCAAAGAAACTGCTTGCCTCCAAACAGCATCTAGCAGCATCACTGCCAACCAAATTCAGAGAGTGCTCACTGCAAGGAACGAATAAGGCCCTAGGATTGATTTCCATCATTCTCCTTTGCACATCACTGTCTTTACCCTTCATATTACTCCCATTATCATAGCCTTGGCCATGTAAGTTTTCAACAGATGACATAGTTTCAAGCTCTTGTAGAATAATTTCAGTCATAAATGCTCCAGTTGTCTCCTTCAGTGGTATGAAACCCAAAAAATGTTCCTTTATGAGCACTTCAACATTATCTTCATCTGCAGACTTTTCCATATCCACAAAATGAATGATCATCGTCATTTGTTCAACATAACTCACATCTGGTGTACAGTCCAGTATTATTGAAAAGTATTTTGCAGAATGGGCAGCTTCTACAATTTTCTTTTTAATGGCATTTGCTAGGATTTGAATCAGTTCATTCTGCGTATTTTTTCCTAAGTAATGAACCTCTGTTTCATGATCAGTTATTTTACGTAGATGCTCCTTCATGACTGGATCAAACAAAGCTAGGTATTCAACAAATTTTAAAAAGTTTCCCTTACCCGGAATTTTTTCTTTTCTGCCGCGGAATGCTAAATTTTGCCCATCGAGAACTCTCACTAAAGCAATCAGACTCTCTAATATTTGTTGCCAATATTTTTTTCTTTGATCACGCATAAATTTTCTTTGATAGTTTTTCCTTTTTTCAATTGTAATTCAAGTTCTTTCCAATTTTGCAGCCAAAGCAAAACAGAGTCCTTCAACATTGAATATTGTAACCAGTTTCGATGAATTTCTTCCCTATTAATGAGTTTCCTCTTGTAATGCTGAGCAGAAAAATTTCTTTTATTTCCATCCTTCGGGAAGGGAAATTCATGAACTTGTTCGGGTCCATGTTCCATGAGAATTTTCCGCACACTGTCAGCACATCTGGGCCATGAAGCTAGGTCCCCATACTGTAACTTGTTTGTAACTTCCTCATCCTTTCTTCATTCTACTTCATTTACTTCAATTTCTGCATGTGTCTCTGAAGGTGAATAAATTTTCTCCACTTCCATATCAGTCTGATGCTGTGACATAGTTTCAAGCTCTTGTAGAATAATTTCAGTCATAAATGCTCCAGTTGTCTCCTTCTCCTTCACCGGTATGAAACCCAAAAAATGTTCCTTTATGAGCACTTCAACATTATCTTCATCTGCAGACTTTTCCATATCCACAAAATGAATGATCGTCATTTGTTCAACATAACTCACATCTGGTGTACAGTCCAGTATTATTGAAAAGTAATACTTTTCATCTAGAAGTAAGTTTCCATCATCTTGAGTTTCCAAACTGCTTTTTTGTGGATGTGAGCTACCCTCATCTCGAAGTAATATACCTTCATCTTGATGTTCCAAACAACTGCTTCCATGCAGATGTGAGCTAACCTCCTCTCCAAGTAAAATTCCTTCATCTGGATGCTGTGAACTACTTCCATCTTTATTTGGATTAAAGAGAAGATATTTCAGGAAGGATCCCTGCTGTTTTGCTTGGTCCTTTTCCTTCTCGGCCTTTTGTTTACGATACTCAGCGCTTGAGGGTTTTCTTTTTCCTCTTTCTGCCATGGGGCATTTGAATATTATTATGTACTGTGCTCCCGACTGCAAGCATTATAGCGTTAAGGATGGCTGACCCACCCACCACATGGTTGGTGATTTAAACCACATTGCAGCCATCCCAACACGTCTTTTCACTGCTTAAAGGTTCAATGATTAGTAACATATACTCACTTACCTATTAAAACAGTTAGTTACAGCATTTACGCGGAAACAAAATGACCATTTTCAACGTTATAACCCGACACCGGTTGTTTGGAAAGTAATCCCCTTCCTCACGGTTACCCGCTTGGAGTGTGATGTCATCACTTTTATAGTCTATTAAGCATTAATGCTGTTACTTTTCTTTTATGGATCTTATTTATTACATGTGAACCAGTTATAACAAAGAAAAGTTCATAATTATACAGCCCGATAATAACGCTAAGGTTTAATAACGCTTAAAGATACTCACGTTTTGGATTTATAATGCTGAAAGATGTTATTCTTTATTCTTTGGCACCAAGAAACACAGTTTTCCACAGTATCCACTGGATTCTTAACCATCTGCCTGTGATGTGTGTTAAAATGACCATTTGACATGTATCAACTTGCGAGATCTCCGCTCTACGTGAATTTCTGGCTATGCGACCTTGATGTATATTCAAGTTAGGTGTCACTAACATTGCAGCTCTTGCCGCTGGCGGATGTGTTCATTGTGGCTGAGTTATTGTTTATCAAAATTGCGGAGTGGGTCATCTTGACCCTACGTTGCAAACTGAAAAAAAAATCACTACAATATTATTTATATTTGCAGTAAATACAAGATTTGACATATTAATAAATTCTCAGAAATGTAGAGAAATGAATTAGAATTCATGTTCCCTCTGTACACTCACAGGAATTGAAATAATGACATCTTCATTATTTTATTTGGGTTTTTTTTATCTCTTTATTTTTTTCCTTGAATTTGGTGCCCTATTTAACTTGGCACCCTAGGCAACCGCCTAGTTGGCCTCTATGGACGGGCCGCCCGTGTCCAGACCCCTCCACCAGGCACTTGGCAGCTCTTGGCCCTGCCACACTCTGTGCTAGAATCTGTCTGCTACACCAGCCGGGCCTTGGGGTGGGCTTGGAAGCAGTGGGGGGAGCCCTGTCCCCTGGAGGAAGGGGACATGTGGAGAGGGCTGGGGGGGGGGGAATTCAGGAGGTTGGGGGGGCAGGGAGGCCTCTCACAGTCCATCTCCCACTGAGATCGGGCCCAGTTCCCAAGCAGGAGGAGTTAAGAGCCACCCATGGAGAATCAGGGTTCCTGTGGCTGGGCTTAGTGGGGGCTCTAGGGCAGAGCGCTGGGCACTAGAGCCAGCAAGGGCAGTGCAACGGGGGGTGGGAGTGAGGGGGAAGCTTTGTGCCCCAGGCTGGGCTGCTCTGGGTGGAGCCTTCGACTGTCTCAGGATTCATCTGTGATTCTATTTGGCGCCCCCATGTGGCTGGGCCAGACATTCTCCTGGGATGGACGAGGCCTGTACGCGATTCATGCACAGGGAGAGGCTGTGACACTCGGCCTGCTGCTGCAGGGAAACTGGAGAGTCCCAGCACTGGGGCCACCTTGTCCCAGCCCCCTTGAAATAGATCTGTGCTCGTCCCTCCAGCAGGGCGCGGTTTTCTCTCGCTGAGGCACACTCATCATTCGGCTGCTCTGCTCACCTTTCTTAGGCTAAAGCCTCCACCCTGCCTCCAAGAGCTGCCTGTGGAGCTCCCTGCTGGAACTGCAGCTCGTCCCCCTAGGGCCTGGTCTGCCGGGGGTGCCCCAATCCCAGCAGATGCTGGCATCCCCTGCTGCAGCTGGCCCAGCCCAAACCCTCGTGTAGACAGGCTCAGCTGCCCTTTACCCTGCATGGAATGGAGCTGTGCCTTCCCCCCGACACCCCACAGAATCTGCAGTGGGGCAGTGCTCACGTTGGAATTTGTGGCTCGCACTGGGGTTTGGGTGGGAGACGCGTCCAGATGCTTAAACTGCGGCTGCCATGCGTGTGCCCAGAGGCAGAAATGTAGGGGGATGTTAGGCGCCTGCAGTGCTCGGCAGCAGCCGAGTGGCAGCTTTGTGGATTGCAGGGGTACTTTAAACTGGGGTTTAGGCACCTAAGTCCCTTGGTGGCTCTGTACCTCAGAGCCCCACTGGACAGAGGGGGAAAACAGCTCTGCCCTGCCTCCCAGGGTGCGTGAGGATAAATGCAGGAATGAGTGGGAGGCGCCCAGCCTGTGATGGGACTGGATGAGGGGGGGCCTTGGATGGACAGACGGAGGAAAAGGCAGCCACTGCACTGGACCAGCACAGGCTCTCAAGGGCCCCCCGTTAGAACAAGTCGGTCCTAGCACAGGTCTTCAGGATGTATGCTCTGAGCGCTGGTTAACGAGGGACAATGGCAGAGCATTGGGGTCTCTCGGAGGAAGAACATGAATCACTGTGGAGGAAAATAGTGTACCTGCACCATGGCCCGGCCCAGCTGAGCTCCTAGGCCTCGGCCTCGCCCAGGGACTCGCTGCTCTGGGATGGCACAATTTGGCTCAGCCCCTGCTCTCCTGATGCACCTCATCCCTGGTGCCTTAAGGACAAAGGGGTTTCGCACCTGCTTGGAGGAACCCAGCTCTTCTCTGCTACGTCCTTTTCCCCCTTAGCTGCTCCTGTCCTCCCAGGAGCCAGAGGAGAGGCCAGTGGGCTGGGGAAGAAGAGTCCCAGCAGGGGGTAACAGCAGAGGGGAAGGGGACTGTGGGCTAAGCCAGGGCATGGAAAGGGAGCAAGGCAGGAGAGGCGTGGGCTGTCAGCTGGGGCAGGCGGAAGCCTAGCAGCAGGCTCCTGTGGGGAGTGGAGCCGGGGTCAGCTCCGACCTGCTGTGGGGTGAGAGTAGGGTGACCAGACAGCAAGTGTGAAAAATCGGGACAGGGGGTGGGAGGTAATAGGAGCCTATGTAAGAAAAAGCCCCAAATATTGGGACTGTCCCTATAAAATCGGGACATGCAGGGGCCCTGAACTCTGTCTCCGCCCCCTGTGAGGGATAGCTCAGTGGTTTGAGGATTGGCCTCCTAAACCCAGGGTTGTGAGTTCAATCCTTGAGGGGGCCATTTAGGGATATGGGGCAAAAATCTGTTGGATGATTTAATTGGGGATTGGTCCTGCTTTGAGCAGGGGGTTGGACTAGATGATCTCCTGAGGTCCCTTCTAACCCTGATATTCTATGATTCTATGTATGTCCAATGGGACTGAGACAGGGCAGGTCCCAGCCCCCTGGCAAGTGGGGTCCAGCTGGGGTGACCACATGTCCCAAATATATAGGTATAATCCTGATATTTGGGTCTTTGTCTTATATAGGTGCCTATTACCCACCTCCATCCTGATTTTGAGCCAGCTGCCCATGCCAATGTAGAGCAGTGCATGCTGGGAGCTCTGCAATGGGGACTGGGGATGGGGCTTCAGCCACTCCCTCATGCTGGGTTTGGAGATGGGGACAGGAGGGGCTGACCCGGGCTCTACCAGGGCAAGGGGAGAGGAGGAGAGGGAAGCCAAGCCTGCCTGGGCTGAGATCTGGCTGTGCTATTGCCCCCCTCACACACACTTCTGCTCTCACCCCTCACTGACGGCCACCGGGTTGTTCTCAGGCTGGGTGGGTGGAAGTTGAGCCACAGTCTTGGATGGGGGAGGGGGACTGTGCCCATCTCAGCATCGGGCCATGGCAACTTTCAGCCAGGTGCCCCAGCCCACGGTTTCCAGCAGCCAGGCAGCACAGGCCCATCCCGCTCCTGGCCAGGCAGGGCAGCAGCTGGATTCACCTGTTCTGGGCAGGGTGGCAGGAGGCCCAGCCACCTGTCTGGCATTCCGAGGCAGGCAGCAAGGAGACGGGTACCTGCCTGGCTGAGCTCTGGCACCTGCCCATGTGGCAGCCTAGCTCTAGAGGCACAAGGGGCTGCACGGTGCCATTGCCTAGCGAGGGCGCAGCACCGAGCCCGTGCAGCTGTTCCTGGCTCCGCTGGCAGGAAGTGGTGACTGTGGGGCCACCCAGGCTGACACCACTCAGCCAGCGACTGCCCTCACTCCCCCCAAGTGCCAGCCATTTCTGCCTGGAGCCCACAACCCAGGTGAGGGGGGCAGAGCTGGCTTTGCAGAGACTCTACTGGGAGCCAACGGGGGGGCCCAGCCTAACTGCCTGCCCGCCCAGGCGCATGCCGCCCGGTCCACAGGGCTCGGCCCTGTCCGGTTCCAACAGCCCCAATATCAGGGCTCCTGGTCCTGCCCTGGAAACAGGATTCCCAGAGAGCCACTCCCTATTCGGCCTGCCTTGCCCCCCTGAGCAGCCCCCACACCCAGATCTCACACTGCAGTCAGATGCAGGAAGGAAATTGAAGTGATTCACAAAGAAGGGCATTACTGGGCTCAGGGACAGCAGAGTCTAGTGGTTAGAGCAGGGGGGCACTGGCAGTCAGGGCACCTCAGTTCTATCCTTGGGTCTGGGAGCATGCAGGGTCTAGTGAGTTACAGAAGGAGAGGCTAGAAGCCAGGACTCCTGGGTTCTAGTCCCAGGTTGGGGAAAAGACTGGTTTTGAGTGATTGGTGGGTCTGGGAGCCAGGACTCCCAAGTTCCATTCCCAGCTGTGCTCCTGACATGTGGTGCGCCTTTTGGTCTCAGCAGTTCGCTGCTATTGGAGGCCTCGCTAAGTTGTTTCCATTCGGAGGAGAAATTGAGGTGGAGTCCAGTATTTCTGCAGTACAGTCCTGTTTATTTACAAAGCACGAACAGAGACCATTCCCCAACCACTTTCCTTGATCAGAAATCCAAGTCTGCCTTTCCAGCCAGTCCCATGTGCAAAAAACATCCCTGCTGGCTTCCTTCCAAGGCCCAGGTCCCTGAGCCCCGCTGGCTGGGGCTGAAGCCTGAGCGATGTAGATTTGTGGGGGCCCCTTGGCATGGGGCCCCAGGCAATTGCCCTGCTTGCTACCCTCTACTGCCGGTCCTGACTTGTACATGCAGAAAACCAGTTCTTGTGGCCCAGGTGGGCTGTCGAGGTTTTATAGCAGGTTGGTGGGGGAGGGGAGCAGGGGTGCTCGGAAAGAAAACGGTTGAGAACCTCTGCCCTGTTCCACACACTGAACCACAACAAACGTGACCTCAAACACAAGTTCAGCTCCCGCCCTGCTCCCCCCGCAACAAGTCACCACGAGCCCCCCATTGCACAGCCCCACCACAATGCAATGGGATCCCCCCGCCCCACGCTCTGCGCCTGGCTCGTGGGGATTTCGGGGGCAGGAGGCCGCGCCCGCAGAGTGGGGGAAGGGCGACAAGGGAGCCGGGCGCCGGGCGCCGGCCGGGGGCACTGAGAGAAGCCGGCTCCGCGCTCCAGCTCCAGATTTCCCCGCGCGCCCAGGCTGGCTGGCGCAGGCTGCGGGAAAGTTACTTCTAGGCAATAAGGAGACAAAGCTGCAGCTTCAAACCGGGGCGGCGCAGACCCGCCACGAGGGCCCCGGGAACGCCAGGGCTCCCACCGCTATGGAAGCGGGGTGCCCCCCACCCCAGAAACTGCGCCAGACCCCCAACTCGGGGGGTTGCAGGTAGAGACCACCGGGGAGGAGGGGGCTCCCCTGGGACTCACAGCTGGCGCGATCCCCTCCCCGGTTCTCCAGACAGCAGTTACCAGAGCTGCCCCCCGACTGTCCGGCAGCACCCCCTCCCTTCAGCCTGCCCCCCCAATCTCACTGCACCCCCTCCCTTCAGCCTGCACCCCCAATCTCACTGCACCCCCTCCCCTCAGCCTGCACCTCCCAGTCCCACTGCATCCCCTCCCTTCAGCCTGCCCCCCAGTCCCACTGCACCCCCTCCCTTCAGCCTGCCCCCCAGTCTCACTGCACCCCCTCCCTTCAGCCTGCACCTCCCAGTCCCACTGCACCCCCTCCCTTCAGCCTGCCCCCCAGTCTCACTGCACCTCCTCCCTTCAGCCTGCACCCCCCAGTCCCACTGCACCCCTCCCCTCAGCCTGCACCCCCAATCTCACTGCACCCCCTCCCCTCAGCCTGCACCCCCAATCTCACTGCACCCCCTCCCTTCAGCCTGCCCCCCAGTCCCACTGCACCCCCTCCCTTCAGCCTGCCCCCCAGTCTCACTGCACCCCCTCCCTTCAGCCTGCACCCCCCAGTCCCACTGCACCCCTCCCCTCAGCCTGCACCCCCAATCTCACTGCACCCCCTCCCTTCAGCCTGCCCCCCAGTCCCACTGCACCCCCTCCCCTCAGCCTGCACCCCCAATCTCACTGCACCCCCTCCCTTCAGCCTGCCCCCCAGTCTCACTGCACCCCTCCCTTCAGCCTGCACCCCCCAGTCCCACTGCACCCCTCCCCTCAGCCTGCACCCCCAATCTCACTGCACCCCCTCCCTTCAGCCTGCCCCCCAGTCCCACTGCACCCCCTCCCCAGAGACTGCACCCCCCAGTCCCACTGCACCCCCTCCCTTCAGCCTGCACCCCCAATCTCACTGCACCCCCTCCCCTTGGCCTGCATCCCCCAGTCCCACTGCACCCCCTCCCTTTGGCCTGCACCTCCCAGTCCCACTGCACCCCCTCCCTTCGGCAGTACCTCTGGGGAACCACCAGCTGCCTCCCGACTTTCCAAGATTCAGTTCGCCCTGAACCAGCCCATTCCCGGTACAGGAATCCCTTCTCCCACAGGAATTGCTCCCGGCGGTCCTCCTCCTGGGACCGTGCACTGCTGTGGCCGGCCAGGGCCCTCAGTTTCTCCAAGGAGGGATCCACCTGCAGCTCCATTTGGAATTCAGCTGCTGGGTCTGAGGATACAGCCCTGGCTGGTGGCGCCTCAGTTTCCCCACCTTGGGACGGAGGCTCCGGCCCAACCCTGTCGAGCCCTACCCTCGGCGCTTCAGCCCCCCGCTCAGGAGTTCCCGTGCCCTTCGCTGGCTCTGGCTCCGGGTAAGGACCAGGGCGCTCTGAATGCCATCCGGCCAGTTCTCCAAGTCATTACCCATTAGCACCTCGGTAGGCAGGTGATCGTGCACCCTGATCTCTTTGGGTCCCTCCTTAGCCCCCCCATTTCAGGTGTATCCTCGCTACAGGCACCTTGACGGGGGGCTCAAACACTCCCCTCAGGGTCAGGTAGGCATCAGGCACTAGCTGGTCTGGGTCCACCACCTCGGACCGCGCCAGCGTCACCTCTGCGCCCGTGTCCCAGAACCCCTGGACGCTCCTTCCCCCCACCTCAATGGGGATGATGTGGAGATTGTCCCCCAGGGCCTGTCCCACGCTCACCCGGCGGATTGGGTACGGGTTCCCCTGCTGGCCTGGCCTGGTGATCCCCTCCCCCTGGCACAGCCCTCTCGACTGCAGCCCCCGGGCCCGGCGGTGCCCCCTCTCGGTGGGCTTCCACCCAGTTAACACCCCGCGGGTTCTGCTTGGCTGCCATTTCCTTCATCTTCAGGCACTGTGCCATCTTGTGCCCCTTTTGGCCACAGTAATTACATTTCAGGTCCCTCAAGTCCCACGACGGGGGTGGCCCCGCCCCGGCATTCCCGGGCACCCCTGAGTT
This sequence comes from Emys orbicularis, assembly GCF_028017835.1. NCBI lineage: Eukaryota > Metazoa > Chordata > Testudines > Emydidae > Emys > Emys orbicularis. The sequence goes on from NC_088701.1 coordinate 10,637,022, forward strand.
GGGGTTCCTGGGGTCCCACCTTTGAGAGGTCTCTGGGTGACTCCCCTTATGAGTCCCTGATGTGGGTCTCCCTCCTGCCCCCGATCTGCTGTCCACAAACTCATCTGCCAGTGCCCCTGCACTGCGCAGATCTTTGGGCTTCCGGTCCACTAACCACATCTTTAGGTCCAGAGGGCAGATGTCCTACAGCTGCTCCAACCCCACCAGGTTATACACGTCCTCTGCGGTAGTGGCCCCTGCGCCCTTCCCCCACTTGCGGAGATATTCCCGCAGCAGGTTGGCGACCTCCTTGTAAGAAACACCTGGGGTCTTGCGTACACCCTGGAATCATTTCCTGTACGCCTCGGGGGTCAGTTCAAACTTCAGCAGCAAAGCCTCTTTGAACAGGTCATAGTCCCCCTTCTCAACACCATCCATTTGGCTGAACGCCTGTATGGCTTTGGGACCCAGCAGGGGGGTCAGCCAGCGAAGCCTGTCTGCGCGGTCAATCTGGTTCAGTTCACAAGCCTTCTCACAGGCTGTGAGGTAGGCATCAATATCCCCCCCCCTTCGAACTGGGACAGCAGTTTGGTGTCTAGATTCCCCACACCACTGGCGGCTCGGGGCCCTTCCCCACTTACCCCCCGGCAGGCCCTCTTGGCCCGCCTCTCGTCCATCTCCAAGTCGTGCTTCCGCTGTTCTACACGGTCCACCAGCCTCCGCTCCTTTGCTTTCAGCTGCAGTTCCAGTCTCCTCTAGGGAGGAACCTGACTGGGGTCTCCCTGTACTGACTGGGGAGTCAGGTCTGACCCACTCCCGATCACTACACAGACTGCCCCCACGGCTACTCCCCAGCTCTCCGGGCACCCCGGGAGCCCCCCTGGGGTCTGGAGCCTGCACCTCAGACGGGTCATTCTCTACAAGCTGAGCAATCAGCCGCTCCTTAGTGAGCCTCCCCACGCTCAGCCCCCTCTCCCTGCACAGACGTGCCCGGTCGCTCTTACGGAGCTGGTTCTAGGCCATTTCCAGGCTGGTTCCGTTCAATACCCTCGTTCTATCACTGGCAGCCACTCACCGCAAAGCGCCGGCGCTCGCAGCCCATGTCTACAGGGTGCATCCACGAACAATCCCACTTCTGACACCACGTTGTCACGGACTCACAGATCGTGCCCACTCCTGGCCCCATGCAGTCCGTGGGGGTTCCCCTGTTAGTGATACAGCCCTTCGCGGGGGTACACTCTCTCTCGGGGTCAGGCCCCTCCACCTCCTGGAGCCGCACCTCTCGGAGCCTTAGCACACCTGTTTCTCGCTGTGGGCCCCCTCAGGGAGTCCACTCGCTCTGGACCCCTGGGCCTCCACCCCCAAAGGGGTTGATGCAACCCTGTTCTCTAGACCGGAGTGACTCTCAGCCAGCATAAAACAGGAGGGTTTATTGAGAGTTGAACACAACATGGGAAGCTCTCAGGGCCTCAGGCCTGGCCTCCCTCAGCCCAGCACACCCCAGTCTCTCTGCACCCCGGTCGGCTCTGCCTGCTCCCCCTGCGCACAGGCCATGGCCCCTCCTGCCCTCTCCCAGCCCATCCCCTGCTCCCTTGGTGCCCCGGGGGCACATAGTCGTGCAGCCCACAAGGTGGGAGGGAGGCTTCAGGCCTGTGAGCTGTGCTATGCTGTGACGAAGTGGGGGCGTTTCTTGTTTTCAGTGGGGTTTCAATGGTTTGCATGCGGAGGGGGTGGGACTCAGTTTCCCTGGGTGTTACTGGTTTAACAAGGTGAGGGGAGAGGGAGTTTGTTGTTGCAGAGGACCAGAGAGAGAACTTGGGGCCCCAGCCATGGCCTGGAGGATGGATACCCCAGCGACCGGTGACCTGGCGACCTGGTGACCCGGAGGCCCAGCTTAGGAGCTGCAGCCGGTTCTGGCCAGTGGGCGGACAATGGGCTGCAGAGTGAGGACCCAGTGACCTAACCAGCCGATTCCAGCCAGAGGACAGAAGAGGGGAGAGGAGGCCCCGGTTTACAACCCTGTTTCCCTGAAGAGAAGACAATGGACAGAGGCGGGGCTTGGGGGAGGTGATATCAGATGCCCAGCTGGGAAGCAGGGGGGCTCTGGGCTGGAGAGGGGGAGCCGAGGTTCCCACCGAGAGGCAGGGTGCCAGGCTGTGCTGGGAGGGGTGCAGGGAGCCAGGGCTGGGCCAGCACCCCAAGGCGGTGAAGGGGGATGAGATGGGGGCAGAAGGGGGATTTTCTTTAACCCTTTGCAGACTGGACAGACACAGCCTGGGGCTCAGTGGCTGGATCACATCCCCCCCAAAGCCGGTCGCTGGTAGCAGCCTCTGTGCGCCCCCCATCGCTGGCAGAGGGGTGACAGGAGGGGGAGGGGCTATGCCTTGGGTCCCAGGGAGGGGAGTTAGGAATGGCTGAGGCTGTACATAACGGAGTCTGACTCTTCCCCTATCCCATCAGTGGGGCGGTGGCCATGGGGCACAGAGGGCCACAACCCTAGATGGGAGCCTGGCCTGCCCCCTGCCCTAACAGCCAAGCAGCCTGGGGGTCCCGTCCCCTCTCCCGTCCCTCCCCAAGAACTGACAGCGCTGCCAAGAGTAGCGGGGAAGGTGCTTTATTGCGAAGAGCAGGTGGCTCTGGGGGCAGCGAGCTGTGGGGGGCAGAGTCTCTGCGGGGAGGGGGCTGCTTCTAGACCTCCTCAGGGGCCTCCTGGTCGAGGATTTGGACGTCATCCAGGAAGCTCTTGGGGTTTAGGATGTGACTGGAACCTGGGGGGGAGAGAGGTGGTTGGCAGCGGTGGGCACAGTGAGGCGGGCATGAGGCTGGCATCACCATCTCCCCCATCCTTGCAGCTGGACCCTGCTCTAGTGCAGGGGGGGAGGGGCTGTCTCCTGCCCCCCGCGGCCTGGCACCGCACCCCTCGTGCCGCTGTACCCTGCATGGCCAGGCAAGAATCCATGCGCTGACAGCGTTCCTCACCCTTGAGTCTTAGAGGGGTGTGTGCAGGGGGTGAGCCATAGCCCTATGGGTGTTACTGGGGGTGTCTGACTGGACCCTCACACATGGTCCCTGGGCAAGGAGAGGCCTGGGGAGCCAGGGACTAGGAGATCAGGTGTCTAGATACAGGCCATGCGTGGCTGAGGCAGGTGGGGCAAGCGCATCTGTTCCCAGGCCCCCGGGTGCGGGAGGACAGAGGGTGGCAGGGGCGCCCTGTGGGTGCTAGGCAGGCAGTTCTAGGGTCTCCCCCTCCCAGGGGGTCCCGACTGTCCCTGACCTGGGCATTCCAGCCACCTCTCCCCCCAGGACTCGCCCCACTCACCCATCACCACCTCCCACTCGCCCTTGGTGGCCCGGGTCACTTCGTAGGCGCAGCGCATCTCAGACATGGTCACCCCACCCAGCATGTAGATGATGAGGCGCGGGCCTGTCCGGTACTCGGCCGCTGGCTTGCTCTTGTGCCAATGCCCGAAGCGGGTGCTGGGGGAGAAAGGAGCAGTGTGGATACCAGGGGCTCGCTGAGGGAATGCCAGGCGGAGAGGTGGGCACTGCCCGAAGCGGGGGCTGGGGGGTAGACGGGCAGTGTAGATACCAGGGGCTCGCTGACGGAATGCCAGGCGGAGGGATGGGCACTGCCCGAAGCGGGGGCTGGGGGAGAAAGGAGCAGTGTGGATACCAGGGGCTCGCTGAGGGAAGGCCAGGCGGAGGGATGGGCACTGCCCAAAGCGGGGGCTGGGGGGTAGACGGGCAGTGTGGATACCAGGGGCTCGCTGAGGGAAGGCCAGGCGGAGGGGTGGGCACTGCCCGAAGTGGGGGCTGGGGGGAGAGGGGCAGTGTGGATACCAGGGGCTCGCTGAGGGAAGGACAGGCGGAGGGATGGGCACTGCCCGAAGCAGGGGCTGGGGGTGAGAGGGACTGTGTGGATACCAGGGGCTCGCTGAGGGAAGGCCAGGCGGAGGGATGGGCACTGCCCGAAGTGGGGGCTGGGGGTGAGAGGGACTGTGTGGATACCAGGGGCTCGCTGAGGGAAGGCCAGGAGGAGGGATGGGCACTGCCCGAAGTGGGGGCTGGGGGGAGAGGGGCTGTGTGGATACCAGGGGCTCGCTGAGGGAAGGCCAGGCGGAGGGATGGGCACTGCCCGAAGCGGGGGCTGGGGGTGAGAGGGACTGTGTGGATACCAGGGGCTCGCTGAGGGAAGGCCAGGCGGAGGGATGGGCACTGCCCGAAGTGGGGGCTGGGGGGAGAGGGGCTGTGTGGATACCAGGGGCTCACTGAGGGAATGCCAGGCGGAGGGGTGGGCACTGCCCGAAGCGGGGGCTGGGGGTGAGAGGGACTGTGTGGATACCAGGGGCTCGCTGAGGGAAGGCCAGGCGGAGGGGTGGGCACTGCCCGAAGTGGGGGCTGGGGGGAGAGGGGCAGTGTGGATACCAGGGGCTCGCTGAGGGAAGGCCAGGTGGAGGGATGGGCACTGCCCGAAGTGGAGGCTGGGGGGAGAGGGGCAGTGTGGATACCAGGGGCTCGCTGAGGGAAGGCCAGGCGGAGGGATGGGCACTGCCCGAAGCGGGGGCTGGGGGGAGAGGGGCAGTGTGGATACCAGGGGCTCGCTGAGGTAAGGCCAGATGGAAGGGCAGGGCCTGGAGGGGGATGGGGGGCAGGCCCTGCCCAAGGCAGTGGGACAGGAGTCCCAAAGGAGGCAAGAGGGAGTAGGGGAGGGTGGCACCTGCCCTGGGCTGGGGGTGCTGTCTAAAGCTCAGCCAGTCCCTTTCCTCCATCCTGAGCCCTGGTGTGTTGAGGGCCTGCTGGGGTGTGGGGACATGGTGAGATGGGTCCAGGGCTCCAGGCTCTTGGACACCCCCTCCCCCGTAGAGGGCAGGGTCCTGGCCACACACTCCCAGGCACAGAGGCTCCTACACCCGGGGGGGTGTCAGGGCTCTGCCCCCCACAGCCCAGCCGGGCTCAGCCTTACCTGACAGCAGCCTGAGAGCTGGTGGTAGGGACCACGTCTGACATGAAGGGCCACAACTTGGTGTCCAATTTCTCCTCAATGATGTCCTGGACAGGGGGAGGGGGGAAGAGGACAGGTCAGCAGGGGCTAAGCAGCAGGAACCTTGGACCTGGTGGCCAAGCCAGGCCCCATTCGGGGGAGGGGCTGGGACGGCTCCTCCCTGAATGATTGACAGTCCCTGTGGGAGCAGCCTGGGGCCCCCTTTCTGGGGTGGGACATGGGAAGCCAGCAAAAAGCACGTTGACTCCTCCCGTGATGCCCCCCATCTCCCCCACCTCCCCCTCAGCTGCTCAGTGCCCTGCTGTGAACTCCCCACCCATCCACCGTTATGGGGAGGGCAGAGACCTCCTGCAGCCAGATCCAGGGCCCCTCACTTGGGGGAGGAGGGAGGCAGGGGGCTGCCCTCAGTGCCCCTTCCCTGCTGCGGGCAGATCCAGGCCCTGCCTCTTGCCCCATGAGGTGTGTCCCAGCCACGCAGGGGGCCCAGGCTATGATACATCCTAATACCACATAATAGGGGCTTTTACATTAATCCGCTGCGTTGACTTGTACAGGGAGGCTTAAGGCCTGCCGAGCTGCGGCTAGCACGGGGGTGGGGGGTGGGGGGGTTGGATTAGGCACAGGATTGGGGCTACCACAACTGCCTGCCCCAAAATCCCACAGGAGGAACCATCACAGTGTTGGAGCAGGGGCCTGGGAGCCTCCCTCAGGTGGGGGGGGTTAATTCTTGGCCTGGAGGAGCCCCAAGGCAGTAGGCTGAAGGCAACTAAGTGTGCCCCTCACCCCCTTGAAGAGTGCCCCACAGGGCAGGGGGATGAGGGGCTCAGCCCCCAGCAGGCATTGGGGGAAGGAGCGACCATGTCACCTCTCACAAGCTAAGCAGGTTTGGGCCCAGGCAGCGCTTGGATAGGAGACCTCTAAGGAAAAGCCAGTGGGTGCTGGGGGGTGCTAGTGAGTCAGCAGAGCTTTATGTCCCCAGTGCGGCGCTAGGGGGCACTGTACTGCCAGGAGCGGGCGGGGGGCTCTGCAGGGGGCGCTCTCCCCTGGCAGTCAGTGCTGGCCCCAGTGCGGCGCTAGGGGGCACTGTATTGCAGGGAGCGGGCGGGGGGCTCAGCAGGGGGGGCTCTCCCCGGTCAGTCAATGCTGGCCCCAGTGCGGCGCTAGGGGGCGCTGTACTGCCAGCAGCAGGCGGAGGGCCCAGTAGGGGGCGCTCTCCCCTGGCAGTCAGTGCTGGCCCCAGTGCGGCGCTAGGGGGCGCTGTCCTGCAGGGAGCGGGCGGGGGGCTCAGCAGGGGGGGCTCTCCCCGGTCAGTCAGTGCTGGCCCCAATGCGGTGCTAGGCGGCGCTGTATTGCAGGGAGCGGGCGGGGGGCTCAGTAGGAGGCGCTCTCCCCTGGCAGTCAGTGCTGGCCCCAGTGCGGCGCTAGGGGGCGCTGTCCTGCAGGGAGCGGGCGGGGGGCTCAGCAGGGGACTCTCTCCCCTGGCAGTCAATGCTGGCCCCAGTGCGGCGCTAGGGGGCGCTGTCCTGCAGGGAGCGGGCGGGGGGCTCAGTAGGGGGCGCTCTCCCCTGGCAGTCAGTGCTGCCCCAGTGCGGCGCTAGGGGGCGCTGTATTGCAGGGAGCGGGCGGGGGGCTCTGCAGGGGGCGCTCTCCCCTGGCAGTCAGTGCTGGCCCCAGTGCGGCGCTAGGGGGCGCTGTCCTGCAGGGAGCAGGCGGGGGGCTCAGCAGGGGGTGCTCTCCCCGGTCAGTCAGTGCTGGCCCCAATGCAGTGCTAGGCGGCGCTGTATTGCAGGGAGCGGGCGGGGGGCTCAGTAGGGGGCGCTCTCCCCTGGCAGTCAGTGCTGGCCCCAGTGCGGCGCTAGGGGGCGCTGTCCTGCAGGGAGCGGGCGGGGGGCTCAGCAGGGGGCTCTCTCCCCTGGCAGTCAATGCTGGCCCCAGTGCGGCGCTAGGGGGCGCTGTCCTGCAGGGAGCGGGCGGGGGGCTCAGTAGGGGGCGCTCTCCCCTGGCAGTCAGTGCTGGCCCCAGTGCGGCGCTAGGGGGCGCTGTATTGCAGGGAGCGGGCGGGGGGCTCAGTAGGGGGCGCTCTCCCCTGGCAGTCAGTGCTGGCCCCAGTGCGGCGCTAGGGGGCGCTGTCCTGCAGGGAGCGGGCGGGGGGCTCAGTAGGGGGCGCTCTCCCCTGGCAGTCAGTGCTGGCCCCAGTGCGGCGCTAGGGGGCGCTGTATTGCAGGGAGCGGGCGGGGGGCTCTGCAGGGGGCGCTCTCCCCTGGCAGTCAGTGCTGGCCCCAGTGCGGCGATAGGGGGCGCTGTATTGCAGGGAGCGGGCGGGGGGCTCAGCAGGGGGGGCTCTCCCCGGTCAGTCAGTGCTGGCCCCCGTGCGGCGCTAGGGGGCGCTGTACTGCCAGGAGCAGGCGGAGGGCCCAGTAGGGGGCGCTCTCCCCTGGCAGTCAGTGCTGGCCCCAGTGCGGCGCTAGGGGGCGCTGTCCTGCAGGGAGCGGGCGGGGGGCTCAGCAGGGGGCTCTCTCCCCTGGCAGTCAATGCTGGCCCCAGTGCGGCGCTAGGGGGCGCTGTCCTGCAGGGAGCGGGCGGGGGGCTCAGCAGGGGGCTCTCTCCCCTGGCAGTCAATGCTGGCCCCAGTGCGGCGCTAGGGGGCGCTGTCCTGCAGGGAGCGGGCAGGGGCTCCGTAGGGGGCGCTCTCCCCTGGCAGTCAGTGCTGGCCCCAGTGCGGCGCTAGGGGGCGCTGTATTGCAGGGAGCGGGCGGGGGGCTCAGTAGGGGGCGCTCTCCCCTGGCAGTCAGTGCTGGCCCCAGTGCGGCGCTAGGGGGCGCTGTCCTGCAGGGAGCGGGCGGGGGGCTCAGTAGGGGGCGCTCTCCCCTGGCAGTCAGTGCTGGCCCCAGTGCGGCGCTAGGGGGCGCTGTATTGCAGGGAGCGGGCGGGGGGCTCTGCAGGGGGCGCTCTCCCCTGGCAGTCAGTGCTGGCCCCAGTGCGGCGATAGGGGGCGCTGTATTGCAGGGAGCGGGCGGGGGGCTCAGCAGGGGGGGCTCTCCCCGGTCAGTCAGTGCTGGCCCCCGTGCGGCGCTAGGGGGCGCTGTACTGCCAGGAGCAGGCGGAGGGCCCAGTAGGGGGCGCTCTCCCCTGGCAGTCAGTGCTGGCCCCAGTGCGGCGCTAGGGGGCGCTGTCCTGCAGGGAGCGGGCGGGGGGCTCAGCAGGGGGCTCTCTCCCCTGGCAGTCAATGCTGGCCCCAGTGCGGCGCTAGGGGGCGCTGTCCTGCAGGGAGCGGGCGGGGGGCTCAGCAGGGGGCTCTCTCCCCTGGCAGTCAATGCTGGCCCCAGTGCGGCGCTAGGGGGCGCTGTCCTGCAGGGAGCGGGCAGGGGCTCAGTAGGGGGCGCTCTCCCCTGGCAGTCAGTGCTGGCCCCAGTGCGGCGCTAGGGGGCGCTGTATTGCAGGGAGCGGGCGGGGGGCTCAGTAGGGGGCGCTCTCCCCTGGCAGTCAGTGCTGGCCCCAGTGCGGCGCTAGGGGGCGCTGTCCTGCAGGGAGCGGGCGGGGGGCTCAGTAGGGGGCGCTCTCCCCTGGCAGTCAGTGCTGGCCCCAGTGCGGCGCTAGGGGGCGCTGTATTGCAGGGAGCGGGCGGGGGGCTCTGCAGGGGGCGCTCTCCCCTGGCAGTCAGTGCTGGCCCCAGTGCGGCGCTAGGGGGCGCTGTATTGCAGGGAGCGGGTGGGGGGCTCAGCATGGGGGGCTCTCCCCGGTCAGTCAGTGCTGGCCCCAGTGCGGCGCTAGGGGGCGCTGTACTGCCAGGAGCAGGCGGAGGGCCCAGTAGGGGGCGCTCTCCCTTGGCAGTCAGTGCTGGCCCCAGTGCGGCGCTAGGGGGCGCTGTCCTGCAGGGAGCGGACGGGGGGCTCAGCAGGGGGCTCTCTCCCCTGGCAGTCAATGCTGGCCCCAGTGCAGCGCTAGGGGGCGCTGTCCTGCAGGGAGCGGGCGGGGGGCTCAGTAGGGGGCGCTCTCCCCTGGCAGTCAGTGCTGGCCCCAGTGCGGCGCTAGGGGGCGCTGTATTGCAGGGAGCGGGCGGGGGGCTCAGTAGGGGGCGCTCTCCCCTGGCAGTCAGTGCTGGCCCCAGTGCGGCGCTAGGGGGCGCTGTCCTGCAGGGAGCGGGCGGGGGGCTCAGTAGGGGGCGCTCTCCCCTGGCAGTCAGTGCTGGCCCCAGTGCGGCGCTAGGGGGCGCTGTATTGCAGGGAGCGGGCGGGGGGCTCTGCAGGGGGCGCTCTCCCCTGGCAGTCAGTGCTGGCCCCAGTGCGCCGCTAGGGGGCGCTGTATTGCAGGGAGCGGGTGGGGGGCTCTGCAGGGGGGGCTCTCCCCGGTCAGTCAGTGCTGGCCCCAGTGCGGCGCTAGGGGGCGCTGTACTGCCAGGAGCAGGCGGAGGGCCCAGTAGGGGGCGCTCTCCCTTGGCAGTCAGTGCTGGCCCCAGTGCGGCGCTAGGGGGCGCTGTCCTGCAGGGAGCGGACGGGGGGCTCAGCAGGGGGCTCTCTCCCCTGGCAGTCAATGCTGGCCCCAGTGCGGCGCTAGGGGGCGCTGTCCTGCAGGGAGCGGGCGGGGGGCTCAGTAGGGGGCGCTCTCCCCTGGCAGTCAGTGCTGGCCCCAGTGCGGCGCTAGGGGGCGCTGTCCTGCAGGGAGCGGGCGGAGGGCCCAGTAGGGGGCACTCTCCCCTGGCAGTCAGTGCTGGCCCCAGTGCGGCGCTAGGGGGCGCTGTCCTGCAGGGAGCAGGCGGGGGGCTCAGCAGGGGGCGCTCTCCCCTGGCAGTCAGTGCTGGCCCCAGTGCGGCGCTAGGGGGCGCTGTTCTGCAGGGAGCGGGCGGGGGGCTCAGTAGGGGGCGCTCTCCCCTGGCAGTCAGTGCTGGCGCCAGTGCGGTGCTAGAGGGCGCTGTACTGCCAGGAGCGGGCGGAGGGCCCAGTAGGGGGCGCTCTCCCCTGGCAGTCAGTGCTGGCCCCAGTGCGGTGCTAGGGGGCGCTGTACTGCAGGGAGCGGGCGGGGGGCTCAGCAGGGGGCGCTCTCCCCTGGCAGTCAGTGCTGGCCCCAGTGCGGCGCTAGGGGGCGCTGTCCTGCAGGGAGCGGGCGGGGGGCTCAGCAGGGGGCGCTCTCCCCTGGCAGTCAGTGCTGGCCCCAGTGCGGCACTAGGGGGCGCTGTCCTGCAGGGAGCGGGCGGGGGGCTGAGCAGGGGGCGCTCTCCCCGGTCAGTCAGTGACCAGTACTGTGCTGCAGGAGTTCGTCCTTTAGATGAACGTCAAACAGCTGCTGCTCACTGGAGGTTAGGCCAAGGACCCTGCCGGCCATTCAGATTCCAGTGCCAGTCATGACAGTGTGCTGCCTGTATCCCCTGCACTTCCAGCCCCACACGCTGATCACCTCCTGCCCTAGACTCTCGGGCAGTGCTGCTGTGCGGCTGTTAACAGCTGCCTGCCAGTCCTCAGGAGGAATTCAGCCCCAGTGAGGGACCCCTGTATAAACCGCCTCTGCCCCACCCCAGAGGTGGCAGCATCTCAGTACCGGGTAAGACAACTGCCCTGCACTCGTGTCTATGATCTAAGGGCAGGTCTTCACTACAGGGGGGGGTCGATTTAAGATATGCAAATTCAGCTACGCGAATAGCGTAGCTGAATTCGACGTATCGCAGCCGACTTACCCCGCTGTAAGGACGGTGGCAAAATCGACCTCCGCGGCTTCCCGTCGACGGCGCTTACTCCCACCTCCGCTGGTGGAGTAAGAGCGTCGATTCGGGGATCGATTGTCGCGTCCTGACGAGACGCGATAATTCGATCCCCGAGAGGTCGATTTCTACCCGCCGATTCAGGCAGGTAGTGTAGACCTAGCCTAAGACCCCTAAGGATGGCAGCAGGAGAGGACTTTCTGATGAGCCCCTCACATGGCTAGAGCCCTGCACGGATACAAAAATGTGGATGTGCATCAGCCCGCGATCCACTAGCCGTCTGTATCCGCATCCTCATGGGTAGCAGCAAGCCCTCACAAGGGCTAGCGAGGGGGGGAAGGGGTCTTGCTTGGAAGAGGCAGCGCGAGGGTGGGGCTTGGGGGTAAGGGGCAGCTTGGAGGGGGTGGGGGCTTGGGGGAAGGGGCAGCGTGGAGGGGGTGGGGACTGGGGGGAGGGGTTTCTCATCACGTGATGCTCCTGGGGGGTCACAAGCGACGGTACACGGCAGCAGCAGAGCATGTTGCATCACAGTGGGGTGCTGCCCGGGAGGTGGTGGGGACGCTGGTGCTGCTCAGCGTAGCAAGGTGAGTGGGTGCCGGCCAGCCCCGACTCCGACCTGTCGCCCAGCCACTGGCTGCTGGCCGGCGGCCCCGAGCGCGCTGTGCCCCCCAGGCTGCCTGAGCCGGATGCCGCAGGCCAGGCGCTGCTGGGGAGTAGAGCCTGACCCGGTTGTATCTGCAACCAATCCACTATCCGCAGAAATGGTGCACGGATATGCAGGGCTCCACACATGGCTGACCCCAAACCAGCCCCTCCCCCTTGGGCTGAGCCTGCCAGGTGTGACCCCCACCCGCCACCCCCAAGGCCAGGAAGCAGACGGCCTTGTACCTCCATGACGTCCTTGAGCCTGGGGGTGCAGCGGGAGAGCAGGTAGGTGGACTCCAGCCGCACCTTCCTCTCGGGTCGCAGCTGCCCGCTCTGGGGGAGGAAGGGAGAGGGGGTGAGAGACAGCAGGGAGGGGGTGCGGGATGGGAACGGGGGCAGACAGGGAGAGCGCAGCCTACCTGAGTCGCTCCAGCCGGGCTGGCAGGGGAGGGGCAGAGAAAAGAACAGAATGGATCACTGAGCGAGAGAGAGAGAGAGAGAGGAGGGGAGAGAGACTGATGGGAGAACAGAGACGCTTCCCCCCATTCGTCACATGGCCACCCCATGCAGTGGTCACCAGCTCCCTGGCGATCTGAGGTCCTGACCCCCAGGGTCCTCTGCAGGGCAGAAGAGGTCACCCCAGATGGGGAGTAACTCGGGGGTCACCCTCATATGGGGAGGGCGTCACCCCACTGTATGGGGCAGAGGCCACCTTTGTGCTGGGAGTAGGTCACTGCCATGGAGGGCACCTCCAGGATGGCCTGGGCTCCCCTGCCATGGGTACAGCTGCTGGCCCCTGGCCCCAGTCCCTTACCCCAGGCGTGAAAGAGATGCCCAGGAAGTCCATGTTGTTGATGCTGCCGCTCAGCTGCTGGATCTTGGCACACTGGATCAGCTTGGCGAGGTTCTCCTTGCTCACACCTGCATGGGGAGAGACAGGTCAGCGCTAGCACCCTTGGGACGCACCCACAGCCTTGGCACATTCAGTCCATGGCCCAGGAGTCCTAGTTCCCTGATCAAACCCTGAGATCCTGCTCTTCCTACCCCTCCCAGAGCTGGGGGTAGAACTAGGGTGACCAGATAGTAAGTGTGAAAAATCGGGACAGAGGGTGGGGGGTAATAGGTGCCTATATAAGAAAAAGCCCCAAATATCAGGACTGTCCCTATAAAATCGGGACATCTGGTCACCCTAGGTAGAACCCACGAGTCCTGGCTCCCAGCCCCCCTCTAACCCACTAGACCCCACGCAGTTAATGACTGAATTTAGGTTCTTGATGCTCTTCCCTCCCTCCAGAGGTTCTCTCGGGAGCAGGGGGCAGGGGTCTCTCTAGCTCCCCCTGGCAGTGCAGAGGGAGTCCCCCTCCCCCTGATCTGGGCTCCCCCATCTGCAGCCAGTCAGGTACAGTGTCAGAGCCGAGGCCTGGGTCCTTAAGACTGGCTGCAGATGGGGGAGCCCAGATCAGGGGGAGGGGGACTCCCTCTGCACTGCCAGGGGGAGCTAGAGAATGGGCCAGGGGGCTGCTCGGGGTGTACGTCTCCATCCCCCGTCCCTGCAGAGAACGGGCCGGGGGGGGCCGTTCCGGGTGTGTGTCTCCATTTCCCCTCCCTGCAGAGAATGGGCCGGGGGAATCGTGGAGGGCGGACACTGCTGGGAAGGCAGCAGCAGGGAGCAAAGGCCGCCAGGTCTGACCCCAGGGGGCAGTGCGGAGCGTGGGCGCGGCACACTGTCTGGCTCACAGGCACCGAGAGGTGGGCAGAGGGGAGACAGGGCCGTAGAGCCAGGCTGGACACAGGCCCCGGGAAGCGGCTGGCTGGGAGACGCCCTGCGTGGCTGGGGGGCGTGCCAGTCTGAGCAGTGCTATTCCCCCCCAGCCCCACAGGCCTGGGCCCCGCCTCCAGGAGCGCCCCATGCAGCAGCAGGCCTCCCAGTGCTGCGCCCTGCAGGCCTGTGGCGTTACCGTTCTTCAGGAAGATGTAGAGCAGGATGATGCGGATCTTGTCGTAGGCCTGCACACTGGGGTCCAGCAGGACGGGCCGGATGATCTCCATCGGGTCCCTGATCACCTTCCCATCCACGTCCGTCCCCATGGCCAGGTCCTGGGGGGGAGGGGGACGCACACACAAGGCCCAGGTCAGGCTGCTCCGCTTCCTCCTACCCCGCAGCAGGATGGGAGACGCAATGGCCCCACGACCCACAGGTCGCCTACCCCCTGTGCCAGGGCCCCCTCCTCCCTGGGGTCAGCTCCCCCTGGGGTGAGCAACGGGAGCCCAGGGAGTAACCCGAGCCCCATGTCCCCCTTCTGCACCTGCGGTGCTACATGGGGGGGCTGGCCCTGGCTCCAGCGAGCCTGAGGCTCTGAGACCCCTTTCTCCGGGCTGAGTCCATAAGCCAGACTCTGCCCCCCAGACAGGTTCTGCCCACAGACCCACCTGCTCCACGCTGCACAGCTTCTCCACCGTCCCTTTGAAGTGCCGCATGCAGTCCTCGGCCAGGTTCAGGTGCGTGGAGTACTGCGGGGAGAGACCGGGACAGGGGGGAGTTTACTGCGGCACTGCATCACCGGCTGGTCCAGAGCACCCCCAGCCCCCAAGGAGGGCCCCTTGGCCAGAGGAGCAGCCCCAATCGGCTGTGTAAGCCGAGTATATAGGGATTGTTTTGCCCAGCACTGAAGTGCAGCCACCTCTGGGGTGGAGTGGGGCAGCTGGAGGGGAGGATCAGGAGGAGGGAGCAGCTTCCAAATCAGCCCACGGCTTCTCTGTTAGTCAGCATGAGGTTGGGGGCTTGGAGACCAGCAGGTGTCGGGGTACCTGTGCCAGTGGCCAGGAGCTTTCTGTTGGCACGTGGCCCAGTGGCACCAGGAGTGGCTCCAACGGGCTGGTTTGGAAGCCCACCAAGGCCCTCTCCCAAGAGCTGCAGCAGCAAGGCGTGGGCGTTACCCAAGGGCTGCCATTGCTGCGGCTAACATGGCAGCTCTGGGCACTGACGGGCAGGCTGCTGCCCATGGTGCCACACAGCACCTGGGGGGGAAATGGCTCTGCTCGATGGGACAGGTCAGAAGCTCTCATCAGGCAGTAAAGCGGAGTGCCCCAGAGTGCCCTGCCCCCCAGAGAGTCCCTACTGTCCCTCACCAGCCCCACAGAGCACCCTGCCCCCCCATCAGCCCCACTGAATGCCCTGCCCCCCGCCCACTAACAGCCCCAGCCCCGTTACCTTGTTCAGCTCTCTCTGGTACTCAGGCAGCTTCTTCAGGATCTGGGACAGGTCCTCGATGTCGGCCTGGAGGGAGGCGGTGGTGAGATCCCGGCCCCTCCCAGCACACAGAGCCTCCTGCAAGGCAGAGGCCTCGCCTGGGGACAGCCGCAGCAGCCCAACCACTTGTGCCAGGGCCAGGGTGGGTCACTCAGGCCACGTGTGGCTGTGGCTTGGGTTAGACCTGCTCTTCCCAGGCCAGCTGGAATGAGACGGGAGCCCCGCAACCCGAGTGCCCCTTGAGGTGTAAAGCGGCAGCGGGCCAGGGAGATGCCAGCATTGGCTCCCTGCAGCTCTCCCTGCAAGGCCCTGACCCTGCTTTCTGACCCCGCCCCATGGGCCTTTGCCCTCCCTCACCGTGGGGAGCTCCAGAGCTCTGGCTGGGGGGCAGGGGGCTCCACATACACCTCTTAGCCCTTTACAGGCAAACCCTGGGAGCAATTGGACAGCCCCCCCCCAACCCCTCCTAGGGCAGCAGGGCAGCCTCCCCTCCCCATCAGTGGCAGTGGGATGGGTCCCCCCGTCCCAGACTCCCCAATCGCTCCCCCTCCCAGCCCCCACCGCACCTCGTCCGTGGTCAGCCTCTTGCTCTCACAGAAGGTGTGCAGCAGCTCAGTCACCTTCCTGCAGCAGGGAGAGGGGTCAGGCCGGAGCCAGGCACTGCCTTAGAGGTAGGGGGTGCCCTGTCCTATGCTACAGGGGATGGAGCCCCCACCCCACGGGCACCACAGTTCTCTGCCTCGAGAGTCTCAGATGGGGCGGGGGGGGGGCTCTTCCCAAGTTACCCCAAGGCAGAGTTCAGTGCACCTCTGGGGGCTCCTGGTGCCCTGATGGGGGTGGGGCCTGGGGGCAGAGGCAGGCCCAGCAGGAGGTCAGTGAGGGACTCACTCAAGGGGCTGTGAGGTGCCTGGGGAGATCCTGGGATCGGGGGAAGACAGTGTCCAGGGGGATCCCCGAGAGGAGATGCAGACAGTTGCTCTGGAAGGGAGCGCTCAGGGGTCCTTTGGGGAGAGGGGCTGGGTCCAGGGGGTCTCAGCACTCAGAGAGGAGCATGTCTGAGGGACAGGCCCCAGCACTGGGTGGGAGGGGAAGGGGGAGTCCTGGCAGTGAGCAGGAGAGGGGTGTGTTGCTGGGGGGTGTCCTTGCACTGGGTGGGAGAGGAGTGTATCCAAGGGGGAGTGGGGTTCCAGCACTGGGTGGGAAGGGAAGGGGAGGGGTGTGTCCGAGGGGGCCCCAGGGTGGGGAGGGCTGTGTCTGAAGGGGAGGATGGGGGAAGTCCCGGCACTGGAAAAGAGGGGGGGTGTCAACGGGGTGGGCTGTCCTGGCACTGGGTGGGAGAGGTGTGTCCGAGGGGGAGGTCCTGGCAGTGGGCGGGGAGGAGAGGGCTGTGCCAAAGTGGGGGTAGGGGGTCCTGGCACTGGGCGGGGAGGGGAGAGGTGTACCGAAGGGGGGGGTAACGAGTCCCGGACTAGGCATTGGGTGGGGCACAAAGTGGTGTGTCCGGGGAGGGCGGGGGCGGATGGGTCCCGGCCCTGGGTGGGGCACGGAGGGGCATATCCGGGGTGATGGACGGGGCACAGAGGGGTGTGTCAGGGGCAGGGCTGAGCGCGCTCACTGGGAGACGTCAGCGATGTGCATGTGGCGTAGCTGCACCCAGAGTTCGTCATCTTCATCCAGCAGCGCCTCCTTCTCCCGCGAGTCGCTGGTGCCCGTTGTCTCGTACCTGCGGAGGGGGGATGGGGTCAGGCTGCGACACCCCTCCTCCGAGCGTGGGAGCTACAGAGCAGTGCCGGTGCCTGGGTCACATCCCCCCAGCCCGCCTGAGGAGGAGTGCGGGGCGCCCCCTGCTGGCAGCCAGGCCCTACCTGTAGGTGTTGTTCTCGATGCTGAGCAGGTCGTAGGCCATGGCCTGGAAGGTGAGCTCATGCAGCAGTGGGGACACCAGGTCGAAGCGCCGGTCCACGATCAACAGCTGAGAGCGGGCTTTGTCAGGGCCCTGGGGCAAAGGAGAGAGAGAACCGTCATCCCCTGCTCCGACGGATGGTTCCTGGCCTGACTTACACGGCACAATCCAATGGGCCCTGGTGGGCCTGAAACTTCACCACCCACCCTCTCTGTGGCCCAGCCCCCAACCCCAGGGGAAGCCAGGAGACACCCACCAAGCTAGCTGAGACGTGCCCTGGGGTCCCGCCCTGACCAGCAGGGAGAGCTCCCCACCCAGCTGCGCTGCAACGCCCCCTGCAGGGACGGGCCACCTGCCCCTCGTGCAAATAGCAATGGCCACTCCCCCAAGCACGCTCTCTGCTCGTGCCTCTCCACCAACGGGAGCATGCCCCTTACAAGGCAGCCCTGCCCCATATGCTGCGTGGGAAGGGGGGGAACTACACCAGAAGGCCCTGGCTAGTCTATCGTTAACCAACACCAGGCCCAGAGACTCTTTGATATAAGGTCCCAGAGGGGGACAATGGGACGTTATCCCGATGCCCCACCTTGCATCTGAGCTGGGACCCCATATGAGGCTTTAGCTCCCCACTCCCAGCCCGGGGGCCCCCCCCAGCATCCAGCTGGACAGAGACCACTCAAATGGTCAGCATCTCAGACCCACATCATTAGGGGCTGGTCCAGCCCCCGCTCCCTGCCTGATCAGCATGCACTGCCCTCTTAGCACAGCAGGTGGCGATAGGAGACCAGCCCTGCGCTCCCATGGCAGACGGCTCTGAAACCGGCTCCAGCAGCTCCAGTGGAACCCAAGCCCACCCAGGAGCACCTCAGCAAGGGGCTGCGTCTGCTCTTTGCTGGGTAGCACAGACAGTCAGGGGGGCCGGGGACGTACAGCCCCTGACGCTTCCCCAACTGTCCCACCTCAGTACGTAGCCCGATTTTCAGCCACACTTGGTCTCCACAGCCTCTGGGTAAATAGGTTGAGGCTGACGGGGGAGCGCCTCTCTTGGAGGCGTATCTGGACCCCACCACTGTAGCACTATCATTGCTGCATCCTGCCCCCCCATGCACGTGGGGCTGGGCAGGGCTGTCACCCCATTGCAGAGGGGGATGGAGGCCCCAGAGGGGCTGGGTGACTCACCCAAGGTCACACAGGAAGTCTGTGGCAGAGCAGGGACATGAACCCAGAACTGGCACCATCATTCCTCTCCAGCACTATCCAGCCTGGGTGGGTTGCTATGCCCAGCGCCCCTCCCGGACTCTGCTCACACCTTTGCCAGTTCAGCTCGGCTGGAGGGATTCCCCGAGTGCAGATGGGGGCTGGCGTAACCACCAGGTCACCCCCAGAGCAGAGGGGCGCTTAGTGCACTGGTGAGTGCCACAGCACTGCCTGGGCCAGCTACCCCTCAGGGCTGGCAGCTGGGAAACATCAAGGCAAGAAGGACTATTGCAGACAAGGCCCCAGGGCGCCGTGACCGTGGGCTGGGTGGCTTTGGAGACCTGACTGCTAGAGGCCATGCTACAAGAGTCCCTGGGGTTCTGCGCCAGCTGGCAAGGCAGGGGCACACTGGACTGGCCAGCCGGGATTGTGCAGCATGGAGCCAGCACTGCATTGAGAGCAGGGGCTTGAGTCAGCACTCCCGGTCCTGCGGTGGGCGTGCTGTCTGGACTCCTGGCTCCTATTCCTGCCTTTGCCACCTACTCGTGGCACGCTGCTCCATGCCTCAGTTTCCCCCGTGTAACATAGGGATAGTGCTTACACCTGTGACAGGGAGGATGGCAAGAGTCTCAGGAATATCCCTGGGGGGGCTCAGAGGAGCAGGGTGTGCACGGAGCAGGACTTTGCCCTCCCCAGCGCCGCTCTCAGCTCCTGAGAATAGCACAGATCAGACGGGGGCTGCAGGCTGGAGCCAGCTCTGCTGCAGCAAGTAGCTCCGGTGGTTAACAAGCATGCTGTCAATCCCTTCCCTGGGTAGATGGTTTGGGCAGCCAGGTGTGTGCCAGGCTCCCCTCTGGAGGCAGGCCTGTGCTGCCAGCTGTGAGTTACAGAGCGTCTGTGCCATGGCAGCCAGCTATCCCAGAGGGGGCCCCCCTGCCCGAGACTGGTATCATTATCCCCATTTTACAGATGGGGAAACTGAGGCACAAATAGGGGAGGTGACTTGCCCAAGGTCACCCAGCTGGGAATAGAACCCCGGTCTCCCGTCCCAGTCCAAGGCTCTAGCCACTAGGCAACATTGCCTCGGTGGATGGGAAAGTAGAGAGGAAAGGTGCGCTCATGGATCCACAGGGTCGGTGCCAGGGCCCCAGCTGGGGAAGTCTCTGGGAGGAAGCCCTTTGCTGTGCCAGACCCCAACAGGTCTCTCTTCCTCCAGGACAAGCCATACGGCCTCCCACCTCCTGAGACCGAACCGCTGGGCTTCACCCCGTGAGCCCTGCCCAGCGAGTCCAGCTGAGACAGACCCTGGGACAGACCCGTCCACTCCGCAGGGCTCGACGCCACTCAGCCCGGGTGACAGGGCCACTCCCCCAGCGTTGTCAGAACAGTCGGGTTTCTTTGGACCCCAGCCCAGGCAGCCCAGCCCACTGAAGGTTAAAGCAAGAGGCCGTTCTGGTCAGCCCAGAGCCCGGCCGAGCTGCAGCGAAACCTGTTTTCAGGCTCCGGGTCTCTCGCTCAGGGCCTGTCTACATGTAACCCCCTGCAGCTGCACCGCTTCAGTGACGCCGCCTTTCTCATACCCCCGAGCGAGGCAATTGCCTCCTGTAGACCAGGCCTCTTCAGTCTGACCTTGGTCAGTTCTCAGGCGAGAGCTCCCAGCTTCCCCCACTTATCCCCCAGCTCAAACCTTCCCAACCCTGTGTTCTCGAGCTGGGGCCCCTGCTCCGATTCCCTGCTGGGAGCGTCCAGCCAGGAGCCATTGGAGATGTCATGGTCTTTCTGGCCCCCAGGCTGATCTGGGTTGGATTCTCTTCATTTCACCAAGACAGGGATGTGACACCCCCCCACACCATGATTCTTACCTTCCCTGAGAGTCCTTCCCCCCACACCCCACCAGAGAAGCCATGAAACATATAGGGGAAACTGAGGCACGCATCGGCTTCATAAAAGATATTACAAATATTCCCAGTTGGTCACAGGTGCACAGTCTCCCAGCAGCTCAGCAAAGGCTGGAAGCAAGAGCAGAAGCAACAGGAGGGAGAGATCTGGGCAGGCCTTGGATTTTACATCACTTTGCTTCTCCTAGGGAGACAGGAGCCACTGGGTTTCCCATGCGAGAATCCAGGGCAGGGTGGGTTTGCAGCTCCCCTCTGCTGGGGGTGGGACGGGGACGGCAGGAGCTGGGTCAGGGCTGACTTGTGGCTAAGGCTCAGGAGAGCTGGGTTCTACTCCTGCTCTGACAGACTCCCTGCATGCCTCAGTTTCCCATCTGTAACACAGGCCCCCCTGCCTCCCCTGGGAGGCTGAATTCATTAGTGAGGTTCCGATACCACGGTGATGGGTGTAGGAGCACACACAGACAGGAGTGTCCAGGTGTGGAAGAGGCTCTGTGTGCAAAGCTTACTTCTGTGACCGAACTGCCCTGTTTATAAACAGAGATTGTGCTGGGCACACACTTCCCCAGTCGGTGCCTCGGTTTCCCCATCCGTACAGAGGGGATAAGGACACTGGCCTTTGTAGAGCACTTTGCGATCCGCCCACGGCCACTGTTAGAGAAGGGCTGGGGCAGTTAGTCCAACCACACAGGGAATGCTATTGTTCTCCCGAGCCCTCAGGATCTCCAAGGGGGTCTAGACCCCACCCCTCCCCCCGCCAGGATCTCCGAGCAGGTTCTAAATCACTCCTCCTTCCTTCTACTTCTCATGTACTCCCCCTCCCCCTGCGGCTCTGTCCCATGGTGAGGGCGTGGCCGGCACAGCTCGCTCACCTCTCCCATGCTGGGCTCGTATGCCTTGAACTCCTTGAGTTTGGCCAGTACAGCATGCGCCAGGTGGAAGTTATCTTCATGGGCCCTGCAACAAAGACAAACCCTGTGGGTAGAAACAGCTCCTCCCCCAGGGGCACACGCACTTCCTGTAGGAGATGACCAGGTAACCTTCTCCCTCTGGGCACACTCACTTCCTGTAGCGGATGGCTGGGTACCTCCCCATGGCACACTCAATTCCTATAAGGGATAACTGGGTACCCCTCCTCCCGGGCACACTCACTTCCTGTAGCGGATGGCCGAGTACCCCTCCCCCCGGGCACACTCACTTCCTGTAGTGGATGGCCGGGTACCCCTCCCCCCGGGCACACTCACTTCCTGTAGCGGATGGCCGGGTACCCCTCCCCCCGGGCACACTCACTTCCTGTAGCGGATGGCCGGGTACCCCTCCCCCCGGGCAAACTCACTTCCTGTAGCGGATGGCCAGGTACCCCTCCCCCCGGGCACACTCACTTCCTGTAGCGGATGGCCGGGTACCCCTCCCCCCGGGCACACTCACTTCCTGTAGCGGATGGCCGGGTACCCCTCCCCCCGGGCAAACTCACTTCCTGTAGCGGATGGCCGGGTACCACTCCCCCCAGGCACACTCACTTCCTGTAGCGGATGGCCGGGTACCCCTCCCCCCGGGCACACTCACTTCCTGTAGCGGATGGCTGGGTACCCCTCCCCCCGGGCACACTCACTTCCTGTAGCGGATGGCTGGATACTCCTCCAGGGTTTCACACAATGAAGCAATCTGCTCTGCCAGCATCTCCAGCTCCTTGTTCCTTTCCCAGGCGCAGCAGGGGCTGAACCAGTTGTGGAAACTCTGTGGCCTGTCCAGGGAGTACACCTGGGGGGCGGGGGGAGCAGAGGTCAGACCCTGGTGCCAACTGCTGGCAGTCAGGCCAGCTGTGCCCCATACCGCGCCCCTAAGATGCGCTGTTGGACCAGGCCAGCCTGGCGGAGCCGGAACGAGCCCCTAGTGAGGGAGAGATCCCTTTGCCAAAGCCACTCCTGTTGTGGTAGAGGGACAGCGGCCCAGAGATTCATGCACCCGCCTGGGATGAAGATGCCCCGGATTCAGGTCCTTACTGAGCTGCAGCGGTGTATCTCTGCCCTGGAGAAGTCAATGTTGGGGGAGGGGGCTTGGACATGCTTCTAGTCTGGCGAAAGCCCCAGCGTAGCCACAGGCAAACCCGGCATCAACGCGCGTCTGCCGCTGTCGCTTATTTCACTGGACGAACAGAACGAGCCATTGGGGAAAACGTGCTGCCCTGGGCTGGCGTCAAACCCAGGACCCTAGAAGGGAAAGGTGTCCCCGCCCTGAGCCATGTGGAACACTAAGGTTGGGGTGTCATACGTCACCCATCTGCCCTGCGGCCCTGCTCCTCCAAAGCCCGGTCACCCCTTACCTGGCTCTCATAGGGCAGGAAGGCCATGTTGATCTCCTTGAGGATTTTGATGGCCTTGGTGATCCGTGACTTCCGCAGCTTGTTGAACAGAGGGTCAGGACAGGCTGCAAGGCAAAGGCAGTGGGTGGGGGTGACAGGCACAGGGCTCAGGACCACCAGCACAGCGCCAGCCCCCACGGACGGGGCCAGGACGGGCACAGCAGGGGCAGTAGTGCTGCACACCTGTGGGGAACCTGGGCAGGTCAGCAGGGCCACACAGGAGTCAACTATGAGTCCAACCCCCCTGAACCAGAGTCACGCCAGGTTCTCGGCTTCTGCAGCATCAGCAGCGAGGAGGGCGGGGGCACAATCTCTCCTACGCAGTCCCTTTCTCACACCCTGCCCTCAGCCCACCGCAGGGGGAAGTGACTGGAGTGTACAACTCAGGATGATGCACAAGGAGGAACAGGGACTTGGGCTGTAATGGGGAGAAGCAGATGTGACCTTGACACACTGGGTATTCTGGGTATACCATTCCCACACCCCAGTTGGGACTGATGGAGCAATGCATGCTGGGAATGGTAGCCAGAGGCCGCCTTTCTGGGCGCACCCTGCAGGTGTCTGTGAGCCGTGCTGGCTGGAGGCAGGCCCATGGGGGAGAAGGGGGGGGAAGGGATCGGTGGGGTCGTTCGGTCTGGCCTGCTGGGTCTGCATCCCCCTGCAGGAGGGCAGAGCGTAATCAGGGTGCTGCGCATTGGCCTGCTGGCAGAGAGAGACCCCCCCACCCCCAGGCTCCAGTGTGCCGCTGGCCAGGCTCCCGGCAGGGGGATTCCCCGCCCCAGATACTCACGGCTGAGGAAGAAGACGTGAGCTGCCTTGTAGGTGAAGGTGGGGGTGCCCTGGAAGTCATCGATCAGAGCCTGCACCGACTGCAAAGGGGGGAGAGGAGGGGTTGTCAGCACCAGCCAAGGCCCCTCCCTGCTGCCCGAAGGGCCCAGCCCATGCTCAGCCCCTGGGGACTCAGGGCCCAGCATGATGCCATCGGGAGGTGGGCTGGTTTTCACCCCCCTGCCCCTGGTCTCCCTCCACTGGCCTCCCTGCTGCAGACGCAGGAGCCTCCTCCCCCACAGCCCCTGCTACCTGAGCTTCTGCCTCAGCGATTCTCCTTCACTTTGAGTCTCAGCTGAGGACTTAGGGTGACCAGATGTCCCGATTTTATAGGGACAGTCGCAATATTTAGTTTTTTTCCCTTCTATAGGCTCCTGTTACCCCCCAACACCTGTCCCGGTTTTTCACACTTGCTATCTGGTCAGCCTAGCTGAGGTTGCCTCTCTCCGCCTGCTGCACCTTCCCATCCAACCCCCACGGGACTGCACTGCGGAGAGGTCTAGGGGACAGTCTGTGCCTCACGTGGCAAAGAACACGAAGCCCAGCTCCGGGGAAACAGCCTCTTGGGGAGCCCCTACTGGCCCCATTCCCATCCTGACCTTGTGCTGCGCATCCCCCCGGACAGCGTCACCTCCAGGCTGCACTAGGTGCTGCCCCGGGGTCTCCTCTGCTCCCCATCCAGCTGCCCCAGGCCCGAGCTCCTACCTTCTCCACAGGGCTGAGCAGGTAGATGGCCTCCAGGCTGGGGATTGGCTCCCGGCGCTTGTTAATATCTTCCACAACTAGGAGAGAGCAAACATTGGGCGCGGGTCAGTATGTCCTAGCCACCCGCCCCAGCCGCTCTCCACCGGGATGGGGGGAGGGGAAGCCAAGGGGAACAGGGATGTTCGCTGGCAGCAGGCTGGGGGGTTCCACAGGCTACAATGCAGCAGCAGCTTTGATGTGGGGCCATGGGCTGCGATGCTGCCCCAGTACAGAGCAGGGAGGAAACGTCCCTCTGTACTGTGCTGGGGACAGCCCCCTAGAGCGCTGGCTCAGCTCTGTGCCCCTCAACCCCAGGGCTCCTCCACCCTGGAGCAGGGAGCCAGCATTCCCCCTCCCCTGCCAGGACCCTGCCCACAGCATGGGGGAGGAGCAGCGAGGAGTTAACGGGAGTCTGAGAAAAGCGGTGAAGAGGCTCCAGGGGCTGAAAGCGCTGGGCTAAGGGAACTAGATCTGGCTGGGAAGGTACCAATAGCAAGGAGGGCATCTAGGGGGCTGCAAAGGGGGAAAACTAGATGCAAATGTGAATGTAGACAAGTCAACTCCCCGACTGTGAGGTGTATCCAAGGGGGAGGGGAGCCCTGGTGGGGGGAGCAGACGGGAGGGAGGGGCCACTCACGTGTGATGCCTTCATCCACGATGTCGGACATCTTGCAGCACGACGAAAGGATGCGCGTGCTGGGGTGGTCCATGATCAGCACCTGGGGTAGCGAGAGGGGAGCGTGCCGCTTCGGACGAGCTAGTCACTGCCCTGAGCCCAGCCGCCCACCATCATCATCCACGGCACAGCCAAGGGAGCAGAGCGACTGCTAACGGCAGAGCCGACGGCTCCTGGCCCAGCCCTTCCACAGCAGAGCGGCAGGGCCGTTACCAAGCCTGCACTTGGCTGAGCTGACCGTGCTAAGGACTGCGTGAGGAGCGACAAGGAGAGCAGGCTCCGAGCAGAGTGGCTGGTACGAGATGTCGGAGACAAACCTGGGACACCCGGCTATTCCGAATGGTTCCATCCTCCTAGACTGGAGGAGATCAGCCTCTTGGCCCAGGTGACAGGGTGAGTGCAAGAGGCAGGGACAGAACCCAGGAGTCCTAGCTCCCAGTGCCCTCCTCTGATCCACCAGATACCCACTCCCCAGCCCTCGGACAGAACCAGGATCAGGGCACAGAGGAATGGAACGAGGGGAGTCTCCGTGTTCCCCTAGGAAAGCCCTGTAGGCCATCGGCCCAACATCTCTACTGCCTTCCTGCCGTGCCGAATGAACCCATTGCTCCGTGCAGCCCAGCATCCTGCTGCACCAGATTCAGCCACTGGGAAACCTAGTCCCCTGTGCTCCCTCTGCCGCACCGGCCAAGCCCACTGCTCCACACACCCCAGCCCAGTCCATGCCGGGGGCTCAATAACCTGCCTGCCCAATGGTGCATGCTGCCCCCATGCTTGGTGCTTTCCTGCTCCTCCTCCCACCCAGGCTGGCTCACTGGGCCCAGTGGTCTGATCCGGTGTGTGTGGGGGGAGATATGGGGCTAGCTGGACCAGCTGGGTCTTATCCAGCACAGCGGGAATGCAGACATACCCAAGCCTAGCTGGGGGCAGATGATCGGCTAGACAGAGCAGGGATCTGATCCAACCTGGAAAACCTCAGGGTCCTAATGAATCCCAAGAAGCTGGAGGGGAAGGAGCACGATATACGGATACAGCATATCCCCAGGGGAACACCAGGGCAGCAGGCCCGGCCTGCTTACCTTCCATTCTCCTTCCTTCTTCACACTGCGAAAGACAACGCTGAGGATCTCTGCGAGGGAAAGAGATGGGGATTAGTGGTGGGGATTGGATGGGACGGCTGTGCCCTGAGCCAGGACCCACTGGCTGGTGGAAGGACCCCTTGGGGAAGTGGCTCAGAGGCTGCTCTCAGGCCAGCTAGTGATGTGCTCCTAGCAGAGCCCCCAGTCAGCGATCGTGGTGGGGTGGCAGGCTAGATGGGCCATGGCTCTGATCCCCCTTCCTTTCTGCCAGGCTGGATACGAGCGCAGCTGAACTAAGGATCTGGCCCCGTGCAGCAAGAGAACAGATCCTGTCCAGCACCTCTTGACTGGAGGGGATCCAGGGACCCTCTACTGTGTGTGGGGGACGACAACACGACAAAGACTTCAAATCCTGAGTCCTGCACAAAGAACCCCTCCAAGGCATGCCCCGCTCAGGGAACTGCCGGCCTGTCTCCTGGGCACCTTCCACGGCCAAGCTAAGCAATTAGATAGTCAGCTCTTCGAGCCAAGCACCATCTTTTTGTTATGCCCAGCAGAATGGTACCCTGACCCATGACTGGCACTCCTGGGCACTACCGTAATACACCTAATAAATAATGTACAGCACCCAGCACAATGGGGTCCTGGCCCACGACTGGTGCTCCTGGGAACTACCGTAATACACCTAATGAATAATGTACAGCACCCAGCACAATGGGGCCTTGGTCCATGACTTGGGCTCCTGGGTCCTACCGTAATACAGGCATTTCAACCCTGAACTGCAGCTACGGCCCCCCACACCAGCCCTGGGCTGCCCCCACCAGCTGTGCCAGTGCCCCTCACTACTGACTGGAGCCCCCTGCTACCCCAGCCCTGGGCTCCCTCCCATTCCCAGCTCTGCCAGTGCCCCTCACTCCTGTCTGCAGCCCCCTGCTATCCCAGCCCTGGTCTGTCCCCCACCAGCTCTGCCAGTGCTCCTCACTCTTGAACCGCAGCTATTCCAGTCCTGGGTTCCCCATCTCACAGCTCTGCAGATGCCCCTCATTCCTGTCCTCAGCCCCCGCTATCCCAGCCCTTGGATCCCACCCACTCCCAGCTCCGCCAGTGCCCTTTACTGCAGCCCCCTGCTATGCCAGCCCTGGTCTGTCCCCACCAGCTCTGCCAGAGCTCCTCACTCCTGACCCGCAGCTATTCCAGTCCTGGGTCCCCCCCCCCCTCACGGCTCTGCAAATGCCCCTCACTCCTGACCTGCAGCCCCCTGCTATTCCTGTTCAGAGACCCCTCTTGAACCGGGGCAGTATGGCCCAGCCCAAGTATTCAAAAGTCACGTGTCAGGCCCTCCTAATTGTGTGATTTACTGAGGAAAAACTAAGAGAAGAGCTAAGGGTTATTAGCACCACCGGCCGTCCTGACCTGTGGGCCACTTTTGCTCTGTCCCAGTTCTGGGGGCAACCATGGAACATCTGAACTGAATCCACTTTCCAAGGGTCTTTTAAACCCCAGGCCTGTGGTCTGGATTTAGCCACAGGCCCCGTCCACTGCAGCTGGGGCTGGAGATTCAGAGTGGCTTGGGCTTCTGAAGTAACACAGCCCACACAGCGGGTCAGGGTGTTGCCAGAAGATAATGACTAACACATAGCAACTAACACCTCAGAGTCCAGCATGCACAAGGCAGCGGAGGCCATGCTGATAAGGTGTAAGGCTTTAACTTGTTCTCTCCTACATTACAGCTATAGCCTATGCCAGCTCTGCGTTGCGGCCGGGCAGAAGCGTACTGCTTCACTACGGTACAAAGTGGCTATGACGTCATTTTTCTCCTCGTGTGCAGCTGTTACCCGTTCTGACAGGCTGTTTATAACGCTAAGTTTACTAGTTTTCGGAGGTGGTTGGGGGAGGAGAGGGGGTGCAAGGTGGAAGTTTCGCCTAGGGCGCAAAATATCCTTGCACCGGCCCTGGCGGGAGTCACCCCGATGGAAAGAGATGACGATGATTCCCCCCAAAGTGCAGCTCCTATGGGAGGGGGCGGCCCTTGGGGGTGGGGCAGACACCCTCCTGGTGTGTGACAGGCAGGCAGGGGGAGGAGGAGCTCTCTGCTCTGACTGGTTTCAGAGTAGCAGCCGTGTTAGTCTGTACCCCACGAAAGCTTATGCTCTAATAAACTTGTTAGTCTCTAAGGTGCCACAAGTACTCCTGTTCTTTCTGCTCTGACTGACTCCTAATCCTCCCCGAGGGTGCGACACCCCCATAAGCGCCCCGCCCTGCCCTCCCCGGGCCCCCCAACTGGGTCCTGTTCCCCCAGACCCACACCCGACTGGATTCTGCCCCCGACCGGGCTCAGACCCCCCAGCTCTGCACTCACTCTCGCGCACCACCGCCTTCAGCCCGGATGGGGTCATCTCTGCCTTCTCTCACGCACCTTCGAGTCCTGTGGATGGAAGTGGGACTCAGCTGTGTGCGGGGCGGGGCTGGAGTCAGGACTCCTGGGTTCTGCCCCTGCTCTGCTCCTACCCTTGTGCGCGCCCTGGCCTCTCCCTGCCATGCTCTGGGGAGTGTCTGTGACACTGGGCGACGGCCACTAGTGACACTGATGGAGGGGCCCAGTTCCCTCTAGTGTCACTGATGGATGGGCCCAGCCCCCCCAGTGACTGATTTGAGTATAAAGCAACTGGGGTGCTGGTGGGTCGATGTCTGCAAGGCTGATGACGGCCGAGCGCCGCAGCCCCCCACTTCTGGCGCTGCGGGGGCTGTGCCTGGGCACCCATGGGCCTGTGCCTGGTGACAGGGCCACGCAGGTCCCCGCTGATCCCCCACCCGGTCACGTGGGGCACAGAGGGAGGCGGGGCCCCCTTGCAGGGTTAAAGCGAGGACTGGGTTGGGGTAGTGGGGCCTCAACCCACTCCGGTTAGGGCCCCCCACCGAGCTGCAAGTCCCCCCCAACCAGTGCCCCCCCCAGCAGTGCCCCTCGCCCCCCCGAGTCAAGTCTCTTGCCCACCTCCACCCAGCCCCCCCCCCCCCGCCCCCAGCCAGGCTCCTCAGCCCCCCTCCACTCAGCCCCCGCAGCCAGGCCCCCCAACCAGGCCCCGTGTTGTACCCAGGAGCAGGAACGTCTCCTTCCCTCGCTCTTCACTTCGACCAGAACGTGCTGGGACGGCCTGAGCTGTGCACACACAGTCACTGGGACGGACTGCACCACTCGGCAGGGAGCTCAGTCCCTTTCCGCATTTAGTGGCGGGAAAATATGGTACAGTCCCAGCAAGGGTGGAAAACAGTCTGAGGTAAAATTGTCCTTGGAGTGGCCAATGGCGGGAAAAACCAGTTGGATCCAGTTATGACTGGGCCATGATAACAGTAAACAACAAGATGGCGGTCACAAGATGGCAGTTCAGACGCCATCTTGGATTGCTGCTATATCTGTACAAACTACACATTGAATTTAATATACACATATTTTAACAGACTATAATCCTATAACAAAACACACCCAGCAGTATATAGAGCAGTATAAACAAGTCATTGTCTGTATGTAATTTTAGTTTGTACTGACTTCACTAATGCTTTTTATGTAGCCTGTTGATGTACCCCCTGGAAGACCTCTGCGTACCCCCAGGGGCACACGTAACCCTGGTTGAGAACCACTGGATTAGAGAAACGGGGGGGGGGGGGGGTCCTAGAAATCAGGACTCCTGGGTTCAATCCTGACTGCAAGCGGAGTGGGGTCTAATGGTTGGAGCAGAGAGCTGAAAGTTAGGATTCCTGGGTTCTAGTCCAGGCTATGCAATTGATTCATTCTGTGACATGGTTCGTTCTGCCTTGTCTGCTTGTGACATGTGGAGCGCAGAGACCTGCCCCAGCCCTTCCCTTCTGGCTGGGTGGTGCAGTAATTAATGGCCATAGAGCCTGGGCTCCAAGATCCTGGAGCAAAGCGTCCTGGAGAAGGAATTTGTTCCCCAGGCTTGACTGGATCCCTGCCCCATCCCTCCTCCATCAATCAGAACAAATCCCTCATGGCAGAGCTGTTGTCTGGTTACCCACAGTGCAGACCCAATCTATTGTGTCCTGGCTGCTGTTCAGCTCAGGTTAACAGCATGTTCTGTTTCTGTAAACTCCCCCAGAGCTTTCG
The DNA here is from genome assembly GCF_028017835.1 of Emys orbicularis. NCBI lineage: Eukaryota > Metazoa > Chordata > Testudines > Emydidae > Emys > Emys orbicularis. The sequence continues at coordinate 10,666,394 of NC_088701.1, forward strand.
AATGGAAGTGAGAGTCTTCTTCACATCCTGCTCTAAACAGTGAGTTGTTTCGCTCTGTGGCTGTTCACTCTACCTCCCCACCCAGAGATGGCATCATTTCAGTGCCAGGTGAGTGATCCCTGTATAGTGTTGCTGTGTTACTACACTGCTGCTGCGCTCCACCCCAGAGGTATCTGCATTTCAGTGCTGGGCAGGCAATCCCTGTGCAGTGTTGCTGTGTGTTGTTATGCAGCTACTGCGCTCCACCCCAGAAGTGGCTGCAATTCAGTACAGGGTGAATGAAAGTCCATGTCTCATTTTGCCTGGGGGGGGGTTAAAGAGCCCCCCAACCCCTCACCTGCACCCCAGCTCCTAGGAGGGGTTATAAAGCCCCCCCAAGGCTGGAGAGTTACAGCCCTTGCCCTTAGCCCGGCGGTTCTATAGGTAGAGCCCCCAGAGCTTGCCCCCCCCTCACTCCCCGGGCTCGAGCCGCTAGCGGGGTCTCTCTCCCCCTTCCTGAGAGCCTCACGTGGCCCCACAGCAAGCGGGTTCGGCCTCCGACTCACCGTGCAGCTGCCTCCCATTGGACCCCAGGCTGGCCTCCCCCCACATTCCCATAGGGCAAGACGAGTGGGGGTGGGGCAGAGCAGCTGTCAGGGAGTCCTGCCCCCAACCCCCTCAGGGGCTAGAACTAGAGCCGGAACCAGCTACTGGCTGGGGCTCGAGCTGCCGCTTCAGCACCTAGCTCTCCCCACCCCATCACCCAGGGCGGGGATCCGGGGCTACAGCCTGGCCCAGCGCAGCAACCGTCCATGGGCCACTCTGCCCTCAACGGCCGCCCCCCAGGAGGTGCAGCCGCCCCCCCAGCAGCGCAAGGCAGCAGAGACCTTTCTTCCTAACACCCCCGCCCACCCACACACACGCCGAGGAACACATGGTAGTTTCAACAGCCACTTTATTAAACGTTACAAAGGCCAACACAGTGCAGGGACACACGCCTCCCTGGTGACATACATTTAGAAACCTCTGACAATGTAGGAACTAGTACAGAGAGTTGATATTTCTTTAAAAGCTGCAGCATAAACATAATAGTAAAAAGTTTCTTAATTGTGAGTAAATAAGATTACATTTTTGTACAGTTAGCTTTGTTACTGGTCCATGGTGCATTCATACAGTAGAGTTATTTTTCTAGAGACTTTGTACATTTAAAGAAGTCACTGCAGTGATAAAGATAGAGCAGAAATTAAAATACTTCAGTAGGCACAGAAATCCTTGCCTTTCTCTCCCTCTTCATCCTCAACGAAACAGGCAAGGCCTTAGATAGTTAATTATAAGCCAACAGAGCAACTTTCCACAACACTCACTACCAAAAAGCATCTTGTACTTTGGGGTAAAGAGGCCAATATTTCTTGCTAGGTGTTTAGAGGGCAGCTCCACCATTGGGCTTAGCCACCCTCTGAGCGCTCTGTCACATCTTTCTGGTAGTTGTCGCTACAGAGTCTAGCTCATTTTTTGTGATAACAGCCAAAGCAACATCCAACACTTAAAGAAGTAGGCTATGTCGATTAGGTTTGTGAATCAATTTCACAGTGTAGCTACTTGCAAATCTACCCCAAAAAGTAAGGGAGGAAAAAAGAGACAAGAGAAAGGAAAAACTATACAGAGGAAGTAGAAACAAGGACTGGAAGGAAATTAGAAACCGACAGATTAGAGGGTACACACAGTGGTGACTCTGTGTGAAGCACCAAGTTATTTCTTTCCCTCCTCATAGAGAGCAGTCACCCATACCTAAAAAGTTTGTCGGTAAGAGGGAAGAGGCAACGGCGTTTGTTACCAGCCTTTCCTGAAGTCCTAAGGGAACACTCACTCAGGGGACTAGTTTAGAGGGAAGATAATTTGTGAAGTAATGCAAACAGATTACATATAAATATATATAAAATTTTAAACTACATTTGGCACTGATTCTACTCTGGAAACATCTTGCTGGCTTGCAGAGAAAAGTTTTCACTGATCTACTTTTTGGCAAAAGACAAAAACCTCAAACAAAACCAACTTTGGTAAGTGTCTACATTACAAACAGTAAACATTTTTAAAGGTACTCTTTCAGATTAAACTGACACCAAAAAGTGACAGACTGTCTTTTGAAGAGAATGTAAACAACTTATAGAGAAGTGTTTAATCACAAATACCACAAGGCAGCACTAACGGTTCAGTGCTCAAATATTTAGAACTTCAATAATAGAATTTAACTGCATATTCTTAAAACAGTAGTGAATGACAAGTAGTGTTTACAAGGGTGGCAGGCTCTTCCACAACTAGTCAGAAGGCATTAATGGAGTAAGGCAAGGCAGGGAAAGTCTGTTCAAATGGCCAGGGCCGGCTCTAGGTTTTTTGCTGCTCCAAGCAAAAAAATTTTGGGCTGCCCCCCACCCCAGCCCTGGGCTTTCCCCCTTTCCCCCCCCCCCAACTGCACCCTCCTGCCGCCCCAGCCCTGGGTCACTGGTAACTCGCTCCCAGGGCGGGTCATTCAGCAGGAATTTTGGATGTGCACAGAACACAGACAGGATTGGTTCCCATATGATTACAGAACTGCAGTAAAGTGGAACAATTTTCAGCTTGTGTGACTGGAGGATATCTGGATGCATATTATAAGACTGTCCTACATAAATGAGGAAAAGTTGAGGTGCCTTTATTATTCTTTTGTTCCATTCTTTGTTTCTATGGGGAATGCACTATCACGGTCTTCCTTTTAAACAAATAAAACTAAAACTTAAAAAAAAACAAAAAAACAAGCAATGGCTGTTGAAAATAGCAATTCCAGTCCTAATAACCACTGGGAAGCATTTCTTGCTCAATTTATTCTACTTTTTCTATAGCAAGTTACAGTGGATCAGTATATTTGATTTGGGGGAAATGAAGTAACAGCTGCCCAAATTGAGCTTGAGCACTCCTGAATTTTGAGGGTGTTCAAATCTGGAAGGCAGGTGCTAGATTCCCTTTCTGAATATTAGCTATAACTGGAAAAGAAAAGTCAATTTCTGCTTCCATGGCTCAGAAGTGGAAATCCTCCTAAGTGCCTGGTACTGTATCTAAAGCTGCCCAGGTCCAGAGCCTCCCCTCCCTTACTTTTCATTTTAAATTCTAGTGAGATCCACATACCTCCCTTGCTAGGCTTCAGATAGAGAGGTGCACTGTCCATTTAGTCCCCCCAATTCCTTCTTTGGGGGAGAGCCCAGGGCTGGGGCGGCAGGGGGTGCAGGTGGGGGGAGAGCCCAAGGCTGGGGCAGCAGGGGGTGCGGGGGGGGGGAAAGAGCCTAGGACTGGGGAGGCAGGGTGTGTGTGTGGGGGGGAGAGCCCAGGACTGGGGCAGCAGGGGAGTGCAGGTGGGGGCAGAGCTGAGGTGGCAGGGGGTGTGGGCGGGGGAGAGCCCAGGGCTGGGGCAGCAGGAGGGTGCAGGTGGGGGCCAGAGCTGGGGCAGCAGGGTGTGCGGGTCGGGGGGGAGAGCCCAGGGCTGGGGTGGCAGGGGGTGCGGGGGGGGGGAAGAGCCTAGGACTAGGGAGGCAGGGGGTGTGGGGGGGGGAGAGCCCAGGACTGGGGCAGCAGGGGAGTGCAGGTGGGGGCCAGAGCTGAGGTGGCAGGGGGTGTGGGCGGGGGAGAGCCCAGGGCTGGGGCAGTACAGGGGAGCGGGGGGGCAGTTCTGTTCCTACCATTCACAGCAAGCTGCAGATTTCAGTACCATATTCCTTCCCCCACCCTTTCCTGTTGCTAGTGGCCAAGGGAATGCTGGGAAATGTAGTTCTTTCCCTGCTCCAGGGCTGGCTCTATAGGCAGGGAGCTAACCAAGGAACTACAGCTCCCAGGGCCCCCTGTTGGTTCTCAGCTCCCATGCTGGATTCTTGCGCCCCTTGCAAATCTGCCTGCCCCAAGCAACTGCTTGCTTTGCTGGTGCCTAGAGGCGGCCCTGCAAATGGCAGACGTGTTAAGAGTTTCTTCCAAGAAGGCACAAATTTAAGATTTGGTTCCCATCCCTTTAGTAGTGTGTCACTACACCTTTAAATTGGGGCATGAAGGAGACAGCGAAGAGGACAGATACCCAAACATACTCTTCACATTTATGTAGAACGCAGTACTCACTGGCAACAATACATTGCTTCTAGATTCTGAAATGCAAACATGAAATCCTCTTCACCAGCTCATACTCAAGATTACCAAGGCACTGTGCAAGTTGTGGGCTGTGCTTATTAGTATTTTAAAATTAGGAGTGTAACTTTTAAATAAAGGCACATTTCCTATAAATGAGAGAAAGTTATCACATGACTAATCAAAATAATTTTGCTTTATACATCAGTAGGTGAGAGCTTGAGAATACAGCAGGTTTGAAGGAGAGAGATGGCTTCTGCTGGTTTGCATTTCTTCTTGTAACTCATGAAGACACACTCCAGACTATAACAGAAAAATAAGGATTGGAAAAACGACAGTCCTCTTCCCCCAACATCAAAGAGGCATAAAACAACCCTGCAACTTAAAGACTTGAGCTACGGAACACTCAAAATATTCAACAAAAGGAAATTCTAAATAATTTCCTGTGTTTGTTTTACCATAGTTTCATTCTTGCACAGGATTAGCTTTTAGAATTCATGTACTAAGTATTTCTCACCTATGGTCACAATTCTGTTTGTAGCATCACAGTTAGTTGCTGTAGACTGTGTTACAAACAGGCCCAAAGGTGAGAAATGAATATGCTGTCAGAGCTCGAGAGTAAATGAAGCCTGCTGGAAAGCTTGTTAACAGCTACATCACAAATTCAAACAGCTGAACACCAAGCAGTGTAACTAGGCAGAAGCTCCCTGGCTCTACTATGGCCAGAATATGAATCCACAGTCTTCCTTGCACCCACCAGAAACATCTCCACTTGTGTTGGTATTTACAGGTTTGTTACCAGTTATAATGATGGGCTCGTGGCTGTTGGATACATACGGGTACATCTGGCAACATTCAGAAGTTGGGACAAGTGAAATCTGGATATCAAACAAGGGAGCATGAATTTCTTTCCTCTTAAAGCTTCTACTGCAATATATTTCTGTTTAAACAGCTTGTTCACCGGTGATGAATCCTTGAGAACTGTCTGTCCTCCTCCTCCTCCCCCAGGATTCTCCTCCAGCAGGAAAGCTAGTGCATGAAGTCAGTGGTGTTTCCTGCACTCAAGTGAGGCTAGTCAGATAAAGGCTCTTGCCTGGACTGAGTTTAAGGGCAGGGTTTTAAGTGTCGACCTGCAGTGGCATCAGTGCAACTGGACTGCTGTAGCGCTTCAGTGAAGACAATATTACACTGATGGGAGAGCTTCTCCCATTGGCATATTTAATCCACCTCCATGAGAGACGGTAGCTATGTTGAGGGGAAAAGCTCTCCTGTCCACATAGCGCTGTCTACAATAGGGGTTAGGTAGGTGTAACTGCGTCGCTCACAGGTGTGGATTTTTCACACATAGTTATATCAATGGCATGCAGGGGTAAGTTTACAGTGTAGACCTGTCCTAACTACCTTGCTATCTAAGCACTATTGAGGATTGGAGGAGGAGTTTCATATGAAGCTTCCCTACTTCTTTTGTGGTTTGTTTTGCCTGACTTCTGGGCTGGAAGACAGCAAGGGGAGTCTGATTGGCTGGAGTACCCATTTGGGGATTAAGAAAAGGGTGTGACCCACTAGAAGAGGGCCAGACTGCTTTGCAAGAAAGAAAAGTGACATAAGGATGTTGAACCTGGAGTCTAAAGGATTAATAAATGTAGAAATATCACGAAAGATGAATTTGAGAAAGGTGTATGCCCACAGCTCCTGTCATCTAAGTTCTCAAAGCATTTCATGTTACTCTTTGGAAACCCCTGTGAGGTTTGCATCATTATCCCCATTTTAAAGATTGAAAAACTGAGGCAAAGAAGTGGTCAAGTGACCTGGTCACGCTCAGAGTCACTCGCAGAGCTGGGACTGGGACTCAGGGGTCCCAGTCTCCTGTGGGATCCCATTTCTGCTCAATGCACAAGAGCCTGAGATTCAACAGTTAAGGTTCCCACAGAAGACATAATTTCACCACATCACATAGATTACATTCAAACATCAATTTAGCAGCGTAAGTACTACTTTGAACTATTGCATATGTCAGGCATGCAATATGGCTAAGTTAGCGTTACTGTGTGAACCTTAACTTTTGAATATTATGACCTATGTACTAGCAGTCACAACCAGAGTGTGTTACAGTAACAACTTTTTGCATTCGATTTACAGTCTTATGCCCCATGTACGCTAGTCTACTGACAAAACAGTGCTTTAGCTAAACACTTACCAATGATGATGATAATGAGAACAAATGCTATCAATACTGCCCATATCTGTTAAAAAAAGCACATAATTTAATACAAACAACTCACTTAGATATTTTTAAAAGAGGGCAAAAGCTTCTTCTCTAGACCCAACTACTACTCCCCTGCCTTACAAATTAATGTTTTCCACTCTGTCTTGGCTTCTCAGCAAATAAAGAGTAGGCTTCCAGGCCTTCCTGTAATTAGCACACATGACTGTAAGAGACTAAAGGTTCTTTGTGCTGCTGTGTGTGTTGTCATCATTCAATCCATAGCACTGAATTTCTTCCTTCTAGATCTCCAACACCTTAAACTAGTACATCCATTTATCCTTAGCCACATTTCTGGCCTGGAGAACGTTTTGTGTAAAGGAACTTGGCCAGGCCACCCAACTTTTGGAAAGTTCATCTACTTCACTAAGCCAAATGCTCATTAAGGACCGTATGTTGTAATCTTAAATACTATTCACTATGAGTAAAGGCTGCAGAAATTGGCCATATGTTTTCATGGTTAAAGTTATCTGGATTTCTTTCCCTTTATGTAGTATTCAACAACTTATAGTTCTTAGTGACATTAATTTGCATTGGAAATACTCGAGTCATGGTTACCTTATAGTTCTTCCACCAATACTTTCTTTTCAGCTTGGCAGCACTGGTCTCAGATTCCGCTGCAGTGCATCATCCAACTCTGACAGCTTCTGATCTCGTTCCAAAACCCTGTCCACGTTCACCGTCATGATGTCAATCACCTACAGTGATTTAATAGTCACAGTAAGTTATTCATGTGTTAGATAACAGGAGTACTTGTGGCACCTTAGAGACTAACAAATTTAACATCTAACATGTGTTAGATGTTCATCTCCTCAAACACTTTAAGCATGCAGCATATCCTGACAGACACCTTTTATAACAACATTAACAACATTCAAGCGTTTGTTTTTAAATAAAGCAGAAGATATTGCCTTTTTATTAAGAGTAGACAATATTGAATTTAGGTTCTTATATTAGCTGAAAGATTTGTGGAACTAAGTAATTGAATTGGAGATTCCCAATGCCTGCCTTGGGGTTTCAATATCAGAAGCTTTGTTTATAAACTTACTCCTACTGAAAGTAAAGTATTCCACTAACAATCTAGCATGTTAGAGAAGGGTCATCACTGTATAAGAAAAACTCAGTTATGGAAGCCACAGCTGGCATTTGAACAATACAGTAACTGCTCATTTAACATCATCCCGGTTAACGTTATTATATTGCTAATCAATTAGAGAACACGCTCGTTTAAAGTTGCACAATGCTCCCCTATAATGTTGTTTGGCAGCCACCTGCTATGTCCACTGCTTGCAGAAAGAGCAGCCTATTGGAGCTAGCTGATGGGGCTTGGAACCAGGGTAAACCAGCAGCCTCCCAAAGTTCCCTGTGCGACAGCCGCCCAGCAGGCTATCAATTGCCGGGCAGTTCAGCTGTCCCTTCCCCCACTGCCATATGCTACTCCTGCCCTCTGCCTTGGAGCTGCTCCCGGGAGCCTCCTGCTTGCTGTGCGGGGGATGGGGGTGGCGGGGAAGAGAAATGCTAATGTCAGGGTGTCCCCCTCCCCCCTGCTCCTGTACCTATCTCCACAGAGCAAGGGGGGACATGACAGGGCTCAGGACAGAGGGAGCTTGCTGGAAGCAGCTGCTGTCTCAACTTGCCGATCTTCTTAAAAAGGTAGTGTACTTAGAGTGGGGGTGAGTGTACTTAAAGGGACAAGGCACATCTCTCTCTCTCACACACACACACAGGGTGTGTGTATCTGTCTCTCCCTCTCTCACAGAGACACAGTCTCTCTCTGCCATGCTGTGTCTCCTCCCAGCATCTGTGCTGCTTTGTAGAGTGTGAGGCTACATGAACAACAATGTGTTAATCCTTGAGGGCTCAGGCGAGTGCTAGATCATCATTTAACAGTAAGGCATTCCCTGGGAAATATCCCACCCTCTGACTCCACCACCTCAACCACGCTTCACAAACATCATTGCTGCGTACAGTATTAAATTGTTTAAAACTTATACTGTGTGTGTGTGTGTGTGTGTGTGTGTGTGTGTGTGTGTGTGTGTGTGTGTATATATATACACACACACACACACACACACACACACATACACATATATAAAAATTAAAATATAGTCTCTTGTTGGACGAAAAAAATTTCTCTGGGACCTAACTCCCCCGTCCTTTTACATTAATTCTTATGGGGAAACTGGATTCACTTAACATCGTTTCGCATAAAGTAGCATTTTTCAGGAACATAACTACAACATTAAGTGAGGAGTTACTGTACAATGTTTCTTTTGACACACAAAGCACCTATGACTTCTGAAAAGGAAGTGATGTGCTACCCTATCCAGTCAGAAAGAAATGAGGCTCTCAGTCAAGGATGGTTTTTGGCTCATGCAGGAAGTTTGCCATAGTTTTGATATAGAACTAGAAACCCCTGGGAATTGTGGATTTCCACATAGCATAGCTCATTCTCTGTCAGAAACCAACTGGAGTCATGCAGTTAACACATTGGCTCACAAGATAGTCATCTTTGCAAGATCAGGTCAACACCTGGGAAGTATCACAGGTTTCCTGCAACGAATCTCAAGATGATAGTTCAGATCACAAGAGGGACAAACGACGAAGACATTCTAGCTTTTGGTTCATACACTGAAGCAGACAAATTTACTCTTTGCCCACACAGCACTTCCATGTGTCTTCCCTCTGTCAGGTTTCCCAAGGTCAAAGGAATGGTAAAGCTGCTCTATACAAGAGCCATACCTCATCTACGTGGTGTTGTGTCTGCTCAAGGTGACGGTTACTGCCAGAGGCACTACTTGAGCTTCCAGGGCCACTTGTTGACCTGCAGTGTAGAGACAGTTACACTACGATATCATACCGTTAATTACATTTATATACCACCTAGAAGTATGCTTGGTAATTTGCAAACAAACGGTATACAAACCAGTGACTATAAACGTGGTCATAACAATGGTCATAACAAAGAAAGGTGGAACATTCCCAAGGAGCTAATATGCAACAGAAGAAAGAAAGTTCGATTTCTTTTGCAGTGGAGGAGTGACGCTTGAGCAGCAAGCTTTAGCCATAGAATTCAGACAGTGGTTCCAAACTTACCACTAACGAATGGCTGCAATGCCACTGGAGATCAGAGAAGCAGGTGGGAGAGAGAAGAGCGGCACTACAGCTCAGAGCATAGTGTATTGTTGCTCTTGATTGACCAAGAACATGGGTTTAGGGATCCCCCCCTCTTTGAAATAAAAAGCAGATGAGCTTGTGTGCACTATTTTCCCTTGGTTGAACTTGGGAATTTAAATTCTTTTTGGAAGCTACTGAACTCAGAAAAAGATTGTGTCAGTCACTGGAAGCATGCAACATTCGCTGCTTGTTTTCCTAAAAGTTCACCACAAAATAGAGAGGCAGTGGCCAGTACCAGATATTTCAGAAGAAGGTGCAAGAAGCACTGTAGAGCAGTGGGACTCAACCTTTCCAGACTACTGTACCCTTTTCAAGAGTCTGATTTCCCCCAATGAAGGAAAAAGAACAGTACATCTACAGTTTGTACACATAAGACATCTACAACAGTGGTTCTCAAGCAGGGGTCTGGGGCCCCCTGAGGGGGGCCGCAAGGAGGTTTCAGGGGTCCACAAAGCATGGCCAGCATTAGACTTGGGGGGTCCAGGACAGAAAGCCAAAGCCCCACTGCATGGTGCTGAAGCCAAAGACCTGTCGCAGATCCTGAGGAAGATGCCCGAGTACCAGAGAGAGCTGAACAAGGTAACGGGGTTGGGGCTGTTAGTGGGCGGGGGGCAGGGCATTCAGTGGGGCTGATGGGGGGGCAGGGTGCTCTGTGGGGCTGGTGAGGGGCAGTAGGGATTCTCTGGGGGGCAGGGCACTCTGGGGCACTCCGCTTTACTGCCTGATGAGAGCTGCTGACCTGTCCCGTCGGACAGAGCCATTTCCCCCCCAGGTGCTGTGTGGCACCATGGGCAGCAGCCTGCCTGTCAGTGCCCAGAGCTGCCACGTTAGCCCCACATAATAGGGTTATGAAGATGGGTCTATGGGAGGGTTTGACTTCCTCTACCATGGGTCTATTGCAGGAAGGAGGTTTGCTGGGAAGAGATGGGGTCCGTCTGACCAAGAAGGAGAAGAACATCTTCATGCATTGACTCACCAACCTTATGAGAAGAGCTTAAAACTAAGTTCAGAGGGGGCAGGTGAAAAAAGCCACCAGGTAAAAAAAGGTGACCTTAATAGAGGACTAGATATTTGAGGAGAAGTAGATGTGGAAAATTGCAGTCGAATTATAGGAGAAACAAGAGGGAAATCTATGGGGGCATCTGCTTAACATGTTAGATGTCTATACACAAATGCAAGGAGTGATAATAATGGGGAATAAACAGTAAGAACTGGGAGTTTTAGTACATAAGTCATAACTCAGCTTAACTGGCACCACAGATACTTGATGGGTTAAATCTCATGACTGGAATATTGGTATAGAGGCCTATAGCTTGTTCAGGAAGGACAGGCAGGAAAAAAAAGAGGAAGTATTGCATTGTACACTTGTTCTGAGGTCTGGAAGGAGGTGAGAAGCAGACCAGTTGAAAGTCTCTGAGTAAAGATAAAAGAGGGAAAAAACAGGGGTGATGTCCTGGTAGGGGTCTATTACATACCACCTGTCAAGGTTCCTTCCCCACTCTGAACTTTAGGGTACAGATGTAGGGACCTGCATGAAAACCTCTAAGCTTCTCTACCAGCTTAGATCTGCTTTTGCTGCCACCACTCCCAATGTGCTAAGTCCCTTCCCTGGGTAGCCTTGAGAGACTCTTCCACCAATTCCCTGGTGAACACTGATCCAAAACCCCTTGGATCTTAAAACAAGGAGAAATTAATCATTCCCCCCCCCTTCCCTTTCCCCCCCACCAATTCCTGGTGAGTCCAGATCAATCCCCTTGGATCTTAGAACAAGGAAAAATCAATCAGGTTCTTAAACAGAAGGCTTTTAATTAAAGAAAGAAAGGTAAAATCATCTCTGTAAAATCAGGATGGAAAATAACTTTACAGGGTAATCAAACTTAAAGAGCCCAGAGGAACCCCCTCTAGCCTTAGGTTCAAAGTTACAGCAAACAGAGGTAAACACTCTAGCAAAAGAAACGTTTACAAGTTGAGAAAACAAAGATAAAACTAACACGCCTTGCCTGGCTGTACTTACAAGTTTGAAATATGAGAGACTTGTTCAGAAAGATGTGGAGAGCATGGATTGACGTCTGGTCCCTCTTAGACCCAAGAGCGAACAACCACCAAAACAAAGAGGACAAACAAAAACCTTCCCCCACCAAGATTTGAAAGGATCTTGTCCCCTTATTGGTCCTTTGGGTCAGGTGTCAGCCAGGTTACCTGAGCTTCTTAACCCTTTACAGGCAAAAGGACTTTGGAGTCTCTGGCCAGGAGGGATTCTACAGTATTGTACACAGGAGGGCTGTTACCTTTCCCTTTATACTTATGACACCACCAAATCAGGAAGAGGAGGGAGATGAGGCATTTCTAGAACAAATAACAGAAATATCCAAAACACAAATCCTGATAATAATGGGGGACTTTACCTCCCCAGACATCTATTGAAAAAGGAATATGGCAAAACACAAAATTATCCAATAAGTTCCTGGAATATACTGGGGACAATGCTTTGTTTCAGAAAATGGAGGAAGTAACCAGGGGGACAGCCATTTTAGACTTGATTCTGACCAACAGGGAGGAGCTGGTTGTGAAGGTGGAAGGTGATTTGGGTGAAAGTGATCTTGAATGATAGATTTCATGATTCTAAGGAAAGGAAGGAGTGAGAATGATAGAAGAAGGACTAGAAAAAGCAGACTTTAACATACTCAGAGAATTGGTCGGTAGCCACCCATGAGAAAAAAAACTAAGGCATAAAGGAGTTCAGGAAAGCTGGCAGTTTCTCAAGGAGACAATATTAAAGGCACAACTGCCAATGCAAAGGAAAGACAGGAAGAATAGTAAGAGGCCAATATGGCTCCATCCGAAGTTTTTTAGTGACACGAAAATCAAAAAGAAACCCTACAAAATGTGGAAACATGGACGAATTACTAAGGCGGAGTACAAAAGAATAGCATATATGTGTAAGGACAAAATCAGAAAGGGTAAGGCACAAAATAAGTTATGCATAGCAAGGGACAAATGTAATTGGAATTCTTTTTCCATATGGTTTACTGCAAAGAGTGTCATCACTCTGAATGCTTTAAAGGCAACATAACTTCCAAAATCAAGTGTTGGCTCTACATATGGCCATACATATGATACCACACTGTATTAAACACAATAAAAATTAATGTCGTTGATTTGTTTGGCAGGACATGGAAATGAAGTATAAATTTCAATTCATTGTAAAACAATATAAAATCAATATTTGTAATACAGTTCAATAAAGTTTCATCTGGCTTTTTGATCAACCAAATTAAAAAGCAAAGGAAACCAGCCAACCAACCACACTCAAGTGTCACTGTGCATTCTCCAAGGCCGTTTCTTCTCTTTCTTTGTTTGGTGCTTTTATTTTATATAATTTCAACCAGGAGCAGATTTTCAGATTAAACCGATATTGGAAAGTGTGGCAAACTGAGAGAGGGACCGAACCAAAATTCAAAATGATGTAGAGAGAATGAGAAATTCGACACTGGAGCAAATTTAGCCACCTATTGGACTGCTTACATGTATGGGCCCAGATATTGAAATGTATTAAGGTTCCTAACATCTACGGTATTGATTTCAGTGCGAGTTAGGAGCCTAAATAACGTTGACCATGTAATTACAGCACATACCTGGTCAGCAGCAGTTTATGTGGTGTGCCACAGTCACATGGATGTCATAATAGTGCTTGCATAATCTTAACTGGCTATCCTGGACACGACTGATTGAGAGGCCAGCTGCCTATCAGTACGGGAGCTGTTTGGAGGTCGGACTGGAGGAAGTATTAAAAATGAATAAATTTGTGAGTAAGCAGGAGGTAACCGACAGAGGTAAGGGTCAGCATTGTATTCTCTATATCCTTTCTATAATCACAAACACATTTAGAAAGCATAGGCATACAGATAGATTAGCTGTAATGTTCTCCATTTATATGACCAGAACCTCAGCTGCTGTAAACCAGTGTCGCTCTGTTGACTTCCTTGTAGCTGTGTTGATTTACACCAGTTGAGGAGTTGGCCTACAGCCTCTGGACCTGCAAACTTTCCTGAGAATCTGAGTTTCTATTGAATGCTATGGGGGAGATCTTCCATCTTTCTCCCAGTTGTTTTATGTTTATTATGGGTCCTCATTTTGTGTCTTCTGCATCCATGGAGCCAACATCTAGCTGTGGAATCCACCAGAGATGGGGGAAATTAGAACAAAAAAATGCAGAAGGACTTCTCCTCTAGCTGTCTAAATGAAGTTCTGCTAATATCTTAAATGCAGGATAAGAAAGCATGGGGTCACATTTCTTAGCAACACTAGTGCTCCTAATCCCACACTATCACTACTGCAGCTAGATGGGCAGTGTAGGTTACAATTATGATTCAGTTTGCATCTGGGTGTTAGAACTGAAGGATGCAATTTGCATAAAGGATGGGTAATCACCTAACCTCAAGCAGTCTTTCCTGGGAAGGGGAAATCTTGTTCGTTCCTCCTTCATGCTTTGGAATGCTGTTACAATGGAGACAGATAAATCTGGCATTTCAGAGTTCTTGTTAAATATTAAGTCACCTGGAGAATTTCTGCCCACAGCTAAGAGATACATGGGAGATAAAATCCGGATTTTTTTAATATATCAGCTATTTCATAGTTTCATAGAGTTTAAGGCCAGAAGGGACCATTAGATCATCTAGTCTGACTTCCTGTATTTCACAGGCCATTAAAATGTCACCTAGCAACCCTACACTGAACCCAAAAACTTGTCTTGGACTAAAACATTTCAGTCTTTAGGAGACTAAACTCTTGTGTGCCATAGGCAGAGGACAGGAGAGACTGCGGTTCCACCAATGCCTGAGGCCCTTGCAACGGTAGAGAATTGATTAGGTCAGATATACCCAGATGATCCTAGCAGGTGATCAGTGTCCCATCCTCCCACCCAAAGGTCCCTGCCAATTTGAGCAGGGGAAAATTCCTTCCCACCCACAACTCTGGAGATCAATTGGACCCTGAGCATGTGAGCAGGACATCTAAGGAAACAGATTCTCTGAACCATCTTGGAGCACTGGTCCACCTTACCAGGTGTCCCTTCTCCTGCTATGGTCAGTCCCTGATGTTTCAGATGAAGGTTGGAGGGAACCACTTGACCCCACTCACAGCGTACACCTAGTCAATTGTGCATGGGGGAAAAAGTCCTTTATGACCTCTACAGGCAACCGGATGAACTCTGTTCCATGAGTCTTCTCTGCAAGTATTTAAACGACCATACAATAAGATTAAAGGCTTTCTTCAAAACAGGGGGCCTAAAGTTAGGCTTCTAAATTCATACTGAGGTCTAAAAAAGTGGCCTGATTTTCAAGAGATACTGAGCCCCAAAAAGTTCCCAGCATAGCCAATAGGTACATCTGGGTGCTTAGGATTTTTGAAAATGAGGCCCTGACTAAGCAAAACTCTTAAGCATGTGCTTAACTTTAGGTCTCTTTGTTGGCTTAGAGTTAAGCATGTGATTAGGATGCTGACTCAGGGCATAGGTGCCTTAATATGGATTTAGGAGCTTAAGTTTAGGCACCCAGTTTTGAAAATTTTGACCATAAATTATTATTCTGTATGTGATCAAAACTCTTGAATTGATAGTAAAGAGGGAAAGGAAGATTAATTTACGTGGGAATCTACTTGAAAGGAGCAAATTTTCTTCATTATGATTTCCCCCCAAACACATTGGGTAGTTCAGCAAACAAACCTGGTCATCAGGAGCAAAGAAGAGGATTTACATGATTCCCAGGTCTACTTCTCACAGTGTTTGGGCTCCTGCAGAATCTTTACTGGATAATGAATTAAAGAGGCCAGCATCAATTTCTACTATCAGTGGTAACCAGCCGAATCCTTTTATTTAATTGCAGGTGTTTATAATGAGGTTGTTTCCCTCCTGGCAAATATGGCTGACCAAGATAAGGGCAAAATTGCCCTCAGGATTGCCTGTATAGCTGAGACCAAGCTGGCTAGCGTTGTGACAGTTCTGCTAGAGAAACTGCAACAGGATGAGGTAGGGCAGTTTCATGAAATTACATCTGCTTTCCATGTGTCCACACCAAATTCTGCCTGACTTCAGGGGGGTATAGGGGAATGCATGGGGGTAATTCAGTGTAGAACTTGGCCTGGCGCACCATCAGTATAATCAGTATTCACCCTTCTGTCCTCAGGCATAAACTCAGAATGCAAAATGCTGTTATTACAGATCAGGATGATATAATGCTCTATAAAGAAAGCGTTGTCCTTTTACACACAGTGGAGTACATGGGCTGGATATAGTAAAAGTACACTACAGGACTTGCAGTAAGCTCTTCCAATAATACTTTGCCCTTCTTTAGCATCTTCATCCAAAAATCTCAAAGCACTTACCTAATACTAATGAATTAAGACTCACAGCACCCTTGTGAGAATGGTAAGCATTATCCCCATTTACGGATGATTTGTGTCACAGGGAATTAAGTTACTTGCTCAACACCACTTAGCAAGTTAGTAAAAGAATGTGAATAAAACCCAAGTGAACTGACTCCCTGCTCTAAATCCTAGGCTCATTAATTA
Organism: Emys orbicularis; assembly: GCF_028017835.1. Classification (NCBI taxonomy): domain Eukaryota; kingdom Metazoa; phylum Chordata; order Testudines; family Emydidae; genus Emys; species Emys orbicularis. Next base: position 10,682,520 of record NC_088701.1, read on the forward strand.
TGCACGTGCGCAGTAGTGCAGAATTCCCCCAGGAGTAATATTCAGACCCCTTTTTCCATTTATGAATACTTGCATCCAACAAGTCCATTTCTCTATTAAGGGCCAACACAGAAGGCATTTTAGTTTCAATTAAAGTACCAGGAGGCCAAGACAAGCAGTTCAGTTCAGAACTGAACTTGGCCTCCTAGTACTTTAATTATTTGAATTACTCAATTAATTATGCTAATTAATTTGATTAATTACTTGAATTACGTACTGCTTATGTATTCGTAAGTTATCAGTGACAATTTTCAATTAAACAAATCCTCCTTACATTTAAAAATGAATGGAAGGAGCGTCTCCCCAGGGGAGCTGTCTGGTATGATTGCAGTGTGCAGAAGCAGTCCTTTTCAAGCAGAACCACTGGACTGTTTAGCCAGTCAAGAGATCTGATTGGCTTTGAACATTCCAAAGTGCTTTATGACCTTGGCATGCAGGTCACATAGATGTCGATCTAACTGCTGAGCTAATTTCCCCTAGGAGCTGTTGAGGATGTACTGCGGGAGTTGGGTATTTTGTAATGACACATTTACAAATTCTGTCTGGCGTGGATAGAGCAAGGGCAAGGTGCTCATTTTTATTGTTTGTTTTAAATAAATGAAACTCGATAAGGGGGCAGTGAAGGAGGCTTATTCTGGCGCTTTTCTCTCCAGGAAGATTAAAATATGTAAATTGCTCAGCTGCTTCTGAGGTGCTGCTAAATGTGGTGATTGGAGGGCATGGCCTGTTTTACACCAATTAAGCCAATGGATTAGTTGTGTGAGCATGCAGGCTGAGGAGTCAGTGTGGCCTAGTGGATAGAACTCTGGATAATGACTCAGGAGACCTGGATTCTCTTCCTGGCCACGGACCTGCTCTGTTATGATAAGACTTGGGTTCCTCATTTCATGTGTGGATTGTAAACTCTTTAGGGCAGGGGCTTATTAGCCAAATTACTGTGTGGTCATCAAGAAAACCTTTTCCCAATTGTTTGTTCTCTTTTATGTTTTGTCCCCAGCAAAACAGAGCAGACATCTACTGTGTCCTGGAGAAAGTATTGCAGCAGGACACCGGGGGCCTAGAGAGTAGGCTACTGAAGAAAATAATAACCCTGGCCTCAAACCATATGAGAGAGACTCAGGTAAGTTAGTTCTCCCGAGATACTAATCAAAGGATCCAAAGCTTTAACTAATTAAAACTCTCTTTTTGAGGGGGTAAACTGTATACTGAAACAAAAATATATTCTCCTGTTAGAGGCCCACACCTTCCTCCAGACCAAAGCCCAGGTCCTAGACAGCACTTGTGCACATGCATAGGATGGGAGAACTCACATGCGAAAGTTATACATGTGCTTAAGTGCTTTGCAGGATCAGGACCCGAGACACATGATATCAGACACAGAGACAGGCCTATGGTTTCTTAACGAGCAAGTCTTTCCCGAAGTCTACTAGGGATTTCATTACTGATACTGATGTTATGTGGAAGGCGCTCTGATACTATAGCGATAAGTGGCAGTATAAAGCCCCAAGACAGACAGAATCTGAGCTATTGCCAAAAGAAGCAGCATTGGATTTAGAATATAGTTTGCCAGCAGGAAAACCCATGGAAAAATCCCTCTCTTGTTCCAAAGGAAGTCAGCCTCCTTTTGGGGGAAAGTTTATTCCAGGAAAGCTCTCTGAATATCTTGAAGCTGCCCAGTCTGTGTCTCACTACCTCCTCAGGGAAGGGCAGGGAAAAATATCATGTGACTATGGTGACCAATCATCCACCACAAGTAGCTAATAGTAAATAGTCTAACTAAGCAGCTTGCAAGCAACTCAAAGGCTGAAAATTGTTTAGCCAAATGACTCTATGAATATTTATGACTAATGACTCTAGCCACAGAAAGTTGGGAGGGTTCATTCACAACTTATGCACAGAAATAAGGACTCTGGCTAGTGCAACCGGCTTCAGTCACCTCAGTCTGTCTCTCTCTCTCTTTTTTTTTTTTTTTTAGGAAGCAACAAGTGAACTAAAAGTGGCAGCTAGCAACACCTTAGTGACCCTGGCACGCTGCTATTTCAATGCTGTGATGCGCGAGCTGCAGTGTCATCTGAAATCACAGGAGCTGCCTGAAGAGTTTATTTTCATTACGTTGGGCAACCTGTCATCAGCCTATGGTATGGTAACTTCCATCTTTTGTTTCAAAGTTATTGTCTTTCATTTAAGGACAGGGGATTACTCTCTCTACCTAAAAATGTTACAGCTAAACAGAGCTCTGTTTGCGTGTGTGCATGCGGGGGTGTGTGGGGAGAGACACAAGATTAACTGCTGTTGCTAGTTCTTGGCTTCCAGATCATGAGCTATCCAGACGGAGGTGCAAGCTCTAACTTATGCCCCTGACTGAAGTTCCTTGAGGATGGGAATGAGTGGAAGATCAGGTCTAGTGGAGCTCTTCTCCACCCCACTTCCCATCCTGCCCCAGTGCTCTCTCCCCTTACTCTGGGAGTGAGTTGGGCTTCGGGCACAGCTGTACCCTGGTAGAGGATTCCCCTCTTCAGGGTGAATCCCCCACTGGCTTTCAATGGCTGCTTTAAAGCCATTCTGCTCTGCTTACGCAGCACAAAATGGCCTAGGAGCCCATAGCATCCTGCCCCACGGTGTTTCTAAGTGTGTTGTAAGAAGGCAGAGAGCAGCTGATTATCTTCCTTCCTTCTCTTCTGGCCTTTCTCTGCAGCACTTGAGTGTATCCCTTATGTGGAAACTACCCTGAAGAGCATGCTCTACATGTTCGAGTTAGTCAAGGTCAGCAGGCTGAGACAAGCATTTTGTGGTGGTAAGTGCAGCACTTACTGTAGGTGCCCAAAATGGATATTGAGGGGGTCTTGGTACAGATTGAAGTGACTGGCCAAGTTTGCAAACAGGCTTTGAACTGTGCTCCCTGCCCTGGATTGCACCAGGTGCTGCGTTCCTTGGCTGCCGTGGCTCTCAGTGAAGTTGAGAGTGCTCCGTACTTTGCAGGAGGTGCTGAGCATTTGTAAGTTCAGGCCCTTTATGACTCACGGATATAATTTAAAATAAACAGACACAAAGGCTGTGTAGTAAACTTTAGGCCTGGGTGTGTTCACTGATAAAGCAACTTCTCCTCGTTACTAATATGTCCTTTTCACATTGCCTGTCTTCTCTCCTTCCATGCAGTTCTGGAAAAATGGTCAATGGCAGTCCATCTGTATTTGACTAACTGGGAAAAGTGCAGATTCCCCAGAATGGGTGCATCGGGATTCTGCGATCTAATTCTTCCTTTACAATGCCATGTGACCAGCAGCTGGCTGAAATGTGAAGAGCTGGAGGTGAGAATTGCTGGCTTTCTAAACCTTTAGCAGAAATTGTAATGTTAAATTCTATGTGTCTGTCACTCTTTGTGATGATGGCATTTAATGGTAGGTCCTTTTGGATGGAACAGAGTGTCATGTAAAACATCTAAAACCCATATATTTATAATCTGTCTGTACACTGTGTACATGGATTCTAGGTGTATAAAACTAATGTGCAGATGAACACGGGATAGTGGGCTAAATTAATTCCTGGTATAAGTCCATTCAGCCCCAGTGGAGTTACAGCAGTTTTGAGTTGGCCCAGAATGCCTACTAATCTGGGGAATATCTTACCTGGTATAGTTGTGAGGTGCATTAGAATATAATCCTGAAACCAACCCTACGAGTCCCGGTTCTTTAACAGGAAATATTGAGATAGGGCCGTTCCTACAGTGGAACAAGGGAAGTTGCACTCATTAGAAGTAGAAAAGGTGTGCCCATTGGATGATATTGAATGAATTCTTAGGAACATAAATTCTGTGTCTCATCTATGCAGCTCAAGCAGGCCATCATCAAAGCCCTTGGTCCCATGATGAGCCTCTTGCTACACAAAGAGGAGCAGCAAGATCGGATATTTGAACTGATCTCATGGCTCCTTGAGCAATATAAGGAGGACATTGATGTTTTTCACGTCATCAAGGTGAGGTACCACTCATTAAGGTCTATGTGTGTGCATGTATGAACTGCACGAGGAATTTGCTGCCAGTGGGGTTTCCTGGTCTAGACAGTGACTTGTTAGATAATAAATATCCACACGAGTTCTGGGTTTATACACATGGTGACCCAGGCAACAAGATTTGTAGGTAAATGCCTCTTATGAAAAGCATCCTCTGTTTCCTGGGGAGGATGATAAGGAGATAAAAAACAAAACATCTGCCCCCCTCCCCAACAAGATACTCCCCCCTTGTGATTTCCCAGTACATCCTGTCAACTCTGTGTGTCTCTTTTAGATCATAAGCTGCTCAGAGCAGGGGCTGCCATATGTTGTCTCTGGTCAGTACCAAGCCAACTGTCAATGGTTGAAAATTAATACTAAGGAGGCTTGAGGGTGATTTCTTTGGATTATGTAACTAGATCGATATAAAAGCATTGCATGTCTATTTCATCTACCGTTCTATGCAGTGCTGTTGTAGCCATGTTGGTCCCAAGATATTAGAGCGACAAGGTGGGTGAGATAATCTAATTAAAGATATTGTCTCACTCCCCTCGTCTCTCTATTTCATCTACCCTCAGTACCACATGAGCAAGAAGTAAGGGGCCATATTCTGTCTTCAGTGGGGCTACACAGTTGTAAATGAAGTCATGAGACAGCTATAACTTCTTGGTAGTGATATTTACTCACCATCGCTGTTGGTTGAAGCTTTCTGGTACAGAGTATGTGGTCACTTTTGGGGTTGAAATACCCATGATTTGGAGGGAACCAATGCATCATGGACTTGTTTGATAGCATCAGGGCACTATACAACTGCTTAAACATAGTAAAATATGTAGATGGCCTCAGAGACATTCTGGAAGCTTCAAGCAGCAAAGGAGAAAAGTGTTTAGATGCAGGAAGGAATTAGATTTTCACCTTTTTTATCAATCAGCTGGCAGAGGACATAAAATCATCACTGGTAAAGTTGGCAGATGAGATAAAAATTGGGGAGTGGTAAATAATGGAGAGGACAGCTCACTGATTCAGAGTGATCTAGATCACTTGGTAAACTTCTAAAAGCTCTGCTCTGGGAATTATTCTGGGCAAGGTCTATGGCTAGTGTTATACCGGAGGTCAGACTAGATGATGGCAATAATCCGTTCCAGCCTTGGAATCTAGGAATCCCCTGAAGCTGCTTCAATCACTACATATTGCTCCTTTGTGTGCCCACCATCTGACTTTCACCCTCTGTTGCAGAGTCTGAGCCAGCTCTTGAAGGTCTCTTTTGAATATAAGATCCCTCTACCTACTAAAGGGAAGTTTCAAGCCATCTGCAGTGCTCTGCACAACCAGGTGAGAGGTGGTTTTGCTTGGATCCCTTGAGTTTAGGCACAGCAGATCTGAAGCATATTAACAATAAAAATCTATCGAATGATAGTGCAGAGCCTGGGGACCTCCTCATGCCTTACTGATTTCTGCAGGCTCAAGAGTAAGCAGGTAGCGGTCTCATTTTCTTAGCTAATATCCAGCTCAGTTTGTAAAGCAATTTCACCATAAGCCGATTATCAGCAGTTGTATAGTAAAAACTGTGGATGTGTCTTGATTAGATCAGCTCTGCTGCTTAAAACCCTTTAGCTTCTCTTATCTAATGTATTGGTCATTGTGTTTGATTCTTGCTGTGCATTCAGTACCATCTACCTGGGGTTCAGACCTCTAGTTGGACAAGTAGGAAGTGGAAGCTTAGAAATTAATTGAACATTTTCTTTTCAATTGCTTCTGATTAGTTTTTCTTTGACCATTTCCCTTCTTCCCACAGATCTGTTCTCAAGCTAAGCCGCTTAGCACGGAAAATCACACAGAGCTGTTCGATTGTATAGTTCTGCTAGGTAAGGGGAAGAGACTCTGAGTTGCACAGTGGTTTCCTTGTAACTTCCTTTGGCAGGTATGGTAAGAATAAGAGTTCTGTTGTCAGTGAGGACGTGATTTGTTCCCTTGCAGCCCGTTCGTCTCCTGATGATCTGATAGCATTTCTGCACTCGCAGCTGGAGATTGAGAATGAGGCTGTTCGTGTGGCCTCTTTGAATCTGCTCAGTGCTATTGTTGGTGCCGACTGTAAGTAACACAGGAGCAACTGTGCCAGCTGCCCTCTTGGCCGACATGCTGAGGGTTGAGTTGGGGACATCCAGTGCAGGGCCGGCTTTAGGAAGTGTGGGGTCTGATTCATGGGGCTTGTACTCACCGGGCAGCGCTCCGAGTCTTTGGCGGCGGGTCCTTCACTCGCTCCGAGTCTTCGGCGGCACTTCGGCGGCGGCTCCTTCATGTGCCGCCGAAGAGCCGGAGGGAGTGAAGGACCCGCCGCTGAAGTGCCGCCAAAGACCCTGAGCGCCGCTGGGTGAGTAAAAATTAAAAAGGCCACTGGGCACGGGGCCCTGTTAGGCGTGGGGTGCGGGGCCCTCTTAGGCACGGGGCCCAATTCGGGAGAATCGGGGGAATCGGCCTAAAGCCGGCCCTGATCCAGAGCTAAAAGCATGAGCTACTATAGATTGAGCTAAAGAACCAAGGCTTTGTAGGCACGGCAGGGCTGTAACAGACTCATCGCCTCTGCAAATGGGGCACAGAGTGTCTCTAACACACAGTCACCAGTGGTTTGGATATCCACTAAGGGACCAAATGCTGTCCTAAGTTACCCACCTATGGCCACCCAGAAATCAACAGGTTCAACTAAGTGCTGAATGTAGCCCAATATATTTTTCAACTTCAAATACAGAAGTTAACTTGGGGCTAATGCATGTTGACAATAATCAGATACAAATAAAATAGGACTCCTGACTCGATATTCGTCAGTATTATACACTATAGACTAGATTCTGAGTTCTGTTCTACAGGTGTAAACACAGATTAACTTCAGTGACCTCAGTCTATCTAACTCTTTTATAAGATTTCCATCATGGTAGTATGATGGCACTCGTTATAGAAATGGAATTACTTTAGATTTACACTGGTGTAACTGAGACCAGAGTCTGGTCCTATGTTTTTCCCACTGATTCTGTAGATGAGAGAAGCTTGGTACTATTCTTAAATAGGGCCCTTTGAAATCCAGGATTAATTCCAATGTGGAAAGTGAGTGAGTGGAACAAAGAAGTACTGTACACCTCTCCTTATCTTTCAGTGCCCGAGACAAGAGTTAAAAAGTTTCTGATTGTGAAGGCAGTGAAATCCACTCTCAGTGATCAGAATGCTAAGGTAAGATTGTGTGTGGAGCAGTGAAATATTTCAGTTTTTTTCAATGATACGGGATGAATGGATGGATACGGATCTGGGTGGAGCTTTCATTCAGATCCAGGGGAGAGACTGCAGACTAGAAAAGGCATGTCATTCTCCTGCCTGTGTTAAATGTAGCCATGTTTATAATCCAAGGAGATAAACTCAAAAGCATAAGGACTCTCATATCCTATCTCCTATTTCAGGCAGAAGGGATAACAATAACTCTTGTGTGTAATCTCTACCCTTGCAGGTGAGGAAGGCAGTTCTTCATTTCATCAGGAGGCTGCTCAGTTCAGGAAGTGTGGAGAATTGTGCAGCATGGGATATGGTAGCATATGTTTTCCACGAGTTCAGTGTGTCCACCAGCAAACTGGTAAGGAGAGTTCTTAACACTTAGGACTCGGTCCTACCATTCTTGCATGCTGATTGCTCCCCTTGCCTTCCGTGGGAGTTTTGACTCAAGGACAGCTGGACTGAATGATTAGAGCCAGAATCTGATCAGTTATATTGGTGTAAAGTCAAGGTAACTCCACTGACTTTAGTGGCATTACTCTGGATTTATACTAGTGTAACAGAGATCAGAATTTCACACTGGGTATTTACATCTAACAGAGTTATCTAGGTTACTCAAACCTCTGATGAGACATTGAAAATTCTGAAAACACCATTTTTCAGTGAAATGTTCTTGTACAAGGAAGCACATCTTTTTGTTTTCAATAGACTCTCCAGAGAACATAATGATGCCCAATTCTGTGGCTGTTGAAGCATACATAAACTATCAGCACAACACCGAGGTTATGCAGGCTGCATCCCAGACTGTCAGGAGCCTGGAAAAGCTTGCTGCATATTTCCCTCACTACATACTCTACTCTACATGTACTAGTTTAAAAATATCTTCAATCCGTATTTCTATCCATGGACACAGCCAGGGGCTCCAGACACTTTGTGCTCCATGACTGGATCCATGATATGTATTAACATAAACAGTTCAACTTTACAGTAAGTTGTTGAAGATCTTAGCTCTGCCTGGCCCCTTTTCTACTAAGTTGGAGCATGTGGCAATACTCCCAAGGGCCTTTTTTTTTACACCCCCACACACCCCCATCTTAAAGAAGGCTGCTTTTTCTCATCGGGCCAGTTTGACTCTACTGATTTCAGTTTAAAGGAGAGCAAATCAATATTTAATCCAGTGTAAGTAAGAGCAGAATTAGGCCCATTGGTAGAATCACACTCACTACACACAGAATGACCAAGCTGGTTGGGGCATCAGAACAAACAGAGTGGATCCCCCTGGTTCTGCATATTTATTTCCACTGGGCGGAGTCTGAATATTTTTCCTCAGAGATAAAAAGATGAAACAGTTTTTCAAATTTAAAATTTTTTAACACTGTTGGGGAAACTCTTTTGTGTTCAGTGAATCATTCCCTTCACTTTAGGGTTTTCCTAAGCCTGGGATCTGACCCACCAGTTAGGAGTTTCTATTATGCTCTTCCCTTCAGACGTTTGTGCACTTCCGGTGCAATATAAAAGCAGGCATAGGTCAATGTTTAAGATGGCTTTGTAAGAGAAGGACACTGATTCTATAGCCAGTGTCTTGCTACTAGCTCATAAGTTCTATATAGCTATCTCACAGCAGGGTACAACACTTCTCACCCAGGATATTGAGGAAGAAAGCACTATCCAAACCCTGTGCATTGACATCCTGCAATGTCTGGACACCTCAGTCAGTGGAATGACCCAAGTAAGTGACCTGTTGCTACTGCTTCTTGAAATAGGGACATTCTTCCTTACGTTCCTTGTACCTCTCCGCAAGGAAGCTTTTTGAACTGTCAGCATAATGGAGGAACAGCATGTCAAATTCATGTCCGGGATGGTGTGACCCCTTCATCATGGAGTATGTGGTTCACATTAGAGAAAAGATATAAAGCAACTTAACTGGAAGGAATCATGTTGCAAAGATCTTCCCTTAATTCTTTCCACTGTCTGAACCCCCCCTTCTGAAATTTAGATTTGGTGATCCTGGATTTGAACAGATACTGGGGATGGAACTGTGCCTTATATAGGTCTGTAAAGTTCTGGGTGAGTTTATGGTGCTATCTAAATAGCTCCATAATGCTCTAATGCAGGGAAAGAGGATTCACCAAACAAGGCAGTGTATTTAAAAGACAGAGTGCGGGGGCACCGGACAGGTAGAGTGAGATGATGGGGAGAGAGAGATGAGGTGATAGGTTAGGGAAGGGTCAGTGAGGAATAAAAGGAGAAGCTACATGACAGGGAGGGATTCAGACAGCAGGATACTGGAGGTGGGGGAATGGAAATAGCTGTGTACTGAACAGTCTCGCTCTTCTCTGCAGGTGTTATGGCCAAGGCTGCTGGAGTATGTGGTGCCAGCTCAGTACACTGGTACTTTGAAGCCTCTCTGCAGATGCCTTAGGGAACTGGCTGAGAAAAAGCAGCGGGAAGGAGAAGAAGCTGCTTGCCTCAACTACGGTGGACCAGGTTTATAACAGAAACTTTCATTTATTCTCTCCAGGCACACTATGAAATGAACAGGTTCAGTCTGCTCCAGTTCTCTCATCTGCAATCAGGAGGCTAAAATGAATGAGGGATGGTCTTGTGATTACAACATGGCCATGGGAGGGAGCTAGGAAACGTGGGTTCTGTTCCCAGCTTGCCACCAAAATTCTGATGTGATCTTGGGGGAAATCACTTGATCTTTCTCTCTCAGCTTCCCCACTTGTGAAATGAAGGAGTAATTAATGCCAACCTCATAGAGGTGCTGTAAGGCGGAATTCATTCCTGTTTGTAAAGCATTTTGAGATGCTCAGACTGAAAGCACTATGGAAATGCAAATTATTATCAGCTGTATTCAACATTGGTGGGCAGGTTGGAAATGGATAGGTGAATAACATCAGCAGGACTCTCTGCAAAGCCTGGCATAATTAATGCTATTCTGTTTCTTTCCCTAGTGAAACTCCCTACACCCCAGGGGCTGCTGGCGCGACTCCTGGTGAGTAGACCATGAGAATAGGGTTTCTGCAAAATGTGAAGTGGGACAGTTAACTATAAAAATCGGTTTTATAGCTAGATGCTTATAGACAGGCTGAGGAATGTGTATGATTGGGTCTCTCTCTCTCCACCCTCTCCTGAGACACAATGTTCTGCATCCTCGTACTAGCTAGAATGCTTGCTTCTTCAGGAAGACACTGCCGTAGAAGCAAAAACTCTATTGTATGGTCTCCACAATGAGAGAGTCTGAACTATTCCCTCCTTCAGGAACAAACTGGTGTTGTGCTGACAAAACTTAGCCTGTTCTTTCTCTCTCATTGACAGGTAGTAGCCTCATCCCCTTATGAAAGAGAAGGACATGGATATGCTGCCTTGCAATTACTTAAGGCCCTGCATGAAACTATCCATGCAGCAGTGGGTGAGATGTGGGTACTAAAGATCCCACCTCTGCTGCAGTACATTGAAGGTAAAGTGCTAGTTAGGAGGAGTGCGGTCCATAGAGAATAGAGGGGAAGCCACAAAATGCAGCTTCGTATTGACACGTGTTGTGCCATTCCTGTTGCAGTACATGAGAACAGTGGGGAATTGAAGTTGGGGTTCTGGGCCCTCACTTTTCCTTCACCTGGATAACTGTGAACCACTGGGGTAAATCCAGAGTTGAACCACTCAGGCCAATTCAATCAGGGCAGAATCAGGCCAGGAAGGTTTCAGCTGAATGGAAATTATACAGCAGTTCCCCCCACACCTTTGCTAGGTTATTAGTTGGGAAGGTGAATACCCACGAAGCTGGAGGTTAGTGAAATATTTTGGGGTTACATATATAGTCTGATTTTGCAAACTAAATTTTTCTGAAAATTAAACCCCATGTTTACTTTCAATGGCGATTCAATTAAAAAACCCAGAGTTTTCTTTCTGTAAGGAAACCTGAGCCATAAAAGCTAGGTTGGCCAAGTGGCTGCCCTCTGTAGAATCTAGGTATTGTGGGCCTAATAATGTCTTTCACCAATTTTACAGTGGTATGAATCTATTGACCTCCTCAGTCAGTGTAGGCTGCGTCTATAGTATGGGGTTATGCCAGCAGAGCTCCAATGACGTAGCTGTGCCAGTGTAGTCTCTGTGGAGTATGACAGACCCTACGTGGAGCACAAACCCGATATGTGTTTGAACGTCGGACCCCACAATGTTCAAGTGGGTTTGATATTCAAAAAAAGATTTACGAAATGAGCTGTATCTTCCCTAGTTGTTGTTGCTGTACAGAGTCCCCAGTATTACATTGTGCCGACATTAAAGAAGGGTAGTTAGAGCTGGACATTCAGAAACAGGGCCAGATTCTCAGCTGATGTAAATCAGTATAATTCCATTGACTTCAGTGAAGCTACACCGATTTACATCAAGTTAGGATCAAGTCCAGAATCTCTTATTATGCAGGAAAAGTTTGTATTCACATTAAACCCAGTCCTCTGATGTGCTAAACCGTTTTGTGAGGTGCTCAGCACCCTCAGCTCCCATGAAAGTCAACAGGAATTGGGAGTGCTCAGCATCTCACTCCTGGTGGGTTGACTGACCCTGAATAAAAATGCCAGCAGGGTACATAACATGATACTTTCTGTTGGTCCAACAAAGAACGTTGGCGTAGGTCCCATTTAGCCTTGAAAGCCCAGGTATGTTACAGCTTGGCAGACCAGGGGTTTTAGAAGGACAGATTGCAAAGGTAGGGTGACCAGATGTCCCGATTTTATAGGGATAGTCCTGATTTTGGGGTCTTTTTCTTATATAGACTCCTATTAGCCCCCCACCCCTTGTCCCGATGTTTCACATTTGCTGTCTGGTCACCCTATGCAAAGGAGATACCTGGGACGACGACTCTTGCTAACCTAGGTGACGTTATTGTTTTGCCTCCTGCTTTATAGGAAACACAGAGAATTCCCTGGACCATGAACGGTGGGAGCACATGCTGCTTCAGGTACAAGATGGCTTTCAGATGTATTGTCACAGCCCTCCCTCCCCCCTCCAAATGTACCAGCTGGGGGAAAAATTAATGATAAATTATTCATTATAAGCAGAGCTGGTCAAACCATTTCATTTGCAACTTTTGTTCAGTGAAAAATGGCCTTTTTTATTTTCATGGGACATTTTCAAATTTTTCAGTTTTTACAAAAAACAAAACAACCCCAACCCAAATAGAAAATGTTTAGGTTTTTTTAAACTGAAGTTGATTTTTGGGGTTTTTTTCCTAGTTGCTTTCCTGTTTGTCTCCTCCCCTCTCTGGCTTTTTCAGTCACAAAGTGGAAGAGGGGAAAAAGGCACGGGGACGAGGGATAAAGGGAAGGAAAGGGGGAAAACAAAGAATTGAATAATGGTCATTTTTGATTTTGAAAAGCAAAATATTTTTGTTTCTTTCACTTTTCATTTGTGTGGTGAAAAATCCCACTTGTTTTGTGAAATGGACTTACTATTGTTCAACCAGCTCTACTTATAAATAACTCTGTATTACCACTGGGAACAACACAAAACTTAACCAGAAAACCAGCATGCTAATGCATCACTGGGGGACATCTAAAGGATTCTTTTTTTCTATTTGCCACTCAAAAGAAAATTTGCTCGGAGAAACCCAAAAAGGAAAAGAGACAAGACAAGGTTTGGTGACTGTATCTCATGGAGAAGCCTTTCTGGTCAGAAAGAGCTCTTTGCAGCCTCATGGATAGACAAGGAACATTTTTATGGCGAGCGCTGAAAATGAAAGGAAAGGACCTAGTGACAAATAAGCCCCAGAAGGTTTGGAGTTCCATTTGGGGTTGGATTACACTCTAGAATTTCCCATTCCAGATCCAGCCTCATTTGAAATTCTTTGGGCTAAAAAATCAAATAAGATTAGGTTTTCTTGTGAGGTTTCTGATATTTCCTGGCTGCTGTTCAAAATTCGGGCCTGAAACAGCAAAGTGCTGAGAGTTACTAACCTCTCGCTGACTTCAATGGGAGTTGAGAATGTGACCCCGGGTCCTTTGGGTGCCCAGTGGCAGAGGCCACAGGAGTGCATAGGATTACCAGGATTCCCTGGATCTGATCTCTATATAATCAAAGGGTGTCATGTAAAGACTTTACTGGATACCTGTGCCACACGGATCATCATAATCATTGCACAGTGACTGGATGGATAATATATAAGGCGTTATGGTTGTATACTGAAATTTATGCTTTTAAGGTCTGTGAGTTGGGGCTGGTCACCAGAAAGTGATAAACAAGTTTCTTTCAGGCAGGAGATGCTTATCTGCCTGAATGGCTGTATGTAGATGAGTAATTATTCACAGTGGATGCTAATCAGTAGAGCAACATTCTAATCAAGTGATTGCAAAGTCTCCAGAGGAGATTCGATACAAGAAAAACAAACAAACAATAGGGGGTACCCTGTTTACAAGTGAAGACAATGGATGCTTGGAACTATATCTGGAGGTCCAGAGGTATCCTGTACCAGGTATCCTTCACCTATTGGACGAACTGCCAGCTGGTTTGTCTCATGAATGGAGGATCACGTTTGGTCTGGGTGTTTCATGCTGGGAGAGAGATTTGGGGGAGCTGTCCTTTGTGAGACAGGGGAATGTTTGGTTATCTAAGTTTAAGCTCTAGAAGTGTGTTATGATTTTATTTTTATGTAACCATTTGTTTACATTAATTTTACTTGCTGCTTCTCAAATCTCTGTTCTTTATGAATTAAACTCTACTTGTTTTCACTATAAACGTATCTAAGTGAAGCATAGTTGTTTTCACTCTAAACGTATCTAAGTGTGTTAAATGGAGCGGTGATGCTGAGGTGACACCGGTGACGTGGTGTGTAGCAAACCTATGAATTCTGTGAGTGTCCAGTGGAACAGGGGCTGGACATTCTGGGGCTGCACAGAGGGCTCGGCGGTTGGAGTGTACCGATTGCTCTTCTGTAGAAGGACAGTGGAGCTGGATGGGGTGAGAAGGGTGTGCTTGTGTTTCCTGTGGCTGGCAGAGTCAGGAGCTGACACCTGGCAGGCACAGAGGAGGCTTCCTCATGCTAAGGGCAGGTGGTAGTGAGGTACCTCACAACCCTGGGTACCCTCGGGAGGTGTCATAAAGGGTCCACAGCACTTCAGAGAAGGTTCCTGGTAGTTCATAGTCCAGGGCCCTTTGTTCAAAATTTATTAGACCCATTCTCCATCCACTATAAAATCACTCCTCAATGGTCCGATTTCTTGGCTCCATCTCATTCTCCAATTCACTGTCCATCTGGGTTTGGAGACTGAGAGGAATCATCAGGCAAAGGTTAAAGAACAACAGGCAGAGGAAGTCTGGGTTGTTGATGTTTCTAGTTCTCAATAGGGAAATAATCTTCCCATGACACCTGAATATTGGAAAGTTTACAATAGAGAACAAGGAAGAAAAAAACCACCAAACAAACAAACCAACCCCACCACAACCCCCAAATTCTTGCAATTAACCATCTGCTTTACCTCTTGTTTTACACTCAGTTCCTAAGAACATCTCTGGAGAGGATAGACAACAGTGCCTGGAGCAGCCAGATAAGCCTTGAGTTGAGTCAGCAGATGGCCGGCTATGCCAGCCCCTCCAAAGAGAAGGTTTGTTATCTGTTAAGGCTTAGTTTCTAGTTAATTTCCCTTGAAATTCTGATTGGGGGGCTGCATAAGGCTTCTCTCAAGGCTTCATTACTTTATATTTTATTCTGCATATAAAATTGGTTTTTACTTGTTCCCTGCTCTCTTGCCCCCCACCCGCCCTTCCAATATTTGCTTGGACAGGCTGCTTGTCTGTACTGCATTGTTGGTTCTCTGGCTGGGCTAGATGATGGGATGTTTCTGCAGTATGGATGCTTGGACTTGGCTATCTCGTTCCTTCCTGAGTGTTGCTGAGCTGGGTCTGTACTGACAGGCACGTTGTGTTACTGATATCTCAGTGCTGGTCTCTTTCTTTCAGAGTTTCCTGTATAAGGCGCTAGGAATGTCCTTAGCAGTTTGTCAGGACCTGGTCCATGTGAAATCACAGATTAATAAATTTCTGACGACAACAAATTATATGGAAGACCCTGAGAGAGAGGTGAGGACTCTGTCCCTCTCCCCACTTTACCAAGTAATCCCTGAATGCTCCCTGTGGGGCTCAGCTCTGAGTTGGCCTGGGACAGATGCCATTTTGCTTCATATCCTCTTCATTGCTATTTCATTCAGCCCCCGCTGCCCATGTGTCTCAGGCCTCACTTGCACTTTACACCACTTCAGGTGAAAGGAATGGACTCGTGGGGTCTATCAGGCACCTGGTTAGATCCTAACCAGTATTTTTCTTGGGTGACAGGGAGTCATTTCCATCCTCGCATTCTCTGCTGAGAGCCACTTGGACCTCACCTTGAACGCACTTCAGGAGTTTGGGGCTGCAATGAGCAAGGTTAAGATTTCTGGGCTCATGGACCGTCTGAAGGTAAAGGAGCCAGGGGCTTCTCTCAAACTTCCTCTCCCTCTAAAGCAGGGGCAGCAACCCTGCAGTAGTGTCTGCTCTGGTCAGCTAGCATTGTCCCCCAATGTATGCGTTCTGCGTGATGCCTGCAGTTAAGCAGAGAGGAGCACAATCTGGAGCTGGGGTTCTCTCAAATGATTTTTATCGTCTGATGTCTCATGGCTTGAGCTCCCCTCCCATGCACAATGTGTGGGAACTACATCAGTTGCTTGCATGGAAAAGCATTTAAGGTATTTTTAGATGTTTTTTAATCCCGGTTAGTAGCTGGAAATGAGGAGGTGTTGTAAGCAACATATGGCTAACCAACCTGCTGTAGGTAGACCACCAGAGGTCTACGGATGACAATTATGGAACCTCTGATTTAGAGCAGTGGTTCTCAACCTTTCCAGATTAGTGTACCCCTTTCAGGAGTCTGATTTGTCTTGTGTACCCCAAATTTCACCTCACTTAAAAACTGCTTGCTTACAAAATCAGGCATAAAATTATTTAAAAGTGTCACAGCACATTATTACTGAAAAATTGCTTATTTTCTCATTTTTACTATATAATTATAAAATAAATGAACTGGAATATAAATATTGTACTTGCATTTCAGTGTGTAGTATATAGAGTAGTATAAAGAAGCCATTGTATGAAATTTTAGTTAGTAACTTTGCAAGTACTTTCTTTGTAGTCTGCTGTAAAACTTGGCAAATATCTAGATGAGTTGATATACCCCCTGGAAGACCTCTGCAGACCCTCAGGGGTACACAAGTACCCCTGGTTGAAAACCACTGATCTAGAGGATAGAGCAGGAGACTAGGCCTCTGGGCTTCCATTGCTGGCTCTGCATTTACTCACTGTGCAGCCTTAGGCAAGACATTCAGCGCCTGATCTTGTACCCATCAGTGTCAACGACTAAGCTCCGGTGTACTTCACTGCTGTAGGTTCAGCATTTTAGGCTCTCTGTGTCAGAGTGACCCGTGGGAATGATGGAGATACTAATAACTCCCTACCTCACACAGTTGTTATATTGCTTAAATACTGTTTGCACGTGGTTTGAGATCTTCGGCTGAAAAGAGCTTTGCAAGTGCAAACTGCCATTGCTGCTGTGAGCAATTCCTTGGTCAGCAGCAGATCAGAATTCCAAGGCAAAACGAATCAGAAGAACTTGTCTCTAGTGACGTTTCCGATTGTCTAGGACTACCACCATGGGAAAAGAGGCAAGACTCGCAGCACCCTGATGCTGACATACAGCAACGTGGCTGTCCATGTTCCAAAAGAGCAGCTTCTCTCCCGAGTAGAGGCAGACATCACAGGGAACATCCTTCACCATTACAGAGCCAGTTGTCGGGTAAGAGCTTTTGCATGATAAGTGTTAGGGGCATTACCCTGAAGTTATAGCATTGCCTCTGAGTTTATAGAGAGAGGGCTTGTATTTTCTAAAACTCTCCTTTGAGCAATAATTTGTCACATAACTCAAATTTAAAACTGTAATGGATGGAGCGTGAGCTGTCACATGTTGTATCATTTTTGTTGCTCTTCTTTGTATTTTCTCTAGTTTCTCTATATTCTTCTGAAATTCTGTAGACCACAGCTACACAGTAATTCAGATGCAGTCAGACTCAGGCTATTCAGAATAACACTCTAACTCCCCTAATATGTATGTGTATCTAGCGCTATCTTTCGCTACCCAAGAGAGACTAGTGCTAGCTTGTATTTAGTTGATTTGCTGTCACTCTGTTTCTTGGACGCACTACTTCCCTTACCTCTTATCTGTCTTCTTGTTTGTCTGTGTGCTCCTTATTTCTGTTCCCTAGGTGTCTGACTGCTGGCACTGACTCTCATCTCAGAGCAACCTCTCCACGTCACTTTGCCATTCAATTCTGCCCTGTCTGACTGAGACTCTCATTTAGGCATTGTCAAAAACAGTTGAACCAAACTGATATCTTCCAGTAGTTCACAAATGCAAATATTACATAGGATGGCCCCTGATATTGACCTCTACAAAACACCCCCTCTGGATACATTTCCTGCCTTTTGGAAGATTTAACAATAGTGATTTCTCTCTGCTCCATATTCACCAGCCAGGACATTTTGAGGATGTGTGTTATGTTGGACATACATTGCTAATAGCTGTTTTGCATTTTGTTTTTCAGGTGCTGGGCATCACTGTTGGGAACAAGGTAAATTCTAAATAATCTGCCCTCAGCTCTTGCATTTTCTATACAAAAGTTGCTTGTTTAAATTGCACAGAGCTTGATTTCCTTGCTACATCAAGCAGGAGTCCTGGCTGCTCTGGTGTAAGTGGACCTGGATTTATTTGATGAACCTGGGTTTTCTTTTCTTCTGAGGTGGGTGCAGAGCCGGGGTCCTCTGCCTTCTGGGGTCTGCGGACACCTCTATTCTCTCCTGAGGCTAGATTTAATTCCTGATCTTTATCTTCTGGACTCTGGTTCTTCTCTTAGTTTCTCATCCACATCCTCTTGTTTCTCCTTCTGGATTATGTAGGACAGGTACCTAAAATTAACCCTCATCCAGAATGTCACGGAGATTAGCTGTGCCATCTTGGAGACCAGAGACTCCCGGGAGTTCAAATTCTCTTACAAACAGGAGCTCCTTGGCTACATGCTGGTGAGTGATTAGGAGCTTTGAGGACTGAAGTACAAAGGAGTTTGTTGTAATGCAATAAGACTGGTTTTCCAGGGAGATGTTATTTTATCCATTGGCTGTGACTGTACTACTGCAGTCTCATGAGCTACCTGCATGGCACCCCGAATGCTGGGTCCACTCTGAGCTCGGCAGGGATGCTGACATATTGTGGGCTGTAACTGGAAGGAATGGCTTGTGTCTGGTGAGTTATCTTTCTGTCCTCCGTATAGCCTGCAGATGGCCCTACGGTCCATTTCAGAGGCAGAGAGCCTGCTGAGCCCGGTGTCTGTTTATTACAGGTCTGGCATATGGCCCTATTTCAGGGTGTGAGAGGAAGACCTCTCTGCCTTTCAAATCCATTTCCCATTTTTTATGTCCCTATTAATGTATTTCAGGACTTCATTAAAAAGGAACCACTGGATTCCCTGGCATCTCCAGTTCGCTACAAGGCAATTCTTGCCATTGAACATCTGAGGTAGGCTATTTTCTGCCATATTTCCTGGCACTGTGATGACTTCTTATTTGTTAATTCATGAGTGTCAGGTTGGGAGCAGTCTGATGCCTGCAGGGTTTGGCTCACATGCTGCTCACCAGCAGAACTTTTGTTCTTGAGGGTTTGAATGTGTCCATTTGGAGGTTTGTGCTTGAAAGACACAAGATTGGAGGTTGAGGGGCATGCAGTACAATGGAGGAGAGTTCAGATGGGGAGGGAGGTGTCTGGCTAGCTGGCAGGGGGAAGGAAGCTTGTGGGTTTCTCTAAAAATGGGACTTGAAGCTTTAGCTTTACTTCTAGATGAGCCAATACTTAATAGAGGTGCAAAGAGGTGCTTAGCTGCAAAGTGAAGGGTTGTTTGCATTTGGGGTTCTAGACTGGGGCAATCTCTAGTCATTGGACCCATTTCTTGTACTTGGAGGTGGTACTGAGTCTAATGCATGACTTTTCTCCCTATCTTTCTTCTGCCAGCAAACTCAAACCATCTTTGACCTTGGAGGAAAACCGTGAACTCCTTGATGAGTGTTTCAAAAGTTTATTTCCCCTTCCTCCCTTGGAGAAGATGAAAGAGGAAGGTGAGACAGCAAAGGATGCTCTGCATAGACAGGTACGTGACAACAATTCTCCTCTGGCACCATCCACTGTATTTCTGCCCAGCAGGCACTGGGTGATGGCAGTCACACATGGCCTCCCTGGCAAGGTTATGGTTAGCTTTCCCCGGCCCACACACATAAATGATCTGTGCTGAGCCTCACTCCTTCTCTTCTGGTTTCAGTCACTGTACGTGAGGTCCTTGGAAGCCCTTGGCAAGCTAATGAAGACTTTGCTGGAGGAAGAACCAACCGCAGACTGGTTCCAGGAAATGTTTGAAGTGAGTAGACCATTGAACCGCGGTGGAGATTGTTTCTTGTGTTACAGCCGGGAAGAGTCAGAGATTTAGGGGGTCAAGCTTCAGTTGTGGAGGAATTTTCCACAACGGAGTGAATTTTAGGGAGAAAGCACTACATTCTTCCTTGTGATAAGTGGGCATGTGCCCCATTGAAATCCACGGAAGCTATGCCATTTTATGCCAGGGCTGGATTGGGATCGAGTTCTTACAATGGAGTTGACACTACTTGGACCGGCAAGAAAATCACCACTGCAGTAGCCAAATCCAAGAGAACCAGTTGAAACTGATCATTTCTTCGAAGAGGAATTCATTACTATTGAGTTACGCCCTGTGTATGGAAACTCATTCAGAGGAGACTTCCCGGTCCTCAGACATGAACAGAATATCTTGAAGAGCTGAAGGGTGGGGAGTTTGTTGCACCTTCAGTATAAAAATGAAGTTATAAAAGGAGCTGGGCTGGGGGGGACTTCTCTGCTCTTATTCAAATTAATAAAAAGAAATGCTCCTCTCTGTCATTTTGCCACTCGACGTGGGAGAAGTTGCCCAGGAATCAGACCACAGCAGCAGACATCAAACAGCAGGCAAAGTGCTAGACAGCTCCCATCAGACAGTCTACAGCAGGCATCACATACACGGGCCCAGATTCATCTCTCATGTAACTCCTTTGGCTTCAATCACCAGAGGTGAATCTGGTCCCTGGGACTTGTATATCTAAGGGGCTCTTCCCTTAGACATGTAATTCCTTTGCTACACTGAGGTCAGATGCTTTGGAGAGGGATTTTAGTGACAATTAAACCTGTTTAAGAGGAACTTTTGGGAGGGATTTTCTGGTACTAACTCTGTCCATTCCCCTGCTCTACCAACAGCTACTAAGGCCATGGGTCAGTTCAGGGAAGGAGTGGGAGAGAGAAAGGGCCTTGCAGGCCAGCACCCAACTGCTGACTGCCTATCAAGAGACAGTTAATAGCACAGTGAGTATAGCCTCTTACTCTTCCTTGAGCGACTTCCCTGCTTATATCCGATCTGACACTCAACGCAAATGCATGAAAAACTCTTCCAGGGCAGCAGCTGGGATCTCAAGGCGACTAAGATCCCTCTGTTTCCATAAGAGAGAGGTTTACACAACAATGCCGTGACCACACTCTGGGCAGACTGCAAAAAGTAGAGGGCAGCCAATCCCCCAAACTGATGGCTTATTCTATAATTAGATTCACCAAGTCAACAACAAAAGAGCTTCCACCCTAGTTAACAAGATGCCAAAAGGGGGCTGCATTTGGCATTCCAGACCTTGGCTCCCATCTAAACATCCATGTCTTGGAAGCGGGGGGAGGGATAGCTCAGTGGTTTGAGCATTGGCCTGCTAAACCCAGGGTTGTGAGTTCATAGAATCATAGAATATCAGGGTTGGAAGGGACCTCAGGAGGTCATCTAGTCCAACCCCCTGCTCAAAGCAGGACCAATTCCCAACTAAATCATCCCAGCCAGGGCTTTGTCAAGCCGGCCCTTAAAAACCTCCAAAGAAGGAGACTCCACCACCTCCCTAGGTAACGCATTCCAGTGCTTCACCACCCTCCTAGTGAAAAAGTTTTTCCTAATATCCAACCTAGACCTCCCCCACTGCAACTTGAGACCATTGCTCCTTGTTCTGTCATCTGCCACCACTGAGAACAGCCGAGCTCCATCCTCCCTGGAACCCCCCCTCAGGTAGTTGAAAGCAGCTATCAAATCCCCCCTCATTCTTCTCTTCTGGAGACTAAACAATCCCAGTTCCCTTAGCCTCTCCTCATAAGTCATGTGCTCCAGACCCCTAATCATTTTTGTTGCCCTCCGCTGGACTCTTTCCAATTTTTCCACATCCTTCTTGTAGTGTGGGGCCCAAAACTGGACACAGTATTCCAGATGAGGCCTCACCAATGTCGAATAAAGGGGAACGATCACGTTCCTCGATCTGCTGGCAATGCCCCTACTTATACAGCCCAAAATGCCATTAGCCTTCTTAGCAACAAAAGCACACTGTTGACTCATATCCAGTTTCTCATCCACTGTGACCCCTAGGTCCTTTTCTGCAGAACTGCTACCCAGCCATTCGGTCCCTAGTCTGTAGCAGTGCATGGGATTCTTCCGTCCTAAGTGCAGGACTCTGCACTTGTCCTTGTTGAACCTCATCAGGTTGTTTTTTTTTTTTTTTTTTTTGGCCCAATCCTCTAATTTGTCTAGGTCCCTCTGTATCCGATCCCTACCCTCCAGTGTATCTACCATGCCTCCCAGTTTAGTGTCATCTGCAAACTTGCTGAGAGTGCAGTCCACACCATCCTCCAGATCATTAATAAAGATATTAAACAAAACCGTCCCCAGGACCGACCCTTGGGGCACTCTGCTTGAAACTGGCTGCCAACTAGACATGGAGCCATTGATCACTACCTGTTGAGCCCGATGATCTAGCTAGCTTTCTATCCACTTTACAGTCCATTCATCCAGCCCATACTTCTTTAACTTGGCAGCAAGAATACTGTGGGAGACCGTATCAAAAGCTTTGCTAAAGTCAAGGAATAACACATCCACTGCTTTCCCCTCATCCACAGAGCCAGTTATCTCATCATAGAAGGCAATTAGGTTAGTCAGGCATGACTTGCCCTTGGTGAATCCATGCTGACGGTTCCTGATCACTTTCCTCTCCT
The DNA here is from genome assembly GCF_028017835.1 of Emys orbicularis. Taxonomy (NCBI): domain Eukaryota; kingdom Metazoa; phylum Chordata; order Testudines; family Emydidae; genus Emys; species Emys orbicularis. The sequence goes on from NC_088701.1 coordinate 10,704,976, forward strand.
CTACGTGTTTCATAATTGATTCCTTGAGGACCTGCTCCATGATTTTTCCAGGGACTGAGGTGAGGCTGACTGGCCTGTAGTTCCCCGGATCCTCCTTCCCTTTTTTAAAGATGGGCACTACATTAGCCTTTTTCCAGTCATCCGGGACCTCCCCCGATCACCATGAGTTTTCAAAAATAATGGCTAATGGCTCTGCAATCTCATCCGCCAACTCCTTTAGCACCCTCGGATGCAGTGCATCCGGCCCCATGGACTTGTGCTCGTCCAGTTTTTCTAAATAGTCCCGAACCACTTCTTTCTCCACAGAGGGCTGGTCACCTTCTCCCCATACTGTGCTGCCCAGTGCAGCAGTCTGGGAGCTGACCTTGTTCGTGAAGACAGAGGCAAAAAAATCATTGAGTACATTAGTTTTTTCCACATCCTCGGTCACTAGGTTGCCTCCCTCATTCAGTAAGGGGCCCACACTTTCCTTGACTTTCTTCTTGTTGCTAACATACCAGAAGAAACCCTTCTTGTCACTCTTAACATCTCTTGTTCAATCCTTGAGGAGGCCATTTAGGGAAGTGGGGTAAAAATTTGTCTGGGGATTGGTCCTGCTTTGAGCAGGGGGTTGGACTAGATGACCTCCTCAGGTCCCTTCCAACCCTGATATTCTATATCTAATCTAGTGAGGGGTTACTGAAAACCTGATTCACATATGTGAGGTTCATTGATCATAAAGGACCAGATGCTTATCCCCAGGTCAATGTGAATCTCAGGTCTTTCCCAAATATCATGTTGTCAGCCAGTCCTTAATAACTAAATCTAAGATTTATTGTTAAAAGAAAGAGGAGAGTTACAAATGGTTAAAAGATCAATATCCATACAAGTGACTTTCAATGTTCATAGTTCAGGATCACAACAGTGATGGAATAAACTGCTGGCTTGTAAAAGTCTCTCTGGAATCATCCCAACAGATCAGAATCCAAAGGCAGCTTAGATGTAAAGTCTGTTATTTTTTTCCATGCATTTTTCAGGTTATTCCAAATGATTATTTGGAAAATCTCTGTCCTATGACTTACACTTTCCCTGTTCAAAGTTTAAGCAGACTAGAGATGATAGGATCAGGCCCAAGACCTTCTCTTTTATAGCTATTCTAGCAGGCTGACAAGCCTACCTCACAGAAATTGTCACAGAAGGACCTTCCCCCAATGCAGATTGCCTGTTGTACTTTGCTTTGAAGATAATCTTCTATTTCCTGTGCATACACAGTAAACTAGTTACATTCATTCACATAAGGTAATTAGCCGTTCTTCCATTATAACACAGATAGTTAAGCTGAAGATAATGTAGAAATTATTGGTTTCCTGAAGTGTCTTACATCTTTGATTTTCAGGTTAACTGAAGACCTTGCATACATAATTAAGGCAATTAAGATATGAAAGGGAATTAGCATCTACAAGCTAATTTGGTTACATTGTGAAACTTCTAACCGGGTATAGATAAACACAGACAAATACACTTAGCAACTAGTGTTCATTTTTGAATGAGTTGCTGATTGCTAGTCTAATACATCTCTTTGAAATTCACATGCAAGTGAACTGTCTATTTCCTCATGTTGAAATATGTTAAAATATCCTCACACCTTCTATGGGTCATCTCGATTATCACTTCAAAGGTTTTTTTCTCTCTCCTGCTGATGATAGCTCATCTCAATTGATTGGCCTCTTACAGTTGGTATGGCTACTCCCACCTCTTCATGTTCTCTGTATGTATAAATATCTTCTTTCTGTGTGTTCCATTCTATGCATCCGATGAAGTAGGCTGTAGTCTACGAAAGCTTATGCTCAAATAAATTCGTTAGTCTCTAAGGTGCCACAAGTACTCCTGTCCTTTTTGCGGATACAGACTAACACGGCTGCTACTCTGAAACCTGTCTTGATACAGTAGAAGTGCCTCTTGTTAAGTTATTATGGGTCATACACAGCTTGACTGGTCTGCCAGTGTCACAAATGCATTCTTGGTTCTTATGCTCCCAGGATGCTAAAGCTGAATTTCTATTTAATCAGCTAAGAACATAAAACATAAGAGTGGTTATCCTGGATCCCCCAGAAGAATGGTTCATCTAGCCCAGTATCCTGTCTTCTGACAGTGGTGGGTGCCAGATGCTTCAGAGGGAATGAACAGAACAAGGCAATTGTCAAGTGAACCATCCCCTGTTGGACAGTCCCAGCCCCAGCTTCTGGCAGTCAGAGGCTTAGGGACACCCTGATCATGGGGTTGCATCCCTGACCATGTTAGCTAATAGCCATTGATGGACCTATCCTCCGTGAACTCATCTAATTCTTTTTTGAACCCAGTTATACTTTTGGCCTTCACAACATCTCCCTGGCAATGAGTTTCACAGGTTGACTGCATTGTGTGAAGAAATGCTTCCTTTTGTTTGTTTTAAACCTGCAGCCTATTAATTTCATTGGGTGACCCCTTGATTCTGTGTTATGTGAAGGGCTAAATAACACTTCCTTAATGACTTTCTCTACACCAGTCATGATTTTATAGTTCTCTATCATATTCCCTCTTAGTCGTCTCTTTTCCAAGCTGAAAAGTCCCTGTCTTTTTAATCTCTCCTTGTACGAGAAGTTGTCCCATACGCCTAATAATTTTTGTTGCTCTTCTCTGTATTTCTTCCAATTCTAACATATCTTTTTTGAGATGAGATGACCAAAACTGCACACAGTATTCAAGGTGTGGGGGTACTGTAGATTTATACAGTGGCATAATGATATTTACTGTCTTATCGATCCCTTTCCTAATGGTTCCTAACATGCTGTTAGCGTTTTTGACTGCATGTTGAGCAGATGCTTTCAGAGAACTGTACACAATGACTCTGAGGTCTCTTTCTTGAGTGATAACAGCTAATTTAGACCCCATCCGTTTGTATGTACAATTGGGATTATGTTTTCCAATGTGCATTACCCAGTTCAGTACAGGAATCAGAGGCACAATGTTACCGGATGTGCCCGTTACTTTGGGTAGGCTCATTGATTAGGGTTACACTTCGGGGGGTGTGGGGGGGGTTCCTGTAATTTTATTAATGTGGGGCTTATGTCACTTGTGTGTTCATATGGAGCTCTACTCCTTCCTTCTACAAGTCCCCTCCCAATGGAGCTACCCTGCAGGACCTAGGTTCCCCAGGGCTAATAACTAGAACTAGATGAGCATGCGCGCGCACGCGCACACACACACTAGCAGAGCAAGTCAATCAGCACTCCCCAGCTGATCCCCTCATATGTCCCTGTACTCAATGGATTGGGTTAAGCAGCACTTTCAGCTGCCCCCCCTTATGTGCCCCAAGTTTAACACATCCCTATCACACTTTCACATTACAATTGTACTGGGAGTAACACACTTGATGAGCAAACCCCACTGTATTTTTGGGCACTACAGGGATCTTTAGCTTAGGTACTTGAAGCGTTGCTGCAGAGTAAATGGGGGAAGCTAAAAACACAAAAGAGTAAAATTCAGAGAGAGAGAGAAGCAATCAGCTGAACAATAAAAGTTATTTATTGAATAATCGTGATAACTACACAAGGAGGGCTAAACAAACATAACAGTTACATTTTAAAGGTTCAGGGGGTAACCGTGTTAGTCTGTATCTACAAAAACAACAAGGAGTCTGGTGGCACCTTAAAGACTAAGTGCATAGAGTGAAAGTATGCATCCGAAGAAGTGAGGTTTTTACCCACGAAAGCTTATGCCCAAATAAATCTGTTAGTCTTTAAGGTGCCACCAGACTCCTTGTTATTTTAAAGGTTAATACCTGAGGTAGAAAAGGGGAGAGAGAGAGAGAGAGAGAGAGATCTCTCTCTCTCTCTCTCTCTCTCTCTCACTCCATGAGGCTTGAACTGGTCGGGGTTCCCAGGTGATGGTGGTAGCTCAGGGTCCTGAGTGCTGGAGACAGGCAGAGCCCCCAGCACGATCAGTCAGGAGATGGAATCCCAGTGGAACTGATGCAGAGTTTGGATCTATACATCAGAACCCTTACTTGGGCATAGTTCGGGGGTTTTGTAGAGAAAATACAATGGTTCAAGGGAGAACACTAGATTTGTTTATGGGTAAACTGATGGCTCAAGGGTTTCTTTAGACTAGTCAATAGGAGCTGATCACTCTTGGCTATGGGTGTTGTTTTCTTCCAGGGAGCTCACAAGGCAACTAGGCTGCTTCAGTATTTTGGGATATCAGTCAAAGATTTATTACTAGAATTGGTCTGATAATTGCTGAGCTGGGTGTGTGCAGGTGTAGGTTCATTAGCATCTGGAGCAGGGATTCCCATGATGCAGTGCATCCCTGCTTTTCTGGTCCCAGAGTTCAGTGTGGTTCTCTATTCTTCATTCTTTATGCTAATCCCTATTCCATCTTTCATGCAGATGAGGCTAGGGGAGTTGTCTCTGTTCTTCATTCTGTATGCAAATGGAGATGTCTTAATCTTGTCACCCTTGTCAGGAGGGGTCTAGGTGTGTCTCCCCAAACCCTTCATTGTTCTCTGCAAGCCTTTTCTCTGATCGGTTTTGGTTCAAACAGACGGGGGTGGGGGGTGTCCTTCATGAGTCACACTGGCTAGATACTGCGCCCTGGTTCCCCAAAAACACAGGGCGCAGTTATGGTATCAACAATAAGGATGGCAAGTGAAGTCTCGTACAGCTGGAGAACGTTCATTCTTCTTTCTTTTTTAATTAGACTCAGGAAACTTTTAATCAGTTTGGATCTCTGATTGGACTAATAGCACCATACAGCTGTGATTCACTGGCCACGTCCCGTCAGTGGGTGGTTGACTGTATCAGCTGCCTTCTCTGTATACAAGGTGAGGAGACCATTAACAGGTATAAGTAACTCTTCACCTTCTTTCACTGTTGTAATGTCCATTTTTCTGCCTGTCTAGTTCTTTCTGTCCTGTCTGTTGGTATTTAGATAACAGAATGGTGGCATCTTGTAAATACCTCATTAGAAGAGAAGATTATGATGTGTAAAGAGCCTAGCACACTTTTGGGAACTGTACAAATAATAAATGGTCTGCATACAGGTAGATAACTGCTAAATTCCTTAAGGCTTCTCTACACAGGGACAACTAAGGAAAGTTGATCCAAATGAACTAAAGGTGTAAATTTTAAAGTGGCATTAAACACATGTGTGGATGCTCTGATTCTGAATTAAAATGGCCCTTATTAATTTTAGTGAATTACATGAATTAAACTAACCTGAAATAAGGCCCCTTTAATTCTAAATAAGTGTGTCCCCATAGGAGTTTAATGAAGTTTAACTAATGCATTTTGAAAATTAATTTGGATTAGCTTTCTTGACTATCTCCATGTAGACAAGCCCTTGGTACTAAACATTTTCATTCTCTTTACCCTGCCACTGACTGTATTGGAGGGGTTTCCTGGAATAATTCTTTAAACAAAAAGTTCTTCTAGCAGCCCTCTGTCATGAGCGTTCAAAGCTATTGGAGTAAGTGTAGGCCATTTTCCCCTTTGTGAAAGAGTAGGATATTCTTTTCACCTAATGGTTAGATGTAAAGGGATAGAGCTTGGTTATCGTTTAAGGCCATTTCCAATTAGGGTGACCAGACAGCAAATGTGAAACATTGGAACAGGGGGTGGGGGGTAATTGGAGTCTATTTAAGAAAAAGACCCCAAAATCGGGACTGTCCCTATAAAATCGGGACATCTGGTCACCCTATTTCCAATTATTAATCAGTCCTAAAAACAGTGTTGGTGATTCAGAAACAGAAGAAGGGACTCCAATCTTTGAATGTACAACATAGAAATCCCAGCATTGTTTAGAAGTGACTGATGAGCCTGGGTTTCCTGCCGAAGGTTTTGTCCAGCCCCATCTCTTTTACAATGAGAGTTTGGTGGAGGGATTCACCTCTACATTGGAACCTCAGATCTACCTGCATGAGTTGTACTTGATTATGAGATTAGATTTAAATACTGAGAGCAGAGAGGCTACTGAAACCAGACACACCCAGAAAGCTGCTCCAAGCTGAATACAGTGCTTGTTCAATCCTGTATCATTCACAATAGCATACCACTACTGTTAACTTTCAGACATTTAGGGTGTAATCCCGACTCCATTACAGTCAACAGGAGTTTTGCCATTGACTTCGATGGAGCCAAGATTTTACACTATGCTGATAACAGCATAGCACATGGATCCTTCTGTATGAATATCCATGCAGTAGAGGTTCAGTTTCATTAATCGTTACAGTACTTTTTCTCCTTTTCTCCACTCCAGGCCAGTCCATGAACCTGGGGTCAGTGGCGGAGGAGCTGAGATGTCTCCGTGAAGCACTAACAGCTCCAGACCCTGAGGCTCTGTTTCAGGCATCTTCCAAAATGGCCAGGGTAACTGACTCAAAAAGCTTGTGCGGATGTTCTAGTGACGGGGCACCATTCATTTTACATTTACGCTTTCATGATGCCTTTCCATACTTGGAGTGAGCTGTGGGAGCGGGGCATTCATTGCTAGTAACCAGCAAGATGCTTTTCATAGATGTGTGCTATGAATGCCATGTAAAAAACAGATTCCACAGAATGCTGCACGCACATGAAAATACGCACGCAGCTGCGCACACATGTACCTATCCAGCCATCCACGAGAAAAAACTGTGTTAGTGGAACATCAAGCTGAGAAACCACCCAGTCTTCATTCTGTCACTTTGTGGGTTTGCCTTAGCCTATATTTGTGTGCATGCCTCTCTTTACTTCATTTTATATGTTGTAAAAAGATGCAGTGTATATAAGAGAATACAAACTGGAAACTTACCTCCTGCATATCTAGTACAATGTTCATAGAATCATAGAATATCAGGGTTGGAAGGGACCTCAGGAGGTCATCTAGTCCAACCCCCTGCTCAAAGCAGGACCAATTCCCAACTAAATCATCCCAGCCAGGGCTTTGTCAAGCCTGACCTTAAAAACCTCTAAGAAAGGAGATTCCACCACCTCCCTAGGTAACCCATTCCAGTGCTTCACCACCCTCCTAGTGAAAAAGTTTTTCCTAATATCCAACCTAAACGTCCCCAACTGCAACTTGAGACCATTACTACTTCTTCTGTCATCAGGTACCACTGAGAACAGTCTAGATCCATCCTCTTTGGAACCCCCCTTCAGATAGTTGAAAGCAGCTATCAGATCCCCCCCCTCATTCTTCTCTTCTGCAGACTAAACAATCCCAGTTCCCTCAGCCTCTCCTCATAAGTCATGTGCTCCAGCCCCCTAATCATTTTTGTTGCCCTCCACTGGACTCTTTCCAATTTTTCCACATCCTTCTTGTAGTGTGGGGCCCAAAACTGGACACAGTACTCCAGATGAGGCCTCACCAATGTTGAATAGAGGGGAAGGATCACGTCCCTCGATCTGCTGGCAATGCCCCTACTTATACAGCCCAAAATGCCGTTAGCCTTCTTGGCAACAAGGGCACACTGTTGACTCATATCCAGCTTCTCCTCCACTGTAACCCCTAGGTCCTTTTCTGCAGAACTGCCTCCTAGCCATTCAGTCCCTAGTCAGTAACAGTGCATGGGATTCTTCCGTCCTAAGTGCAGGACTCTGCACTTGTCCTTGTTGAACCTCATCAGGTTTCTTTTGGCCCAATCCTCTAATTTGTCTAGGTCCCTCTGTATCCTATCCCTACCCTCCAGCGTATCTACCACTCCTCCCAGTTTAGTGTCATCTGCAAACTTGCTGAGAGTGCAGTCCACGCCATCCTCCAGATCATTAATGAAGATATTGAACAAAACCAGCCCCAGGACCGACCCCTGGGGCACTCCACTTGAAACCGGCTGCCAACTAGACATGGAGCCATTGATCACTACCCGTTGAGCCCGACGATCTAGCCAGCTTTCTATCCACCTTACAGTCCATTCATCCAGCCCATACTTCTTTAACTTGGTGGCAAGAATACTGTGGGAGACCGTATCAAAAGCTTTGCTAAAGTCAAGGAATAACACATCCACTGCTTTCCCCTCATCCACAGAGTCAGTTATCTCCTCATAGAAGACACTTAGGTTAGTCAGGCATGACTTGCCCTTGGTGAATCCATGCTGACTGTTCCTGATCACTTTCCTCTCCTCTAAGTGCTTCAGAATTGATGCCTTGAGGACCTGCTCCATGATTTTTCCAGGGACTGAGGTGAGGCTGACTGGCCTGTAGTTCCCCGGATCCTCCTTCTTCCCTTTTTTAAAGATGGGAATTACATTAGCCTTTTTCCAGTCATTTGGGACCTCCCCCGATCGCCATGAGTTTTCAAAGATAATGGCCAATGGCTCTGCAATCACATCCGCCAACTCCTTTAGCACCCTCGGATGCAGCGCATCCGGCCACATGGACTTGTGCTCGTCCAGTTTTTCTAAATAGTCCTGAACCACTTCTTTCTCCACAGAAGGCTGGTCACCTTCTCCCCATACTGGGCTGCCCTGTGCAGCAGTCTAGGAGCTGACCTTGTTCGTGAAGACAGAGGCAAAAAAATCATTGAGTACATTAGCTTTTTCCACATCCTCTGTCACTAGGTTGCCTCCCTCATTCAGTAAGGGGCCCACACTTTCCTTGACTTTCTTCTTGTTGCTAACATGCCTGAAGAAACCCTTCTTGTTACTCTTAACATCTCTTGCTAGCTGCAACTCCAAGCGTGATTTGGCCTTCCTGATTTCACTCCTTCATGCCTGAGCAATATTTTTATACTCCTCCCTGGTCATTTGTCCAATCTTCCACTTCTTATAAGCTTCTTTTTTGTGTTTAAGATCAGCAAGGATTTCACTGTTAAGCCAAGCTGGTCGCCTGCCATATTTACTGTTCTTTCTACACATTGGGATGGTTTTTTCCTGCAACCTCAATAAGGATTCTTTAAAATACAGCCGGCTCTCCTGGACTCCTTTCCCCCTCATGTTATTCTCCCAAGGGATCCTGCCCATAAGTTCCCTGAGGGAGTCAAAGTCTGCTTTTCTGAAGTCCAGGGTTCGTATTCTGCTGCTCTCCTTTCTTCCTTGTGTCAGGATCCTGAACTCAACCAGCTCATGGTCACTGCCTCCCAGGTTCCCATCCACTTTTGCTTCCCCTACTAATTCTTCCCGGTTTGTGAGCAGCAGGTCTAGAAGAGCTCTGCCCCTAGTTGGTTCCTCCAGCACTTGCACCAGGAAATTGTCCCCTACACTTTCCAAAAACTTCCTGGATTGTCTGTGCATCACTGTATTGCTCTCCCAGCAGATATCAGGGTGATTAAAGTCTCCCATGAGAACCAGGGCCTGCGATCTAGTAACTTCTGCTAGTTGCCGGAAGAAAGCCTCGTCCACCTCATCCCCCTGGTCTGGTGGTCTATAGCAGACTCCCACCACAACATCACCCTTGTTGCTCACACTTCTAAACTTAATCCAGAGACTCTCAAGTTTTTCTGCAGTTTCATACCAGAGCTCTGAGCAGTCATACTCCTCTCTTACATACAATGCAACTCCCCCACCTTTTCTGCCCTGCCTGTCCTTCCTGAACAGTTTATATCCATCCATAACAGTACTCCAGTCATGTGAGTTATCTCACCAAGTCTCTGTTATTCCAATGACATCATAGTTCCTTGACTGTGCCAGGACTTCCAGTTCTCCCTGCTTGTTTCCCAGGCTTCTTGCATTTGTGTATAGGCACTTAAGATAACTCGCTGATTGTCCCGCTTTCTCAGTCTGAGACAGGAGTCCTCCCCACTTGCACTCTCCTGCTTGTGTTTCCTCCCATTTCCCCACTTACTTCAGGGCTTTGGTCTCCTTCTCCCGGTGAACCTAGTTTAAAGCCCTCCTCACTAGGTTAGCCAGCCTGCTTGCGAAGATGCTCTTCCCTCTCTTCGTTAGGTGGAGCCCGTCTCTGCCTAGCACTCCTCCTTCTTGGAACACCATCCCGTGGTTGAAGAATCCAAAGCCTTCTCTCCGACACCACCTGCGTAGCCATTCGTTGACTTTCACAATTCGATGGTCTCTACCCAGGCCTTTTCCCTGCACAGGGAGGATGGACGAGAACACCAATTGCACTTCAAACTCCTTTATCCTTCTTCCCAGAGCCACGTAGTCTGCAGTGATCCACTCAAGGTCATTCTTGGCAGTATCATTGGTGCTCACGTGGAGAAGCAGGAAGGGGTAGCGATCCGAGGGCTTGATGAGTCTCGGCAGTCTCTCTGTCACATCGTGAATCCTAGCTCCTGGCAAGCAGCAGACCTCTCAGTTTTCTCGGTCAGGGCGGCAGATAGATGACTCAGTCCCCCTGAGGAGGGAGTCCCCAACCACCAACACCCTCCTCCTTCTCTTGGGAGCGGTGGTCGTGGAACCCCCATCCCTAGGACAGTGCATCTCATGCCTTCCAATCGGTGGAGTCTCCCTCTGCTCCCTTCCCTCAACTGTATCATCTACTCCACTCTCCACATTAGTACCTCTGGAGAGAACATGGAAACGGTTGCTCACCTGTATCTCCATTGCTGGTACATGGACGTTCCTCTTTCTTCTTCTGGAGGTCACATGCTGCCAATTTTCTTCACCATCCCTCAGTCCCCTCTGCGCAACCTGCTCCGATTCTTCAGAACGTTGTGCCTGTAGAAGCATATCCTGACGTCTGTCCAGGAAATCTTCATTTTCTCTTATGCAACGCAGGGTCGATACTTGTTTCTCCAGACCTCGAACCTTCTCTTCCAATATGGAGACCAGCTTGCACTTGGTACAGACAAAGTCGCTTCTGTCCTGGGGAAGAAAATGTTGTGCTAACTGTGCCACAGAGGCTTTGGCTCTAACCTGATCTCATTCGTGTCGAATACAAAAATGTCGTCTCTAGACTGTCGAGAGAATTGTCATCCCAAATGGCTCGCTAGACATGAGGCTAATGAACAATTTGCTGATGCATATATCTTTCCATAGAGATATTAGGCCTCCATTTTTAAAAGTGCTGGAGCCAAACATCATTGCAGTCTCTGCTGTTTTTGATTTGTTCCCAGGTTGTTAGTGGGTACTTTCCCTCAGAACAGGCCACAGACTTTATTAACGCCACATTGGATGGTATGCTGTCTGCTAGCCCCACCTGTGTCACGGCAGCTGGACTGTGGATGAAGATCATCCTGAAGGAGCGTGGAGATGCCATGCTGGACCAGGTAAAACGGGAAACTGGAGAGGTTTTCTGCCTAAACCCTAGGCTTTTAGAGCTTTGCCCTCATGTGTAATGAACAAAAATCTTGCTGTTTCTCCCCCTCGGACATAGAGTCGATTCCATCTCTGTTCCTACCCTAAGATAGGCAATGGCAGAATCAATCGCAGTAGACAGAGATAATCCAAGGGAAAAGGAAGATGGTTGGTTATTTATTTGTCTAGCTTGTTGCCACAGTATTCAGCCAAGAAAGGCTTGAAAAAACAGACTCTGGGGAAAATACAACAAGACAGAATGATTGGCACTTGGAATCATCCAGTTCTTAGGAGGCCTATGGCTAAGGGCTACCTGGATAAAAATAGCACTGTGGTCATTCCCAGTCAGTCTGGAGTCTGGGCTCTGAGACCCACCCTCTTGCCAGGTTTCAGAGCCTGGGCTCCAGCCCAAGCAGGAACAGCTACACTTTTACACTGCTGTGGGATTTTTTTGCTGTGTAGACGCACCCTTTAAGAATAGGAGGGAGGGAGAAAACTATAGTGTCTTTGGGATCCACTATTTATATGCCTTATTCTGGAGCCCAGTGCGTTAGGGCTAGATGAAAGGAGCACTCCACAAATCTTCTAACAAGGCTGGTGAAAGGCCTCAGGACAGGGAACCCTCGCAGCAGAACTGCCATGTTTGCACAGTGTTTTGAAGATGTGAAGGGCTTGGAATGACTATGAGAGGTCGTCATCTGTTCATAGTCCCAGGCATTTGCACACTGTGTTTAAAGCACTTGCATATTTTGTGCTTGTGGTTGTTTATGAACTCCGCATTCTTCGACGCAAATGGTCGGATTTGGCTGCTTAAATCACACCTGCAAAATGTGGGCAAGCAAAGCCTTCTTTTGTGCATGCAAACTGGTTTATTTAATGCATAGCTGGGCACCACCACATTAAATTACCTGGTATGTATATGTGTGTGTCAGTGTTAATTTTTACAGCCAAGTGTGGGCAATTTTTGTGGGTTAAAGTTACGCAGACATATTTGAACATTTGTTTCTTGAAGTGAGGAATTTCTAAAAAAGCAGCAAATGGCTAAATGGCTAAATAAAGGTTTTTATTCTGTAGAATGAATGGATAGAAAGAAAGAGACATTTCTTTCTGGTTTTGTTCCTTCCAGGTGCCAGATATCGTGAATAAAATATATAGCTGCATGCCTAATATCCAGGAGGGCAGCTTGAGGCAGTTCCTGGTGGAGGCAGTGTGCAGTCTCGCTCACCATCACGTAGAGGCAGTGATTTCCAGCCTCCTCACAAAACGTCTGCCGATGGACAGGTATATACCGCTACCTATTGCATTCCTCTTGGTAAAACATGGATCCCACAGCTTTACTGGGAGATGTAGGGCTTTCTTTAAGCAGCAGAGAGTTTGGGATAATTCCTAAAGTTTAATAGCCTGGGTCTTTCGGCAGGAAGGTCCAAGAACATGTTAAGGTGGGGTGCGGAGAGAAATTAAGTGTCATTCTGTTTCCATTAATTAATAGCTGCTTTGACATCCTAAAGACCTATCTTTACTGGTATAACTGGAGTATATTGTTGGAAACATCTACCTCTCTAGACACCTGAATTGACCTGACTCTGGAAATTAGCAGTGGCTGTTGGTTTCCTGATAGCATGATAGCTTCAAGTCCAAATCCCTGGCTAATTACAAAGAATAGGGCCAATATTGTCATCAGACCTCCGCTTGGTATCAGTGAGGGTGTGGCTGCTAGAATAGAGTTGCTGTCCTGGGTACTTAAAACTGGACTGGAAGCAGATCCATCATTTCATTTAAAGATCCCTAACTGAGTTATCAGTTATCAGTGCTGGAATCTAAGACCATAAGAATGGCCATACTGGATCAGACCAAAGGTCCATCTAGCCCAGTATCCTGTCTTCCGACAGTGGCCAGTGCCACATGCCCCAGAGGGAATGAACAGAACAGGTAAATGTCAAGTGATCCATCCCCTGTTGCCCAGTCCCAGCTTCTGGCAAACAGAGGGTAGGGACACCCTTTGTGAAGGGGACATAGGATGGCCATGAATATTCGTTCTCATAGTTGTATATCCAGTTAGTAGGAATATGGCTTTTCTTTCATCAACTTGCCTTCCAAACCCCAGATCTTTGGAGCCACATGTTCATGATTCCATATTTACTGGGAAGAGGGAAAGCAGGAACTGAGGTTGGCGCTCTGTGTCCTGTCCTTCTGCAGTCTAGTATTAATGGTGAGGCTGCAGTACGACTAGGTCACTTAACCTAGTTCTGTAACTGGAAACTCAATATTTAAACACGAGGAGCGTTAAAGGAGGACAGTACTCCTAACTTTCTCATCATTGGCAAGGAAAAAATTTGGTCTTTACTTAAATATGACACATTCAGTCTGAGCCACAAAAGTGTCCAGGGGTCACATGTAACTTCTGTTAAATTGCAGTTACACCACTGAGCTGTGGAGATTTCTGGGGGGAGACCCCTTGCTTGCCACTCAAGTCCTACAGGTCCTGAAAGACAAGATAAAGACTCCAACAAGCCAAGAAGACAGCCTCACCTCAGAGACTGAAATCGACAGGCATTTTGCAGCTGCTGAACCTCTCTCAGTAAGTTAGATGACAGACACGTCTTTCAGGCTTTCCTCTGCCCTGTGACAATCCTGCTGATGGAAAGCTAGAAGTGTGGTATAATATTGCTGTGTGGGCACTTCTCCTCTGATGTACTATTTCCCTCAGTCCAGTTCTGCTGTCTGTGGAACAAATACGGCAGTTTTAGAGTATGTAGCTGATTTACTTAATAACATCTGGCAATTAGAAAGTCTTTGAACCAGGTTTCTCACAGTGCTTTGCAAATATTCCTTAGGACTCACAACATGCCTTGGTAGGTCATACACATCTGTACAGATGTGGGAAACTGAGCCACGAGTTAAGCGAGTTGCTCGCAGTCATTCAAGTTACTGGCAGAAGTGAGAATTTCATACAGCAGATCTCAGAAGGGGAGAGAGGGTGTGATGGTGTTGGGAAGAGCTCTCATTTTTTACCATTCTCTCCTTTCAGGCAACATGTGCCATCTTTGAGGTGGTGTCAGCACTGCAGTCGAGCAAAGCTGTGCAGGAGCTGCTCCCAGAGTTGTTTCCTGTTCTCCTGCAGCAGATCAGCCGAACCCTAGGACAAGAGATGCCTTTGCCCAGGATAAGCAGCCGGAGGCAATTCCGAAAAGACCTACAACATACTAAGGGCAACCCTTGCCGGTAATTAGAAGGAAGGGAGAGAAACAAAGAGAATTCCAATAGAGTTGTGTGACACTCCTTAGGAGTTCCCAGGGTTACGAGGCACCTTACCATCGCCTGCCCTTAGAGTGAGGAAATCTTGTCTGTGTCTGCTGTGGGTCAGTTCCCTGAAACGACCAGGCTCTGGCAAAACAAACAGTGCCATCCAGGCCTCCTCAGACTCTTTGTACAGGTTAGTGATAGGCACACACCAACCCCCGAGTCTTCTGACCGTTCCGTATAGTGTCCAGACCTTTATCCACTGAACACCCACAGAATTACCAGGCCTGCTGTTCCCAATGGAACAGTACACACCAGTTTATTACTTATACTTTAGACTTTATACTTATACTCTATACTGCAAAACACACAGCACTTAGGTATATTTATAGTGAAAACAAGAACAGAGATGATCAAAGAACAGAGATTCCAGTGATAGTGAGTAAGAATGCGAGCAAAAAATGGTTACATGTAAAATGAAATCATAACATGCTCCTAGAGACTAAACTTAACCAACAGGTTAACCTCCTGTCTAAAGATGTTTCTCACCCAAAGTTCTCAACCAAGCCTGATAGCGACCCCACTGTCCATCTCGCTGTCCATCGACTTCCTAAGTGAAAGATGCCAGGGTGTCTTCTTTGTTCCCCAAATATACTAGAGCAAACCTTTGATGTGTACCCCAAAATTGGGTCCCCACCCCCGTCTACTTCCTGTTACTTTTCTTTCTTTGAAGTTCTCACAGTCCTTCTGAACTGAATGTGAACCCTACATGCTTAATTTACAGGTAAACAAACAGATGGATAAACATTTCTTGCCTGAAAGAAAACCATTTTTTCACTTTTCCTGGTGACGAGTCCCTAGACACAGATCATAAGAATGTAATTTTCAATGCATATCCATGACTCTTTACACCGCATCTGTACATGTGTTTCACAATGATATTGGTGACATGGGCTTTTATTTGAGACTCATATGGCAATCTTTTAGTGAACTAGAATTAACATACCAGACCCCTCGGCACCCACTCTGTGCCCCTCGCCAGTTAACACTAAGAGATTCCTGAGTCATCAGTTGACTTCAGCTCTGGTAGCCCATTAATGTACATTTCCCACCAATCTCACAACATTATTAGTTTCTATTATTGTTGTGTTTCTTTATTCCGTGCCAACAAGGTGCTCAAATTACAGACTTCATGATTTTATCATGTCTCTGACTTTTCCTAGGAAACCAGGCTCTAAACTCTATTCACGGATGGGCAGCGGGTATAAAATAAACATAGTGAAGTACTACTTCACACAACACACGGTCAACCTGTGGAACTCATTGCCAAGGGATGTCGTGAAGGCCAAAAGTATAACTGGGTTAAAAAAAGAATTAGATAAGTTCATGGAGGACAGGTCCATCAATGGCTATTAGGCAAGATGATCAGGGATGCAACCCCATGCTCTGGGTGTCCCTAGGCCTCTGTCCGCCAGAAGCTGAGACTGGACAACAGGGATTGGATCACTTCATGATTGCCCTGTTCTGTTCATTCCTTCTGAAGAAGCTGGGATTGACCATGGTTGGAAGACAGTATACTGGACTAGATGGACCATTGGACTGACCCAGTAAGGCTGATCTTATGTAGTGGCCACAGTCAGTCAG
This sequence comes from Emys orbicularis, assembly GCF_028017835.1. Classification (NCBI taxonomy): domain Eukaryota; kingdom Metazoa; phylum Chordata; order Testudines; family Emydidae; genus Emys; species Emys orbicularis. The sequence goes on from NC_088701.1 coordinate 10,721,039, forward strand.
GTTTTCAAGCATGGGTGCCTAAGTTTTGTCCACAAAACTTGAATTTGTTCACATGGATGGGTACCTAGCTATGTGATTGCTGGCGCTGCAGATACAAGTGTATATTCTGCTCATGCTGTTGGCCCATGTGCAGGCCCATTTTAGGTACCTATATGTGAGGGGTGGTATGCTGTGCCCCAGCCTCTTCCATGAACACAGACTGCGCTTAGTACCTCCAAAGTGTTCTAGGGATGCCTGCTCCTGAGATCCTGGTGATAAGGGCTCTGATGACTGTTTGACCCCGATGGATGATCTTAAGTCACCTTTACTCTTGACCTTTGTTTTCTTTCTCCTCCCTCTTGTCTCTCAGGGGACTTCTCCATCCTCACCTTCTCTGTGGCTTGTACTTTCGTGTCTAGGTTCCTCCACCCCCTTTACATACATGTCCTCTTTACCTGGCCCTGAACGTTTTATTTCCACCCTCCTGGGCCTCCATAGATGCCTTGGTGTCCCTGTTAGAAAGGGATCCCAGTCCATGCCCAGTAGAAGGCAGTGGGGCAATCCATCCACTACCCCTACATGTTTCTGCCTAAACTTCCCCTTGATTTCCAGAGTCACCTCTGCTCTTGGACAGTATTTAGTGTCCCCATGTACATAGTCAGTTTTGATCCTACCTCTGGGAAGTATCCAGTGGGGTTTCACTAACTCCTGCCCAATTAACAAACAGGATGAAGCTGTGTCCATTAGTCCCTTTGGTGGCTCCTCCCTACCCATACCGATATGGTAGGTACTTTCTTTTTTCTTCCCTGCCTGGGAGTCTTGTCCCAGCCATAAAACTGTGCAAACCCACATTCCATTTTAGGACAGTCTCTTTTTAGATGTCCTTCACGTCTATGTCGGTAGCACACTGTAGGCCAAGCTCCCACTACAGTTCTTTGAGGCGCCTCCCTCTTCTTCTTGCTGCCCTTCCCAGCTGGAGTCACTCTGGTCCTTCTCAAATCTAGTCCCTTAAACCACTGACTCACTCTGGGAATGTCCGCCTCTGCAAATTCCTCTGTCACTTTAACTGTGGGGTCCAGATTAACTGGGTGGCACCACGTAACCCATGCTCGGGTATGCTCAGGGAGACTCTGAAGAAACTTCCAGAATCATGCAGTCCATGATCTCCCCCACAGTTTGAGTATCTGGCCTTACCAGTGAGTGGCCCAATCTTTTAATTTCTGTCCAAATGCACAGAGGCATAATCCCTCAATCCATCTTTCAACTCTCCATTTCTGGCAGTACTTTTCTGTGGACAGGCCCCACCTAATCCAGCATGGCTGCCTTAATCATGTCATAATCTCTTGCCCGCTAATCACTAAGAGCCATATATGTGCTTCCCCAGTTAAATAGGGTGTCAGTCGAAGGCCCCACATTGTTCTATCCCTATGAGGTCTCACTGCTGCTCCTTTAAGAGTAACCAAAAACACATCAGGGTTGTTCGCAGGTCCCATTTTACAGAGTCTGATCTCCTATGCCTGGTTTCCATTTCCTGTCACAGGACTGGCCAAACTTTGGAGGAGTTGTTGCCAGACCTGGGCTTGCTCCCATATAAATTCCTGAAGGCTCTTTTGCTGTTAAACCTACCAGGCAAGCAAAGGCTGTTTTTCTGCATGGTGGGATTGTTGGAAGGTCTGTAGGGTATTCTACACCAGCAGTCCTCAACCGGGCCGGTTTTAGGGGGTTCGCCAAGCAGGGCTGGCATTAGACTAGCTGGGGCTCAGGGAAGAAAGCTGAAGCTCTGAGCCCAGCCACGCTGGAGCCCTGAGGCCCAGCACCTGCACTAAAGCCCCGAGCCCCTGCACCCTGTGGAGTTAAAATCCGGAGCCAGGAGCCCCAAACTCTGATGCCTGGCAGGGCAGAGGCCTGGAACTGGGCCATGGAGTATTTGTAGCATGTTGAGGGTGGGTGGAGGCTCAGAAACAGAAAGGCTGAGAACCCCTGTTCTACACTTCTCTTTGCTGCTTCACCACCCATTTCAGTGTTCCCTCCATCACCCAGACTGCCAAACCTCTACACCGGCTTCTCCAGCAGGCTCTCCATTTGCATAGATAACAGGGAAATCCCTGATGAGCCCCCAGCTGTGACAGAGAGGGGTGTTGCACCCCCACATCTTCCACAAACACAGACCGCGTTGAGACTTTCTTGCTTGTAAACACCAACATATAGTCTATTTAATCCCCCTACCAATACATAGCACCTTTCTATTCAAGTATCAAAGGGGTAGCTGTGTTAGTCTGGATCTGTAAAAGCAGCAAGGAGTCCTGTGGCACCTTATAGACTAACAGACGTATAGGAGCATGAGCTTTCATGGGTGAATACCCACTTCTTCGGACGCATCCTATACATCTGTTAGTCTATAAGGTGCCACAGGACTCCTTGCCACCTTTATATTGTATCTCAACTTTCTAAACTCTTCTCCAAAAGTGGGGGGTAAGGTGTTTCCACTCAGAGACCTCACTTTGTCAGGCTGTCCTAGCTTTTTGTCTTTCTGTTTCTCCTAGCGTGACCAGACAGCAAGTGTGAAAAATCAGGACAGGGGGTGGGGGGAAATAGGCACCTGTATAAGATAAAGCCCCAAATATCGGGACATCTGGTCACCCAAGTTTCTTTCTCTGTCTGTTCCCCTCAAAGAGCTCCTGCCCATGTCCTTTATACAGTTTCCCTGTTAATGGAATGATTGGTTCCTTGACTCACTAGCCCCAATCTGACCTCGTAATCAGGTACACCTCTGTCCAATTAGGCCTTCTGTGAGGAACCAAATTAGTACTAATAGTGACCAGAGTGCTGATTCAAGTGCAAACCCTCAGCTCTCTGTCACATCATATCTGGAGATATGACCCCAAAATGTCCATTAGTGATCACCACACTCTATGCCCCCAGTGTTTGGGTCCTGATCATGTATCTTTTCCATATCATTGTACTCTGCTAGTGCCCATACTCCTTGCAGAAAGGGAAAAATGACTGCAAAATTTTGTCCCTAGCAAAACTAGTCATATGAGATGTATGAGACTGAAACTTACCTCCCGGCATCAAGTCCTTCCAGGGACACTGGTGTCCAGGATATTGCCAATGGATGAACTGTCGATGAACAGCAGACCTGACAAGTAACCGGGGCTTCCTCGCTCTGTTCAGGCTGCACCTTCCTACTGATTGCTGCAGTTCTGTACCTCTCTTTCCCCAGGCTTTCTATCCAAGCATTGGAGACTGTGCTTTTCAAAGCTGGGAATGAGAGACTGGTGAGAGCGCTCAGGAAGCAGAGAACATGGAGTCTGCTTGAAAACCCCAAGACTCACCATGAGGGAGTGTGTCTGCTGGTGAGGTAAGAGATCTAGGAGGCATCATTTTATCCTTGGGAATCAGTAGCAAATAGAGTGGCTGAGAGGGAACCTCCAGTTTATAGCTTTGTGGGGGGTGCCCTGAGTGGAAACACACAGCTCCCATTCATAGATATCAGTGCTGTATGCTCAGAGCAGCTGAGTTTTTGAAGTGTGCAATCTACCCCATAAGCGGTTTATTTTGTCTTCCAGTGTTCTGCTAAGAGCTGAACTAATAACACCTGAGATCTTACAGAGCCTCCTCCCCTGGGTGAATTCCCCAACAGAAAACCTCCGAGTCACCAGCACAGCTTTCCTTGCCCAGGTAAGACACAGGGCTCTGAAGAGCAGTTTCACCATTAGACTGTTGTCTCATGTTTGCCTTTCTTTCGGGAGTTGTACAGTTCAGTTCATAGGAGTAATTGTCATTTTAGATAGTAGAATGGGTCCTCCTTTATATGGAAACCTCACAAGGAATTTCATTACACCTTTGAGTCATTCTCTCTCTGATATTTTTAGTGCTGTCATTGCCTATGCTAGCTACACAACCACTGGTGCTGGCTGAGAAAGATACAGACAGAGTTTGAATTCCTGGACCTCTTCTGCCAAGTCCTAGTGCTGATACTAACCAACAGCTCCTGATTTTGGTTTAGCTCAGCAGATCTTCTGAATGAACCTAGTGTCCTAATACTATAAAACAAGCAACATACAAATACATTCACATCTATCTTAGGTTCTCATTACTGTAGTATCTGAGTACCTCAAAACTCTTTAATGTATGTATCCCCACGACACTCCTGCGAGGTAGGGAAGCACAATGATTCCTATTTTACAGGCAGGGAGTTGATGCACAGAAGGGCTAAGTGACTTGCCCAGGGTCTTTGAGGGAGCAGGAAATTGAACCTGGGTCTCCTAAGTCCTGGGCTAGTGTGATAACAGCTGGACCATCCACCCTTTCCACAGCCTTCCTCTAACATCGGCATCATATTTCCCACTTATGCTAAGCAACTATCTTAGGGGCTCATCTGGTTCTAAGAAAAACAATCGATCTGTGCCTGTGATGGACTGTACCTGGGCTTTGAGGCTCCTTACAAGAGGCCCCGTGGTCCTACTACACCCTGCCCCAGGAAAACAGCCACAAATCGGGGTCTGACTAGAGAGGACTCATGAAAGCAGCCAATCAGAGCCCATCAGGCTCAGCTAAAAGGAGCTGCAGGGCCTTAGCAGGTCAGTTCCTGGCAGGACCTGGAGGGGCAAGAAAGGGTGCTGCTCTCTGGCCACAGAAATTCAGGGGATAGCCAGAGTTTGATTCTGGCAGCATTTGCTTAAGCTGGATTTGCAGGAAGAGGGTCCCTAAGAACTTTAACCCGGAGGTGAGGGTGAAGCTAAAAGTGGCCGGTAGGAAGAAGCAAAAATGAACTGAAATCAAGCAGTGCCTAGCTACTGTTTCCAGGGTCCATGGTTTGGAACCCAGAGTTATGGGCAGGCCCTGGTTCCCCTACCATCTACAGTGGCATAAGCCCCACGGAGGGGACAATGCTTATGGAGAGCTTGAACAAAGGGCAGAATTTCAAGAACCCAGAGTTGGGGCTGGAGACCCTAGTGAGGGCAATGGGATTGTTCTTGACTACCCCAGAAGGGGTTCATTTGGACTTTGGGACGCAGCCAGAGGCCTGAGCCACAGAAGACTCACTGAGGTTGGCTGGCAGGGTGCGCCAGGGGTGAGAAAAGGACTGTGGTACCAGACCCAACCACTAAGAGGCTCTCAAGAGATGAGTGGATCCCTATTATAGTGCCCAAAAGGAAAGCTCCATGTTTTAAGACATTTCTCATTTGTGTGGAATAATAAAGTTACAGTGTCTTATGTGCCAAGTATCAGAGGGGTAGCCATATTAGTCTGTAGCCACAAGACTGTGGCTGTAGGAGGACTCCTTGTTGTTTTTAGTGTATTCCATGTCTGCTCAAATTATATTCCCAACCTTACTGATCATATTGGGGCTAATGGACATGTTGATTTTATTTCAGCTAATGAGTGATCCCATGCTCAGGGAGAAGAAGTTCCTTAAGTCTGTCTTGAGGATCTTGGAAGAAAGGTCACACGATAGGAACAGCATTGTCCGCCAGATGGCTGTGAGAGGCCTGGGAAATTTAGTCTATGGGGCACCTGAGAAGGTAAGAGAGATTACTGAATAGAATGCAGCATAACTAGAGAAACCAAGAGAGAGAGTTGTTCAGAGTTTACAGAGGCTGCACAAAATGCACTAGGCCAAATTCTGCTCTCTCATATACCCTAGTAACCTCTTTGCAGTAAATCTAGAGCAAGCTGGATCCTTTGGTAAGCTGGGCATAAGTCAACCATGGGCACTTTAATATGACCATATGTAAATGTATACATCTGGGAACAAAAAATGCAGGCCATACTTACAGGATGAGAGACTCTATCCCAGGAAGCAATGATGCTGAAAAAAACTTGAGTCATGGCAGATAATCAGTTGAACATAAGCTCCCAATACAAAGTTGTGGCCAAAAGGGCTGAAATGATCCTTGGAGGTATAAACAGAGGAATCTTGAAGAAGAGTAAAGAAGTTATTTTCCCTCTGAATAGGGCACTCATGTGAGCACTGCTGGAATACTGTGTCCAGATCAGGTATCCACAATCCAAGAAGGATGCTGATAAATTAGAGAGGATTCAGAGAAGAGTCTCAAGAATTATCAAAGGATTGGAAAATATACCTTTAGTGATAGACTCAAGGAGCTCAATCTATTTAGCTTTACAAAGAGGAGTGACTTGAGGACAGTCTATAACTACTCACATGGGGAATAAATTTTGATAATGGGTTCTTCACATTAGCAAACAAAGGTATAACAAGATTCGATGGGGGGAAAATGAAGCTAGGCTAATTCAGACTGGAAATAAGGCATACATTTTTTAATGGTAATTTTAATTAACCATTGGAACAATTTACCAAAGGTGGTGGTGGATCCTCTGTCACTAGCAATTTTAAAATCAAGATTGGATGTTTTTCTAAAAGATACACTCTAGTTCAAACAGAGACTATTTCGGGGAAGTTCTATGTTATGCAGGAGGTCAGACCGGATAATCACAATGGTCCCTTTTGGCCTTGGAATCTAAGTAACTAGGAATCTAATAATAGGATTACACAGGTGTATTATGGCACCAAGTTGGGCTCATTGTAGCTAGCACCTGGTCTGAAATATAGCTATAGGACTCTGGGGGGGAGACGGGGTTGATGAAATTCCCACAGCTTCATAACTGCTAAAGAAAACTTATTAGAAGTGTGATCAGTGATAAGTGTTTTTTAATGTCATATGTTTGTACAGGTGAAAAAGTACAAGAAGTTTCTTCTGGACATACTGATCGGGGCCTTACGTGACATTTTCAGTTCGGAAGTCATTGGCGAGAGCATGAAAGCACTGGCCAAAGTCCTGAAGGAGCTGAAAGAGAAGGACATAGGTTCTTCCTTCAAAGACCTCACCCAACAGATCCGGACTTACTTTGACGATGTATGTGAACAGATCTCTCCAACCCCAGTTCAACCGATCTTGATTAGACTCCATTTACAATGCGTGATGTGGACTCCCTGGGCATTGCTCATGTCGGAGTGAAGAGATTTTAGGCCCCAGGGAAGAGAGGTGTTTTACGGAGGAGGAGAACATTAGGAGGATGGGGATGACATCCCTGCTCCCACAGTCTCACCCTTCTATTCTTCTTTATTGCCACTGAGAACCTCAAAGAAAGTCTGAATACTAGATTAGGTAGCTAGATAACCATGAAATGGGGGTTACAGAGTACAATAGAGAGTGTTGGGCCTGTTCTATACCATTTTTATGTGAGAGGGTTGGAATGATCATTCTGTTTTGCACAGAATTTAGAGATTTCAAATTTGGGTTTTGTTCCTATTTGTGGGAACCCCTCTCCCCAAAGTTCAAAACTCTTTGTGAAACAGAATTACTATTCTCAACCTAGCTCTATTGGAAGCGTTGGCCCAGGGCAGTCTGCTCTCAGACTATCCCGGTGCTGGGAACCCAGGAAACTCTGGGAGCTAGAGGTGCCAGGGAGTTGCAAATTTGAGAGCCAGGACTCCCAGGGTCCCAGAAGCTGGGGGCCTGGAAGCCCACGATCCCAATCAGCCTGCTAGATTGGCTGCTACAGAGCTGGATGGGTGCACTGGAAAGACACCAGGCAAGTTTTTAAGGACCCCTACCTGGCTTCTGGAGGAATTTCATCAAAACTGAACTCTCTCTAAAATATTTTGACGAGTCAGCAAATTCGAACAAAAAATTGGTTAATTACCGTTTTTCTGACTAGCTGTAGTTGGAATCACTCTACTTTAGCGTAGAAGAGATGGCTGTGCAAAGTGCATGATGTGATTGTCTCTTAGTTACTAACTTGCGGCGCTTTCTTGGCTGTAGGAGGATGATGCTCTTCGCTCAATGGCCTTTGTCCTATTTGGCATCCTGGCCCGGCTGACAAAGAAAAAATGGAAAACCTATTTCGCCGACCAGGTTAAAAAGAGCTGGGTCACACTTCTGCTGCACCTGCAAGACCCAAACCCTGAGATTTCAATGGTAAGACCGACAGTGACTTATTTACTAAGCAAAAGGAATCTTCCTCCCAATGCCAGGGGAGCTCTGCTATTCCTGCCTGCTGTGGAGGCCCAAATTCTCCCCTCAGTTCATTGCCCTCCTGCTGAGTCAGTTCCAGCCAGGTTGGTCCATGGCTGCCTCACCAGAATCCAGGAGAGGTCATGGGTCTGACCCCGACAGGTCTCTGTTCCTGTCTGTCTCTGCACCCCAGGCCCCTGCCTCCCCAGAACAGAGAGACCACAGCTATGCCTGGTGCAGCAGCTTTCATTGGTATATCTGTTCCTAAAAGACATTGATGCTACCTCCAGGTTTCAGTTGAAGCTCTCCCGTCTATTAGTCATTCCTGCATGTTTTCTGCCAATTATATCCAGATGAATCCCTTTTTTTGATCCTGGAATAGATGAGCAGTCACGCAGATGAGTTCCCTTTGAATGAACATAGCACTCGGTAGGGAACAATCCAATGGTGTGACACTCTTTTTCAGGAATGCAGAGCTACGTTTCACCTTTGTTTCCCATTTTTGGGACTGAAGAGACTCCAAAGTGCAATTAATGAGCACCTTGGTGGCACAGCCGAGCTGAAGCCTGAAGAGCTCCAGGTGGACATTTGCAGACACCTTGTGAGTGAGCTGTTGAACTGTCTGAGATTATTGACTGGAGTGGTGGTGTAGAGGTGTGTGTGTGGGGGGGGGGGGGGGGATGTGTGATGGATAATGTAAATAACTGTAAGAGTGGGATATCTGAGTGAGGGTGATGGGAAATGTAAATCTGCCACAGATTCCCATTGTTCCCACTTCTACCCAGCCACCTGTTCTCTATCTTATTTACCTGTGGTTCGTAAAAGCGTGTGCTGGCAGTCAAGGGGCACTTCTAGCCAGAGAGAGCTCATGTGTCCTTGATTTCCTCTAGGCCAAAGAGAATGCAGAGCTGCTGGAGAACTTATACAAAAACACCACCATGTACTTCCACAGCAGCTGGGAAGAGATCCGGGCAGTTGCAGCCAACTTAGCTGGTGAGAGATGATGCCCAGTGTCCCTTTTGGTATTTCCATTGAGAGAGACAGAAACAATCCCACTGTGCAGCGCTGAGCTGCCATTAATCTCTCTGTGCCTCAGCTTCCCATCCATAGATGGAGATGTTAATATCCCTACCTCTCCAGTGTGGTGGATTAGTTGCTATCAAGTGCTTCGGGATCGTTGCAGGGAAAGCACGGTGCAGTCATTTAGTAGTAGAGGCTGGGACATTGTCACGTAGGGCATGGTTACACTTTGAGCTGGGTGTATAATTCCCAGCTTGATGAGACGTACCCGCACTAGTCCTGCGTGCTAAAAATAGAGTAGTTGCGATGGCAGGAGCAGCAGGAGGTTTAACCACCCCAAGTATGATCCCATCCAAACCCCAATGTCTATTCTCAAGGTGGCTAGCTCCTCCCACTGCTCGTGCTGCCTTAGCTTCATTCTAATGTTAGCATGCTATCGCTGTCAGAGCCAGTGTGGGCATGTCCCATTGAACTGGGAGTGATACCCCTAGATCAAAGTGCAGACCTACCCACAGTGGTGTTCAGTGCTCCTCACTGCTACTTCATCATTGGGAGGCATGCAGCCCACCTCCCCATAGCGCCTGCTGTTTCAGGTTCCTGGCCACACCACCTTGTCAAGGAAGCATTAGGTTCCTCCTCTTTGGCCCTGTGCCCTCTTCACCCTAGCACACCCATGTGAGACAGGCAGGCATTGTGGCCTACGTCTCACCTATCAGTCACCTTGTGAGATCCCTGCTTAGAACTCACTTATTCCTGGCCCCAGTCCTTTGCTCAGACCACTAGACCAAGACACTATCTTAGTATGTCTCCAATAACTGACAGCAGTGGCAAGAGGAACACAGACTGTTTCAAGCAAATGGGTTTTATGGAAACATTCTTTTTAAAAAATGTCTCTCTCATTCTCTTCAGTGTGGACTCTAAACTGCTCTAGCATCCTCTTGCCCACAGCTCACCCTTAGGTCCACAGTAGGAGACACCAAAGACGTGTCTAGGAGCTGCTAATATCACTTTGCACTCAACAAGGGAAGGTTTTATTATTATTGTTATTTATTTTACATTGTGTATTTAGGCATCATCCTGGAACACACAGACAGGCAGCGTATGAAATGGCTGGACCTGGAACATCTGCTGATGTGTAAGTAATAAATACAGCTGAAGTCCTGCTCATTAGTGAGTTCTAAAGGAATTTAGCTGGCAAGCAGCAGTAACCGATACCACTGGTGCAAAGTGCATCAGCCACACAGCAAAGGACAAATTCACTCTTGCCCAGTAGAAAGTCCGCTTTAATTTTCCCTGAAGGAGGAAGCTGCAGAAGGTGTGATATAAGTCAGTACATCTCCTGGTTGTCCTGGCAATGCCCCCTCCACAGCCAGTGCTATCCACTCTTTGGGCTTTATTGGCTCTCTGTGGACTCCCCAGGTGAGAAGAAGTTGTAGCCACTTTCTGCTACCTCAAATTTCCCACCAGCAATTTTTCTTCCAGTAGGTGCCCTGTATCATGCATAAACCTGCTTGGACCTGGCCTCTGTTAAATTCCAGGTTTATTTGAGCTCAGGCAGTGTCTCCTGAATAGAGATGGAAAATAAACTTAAAAGAGGAAGCTATTGAAACAATGGACCTTCTTCCATTTACAGCAGAGAGGATGACTTTCTGGTAGAGTCAGGGTCTCCCCCCAGTTGGGAGCATGGAAGGGACCCAGTGGAGGAACCTAAAACTTTGTTTGTATTGGAGAGCTGCTGTAGCGTGGTATTCAGAGGTAATAAGTCTCCAGCTATTTCAGGCACAGGTGACTATATGAAAAGTGAGGCATATTGATCTCTCATGTATTTTCCATCCCAATAGAAGGACTGAGCCCAGTCTCACATTTTTCCATGTGATCATTCTGCTCAGGTAGTTCAAGATTCTGTGATCACACTGAGCTGTGATTTGACAGTCTGTTCACTAACGTGTTGTCCTCTGTAATTTCAGCTCTCCAGGTCCTACAGAAAGACCCAAGTCCCACTGTCCAGCTGGTGGCAACTGAGATCATAAGTGACATCTGTTCTGGCCGAGTGATTGGGGAATGAAGCGGAACGGAGACAACAGAAGAAGGCGCTCCAGTAGTATAAGGGCCCTACCATCAATCAAACGTTAAACCCACCCCTTGCCCACCGGTCACCAGAAGTCCCACACCCATGGGGTATTACTCCCGGGGTCAAGGCGGACACATAACCAGAAGCAAGGTGTGTCATGTGGCCCCTCTAAGAACTCCTCCCATTGCCCTCTACCAATCAGGAGGGGTTTCAGCCACTGGGGACCACCCCGAGAGGAGATTTGACCAATTGGGGGGATTTCCAGGGTGGGGTGACCTGTCTGGAAATGGTTCATGTGACCCCTCTAAGAACTCCTCCCACCGTCCTCTACCAATCAGGATTGGTTTCACCCTGATAGGAAAGCCCCGAGAGAAGATTTGACCAATCAAGGGGAGTTCCGGGGCGGGGTGACCTGTCTGGAAGTGGTTTCTGTGACCCCTCTAAGAACTCTTGCCACCGCCCTCTACCAATCAGGAGGGGTTTCAGCCACTGGGGACCACCCCGAGAGATCTGACCAATTGGGGGGGAATTCTGGGGTGGGGTGACCCATCCGGAAGTGGTTCGTGTGACCCCTCTAAGAACTCCTCCCACCACCCTTTACCAATTGTGATGGGTTTTGGCTGCAGAGAACCACCCCAAGAGGAGATTTGGCCAAAATAGGGCAGGTTCTTGGATGGGGTGAACCGCCCAGAAGAGGGTCATGCGACCCCTCTAAGGACTCCTCCCAATGCCCTCTGCCAATCAGAATGCAGAACCATCACCCCAGAAGTCCCAGTACCGGGCAGAGGAAGCCATCTCTTATCAAGAAGACATGTTTTAGAAATTGTGGAAAGGCTGAGAGGAAACATGAACTCCTCTACCACCCCCGTGAGAACTTCAGACTTTGTTTTAGCCCCGAGGACCTTTGGACTTGTATGGAGAAAGTGCTACAGCAGTGACAGTTCCAAGGAGGGCCCTTTGACTCCACCGTTGATAGATACCTTGGAACCCAACCCCGAAACCCAAACCAATGAGTGTGACGGCCTCTCATTGTCCACCCCCCTAAAGTTGGAAGAGGATCATGGTTTGGGGGAGTCACCAGCGGACAAGGTGAACGGGAAAGACGTCGCTCAGGTAAATGAATGATTAAGTTAAGAAGCGACGGTTGATCATGGGGGTGTAATGGGGTTAGGAATCGACCTAACATTGCATAAATCTAAAAACAAGCAGTGGGGTGCTTACACTGTTTTTTGTCTGAAAATCTCTCAACAGCTCGACGATGCCTTTCTAGAGGCCTTTGAGAACTTACACATCGGTAGCCCTGTGGGAGTAAATATATCATGCATCAGCTGTTTTTGCTCCTGTCTGAGACACAGATCTCAAGAGGAAAATCCAGAAAAGGACAAAATAGAAGAATGAACCAGATCAGACTCCCTCATTGTAGGGGTCATAGCATCCATTTTTACAGGCGGCTGTAAAAGGTTGTGTTAAACCAGGCAATGAATAAAACTTATTTAAATGTGTCCATATGAATGTGTCCCCCTCCATACTTGTGTTAGTAAAAGATGGTACCGGGAACAGTCATGTCTTCACCTATGGCTCTGTTAAAGAAAATATATTACACCCCCAGGGAAGTTGGGAGCTTGGCGCGGTGAATCCTCTTTTTCAAGTGGCCAAAAAGCATAGTAAAACTTTAACTAGAAGACAGGTAACAGCTTGGCTTTCAGACCAGGATGCTTACACTTTACACAAACTGGCTCGAATACAGCTTCACAGGAAGGATCGGGGCTGATGTACATTAAAAGGAGGAAGAGAAAGAGAAATGTATCATACCTGCAACGCACTGGTCCCCCAATACCCTTTAAAAGAAGGGCTTTGATGCGCAGGGCCAGCCATAAGCGAAAGTCCAAGAGGAAGCCTGGGCGAAAGAGAAGACGCTCTCCGCCTGGTAAAAGAGCGATATTTTAATCAACATGGCTTTTGTTCACTGCGGGTCTGAAGAGTGCACCAAATCCGAACTAGACTTGTTTCAAATAGCCCCTACCCAGACCAGCATTGAGAAAAGCATCTACATCGAGGTGCCGCCTCTATCGGTTGTTACGGAGTCTGCCCCCATTGATGTTTTTATAGCACGGAATGGCATCGATTATATGGATTTAAACAACACGCTGCTGTATCTATGTTGCAAGATTGTAAAAGGAGACGGAACTGAACTCGCCATGGACGCCAAAGTGGGCCTGGTGAATTACCCCGTGGCCTCTGTTTTCAGTCAGTTGGATGTCATGCTGGGAGACCGCCTTGTAAGCCAAAGCAACAACTGTTACCCTTACAGGGCCTTTATAGAATCGGTGCTCAATTACAGCGACGACACCCTTGACACGCAATTTTCCGCTGGCCTGTTTTACAAAGACGCTACCGGACAAAACGAAGAAACAGAGTTGGATGGCGGGAATCTAGGGTTTGTGAGGCTTGCAAAGCTGACAGCCCAGAGCAGGACGGTAGAGCTGCTGGGTCATCTACGCAGTGACCTGTTTTTTCAAGAAAAACTCTTCTTGAACGGAGTGGATGTGAAAATTAAACTGATGCACAATAAAAACGCCTTCTGTTTAATGGGCAGTGCAGGCGAAGGCTTTAAATTGCGTATTGTATCGGCATCCCTTTTTGTGAAAAAAGTACGGGTGGCCCCGAGCGTTCGTCTGGGGCATGCAGAGGCCCTGCTTACCCCTAATGCTAAATATCCCGTGGACCGTGTGGGAATGAAAGTGTTTAGCAACCCTGCGAGCAGCGGGGTCAGTAACCAGGAGAACCTGTTTTGGGGACAGTAACCCAAAATGCTTGTCCTAGGGTTTGTGGATAATGATGCCTTTAGCGGAAGTTACAATACAAATCCCTTTCATTTTAAACATTATGATATTAATTTTGTGGCCTTGTATGTAGATGGTGAACAGATACCAACCAAGCCTCTGCAACCAGACTTCGAGGCAGGACGCTGCATGAGAGAATACATGAATCTGGTACAGACAGCTGGTAAACACATGAAAGGTCGTTCACTGTTAATCGACCGTGAGGAGTTTGCACAGGGTTACACCTTATTTGCCTTTGACCCGTCTCCCGACCAGGAATGCGCCGATCAGTATTCCCTGATTAAAACCGGGAACCTGAGAGCAGAAATACGTTTTGGAAAGGCTTTAACCGTCGCCGTCAATATGATCGTGTATGGGGTTTTTGACAACGTCATAGAGATAAATCAGAGGAGAAACGTTCTGTTTGACTATATGTGAACATGGACACCGTGCAGCTCTCATGTGTCTTATCAACGGCCCCTTACACGAAAAATAATTTCTTAGATGTGTTCCTTTGCGATTGGCTCCCTGGCGGCAAGCTGTCTCAGAGACCCTTAGGTTTGGTGGTCAACACGCATCCACACAACCAACCTGGTGAACACTGGCTCACCTTATATCTGGCGGAGCGGAACCGTGGAGAGTTTTTTGACTCATACGGGCACCCCCCAAACAGCGTGTTGTTTCCTAAAAGCATTCTGAAATTTTTAAACAAAAATGCCACAGACGTGTTTCACAATAGACAATTACAAGACCCCTGCTCTGTCGCCTGCGGCTATCACTGCGTGTTTTTCTTACATCATCGTAGCAAGGGTTTATCTTTTGACCAGATTTTAAAATTGTATTCTAATGACTTTAGTGCAAAACGACCGGATGGTGATGAATTTTGTAAAAACTAAATTTAAATTCTTGGGCATGCCTAGCCTTGCTCAAAACATGTTTCAACAAGCCCAGACATGCGTATCTTGCAATGATTTTAATAGCCATGTTATCCAATATTCTCAGGCATAACAATGTTTGTTTGGCATTATCCAACACATTTTTTATAAAGTAACTTCTCCCACAGTTGCTAGGCCCCACGAGAATTGCAGAAAAGAGGTGTTTCCACCTCATATCTATTTTAAAAGCCGTAGGGCAAGGTTTTAAACCCTTCTCCTAGGACCCTCTTGTTGTAAACGACTTTCTGTGTTTTCTTAAGGGTTTTTGTCTCTATTTGCCACTGATTTTTTGTTCTTTACGATAGAGGGCTGCTGCACCTCTATCTTTTTTGAGATGTTTTCTTGCAGGCTCGTGCAATAGTCCAGGACTAGATCTTTCAGACTGTCAAAGTTGGTCTTTTCACAGTTTGCTACGTTCAGGGTAATACCTTTGACTTTCATGCAGGCCTTTCTTCCCGACAGCTTATACCCGTATGTTTTCGGGCCTGCCAACACAAACTGGGTGTTGATCTGGCAGGACCTTGCTTGTGAGGTCCCCTAAATAATCCCGCAGAGGGGGATTCCAGTCACCCTCCCTTTTCACAGATCTCACCGAGTCAGTGTCGTGGTACAGGCACCGCTCCTGCAAACCGTCTAGCAGGCTGCATAGTTCTAAGCGGGCGTAAGCAGTGGTGAAACAGGCTATGAAAACATTGGTATTTCCAGAGACAGAGTACCGGTCTTTTGTGTGTTTCCAAGACAGGCACGCTGTTTCATTGTCGATAAACTCGCAGGATGAAACCTCGTAGTTGGGGGGAAACAGGTACTGAAAGAGTTGGTCAGGGTCTCTCACGATGCTGATGTTGGGTAGGTTTGTTCTTTGGTCGAATTTACCCCACAGAGAATTTTAAAACAGTTTAGCGATTTGGCGTTTAGCGGTGTTAAACCTGATCTCATGTTGGCATAAATGCACGCCTTCTTTCTGGTAGAAATCGTTAATGTACTTATTTAGTTTTTCTTTGTCTGTGCACCAGCTGGGATACCCTGAAGCCTCTTGTTTCTGGTGGAGGTGTAATTTTATGTACTCTGAAAAGAGTTCATCAGATTTTTCATTAAAATGCCAGTTTTCATATATTTTAGCCACCGCCGTACCCCTTCGCTATGGCCGCGTTCAATTCCACCGTGCACCAAGTCCCCAGGATGGCCCTCTCCTTGTCAGTATGGGTGCACATCTCCCGCTGCTTGGTTTCCACACAGGTTCGGCATAGCGGGAACGTAAGCTTGCCACCTACTCTGACAGGTAACAATGGGAAAAAGAAGCCTCGTGGGGGGTACACTTTAACTTTTGCAATTCCAAAATAATTTGCAAGGGGTCCCAATTCGTCATAAACTATATTGGGGTGTCCAATAGGGTATTCTTTGGTTTTGCTTACGAAAGGGTACAGGCTGGTAAAATCATAATAGTGGATTTCTTCCCTGGGGTTAGGTTTGTAATATAGGCAGATAGCGTTTGTCCTCCCCCCAAAAAGCGCATCCCTAGGCACGAGAGGCTGGGGCAACTGGGCTCGGTTTAAGAAACCTGCAAGCTTCCTGTCTGTTTCTTTCATCATCTGCCACTCGTGCTCCTAAAGAGTCCTCACTACAAAACCAAGTCATTTCAGACAGTCGATCTTGAGCTGCGTCTTGTAATAAAGAAACTCAAAAGTTGTCCCCGTCATAGGGTTTTGTGCTTTTTCACAATGACAGTGACACAACCATGGAAAAAAACAACTGTTAAACTCAAAGGCTGTGTGTACCCCGTCAACATTGGCATAACCGTCTAAATAGTAGGGGCCTACCTGTAGTTCCCCACCCTGTAAAGCATGCCGTATTTGTATATTTTCTTTGTGAGAGGTATACAACAGCCACTGAATAGCTGGGGTCGAATATCTCTTTTTCTGCCTGTGATAGTTATCTGGAGGGAGAAGACCTACCATGTTAGGCTTCAAAAACATAAACCTGTACATAGCCATGCAGACACATGCCAGTGTTATGTACCGGAATGGATCTATACACAGTTTTATCTCCGTGAATGTACCAGGTTCTGTCTCTACTATATCTCCCTTCTCCGTCATTTTCATAATCTCTTTTCTGTATAGGATACAAGCCTGTCTCAAAATTTTGACATCCTGCTGACAGTTGTACGCGAGCTCTTGCTGCAAGTCAAACGTCTCATACCTGTGGTCCCAATATCAGTTGAGAAACTCTGCTTTTTCCCTGGGCATCATGCTTTCTACACCATAGTGCTCCACACCGGGCATAGGCCCCACTTAATTTTGATTTTCTCAAGTGTTTAAAAAAATGTGGAAAATACCCTTTGCACCCTTCTAACCCTATCGCCTGCGGGAGCTTGCTAAGCTTCATGGGGAAGAAGTTTAAAGAGAGTCTATAAAACGAATGCCCAGGGCCTTAATTTCCACACACATTAGTTTACTACCCTGAGTGATCAGTTCTAGGCACATGTTTTCCTTCAGTAACTGTCTAACGATGAAGTACGCATCGTAACCTTTGGAATTGTGCGCTAGGAATGTGTAGTCCTGGAACTCTTTGCCAATAAAGGTCTTAACAGCCATAGAAAGACACTCATTGTCCTTAAATTCCCAGGACTTTTCCGGCTTTAGGGACATAGTGAAAATGTAATTGGGAGTGTGCAACCCAGTCTCCTCCGTCTATTCAAAATCATAAAAAATATACTTTTCTAAGGATTCAGGCTTTCTAAGGCTGTCCATAAAACAGAGGTGACTTCTACATCACCAGCGATCAAAGCCTGACACTGCTTACAGCGCCTCTCTTTACACCTGTGCCGCTTGTCCACATAAGACTGACACTTATCACACAAAGTGTTAGACAGGCATTTGACTAGTTTTTTTTTTGATGCACAGTCGATGTGTCTGTCTAAACACTCTTTGGACTGACAATATAGTCTACAGCTAGGACACCTCAGCTGCATGCCCACGCTGTCTGAGCATGTTACGCTCAGGCAGAGGCGGCAACGATACCTGCAAGAGTGGTCGTGACTGTACACCGTGTGGCAAAACTCACAATAATTTTTCGCGCCGAACAACTTTTTCACATCCAGAACCCCATAGTAATTCTCTTTATGCAACAGGATGAAATAAGTCTTGGGGTACACTGGGCCCCCGTTTTAAAAAAGATCCATCCACCTTTCGCCGCATACTGCACCACCTGTATGTTGACTCCTAAATGCTGCTCAAACATTGCTACGTCACTGAGCATAATCTTTTTTTGATCTGACCACCCCAGTTTCTCATGCAACTTTTTTGCCCCCCACTAACAATTCCACATCCCTAGGTTTACGGTCGGACATGACGGCCAAGAGCCCACCCGCAAAACACAGATTGGTACCCGTGTAAGTCAGGTCTACTGAACATTGTCTCTTTTTATGGATGATTTGACTACTGAGGATTCTCTACGAATGCCCCCACCCCTGGTTTTTACAATGGTCACAACGAGGCGCAATGTCCCATCAACATGCAACTCTCTATTGCTCTGTAGCAGCTTTGAGGTCTGATTTAAGAAATCCTCAGCAGAAAGCTCATCTCTAGTTCTTCAGACCAAAAACAAAGGGTTAGTTAAATTACGGCTCTCTAAACGTAGCTGAACATAATCATCAGGGCCTACCCTACCATTAACGTCATCGAGCACTAACTGTATTCCCCTGTGTATGGCTTCAACAACCTGCTGAGCTGAATTTATTCGCTCAAGATTGACAAAACGAAATTCTGCACAATACACCAACTCTCCCCCCTCCCAAATCTAGGTAATTCATGTTGCCAACATCTCTCTCTCTCCATATACACCTCTGCATTTTCAGGGTTACTTGGGGGTTCTTCTACGGGACCATCAGTGGCATCTTTCTACATCAGATGCTATTTGAGAGTCAGACTCCGAGGTGCCTCCGTGAGGGTCATCGGGCGTAGATGGGGACCCATCTAGAGAGCCCTCTGGGGAATTTTCTAAACCAGACTCTGCGTGAGAGTCTGATTCCACCTTCCCATTTTCTGACAAGCCAGTTTGAGAGCCTCCAGTAGGGGGCATCTCTTTTTGTTTTTTCCCCCTCATTACCTCTTTAGCCCTTTTTAAAATTTTTACAGCGATCCTGGCCTGGAACTTTTTGGCACCCATGTGTTTGTCCACCCAGCGCTGTCCCCCCTTTTGTTTACACCCGAGCTGATGTGTAGCCTTGAGGGTGCCCCTTTTACCCAGGCCCCTTTCCATGACTAGTCACGCCTGCTCAGAGCCACCCTTTTGGAAAAATTGAAGTATTTTTCAAAAAGTCACCTGCCAAAGCTTTTGCATTTTTGATGTGGTTTCCAGCCCTCCTTCCTTTTAGGCCCCCTGAAGATACAGCGGTCACCAGTATTCTGAACGAAGCGTCATATTTTTCCCAAATGTTTTTAGAATACCGTTCTTATAGAACCCCCGAGGATACTGCGTCCATCAGTTTTCTGATGGAACCGTCATACTTTTCCCAAATACTAGACTATGGGGGAGCTGTGAGGAGCTTATGGTGTTGGGGGAATGGTTTGTCAGTCCTTGGTTTTTTATTCACAACCCCTAGAGCGCATGCTCCGGGTTTGTGAATGTGTGTGTATTTTTGTGCACGTTCACAACCCCTAGAGCGCGTGCTGCAGGTTTGTGAATGTGGGCGTTTTCGCTCAGTTTTCTCAGGGCTTGGTGTAGTGGTGGTCACTGAGGAACTGGAGTTGTGTTTGCATGGTTGGTTTTTACCGGAGTCTTTTGTTTTGTCCTTGGGTTTGACGCATATGAGGTTTGGACTGCCCTGATGCTTCATCTGCATTCTTGTGTTGTTTTGCCTTGTTAAAGGTCTCAAAGCAGATTTCTGGTTCTTTGGCAGTTCTGGTGGAGGTGTCCCTGTAGCTCTGACTATAACATTGTCAGGAGAGCTGCACGTGCCTGATTAGGGGGGAAGGAACATATTACAAAACTTAACTTTACCATCTTTCTCACCCACACCTTTGCATTTACTTAAAATACAAAACCTCATACATTAACCAAACTAATAAACACAATATATTTACTGGGCTTCATCCATCCATCGGTCACTGATACTGGTGACATTTTCTTTTCAGCTGTCTCTTTTCTTTTTCTTTTAAGCTTGTTTACCCTCTGGTCTAAGGGTCTCTCATGTTTTGACTGTACTGTGGAGCAGACAATATTATTATTATAAATCACATGAAGCTGTCTTGTAAACTTAAGAATAAAATATTTATTTGGGTGTTTTTCTATTTAAAAAGTCATAGCTTTAAAACAAAATCCATTTCAGGCTGTACAACAAACAGGAGTTTTGAGTTTATTTCTACCACTTTAAAACAAAAAACAACAAACCCACATTTTTTTTTAAATACACCTCATTTTGCAAAATAAAAACCAAACTGCTTTTAAAATCAACTTTTAAAATCCAGTTTAAAACCATTTTGCACAGAAAAAAAAAAACACCCTCTTAGTTTGAAACACACCATTACCATCAGTTTGCAGCCATATACTTAAAAAAACCCACCTATGTTTTACACACACACACAGTTTAAAACACAGTTTGCAACAAAATACTGTTCAATAAATCCACATGCATTTAAAAGCCAATTGCAGAAAGTTACCTTCTACTTCAGGATAAAGTGTTGCAGGCACATACTTGTTCTGTTTTCCCCCATGTGTGTTTGGGCCTTTGGATTAAAGAACAAGCAAAAATGAATGTTAGTATTACCCCCAATACAACCTGTGTAATACCTGAAGTTATTAAGCAAAACTACAGTTAAAATGGTTTTTACCTTGGCCTGGTGATGAAATGCAATTGAAAGTTACTGGTTCCATGCTAAACAGATCACACTGCAATAAACATAGGCATCATTATTTACTAAGACAACATGGCCAACGAGTGATATTATATCATATATATTTTCAGAGTTAAAAACAGGGAGCATCCCTCCTCTTGCAGTCCAGCAGCCGTTCAAGAGAGCTTCTGTTGAAAAAGACAGTCTCCAAAATACCTGAGGTTTTTATGCCATCCTAACCCTTTCTTTCAAACAGACTTCAAAATAGTAGCTATCAGGTTGATTTGATTGCTACAACTCTGAAATAATAGACACTTAAGACCTTTAGGCCCCTCCCTAACATTCCCTTTTGTGATCTGGGGGGGGGGGGGAGGAATTAAGCTGTCTGCACACCTGAGCTCCTTCTGGCTACATTTTTTCCCTTTTAGTTCAAATACATTTTTCTGTAGGGCCTTCTTACAGTATTAAACAGCAAATCCCCAATCCTTAGTGTAACTGCCCCATTCCCAAGTGGGGACCCTTTGCAGATATCAATACATGTCTTTGGGGCTTGTTTCTTTAAACATGTTTCTTTCATGCTTAAAGTTTGGGGTGGGGGGTTGAAATAAAATGGTTGTATCACAACCATAATAAGCACCCAGAGCTTTTAAATGTTTGATTGTCTTTAGAGCAAATGCTTGTTCTAAAGCACGGTGAAGGTTTGTGAACCCTTGAAACATTTCCGTTTTGGGTTAGACCCTTGTGTGTGGGGTTTTTGTTGTTGTTTTTGTTTTGTTTTTTTGGTAAATATATTATTTTAAACGTTTAATGGCATTGAATTGCTAGAAAGAGTGACCCATAGCATTCAAACAACTCCTGGGGTCATATTTAAACTGTTCAATAGACTTCTGCCAACTCCTGGGACATTTTAACTGTCTAATAGCGCTCTACCAACTCCAGGGGTTCTATTTAAACTGTCCAATAGCATCTGCGAATTCCTGAGGTTTTATTTCATTTCATATTAATCAGAACTTGCCCACTCACCTCCCTTACTATGGGTGCACGCCAATCAAATTTATCCCTATGGCAACATGGGTATGTAATCATAATTCCCTTTGCTATTCAGTGGGGGTGTGGTTAAAACCATTCAGTTCAACAGGATGAGTCAACTCTATTGTACTCAAACACATGTCTGAACCATCTCTGTTTGTTTTCCTGGTGTAAGCAGAGTCAGGATGAGCTCTGCCCTGACATCTGGTGGTGAGTTGTGGAAAAGAACTTCAGGAACACATTTTTAGGATTTTTTCCCTTCCCACAACATACATTTCAGCTTT
This sequence comes from Emys orbicularis, assembly GCF_028017835.1. NCBI lineage: Eukaryota > Metazoa > Chordata > Testudines > Emydidae > Emys > Emys orbicularis. The sequence goes on from NC_088701.1 coordinate 10,742,992, forward strand.
TTGCTGTAAATGGGTCTCTTTTACACAAAGACACAAGAGCTAGGTTCTCACAAACCATCTTTTTTAAATTGCAAAGACATACAGCTCCTTGAAAACAAACCAAGATGTTCCATCAAAACTTTTAGCTCACTTAAGGGCCAGAGACCTTCTAACAGAAACACAGATAGTCACAAAGCCCTTTTCAATAGATTTTTTTTAAAATTTACAGCTACCAAGTTTTATATTGCCTGTTTGTCCCCTCACCATTCTCTAACTTAATCCTTTTAGATTTCTTACAAATAGTCTTTTTCTTAAGCAGGGCTCTGTCACTTTTTGTGCGGACCAGACGGTCAATATAACGCTGTAAGCAGGCATCTTCCAGTTTGGGCGTTTTCTTTAAAATGTGGCCAGGGTCTCCACTGAATTGCACAGCATTTATCAAGGTCACCCCTTGCGCTAACTGTTCTTGGGTTAGGCACAGACATTGCATAGCATAACCTATGGCAATAATAGTGTTCAATAAGCTTTCCAAACACAGCTCAGCACACAGGCCCCGGAGTTTGCAGTTTACATTCATTGAAGTCCAAGTCACACGGTCATGGTGCCGTTGGGCTGGCGCATCTATGACACAGCCCTCACAATCTTCAAAAAGTTTTTCCCTAAGACAGTGATTAAGAATGGCATAAACAGCAACGGGTACAATAGTCCGCATAACTTTTTTACGCTCACGACGTGGCACTGGCTCAGCGAGTTCTATCCCAAGCCTCCTCCTAAACTACTCATAGCCATCATCCTCCGAGTTCATCTTCGCTGCTTGATGCAATGCTGACCAGGGCCTCCGGGTCCTCTAGAAAGGCATCGTCGAGCTGTCGAGAGATTTTCGGACAAGAAACAAGTGTAAGTTCCCACTGCTTGTTTTTAGATTTACACAACCCCAGGTTCCTAACCCCATTACACCCCATCATCGACCATCACTTCTTAATCATTCATTTACCTGAGCGACATCTTTTCCATTCACCTTGTCCACAGGTGACTCCCCCAAGCCATGATCCCCTTCCTCCTCCAGGGTGATGGACGACGAGAGGCCACCATGCTCATCGGGGTGTCTCATGAGCGGTTGGGCTTCGGGTTCGGCTTCTGGCATATCCATCAATGGCTGGGCCAAAGGAATCCCCTCGGCTGCTCCCTCATCCTCTTCAGAACTGTCGCTGCTGTAGCACTTTCTCCACACAAGTCCAAAGGTCCTCAGAGCTAAAACAAAGTCCAAAGTTCTCACGGGGGTGGTAAAGGAGTCCATGTTTCCTCTCAGCCTTTCCACGATTTCTAAAACACGTCTTCTTGGTAAGAGATGGCCTCCTCTGCCCAGCGCTGGGACTTATGGGGTGATGGTGCTGCATTCTGATTGGCAGAGGGCATTGGAAGGAGTTCTTAGAGGGGTCACACGACCCTCTTCTGGGTGGTTCACCCCATCCCAGAACCTGCCCTATTTTGGTCAAATCTCCTTTCGGGGCAATCCTCTGCAGCCAAAACCCATCGCGATTGGTAGAGAGTGTTGGGAGGAGTTCTTAGAAGGGTCACACGAACCACTTCCGGACTGGTCACCCCACCCCAGAATTCCCCCCAATTGGTCAAATCTCCTCTCGGGGTGGTCCCCAGTGGCTGAAACCCCTCCTGATTGGTAGAGGGTGGTGGTAGGAGTTCTTAGAGGGGTCACACGAACCTCGGAACTCCCCCTGATTGGTCAAATCTTCTCTCGGGGCATGCCTATCAAGGGCAAAACCCATCCTGATTGGTAGAGGACAGTGGGAGGAGTTCTTAGAGGGGGTCACATGACACACCTTGCTTCCGGTCATGTGTCCGCCTTGACCCCGGAAGTAATACCCCCATGGGTTGGGACTTCCAATGACCTGTGGGCAGGGCTTATTGGGTTAAGGTGTGGGGTTAATGTTTGATTGACAGTAGGGCCCTGTGGCGGGGCCAGGCTGCCCCGCCTTCACCCGGAAGGAGTTAAGCCCCAGGGAGTGACAGCGGAAGTCCCGCCTCCCTGGGCGGACTGGGCATGCTCCAAGTGCTATAGGAGTATAAAGGGAGGGAGACCAGCTCATTCTGGGCTGGATCCCGTAGGAGAAGGACTTGCCGGGGAAGCTCTTGCCTCGGACTAGCCACAGCCGTTGGCTGCGCTGGGAAGAGACGCCGTCCACGGCCCGCCGGCGCCGACCCAGGGGACGACCGAACCCGCCGAGTACCAAGGACCCGACGACTCCTGTTAGACCCCAATGGAGACTCTGGTAGGAACGGACCCCAGGAGGGTGACAGAGTGGTATATTTCCACACACACCCCCGGGGGAAACTCAGTGTGTTTCGGTCGGAACCCCCCCGCTGAGTTGGTGAAAAAGCCCTATGCTATGGTTAGGGCCCTGGCTTGGGGCCCCCCTACTGGGGCTGTCGCACCCCAATGACATGGACTCTGGCTGCTAGGCCGCGCTGCCCTCCGCCCGAGGGTTGCTTCCGGGACTCTGGCTGCTAGGCCGCGCTGCCCTCCGCCCGAGGGTTGCTTCCGGGACTCTGGCTGCTAGGCCGCGCTGCCCTCCGCCCGAGGGTTGCTTCCGGGACTCTGGCTGCTAGGCCGCGCTGCCCTCCGCCCGAGGGTTGCTTCCGGGACTCTGGCTGCTAGGCCGCGCTGCCCTCCGCCCGAGGGTTGCTTCCGGGACTCTGGCTGCTAGGCCGCGCTGCCCTCCGCCCGAGGGTTGCTTCCGGGACTCTGGCTGCTAGGCCGCGCTGCCCTCCGCCCGAGGGTTGCTTCCGGGACTCTGGCTGCTAGGCCGCGCTGCCCTCCGCCCGAGGGTTGCTTCCGGGACTCTGGCTGCTAGGCCGCGCTGCCCTCCGCCCGAGGGTTGCTTCCGGGACTCTGGCTGCTAGGCCGCGCTGCCCTCCGCCCGAGGGTTGCTTCCGGGACTCTGGCCGCTAGGCCCTACTGCCCTGTAACCGAGGGCTGGGTTACAGACTCCTGCCGTCAAGCCGCGTCCCCTTGAGGAAAAGGGGACGTCACAGACTCTGGCCGCTAGGCCATACTGCCCTGGACCGACGGACTATTTGACGGACGGTGGCGGATAGTCCACACCGCTCGCAACCTTAAGGGCGTGGACCGTCACAGGCCCTTATACTACTCACGCCCGCTACCCAGAATTGGAAGAAGAGAGAGGCAACTATAATACTGGGCAGTATTCGCCGTTGTCCTACTGCTCAGATGCTGTAAGTGAGAGAAGGATGAGGCCCTGTAAAGTAGCCTGGGTTGATTTTTATTACTCAAAGCGTTTTTATTACACATCAGGACATCTAGTCATTCTGATGGACATGTAGCCTCTGGACAAGCTCAGTGATAAGCATGTACATTATACTGCTTGCTCAGGGGTCATTACTATAGTAACAGCCAAGTACCGGCCCAGATCCTCAAATGCACCTGAGCTCTAGACTCTGGGTTGTTCTAAATTATGCTGTCTTGTAACAGCCATTGCTGCACTGGAGATTGCTGTAGCACAACGCACACTGTGTGTCCCATCTTCTGTTTCCAGCTCACACCCCATATACTTGGGTGGGAAGCTAGGAGTTGGTGACATACAGCCAGCTACACTGGCTGTACACTATATATGCTAGTTCTCTGTGTTAGGGATTTGCACATGCTGGGGAATTCCTAGCTGCCTCTTAGGGCAGCTTTATGGCTACTTTGCTGCCCTATGTTGCAGTGGAGCAGGACAAAAAGGTGACTTTACCACTAACCCCACCCCTATTTATGCACCTACATGTGGTTGTTAGGAGTCAAAGTTTAGCTATCCAGGTTTGGAAAATTCACTCACCTGGCATAAAGTTGTCTGATGTCAACCAAAGGACAAATATGCCTATAAACATCATAGTCCCCTTGTTTTTCAAATATCTATTTTAAACACCACAATGCTGATCGAGATTTAATCAGCACGGCTGCAGGTGGCTATAATGAGTATTTAGGCATCTAACTGCAGATTTTAGTGCTTAACTTTAGCCACCCAAGGCCTTTGTATTTGTATTGCCCAATCCTATGAGTTGCTGAGTGTTCTCAAACTCCCACTGATGTTATTGGGAGATAAGGATGCTCTGCCCTTCAGAGAAGGCGCTCAGCAGATAGAACTCATCCTCCAAAGTTAGCTACTATGATCCTCCACCACACAGAAAAAGGTCACTGAATGGTCAGGCTTCTAGTCTCCATCACCACCTCATTCTCCAGTTTACTGTCCCCCTGGGTTCAGGGCCTGTGGGGATTCACCAGGCAGCAGTTAGCAGAGGAGGGCGAAAGGCAGAGGGAGTCTGGGATGTTATTGCTTATAGCTCTCAATGGGGAGACAATGTTCCTGTAGCAGTTGAATATTGGAAGGAAATCAATAGAGATCCCTGCTGAATTGACACATTCCGCTCATTCAAAAGCGACTATATTAAGTAATATGGGTTCCCCTAATCTTGTAGTGTTTCCTGTTTTGGTGATTGCTTTCTATACCGTATCCAGCAGCTTATTCCCGGCCCATGTTATCAGATTGGTATTCCCTAGTATTCGCCACTCTGTTTATGTGTATTAAGGGGCACTGGACAAATACTCATGACTCTTCACATTTCTTTTTCAGGTGCTGGCCAAGTATCTCACAAAGAAGGTCATATGTAAATAACCCAGCCCTAGATTTTGGATTTACTGTGCACACATTTCCTACTAAACTGTTTGAAGTATCTGTTTCAATTGCTCAGAGTCCTGATTTCTTCTTTCAGAGAAATTGGGGCTTCCTGCATGTCCACTGTAACCATGATGTGGGGGCTTCCTCCCTTACCCTTTCTCTGCAGAGATGGAAGAAGACCTCAGTTCAGTGCCTCTCTGGGGTTTCTAACCACTCTTCCAGGATCCCCACTGTGACGAAATGGGGGATTTTCTTATATTTTCATGATTTTCCAATGGTTTGCATGCAGAGGGAGTGGGACTCAGTGCCCCTGGGTGTTACTGGTTTAACGAGGTGAGGGGATAGTTTGTTGTTACAGAGGACCGGAGAGGGAACTTGGGACCCCAGCCGATGGCCTGGAGGATGGACACCCCAGCGACCGCTGACCTGATGACCCGGAGACGCAGCCGGTTCTAGCCAGTGGGAGGACAATGGGCTGTGAAGAGAGGACCCCATGACCCAACCAGCCGGTTCCAGCCAGAGGAGGGCAGAGAGAAAGGAGGCCCAGACGACCCTGTTTACCTGGAGAGAAGACAATGGACAGAGGGGGGCTTGGGGCCGGTGATCTCAGATGCAGCTGGGAAGCAGGGGGGCTCTGGGCTGGAGAGGAGGAGCAGGCAGAGCCCACCTGGATGCAAGGAGACTGGGATGTGCCGTGCTGAGGGAGGCCAGGCCTGAGGCCCTGAGTGTTTCCTGTGTTGTGTTCAATGCTCAATAAACCCTCCTGTTTTACGCTGTCTGAGAGTCACTCCGGTCTAGAGAACAGGGTTGCATCGTCCCCTTCAGGGGGAGGGAGGCCCCGGGGGGTCCAGAGTGAGTGGACTCCCTGAGGGGGCCCACGGCGAGAGACAGACGTGCTAAGGCTCAGAGGTGTGGCTCCAGGAGGTGGAGGGGCCTAACCCCGAGAGAGAGTGGACCCCCGAGAAGGGCTGTCTCACTGAAAGGGGTGCCCCCCCCACGGACCGCACAGGGCCACGAGTGGGCACGATCTGTGAGTCCGTGACACCCACAAAGCTAGATCTAATCCCTGTAGTTAGTGATCTGGGGTCTGGTTCTTAATCATATTCTCATCTTTGTTTTTCTGGGAATTCAGTGTTGCTGATGAATTCTGGGTTGTAAGTGGAATGGACTGTGTTCTGGTGAGTTATCCTCCCTCCTGTCTAGTCTATTTCTGGGTCAGAAGGCTATCTGTGAACCGCGTCTGTTTACTTACAGGCTTAGGATAGGTGCCTGTAATAGTGTGTGAGGGAAGGCATCTCTGCTTTTCTAAGCCAAGTCCCTGTTTGTGTACTGCAAGACTTTATCCGAGAGGAACCATTGGATTCCCTAGCTTCCCCCACTGCACTACAAGGGAACGACTGTCATTGGGTATCTCTGATAGGGTATGTCCTGCTGTGCTCACTGGTCTTGTGATGTCTCCGTATCAGGGACCAGCTCATTTTGTTAATAATTCACATTGGACTAGAGCTGGGTGAAGGCTGCAGGGTCAGTTCGCTGTGGGGCTCACCAGTTAAACTCCACAGTTCAGAGAATCCTAGAAATGTAGGGCTGGAAGGGTCCTAGAAAGATCATCCCGTCCGGCACTATACTTAGACCGTCCCTGACAGCTCTTTGTCTAATGGGTTCTTAAAAACCTCAATGATGGGGATTCCACAACCTCCCTTTGAGGCCTATTCCAGAGCTTATCTATCTTTATAGTGAGAGAGTTTTTCCTAATAGCTAACCTAAATCTCCCTTGCTGCAGATTAAGCTGATTCCTACTTCCAGTGCACATGGAGAACAGTTGATCAGGGTCCTCTTTGTAACAGTCCTTAACATATTTGAACACGATTTGAACATATTTGAGGGTTGGCTAAGATAAAGAGGCCCCTGGAGGCGGGAAAGCAGGTTACAGGGGTATGTGTGCAGCTTTCTTGGGGTGCCCAGGCTCTGAGTCACCTTGTTACCCATCTGGCGAGAGGAAGATTTTCTCAGGGAGCTGATATCTAGTCAAGCATAACATCACCGGTCTGTTAGCCATCCTACCAATCTCCACAGGGCTCTGCCAGCCCTTGCTCTGCCTTGCACAGTAACAGTAGTTGCACCGCAGCCCCCAAGCCCCTCTGAAAGTGTCCCCCAGTAGCATCGGGTTACTGTCACAAGACACTCACAGAAATTACCAGGGAACAGAATCCAAACAGCTTATTGGTACAGCTCAGGATCAGACCTTTTATAGCATCGCAGCAATGAGATATATGTATAGTGGAACAATCCTAAATTTATTATATCAAAGATTAAGATTTAAGAGGTACTGAGTCAGGATAATGGAAACAGAACTGGTTACATATAAAATGAAAATCTAAATTTAACATTAACCGGCTAAAATCAATTATTACAGCGTTTTTCACCTAAAGCAATCTCCCAGCAGCATTAACCAACATGCCTGGGATCCAACTTTCCTGAGGAAGGAGACAGGCTTTTTGCATGCTGTTACCAGATGTGCCTGTCACTTTGGGGTAGGCTCATTGATTAGGGTTACTCTTCTGGGGGAGGGGGGTCTGTAATTCTATCAAGGTGCTGCTTGTGTCACTTGTGTGTTCATATGGAGCTCTACTTCCTTCTGCAAGTCCCCTCCCAATGGAGCTACCCTGCAGGACCTAGGTTCCCCAGGGCTGGGTTCTGCCAGCCCTAGAACTAGAGCGCCCCCTACCACCTAGGCTGGGAGAGCACATGCAATGAGCGGCGAGTCTGACAGCCCCAGCTGGCACCCACCCTGGGCTGGGACGCCCCCATCCCCAGAGCACCCGGGCTGCTCTCAATCCAACACCTGCAGCCAGGAAGGGGTTGAAGTCAGGTCAGCCCAGCCCAGGTGAAAACCTGAGTCCCATGGAGGGGTCAGAGGCAGCTGGTCAGGTCTTGCCTGGCCCCTCTGGAAACAGCACGGCTGCTGGCCTGAACAGCGCCCGCCCAGAGCGCTGGGATGCCTGAGTCATTTTTGCTGCAGGAAGGGCATGGACGAGGCTGAGAGTAACAGGGGTGCCCATTACCCTGGCGTGGAAGGGGTTAAACACAGCAGGGAGAGTTGGTCCCTGCTATGCCCTGGGCTAGGCGGAGAAGCTGGGGTTCCCCAGCCAGGGTCTCCAAGCACCCCCCCAGCACAGGCCTCACTCTCCTGTACAAGGCCCGTCCAGCCTCCACGGCCATCCAGTCGATGGCAAAGTCCATCTGGCGCACGAATGGGGACATGCGGGCGGCCACAGTATGGCCAACACTCAGCACCACACTGGGCTGTTCCCGCACAATCCTGGGGAGAGAGCGGGCAGCTCGTCAGTGCACAGGTGGCCCCGTTGCTGCCAGTGCGCTGCTGACTGCAGCCGCCCCCTCCCTGAGTCACCCACCTCCTCTGGAACAGAGCCAGCCAAGAAAACATGGCACCAGGACCGATCCCAGCCCAGGGCAGGAGAATCCAGGCCCATGCAACAGGTGCACGATTGGAGGACTGGGACATGGGGCCTTTCCCCTCTAGGGGGAGGCAGCTCCAATCCAGCCCAGGGCAGGGGACTGGCTGGTTTATGGGGGTGGGGAATGGGACACGGTGCCTTTCCCCCCTAGGGGGCACTGGCCCCAATCTGACCCAGGCCACCAGCCTAGATGGAAGTGGGGTGGGAGGTGGGGAGACCATGCCCGCAGGATGTGGAGGGGAAGGGGGACACCAACTCGTAGAAGTTTGACGTGGAGATCTTGAGGACGGTGCAGTCATGCTTGGCCTTGATGGTGAAGATGAGGGGCTCCCCGGTCAGCACAGCCAGCTGGCCCACCATCTCTCCAGGCCGCGGCAGAAAGAGGCACACATCCTCCGCCTTGTCAATCATGCGCTGGTAGACGTGTAGGGAGCCCCACAGCACGAAGTGAAGGCTGACGTCCTGTTGGGGGATGGGGGCAGAGGATAGAGAGGAACGTCAGCACCAGAGTGAGGGGCAGGCCTGCCCCCAAGGTGTGCACCCACAGATAGGCGGCCAGGAGACCTGGGGGACAGCCTACAGCTCCGGCTGAGCCTGAACTCTCTGGAGCACCCCACTAACCTTGGCAGAGCCACAGCCCAGCATAAATTCCCCCAGCTCCATGGAAACCAACCCCTCCCCATTCCAGCTGTGCGGGGGTTTAATGTTTCCTAGGCCTGAGGCCCAGCACCCGGGGGGGGAACGAACGGGGGGGCTGCCATCCCACCTGCCCAATAGGCATGTAGCCCGGGGGGGGGGGGGGGGAGCGCACAGGGAACCTCTGGCGAGGGCGCTGCCAAGCTTCCCTCCCCGCCCCACCTCTGCCTCCTCCCCTAAGTGCGCCGCGTCCTTGCTCCTCCACCTACCTCCCAGCACTTGCCGCCACAAAATAGCTGTTTCGCGGCGGTACAAGCTCCAAGAGGGAGGGGAAGGAGCGGGAATGCGGTGTGCTCAGGGGAGGAGGCGGGGGTTGGCAGGGGATTTGGCGAAGGGGTTGGAATAGGGGCAGGGAGAGGGCAGAGTTAGGGCGGGGACTTTGGGGAAGGGGTTTGAATGGGGGCAGGGCATGGGCGGGAGGGAGCAGGGCAACGGTGGAGTCAGGGCGGGACCAGGCGCAGAGGGTGGCAGCACCCACCGGCGCCAGCAGAAGTCAGCACTTATGGCCACAGTGCCATTGACCTCCACAAGGAGGGACTCAGCGTGAGAGGCTGAGGAAGCAGCAAGGCCCTGTGACGCTGGCAGACCAGGTGCCAGCTCATGCCAAGGCCCCCAGGCCTCACTGAACACTGACAAACGCAGAGCCGGGAACCAGGCTGGCTCACCAGTGTGTTCTCACTGTTAGAATAGATGTGAAGTTGATGCGAATGTGTTTGGTGTTCAGAAATGCTGAAATGCTTGTAGGATGCTGATCTCACTTATCACATCACTGGAGCCCATGGTGTAGTTACATCAAGCGTTTGCATTGTAAACCTCTTATTGTGTAACTCAACTTCCTTGATCCCACACACACCCCGCCCCCAGACACACTCATGAAGGGGAGCCAAGCACCGACCGACACTCGTTCCATCTGTGTGAGCTCTGGGGGAAGGAAATAAGGCCTGACCAGAAAGATCTGTATCACTGCCGGGGACTGGCATTCAGGGAAGGCAAGATTTCTAAGCATAAGCAAGGGATCCACCAGCAGCTTAGCTTGGGTTAGCCCTAAAGGTCGCATAGAGCAGCAGTTCTCAAACGTTTGTATTGGTGACCCCTTTCACACAGCAAGCCTATCAGTGCACCCCCCTTATAAATTAAAAACATTTCTTATATTTAAAACTATTATAAATGCTGGAGGCGAAGCGGGGTTTGTGGTGGAGGCTGACAGCTTACAACCCCCCAGGTAATAAGCTTGCAACCCCTTGAGGGTTCACGGCCCCCAGTTTGAGAACCCTGGTATAGAACTTGCACATTACAGCAGCTTCTACTGCCTTTTGGAACCTGACTATACCTCACTTGTGTGCGTCTGTTACCTGCTTTCACCTAGTGAATAACTCTCAGTTCTTTTCCCTACTTAATAAATCTTTAGTTGGTATCACAGGATTGGCTACAAGCATTGTCTGTGGTTTGAGATCTGAGGTACAATTGACCGGGGGTAAGTGACTAGTCCATTGGGTGAGGGAGTAACCTGAATACTGCTGTGATTCTTGGTGTAAGGGCCCATCTATCACAAAGGCCGGCTTGCCTGGGTGACAAGCTAGACCCAGGTGCAGCCAAGGACTGTCTGTGACTCCATGGTAAGGCTGTTATAGTGCTTTAGGAGTTCACGCTTGTTACTTGGTGAAATCTTTACAGAGCACAGAGCCTGTTTGGGGTTTGTGCTCTGGTTTGTACAGTCTGCCCTGACGTTGGCACACACGTTCGTGAGCCACTCCAGGCAGCTTGGCAGCCCCATGACCCTGCTCCTCATGCAGCCATCAGCACTGGTGCAGAGTGGGTGAGGTGCCCCCTCCCCAGCAGGCAGCATGTCCTGCCCACTCCACACTGGGGCTGCTGCAGGGCGGTGGGGATCAGGCCCCAGCTGCCAAGAGACAACAGCAGCACCAGCTCAGAGCACCTGCTTCCTGCTTAGCTTGGGTTAGTGCTGAAGGTCGTATTGGTGACCCCTTTCACACAGCAAGCCTATCAGTGCAATCCCCCCTTATAAATTAACCTGGTCCCATCCTGGGAGAGTTCCACTTACCTGAGATATCAACTGGCATGGAGATGCAGCGGCTCAGCAGTGGCACTGCAGAGGGCTCCAGGGACCCCAGCTTGAGCTGATCAGCTGTGAGGGTGACACACACATCCCGTTACACTGGCACAGCGAGCACACGGAGTCCAGAGCCTCCCCTGCCCTGGGTCGGACCCTACAGCCAGGCCACCTCCAGGGGCAGGATTGGTGACGAGAGCTGTCACAGCTGTCGTGGCATATGGAAGGTGTGGACCAGTTCCGTGCAAGGGGAGTGCCCGGGCCTCCACCCCGCTCCCTGCAGCACAGCGTGCCCCCTACCAAGCCTCCACCCCGCTCCCTGCAGCACAGCACCCCGTACTGAGCCCTTCTGCACCCTTGACTTCTTTCACCCCTGTCCGGTCCATGCCCAGCTCAGTTGCTCTGAGGGGGAGCACAGCTGCTGCGTTCCCCTCCCTGAGCCAGGGCAACCCTTACCCAGGTCCTTGGCGCTGGCATCTGGCTGCCTCCAGAGCTCTCCTTGTGGTGGTTGATGGAGGAGACGCTGATGACGCGCTTGTTGTGTCTGACAGGGCTGGTGCGCGAGGCATGGCTGGGCTGGGGGAAGAGCCGCAGTGGCTGCATCTCCTCCACGACAGAGCTGGCATCAGCACCAGGCCAGGCTGGGCAGTGCCAGCCTGGGGACCAGCCACACCCACCACTCAAGGCCAATAGGGGCCATTCAGAGCATCTCGTCGGACCTCCCCCATCACGCAGGGGGCAACTCCTCCCCCAGCGAGTCCTGCCCCCACCCCAGAGCAGAGCTGAGGCAGAGGGACGGGGACGGGCACAGGGACGGGGACGGGCACAGGGAGGGCTTGGCTCCCCTCACTTGGCTGATGGCCCAGGAGGGAACATGCTCCACGCCAGCAGCCGCATGGCTTATGTGAGGGAGACCCGTGTCCACGGAGCTGCGTAACGTGGGAGGGGCCAGATGTGCCACTGTAGACAAGGAGAGCGCAGAGCCCAGCTGAGCCCAGAGCGCCAGGTGCTGCCGCCACACGATGGCCCCGCAAAGCTTGCTCTCGGCTCCTGGCTCCCTGGCAGCTGGGGCGAGGGGGTCACAGCGCCAGCCCAGTGACCCATCTGAACGCTGGGCTGGTTCCTCTGGCATCAGAGGATGGACCCGGCTGTTCCCACAGGCCTTGGCTCCACCCTGAGCCAGGTGCTCCACCCAGCAAGGCAGGGAACGCTGCTCCAGCAGCCAAGTCTGAGGGCAGAGCAGGGCTGTGCCGCGGGAGGGGCTGCTTGGGCGCAGGATTCTCCACCTCTCCAGAGCCGCCAGGCCGGGTGTTAAGGCCTCTCACTGTGACTTGCTGCCAGCAGGGGGCACCCTGCCAGGCCCTGCTCCATCCCTGCCGCACAGGGATCCCCCCCTTGCAGACACAGGGGCTGTGCTCGGGGGGTTCTAGCTCTTTCTGTCCCCTCCCCAGCCAGGTGCCGGCCTCCAGCCCCCCTAGTGGGACCAGGGTTTGGACACTGGCCCAAGTCTGGCCCAAACTGCCATGGGCAGGAGGGACCGGGGATGGGAAGGACGAAGGTTCTGGTGCAGGGAGCAGGACCCACCACTCCCGTGGGAGGAGCTCCAGGGCCGGGCCCATCACTCACGTGGCTGAAGAGTTCATTAGTCAGCCCCAGGTAATTGTGCAGGGCCAGGAAGGTGACCCGCTGCAGACGCACACGATGATCTGGAAGGGAAGGGGAGAGTCTGAGCGTGCGGCACAATGCGGGGGAGGGGAGGGCATCAGCACATGGGACGGGGGCCGAGGCCGCACTCACCTGCACCACCCGCACCAGGCTCTCGGGGTACTTCTCGAAGACGACAGAGAAGGCCTCGACCGGCAGCCGCAGCATTGTGGAGTCCTCGCCCACCCGCGCAGACACTGTCCGGTACGGCCGCTGGTGCCCCTGTGTGAGAACCCGAGTGCCCATGGGTCCCTGCACCAAGGCTGGGGTGCCCCCGCCTCCTCCTTTGGGTAGAGCAGCCTACCAGTGGGGGGCACTGCCAAAGACAGCCAGGGATCCGGGGGGTACCCCACGGCTTCAGGCCAAAAGGTCCAGAGAGCAGCCTACAGCCATGTTCACCCGAGCCCAGCAGCCAGCCAAGGCCGAGATCCAGGCCCTGTGGAGGAAAGGTTCATCTCCTTAGACTTCGTGTGGGGCAAGATGGCAAGCACGGGGCAGGGTGATGGTGGCATGTCACCACCTGGGACCCAGGCTGCAAACCCATCACGGGATGAGGGGTCAGGTGGGCTTAGCACACACATCCCACAGGGCCTTTCTGGTGTGGGAATCTGTGACCAGCTTCCAAGTCCCTTCTGCAACTTCCCTCCAGACTCCTGCTGGGGAGGGCTGTGCGTGCCATGCAGGGGTAGGAGCTCATCCTGAGGGGGTAGCTGGGCTGGGCTGGGCTGCAGCGGCTCATGCTGGGAGGGGTGGGGGGGAATTGCCCGCTGAGGGGGCTGTGCAGAGGCAGGGGGCTGTGTATGTCGTGCAGGGATGGAGGCTTGTGGGGGGCAGAGAGGGCATCTGTGCATTGGGATGGGGCTGTATGCTGTGCTGTGCTGTGCTGGGACAGGGATCATTCCACCGGGGAGTTGGCTCATTCTAGGGGCCCCTGTTCTGCCCTTGCAGCTGGAGCAGATGCTGGAGAACACAGCCGCGCGTGCCCTGAAGCAGCTGATTCTGCTGCACCGGGAGGACGGCCCCAGCCCCTCCCGCACCGTTGAGTGGCTCAACATACGCAGCTGGTGCTCAGGACACCTTCACATCAAGTGCCCATGCCGTGTCTTCTCCCGCCGGAGCCCCAACAAGCTGGTACTGTCCCTCTCGTCCCCAGGACCCTTTGGGCTGGTGCAGCATGGTGCCACACGGCGAAGCTGTCTGTGCTAAGGAAGACAAGACCCCATGGGGGTGGGCACAGAGCTGTTGTCTCAGAAAAGACCCCCAGGCCAGTCTGGTCCCTGTGGTGCCTCTGCTGCCTTCCATGGCATTAACCTGGGCAGAGCCTGATGCCAGCCTGGCCTAGGTCTGTGATGGCATCAGACCTCTCTGGAGTGCGGGGTGCAGAGCCAGGGGGTTCCCTGTTATAAGGGGGTGGGAGGGTGCTGTGTGTGTGGGAAGGAGTTGCTGTGGGATGGGGAGTGGGCTCTGGGGGTGCATGCGTGCTGTATGGGGGTTGCTTTGGGGGGTGGCAGCCTGTCTGACTCCCGCTCCTGGCCCTGCAGAGGGAGATGTATGCAAAGGTCTTTGAGAAGGACGCTGACCAGCACAGTGACTGGCACGGGTCCTGGCTGGCAACAGCATTGCCCTGGTGCTGGGAGGAGGAGGGGCCAGGTAGGGGCTCAGACAGGGCCTGGCTGGGGCACTGAATTCCCATGGCACTCCTTTGCACCCAGGCACAAACCAGCCCCAATGGGGGGCCATAGGCATCCACAACCCCAGCTTTACAGTGGGCAGGGGGGACAAACCCAGGAATAGAACCCAGGAGTCCTGGCTCCCAGCCCCATGTCCCTGCTGGTACACGAACACTGCCTCCCATTAAGAGCCATGGGAGTGGGGCTGGGACAGTGACCCTGCCGCCCATCACCCTGCCCGGAGCAGTGCATGCTGGGAGCACCATTGCAGACATCCTGGCTGCCTGCCCCGTTGGAGGCATGGCAGCTGTGTGGCAGGTTGCAGAGTTCGGGGCCATGTGATGGCCCCTGGGGCAGGCTCCCTCCCTCCCATTGACCTCTGACCCACCCTCCCCCCCAGGGTCTGCTCCCATATTGGGGTGATCAAGGCCATGGGAGAAGCCGGGATCCCCATTGACCTGATCAGGGGCACATCCATTGGCTCCTTCATCGGGGCTCTCTATGCTGAAGAGCGCAGTGCTGTGCGCACCAAGCAGCGTGCCCGTGAATGGGCCAAGGTGAGGGCCAAGGCCTGCTGTGGGGTGGGGCAGACACAGGGTGGGTGTGCTGTGGGGCAGGGCCAGACTTGGGAGGGTGGGAGCAGGAGAACTCCCCAAACCAGCCCCTCCCAGAGCTGCCACCCCGGGACCCAGCCTTCCCCACAGCCGCTGGCAGACAGGCCCAGGGCTGCACTGGGAGCTGGCCCTCACGGCCAGCAAGTGCAATACAGAGGTCCCAGCATGCACTGGGGCCTGATCAGTCTGCCTGAGGGGGCCCGTAGAACCTCCAGGCTCCCTCTGCTGCAGGCATCTCTGCCCCCTGCCCATGCTATGCAGCTCTGCCCTGTGGGTTCAGAGGCAAATCCCCTGCAGGCTGTGGGGGTTTGTCCTCCCTTTGGCCCTGGGACGGCTGCTTGGCTTGGAGCAGAGAGCCCCATGGTGTGCCTCAGCATTGTGCTGCTAGGCACGGCAGCCTCTGTTGCGCATGCAGCAGGGGGGTTCCGGTGGGAATCGCAACATCCCCAGTAACGACCCGTCATGCTAATTGGCATACGGTGCTTTGGCTGGAGGACATGCCACACCCCCACCAGCGGTTCCGGGGCTGGCATGCCAAGTGGCAGGGCTGTGCCAGGGCACCATCCCGCTTCGGAGCCACGTGCAGTGGGTGAGTGTCCTGTGAGCTTCAGGCTCGCTGCCGTCTCCCCGACATTCCTCCCCGCTTGTCCCCATGAGCCTGGACTCAGAACGCTGCCTGTGCTGGGCCATGCCACCCGCGTAGTGACCCCTCGCCCTCCTCCTGCAGAGCATGAACTCCGTGTTTGAGACGGTCCTGGACCTCATCTACCCCATCACCTCCATGTTCTCCGGCTCGGCCTTCAACACCAGCATCAACAAGGTCTTCCAGGACAAGCAGATTGAGGTAGGTGGGTCCAGGAACCTGGGCGGGAGTCCTAGTGCAGAACACTCAAAGTAGCCTCTTGCTGGGCAGCCCTGAGCAACGCCCCCTGCTGGCAGCTGTGTTCCTTGAGTCCAGCCTTGTCCAAGGAGCGTGATGCCTTGCACAGCCCCCACAGCAGCATCCTGGGCTGTAACATGTCTCTGATTACCCTTTTGTGCCCCTGCAGGACCTGTGGCTCCCCTACTTCAACGTGACGACGGACATCACAGCCTCGGCCATGCGGGTCCACAAGGACGGTAAGCGCCTGCACCCCACACCCGCGGCGTGTCCCAGGCTGCACCAGGTGCATGGCGCCCTGGTTGTTGAGGCCCAAATCCTCAGCATCCTGCTCCTGTGAGGGCCCAGGGCCAGAGGCCTCTCCCTGCCCCCCACCCTGAGCCAGTAGCGCAGCATGTGGGGTGGAGCCTGCTTGGTTGCTGAGAGTAACGGGCCCCACTGGCCTGTCTCAGCCCCTGCTGGCTCTCTCCAAAGAGCCCTGCTGTGTGTGTGCTCGATGGGGCCACGTGGCCATGCCAGGCCTGGGCTCAGCATAGGGATGCCTACTCTGACTGAAGCTATTTCGGGAGATTTTTTTCCCAACATGACGTAATGTCATTTCCTTAAAATAGTCTATCAAAATCTCCTGGATTGTTTCAATAGTCACCGGGAGATCGATGCCGGTTCCAGGAGACTCCAGGCCAAACCTGGAGGGTTGGCAACCCTAGCTGAGCTGTGCTGCCCCTCAGGCGCTGAGCTGATGTCTCTAAGGACGGGAGCAGGTTATCGCCTGCTCTAGAGAGTGCCCCCATCCCCCAGGGAGCAGTGCTTGTAACCCCTAGCCCACATCAGCTGGCATGGGCCACCCGACTGCCAAGCCATCCACTAACACAGCGAGGCACTGGGCTGGGCATGGCCATCTCCATGTCTTTGCGCTTGCCCCATTTGCCCCCACACCTGGCAGGGCCCCTCAGCGTCCTGCCCTGCAGAGAAGGATAATGTTACAGGAAAGGGCTGAAAGGAGGGCAGGGGCTGTCAGGGCAGGGCCCCAGAGGTCTAATTAGGAGTGATGGGCTGAAATAAAGGAGAGACACCCCTCCTTGTCTGCCCCCAACCCTGCGAGAGAGCCGGGGCAGAAGCTGCCATTGGTGGCACAGGGAGCGCTCGGGCTCTGCTGCCAGGGGTATGCCAGAGGCAAAGTCAGGCTCTGGGACACCCCCTCCTTCCGCAGCAGTGCTGTCCTGGGGCAGCAACCCCTGCTGCTCTCCCAGGGGCTGGGGCACCCCCTATAGGGAGCACTCAGCCCGAATTGACTGGGGCCAAACACCCCAGGGCCAGGGGGCTTCCCCCACCCATGGCTCTGCCCTGGGCAGCAGGAGCTGCTGGATCCCTCTAATCACCAGGCCTCAGGCAGTGGCGGCTCCAGGCACCAGCGCTCCAAGCGCGTGCCTGGGGCAGCAAGCCGCGGGGGGTGCCCTGCCGGTCGCTGCGAGAGCGGCAGTCAGGCAGCCTTCGGCGGCATGCCTGCGGGAGGTCCCCGGTCCCGCGGATTCGGCGGCATGCCTGCGGGAGGTCCCTGGTCCTGCGGATTCGGCGGCATGCCTGCGGGAGGTCCCCGGTCCCGCGGATTCGGCGGCATGCCTGCGGGAGGTCCCCGGTCCCGCGGATTCGGCGGCATGCCTGCGGAAGGTCCCCGGTCCCGCGGATTCGGCGGCATGCCTGCGGGAGGTCCCTGGTCCCGCGGATTCAGCGGCATGCCTGCGGGAGGTCCCCGGTCCCGCGGATTCGGCGGCATGCCTGCGGGAGGTCCCCGGTCCCGCGGATTCGGCGGCATGCCTGCGGGAGGTCCCCAGTCCTGCGGATTCAGCGGCATGCCTGCGGGAGGTCCCCGGTCCCGCGGATTCAGCGGCATGCCTGCGGGAGGTCCCCGGTCCCGCGGATTCGGCGGCATGCCTGCGGGAGGTCCCCGGTCCCGCAGATTCGGCAGCAATTCGGCGGCAGGCACGCCGAATCCGCGGGACCGGGGACCTCCCGCAGGCATGCCGTCGAAGGCTGCCTGACTGCCGTCCTTGGGGTGGCAAAAAAGCTAGAGCCGCCCCTGGCCTCAGGGCCCAGAATCCCCAAGCAGCCAGACACCATTCCTGTCTTTCTGGGGGCAGCAAGGGCCGGCCTGGGCCAGCAGAACCCAGGCCCAAGAGCTGCTGACGCTGCTCCTGGTCAGAGCTGGGTCCCCACAGCGAGTCCCTCCCTTCCCCCCCTGCCCATCCCCACACTCTGCTGCCCACTTGGTCACTGTCTGGCTCCTCCCCCGTTCCCTGCTTGTAACACTTCTGCTACTCACTAACCCCTGGTAACACCCCCCACCCCTGACTGTGTGGGGAGAACACAAGATGGGGCTGTGGGACACACTAACCTTGCTGCCCCCTGCCCCTCACGGCTAGCCTGAGCAGCCCTCCTGTCATCTGACACCCCCATTGGGCCAGCTGGATGGCATGTTAGCAGCAGCAGCAGGGGCTGCTCTGGGTCGGGGTGGGGAGCTGTGGCAGCATTCTGTCCTTACACTTGGGTGGTGGTGGTTGGGAGCTCTGGGTGGAGGCAGGTGGAGGAGAGGGCCTGCTATGGGGGTGGGTGGGGGTGTGGTGAGGCTGGGGCTGAGGCAGACAAGGGGCAGCGTTCTGTCCTTGCACTCAGGTGGTGGTGGTTGGAGGCTCTTGGGGGAGGCAGGTGGAGGGGGGTGCGTGTGGCAGGGCTGGGGCTGACAAGGGGCAGCGTTCTGTCCTTGCACTAGGATGGTGGTGGTTGGAGGCTCTTGGGGGAGGCAGGTGGAGGGGGGTGCGTGTGGCAGGGCTGGGGCTGACAAGAGGCAGCGTTCTGTCCTTGCACTAGGATGGTGGTGGTTGGAGGCTCTTGGGGGAGGAAGGTGGGGGATTCTGCTGGTTCAAACTCAGTCTCTGCCCTTGGTCCTCATCTTGTGCCTTGTCTGTCACAGGCGCCCGATCTCACCTGGGACATTGATCCTTCCATGTCTGTCCACGGGGCGCCTGGCAGCTGTAACTGCCTGGCTCTCACTCTGCCTACTTGTCTGTCCTAACGCCAACTAACCCCCACTCACCCCTAACTCACTGAGTCCAGGGGACAGGGAGATGGGGCAGGGAGGGGCAGGGCTGGCTCTGCTGTGTGTCTGTGTGTGTGAGTGCTCTCTTCCTGGGGAGATACCAGGGGAAGGCCTCCTCCCTACCAGGACCCTGCTGTCCTACCCAGGGGTCCTCAGCTGGCATCCAGAGCCAACAGCTGAAGCCCTTCCCCCAAAGCCCATGGAATGGGGCCTCTGCCTCCTGCAGTGATTGGGGACTCCCTGCACCACCATCTCAGCGTGTGCCTCAATCTCCTCCTGGACCAGCAGTGCCCAGCCTGTGCTGCTGCCTCTGGCCCTGGACAGTCCTGTCCTGGCCTCTGTGCCCTGGGCTTGCCCCACTCGCCCTTTGTCCGATGTTCTGGCCATGCTGGCTGGGTTTCTCCAAGGTTACAGGAGGGCACTCGGCTGGGCTTCCAGCTCTGAGCTCTGGCAGCCCATTGCCGGGGGAGCTCGGCCCAACCCCACTGCCTTTGGCCCTGCCATTGCAGTAGGGCACTCCTATCACCGATCCGGTCTGGTGCACCCTGCCAGCTCCCCACCAGGCTGCTGTAAGGGCACCTAGCTGCTGGATCCCCAGGGTCTGAGCCCTCAGCTTGGGCTCCTTTAGGCATACTCTTAGGGTGCTCCCATCTATCTAGCCCCTTCTCCTGAGCGTACTGTGACTACATAGCTCCTCACCAGCCCCAAGCTCAATGCTGACCCCTCAGATTCCCCAGTAACTTAAACGCCCTCTCCCAAGCCCCTCTGAAAAGGTGAGCTGCTGGGTCCCCTCTTCCAGGGCCCTGGGCTAGGTGTAGCATAGAGCATAGGCCCTCTGCACAGCCGTGTGACACGAGTGCTCTTTACCTAAGAAGGAGAAACACCCTGAGGGTACAGATCCTATAGAGAACACCACCCTCCTGAGCACAGGGCCACTCACTTGCTCCCCCGTCCCAGGCAGTCCTTGGGGGTTCCTTCTCCGAATCTGGCTCCCTCCGCAGCTCCTGATTTTTCACATTTGCTCTCTGGTCACCCTAAGTGGCGGCCCTGCTGGGCCTGACTCCTCGCGCCATCGGCCTGGGCTGGGGCAGGCAGGGATGCTGGCTGGGCTGGGGAGGCTGGGGACATGGGGGGACAGCAGGCCCAAGCTGCAGTTGGACAGGCCTGACAATGGGCAGCAGTCAGGGCAAAGGGGTGAGATGAGGGCGCGGGGGGCAGCAGCCCAGTCAGAAGGAGCATGCGCTGGGTAGGATGGGCGGTGGAGGATGCCATAGCCTGGGATGGACCCGGAGGGAGTACGAGGGGTGATCAGCACTGAGACAGGCAGGATGTTGTAGGTTTTAAAGGGAGGCCAGAATGGGTTCCCTCCTGGAGACCAGAGAGCCATGGGGGGTGGGGGGGGAGAAATTGGCCCCGACTCTGCCCCCTCTTTCAGCCCAGCCTTTCTGGTTCAGCAAGGTGCCAAGAACCAAAAGCAAGGTGCCATGTGTGACCCAGGCTCTGATTCTCCCCGAGCCTGGCAGCTGCTGCTCATGTAAATCACAGGAGGAGCGGGAAGGGCAGAGCGCCACCCCAGGGCCTGGCCCAGCTTTGCCGGAGGGGAGAAGCAATATTGACCCAGACCCAGCCAAGAAGTACCTGCAGTCTAAACCTCTCTGTATGCCCTGGGCCCCCACCATTTGGCATCGAGAGTTTCCTGGGTCATAGCAGAAGGGGCCCCATGTGTTAGGTGCTGAATGAACCAATGCACATAGAGATGGGCCCTGGCCCAAGGGCACTGGGACACTTCAGGGTTAAGTGAGGTGTCTGGAGTGACTTCTGACAACCTGCTCACAGCAGGAGGGAGCCTTGTCTGGGCCCAGCAGGGAAACTCTCCCCAGTGAGTGGCTGCTGGCACCACAAGCCCCCTCTGCTCCAAGCTCCATGTCACAAAGTGAGAAATCACTGTAATATTTTATGATTCCTATGCATGCCTCAGTTTCCCTCAGTACTTTGCATTGCTCCCCAGTGGATGCAGAAGGGTTAAATCTGCTCTTGGGGCTGAGCAGAAGCCATGGGGTGATGGGTCATGTAGCTGTCTGGGGGGAATGAACGCAGTGTTAAAGGACTGGCTGAAACTGACCCGTATCAATGAAGGATTCAGAAAGACAGTGGGACCTCAATGGCCAAGACGGTTACACCCAGCAACCAAGAGAAAGGACCTTCCTCCCACCCTGCCACCTCTCCGCAGGAAGCCCAGCCCAGCCCAGCTTGAGAACAGTGGCCTGAGAGGTGTCAGGGTACAGGACAGAGTTGGCTTTTGGAGGGACTCAGCACCTCTCAGCTGGGCCAGACAGAGACAGAGCTGGAGCCAGAAGGGGGTTCCAGGGCAGCTTGGCTGGGTGGTGCGCTGGATGGACGGTGTCTTAGCCTTTGCTTCTCTGGGCTAACCTGGGGGCTTCCCGGGCTGGGATGCAGATGACTAATAAACCCGACTCAGTTTGAAAATGTCGCCTGGTGTCACTGCACATCCTTGCCAGGGTGCACTGGGCCCTGAGGAGTGGGCAAGTCTCTGGCCAGGCGTCTGTCTCAGCTGAACATGCCGGGTGCAGCTCCCAGGGTAAAGCAGGAGGGCTGAAGCCCAGGGGCTCAGTCTTGGAGGAGTTGAGGCAGCGTGGTGTGCCCTTAAGGAAGAGCGGGACCCCTTGGGGGTCTGGCTCCCTGAAGGGCTCCTCCAGGGACTGTTTAAAAGCTGGGACGTAGCAGCCATGACACTCCACAAGCCCTGCTCTTTCCCAGGACAGGCTAGCAATTTACACCCCCACTTTGTTGCACTCATGTGCCCAGTCCCTTGTCTTCTGGACACCCGCTATGCACCGCAATCCGCTGCCGGCAGGGAAGCAGGGCGCTCCAGTTCACTGGTTCCACCTCAGTGCAACACTCCTTAGCACAGGGTGCTTAGAGGTGGCCAAAGTAAAATCTAACTCATTAATTTACCGGAACTCGTGTCAAAATTCAAATAAAACCCCGGGCCAGGTCAAAAGTTACAGGTCAAATAACCCGGGATGGGCAAACTATGGCCCGCGGGCCAGATCCAGCCCACCAGGTCGGGGGCTGCTCCATGCGGCTCCCGAAAGCAGCGGCTCCAGCTGGGGAGCAGGGTTGGGTGCCGCTCCATGCAGCTCCCAGAAGCAGCGGCATGGCCCCTCTCCAGCTCCTACGCATAGGGACAGCCAGGGAGCTCCGCTCTGCATGCTGCCCCACCCCAAGCTCCGCCCCCGCAGCTCCCATTGGCCAGGATCCGCAGCCAATGGGAGCTGCAGGGGTGGTGCCTGCAGACAGGGCAGTGTGCAGAGCTGCCTGGCTGCGCCTCCGTGTAGGAGCCAGAGAAGGGACATGTAGCTGCTTTCGGGAGTCGCTTGAGGTAAACGCTGTCCGGAGCCTGCACCCTTGAGCCTCCCCCCATGCCCCAACCCAGAGCCCCCTCCTGCACCCTGAACTCCTCATTTCTAGCCCCACCCCAAAGCCCGCACCGCCTCCCACACCCCAACCCCAATTTTGTGAGCATTCATGGTCCACCATACAATTTCTATTCCCAGATGTGGCCCTCGGGCCAAAAAGGATGCCCACCCCTGAAATAACCCCATCAAACGCGGTCTAGAGCTTGGGCTTATTAACCAGTTCCTTTCCTGTGTGATAAGGTATCTCTCTCCCAGTGGTCAGTCTGTCCAGCGCTTGTCCAGGCCAGGGAGCTGGGCTCCACATTTCCTGGGAGGCTCCTGCTGGCAGAGCGTTGCCTCCCTGATGGATAGCACTTGTGCCCTCTTTCCTTCTCTTACAGTCTCAGACCCTTTTCCTGTGTCAATGCTCACCTCTGTGTAGTCCCTGGACTGTAAACTCTGGGCTGGGCTGGGTCCTAGATGCCAATTGTTCTCGGTGTTGATGGAGGCAGCTGGGTGACCCACGGTTCATCTCCCACGGGTTTGGAACCCAATATCCTCCACGTTCCAGAACTCTACCAGAAATTCCTGTGCCAGCCCCCTCCAATAACCACGACAACCAGCGAGATTTGAGCTGTTGGTTCAGACCACACACCACCCCGTTGGTGAAATAGTGAGAAGATGGTTGGACGCAGATGGCATGTCTGTGACACAGGCTCCCAGAGTAGGAGCCAGACAGTGGGACTGGGTTGGGGGTGGACAGACATGAGGGAGGATGGGAGGACATGGAAAGCAGAGTTGGAGCCCAGGCAGATTTCCCCAGCTCCTCTGGCTCAGTCACTGTCCTGGATTGAGCTGGTCGGGCTGATCCTGGCTAACCCAGGGCCTGTGCCGCTCCATGGTGAGGTCAGCCTGGCCTCCCAAGTGACATCCTTCTCCCCCCGGCACCGGTGTGAGCAGCATGCCCTGGCACTGCGCAAGGGACAGCCTGCAGAGACAGATGTACAGACATGGCCCAGGGGGCACCCTGCACTCAGAGCCTGCTCGTCTGGAGCCCACTGCGTGCCACGGAGCCGGGAGCCTGGTCCTGTGCAGTGTGCAGAGTCCCACACACCGGTTAGTGTCTCTGGAGCCCGATGCTCCAGTCTGGCCTGGTGCTGCAGCTCCTAGAACTTCCTCTGGGGGGCAGCATCACCCCACACCAGCTGTGATAGTGGGCACAAGGGAATGGGAGCAGAGACAGCTCGGCATTGTTGTGCGGGGAAGGGAGTTTTATGAGTCCTGACAACTGCTGAAGTGGCAGGGGCATACACAGCCTGGTGGGAGGAGCTGCCCTGCTCCATTGCCCTTTCTCCCCAGCTCCCCAACCCCCATGTTACTCTGTCCCAGCAGGCCCTTTGGTTCCAGTCCCGTTGTGTAGGATAGAGTCCTGTGGTGGTGGAGAGGTCACGTGGCCAGCTAGTGAACACTGGGGGAAGGAGGGGACAGCCACAGCCAGAGGGGCTGGAGTGCTGCCTGGGTGGGAGGTAAGGACTCTCCTCCAGAGGCCTCTGTGCCCATGGGAAGCCCGGCTCCTGCACGGTCTAGGCACTCCGGATGGCAGCGGCCTCTTGTGCACCTCCACGCTTCCCCAGTGCCATGACACGCAGCCATCTCTGGGGGGGAGCCTGGCGCCTCTAACTAACTTGGAACCGCTGCCCAGCTAATGATGAGGTTTTAAATATGATCAGATTTGGGTCTGTTTATTGGCTGACGGCTCTTTGAATCCTTAGGGGGCCACATTTGCCAGCTTTTCTCTGCAGCTGGCCAGGAGGGCCCGAAACTCACTTTGTTTTTTCATTGGAAGCAGAATCACATGATGCCAGGAGCTGGGGATTTGAGAAATGTGAGTCATGATCAAGTTGTGCGGGTTGGAAACACTGAGCCTAGGAGGCAGGAATGTGATGGGGGAGAGAAGCACCAGGGGAGAGTGTGTGTGTGTGTGTGTGTGTGTGCGTGCGCGCGCCTCTGACCAAAGATCTACTGAGCTGGAAGCAGTTTGGCATGGACCAGCGCCAAGTGATCCCTAGTGGGGGGAATAACCCAATGTCTCCATGCACCTGGCTGGGAGCAGCACAGACTCCCCTGGGAACAGCTCAATGAACCCCGCACCTTCACACAGCTAATACAGCGCTGGGCTGTGGGGGGCCGGGCTGGGGGCTGACGTGAAGGATGTGGCTGGTGTGCAGCTCTACAACAGGGGGCACCTGTGCCTGGGCACCATGTGCTGGGCTGAGTGGCTGTCCCCAAGGGACTCAGCAGGGCACAACAGGCAGAGATGGCAGGGAGAAGGGATAGGGGCTTGGAGAAAATCCCCCGTAAAAAGAGATTAAAAAGGTTGGGACTGTGCAGAGAGGGGGAAAATGCCAGCCTAGGGAAAGAACTGGATAAAGAACAGGGACATAAGTGAAATGTTTTCAAGTCAGTAGGGCCTGAGGAGATCCACCCTAGGGGACTTACTGAAGTGGCTGGAGCAATCTTGGAATGGTTAGAGATTATCTTTGAGAACTCCTGGAGGATGAGTGCAGGTCCCAGAGGACTGCAGAAGGGCAAACAAAGCTCACATCTTTAAAAAGGGGAAATGCAGAGGACCCGGGGATTATCGACGAGCCGGCCTGGAAAGATACTGGAACAACTTATTAAAACACTCGGTTTCTAAGCACCTAGAGTTTTCTCACCACAGTTCTTCTTCCAACGTGGCTGCCCAGTCCTTAGCCCTCGGTGGAAATTCGGAGGCGGGGGGTCCTTCCGCTCTGGGTCTTTGGCAGAAATTTGGTGGCGGGTCCTTCACTCGCTCCGGGACCCGCCGCCAAAGTGCCCCGAAGACGCGGAGCGGAAGGACCCCCGCCGCCGAAGACCCCAGGCCCCCTGAATGCTCAGAGGAGGAGCGCTGCTGCCTAAGGCGGCAAAAACCCTGGCGCCGCTCCTGGGAACCACTATTTCATTAGGAGGGTGGTGAAGCACTGGAATGGGTTACCTAGGGAGGGGTGGAATCTCCATCCTTAGAGGTTTTTAAGGCCCAGCTTGACAAAGCCCTGGCTGGGATGATTTATTTGGGGTTGGTCCTGCTTTGAGCAGGGGATTGGACTAGATGACCTCCTGAGGTCTCTACCAACCCTAATCTTCTATGATTCTATGAATGAGAGAGGCTGCAGGGTGAGAGGGGATGATGGGTGGCGACACCGCCAGAGGAGGGTGGAGCACCTGGAAGGAGCTAATCCCCAGAGCGGCCAGGAGGAGGGCCCCTAGCAGTGAGTAGAGCCCATGACATCTTGGGTTTTTTGTCTCCTCAGGTGAAAGATTCCATAGTGGCTCTCTCTGCTTATAGCCTCAAAGATTATCTTGGTGTTCCAAGCCAGGAAGCTCTCCCAGTTCAGTTACTTTCTAGTCTCCTCCCCCCACGGTGATAGTTACGTGGCTCTCTCCCCGCCTCACTAGTTTGATGGTTTTGTTTACCTTCTATGGAAATGTACTTCCATTGTCTCAGCTTACTCACTTTACACTGGAGACACATTTAAGCAGGTGGAACCACACTCTTTTCCTAGGGCAGGTGCCTTAAGCCCTGCTCCCCACACACATTTTCGGAACATATTTATAATTCGCTATATGTTAACCATACACCCATCATGCAAGAATATTGATGATCAGTGAGTTGCTAATTTTCCAATGACATCTTACAAGACACCTGTTAAATAAATATGACAACTGTGTGTGGGGTGCACTGAGCTGGTCAGGCCTGCTGGAAAGCACTGCTACACAGCCTCCTGCCCTCTGGTGCTGGGGTGCCTGTAGGACCACACACAGTCCCACCTGACATCCTCATACACAAACTAGGGAAATGTGGCCTAGATGAAATTACAATCAGGTGGGTGCAAAACTGGTGGGAAGACTGTACTCAAATAGTTATCAATGCTCTGCTGTCCAACTGGGGGAACTGTGGGGCCCCACAGGGGTCAGTCCTGGGTCAAGTACTAGTCAATATTTTCATTAGTGACTTGAATAATGGAGTGGAGAGTATGCTTATAAAATCTGCAGGTGACCCCAAGGACAGGACTCAAATTCAAAATGACCTTGACAAATTGGAGAATTGGTCTGAATTCAGCAGGATGAAATTCAATAAAGACAAGTGCAAAGTACTACACATAGGAAGGAAAAATCCAGCTACACAGTGGGGAATAACAGGCCAGGTGGTGGCACTGCTGAGAAGGATCTGGGGAGTATAGTGGACCACAAAGTGAATATGAGCCAACCGTGTGATGCAGTTGCAAAAAAGGCTAATATCATTCTGGGCTGTATTAACAGGGGTGTCGTATGTAAGACACAAGAGGTAAGTAACTGTCCTGCTTTACTCGGCACTGGGGAGGCCTCAGCTGGAGTACTGCATCCAGGTTGGGTGCCACATTTTAAGAAAGACGTGGACAAACGGGGTGGGTGCGGGAGAGCAATACAAATGAGAAAAGGTTGAAAAAACCTGACCTCTGAGGAAAGGTTTAAAAAACTGGGCATGTTTAGTCTGGAGAAAAGCAGACTGAAGTGGGACCTGACAACAGTCTTTAGCTGCGTGAAGGGCTGTTATAAAGAGGATGGGGATCAATTGTTCTCCAGACCACACCCATCGGAGGTAGGACAAGAAGTAATGGGCCTATTCTGCAGCAAGAGAGCCTGAGGTTAGGAAAAACTTTCTAACTCTAAGGCTAGTTCAGCTCTGGACCAGATTACCAAAGAAGCTGTGGAATCCCCATCACTGGACGTTTTCAGGAGCAGGTTAGACGAACATTGTCAGGGATGAGTTGGGTTTACTTGGTCCTACCTCAGTGCAGGGGCCTGGACTAGGTGGCCTCTCAAGGTCCCTGCCAGCCCCACATTTCTATGATTCTATGCAGTGAGTCAGAGTGGGCATAATTCAGGTCTCCAGAGTAATGAAGGGGCCAGAGGGCGATTGGGTACCCCTGTCTCATGGCACAAGAGTGATGGGTGGGACCGTGTGTGTACCCGGCTTGGCTGCACTGGGGAGGGTCTGCCCATGCCACTTCCGGCT
This sequence comes from Emys orbicularis, assembly GCF_028017835.1. Classification (NCBI taxonomy): domain Eukaryota; kingdom Metazoa; phylum Chordata; order Testudines; family Emydidae; genus Emys; species Emys orbicularis. The sequence continues at coordinate 10,770,369 of NC_088701.1, forward strand.
CTAGCTCCCCCCTGCCTCCCTCCTTCACGGCCCCTGGTCTCCAGGACGAGCCCTATTCCGGCCTCCCTTTAAAACCCACAACATCGTGCCTCTCTCAGTGCTGGTCCCTTCTCATCACCCCTCTGCATCCATCCCAGGCCATGGCATCCTCCAGCACTCATCCCACCCAGTGCACACTCCCTCCGTCTGGGCCGCTGCCCCCCACGCCCTCATCTCACCCCATTGCCCTGGCTGCTGCCCCTCTTCAGGCCTGGATAGCTGCAGCTTGGGCCTGCTCTGTCGCCTCATGCCACCGAGGGGAGCTGCAGCACCAGCCTCCCCAGCCCAGCCAGCATCCCTGCCTCCCCCAGCCCAGGCTGATGGTGCAGGGAGTCAGGCCCAGCAGGGCTGCCCTGCCTCTCTCTCTCTCTCTCTCTGTGTGTGTGTGTGTGTGTGTGTGTGTGTGTGTGTGAGAGAGAGAGAGAGAGAGAGAGAGAGAGAGAGAGAGAGAGAGAGAGAGAGAGAGAGAGCGGGGCAGTCAGCCTGGGTGCCAACGTCCAGGGGTCCCATACTGCTGGCTGGTCCTTCCTTTGCTCAGCTGCCCTGGCCAGCAAAGCACTTAGGCCTAGCAACCATCTGGGCCAGCTCTGGGCCAGCACCTCTGCTGCTGCCAGCCTGTGGCGGTATTAAGATGGCACCACACTACCACTGGCTGCCTAGTCAAAGCTCACTGCAAAGCCAGCTCTGCATCCTCCCGCCCCACAAACTGTCCAAGGAGGGGAGAGCAAAGGACCCTCCAGTGGCAGGCTCAGCCCCCCCACTCCACACCGGAGTTTGTGTGTCCCCCCCTCCCTACACGCATGTGCCCCTCTCCCTCCAGCCCATACCTTGCCCAGCTCCTACCCCCATCAGGGCACAGGGATGACAATCTGTGATCACTGACTCAGTCAAAGCCTAGACCAATGCCAAGCAGACTCTGCAGGGGGAATTATGGGTAAGCACCATTGTAATTTATGTAAATGAGGCTGGCCAGGGCTGGCTTCCCCTTCCCCTTCCTCCCTCTAGAGGGCGCAGAAAGCTCCCTCCCACTAGGAAACTGGAAAAGCAACTTCATTGTCCCCTGTGTCCCCCGGCCCCATGACATGTCCTGCTTGGCCCCGGCTCTAGCAGGCTGCAGGGACTGATGGTGTCTCTGTTATTTTTCTATACAGCGCCTAGCACTATTGGGCCCTGATCTTGGGTTGCGCTTCCTAGGCTGTACCTAGCACTCCTGATACCTCCCCACCTCCAGGGTCTGAATCCAGAAGCACCAAGGCCTGGGCAAAGCCTGCTGTCCCCAGCTGCATCCCGTGCTGAGATGCGGGGCAGGGCCAGGGGCTACACAGAACTTAAGAGTATAAGAACCGTGAGGCTGGGTCAGCCTAATGGCCCATCCAGCCCAGTGTCCGGTCTGCTCACAGCGACCATTGCCAGGTGCCTCAGAGGGAACGAACAGAACAGGGAATCATCGAGTGACCCATCCCGTCGTCCACTTCCAGCTTCTGGCGAACAGAGGCTAGGGACACCAGAGCATGGGGTTACGTCCCTGACCATTCCGGCTAATAGCCATTGATGGACCTGTCCTCCAGGAACTTATCTAGTTCTTTTTTGAACCTTGTTATACTTTTGGCCTTCATAACATCCCCTGGCAACGAGTTCCCCAGGCTGACCGTGCAGTGTGTGAAGTACTGCCTTAGGTTTGTTTTAAACCTACTGCCTGTTAATTTAATCGGGTGATCCCTGGTTCTTGTGTTATGAGAAGGAGTAAATAACACTTCCTTATGCACTGTCTCCACTCCAGTCATGATTTTATAGACCTCAATCATATCTCCCCTTAGCCGTCTCTTTTCCAAGCTGAAAAGTCCCAGTCTTTTCGCTCTCTCCTCATACAGAAGCAGTTCCATCCCCCTAATCATGCCCTTCTCTGCACCTTGTATATGTCTAATATAGCTTTTTTGAGATGGGACGACCAGAACTATTATCAGAGTGGGAGCCATGTTAGTCTGTATCAGCAAAAATAATGAGGAATCCTTGTGGCACCTTAGAGACTAACAAATTTATAACAATAAATAATTTATAACAAATAAATAAATAGTCTCTAAGGTGCCACAAGGACTCCTCGTTGTTTTTGCAGAACTACTATGTTTGACAACAGTGGCATGTTGAGAATCTGGACTGGAGACTGGGAGTCAGGATTCCTGGGTTTCATGCCCGGCTCTGGGAGGGGAGTGGAATCCAGTGGTTAGAGCAGGAGGCTGGGAGTCAGGACTCCTGGGTTCCATTCCTGACTCCCTGGGAGGGGACGGTGGTTTAGAGGTTGCAGCCAGATCTGTGGCCCAGTACATGGAGTTACCACATTCATTGTGGCTGGGACTTGACTGGGCTCAGCTCTGCCAGGCTGACCTCGTGTGATGCCTGGCCTCTCTCTAACAGGGGGAGGCTTCGGGAGGAGACCGAATTGACGGCTGCTCAATAACACAGGCCCTGGAACAGATGCTCACTGATGCCACTCAGTCACTTACCCTCCCAGCGCAGTGCCCGGGCCCCTGGCTCCAGCCTCTCTCCACTGGGGACAGAGCCCCTGGTCTGTAAGCCTGGCTGAGGTGCCAGAACCAGCCCTGAACCCCTGACTGCGGGGAACCCGGTCACTCTAATCCAGGGCGTCTGCTCTATGTCAGCCCCTGAGCAGGATGGGGTGGCTCCTGGAACCTTGCAGCTGGGGAGAAGTGGGGGAAGCTGTGGCACCCAAGCAGGACAGGGGTGGCAGACACTTGTGCCCTGATATGGTCCAGATGAGGAGAGGGCCCCACAGAGCAGTGGGGCACAGGCCTCACAGAGGATGGTGCCCTCAGCTGCACTGATGGGGCAGCAGGCTCCGGAATGTGCCCCAGCACTGACCCACGGGCCTGGGCCCAGAGCCACTGGGGCTGGCTAGGCAGGGAGGGGGCTGGCCAGCTGTATGAGTGACAGGCAGACAAGGGGGCTAGTGTCCAGTGAATCCACCCGCATGTTCCCAGCGTGGGGCCAAACTTGCCCACACCGTTCCCGTTCCCTGGCTCCACCCATGGGTATGGGGGAGCCAGCGGCCCCTGGAGAACTGAGCTGGCTGATCATCCCCAGGAGACTACATGGAGAGGGGGGGCCATGAGGTCCCCACACTGCAGAACCAGAGACCCCAGAGGAAGGGATGGTGGGGGTGGGGGTGCAGAAACTGGCGCCTTAGGGGGCGGGGTGCCCAGGCCAGGATGCTGGAGACAGGAGTTTAGGGCCCAGTGGATAGCCAGGGGTGGAGGCAAGAGGGGGTTAGGGAGAGGAGAGGGGGCGGATGGGGGACAGGAGGAGTCACTGGACTGGGGGAACTGAGGGAGACATCAGCCCTAGAGCAAGGAGGATTGGGGGAACACAGCAACATTACCAGGGTTGAGTAGGGGAGGGGGCAGAGTGTGGGGACTTGGGGTGTAGGGAGAGACTGGGGCTGGAGGAACCTTGAGCTCCCCACAGCAGCCAGCGTTCCTGCCCTGTTCTCGATAGCGCCTCCTGCTGGGAGAGGCCAGGCTGCAGCAGCTGGGAGCTTTCCCCCTCCCCCCCAGAGCTCCTGCCCCACTCCCCACAGCGCCCCCTGCTGGGAGAGCTCAGGGCTGCAGTAGCTGAGAACTCCCCCAGAGCCAGCACTTCTGCCCACTCCCCACAGTGCCCCCTGCTGGGAGAGACTGGGCTGCAGTAGCTGGGAACTCCCCCAGAGCCAGCACTTCTGCCCTACTCCCCACAGCGCCCACTGCTAGGAGAGCTCAGGGCTGCAGTAAGCTGGGAGCTCCCCCCACAGCCAGAGCTCCTGCCCCACTCCCTGCTGGGCGTTCCATAGCATCAAGGATCTGAACCCCCTGTACTGTCCCTCCCACTGAGCTCCTGTGGGTCCCTGCAGGGGGTGCCAGTCTGGTGGGGTCCCTCAGGCCCCAGAGCTCCGTGTCTGGGCTGTGAGCTTCCCCGTAGGCACGGCGCCTGTGAGCCTCTGTGCGACAGTGCCCTGGCTCCCCAGGACCAGCGTTAGGTTCGGGGCTGAGGTGGTGGCTATGCTCTGCAGGGTTGGGAGGGGTTGGCTGGGGTGGTGGGATGTGCAGTGGTAACCCTCGGACTTCCTGGGGGCAGAGCAGTGCCCAGCCGTGGGGAGCAGGGGCAGCCAGGCCCCAGGCTTTGCTGTGAATGATGCTGGTTGCCGGGCCTGGCACTGAGCCAGCCTGACACTTATCTCCCCATGGCGGGCCCCAGGCCAGCCCCTCCCCCAGCCTGTGCTGTGGGAACATTCTTACTCAAGCGAAAGAAATGCCTTTGCTGTGTCTAATGGCTCGCACATGGGGGGCGGGGCCCTGGGAAAGGTGCTGCCTGCGTCAGGGGGCAAGGGGCACCTCAGGACACACCCCTCACCCGGCACGGGGCCTCTTCACAACTGGGCACCCCTCACAGCAAGGCCTGGGGGCTGGGGGTGAGTTGTGCCCTGGGAGAGGCAGTTCTGGGGGGATTGTCTCTGCGGTCCCCCCGCTTTGGCCACTTCCTTTGCAAGGAAGCCCCCATGTAACAAGCTGCACTCAGGGATCCCTCACCCGGTGCTGAGATGCAGCCACCTCTGGGGTGGGGTGCAGGGGCTGTTTGTACAGGGATCCATCGCCCAGCGCTGAAATGCAGCCACCTCGGGGGAGGGGGGGGTGGCAGATGTTTAACAGACCCTCCTGACATCACCTGGCCCAAGGATGTCATTCCCCCGCAGGTCGGTCTAGGAATGGGGACAGGGAACCAGGACTGGCCCTGCCAAAGCCCTCAACTCCAGCACACACTCGAATGCAGGGCCAGCAGGGGGCTGCGGGTCGGCACCGGCAGAGCTGTGAGCGTTGGAGCAGTGTAGAAATGGAGGGATCAGCGCTTAGTGGAGGGGAGCCAGGCGCGGGGGAGGGGGGGTTGAAGTGCGTTCTTGGGGTTAGTCAGCCCCACCGCCCCCTCCCCCCCAGTCCTGGCCAGCTCGGCAGTAAAGGGTGGATTGTTTCCATGTGTTGGCAGCTGCGCCTGTGTGTGTGTGTGGGATTGTGTGTCTGGGAGGGATTGTGTGTGTGTGTGTGTGAGCATGTGTGTGTATGTGTCTGGGAGGGATTGTTTGCGTGTGTGTGTGTGTGTGCATGCGTCTATGTTGGGGAGGGATTGTGTGCATGTGTGTGCATGTATGTGTGAGTGTGTGTGTGTGTGCGCGCACGCATGCACAATCTGGGCTTGATTTGGAGCCGGCTTTTTCCCCCAGCTCCATTTCTGTTTCGCTTAGAAAGTGTTTGTGTCCTCCCCTCCCCTCCCCCAAATCCCACTCCCCCTTTTCACCCCAGCCCCCCAAACATTCAGCACCTCCTCAGACCCCCTCAGTCCTGTCTTCCCATCTCTGGGGGCACCCCACAAACATCCCCCCGGGGTATTCTGCCACAATCCCAGGATTCCTACGTGCTCCTGCCCCCCAAAGAGCCCCCCTCACTCCACCTCACTCCACCCACCCCCCAACAACCTTCCTGGCCCTGAACAACTGTCCCCACCTCCTGCAGCAACATGAGGCCCCCTGCTCCAGGCTCTGGAGGTTGCCCCTGGGCTCAGGGTTCACTCAAAGCACAGCCAGCAGGATGTGGAGTGCAGTGGGGTGAGGGGAGGAGTGGGGGCAGCACGGTGAGGGATGCAGTGGGGCAGGGGCAGCAGGGTGGGGGTGGCAGTGGGGGTGGGGGAAGGCAGTGGGAGCAGCAGGGTGGGGGGAGGAGTGGGGGCTGCATGGTGGGGGATGCAGTGGGGCAGGGCCAGCAGGGTGGGGGTGGCAGTGGGGGTGGGGAGAGGCAGTGGGGGCAGCAGGGTGGGGGATGCAGTGGGGCAGGGCCAGCAGGGTGGAGGGCAGCCCCACAGGCTCTCTTCAGCTCTGGGGAGATTCCCCCTCTGCCTAGACATCCCTCTGTGTCTGGGAGGCTCCTCCCCAGCCGCAGCCCATGATCTCCCGCATGCCAGTCCCTGACCCGGGCTGGGCCTGCCTGGGAAAATGCTGCTCTGGATCCAGCCTCGTTCCTTTCTTGGCAGGCGCCTGACCCGGGGGTGGCTATTCCAGGTTGACCCATGCTGGGCCACCCTTTCCCAGAGGGAGAGCTCAGGACTGGGACCTGCTGCAGCCCCAGAACAGACCCCAGGGGGGCTAGCCATGGACCCTGTGCTGCATTCCAGCTCCATCCCTGCCACTGCCCCAGAGGCTGTGAGCTTCCCTGCAGCAGTGTCCTGCTTTGCCATGATCCTGGGAGTCCAGCAGAGGGAACTCTCACACAGAGTGTGCGTGGTCAGTCCAGCTGGGGGTGAGGCTGGGAGTCAGGACCCCAGAGTGCAGAGTAATGCAGCTGGGATTGTTGGGCGCACGGCCCCTCTGGGAGGAGACATGGAGCTGGTGGAAAGTTGAGCATGTTGGGGGGTGTAGCTGAAGGGATTTCCCCCTCCCACCCCCAGGCAGAGGGGCTCCTGGCCTGCCATCTGCAAGGCCCTGTGCCACCTTAACCCTGAGGCCCTGTCTGTCGGTGGGGTGGGCCCAGTAGAATAGGAATAGCATTGCATGAGCACCATGCAATAAATGAAGTCATGTGCCCCCTGCTGGCTGGCATGAGAACCATGGGCCTGTGCTTCCTGTGCCCCGCTCTGCACGGCCCAATGGCGAGTCCCACACACTAGCTCAGCGGCCAGGGAGGCTGTGGGGTGGGGGGTGGGGAGAGGAGTTGCAGCGATTCTGCCTGTGTGCTAGGGAGGGGTCCATCAGCGAGGAGGTGCTGTCCTGCGTCATCAGTGCAGGGTTAGGGGTCTTGCCTGGAGGGGAGGCTGGGAGCTCCTGGTGTGCTGGGAACGTTCCGACGGGGGGCTATTTATACTGCACCCCGAGGAGACGGGGCCTGCCCCCTTGCAGCTATTTGTATCCCACTTCCTTCTGCCCTGCTGCCCTTTTCTTCCATCCTCCTTTATTTATAACAGCTTGGCCTCCACTGACCCACCCCTCTCCCCAGCACAGGCGCCAGGACTCCTGGGTTCTCTATCCAGCTCTGGAAGGGGAGGGTCTAGTGGGTTAGAGCTGGGGGCTGGGAGCCAGATCTCCTGGGTTCTCTGCCCAGCTCTGGGAGGGGATGGGGGGTCTAGTAGTTAGAGCAGGGTTTTGTGAGGGAGCCCAATGCAGAGCAAAGGAAGCACCTTCCTCCCCACCCCCGCCAACAGAGAGGTGAGCAGCCTCATCCCTTTGGAAAATTGGACAGATCTGGAGGTCACATCTCTGGCACTTGGGTGGAGGTGACATATATTGAGCTCCAGGGATTTGACTGAGCAGGGAAGGCAGTGGGTGGAGGCTGTGTAGGGGGTGCTCTCCCCTTGAAGTCAATGCTGACTCCAGCATGGTATTAGGGGGCGCTGTGCCGCAGGGACAGGGTGGTGATGCCCCAGTGTGAGGCTAGGGGGTGCTGTGCTGCAGGGATGGGGTGGCGATGCCCCAATGTGGGGCTAGAGGGCACTGTGCTGCAGGGACAGGGTGGCAATGCCCCAGTGTGGGGCTAGGGGGCGCTGTGCCATGGGGACAGGGTGGCAATGCCCCAGTGTGGGGCTAGGGTGCTGTGCTGCAGGGACAGGGTGGCGATGCCCCAATGTGGGGCTAGAGGGCACTGTGAACATAAGAACATAAGAACATAAGAAAGGCCGTACTGGGTCAGACCAAAGGTCCATCTAGCCCAGTATCTGTCTACCGACAGTGGCCAATGCCAGGTGCCCCAGAGGGAGTGAACCTAACAGGCAATGATCAAGTGATCTCTCTCCTGCCATCCATCTCCATCCTCTGACGAACAGAGGCTAGGGACACCATTCTTACCCATCCTGGCTAATAGCCATTTATGGACTTAGCTGCAGGGACAGGGTGGCGATGCCCCAGTGTGGGGCTAGGGGGCGCCGTGCTGAGGGACAGGGTGGCGATGCCCCAGTGTGGGGCTAGGGGGCGCTGTGCCATGTGGACAGGGTGGCAATGCCCCAGTGTGGGGCTAGGGGGCGCTGTGCCATGGGGACAGGGTGGCAATGCCCCAGTGTGGGGCTAGGGGGTGCTGTGCTGCAGGGATGGGGTGGCAATGCCCCAGTGTGGGGCTAGGGGGCACTGTGCCATGTGGACAGGGTGGCAATGCCCCAGTGTGGGGCTAGGGTGCTGTGCTGCAGGGACAGGGTGGCTATGCCCCAATGTGGGGCTAGGGGGCGTCGTGCTGAGGGACAGGGTGGCGATGCCCCAGTGTGGGGCTAGGGGGCGCTGTGCCATGTGGACTGGGTGGCAATGCCCCAGTGTGGGGCTAGGGTGCTGTGCTGCAGGAACAGGGTGGCTATGCCCCAATGTGGGGCTAGAGGGCACTGTGCTGCAGGGACAGGGTGGCGATGCCCCAGTGTGGGGCTAGGGGGCGCCGTGCTGAGGGACAGGGTGGCGATGCCCCAATGTGGGGCTAGAGGGTGCTGTGCCATGGGGACAGGGTGGCAATGCCCCAGTGTGGGGCTAGGGGGCGCTGTGCCATGGGGACAGGGTGGCAATGCCCCAGTGTGGGGCTAGGGTGCTGTGCTGCAGGGACAGGGTGGCGATGCCCCAATGTGGGGCTAGAGGGCACTGTGCTGCAGGGACAGGGTGGCAATGCCCCAGTGTGGCGCTAGGGGGCGCCGTGCTGAGGGACAGGGTGGCGATGCCCCAGTGTGGGGCTAGGGGGCGCTGTGCCATGGGGACAGGGTGGCAATGCCCCAGTGTGGGGCTAGGGGGCGCTGTGCCATGGGGACAGGGCGGCGATGCCCCAGTGTGGCGCTAGGGGGCGCTGTGCCATGGGGACAGGGTGGCGATGCCCCAGTGTGGGGCTAGGGGGCGCTGTGCCATGGGGACAGGGTGGCGATGCCCCAGTGTGGGGCTAGGGGGCACTGTGCCATGTGGACAGGGTGGCAATGCCCCAGTGTGGGGCTAGGGGGCGCTGTGCCATGGGGACAGGGCGGCGATGCCCCAGTGTGGGGCTAGGGGGCGCTGTGCCATGGAGACAGGGTGGCGATGCCCCAGTGTGGGGCTAGGGGGCCTCTCCCCTGTCCGGCTCTGGGCACCGCTCCAGCTTACGCATACAATGGGCTGCTGTTCGGACCTGCTGCCACAGCTGGCCGCTCTGCTGGAACAGCTGGCTGCCTGGGTGCCTCACCCCGCTCTGCTGGGCTGGGGGCCCTGGGCAGGGAGGGGAGCAGCTGGGAGCTGACTCCCCACCCCCGCTCCCAGCCAGCCCCAGGGCCCCTTCACAGGGGGCACCAAGGAGCCACTGAGCTGACATAGCCCCCTGCCAGGCCCCTGAATCCTACAGACCCCCAGCCTGACCCCCTGGGTCACACAGACCCCTCTTCTTCCTCCAGGGTCACACAGATCCCCACCCTGACTCTCCCTGGTCACACAGACCCCTCCTTCCTCCCTGGTTCACACAGACTCCCCCTTCATCCCCCCAGTTCACACAGATCTCCACCGGACTCTCCCCAGTCACACAGACCCCGCCCTGACCCCCTGGCTCCTCCCCAGCTCACACAGACCCCCCAGCTTGTCTCGTATTCTCCTCCCTGGGGTGACTCCTCACCCCTGGGCAGAGCTGGAAAGGGAGCTCGGAGTGGGATCAGATGAGGGGCAGCCTCTCTGGGTCTGATTAGACCATTTCAGGCTCTTGGCCTGGGCAACTCTGGGACATCACGCCCAGATCAACCAGCTCATGGGGCTACAGGGCCACCTGGCAGAGCCAGGCAAGCTGCTGCCAGCCTCCCTCCAGCTCTGCCAGTGCCCCTCAGTCCTGACCCGCAGCCCCCAGCTATCCCAGCCCTGTGCTCCCCAGGTCTGCTGAGGCACCTCGGTTCCCCTCTGCTGCCCCCCATCCCAGGTCCCAGCACCCAGTGGGGGATCCAGCTGCTCTGGAATGTGCCCGGGCTGCTTTTCCTGAACCACCTCCCAGCACCCAGGGATGGGCAGGACCCGCTGGCTCCCTGCTGCCAAGGGCTGGCCAGGGGTGGGGGGAGCAGCCCCCCCCCCCCCCCCCGCAGGTGCCTGGAGCTGGAGAACCAGAAATTCCTGCTCCCTGCAGGAGCTTGCCTCAGGGGAAGGGGGTGGAGAGGGAGGCCCAGGGGGTGTGGGGTGGGGGCAGAGGGGATAGAGGGACAGAAGAAGACCCAGGGAGAATGAGGGGCAGAGGGGAGGCTTGGGAGGATGTGAGGCGGGGGAAACCTGGGGGGCAGAGGGGAGGTGTGGGCAATGGGGAAAAAGAAGGAGACCCAGGGGGGATGGGGGCAGAGGGAAGCCTGGGGGCAGAGGGGAGGCGCAGGGGAGATGGGGACAGAGGGGAGACTTGAGGGGATGCGGGGTAGGGGGAAGCCTGGGGGGAGAAGGGAGGCCCAGGGGACATGGGGGCAGGGAGGACCTGTGGGGGGCAGGGGAAACCTGGGGGGGGCAGAGGGGAGGCCCAGGGGGAATGGGGGATAGGGGGAAGCCTGGGGGGCAGAGGAGAGGGATGGGGCACGGAGAATCCTGTGGGGGGCAGAGGGGAGGCCCAGGGGATTGCAGGGGTAGGGTATTAGTTCAGTGACTGACCACTTTAGGAAGCAGAGAAAGAGCCAGGCCTGGCCCAGGGGGCTCCCCCCCTTCCTCACTTGGGCTCAGAATTAGCCAAGGGACCTCAAAACAAGCTCTACAGTTAAGGAGAGAGAGCATGTGGTTACAGCAGGGGGGCTAGGAGCCAGGACTCCTGGGTTCTCTCCCTGGCTCTGGGAGGGGAGTGGGGGCTAGTGGGTAGAGCAGGGGGGACTGGGAAGCAGAACTCCTGGGTTTTTCATAGATTCATAGACTCTAGGACTGGAAGGGACCTCGAGAGGTCATCGAGTCCAGTCCCCTGCCCTCATGGCAGGACCAAATACTGTCTAGACCATCCCGGATAGACATTTATCTAACCTACTCTTAAATATCTCCAGAGATGGAGATTCCACAACCTCCCCAGGCAATTTATTCCAGTGTTTAACCACCCTGACAGTTAGGAACTTTTTCCTAAGGTCCAACCTAAACCTCCCTTGCTGCAGTTTAAGCCCATTGCTTCTTGTTCTATCCCTGGTTTCGGGAGAGGAGTGGGGGCTGGGAGCCAGGCACTTGGAGAGGAGTGGGGGCTGGTGGTTAGAGCAGGGAGGAGGCTCCCAGCTGGGTCATGCTCCCCAGGGGAGATTCTCTCCTCACCTGTGGGGTGAGCTCATCCCCTGGAGCCTGAGCATCTGCAGCGCAGCAGCTGACCCCACTGACCAGGAGCTGGGGGGGAGGGGGGCGATTTGAAGGTCTGGGGATGGTGGAGAGACAAATGTCCCAGGGTCTGGTGGAGAGGGAGGAGGATGTTGCAGGGGCCCATGGGGGGGCTGGGTTGAGCCCAAGGGATTAAGGGGGAGAGTCTGCCCCAGGGATGTGGGGGTGGGGGACTCTGCATGGGGTGTGGCTCTGGGGAGAAGTCTGTTGGGGCAACACCCCTCCAGCTCCATTGCTGGGCCCAGGGTAGCCAGAGCGCGATCCTGCTCCCGAGCTCTTGGGGCTGGGATCTGGGGGCCAGGGCCCTACCTGGTTTGGATTCCCTGGGGGCCCAGGGCAGGGGCAGGCCAGGAGCAGCTCTTTGCCCTGCAGGCTTTATCCCCCCCCCACCCCCACTGGCCCTGCCCCTGCCCCATCATGGGATTAGCCAGGCAAATCAGGGGCCTGAGGCTGGCCCCCCTCATGGCTCAGGCTGGCCTGTACTCCTGCACCAACCACTTCTCGCATCCCCACAAGCTCTGGGGCCGCTGGCCTGAGCTGCAGCTCCTGACCCCACCTGCAGGGGGCAGTGGGGGGAAGTGAAGCTTACGGGACCTCCCCCACCTTCCTGCGCAGCTCACCCAGCAATTCCTCCTAGCCTGACCGTGGCTCTCTGTTTTCCAAGTGGGGAAACTCCCAGTAACAAATCATGGACAGACGGACCAGCCCAGCGTCTGGGAAAGGGGAAGCAGCTCAGCTGTAAAGACCTCCCCCTGCACCCCCCAGCCACACCCCAACCACCCAGCTATTCCCCTGACCCTTAACCACTCTACCTGACTTCCCCAGCCATGCCCCAGCCATGCTGAGAGCCCAGTGCTCCCCAGCTTGTCTCCCATTTACAAGCCTGTAAATTATTGCTCCTTTGCAGAGTCTTTATCAGCATCGACCTGGAGGGGAGGGGACCGGAGGGGTGCAACAGTCCAGGGACTTGGCTCCCTCCTTAGGGGCTGCTGCTCCCTCCCCCACACTGGACTTTCTGTCCCTCTGGTCCTTTTTCCATGGTGGTGGGAGCGCGGGGCTGGGATAGCAGGGGGCTGTGGGTCGGGACTGAGTTCTGAGGGGCATTGCAGCGGGGGGGCCTGTGGGTCGGGACTGAGTTCTGAGGGGCATTGCAGCGGGGGGGCCTGTGGGTTGGGACTGAGGGGCATCGCAGAGCTGGGGGGGGCTGTTGGTTGGGACTGAGGGGCATTGCAGCGGGGGGGCCTGTGGGTTGGGACTGAGGGGCATCACAGAGCTGGGGGGGGCTGTGGGTTGGGACTGAGGGGCATTGCGGGGGGTGCCTGTGGGTTGGGACTGAGGGGCATTGCAGCGGGGCGGCTGTGGGTTGGGACTGAGGGGCATTGCAGAGCTGCGGGGGCTGTGGGTTGGGCCTGAGGGGCATTGCAGAGCTGGGGGGGGGGGCTGGGGGTTGGGACTGAGGGGCATTGCGGGGGGTGCCTGTGGGTTGGGACTGAGGGGCATTGCAGCGGGGCGGCTGTGGGTTGGGACTGAGGGGCATTGCAGAGCTGCGGGGGCTGTGGGTTGGGCCTGAGGGGCATTGCAGAGCTGGGGGGGGGCTGGGGGTTGGGACTGAGGGGCATTGCGGGGGGTGCCTGTGGGTTGGGACTGAGGGGCATTGCAGCGGGGCGGCTGTGGGTTGGGACTGAGGGGCATTGCAGAGCTGCGGGGTAGGTGGGTTGGGCCTGAGGGGCATTGCAGAGCTGGGGGGGGCTGGGGGTTGGGCCTGAGGGGCATTGCAGAGCTGGGGGTTGGGCCTGAGGGGCATTGCAGAGCTGGGGGGCTGGGGGTTGGGCCTGAGGGGCATCGCAGAGCTGGGGGGGGGCTGGGGGTTGGGCCTGAGGGGCATCGCAGAGCTGGGGGGGCTGTGGTTTGGGACTGAGGGGCATTGCAGAGCTGGGGGGGCTGTGGGTTGGGACTGAGGGGCATCACATTGGGGGGGGCTGTGGGTTGGGACTGAGGGGCATCACATTGGGGGGGCTGTGGGTTGGGACTGAGGGGCATTGCAGAGCTGGGGGGGCTGGGGGTTGGGCCTGAGGGGCATCACATTGGGGGGGCTGTGGGTTGGGACTGAGGGGCATTGCAGAGCTGGGGGGGGGCTGGGGGTTGGGCCTGAGGGGCATCACATTGGGGGGGCTGTGGGTTGGGACTGAGGGGCATCGCAGAGCTGCGGGGGCTGTGGGTTGGGACTGAGGGGCATCGCAGAGCTTCGCGGGGGGGGGGCTGGGGGTTGGGCCTGAGGGGCATTGCAGAGCTTCGGGAGCTGTGGGTTGGGACTGAGGGGCATTGCAGAGCTGTGGGGCTGTGGGTTGGGACTGAGGGGCATTGCAGAGCTGGGGGGGGGGGCTGGGGGTTGGGCCTGAGGGGCATTGCAGAGCTGGGGGGCTGGGGGTTGGGACTGAGGGGCATTGCAGAGCTGGGGGGCTGTGTAGGGGAGAAATAAGAACTGCCAAAAGCCAAGCAGAGCTGGATCTTGCAAAGGGAATTAATACCAACAGTTAAAGGTTCTATAGCCAAATAAATAAGAAGAAAACAAGGAAAGAAGAAGTGGAGCCGCTAAGCACTGCGGATGGGGTGGAGATTAAAAATAACACAGGGCATGGCCCAACACCTAAATGAATACTTTGCCTCAGGTTTTAATGAGGATAAAGAGGAGCTTAGAGGTAGTTGCATGGTGGCTGATGGGAATGAGGATATGGAGGTAGAAATTACCACATCCGAGGTGGAAGTCAAACTCAAACACCTCACTGGACTAAATCAGGGGGCCCAGATAATGACCATCCAAGAATATTAAAGGAACTGGCACATGAAATTGCAAGCCCAATGGTAAACTCAAGGGTCGTATCCTATGGCTGGAGTTCCTATTTTAAGAAAAGGGGGGGAAATGATCCGGGAAACTATTTTTTATCTCAGCTATGCAAGGTCTTGGGACAAATTTTGAAAGAGAAAGTAGTTAAGGACATAGAGATGAACAGTAATTGGGATAAAATACAACCTGGTTTTACAAATGGTAGGTCCTGCCAGACCAACCTGATCTGTTTCTCTGCGAAGATAACTGATGTTTTAGACAAAGGAAATGCAGTAGATCTAATCTACCTGGATGTTAGTAAGTCATCTGATACAGTTCCACATGGGAAATTATTAATTCAATTGGAGAAGATGGGGGTTAATATGAGAATTGAAAGGTGGATAAGGAACTGGCTAAAGGGGAGACAACAACTGGTCACACTGAAAGGTGAACTTTCAGGCTGGAGAGAGGTTACTAGCGAGTTCCTCAGGGATCAGTCTTGGAACCAGTCTTATTTAACATTTTTATTACTGACCTTGGCACAAAAAGTGGGAGAGTGCTAATAAAATCTGCAGATGATACAAAGCTGGGAGGTATTGCCAATACGATGGAGGACCGGAATATCACACAAGAAGAGCTGGATGACCTTGAAAACTGGAGTAATAGAAATGCGATGATATTTAATAGTGTGAAGTGCAAGGTCCTGCATTTAGGGACTAATAAGAATTTTTGCTATAAGCTGGGGATGTATCAGTTGGAAGTGACAGAGGAGTAGAAAGATCTGGGTGTGTATTGGCTGATCACAGGATGACTATGAGCCGCCAATGTGGTACAGCTGTGAAAAAGGCTAATGCAGTCCTAGGATGTATCAGCTGAGGTATTTCCAGTAGTGACAGGGACGTGTTAGTACCATTATACAAGGCACTGGTGAGACCTCATCTGGAGTATTGTGTGCAGTTCTGGTCTCCCATGTTTAAGAAAGATTAATTCAAACTGGAACAGGTGCAGAGAAGGGCGACTAGGGTGATTAGAAGAATGGAAAACCGACCTTGTGAGAGGAGACTCAAAGAGCTTGGCTTGTTCAGTCTAACCACGCAAAGGCTGAGGGGAGATCTGATTGCTCTCTATGAATACATCAGAGAGATAAATGGATATAAATTGCCCATCAATGAGTTTAGGCTTGAAATTAGATGAAGGTTTCTAACCATCAGAGGAGGGAAATTCTAGAACAGCCTCCCAAGGGGAGGAGTGGGGGCAAAAAAATGAACTGGCTTCAAGACTGAGCTTGAGACTGTTCTGGAGGGGATGGGATGAGGAGACTACCTCCAATGGCATGTAATTGATCTGCGACTGCTAGCAGCAAATATCCCCAATGGCTGGATATGGGACACTAGATGGGGAGGACTCTGAGTTATTACAGAGAATTCTCTCCCAGGTGTCTGGCTGCTGGGATTTGCTCACGTGCTCAGGGTCTAACTGATCACCAGATTTGGGATTGGGAAGGAAGTTTCCCCTGGGTCAGATTGGCAGAGACCCTGGGAGGTTTTTGCTTCCTCTGCAGTGTTGGGCCTCGGTCACTTGCCGGTTTAAACTAGTGTAAATGGTGGATTCTCTGTAACTTGAAGTCTTTAAACCAGGATTCGAGGACATGAGTAACTCAGCCAGAGGTTCTGGGTCTATTCCAGGAGTGGGGGGTGAAGTTCTGTGGCCTGCAATGTGCAGGAGGTCAGACTAGATGATCATGATTGTCCCTTCTGACCTTAAAGTCTCTGAGTGCTCACCCCTCGTGTCCCGCCTGGCAGGGCCGGCTTTAGCAAGAGCGGGGCCCGATTCCTGGGGGCGTGGCTTGCCGCAAGCCCCGCCCCCAGGAATCGGGCTGCGCTCCGGCCGGAGCTCCAGCCGGGGTCGTGGGGCTTGGGTCTGGCCCGGAGCCGCTCAGCCGGGGCCGGGCTGGAGCTGAGCCGGGGGGCCGGGCCCGAGCCGAACCCGAGCCGGACCGGACCCGAGCCGGGGGGCCGGACACGGGCCAGACCCGGGCCGGGGGGCCGGGCCTGAGCCGGGCCCGAGCCGAGCTGCGGGGGCCGGGACGGAGCCGAGCCGAGCTGTGGGGCCTGGGCCGGGCCCGAACCGAGCCAGGGGGCCGGGCCGGGCCCGAGCCGAGCCGCGCCAAGCCTTGGGGGCCGGGCCCGAGCTGAGCCTTGGGGGCCGGGCCCGGCCCGAGCTGCGGGGCCTGGGCCGGACCCGAGCCGAGCTTCGGGGCCTGGGCCGGACCCGAGCCGAGCCGCGGGGCCTGGGCCGGAGCCGAGCCGAGCCGCGGGGGCCGGGACGGGCCCGAACCGAGCCGCGGGGGCCGGGACGGGCCCGAGCCGCGCCAAGCCTTGGGGGCCGGGCCCGAGCTGAGCCTTGAGGGCCGGGCCCTGCCCGAGCCGAGGGAGCCGGGCCGGAGCCGAGCCGAGCTGCGGGGCCTGGGCCGGACCTGAGCCGAGCCGAGCGGGCCGGGACGGAGCCGAGCCGAGTGGGCCGGGCCGGCACGCTCGGCCAGAACCGGGGCCGGAGCTGCTGGAGCCGGAGGTGCTCGGCCGGGGCCGGACTGGGCCGCGCCGCGCCGCGCCTCCCCGGAGCGCTTCTCACGTCCCCCTCCCACACCCCTGACTCAGCTTACCAGGTGCTGCCTGCCCGCCCCTGCTTCTTTTCAGACTTCCCGCGAACCTCTGATTCGCGGGAAGCAGGGGCGGGGGAGGAGCAGGGGGCGGAGCGTTCAGGGGAGGGGAGGAGGGGGAAGTGAGCTGGGGGCGGGGTGGAGAGCTGTGGCGCGGGGCCCTCTTGGCGCGGGGCCCAATTCAGCCGAATCGGCTGAATCGGCCTAAAGCCGGCCCTGCCACCTGGCAGGTCCCCTGGCTCTGGGTCAGGTGCAGCCTGGAGGTTGGTTATGAAACGCTTTTGGTGCGTCTGTTCCTCTTCACACAGCAGCGAAGAGCTGAACGGAGCACAGGGCTCCGGATACGAAATCCCCATGGCCTGCCAGGCCCAGGTACGCACCCACGACTGCTCTGGGGGCTCCACAGCACAGATGTGGTGAGTGCCGCTTGATGGGTCACAACCACGCTGCCCTTGCCTACACCACACCTGTCCATGGCACACAGCCACACGGGGCCCTCATGCTTCACAAACTGGAGCAGATTCCACCTCCCCCCCACCCCCAGCCAGGCATGGCAATGAGGTGAGCCCGCTAAAGGTGGGAAACTGAGGCAGAGCAAGGGGACTACCCCAAGCTAGAGATGTGACCCAGGAGTCCTGGCTCTCTCTCTGCTGCCATGACCCCCTCCATGTGTTCCCCTTTGGGGAGCAGCTGGGAACTTCCAGGCCCAAAGGGATTTAATGTCCAATCATTGCAGAGAAAAAACAACCCAAGAAAGAACCAAGTCAGGTCCACGGGAGGGAGCCCAGCGCCTGCATCCCTGCACTGCTCCAGAGCCAAGGCTGCAGCTGGGGAGGTGCAGCAGTGACCTCAAACAATGGCTGCATGGTGCCACCCAGCTGAGCCAGAGGAGCCTGTGCCCAGGGCCCCCACTGCTAGGCAGGGCAGACACATGGGAACTCAGCTGGGAAAGTGGCAATGTCCAGATCCCCCGGCCCTGCCCCTGCAGGCCCCAAATGTTACTGGCTCTACCGGGGATCCAGGAGCAGCTCTGCCCAGGGATCCACATGTGGCTGTGCCCGGGGATCCATGTGCAGCTCTGTGGGGGGATGTGGGGCTGGAGGGGAGCAGGTAGGATGTGGGGCAGGAGGGGAGGTGTGGGGGGATGTGGGGATGGAGGGGACATGTGGGGGAATGATGTGTGGCTGGACGGGAGGTGTGGGGGGAGGTGGGGCTGGAGGGGAGGTGTGGGGGGATGATGTGGAGCTGGAGGGGAGCAGGGGGGTGGCTGGGAAGGATCGTTTTGAAGCTGAAAAGATGCATCTTTGTCATCCGTGCCTAACTGGGGAACAGCTGCAGCGATTCCAGCAAAGCCCGGCTGGGCTGGGACCCAGCAGAGGCTGCGGCCCGGGGGGGCGGAGCCTGGGAGATGATTTGGGACAGAACGAACCTGCGCAGGCCCCACTGCCCCCCACAACCTGCCTCCCCCATCCCTACTGCCACATACACGGTATGCAGGGACCAGCCAGCGCTGAGCTGCAGCCACTTCTGGGGTGGGCCAGGGGCAGTTTAACAGCCACATGCACTACATGGCTGTGCAAACATGGCTGTTTAGGACAGGAAGTGAAGGCCGAGGTCATAGCAGGGGAGATGGAGTCTGGCTGCCTGTTGGGGTGCCTGGCCTGGCTCTGGGGTGAGCCCCCATAGTAGGAACCAACCCAAGGGCAGCACCTCGCAGCCCTCCTGGGCCTCTGAAGTAGTTCTGACCCCACAAGGGGCGGAGCCTGGGCAGCTCAGGGCGGAGCCTGCCCTCTAGCTGTGCCACCCAGCACTCACTATTCTAGGGCTGGGCAGCCTCCCCAGATCCAGCAATGTGCTCCCTGTCGTGGAAAAGGGGGGTCTGAACCAGTCACGGGGTGCCCCCAGGCACCCCCAAATCCTCACTGTGGGAGCCCCCCTGGTACTCCTGAACCCTCACTATGTCAGCCCCCTGGGAACCTCTGAACCCTCACTGTGTGAGCCCCGCAGGCACCCCCAAACCCATTGCTGTGTGTGTTCCTCGCCCCCCTGAACCCATCACTTTGCCACCCCAAACCCTTCACAGGGAGCACTCCTAGGCACCCAAACCTCTCACTGTGCTCCCCAAGCCCCTCTGTGTGTTCCCAAGCCCCACCCGCTGCCCTCCAACCTGTCTGTGTCCCCCAGAGCCCAGGAGGCGCCTTGCTCCCCCAGTCCATTGCTCTGGCTGCACCTTGGCACCCCAAGCCCATTGCTGAGACTGCTCCCTGGTCCCCCAAACCTCTGCAGATGTGCTCTGAGCGGGGCTTGGCAGCTCTTTCCTGGCGCCCCGGCAGCAGGCCCTGCTCCACAGCTGGCTTTAGCATTCACACAAGAATGACAAAGGAAAATAAATAGGAGGATCTGGGCTGTGAGAATTGCACAGAAAGGGGGGAGCAGGAAGGGCTCACAGAGGAGGAGGCTGTTAGACCCGGCGCTTTGCAAAGCCTGGGGCAGCAGCAGAGGGAGCTAATGCCATGGGGGGAATAGAGGGGCTGTGACTAGTGCCCCTAGCAGACATCGCAGCCCTGGGGCAGGCAGCCGCCTTGGGACCTGAGGCCATTCCCATAACTCAGTCGGGATCCCAGGCGCCCAGCGGAACTGCTGATCTCCAGCCCAGGGGACATCCCAGCCTGTCCATAACCGAGTCCTCATGATGGCTGTGTCTCAGCCCCCATGAGATGAGTTGGCTGGGCCTCAGCCTGGAGGTCACTATCTGCCCCCTGCAATAGGCTAGGCCCCAGGTTGGCAGCCTCAACCAAGCTCTCCGCTGCCCCCAGAGGGGCCTGTCCCAGGCAGGGGGCGGTGCATTGCTGGGGGTCTGGGTGCAGATGCTTGCCCTGCAGTAGATGACTCTTCAGGGCCTGATTAACAGAGGTGCTGAGCACCCACAAGTCCTGCGAGTGCTCAGCCCCCCTGAAATGAACCCCATAGCTCCAGCTATGCCCCATATCCCATGCCCCTTGGTGTCATGCGGAGACCAGTCCAAAGTCGGGAGCATGGCCTGCCGTGTGCCAGCCTCAGGGCACTCTGCCACTTAGTCACAATTGGGGCAGCTGGGCGTGCCCCACCCCATGTGCTGTGGGGTGAGGGGCCCGGAGAGCGTCACCTGCCCCCCCCCCCCGGGCTCACACAGCAGCTGTGCCCGCTTCAGTCAGTGGGGTCTGAGATGGCGGCAGCAGCGCTGCGGCTAGTGAAGGAGTAAAATGAGTGTGACGATATCCCATCCTCACCGAGGGTCAAGACAGCGGGATGGGAACCGGGGCTCCATCGTCCAGACAGCCCCCCAGCACCATCCAGCCTGTGACCCCAGCCAGCAATTCCCTGAGCCCCACTGTTCCCTGGGGAGATCGGTCTCACCCCATGATATTGGGGGCTCAGGTGCCCCGAGGGGAGGGCACCTGCCCAAGGCCACCCAGTGAGTTTGGGGGAGATTTGGGATCAGAATCCTGGAGCACAACCCCCTTCCTCCCCCAGATGAGCCTGAATCCCCAGGCCCCACCAGGAACCTTCTCTCTGGAGAAAATGGTTCTGCCAGATACACCCCCACTGCCAGCTGCCGTGGGGGCAGCAGGGCTAGGAAGGCTGCAGGGGAGGTTCTGCTGTGCAGGGTTTCTCCTCTGAGCTGCTGAGAGCTCTAAGGCCAGGGAGCAGGTGGGCCTGGGGGAGGAGAGCGGCCCTGTAGGGAGGGCACTGGGCTGGCCCCCAGCAAGACCTAGGTTCTGTTCCCAGCTGTGCTGCAGCCCTGCTGGGTCACCTTGAGCAGGTCACCTCCCCTCTCTGGCCTGTTTGCTCTCCCAGCCTGTGTCTGCTCAGCCTGTGAGCTCTGTGGGGCAGGGACTGTCTCTCCCTAGGCAGCTGTGCAGGGCAACGGAGCCCTGATCCCAACTAGGACATGTATATGGGCCACGCTAGCAATAACTCCCACCAGTACCAGCACCTCTGAGAATCAAGACCCCTGGTCTGGTCTCTTGTGATGGAGCAATCTCGGGGGGGGGGGGGGCAGGGCAGCGCCTGTTCCCTCCTCAGGAGGCCAGTCACATGTGCCAGAGGCTGAGAATTGGGAGCAGGCAGCTGTCTGTCTGTCTGTCTGTCCCACATGCCGACCAGTAGGAATAGCAGTGAGCTGGGGAGCAGGCTGTGGTTGGGTGGTGGGTGGGGTGCTGTGCCAGGGAGCAGGAGGCCTGGTTCTATTCATGCTCTGCCACTGAGTTGCTGAAGGGCCTTGGGCAAGTCATTTCCCCTCCCTCCCACTGTATGGTATTTCTTGCCTCAGAGCTTGGCCGGGGGGGGGGGGGGGCTGTGGCTCGCAGCTGGCTGTGAAGCCCTATCAAAGCGCAGTGTTAGTGGGATTAGAGCCCCCCAGCCCTGTGCCCATTCCTCCAGAGAGGCTTCTACTGCCTGGGTCGCCCTAGTCAGACAGGACGGAGCTTCCTGGTATGTGATTGCCCAGGGAGGTTGCACATGAGCCTCGGCGCGGCTGTGGCAGCCCGACCCAGGGGGTCAGGGTGCAGACGCTCGCTCACCCAGCTGTAGATGAATCTTCAGGGTCTGATTTTCAGAGTGCTCAGTGCCCCTGCAAAGAGCCCCACAGCTCCCTAGCTCTGCCCCATACCCCTTGGTCCCTTCATGTCCTCTTCCTCAAGTAGAAGTCAAACTGCCTTCACCCCCACAATTTGCCTCCTGCAATGACACCTGGCTTTCTGGAGCCTGGAAGAGCAGTGTCTGGGCTGAGCTGTCTTGGACTCTCCTGGAGCCCAGCTGTCTTGTCTGAATTGCCTTGAACTTTCCAGGAAAGCTCCATCCTGCCAGGGCAGCATGAGGCCGAAGGCTCTGGGCTGGCAATGTTACCAGTGTGGGCACAGCTGGGCCCAACTCCAGCTGGTGATGGAGCAAGGGGGGGCTCTGCACTGAGGAGGGGCAAGTGGCTCTCTCCAGCCCTTGAGCAGCTGGGGCCAAGTGGCAGGAACCCCCGAGATACTAACCAGCCCCCCGGCGTCTCTCTCCAGTACCCCTGGCTGGTTCTGCTCCAGCTGGGACTCAGTTCATCCAAGGTCTGCTCTGTTCCATCCCCGAGTCTGCCTGGCTCCCCCCAAATGCTAACAAAGCAGGGGGGATCCTGCCAGGGCTACAGCCGCCCCAGTATGCGGACCCCACCAATCGACTCGGGTTGGAGTTGCCGGAAGCGGGGGTGGATGAGGGGCCGCCCCTCGCCACAGCCAGCCAGCGATGGAAACTTTCCCCTCCTTGGGGACTTGGATGCTCATAAAAAACAACCGCTTTTTTGGTCATGTTGGAGGGAGGATTCATGACTCTGTGGGAAAGGCCGAGGCTATGGGGTCTGAGCCAGCACATCCCTGACCCCAGCACACACCGCTGCCTGTGCCCCCTCCCCCACCCTGGTGGAGGGGGGGGCAGGTTTGTTCCCCTCTCCCCTGGGGAACCTTTATCCGGTCGCTCAGATATCTCCCAGCAGAGCCCCCCACTGCATCCCGCTCCCTCCATAGTCATCTGTCCCCCGAAGCCCCACTGAGCGCCGCGGTGCCCCCTTCTCCCCCCGCCTGCAGCGAGGGAGCGCGGCCAGCCCCCCGCCACCTGCCGGCGCTAGCTGCAGCGCAGGGCTGGGCCTGGCCGGGAGCGGGCTGGGCAGGAGGGAGCGTGGGAGCCCAGGGAGGAGGAGGCCGGGCCCCGCCCCGCGCAGAGGAGGGGCGGCCGAGCCGGGCCGGGACTCGAGTCGCTGCTGGCGGGGGAAGTTTCCCAGGGTCCGGGAGGGAGGGAGGGAGGCAGCCTGGCTGCGCTGGTGTCTGGCTTTGCGGCGCGGGGCTCTTGGCCCCGCCATGGATCTCTAGGGCGGGGGCGGCGGAAGAGCGGGGTCCGGGTCCGGGATCGCGAACGGAGCAGCGGGATGGGCTCGGGGGCCGGGTCCCGGGCGCTGCTGGGCGGCAGCCTCCTGGGCATCGCGCTGCTGGCGCAGCTGGGAGCCGGAGCAGGTAAGGGGGCAGGGGATCCCGTGCGGGGTGCGCGCCGGCTGTGGGAGTTGTGGTCTGGAGAGCTGGAGCGGGGATCGCGGCAGCTGCGAGTGCCAGGGGACCCCCACCCCCGGCGAGCTCTTGTTGCTCAGTGTTGGGGCAGTTTCGGGGACCCTGTTGTTGAGGGGTCCTCTCTTGGTGTTTGGGGGTCCTGGCGATTTCGGGGCCCGCAGGTTGGCGTTCCGGGGGGGGGCGTCTAGTGGCGTCTGGAAGGGGGGCGACGTGATCTGGTCCCTTCACTTTCTCTTTATAAACTTTGCAAAACTTTTTTTTGGGGGGGGGGGGAGCTCAAGGCCAGGAATCCGCCGCGCGCCCCAATGATGCGGGCTCCCCCGGCAGGGATCAGCGGCTGAATCGGGGGGCTCAGGACGGGGACGGCTCCGTCCAACTTGGGAACTACTTGTAACCCGTCTCTTGTGCGCTCCCCCCTGCTCGGAGCCCCCTCCCCTGTCTGCGCTGGGGGGAGGGGGCCGGCCCTGTGTCTGAGCACAAAGAAAATACTTAATCATTGTATAATCCCCGCTTGGGGGAGGGGGCTGCGCGGCCCCTGCCCCGCGGCTGGGCTGGGCTGGGAGTTCGCAGGCACTGATTTGAGGCTGCGGGGAACAATCCTGCGCTCCTCTTCTTTCACTATTGACTAGAAGTAAACTTTCCTCGCAGCCTGCGCCAGCCAGCCTGGGAGCGTGGGGAAACCTGGAGCTGGAGCGCGGATCCGGCTTCCCCAGCCGGCGCCTTCCCCCTTGCCGCCCTTCCCCCTCTCTGCGGTCGCGGCCTCCTGCCCATGAAATCCCCACGAGCCAGGCGCAGAGCGTGGGGGGATCCCATTGCACTGAGGTGGGGGCTGTACAGTGGGGGGTTCGTGGGTGAGTTGGGGTGGGGGGAGCAGGGATTTACATGAAACGGCTTCCGGGGGGCGCTGGGGCTGACCTTACATTTGATGGCATTTCTGTTGCGGTTCAGGGGGGGTGATGTCCTGCACAGATGCTCCAGCAGCTGCTTTGACTCTGGTCTCTTCCCAGCCCCGATGCTCAAACTTTTTGTGTTGGAAAGTAACTCCGAGGCCCCGTCCTGGGGCGCTCCCAGACCTGCCCGGGCTGGGGCATTGGGGCAGGGCACCCGCTGGCTAGGAAACACTGAGGGCTGGGAGAAAACTTCAAAATGCTTACCCAGCTCCGCATTGGGCCAGCTGGGATCTGGCCTCCCCTGGCTCCGCCGGGCAAGTGGCAAACTCAGCAAGAGTCCTGGGAGCCCAGCTGGCCAGCCAGCGGCCCCCCACCCCCCAGTGAGTGTGAGCTGGGACTCGAGGTGATGCATCTGGGAGATAAGATGATTTAATTGCGTGTCCTGCACCGACTTGCCAGCACACAGCAATGTGCCAGCAATGAGAGAACTGCTGTGAAAGGTAAATACAGTGCAGGGTTATTATTCAGCGTGGGTTTCACTCGCCCATGAAGCTGCTGGACTGGTTTGTGCAGCTCAGGGAGGCCGGCCTGCTGCCTGCGCTCCCAGCCAGCGCATGGGAACACATGTGGATGGGCCCAGGGTCTGTGGGATGGCTGCTGCAGGTTGTGGATGCCCTGAAGTATAACCCCCTCCACCCCCCCTTGCTGCCTGGCTGGACATAGACCAGCATTGTTCTTGTTGAGCAACTCGCTGCATTGCTGGAGTCCCGCCGTGCTGTTCGTTCCTGAGCAGCGCGTGGCCCCATGGCTAGACGGGTCTGGCCACTCTGCCCCCGCACAGACTGCTGGTGCCAACCCCCCCTTGCAGGAACTTGGAGTGTCTCTGTCCTGGAGCCAGCCTCCAGATGCACCCAGAGCCAGCCTCCAGATGCACCCAGACAGTGTCCTCACTAGGGAAAGGCACCTCTAGCCCCGAGTGAGGCAGAGGCCTTTGCAGCTCCAACTGCTTGGGGGCTGGGAGGCCTTGGGCTCAGCTCAGGACTCTTCTGGGTAAATTCTTGTCTTGGGCAGTAGTAGTGGAAATCAGGAGGCAGCAGCCTGGTCCTCCCATCCGGGGGATGAGCTCGGGGGGACTGGCCCAGTCCCCTGTTCTGGGGATGAGGTCTTGTGGGGGACAACAGCCTAGCTCCTCACCCCCATCCTGGGTATGAGGTCCTCCTACCTTTGCAAAGTCTCCCACTTTCAGGACTTTCCCTGGTTGATTTTAGCCACCCCCTGTTTAACCTCCGCCTTTCTCCAGAGCAGCCTGGCTCCCACAAAGCAGGCTTCTCTGTGCCCTGCTGCAGCAGCATGGGCTCCCCGGAGCGCGATGGTTTGTGTGGGACACGGCACGGCTGGTTTGTGGCCAGGCTCCCCATGTTGCCCCCTAAGTGAAGGGGCTGGTGGGGGCAGCTGCCCCTGTGGAATGAGGTGGGGTGGGGAATTGGGTGGCAGGCAATGGCTCGGTGATGCTGGCCCCCTTCTGGGTGCTGGCCTCTGTCATTCACCCACAGACCATCTCATAGAGCTGGAAGGGACCTGGAAAGTTCATTGAGTCCAGTCCCCTGCCTTCACTAGCAGGACCAATTTTTTGCCCCGATCCCTAAATGGCCCCCTCAAGGATTGAACTCACAACCCTGGGTTTAGCAGGCCAATGCTCAAACCACTGAGCTATCCCTCCCTGCCCCTCCCCAGTGCTGGCTATGCCCAGGGAGCGCTCAGAGCTGCAGCAGCTGCCTCCCCTCCAGATGCAGGAGAGGGCCGGCTGGCTGGGCCATTCACTCGCCTGCCCCTTTCTTCTCCCCATTGCGTTGCTAGCCAGTGAACAAAGCGGCCAGGCAGCTGGAGAGCTGTGGAATCTGGAGAGGGCCCTGGAGCCGCCTGAACAATCACACTGGCTAATCCGGTTGTAAACACTCCTCCCACAGAGCCGCTGGCTGCAGCAATAGGGAGACCCAGGGACCCAACCGGCCAGGAAGGAGTGGGGCTGGGGGGCCCGCCTGCCCCAGCACAGCCAGCGCAGGCCATGCTCCCCTGCCCAGCTGGCAGGACAGTGTGGACCTGTTCTCAGGGGCTCTCTGCCTGGCTAGTGAGCCCCCTTCCCTGCTGCCTTGGAGACTGCTAGAGCTTTCCCCAAGACAGCATCCAAATGTGCCCCAAAATCAGGGCCTGAACCTGCTCGCCCACCCAGGATGGAGACCAGGAATCCTGGGGCGGGTGGCGTCTCCCGAGCCCCCCTCCACTCATGGGCTTTTAGCAACACTGACCCCTTCCCCCACCATGGGGAGAGTGAGGGGCAGGTGAGCCTCCCCGGGCCCTGCCGGGGGCGCCAATTGCACTGAAGGGTGCCTAATGGGGCCAGTGGTAGGGGTCCGGATGCTGGGCTTGGACTGCACCTTGGAAGTGACAGGTCCTGTCTCCCACTCCCACCACCCCCGCACCAGTCGGTCCCCCTGCTCTGGGCTGGGTCACAGAGGCCCTGACTCTCCCAAGCCAACCACTTGGCTCTGAATTGGCTGCACTGTTGGGGCAGGGGCAGTTGGCTGTGTCTGCCAGGCCAGGGGAGCCAGCTCCGCTGTCCTGTGACGGTCAGTTCTGGTCCATCCGTGGGTCCTTGGCTGGCAGGAGCAGCCCTTCCCCTGCCCTGGGGAGTGGGGGAGTTGCAGCAATGGGATCCCTGACTGAACAGCCTGGGGCGCTGGCTGAACCCTCCCTGGCCCCTGAGCTTCTCATGAGCCTTCACAAATGCCACAGAGGAGGCAGGTTGGGGCTACTTCTGCCCCAGCATAAATGACTCCGAGAGGGCAAGTGACTGGCCCAGTCATTGGCAGAGCTGAGGATAGAACCCAGGAGTCCTGGCTGCCTCACCTTCCCCTGGCCCATTCCTCTCTGAGTGGCTCTGGATCCTATGTTCTGCTTGGCAATGTACACTGGGCTGGCTTGGCCTTTGGGGTGCTGTTTCAGGCAGTTGGGAGTTCCAGCAGTCCCTGGGCTGGCTGCGGCTGTCGGGTGCCTGCCTCACTGCACTAGCGTAAGTGGTCCTGCTAGGCTGCCTGTGGTCAGGATCCCAGGGCGCTGGGGCTGCTGGGCAGCATGGGTCGGGGTGAGAGACTCTGTAGGTATGTGCCCTGCCTCGCCTGGCATACCTGTCAGGAGAGCATGCCGGTCCCTGATGCAGAGGGGTGAGGGGCTGTGTCCCAGCATGCACTGCCCCTGTCTCAGCTGTGGGGGGCGGGGGATTACGGGTGCTGGGGCTGGGCTAGGTGTGTGTCGGCACAGCGCCCCCCTCGCTGCCTGTGAGCCCCCAGGGCTCAGTGCTGAGCCCCCACTGCTCGCAGCACCTTGCCTGCAGGGGCTGATGGGAGACTGTGCCCCAGGCCTGCCGGAGTGAGAAGCTGGGGGTGGGGGTGTGTGTCTTGTGTTGCCAGCAGCTGTGTGTCCTGAGCACAGGTGGGGGTTCCTGGGTGTGAAGGTATCCCACTTTGGACAGCAGGACTTGGGGGAGGTGTGGGGGGTCGTTCTGTGCCTCTCACCCTCCCAGGAATCCCAGAGCCCTCCGGGGCAGCAGAGCCTCCAGGGTCATCCTGTCTTACCCTGCCTTTGGCAGCGTGGTGAACTCCCCCAGCGTTCCCACAGCCTCTTATCTCCACTGTCCTTTAATTTCTGCAGTGATGGGGCCTTGACTGCTGCTGGGTTTATTTTTTTGGGGGGGGGGAAGTGGGCGCTAGTGGGTTAGAATTGGGGGTGGGGCTGGCAGTCAGGACTCCTGGGTTCTATCCCTGGCTTTGGGAGGGAAATGGGGGCTACTAGGTTAGAGTGGGGGAGTGAGGTCGGTAGTCAGGACTCCTGGGTTCTATCCCTGGTTTTGGGAAGGAATTGGGGGGCTAGTGGGTTGGGGTGGGGCTGGCAGTCAGGACTCCTGGGTTCTCTCCCAGTTGTGCCACTGACTCGCTGGGTGACTTCAGGCAGTCCCCTTCCTATCTCTATGCCTTAGTTTCCTGTTGGTGCTCTCTTTGGAGGGCTGTGCATGCTGAGGGTTCCCCATTGCACTTCCTATCAGGCCTCCCTGCAGATGGGGAGTTGGAGCTGGCACCCAAGGGGTTAATGTTCTGGGACCCCTCCCCCCCATTCTGACTCTAGGCTGGAAGAAGTTAGGACTCTTCTTAAAACTCTCCCTCCCTCCGCTGCTGGGCCTGCCCTGGGTATCACATTGGGGGGCGTGGGACCCCCTCATCGCACGTATCCCAGTGTGGAACAGGCCCCAGACACATCTGTGCCTGACAGGCAGGGTTTCCGTGCGGGGCCTGAGCGTCCTCCTGGCACCTGGGGCAGCCCCGCCAGCTACCCAGGAGAATGAGCCTCTCAGCATCTCGTCCCCCTCCCCCAAAGCTGCCACGCCTGGGGCCCCTCATGGGGCTGGGGGTTGGCGCCAAGGGCGAAGGAGCCCAGGGATCAGGGTGTGGGGGGGAGCTGTCTAAGCCCAATGCCACCCCTTCGGTTGCAGCCTTGTGTGGGGAGGGGGCTGGCCGGCTGGCGGAGCGAATTCCACTGCAGCACTGGCTCTGGGGACTGGAGTGGGGGAGAGGGGCGGGGGCGGCATTGTCTCTGGGAGCTAATCTGTGTGCTGGGCACGCAGCGCGCTCCAAGTGGGTCTGGAGGAAATAGCTGGTGGGGGAAGGAGCGAGGCCCCTGAGCCCTATGTGGCCTGTGGGGCTCAGGCTTGGCCTCCTCTCTCTCTCTGTATGGGGGAGGGGAGGGGGCTGTTGGGTTTGTGCCTCGTCCTGCTCCTCAGCCATGGAAAACTGCTGCTGGGGTTTCCTTTTGGGATCGGCTCCTCCACGGGGCCTGGAGCTGCAGCCCCAGGGGCATAGAGATGTCTGAACCCCCATTTATTCCGGGGGCCAATCCAACTGTGACCAGCCCACCCTACCCTTCCAGTGAGTCCCATTAGAAGCCCAGGCAGTGGCCCATGGGTGTGGGGTGTCTCTAGTTTGCCCCCCCCCCATGCTAGCCCAGCTGCTGGCAGAGCTGCCCAGGGGTCTGGAAGGGGAGAGGGCTCACAGGGCTGGGTATCCTGGCCCCTTGACCCTAGATTGGGTCCAGCCAGGGCTGGCAGCTGGTCCCTGTCATCCTGGCACAGGCAGCCTGGGTCTCACTCTCCCTGGGGAGGCTTCTTCAGGAGCCTGTGGGGCTTGGCAGAGCTGGGGCTGCCCTGGACAACAGGTCCCCGTGCTGGGGGCTGGGAGGGTGGGCTCTGAGTCAGTCTCCCACAGAGCGACCCTGCATCCCCAGGCTGTGGGAGCCTCGCACTCAGGGTGGAGGCAGAGGGCTGGGCTGGCTGTAGGGTGAGCTGTGGGTGGAGGTTCCTGGCTCGTTTGTCGGGGAGCCGTCGGGCCTCGAGCTGCTGTAACACCCAGGATGGTTCAGTCGCAATCCCCTCCCAGCTGTGCTGCTCTGTCCCCTGCATGTGGGGCCGAGGCCCTCGGCTCTGTTCTGCCTGTAGCCCTGTGCTGCCTGGCATGGCCCAGCTTCCTTGGCAGGGTCTGAGCCGAGGTTCGAGCTGGCAGGCTACTGCTGTATGAGGGGCCCGGGAAGGGGCAGAGATTAGCAGGGCAGGTCCCTGGACACTCGATGAAGACACTGGCTGGGCTCTGAGGCCCTGACAGGCCCAGCTCTCCCTGTGGGGTCCTGGTGGCCTGGGCCCATGTGCCACAGGGCAGAAGGTTCTCGGAGCAGGAGCTCTGGGGGCTGCTGTCCCTTTGATCCCAGGGGGTGCGGGGCCCTAGCGTCTGACTGGAACCTGCAGGTTGTGCCTGGAGCCCTGGAAACCCCTGTCCCCCTCCCCCTGTGCTGGATGGCACTGGGGGCTGGTGGTGGTGGAGTCACACAGACCTTTCCTTGGCTCACTGGTAGGGGGCACCCCCAAGCTAAACTTCCGAGTCTTGCATGGAACTTGTCTGTCAGCTGCCCTCCTCCTGGTTTGTGGTGTGTGTGTGTCTTCCCTTTGCCTGCTGCTGCTGGGATGAAACGTTCCCCATGCAACTTCAGTACCAATGTTAGTGCGGCGTTGACTCTGAAGCCTAATGATGGCTGTTTAAATCCCAGCCCTGATAGCAGCATTGCTGTTGATCATTTCAGGGTGGGGCTTGGGGTTATGGGCAGGGTCCTGCCACATCCATCCAGTTTATGGGGCGCTCCGATGTTCCCTGAGGCTTGCCCTGAACAGTGTGCTCTAAGCCAGACGGCTGAGGATTTTAAGGTCAGGCTTGACAAAGCCCTGGCTGGGATGATTTAGTTGGGAATTGGTCCTGCTTTGAGCAGGGGGTTGGACTAGATGACCTCCTGAGGTCCCTTCCAACCCTGATCTTCTATGATTCTATGGACCAAGGACCATCTGGGTGGGGCGGGGGGACAGGGAAGCAAAGAGCAGCTGCTGTCAGGGGTTGCTGCTAGGACGCCCCCTGGATCCCAGTGCCCTGATGCCCCTACCTTGGTGGCATGGCCGGTGACTGAGCTGGGCTTCCCACTGAGGGGCTGGGTGCGAGGGAGCTCTGCATGGGGATGGGGGCAGGGAGGTGAGGGGGCCACTCCTCTCTGCTCTAATGGGCTCTCTCCCGCTCTCTCCCTGCAGCCGTGCAGTGTCTGGAAGGCTCCATGCCCTGTGAGAATGGCGGCCAGTGCATCCTCTACTCCAACGGGAAGGCAGCCTGCGTGTAAGTGACCCCCTGCCCTGCAGGTTGGGATCCATGCCCGCTGCCATCCAGCACGGGGCTGTGGGCAAGACGGGCTCCATGGTGGTGGGGTGTTGCTCACAGGCGGTGGGGGTGGGGGGGCTTTCCCACCCTCCCTGGGGTGAGGGGATAGGCAGGTCTGAACCAGCAGGAACCGGAGGCCTGGGACTGGGTTAGCAGGAGGGAGGGTGGTTCCCGGCAGCGCAGCCATAAGGAGTAAGGGCAGCCTGGCCCAGTGGTTCAGCTGGCCCAGGCCAGGTTCTGGAGCGCTGGGTTTTGTTCCTGGCTCTGCCCCCATCTTGCTGCACCTCACCTGATGCATGTCCTTGGCTAGGGGCCTGCACAGCCCCTGTCACCGTGCCTGGCATGGCCCTGCCCCAAAGAGCTGGTGGTGATTGGGGGGTGCCTGCCAGCAGGGTGGGGGGGTCATGGCACCAAGCCCCAGTCGCTGCTCTGCTCGGTGGAGCTGGCAGAGCTGCCTGGGGGTAGGAAACACCAGCAGGGCAGAGGGTCAGGGCTGGGGGATGTGGGGAGCAGCCACTTACTGTGAGGTAACCTCTTGCCTGCTCCTCGTGGCCCCTGGGAAGGGATGCAGCAGAAGGGACCCTTGCCAGGCCAAGAGAGGGGAGTCACACCCCGCTGGGGCTGTGAGCATGTGGGAGGGGCTAGGGGTTGCCCTGAGCTGATGGGAGCGGGTGATGCTTGGGGCAGGGTGGGGGGGTTATAAGAGTGCGGGGGGTGGGGTGGATCTGTTTCCATGTGAAATGAGGAATGTCAGCAGCCAGGCAGTGGGCAACTCACTCTGCCCCTGGAGGCCCGGCTGTTGGGCGTGACCCCTCGTGTCCCCAGGCTCTGCGCTGGGGAGGGGAACACGGGGTGATGCTTGCTGACGCAGAGGGGCAGGAGGGCTTTCAGCCGGGGTCGGATGAGCTGGGAGGGCGGCTGCAGAAGAGGTGAATCTTGTGCCTGGGGGGAGGCTAGTGGAGGGCAGAGTGACAAAGTGCCTGGATGTTTTCTTTGGGGCTCCCTGGGCAGAGAACTGACACCCTTGAGCTCACATCCTCTGGCCCTCTCCCCTGCCCACTCCTACTGGCAAAGGGGCGGAGATCTGCCTGCCTTCCCCCTTGTTTCCTCCCTGCTGTGGCTGTTGCAATCCCAGATTGCAGAGCAGTGTTAGCAGTGACGTGTGCTGGCCCCCCTGCGGCTCCCCACTTCCTGGGGGGGGGGAAGCTCCTCCTTCCCAGCCTCCTTCCCAGAGTCTCCCAGACAGGGGGCCTCTTCAGGAGGGGGCCCTGGAGTCATTTGATCCCAGCGGCTGCAGACAGCGCTTGGAAAGGAAGCAGCTGCTGATCTGCAGAGCTGGGGGGGGGGGGGTGGGGGGGGATGTGAGACCCAGGCTGTGTCCGGAGCTGAGCTGACCCCATCAGGCTAGGGTGACTGGGCTGACCCCCTTCCCCAGCCCCCATTGGAGCAGCTGGCCCGCATGGGAGAGGCCAGGAAGGAGTGTGCTGAGTTTCCTGGTTCTCAGCCCTGCCAGCGGGAGCACCTGAAGGGTGGCCGTTTGACTCCCCGGCCCTGGCTGGACCACCGGAAGGGGCTGGCGGGAGGGCCTGCCATCCCTGGGCCCCAGCCTGGCCAGGTGCTTTCCCTGGTGGGGCTGCTGTAAAGGCCATGTGGGGGCCAGGAATTCCAGCTGTGGGTGGGGAGGGGCTGGGAACAAAGGGGAGGTGGCACTGGGCCATGGCAGCTCCTGCCGTGCCTGGACCCGCTTGGTCAGTGTGGATGGGAGATGGGTTTGGAATGGCGATTGCCACTTCTGCCATGCTGTGCCACCCGACAGGTTTGCAGAGCCCTGGCGAGCCAGCTGCAAGGGGCTGGGGCTGACTAGCATGGGGTGCTTCAGTGAGTGACATCACCCTGCCTCACGGGAGCAGAGCTGGGGATAGAACCCAGGAATCCTGACTCCTAGTGCCCCTGCTCTAACCACTAGACCCTGCCGTCTCTGAGCCCAGTAATGACTTTCTCTGTGAATCACTTCCATTTTCTTCCTGCATCTGACTCTGTAGTGCGAGCTCTGGGCGGTGGGGGCTGCCAGTGGGGCAAGGCAGGCTGATTATCTGGGAATTCTCTCTCCAGGGCAGGGCAGGGCTCCCTGATGCTGGGGAGTTGGAACCGGACGGGGCTAAGCCCTGGAGACTGGGTGCAGGGGGCCTTGGCAGCTCCTGGCAGTCTGTCTGCAGAGCCGGCTCTGACCTGTCACCCAGGTTGTGGGGTTCCAGGGGGAAATGGTTGGCGCCTAGTGGGGGCAGCGGCTGGCTCTGTATGGGTAGCCTGGGTGGCCCTGTGCCCACCACTTCCTGCCGAGTGAGCCAGGAATAGCTGAATAGTTTCTGTGCTGTGCCCTCGCCCGGTCCCCGCTGCCCCTAGTGCCAGGCCACGGCACAGCCGCCGCGCGGGCAGGTGCCGGAGCTCGCAGTGGCAGGTTCCCGTCTCCTTGCTGCCTGCGTTGGAATGCCAGACAGGTGGATGGGCCTCCTGCCGCCCCGCCCCGAACAGGTGAATCACCGGTTGTGGCGCTGCCTGGCCTGGAGCAGGAGTAGGATCTGGATTGGGCCTTGTTGCCTGGCTGCTGGAAATCGTGGGCTGGAGTGTGGGACTGGAGCACCAGCTGAATGCTGACCTGGCCTAGTGCCAGAACAGGCACAGTGCCCCCAGCCCCCTGCCCCATCTCACTGGAGCAGGCTCCCATCTGCATGCTGGGTTCTTGGTGATCTGGAGACAGTCCCCCGGTGCTGTGGGAGAATCAGGGGGAGGGGGCAGAGAGGATTGGGTATGGGGGGCAGGAGGGGCATGGCGGGGCCACTGAGGATCAGGGGGTGGGATGGGAGCAGTGGAGGGCAGAGAAGGTCAGGGGAGGGGTGGAAGGGGCACAACAGAAGCAGAGATGATTGGAGATGGGGCAGAAATGAGCAGCCGGGGGGTGGGGCTGGGAGAGGCATGGTGGGGCACGGGGCAGAGAGGAGCAGCCGACAGGGGACTGGAGAGGGGCAGAGAGAAGCGGCCAAGAGGGTGGGGGCAGGGGGAGAGGAACGGTGCGGGGGCACGAGGGGGCAGCTGGGAGGGCAGAGAGGAGCGGTGGGAGGGGGGGGGGGACAGGGGACATCCAGGAGGACAGAGAGGAGCGGCCGGGGTGGGGGGCAGAGAGGAAAGGCCGGGGGGGATAAGGGGGGGCAGGAGCAGAGAGGAACAGCTGGGGGGGGCGGCAGGGGCAGAGAGGAGCAGCCCTGGGACAGAAGGGGGGCAGGGGGTAGAGAGGGGTGGCCAGGGGGACAGGACGGGAGAGACAGGGAGCAGAGAGGCGCAGCTGGGCAGGCAGGAAGGGGGTAGGGGACAGAGAGGAGCGGCCAGGGGGGCAGGACGGGCGTGGCAGCGAGCAGAGAGGAGTGGCCAGGGGGCTCTCCCTGCCGTTTGGCTCAGCATGGTGCTGGTGCTGCTGGAACCTGTCGAACGGGTTGGAACGGCTCAGGGAGGGCTGAGAGGAGGGGAAATGTATCTCCGTCCCAGTGCCAGAAATCTGCCCCCCTCCTCCCCAGTGTGCGGGGCCCCTCACAGGGGGGCAGCTCCCCGTGGGCCCCATGTGCCCCATGGGCCCTACTGTGCCAGCCTGGAACTGGGTTTGCTGCCTGGGTCCCTCTGCCAGGCGCCCTCGGGGCGAGAAGGGGGGACTAGTTTAGGCTGGATTGTGCCCGCCCAGGCGCCGCAGGAGGGGGCGCCGAATGAGCGTGGGAGTTGGAGAAGTGGGGAGGTGGGGGACAGGATTGGAGCAGGGGCTGATGGGAGATGGGGTGGGGGGAGTGAGGATGGATGGGGGAGGGGCCCATGGGGAGTGTGTAGGTGGTGGACAGGATTGGAGCAGGGGCTGCTGCGGTGGGGGGAGTGGGGATGGATGTGGAGGGGGCTGCTGGGGAATGCATGTGGGAGGATGGAATTGGAACAGGGGGGTGAGGTCAGGGAGTGCAGCAGAGACCACTGGGGGATGGGAGGGGGCACATGCCAGGGTAGCCCCCATCTGCCAGGCGAAGGGGCATTCTGGGAGCAGACGGGCAGTGTGGCTTGGTGGTCAGAGCAAGGGGAGGCAGGCTGGGAGTCAGGACTCCTGGGTTCTATCCTCTAAAGCTGGCTGCTGCCTCCTGCGGCTGGGAGGTATGGGGGGAAGTTGTGCCCCTGTGTGCTCTCATGCCCAGGGGCGTCCCATCCCTCCAGGAGTGGGTGCCTGAGGCAGCCGCCGGGGTGACTCATGGGGTGATGTGGCAGTGGAGCCGCTGAGTCACCGCCCCACGGAGTGGGCTGGATGCCGGGCTCCACTCCCCAGACATGAGCAGGCAGGAGCACTGCCAAGGGGCTGGGAAGGGGGCTGCCTTCCCAGCGTGGGAGCCTGGCTCTGCCTGCAGGGGAGGGCGCTGCCTGGTGCTGGGATACAGGGCCCTGCTCCCCTTCTGCTCCCTGCCACAGGGACGCCTGTCCCCACATCCCCTTTCCCTTTCCAGGGGCTGGGTGGGTGGATGGGGTGGGAAGCTCTGCCAGCCCCAGCCCTGCACTCAGGGTGCCTTCCCCCCCCCCCCCACATGCAGGGAGAGGGGAGTTGGCATCTCACCAAGTGCTGCTGGAGGGAGCCCAAAATGGAGTGAGCAGGACAGGGATGGGGGGTCCGCCGGGCATTCCTGGTCCGTACTGGGGCCAGTGGAGCTGCCCATGTCACTGCTGGGGGGGCTGTGGCCTGGCCTGATCGGTGGCATTTGCTGTGGCTGTTGCTGAGGCAGGCATAGCCATCTGCAGGCTCCAGGGCATGGGGGTCAGGCAGGGACCAGCACACCAGGGGATGGGGAGGGGATGGAGTTCCTACAGGCAGTATTGGTCAGTGGGTCTGAGCTTGGGGCAGGGGGGTTATGGTCTAGATGGGCCCATGGCTCCCATCTGGTCCAGTGGGGCAGGAGAGAAGGGCTACAAGGCTGGATGGGCCTGTGGGTCTGGCAGGCAGGGGGGATCTGGCCTGCGCTGTCTCTCTCCTCACCATCCCTCTCCCCTGCCCCGTCTGTGCCCCTAGCACCATGTGTGCTCTAGCACCGCGCTGCCCTCTTTTCTTTCCTTGTTGGACCATGCCTCCAGCTCTGTGGGGTAGGGCTTGGGTCCCCGGGAAGGGCCCAGCGCTCTGGGGAGCTGGTGTAATTCCAGGCCTGGGCAGAGTCCCTGCTGTCCTGTGGTACCTGCCTGCAGGGGGCGTTGGAGGGAGCGGGGCAGGAGCTCCTCCAGTCCCAGCCTCTCCCAGCAGGGGGTGCTGTATAGAGCAGGCTGGGAGCCCCCGTGCTGCTCTGGGGTGAATTGAGCGCCCCCCCCCTGTTTCTGCTGCAGGGGTCTCCTCCCCCCTGAAATTGAGGGCCTGGACAGCAGAGCAAACAGGTGTTCTGCGTTGCCATGGTAACGGCAGGCGGGGGTGGGGGTTGGCTGGGGCTGAGCCAGAGGCAGGAGCGGATTGGGGGGTATAATCTGTGCACCAGTACCCAGGCTGTGGTGCGGCTCCCCCCAGCCGGTGCCCTCTGGAGCCAGCCCAGCCTGACGGGGAGCACCCAGCTGCTGCCCAGCGCTGGCTCCATCCTGGACCCTGGGCTGTCGTCAGGAGCGAGCCCAGAACTGGGGCTGGAGAGGCAGGATGGTCCTGTCCGGCCTGGCTCAGCCCGGCAGGCTTGGCTGCCCTCCCCTCCTCAGCCCCTGCACACCGTGGGTCTTGGACCCAGCCCTGTGGTGCATGCAGAGCCCAGGTCAGCCCCTCCTGTCGCCTCCCCATTGCAGAGCTCCCAGCATGCCTGCTTCAGCTTGGTTAGCTAGAGACCTGTGAGCTGGGCCCTGCTCACTGGGGGGCTGGGTCTGCTCTGGCTCAGTCCCATAGGATGTGGCCCTCTGGGGCAGAGTTCAGGGCCCCTGCGTGATGGGGGGGATTGTGGGGGGCAGGAGGGACTCTGTACCCTACTCCTTCTGCATGCGCCCCAAGGAGGTGAAGCTGGGGGGCGGGGCAGAGAACCCCTCACCAGGCTCTCCCAGAGAGAGGTGCGGACCTGCTGGCTGGACCAGGTTCCACTGGGAGTGGGTGCCCCTGCGACGAGCTCTAGGTAGTGGGGTCAGAGTGGGATTCTAGGGTTGCCCCTGCAGACCAGCTCTAGGCAGTGGGGTCCCTGGGTCAGAGCGGGTCCTGGGGCCGCCCCTGTGGACGAGCTCTAGCCAATGAGGTCCCGGGGTCAGAACAGGGTCTGGGGTCGGGCAGGTGCTAAGAGGTGCAGCAGCAGGCGGGCTCTGAGGAATGACAGGGTGCGGGGGGCCCAGGGAGTCGGTCCTGAATTGGCTGACGCCTGCTCTGCACAGTTTGTAGCAGGTGGGGGTGATTCTCTGCCGATCCGGGGTTACCAATACAGCCTCATGTGAGGGTGCCGCTCTGCTGCTATAAAGGTGCCTTGTACTGGTGTAGCACGTCTCCTTCCCTGTGCAGGGATAGCTACACAGTGGGGAGCCCCTTTACATTGGCACAGCTTCCCCCATGCTTGGAGCTGTACCCTGATGCCGAGCCCAGTCTGGTTTGCCAGCAGACCAATCCTCAGGGGCAGGAAGCAAAGTCAGACTCAACGGCCCCTTCTCCCCTGGCCAGGGCTATAGGCCGAGGCTGGGAGGCTCCCCCTGGGGGGAGCAGAGAGGGGGGTTAAAGGCTTCAGTGGAGATCTGGCAAGGGCTGGGGGAACAAGAAGGGGGCAAAGTGAGCAGCTGGCACACTGATGAGTCCAAGCTGGTGCCAATTGAGGCCCTGCAGAGGGAGCTGAGCCCACAGGGCGAATGGGCAGCACAGGGTAGGGGGTGTTCGGAGCGGAGCAATGCCAAGCAATGTCTGTTGGAGGGAATAACCTGAGATCTGGGGCAGCCCCCAGGACCAGCACCAACTGCATGAGGGCCAGGCTACCCTGGGGGCAGTTTGATGGAGCTGCAGGGATGGAGGTGGCCGATGTGTTGTGGCATAGGGGCCCATGGTTGGGTGCTGAGTGCAGGGCTGGGTGCCCACGCACAGAGCACAGTGGGGGGATGGGCTGGGCCAGAGACAACTCCCCCCCCATCCCCTTCAGGAACCCCTGGCAACCAATAAAAGCAGAGGAAATTGATGGACTCTAGCCCCCCCACCCTGCCCCGGAAAGGCAGACCAGCCGGAGACTCCATGATGCTGCCCCTAGGAACTTCATTGCCAGTGACGTGATGTATAAGGCGCCCAGATGCAGTGGTGATGGGCATGTGTCCTTCCTGCACTGGTTCCAGGCGGCAGGGACTCACACCAGTGTGCCCCCTCTCTGCAGGTGCCAGCCTGGGCTGATTGGCGAGCGTTGCCAGTTCCAGGACCCCTGCCACCTGTCGCCCTGTGCCAATGGGGGCGTGTGTGAAAGCTCCCTCAAGGATGGCACCGTGCAGTACCAGTGCACCTGTCCCAAAGGCTTCCGAGGTGAGGGTCATGTAGGCGGGGGGCATGCTGCTCTAGGGGAGGCTGGGGAGGGGGTGGGACCAGCTTGGCCCGGTTGGAGGAGGGGCCAGGATCTGACCAGGCCGGAGAGGAGAACCCATGCCACGCAGGCCTAGGGGAGATGGGGGATGGCCATGGGGGTGCTGTGGGAGATGGGGAGGGACCCTCAGCCCAGCTGGGGGAGGGGAACGGAACCTGACTGGCTAGTGTGGGAGGAGGGCTGGGCACATCTTGGCCCCGGAGCGGGGACCTGCTGGGCCTAGGGGGAAGGGCTCTCTGGGGTGTCCTCATGCCCAACCAGGCCCCGCTCACAGACATCCCCCCCCCCCAGGTCAGGACTGCTCCCTGGGTGATGCCTGTGCCAACAGCCCCTGCGCCAACGGAGCCCGTTGCACCAACTGGAACAGCCGCTACAACTGCACCTGCCCGCCAGGCTACCAGGGCCGCAACTGCCGCACGGACGTGGACGAGTGCCGGGCACCGGGCATCTGCCGCCATGGGGGCACCTGCTTCAATACGCCGGGCTCCTTCCGCTGCCAGTGCCCGGCCGGCTTCACGGGGCAGCTGTGCGAGAGCATCTACACACCCTGTGCGCCCTCGCAGTGCCTCAATGGGGGCACGTGTCGCCAGACCGGGGAGCTGAGCTACGAGTGTGCCTGCCTGCCGGGTGAGGGGCCGGGGGGGGGCAGGTGGGCAGCGTTTGGGAGCAGCAGGGGTTGGTGTGTGGGGGCCTGGCCGGGACGGTGCTGGAGGAACCTGTTTGGGGGGATGCTGTCCCCTCCCTTAGCCCTGGGGGCAGGGATTGTTGGGGGTGTGTCTCTCCCCCTGCCCTGGCACGTGTGCCCACGGGGCTGGCGGCTCCGGGCCGCGCTGCAGGAAGCTCATCGGAAGCTGTAAATGGCGCCGGGGGATCCTGGACCCCGGCCAGGAAGGAAACAATCCCAGGGAGCGTCCGGGAGAGCAGCATGGCCGGACTTGTGGGGGAGGGGGGGCACTGTCCCTCCCAACCCTGGGACATCCCCTCCCCTGCTCCCCAGAGCCCTCTTTGGCCCCCTCCCCACCTCAAGCTGACCGTTTCTTTCTCCCCGTTAGTCCCTTCAGCCCCTTCCCCCCAAGTAATGGCTCATTCTCATCTAAGCTGCAGCTCTGCTCCTGCCAAATCCTGCGCCCTCTGCCAGCTGGCCTGGCCCTGGGAACACAGGGAAGGAGGGGTATGGTCTGGGGGACCCTGTGTGTGTGGGGGGACCAGGCCCTGTGGTCCGTGTGGGAGGTGAAGTGGCTCTGAGGCAGCTGTGTGTGTGGGGGGGGAGCAGGCTTCGAGGCCGCTGTGTGTTTGAGGGGGAGCAGGCTCAGAGGGTGCTGTGTGTGTG
Organism: Emys orbicularis; assembly: GCF_028017835.1. Classification (NCBI taxonomy): domain Eukaryota; kingdom Metazoa; phylum Chordata; order Testudines; family Emydidae; genus Emys; species Emys orbicularis. The sequence goes on from NC_088701.1 coordinate 10,809,858, forward strand.
TGTGTGCTGGGGGAGTGGGTTTGGGGGCGCTGTGTGTGCATCAGGGGGAGCAGGCTTGGGGATGCTGTGGGGGGGGGGAGCAGCGGGCTCGGGGGCGCTGTGTGTGTGTGTGGGGGGGAGCAGGCTCCGAGGGAACTGTGTGCGTGTGGGGCGGGCAGCGGGCTCGGGGGTGCTGTGTGCATTTGGGGGGAGCGGGCTCTGAGGGCTCTGTGTGTGCATGGGGGGGTGAGGGGGCGCTGTGTGTGCATGTGTGGGGGGAAGCAGGCTTGGGGGTGCTGTGTGTGTGTGTGTGTGTGGGAGCAGGCTCCGAGGGCACTATGTGTTTGAGGGGGAGCAGGCTCAGAGGGTGCTGTGTGGGGGGGGGGGCAGCGGGCTCGGGGGTACTGTGGGGGGGGGGAGCAGGCTCTGAGGGCACTGTGTGCGCGTGGGGAGGACAGTGGGCCTGGTGGCACTCTGTGCGTATTTGGGGGGAGCGGTCTCCGAGGGCGCTGTGTGTGCATGGGGAGGGGTGAGGAGGCGCTGTGTGTGCATGTGTGTGGGGAAGCAGGCTTGGGGGTGCTGTGTGTGCATGGGGGGCAGCGAGCTTTGGGGGCGCTGTGGGGGGAGTGGGGTTTGGGGAGCTCTGTGTTCATTGGGGGGCAAATGGGCTTGGTGGTGCTGTGTGTGCATGTGTGGGGGGAAGCAGGCTTGGGGGTGCTGTGTGTGCATGGTGGGAGCTGGCTTTGTGTGCCAGGGAGCAGAGAACTCAGGGGCGCTGTGTGCGTGTGGGGGAGGAGTGGGCTCAAGGGCGCTGTGTGTGCCGGGGGCTAGAGAGCTCAGGGGCGCTGTGTGTGCCCTGGGGAGGGGGGGCAGTGGGCTCGGGAGTGCTGTGTGTGTGTGGGGAGGGCAGGCTCCAGGGGTGCTGTGTGCACGTGTGTGGGGGGGAGCGGGAGCTGGGGTGCTGTGGGTGCGGAGCAGGGCGCTGTGTGTGCGTAGGTGGGAATTGGGCTTGGGGGCGCTGTTTGTGCGTGGGGGGGAGCAGTGGGTTTGGGGGCGCTGTGTGTGCGGAGCAGTGGGCTCGTGGAGGCTGTGTGTGCATGGGGAGGGGAGCAGTGGGCTTGGGGGCCCTGTGTGTGTGTGGAAGGGAACGGGCTTGGGGGAGCTGAATATGTGGGGGGAGCAGTGGGCTCAGGGGCGCTGTGTGCGCGTGTGGGAACAGCAGGCTTGGGGTGCTGTGTGTTGTGGAGAGGAGTGGGCTTGGGGGAACTGTATATGTGGGGGAAGCAGGCTCAGGGGCCTGTGGGGGGGACAGCGAGTTTTGGGGGTGCTGTGTGTGTTTGTGAGCAGGGTTTGGGAAGCTGTGTGTGCTTTGTGGGGGGGAGTGGGCTTGGGGGCGCTGTGTGGGGGTGGGGGGACAGCGGGGTTGGGGGCACTGTGTGTGCATGGCGGGGGGAGCCGGCTCTGGGGGTGCTGTGGGGGGGGGCGCGGGAGAGCTGGCTTGGGACCCCATGTGTGCGTGGGGCAGGGGAGCGGGGTTGGGGGCGTTTTGTGTGCGTGAGGCGGGGGAGCTGGCTTGGGGGCGCTGTGTGTGTGCGTGGGGTGGGGGCGCTGGCTTGGGGGCGCTGTGTGTGTGTGGGGTGGGGGTGCTGGCTCTGGGGCGCTGTGTGTGCATGGGGCAGGGAAGCGGGTGCTGTGTGTGTGGGGTGGGGGTGCTGGCTTGGGGGCGCTGTGTGTGCGTGGGGCAGGGAAGCGGACGCTGTGTGTGGGGTGGGGGTGCTGGCTTGGGGGCGCTGTGTGTGCGTGGGGCGGGGGAGCGGGCTTGGGGGCGCTGTGTGTGTGCGTGGGGCGGGGGAGCGGGCTTGGGGGCGCTGTGTGTGCGTGGGGCAGGGAAGCGGACGCTGTGTGTGGGGTGGGGGTGCTGGCTTGGGGGCGCTGTGTGTGCGTGGGGCGGGGGAGCGGGCTTGGGGGCGCTGTGTGTGTGCGTGGGGTGGGAGCGCTGGCTTGGGGGCGCTGTGTGTGCGTGGGGCAGGGAAGCGGGCGCTGTGTGTGCGTGGGGCGGGGGAGCGGGCTTGGGGGTGCTGTGTGTGCGTGGGGCTGTTCCTGCTGCAGCGTGGCCTAGGGCCAAGCAGAGCTGCGCGGAGCCAGAGGGGCGGGCAGCCCACCCGTTCCCCCTGCAGCACACCCTGCTGGGGCCTGTGGAGAGGGCCTCCCGTGGAATCTGGTCCCGCCATGCTCGAGGCGACTCTGTTGTGACCCTGGGGTTTTTCTTACCCCTCCTGGCCAAGCTGCTGAATCTCCCATTGCCCCGGTGGTGCCAGCCAGGGGCAGGTGGGCATGGGCATTGCAGGGCCTGGCCCAGGGCCCTGTCCCCTCAGGGCTTTGTCTGATAAATGCCCCATGACAGGCTCCTGACTGAACCCCCTCCCTTGTCTGCAGTGACCTCTCGCCCTGCTCCCTGACCTTTCGCAGAAGTCCCTTCTCCTCTTGCTGTAAGCCCCCATGTGGGCAAAGCCGGGGAAAACTGGCCTGCCTCACTCAGCCCTGCTGGGACCTGCATTTGTTCCAGGGGTCTGCTGGGGACTGGAGCCAGGACTCCTGGGTTCTATTCCCAACACTGAGCAGGGCGAGGGGGCTGGTGGGTGGGGGGCGCTGGCAGTCAGTTGCCTGGGCTCTGTTTCAGGTTTAGCCACAGAGACTCTGTTTGGCCAGCTGCCTCTCAGATTGGGCTGGGGGTGGATTTGAGCTCTGTGCCTCTTGGAGACTGGGTGGGAGGCACCCGGGGCCGGGGAACAGGTGTACACACACACTCTCTGACAGGGCCGTGCTCTCTCTCTCTCTCTCTAGGCTTCGAAGGGCAAAACTGTGAGATCAACATTGATGACTGCCCGGGCCACAAGTGTCTGAATGGAGGCACCTGTGTGGACGGGGTCAACACCTACAACTGCCAGTGCCCGCCCGAATGGACAGGTACCACCCAGCACCCTGCCCAGTGGCAGGAGTTAACCCCTTGTTGCCCACCACTAGCCGTGTCAGCACTGTGGGCCCTGAGCCTTAGAGCCAACATCCAACCCTGTGGGCAGGGACTGTGTGCCCAGCAGCCCAGGGCTGCCATAGGCCCCAGGAGGAGTGTGACATGGGGCCTTCCCTTCTAGGGGGCGCCGGCTCTGATACAGCCCCAGGGCAGGAGTCTGGCTGGCTCAGGTGGTGGGGAATGGGACACAGGGCCTTTCCCCTTTATCATAGAATATCAGGGTTGGAAGGGACCTCAGGAGGTCATCTAGTCCAACCCTCTGCTCAAAGCAGGGCCAATCCCCAGACAGATTTTTGCACCAAATCCTTAAATGGCCCCCTCAAGGATTGAACTCACAACCCTGGGTTTAGCAGGCCAGTGCTCAAACCACTGAGCTATCCCTCCCCCCAGGGCAGGGGACTGGCTGGCTCGGGGTGGGGAATGGGACACGGGGCCTTTCCGGCTCGGGGTGGGCAGTGGGACACGGCCTTTCCCCTTTATGGGGCGCCGGCTCTGATCCAGTCCCAAGACGGGACTGGTTTGGCTCAGGGTGTGGGGAATGGGACATGGGGCCTTTCCCCTCTAGGGGCGCCGGCTCTGATCCAGTCCCAGGACGGGACTGGCTGGCTCAGGGGGTGGGGAATGGGACATGGGGCCTTTCCCTTCTAGGGGCGCTAGCTCTAACCTGCCCAGGCTCAGCCCCCTTCTCCCCCAGGCCAGTTCTGCACAGAGGACGTAGATGAGTGCCAGCTGCAGCCCAATGCCTGCCACAATGGGGGCACCTGCTTCAACACCAACGGTGGGCACACCTGCGTGTGCGTCAACGGCTGGACGGGCGAGAGCTGCAGTGAAAACATTGACGACTGCGCCACGGCCGTCTGCTTCAATGGGGCCACCTGCCACGACCGCGTGGCCTCCTTCTACTGCGCCTGCCCCATGGGCAAGACAGGTGAGGTGGGAAGGGGGGTCCGGCCTGGCTCAGCCCAATCTCAGATCTCCAAGCACCCCTCACTGCCGGATTTGGGATTCTTCCCCCCATGCCTAACCCCCCCCCCCCCCCCGACGATCTGTGGGGGGCTGAGGGGTTGGCCAGGGGGATGGGAAGGGCTAGGAAGGACCTGAAGGGGCAGGGGGTGTCTGAGTGGAAGGGGGGGCAAGAAGATGGGGGCAGGAGGAGTGGAAGGGGGTGGGAGGGAGACCTGAGGTGAGGGTGACAGGCTGGCTGAGTGGAAGGAGTTGAGAGGAAGGCTGTGAGGGGTAGGGAGCTGGGGCGAGGGCAATAGTGTGGGAGCGCAGATCAGGGAGGACTGGAGCTGGCTGGGGGGTGTTGGTGGGTGGCTGTGTGGGTGGGAGATACTGAGGCCAGATGGGGCTGGGGGGTTGGTGGGTCTGTGTGGGTGTGGGGGGACTGGGGCTGGCTGGGGGGGGGTTGGTGGGTGTTTGTGCGGGTGGGGGGGGGACTGGGGCTGGCTGTGGGGGGGTTGGTGGGTGTTTGTGCGGGTGGGGGGGGACTGGGGCTGGCTGTGGGGGGGTTGGTGGGTGTTTGTGCTGGTGGAGGGGGACTGGGGCTGGCTGTGGGGGGGTTGGTGGGTGTTTGTGCGGGTGGGGGGAGACTGGGGCTGGCTGTGGGGGGGTTGGTGGGTGTTTGTGCGGGTGGGGGGGGACTGGGGCCAACGGGGGGTTGGTGGGTCTGTAGGGGGGACTGGGGCTGGCTGGGGGCGTGAGGGTTGGTGGGTCTGTGGGGGGGGGGGGCTGGGGCTGGCTGGGAGGGTGGGGGTTGGTGTGTGCGGATGGGGGGGGGGACTGGGGCTGGCTGCGGGGCGGGGGCGGGGTTGGTGGGTGTCTGTGCGGGAGGCCAGGGCCGGCTGCGGGGTGGGAGGGTTGGTGTGTGCGGGTGGGGAGGAGGGATGAAGGGCATTGCCTTAGCCTTCCAGGATGGGGTTGGCACTCTGCTCCCTGAGGGCCAGGCTAGCTGGGCTTCCGGAGGGTGGTTGCCCCACTGCTGTCCATGCCCCTCACTCCCTCCCTCTGCCAGGTCTCCTGTGCCACCTGGATGATGCCTGCGTCAGCAACCCCTGCCATGAGGATGCCATCTGCGACACCAACCCTGTGAACGGCCGGGCCATCTGCACCTGCCCCCCAGGCTTCACTGGGGGGGCCTGTGACCAGGATGTGGATGAGTGCTCTATTGGTGAGGAGGGGCCCACTGCCTTGGCACAGGATTGAGTGCGCCTGGCCCTTTGCTCAGTGATGGGGTCGGGGTGGGGGAGGTTGGGCCAGGATCGGGGTGGGGGCTGGCCTTTTGCTCAGTGATAGGGTGGGGGAGGCTGGGCCAGGATCGAGGGCGGGGGTGGGCTGGCCCTTTGGTCAGTGGTGGGGTTGGGAGAGGCTGGGCCAGGATTGTGGGGGGGGGCCTGGTGGGGGGGGGGGCTGGCCCTTTGCTCAGGTTTGGGGTTGGGGAGGCCTGGCTGGGATTGGGGTGAGGCAGGAGTTGTGGGGGTCTGGCCCCAGCCCCGTCTCTGACTTGGCCACGTCCCTGCAGGTGCCAACCCATGCGAGCACTTTGGCCGCTGTGTGAACACGCAGGGCTCCTTCCAGTGCCAGTGCGGGCGCGGCTATACGGGTCCCCGCTGTGAGACTGACATCAACGAGTGCCTGTCCATGCCCTGCCAGAACGACGCCACCTGCCTCGACCGCATCGGGGAGTTCACCTGCATCTGCATGGCGGGTGAGCACTCAGCCCGCCCCCTGCATTGCCCGCAGGATGCCCAGCTCGGCCTGCCTCAGAACAGCTGAACTGCAGCCCCGGAGCCCTTGGGGATGTGTGTGCTCAGGGGCTGGGTCCCTGCCTTAAGGGGAGACTGGCTCTACACCCTTTCCTCCCCCCCCCCCCCCCCCGGACTCTGAGAACAGCCTGTGTCCCGGAGCACCAGATCGCCTGGGGAACGGGGGCCAGTTTATCCCCCAAGACGCCAAATGCTGGTTAAGTGATTGTGAAGTTGACTGGGAGCCAGGACTCCTGAGCTCTGTCCCCAGCTCTGGGAAGGGAGGGGAGTCCGGTGGTTAGAGCAGGGCAGACTGGGAGCCGGGACTCCTGGGTTCTCTCCCCAGCTAGGGGAGGCGAGCATTGTGCTGTCAATCCAGGGGCTGGCTGGCCTGAGTATCTTGAAATGAGAGATGTGATTCTGTCCCCCCGCCCCCCGGGGCAGGTGCAAGGCGTCACCTTCTAACAACACCTCACAGTGAGTTTGGTGAGTCTCAGCCCAGTGCCCAGCGGGATGGGAACCTGGGTCCCCTGCCCTGTATCCCAGCTGGCTCTAGCCAGCCCCAGCTGAGAGGCCAGGGCTGGATGGGCGTTGGGTGCCCCTCTGTGACAGGGCTCCCCGTGGACAGAGCCCGGCCTGTCCTGCATTCCTCTCCTGTCCAGAGCAGGGAATCCTGGCTTGGCTCGGCTCCCAGGGGTTGGGAGCGGTTGGGAAGCCCAGGCGGTTGGGGCGAGGGCCCCTCCCCTGGCAGCCGGATGGTGGGATCCCGGGGGCTGGGCCTGGCAGGGAAGGATGCAGTGCTTAATTTGGAATGAAAGAGGTGCCAGGGCTCAAGCATAACAGATGCGGCAAGCCCAGAGGGGCCGGGGCTATGAGCTCCCAAGCCCAGAGGGGCCGGGGCTATGAGCTCCCAAGCCCAGAGGGGCCGGGGCTATGAGCTCCCAAGCCCAGAGGGGCCGGGGCTATGAGCTCCCAAGCCCAGAGGGGCCGGGGCTATGAGCTCCCAAGCCCAGAGGGGCCGGGGCTATGAGCTCCCAAGCCCAGAGGGGCCGGGGCTATGAGCTCCCAAGCCCAGAGGGGCCGGGGCTATGAGCTCCCAAGCCCAGAGGGGCCGGGGCTATGAGCTCCCAAGCCCAGAGGGGCCGGGGCTCAGCCCTGGCAAGCCCTGGCACAAGTTAAGCACTGAAGCCGTGGAGCCGGCTGTGGAGCCGGCTCCTCACCCGGAGGTGCTGGAGGGGCAGGGGGTGCGTAGCCGGCAGCCAGACGGTGGGAGTGCAGGGCTGTGCCTGGAATACTAATGGGGCAGGGGGGAGGTCTGCGCGGGGCTGGGCTGCTCCTTTTTGTCTCCCCGCTACCCCCTGTGGGGAGGAATCTTCCCCTCGTTAATTTCAGCCCTTTGTGGGGCCGGAGCGGGGGGGAGGGGCAGTGCCGGCACAGCATTCGCCAGGGCACCAGGCCCTCTCCCCCAGTCCGGCACCCTGGTGCTCTGCTGTGCCATGCTGGTGCCTGGGCATCCTGACGGGATGGGGGCCGCACAGGCCCCTTGTGGTGCAGGAGGGTGAAGGAGCCATAGAGCCTCTGCCCCGATGCCTGTGCCAGGGATGTGGGGACCAGGGAATGGGCACAAAACCAACCCGCGGACTCCACATACCGACCGCCTGGCCGCTCCGGGGGCCACGCACATCGCTCAGCTCAGAGCGTAGAGCAGGGATCTGTGCTCTCCTAGCTCTGGGCGGAGACTGGGTGTCAGGACTCCTGGATTCTGTCCCCAGCTCTGGGAGGGGCGTGGGGCCTAGTGGGTAGAGCAGGGGGCCTGGGAGCCAGGACTCCGGAATTCTGTCTCCCCAGCTCCGCCACTGACTGGCCTGGGCCCTTGGGCGAGCGTTTCACCTCTGCATGAAATACTGTCCCTGTGCTTGATGCTTCGTTAAAGTCCCTGAACCGGGCAGCACCAGCGCCCCTGCCCTTCCCCGCCAAACCATGCAGTTTTGTAGGGGACCCACTGCCTCCCAACCAGCAGTACTGGCAGCCCTGAGCTGGGTGTGTCCATGGGGCAGCGCTGGGGTCGGGGTGGGGCCTGGATAGTGAGCTGGGGGGATAATAGTTTAGGAGCCCCCATGTCCCCTCCATTCACAGCCAGGGCAGCACAGCCATCGGGAGCTCTGCCAGGCTGAGGCTGGAGGGTGCTGTGGGCCTGCCCCAGATCTATGGGCCCAGAGGCACTGGAATTTATGGGGAAAGGGGGCTCCCAGATTTTAATGGGGGCTGGGAGGGAGGTGTGGGGGGCAGGAATTCCCAAATGTGGTCTTCTCACCCCGTGTGGCCAGCTGCAGGAGGAGCCATAGCCCCAGGGTGCAAGGCCCTCTGGCCATATGGGAGCAGCCTGTCCATGGGGTGGGGTCACAGCTCTGGTGGAAACCGCAGCTGCTGAGCCCCTGTGAGTCCGTGACAAGCCCCAAGAGGGAGAGGGCAGGGCTGGCTCCGCTCTCCATAGCCTGGGCACCCCCTGCTCCCTCAGACTGCTGCCTCCCCGGCACCTCTGTGTCTGCTGCTGCCCCAGCTCTCCCCCCCGCGCCCCCACCCAACACTGCCCTCTCCTGTCCCACCCCACATGGGGCAAGAGCTCCCACTGCTGCAGCCTTGACCAGGGTGTCTGCCCCCCTCACTGCCCTAGTGATGGAACCCCCTCTGGTAATGGGCTTACTCCAGACCCCCCCCACAGCCTCTCTGCCCCATGGCGCAACCCTAACACCATACAGTCTGCTGCTTCCCATGCTCCATGGCAGTGCCCTGCCCTCCTGGAGTCTGCCACCTCCCCTCCTCCCCTGTCCCATGGAGCTGCCCTGCCCCCACAAGCCTGCCACCTCCTTGCCTCCCCGCCCCATGGCGCTGCCCTGCCCCCACAAGCCTGCCACCTCCTCGCCTCCTCTGCCCCATGACACTGCCCTGCCCCCCACGTACCCTGCCACCTCCCCCGCCGCATGCTGCTGCCTGCCCTGCGTGGTCCCTGCATGCAGCCTCGCCCCTGCCCCAGGGAGCTCTTGCGCCCCTGCCCCGTCTCTAATGCTCCCTCTGGGTTCTGGCTGCAGGGTTCAGCGGCACATTCTGCGAGATCAATGTTGACGAGTGCGACAGCAACCCCTGTGTCAATGGCGGGGTCTGCCGGGACGGCGTCAATGGCTTCACCTGCACCTGCCCCTCTGGTGAGTCTGGCTCCTCCTGGGGCCATGGGCTGGTGGCAGGCACAGAGGTCCCAGCACGGCCTGACCGGGCTGAGGGCAGGCACAGAGGTCCCAGCGCGACCTGGCCGGGCTGAGGGCAGGCACAGAGGTCCCAGCGCGGCCTGGCCGGGCTGAGGGCAGGCACAGAGGTCCCAGTGCGGCCTGGCCGGGCTCCTCCCGGGGCCATGGGCTGGGGGCAGGCACAGAGGTCCCAGCGCGGCCTGACCGGGCTGAGGGCAGGCACAGAGGTCCCAGCGCGGCCTGACCGGGCTCCTCCCGGGGCCATGGGCTGGGGGCAGGCACAGAGGTCCCAGCGCGGCCTGGCCGGGCTCCTCCCGGGGCCATGGGCTGGGGGCAGGCACAGAGCTCCCAGCGCGGCCTGGCCGGGCTCCTCCCGGGGCCATGGGCTGGGGGCAGGCACAGAGCTCCCAGCACGGCCTGGCCGGGCTCCTCCCGGGGCCATGGGCTGGGGGCAGGCACAGAGCTCCCAGCGCGGCCTGGCCGGGCTCCTCCTGGGGCTGAGGGCTGGGCCCATGGAAGTGCCCCGAGCTGGACAGGCTGGGTCCAGCAGCAGGGGGCCCTCTGGGGTGGAGGGGAGGGAGCGCTCGCTGGGGAAGCATAACCCCCTCCCCCCTGCTTCTTTCACCCCGGAGGTTACCTCTTGCGGGACTGATGGACAGCCAGGCCACGGCTCTCCCTGCTGACTGGGGACAATAGCACCTTTGTTTTCCTGGGGCCGCCTCCCCTGCTGGCACACAGCCCCCTGAACCCAATTTACATGTGGGGCAGACGCCGGTGATGGGGATGGGAGGGGAGCTGGCCTGCTCCATTGCCGGGCCCAGTGGGGAGCCTGTGCCATGGTCCTGCACAGCACCCGCCTCTGGGACAGGATGCCCCGCCCCAGCTCGCTCGCAGATCCACCAAGCTCACACCCAGCCCCACCCCGAAGCCCTTCTCCCCCTCCCACACGGACCCTGCACCCCATCCTGGAGTCCCGCTCCACTCCCCAGCCCCAGAGCCTGCACCCTGCCCCTGAGTCCCTCTCTTCTCCCACCCCTGGACCCTGCGTCCCATCCCAGAGCTCCTCTTCTGCCCCACCCCCAGACCCTGCACCCCCCACCTCACCCCAGCTCCTCTCCTGTCCCAGCCCCACTCCTGGACCCTGCACCCCGCTCCATCGCCAGGGCCTGCACCCCCAACTCGGAGCTCAGCTCACCCCACCACTGTGGCCTACTCCCTGACCACAGCATATCCCTGTCCCCCTTACTCCCGTGGCATCTCCCCCCTCCCCCCCAGCCCGTTTGTCCACTTGGCCCCTTGCTGTTGCCCAACCCTGACCTGGAGCGTTTGCCTGAAGTTGCTCCAAGCTCGGCCCCCAGCATCTGTCCCCGAGCAGGGCTGCGTCTGAGAGCACAGCCCAGGGAACGTCCCCGAGGTAGTGCTGCCCCCTGGGGTGGCCCCAGTGCTCCGGTGGGGAGTGGGGGCTCCATGGGGAGGCAGTGCAGGGCCCCGGCATACATTTGAGCCCCCTGCCTTTCTGTGCCCAGGTTTCTCCGGTTCCATGTGCCAAATCGACATTGATGAGTGCGCCAGCACGCCCTGCCAGAATGGTGCCAAGTGCGTGGACCGGCCCAACGCCTATGAGTGCCGCTGCACTGAGGGTGAGTGAGGGCTGGTGCCGAGATCCTGGTGCTCCGTGGCCTCGGCACAGGCTGGGCGGCTTGTCCCCCAGGGGCCACAATAGTTCCTCCCATCAGCAGGGGGCAGCGGTGCCCCATAGCACCCCCATTCCCAGGCGTGGCTAGGGCCCCCACCCAGCAGTCTGGGGAAGACACTGCAGCTGCACCCCCAACCATAAGGGGGTCAGGGGTACGTCTGTATTAAACAGAGGCATTCGTGGTGCCCTGGGAGGGGGAGCCAGTGCCAAGGCTGGGACTCACCTGCCAGCCACACTCTATAGGGGCTCCTCCCCTCACAGCATGGAGGATGGAGAGCCAGGTCTGGCAATGTGTTGGGCCGGTTGCCTGCACTGGGGACCCACACAAGCCTGTGGCTGGGGTCACATTCCATGGGCCTGGGCTGTCCCCCTCCAGGGCCCTCTGGCATCTGGAGACGGGACAAGAATGGAGCTGCTGGAGTCTGTCCCATGTGGGCATCCCCTCCCCAGCAGGCAGGGGTGGCGCTACCCACATGCCATGTGGCTGCGGGGCACTCGGGCCACACCAGCATCACACAAACCTGGCACTGCCCCGCGAGGAGGGTCAGAGCCAAGCCCCCCTTCCCTCCGCTCCCACCCCCAGGCTTCGAGGGCACGCTGTGCGAGAAGAACATTGACGACTGCTCGCCCGACCCCTGCCACCACGGCACCTGCCTGGACGGCATCGCCAGCTTCACCTGCTCCTGTGCCGCCGGCTACACCGGCTACCGCTGCGAGAACCAGCTCAACGAGTGCCACAGCAGCCCCTGCCAGCACGGGGGCAAGTGCATCGACCGCATCAACAAGTACCAGTGCAACTGCCTGCCGGGCACCTCAGGTGGGGGCAGGGCTGGCCAGGTCTGTGGCCCCGCCCCACCCCCTACTCCATCCTTAGGGTCCACAGTCCCTTTCCTTCCCAGGGGCGCACTGTGCCCCACCTCACCCCCAGGGGTGCACAGTACCCCTCCTCTGCATCCCCAGGGTCCACAGCCCCTTCCCGCCCCACCCCAGGGTGCACTGTGCTCCTTCCCGCCATGTGCCTATGCTGCCCCCCTCACTCCCCCTCCAGGTCCATGGCCCCTCCCTCCCCTGGGTCCTCTGGCTTCCCTTACCCCCAACCCTAGGACATGCACTACCCCCGCCTCAGAACACACCATGCCTCCCACCCCCAGTCCCAGGGTGCATCCGCTGCCCCCTCACTCCCACCCGCCTAGCCCTAGGGCATGTGCTGTCCCCAGGAATACGTTATTCCCCCAGCTCCCTTTCCGCTGCTCCTGCCCTCCCAGCCCACACGCCCTGCTCTGGCCAGGCCATGGGTGTTGTGGGGCGCTGCCGGTGGCTGGCTGGCGCGGATGTAAGGCGGCCCCTCTCTCCAGGCGTGAACTGCGAGGTGAACTTTGACGACTGCGCCAGCAACCCCTGCGACTACGGCGTCTGCCGCGACGGCATCAACCGCTACGACTGCATCTGCAAGCCCGGCTTCACAGGTGGGGCAGGGACGGGGCCCAGCTCCAGGGAGCCCTGGCTCTGGGAGGTGGGGGTGGGGTCCTGTAACCCTGGTTCTGAGAGGATGGGGATGGGGGGGCCTGGCTCTGGGGGGTTGTTTGGGGTGGGGCCTAACTCTGGGGTGGTGGGGCCCTAGCTCTGTGGGCGTGGATGGGGGGTGGAAGCAGGGCCCCATGACCTGGCTCTGGGGGGTGGGGCCCTGGTGTTGCAGGGCTGGGCAGGGATGGGGTCCTGGCTCTGGGGGGGTGTGGTGGCTAGGCCATGGGGTGCCCTGGGCCGAGCCATACGCGGCCCCCATGCCAAGCGGGCGTCTCATAGGACCCCTGTGCAACGTGGAGATCGACGAGTGCGCGTCCAGCCCCTGCCAGAACGGCGGCACCTGCCTGGACGGCGAGAACGGCTTCACCTGCCTCTGCCCCGAGGGCTTCCATGACCCCCACTGCTACTCCGAGGTGGACGAGTGCAGCAGCAGCCCCTGCGTGCACGGAGCCTGCCGCGACGACATCAACGGGTGAGGGAGCGCTGCGCCTGCCCGGTCTGCCCCTACCCTGCCCTGCCCTGCCTGCATCTGCCCCGCGTCTGCCTGCCCTGCCCCGACCTGCCTTGCCTTCGTCCGCCCTCCCTGCCCCGCATCCACCCCGCCTTGCCCCCACCCTGCCCTGCCCCGACCTGCCCTGCCTGCATCTGCCCCGCCCTGTCCGCGTCTGCCTGCGTCCGCCCTGCCCCTGTCCCCGCCCTCCCTGCCCTGCCCGGCCCTCCCCTGCCTGCATCTGCCCCACACTGCCTCAACCTGCCCTGCCTTGGCTGCGTCTGCCCTCCTTGCCCCGCATCCACCCTGCCCTGCCCACGTCTGCCCGCCTTGCCCCCGCCCTGCCCTGCCTGCGTCCGCCCACCCTGCCTGCATCTGCCCTGCCCCAACATACCCTGCCTGCGTCCGTCCTGCCCTGCATCTGCCCCACCCTGCCTCTGCCCCACTGTGCCTGCCCCCCTACCCCGCCCTGCCTGTGTCCGCCTGACCTGCCCCCGCCCCACCCTGCTCTGCCTTCCGCCGCCCCACCCTGCCACCCGCCTGCCCCTGCCCTGCCCACTCTGTGGCCAGCGCTCCGCCCGCCTGCCCTGCCCAACCTGGGGAGCAGCGCTTGGCCCGCCTGCCCTGCCCACCCAGGGGGCATCGCTGCACCTGCCTGTTCTGCCCTGTCCTGCCCCCGCCCACCCTGCCCTGCCCACCTGGGGGCAGCGCTGCGCCTGCCTGTCCTGTCCTGTCCTATCCCCGCGTGCTCTGTGGGCAGCACTGCGCCCACCCATCCTTCCCTGCGCATCCTGGGGGCAGTGATGCACTTGTCCGCCCTGCCAGGGGGAGCCCCTGGACCCAGTGGCCCCATCCAGTGCTTGCTGTGTGGTGCCAGTTCCCCAGAGAGCCCTGGAGGCACAGAGTGGGGACCCCATGGGGCAGGACCTGCACTGACGCCCCCTCCCCCACAGGTACAAATGCGAGTGCGAGCCGGGCTGGGCTGGCACCAACTGCGACCTGAACAAGAACGAGTGTGAGTCCAACCCCTGCCAGTTCGGGGGCACCTGCACCGACTACGTCAATGGCTACCGCTGCAAGTGCAAGGAGGGCTTCCAGGGTATGTGCCCCCGCATCCCCCCCCCCTCCAGTCCCCCTCTCCCTCCCCTCAACTGACTCTCTGTCTCCCTCCCAGGGACCTACTGCCAGACAAACATCAACGACTGCATCTCCAGCCCCTGCCTCAACAAGGGCACCTGCATCGACGCCATCGCCAGCTACACCTGCCTCTGTGACCTGCCCTACACAGGTGGGGCTGTGCCCATTGTGGGGAGAACAGGGTGTCCGGGCCAAATGGGGAGGGCCTGTTTCTGGGAGCTGGAGGGGTGGGAGGTCCCTGTGGTTTGGGTGGGTGCCAGGCCAGGCGGAATGAGGGTGTGTGTGGGGAGGTGCCTGTGGTTCTGGGAGGTGAGAGTTCCCTGTGGTTCGGGGGATGCTAGGCTAGGCAGAGTGAGGGTCCCTGTGGTTTGGGGGTGCTAGGCTAGGCGGAGTGAGGGTCCCTGTGGTTCGGGGGCGTGCCAGGCTAGGCAGAGTGTGGGGGGGTGCCTGTGGTTCTGGGAGGTGTGGTGGGGTACGGTGGGGGGGTCCCCATAGTTCTGAGTGGGGTGGGGATTCCTGTGGTTCTGGAGGGAATGGGGGTCACCATGGTTCTGGGAGGTGTGCTGTGGTGTGTGGTGGGGGCGTGTCTCTGTTGTTCTGGGAGGTGTGCTGTGGTGGGTGGGGGTCCCTGTGGTTCTGGGGTGTGTGGTGGGGGGCGGGGAGGTCGCCGTGGTTCTGGGACTCATGGCAGGGCAGTTCCTGTGTTGGGCAAGGCCTGTGGCCAGGACAGAGGCCTCATGTTGACTCTGGGTGGGGGAGTCGGAACTGCTCTCACCATCGCCCCTTTCTGCCTGCAGGCCGCAACTGCGAGAACGTGCTGACACCCTGCTCCCCTAACCCCTGTGAGAATGGGGGGGTCTGCGACCACACGCCCGACTACGAGGGCTTCACCTGCAGCTGCCCCCCAGGCTGGCAAGGTACCGTCCCTCTGCCCTGCCCCTCCCCCACGGCCTCCCTGCCCCGCCCGCTCTGACCTGTGCCCTTTCCCTCCCTGCCAGGTCAGAGATGCCACGTGGATGTGAACGAGTGTGACCGGACCCCCTGCCGGAACCGGGGCACCTGCACCAACCTGCACGGCGGGTACAGCTGCGCCTGCCGGCCGGGGTACACAGGCACCAACTGTGAGACAGACATTGACGACTGCGCCCCCAGTGAGTGCGGGGGAAGGGTTCACGCGCATTCGTCGGGGTACCGCACGCCAGCTCGATTGGCTCAGCCAGGGCACCGTGCGGAACCCCAGCCCTGCAGGCTGCGGGCGGGGGGCACTCTCCCTTCGCAGTCCCTGCTGCCCCAGGGTGGTGCTAGGGGGCGCTGTGCTGTGGAGCAGGGGGCTCAGCGGGGGGCACTCTCCCTTCGCAGTCCCTGCTGCCCCAGGGTGGTGCTAGGGGGCGCTGTGCTGTGGAGCAGGGGGCTCAGCGGGGGGCACTCTCCCTTCGCAGTCCCTGCTGCCCCAGGGTGGTGCTAGGGGGCGCTGTGCTGTGGAGCAGGGGGCACTCTCCCTTCGCAGTCCCTGCTGCCCCAGGGTGGTGCTAGGGGGCGCTGTGCTGTGGAGCAGGGGGCACTCTCCCTTCGCAGTCCCTGCTGCCCCAGGGTGGTGCTAGGGGGCGCTGTGCTGTGGAGCAGGGGGCTCAGCGGGGGGCACTCTCCCTTCGCAGTCCCTGCTACCCCAGGGTGGTGCTAGGGGGCGCTGTGCTGTGGAGCAGGGGGCTCAGCGGGGGGCACTCTCCCTTCGCAGTCCCTGCTGCCCCAGGGTGGTGCTAGGGGGCGCTGTGCTGTGGAGCAGGGGGCTCAGTAGGGGGCACTCTCCCTTCGCAGTCCCTGCTGCCCCAGGGTGGTGCTAGGGGGCGCTGTGCTGTGCAGCAGGGGGCTCAGTAGGAGGTGCTTTCTCCTCGCAGTCCCAGCTGCCCCAGGGTGGTGCTAGGGGGCGCTGTGCTGTGGAGCAGGGGGCTCAGCGGGGGGCGCTCTCCCTTCGCAGTCCCTGCTGCCCCAGGGTGGTGCTAGGGGGCGCTGTGCTGTGCAGCAGGGGGCTCAGCAGGGGGCACTCTCCCTTCGCAGTCCCTGCTGCCCCAGGGTGGTGCTAGGGGGCGCTGTGCTGTGGAGCAGGGGGCACTCTCCCTTCGCAGTCCCTGCTGCCCCAGGGTGGTGCTAGGGGGCGCTGTGCTGTGGAGCAGGGGGCACTCTCCCTTCGCAGTCCCTGCTGCCCCAGGGTGGTGCTAGGGGGCGCTGTGCTGTGGAGCAGGGGGCTCAGCGGGGGGCACTCTCCCTTCGCAGTCCCTGCTACCCCAGGGTGGTGCTAGGGGGCGCTGTGCTGTGGAGCAGGGGGCTCAGCGGGGGGCACTCTCCCTTCGCAGTCCCTGCTGCCCCAGGGTGGTGCTAGGGGGCGCTGTGCTGTGGAGCAGGGGGCTCAGTAGGGGGCACTCTCCCTTCGCAGTCCCTGCTGCCCCAGGGTGGTGCTAGGGGGCGCTGTGCTGTGCAGCAGGGGGCTCAGTAGGAGGTGCTTTCTCCTCGCAGTCCCAGCTGCCCCAGGGTGGTGCTAGGGGGCGCTGTGCTGTGGAGCAGGGGGCTCAGCGGGGGGCACTCTCCCTTCGCAGTCCCTGCTGCCCCAGGGTGGTGGGCTAGGGGGCGCTGTGCTGTGGAGCAGGAGGCTCAGCAGGGGGCGCTCTCCCTTCGCAGTCCCTGCTGCCCCAGGGTGGTGCTAGGGGGCGCTGTGCTGTGCAGCAGGGGGCTCAGCGGGGGGCACTCTCCCTTCGCAGTCCCTGCTACCCCAGGGTGGTGCTAGGGGGCGCTGTGCTGTGGAGCAGGGGGCTCAGCAGGGGGCACTCTCCCTTCGCAGTCCCTGCTGCCCCAGGGTGGTGCTAGGGGGCGCTGTGCTGTGGAGCAGGGGGCTAAGCGGGGGGCACTCTCCCTTCGCAGTCCCTGCTGCCCCAGGGTGGTGCTAGGGGGCGCTGTGCTGTGGAGCAGGGGGCTCAGCAGGGGGCACTCTCCCTTCGCAGTCCCTGCTGCCCCAGGGTGGTGCTAGGGGGCGCTGTGCTGTGGAGCAGGGGGCTAAGCGGGGGGCACTCTCCCTGCGCAGTCCCTGCTGCCCCAGGGTGGTGCTAGGGGGCGCTGTGCTGTGGAGCAGGGGGCTCAGCGGGGGGCACTCTCCCTTCGCAGTCCCCGCTGCCCCAGGGTGGTGCTAGGGGGCGCTGTGCTAAGGAGCAGGGGGCTCAGCAGGGGGTGCTTTCTCCTCGCAGTCCCTGCTGCCCCAGGGTGGTGCTAGGGGGCGCTGTGCTAAGGAGCAGGGGGCTCAGCAGGGGGTGCTTTCTCCTCGCAGTCCCAGCGTACTGCTAGGGGTGCTGTCGTGCAGGAGGCGCTGTTAATTGGAGGTTTCCCACTGAGTCCTTGCTGTCCCATCATCCCGCCGTTCCCCATGGGCTGAGCTGAAGCTGTCCTGGACAAACCCTTCCCGAGGGCTGCCTCTGGGCCTGCCTAGCTGCTCATGCTGGGTTCTCCTTCCCCTCCCACCCAAGCGGCTGGGCAGCAGGGCTGTGGGGCTGGGGAATAGCCGCTGCTCCTTCCCCAGAGGGGGCTGGGTGAGTGAGTGGGGGAAGGGCTCTGGGAATGACAGGGATGTGGGGGTGAATCTCTCCCTGGGGGTGCCTGCCCTGAATGCCCAGGGGCGAGGGGAGGCCTGGCTGGAGGCCATGAAGTGGCTGAGCTCCTCTGGCCCCTTCTGACCCCACTGCGGGCCTCCCCGCCCCCCTCGTGACCCTGCCACTTACCTGCTTGCAGACCCATGCCTGAATGGTGGCTCTTGCCAGGATGGCATCAGCTCCTTCTTGTGCACCTGCCTGCCGGGCTTCACGGGCCCGCGCTGTGCCAGCGAGACCAACGAGTGCCTGAGCAGCCCCTGCCGCAACGGCGCCACCTGCACTGACTACGTCAACAGCTTCACCTGCACCTGTGCCCCAGGCTGGGCCGGCCTGCACTGCGAGCACAACGTGCAGGAGTGCACCGACAGGTGAGTCCCCCCCCAGACCAGGGACCCCCCTCCCATCCCCTGGGCTGGGCCGGCCTGCACTGCAAGCACAACGTGCAGGAGTGCACCGACAGGTGAGTCCCCCTCCGACCAGGGACCCCCCTCCCATCCCCTGGGCTGGGCCGGCCTGCACTGCGAGCACAACGTGCAGGAGTGCACCGACAGGTGAGTCCCCCCCCGACCAGGGACCCCCCTCCCATCCCCTGGGCTGGGCCGGCCTGCACTGCGAGCACAACGTGCAGGAGTGCACCGACAGGTGAGTCCCCCCCCGACCAGGGACCCCCCTCCCATCCCCTGGGCTGGGCCGGCCTGCACTGCGAGCACAACGTGCAGGAGTGCACCGACAGGTGAGTCCCCCCCCCGACCAGGGACCCCCCTCCCATCCCCTGGGCTGGGCCGGCCTGCACTGCGAGCACAACGTGCAGGAGTGCACCGACAGGTGAACCCCCCCCCCCCCCCCCCATGCCCCGGGCTGGGCTGGCCTACACTGCAAACACAGCGTGCAAGAGTGCACCGACAAATAAGCGTGTCCTTTCCTCCCCCTCCCCCCCCCCGGAAGCCTCCCCTGGGCTGCCCTGTGAGCTCAATGTGCAGGGGTGCACTGACAGGTGAGCCCCAGCCCCCATCAGGGAGCACCCCCAATCCCCATCTCCCTGTCCCCAGAGGAGCCCTATCTGCAAGGAGCTTCATCCCTTCAGGGGGAACCTTGCCCCTGGGATTCTTGGCACCAGCTTCCCTCAGCGCTGCCAGGCCCTGGCCCCAGCCTATGAGAGGCCAGTCAGTGCTGGGAACCCTTGAGAGAGTGGTGCCAGGGCAGGGCAGGGCGGTGGGGTGGGGGTGGTTGTGGGGGGGCGGGGGACGAAGGGGAGGAGTGGGGGTGTTGCTGGGGGGCCAGGGGTTGTACTGATGGGTGGCAAACGGGGCATCGAGCTAACTGTGCCTGTGACCCTGCAGCTCCTGCTTCAACGGCGGCACCTGCCTGGATGGGGTGAACTCCTACACGTGCCGCTGCCGCGCCGGCTTCACGGGCACCCACTGCCAGCATGAGATTGATGAGTGCCAGTCCCAGCCCTGCCTCAATGGGGGCATCTGCCTGGACGGCGTGGAGTCCTACCGCTGCACCTGCCCCCAGGGCTACACGGGTGCCCAATGCCAGGTGAGCCCTGCCCCGGGGGTGGGCGGTGGCATGGCGGGGAGGGGCAAGGACACAAAGTCCCAGCATCTGGGGAAGGTGAACATGAGGCCTGGCATTGTCGGGGGAGCCTGGCCTCGGGCAGGGGAGGAATCCAACACCCCAGTGCGGTGGGGGGTGGGAGGCAGGGACCAGGGCCTGGCCTCAGGGGAGGGGAGGAATCCAACACCCAAGTGTGGTGGGGGGCGGGGACCTGGCATTGCCGGAGCCCAGCCAGGGCTGTATTGGTTCCCCAGGTCGCGTCCCCCCAGAGTACATTGTCCCCTAACTCCCCCTCTCTTGCAGACCCTGGTGGACTGGTGCAGGCGCTCACCCTGCCAGAACGGGGGCCGCTGCGTGCAGACGGGCACGGCCCTGACCTGTGAGTGCCCGGGGGGCTGGACCGGCCGCTACTGTGACATTCCCAACGTTTCCTGCGAGGTGGTGGCAGCTCATCGAGGTGAGGGCACTCCTGGGCAGGACTGACCCCCACTGGTCCCTGCCAGGCTGGGCTGGGAGGGGTCTGTCCTTGGCAGGCGCTGCCATCGCTCAGGGATCTGGGTCTCCAGTGCCCTCGAAAGATGTGAGGGAAGTTGGGGGCCCATAGGGCAGCTATTGGGTGGAGCTGTCAGCTCAGGTATAGCCTGGCCCCTGCCCTGCCCCCACTGGGCCCTTCTGTCCCAGCCACACCAGCTCCAGCAATGCTCTTGGTACCCCTACAGCTATCCCCAGCTCTGGGAGGGAATGGGGGGGGGTCTAGTGGTTAGAGCGGGGGGAGCTGTGAGTCAGGACTCCTGGGTTCTATCCCCAGCTCTGGGGGGGGAAAGGGGGGTCTAGTGGTTAGAGCAGGGGGGGCTGACAGCCAGAGTCCCTCTCCTCTCTGTGTCCCTGTCGGAGCTGTGCTGGGGCTGTGGGCCAGGCACAAGGCATCACAGTCTCTGTCTGTCTGTCTGTCTGGGGCAGGGGTCTCCAAAGAACAGGTGTGTCACTACCGGGGCCAGTGCGTCGACGCTGGCAACACCCACTACTGCCTGTGCAAGGAAGGCTACACGGGCAGCTACTGTGAGAGCGAGGTCAACCCCTGCCAGCCCAACCCCTGCCAGCACGGTGCCTCCTGCCACAGCTTCATAGGCAGCTACGACTGTGAGGTGAGCCCCAGGGACGGGGGCTGCACGAAGGGGCACCAGGCGCTGCCACCGGCGCTAGCCAGGCTGCTGGGGCTGGGGAGCTGCAGGAGTTGTGCGCCCCCCGCCTCCCCCCCGGCGAGGACGGCTGGGCCAAGGGGATACCGAGCAAGCCACATTCAGATGGGTTCACCTCGGAGCAGAGCAGCCAAGACTGGTCTGAGCATGACCCTGGGAGCCAGGACTCCTGGGGTCTGTCTCCGGCTCTGGGAAGGGAGCAGGGTCTAGTGGTTGGAACAGGAGGGCTGGGAGCCAAGATGTCTGGGTTCTATTCCCGGCTCTGGAAGGGCAGTGGGGTCTAGTGGTTGCAATGGGGGCCTGGGAGCCAGGACTCCTGGGTTCTCTCCCTGGCTCTGTTGACAGTTTGTGCTGTGGGGTGAGTCCTTCTCCTCCCCCCGATGGTGCTCCTTGGCCCCCCACAGCAGTGGAGAAGGGTTGGTGGTGGCAGCATGAGGCCTTGTTTAACCCCTCTGTGGCTGGAGGGGGTGGAGCTGAGGGGCTTGGCAGCCCTGAGGTGGGGCCCTCAGGAGCGGAGCTGGGGCCCGGGCCCTGACTGGGCTGTGTCTGTCTCTCCCTGCAGTGCCCACCGGGGTTCGAGGGCAAGAACTGCGAGTACAACATCGACGAGTGCCAGTCCCACCCCTGCCAGAATGGAGGCTCCTGCATCGACCTCATCGGGCGCTACATCTGCTCCTGCCCGCCGGGAACCCTGGGTAAGGCCAAGCCGGGCTAGTGGCCAGGCACCGTGGGGGGCGATAGGAGGCAGGTTACTGGGGGAGGGGGCGGCTCTGGTTACTCCCAGGAGGGAGGGTACCTGTGGGACAGGGGGCTTAGGTTGGGGGATGGGGCCTGGTTTCCTTGGGGGGCCAGATCCCCACATGATGGGGTGGTTGGGGTGCTCTGGTTATGCCGGGGGCTGGAAGGTCTCTGCCCCCTGTCCCCCAGGCGTCCTGTGCGAGATCAACGAGGACGACTGCGCCGCGAGCCCTGGCAGCCGGGCACCCAAGTGCCTGAACAATGGGACGTGCGTGGACCGGGTGGGTGGCTACCGCTGCAACTGCCCCCCAGGCTACACGGGCGAGCGCTGCGAGGGCGACATCAACGAGTGCCTGGCCAAGCCCTGCCTGCCCCAACGCACGCTGGACTGCGTGCAGGGTGCCAACGACTTCCACTGCCTGTGCAAGCCGGGCTACACGGGTGAGTGTGCCGAGGGTTGGGGCTACACCCAGGCAAGGGGCGGGGCTTCACGGGGCATTTACACCAGGGGCACTGGGGTACATGTCAATGGGGTGCACTCAGTGCAGGGTGGGAGAAGGGGAAACCCCTGGTGGGGGGGACTCTCTAGGCTTGGGGTCCGGCTGGCACAGGGAGGCTGGAGCTCTGTGCACCCACGAGGGGCTGAGCTGTGGGAAGGTGGCGGTGCTGGGAGCAGTGCTGGAGGCGGGGTAGGGGGGCAGCTCCCCTCTCCCTGGACTCTCCATGACGCCTCCCTGGGCCCCTGCCCCCACCCCCACCCCCAGGCCGGCGCTGCCAGAACATAGTGAACACGTGCGAGTCCCAGCCCTGCCAGAACGGTGGTCAGTGCAAGATGACGGTCAACACGCCGCTGGGCTACACCTGCCGCTGCCCCCCGGTGAGTGTCCCGCGTGGGAAGGTGCAGGGCGCTGGGCTCGGGCCAGCTGGGGGGCCTGCCCTTGGCCGTGCACAGTCTGGAGTCTTCCAGGCCCAGAGGGGATGGGGCTGGGGGCCTGCTCCGCCATTCCAGTCCTGGAGCTGCAGGATGGGCTCTGATCTGAAGAGGGGCATCTTGGTTCTGGTGCTGCAGGGGAGGGTTTAGGTGTTGGTCCTGGTGCCTCGGGGGAGCAGGCTGGTCCTGCTGTGGGGGAGGGCTCCCATATCATGGGGGGGGGCAGGGGCAGTTTCCATGGCACTTGAGGATGGGGTGGGGGAGGGTTCCCATGGCACCTGGGGGGTGGATAATCGGCTGAACGTGAGCGCCCAGTGCAACGCTGTGGCCAAAGGAGCTAACACAAGCCTCGGATGCCCAGGTGGGCATAGAGAGGTTCTCTTACCTTGTACCTGGCACTAGTGCAGCTGCTGCTGGACCCCTGTGCCCAGTGCTGGTCCCACAGTGAGGGTCAGAGGGGAGCCCCGAGAATGGCGGAAGGATCCGAAGAGCAAGGAGTTCGAGCAGTTCAGCTTCCCAAAGGGAAAGGGGCAGGGGAGTGGAGCCCAGGCTGGGCTCCTGGGCCTAGCGACTGAGGTGTGATGTGATGTAGCAGCTGGGAGCTGCACACGTTCAGACTGGAAACAGCCCCTGGAACGGGCCAGCAAGGGAAGGGCTGGGCTCTCCGCCACGGGCCATTTGCAGTTGGGCTGTGGGTCTAGCTGCTCTGCGCTTGGTCACGCAGGAATTAGTTCAGACCTGTGATATACACACCAGGTGGAGGGGCCTGTCCTGGTCTGGGTCCTGATGCTGCTGGATGAGGCGATTCTGGTTCTGGGTCAGTTCTGGTCCGGGTCCCAGCGCTGCTGGGCAAGCGGGAGGTGGTTCTGGCCTGTGGCCTGGTCCTGGTGCCATCTCTCTCACCCTCTTTCCTACCCCTTCCCAGAACTATTCCGGGCCCAACTGTGAGCGAAGCGTGCTGTCATGTCGGGAGCTCGCCTGCTTCAACGGGGGCAGCTGCCAGCACACAGCACTGGGTGCCCGCTGCTCCTGCCTGCCGGGCTTCACTGGCTCCGACTGCCGCCTGCGGGCCAACAGCAGCTGCACCGGTGCGTCCTGCCTCAGCGGGGGCACCTGCATAGAGATGTCCTGGCCTCCCCACTTCCAGTGCCTCTGCCCCAGTGGCTTCTCCGGCCTGCACTGCGAGCAGAAGCTCACCCTGGAGCTGCAGTGCCTGCAGGAGGAGTGCGCTGCCAAGGCCGGAGATTCCTACTGCGACAAGGAGTGCAACAGCCCTGCCTGCAAGTGGGACGGGGGCGACTGCTCCCTGCTGGTGGGTGACCCCTGGCAGCAGTGTGAGGAGCGCCAGTGCTGGCAGTTGTTCAACAACAGCCAGTGCGACGAGGACTGCAACACGGCCGCGTGCCTCTACGACAACTTTGACTGCAAGAGCCGCGACCGCAGCTGCAAGTAAGGGGGGCGCTGGGCCGGGGGGGCAGGCCATTGGGCTGGGGAGGTGCTGCCCCTGATGGGGACTCTACACAGGGTGCTCTCCCTTCAGAGTCCGCACTTGCCCCAGTGTGGTGCTGGGGGTGGTGCTGTGGTGCTGGGGGGCGCTCTCCCCCCACAGCGTGGTAAGTGTGCGCTGTTGTTTATACTGTGGTAGCTACATCTCACCGCTGGCCAAAGATGGCTGTGGGCACTGGAGCCATGTCCAAGATGTTTCTCACTGTGTGATGCAGTCTCTGCTGCAGGAGCCCAGTGACTCAGGTGCCCTGGGGTGCCCAGTGGGACGGAGGGGGGCTGGCCAGAACAGGGTAGGGCTGGGGGCTGGGTGGGGCTGTGCGCTGACCATGCCCTCCTCCCCCCCCCCAGCCCCGTGTATGAGAAGTACTGCTCGGACCACTTCGCTGATGGGCAGTGCGACCAGGGCTGCAACAATGAGGAGTGTGGCTGGGACGGGCTGGACTGCGCCCGCGAGATGCCGGAGCACCTGGCCAACGGCGTGCTGGTCATCACCGTGCTGCTGCCCCCCGACGAGCTGCGCAGGACCAGCACCACCTTCCTGCAGAAGCTGAGCGCCATCCTGCGCACCTCGTTGCGCTTCCGCCTCGACAGGGACGGCAACTATATGATTGAGCCCTTCTACCGGCCCAGCCGCCTGCGCCGCCGTGAGCTGGGCCGGGAGGTCATTGGGTGAGCTGTGGGCTGCAGCCGGGGGGGTGGAGGCGCAGCTCCGCGGGCCGCGGCCATGGGGAGTGGGGGGGAGATGTGGGCCACAGCCAGGAGGTGGCGGGAGAGACAGCCCTGTGGGCCACAGCCATGGGGATTCGGGGTGAGACGCAGTCCTGTGGGCCACAGCCGGGGGGTGGGGGAGAGAGACAGCCCTGTGAGCCACGGGGGGGAAGATGCAGCCCCATGGGCTGCAGCGGGAGAGGGAGCCAAGAGCTTTGGGGGGCTGGTGCCAGGGTGGGGCTGGTTAGCGCTTTGTGGGGCTGGCACTGGGAGTAGGAGCCAGTGCCAGCAGAGGGAGCCAGCCCTGGGGCAGGCACTAGGAAGTTGTCTGTTGACTGGCACCACGACACAGCCCTTTGCTCCCAGAGATGCCACGCAGCTGCCTTCAATCAGCAATCTGGTTTGCTGCCCGCTCTGATGCGGGACTTGGGGTGGCTCAGCTGGTGCCTGTCACCCGCTCCCTGTGCTCTCAGACGGCAGCAAGGGCTCTGGGGGCAGCATCCAGGGGCCTTGCCTCTTGCCCGGCCCTGGGACCCAGAAGGGAGTGGGTAGGGACAGGGAGAGCACAACGGTGCTAAGCAGCTGCTGGCAGCCTGGCAGAGACCACGTGGTTCATGGGACCAAACTCCCGCTGCCGGGGCCATGCCTGCTCTGGGACGTGCACAGCCCTTGCTGCAGGGAGTGCTGAACCAGCCCTGTCCCAGGGCTCCATGTGGGGCAAGGGGTGCCCAGGCCCCTACAGTCTGGGGCTTGGCGCCACTGTGGGCGAGGCCACACTGGTAACTGTCCCCCTCCCTGCCCCAGCTCCGTGGTCACTCTGGAGATTGACAACCGCCTCTGCGTCCAGGCCTCAGACAAGTGCTTCCCTGACGCACGCAGCGCGGCCGACTACCTGGCTGCACTGGCCGCTGTCGAGCGCCTGGAGTTCCCCTACCCCATCAAGGCTGTGCACAGTGAGTGCAGGTGGGGCCGGGGCCAGGGGGTGGAGTTTGAGGGCAGGGCTCTCAAGAGGCAGTGGGGTGAGTGGGAGAGGTGGGGTGAGTGAAAGGGGGCGGAGTGAGTGGGAGCGGTGGAGTCTCAGGATGGGGTGGGATGAGTGGGGGCGGGGTATCGAGAGGCAGGGTCTGACTCCCGTCCACTCCTGCAGGTGACAAGCTGCAGCCGAAGCCCCCGGACTCCGTGCCCCTGGTGCCCCTGGTGGTGGTGGCAGCGGCCGTGATCCTCCTGGTGATCCTGGTGCTGGGGGTGCTGGTGGCGCGGCGGAAGCGGGAGCACAGCACGCTCTGGTTCCCGGAGGGCTTCAGCCTGAAGAAGGAGAACAGCAACAAGAACCGGCGGGAGCCTGTGGGCCAGGACGCCTTGGGCATGAAGTACGGGACTTGCCCTCGTGGGGCCAAGCCCACATCCTGCTCCCTACACCCAGGCCTGGAGCCTGGGGGATCCCCACTGTCTGCAGCAGCATGGGGGATTTTACCTGCTGCAGGCCCCCCCCACCACCAGGGGGCACCGTGCAGACCGTCTCTGCCTGCACGCCCCACAGCTGCCCAGTGCCTTGTGAAGGGGGGATGACCTAGGAGTGGCCCCCTGAAGCCCTGGGTGGGTGGGGCGGAAGGCAGGGGCTGCGTGGCAGGGGCTGGGGTCTAAGCTCTGGGCTTCCCTCTAGGAACATCAGCAAAGGGGAAAGCCTGATGGGGGAACACTCAGATGACTGGATGGATGCAGAGTGCCCGGAGGCCAAGAGACTCAAGGTACCAACACCTGTGGATCAGCAGCGAGCCCTGGCTTGCTGGGGGCCAGATGGGTGATGGGCGCTGGGCTCGGTGATGTGGGGGAAGAGGGGTGTGGGGCTCAGTGACGTGCCGGGGTGGGGGTGTCCTGATGAATCCCAGGCGCTGCACTGAGCCCCTTGCTCGGAGCCACATGGGGTCATAACCCAAATCCCACCTTGGAGAGGTGGAGGGGGTGGGGGGAACGGGAGCCCCCCCGGCAGGGCTGGGGCAGGATCTACCAGCTCCATGATTGGTTGTGCTCTCCCGCAGGTGGAGGAGCCGGGCGGGGACTCAGAGGACCCTGTGGACTGCCGCCAGTGGACACAGCATCACCTGGTGGCGGCCGACATCCGCATGCCGCCATCCATGGCCCTGACACCACCCCAGGGCGAGTTCGACACCGACTGCATGGACGTCAATGTCAGGGGGCCAGGTAAGGGGGCATGGCTCCATCTCAGGGACTACAGCTCCCAACATGCAGTGCAGGCATGCTGCACCCTGGGAGAAGTAGCATCACTGAGGAACTTTGAGCGGAGTAGCAGCTCCCTTGCCTATGCAGCTGACCACGAGTCCCAGCATGCACCACTGCCCCAGTTCGGCCACACAGCATGCTGGGAGTTGTGGTCTCTCATGCTGGAGCCCCTGGGGCAGCCCCCAGTTAACCCCTTGGTGGTGGCTCTCCTTGCAGATGGCTTCACTCCGCTCATGCTGGCCTCGTTCTGCGGG
The DNA here is from genome assembly GCF_028017835.1 of Emys orbicularis. Taxonomy (NCBI): domain Eukaryota; kingdom Metazoa; phylum Chordata; order Testudines; family Emydidae; genus Emys; species Emys orbicularis. The sequence goes on from NC_088701.1 coordinate 10,836,470, forward strand.
GGCGGTGTGGAGACCGATCTGGCCGAGGAGGATGAGGCTGATGACTCCTCAGCCAACATCATCTCGGACCTCATCTGCCAGGGCGCCAACTTGAGCGCCCAGACGGACCGCACGGGTGAGACTGCGCTGCACTTGGCTGCCCGCTACGCCCGGGCCGACGCCGCCAAGCGCCTGCTGGACGCCGGTGCTGACACCAACGCCCAGGACAACACGGGCCGCACGCCACTGCACGCCGCGGTGACCGCCGACGCCCAGGGCGTCTTCCAGGTGAGACCCCATCCCCCACCCACCCTGCGGTGACCGCCGATGCCCAGGGCATCTTCCAGGTGAGACCCCCATCCCCCCACCCATGATGCCGACGCCCAGGGCATCTTCCAGGTGAGACCCCATCCCCCACCCACCCTGCGGTGACCACCAATGCCCAGGGCATCTTCCAGGTGAGCTCCTGCCTTCCCTCACCCACCTGGGAGAGGCCCCAGTTGCTCACTCTCCACCCCAGAGCTCCCCCACGCTGTTATCTTCCACAGGAGGGCCCCCCCCCCATCCTGGGCAAAGCCCCTGGGCAACCCTGCCCTTGCAAAACAACCCCCTGGAGAGCTCCCCCTCTGCCCACACTGGGAGGGCTCTGAGGGCCCCTGGCTGTGCCCATGCTGGGAGAACTGGGCTGGGCAGGGTTTCCTCGGCTGCGGCTCACACTTGCCCTGCCCGGCAGATCCTGATCCGGAACCGCTCCACGGACCTGGATGCCCGCATGGTGGATGGCTCCACGGCACTGATCCTGGCTGCCCGGCTGGCCGTGGAGGGGATGGTGGAGGAGCTCATTGCCTGCCATGCAGATGTCAACGCCGTAGATGAGCTGGGTATGGGGCGGCTTCCTGCCATCGGGGGTCTCTGCTGAGGCCCGCCTGCAGCTTCCCCTGGGGAAGGGCCTGGCTGTGGGTATCAGGGCTCAGCGACATGGGGGGGCACTGCCAACCCGTGAGGATTTGGGAGGGGCTGTGCAGGGGGAGGAGCCTGGGGCTGGGCTAGCAGGGGGCTGCGGGTTGGGACTGAGGGGCACCGGCAGAGGTGTGAGGGGCTGGGGGGAGCCCAGGGCTGGGCTAGCAGGGCTGCAGGTCAGAACTGAGGGGCAGTGGGGGGATGGACCAGCGGAGCGCCCCCTCCTCACGGCTCGGCTCGGCTCCCCCAGGTAAATCTGCACTGCACTGGGCCGCGGCCGTGAACAACGTGGAGGCCACGATCGCGCTGCTGAAGAACGGGGCCAACAAGGACATGCAGGACAGCAAGGTGAGCAGCGGGCGGGATGGGCAGGCGAGCAAGGCTTGGCTGTCATTCACCCCGCAGGCCCTGCCCACAACGGGGGCCCCCACTGTGCCTTCCTCCCGGAACCTCTGGGCCGAGCACCAGGACGTGCTGCTCTTGTGCTGGGGAGGGGGAGCCCTGTCTGCCCAGGGCCCAACCCTGGCTCTAAAGCCCCAGCACAGAGGGCTGTGGGCATCTCCCACCCCTGCCCTGGCGTTCCCAGTACTTCAGGGATGGGGGCAGCCCCCTCAGCACAGTCTGAGCCCCGCTGTTGTCCCCCCCTTTCCCCCAGGAGGAGACCCCACTGTTCCTGGCCGCTCGGGAGGGCAGCTACGAGGCGGCCAAGATCCTGCTGGATCACTTTGCCAACCGGGAGATCACAGACCACATGGACCGGCTGCCGCGGGACATAGCCCAGGAGCGGATGCACCACGACATTGTGCGCCTGCTGGACGAGTACAACACGGTGCGCAGCCCACAGGGGGCGCTGCCCCCCGGCCACACCATGTCCCCACTTATGTGCCCACCCAACAGCTTCCTGCCCAGCCTCAAGCCCACCCCGCAGGGCAAGAAGAGCCGGCGGCCCAGCGCCAAGAACACGGCAGGGGCAGGCAGCAGCGCCAGCCTGGCCAAGGAGGCCAAGGGGCGGAGCAAGAAGCTGAGCTTGGAGTGCCAGGGCTCCCTGCTGGAGAGCTCCGTCACCCTGTCGCCCGTCGACTCGCTGGACTCTCCCTATGTGGCCAACCCCACCTCGCCCGTCCTGGCCTCGCCCGGCGTCTTCCACCCAGCCAGCTCCTCCATGTCGGTGGGCTCCACGCCCATGGTGCATGGCCTGATGGATGGGCCCTTTGCCGTCAGCCTGGCGCGGCTCAGCGACCTGGGCGAGGTGGCATCGGCCCAAAGCGCCATCCTCTCCATGAACCGGGTCTCCATGCCTTCGCTGCCGCGCCAGCCCGGCTGCGTGGGGCTCAGCCTGGGCATGGTGAGCCCAGTGGCGGTGCCCTTCGACTGGCACACCCGTGTCCCCACCTCCCAGTGCAACCCAGTCATCGGGGTGGTGCATCCGGCTGCCTCCCACCCCAACCTGCACCAGGCGGCCCAGCCCTTCCCGCAGGGGCTGCTGTTGCCCAACCACCTGGCCATGGTGCACAGCTCCCAGGTGCTGGCCGCCCCCAGCCCTGCCAAGGAGCAGCCCCCGCCGGCACCCACCCCTGGGCAGCCCATGCCCCCACCAGCCCCCGCGGCACCCGCCCTGGGCCGCACCAGCCAGCCCATCTCGCCCAAGGAGGGGCAGGGGGGTGCGCGCCCCGGCCCCCCACCGCCCCCCCAGTATTACAAGGCACCCGGCGGGCAGGGGGCAGAAGATTACCCCACACCCCCCTCACAGCACAGCTACACCCCCGGCCAAGATGGCACCCCCAAGCACTACCTGCACCTGCGCAGCGAGCACCCCTACCTGACGCCCTCGCCCGAGTCCCCTGAGCAGTGGGCCAGCCCCTCACCCCACTCGCTGTCTGACTGGTCCGAGTCCACCCCCAGCCCGGCCGTGCTGGGGCCCCCCCAGACCCTCTCCCACCTGCCCGACCAGTCCACCAAGATGCAGGTGTTTGCGTGAGGGCAGGGGGGAGGGAGCCAGGGCCCCGAGCCCCTCCCCCCGGCCCCCTGACCCCCTTCCTGGGGGAGCCCCTCACTCGCCCCCGGGCCCTGCCTCCTGGAGACCCCCCCCCTTGTGTTTTTTATAAGAAAAATGTCAAATGTAAAAAGGAAAAGATCCCTCTCTCTGTGGGTGGGGGCTGTGGGCTCCCCCACAACTGCCATGGGGGGGCTCTAGCCATGCCCCGACCCCCCATCTCCCCGGCGGGGGGCGTTTGTCTTTTTTTAAAGAAAGTCTTTTGTATAGAAAAAAAAAGTCATTTAAACAAGCGCTTTATTTTTACAAAATATTATATGTAAAGTGTCCAGTAGGTGTTGCTAAAGCACCATAGGCGGGGGTGGGGCTGCAGGGGGGGGAGGGTGATCCCTGGCCTCCCCCCACTGTTGCTCGGTGGGCAGCGCGCCCCCCACGTTGGGGAGGAGCCCGCTCACTGTAATTGTGTACTGGGTATGCGGCGCTAGCCTGTGGCTGCTGCCTGGGGCACAGGGCCCCCCCCGCAATGCGGGGGGCTGAGCCCCCACCCCCAGCCCCCCTGCTCAGGGCCCTCCGCAATGCGGGGGGACTGAGCCCCCCACTGCCCCGAGCTCCCTGCCTGGGGCTGAGCCCTCCCAGGTCCCCCGCCCTCCCCGTCCTGTTTCTTGGCACTTCATCACATTCCAGGTTAATTTATTCCTTGGAGATGCCGCTGCTCAAGTGGGGCCTGTCTGGTGGGGGGCTCCAGCCAGCGGTGGGGGGCTGCCAGCTGCTCTCGCTGTTTGCCTCCCCCATGGCACCACTGCCACCCCCACCCTGGGCACAGCCGATTGGGATAGGCAGCACCTGTCCTCCATGGCTGATCCCACCCCCTCTGCCCCACAATGGCAGCTTGCCCTCCCACGGGGGGCCCCGCCCGCGGTACGATGCCAGGCAGCGAACTGACCGCCAGCTGGGCTCCGGCCCCTCTGTACATTCCTCACATGGCTCGCCTGTCAATGGCTCTGGGAGCAGGGGCTGGGGAGGAGCGCGGTGGCCGGGCTCAGCTCCTGCCACCCGCTGTAGCATAGAGGGGGCATGGCCCCCGCTCGTCACTCCTAGGACGATGTGTAGCTCATTTTTAAACTATTTTTTAAATCCCTGTTTAAATCAAGTAGCTTTGAACCAACTGGGCGCCGCTGTACAGAGCTTGGCCCTGTGCCTAACCTCCCTGGGACCCGCTGTACATAGCCCACCCCCGCACCTAACCCCCTGGGACCTGCTGTACAGGGGCCCTCACCCCCATCCCTGCCCCACACAACCCCCTGGGACCTGCTGTACAGGGGCCCTCACCCCCACACATAACCCTGCTGGGACCCACTGCCGAGCCTGCCCCTGCACATAACCCCCCTGGGACCGCTGTACAGGGGCCCCCATCCCTGCCCCTGTCCCCTGGGACCCTCTGTACAGAGCCCACCCTGCCCCTATCCCCCTGGGACCTGCTGTACAGAGCCCGGCCCCACTGCACCTAATAAAGCTGTAGTTAACAAGGAACCTGTCTCTGCCCCCATTCTGTGCGCCTGTTCCCCCACCCCCCATACATGCGCCGTTTGCCATACCCAGGGCCTTGCCGTGGCTCTGGTTTGGGGTGGAGTGGCTGCTCTGGGTCAGCTCCAGTCCTGGGCTGATCTTGGTTGGTTATAGCAGCCTGTTTCCCTGGGATCATCTGGGCTGGTCCCCTCTGAGCAGTTCATGGCCTCAGTGGCAGTGGCACCTGGGACTCTGTCGGGGGGCTCCCAGCAGTTAGTTGTCTGCGGCCTGAAGTGCTGTGGTTGAGCGGTGGGGCCGTGGGGGAGAGTGACGGCTGCGCGCTCTATGAGGACAAACAGCAGCTGGCAGAAATGCCCACGTTCGCCTCCTCCTCCCCGCGCCCCCTCCCCCCCCCCCCCCCGTGAGCTCTGTGCCTAAACGTTCTCTCTGGGCTCAGGGAACTCGCCCGCCTTGTGGTGGGGGCACACTAACCCCCTTGCCTGCTGATTGTCCTCCAGGGTCTTCCCACGGGCAGAGCTGTTCCCCCCCCAAGGCCCTGGGGTACAAGCAGAGAGGGCTCAGAACCCCAGGCTGTGCCCCAGATTTCCTGGGGGCGAGCGCAGCACCAGCGAGCCCCAGAATGTGAGAGCTGCTTGCAGCCAGGCACTCGCTGGGCAGCCTGGAGGGGGGGGATGGCAGCTGTTGGCTTTCAGGAGACTGTGATTGTCCTGGGTTCAAAGCCGCTAGCCCCTTCAGCGTGACACCCCCATCTCCACTCTGCCCAGCCTCTCAGGGGGTCTGACATGCCGTCCCGTGGGGGGATGCAGCCCCAACAGAGAAGAAACAAATGGGCGAGACCAGCTGAACGATTTGCATCTTCCCAGGATGTGTCAGGACGAGTCACACCCCAGCCCAAATCCTCGGCGCTTCCCCTCCCTGATTCATGGGCAGCTGCCGGGAGGGGCCACCTTCGACAGGCACCTTCTGCACCTCTGTTGTTTCGGTGGAGTCCACAAGCTGGGATGGACGTGGCTCGATCTGTCCTGATGGGGAATTCATGCCTGTCACAACTCTTCCGGCCTCAGTTTCTGCAGCCCCGTTCTCAGCGCTTGGGGCAGCCCTGAGTGGCCATGTCCATGCTCCCAGCTGTAAGTGCTGGCGTTCAGGTCCAGCAGGAGAGGGGGGCGAAGTGGGCAGGCCAAGGCCCATCTTCAGCTCGGCCCGATCCCATGCACCCTTCTCACCCCGGCAGCATGTCCCTGTCTCAGCCAACAGTGGCTCTATCAGCAAACCACAGATCAGCCTCCCGTAACCAGCGCCGAGCCCACAAACCGCTGCCGGCTGCACGGGACAGAAACGTTCAGCATATGCGCCGGGAGCAGCTCCAGCGTTAGCAGCTGAGGGCCAGATCCCAGAACAAGGGTCACCCACCCGGAGCGTTCCCCTGGCCTGGCGAGGCAGGACAAGGTGGTCACTGCAAACCGCTGGCCTGCAGCCCGTCAGTCTCAGCGTGGCTACGGCTCCCAAGGGAATTCATCAGACACTGTTCCTGGCACCGATCACACTGACCTTAGCCATAGTGAAATCCAATACAATTATTTGCTTCTCCATGTGGGCCCCCCAGCTGTCTCGCTGCCCTGCCAGCAGGCCGGTCAGCAAACCCAGCTCTCCCCAGGTCCGAGAGCCCAGCTATCCAGTTCAGTTTGGAGTACCTAGGCCCTGGCTTTGTAGCATGGCTGGTCTCGTAACTGTTCTGTTTGAACCAGTGTCTAATACTGTACACCCTCCGCCTTCACCCCCCCAGCACAGATCCTATAGCACGCAATCGCTGGACTCCCAGTTTTTGCTTTTCACGAGCTATGTCTTTGGTCCACGAGATCGGTGCTAGGCCCCAGCATTGAAACTGTCACGTGGGAGGAACCCTTCAGTTGGCTAGATGCCCAAGATGTCCCGCTCTTCCTCCCCGCCTCCGAGACTGAGCCCCTGGGCTCCAGCCCTCCTGCTGCACCCCATGAGCTCCGCCCGGAGCATCCATCTGAGACAGACGCTTGGCCAGAGACTTGCCAACTCCTCAGGGCCCAGCACACCCCGGAAAGGATGTGCAGCAACACCAGGTGGCGTTTTCAAACAGAGTCGGGTTTATTAGTCAGCTGGAACCCAGCCTGGGAAGTCCCCAGGTTAGCGCAGAGAAGCAAAGGCTAAGACACCGTCCATCCTGGCCAAGCTAGCGCGCCACCCAGCCAAACAGCCGTGGACTCCATTTTTAGCCCTCTCCCCTTGGCGGTCCCTGGTGGGAGCTCAGAGTCATAGAATCATAGAATCATAGGGTTGGAAGACACCTCAGGAGGTCATCTAGTCCAACCCCCTGCTCAAAGCAGGACCAACAGCAACTAAATCATCCCAGCCAGGGCTTTGTCAAGCCGGGCCTTAAAAACCTCTAAGGATGGAGATTCCACCATCTCCCTAGGTAACCCATTCCAGTGCTTCACCACCCTCCTAGTGAAATAGTGTTTCATAAATTAATGGAGATATCCTGTCTCCTAGAACTGGAAGGGACCTTGAAAGGTCATCAAGTCCAGCCCCCTGCCTTCACTAGCAGGACCAAGTACCAGATCCCTAAGTGGCCCCCTCAAGGACTGAACTCACAACCTGGGGCAGGGCCGGCTTTAGGCCGATTCAGCCGATTCGGCTGAATTGGGCCCCGCGCCAAGAGGGCCCCGCGCTGCAGCTCTCCACCCCGCCCCCAGCTCACTTCCCCTCCTCCCCTCCCCTGAACGCTCCGCCCCCAAGTCTGAAAAGGAGCAGGGGCAGGCCGGCAGCACAAGGTAAGCTGGGGTGGTGGGGGCACGAGAAGGGCTCCGGGGAGGCGCCGCCCGTTCCCGCCGAGCACGCAGGCCCGGCTCGGGTCCGGCCCGGCCCCCGCGGCCGGGTCTGGCCCGGCCCGGCCCCCGCGGCGCGGCTTGGGTCGGGTCGGGTCTGGCCCGGTCGGCGCGGCTCGGGTCGGCTCCGGCCCGGCCCGGTCCCTGCGGCGCGGCCCTGCTCCGGCCCGGCCCCAGCCCGGCCCCCGCGGCGCGGCCCTGCTCCGGCTCGGCCCGGCCCCCACGGCTCGGGTCCGGCCCGCGCCCCGGCCCGGCCCGGCGCGGCTCCCGCGGCGCGGCTCCGGCCCGGCCCCCGCGGCGCAGCTCCGGGTCGGACCCAAGCCCGGCAACCCCGGCAACCCCGGCCAGAGCGCGGCTCGATTCCTGGGGGCGGGGCTTGCAGCAAGCCCTGCCCCCAGGAATCGGGCCCCGCTCTTGCTAAAGCCGGCCCTGACCTGGGGTTTAGCAGGCCAATGCTCAAACCACTGAGCTATCCCTCCCCCTTAATATCCAACCTAGACCTCCCCCACTGCAACTTGAGACCATTGCTTCTTGTTCTGTCATCTGCCACCACTGAGAACAGCCTAGCTTCATTCTCTTTGGAACCCCCCTTCAGGTAGTTGAAGGCTGCTATCAAATCCCCCCTCACTCTTCTCTTCTGCAGACTAAACAAGTCCAATTCCCTCAGCCTCTCTGCATAAGTCACATGCTCCAGCCCCCTAATCATTTTAAATGCCCTCCGCTGCACTCTCTCCAATTTGTCCACATCCCTTCTGTAGTGGAGGTCCTCAAAACTGTACACAATATTCCAGATGTGGCCTCACCAGTGCCGAATAGAGGGAAGTAATCACTTCCCACGATCTGCTGGCAATGCTCCTACTAATACAGCCCAATATGCCATTGGCCTTCTTGGCAACAAGGGGGCACTGCTGACTCATATCCAGCTTCTCGTCCACTGTAATCCCCAGGTCCTTTTCTGCAGTACTGCTGCTTAGCCAGTTGGTCCCCAGCCTGTAGCGGTGCATGGTGTCACGGAGTGTGGGGGGACACAAGGCCCTGCACCCCCAGCTTCCTGCGATTCACCATGACTCTCAGCCAGCCAGTAAAGCAGAAGGTTTATTCAGACGACAGGAACACAGTCCAAGACAGGTCTTGCAGACAACAGGACCCCCCTCAGTTAGGTCCATCTTGGGGTCCCAGGGCCCCACAGCCCCCTTGGGAGGTCAGAGCCCCGTCTGCCTCCCAGCCATATCACCAGCCAGCTCCTGAAACTCCCCCTTCAGCGATCCCTCCCACAGCCTTTGTTCAGTTTCCCTGGCAAAGGTGTCACCTGGCCTCTAACCCCTTCCTGGGTTCTCATGTTACATGCTCAGGTAGCTTCCCTCAAGGCTAGTCTCCCATCCCCCAATGCAGACCGTCCTAGCCAACCTCCCCTCTCAGCATTCAAAGACCACAGTAAGAACAGTCCCAGTTCGTCACATCTCTCCCCCCTTTGAGACCGAACTGAGCGGGGTCACTTTAGCCAGTGACCCGGGGAAGTTCGAACCTACCCCCGTTCCCATGGATGCCCCAGCATCCCTCCCATTTCTTGGTGAGAATTACACCAGGCCCTTCCAGTTTCACGCCCCCCCTTAGGTCGGGGGTGCTCGATGGCACTCATAGTTCGCATGTGGGAAGGTTTATGCGGCCTGTGCCCTTTTCCCACCCCAATACCCCTGGGGTTCCAACTGGGCTGGGGCCTTCTCCCAGCGTTCCAGTCTGGAGCTCTGTGATTCGGGCTCTCTTGGTTCAGAGCCCCCCTTTTAACCTTGGTCGCTCATGTCCACCGTATGACGAGTCCAGCGATATCCAGTTGGGCATCTGAGTGCTAAAGACAAGCACACTTCTATGAGCTGTTTTCAGGTAAACTTGCAGCTTTGGGACAAGTGATTCAGACCCTTGGTCTGTGTTGGAGCCAGACAGGAGTGTCTGACTCAGCAAGACAGGGTGCTGGAGTCCTGAGCTGGCAGGGAAAACAGAAGCAGGGGTAGTCTTTGCACATTGGGTGGCAGCTCCCAAGGGGGTTTCTGTGATCCAACCCGTCACAGTGGCGTAGTCGAGCAGGGTCTGTGCACAGCTGATTGCTTTGAGATACTGGTAGTGATTTTAAGTGAGTTTTAAGTGTGGTGGCTGGAGAACAGACAAAGTGGTTACTGGTTTGTTATTTTCTGTTTGCTTATTTCGGGCAAGGGAAGTAGGGACAGAAAAGGAAGCAAAATAAGTAAGACGGAAGATCAGAAGAAACTAAAACTGCACAGGGTACAAATTGCCCAGAAAAGCTGAACGCTGGGCACTGTGAAAGTCTTTGTTAACTAAGAATCCCCTGAGCTGAGTGCATCTCAGTTTCAGTGAACTGCAGAGGGGTTGTGGCCCAGCACAAGAAAGCAGGAAAATGAGTACTAGTGATCTCAGTTTCAGTGAACTGCAGAGGGGTTGTAGCCCAGCACAAGAAAGCAGGACAATGAGTACTAGTGACGCTGCTAATAAACTAAAGCTGGCCAGGCTGGAAGCAAAAGAGAAAGAAAATGAACATAAGAGACGGCTGGAACTAAGACAATTAGAAATTAGTGCCATGGAGGCAGAACATGCAAGGGAAGAGGCTGCCCACAAGAGAGCTATGGAGGTGGAGGCAGCGAGGGCGGAGGCAGAGGCAGCTGCCTACGAGAGGGCTATGGAAGCCCAGAGGGAGGCCCGGAAACATGAACTGGCTGTTATGGAGTCGAGGAGACAAAACCCTCCCCCTGCTGGCTCCACTTCCCCAAAAATCCACGAATGGGAGCCCCCGTGCCACCCTGCCACACAGTGCCCCCTACTGAGCCCCCTGTGCCACCCTGACACACAGTGCCCCCTACTGAGCCCCTGGTGCCACCCTACAGCACAGCACCCCCTGCTGAGCCCCCTGTGCCACCCTAGAGCACCCCCTGCTGAGCCTCCGGTGCCACCTTACAGCACAGCACCCTATACTGAGCCCCCGTGCCACCCTGCCACACAGTGCCCCCTACTGAGCCCTCTGTGCCACCCTACAGCACAGCGCCCCCTGCTGAGCCCCTGGAGAGAGTTCCTGGAGGGAGCCTGCCTTAGCCCCACTGTGCCACTGACCAGACTTTTACCGGCCTGGTCAACAGTGCTGGCCAGAGCTGCCAAGGTCCCGGTTCGACCGGGTGTTCTGATCGAAAACTGGATGCCTGGCAACCCTAGGTGGAACTCTGCCAGAGGATGTTGTGAAGGCCAAGACTATAACAGCATTCAAAAAAGAACTAGATCAATTCATGGAGGATAGGTCCACCAATGGCTATTAGCCAGGATGGACAGGGATGGTGTCCCTAGCCTCGGTTTGCCAGAAGCTGGGAATGGATGACAGGGAATGGCTCACCTGTTCTATTCGTTCCCTCTGAAGCACCTGGCATTGGCCACTGTTGGAAGACAAGATACTAGGCTAGATGGACCTTTGGTCTAACCCAGTATGGCCATTATTATGTTCTTATGTATGGGGAGTTGGATCTAGTGGGTAAAGCTGTGGAACTGGCATGCAGGACTCCTGGGTTCCCTGGGGAGTGGGGTCTAGGGATTACAGCTGGGGGAATGGTGTTCAGGACACCTGGGTTCTCTGGGGAGTGGGGTCTAGTGGGTAGAGCTGTGGAACTGGCGCTCAGGACGCTTGGGTTCTCTGGGGAGTGGGGTAGAGCTGTGGAACTGGCGCTCAGGACTCCTGGGTTCTCTGGGGAGTGGGGTCTAGAGATTACAGATGGGGACTGGCGCTCAGGACACAGCACAGTGAAGTTTTTTGGATGAATTGTTTATTTGCTAAAAATGCAGTTTTGGTCGACTTGAACCTCTTTGCAAAGTTGACCGGATTCGTTTTGGCTGAGAACCCTCTGCCTGGCGCCAGGCCAGCAAAAGCCAAGTGTCCATCTGTCCCTTCAGCCCAGAGTTAGGGCACTTGCATCCCCACACTGGAGATTCCCCCAGTCCCCAGGTGTGCCCTGCCCTCCTGGGCTATCGGTGAGTGAGGGTGGGGGCTCCTGACTCTCCCCTTGAGGCTGTTCCACTGTGTAAAAATACCTGACTCGGGCAGGTGCTCCTGGTGTCCAGCGGGGAGCGGTGCAGCCCTCCAAGGGGCCAGGCAGCAGGAAGAGCCCTGCCTTGACGTCCCTGCTCTACAGGGAAGCTTCAAACCAGGATCTCTGGTCTCCCGGGCAGGTGCCCTGCCCCCGGCTGAAGGCACTGACTCGCCACTGGCTGAGTGCTGCATGCACAGAGGTTTTCCTGATTTGCTGCCATTTTCTAAATCGGCTTGAACAATTTAGTCTGCTGTTTCGGGGGGCTGGCCAAAGCAAAACCTCGGCTATTCCCCCGGCTCTCCCCCAGACTCCTGGGTTCTCAGGGCGTGGGGGCTAGTGATTGAAGAGCCAAGACACACCACTTTGGCATTATCAATACATGGAGCCGTGTGGCTGTGCCAAGCGCTATCTCCAGCTGCGCTTGTGCCACATAGCTACTTTTGCCATAGGATGGCAGCGGGGGGAGGGGAAGGGAGTTGGCACATGCCGGCCCCAGGGATGGGGTGGTAGAGGGACAGACATGGCCACAGCTGACAGAGCTCCCAGCCCCGGTGCAGGGGATTTTGGAGGGGCAGGGCTGTTGGTCTCTCAGCTGCTGCTTTGTCCATGGCCCCAATGCTGAGCGCTGGTGCCCAGGCCCAAGGGCTTGTGGCACTGGTCCGGGTAGAGCTCCCAGCAACAGGCATTGCAGGGATCTGGCCCTGGCTCCATCCCTGACCCTCGACGGCTTTCAGCATTCAGGCCTGGCCGCTAGGGGCAATGTTCCCTCTTAACTTTTCCCATCCGCGTGCGGAATGAATGTTGTTATGTGCACCAAAACGGAGGTGATGTGTGGCGGGGGTGGGGCTGAGGGGTTTGACATGTAGGAGGGGGGCTCAGGGCTGGGGCAGAGCGTTGGGGGGTGGGGGGTGACGGCTCCTGCTGGGGGTGAGCCTCTGGGGTGGGGACAGGGATAAGGGGTTCAGGGTGTGGGAAGGGGCTCAGGGCTGGGGCAGAGGGTTGGAGTGTGGTGGGGTGAGGCAGAGGTGAAAGTAAGCTGGTACGCACCGGTATGGCGTACCAGCAAGAGCCGGTACGCCGTACTGGACCGGCTTCCCCAGGTGGCAATTTAAAGGGCCTGGGGCTCCCAGCAGTGGCCCTTTAAATTGCCACCAAAGCCCCGCTGCTGGAGCCCCCGGGTAGCGGAGGTGGCCGGGACCCCCAGGGCTCCGGCGGTGATTTAAAGGCCCTGGGGTGATAGCGGCAGTGGGGCTCGGGCGGCAATTTAAAGGGCCTGGGGCTCCTGCCACCGCTACCACTGCAGCCGGAGCCTGGGGCCCTTCAAATCTCGATTTAAAGGGCCTGGGGCTCTAAAGGTCCGCCTCTTCTGGTCGAGGCCCCACCCCTTCTGGTCGAGGCCACACCCCCTGCTCAGGACTGCGGCCAGGGGTGAGGGCTCCTGCTGGAGGTGCAGGCTCTGGGGTGGGGCCGGGGATGAGGGGTTTGGGTGCAGGCTGCCCGGGGCTGCAGCGGGGAGAGAGGACTCCCCCCAGCCCTCTCCCCAGCCGCAGCAGCCCCAGGGATGAGGGGGGAGAGGTGTCTGGCCCTGCTGCAGCACCGGGGCTGGGGGGGAAAGGAGTCTATCCTTGCCGCGCCACAGCCCCGGGGCTCTGGGAGTCACCGAAGCCCGGCACGCCCCAAGCTCCCCCATCACCACCCCCCACCTCACCCCACGGCCCTGAAGTGCAGTGTGCACACCTGCGTGGCCCTTGGCCTTCTGCACAGCCGCGCAGGCGCAGGGCCGCCCAGAGGATTCAGGGGGCCTGGGGCAAAGCGGGGGAGCTGCGGCCAGGGCCGGCTTTAGGCACCGCTGGGCCCAATTCGAAGGAGCTGCCGCCGAAATGCCGCCGATGACAGGGGCAACGATTGAGCTGCCGCCGCCGACAGTGCCGGGGCTTCGGCGGCAGCTCAATCAGCTGCCGGTGCGTTCGGCGGCACTTCGGCGGAGGGACCTTCCTCCGCGGCCGCGATTGAGCTGCCGCTGAAGACAGTGGCGGGATTTCGGCGGCAGCTCCTTTGGGACGTTGCGGGGCCCTCTTAGGGGCGCGGGGCCCGATTCCGGCCCTGGCTGCGGCGCTTGTACTCACCCGGTGGCAGTCCGGGTCTTCGGCGGCATTTCGGCAGCGGGGGGCCCTTCAGTTGCTCTGCGTCTTTGGCAGCACTGAAGGGCCCCCCGCCGCCGAAATGCTGCCGAAGACCCGGACCGCCGCGGGGCCCCTGCGGGGCCCGGGGCAAATTGCCCCACTTGTCCCCCCTCTGGGCGGCCCTGCGCAGGCGTGCACCTTAAAGGGAACATAGGTTGTGTCCCGGGCGGCAGCCATTTGGGGGAGTGAGTTCAACTGTGAGACTTGCCTATGGCAGCGATGTGCAGCAAGGAGAGAGGCTGGTACGGTCAACAGACCCTGCAGCACACGCTGAACTCGGGAGTGAGTAGTGGGCATCGTGTGGTGCTGCCGGCTCCCCTCTGTCTATATCTGCACCTCCAGACCCCCTTCTAGCTGCGCATGTGCCACATACACCCCTCTCTTTGTACCCCTGGCCCTTATACCCTCTCAATCTACATATGTACCCTATGCACCCCCTCAATCTACCTATGGACCCCATACACCCCCTCTATGTACCTCCTTATACCCCCTCTAGCTACCTATGTGCCCCATACACCCCCTCTATGTACCTCCATATACCCCCTCTAGTTACCTATGTGCCCCATACACTCCCTCTGTGTATCTCCATACACATCCCTCTGTGTACGCATGTGCCCCCATACACCCCTCTCTATGTACCTCCATAACTCCCTCTACCTATGTGCCCCACATACCCCCTCTAAGGGTCCCCATGCACCTCCCTCTATATATTCCATACACCCAGACTATCTGTGTACCCTCATTCATTCCCTCTATCTACCTATGTGCCCCCCACGCCTCCTCTATGCACCCCCATTTGCCCCTCTATCTGTGTACTCTCATATGCCCCTCTATCTGTGTAGCCCCAGTCACCGCTGCCACCTACACCTGTCTAGTGCGCTATCTACCCTATGCATTATAATTTGCCATTTAGAGCCCTGTTGCCCCGTGAGGCTGGGGCCTGGTTGTGCTGGGTCAGTCCCTAACCCAGGGGTGGGCAAACTACAGCCCGGGGGCCACATCCGGCTCTCCAGACGTTTTAATCCGGCCCTGCTCTGGCCCAGGAACCACGACCAATGGGAGCTGCAGGGGCAGTGCCTATGGACAGGGCAGTGCGCAGAGCCACCTGGCCGCGTCATCATGTAGGAGCTGGAAGGGGAACATGCCGTTGCTTCTGGGAGCTGCTTGAGGTAAGCGCCGCCCAGAGCCTGCACCCCTGACCCCCTCCTGCACCCCAACCCCCTGCCCCAGCCCTGATCCCCCTCTTGCCCTCCGAACCCCTCGGTCCCAGCCTGAAGCACCCTCCTGCACTCTCAACCCCTCATCTACAGTCTCACCCCAGAGCCCGCCCCCCCAGCCAGAGCCCTCACCTCCCCACACACCCCAACCCCCTGCCCCAGCCCGGAGCCCCCTCCTGCACCCTGAACTCCTCATTTCTGGTCCCATCCCAGAGCCCACACCCCCAGCCGGAGCCCTCACCTCCTCCCGCACCCCAACCCCCAATTTTGTGAGCATTCATGGCCCGCGATACAATTTCCATACCCAGATGTGGCCCTCAGGCCAAAAGGTTTGCCCACCCCTGCCCTAACCCAAAGATCCTCCCCACTCCCCTGTCTCCAGTCTGGCCCCATCCCATAGTGCCCAGGTGCCTGTAGGTGGCAGCACAGCCCCATGGATCCACAGTGCCAGGGCAGGGAGCAGACCACGGGGCAATCGGCTGGCTCTGGGCCCTGCTTAGAGAAGGGGCCCAGCAGGGCTGTGGGTGGTGGCAGGAAGAGCCATGTGTGTCCGGCGCAGCGAGGCCAGGGTCAGCTCGGGGAAGGAGAGGGTCTCTGGGGTCTTACAGGGTGCAATGGCTGCAGCCCCTGGCTGGACAGTACAAAGGGAACGATCCTGCCTGTGTTCCCGGGACTGGACAGACTAGTCACAATTTAACCCCTTCTGCTCTCCCACATCATCAGTCTGAAAGTGACACATCTCCCTCCCGCTTCCCAGCCTGGGCCATGCAGAGCCCTGACTACCTGGGACCATGGAGCCTCCAGGTGGACGTTGGCTCACTGGGGGCGGGGCTTAGCAGTTAACCCCACCCCGATGTGACGAAGTGGGGGATTTTTCTTAGAGTTTTGCATGAATACTGTGTGGGTCTCAGTTTCCCTGTGTGCTGTGTGTTTAACAAGGCGGTGGGAGAGGGTTTGTTGTTGCAGAGGACCAGGTGTGACCTCGCCTAGCAGCCGGAACTGGGACAACTGCCTGGAGATGGGGGACCCTAGCAACTAGTGACCTGGTGACCAGGAGGCCCAGCCCATCTGGGCAGTCAGCTGGTTCTGGCCAGTGGGAGGACAAAGGGCTGAGGAGAGAGGACCCCGGTGACCTGACCAGCCAGTTCCAGACAGTGGGGAACAAAGGACGGTTCCAGACAGTGGGGAACAAAGGATTGAAGAAAGGAGGGCCAGGTGACCTGTTTACCTGGGACCGAAGACAAATGACAAGGGAGGAGCTGTTGGGGACGATGATATAGGATGGTCGGCTGGAAGGAGGGGACTGCTGGACTGGGGAGAGAGCAGCCAGAGCCCACCTGGATGCAGGAGAGACCTAGATGGTCCAGAGAGAGTTTCCTGTGCTGGGTTCAGAGGCTCAATAAACCTCCTGTTTTATGCTGACTGAGAGTCATTCCAGTCTAGAGATCGGGGATGCATTATTCCCTCTGGGAGTGGAAGCTCCAGGGGTCCAGAGCGAGTGGACTCCCTGAGGGGGCCCACGGTGAGACGCAGGCATGCTGAAGGTTCAGAGAGGTGCAGTTCCAGGAGGCGGAGGAGCCTATGGCTTAACCCCCAAGAGAGAGTGGACCCCTGAGAAAGGCTGTCACACTGGAGGGGGTTCCTCCCAGGCGCCATACGGAGCTGAGAGATCACGAGTCCTGTGAGTCCGTGACACCCCTTCACAGGGATTCCCCCTCCCAACTCCCACAAGATCAACAACTTCCAAAGAGAGCCTGGCTCTGGGACTAGTATCCAGATTCTGTGTGTGCATGTATACATGTGCATGTGTCTGAGTGTACTTATGTGTGAGAGGGCGGATACATGTGTGGGCATATATTTTTGTACGTGTGTGCGCGCACAGGCATTCAGGCGCACTTCTTTTGATGTGAAAGTGCATGGTTGTGTGCATGAATATTAAAAAAAACAATGTAACAAAGGGAAGAAAGGGGAAGTTAATAGTCATGAATATAAATCAGAAGTTAAGAATGGAAGAAAATCGATAAGGGAAGCAAAGGCACACAAAAAGTCATCTATGGCCAGCAGAGTTAAGGACAATAAGAGTTTTTAAAATATATTAGGAACAAAAAGAATCTGGACAATGGTACTGGTCCATTACCAGATGGAAATGGTAGAATTATTAATATTAATGCAAAAGAGGCAGAAGTGGTCACTAAATATTTCTGTTCTGTATTTGGGGCAAAAAACAGATGATATAGTCTCATCACATGGTAATGATATCCATTCCATTAGTATCTCTGGAGGATGTTAAACAGAAGCTACTAAAGGGAGACATTTTAAAATCAGTAGGTCCAGATAACTTGCATCCAAGAGTTTTAAAAGAATTGATTGAGGAGCTAATGTTGACTTTCAATAAGTCTTGGAGCACTGCGGGAGTTCCAGAAGACTGGAAGAAAGCTAATATTGTGCCAATTTTTAAAAATGGGATTGGGATGACATGGGTAATTAGATGCTTGTCAGTCAGACATTGATCCCAGGCAACATAATGGAATGGCTGATACAGCACTTGATTGATAAAGAAGTAGAGGGGAATGTAATTAATGCAAATCAACATGAGTTTGTGGAAAATTGATCCTGGCAAACTAACTTGATATCTTTCTTGATGAGATTAAAAATTTGGTTGATAAAGGTAATAGTGTTGATGTAATAAGCTTAGACTTCTGGTACTGCACAACATTTTGATTAAAAAATTAGAATAATACAAAATGAACATGGCACACTTTAAATACTGGCTAACTGCTAGGTCTTAAAATGTAATTGTAAAGGGGAAATCATCGAGCAGGTGTGTTTCCAGTGAAGTCCCTCAGGGATTAGTTCTTAGCCCTACATTATTTAACATTTTTATCAATGACCTGGAAGAAAACATAAAATCATCACTGATAAAGTTGCAGATGACACAAAAACTGAGGGAGTGGTAACTAATGAAGAGGACAGGTCATTGATTTGGAGCAATCTGGACCACTTGGTAAATGGGGTGCAGGCAAACACTATTCATTTTAATATGGTGTAAGCGGGCGGACTCACTCCTGCGGCGCCTCCTGCTGGTACCTTCTGGGAATAGCGCTCTTCCAGCCTGAAGCACCCTCTGCAGGCCAGTGTCCTGCTCGCCGCTGGCCCCCGTGCCCCTCACGGACCCCGGTGCCCCTTTCTCTGGGTTGCTGCCCCCCTGGCAGTACCCCCACACTCTCAGGTTCTGGGTCTCCCCACCCAGGGGAACCCCCACCCACTAACCCCACCTCACCTCAGTCTGGGCTACTGCCAGTCACCATCTAGCCCCCCTCCCTGGGGCAGACTGCAGTATAAGCCACTCATCACAGGCAAGGGGGTTCTGACCTGCTGCCTTCCTCTACCACCCAGTACCTTTTAGGCCTTAAACCAGGCCTTGCAGCCTGGGGAGTTGCCAGCCAGGAGCTCCCCTGCTCCTCTGGCTTTCCCCAGCCCTGCTTCACTCCTAGTACCCTTTCTGCTAGGCAGCCAGGCCCTGCTCCCTCTCAGACCAGAGAGAGTCTTCTGAACACCTGGCTGCCCTGACCTTTATAGGGCCAGCTGGGTCTGTTTGGAGCATGTCCTCCAGTTGAGGCTGCCTCCCAATCAGCCCAGCTTTTCTCTCAGCCCTCTCCCAGGGGTGGCTTTAACCCTGTCAGGGCTGGAGCAGTAACCACCCCGCTATATATGGGTAAATGTTAATGTACATCTAGGAACAAAGGACTGTGGGCCAGATTTGCAGGCTGGGGGACTCTCTCCTGGGAAGCAGTGACTCTGATAAAGATTGGGGGGTGGGGGTGGATAATCAGCTGAACATGAGCCCCCAATGCGATGCTGTGTCCAAAAGGGCTAGTGCCATCCTGGGATCCATAAACGGGAATGTTGAGTAGGAGCAGAGACATAGGTGCTGACTCTGTGGGTGCTCCAGCCCTGGAGCACCCACGGAAAAAAATTTGTGGGCTTAGCACCCACCGGCAGCCAAGCTCCCCTCCCATCCCCGCACTCCTGCCTGCCGACAGCCCCACCGAACAACTCCTTCCCCTCTAGGGTGACCAGACAACAAGTGTGAAAAATCAGGACGGGGGGTGGGGGGTAATAGGATCCTATATAAGAAAAAGACCCAAAAATCGGGACTGTCCCTATAAAATCGGGACATCTGGTCACCCTATTCCCCTCCCTCCCAGAGCTCCCACCCACTGCGGATCAGCTGTTCCACAGCGTGCAGGAGATGCTGGGAGGGAGGGGGAGGAATGGGGCCAGGGCACGCTCAGGGGAGGAGGCAGAAAGAGGCGGGGAAGAGGTAGTGTGGGGGCTTGGAGTGGGTGGAGTGGGGGCTGGAAGAGGCAGGGTGGGGGTGGAGGCTTGGGGGGAAGAGGTGGAGTGGGGGCAGGTCCTGGAGCTGAGCACCCCCGGGGAAAATCAGAAGCAGGCGCCTGTGAGCAGAGAGGTTATTTTGCCTCTGTATTTGGCACTGCCGCTGGAATCCTGTTTCCAGTTCTGGTGCCTACAAGGAGTGTTGATGAAGCGGAGAGGGGTCAGAGAAGAGCCACGAGAATGATTAAAGGATTAGAAACCTGCTTTATAGTGATAGATTCAAGGAGCTCAAACTATTTAGCTTAACAAAGAGAGGGTTGAGGGGTGACTTGGGCACGGTCTATAAGTACCTACATGGGGAACATCTAGCTAGTAAAGGGCTCTTCGTTCTAGCAGAGAAAAAGCCCGGTTAGGGAAGGAGAAAGAGAGCGCAGGACCAGGTTTGCTGAGTTGGAAAGTGAAGACGGGGCACAGCAGGCTGTAATTGAGGGAGGGCAAGGAAGGAAAGAAGAGCGTCTAGTCCTGTAGCAGAGGGGACAAGCCAGTGGAGATACCCAGAGTTCGGCGCCCCAGGAGGATACAGGATGACTCGCTGAAGATTGCAAGGGAGAATAAAAGACAAGAAGACTTCCAGCCAGAAAGAACAGGAGGAAGGCTGGAGAATCGCACCACCACCACGAGGAGGCAGGTCTACATGATTGGTGACCCTCTACTAAGAAGAACAGACAGGCCTGTCACCAGAGCTGATCCAGAGCACAGAGGGGTGAGCTGTCTGCCAGGAGCTAAGATACAGGATGTGGATCTGAGGCTGAAGAGGATCCTAATGGGAGCAGGAAAGAATCCACTGATTGTCCCTCATCAAGGGAGACTGTGCCAGGCTGGGAAAGATGCTTAAGGAAATGGAGGCTCCGGTGATCTTCAGTGGGATTCAGCCCTCCTTAGAGGAGGAGAGTGAAGGTGAGACAAGATTAGGATGATCAATAGATGGCTCAGGCAGTGGTGCTATGAGGAGGGCTTTGGGATGTTTGACCGCTGGGAGGCATTCACGGAGAGAGGACTGTTCTCATGGGATGGACCGAAACCTGAGTAGGGAGGGAAATAGCCTTTTGGGATGGAGTTGGTGCAACTGATTAAAAGAGCTTTAAACTAGGAACTCACTGGAGATGGTTGGGAGATGCTCATGTAATCTCCATGCCTGATTCTAATATTGACCTGGAGGAGAATCAAGAAAGAGAGGACACAGCAATGGAGAAAGGACCAGCAGTGGGTAGGCAAATGGACATTAAGAGGAAGGACAGTGCTGATACCATTCAGGAAGGCGATACTGGAAGCAGAATGACTGTGCCCAATTGGGTGAGGAATGTGGGTGAAGCCAAGCAGCAGCAATTAAGATGCCTGTACACCAATGCAAGGAGGCTGGGTAACAAAATGGAGGAACTAGAGCTACTGATGCAGGAAGTGAAACCAGACACTGTAGGGATAACAGAAACCTGGTGGAATAGGCATGACTGGAGTACAAGGATTGAGGGGTATGTGCTGTTCAGGAAAGATTGAAACAAAGGCAAAGGTGGAGGAGTAGCATTGTGTGTTAACGATGAGGTAGACTGTAAAGAATGGATAAGACAGAGACTGTTTGGGCCAAAATCATTCTGGGGAAGAAGCTACCAGAGGTTCCCCTGGGACAGTGCTTGGGATGTGCTACAGACCTCTTCAATGTTTTTAATGAAATAAATACTACTGGGAATTGTGTGATGATGGGAGACTTTTTCACTTTCCAGAGATAAATTGGAGGACAAGTGCTACTAGTAATAGTGGGGCCCTGGTTTTCCTGGATGTGATAGCTGACAGATTTCTTCACCAAACAGTCCCCAAACCTACACGAGGTGATGTCATGTTAGATTTGGTATTGGTGAGCAGTGAGGCCCTTGGAGAAAAGCTGGTTGCAGGAGACAACCTTGGTTCGAGTGATCATGAGCTAATTCCGTTTAAACTACATGGAAGGATAAACAAAAATTGATCTGCACCGAGGGGCTTTGATTTCAAAAGGGCAAACGTTAAATAATGAAGGGAATTACTTAGGGACATGGGCTGGACTGAAGAACCCAAGGATCTGAATGTGGAGGCAGGGCCGCCCAGAGGATTCAGGGGGCCTGGGGCAAAGCGGGGGAGCTGCGGCCAGGGCCGGCTTTAGGCACCGCGGGGCCCGATTCGAAGGAGCTGCCGCCGAAGTCCCGCCGCTGTCTTCAGCGGCAGCTCAATCGCTGCCGCGGAGGAAGGACCCTCTGCTGAAATGCCGCCGATGACAGCGGCAACGATTGAGGTGCCGCCGCCGACAGTGCCGGGGCTTCGGCGGCAGCTCAATCGGCTGCCGGTGCCTTTGGCAGCACTTCGGCGGAGGGACCTTCCTCCGCGGCAGCGATTGAGCTGCCGCTGAAGACAGTGGCGGGATTTCGGCGGCAGCTCCTTTGGGACGTTGTGGGGCCCTCTTAGGGGCGCGGGGCCCGATTCCGGCCCTGGCTGCGGCGCTTGTACTCACCCGGCAGGGGTCCGGGTCTTGGGCGGCATTTCGGCAGCGGGGGGCCCTTCAGTTGCTCCGCGTCTTTGGCAGCACTGAAGGACCCGCCGCCGAAATGCCGCCGAAGACCCGGAGCGACTGAAGGGCCCCCCGCCGCGGAAATGCTGCCGAAGACCCGGACCGCCAGGGCTCGCGGGGCCCCTGCTGGCCTGGGGCCTGGGGCAAATTGCCCCACTTGGCCCCGCCCCGCCCCGGGCGGCCCTGTGTGGAGGAGGCCTGGAATTACTTTGTCGAAGTTCAGAAGCTCTCTGAAGCCTGCATCCCAGGCAAGGGGAACAATTTTGTCAGGAAGGGTTGCAGACCACGCTGGATGAACAAGCATCTCAAACAGATGAGAGAAAGCAGAAAGCCTATAAGGAATGGATGATGGGAAGGATCAGCAAGGAAAGCGACCTCTGGGGGGTCAGAAAGTGTAGGGGAGAAGTGAGAACTGCTGACAGCCAAGCACAATTGGACCTTGCAAAGGAAATTAAAACTAACAGTTAAAAGTTCATTAGGCATATAAATAAGAAGAAAATAAGGAAAGAAGAAGTGGAGCCGCTAAGCACTGAGGATGGGGTGGAGATTAAAAATAACACAGGGCATGGCCCAACACCTAAATGAATACTTTGTCTCGGGTTTTAATGAGGTAATGAGGAGCTTAGAGGTAGTCGCATGGTGGCTGTTGGGAATGAGGATATGGAGGTAGAGATTACCACATCCGAGGTGGAAGTCAAACTCAAACAGTTTAATGGGACTAAATTGGGTGGCCTGGATAATCTCCATCCAAGAATATTAGAGGAACTGGCACATGTAATTGCAATCCCAATAGCAAGGATTTTTAATGAATCTGTAAACATGGAGGGGTCGTACCCTATGGTTGGAGAATTGCTAACAGAGTTCCTATTTTTAAAAAAGGGAAAAAAGGTGATTCAGGAAACTACAGGCCTGTTAGTTGGACCTCAACTGTCTGCAAGGTCTTGGAACAAATTTTGAAAGAGAAAGTAGTTAAGGACATAGAGGTGAACGGTAATTGGGATAAAATACATCATGGTTTTACAAATGGTAGATCCTGCCAGATCAACCTAATCTTCTTCTTTGAGAAGATAACTGATGTTTTAGACAAAGGAAATGCAGTAGATCTAATCTACCTAGCATCTGATACAGCTCCACATGGGAAATTATAAGCTAAATTGGAAAAGATGGAGATTAATAAGAGAATTGAAAGGTGGATAAGGAACTGGTTAAAGGGGAGACTACAACGGGTCATACTGAAAGGTGAACTGTCAGACTGGAGGGAGGGTACTAGTGGAGCTCCTCAGTCAATCTTATTTAATGTTTTTATTACTGACCTTGGCACAAAAAGTGGGAGTGCGCTAATAAAATTTGCAGATGACACAAAGCTGGGAGGTATTGCCAATATGGAGGAGGACCGGAATATCATACAAGAAGAGCTGGATGACCTTGTGAACTGGAGTAATAGAAATGGGATGAAATTGAATAGTGCAAAGTGCAAGGTCATGTGTTTAGGGACTAACAACAAGAATTTTAGCTATAAGCTGGGGACGTATCAGTTGGAAGTGACAGAGGAGGAGAAAGATCTTGGTGTATTGGCTGATCACCGGATGACTATGAGCTCTCAATCTGATGCGGCTGTGAAAAAGGCTGATGCAGTCCTAGGCTGCATCAGGTGAGGTATTTCCAGCAGACAGGGACATGTTGGTACCATTATACAAGGCACTGGTGAGACCTCACCTGTAACGCTGCGAGCAGTTCTGGTCTCCCATGTTTAACAAAGATGAATTCAAACTGGAACAGGTGCAGAGAAGGGCGACTAGGGATGATCTGAGGAACAGAAAACTGACCTTGTGAGAGGAGACTCAAAGAGCTTGGCTTGTTCAGCCTAACCACTCGAAGGCTGAAGGGAGATGTGATTGCGCTCTGTGAATACATCAGAGGGATAAATACCAGGGAGGGGGAGGAATTATTTAAGTTAAACGCCAGTGTGGACCCAAGAACAAATGGCTATAAACTGCCCATCAATAAATTTAGGCTTGAATTAGATGGTTTCTAACCATCAGAGAAGGGAAGTTCTGGGACAGCCTCCCAAGTGGGGGCAAAAAAAGACTGAGCTTGATAAGTTTCTGGAGGGGATGGGATGAGGAGACGGCCTACAATGGCATGGAGCCGATCTGGGACTGCTAGCAGCAAATATCCCCAACGACGGCTGGAGATGGGACACTAGATGGGGAGGGCTCTGATTTATTACAGAGAATTCCTTCCCAGGTGTCTGGCTGGTGGGGCTTGCCCACATGCTCAGAGTCTAACTGATCACCAGATTTGGGATTGGGAAGGAATTTCCCCCCAGGTCAGATTGGCAGAGGCCCTGGGGTTTTTTTAAGTCTTCCTCTACCACATGGGGTCATGGTCACTTGCCGGTTTAAACTAGTGTAAATGGTGGATTCTCTGTAACTTGAAGTCTTTAAACCAGGATTTGAGGACGTCAGTAACTCAGCCAGAGGTTAGGGGTCTATTCCAGGAGTGTGGGGTGAGGTTCTGAGGCCTGCAATGTGCAGGAGGTCAGACTAGATGATCATGATGGTCCCTTCTGACCTTCAAGTGTATGAATCTATGAGAGAAAGGTCTGACACCATCCAGTGGCTGGAAGTTGAAGCTAGACAAATTCAAACTGGAAATAAGGTGTAAATTTTTGACCGTGAGGGTAGTTAACCATTGGAACAATTTACGGAGGGTTGTGGTGGATTCTCCATCACTGACCATTTTAAAATCAAGATTGGAGGGTTTTCTAAAAGCTCTGCTCTAGGAATGATCTTGGGGCAGGTCTCTGGCCTGTGTTATACAGGAGGTGAGACTAGTTGCCCAAACTTGTCCCTTCTGGTCTCAGAATTGCTGTGTGTGTGTTTATGTGAGCGCGGATGTGCTGCGAATGTGCATGTGTGTGTGGATGGGGCTCATGTGCTGCAGGTTCTCAGCTCCATTGTCCTGTCTCAGAGCAGTCCTGTGCATGCGCTCGCCACCTCTAGGGAGATTGCAGGGGGAGGTGTGGTCAGTGCTTAGGTAGGACCCTTCCCGAGTAAATGCATCAGTGGGTGAGTGGGATGGCTGAGTCTGTAGGGGGCGCTGTGCTCCAGGGAGTGGGACAGAGTCGCAGAGTCCCTCCTCACAGGCTTCCCCTTGGCCTGCAGAGACTGAGAGGCATTGCTGAGAAGCTGCTGCTGTCTCTTGGGCCAGAGGTGGCTGCCTGTCATTGCTGGGTGCAGCCTGTCGGGGTGAGTGGGGCCATGCAGGCTTGTAAATGTTCCCCACCCTGCTGTGACTCAGCCTTGCCACTCACGCTGGATTGCGTATAATTAGTTATTTGCAAAGAAGGGTGGGGGTCATTTTACCAATGGGGAAACCGAGGCAGGAAGAGGGGAAAGGACTCGCCCAAGGTCACCTAGTGAGTCAGCAGCAGAGCCAGGGATAGAATCCAGGAGTCCTGCCTCCTTTGGCTAGAGCTCAGAGCCAGCTGCTCCCAGAGGCCAGGACCCTAGAGCTGTTAGAGAATCTCCCTTAGCAGTGGAGGGGGTATGACCTACAGCTGGGCCATTCCAATCTGCCGCCCCCATAGTGGGCAGTGGTCTCTCTCTCTCACACACACACACAGCTCACTGCAGTCTGGACAAGCCCCTTGAGGGGAAGCGGGCAGGGACTGGCTGGCAGAGCTGGTGGGGGGCAGCGTCCAGGCCCCATTTCCCACCCCGAGAGGCAGATGCCCCCCCCACACACACACTGTTCCCTTTGGTCCTGCCCCCCCGAGAGGTGTCTGGTCCCTGCATTGCAGGCAGAGGGTTAATAGGATGCGTCTGGGCCCATTAATCCTCTTACCCTCTTGGGCAGGGAGGCCAGGAGGGGGGGAAGTGGGTGGGTGGGGGGGTACGTGGCTGGTACTGAGCCTCTGTGGAATGCTAAACCCAGTGCCTGGGGATTAACCCTTTGCTGGAGGGCTTGGGAGGTGGGGAAGTGGCAGGGGCTGCTGGCCATGGGGAGGCCTCATCTCAGCCCGAGCAGCTGCCCCCTCCCTGGCTACGGCCAGGGCCTGGCAGACAGGGTAGGAGCCTGGAGGGGCCGGGGCAGGTTGGGAGAGGGCATGGAGGTATTGTCGGTGACTTGTAGGGGGCTTCTCTCAAACCTGCTACCCTGGGGGACTCACCATGCCCAGCCCCTCCCCCCCCCAGCCTAACTTCCCCCCTCAGTCCCTATCACCCCTTCCTTCCCTCGCATTGTCCCCCCTCCCTGCCCACACTGGCCCGTGGGTCCCTTGGGTACTGGTCCAGCCCTCGACAGCCCTGCAGGTCAAGGGGTGTGAAGGGCACAGCCCTGCCGGGGAGGCTCCCTGGCCAAAACCCACAGGCCGTGCCCCCCTCGGTGTCCTGATGGGCAAGGGCTTCATTCCCGTGCACTCCGGGGAAGCGGCTTTCCCAGAGGCACACAGGGAGAGAGGGGCAGAGCTGGGATAGAACACACAAGTCCTGACTCCCAGCCCCCCACCCCCACTCTAACCACTAGACCCCACTCCCGTCCCACAGCTGGGGAGAGAACCCAGGAGTCCTGTGCCCTGACCCTAAACCTGTGCTCCCTTGTGATATCCACTAGGGCTACTGGGTGTTGTCTCCCCCCCTACCCCAGGCCTCGACCTGTCCTCCTCCAGGGGGTGCCAGCCCCCCCCCCCCCCCCCCAGCCAGGGGTAGGTGGGTCTGGCCTCCCTCCTGGGAGGGCACCAGCATGGGGTAAAGAGGGGGAAGGAGCAGAGCCCAGCAGCCTCCTCTTGTGGGAGGGATGGGGAGGCGATAGTGGGACAGGGAGGGCTCGGCCCTCTGGCTGGGCAGGGGGGCAGGCCGGGAGAGCGCTAATCCCTTTGGTCAGGAGTCTCGGGGGGGGGGGAGCATCTCATTCTGGATTTGCTGCTCAGGCCCTGTGATAGACCTGAACCTATTCCCAACTGGGCACAGCTCGGCATGTGTTTGCCCCATCTCCTGTAGCGGGGAGATGCGGGGAAGAGGTCTCCCTCCCCTCTGCAGACACCGCATGCCAGTGTCCTCTGCTCAGTGTCTCCAGGGAAGGCTGGCATCTCCCAATTCCAATCTGTGTGCTGGCCTAGTCCTGGAGCAGCACCCCCTGCCCGCACACAGCGTCCATCCTGCACCTGGGCCTGGCTCCCTGGGCATTCCTTAGTTCAGGTCCAGCTGACCAAGCCCCAGAACCATCCCATGATGCCGACCGTTGTATTGGGGAGTTATCCACAAGGCCAGCTCCAGGCACCAGCTTGTCAAGCAGGTGCTTGGGGCGGCCGCTCCGGAGAGGGGCGGCACGTCCAGGTATTCGGCGGCAATTCGGCGGACGGTCCCTCACTCTGCCTCGGAGCGAAGGACCTCCCGCTGAATTGCCGCCGCAGATCGCGATCGCGGCTTTTTTTTTTTTTTTGGCTGCTTGGGGCGGCCAAAACCCTGGAGTCGGCCCTGGTTATCCAAAAGCCTCTTCTCCATACACCGGGGCTGGGCACTATGGGCAGGCACCACAGGGCTCCCAGAATCAGGGCCGGCTCCAGGCACCAGCCCACCAAGCTTGTGCTTGGGGCGGCACCTGGAGGGGGGCAGCGCGGCGCTCCGGCTCCAGCCGCCGGGGAGAGCGGAGCCGCGGCAGGCTCGCCGCCCTCCTCCCGGCGCTCTGGCCGCCAGGGAGAGCGGAGCCCCGGCCGGGCTCTCCGCCCTCCTCCCGGGGCTCCGGCCGCCAGCGGAGCCGCAGCGGGCTCGCCACCCCCCCCCGGCGCTCCAGCCGGTCCGGGAGAGCGGCCCGCAGCCGGGCTCGGCGCCCTCCCCTGCGGCGCTCTGGGGGGAGGGAGGGGGGGCGGCAGGAGGCTTTTTTGCCTGGGGTGGCAAAAAAGCCAGAGCCGGCCCTGCTCAGAATGCACTGGTGCGGAGCACAATGGACGGGTGCCTCAGGGCTCCCAGAATGCACTGGGGCTGGGCTCTATGGGAGGGCACTGTGGGGCTCCCAGAATGCACCAGGGCTGGGCACTATGGGCAGGCACCGCAGGGCTCCCAGAATGCACCGGGTCTGGGCACTATGGGAGAGCACTGCAGGGCTCCCAAATACACTGCCGCTGCCATGACTGCCGTTTGTGGCTGCTCCAGAATGGCTCTGATGAAATGGGCGCCCAAAGGGATGAGCGAGGGTCCCTGCCACGCCTGCCTCAAGTCTCAAGGCAGGGCCTGACCCTCCGCTGTGCTCCAGCACAGAGATGGGGGTGGCTTCCCTAAGCCAGGCCCTGCCCGTCCGCGCCAGCCCCTTGGGACAAGGTCTGGGCTGGGGAGTGGGGAGTAGATGGGGACGCCCCATGCAGAAGCAAAACAAGGGAGTGATGTGTGTGGGGAGGGGCGGGCGTTGGCTGCCCGGGCTCGCCTGCATGGCGGCGGAATGCAGCCCATGTGCCGGGGGGCGGGCACACCGGCATGTGCTGCCAAACATGCCGACTGGGAAACATCATTGTCCCCGATTCTCCCAGCCCCGCCCCCACGACTGGGAGTGCTCGCTCTGCCAGTGATATGCAGCCCCCTCTGCGGTGGGATGTGCAGCCGTCTGGCCACATGGGGGAGGGGTGCAGGGGTGGCTGCTAATTACCTGGGCTGGAACCTGGCCAGGGCTCCAGGGGTAACACCCCTCCCCTTTCAAAGGGGCCACGGCTGCATTAACCCTTTGTTTCCTGGATAATGTGGCCTTCCTGAAGCCAGCTTTTGTCTGGCCCCCTCTCTGGGGTCTCCCTGATTCCCCCCCCCCCGCCGTGCCTGCTACCCCTCCCACACCCCTGGCTCCCACACCCCTTGAACCCAAAGACTTCTGCTACGCCTCATCCCCCTCTAGCCTTTCCTGCTATCCCCGCCCCTCACACCTCTCCAGTCCAACCCTTCCCTCCACCTGTGCAGATCCCCCCCACAATCCAATCCCAGGTAACCCTCCTCAGTCCCTTTGGAGCCCCTCCCCCAGTCCCAGTGGCTCTGGGTTTGCCAGGTGCTCACCCCCTCTGT
Organism: Emys orbicularis; assembly: GCF_028017835.1. Taxonomy (NCBI): domain Eukaryota; kingdom Metazoa; phylum Chordata; order Testudines; family Emydidae; genus Emys; species Emys orbicularis. Next base: position 10,865,243 of record NC_088701.1, read on the forward strand.
TCCCCACACTCCTCCTGCCCAGAGAGCTCTGGCCCATGCTGATGCCCTTTAGCCAGCACTCTGGCTCTCACCCCCCAGGGTATAGGATCCCTGCCCCATAGAGTATATGATCGAGGAGGAGTAAATTTTTGAAATTATATATTGGCTGCTCCTTCAGGCTGAGTGCAACCAACCCCCCGCACCCCACTGCGCTGCTCCTGTCAGCCAAGTGCATCCCCCCACCCAGGGCTCCCTGCACCCCCCGCGCCGACTCCACTGCGCTGCTCCTGTCAGCCAAGTGCATCCCCCCCCCCGGGCTCCCTGCACCCCCCGCACTGTCCCTGTTGTGCTGCTTCTCTCAGCCAAGTGCATCCCCCCACCCAGGGCTCCCTGCACCCCCCGCGCTGACTCCACTGCGCTGCTCCTGTCAGCCAAGTGCATTCCCCCCCCCCCGGGCTCCCTGCACCCCCCACGCCGACTCCACTGCGCTGCTCCTGTCAGCCAAGTGCCTCCCCCCCCCAGGCTCCCTGCACCCCCCGCACTGTCCCCGTTGTGCTGCTCCTCTCAGCCAAGTGCATCCCCCCACCCAGGGCTCCCTGCACCCCCCGCGCTGACTCCACTGCGCTGCTCCTGTCAGCCGAGTGCCTCCCCCCCACCCAGGGCTCCTTGCACCCCCCGCACTGTCCCCGTTGTGCTGCTCCTCTCAGCTGAGCGCATTGCCCCCCCCCCGGGCTCCCTGCACCCCCTGCGCTGACTCCACTGCGCTGCTCCTGTCTACTGAGTGCATTCCCCTCCCCCCCCAGGACTCCCTGCAACCCCCGCACTGTCCCCACTGCGCTGCTCCTGTCGGCGGAGTGCATCCTGGGGGGTGCAGAGAGCCATGGTGGGGGATGGGGAGGGCCCATGGCGGAGTCGTCCTGACCCAGATTGGGGATAGGGAGTAGCAGGAGGTTTGGAATTCAAGGGGTGTGGGAGCCAGGCATGGGAGGGGTAGCAGGAGAGTCTGGGGGCTGGGGAGGAGGTGGGGGGCAGCGACGTGACCCCAGAGAGGGGGCTAGACAGAGCTCGCTTGAGGAAGGGCTCGTTCCCCAGGGAGCAAAGGGTTAATGTGCCCATGGCCCCTTCGCAAGAGGAGGAGTGTTACTCCCAGAGCCTGGGCTCCAGCCCCAGCCTGAGTGTCCACACTGCAATTTCACAGCCCCGCAGCCTGAGTCAGCTGACCGGGCCAGCCATGGCCAGGCCGCGGGTCTGTTACTGCCGTGTAGATGCACCCTGTAACTCTGTGAAGCGCCTAGAGCCTGGGCTGCGGCTGTTCACACTAGAGAAACGCAGCACTGCAGCTTGCTCTGGCCTGACCGAGCCAGCACAAGCTGCAGCAGTGCCACATTGACGCCAGCCGCCTACTTCGGGGCCTAGGCGGGCTGTGTCCTCCCACAAGCCTCAGCTCCGATCCCTCGCCCCTAGGGCTCTTTGCACCCACTGACATGGGATATTTGGCTCATCCCTTTGCCTGCTTGAATGGCTCTGCCCTGCTATGTGTCAGCAGCAGGGGCTGTGCCCTCAGTCCCTGGGGCAGGACAGAGAGCAGGCAGCTCCTGCGGCCTGTGGGCACGGCACGTACCATAATCAGCAGTGCCCCCCCACCAATGAATGGATGGAGTCCTCTGCCCCCTCCACCCCTCTCGGCTGGGGCTCTGCCAGGGGCCAGTCAGTGGCTGGTTTGGGAGAAGAGGATGCCTCGGAGGGGGAGGAGCTGGAGTTTCCGCCTTTCCTCCATGTCTTGCCCCATTTCACTGTTTCCTCCTAAAGCTGCACCAAGGGTTCACTTCTCTCGTGGCTCCTTCTAGAAAGTGATCTGGGCCCAGGCAGCCCTCTAGGTCCCTCCACGTAGCCCCCCCCCCCCATGTAGCACATTCCCCCCAAGGTCTCCAGAAGAGATGGGGGTAGGGATGCTGACGAATGGCTTCACTTGGCATTGGACAGCCTTGCCTTAACTACCGACTCTGGGGGAACACCTGTTGCTGAGCCCCTTCCCCGCAGTAAAGCCAGTTGACTTGTTCAGCAGACCAATCTCATCCTTTATGCTTTTCCGGGGATCCCCAAGGGCCAAACCAATTCAATCCTCCATAAAACCCGGGTTTCAGCTCTTTGTTTTCAGCATGCTCAGCGTATGTGTGTGTCTGTCTGTCTCTGCCATCACTGCCTGGACTTTTGGGCCCAGTTCAGGTCAGGACATTTTTGCAATAGCTCGAAAGGTTGACTGGGATGCAAACCCCGCTGCCCACCCAGCTCTAGCTGCAGGGGGCGGCTGTGGGGAAGACCTCAGGGCAGTGATGCTGGGATCAAAAGTAGAACATGTGGGAGTCCTGCGGCGCTGGCGGCTCAGCCCTGCCTCAACGTGCCTGGCCAACGCTGTCATCAAGGTTCTCAGGAGCGAGAAGCAGCAGCCGCACCCGGGCACTCGCCTCTGCAAACAGCCAGCAGCCACGCCAGCCCCCGGCGCTGAGCTCAGCAGCACTCCAGCAACAGGCCTAGGATGGTTTCAGAGTAGCAGCCGTGTTAGTCTGTATCCGCAAAAAGAACAGGAGTACTTGTGGCACCTTAGAGACTAACAAATTTATTAGAGCATATGCATATGCATCCGAAGAAGTGGACTGTAGCCCATGAAAGCTTATGCTCTAATAAATTTGTTAGTCTCTAAGGTGCCACAAGTACTCCTGTTCTTTTTAGGCCTAGGATGGGGAGCCCTCCATGGAATGAATCAATGCTGTGGGGAGCAGAGTCGGGGCTCAATAGGTGGTGGTCTCCCCAGGGTCAGTGCTGCCCCCAATGTGATGTGGGGGGCGCTGTGCTGCAGGGAGCAGGGTGGGGGGCTCATACTATTCCCAATACTCCAGTGAGGGTCTGGGTTGATGAGATACAAGGTTTTAGCCTCAGCCATTTGCATTAAATAACAGTGCCATGGAGCTTTCCCCGGAGCCCTGCTTTCTGTCCCAATTCCAGCAGCGACAATTCTAGTCCACCCTCCTGAACGCCCTGAGCAGTTAGCTATGGGATCGCTCTCTCTGGGTCATATCACTGCAGCTGTGCAACTGTTCAGCAGCTGCCAGGCCACAGCCTGTTCCAGTCCAGAGGTGGCTGCATTTCAGTGACATTGCAAAGCGAGACCTGTGGGAAGGCAGCATATGGCTTTGGGTGCTACGGGAAGGCAGGTTATTAGCCAGCCCCTGTTTGGTGGCCCCCTGTATGAGGCCAGTTTAGTGGGTCTCATCTCAGGCAGCTACTTGCCCAAAACCCACATTCACTAGCTGAGCCCCAGCAGAGAGGCCAAGGGCTGAATGGGATGGGGAGCCCAACCTTCCATTGCCCCCTTGGACGGGCTGGAAGGGGATAACACACAGAGACCTCAGAACTTGTCACATGACTGGACTATTGGTGAAGAGGGGTTCAGCTTCTCCAGGAAGCACAGGCAGGGGAAAAGGGAGGAGTTGCATTATACATCACACTCTCTCTTGTAAACCGCACAAAATTCTCTGTTACTCGCGCACTCTGGGGCACCCAGCCTTACCCTGTTCCTAGGGCTCAAGCGTAACCCTGTTAATTTAGGCACCCACACTTACCCTTCCATGGGCTCAGGGTGTAACCTTACACTCGGTGGGTTTGTAGGGTCTTTTACCAGTGAAAGAGCCTTACACAGTAATATCCTACTTAACCTCTATTTATTAACAATCACCAAAATAGAATACACACGCTACGCACAAAATGCTCACCACTCCCAATAAGGCAGATGAACTTTTCCCTGCTGGCCAGTCAGGATCAGGTCATCTGGGGGACTTCCACTTCTGCACAATGTAATTGGCAGGGTGTTGAGGTCTGACAGCTCTGATCTTGGGGCTGTGTCCGGTAGTTGGTTCCAGGGCCGGCTCCAGGCACCAGCTTAACAAGCAGGTGCTTGGGGCGGCCAAGGGAGAGGGGCGGCACCTGCGGCAATTTGGGGGCGGCAGGTCCCTCACTCCCTCTAGGAGCGAAGGACCTGCCGCTGAACTGCCGCCGCCAATCGCGGCTTTTTTTTTTTTTTTCTCCAATTGATCGCAATCGCGGCTTTTTTTTTTTTTTTGCTTGGGGCGGCAGAAATGCTGGAGCCGGCCCTGGTTGGTTCCAAAGAATTTCCTTTTGGACCCCAGTTTATATGGTGAAACTTGAGCCTTGCTTAGCTGTACCCTAACCAATCATTTCACTAAAATTTTACTAACCAATCCTAACATATTGTAACAAAATTCTCTAACCAATCATAGCCCACCACCTTAATTGATTTACACTTAGTAAAATTAATTATGTAACAGACAGAAACAATCAAAGAACCAAACAGAGATCAGACAAACAATAGAGAAGTGAGGTCCATAAAGACAAAACAATAAAGAAATGAGGATTTCACAACAACAACTATTAATAAGTGATTTCTTGCCAGACAGGATGCTATCAAACTAAGTTTTCTTTACCCACCTTAAGATCTGTTTCTTTATCTGGTGATGGTGGGCACTATTAGGACAGGATCACCTTCTTAACAGCCCGATATTACATTGTTTTAATGTAATTTAGATGGAATGTGAGGATGTGACTTTTTGCTTCTTAGCTCATGGCTGCTACTCTCCTAATATGGCTGCAGACAAAGGCCTTATCCTTACAGTCCCCTCCTTAATGACACTTTTTCCAAAGTCCTCATTGCTATTACAGGAGTCCAATACTCAGACCTGCTGAGCTTGGGCTTGCCTCCTGGGTATAATTAACAAGGGCCTTATTTGACTTTGCATGCCAGCTTCCTGTATTCTTCAAACAGTTCTCTTCATCCAGCAAGCCAAAGCTATTATGCTCATTAATAAAGTCAATTGGATTCCAATGATCACCATAATGGGGTGAACCATTATATTTAGCATACCAATTGCAGAAAGTGACCACCCTAATAGTGTTTCCCACCAGGAGTGATGTCCTGCATCTGCAATAGTTTTCAGTACATCAGTGATTTCTGTATTATCATGTTGTACTTCAATACGTATTTGTTTTCCTGTCTGTGCAATATATATTGTAAATGCAAATGTAACACAGGATGGATTAACAATTTTCTTATCATGGTCATATTCATGCCTAAGGTTACAGGCGTTACATTGTGATACAATTGTGGTTTAAGCTTCAAGTAGTTTACAGTCCATACAGGTACATAGTATTTAAAATCACAACGTTTAATCTTTGTAATATTGCAAAAACATCTATTAACTAAATAAGTCATAAAATACAATTGCTTATCGTCTACTACTACCATTGGACAATGACTTCTACCACAAACACATCCCCTTCCTGCAGAGACAACAGCTGACTTTTGTTTAGTGAATACATTAAACGTACATCTTTGGGTTCCTTTGGCTTTAACATAGAAACAGTCACCTCTTTCTTGTAAATTTTGATCCTCATCCACATATCCCAAATTTGCATGGGCTACACACTGAAACATGTCAGTGGTTTTCCACTGTTGGTTTTCTTTATATGCCCAGGAATGATGATCAGTGGAATAAATAACCAACGTTTTTGTTAACTGGATTCCCACAGGTTTCAGAGTAGCAGCCGTGTTAGTCTGTATCTGCAAAAAGAACAGGAGTGCCACAAGTACTCCTGTTCTTTGTGTGGATTCCCACAGGTACCACTGGATATATACCAGTAGTGAGACTGGGGTGTATAGTTACTACATATGCTTGTAGAACCATTTGATCTTTATTTAGGGTAAAATTTATCAATTTCCACCATGCCATTCATTGTCTCTCCCCTTCTGTAACATTTTCCAACAACTTTTTTATTTCCAAAGGCAAATTTCCTTGCATGCCTTCCCGGAATATTTGAATGACCAATTGCTGATTTATTTCCTGGGCCTGTGTACAGGCTAATGCTAAAGACACATTTTCTTATATTGATTCCATAGTCCCTACTAAAAGTAACAAATACTTTTCACCTTGCTGTTGCCAGACTGGCAGTATTTTAGAAAATAATTGTTGCCCCATTCCTAATTTTGACAAGGGCTTTGGCACTGATGGACTTTCCCGAGTCTTGTATTTCAGCTGTAACCTGTAACAATTTAGTTTGTTTGCCATTACCGCTCTGTTAGTAGCATCCAGTACTCCAACTCCTAATCCAGTTTCACCCAAAGCAGTTTTCAGTACACTCCTTGAGAGCCTTTTTTAGGCTACCCACCCTCCTGGCTGCCAGGCAAATCCAATAACCTTCAGTAGTTCATATTAAGATAGTGTTAGGGCAGCTATACCTTCACTAGGCCTTTATTGTACTGCCCCTTATAGTAATCAGGGAAGGTGTTGTAATGGCCTTCCTTTCCTTACATTTAATTTTATACAACACCCAGGGGCACTCAGCTGGCCTTACGTACTGGAAGTTGATTAAGACTTGCCAATTATTACTGATTTTTTTTCAGTAAACAATGTTTTCACATACCCTTCTTTCCCTTGGTAATTTCACTTTGTGCTTCAAATTTTTTTATGTCCATCCTTCCATTCTCACAGATAAACCCTGTGTGCCATGCATATTCTGCCTTTAAATGTGCCTTTGCCACCTGTGCATGTTTCCCTGTTAACAGACTGGCGTTCCTTGACCTCCGCTTTTCTGCAACATTGTTTTCTGTAAATGCAGTTAAAATACTTATTAATCCTTTTCTGCCTAATGCAGTATCCTTTTTTTAAACACAATACACAACACTGCTAACAACAAGACAAACAACACAAAACGTAAAACACAAAACATAATCTTCGTCGCAAAAGTAGATCCATGGAATTCTGGGTTGCTCTTCAGCTGGTACCAGCTTGTCCTGAAGTTCTGAAAGACAAAAAGAACATTTTTCTACCACTTTGGGGAGGAGGGTGACAGACTATTGCTTAAAATACTCCTTTCTTTTACAAATTTCCTTGCTGATTGCAGGCAAAGTGTGGAACCCTTACTGAATGGGGGAGGCAACCTCTAGAGACAGATGATGTGGAAAAAGCTGAAGTACTCAATGCTTTTTTTGCCTTGATCTTCACAGACAAGGTCAGCTCCCAGACTGCTGCCCTGCGCAGCACAGTATAGGGAGGAGGTGAGCAGCCCTCAGTGGTGAAAGAACAGGTTAAGGACTATTTAGAAAAACTGGACATGCACAAGTCCATGGGTCCGGATCTGATGCATCCAAGCAGGGCCGGCTCTAGCATTTTTGCCGCCCCAAGCAGCAAAAAAAAAAAGCTGCGATCGCGATCGGCGGCAGCTCTACCGCCACTTCATTCTACGGCGGCAATTCGGCGGCAGGTCCTTCGCTCTGAGAGGGAGTGACGGCCCCGCCGCCGAATTGCCGCCGAACGGCCGAACGTGCCGCCCCCCTCTTCATTGGCCGCCCCAGGCACCTGCTTGCTAAGCTGGTGCCTGGAGCCGGCCCTGCATCCAAGGGTGCTGAGGGATTTGGCTAATGTGATTGCAGAGCCATTATCTTTGAAAACTCGTGGCGATCGGGGGAGGTCCCAAACGATTGGAAAAAGGCAAATATAGTACCCACCTTTAAAAAAGGGAAGGAGAATCCGGGGAACTATAGACCGGTCAGCCTCACCTTGGTCCCTGGAAAAATCATGGAGCAGGTCCTCAAGGAATCCATTTTGAAGCACTTGGAGGAGAGGAAGGTGATCAGGAACAGTCAACATGGATTCACCAAAAGCAAGTCATGCCTGATCAACCTGATTGCCTTCTATGATGAGATAACTGGCTCTTTGGATATGGGGAAAGTGATGGATGTGATATATCTTGACTTTAGCAAAGCTTTTGATACGGTCTCCCACAGTATTCTTGCCAGCAAGTTAAAAAAGTATGGATTGGATGAATGGACTATAAGGTGGATAGAAAGCTGGTTAGATCGTCGGGCTCAACAGGTAATGATCAATGGCTCCATGTCTAGTTGGCAGCCGGTATCAAGTGGAGTGCCCCAGGGATCGGTCGTGGGGCTGGTTTTGTTCAACATCCTCATTAATGATCTGGATGATGGGATGGATTGCACCCTCAGCAAGTTCACGGATGACACTAAGCTGCGGAGAGAGGTAGATACCCTGGAGGGTAGGGGTAGGGTCCAGAGTGACCTAGACAAATTGGAGGATTGGGCTAAAAGAAATCTGATGAGGTTCAACAAGGACAAGTGCAGAGTCCTGCACTTAGGAAGGAAGAATCCCATGCACCGCTACAGGCTGGGGACCGACTGGCTAAGCGGCAGTTCTGCAGAAAAGGACCTGGGGATTACAGTGGACAAGAAGCTGGATATGAGTCAGTAGTGTGCCCTGGTTGCCAAGAAGGCTAATGGCATATTGGGCTGCCTTAGTAGGAGCATTGCCAGCAGATCGAGGGAAGTGATTATTCCCCTTTATTCGGCACTGGTGAGGCCAAATCTGGAGTACTGCGTCCAGTTTTGGGTCCGCCACTACAGAAAGGATGTGGACAAATTGGAGAGAGTCCAGCGGAGAGCAATGAAAATGATTAGGGGGCTGGGGCACGTGGCTTACGAGGAGAGGCTGAGGGAACTGGGCTTGTTTAGTCTGCAGAAGAGAAGAGTGAGGGGGGATTTGATAGCAGCCTTCAACTACCTGAAGGGGGGTTCCAAAGAGGATGGAGATAGGTTGTTCTCAGTGATGGCAGATGACAGAACAAGGAGCAATGGTCTCAAATTGCAGTGGGGGAGATCCAGGTTGGATATTAGGAAAAACTATTTCACTAGGAGGGTGGTGAAGCACCGAAATGGGTTACCTAGGGAGGTGGTGGTTTTAGAGGTTTTTAAGGCCCAGCTTGACATAGCCCTGGCTGAGATGATTTAGTTGGGGTTGGTCCTGCTTTGAGCAGGGGATTGGACTAGATGACCTCCTGAGGTCTCTTCCAACACTAATCTTCTATGATTCTATGAAAAGAAAGGAATTACCCCCATACTTTCCTGTGTTTTTGTTCTATAGGCAGGCCAGGTTTCAATGGCTTCTACCTTTTAAGGGTTTAGGGTGAATTATCCCACCATTCAGTTATTAAATTCATTAGGTGGTGTGCCTCAGTTTCCCTTCTCATACAGCAGATCAGGTTTGTAATGTTTTTCCTGCTGTGCCAAGCTTTAAGTTTATTCACAGGTAATAACTGAGAAGCAGAAGGGGGAAGGAACACAAGCCAAAATAGGGAAAGAACACGGTAAGCTTTTTCCAAAAATCATACACATTATGCATTGTTACAGGATTACTCATTAATGTTAAATTTATCCCAATGTTAATATTAACAATAACATTAGCATCAAGTCTATTACAAATGGGTGTTTATAAGTATTCTTTTGTACCAGGCCTTTTATTTAGACAATTTGTCTTTGAGACCAGTGTGTTCAATGTCCTCTTGAAATCTTTGCATAGGCTTTAATTTAATTATATCCATGGGGTTTGGGTGAATTAAAGAGGTAGGGGTGTCATGCATGTCAGCAGACCTCTTTTGTATTTGTCCTTAGATTTCAGCACTGTGCATACACAAACCATTTTTTTTTCTACTTAGGGTTAACCCGTCCCTCTTATTCTCCCGCTTGACTTGTTTTCCCACTTTCCTTTCCTGGAGGGTCATAATCGGAGTTTTCTTGCTTACAAGTAGCTTGTTTGCTGACCAGGTATGTCCATTATCTGCAGCTTCTTTGTGCTGCCGTTTATAGGCAGTTCTCCTTCCTCTATCAGCTAGGGAATTTGCATCGACACAGATGCTTTCTGCCTTGCTTTTGAATCCAAAGCTACTAGCAGCTCAGAGACTCTGTCTTAAAAGGGACACAATCCACTTCCACCAGAGTTCGGATTACTTTTTACTTTCAACTCCTGCTTCCAAAACACACAGCGATCTGAGAAAGGAAACACAACCTATTGTGGCTCCTTTTTGGAGCCCGGGCAGGATTTTAATGAAGTAGCATGTTTTGTTTGCATTTCTTTTACCCCTGCTACGCTATACACCGCATATGTCATACAAGGTGTATTCCTGCCATAGTTTAACTTCTATAACGTTATGTTAGCCATATCCATTTTTACATAAGATGTAGCTGTTTCTTTTGTACGCACAGAGTTTTCATGTACCCTTATCAAAGTGACAGTCTGATTACTCAGAGCCACCTTAAGGCTCAATGTTCCTAACATTGCTTCTTTGTGCACCTCACCCCTGCTGTTGCTCTCGAGGAGCACTGTCTTTTTCTTTTCTTATTCTTTTACTGCAGCTCTTATCTGCTATTTTGTCCCCCCCCCCGTCCCCCCCCCCCCCCCAAAAAAAAAAAGGATCCAGAATCTCTTCTCATTCTCCTGGCTCTGACTGCCCCTTATTACAGCCATGACTTTCCCTCTTTAACATTTTCACATTTTTCAACTGTTCAATTCCCTCCAGCCTCTGTGTAGTTAACTTCTCACTCTCTTTCCTTAAATCACTTGTTTATTTCCCCAAATGACACCTTCATCAGCTCAGATATCACCATTCCCAGTATTGTCCCAGGGATCTGAATTCCCCATGCCTGTGCTTACCCCTTCCCTTACTCCTGCCACTATGACCCTCAGGGCTCCCAACCTATTTTCCAATCTCTTTATCTGTTGCCTGCCTGCTTGTCTGGGCCCGATCCTGCTTTCCTCGCTGAACCGTCCCTTCCCATGGGCACAGGCTTTGTCCCACTACCCATTTAGAAAAGAGGGTGGGCTCCTCAACTATCCCCCACCCCTCCTGGTTCCTTTTCTCTCTTGTTGCTCTGGGGTGGTCAATCTGCCAGGTAGGTTGGCACAGGTAGTCTGCTATTATTTACTGTGTTAGACTCTATCAGTTCAGTCCAAAAGACCTTAGGCTGCTCGCATTCTCCACCAAATTGGTTACCTGCACAAAATTCTCTGTTACTCACACACTCTAGGGCACCCACCTTTACTCAGTTCCTAGGGCTCAAGGATAACCCTCTACCTAGTGGGGAAGGAGAGCTAATAATTGGTGACATCAAGAAGGCTGAGGTGTTTAATGTCTATTTTCAGTCTTCACTAAAATGGTTAATGGTGACCAGATACTCAACACAATTGATATTAACAACAAGGGGGAAGGAACACAAGCCAAAATAGGGAAAGAACAGGGTAAAAAATGTAGACAAGTTAGATGTATTCAAGTTGGCAGGGCCTGATGAAATTCATCCTAGGGTACTTCAGGAACTAGCAGAAGCAATCTCAGAACCGTTAGCAATTATCTTCGAGAACTCCAGGAGGACGGGTGAGGTCCCAGAGGACTGGAGAAGGGCAAACATAGCACCTATCTTTAAAAAGGGGAACAAGAGGACCCAAGGAATTATAGACCAGTCAGCCTAATTTCGATACCTGGAAAGATATTGGAACAAATGATTAAACAATCAGTTTTTCAGCACCTAGAGGATAGTAGGGTTAAGGGATAGCCAGAATGGATTTGTCAAGAGCAAATCATGCCAAACCAGACTAATTTCCTTCTTTGACGGGGTTTCTGGCCTAGTGGTAGGGGGGAAGCTGTAGATGTGATATATCTTGATTTTAGTGAGGCTTTTGACAGAGTCCCACATGACATTCTCATATGCAAACTAGGGAAATATGTCTAGACAAAATTACTGTAAGGTGGGTGCACAACTGGTTGAAAGACTGTACTCAGAGAGTAGTTATCAATGGTTCACTGTCAAACTGAGAGGACATGTCTACTGGGGTCCCACAGGGGTCAGTCCTTGGTTTGGTACTAGTCACTATTTTCATTAATGACTTGGATAATGGAGTATGCTTAAAAATGTGTGGATGACACCAAGCTGGGAGGGGTTGCAAGCACTTTGGAAGAGGGGATTAGAATTCAAAACAACCGTGAAAAATTAGATAATTGGTCTGAAATCAATTAGATGAAATTCAATAAAGACACATGCACAGTACTACACTTAGAACGGAAAAATCAAATGCACAACTACAGTATGGGGAAAACTGGCTAGGTGGCTTTGCGACTGCAAAGGATCTGGGGGTTATAGTGGCTCACAAACTGAATATGAATCAACAGCGTGATGCAGTTGCTAAAAAGGCTAATATCATTCTGGGGTATATTAACAGGAGTGTCCTTATAAGACACAGGAGGGAATTGTCCCACTCTACTCGGCACTGGGGAGGCCCCAGCAGGAGTCCTGTGTCCAGTTCTGGGTGCCCCACTTTTGGAATGACGTGGACAAATTGGAGACAGTCCTGAGGAGAGCAACAAAAATTATTAAAGGTCTAGAAAGCCTGATGTATGAGGAAAGGTTACAAAAACTGGGCAGGTTTAGTCTTAAGAAAAGAAGGGTGAGGGGGAACCTGATAGCAGTCTTCATATATGTGAAGGGCTGTTATAAAGGGGACAGTGATCAATTGTTCTCCATGTCCACTGGAGGTAGGACAGATGTAATGGGCTTAATCTGCAACAAGAAAAATGTAGGTTCAATATTAGGAAAAACTTTCTAACTATAATAGTAATTAAGCTCTGGAACAGGGTTCAAAGGGAGATTGTGAATCCCCATCACTGGAGGTTTTTAAGAACAGGTTGGATAAAGAATCCACCCCCCTAAGCAACATAGTTACATCAATCTAACCCTCTGTGTAGACAGCTCTATGTCAGGAAAGCTTCTACCGCCTCTTGGGGAAGTGGATTAACTACACTGATGGGAGAGCTCTCTTCTGGTGGCGTGGAATGTCTTCATTAAAGAGCTACCACGGCACAGCTGCACCAATGCAGTGTTTTAAGTGTAGACGGGCCCTTAGAGTGGCTTAGCTGAAGTTGATTCAGACGGCTAGACCAATCTGGATTAAGCGTGTCCACACAGGTGTTGGTGTATGTGCTCCTGCAAGCAGATCAGGCCTTTCGCTGCTGGAGGCTGCTGTATATGTTTTAATACAGCTGGGAGGCAGTGGCTCTGGGAGGTGCTTCACGGACGCGAACTGAGCCCTCGCCTTGGGAGCTCTCCCATTCCCAGTCACTTATTCGGGGCCCTGAGGGCTGCCCCACCCCAGTTCACCAGTTTCATTTTATTTTCCACGGGGGAGCAAAGGGAGCATGTGACAGGCCCAATCCTGTAAGTGCCCACAAATGAGCCAGGTCGAGCTGCTTGCCCACTGCAGACAACAAGGCTGTTCCCAGGGGAGGTGTATATGCTAGACCGGGCCCCCATGTGCTTTGATGATGGATCCTCCGCAGAGAGCTTGCCTGGGCTCCCATTGGTTCAGGAGTGCAGGATTGGGCCCCTGAAAGGGATTATAACTACATGGACTGGGAGGGGAGTGCGGTCTAGTGGTTAGCGTGTGGGAGCTCGGAATCAGGACTAGTCCCAGCTCTGGGAAGGGAGTGATGTCTACTGTGTTAGAATGGGGTTAATGAGAACCAGAATTCCTGGCTTCTATTCCCAGCTCTGGGAGGGAGCGGGATCTAGTGGATAGAGCAGAGAGGGCTGGGCTGCAGGTCTCCTAGGTTCTATCCCTGGCTCTGGGAGGGGAGCGGTGGCTAGAGCAGGGAGTTGGGACTCCTGGGTTCTAGCCCATCTTTGTAAGGGGAGAGGGTCCAGTAATTAGAGCAGAGAGGGGGCATCCAGATGCTTCTGTTCCCCTTGACTGTTTTTTCATTAGCCAACTAGAGAGTTCATTTGTTTGACCCCATGTGTTTGCCCTGCAGCATTGCGCTCAGCCACCAATTCACAGCCTGGGCACAGGGTGAAGGAATAAACACCTGAAGACACAAATAAAATAAGCGCTGGGCTTGGCCGGTGGGGAGCCGAGCCCGATACCCAATTCCAGGCAAATGAATGCTTCCACCTGCAAGCCCCACCGGTGCAGAGAAGATGTGGCAAAGGCCTGGCCCTGAACGCTGGAGAGCCAGGCTCAGTGCCCTGTGCAGCACCTTGCTATGTAGCTTACTCCTCTGAGCAATGGGGAAAATAGCCCTGCCCCACGGGGTGCTGGGTTAGTAGAGCCCTGCCCCACGGGGTGCTGGGTTAGTATAGTCCTGCCCCACGGGGTGCTGGGTTAGTATAGCCCTGCCCCACGGGGTGCTGGGTTCTATAGCCCTGCCCCATGGGGTGCTGGGTTAGTATAGTCCTGCCCCACGGGGTGCTGGGTTCTATAGGCCTGCCCCACGGGGTGCTGGGTTAGTATAGTCCTGCCCCACGGGGTGCTGGGTTCTATAGGCCTGCCCCACGGGGTGCTGGGTTAGTATAGTCCTGCCCCACGGGGTGCTGGGTTCTATAGCCCTGCCCCACGGGGTGCTGGGTTAGTATAACCCTGCCCCACGGGGTGCCGGGTTAGTAGAGCCCTGCCCCACGGGGTGCTGGGTTAGTAGAGCCCTGCCCCACGGGGTGCTGGGTTAGTATAGTCCTGCCCCACGGGGTGCTGGGTTAGTAGAGCCCTGCCCCACGGGGTGCTGGGTTCTATAGCCCTGCCCCACAGGGTGCTGGGTTCTATAGCCCTGCCCCACGGGGTGCTGGGTTAGTAGAGCCCTGCCCCACGGGGTGCTGGGTTCTATAGGCCTGCCCCACGGGGTGCTGGGTTAGTATAGCCCTGCCCCACGGGGTGCTGGGTTCTATAGGCCTGCCCCACGGGGTGCTGGGTTAGTAGAGCCCTGCCCCACGGGGTGCTGGGTTAGTAGAGCCCTGCCCCACGGGGTGCTGGGTTCTATAGCCCTGCCCCATGGGGTGCTGGGTTAGTAGAGCCCTGCCCCACGGGGTGCTGGGTTAGTATAACCCTGCCCCACGGGGTGCCGGGTTAGTAGAGCCCTGCCCCACGGGGTGCTGGGTTAGTAGAGCCCTGCCCCACGGGGTGCTGGGTTCTATAGGCCTGCCCCACGGGGTGCTGGGTTAGTATAGTCCTGCCCCACGGGGTGCTGGGTTAGTAGAGCCCTGCCCCACGGGGTGCTGGGTTAGTATAACCCTGCCCCACGGGGTGCCGGGTTAGTAGAGCCCTGCCCCACAGGGTGCTGGGTTAGTAGAGCCCTGCCCCACGGGGTGCCGGGTTAGTATAGCCCTGCCCCACGGGGTGCTGGGTTCTATAGCCCTGCCCCATGGGGTGCTGGGTTCTATAGCCCTGCCCCACGGGGTGCTGGGTTAGTAGAGCCCTGCCCCACGGGGTGCTGGGTTCTATAGCCCTGCCCCACGGGGTGCTGGGTTAGTATAGCCCTGCCCCACGGGGTGCTGGGTTCTATAGCCCTGCCCCACGGCGTGCTGGGTTAGTAGAGCCCTGCCCCACGGGGTGCTGGGTTAGTATAGCCCTGCCCCACAGGGTGCTGGGTTCTATAGCTCTGCCCCACAGGGTGCTGGGTTAGTAGAGCCCTGCCCCACGGGGTGCTGGGTTAGTATAGCCCTGCCCCATGGGGTGCTGCTGGGTTACTATAGCCCTGCCCCATGGGGTGCTGTGTTAGTATAGTCCTGCCCCACGGGGTGCTGGGTTCTATAGCCCTGCCCCATGGAGTGCTGGGTTAGTATAACCCTGCCCCATGGGGTGCTGGTTACTGTAGCCCTGCCCCACGGGGTGCCGGGTTAGTATAGCCCTGCCCCATGGGGTGCTGGATTAGTATAGCCCTGCCCCACGTGGTGCCGGGTTAGTATAGCCCTGCCCCACAGGGTGCTGGGTTAGTATAGCCCTGCCCCACGGGGTGCTGTGTTAGTATAACCCTGCCCCACGGGGTGCTGGGTTCTATAGCCCTGCTCCATGGGGTGGTGTGTTAGTATAACCCTGCCCCACAGGGTGCTGGGTTCTATAGCCCTGCCCCATGGAGTGCTGGGTTAGTATAACCCTGCCCCATGGGGTGCTGGTTACTGTAGCCCTGCCCCACGGGGTGCTGGGTTAGTATAGTCCTGCCCCATGGGGTGCTGGGTTAGTATAGTCCTGCCCCACAGGGTGCTGGGTTCTATAGTCCTGCCCCACGGGGTGCTGGGTTAGTATAGCCCTGCCCCATGGGGTGCTGGGTTAGAATAGTCCTGCCCCACGGGGTGCTGGGTTCTATAGCCCTGCCCCACAGGGTGCTGGGTTAGTATAGCCCTGCCCCATGGGGTGCTGGTTACTGTAGCCCTGCCCCACGGGGTGCTGGGTTAGTAGAGCCCTGCCCCACGGGGTGCTGGTTACTATGTGACGGCGCATTTAAAGACCGTGCAGTTTTTCTTCTTGCTGTAGTGTAGAATGTGGCAGTTAGGGGAGGGGCCCTGGCAGTGATTTCAACCCCTGGTCCTGCACCCCAGGTGTATGTGTCGGGGTGCATGTGTGTGGAATGGAGCTGGCACACAGCTCCCTGCAGGGTGGCTCAGCCCAGCTCAGCTATTTTGCACGGGGCATATTTCCACACCAAATTCAGCAAGGCCCCAGCCCTGCAGTCACTGTCTGGGTGCTTCATGTAACACACGGGCCCTCGGGACCTGCGGGCAGGCCAGGCTGAGTGTGCACTAGTGTGACACAACACCCCCACGCCCCGCAGTGATGGATAGAGTGTAAGGGTGTCTCACACACAGACACACTAGGGTGACCAGATGTCACGATTTTATAGGAACAGTCCCGATTTTGGGGTCTTTTTCTTATATAGGCTCCTATTACCTCCCACCCCTCATCCCGATTTTTCACATTTGCTGACTGGTCACCCTAAGACACACAGGGGAACCGAGGGGAGGGGGGGCAGTCACACATACATGGGGAGGGTCACACACACACATTGGGGGTATATTCGGTCACACACATGGAGAGTGTAGGGGATCTCTCTCACACACACATGGGGAGTGTAGGGGGAATCACAGAAACACACACAAACATGGGGGCATAGGGGGATCTCACAAACACTGCCTATGGAAGTGCATGGGATCTCTCATTCTCAGATACAAAGGGGAGCATGGGGGATCTCTCTCACACACACGGGGGGGAGCATAGGGGATCTCTCTCTCTCACACACACAGGAGGGAGCATAGGGGATCTCTCTCTCACAGGGAAGGAGTGTAGGGGGATCGCTCTCTCTCTCACACATACACGGGGGCGGGAGCGTAGGGGGATCTCTCTCTCACACACACACACATCCCGAGGCGAGGGGCCAGCCCAGCCCAGCCCAGCCCGAGGCCGCAGCGCCTTGGAGCTGTTCCCCGCCCGCAGCCCCTTTGTGTCTCTTCCCAGCAGAATGAAGTGGCTTTTTTCTTCCCAACATGTGCGGGCCAGACAGCAGCAATGGGGGTCGGGTGCGTCCATCTCCCTGTATGTGTGGGGGAGCTGAGTGGATGGTTCTGCAAGAGCCCCCCATTGCTGGGGGAATGGAGCTGCAGAGCCCCATTGCTGCAGAGCCCCCCGGCTGGCTCCCAGCCTTTCGCCCCAGTGCGGGCAGGTGCTGGCACCAGGCTGGGGGCGGCTGCACGGGCGGGGCTATGCTCCGCGGAGGGAGCCCCCCTCGCATTTGCCCCCGCCCCACCTAGGGCAATTACCTGGCCGCGAGCCCCGCCCCCTGCGCTGAGTGACAGCCGCCGGGATCACATGGGGGGCGGGCGCTGGACTCGCCACCTGGGAGCCGCCACAGCCGGGGCCGGAGGAGGAGACGCGCCGGGGATGCGCTCGCCGCCGGCAGCTTGTGCATTAGCAGCGGGCGGGGCGCCGGCCCCCTTCCCCATGGAGCGGGGCTGCTGAGCCGCTGGGCCGGGCCATGGTGGCCGCCGCCCCCGCTGCCGCCGCGGCGATGAGGAAAAGCTTCCTGGTGCCCGAGATCAAGCCCCTGGATCAGTATGACTTCCCCCGGGCGCGCAGCGCCGCCAGCCTGGCCTGGGCGCTGGCCAAGGGCTACGGGGGCGCAGGTACCGTGGGCCGGGCGCGGCGGGGGGCGAAGGGAGGTACCGCGAGGGGGGCCTGAGGGGCTGGGGGAGCCGGGGAGGGGTGAGGAAGGGGGGATCGGGATTATACCGGGCTGGGGGGTAGGTAGAGCTAGAGGGGTCCGGGGATCTGGCGGGGATTCTGCATTATAGGGGGCTTGGAGGGGGTACGTGCTGGGGGGCCGGAGGGAGTGCTGGAGAGGGAGGGTAGGTACACGGCGGGGGGGGGTGCACCTGGGAAGAAGAGGGGGATCTGGATTATACGGGGCTGGGGGGCAGGTACTGAGGAAGGTTCGGAAAGCTCCGGGGGCCTGGGAGGGGGAAGCCCAGGATATAGGAGGTAGGGAGAGAAGAGGGGGTTGGATTATATGTTGTGGAGGTAGGTATGGGCCAGAAGAGCCCCGATCACAGGCTGGAAGGAGGAAGAGGGAGGCTGGGCAGCCCGGATTATGGGGGGAGAGATGAGCTGTAGTCTGTTGTGGTGGGAGAGCACTTAGCTGCTGCAGTGGGGGTGATGGGGTCTCTTGTTGCTGGAGGGAGGGGGGAAGGGAACAGAGGAACTCCCCCAGCTCCACTCACCTGCCTGCTCTGAGCTGGGGGCAAATAGGGGTCCCTCCCCCCGCCATAACCCTGCCATGCCTCTTCCTAGCAGGGCCCTTGTTTCCGGGAGCTTCTGCTGTCTGGCCTGGCATCTGGCTGGCTCTGTAAACGCCCAGTCCGAACAATAGGCTGGGGGGTTTGCCCTCCATCTCAGTGCCCAGAGAGGCTTTTTCTGGCCCTGGTGGGGTGTGCTGCACCAGAGATAGGGCTGTGGTGTGTGTGTGGGGGGTGGCAAGTGTGGGTCTGGCACCTGCAGTGCAGACCCTCCTTCTCAGCAGCTATGACATATGAAAGGGCTGCCTGAATATTCAGGAAGATGGGGAGTGGGTGGGAGGGGGTTGTGTGCTGGTCTCTTCCCCCCACTCCAGCCCTGTCTGCAATCTGTTCCCAGGCCTGCTCTGTGATTGGAGAGGGGGGATGTAGAAGGGCTGGGATTTAATCTCCATGTATTTTTCTCTCCCTGGCTGTCTCTCCCTGAGGCCCTGGGTGGGCAGGTGTCTCTCTCCCGGGGCGGCAGGGTGGAAAGGACCTGGTGGGCAAAGGATTTTGATTGAGGGCCGTGTTTGTTCCTCTATTTGTGTCTGATCTTGGACGGGCAGAGGGGGCTGCTGTGCCCGACACTCCCAGCGCCTTAGTCTCCAGCCCTTGGGCTCCTCTGTATTGTCTCCCACCGAGGCCCTTTTGTTGCAGTGGCAGGGCCTGGGTGGTGGGAGCTGTGTGGTGACGTGTGTGCGTGGCTAGGTGAGCTCACACTGCTTTAACCCTCTGCTTGCTGCTGCTGTGCGCCCAGGGCCGTGGGCAGCTGGCTGGTGCCCCGCCCTGCCAGGCTGTGATACCGTCTGTGTCCGGTGGCCTTGGCAGGTGTCGCTGTCAGACCTTTATCTCTGTGTGATGACGCTGGAGCTGGAAAAGCCCAAAGGGGGAGGGAATTGTCCTCACTGCTCTGGGCCACTGCCTCCAGCAATGGGGCTTCTTCTAGCCTGTGTTAGCTGCTGATGTGGCCCCACGGGGAGGCAGTTGGCTTGCCAGCCTTCCAGGGTGTGTCCCCGTG
Organism: Emys orbicularis; assembly: GCF_028017835.1. NCBI lineage: Eukaryota > Metazoa > Chordata > Testudines > Emydidae > Emys > Emys orbicularis. The sequence goes on from NC_088701.1 coordinate 10,884,736, forward strand.
CCCAGGGCACCTGGCTAGTGCTGGCACCTGCCCTGGGACGTGCAGCTCAACAAAGCCTGGTCTGGCCAGACCTTCTGAGTGAGGAGTGACTGCAGACATTGCCTATGGGGCCCAGAGACTGAATCTGGGATGAGGAGGGGTCCCCTCTGGGTGGGAGCTTCATGGAGAACCCAAATTGTCCCGTCTCGTCAGTGGGGTTAGGCCTCATGCGCTGGGTGTGTGTGTGTGGGGGGCTCCTAGATCCAGGGTGTTTGGGCTTCCCCTGCTCTTACTCAGCACCACCACCTCCCCCTGTGCCCCTTTGGCAGGGCAGCATGCTGCCCCCAGGCCTATGAGGAGGCCCTAGGCCTAACAATGGGACTGGGATCAGTCGCCCAATATGGTCTCCCTCCTTCTCTGTCTGTAGGGTCCCGCACCAAGCTCAGTCTGACCTGATGTTCCAGGAGGCCTGGGGATCAATTTTGGGTGGTGGTAGGAAGGGGTGACCGACCCTTCCCATTCGGGGCTCTCTGTTCCTTCAGCCCCCCAGAACAGTGTCTTCTACCCCGCTCCCCATGCCCCATTCCCCTGAGCTCCTGACATCCCCGGCTCCCAGCCAGCTGTGGGGCTCTCCTGCCTCTGCCTGGCCTCTGATCCTCCCCAGATGTTTGGCTGGGAGCAGCTCTGTTTCACACATGATGGGGTGGGGGGGCCCCCAAACACCCTCCACATGCTGGCTGGTGGGGGAATTCCTTTCCCCTCCTAGTGCTGTGCGGCTGGGAATGGGAGGGGTGGCAGAAGGAGCCGGTAGTGGGGCAGTGCATCCCCATTGGGGTGGGTGCTAAGAGCCCTGTGTCGTAGGCACAGCCTGGTGATGAGGGAGGGAAGCCCCACTTACTAGCAGTCAGCCTGGGGGGAGGGGAGCCGTTTGGCTGAGACTGCTGACCTGGAAGTAATGTGGGAGGGCTTGAAGGCAGAGCTGCAGCCAAGGCGAATGCTTGTGGACTAAGGGCTGGTGCTCTGCGTGGGCTCTTCCCTGTCAGGAGTGAGTGCTGTCAAGGCCATGGGACAACGAAGAGCTAGCGGCCTGTGGCCCGCTCTGTGCGGGAGTTACTCACTGGCTTCTAGAATGCAGCTGGCTCTGGGGTGAGGCTCGGCAGTTCAGAGGAAGTGAAGGCAGGTTCTGCCCTAGCTGGGTGTTACGGGGATGGAGTTGATGACAGTAGGGTCAGGGCAGGGTGCAGAGTTTGCCAGCCTAGTGCTGTATGTGGAGCGAGGGAGGGGGCCCAGCTGAGAACAGGTTCCCCCGTCCCTGCCCTTCTGTGTCACACACAAACAGCCCAAGCAGGGAGGCTGCGTCATCTGCTTTGGACCCAGGCCAGGATGGCCCTGGTGGGGCAGTGCCAGGTTCAGAGTCCAGGGCCCTGCTGGGAAAGCAGCTTATCTTCAGCCCTGGCAATGCCGACACCCGCCGGCAGCCCTGCCGACCTGAGCTGGGAACACACGCACGGCGCCCGCTCTGCGGGCCCCAGTGCTGTCTGCATTCCAGCGCTGAGGCCTGGATGGGTTTTGGGCTGGCTGTGGAGTGATTCAGGTCCCATCAGCGCTACAGACCGGGACTGGGTGTAACCAGTGGAGCTGGGTGGTGGGTACGCAAGGCCCTGGTAGCCACTGTTGGTGTCTATGACGGGAGTGCCTGCAGGTTCTGCCTGGGGGTGTGGGGAGAGCTGTTGTGCTGGCTACTGCGTGGGCTCCCCCAGCTGCGATTAAGGGGTCCCATTGGGCCCAGGACTGCATGGATCCCTAATAAGAGACAGTCTGTGCACCAAAGAGCTCCCAGTCAGTAAAATGTGGAGGGGAAACGGAGGCACAGAGGGCAGCTGCACAGCAGGTCAGTAGCAGAGCTGCGAATTGAACCCTGCAATCCTGACTCGCGGTGCGGAGCTGGAGCCACTAGAGCCCACTGTCGCCCGAAGGCCAGAACTGTTCTCCCCACTCTTTCAATGAAGCTCGGCTCAATGGGCCCAGGCTCCAGTGGTAGCCCCTACAAGGGTTCCTGCCTGTTAGAACTACAGAGATTCCCATCAGCACCTGCAAACTCCCCGGCTGTTCAGAAATGTCACAGGCATTGCAAGACCCTTTCTGCATCCCAGAACTCCCCTGCTAGGGCAGGAGTGTGGCCTGTGCTAGCACAGCCCCCCTGGGGGACAGCGGGGCCTGCAGGGACCAGGCCTGGAACACAAGTTGTTGGCATGTTGCTGTCAACACAGGCAGCGGCAGCAGCACCAGCACCAGACGAGTCCTGACAGGATCCTGGCCCAGCTGCTCCAACGCCATGTTCAAACCTGGTGATTTGGGCAGGGGCGGGGACTCCTGGCTGCTGAATTCCTGTGGTGGGAAGGCTGGGAAGGGAAGCAAGCCAGTTTCAGCTGCAATCTGGGCAGGCTGGGATTGCCAGGGCAGGGTGCCTGGGTATGTGCGCCTGTCCCACCCCAGAGCCAGTCCGCCCCGATCACACTGACCCTTGGACTGCCTAATTGAGCTGCATCCCTTGATGCCTGTTGTCCACCCTCCCCCCCACCCCCACACACGCGCACACTGGCTGCGGGGGGGTTCCTGCTGAGCCGCTCTAGAGAGCTGTGCTGAGGGAGGCTCTCGCACCTGCTGGAGGGACAGGGGTGATGGGGGCGGGGCGCAGGGAGACTGTGGCATGGAGCCAGTCCATTTGGGGCACTGACAATGGAGGTGGGTATCTCTGTAACCCGCATCCCCCTCCCCAGCATTGTCTAGCTCCTTTGGGGGTGGGAACAGGGACTTCTGAGTACCTTCTCAGTGCAAAGGGACAGAGGCCAGTGGAGGAAAGCTCCCACCACCCCTGTGGCTACCCCAGTATGGTGTCTATGGCTGGGGTCTGCTGACCTTTGCTGTCTCTGCCTTGCCCAACCTGGAGAAGGGCCGTGGTGGGGGAGAGGTAGCCCCTGACTCCCTCACCCCGGGACTGCTACTCATCAGTGAAGACAGGTCACTGATTCAGAGCGATTCTGGATTGCTTGGTAAACTGGGCGCACAGAAATATCCGCCTTTTAATCTGGTGAAATGTAAACATAGGCATCTAGGGACACAAAGCGTAGGCCAGACTTACAGGATAGGGGCTCTGGGAACCAGTGACTGGGGGTTGTGGTGAATTATCTGCTGAACATGAGCCCCCAGTGTGATGCTGTGGCCAAAAAGGCTAATGCGATCCTGGGATGCATCAACGGGAATCTTGAGTAGGAGTTGAGAGGTTATTTTACCTCCGTTTGGCACTGGAATCCTGTGTCCAGCTCTGGTGCCCACAATTCAAGATGGATGTTTGTAAATTGGAGAGGGGTCCGAGAAGAGCCACGAGAATGATGAAAGGATTAGAAAGCTGCCTGTGAGTCTGTCATTCCATTCAGCTTAACAAAGAGAAGGTGAAGGGGTGATTTGATTAGTCTACAAGAATCTGCATGGGCAAAACTATTTAATCCTGGGCTCTTCAACCTTGCAGACAAAGGTCTAACCCAATCCAAAGAGTGGAAGTTGAAGCCAGACACCTTGAGGGTGGAGGGAAGGTGTACGTTTTTAGTGGTGTGAGTAACTAGCTGTCGGCACAGTTTACGGGGGGTTGTGGTGGATTCTCCGTCACGGACTATTTTGAGATGAAGATTGGAGTTTTTTCTAAAAGCTCTGCTCTAGGAATTAGCTTGGGGCAGGTCTCTGGCCTGTGCTGTACAGGAGATCCCAATGGTTCTTCATTCCCTTGTGATGTCCCAGTGCCCTGGCAATGGCTGCAGCAGTGCATTCTGGGATCCTGGATCTCCAATGGGGAGCAGGCTCAGGGTACCTCCCCAATGGGAGGTGCTGCCCTTCTCTACCAGGGAGGCTCTGGACCCACGGTGGGCCCATGTCCCTCCCCACCTCCCCCAGGTGCAGGGTCTGGGGCTCCCCACAGTGGCCCAGACTCCCTGAGTGGCTTTTACTACTGCCCAACTCTGGCTTCTGGCCTGGCCAAGAATGGGGCCTCTGGGGGGGAAGAGGAGGAACAGGGGGTGAGGCCTCATGGCAATGGGGGGCAAAAACCCACCTCAGGTCCTTCACCCCACCAGGAAGAGGCTGGCGCTGCCCCCGAGCATCAGGCAGGTGCCGAGCGGCTCCACCGGGAATCTGGGATAAATGCTGTCCAAGAGTCATTTAGCCCAGGGCCAGGACTTGAAATGTACAGGACTGTCTTGCCCCATTAGGGATGGGCAGTCCCCTTATTTGGAGCTGGCCTGGGACCCCACTGGGGGCAGCTGTGCAGGCACTGCATGGAGTGGCTTGTTGCAGCTTCTCCTTGCCTAGTGTAGACAGGCCCTGTCAGCCTTGTCTCCCAGCAATCCCCTGCCCCAGGCTGCTGGCTCTAGGGGGCTACAGGGTGCTGGCTTCTTGGCAATGACCTTGTTGTGGGCGGGTGGGGGAATGGAGAGCCACTCTGCCTATATTTTTCTCTAATCCTGGCTGGTCAGCCATGTGCAACAGCTCTCAACTAGTCCTGGTGCTGCCTTAACCCCTGGGCCTCCACGGTCACTGTGCCCTCTGCCTCTGGTTGCCCACACCTCCTATTTGCTGGAGCCACCTCCAGTTTTGGTTCCCAGCTGCTGCCCCCACTCCTAGCACAGCCTGCTGGTTCCTGCAGCCTGAGCTCCCAGCGATGAGCAGGCCCTGCTGGGAGGTGGGGGCAGGGGGTGCCTTCTCCTTCCCCAGGCCCATGTCTGGACTCTGCCAGCCCATCCCAGCTTGGGAGATTTCCTTCCTGATCTCCTCCCCCGTCACTGAGGCTCAGCTGATGCCCTGATACACTGGAGTCAGGAGGGATGTGTCCCTTTCTTACCTCAGCTAACATCATTCCAGACACTCATGTGCTGCATGGACTGCAGGCCCTGCTGCACCTGGCCCTGAGCCATCAGGTGGCACGGCGTGTTGGGACCCGTTGTCTCCAGGGGCCATGCCCTTCCCTTGCAGCTGAACTTCAAGCCTGGCTCCTGCCAAGCGGCTGGATGTCTCACATCATGTGCGTCTGTGCAGGCCCCCAGTCTTGTGCCGTGGTTCCTCCGGCACCTGCATATGCCTCCTGTGGGGCGGAGAAGCTGGCATCTCATGGGGAAGCTGTGCTGGGAGGTGTTCTGGCTGGTGTGGTGGGGGCAGGGCATTGTCTAGCGGGTTAGAGTGGGGGGCTGGGAGTTAGGCATGTGTCTAAACACCCCCTCTGTGCTGGTCTCCCAGTCAGTTACCATTATCCCCATTTCAGCACCCAAGGACTGGCCTGATGATGGTGGGTGAGGTGGGATAGGGGCCTCTTGGGTGCTGGGGGGAATGAAAGGGGCTGCTGGTGTCCTGTGGGAGGCTGCTGCTTTCCCGGCTGGGGCATGGAGGCTGTGCCGTGCCCATCCTGCTCGGTGCCACATTACCAGCCAGTCCTGTCTGTGCTTGCGTTTGGGGCCCTGAAGCTGAAGCGGTGTTGGCTGATTGGTCGGGAAAGTCACACAATAGTATTCCCATTGGATGAGTGTGCAAGCGTTCCCACCATGAAGCTGGTGGCATGTCCTGGGTGCAGGTGCTGTGTGGGTCTCCCTGCCAGTGGCATGCCCTATGAGTGATCAGGCCGGCAGCTGGGCATGGGATTCAGTATGGTCTGTGCCCTTCCCTGGGGCCTGGCTGTGGAGATGGGGGCAACCATGTAGGTCAAGAATCCCCCTTGGCAGCAATGCTCACGGCCCCAGGATTGGGGCCTTTCTCTGGGCCTGGCTGCACGTGAGGCATTGGCACCTCTGGAGCAGGAACATGGGCTGCCATCTCCAGGACATGGCCAGGGGCTGGCCCTGAGTTGCTGGGAGGGTGCGTGCAGGGGCCTTCGTGTCCTGTGCAGCTCTGCCTTTTGGTGTGCACAGCGTGGACTCTTATTTGGTGATGTAGATATGCTGCGGTGGTGGCTGCAGGTCCCAGCGCTTTGGAGCTAGGGTGAGCCGGGGGAGGGGGGAAGACAAGTCTGTGGGTGTCTGCTTGTGCCAGTGCCTCCTGCCCCATGTGAGGGGAGCCTCGGGGGGTGCCCAGTGGTGATAGACTCTAGGAGTTCAATCTAGTTAAACAATGAGAAGGTTAAGGGGGGTGACTTGATCCCAGTCTGAGTTCTTATGTGGGGAACAGCTATTGGCTGAGGGGCTCGTCGTCTAGCAGACAAAGGCCCGCCCTGAGCCAGGCTGAAGCGGGACAAGTTCAGCCTGGGAATAAGGTGCATGTTTTTACCAGGGAGGGACCAGCTCCCCCAGGGCGTGGGGGATTCTCTGTTGCTGCTGGCTGTTACAGCAAGACTGGCCCTTTCTCTTTCCACCCTGCTCTAGCCTGTGGGGGAATGAACCGGGCAGGCTATCCGGCAGGTCAGACTGGATGATCACAGTGGTCCCTTCTGGCCTTGGAGCCTATCAGCCTCCTCCAGCTGTGGGAGCCCGTTGGAGGCTCTGCAGGGATCCCTGACATCCGGCCCCAGGGGCTGGGCCCAGCTCCGGGCACACACTGGGGACTGTGTCCCTGCCTCATGGTCTCCAGGAGGCCGGGTGGCACCGTGCCCTGGTCCCAGCTCCCACTGCAGGCTGGCCCAGCCTGGGGACTCTGCATATGAGGCTAGTGTGCCCTGGGTTGGTGCCTGAGAGATGCTGGGGCCTTGGAGACTGTTCCCTTCACACACCCCCTCCTCCCTCCAGGATTCCCTCCCGCTGCTCAGAGCAGTTCTGCCCACCCCCCTGCTCCCGCAGCAGAGCGTGGGTGTTTGGGGTGCAGGGAGTGCTCTGTGTGGGGTGAGGGCAGTGCCAGGCCCAGTTCCCCAGCTCCCACCTCTGGGCAGCTGAATGTGCGTGGCTCCCCTCTGTACGTCTGGCAGGCTGGGGGAGGGGCTGCTTCCCAGCTGTGCTTATCCAAGATAAAGCCGGGCAGGCTCCCCGGGGGCGAGGGAGGCCTGGCGCCCACCCAGCGCTGCCGCGTTCTCCTCACAGCCTTGCCCAGATAAGCGGCTCAAGCAGCGGGGTGGGATTAGCTCACTGGCTTGCATCGCCAAGGCTGGTAGCACCAGCATGGAGCTCCCGGTGCAGGGAGGCAGCCACCTCTGGGGTGGGATGTGGCAGCTGCCCAGCTGTTTGGGACCTTCCTCCACTCCCTGCCCTAGTGGCAGGGGGCAGGGCTCCCGGAGAACCCAGGAGTCCTGACTCCCCAGGTTTGGGCCCTTGTTTCTCTGCTGCTGTTGGCAGCTCCACACTGATCTCTTGGGGGCTGTTATTGGAGCCCCGCAGCTAGTGGGTTCCTGCTGAGGTCAGCATAGGGAACTACTGGCCAGTCACCCCAAGGGGCAGGAGCAGGGCTGTGCACTCCAGCCCCCCAGCTCTGTCACACAGGCCCTTTGTGTTGCTTCCTGCCACTCACCCTCCCTTTGCGCCCAGCCTCAGCGGGGTCCCGGGGGCCGTGTGTCAGGGCGTATTGCTGTGGCTGTCCCAGGCCTGTTCTCCTTCCCCAGAGGCTGCCCTTTACCACTCTGCCCCCCTGAGCTGGGCTCTGCCAATCTCAAACATCAGGAGCTGCTTGGGAACCAGTGTCTGAGCCCTGCAGCCCCCCGCTATCCCAGCCAGGGCCCCTTAATCCCAGTCTGCTCCTTCCTCCTGTCAGTCCTGCACACAGCTCCTTGCTCCAGAGCAGAGATACTGCTGGGGCATGTGATGTGTAGCGGGGCTGAGCCGGGGCCACGTAACTATGCCCGGGGGGCTGGGGTGTCTGCACCCACACTACCCCCACCCCGTCCTGGGATCTGGCTGTTCCCAGCGTCGGGTGCTGGAGGGGCGGGCGGGTGTCATGGGCACGGTGCCACGGGGGGCGTGGTGTCTCCGTGCTGGAGCCGCAAGTCCCGTGTGCAGCAGGGACTCTGCCGTCAGGTGATGCTGACTCAGCCGTGTGGGCTGCTCCACCTGTTCCCTGGGGGTGGGGGGCACTCTCCCCGCTCAGGAATGTCATCCCCCCCCCCCGTGTGTGTGCATGTGCATGGCGGTGTGGGAGCTGGTGCACAAATCTCATGTTTTACATCCTTTCTGCATAGAAAACAGCAGCAAGAGGGCCCATCTCTTCCTGCCCCTTTGTGTGGGCGGGAGAGGGGACTGCAAGGGGTGTTTGCACCCTGCCCCCCTTAATGATCCTGACATTTATGTCCAAGGTAACATAAGCAGTAAGTGGGGCAGAGCCAGGGAGAGAACCCAGGAGTCCTGATACCCAGCTCCCCTGCTCTAACCCATTAGATCCCACTCCCCTCCCAGAGCTTGCAATGGAACCCAGGAGTCCTGGCTCCCAGGCTGCCCTATTGAGAACAACCTGCTGAAGCTGGTGGGAGCTGTGGCGCTATCTGGGTTATTGATCAGTCCCATTCCCCCTAATATGGGGCTGGTGTGTCTGCGCCCAGCCGTGATCCCCCCTGCCCCAGTAGCCATCTGTGGCGGGGGGCTGGCACAGTGACCTCTGCACCCAGGTTCCATTAATCCCAATGGCTCTGTTCTGGCTGAATTCCCTCTGCACCTTGGTTAGCCTGGGGTGAGTGAGTGAGCCCCCTCCCTGCTGCTCTCCACCAGCAGCCCCCCCAGAAGGGGATGGGGCTTGGGGTGCTGCCTCCCTGGAAACTGTACCCCCAGGTAAGTTCCCCTGGCTCCAGGATCTGTCCTGCGAGTTCCCAGTGTGGGGCTGTGGGGTAACACCAACAAGTCTGCTGGGGCTGGGCCCAGGGCCAGGAGCAGCCGGCCTGGCCGGTTTCCCTTCCACCGTAATGGCTCCTGCCTGGGGCCTGGGGATTACGTTGCAGGAGGTATGAGAGATCCTGGCACCCCATCTCTTGGGGGGGAGGGGGGTAACTCACGGTGTGGGGAGCCAGGTGGTGCCTGCACTGGGGGTGCCCATGGCAGGGTGGGCAGGGGTTCCAGGCAGGAGCACCTGGAATGCATGTGCCATCATGGCAAAGACTAACCCCCGAGTGCTGCATGGGTGGGGGGTGGGGACATTGTACCAGCTCCATGGCCAGCAAGGGGGGGCACCCCAAAGTGCCCCAGATCAGGCTGGTGCAAAGGGATTGTTCCTAGCAGCTGTGGGGCCTCCTAGGAAGGTGACTGGCTGCCGCTTCTGCCTGCCGTCTGGGGCACTCTGCTAGGAGGGGCTAGGGGTGCTGGCTCAGTCCTGCTGTTGGGGATGGGGTGGCACAAGACTCTGGAATTGGTGCCTCCAGCCACCCTCCAGCAATGGCTGGGAGCTCTTGGCTCCCTCATGGCCTGTCATAGTGAGATCCAAGATGGCAGCACATGGAAGTGTTAGAGTTGAACTCATGTCTGGGGGGTAGCAGTATAGAGCACTGCCTGCTTCTCCCCTCCCCCCCCAGGAGCAGAGTGGGAGGCTGGGCCAGCGCAGGGAAGTGGGTCTCAGCCCCTCCTGGGAGAGCTTGCTGCCTGTCACTGGGTCCCAGGTGAGCCTGTCTCAGTCTTGGTGGAGCCCGCCTTGCGGTGACTGGACTGGGAGTGGGAGGGCTGGAGCAGCCCAGTGGTGTCATTGCCCCTGCACTGCTAGTGGGGATTCTCCCGTAGTTGGGCAGGGACCCGGTCTGGCAGGGTGCGGAGTGGGTTCCACCTCAGCCAGTCTGCCGCATCGCAGCATCTCTGCGCTCGGGCGCAGTGCACTGAGAGAGGTTGGAGGCCATGCCGGGGAGGCAGGTGACACTAGGATGGGAGGTCTTGTGTAGCTATGAGGTCTCTGGTTAGTGACCCACCCTTCTTCCCTGCCACAGCACAGGGGTCAACTACATGGGGGTGGGAGTGGGCTGGGACTGCAGGGGTTAATGGAGGGGAAGGAAGTCAATGGCTATTGCGCAGGGGATGAGATATAGAGAGTCTGGAGGGGTGTGTGTGTGTGTGTGTGTGTTGGAGGGGAAGCAGCTGGGTGGGAGGCTCTGAGCCCTGGCTGGTCCTGTCAGCACTGCTCTCTGAGGGATTGGGATGAGGGGTTGTCTGTCTGCAGTCTCTCCTGGCTGCTGTTTGAGGGGAAGCCAAAGACCCTGGTTGTCCTGGGGCTCCCTGTTGCTGGAGGGGCTGGCTGGGGTGTGGGTGCGCTCTGGGGGGTTGTGAGAGTTGGGATCATCCCCCTGTGCTCTGTCTCATGCTGGCTGCTATGCCCCTCCTGCCCCCGGGGGTGACCCCCCCCCCATCCTGATGCACCTGCCCGCCCCTCCCCATGCCTGGGAACCCTGTCGGCTCCATCCGCCTCCACCTGACGCCCTGGCAGCTCTGGGCGAGGGAGGCAGCGGGGCCATGGCCCGTGGGAAGACATGTCGGCCCCTGCTTCTCATACCCCAGGACGTGTCTGTACAGGCGCCGGGGGGGGGGGGGCAGCTCCTGTCTGGGAGCTGGGAATCAGGGTGGGAGCCAGGCTTGCTGCTGTGGGGCCCCACAGGGGCTGGGGGTCCCCTTCTCCAGCACTGAGTGATGGGGAAAATCTGTTTCTTCTCCAGAGTCCCTATAGGGGGAATGTATCATGGGGGGAGTTTTGGGGCTTGGTGAGTGGAGGGCTCAGAGTGGGACTCTGGAGGGAAAGAGGGCCATGGGAATTGGGGGGCGGGGGGGAGAGAGCCCATGGGGATTCAAGAGGCTGTGAATGGGGTGGACCATTTGGGACATGGGGGGGCTGTTGGGGGATAGTTAGTGAGGTGTTCTGGGTGAATGGGGAGCCATGGGAGATCTGTGGGGATTCTGGGTGAGTGAGGGCCCCCTCAGCAGCTCCTCACCCCCTTCTTCTTGTAGAGAACGTGCCGGAGGAGCTGCGCGACCCCTTCTACACAGACCAGTATGAGCAGGAGCACATCAAGCCGCCCGTGACACGCCTGCTGCTCTCCTCAGACATTTACTGCCGGGCCTGCCGCCAGGTGCTGCCCCCTGACGATGCGGCTGCGCCCGCCCCCAAGGACAACGCTGCCCTGCTGGCGCTGCTGGGGCACCGTGGCTTGGCCCCCACCTACCAGGACAAGGCCGTCAAGGAGGCCGACCTGCGCCAGAAACCCATCAAGATGGTAATAGCCAGGGTGGAGGGACTGTCTGGTGACTGCTTCAGGGGTGCATGTTCCAGTGCAGTAATTAGGGGGGGGTGTCTAGGGTCCTCCAAAGAGCTTGGGGGGGGGCAGCTTCCAGACTGCCCCTTGCCCCTGGGGTGTCTCCCTGTGTGCGGGTATGTCCTGTCCAGGGATTTTTCTATGTATCGTGTGGAGAGGGAGCCTCTGCTGCGGGGTGTCCTGTGGTGCCAGGTGCCTGGACACCCAGGACAATGCATGGTTGTGGGAGGTGCCCAGTGGGGCCTTGGCTGGCCGAGGCTGGAGGGTGCTTGGGGCCCAGGCTGGGCATTGGAAGGGGCAGATGCTGCCAGGTCAGGGAGTGGGAGCTGTGGTGCCCCCTGGAGTAGGCTTCTTATGGGGAAGGGCATGAGCCCAGCACTGCGGGAGGCTGATCCATTTTTTGGGGGGAGGGAGCAAGCACCCTGGATTGGGCAGGTCTGCCCCCCCTCTCTGCCCATCCTGGCTGCCACCTCCCCCTGCAGGCACTGGGCACAGGTCTGGGAAGTGCATTGGCGTCAGGGTGGGGCCTTTACGAGCTGGGATCCTGAATGGCACCTGAATCACCATGGGGGGGGGGGGGTGAGGGGCCTATCTGCAGGCTGGGTGCTGAGCTGGGGGCCCTGCCTGCTGTGTGTGCTGGGGGGGACTTTCAAACCCAGAGAGGGGCCCCCTCCCCTCCTTAGGCTGGGCCAGGTTGCTGGGTGTCCAGGTGTAAAAGGTAGAGGGGGCTGGTGCCCTGTGCGAGGTTAATGCTGTCTGGAGGGGGGGTGCTATTTGTGGGTGATCCCTGGTGGGTGGGTGTGGCTGTGAGCGCAGGGCTCCTGACTGGGGGCCCCAAGGTGGCACTAGCCAGGGGCTCTGGGAAGTCAGGTCAGCTCTGCTGGGAGCAGCTGCTGTCTGGGCTGGATAAATCCCAGAGGCTGTGGGGGGGAGGGTCTCGCCAGCCTGCTTAAATCCAGGGGTGATCTTGTGGGGAGGGGGTCTGCTTCTGTAGCCTGGAGATTATAAACCCGCCTGTGTGGGGCGGTTGGGGGCCCAGCTGTTGGCGTGGCTGAACTGCTCTCGGATTGCTATTAATGCTGCCCTGGTGATCTGGCTGTAGGGCTCTGGCTCAGGCTGGGAGTGGGGTGTGTATGCTATATATAGAGAGCCATGGCTGGTTCAGAGCCCCGGGGGGGAGCATCCATGCAGGGCACGGTGAGGGCACAACCCAGTTCTCTGGGCCACACACAGCTCTGGGTGGAGGCGGGGGGGAATCACAGCCATGTGACGGGCTCTCCCATGTGCCCCCAGCAGGGTTCCTTGGTAGCTAGGCTGCCCGGGGAGGGTGTGGGTGGCACTCAGTGGCAGCACCAAGTCCTGGGCTCCTGGTGCCTGTCTCGAGGCCTGATGCCCCAAGGAGCTGCCTCTGGGACCTGCAGCCCCTGCAGATGGGGGTGGGCACCCTGGGAGAGCTGGGGTATGGGCAGGGGGACACTGGGCCCTCTGTGGCTTCTCCCCTGTGCTGAAGGGGAGCAGACAATGGGGATTAGAGGCTGCTCCACAGACCCCACAGGGGGGCCCGGTTGGCTTGCTGCCAACGGGAGCTGTTGCGGAGCAGGGTCGATAGCCAGGCTGGGCTGATTGCTGGGATGGGGCAGTAGGGAGCAGCCCTGCTGGGAGGGAGGGGTGGTGGAGGATGGGCTGGAGGAGCCTGCTTCAGCCCTGACTCCCAGGAGTGGGCAGCTCGGGGCAGGGCTTGCCCTTTGGGCTGAGCTTCCTGGCAGGGGACTTTTGGGGAGGGGGGCGGCTGTGGTTCCCAGCTGTCTAGCCCAGCCTCTAGGGGCGCTATCAGGGCATGAACCTGCCAAGAGTGTCCCAGTCCTGCCTGGCTTTGGCTCCGTGGCTGTGAGGAGGGAGAATGATTCCCTTCAATGCCAGCTGCTGTGCCAGCTGGCCAGGCTGCCCCAGGGCCCTGCACCCTGGCCTGGTTCCCCATCGCTGTCAGAGCAGGGCCTGATCCCCATCCTCGCAGGAGCCTTGCCAGGCCCCTGCTGCCAGGGCACTGTAATCCCCATCCCTAAATCCCACAGGGCTGGAGGGGCCAGTCTGCCCAGCAAGACTGCACTGGCCTGTCATCCCCTCCCCTAGTGCGTAGCCTAGGCTAGAGAGGGCATTGGCCCTGTGGCCCTGGGTGTGAGGGCTGATCAGAGTGTCCTTCTAGCGCAGACTCTCCACCGCTGCCACAGCAATCGTGCATCTGGCCTGGTCCCTGGTGGCTGATGCTGGCCAGTTAGACCCCTCATTGGCAGGGGGCTCTTTACATCTTGCATGGGAGGAAATTCTCTCCCTGTTGGGGACTCAGCCGGAGGTTGGGGCTGGGATTGCCTTAAGTGGGTGTGACGGTTTTATGACCTTTGTGAGCATCTCCCCCAGCTAATGGAGCTGACACTGTCCCACTGCTGACAGAAAACATCTGGCTCCTTCTCTGACCCTCCCTGAGATCCAGTGGCAGGCAGTTCTGCAGGCTAACTGGGGCTGATCTCTGTTACCCAGCTGGTGTTTCCTCCAGTCAGCCTCTCCAAATCCCTGTCAGAAAAGCCCCTTCTTCTCTTTCTCTCCCCCCACCCCCAGTCTGTCTAGGCCAGGGAAAGCTGAGAGCCTAACCCCCCGGATACACAAAAGAAACCCTTCTTGGGCTGCCTTCTTCAGGAAGGCGAGTGCTCCTTGTGCTCTCCACTGCCTGTCCCACGCCCCGTGGTTCTGCCCTAGGCAGCTCCTTAGGCGATACTGGCATACCACCCCTAATTTGCCCCTGCACAGCCCAGGCCTGGCTAATTTGGGATTCTTCCCCCAACTGGGGGTTTCCGGGCAGGCTCCGTCTGACACAGTTCTCCAGGGAGCTTGACCTGAGCTGCCTCCTGTGTCTGGGATCCACCCCTGCCCCCCCCCGGGTGGGAGATGAGGGCCATACTATCTGTCCAGATAGGAATAGGAGAGCCCAATGCACACTGGAGTCTCTAGGCTTGGTGTGGACCCTGCCATCGCTCTGTCACACCCAGGCTGGTGCCCGTTCCTGGCCTATGGGGGATGGGCTCGTGTTAATGATTGACGAGCTGCTGTGTTAGGCAACAGCCAGCCGGATCCCTCCCAGGCTGGGGAGGGAGAGGAGCTGGGAGCTCTGGTACCAGGGTCGGAGCTGCACTAATCGGGTTAAACATTAGCCACAATGGGATGCCAGGGGATCTGTGCAGGGATAATTGGCTTGTGGGAGGATCCTATTACCCTTGTCCGGCAGAGGAGAGGGGGCTGGGACCCTGCTCCTGGGGCACATGGGAGACCTCAGGCAGAGGAAGTGGCACTGGCATGAACCCTGGGACCCTGTCAGCCCAGCCCTGGTGGGGCCCTGCCCTCCCACCGGTTCATATTAATGGCTCCAGCTGGCTCGTCCAACAGCCCCACGGTGCTGGGGAGCCCTGTTGCCCTCAGCCCTGCCCCCCACCCCGGGCTCTGCTTTCACCGTCAGCTCCTGAGAATGTAGCCCCAGGCTCCCTGTGCTCCAATGAGGGGATGGGGGGGGGGTGGATGCATGTCTTGGTCAGTCCCTGCCAGGTTATGGGGAAGTTGCCTCCACTCTGAGGGGGCCCGGTGGGAGTCTCACCTAGTCGGGCTGGGAGTGTCGCTCTCCTGGGGAGGGGAAAGAGTCACTAGTTGATGAGGGGGAAACTGAGGCACAGAGGCTGAAAGGGTTTGCCTGAGGGGACACAGCCAGTCAGGGGCAGAACCCAGTCTTGACTCCCCTGCTCAAACCACTGGACCCCACTCCTCTAAGAGCTGGGAATGGAACCCAGGAGTCCTGGTGCCAGTCTCCTGCTGTAACCATTAGGCCTTGCTCCCTCAGAGCTGCCATTGCCTTCCCCAAGGTATGTAAGCTTGTTGTGGTGCCAGGCCCTACAGCCTAAGGTCAGTGGGCCTGGTGCTGCCATGGCATGGGTTACCTACAGGCCCTGCCCCAGCACTGAGGTCCATGTCTGGGCTGAGCCCCACAGCAATGCCCTGGAGCTCTAGTATCTGTATGGACCCAGCTGGCTTGGGGCCATTAACCCTCTCGCTTTCCTCTCTTGAGCCTGCCTGACCCTTGGTGCTGACTTGTCAGAGGCCCCCAGCCCCTCTGCAGGCACCTTGAGGCCTGTGGCTGCGGGTATCCTTGGCTGCTCCCAGCCCTGGTCCTGGCCCCAGCAGGAGTGCGGAGGAGAGAATATGGGGCTCCCTCTCTCTGGCTCTTAGAGTATTTGTTTGCTCCCCTCCCTGGGCTGGGGTGCATGTCCTGCTCTCTGACTGTGGGCAGTGCCTATGGGGTGAACTTTGGGGGCTGCCCTAGCTGTGGGGAGTGGAGGCCCTGAGGCTAGCGATGAGCCTGGTGCAGGGCCTGTTCAAATACCGAGGGTCTGGGCTGACGACTCGCTGGCCAAGCTGAGCCTGCGGCGTGCCAGTGTTGGGGCCAAGGGTGGCTTCTGTGGCGGGGGGTGGGGGGTACCTCTCATGTGTTCACCCAAAACCCTCTTTGCCCCCCCCCCCAAGGTGCCCCAGGCGGGTGTAAATCAAGGGTCTTGTGTCCATGGGAGGGCAGGCATCAGGCTGTTTGGGGTCATGGGGATGAGGGTGTCTTGGCTGGTGTGGGGTTGGCAGTGGCTCTTTGGGGGGTGGGGTCTCTGGGCTGGGCAAGGCCATGGAGTTGCGGGGAGTGAGGCTGCTAAGGGCAGTGCCTGACGGACCTTTTTCCCCACAGGGCCTGTGGGGGTCTCTAGGTTGTGCCAAGGCACAGGGTTGGCAGGGGTGTGTGTCGGGGGTGTATCTGGTGAGTGCGGTGTCTGATGGTCCCTTCTCCCTGCAGGGTGTTGTCAGTGGGCGGTGAGGGGTGTCTGGGGTGCAGGGTTGATGGGGGGGCTCTGTGTTGGGGCAGTGTCAGTCCCTTCTTGTGACAGGGCATATGGGGGAATCTCTGGGTTGGGCCCAGGTGTGGGCCTGGCAGAGGGTGTGCTCTCTGGACTAGGTCATGGGGTTGGGATGCATGGCAGGCGAGGATGTGTCTGACAGTCCTGTCTCTCCATGGGGAGCTGGGGCAGGGTCTCTGGGGCAGGGTAGCATGGGGGGGGGGGCTGGTGATGGGGTCTCAGGGGCAGTGTCTGATGGTCCATTCTCCTTGCAGGGTGCACACCTGGCAGTGATCGACTCCCTGATGATAGCCTTTGCTGTGGAATCCACCCTCTCACTGAGTGCCCCCCCTGGCACCGACCTTGGCGCCAGCTCCTGGGAGCAGAAGCTCCTCTGCTGGGTGGACACGGTACGATGGTGGGATGTTGGGGGAACTGTGGGGGGAGCCATGGCCCCTGGTGCCCTCTAGCTTTGGAATGCTTGTTCCCCGGACACTGCTCTGAGTGGGAGCCCCCATCTGACACAGGGAGTGGTCTCCTGCCACCCTAGAGACTCTGGCCTCTGGCCCTCGAGCCCATGCCGAGCTGCCCTCTTCCTGCAGCATGGGGGGAGGGGCTCTCTCCAGGCTGGGGAGCTCTCCCTGCCCCAGCACAGACTAACCTGTCCCTATCCCCCACAGGTGAACCGCAAGCTGCAGGAGAGCACAGAGCGTGAGGGCTCGCAGCAGCCAGCGCCTGGCACAGAGGGCCAGGGCCAGTCCCCAGCAAGCGGCCCCAAGGTGGGTCTGTCTAGCACTGTGCCGAGGTCTTCCTATGGGGGAACGAGGGGGTTTGTGTGGGGCCCTCTAACTCAAAGCAGGGTGAGTGGGCAGGGCCACTGCACCATGGCAGGTGGTGTGCTGGGGTCATGGGGTATTCCCGGGGCTTGGTGGCATTAACTCCTTCAGGGAGGGGCTGTGGCTGGTCCCCGGAGGCCATGGACGAACCTATCCCCAGGGGACACCTGCCCTCTCCTGCCCTGTTGTGGGAGGGCCCTCCTCCCCCACTGTCCATCCTCAAGTCTGCTGCTGAATGTCCCCTTCTTGGCCGTGCTCGTGTGTGTGTGTGTGTGTGTGTGTTGGGGGGGGTGGGAGGGATTCTGTGTGCTCTGACCTCCTGGGGGTGATGGGTCCCAGTCTAGCTGCTGCCCCCACGTGCTTCCC
The DNA here is from genome assembly GCF_028017835.1 of Emys orbicularis. Classification (NCBI taxonomy): domain Eukaryota; kingdom Metazoa; phylum Chordata; order Testudines; family Emydidae; genus Emys; species Emys orbicularis. The sequence continues at coordinate 10,901,997 of NC_088701.1, forward strand.
TCCCACCCCATGCTTCCCCCTCTGGGCAGCGCTCTCTGGCTCCCAGTGCGGCCCTGGTGGCTGCTGGGTGAGCAAGGGGTGGCTCCGTGCCTGGGGGTGAGCAGAGGTGGGGGGGCATTTCCATGCATTCCTCCTGCACTCGGGACGGGAGCTCCCCCTCCCCCAGAGCTGGGTATGCAGTTTGCCCTCCCCTGCTGCAGTGCTGCCCTGGGGCAGCTGGCGTGACCCCTGTGTGGCTGCCCGCGGGCCCATGGAGGTTCGCTGTGTGACTCTTCTCTTCTGCGTCTCTCTCTCCTCCTTCCTGTGGCCTTTCTCCTTCCTCCGCATCAGTGTCCCACCAGGTGGTACTGGAAACTGGTTCCTGTAAGTGGGTGGTTTATTTACTCTCCCCTCCCCTGAGCCGACTCTGGTGGCCGGGGCCATGTCATGCCAGCGCTGCTGGCTGTGGGTCTGCATGCCAGGAGACCCCCCACCCTGAGCAAAGGATGCTGGGGCCCCAGAGCACTGTGGGAAGGATGGCCCCGGGGAGGGGAGGGGAGAGGGAGGTGGCAGGCCCCAGGACACTGTTGGAAGGATGGCCCCTGTGGGGGGTGGGAGGAGAGGTAGGGAGAGGCGCTAGGGTACTGTGGGGTGTGTGTGGCCCCAGGGCACTGTGGGAAGGATGGCCCCTGGGGTGGGGGGAGGTCCCAGAACCCTGGGGAGGGCAGGCCCCAGAGCACTGTGGGAAGGGTGGCCCCTGTGTGGGTGGTGGTGAAGAGGGGCAGACCCCAAGGCACTGGGGGGGGGGGGGGAGAGCCCCTGTGAGGGGTGATGAGGAGAGGCCCCAGCACTAAGGGAAGTTCTTACTCTGGAAGGGGTGATGGCCCAGAGCATTGTGGGAGGGTGCCTGCTGTAGGGAGGCCATTCCTTCTCCACCCCTGGGCTTGGCTCATGGGGGGTGGGGGTGGGGGGGTGCAGGAGGCTGGGTCCCCTGGATGCCATCCTGTCCCTTGGGGGTGGAAGGCAGCATCCTCAAAGGTCTGGGTGGGGCTCTCTTGGGTGGTGAGTCTGCTGGGCTCAGAACAGAAGTTGCCCTGTCAGACCCCATTGTGGGGGATTTCTGCTGGGGGGTGGCGGGTGGTGCTCATTGCTAGAGGCCAGCAGATGGTGGTGAATGCATCCCAGCATCCTTTGCTCACAACTCCTCCTTCCCTCTCCCCCCCCCGCTGCCCCATGTATCCCCTTCTTCAGTCTCTTAGCTTCTTACACACAGGTCTGTGGCATCTGCTCTGCTGTGCAGGGTGGGGGGTGAATCCCCTCCTGGTGGATGGGAAGGGAGGGGCATTGCCTGGTTCTTGCCAGGTTCAGGATCCATGTGCGGGGAGGGTCAGGTAAGGGTACATAGGACTGTCCAGCCTGTGACCCCCAAAACGGACCCTATGGCTGCACTGGGGAGAGTTGGGTTCAGTAATGAGCTAAGAGACCCAGGAGTGGGGGAGTCAGACAGCCAATCAAAAGCAGCATGCTGGTCACATGACACATCCTTTCCCCCCCCCCTTCTCTTTTCTTGCTCTTATCCCCCTCTAGGGGTTAGGGCCCCCAGTGCTCTGGGGTCCAGGCTACAAGCAGGAGGGTGCCCACCCCCCAGGGTTAGGTTAGCACTGGGTTTGAGGGGTGCCCCACAGTCTAGTTGGGCTATAGGGAGGCAGCTTTGCAGGGACCCCAGCTGCATGTTAGGAGAGGGCCACCCTGGGGCAGGCTCAGAAGGGAGTGCCCCAGAGGGAAGGGCTGTAGAGTGGCGCCCCCCACAGGCCTGGCCAGGCAGCAGCTCCCTCCCTGTGGCGCTCTCTCCAGCAGCCGCTGGGCCCCCGCATTGACAAGGCTTTCTCTTTCCTTTGCTGTTGCATCCAGCATGCCATCGCTTTTTGTTTGAAGGAGTCGGGGAGTAAACCTCCTGTGGTAACGTATCACTCAGTGCCTGTGCCCTGCTGTGCCCGCTGCTGCGTGCCCGCCGCACCCACTGAGCTTATTTTTGTTCTGTTCCGTCCCCTGCCCGGGGGGTTGATTATTCCTCCTGCAATGCCCCTGCCCCCAGCCCATCTCCCCGCAGCAGCAGGCCCTGCCCATGCTGAAAGGCTTGGAAGTGCAGTGGCCTCCGGGCCTGATGGGTTGGCCTGAATGACAGGGGCATCACTTGCTATGGGGCAATAGGGGCAGCTCCCCCAGACCTTGGTTTGCTCCCCCCCAACTTTTCATAGGTCTGTGCTCCACTATGTGTCTCCCCCCTGACTTTGCAGGGTACAATAGAGTCACATGTAATAGTCTATGATAAGGCAGCTTTGCCCCCCAAAGGCTGCCCCTGGGGAGCGATAGGGTGTTTGCACAGGCCTAGCGTCATGGTGCCATCTAGTGGCCACAGCCCACCCAGTGGCCAAGAGCTTGCGTCTTGCCAGGGGGGTCCCTCCTAGTTCTGAAGGTCCCAGGTTTGATTCCCTGTGTCGGCATACACACCACTGTGCCCCCCCTCCCCAGGTTAGATATGGGGTGGCCCAGGTGATGGACACCCCCGGAGGAGCTGCCCCAAGCTGGGGACAGGCAGCCGTGTGTTTGGCTGAAGTGTCCATCGCCACCCCTGCTAGGGAACTGTAAGCCCCATGGACTCTGCTTTCCACCAACGGGGATGCCATTGCAAGGGAGCAGCACCGGATGGATTGGCACCCCCAGCCTATGTCAGGGAGGTGGGGGAGTCTGGTTCACAGGCCCGTGGGGCCGCTGGGCTGTAACGGAGCAGCTGGTGGCTCCTGGACCAGACTGCCTCCCCCATTCCGATAGGGTCTCCTGACCCCCTTCTGTTGGGGTCCTGCAGCATCTGGGCTGTGGTGTGTTGGAGGGGGCAGGGATTCCCCATGCAATGTTGCTGGGGTGGGGGAGCTCTCCCTCCCCAGTCCCTGCCAGGGGCTCATTGCAGCAGGAATAACAGGGCATCCCATAACTTTTTTTTTTGGTCCCCCTTTTTTCATGCCTTCGCGAGGCTGTCTGTCTGGCCCGCTGGCCGTCTGTCTGTTGGATGTGCCCCTCCCCTGCTGTAGTTGCACGCTCCTGCCCTGCTCGGCTCTGTGTGCCCATCCCTGCGCCGGGCTGCTGGCTGTTGTCTCGTCTCCTGTGCTCAAGTGGCGAGTGTTGCCGTGACCTCAGGGCAGGACGGGAAGGGGTGTCCTGTTCACCCAGCTGGGGCCTCTTAGTGCAGGGAGGCCTGGCCCAGAGTGGGGGCCCCCGGCTTGTCTTTCCTGCTTTCCTCCCTCCGTGCCAGGCCTGTGGGGCAGTAGGGCAGCCCTAGACTCAGGGGCAGGGCTACTGTGTTGAGCTGCCCCCAAACGCCTTCCTCCCCATGATGGGCAGGGGGTGCTGTGTCCTGTGTGCTGCGGGGGGGGGGGGGGTGGCATCCCCAGGACACAGCTCATCCTGGCTGCTCTGCCCCGTGGGACCCCAGCCACAGCCCCCCTGCCCTGAGGGAGCCTGGTCCCTCCCAGCACGAAGCCTTTTCCTGATGCCCCATATGGGAGGGGGAGCTGTTTTGGGATGAATGGACCTTTCTCAATGGGGTGCTGGGGGCACGGGGAAGAAGACCCCTGGAAGAGGGAACCCAAGGCTGGGTGTGAATGGGGGCACTAGTGGTCTGCTGAGCCATAGAGATCTCTGTGGGGGCTGGGAGAATAGGGGGTCTGTAGCCAGCATGCTGGGGACAGCTGGAGTGATGGGAGGGGGCAGGGTCACTAGGCAGTTGAGGGCCCCTGACCTGAGAGGGTGGTGGGTAGAGTGGAGGAGCCTGCAATGCCACTGGCACCCTCCAGCTGTTCACCCCCCTCTCTCTCTGCTCTGGGCAGATCCGGTACCGGAAGGACAAGGTGCTGCCCAAACAGACACCCTGCTTCACACCCGTCATGGGCATGAAGGACTTGGCCAACGGGGGTGCCATCGCCGCCACCATCCACTATTACTGCCCTGATGTGGTGCGTCTGGAGGGTGAGTTCAAATGTGGGGCTGGACTAAGGATGAGGTGCCAGGCAGTGATGGGTTGGGAGCCTGGGGGCTGTGCTGGCTGCGTGGGGCAGTCCCTGGGGCTGGGAGGGGCAGGGGTGAGGAGCCTGGCTGGGGAGGGCAGTCCCTGGGGCCAGGAGGGGGAGGGGAAGGTCTGGTGGGGGGCAGTCCCTGGGGCCAGGAGGGGCAGGGTGGGTCTGGGGGGGCAGTCCCCAGGGCAGCACTCATGCCCCACTCCCTGCAGACGTGTGCCTGAAGGAGACCATGTCGGTGGCCGACAGCCTCTACAACCTGCAGCTCATCCAGGACTTCTGCACTGAGTACCTGGGCAGCTGCTGCCCCCTGGCACTGGAGGACCTGCTCTATGTGCCCCCAGTGCTGAGGGTGAGTGGGGGAGGGGTTGGGGTTGGGGAGGCCTGAGCCAAGGTGCCCCCAGCATGTGGGCAGTGCCCTGTGCAAGGGAGACTTGCTCCAGCTGGTGTGGGAGCTTGGGGCGGGGGGACGGAGCTCATTGAGGGGAGCCATGGGTACTTGCGTGCAGTGGGGTGGCTGGTTCGGACTCACCCTGGCAGGACACCCCTCCTATACTGGTGCGAACTTTGGGGCCAGGTTAAACATAACCATAAAGCCCTTGGCTCTGGCCTTCTAGGGGCGGGGGGGCTCTGCCCAGCTCTCTGTGACTGCAGCCCCCCCCAGCCTGCGCCCCTTGCTCTCCACTGAGGCAGAAGGGTGTGGATTAGTCAGCCTGGTGGAACAGCCCAGCTTGGTCCTAATGAGGCCTTGGCTGGAGCCTCCGGCTGCTCTAATTGGGGCTGTGCAGCCTGGCACAAAGGGCCCCCTCAGGGTGGGCCCGGGACTGGTGCCCCCAGCCCTGGAGTCCCTGCTGTGCTCCACGGGTGCCTTGGTCTGGGGGAGGGGGGGGCACCCTGCTCCTCCTGGTCTGCACACACCTGGGGGGAGGGGGGGGAATGGGGAGTCCATCCTCTCTCTCCTGGCTAGGGGGTGCCTGGGGGGGGGGTCTCATTGCTTTGGCCTCTTTGGAGCATGTGAGTAGCTGTTCTGCCTCCCCTGCAGATCAACATTGGGGTGTTCCTGGCTGAGCTCTTCCTGTGCTTCGAGGTGCTCAAGCCGGACTTTGTGCGCCCCAAGGAGCTGAGGGGACTCAAAGGTACCAGGGGGCCCTGTCAGTCCCTGCTGGGCCAGGCCAAGTCTGGGGGGATGGTTTCTCGTCTCCTCCAGACATCACCCTGGGGCAAAGGTGCCTCTAATCTCTCCCCTTTGGCTGGCACTAGACCCCCCCGGTCACAGTGGGGTACAGGGGGGGCTGGGGAGCCCTGTCTGAAAGGGGCAGATATCTCCTGCCTGGGGTCCAGCATAGGATGTCGTACTGACTGACTGCTCCTGGAAGGTGTGGGGGGTTCATTGCATCCCCCAGCCACGGGGAACTTCCCCCCCCCCTTCCAGCCACCTTGTCCGGGCTGTGGCTGCTGCTCCCTGGCCAAGGTCGGGGCGGGAGAGGAGTGGGAGTGGAGCATGCTGGGAGCTGGCTCAGCCCAGCCCCAGAACAAAGGCCCTGTGTTGGCGAAGCCCTTTGAAGGACCTTGGCTGCTGTTCAGGTTGGGGTTGTGGGGCTGGCAGCCTGGCCTGGGCGGATGCCGGCCATGCCCGTCCCCCAGGAGTGGCTGGGGGCAGAGACTCATGCTCCCTGCCTGCCTTCCAGATCCGCCTTCAATGAGCGACTCCCTGACGCCCAGCAGTGGGAACAGCAATAGGTGAGTCTTGGCACCCCTGCAGCCTGGCATGGTGGGCAGGTCTTGCTGTGGTACCCTAGGAGCTGGTGAGTGAGGGGCCAGGGGGTGCTCTCCCCTGGCAGTCAGTGCTGGCCCCAGTGCGGCACTAGGGGGTGTTGCAGGGGGCGCTCTCCCCTGGCAGTCAGTGCTGGCCCCAGTGCAGCACTAGGGGGCGCTCTCCCCTGGCAGTCAGTGCGGCACTAGGGGGCGTTGCAGGGGGCGCTCTCCCCTGGCAGTCAGTGCTGGCCCCAGTGCGGCACTAGGGGGCGCTCTCACCAGGTCACTTCTGTCTGACTGGACTGGTAGCACTGGGTCATTCCCTCCTGCTGAGCTCTTGATGACTCTTCCATAAAGCTGGTGGGTCTCGGAGGTATTGTGGAGCCTGACCTCTCTTCACCCCCTTGGAGCTCGGGAGGTTCCTCTGGGCTGTGCTGGGGGGCTGGAGTCTCTGCAGCACCTACCTGCTAGGATGCTGTTTTCCAGGCCCTGGCTGGGCTCGTACTGATGCCATGACTCACCTGCCAGCTTAATAGCGCCTGGGCAGGATCAGCTCTGACCCACTAGGGGACCCCTGCAGCCATGGGTTTGTCCCCCCCCCCTCTGGGGGCAGCGAGTGTATCATGATTGGGGAGGAGGAAAGTGTGTGTGTGTGTGTGTGTGTGTGTGTGTGTGTGTGTGTGTGTGTGTGGTGGTGGGGGGGGGTGATACGGGGGCAATTTCCTCCTCCACCCAGGAAGAGAAACGTTCAGCGGGGTTGTGAGACTGGACTGCCCTTCCTCCAAAAGAAAACACCCTCTTCTCCCTCCCAGAGCCGGGGATCGAACCCAGGAGTCCTGACTCCCCGCTCCTGCTCTAACCACTAGCCCCCACTCTATTCCAGGACCCAGGAGTCCTGGCTTATGAATCATGGCTCTCCCTGCCATCCTGACCAGAGCTTCATTTAGTTAACTTCCTGCCAGGGCAGAACTTGAATGATTTTAGTTTGTAAAGTCCAATCTGAGTCTGGCTGGCTTCCGCCCCTAATCACTGCCCCTGCCAGGCTGCGACCCAGGCAGAGCTCCCCCTGGTGAATGCCTGAGTGTGATGACCTCCCCAGCATGGATACACCATGTTGGCCACACCCAAAGCCAGGAGCCCGCTGGTGGGCTGGCACAGGGTGCCTATGCGTGCTGCTCAGATGTCTCCTCTGGGGCCAGGTGGTGCTGAGCTGGCACCTGTGGGCTCAGGTGTGATCTAATGTGCTCCAGCCTCATGTGCGGTCTCTCTTGCAGTGGTTCCCCGGTGTTCAGCTTCCTACACCCGCTCCTGCCAGGCGGGCAGCCGCAGTCCCCGCTCAGAGGCTCGCTAGGTGAGATGCCCTGCCCTCCACGGGGGATGGGGGTCGGCAGGGCCGGTGTAACCACTAGGCGAACTAGGCGGCTGCCTAGGGCACCAAGATTTGGGGGTGCCAAAAAGCGGTGCCCCCCAATTTTTTTTTTACACTACAGTGGAGTCACATCTTACACGGGGGTTAGGTTCTAAGGTCAGCACGTAAGAGGAAAATCACATATAGTGAAAATTACCATAAAGTACAGTATACACTGTATACACTAGAACTGGGGTCCTCAACCTACCAAAGGTGGCACGCGAGCCTTTTTAATCGCAAGCTGTGGGTCCCGGCCGCTGCTGAGCCCACCGGCCTGGGTTCTGTTCACTGAGCGGGCTGGCGGCCGGGACCCCTGACCGGCAGCTCCGCTCAGACTCCTGCCGGCCTGGGTGAACAGTCTGGGCTTCCGACCGTTCACCCAGGGTTCTGTCCGCCGGCCTGGGGTTCCGTTCATCGGAACCTGCAGCCTGCCATTTAAAAAAAAATCGGCTCGCCTGCCGTAGGTTGAGAACCCCTGTTCTAGTGTATACTGTGTGTACTGTACTTTATGGTAACTTTCACTATACGTGATTTTCCTCTTACGCGCTGACCTTAGAACCTAACCTCCGCGTAAGATGCAACTCCACTGTATTCATTTTTGAAAGTTTATAATAAGTGATGCTCCGGGGGGAGGGGAGGCGCAAGGTGGAAGTTTTGCCTAGGGCGCGAAATATCCTTGCACTGGCCCTGGGGGTCGGGGAAGGCTCCAGCTATTGCTGGGGCTGTGTGGGGTTCAGGCCTGGTCTGACCTTAGCTGGGGGTACACTCCCCTGACCGATGCCTGCTGTCTGCGAGGGTCCCCAGCTAGGAGCTTCAGAGCCCCCATAGGGGAAAAAATGGGGGACCTCCAAGGCCCACCTAGCTTGATCTGGCCCTGAACCCCTTGAGTTGGCATCCAGGCCCCTGTGCTGCCCCTGGGCACATAAGGGTGTAGAGAGAGGCATTGTAACGCCCCCAGCCCAGGTCCCTATAGACCCAGTCCCTGCCCCAAACCATCCTGAAGGGGGCTGGGGACAGCTCTGGCTTATTCTAGGGGGGGCATGGGGTGGATCGGGGTGTGGGGGGGTGGATGCTTCTGGGCTGGCTGGGGTGGATGGATCTGAGTCATCCTAGAGGGCTGGCAGGCTGGGGTCGCAAGATGTTGGGGTGGGTCTGAGCCATTCTGTGAGGTCCCTACATGGTTTTGGGTTGGGGGCTATGGGCCATCTGAGAGGGTGGGGTTCTGAGGGTTGGGGTGCTCTGGGCTGTTGCAGCAGGGGGCTGATGTGAGGTCCCAGGGGCTTGGGGGCTCCAGGCTGTCTGGGGGGTTCTGTGTGACCATAGCTCTGTGTCCCAGGTTCCATGCACCACTCTACCTCAATGTCCCATGTGGAGGGCGGATTTGGCAAACCCTGGAGCAAGAAACAGCTGAGGTGAGGCAGGAAGGGGCTGAGTGGGTGGGGAGCATCGCAGGTGTGGGGGCTGGGCCAGGAGCTGTTGGGCCCTAACCCTTGGTAGGGGTGGGGATGGGGATATGGGAGGTGGAGCCTTCCCCCAGCTCAGCCCATCCCACCCCCAGCTCTGTGCAAGGGCCAGAGCTGGCACATGTGGCCTGGGGGGGGGGGGGGGGACTGTCCCTTTTTGTGGGCATGGCTTGTCTCTCCATAGCCACACCCTGGCCCCCTGCTGTCCTCGCAGTCATCTGTGCAGGGGGCAGGGTCTGTTCCCCTCTGGGGTGGGCATGGTAACGTGGGGCCCATCCCTTTCTGGGGGCAGAGCCTGTCTCTGGCCAGCCCCTCACCCCTCCTTTCCCTGCAGCCATCCGCTGTCGCAGGCCGTGTCATTTAGCATCCCCTTTGGGCTGGACAGTGACGTGGACATCGTGATGGGGAACCCCGTGGGCATGCTGCGCTCCATCAGCTCAGACAGCTTGGCACCTGTGCCCACCCGCTTGGCCCGCTCCCCTGGCCCCCTCCCTGAGGACGCTGCCCAGCGGCTGGCCAAGGACGAGGCCCCCAATGGGCTGGTGGCGCCACACCGGACAGTGCACAAGGTGGCGCTGTCTGCCAAGGGGGTTGTGGAGCGCGAGGGCCCCCCCGTGGAGAACGGGCTGGCGGACGGGTACCCCGACCTGCCCACCATTGAGGAGGCCCTGCAGATCATCCACAGCAGCGAGCGCCTGCACCCCGAGGGGGCGGCCGACGGCTTCTACCTGCATTCGCCAGAGCCAACCAAGCCCACCCAGGCGCCCGAGCCCACGCCAGCACTGGCTGTCTACCGCTTCCACAGCGGGCCCCCCAACGGGCGTGCTGAGGGCCCCACCCCCCCTGGGGACGGCAGCTTGGACTCGGACGCTGAGGACCCTGCCCGCCTGCCTGGCACCAAGGACGACACCTCCTCGGGCCTGAGCTCGCTGAGCTCCCAGCCCGACAGCGCAGGCTCCTCAGGCGCTGGCGTGCGCATGACCAGCTTCGCCGAGCGCAAGAAGAAGCTGGTGGCCCCCGAGGGCAAGGCCTTGCAGAAGAGCACCGGTGAGAGCTCGGAGGCAGGCGCCGTGCCCCCTGAGGACAGTCCTGGCCGCAGCCCTGCCCTGAGCTCCGAGATGAGCCAGCTGGGTGCCCGGCTGGAGGAGAAGCGACGCGCCATTGAGGCGCAGAAGAAGCGCATCGAGGCCATCTTTGCCAAGCACCGCCAGCGTCTGGGCAAGAGCGCCTTCCTGCAGCTCAAACGCAGGGAGGGGGGAGAGGAGGAGGAGGAGGAGGGGGAGGCCAAGCTGTCGCTGGAGGAGCGGCTGGCCCGGCTGGAGGCAGAGGAGGACGGGGGCAGCCTGCAGGTGCAGGCTGAGGAGGATGGGCCAAGCCAGGGCCGCCTGGAGAAGCAGGTGACGTTCTCGCCAGAGATCAAGGGGGCCCCACTGGATGAGAACCTGGGCGATTACAACCGGGCCGTGGCCAAGCTGAACACGGCGCTGAGCTCCCTGCAGCTGGACATGCACCGCCTGAGCCAGCAGCAGCAGCGCCTGCTCCAGGAGAAGAAGCCCAGCCAGGCCTGGGTCATCCCGGCCCCCAAGGGCCCCGCCCCACGGGCCAGCCGGGAATTCGTGCCACCCCGCTCCGTGGAGCTCTCGTCCTCTTCGCCCTCGCCTTCCCCCTCCCGTAAGCCCCCCGTCCCCACTGCGCCCCGCTCGCCCCAGCCAGCCCCCAAGAAGGCTGCCCCCACGCCCCCCAAGAGTCCCAAGCATGCCCGGCCTGTGGAGCTGAAGCTGCCTCCCCTGACGCGGGTGCTGACGCCCCCCCACAACGTGGACACCCTGCCCCACCTGCGCAAGTTCTCGCCCAGCCAGGTGCCCATGCAGACCCGTTCCTCCATCCACTTCTCGGAGGAGGTAGCTGGGCCGGAGCAGACACTTGAGTCCCCTGAGCTGGAGACCCAGGGCAATCTGCGCCCTGTGGCCTCCGTGGTGCCGCAGGGCGGGATGGGCAGCGCCCGGGTGTCTGGGGACGGCACCAGTGATGTGTCCTCGCCGGGCGAGCGGCGGAGCAGCCTCATTGAGATCCCACTGTCCAGCCTCCAGGCTGAGGAGGGTGACGGGGATGACTCGCTGGAGGAGTCGCTGACCGAGGTGATGGATGCAGAGCCACGGGCTGGCCTGGGATTCTTCTTCAAGGTGAGAGCTAGGCCACATGGGACAGAGCCACACATCCCCGCTGCCCCAGGGTACCCCTCCCATGGCCCATCACTGGGCTGCCTGCCGGGGCCACTCAGGACAGCACTGAGCCTGTCTCGGCCGCAACCCGCCATCGTCACAGAAGCCCCTGGGTTGGGAGTGCTCCTCTCTGGGGAGGGGGGAGCAGGGAATGGGACACAGGGCCTTTCCCCTCTAGGGGGCTGTCATGGAGTGTGGGGGGGAATTAGGGTCCTGCATCCCCCTCTTCCTGCGATTCACCGTGACTCTCAGCCAGCCAGTAAAACCGAAGGTTTATTAGACGACAGGAACACAGTCCTAAGCAGAGCTTGCGGGTACAACCAGGACCCCTCGGCCAGGTCCCTCTGGAGGGCAGGGAGCTTAGACCCCAACCCTGGGGGGTTCCCTCCATTTTTCCAGCCAGCTTCAAACTGAAACTCCCCTGCAGCCGTTTCCTTCCACTCTCCCCCCACCCCACCCCCCGGCTCCTCCTCCAGCCTTTGTTCCGTTTTCTGTGCAAAGGTGTTACCTGGCCCCATCCCCCTCCCGGCTCAGGTTACAGGCTCAGGTATTGTCCCTCAAGTAAAGTCACCCCCTGCTCTCCCATCCCCCATGCAGACAGTCCCCGTAAAACTAGATGACCTTCCCAGGTCAGTCTGCCCCACTCCCTACTGCTCTGCTCTGGCCGGCTCAGTGTCAGGAATGGCACATGGGGCCTTTCCCCTGTAGGGGTGCTGTCCCCAGCACCGGGAGACTTGCTGGTTCAGGCTTCTGTGGGGTTCCCTCCTCCTCCCCTTGGGCTCTCTTGGGTCACAGCCAGCTCCTTCCTGTAGGGAAATCCTGGTGCTACTGTTTTTGGCTCCCTGCCTCCCCCAGGTGCCTCCTCTGAGCAGGCTCCTCCCCTAGGGTCTGCAGCAGGGGGCTGGCTGGGATGCAGTCCTGCCCCTCTGGTGCTGTGGCATTGACTGGTGGCTGGGCTGGGCTGGGCTGGGCTGGGGGTCGCTCCTGTCCCAGTGGGCCATGTGGGGGCAGTGCTATGGGATGTTAGCTCAGCTGTATAGTTAACCCTTTGGATTCTGCCAGGATCAGACTATTGCAGTGGTTCTGAAAGTTTTGTACTGGTGACCCCTTTCACATAGCAAGCCTCTGAGTAAGACCCCCCCCCCCAATAAACGATGAACACTTCTTTATATGTTTAACACCATTATAAATGCTGGAGGCAAAGCAGGGTTTGGAGTGGAGGCTGACAGCTCACGACCCCCCATGTAATAACCTCATGACCGCCTGAGGGGTCCCAACCCCCAGTTTGAGAACCCCTGGACTATTGCCTAGAACACATTGTGGAGGGATGCAGGTGTAGGGTCCATGGGAGTTGGGCACCTCAGAATCTTTGTGGATCTGGGTCTAGCGATTGTCTTTTTTGCTTAACTCCCACATGCTGGGGCTGCATGGGGGACACTGCAGGGGATTAACTGACCTGAGAGCAGCAAGGGGATCTGGGCCTCACGAGCCATAGCTGTAGGACTGCCTAGGAAATGACACATTCCCCTGGCGAACTCCTTGCCTCAGGATAGTGCCCAGGGCAGGAGCTTAGCTGGCTCTGAGGGTTAGATATTGGTCTGGGTAACACCACTGCTGTTACAGGCCTGGATGGTCAGTATTTGCCCCTGAGCAGGGTGGCTTCCTGCCCCTCCCTCTGAAGCAGCAGGGCAGTGGCCCAGCTCGGCTATGGACTGGGATAGCTGGACCCTGCTCTCAGCTGTGTGGCTTTCTGGGGCCCCTGGGGCTTATGCTGAGGTCCGTGGAGCTGGCAAGTGGGTGGGAGTGTTGGGATACCCAGGATGCACTACAGGCTTGTTCTGGCTTCATGGGGATGTGCCCACCCTCCCTGGAGCTGTGGCAGCACCCCATGTCCAGTGCTGCCCTCTGTGCCTGGTGTCTGCTGTCCCAGGGGCTGCTGTGTGCCCACATACCACCCATCACTGTTACCTGCAGACCCCGGCCCTCCCTGCTCACTAGCTCTGTCCCTGCCCAGGATGACGAGAAGCCGGAGGACGAGATGGCCCAGAAACGGGCCAGCCTGCTGGAGCGCCAGCAGCGGCGCAATGAGGAGGCGCGGCAGCGCAAGCAGTGGCTGGAGGCTGAGAAGGAGCAGAAGGAGGAGGCAGCCAGGTGGGCAGGGGGGAGTCGAGGAGCAGGGGCAGTGTCAGGGAAGGAGCCCATTTCAGGTGGGTGGAGGCAGGTGCCAGGGTGACACCCAGGGGGAGTGCATGACTGGGTGGTGCCTGGGGGGGCTGGGCCACAGTGTGGTGGAGCCCAGGTCTACAGGCACCCAGGAGTGTGTGTTTGGGGGGCTGGTCTGAACCACACTGGGGTGGTGCCAGGCGGGGGGGGGGGGTGCAGGGAGCCCTACAGCAGGGCTGGCTGGGGGGGCTTTGGGGCAGAGCCCAGCCCCTCATGGCCATACTCCCTGTGCCAGGCTGCAGACAGAGGAGCGCCCACGGCCGGAGGAGGAAGCAAGCCCACGGCGCGGTGACTTCACACGCCAGGAGTACCTGCGGCGCCACCAGCTGAAGCTCATGGAGGACCTGGACAAGGTGCTGCGACAGAAGCCAACCACGGTGCGCGCCCTCAAGAAGGGACGGCCCAAGACGGTGTTCTGTGACGACTCGGCCCTGGCCCGCAGCCCGGTCAAGGGGCTCCTCGGTACGGCTAGTTCATGGACAGTGGGGGTAGGGGGAGGTGGGTTCATGGGAGCCACCCCTTGCCCAGCTGTCTCACGCAGCCAAACCACCTACTCCAGGACCTGGAGGGCCCAGGAGTCGAGTCTGACTTAACTTTGGCAGGGAGGTGCCTGTTTGGGGGGCTGGGGGGATGTTTTGGGCGCTGTCTGACTGAGCTCTCTGCCCCCCCCCCCCCCAAGGATCCAGGCTCAGCAAGGTGTACTCCCAGTCGACCCTGTCCCTCTCCACCGTGGCCAACGACCCTGGGACCTCGCTGACTGTCAAGAGACCCTCCAGGTGAGAGCGCGGGGGGGGGGGCGGGGAGGGGGAGCTGGGCAAGTAACCCCCTGTGCTTCTCCATGCTCCACCCGCCCCCCCCCGATTCTGCCACTTTAGATACTGGGAGGGGGGTTCATCCTGGCTCCTCCTAGGGGCCTGTAGCAAGGGGAGAAAGCAGCATGGCTCCCATTGGCAGGGAAAGCTCCAGGCTGGGGGGCTGGCCTGGGGCCATCCCTGGAGTCCTTCCTCCTTTCTTGGGGGGGTGGGGGTGGAGTCTCCTGGGGGGGGGGGGCAGTGATGGAGATGGAAGGTTTGGGGTGGGGGGGGTGACTCCCAGGGAGCTGGAGGGTGAGTCTGATTGGCCCCTGCATTGGAACTCCTGCCCCATATCTAACTGCCCCACAGAGCCGCCTCCCCCTCAGGCCTGATGTCCCCCAGCCGGCTGCTGGGCAGCCAGAGCCGTGAGCGGGACTGGGAGAATGCATCTACTGCCTCGTCGCCTGCCTCTGTGCCTGAGTACACAGGTGAGACCCTCCCCCTCTGTCCTAGAGCACAGGGATGAGACCCCCCTGCCACCCTTCCTCCAGCCCAGAGTACACAGGTGAGACCCACCACCACCATCCTACCCTGTCCCTCCTCTGTGCCTGAGTACGTGGGTGAGACCCCCCCGTCCTGCCTCCCCCCACTTCTACTGCTCCTCCAACCCCAAGTACATGGGTGAGATCCGCTGCTGCCTCCCCACCCTGCATCCCCCCCTCTTGCCTTCCCCCACCACCCTGTCTCCATCCAGAGTACATGGGTAAGATCCCTGCCCTGCCTCCACCCCACTCCCCTCACTGCCTCCTCTCCAGCCTCCATCCCTGAGTAAATGGGTGAGACCCCTTCCCTCTCCTGCTCTGCCTCCACTGCCCCTACTTCCATCCCTGAGTACGCAGGGGCCAGGGCCCCAGCTGGGGAAGTCTCTGGGAGGAAGCCCTTTGCTGTGCCAGACCCCAACAGGTCTCTCTCTTCCTCCAGGACAGGCCACATGGCCTCCCACCTCCTGAGACTGACCCGCTGGGCTTCACCCGGTGAGCCCTGCCCAGCGAGTCCAGCTGAGACAGACCCTGGGAGAGACCCGTCCACTCCGCAGGGCCTGACGCCACTCAGCCCGGGTGACTGGGCCACTCCCCCAGCGTTGTCAGAACAGTCGGGTTTCTTAGGCACCTGGACCCCAGCCTGGGAAGTCCTTAGGCCAGCCCAGAGCAATGATGGGTGAAGCCCTGAGCCTGGCCAAGCCCTGACATTCAGACTCTGTCTGACCACCTTGCTCAGATCCCAGGTGGGAGCCAATGCTCCTCCCCCCCCCCCCCCAATCCTTTTGTTTTCGAGCTGGGGTCTGCGCTCAGTGGCTCTGTGCCATTCTGACCTCTGTCTCTTAGGGCAGGCTAAGATCAAACAGTCCTCCCCCCCATGCAAAATACAGGGGAAACTGAGGCACATAGGATTTATAAAAAAAGTTCCCACTTTGTCACAATGTCTGAGACCCTGTCCCCACCCAGCCTCTCACCTGCCTCCACCGCCTGCCCCAGCCCTGAGACACCCCTCCCCCCAACACCTCTAGCTGCCACCTCCATCCCCATGGACATTGATTAGAACTGCCTGGGCTGGTCTGTTGGCCGGCTGGAGCCCAGTGGGAGGTCCCCTGGGGGCAGAGCCTGGTGGGGCAGTTCCTAGGTCACTGGATCTAGCTCTAACCAACTCTCCCTGGCAGGGCCCAAGCTGTATAAAGAGCCGAGCGCCAAGTCCAACAAGCACATCATCCACAATGCGCTGTCACACTGCTGCCTGGCTGGCCGCGTCAACGAGCCCCACAAGAACAAGATCCTGGAGGTGAGGGGGGGGACCCCTTACTCCCCCATCCCAGAGCGGGAGGTGACTGGGTGCGCCTTTTGGCTGAAGAGGTGGCCCCACTGGGGTATGGCTGGGGGGCGAAGGGGGCTCTTGTGTTATAGGGCTGAGGGCTTGTCTGGTCTCTAATCCCTCCCCTGTTCCCCAGGAGATGGAAAGGAGCAAGGCCCATCACTTCCTGATCCTGTTCCGAGACTCCAGCTGCCAGTTCCGGGCGCTCTACACACCGGCAGGGGAGACAGAGGAGCTGACGCGCTTGACGGGCTATGGTCCCCGCACCATCAGCCAGGCCATGATCGAGGGCATCTACAAGTACAACTCGGACCGCAAGCGCTTCACCCAGATCCCTGCCAAGACCATGTCCATGAGTGTCGATGCCATCACCATCCAGGGCCACCTCTGGCAGACCAAGAAGCCAGGCACTCCTAAGAAGCCAGGCACCCCTAAATAACCTCTCCTGGCCTCTCTGAGCTGAGCTAATCCTTCACACAGCTGCTGCTGCTGCAGGACCCCTCTGCCCCGGCTGTGTGCCCAGGCAGGGCCCAGCAAGGCGGGGGAAAGGCTTATCCTGGGAACTGCCAAATACACTAATAAACTATGGGGTCAAAGGGCACAGGGGAGAGAACTGACTTGGTAAGGCCTGGCCCTGCCCCCAACCTATGCTGAGGGGAGGGGCTAGGTGCCCCTAGGCTGGCTACTCTGCTCTCTACCCCCCCCCCCCCCCACCACCACCACCACCATCTGAATGTCAGACTGCACCCCAGGGGCATGTCTCTCCCCCTCCCTCCATGAGGTGTGGATCAGGGCCTGGCCCCTGGGCTGTGTACATTATACATAACTATACAGAGATTGAGCTATTTAAATGATTTTGCAATGATTTGTATATAGTGAGTTGCATTTGATAAGTGGGATGGGCCAGGGGTGGGGGGGGGAGGGACAATGGGTGGAGGTGGGGGGTGTCTGTCTCTTCATGTCTTGTCTATTTTGTATCTTCTGAGCTTCTGCCACAATTGAATTCTGTGTTGAATTTCCCCCCTTGCAGGGAGGGGGCTGGGCACAGGACTGGGCACCATGGGCCCTGGGGGGGAGGGGACCTGGCCTGAACCCACCTGCAGCTGCCCCAGGGAGCAGGACTCCCAGTGCCCATGGCTCCCCCACCCCTCCTAGCCCAGGTGGCTGCTGCCTGTGCCCCTGGTTGGGGCTGAAGTTGGACTGCTGGCCAGCTGGGAGGGGCCTGCTCCCTTTTAGGGGGCTGGCTAGAGCAGAGGGAAGGGGAGCTGGGCCTGGTCAGGTGATAGCCCCCTGGCACTGATGCCTGGGCAGGGCCTGCTGGCTCCCTGTGGTGGGGGGGGCTGGGCAATGCTGTAATGAGCTGGCAGGGCCCTCACCCTGTCACTTAATAAAGTAATTTAAATGAGCTTCTGTCTCTGCCTGGTTCCTCGAGCAGCAGATGCCCAGGCCAGCAGCCTCCCCCTGCTGCCCCAGTGCATAGGGGAGCTGGGTGTCAAGGAACCTGGGTGCTAGCCCCAGCTTGGGGAAGGGTGAGTCAAGTAGGGCTGAGCAGGGGTCCTGGGATCAGGACTCCAAGGTGCAGCCTCTGGTTTCAGTTGAATCCTACATGGAAAATTTTTCCTTGTGGTTTTATGATGGAAAAACAAACTTCTTCCCCACCCCTCCCACATGGTGCAGGCTAAGCCCTTGCTGGCACTCAGAGCAGGGGCTACGGGCTGCATGTGGAAAATGTTTTTTTTTTTTTGGGGGGGGGTGGCTCCTGGGCTGTTGTGACTCTACACCCCCCCCCCCCCCCACACACACACACACAGCAGCAAGAACTGCTCTGATCTAGCCTCACCTTGTATCAGCTGGTCCAGGGGGCAGAACTGGTGCCTGACCAGCATGTTTAACCCTAACACTCAAAGGTGCCTGGGCTGCTGCTCAGTTCCAACCCCCCACCTCACATCATCCCTCCTGCAGCAAGGGCTCAGCCAGAACAGGGTCCCTTTTCCCCAGCCCTGCCCTAGAATAGCATTGTGCAAGGGGGGGTAGGCCTCCAAGGCAAGCCCAGGCTCTGGCCCTGCAAGCTTGAGCTGCTGGAGCCCTGACTGGGCAGGGACAGGGTGACAGTTCACCCTGTCCCTGCCCAGCATGGGGGGAGGGGGGGGTGGAGAAGAGAGGCCTGAGTGCGGGGGGGGGGGGGGGCAGCACCCTGCCTAGAGCTGTTCCCAAGCCCCTGCCCCCCCTCCCTGAGCAATGAAAGCCCAGTTGGGGTTAGAAAAAGAAACATTTATAGTAAAACACCCTGCCTCAGACACAGCAGCCCCTTCAGGGGGGGCGCTCCCCCTCTCCCTGCACCAGAGCCAGGGGTGTGGCCACCCATGCCCCAGCAATGGCAGCAGTGGGGGAAGAGCACCAAGCACACGGTTCACCCTGCTCACTAGCTGGTGGAGACCAGATGGAGGGGCAGATTAGCCCCAGTCAGATGGGCCCCAGGCCTGAGCCCAGATCCAGGACTGGCTCCCTCCCCACTTAACAAGCCTGGCTCCCAAAGTGCTTCATGGGGGAGGGGTGGGCAGGCTGGCTCCACACCCTCCTGCCAATGGCCCTGAGCAGGGTCCTCCCCTGCCTGGGTGGCACAGCCCTACCCCATCCCACCCCCTCCCTGCTAGGAGCCAGGGCCCCACAGCCCAGAACTCAGGGAGCCTGCTTGGCCTACAGGCCCAGGAGAACTAGGGCAGCAGCGTTCCCAGCCAGCCACAGGGGCATGGACACTCAGCCCATGCTCTAGGGGATCAGCCACAGGCCAGCACCAGCCCAGGAATCTCAAAGTCCAGACCCCTCTGCCCGCAGTCCAGGAGGGGAGCAGGATCCATGGTGCCCACTGGCTGCCCCCAGTTCCAGTTCAGTCGGTCTTCAGCCCCCCGAACACAGCCGAGGGGATGCTCTGCTGCTCCAGCTGCACCTCTGCAGGGAGAAGGGGAGGGTGAGTCAGTGGTGAGCCAGCACCCAGGGGCACCCGCCTACGGCCAGGAGACAGACCCTGCCCATCTCCCATCCTCAGCCTGAGGGGCAGGACGTATCCAGCTACACTAGGCCCCTCCCCCAGCCAGCCCCCCAGCCACAACTGCGCACCCCCCCCTTACCGTCAGGCTCATTCTCCTCGCTCTCACCCCCCTCCTCCTCCTCGTCAATGTCGATCTCGTCAGGGTTCGCTTGCCTGGAGAGTGCGGCCAGCTCGCTGCGTGATGCATCGCTCCTGCCAACATACCGGGGGGGAGGGGAGTGAGCAAGTCCTCCCTACGCCAGCTACTCCAGAAACAGTCTTGGGCCCCCACAGTGCCCACCCCCATCCATCCACAGCTCCCCACATGAGTTTAGGCCTAGGACAGGCTCCCCCCAGTGTGCGGGGGGCTATGGCTGGCTATGCTGTGGGTGCCAGCCCCAGCCTGCAGGGAAGGGATGAGGGCAGCACCAAGCAGGGAGGGTGGTTGGGGGTTACGGGCTCAGCTGGTGAGAAGCCAGCCTGGCTTTCAGCCCCGGGCTGCACTGGCACACTGGGCCCTGGGCAAGGGGCACATCAGAGCCATTGCTGGCTATAAGGCAGGGGAGCCGAGCCGAGCCCCAGCATGCAGTAGGGCTGGCTGCCCAGATGCATAATGGCAGGTGTAGTCACCACAAGCTGCCCTATGCATACAGACCTGACAAAGAGGATCTTCTCCTTGGCCCGGGGTTTGTCCCGCTCTGCCTCGGCCGCCAACTGCTCTGCCCGCTGCTCTAGCAGCTTCATGTCGTCCATACCACTCTGCCCCGGCGCCAGGTCTGACACTGGAACCAGACAGCAGGGTGAATGCCAGGGAGCCCTCGGGGTGGGATACAGGTGCCCCCAAGGCTCCCACCCTATGCAGGGGTTGCTTACCGGTGCCCGTGGCGTTGCTGGAGACTTTGAGCATCTGCGAGGCCATGAAGTTGACCTGGGTGTTGTAGGTGGCCTGGACGCTGCGTTTGATGCGCAGCATCTCCCGGATCGTGTCTTCGTTCCCGTGCCGGATCTCAAAGTCCTTCCACGTCTGCCAGAAGGAGCCTGTGGTCTGGGGGGTGGGGGTGGACAATGGGAGTGAGCCTTGCGGTGCCCACCCCCATGGCCTGCCCTACCCGTCCCCTCACCCCAGTAACTGCTACTAGACCACCCCCACCCAGCTCAGAGGCCATCTCCCCCCAGGGCTCAGGCTGTTACTGGAGATGGGGGCAGGATGCTGGGCCACTCCTGGGGCACTAAACCACCTAAACACCCCCCCCTCTAGCTCCATGGTCTGCAAGACTCGCCCCCAGTGTGGGTGGGGCCTCAGGGAGCCCCACCCCTAAAGAGCCAGACTTAGCCCAGGGCTGTCCTGGGGCTGGGGATGTGGCAGTAATGCCCAGAAAAGGGCAGAGGGGGAGCCCTGCACCCATTTATAGGGGCCCTATCACAGTCAAGACCCTCCCCACTCACTCCAGGGCTACAGGTTCCAGCAGTCACAGCGAGACACCCCCACCCAGCCTGGTTCTGGTCTGGCGGGAGGCCCATGTCCAGCACTGCTGCATCCCCACCATAGCCAGGGGGGAGGGGGCGCAGGGTGGGCACCCCGGGTCACTGTAGTGCCAATTGGTGGGGGGGGGTCAAGGGTCGAGCCCTCCACTGCCAGCTCCAGGAGTGAGGGTGGCACTGGTCCATCTCCCAGCCTCCTCCAGGGCAACTGACCCCTCTAGCAGGGCCCAAAGCCCACCTGGCTGGACAGAGTAGCAGGGAAACCAAGCCTGAGGACGGTAGTGTCAGGGACCAGACTGTAGGGGACAATCCCACCCCCAGGACCTGGCTTGCTCTGCCAGCCCACGTTTGCCCGGGGCCCTTACCCGGGGGTCACAGATCTGCGAGCAGTAGGAGTAGATGGCCCGGGCCCGGTCGATCTCGCCCAGCTTGCATTCCATGTCGGCAAAGCGCTGGCACATCTCGCGGGCGTGCTCGTCTGACAGCACCTGGGAGAGAGTGCCCTGAATCCCACCAGCCCCACCCCCCATCGCACCCTGGGGGGGATGGACGGACAGACAGACCTCACAGCATGCGCTGCCATGCCCCCGGCCCCACCCCTGGGTGGGGGAGTCAGGATGCCATGCAGTGTGCTCCCTGCAGGCTGCGGCTCAGAACAGGCCTCTCCCCCCCCCACCCCAAGATCCCGGGTTCGTGGCTTCACAGCCTTGGGCTGCAGAGTGCCAGGGGTGTTTGGGGCTCGGCCCAGTGCTGTCTGTGCCCATCTCTGCCGCCCGAGCGCCCCTGCTACAAGAAGGCAGTGCTACCCTCCAGCGCTGGGACCTCAGCCAGCCCATGCCTCTCACTGCCTGCTGGATGGGTCTAGGGCTCCTCAGCACTGGCCCATGGGATGTGGGTGCAGGAGGCTGGGAGGGGTTTCTCCAAGGGAATGGCAGGAAGGGGCCTAGGACAGCCCAATGCACTGGCACACTGGTGTGGGGGCACGGCTCTAGGCCCATGTGTGAGGGGGGAAGAGGGAAAGCTCCACCAGCCCTGCCCCCTACCTCACCTCAATGGCCTTCTCATAGATGCTGCGGGTGTGGGTGACCCCGTAGATCTCGGCCGCCCGCTTGATGTAGATGTTGTACATCTCGTACTGCTCCGAGGGCTGCACGGCCCGCGTGGCCCGCTCATACACCGCCATGGCATGCCGCGCCAGCCCGAACTCCTCCTCCAGCTTGGCATACAACAGGTAGATGGCTGCGGGGACAGGGTGAGTCAGGGGCCGGCTGGCACAGGGTACGACTGAGGGCCCTAGTACAGGGACACCAGGCCACAGGGTGACTCGGAATCAAATCAGAAACCCGCAGCACCACTGGGGTAGAGGCAAAGCTGGCTGGCAGGGGGGCTGCATATGGGGGCGCTGGCCCTGCCACTGCCCAGGGTCTCAGGCCCTTTGCCACACAGCAGTCTGTGCCCGAGTCCACATGGAGCCACAGGGCCCAGTGGGGCTGGGCTCCCCACTTCAGTATCCCATCCGCCAGGGTTCCCCTCGGCTTGGAGACAGGACTGGGCACCAGTGCGGGTGGAATGCTGGCCAGACAGCGCCACATGGCAGTTGATGCCAGGATGCCCTCATATCCGGGAGCCAGAAACCCCGCCCCCCCCCCCCAACATACTCTTGGCATATTTCTGGGGGCAGCCGTCCAGCGCCTGCTCGAAGAGGTCGCGGGCACGCTCCAGCTTCTTGCCGCCATAGCGGTCGATGAACTTGGTCAGGTAGGTGTTCCAAATGTCGTACACGTTGGGCCAGCGGAACAGGGAGATGCCCCTCTCGTAGGCCTGCCGAGGGAGGAGTGAGAGCATGGCTGCCTGGGTCCCCCCTGGAGCCCTCACGCCTGGCAGCAACTGGGGGCACTTCCATGACCCCCCTGGGAGCAATCGCACCCCCCCCCCGATCTGCACATTAACCCTTTAATTCCCACGGCGCCACCTCAGAGCCCTTTTGACCCAGCCAGATCTGCAGCCCCTCCCTCACTGGGCAAACACCTGCCAATCAGGGGCTCTCTGCAAACCCTGCCCACCAGTACTTCTCCCCACCCCAACTCTGCTTCTCGGAGCCCAGCTAAGTCCCACCCTCCCTCACCCTTAACAACGGAGCTCCCCTGCACCTTGAAGCTCTCCTCGAAGTAGGTGTGCTCCTCCAGGAAGAGGGCATAGTTGATGATGATCTGGGGCGTGGCGATGCGCAGGTCCAGGATGCGGTCGTACACCGCCTTGGTGGACTAGGAGAGAAGACCAGGCCGGCAACAGTATTAGGTGGATTACAGTAAGGGCTGGCATGCTGCAGGGATCCAGGTGACCCAGCAGGATGGGCAGGGGCAGGTGCAGGCTGAGCCTGGCACCATCCTCAGTGGAGTCCACCCCCTCTCTCCCCCAGTTCCTCTGCCGGATAGCAGCTAGGGCCCGGCTCCGTGACCCCCCTCGGGACCTGGCCCCTGACAAGGGTGGGTATCCTCACCTTGAAGGTGCCCAGACTCTCTTCCAGGTCGGCCAGCATGGACCAGACCTTGAGGGACTTGTACACACGGTTCTGGACGGGCTCCGAGGCATCGAAGTACTCTGCTTTCTTGGCTGGGATGGCCGTGGCTTTCTGTGGGGCAAGAGAGGAGGGCGCTCAGTGGGGGCAGCGAACCCTGTGCCCAGGATTTCACTGCCAGCAGCAAACAGAGTGGGCAGGGCGATTCAGGGACCCATGACATCCCCTGGCAGGCGCCACGCAGGCAGCTTCTCACCATCACTCACTGTGTCCTCAGCAAAGCATGGCCCACACTCAAACCACTAGACTGCCTGCCCCTTCCACAGCTGGAAGTGGAACCCAGGAGTCCTGGTTCCTGCCCCCCCCCCACCCCCATTCTAACCATTAGACCCCCCACACCCCTCCCAAAGCTGGGAGCAGAACCCAGGAGTCCTGGTTCCTGCTCCCCCCCACCCAATCCCCACCCCTCTCAGAGCTGGGAGTGGAACCGTGGAGCCTGGGCCTTAACCTCAAGATGTTCCTCTCTCCTCTACCCACCCAGGACTCTCCAGCAGCCGGAGGGATGGTTGCCTGGTGCTTGCCCTCGTACTTGCCCTTGTACCCCACATTGCCACTCCCATCACCCCCCCATGCCCAGCAGGGCTGGGCTCACCCGGAGGATGCGCAGGGCCTGGTCATAGTTCTCATGGCGCAGCTCCATCTCCCCGTACTCGCACCACACGCAGGCCAGGTCGTCCACCTGCTTGAAGTTCACCTTGGTGGCTTTCTCAAATATGGTCCTGGCCTGGGGAAGGGGAGGGAGGCAGAATCAGAGGGAGCACAAGCTGCCCCTCCCCCCCTCCAGCCCCAGGCCAGCCCGCTCCCCGGAGCTGTGGCAGGAGCTCCGCCCACTCCCTTCCCCAGGCTCCGGCAGGGGCCCAGACACAGGGCACCCAGCCAGGCAGAATCCCTCCCTCACAAACCCCTCTGCCCTGGCCCCCCAGGGTTGGCATTAATGGGGACTCTGCGCAGACTCTCTCTCCAGGTGCTTGGCCGATGCTCCTGCCCAGTTTAACCCCCACTAGCAGCCACTGCTGGGAACATGAGCCCTCTTGGGTGATGCCTCAGGATGAGGGGCCTACCACCCCATACCCCAACCTCCCGATGAGTCCCCTGGCCCAGGGCATGGAGAGGGGTAGCTTCTCTTGGCCGTTCTCACTCCGCGCCCCCAGCAACACTCACATCCTCAATCTGCCCATTGTCCTCGTAGAACTTGGCGAAGGAGACCCAGAGTGTGTGTGTCTTGCCGGTGGCCTTGAAGGGGTCCACGGTCTGCACGGCCTCCGTGTAGGTGTTGATGATCTGTGGGGGCAGGTGGGCACCAGTGGTGGACCCAGCGGGAGAAGGGAATGCTCTGCTGAAGGCCTTTGCCAACAGAGCTGCTACAGCAGGGCCCACGCAGCCCCTCCCCCTGCCCCAGAGGGGCGCTCTCTAGGGGTGAGGGTGGAGTTCTCTTTCCCTTGGCTCCTCACTGGGGCAAGTGAGTCTCCCTGGTGATCTCACAAAACCCAGTGATGAGGAAATGGACCGAAATCCACCCACACCACACAGTCATGCAATGGGAGCAGCTTTCAGTCATTCCCAGCCTGGATTGGAACCCGGGCCCCATGCCCTGGGCTCGAGCCTGGATCAGAACCAGCGACACGGCCCCTCACCCTCATCCCCTGCCCCAGCCAGATCAGAACCGGTGCCTGTAGCCATTCCCTGTGCCCCAGCTGTTCTAATGCTCTGGACACATGCCCAAAGACAAGACAAGTCCTTGCTGCCCCACTCCTTGCGCAGCCACTTACACCCACTACCAGATGGGACGAAGTGGAAATAGTTTGTGAGTCCTGCTCCTGCCTCAGTTTCCCAGCAAGTGGAAAGAGCCTGGTTGCTCTCGGGGCAGGCTAGGAGACGGCTGGAGGTGCTGCCTAGCTGCCGGGGCCTTATTCCCCATGGCAGTGGAGCATCTGAGAAGTCAATGGGAACTCCAAATTCTAGGTCGTTGACACCTAGCACCCAAGGACCCAGGGAGGGACTTCCCCACCTCTCCTTAGGGAAGCTGAACAGCAGCCCCCCAGCTGGAGATCAAAGGACTGCCAAGGTCTGAGGTGGGGGACCAGGGCTGGCTGCTGGAAGGAGTCGGGGGCTCTCGCTTGGGGTTGAGCAAGGTTGATGGAGGGTCAGACAGAGCCTGAACAAAGGGGCTCGCTCCAGCTTGGCTGGGCTCTGGGCTGAGCAGGAGGGTCTGTGCTTTAATCTCAGTGCTCCGGGCTGACTACGGACTCCCCATGCTGCCTTCAGGGTGACTGATAACCCCGACTGTTCTGACAACGCTGTGTGAGCGTCGCAGCCAATGCTGGGTGAGCTCACGAATCCTGCATGGGGTCTGTCCCCGTGGGACTCGCTGAACGGAGCTCGTGGGGTGACGCAGGGGTGTGGAAACCCAAAGGCCCAGGCTCCGGAGGCGGTGAAGCCATGGGGCTCAACCTGGAGGAAGCATGACAGCCTGAGGGGGTCTGGCACAAGGGAAGGCTCCTCCGAGGGACTGTTCCAAAGCTGATCCCGTGAATCCACTGGGCTCAGGTCGGGGTGAACAGGCTCAGTGAGGGAGACGTGCACAGCTGGGAAATGCACTGACCCCGCCTGGGGCAGGAGGGCCCAGGGCAGGAGGGCCCAGGGCAGTGCCAGCTGCACAGCCTACCTCTGTGTAGCACACCAGCCCTGCACCCCCCACTACAGCGCCCTCTTGGGCAGCCCAGCACACTGCTTAGCCAGCAACTCTCACCCCCACAGCTTCCCAAGGACGCAGTGACCACCCTCATCTTAGAGACAGGGAAACCAAGGTACAGAACAACGGTGCCACTTGCCAGAGAGAACAGGGAGTGTGGGGCAGTACAGGGAACTCAGGTGTCCTGACTCACCCAAACCACTTACCAGCCTCTGCCTGGGGCTATTTCCCAAGCAAATCCCACCAGAGGGCTCAGCCATGCCAGGCTGGGCTTTTCAGAGCTCCGCAGACCACACACCTGGTGTCTCAGCCACTCCCTGAGCCATGAACCCATACCAAGCCATGCTGCACAATCCTGCGCCCCAAGCCCATCACACTACAGCGTGCATCAGCCTCGTGCAGCACTGATTAGCAGGGGAGATTTGTCCCACCCCAGAGATGGCTGCATCTCAGCACCAGGCACAGGATCCCTGTAAAGCCAGCCCCTTCCCATTACCCCAGAGGCAGCTGCATCTCAGCACCAGATGAGGAGTCCCTGTATAAACAGCTCCCACGTTCCCCATGCCCCAGAGGCAGCTGCACCTCTGCCCATCTCCCAACTCCCCCAGGATGCCACGTGGGGTGGGGGGGTCGTCACTGGGATGACAAGGCAGAGCCCCAGGGGGATGGCCCCTGCATGCTCCCCCGGGGGATGAGCTGGCCCTACCTCTCGGGGTTTGCCCTCGTAGAGCTTCACGCGCTTGTGCCACTCGTGGACGTTGTGGGGGTTCTGGCGCAGCAGCACGCTGTTGAGCAGCAGGGGGCGCCGTGTGATCAGCTGCTCAAAGCGAGCCAGGCGCAGTTCCAGGTCCACATCATCTGTAGTGGGGAGAGGCACAGGCAGATTAGCCACTGCCCCAGTGTCCCTGCCGGGCCTGGACCCCCACAGCAGGGGGGCGACAAGCTGATACACTGCCAGATGCTAGACACCCCAGCTCTCCCCCTCACCAAGAACCCCCGGCCTCCTAGGACAACTCAGCAGGGTCCTCCCACCCCACTGTGGGCTACGAACCAACCACCCAGCACCCTGCCCTGTCTGTGACCTGCCTCAGACCCAGCATGCCATGAGCCACCAGCACTGGATCGGACCAGGAGTGCAAGGACACTGCAGCCCTCCAAGCCAGGGGTGGGGGAGCAGGCGGCGGAGGGGAGGGGAAGGTGTTTAATAGCTCCCATTTCTACCCCCTCTCATATTAGAACGTGCACAGGCAGGAAGCAAGGCGCATGCGCCTCCAGCCTCAGACCCCAGGAAACGTCAAGGGGAAGGACTAGTTATCCCTGTCTTACACAGGGAAACAGAAACACAGAGACGTGACCCCAGGAGTCCTGAGCCCCAGCACCCCCCCTGTTTAACGCTCCCCACTCCCCTCCCAGAGCTGGGACTCGAACCCAGGAGTCCTGATTCCCAGCTCTACCCACTGGGCCTAGCAGGGTCTTACTATCCTCCACCCCTTCTGAGCGGTCATTTGTGCTTCCCATGAAGAGCAATCAGCTGCCAGAGTCTGGAGGCCAAATGCAGCCCTGGTGTAAGTGGTGTAACTGCAGAAGTCAGCATTACCCCCTTATCCCCCAGGGCCCCACTTGGGGCTCTGCCTCCCTGGGCCGGCCAATCCCTGCTGGGGAGCGCTGCATGTTACTCGCAGGCAGGGCCCAGCCCCCCACTCACCCTCCTCCTCCTGCCCCAGCTCAGAGGTGGTCTCCATCTTGGCTGCAATCATGCTCTCCTCGAACTGGGCATAGCTGTCAAACACCTGGGTGAAATCTCGCACCGTCATCACCGTCTGGATGGCCTCCTCGTACACGTCCCGGGCCTGAGACACACGCCACCGTGAGCAGGGCCACACACTCCCTGCCCCACAAGGGCCCCCCAAGCCAGCTCCCAGGAGAGAAATGGGAGCTATCGCCCCTCCACCCTGATAAGCCTTAAAGGGCCCTTGCCCGGCTGCATCTCAGCGCTATCTATGGGGTGGAGTATGGGGGACAGTTTATACAGGGATCCCCCGCCTGGCGCTGAGATGCAGCCACCTCTGGGGGTGAAATGTGGGGGCTGTTTGGTCCCTTGCCCGGGACTGAGATGTGGCTGCTCCTGGGGTGGGGTGCAGCAACTGTTTGTAGTAGAGAAAGAGCCTGGAGCAAAAAAAATGTAAGGCCTGAACCAGAGGCTGTGAACCAAAGTCAGGCCATGTATTAAAGTAAATGCTTACAAGGTGACTGTTCAGTATATGAACCTGTCAAAGCCGTTGCTAGTGGAGGCCCTAGATATTTACATAAATATATTTTAGAAGGCTAGTACAAATACACAAAAATGTCGGGGGACCTTGCCTAAACCCTTTGTGTGGCCAATAGACAGCTGAAATTCCCGCTGCTGACTGGGCCGCTCCTTCCCCCGGGCACTCACAGATTAGTGTACCTGTAGCTCCTATGGGATGCTAGGACTGTGCCGCTCCTTCCCCCGGGCACTCACAGGTTAGTGTACCTGTAGCTCCTAGGGGATGCTAGGACTGTGCCGCTCCTTCCCCCGGACACTCACAGGTTAGTATACCTGTAGCTCCTATGGGATGCTAGGGCTGTGCCGCTCCTTCCCCCGGACACTCACAGGTTAGTGTACCTGTAGCTCCTATGGGATGCTAGGACTGTGCCTGAAGGGCAATAAACCTGCCCAAGTGCCTTTGAATCAGCAGGCTGCACTGCCTGCTAGTGCGGATAACACTGGAGCTCCAACAAAAGCACTGAGCAACAGTAACAGCTTGGCAGCAACATTCCCCTCTTCTACACGGTTTAATAGTCACATGGCAACACCACACAAAGGGAGAGGATTCAACGCTATGGCGCTAGGAGCCTTAGAAATACTGCCTGGTTAGAGGAGACACTAACTAACTTCGGGGGAATGCAGAGAGTCAGCTGGAGCATGCTGGATTGGGCCTGGACACTGGGGTTAATATCCTCAAAGCTGAGAAACATATCATGGGCTCAGTGACCACGTAGTGTTCTGTGCGCTCTTTAACCCCTGTCATATTCCACCCCAGAGGCAGGCACACTCCAGAACCAGGGCAGTGATCCCTCCAAAGATGTGCTTTGGGCTCCTGCCAGATGAGACTGGCTAGACAAACAGGAGCTACCCCAGTGCCTGAGTGAGCAGGGAAGCCCAGCTGCTTTCCATATTGGGGTGGTGAACTCAGATACCCTGCATCCCTGCTGGGCTGGAACTCCACACAGCCCCCCCTCCCCTGCCCCCCACCATCCCTCTGCAGCCAGGGAAGCTCCGTGGGGGGCAGGGGAGGGGGGCTGTGAGGAGTTCCCCCAGCCTGCTTCCCTTTCCCTCCTCCCCCACCAGACTGCTCTGGTCTTTGCAGTACCCTCCCACAGCACCTCCCTCCCAGTTCCCCATGCCCCCTCCCCCCATTTCAGGATCCAGTTCAAACGTCACCCATCTTGTTTCAAAAACCCTCTTAGATTCAGCTCAACCGTCCCTGGTTCCTGTAACTTCCCCTCCATGAATCACCCAGCACCAGCTTCGGTGTGGCCCTTATGGCTGCTGCTGGAGAGAGCGCCTTCTCCCATGCAGCTCCTGGATCCAAACCTCAGGTGGAGACTTCCTTCTTCTCTCTCCCACTCCACCACAGCTGGTTTCTGTCCTCTCATCGCATGATTCACTAACCCTTTGGGGGCCCACGCTGCACCCAGCCATGCAACCTCCTGGGTTGTTGCTTCCCCAGGATTTTTAACCCCTGCGCCCACCAGATTAAACACCAGCTGCCCCTCGCAATGGGAAAGCCTTTGTCAGCAGCTAGTGCCACTCACAGAGCAGTCTGCATGGAACAGTGCCCATCCCTACAAGCTCCCAGTGCTGGCCTCGCCCACCCCCCAAGGTACCTTCTCAAAGTGCCCGCTGCGGATGTAGTAGTCGGCCAGGGAGCACCAGAGCTTGCCCAGCTGATCGGTGAAGCGGGTCAGGCCTCCGCGAATGATGGCCCCAACATTGAGGGACTTCACCTTGTCAGGGTTCTGGGAGATGAGGTCACACAGCTCGTGCCACAGCTGGAGGGGAGATAAGACATCAGGCAGCAGGGCAAGGCTACAAGGCCACTCAGCAACCACCAGGTGCTCCCAGGCCCTGAGGCCTATCTAGCCCATCCCCCACGACTACTGTGCCCATGTGGGAGCACACACCATGATGGCTACTCCAGTTCCTGCCCTGGGCTTGGTTTGCACAAATTAGCCCATCCCCTCCACTTCCTAACACTGTGGGCCCAGGCTCCAGGCTGAGGTCTGGTGCCCAGCCCCACTATTCACTCCTGCTGCCCCAACTGGCACATTCCAGGATGTGAGAGACCCTGCGTGGGGACAGTGCTCTGGGGGACTAGCAAAGAGGCTGGGGCACAAGCCATCCTTAAAGGGAGGGGGCAAGAGGAGCTATGAGCAATGGGGTGGATGACTGGCACAGCTGCCCCCTCAGGAAGGAAGCCTCGTCCTGGCAGCATGGGCACCTCACCTGGTAGTTGGATTTCCCCTCCTTTGAGATGAACCTCTCGTCATTGACCACGGTGGCAAGGCGGAGGGCAGCCTCGTCCAGCCGGTCAATGGAGCGCAGGTATTCAATGTACTCCTCGGCGTTCTCGGGGCTCAGCTGCAGCACACACCACGGGGATGAACATAGAATCATAGAATATCAGGGTTGGAAGGGACCTCAGGAGGTCATCTAGTCCAACCCCCTGCTCAAAGCAGGACCAATCCACAACTAAATCATCCCAGCCAGGGAACTGGGCTCCCAAAAAGTTCACGGAGGATAGGTTCATTGGTGGCTATTAGCCAAGATGGTCCGGGACGCAACCCCACGCTCGTGGTGACCCTAAACCATGGACTACCAGGAGCTGGGAGTGGTAGACCGCGGTGGATCACTCCATAATTGCCCTGTTCTGTACACTCCCCCAGAGCGCTAGCTCAGGCCACTGTCGGAGATGGGATACTAGGTTAGTTGTAGCTAGGCCTGACCCAGTCTGGCAGCCTTATGACTAAAGGCAACCCAGCACCCCCTGCCCCTCACAAGGCCCTAGCCCTAGAGCAGGGAGATTCTGGCACAGACACTATCACCATTACACAGATATAAGTACAGCATTTCCAGTGATGTCCACGTGGCAGCTAAACGGGTAATCCTCCCCCCCATGCTTTTGCAGGTTAACACTGCCCCCCTCTGCTCCCCCCCATCTCGAAGCACTTTACAGTTCACTAGGCCCCCTCTGTGAAGGGAAACTGAGGCACAGAGAGGGGAAGTGATTTGCCTGAGGTACCACAGCTAGCTGGGGCAGGGACAAGTGGAAGGACAGTGCAGAAGTTTGGGTGCTAACCTGGGATCGGGAGACACAGGTTCAATTCCTTGCTCTGGCTCAGCCTCCCTGCATAACCCTAGGCAGGTCACTCAGCCATCCCCTCCAATCCGTTTGCCTCCATTGCAATGCACCCTGCAGCTGTGGGCGGGGTTAGGGCTGGATTTTGACCCTATGAGGAGCAGAAGCTCCAAGGCCTTTGTTCCAATGTTGTGGATCCACTGTGCAGAGACAGGCAAACCCAGAGGAGACTGTTCAAAGAGGGGCAGCTCAGCAAAGAGCAAAGATCAGGGAGGCTGGCGCCCTTACCTTCAGGTATCTGCGGTAGACTCGCACAGCCGTCTCGGGCAGGGGGTACAAGCGCACAAACTTCAGGTAGAGGGGCCAGATGCGATGGTGCTGTGTGATGGGCAGCGCCCGGAGCGCCCGGTCAAAGGTCCTGCGCGTGCGGGTGATCCGGCACTGGTCCATGAGGAACTGGCAGTAATCTAGCCAGATCCGAGGCATCTGCCAGTTCAAGAGGTAGGATTACTTACTAGAGGACCACAGGCAGGGCCCGACTCCTCCCATCATAGTTATACTGCCATGCTATGGCATAGCTGTCCCTAAAGACAAAACCCCCTTCTCCCTAAGGAGGGAAGCCCTGTCCCCGACAACGTGGGTACCTCACCTGGTATTTGGATTTCCCCTCCTGTTTGTTTCATTCTAGCCAGAGCAATGAGCAGACAAGGCCTGGGGGTGAATCCTCAAGAGAACCCTACAGAGCCTTGTGCCTTGAAATTGCTGGTTCCAACCCAGCCCAAGGCCAGAAGTGACTGACAGCCACCAGTGGGGTTACATAAAATGAGCTTGCTAGGTCCAAGGCAGCTTCCTGCTGGCCCCCAGCCCATTAGCAAGCTGAGCACAATGAGACCTGGTCAGTGCCGATGCAAGCTGGCTAGTGATGGCATGGGGGAGCTGGCCCTGCGGGAGCCCAGGCTATGCCCATTCTGGAGACACATGGGACTCAGAGCAGGCAGGCAGGGGTCTAAGGTGTGGGAGGAGTTCATGGTTGTGATGAGGTCCAGGACACAAGGGGTCCATGGTTGGGTGATCTACAAGGGCGGCCAGAGCCTGGGGCAGGGTCTGTCCATGGTGGGGGACAGGGCCATGCAGAAAGCCTCCAACAACCCTGCCCTCACCAGGGAGCCTTCATCTACCACCATCAAGCCCAGCGGCTTTGCCGCTCATCTGTCCTGGGCCTCCCCGTACCTTGTGCATGAAGACGAGGGCACGTTCATGGCAATTGTTCACCTCCTCATAGCCGGGGTCAGTCACACACCTGTTCTTCACCTGCTTCCGGCGCTGCTTAAGGTAGTTGTACCACAGCTTGTAACTGCAAACACCATGGAGTTGTCACTACCAGAGGTTTCTGTAGCCTGCGCTCCTGTCCTGGCCCTCACAGAGCCTCCTGCTGGGAGAGGCTAGGCATGTGGTAGCCGGGAGCTGCCCATATCCAGTGCACCTGCACTTCTCTGTAGTGCTTCCCACATGAGATCACAGTAGTTGTGAGCTCCTAAAGGGTATGTCTACAACTGCGATCAAAGGGGTGACTGCAGAATGCGTCAACAGGGAAGCTACCTTCGATCTAGTGAGCTTGACTAGCTTAACAGCAGCACAGACACAGCAGCACGGGTTGTACAAGTGAGCCCACAAGCCCGGGTACGTACTTGAGTGACTAGCTTCATTGCCATTGTTATCAAGCTCGCTAGCTCCGGCGTGTCAACACATGCTGCTGTCACACCTCTTACTGCAACATAGACATGCCCAAAGAGTTCTCCATGTCTTCGCTCCCAGCCACATACCTGCCTGGCAGCTCCTTGAGGGCTCTCTCGTAGATCAGGTTCAGCACATGCCGGGGGGCGTTCTGCTTGAACTCAATGTAGCGGATCCAGCACTTGACAGAAAAGGGGTTGCGCAGGATTTCTTCCTCGTACTGCAGATCCTCCTCCTCCTGCATGTGGGAGGGGAAGGGGTTAGAGGCAGAGCCCAGGCCCCTCCTTTATACCCAGGAACCTCCGGGCACTAGCAGCACCGCTTCTGAAACTCAGAGTCTGTTTAGTAGGGAAACCACCAAGGGAATCCAAACTTTTAAAACTCATTTTCCTCTGTTTATTACAACCTGTTTCCTCATTCAGTGTTTGCTTCCTCCAGGCTGGCAGCCTGTTTTGTTAACATGGGGCTGGGGATGTAAACGTACTGGTTTATTATTGTAGGGTTGCCTAGAAGGGCCAGGGCTTTGCAAATGTTGTCTTGTCACTACAGGGTTGCTCAGGAAAACTAGGGCTGTACCTGTACACTGGTTGTTATTGCAGAGTTGCTCAGAACTGCACACACACTAGCTTGGTATTGGAGGGTACAATTAAAACCAGACAGAGAGCCAAGCTGAGATGTCGAAGGCCGACCCTTGCACCACAGCTCCAGGGCTGAGGCCTGGGCGAGGAATCATGGCACAAGAGTTGCTCCAGCACCTGGCAATGACAGGCATGTACACTTGAGGGTCCCTGAGTTTTCTAGGGTCGAACTTTGCAAACCCAGAGCTCAGCCCGGGTGTGCCCGATCGAAACCTTCCTCGCACAGTGGGGAGGCGGACAACGGGCCCCAGGCTGGTAGGGGGCAGGTCTGAGTCTATGGGAGGCAGCACGTGGGGGCGGGGGCGCTCTGGGTCCATGGGGAGGAAGGGGGCGGGGCTGGGTCTAAGAGGCGGGGCTCCCTGGCCACGGGGGCCTGGGGGCAGCGAGGGGGTGAGTTAGAGGGAACCCAAGGGCGGGGCGAGCCCAGGCCGAGGGGAAGGGGGGCGCTCTAGGCTACGGTGGCCTGAGAGGACATGACACGGCCGGGCACTCACGAAGAAGAGGTCCGGCTTCCCCTCGCCGGCGGCCACCGGCGTCTCCTCCAGCTCCGGCATCGCGGCTACACCAGACCCTGCGCCCCACACACACACACACCCCGACAGGCCCCGGCGCGCGGCGATGACGCAAACGGTGCGGCGCGCTCTCTCCGTGTCGGGGGCGGCCATCTCGCTGGGAAACCGCTTATTGGCTAAGAGGGCCGCACGTCCGGTGAAGCTCCACCTTCAGGGGCCATTTCCGGCCAGACGCCATCTTTACTCCGGCAATCTGGGAGTGGGCCCCTCCTCGCCGAGTTCTTCACCAATGACCGAAGCTGATGCTGCTCCTTGACCAATCAGCATCGCGTTTGTTGCGGTGTGGGAGAGCGGAAGCTAGCGGCCAGTGAGGCCCTGAGAGAGGGAGGGCGGAAGAGTAGCTGGGGCATAGCAGACAGGATGGGTGTGAAGCTGGAGGTGTTTCGGGTCAGTGGCAGAAACGGACCCTGGGAGGCGCAGAGAGGCTGGGGGAGGGGGGCTGCTACAGTCGTAGTAGCGGCAGCGAAGCCCTTTAGGGAACATGATGGGGCTGGGGCAAGTGGTGGGGGGGGGGGGTCTATGGTTGGGGGCGGGGCTCATTGGTGCTTGGCTGGGGTGTCCTGGTACCAGGGTGATGGGTGCCATAGAAAGACCTGACTAGTTGGAGCCAAGGGGCCAGCATTGAGAGCCTCTGAAGGGAAGGAGAGTCCAGGGCTGGCTACTTGCCCTTGTTGCTGGGGCAGGGGACGGAGGAGGTTAAAAAATTAAAATGGAAAATCCCCACTAGAGGGCATCCCAGAGAAGCAGCAGACAGGCCTGCGGGTCAAAGCAAATACTCAGTGGCAGCCTTGAAGATGGGGCAGCCCATTAGTAGAGTGGCAGGATCCAGCATGGCCTGAGACACTGGGCAGCTCAACAGGAGGGTGGAGGAATTCTTCCCACCCCTTTTCCCTAGAGGTGGTGTGCCTTTGTGGTAGGAGAGGGATGGGACTCCACCATCATGGCCCCGAGGATTGGGTGGCATTGCAGTGGGTTCGCTTGGTGGCAGCAGGTTTACGGGGATTCCCCCATGCTCTCTCAATTTTCTCCATTTTCAGCTCATAAAATGTTAAGGCACTGTTCAGCAAGTGTATAAAATGTCTCCATAAAAAAAACATACAGCCAGGTCCTTCTTCCTAAGGGGAAAATGCTTTGGCAATAGCCTTGCAAAATGCTGTTGGTCCAGACACGTGTGAGGATCATCTAAGCAGATGTCTAAGCTATCATTAGTTATTGCATGGGCCCAGAGGAAAGGAAGAGACTTTAAAAGAAAAGACCCATGCACACAAAGTTCCTGGACCAATACATTTTAATGTGGCTTGATCAAAGTTAAGGTCTGGTCTGCACTTACAACTTACACTGGCATAGCTATGTCAGTCAGGGATGTGAAAAAACCCATAGCCCCTAGTGACAGAGCTATGCCGACAAAACCCCCAATGTAGAGGCAGCTATGTCGATGGAAGAGCACCTCTGTCAGCAGAGCTAATGTTGTCTGGGGAGTTGGTGTTCCAACGCCAGCAGAAAAAGTCTTGTCGCTGTATGTTCCGTCTACGCTTGGAGCTATGCTGGCCTAGAGTCTAGTGTGGACATAGCTGAAGTGAAGCTGCACTGAGTTCATCACTGCCATGTGCTTTGCAGGAGTTTTGCTTAATTGGGCTGTGTAGTACCTGGGATTTCATGCAAGGCCATCCTTGTTTAAGCTCAATTCAGTGTTCCCCTTAATTTGGGCCACATGTTCCCCCTCTCCTCTCTTTCTCTGCAGATGGTTCTGTATTTGTCCTTCCCTGTTGCCATGTTCTGGATCTCCAACCAAGCAGAGTACTTCGAAGAATATGTCATCAAAAGGAAGGTGAGCATGGTGTTCTGCTCTGGGAGGAGAGTGCAAGCTAGTGATTCATGCAGGTACTGTGAGGGGAGGACTCCCGGGTTGTTTCCAGCTCTAGGAGGGTAGTGTGGGCTAGTGGTTCGAACAACGGAGGGGTTCAGTCAGAGCTCATGGGGGGGAGTTGGAGGTGACGTCTGTAGAGGGCGTTTTCTAGAGCTGACCAAACAGCTGCACTGGCTTCGTTTGCCATGCCCTGCTCCTTCCCCACCTCTGATAGGCGAGAGACCTGCCTAGGAGCTGTTGCTAAGGGGGGTGGAGATGGCAGACATCCCAGCAGGGTCTGTTGGATCCATTTCTCCTTGTCATCTGTGCCAGTAATGGCACTAGCTCCCCTGCTGGGTAAGACTGGCCCTGGCACCCCCCTAGCTGGTAATCCTCACAGGTGCCTGCATTTCTGTTTCCACAGAGGGAGATCTACCCACCCGATGATGACCACCAGGTGAGTGTACTGCCCCCCCATGAACCTTGCTGAGGACATGTCCCAACTGTGGAGGCCTTTGCTGAGCCCCTCTCTCGCGTGACATCAGCTATCCTGCCCACTGCAGGTCATTGGGATTAACAGCCATTGGGGGGTTGGATCTACACCCCTAGGTGACACGCAGCCATGTGCCATCACCTGCAAGGCCTTGCTGGGATAGGTTGTCTCTGGCAGAGCAGAAGGATAGAGCTCTCCTCCCCATTGCCTTCAGAGCATCGTCTGGCAAAGACCCAGCTGCTTCGATCCTTCCCCAGCTGTGGTGCGCAACCAGGGAGTTATCTGGTAACTCCAGGTGCTCTGTAGCTGTCCCAGTCTGAGCCCATCCCAGGACTCAGCTGGGGTTTGAAGAAGCAACTTGTCCAGCCCCTGGAGGTTTGGGACGAACATGAGGGGCTCTGTGTGTCCTTCCTTCCCCACCAGTAAGAGATTAATGCTATCCTGGCTCCATTAGCTGCTGCAGCATCAGGGCTGATTTCTTGAGTCACCCTCTAACCACTAGAGGGTAGCAGGATCTCTCACACCTCCACCAGCTGTGCATCTGGCTCTAAGGAGACCTGGGAGGGAGATGGTACCTGTGGGGCTGTGCTATGGGGGCATGAAGCAGGTGAACAGTAATGCTTACTGACCCTGACCCTTCCCCTCTGTCTGTGCCTCAGAGGAAGGAGCTGGAAGATTTCAAGGAGAGGATGCGGAAGAAGCATGAAGAGCGGCTCCTGCGTGCAGCTCAGCAGTGACAGCACTTCATGCCCCCCGAGCTGGATTGAGGGAGAGGGGAGCATGGCCTGGAGTGGGGGAAGGACACCCCCCCCCCTCCCAACACACCTTTACACACCTCCAGGGGAGGGAAGATGCAAGTCACCACCAAGGGGCTGTCGGGGATGCACTGGCACGGCTGCAGTCAACTGCCCTCCTTGGGGAACTCCAGGCGTGTTGGGCAAAGGGAGCTGCAGATATGATGCAGGGGGTTAACAGCAAATAGAGTAACCTGCTGTCTGCTCTCTCAGGGTGGTGGGGGGCTTTGCACTGCTCGTTAACTAATCCTCACAGCCCTTCTGGGGAAGAGGCTGAAAGGAAAACTAGCTTGAGCAAGTCCCTTCCCTTTGCTGTGCCTCAGTTTCCCCACCTGTACGAGAGGGCGGTGAGGCTGAGTTAAGAGTAAAGTGCTTTGAGCTGCTCGGCTAGGACATGCCAGGGAAAGGTGCAGTGTTGCATGAGCAGTGCAGGGGTTTGAGGCCAGTGTCAGGCACGCAAGCATGGTACTGAGAGGATGGGTTTCACCTTGTGGTGTTTTGAATTGGTAGCGAGAGAGGCAGGAAGATGGAGCCCTTGCACTGGCTGGCAGCACTCCAGGAGAGGA
Organism: Emys orbicularis; assembly: GCF_028017835.1. Classification (NCBI taxonomy): domain Eukaryota; kingdom Metazoa; phylum Chordata; order Testudines; family Emydidae; genus Emys; species Emys orbicularis. The sequence goes on from NC_088701.1 coordinate 10,939,584, forward strand.
TGGTGGGGCCTGGGCCAGCAGGATTATGGAGCCTCTGGAGAGAGGGATGGGCTGACCCGCTGGAGAGCACAGTGCATTCCCGCTCCAGGAATGAGCCCCTGGGATTGCCCCGGTGCTGTCTGACTCCACGGTCCCCTCCCACTGGGACCGGGTTGGACTATGTGGCTTTTCCGGTCTCTGCTGTGTGTTGTCACACATCCTGCTCAGACGCAGTATTCGTGAGGAGGTGAAGCCATGCTCCACTGAGACTCTGCTAAGTCCAACTGGCTCCCTTGACTTTGTCTGGGTGGGGCAGTGTGTGGAAAAATCTTGCAGTAAATGCATCCCCCCCTCCCCTGGAGGCATGTCCTCTGCATGTCTGTGTCCTGGCCTAGCCAAGCTCTTGCTTGAACTGACTAATAAAATCCTCTACCATGAGGTCGTGTGCTGACCCCCTTTGCTTCTGGGCTGCTCTCTTTTGGCCTGATCTCAGGGTTGGAGGCAAGCCCCCTGGTGCAGCATCTTCCCCCTCACCTCCCTGTCTTCTAGGGGCTGTCTCCAGTATTAGATGCCCAAGGTCCCATTGGGCTGGGTTATCTCCGATGCGATGTGCTCCATGGCTTTGGCCTGACTGGTTGTACATGTGCTGAACGGTGGGGCTTGCAGGAGCCTTCCTGTGTGTGTGCTGTCGCCGTTCTGCACTGCAATTAGCGACTGACCAGCTGTTTGGATGTGGACAAGTCACTTGACTTTGGGCTCCAGGAGCAGCAGCTGCCCTCCCCCTCTCCCCATGGGAACAGAGCAGATCCAAGGCAGGGCCATCTGCCCGAGCCTGCATGCAGCTCTGCATAGTTCCATTGTTTGTGACAGACCTTTGAAACGTGGTTGGGAGAAGGTCCCCAGGTTAGGGAGCTGGGAACCCCATTCTGGTCTGGCCAAGCTATAAATGTCTCTTTTCTTCTCTCGCTCACGTTCCCTAGCAGCCTGCCAAATTACTCACTGAATGTGAACGTTCCAAAGAGGAGTCCTGAGTGGTTAATGACAGTGCAGAAGGCTGGATGCAATTGCCTGCATGTGTCCTGGCTCTACCCCCCTCTGGGCCTGATCCTGCCCCCATTGGAGACAAGGCCAGGTCTACCCAGGGCCGGCGCTTCCATTTAGGCGACCTAGGCGATCGCCTAGGGCAGCAGGATTTGGGGGGCGGCATTTTGCCGCACTTGGCGGCAATTCTGCGGCGGGGGGTCCTTCCACACTCCGGGTCTTTGGTGGCAATTCTGCGGTGGGTCCTTCACTCGCTCCGGGACCCGCCGCCGAAGTGCCCCGAAGACCAGGACCGCGGCAGGACCCCCCGCCGCAGACTTGCCGCCGAAGACCAGGAGCGCGGAAGGACCCCTGCCTAGGGCGGGAAAAACCCTGGCGCTGCTCCTGGGTCTACCCCGGCCTGCAGTGTCAGCGCATCCCAGGTGGAGATGCCCCAAAGCCCCCACCCCCCCTTCCCAGCTGTTCCGGTCACAGGTCGTCCTGGGTCCAGTAAGCCCCTCCTCCAAGCTTCATCCAGACTTGATCTGATCCTTGGGGGCAGGGGAAGTTCCAGGGTGACCTTCCCCACCCCCACTGGCCACTGATGCATCCGCAGTCGCATCCCCTTTGGGCTGTGGGTGGTGCTGGAGCGTGGGATCCACCTCAGAGCTGGGAGCTGCAGCATCCAGGAGCTGGGTGCCTGGTGTCCCGGGGTTCAGGGGAGGCTGGATGGGGAGGGGGCGGCTTAGAATGTGGGTCGGGGTCCTTTGCTTTGGAGTCTTCGAAGTCTTCGGCTTCCGTATAAGGAGAGATTAATAAGACTGGGACTTTTCAGCTTGGAAAAGAGACGGCTAAGGGGAGATATGATTGAGGTCTATAAAATCATGACTGGTGTAGAGAAAGTAGATAAGGAAGTGTTGTTTACTACTTCTCATAACACAAGAACTAGGGGTCACCAAATGAAATTAATAGGCAGCAGGTTTAAAACAAACAAAAGGAAGTATTTCTTCACACAACGCACAGTCAACCTGTGGAACTCTTTGCCAGAGGATGTGGTGAAGGCCAAGACCATAACAAGGTTCAAAAGAGAACTAGATACATTCATGGAGGACAGGTCCATCATTGGCTATTAGCCAGGATGGGCAGGGATAGTGTCCCTAGCCTCTGTTTGCCAGAAGCTTGGAATGGGCAACAGGGGATGGATTACTTGGTGATTACCTGTTCTGTTCATTCCCTCTGGGGCACCTGGCATTGGCCACTGTCGGCAGATAGGATACTGGGCTAGATGGACCTTTGGTCTGACCCAGTAGGGCCGTTCTTATGTTCTTATGTCTTTCACTTAAAGGAGCATTTGTCTGGCTTTAGATGCCTTCGGGGCAAAAAGCAAACCTAGGACTCCTGGGTTCTATCCTAGCAGTGGGAGGGGAGTGGGGTCTAGTGGCTAGAGCAGGGGAGTCTGGGGACCCGGACTCCTGGGTTCTATCCCCACAGCTGGGGGAGGGGTGTTGGTCGTGAGTTCTTGTCTAAGTGGCTGGCTGTACAAAGGGCTGGATCCTGTTGGGTGCTCAGTGCCCCGCCCCTCTGTGCATCCTATGTCCTGGGCGGGGAGGTGTGCCACGCCTGTGATGCCAGCAGAGAAGCCTCGTTTTCAGAAATATTTCTGTCCATGTTGTGCCAAGTGATTAATAAAATGGAGCATTCCTTGCCCTGCTTGGCCCTGCCAGTCCAGCTGCACTCTGGGGAAGGAGGGAGGGAGAGGGAGACATCAGTGCTGCCCTGGGTCTGTGCCCACCCACCTTCCCAGAGCTCTGGGGGGGTCTGGTTTTCAATCCAGACTTAGGCTCCTGAAATGAGAAGCCTGACTTACAAAGGGGCTGTGATTCATAGGCAGGCAGCGCCGTCTAGTCGGCAGAGTGTTGGCGTGGGAGTCAGAACACTTGGGTTCTTTCCACTGATTTGGCAAGTCGCTTCCCTGCTCCGTGCCTCAGTTTCCCCACTTGAGTTTTGTCAGTTGAGACTGGGAGCCCTTTGGGGCAGGTGCCGTCTCTCGCTGTGGGTCTGTGCAGCCCCTGGCACAATAGGGCCTCAATTTTAGTCAGGGCTGATAGTCGCTACCATAATTCACTTAATAACGAGGATTCCCAGATCCTGCAGAATCTGGGCATAACCAGCCAGCCAGGCCAGCTATTTTAGGAGCCTTGATGTGGATTTAGGGGCCAGATTTCAGGTGCCCAAGTTGGCACATAGGTCCCCAGCTGAGGGCTGGATCCTGCACTTCATGTTCCAACTCAGCTCCCATTGGTGGCAGGCGCTGTCCTGCTGGTGCGATGGGCTCTGGATTGGATCCAGGGGTAGTTTGAGCTGTATCTGCTGTTATCTTTGATGCCTCCTTAGAGCTGTGTGGCACAGCCCAGCTGGCAGCAGCTCTGTGGCACAGGTGCCCGAGTGGTTCAGGGACTACACTGGCACAGGGAAAATCCAGGTTCAAGTCTCAGCTCTGGCACTGAATCCCTCTGTGCCTCAGTTTCCACAGCAGTAAAATGGGGCTGCTGGCAGCTCCTTTCTCAGCAGCTGGAGCCGTGCGGGCTGTGAATGTCCATGAAGTGCTTTAGAGCTGTATGGGGCCGAAGTGCCGCCAACGCACCGTCAGAGAGGGGCCGGCAGCGCTCGTGTCCGGGTGTCAGCCTTGGCCTGTCAGCATCTCTCCCCATCGCCACTTGGCTGGCAGGGCTGTAATGAGAGAACTGACGTAGTGAACGTGTCTAGTCTCACGCAACGTCCTGAGCTACGGTCCTGGGTGGGAACTGAGCTGCCGGGATCTGTCGGCAGATTCCTCCTTGGACTGTCTCCTGTTTGCCGGGGGCCATCTTTCTGGTACAATGGGGACCCAGTCCCAGGCTAAGCACTACCATAATACACGTAATACTAACTCCAGCCTTGCTGCCCCAATCCTTGAAGCATTGAGACAGGCCCTCGAAAATCATGAGTGACTTGAAGAAGATAGTGAGATTGCAACGTTGGGTTTGGTTAGAAACTTGCTTTTAATGAGAGCCCAGATCCTCACAATCCCAGGAGTCCAGAAGCTGGGGCTTTAAGAAAAGCAACAACTGTCACAAGGCCGGTGGTAAAATCACAAGTGTCGGCAGCGCCGTGACGCCCTTTGTCTCCTGTATCGGGACCAGGAGCTTTGGGAGAAATGGCTGGCTGGGGGTCAAGGTGGGGACTGGTTATATCTCCAGGGGGTGTGTGGGGGGGGAGCTGTGTGTTGGGGGAGGGGCACCTTGTATCTTGCGGCGGGGGACGACTTGGTGGATGAATTAACCTGGCCGGGGGAGGGGGGGGGGAAGGCGGGCACTGTTTTGCCGGGTGAGGCGTTGCACGGCTGATTTCGAAATCAAGAGCAAAACCGAAAGGCAGGTGATGAGTTATGAGGAAATGGGGAGAGGTCTGGGAAAAGGATGGGTCCCATAACCTCTCCTCCCCCCAAAAACCCCCTCGTCTTGTGCCAGCCTGACCTTAAAAACCTCTAAGGAAGGAGATTCCACCACCTCCCTAGGGAACTCGTTCCAGTGCTTCACCACGCTCCGGCCAGCCTGGCTTTGGGGGGCCAGCAGACTGGTCCTCCCCGTCGGGGTCCTCCAGGCCTTGGTCCACTTCTTCCACAGGTTCCCCTTCAAGGGCGGCCCCTGCATGGGAGGTCCTGTCGGTCGTTGTCTGCAGGAGCCCCGGATGACTGGGTACGCCAACTTCAGGGCTAGCCCAGCCATCAGGGTCTGGGTTTCTCCCTTTACAGTCAGGGTCACCGTGGTCTTGGGGTAAGATCGCACATCCCCGTGGATACACTGGAGTTGAATGAACCCTAGTGACGGTTCAGGCTGGGGGACGAGGCCCTGGCGGACAAGCGTCTGCCCACACCCCGAATCAATGAGGGCAGAGGCGGGGGCTCCATTCACTGTAACGGGGACAGTCAGTTTACCCGAGAGTTGTTTACGGGCCTGGGCCTCCCCCGAGCAGACCTGCCCGAAGCTGCAGTCCATCATCGGGCACTCTCGACGGAGGTGTCTGAGGCGGCCACAGGCGAAACGGGCCGAGTTCAGGGTGTCGGGGCTGGTCCGGCGCAGTAGGTGCTGGGGCCGGCGCCTCGGCAGCCTGGAATCTCCTTCCGATGGGGGCATCTAGCGGCCGGCCCCATTCTCTCCGGGGCCTTCATCGGGCCAGGCCGACGTCCCGGCCATCCGAGGGTCTTAGGGCAGGTTGGGGCTTGCTCCTCTGACCCCGGGCCTTCTCTTCACGAGACTGGACCGGCGCGATGGTCATAGGACGGGGTCCTGGTCCTACAGGGGTCTCAGCCACCAGAAAGTCCTCCATCAAAGCCATGGCCTGGCTCAGCGTAGTCGATCGGTGGTGCAGGACCCAAGTCCTGCTGCATGCCGGAAGGATTTGCACAAAGTGCTCGAGCGCCACTTGTTCTGCTACCTCAGCCCCCGTACGCTGTTCTGGCTGTAGCCACCGCACGCCTCCCTCACCTGCGGGGCGACCACTCTGGGTGGGCTCCCGGCGGGTACGTCTTCTTGCGGAGTCGCCTCCAGAACGTCTCAGGGGTCATTTCCAGGGCATCGAGAATTGCAGCCTTCAGTCGCGCATATTCATGGGCTGCAGCCACAGGAAGTGCCCTGTAGGCGGCTTGGGCCGGGCCTGTTAGGTACGGCGCCAACAAAGTGGCCCACTTAGCCGCAGAGGCTACCCTCTCAAAAGTAATTAATGTCTCGAGGTCATCGTCCGGCCCCATCTTAGTCAGGCGTACGGGCACAACTGGATCCGGGGGTCCTGTAGGCCCACTGGGGTCGGCCAAAGGGCCGCGAGCTGCTGCAGGCATTGCTGTTGTTGCTCGCGGTTTTGAGCCCCCAACTCCCGGATCAGCTGCTGTTGCTGGCTGCCAAATTGTTGCAGCAGCTGTGGTTGCTGCTGCTGCTGGCTCTCGCTAGCCACTTGATTAACTTTTCCACCTCCATCCTCCGTATACTGGTGGAGGGAGACGGTGCCCTATAAAGTTTGCGGTCGGCTCGTCCCCTTATCTCAGGGGAGGGGATGAAATCCCCACTTCTGGTACCACGTGTAATGGTCCCTCGCTCTCCTGCTCGGAGGGAGGCCACTCAGCCTCACTACACCCGACTTATACAGCCCAAAATGCCGTTAGCCTTCTTGGCAACAAGGGCACGCTGTCGCCTCATATCCAGCTTCTCGTCCACTGTAACCCCTAGGTCCTTTTCTGCAGAACTGCTGCCTAGCCACTCGGTCCCTAGTCTGTAGCAGTGCATGGGATTCTTCCTTCCTAAGTGCAGGACTCTGCACTTGTCCTTGTTGAACCTCATCAGGTTACTTTTGGCCCAATCCCACTGACAGGCGGCCTGGATTTTTGACAAGACCTCAGAATAAGGAACAGGCTGGGGTCGGAGGGCGGGGAGGGGCCGTGAAACTAGCAGGATGCAAAGTGCTGGCAAAGGCACCAAGAGGCAGATTTGTAAAAGGTTTCGGGGCCAAATTCCCCAGCGGCCCAAACCCCCCCCCCCCCCCCCCGTGCTTGGATCTCATTGGACAATCCAGCTCTAAGGGCTTGTCTTCCCTAGTGAGTTAGGAGGCACAGCTCCCCCTAACTCAACCCCTGTCCACACACTAACACCTAGTGGTTAGAGCAGAGGGGGCTGGGAGTCAGGACTCCTAGGTTCTGTCCCCAGCTTGGGAGGGGAGTGGAGTCTAGCAGGTTAGCACAGGGTGGGGCCAGGAGTCTGGACTCCTGGGTTGTAAGCCCAGCTCTGACACTCCCGCTGAGTGACCTGTCTGCTCATCTGGGCCCCAGTTTCCCCACGTGTGAAATGGGGATAATGATTTTGTTGCTCCTTGAGTGGAGACCCGGGCAAGGCTCCCTGGAGAATGGCTGGAGACCTGGAAATGTCTGGCAGGGGCACCCAGGATGGGGGGAGGGGGAATCCCCAGCTCTGCCCACTGGGAAACCAGGCCACCTGCTTGGCTCACCTGTCTTGCAGCTCTGGTCCATCCGTCTGTCTGTCTAACCTCTCCTGTGTAGTGGCTGGACCAGCGTTTCTCAAATGCGGCTGCCGTGGCTGGATGCTGCCAGCAGTGGATTTTTTTACGGCCACGGCAGCCTCCAAAGTGGAGACAGGGGGGGCAAAGCAGTGGCCCCTCCCTGCAGCGCCCAGCTGAGCAGCTGTTACCGAGGGCAGCGAGATGCCCTGGGCAGCACCTCTGGAGACACGTGGGGCCGGCGTGCGCGGCGCTGTACTCCACAGGCAGCTGGGGAGTTCCCGACCCACCTTCCCCGGGGCGGGGACAGAGACGGGTTTGTCAGAACGGCCACCAGCAGGAGTTGGTGGCCACACTCTCAGGTGAGAACCCCTGGGCTAGAGGCCCCGCCCAGTATAGGGCCCCCCACCCCTGTTAGGCCGGGCGCTGCACAGACCTGGCCTGAAATCGGGGTCCCCCGTTGTGCCGGGCGCGGTGCAGACATGCAGTGGCCTCTGAGTCCCTTTAAAAATATGCCTGCCCTAAAGAGCTCGCAGTCTAATTAGACATGGGGCAGAAAGGGAAACTGAGGCACAGAGAGGGGACATGATTTGCCCAAGGTCACCCAACACTGCCCTGCTAGCTGCATTATTCCCAGTGCCCTGTCAGGCTGAGCCCCCCCCCCCCCCCCTCCAGTGTATAGCTGTGTAGGAATTTCCTGACCTAGCCCAGCTCCTAAAGTGATTGCTAACAAAGACAATGGTGATGGCTCCAGAGAGCCCAGTCCCGCTCCTCCCCCAGCTCCCTGTGACACATGGGGCCAAAGTGCAGGGCGAAGAGAGGAATTAATGAGGGTTAGAGGCCTGCAGCCGGCTCTGGAAAGGCCCTGGCTGTCCATTGAGGGGGCTGTGAGCGAGGGGGGCTCTGGCTGAACCACAGGCAAAGTGGCACCATGTCGTGGCTGGACCCAGATCCTGTCACGTGCTGGAGCCCTGGGCAAAGTCTGAACCAGTCTAACCCTTTGCCTGGCCTCTGGGTGTCCTCGCACATCTGGGCACTAACACCCGGGTCCCTCGTGCCAATCCCCAGCCCCTGGGTGTCCTCGCACACCCGGGCACTGGCACCAGGGTCCCTCGCACCAATCCCCGGCCTCTGGGTGTCCTTGCACACCTAGGCACTAGCACCAGGGTCCCTCACAACAGGTGCCGCAGGGCCAGGCTCCCTAGTGGGACAGGCTCTGTGCTCAGCACTTGTATCTGGGATGACCTCAGCGAGCCTTGTTAGCAACCAGCCCCACTGCAGCCCCTAACGGCTCAGGGCTTTCAACACCGCTTGAGTCCTGCCCTTCAGTGGGGGGAGTAGCCAGGAGATAAGTGGCCTCGTGAAAAGGGAACCGATAAAACCCCTAGTTACCACCCGGATGTTTTCACAACAGAGCCGGCCATGGCGCTTCCCCCAGATCCCACGGTCTCGCTCGGTGGGAGTCCGTGGGGCCAGCCCCGCAGCTGGGGTGACAGCCTCGCTCCATTGGCATAGCAAACTACTGCCCCCTCCTTTCTCCCCCCACTTCTCCCTCCCCCCCGCCCCCCCCGCCAGTCTGCTTCAGCCCTGGGTGTTGGGTCTCTAGGTGCCGTCCGTCTTTGGCCTTTCTACTGAGACTGGGTCAGGTCACTTCCTCTCATGCATTAGGTGTGTTGTGATAGCAGCTATAGACCCCCGACTGAGATGTGGGGGCCCCTGCGCCAGGTGCTGCACAGACCCTGCCCGCGCTCGGGGCCCTGCTGTGCCGGGCGCGACACAGACAGCCCTTGCCCCAAAGAGCTAGACAAAGGAAGGCCCTTGGGGCAGATTTTCTTTTGTTAAATCAATGGGAGTTAGACACCTCACTACCTTTACAAAGCAGAGCCTTATCCCTGTTTTACAAATGGGGAAACTGAGGCACGGCAGGTGGCCATGACCTGTCCAGGGATTCTGCGGAAGAACCAGAGAACTGAGGGCTGATCTTCAGAGCCCCAGCCCAGCACCTTAATCCCCAAACCACCCTGCTGCTCTGTGTCTTTCCCCTTGTGCAAAACGGATAACAGCGTCCTCTGTATCGGTGGCTCTCAACCTTTCCCGACCCCTGTGCCCCTTCCAGGAGTCTGAGGCCTGGTCTACACTAACCCCCAAATTCGAACTAAGGTACGCAACTTCAGCTACGTGAATAACGTAGCTGAAGTCGACATACCTTAGTTCGAACTTACCGCGGTTCAGACGCGGTCCACACGCGGCAGGCAGGCTCCCCGTCGACTCCGCGGTACTCCTCTCGCCGAGCTGGAGTACCGCAGTCGACGGCGAGCACTTCCGGGATCGATTTATCGCGTCCAGACCAGACGCGATAAATCGAACCCGGAACTTCGATTGCCAGCTGTCGAACTACCGTGGTAGTGTAGACCTGGCCTGAGTTGTCTTGTGTACCCTGTTTCACTTCACTTTAAAAACTGCTTGCTTACAAAATCAGACATAAAAGCATCACAGTCACACTACTCCGGAAAAATTGCTGAGTGTCTCATTTTTACCATAAAGTTCTAAAATAAATCAATTGGAATATAAATATTGTCCTTACAGTTCAGTGTATAGTACATAGAGCAGTATAAACAAGTCATTGTCTGTATGAAATTTTAGTTTGTACTGACTTCGCTAATGCTTTTTATGTAGCCTGTTGTAAAACTAGGCAAATATCTAGATGAGTTGACGTACCCCTGGGAAGACCTGTGCATCCCCCCGGCGGTACACGTACCCCTGGCTGAGAACCACTGCTCTGTAAGACACGGGAGGTGACTGTCCCGCCCTGCTCGGCACTGGCGAGGCCTCAGCTGGAGTCCTGTGTCCAGTTCTGGGCGTTGCGCTTTCGGGAAGATGTGGACACGTTGGAGAGAGGCCAGAGGAGAGCACCAAAAATGATCAAAGGTTTAGAAAACAGACCTGTGCGGAAAGGTTAAAGGGACTGTTACAAAGAGGCCGGAGATGTTCAGGGAAGGGCCTTCCTACGTGTACGTTTGCCGTGGTGGTGTAGCCCTGTGGGCCTTGGATTTCAGAGATGGGGGGAGGGGTAATTTCTTTTATTGGACAAACTTCTGTTGGTGGAAGAGGCAGCTGTGGAGACCCCAGCCCTGGGGGGGTTAAGAACAGGTTGGACAAACCCCTACAGGGATGGGCTAGGGATGGGTCCTGCCTCAGCACAGGGGCCAGCCCAGCCCTGCATGTCTGATTGCACAAGAGCGGGGTGCTGCTGGGGGCCTGCGGGCCCCTGGGGCCGTGACTGCTTGGCCGGGGGTGGGAACGCCATGGGTCCCTTTGCAGACGGCTCCCAGCTGGTCCCAGCCAGCAGCTCCTGGGTTGGAATTTGAGCAGCAGCCGGTCCGGGCTCCTGCCTGCACACCAGGGATTGGGTTTCATGGACTCGCAGAGAGCCTAGAGAGCGATTGATCAGCCATGGCCGCCGGCCACCAGCCCCCAGCACTGGGGGGACTTGGCTGGCGTTTCCAGGCCCATCTGGGAAGCGGCGCCCACTGCAGGGACCCCGTGTGCATCAGGGGAAGGGGGACACCCCGGGGGCAGCAGATTCCAGAGGAAACCACAGCTGAGCCTGCCTGAGAAACGAAGCCCAGACTGCGCGGAGCTAAATCAACCCAGCTGTGCAGGCTGTCTCTGGTGGGCTGCAGGCCAGGAAATGGGGGGGGGGCCTTAGCCCCCACCCCACCCCCGCAAGGCTCTGTCATCTTAACCCCTTGTGGCCCCAGGAGGCACCGTTCTCCTGAGGCCAGAGCCTCTGTTGTTTCTTAGAGTCCAGCTCCAGCACAGAGCAGAGCAGCCCAGCGGGGTGGGCTAAGGGGGGAGCGCCGTCGGCATGCAGAGGAGTAGGCTGTTATCCTGCAGACAGGCACTCAGTAAACAGATGGGGGGGGTCAGTCACCCCTGGCGAGCCTGATGCATTGTGACAAGGGTCTACGAGGGAAATCCTGCCCTTGGTGCCCCCTACATGGCCTTGCTCCCCTCCCCCGCCCCCCCATGGTGCTCTCCGTGCCCCTAATGGCCCCGTTGGCCTTCCCAGGTCTGCGCAGGTGGAGCCGACTGAGCTGGGGCTAACGATTCAGTCTGAGGATGCTGGATCCGGAGGAGAGTTCGGCTCGTCCGCCGGTAGCCGGGCTGGCTCTGCCGGGTTGGGGTGTGTTCGTGCCAGCGCTGAGAGCGTTGTGTGCCCGTCACTCCAGTCGGTGGATCTGCCTGACACACGTGTGTGTGTGCGTGTGAGGGAGTCAGACATTCCCAGAGCAGCCCCCCACCCCCGTCAGCCCAGCCCCTCCCCCCTTGGGATGTGCTCCTGCCCCAGAGTTTGGGCTCAGGCTGACGCCAGCCCGGATCCCTCCCTCCCGCCAGCAGCCGGGCTCTGCGGTGGCTCTGATCCAGCGCCCCAGGGCGAGCGCACGTCTGTCCGGCGTGGAGGAGGGCAGAGACAGGGACTGTCTGCACTTTGTCTGGGGCCGCGGCTGCGGGAGTCAGGCCCTTTCCATTGCGTCAGGGGGAGAATCACCCGTTTATCCCGGGATCATTTCTCAGCGCCAGCCTCTGTTCCTCCAGCGCCCTGGAGGTGGGGGGCGGCTCTGATTCCACCCCCCAGACTTCCCTCGGCGGTGGAGCATCCTTGGGGCTGGGATGGTACCGATGGGGCTGTGTTGGGGGGGTCCCCGAGTGCCTGACAGTCCGTGCAGGTTGGGGGGAGAGCACAGGGCCTGATCCATCCCTCACTTACACCGTTTCACAGCAGGGTTACTCCAGATTTACACCCCACATGGGAAAGGAGAACTAAGAGCTTCTGTGCAGGTGGCGGTAACTGGGCCTGGTTTACAATGGGGTGACTCCTTGTGGCAGTGAGAGGAGACTTTGCCCCCCCTGCTTCCCCCCCGGGTTGATGGTGCCAAGCACCAGGGGTCTCATGGGGGTGAAAGGTCTGGTCTGGGTGCTGCGCTCCCCCCCGTACCTCCCAGGAGTTAGCGTGGCCTCTCCTGTACCCAGGCTGTGGGTCAGATCCCTCCCTGAGGTGACTCCACGCAGGCCTGCAGCCGGATCTGGGTGCGTCTCCTGGCCGCTGGATCTCTGCCCCTCACCCCCCGCTCCTCTCGCGTTCACCTCCCCACCCCACCCCTGCTCGGCGAGGGCCAGTCCTGCCCCCCAGCCCACTCCCAAACTTTCCATGCTCAGATCCCCCCCCCCCCCCCGAACAGCCAGGGGTGTCTCTGCTGTGGACCGGGGCTGTTTGGGGGGGCAGAGGGAGGGGCCCTGGCTAGCTGTGCACTGTCTCGTTAAGGCCTCCTGACACCCACCCACACCCATTAATGTTCCTTTTCATCCCTTCTGCCCCCTGGGAAAATGTTCTTGGCCATTGGGAGGCAGCTGCTGGCCAAGGTCTGGAGTGGCCTGATGGGACAAAGGGACAGTTCTTCTGTGCGCCCGCCTCCGGCTGAGACATGAGCCTGAGACATTCCCGGGGGGGGGGGAGGGGCAACATGGCTCATCGCCCCCCTCCCCCCAATGGGGCCTTAAAACGTCAAGGGAGCCGGGGTGTGTCCGTGGTGGTGGCAGACCTGGAAGGGGGGCGCTGGATCGTACCTGGGAGCACAGGAGATGGGATGAGTCCCCATCGGGTCGGGGGTGTGTGTGTGCTACAGCCAGGGTAGGTGTATTGGCTCCAGGGAGCTGGGGGGGGGGGAGGGGTTCGGACCCAGGAGGGTGCAGTTTGGACCTAGAGAGCAGGGGAGACAGGTTGGACCCGGGGGTAGGTGGGAATCCGGAGGTCTGGGGGGCCATTCCGGACCCAGAGAGCAGGGGGGCCAGTTTGGGGGTTCAGGTGGGAATCCAGGGCCAAGGGGGGCAGGTTGGATGCAGGGGTCGAGGGGGTTCAGATGGGAATCCAGGGGGCCGGGGAGTTCGGGTCTCTTGAGTGCCTGCGTCAGCTCTTGGCCGAGGTTGTTCCATGATTCACGGCTTCCCGGCGCGGTGGGAGGGGACGGCGCTCACTGGTAGTGGTCACCGCCCGGCCGTTGCCGTCTGAGGGGGCAGCCTGGGGGTGGCGCAATACCCCGGCTCCTGCCGGCTACACGGGACTCCAGGGGCAGCAGCAGCAGCAAGCCCTGGTTAAAGTGCTGGAGTATTATTATTGCAGTCCTGGGCTGACCCAGCAGGGGGCGCTGTGGGGAGCGGGGCGGGAGCTCTGGCTGTGGGATACTCGGGGAGGGAGGACGGATTCCCTGCTAAGAGGGTTGCACTGGGGCTGGTGGAAAGGGGGGCTGCCTGGGGGATTCTGGCCACGTCCCTGGGGGGGGGGGGGGAGAGGGGGCAGGGCCCCACGATCACGTCTCTCTGGGCAGAGTCACGGCAGCTCTTCGCCGGCGGGAGGGTTTGAAGGATTCTCCCTCCATTCCAGCCTGGCTGGTGTTTGAGCAGCAGGGAGGGTCCTGGGGGCTCCTTGTCCCTGCATCTGATGCTGCAGCAGGCTGCCGGTATGTGTGAACGTACGTGTCTGTACCTCTGTGCCCGTGCATGAGTGTGTGGCACACGGGTGTGCCTGTGTGTGGGTGTGGGTGTACCGGTATGTACATCTGTACTTGTTCACAGACGTGATCACACATCTGCACATTTGTGTGCATGCTGGAGTGTGTGTGCATGTGAACACTAGCGTGTGCCTGGCGTGTGGGTAATTATCCTGCTAAGGCACTATGGGGACTCGGGGGACAATTGAGGGACCAGACCCAGCCCAGCATGGACGCTGGGGCTGTGGCCTTGGCGTGGGGCTGTGGCGCCCCCTAGTGGCTGAGGCTGTGCAGTGCCGCTCTGTGGGCACAAAGGTTTGCTGGGGGTTGGGGGAAGGTGTTGGGGGGCTGGACTGGCCTTGGGGCTCAAGTCCCCTGTGCTCCAGTCTAGCCCACGATGGTGGAGACTAAAAATGGCTGGCAGGCATCGTATGAAATGAGTTTGGACCTGCTTCCAAGCTGGGCATCAGAACTCCTGGGTTCCGTCCCAGCTCTGGGATGAGGGGAGTGGGCTCTAGAGGTCAGAGCGGGGACTGGGGCCCAGGACTCCTGGGTTCTATCCCCAACTTGGAGGGGAGAGAAGTAGGGTCTAGTGGTTAGAGTGGGTGCTGGGAGCCAGGACTCCTGGGTTCTATTCCTAGCTCTGCTCCCGCACCAATGGACCATCTCAGAAGAAAGGCCTCCAAGGGGCCAAAGCCCTTCGCCCCGGGTGGGGTGGGGTGTGTCCCAGCAAGGCTGTGGCTGCCTGGGATCAGGCCCTGCTGCTGCCCCTGTTATAAAGAGCCCTAATAGCCAACATGTCCCCTCTCAGGGCAGCAGGGCCGGCTCCAGGCACCAGCCTACCAAGCATGTGCTTGGGGCGGCACCTGGAGGGGGGCGGCGCTCCGGCCCGAGAGCGGGGCCGTGACTGGGCTCGCCGCCCTCCCCCCGGCGCTCCGGCCGGCCGGGGAGAGTGGGGCCACGGCTGGGCTCTCTGCCCTCCCCGCGGCGCTCCGGCCGGCCAGGGAGAGCGGGCCCGCGGCCGGGCTCGCCGCCCTCCTCCTGGCGCTCCGGCCGGCCGGGGAGAGTGGGGCCACGGCTGGGCTCTCTGCCCTCCTCCCGGCGCTCCGGCCGGCCAGGGAGAGCGGGCCCGCGGCCGGGCTCGCCGCCCTCCTCCCGGCGCTCCGGCCGGTCGGGGAGAGTGGGGCCCCGGCCGGGCTCGCCGCCCTCCCCGCGGCGCTCCGGCCAGCCGGGGAGAGTGGGGCCGCGGCCGGCCTTGGCGCCCTCCCCTGCCGCGCTCCCCGCCAGGGGGCGGGGGGCGGCAGGAGGCTTTTTTGCCTGGGGCGGCAAAAAAGCCAGAGCCGGCCCTGCAGGGCAGGACTAAGGCTCGTGTTTTAACGGGGAGGGGAGGTCACCTTCGGGACCGACTGCCCCGGGACGCGGCAGCTTCTCCATCACGTGGAGTCGAACAGACGGACTGTCCTCTCTCAAGCTCTGCTCTAGCTCCATCCCCAGCTACGGGCTGGATGCAGGAATCCCTGGGTCATTCTCTGGCCCGTGCAGTGCGAGAGGCCGGATCAGCCTGCTCCCTTCCTAGCCTTAGAATCTCTGCATTAATGGCTCGGCCTTTGCTCCCAGGGGAACTGTGATGCCGTCACCTCCCCAGCTCCCTCGTCCTCCATGGAGTCTCCCCGGGGGAGATCGACCGGAGCTGAATTTCAAAGCCGCGCCCCCTTTCTAGCTCCCTTCCTAGGAAAGCACAATGGGGTTCCACAGCCCGCTGTGTTTCCCCTTTCACATCACCTCGGGCACTCGCCCACGGGTCCTTTATCATCTGGTTCTTCGCACCCGCTTGTGGTTAAAGAGTCAGAGCAACAGGCTATAAATAAACACCAGCAGGAGGGGGCGGATCTGGGGCGATACCTGAGTGAAAAGCAGATCAACAGCAACCTGTGTTGTCTTTTCGCCCCATCCCGCCCTTGGTGCTTCCCCTTTCCAAGTGGGTTTGTCCATTGCATGGACGCACTGGGTGACCTTGGGTAAGTCATTACCCCTTGCTGTGCCTCAGTTTCCCCATCTGTAAAGTGGAGAGAATGCTCCTCCCTTTGCCTATTGCCATGAGCCTTTTGGGTCACAGACTGGCTCACTGTGTGTCTGTGCAGCACCGAGCGTGACGTGGCCCTGATCTCAGTCACCTCTGGGCAGCACCTGGCACAATGGGGGCCCTGATCTCAGTGGGCTCTGGGCACCAGCCAGCACAATGGGCAGGGCCGGATTTCCGATTAGGCACCGTAGGCACGGGGCTAGGGATGCCGGCATTCTATGGGCGTCTAAAAATTCAAATTTTGCCGCTCAGGTCCCAGCAGGGGGCAGGGCCGGCTGAGGGGGCGACAGCCCCACACAGCCCTGCTGCTGGAGAGCTCCTCGCTGCGCCCGGCAGACAGCATCACCTCCCGGAGGGCCAGTGAGTGCGGGCCGGGGGCAGGGCTTGGGAGAGTGGGTCTCTGAGGGAGTTCATGGGGCAGCTCTGGGCAGAAAGGGTGCGGGGGCAGTGGGCGGAGGGGTGCTGGGCGGCACCTAAAAGTTAAAAGTGGTGGGTGTCTCCTGGCGCCCGTGGCGGTTAAGAGCTTCCAGGCAGCAGGGGTACCCTGCAGCTTCTGGCCGTCTCCAGGTGGCAGGACCCCCAGAGCTCCAAGCCGGGGAGGGGGGAGACCCCCGAGCCCCTGTGTCTAGGGGCGACCTAAGTATAAATGTGGCCCTGACAATGGGGGTTCCTGGTCTTTGTTGCTAATACGCACAATAAAAGACCCAGTTGCCCTGGCCAAAAGTCCAGTTCCCAACTGGAACCAGTTAAAAGTATTAACAGGGATCCCAGCTGGGGCTGATTTCCCAGAGCACCAGGTTTCTGCATCTTTAATTCCACCATCAGCAGGGCACTGACTGGCCATTGGCCCAGGATTGGCAGGACTGGGGCGGCTGGGGGTGTGTGCAGCTGAGTGGCGGTTACCATCTGCCCATGGTGCCTTACCCTGTCTCTGCCTTCCAGGGCTCTGCATCGCCCTGTGCCTGGGGGGCACCGTGGCCCAGAATAATGGCGTACAAGGTAAGGCTGACTCCTCCTGGCTAACCTTCCCCAGCGCTCCCGGCTGCCCGGGGTCTCTGCCCTCCGCCCCCTCCGGTCCCTTTCCCTTGTGGGAGGAGAGCAGAGTCAGGGGTCTGGCGAGCCGGGAGCAGCCCCTTGGCGTGGGCATCTTGGGGTGGGTTTATAGAGCACGGTGGGTGCATGCAGGGGAGAGGAGAAGGCCCCTATGTAGCCCTCCCCTTCCATTCCCTTCCCAGCCCCGTGGCCAGCAGAGAATAGACACTGGGGCCAGGGCTCTACACTGGGGGCTGGAATGAGGGGCAGACCTCCTTTGTAGCCAAGGGCCCTATTATTGACCAGCCCGAATCAAACCCCTGATGGCTCAGATGTTAGAAGTGGCATTTGTAGGTGCCCTCCCCCCTCTAAAATCGGACTGAACTGAAACCTGGGACCCACGTGCCCAGCTGGGGGGTGTTTGGGATCCGGACTCTGCACCCCGAGCCCAGCTCTGCTGCGAATCCCAAGATGGGATTCGGGCAAATTTCCATTGACTCACTGGGGTCCCCCAGTGCTGCACCCACCCTGCTCCGTCTGCTCATCCCAACCCTGCAGCCGGCTAAGCTGCGCTGGGATCCTTCCCCTCACGCTGGCCAGAGGGACAGATCCCAGCGGAGCCCCAAACACCGGGCAGCTAAAGGATCCAGGAGCCCCCGTAGGCAGGTCACAGTCTGGGTCATGGGAGGCAGCTCAGGATCCAAACTAGCCTTGCGCCCGATTCTGCTCTCAGTCAATCCAGAGCAGAGCTGAGCAGGAATTTCCCAAGGAACCATTTTTTGCCAGAAGATGCTGATTTGGTTCAGAGGAATGTTTGGTTTAACATGGGAAAAAATTGCGCGGGGCGGGGGGGGGGGGGGGGGAATAATTTTCAAAACGAACAATTCTTGTTTTCCGGTTGGAAGCGGGGTTTCGGTTTGAAATTGACGCTAATGAGAGTAACGACGACAGCAACAAAAAGGAGAAAAATTGGGTGAGATCGAAAACGTTTCACTTGAAGCGACGCCCGGCTCCGGCGGCTCTGCCTGTCTGTGCCAGGGGCTCCCCGGGGAGCCAAGGCCCCTGTGCAGCTGAGGGCAGCTTGTTGCCAGGCGGTGGATGGCGTCGGAGCTGTTTGCCAGGCGCCCAGGGACGAAAATCAGCGAATGGGGCGTGTGAAAGCCAAAGGAGTCGATCCCACTGTGTGTGTGGGGGGGGGGAGCTGCTCGGCACTGGCTGACCCTGCCCAGCTGTTCCCACCCCTGCAGGTACCACTAAGGACTGCAACAACCATATGCTATGCCCAGCAAACGCCAAGTGTGTGAACAACACCCACTGCACCTGCCTGGATGGATACTGGCCAAGAGAAAATCACCCCATCCTCTTCACCAATACAACGGAGACCTGTGACGGTAACGGGGCTCCCACGTTGCCCTGGGGGGGCTGGGACAGAGCAGGGCATTAAGGGCCGGAGCAGCCAACTCCACTGACTCCAGGGCCTGTCAGGGGTGCTCAGCCCGGCTGGAGAATGGGGGGAGGGCGGCAGCACAGGTGAGGGCCGTCCTCCTGGGGATCGAACCGGGGGCCTCCAGAGTGAGTGACAGGAGCAGCTGCAGCAGGAGACAGGAGCAGGGGTGGCTCTATGTATTTTGCCGCCCCAAGTCTCGTGCCTGGAGCCGCCCCTGGCCAGGAGTCTTGGGCTCTGTGAATGGGGCACAGGGTGGGAGGGCCCATCACACTGACCCATCTGAATCCCAGCCTGGGCCCTAATCAGCCCCTGGGTGTCCAGGGGCAGAGGGGCCCCACAGGAGCAGAATGGGGCAGCCCTGGCTATACTCCCCCCCCCCCCCCCGCCATGCAGGGATCCAAGGAGGGAGGGGGCAGAGGAGAGGCAACTTGTCATCCCCCCCCCAACACACAGGGAGCCTGGAGCCCCTGGGGGAGTCTCCCCCCCCCCACATGGGGGATCTGGGTGTTTGTGGGGCCGAACCCCCCGTACCTGGGACAGGAGGCTCGGAGGGCTGTTTCCGACATTCCAGCAGCAGAAATGGGTAACTGAGAATCAGGGCCTTAATCACTAACCGCTCAGGGCCCCAGTCGCATGGGTCCCGTCACCCAGCTCAGTGCGGGGGGATGGGGGGGTGATACGGGGAACGTTTCCCTGCCAGGACTGTACAGAGCGTCCCCTCTTACATTACAGATATTAACAAGTGTCTGGGGCCGAGCCCGCCAGACTGTGGACACAACACAAATTGCATCAACGTGGTTGGGAGTTACTACTGCACCTGCATCGATGGCTACGAGCCCAGTTCTGGGAAAGCCAACTTCATGAACGTGAGTGAGAACACCTGCCAGGGTGAGCTCTCCCCTGCCCCCACCTGCTGAAACCCCCCCTCGCACAGGGCCGCCGAGAGCGGGTTTGGGTTCCGGTGAAAAAAAAATTTTCGGGCCCCCCAGCAAGGGCGGACCGGCTAAACAGGGCCGACGAGAGGGGGGGGAAGCTGGGCACCGGGCCCCCTTCCGGACTGCCGGGCCCCGGTAATTTGTACCGGCTTTCCCCACCCTCGTCGGCCCTGGGCCCTCGCACACATAAATGCTCGTTCCAGAACTGGGGCTGCACTGGGGCTGCTGCCGGCTTTGGCAGTGGCCCGAGGCCCGAGGCCGTCAGTGAGGCTGTGATGAGACGTGACCCTCGCCTGCTACAGCAGAGCATGGGGCCAGGCTCACCCCTGTGCCCGGCGCTTGGACAGGGAATAAACCCTCGGGGTTAGAAACAGACCCACGCAGCAAACTCCTTGTACTGCAGAGATGCGCTGGGGAGAGGGGAGGGGCCCCTCGCTGGCCCCAGCACGCAGCATCTGGGCTGCTAGTGTCCCCCTGAGCCTGGGAAGTGGCCCCACGAACAGTTCTAGGAATTGGGCAAAAGCGTTTTTTGACTTGCCCCCCTCCCCCTATTGCTTGAGCTTCTGCTGGGGGCAGGCAGCCATGCTGTGCTCTAGCCTCTAGGGGGCGCAGCTGCTAGTTCGAGGGACCCTCCCACTGCCCCAAGCTCCCTGCGTGGGCAGTGCTGTGAGGGGGCATGTGCTGTGACTGGCATTGCCAGCCCAGCCCCAGGCTTCCCTGAGGCACCCCCAGTTCCAGCAGTCTGGGGCGGGGACATGGGGTTGGCGTTCGTCGGCTCCGTGTGCTGTCCCGGCTCTGGGCGGGTCGCCGGCCCGGCAGACCTCCATCGAAGTGCCCAGAGAGCCCACAGAGTTGGATCATTGGCGAAGGCACTCGGCCAGGTTTATCGCCAATGCAGCCCGGTGCCAGCGCCCAGAGATGCCACAGGGACACAGCCACACGTCTGCCTCTGACAATGGACCCCGACAGTTACAGACTGAGACAAACCATCCGGGATAAACAACCTACTTGTGTGTTTCACAACATTCTTCTTACCCCACTTGTGCCTTTCTCCTGCTGCTTCAGACAAAACATCCCTTATTCATCCCCTGGCTTTGTACTTTACTCCTGATACTCCAGACAAAACATTCCCCACCCGTCAAACCATCTTATTGTGCGCTAGGCAGGGGAATCTCGTGCTGGGATGTGGTTACACAGTCACTGGGTTTTAGCAATGCCGGCAATACCAGCTGCTAAATCACTTTGTGCTGGTCCCTGTCTGTGCCCCCTGAGCCCCCCGAGTCAGCAAAGCACATGCTTAGCCCCAGCCCTACCCAGCTACGCACTTAACTCGGCTCCAGTGGGTCTCAAGTGCAAGGCTGAGCTCGTGACGACAATCCCAGGCATTACGAAAAAAAATCAGATTAGCTTAGAAAATCACGAGCTTTAGAAAGACCAATGAGCAAGGGGCAGTGTGTGGATTGAAAATTGAATTGAAAAGGGGCAAATTCAAAGCAGATACAAGGAAATACTCCTCCACCCGGGCCAGCAGTAGCCTCTGGAACTCACTGCTACCGCGGCCTGGAGGCTGTGAATGTGTCGAGTTTTAAAGAGGGACTGGCTGTTTCTATGGGGAACGACAATGCCTGGAGCTGTGCTAGTTAATGGACAATAATCCTGGGAGGGAGGGAAAAGCTCCCACTTCAGGGCTTAAGCCGCCGTCCGACTATTAGAGACCAGGAGGAGACCTTCATGGGGGCAGATTATCCCCCGGCTGCTGCTGCGGGACTCTTACACCTTCCTCTGTAGCACCTGTCGCAGACGGGATACCGGGGTAGATGGGCCCTGGGGCTGACCCAGGCTGGCAATGCCTATGTGTTCCTCTGTGATTGGAACCTGAGGGGGATTTCTGCCAAGTCCCAGTGTTCCCACCCCTTGGGCAACTCAGCTTCACACATGGACTCCTAAATCTCCCCGAATCTTCGCCCCATTGCGGCTTGGCCAATAGAGGCCACAGTGGCTGTTCAGGGGTCGGAAGGTCCCCTTCCCTCTGTTATGTTCACGGCACACACACACTGTTAGAAACAAAGTGTCACATCCTCTCGCTGGCAGGCCGCAGCTCAACACAGGGTTATTTCTTAGAATCTAGAGCCCTAGCACACGAGGACCCCAAACAGAGAGAGACAAAGCAGGCTGCTCCTGAAGGCAGACAGGACAACTAACCCCACTTTGCTTTAGGCTGGCTCTTTGGCAGACACACTGCTGAAAACCCCAGATCACATGTTTGTCACCCGAGCCCTTGAGCCCGCAAGCAGGTCCAGGAAAGCCCCTTGCAGATATAAAGTAAGAGCTTGTGATGCTAACACAGTTTTCAATACACCATATTCTCGAGTGGCCGTTCCGCTGCCAGAGCAACCTAGTGCCGCCTGAGCATAGCTGAGAATCAGACCTGTGATTGTTAAGCTCCCAGGGGCCCGGTTGCCTGGGTCCCATCACCCAGCTCAGCACAGGTGGGTGATACAGGAACGTCTCCCTGCCAGGACTGTACAGAGCGTCCCCTCTTGTGGTGCAGATATTGATGAGTGTCAGGGCCACGCAAACTGCGTCAACGTGGCTGGGAGTTACTCCTGCAGCTGCATCGATGGCTACGAGCCCAGCTCTGGGAAAGCCAACTTCATGTGAGTGGGGACACCGCCAGGGTGAGCTCTCCCCTGGCCCCCACTGCACCCTGCTTAGTCCTCCCCACGCCCCCATACACACACCCCTGTGCTCATTCCAGGCCTGGTGCTGCACCAGAGGCTGCAGCAAAGGCACCGGATCCACTCATCATGGTTGTGATGCTCTGTGACCCTGAACTGCTGCCCCAGCGCGTGGGGGCCAGGATCTCCCCTGCCTAGGTGTTTGGATTGGGAATAAACCCCTAGGTTTGCAGGGAGGCGCCGGGGAGACGGGTGGGGCCCTCGCTGTCCCCAGCACACAGAATCCAGGCTGCTAGTGCCCCTGAGCCTGGGAAGGGGCCTCGTGGATGGTCCACGTACCGCACAGTGCGCTCTGCCCCCTATGGGCCCTGGGGAGCAGGGAATAGCCCCAGCACGGGGCACCCCGGCCACGCCCCCAATCTGCCCCCTCCCTCAGGGCTGGGAGCAGAGCCTTTTCCAGCCCCACACTGACAGGGAGCCCCCGGGATGGGAGGGTGTTTCCCCAGGGGGCCATTATGCCCCCTTAGGCAGCCAGGGCGGCCTGACCGGAGAAGGGGCCGGGGCGTGCCAAGCCCTTGTTGGCGACGTTCAGCCGGTAGTTAGAGTTTGTATCAAGTCCTAGCCGGCCGTTCCCATGGAAACCGCCCTTTACACCCCCGTTTGGGGGGCGCAGAGCACCGGGCCCATCGAACTGGGAGAACTCAGGAGCTCATTCGTTCAAACGCTTCCCCTGGCAGAGACCTCGCCCAGCCGTTCCTGTGCCCAGCCCCAGGCCGCGTGGGATAACCCCAGCCAGTGTCCTGGGGCAGGTCTAGGCACAAGAAGAAATCAGCGCCGCAGTTATCTCAGCCAGCGTCCTGGGGATTGTCCGGGGATAGCTGGTATCAGGAGCCGTGTGGAGAATCCCTAGGGCTTGCCCCCAGGGGGAATTGATTGTGATCGCTGTTCTCTTTGGAAGCGCACTGATTATTCCAGACCAGCGTGTCCAGACGGGGAGCGATTCCACAGGAGCTGTTACTGTCAATTTCCCCATGTACTTAGTTTCCCCATGGCGGGAGGGATAGCTCAGTGGTTTGAGCATTGGCCTGCTAAACCCAGGGTTGTGAGTTCCATCCTTGAGGGGGCCATTTAGGGATCTGGGGCAAACATCTGTCTGGAGATTGGTCGTGCTTTGAACAGGGGGTTGGACTTGATGACCTCTTGAGGTCCCTTCCAACCCTGATATTCTATGATTCTTAACCCCCTAGAGACACCCAATCTCAGAGCTCCCTGCAACTCGGAGCGAGTTTGGAAGCCGCGGGACGCCCGAGGGAGGGGAGAGCTCTGGCCGCACCACTAAGAACCTAGCGCATGGTGCCCCTTCTCCAGCAGACAGAGCGTCGGAGCTGGGGAAAGTGCTTTGGAGCAGCGGCTGTGCTGTGGCTGGATGTGTGTACAGCGCCTGGCACCACGGGGCCCCGGCTGCGGCGCTACCCCCTATAAACATCCCAATGGAACCAGGACGGGATGGATAAGGACACTGGAAGCTCCGTTCCCATCCCCCATGGACTTTTGGAAGCCTGCGGGGGCGGAACCCGATTGTATGTCATTTCCGGAATAAAGCAGGTTGTGGAAACACGGAGCCACCTCGGTGCTTTCAGGAGAACCCCGGAGTGTTGCAGGGTCGAGGGCGGAGGATGCAGGATGCAGCCGGTCGGTTCTTACAGGGTTCAGTCTGTCCCAGGAGCAGCTCAGCCTCTGAAGAGGCAAAACCGTGGCGCCGGCCAGGCTGAGACACAAGTAACGCTGGCACTTGCACAGTACAGACGGGATCAGAGCTGGGGCCCATCTAACCTGGTATCCCGGCTCCCACGGGCCATAACCAGATACTGCAGAGGATGGCGGAAGAGCCCTGCAGTGGCAGCCGGGGGATAATCTGCCCTCACTTCCTGGTCTCTAATACTCAGATGGGCTGAAGCCCCACAGCAGGAGCTTTTCTCTCTTCCCAAGCGTTTGTGCCCTTTAACTATGATCACTCTGGCTGTTCTCATCATCCGTAGGAATGTCCAGTCGCTCCTTGAATCTTGCTAAATTCATGGCCTCAGTGACTCCTGTGGAGGGGAGGGTAGTTCCACAGGCTAATCGCACATTGCGCGAAACAGCCTTTCCTTGGCTCAGTTTCGAATTTCCCCTCTTCTCACTTCCCTGACTGGCCCTTGCTCTCGTGCTATGAGATGGGGAGAACAGAAGCTCCCCATCTCCCTTCTCTATCCCTGTCAGTCATTTATAGACTCTTAACACATCCCCTCTTACGTTCACTCTAAGGTGCCAGTCCCAGTCTTTTCAATCTCTCTCCGCAGAGGGTTTTTCCAGGCCCCTGATCATTCTCATTGCCTGTCTCTGAACCCCTCTGGTTCTGCACTGTCCTGTGTGCAAGGGGGTGCCCAGGGCAGCTCATGGAGTGCAGAGGAGGTCACCCCATTGACTGATATCCAGGCATTAGACTAGTCCTCATGTTATTTTCTATCCCCTTCCGCCAAAGCAGCTCCCCATTTGTCCCTGCCAGGGGCGGACGGCTCATTCAGGCATTGCCGTCTGCACTGATATTGCGGCACTGGGCAGCGCCAGATCCGCTTGATAGCTTTAGCAAGCAGTAGGGGTGTGTCCTGGCAGGGCTGCTTTTCCCTTCCCAGCTGGAGCGGCTCATTCCGGACAATAGCCAACTTGCTCCCGTTCACTGACCCAGTAACTGAACTCCTGGCTCTAACCAGCCCCGTCTCCCCAGAGCACGGTGCATGTCGGACGCCTGGATTATCCTCCAGCAGCATCACTCCAGTGCCAAGGTACAGCTCCTAGATCAGCCTGACCTAGCGCTTTCTCCTTGCAAACATTGATAAGTGCCAGCGAAACACCACAACCTGTGAGTCCCACGGGAACTGCATCAACATGCCAGGGAGTTACATGTGTAAATGCAGTGTGGGATTTGGGAAAAGGATACGTCTAAGATCTGCACAGATACAACGGGAGCTGGAAACAGTCGTGGCAAAGGCATGATGTTTCTGGTTTGTCTGCAGTCTTGCTAACGCGTGGTGTTGCCTTAAAGCCTCACCTCCCAGAGTCATGTGATTCTGCTTTTGGCTAAAATCAAAATTAGGGCCTGGTGGGGGAAGGTCAGGTCTTTGCAAAGCAAACTGGGCTGAGATGGAGCCGAGGACTCTGTATTGGACAACCTTTAATACAGCTTGGGCTCAAAAAGCCCATTCATTTCTGAAATCCCATTAACCTAACCCTCAGCAGCTGCTAAGAAGCCAGCATCACAAAGGAACCAGCTTGGGTCATCAGCAGGAATCAAACCCAGGATCTCTCTGCTGAAAGCACACATCTTGGCTGCTGGAGCTAAGGGAGCAACTCCATTAGCGTGTCATTGTAGCAGGCTGTTATCTACTTATGGGAACCAGCCACTCAACCAGGACAAACTTGCTCTCTCCTTGTTCCGTTGCTCAGCAGCCTTTGCTAGCAGCTGGCACATACAAGCCCCCTCACACGCATGGCGTAGGCCCGTTGCCTTCCAAGAGGTTTAACAATGGAGCAAAAGTTGAGTTTCCTGCCAAAGGAACAAGGGATTTTTTCCAGCTCTGATGCACTCCCGGCCGTGAGCCAGAAGACACAAAGCTCCTCTCAGTGAGGGGGAGCAGAGGGTAAAAGCTGCCTGGTGAGACAGGGGAGACACATTCTTGGCCTTCTATGACAGAAGCAAGCTGAAAGCGACCGGTCTAGCGGGTCCGGTATGAGACTAGGACTCAGGAGACTTGGGTTCTAATCCCAACTCTGTTACTGCTGGGTGTCCTTGGGCAATTCCATACCTCAGTTTTCTCTCCCACCTCTTGTTTATTTAGACTAGAAGCTCTTTATGGCAGTGTGTGTGCAGCGCTCTGGGTGCTGCCTTTATGCAAATAACAACCAAGAGGAAGGGGCATAGCAGGAAATAGCAAAATGCTGTCACGGAAAAGAGAGAAAAGGGGAGTCTGAGAAAAAGCTGCTGGAACACAGCTCAAGGGAAGGATCCGTGAGTGCTCTTGACTCTCCCCGCTGATTGACTTGTTTGCTGATGTCCAAGCAAAGGGGATTTTAGCCACAAGGATTTCTGTGAGAAGCAGAAGCGTTATGGATAAATATCGGGGAGAGCTTAGCTTTCTTCTGTGGCCCTGCCCCTACGTCCTCAGGAAGGATCATCACCCATCTGTCCCCAGGGATGGTGACTGATAGGCCACTGCTGATCTGAATGCCAGAGGGAGTCAGCAGAACAGCTCTGCATGCTGATCCAATCTTGCTCGTTAACCAGCCGACCCTTCGACTGTTTGGGTGGATAAATGTCTGTGATTTTATTGGCAAACTGTTTGCTCCGAAAACTTGTCACTGATGTCATACAATTGGATGCCTGATTCCCATGGTCTTTCTCTGCTTCCTGACTGGACGGCTGAAATGTTGGGTTAATAAGCAGGTGAATGTCGAATGCCAGCACTCGTTCCTGGCTAGGATTTCTGGGAGAATTGGTCATGACCGTTTCCGCAGCGGTTCAACCACTTCCCCGAACCCGCAGGAATGACTAACGATGCGCCTGTCCCCCATTCGTCACCACAAACTCAGTGCTTCTGTATGTGAAATGGTCACAAAGCGGGGGCCAGAGCCCCAGTGGTGTAAATTGGTGCAGCACCACTGACTTGAAGGGGTTTTTGTCCCAGCTCTGCTTCTCCATCTCTCATTGCCCCAGACAGGACTGCAGGCTCCTCAGGGGCTGGCTGGCTGGAATGACAGCGTCACTGCACGTACAAGCCGGGTCCCTAGGTAGAAAACCCCACTCCCTGCATGGGGTGAGTGACCCCCCCTGCACCACGGAGCCCCGACATCCCCCGTGTATCCCCCTTTGCCGGCAGCTGGCGCTACCCACGTTGGTAGCCTGGCAGGTGCATGGCCCTCCAGCGTTTGACTAGATCACGGCAGGGCTCTCTGTGCCCGGGCAGGGCGGGGCCCGTCTGTCAGATCAGACTCTCCACAGTGGTGAAAGGCCCCAGGAGGCAGCGAGGGCAGTAAAGTCCCCTCCGTTTCGGGCCAGATTGGTGAACCGCTGGCTGGCGACTCCGGCTGGGGCCATGCTGGGGGTCAGGCTGGGCGGGCACCAATGTGAATTGCAGGAGAACTTGTCTTTCCTTTCAGGGGGATTGTAGGAAGGCAGTGGAGGACTAGCAATCTGGGAATGGGGGGTGCGGCAGGGGCTCAGGCACTGTGACACCAACACCCCCCCCCCCCCCCCCGTTTGCTTGGCCAGGGCTTCTTGGATATTCTGAAGAAGCAGATAAATCTGGTCGGGCAGCAGAGCAAGAGCGTGGAGCAGACACCAGATCGCGACGGAGCTAATGGCCACAGTGGAGATGCTGCTGAGAACGCTGGCCCTGACCCTGCCTGACAGCAGGATCAGCATCGCATCCCCTAACGGCACAGGTCAGCACCTGGCCACGTGGCCCCGGCATTTCCACTCGGGCTTTCATTACCCGCAGCCTATGCTCCCCCCCCCCCACAGCCAGTGCTCCCCATAGCACCCCCTGCTGGGAGAGGCTGGGACTGGAGTAGCTGGGAGCTCCCCCCACAGCCAGGAAAGCACCTTGCCTAGCTATAGGCTTCCTCTCCATGTTCTCTGTTGTGAGCCCTGGCTGGCATTGTGGTTGCAGAGCTGGGGCTGGCGGTCAGGCAGGCTGGGAACCAGAGCCAGGAGACCGTGACGCTGCAGCAGAGCAAGACGCAGATGGAATTAAAGTGGGCCGGAGCCCCAGGACAGAAAAATGAAGGTATGTGGTCATCGCCTGTGCTGGGGTGTGTATAGCGATGGGCATGGCCAGGGCATTGGGATCAGCAGCACAGCGCTCCCTAGCACCAGGCTGGGGTGTGCAGGGGGATGGGGCATGGCCAGGGCATTGGGGGTAGCACCCCGAGCAGCCCCAGGGCCCCTCCTGTCCCCCATTGCATCCGTCTCCTCTGTCTCTCGCAGGCTTCACGCTGGCCGGGCTGCTGACATACCAGGGGATGAGCCCCATCCTGGAAGGTGCTGGGCAGGTGGAGGCGCCTGAGTTTGACAAGATCGGCGAGCCGGGGAAGTGAGCGCAGAAGCCGGGGCGGCCCAGCTACCGTGTGCTGTCGCCGGTGGTGTCGGCCTTCATCAGTGACCCAGGCACTTGGCCTCTCTGTCAGCATCTGCTTCAGCCACCCGGTGCCGGTGAGCCCCTGGGCTGGGCATGGGGGGAGGAGAGCCTGGGACAATGGGGGGCAGAGCCTGGGCCCATCTCTAGTAACACCCCCCACCCCGGGCAGCAGGCAAATCTGCCTCCCACACAGGGACAAACTGATGCTCTGTGCCCCCAGCCCAGCCCCTCTTAGCCCCCCAACCTGCCCTCTCAGGGCCTGGGGAGTCCTGCCCCTCTGTGCGGCCCCAGCCAGCCCCCCACCCGCCTCCTGTCCCCCATGCACCAAGCGTCTCTCTGTCCCTGGGAGAACAAGACCGACCTGCGCCTCCTCTGCGCCTACTGGGAGCCTGGCAGCAGGCGCTGGGCCACCCACGACTGCACCCTGCAGAAGTTGAATGCCACCATCACCCGCTGCCAGTGCAACCACCTGACCAGCTTCGCCGTGCTCATGGCCTTCTACGAGCTGGAGGTAGGCGCGGCCCTCGCTGGGGCCTCAGGGCTGGGCTGGTTCTGCCCTTCCCCTCAATCCTCCCCAGCGGAGCAGGAGTCACTCCAGATTCCTCCCGGAGTAAACCCATTCCCCACCGGCGGGCGGGGCCCTGGATCTGATCAGGGGCACAAGCAGCCACCCCCCAAAGGGCACAGGGAGACTCCCCAGGTAGCAGCGACTGACGTGTCTGCCCACCTGGCCAGGCAGCAGGGGCAGGGGGCTCACCTCATTGCATTTCAGTGCAGGGAGCGTCCCCATCCCCATCGCACAGAGGCAGGGAGGGGTTAAATGGCTCTCTCAAGGGGACATGGGGAGGTGACATCAGACCTGGGAACTAAACCCAGGAGTCCTGACCCCCAGCCCCCTGCTCTGACCCTAGGCCCTGCTCCCCTCCCAGAGCTGGTAGAACCCAGGAGTCCTGAGCTGCAGCACCTTAGCCACAAGCGCATCTGTCTGGTGTAAAAGCAGCTCCCTCCCGGGCAGGGGCTCCCTCCCGCCAGGCGGGGGCGCTGTGCTCTCTGCTAGGGAACAGCCCTGGCCCCTCACACTTTCTGGCGCCCCCATCCTGCAGGGATCGGTGCCAGGGATTCCCCCTTGGGTGGTGGTGACCCTAGAGCCCCCTCGGCTTCCCATGGCCCTGGGGCTGTGGGTCAGCCCCTCGTGGGGGGGGGAGGGGCAGTCTGGGCAGCATCGAATCCACCTGGGCTGCTGGACCCAGCCAGACACTGTTTCCCGCAGGCTGCCCGGTGTCGCCACTAGGGGGCTCTCCCAGCCGTGGCGGAGAGCGAGGCCGACAGGTTAGTCCGGCTGTACCCTAAAGCCCGGCCTGGCTGCTGCCTTGTGTGGGGGGACCCTGACTAACCCCCTCACCCCACCCCACCCCCGGCACAGGACTGGACCCTGGACGTCATCACCCAGGTGGGGCTGGTGATGTCGCTGCTGTGCCTGCTGCTGTCCATCATCACCTTCCTCTTCTGCCGCGCCCTCAAGGGCCCCCGCACCACCATCCACCTGCACCTCTGCCTGGCGCTCTTCATTGCCTACACCGTCTTCCTCACCGGCACCTCCAGCACCGGCAACAGGGTACCCGGCCCCCCCGCCAGCCTCGGACCCCATTCCCCACAGCGCCACCTGCTGGGAACTCCCCCCACAGCCAGCCTCGGGCCCCGATCCCCGCAGCACCCCCTGAGCCAGCCTTGGGCCCTGCTCCCCACAGCGCCCCCTGCTGGGAGCTCCTCCCCCCGCCAGCCTCGGGCCCCGCTCCTCCCTGCTGGCACAGGCTGGGGGAGGAGCTACCCCCACAGCCAGCGGTCCTGCCTTGCTTTCCACAGTGCCCCCCAGGGCCTGGTGCTGAAATAGCCGGGAGCTCCCCCCACAGCAAGTGCTCCTGCCTCGCTCCCCACTGTGCCCCCTGCTGCCAGGGGCTGGGGCTGGAGGAGCCGGGAGCCCGGCCCTGACGTCCCACGTCCCGTTGGCTGCAGGTGGTGTGCGGCGTGGTGGCCGGGCTCCTGCACTATTTCTTCCTGGCCGCCTTCTGCTGGATGTGCCTGGAGGGCGCCGAGCTCTACCTGCTGGTGGTTCAGGTCTTCACCCCCCACGGCCTCAGGCGCCGCTACATGTTCCTGCTGGGCTACGGCGTGCCGGCCCTCATCGTGGGCGTCTCGGCCGCCACCTACAGCGAGGGCTACGGCACGGCGCGCCAGTGAGTCACCGGCCCCGGGGGGGGGGGAGCAGGCCCAGTGCTGGCGGCCAGGGGCTCGAGGGGAACATGGCACCATCCCCAGGCAGCACACGGGCACAGGAGCGGCTCAGCTGGGCGTGCCGCTGCCATCTGTTCCCTCCAGGGGAGGGGAGGGGTGGGCCCCCATGGGGTGGGTGACGCCAGCATGAGGGAGGGGGGCACCCTCCGGCCGCTTGGGCAAGGGGCAGCTTCTGCTCAGGGCCCAGCCCGGGACACTTGTACAACACAAGGAAGCTCCCGGGCACCAAGGGGGGAGCTGGCAAGTCTCCATCCCCCACTCTGCCAGTAGGGGGGGCAGACCCCACCCTGCAGTGCCCCCTGCCGGCAGGTGAGTGACTGACCCATGTCTGTCCCTCCCCCACAGCTGCTGGCTCTCGCTGGAGAAGCAATTCATTTGGAGCTTCCTGGCGCCCGTCTGCATCATCATCGCGGTAAACCCCCTCCCCCAGGCCAGCCCCATGCCAGCGCCTGGCCCCCTGGCCGGCCCCTGAGGGCCTGGCTGTCGGCTGCCCTCGCTTCTTTCCCCTGCCACCCAGCCCCAGCGCCAGGGCAGCTGGGCCCCTCGCTGGTCGTCCCCCCCGCCAAGTCTCCAGCCTCCAGGGGCAGAGCTGGGTCACTATGGGGGTGGGGCGCCCCCGGCCCAGGCAAGGGGCTGCCCCATGGGCTGCACAGCTGGCAGATCCCATAACCCCCACTCCCGGGACACACTTGCCCCCCTCCCAACCCGCCTCTCCCCTGCCCCCAGCAGGTCAATGCCGTGATCTTCGTGGTCACCGTCTGGAAGCTGTCGCTGAAATTCGCCGACATCAACCCTGACATGAGCCAGCTGAAGAAGCTCAGGTAGCGGGCGCGGCCCCCGGGGCAGCAGAGACCCTGGCACTGCCCTGCTGCCCCCCGTCGGGGGAGGGGGATCTGGGGGGGCATAAGAGTAGCGAGATGTCATCCCCCCATGTGTGGGGGGAGGGGGCGACTAGGGAGAGGGGGCCACAGATGAGTGACATTTCCCCCCACCCAGTGGTGAGTTGGAGCCGGTTCGCACCGGTTCGCGGGAACCGGTTGTTAAATGTCCTGCACAGGACAACTGGTTCTAAAAGGCTTCTAAATTTAACAACCGATAAGTTGAAGTGACCTAGGAGCGTAGCTAGGGGGGGAGCGGCCGCTCCCCCTGAGCACATTATCCAAAAGTGGCACCTTAGGCGCCGACCCCGTGGGTGCTCCCGCTCCCCACCCCGCCCCCCGGCCCCAGCTCACATCCGCTCCGCCTCCTCCCCTGAACACTCCGCCCCGCTTCTCTCCCTCCCACCCACTTCCCACGAATCAGCTGTTCACACGGGAAGCCTGGGAGGGCTGAGAAGCAAGTAGCAAGGGAGGCGGAGGCGGAGTGGAGGTGAGCTGGGGCAGGGGGGGCGCCTGTGCCGCAGCAGGTAACCCGGGGGTGGGGGGCGTGCAGGGGAACAGCTGATTCGCAGGAAGTGGCGTGGCCTGGCTCCAGCCACCTCCAGGCAGGGTGGTAAGGGGGCAGGGAGTGGGGGTGGGTGGATAGAGGGCAGGGGAGTTTGGCGCGGTGATCGGGAGTGGGGGGGTGGATAGGGGTCGGGGCGGTCAGAGGGCGGGGAACAGGGGGGTTGAATGGGGGCAAGGGTCCCGGGGGAGCAGTCAGGAATGAGAGGAGGGGTTGGATGGGGCAGCAGGGGGGCAGTGAGGGGACAGGGAAGGGGGGTGGATGGGGCAGAGGTCCTGGGGTGTGTGTCAAGGAACGCGGTGGGTTGGATGGGGCAGGAGTCCCAGGGGGCGGGGGCGGGGGCGGGCCACGACTCCCTTGTGGGGTGAGGAGGGAACCGGTTGTTCAGATTTTGGCAGCTCATCACTGCCCCCACACTCTACTGGCTGGTGGGCAGAGTCTGGGGAGGTGGGGCTGTGTGCAGGAGATGTCAGTCACATGCCGGGAGGGGCGGGGGGAGGTTCTGACTCAAGGGGCGGGGCCCTAGGAGAGAAGGGGAGGTGGGGCAAGCCCTCAAGGGGTGGGGCCCTGAGGAGGGAGGGCAGGTGGGCTGTGACTGAGGGGTGGACCTCAGGGGGACAGGAGCTGAGGCTGAGGGGCAGGGCCCCAAGGGGGGAAGGAAGGTGGGCTGTGGTAGAGGGGCGGGGCCATGTGACTGGTTCCTCCTCCCCCGCAGGGTGCTCACCATCACGGCCATCGCCCAGCTCTGCGTCCTGGCTCTTCGGCCTGTTCCAGTTCAACCAGCGCAGCCTGGTCGTCTCCTACATCAACAGCCTGCAGGGGCTCTTCATCTTCCTGCTGCACTGTCTGCTCCAGAAACAGGCCAGTCCCCCCCAGCCGGCGCTTAACCTCTGCCCCCCAGCACATACCCCCGGGCACCCCCACAGCTGGCGCTCAACGCCCTCCCCACAACCGGTGCTCAACTCCCGCCCCACAGCACACACCCCCAGGTACCCCCACAGCCGGCGCTCAACCCCAGACCTATAGCACCCCCACAGCCAGCGCTCAACCACCCCTCTGGGCACCCTCACAGCCGGTGCTCATCCCCTGCCCCACAGCACCTCGCCCCCAGACTCCTTCCACAGCCAGCTCTCAACCCCTGCCCCACAGCCAGCTCTCCCTTGTCACAGAGTGTGGGGGAGTCAGGGCCCCGCACCCTCCACTTCCTGCAATTCACCGTGACTCTCAGCCAGCCAGTAAAACAAAAGGTTTATTAGATGACAGGAACGCCGTCCAAAACAGAGCTTGTAGGTACAGAGAACAGGACCCCTCAGTCAGGTCCATCTTGGGGGCCTGGGAGCTTAGACCCCAGCCCTGGGGCTGCCACCGTTTCCCCAGCCAGCTCCAAACTGAAACTCCCCAGCCCCTCCTCTGGCCTTTGTCTCTTTCCCGGGCCAGGAGGCCACCTGATCGCTTTGTTCTCCAACACCTTCAGTTGGCACCTTTGCAAGAGAGGGGCCCAGGCCATCAGTTGCCAGGAGACAGGGTGTCGGCCATTCTCTGTGCAGACACCATCACACTGGCCTTGTCGGGCTCTGCCATCACACCCCCTTATCCCACCACCTGGTGTCACGGAGTGTGGGGGGACACAAGGCCCTGCAACCCCGGCTTCCTGCGATTCACTATGACTCTCAGCCAGCCAGTAAAGCAGAAGGTTTATTTAGACGACAGGAATACAGTTCAAGACAGGTCTTGCAGGCACAGACAACAGGACCCCCTCAGTTAGATCCATCTTGGGGTCCCAGGGCACCCTAGCCCCCTTGGGAGGTCAGAGCCCCATCTGCCTCCCAGCCATGTCACCAGCCAGCTCTGAACTCTCTCTCTAGCCTTTGTTCAGTTTCCCGGGCAAAGGTGTCACCTGGCCTCTAACCCCTTTCTGGGTTCTCATGTTACATGCTCAGGTATCTTCCCTTGGCCAGTCTCCCATCCCCCCCTGCAGACCATCGTAGCCACACTCCCCTGTCAGCATTCAAAGACCACAGTAAGAACAGTCCCAGTTAGTCACACCTGGATACTTGAGAAATGCATAGGGGAAACTGAGGCACCCACACAGTATTCGGAGAAAACATTAAGAACATTCCCACTTCGTCACACACCCCCACCAGCCAGCGTTCCTGCCCCACAGCGCCCCCCACTGGGCGCTCCCCCCAGTGCCCTCTGCTGGGAGGGGCTGGCGTAGCTGAGAGCTCCCCCCTGCCCGGCCAGTTCTGGGCCCTTGTCTCCCTACAGCTGAGGCCCCACCCCCGCGAGCCCCCTGCGCCGTGGGGTGACCAGCCCTCTCCTCTCTCCTGCCAGGTGAGGGACGAGTACCGCAGGTGGCTGAGATGCAGCGGCCTCAAGGGACTGGCCAAGTACTCCGAGTTCTCCACCTCGACTGCCACGCGGGTAAGGGGGGGGCCGGGCCGCGCTCCACAACAGCGCAGGAGCCTTCTGCCCTGCAGCCCTTCCCCGCCCCCCCCACTCCCCTCCTGCTCCGGTCCCCACAGCCAAACCCCACCCAGCAAGTGCTCACTGCCTCCTGCCCATGTTTTGGAGGGTGGGGGGGCGGGGTTTAGAAGAGAAATGAGGCAGAGCTGGGCTGGAAAGGAATTAGAAGCCAGAGAGAGGGGCTGGGAGCCCTGGGGTCTGTCCCCAGCTCTGGGAGGGGAGGGGGGGATCTAGGTGCCAGCACCCCTGAGGTCTGTCCCCAGCTCTGGGAGGGGAGGGGGGATCTAAGAGCCAGGACCCCTGGGGTCTATCCCCATCTCTGGGTGGGGCTGAGAGCCAGGACCCCATTTGTCATTTTGACTCGCCATGAGGCAGTCTGGGGGGAGGGGACAGTGGGGGGGGTCGAGTCCTGCTCTAACTCCCCCCCCTTCCCAGCAGGGGCTCCAGCCGTCGCAGGAGTCAGGGTTGTAGCACTCTTGCGCTCAGCCCATTTCTGGACACCGCAGCTTTGCACATGAGAAAACCCGGCCCCCTGCCCCCGGCCTGCCCCTGCCCATGAGCAGAGACCCACCACGCACCTGGACTCGCTGCATGCAGATGCTTCAACAGTTGCCCCGTGGAACCTGCCAGGCGGGGGGGGGCACCATTACACTGCCCAGCTGCCCCCACCCGCTGGGCACTCACCAGCCCCAGGCCTGTGTGCTGCCAGCATCGCCAGCAATAGCAACGGCCAGCAGGGCAGCCGCTCAGCTCCGACGCGACGTCCTCTGGCCACAGGGCGCGCCTTTCCCTTTGGTACGACCGGGTCCCCGGCCCCGCCTGCAGTACGACGCTGGGCCGGGCTGAGCGCGGGCAGTGGAGATGAATCCAGCCAGCAGTGATGAACCCACCCCCTCAGAGGACCCCGCCCCTCCCCCCAGGGACTGCAGCATCAGCCACCGCCCTTGGCTTCGATGACGGTACGACATGGCCGGAGCTGAAGGAGGCAAGTGGCCCCAGCCTGCGGCGGCCCTCAGGGTTCGGCTGTCTGTGTCTCACTGGGGCAGTTTTTTTTAAATGATCTTTTAAAAATTATTAAAATATTAAGTTTTGTGACAAAAACAGCTACTTCGAGGAGCCACGTGTGTGGTGGCTGGAGAGAGAACCCAGGAGTCCTGACTCCCAGCCCCCGCTGCTCTAACCCTCTAGATGACACGTTCTAAGGGCAGCTGGGCCCACGGTGACCCTCGGAGTCCAACCAGCTGCAGAACAGGCCCCCGCCCTCCCTGGATTAACTCCTGCTCCATTGAGAGCAGAACGTCCCGGCTCCATTGGGAAAGGGCCAGTGCTGAGAATCCACCACGCCCCCGGGGAAGCTGTCCCGGGGTTCATTTACCCTCCCTGCCGATTTCCAGTGTGACGGTCTCGCTTCCAGCCCTTTGGCTGCTAGACTGAAGAGCCCATGATCACAGTCCCTATAGACTGACTGAGTCACCCCTTCCCTGTCTCTGCTAATCCAACTGAGCTCCTGGAGTCTGTCACTACAGGGCAGGTTTGCGAATCCTCACGCGCCTTCTGGCCTCTCTCCAATTTATCAGCATCTGTCTGGAAGTGGGGACACCAGAACTGGACACTAGTTAAGCGGCACTCAGACCAGTGCCAGATACAGAGTAAAATAACCTCCCTCCTCCTACCTGAGCGTCCCCTCTTCACGCATCCACTGAAAGTTATTTCATTAATAGTAGTGTTAGTTATTATTACTGATCATTAGTACACAAGGAGACTTCAAACATTAAAGTTAAGCACCTGCTTTACCATGGTGCCGATTCAGAATTCTTTCCCACACCCCAAGCAGGAGCTCCTAAACTTCTTGGGTTCTTTTAGTAAAAGCCCGGTTTAAAGTGCCCACTTTCATTTTCTTTGACTTTGTCTCATTCCTCCCGGCTTGTCCTCTCTGTTAACCCCTGGAACGCTCTGCTAACGAGACGACACACAACTAAAAAAAACAACCCCGATTTGTTTATATATATATTTCTGTCTACACACACACACATATATATATAAACTAGCAATAGTAATCTGTTGGGTACATTTGTTCGGTTTTTGTTTGTTTTTACTAACCACTTTAATATGGAATTTTATATTATATCTTTTTATTCTTTTTTTCCCCTTTATTTCTTTTCTTCCGATAAATCCAGGTTTTGGGATTATTCGTATTTTTTTCCTGCCTGTTAAAATATATTAAATTAAGCAAAAGCTGCACTCATGGTCTTTAACTCGATCTGTTATTGCCAGAAGGGGCAGGGATGCAATTGATTTTATATATATATATTTTTAATTTGACCATCTTGGCCCTTTGTGGAGGTTTCTAGTTTAATGTAAATACCAGGAATGGCAGGGAGAAAACGAGATTTTTCTAATGAGCATTGGGGCTGTCAGCGGCAGCAGTAGGAAGCCAGTAAACTAACAAATTGATAATTGCTCAAGAGACAACAGCAACAAACAAACAAAAAAGCCAGGCTTGATTCTTTCCAATCCATGTTTTTCTCTCTTTCTCTCGGCTTATGTTGTATTTCCAAATGCATTGGGGTGGGGAGGGCAGGGGCACATCTATATTTATTTTTGCTGGAGGGCTAAACATGCTTTTTTCCTCACAGGTCCAGCAAGGATCCCATGGTTCTGGGGCTTTAAAAACCTTCCTGATGTGGCTTTTTTTGTTTGTTTAAAGTTGATTGCCTCCTTGTCCATTTCGGCCCGACTGCCTCAGACTGTGGACAGCCCACTCCCATCCCCTGTGCGCCCAGGAGGGATAGAAACCAGCTAATCCCCCCTCCCCCCATCTTTAACAATGTGTTTCTCCTCCTCCCGCCAGGAGCCTCCATTCATCCCACCTCACCACCCCCAGCCTGGGCCGTGGGGCCAGCCTGACTGAACCTGTGAGTCTCAGAGGGGAGTGTGTCATCAGCCAGAGTGGGACAGGAACGGGGTCAGATCACACAGCTGGGGCTAGAGCCCCCATCCTTGAGTAGCAGCATGGCCCAACCCCTCCCCCCCCCCCCAGCACCCGCGCCAAAGAGCAACTCTGCTGCTTTGCACTAGCTGTCGATCCTTTATCCGTCCGTGGCCTGTGCCACAAGAGGGCAACGCACACAACCGCACACACGTACTCAGACGTGCATGCGCAGAACACAGGAGACCCTGCACACGTATGTAAACATGCATGAACATGGGAACACGCATGCACATGCCAACAGGTGAACACAGATGCACCCACCCCCATGCATGGCCATGCACACACATAGGAACACGCATGCAAACATGCCCACATACACGGGAGCACATATATGTACCCATGCACACACTCTCTGATTGCATCGCCCAGTGCAGCTCTCCCTCGACTCTCAGAGCATTGGCCTGGATTTACCCCTAGCTCCGGATCTGGGTTTACCCCAGGCCCGGGGAAGCTAGGCAGCAAAGATGGGCCGAGGGTGGCACCAGGTGGTTGAGACGGGAGTGGGCATGTGACAAATTTCAGAGCAGGTGCAAACACTCCAGAACCGCCCCCCTACCCTGGCTCAGAGGACCCAGCGCTGGCTGGCTGCCGTCAGGAACTGAGGACAACCCCAGCACTGGCCTCGGGGCAGGTAGGGGATGGCAAAGGCAGGAACATCTCCCCTCTTCCCCCAGGCCTGCATCCCTGTCACTCTGCTGCCCCTGGCTGGCAGGAACTGGGCAGTGCACTAGGCAGGTTGGATGGAGCCCCTCTGGGGCAGCGCAGGGGGCAGGCGGGGCTGAGAGCAGGGAAAGGCCTAGGGCTGCCAAGGGCATGAGGAGGAGCCCAGAGGGTCCCTGCAGCTGGAGCTCACAGGTTCAGGCGGAAAGGTCCCACATCCCGCTCCAGCTCGTCCTACCAGGCTCCCCCCCACACCTCCCCGGCTCAATAAGGACCTTCTGTGCTGGCAGAGGAACCCCGGCTCGGATCCCGGCTGGAGACCCGCGTGTGCGTGCGTGTGTGCGTGCGTAACACACATCGGGGTCAATGGACACACCGGCCATGCTAATGCAGGAGAGATGTGTGTGTGTGTGTGGGGGGGGGGGGTGCTGGGAGAGACACCCCCAGCATGGGGCCTGGACCTGCCTCCCCCTGGCTGTAATGATTCCATGCAAGGGGGAGGGGCCTTGAGCAGGTTAGCTCAGACCTCAACCCCATGCTCTGCGCTTTGCGGGGCGTGGGGAGCTGGATCGGGGTCGTCCTGCTGAGTCATCTGGAGTAGATGGATTGTCATCTCCCCAGCTTTCCCCCATCCTCCAGTTAAATGGGAGTTTGCAGCTGAGCACAGAGAAGGGACAGTGGTGAGTTGCTCATAGCACATGGGGAGAAGGGCACCAGGGAGGAAACGTGGCCCAGTGGTTAGAGGCTCGAGATCCGGGGTCAGCTCCCGCCAGACTCCCTGTGTGACGGGGGCCAATCCCTCAGGCTCTCTGGTTTGTGTTGTGGTAGCACCCAGGTGCCCCAATCACAGCCCAGGGCCCCATCGTGCCAGGCGCTGTACAAACCCACAACAGAACCTAAGAAATAACAGCACTTGCCTCTCACAGGTGTAGTGGGAGGATCAATCTATTAATGGTTGTGCGGTGCTCAGATACTATGTGAATGGGGCGACAGAGCATAGGTAGAGGGGTGACGTGTGGGGATGGCTGGATAGAGAGGTGGGGTGTATCGGGATAGGTACATAGAGGGGAGTGTACAGGGATAGAGATAGGTAGGTGGGAAGTCGGGGGATGGATGAATAGGTATAGGGATAGGTAGGGGGTGTATAGGGATGGATGAATAGAGACGTGTACAGGGGTATATGGGGGGTATATGGGCACGGTTGGATAGAGGGGCATATACAGTGATAGGTAGGGGCTGTCTGTGGATGGATGAATAGAGGAGCGTGCACAGAGATAGGTACGGGGTGTATTGGGATAGGTGGCTCGAGGAGCGTGTACTGGGATCGGTGGGGGTATATGAGGATAGGTGGATGGGGGTATGTACAAGGGCAGGTAGGGGGTGTATGGGGATAAGTGGCTAGAGGGGTGTGTACCGGGGTAGGTAGGGATGGTTGGTTAGAGGGGTAGGGAGCTGGGGATAAAGGGGCGTGTACAGGGGTAGATCTGAGACCTTCAGGAGCCTGTAATATAGCGCTGGCTCTGAACAGCCTGGAAGCTCGTAGTGGAACCAGAGCGAGGTGAGTCCTCTGGGCCGTGCTGTGGCTTAACAGGCCCAGTGTGAACCCTGCAGCGGGAGCAGTGAGTGAGGAGCTGAGCAGTGGATTCCCCTGGGGGCAGCGTTGGTGGGGCGGATAATGGGTGTCATGTCCAGTTGCGGGGGCCTCACTGGAAAGAGGAAGGGGGGCGGGGAGAGATGCCAGGACGACTGGAGGCTGGAAACCTGCCTTGGCGAGAGCGTGGAGGAGCTTCAGCTCCAGGCTTATGGGAGAGCCGGGCCGAGGTGACTCACTCAGCCACGGGCAGCGAGCAGGGGACTGGTCAGTCTCCCCGACAAAGGCAGAGCGAGAGCCAGCGGCTGGAAGCTGAAGCTGGGGAAATTCAGACTGGAAACACAGGGCTTGTTTTTAGCTGTGATGGAGAATTAACCGTTGGCTCAATGGCGAAGAGGCTGCGGTGGGTTGTCCATCACTTGAGCTAGACAGATAGATACTGTGTATAGGGAGAGATGGGGGGTGGTGAATGGGGAGAGATGGATGGACAGATTGGCCCAAGGGCAAGCAGCAAACTGAGGTATGGAGCCCAGGGGTCCTGATTCCCAGCCTGCCTGCTCCATTCACTAACCTCGCTCCGGGAGACTGTTTTGTGGTTAGAGCGGGAGGGGCTGGGAGCCAGGACTCCTGGGTTCTGTGCCTATCTCTGGGAGGGGAGTGATGTCTAAGTGGTTAGATGGGGATGCTGGGAGCCAGGACTCCTGGGTTCTACCCCCAGCACTGCTACTGAGTCCATGTGACCTTGGGCAAGTCCCTTCCTCTCTCAGTCCTTTCCCCTGTCGTTAGACGTGAGGTCACAGGGCAGAGTTCGCTGGAGCCTGTGCCCAGCGAAGGGCTGTTTATTACCCACAAGGCTGTGGGTAATGAAGCATTGCAGCAAGCCAGGGAGAGGTGCATTGTGGGAAGGGGCGCTGGGGTGACCATTCTTCAAGAGATTCAGAGACCTCCCCGGGTCCTGTCGCCTGGTCCCCTCATGCCAAAGGCTTCTGTTGTGATTCTCATCGGTCCAAACGCCCACAGCAAGGGGCAGGCAGCAGGTGCAGTGACCAGGAGGCAGGAGGGGGTTAATTCCTCCGGGGGCCAGCAGGGGGCGATGTAGCTGGCAGTCTAGTCCCACCATGGAATTACTGCTGGGAGATTCCCCCTGCCACACGTGCCAGAGCCTGTCGTGTGGCTGCAGGGCGCAGGGCTCCCGGCTTGGCGTAGCCAATTGGACTGGAGCCTGCTGGCACCACGGGCACTCGGCCCATCCTGCGCACTAAACCCAGAGCAGAGCATTCGCTTGGTGCTGGATCGTGCCCCTCCAAGCCCCAGCGATGCCAGGATGGCTGCCAGCCGCGGCCCTTTCCCCATCCCCCCACGCCACAAGGTGGTGTCTGCAGCAGGCGAGGGATAAATGGGCCCTGTCTTGGGGAGGCAGATGGGAGACGGGCTGGGCATAGATGTGGAGGTGGCATGAGGCCCCCAGGACCAGCTGCCCCACCCTGACAGGGTGCTTGATCCCCCCTCACACTCACACCCCCAAGGGAGGCGGTGCCATTCGTACTGACTCCGCCTCTCTCTAGTGACCTCAAGTTCCCACCCCGCTCCTGGTAGGGTGAGCTCCTGCCACCTCCCCCTCAGTGCCCCTGACAGCTGTTCCACCCCCAACCCACCTAGGGACACAGCTCAAGTTCTCAGAACCCTCCTCCACCCCCACCCAGGTAGGGCAGGGAAGGGGCTCTACCAGGGGGGCAGGAGGGATTCTGGCAGCAGTGAAGTGGGATGGGGGGAGGTTGAGACCTTTCCCCAAGTCACCCCAGTGACTGATGCTGAAGCCGCAGGATGGCAGCCCTGGTGAATGGGGCAGGTCAGCAACCCCTGCTGACTGAATCCTCCTGTTCTCTGTAGAGCAGGCCCAGACCTGGCAGCAGCAGGACAAAAGCTTCCCCTGTCCATGTGCCTCGGCCCTGCCTGGTCAGTCGCCATCACCAGTCAGTCCTTGGCCTCCCAGGCTGACAGTGATGGGAGCAACTCTGGATGGTGGCTCGGGTGACATGGACACTAGGCCCCGGGGAACTGGGTGCGGCCCTGTGGGGCAGGCAGGAAAGGCTCACAGAGGGCACTTAGGGGACTCTCCTGCCCTTCCCAGGAGCAATAACACCGTGTGCTAAGAACATAAGTCCATAATGAGGTAACACTTGTAATGAATTAGCCTCGCTAAAGCGCTGGGTTGGAGCTGCTCAGGGGACAAGATGGCTCCCTCCTGCTCATGGAGGTGAATTCATCTCCCTTCCCAGTAGCACCTGCTCTGACTCACATTCCCCACCAGGCTCCTTGCTGCCAGCCTGCCTTAGCCCCGCTGCGCTGCCGACCAGGAGCCGCCCGAGTTAAGCACCACCTGGCTGGAGCCCGCACCCTTCGCCCCCTGCCGCACCCCAACCCCCTTCCCCAGCTCTGAGCCCCTTCTGGCACCCAAACTCCCTCCCGGAGTCTGAACCCCACACCCCCACCTGCACCCCAGCCCCCTTCCCCAGGCTCAGCCCAGAGCCTGCACCCCCTCCCACACCCCAACCCCCTGCCCCAGCCTGGTGAAAGTGAGTGAGGGTGGGAGAGAGCGACCGACGGAGGGAGAGGGATGGAGTGAGCGGGGCGGGGCCTTGGAGAAGGGGCGCGGAAGGGTGTTTGGGTTTGTGTGATTAGACAGTTGGCAACCCTAGGGAAGAGACGCCTGGCCCCTGGCAGCCCTGCTCACCCACGCCCTGGCCTGCTCTGGCACGGATCAGTCTCATCCCGGCGTGGCCCCTGCTCCACTCCCAGAGCCAGACATGGGCACACTGGTGGCAGTGGCTCTGAGACAACCAGAAACACCCCAGTGGTCGGACAGGCTGGGCAGGGGGAGGTGAGGGCCTGGAGGCTGAGCCCTCCCCAGCTAGGGATGAGACCCAGAGGGACCCCATCCATGGGGGGGGCAGGGGAGCTGGCGCACCGTCCGAGACCAGTTCCCAGCTTGCTGCCCCCTTGGGCAAAACCTCTGCCTGTGTAATCCCAGACCCTGCTTAGCCCCCCAGGTGCCCCCTCCATGCCCCCCGTGGCAGGACCCACCTTGGCACAGGGTCGTGCTCCCATTGGAGGGGATGTATCCGGCCCAGCACTCACACCGGTAGCTCCCATTGCTGTTGATACCTGTGGCCTTGGGGCCGCAGATATCTCGGGTCTTGCGGCACTCGTCCATGTCTGAGAGGGGAAAGTGGCCAGGGGGAGCACGGCTGGGGGCTCACTGGGGGCGAATGACCATGGAGGCACCGCCCACCGATTGCAGGGGGCGTGGCCTGTCTGTCAGTCTCTCTGCTCCATCTAACCCTCCCCCCCGTTCAATTCTCCTTTCTTCCCTGCTATTTGCAGTGCCGCAATCCCTGCGGCGCAACCCCTCCCCCACCCCCCAGACTCAAGGGCCCAACCTTTTCCAGACCAGGACCCTGCGATACCCTCCCTGCACCAGCCCTGACAGAGCGGGGTTAAGGCGATCAGCCAGTTAAGCTGCAAAGGGGAAGTGACTTAGGCTGCGTGCAGGGCGCTAGCTAGAAGGACGTTCACCTGGGAGGGGACAGGTGGGGCTTCTCTACAGCCCGAGGGCTGGGGCCAGTGGTGGGGGCCTGAGGCAAGGGGGGCTAGGAGCCCCAGAGGAAGGGTTTCGCTAGCAGGCATAGGAGAGAGGGGTCTGACTTTGAAAGGTTCCCCCAGAATGGGGATCACAGCGTGACCTGGCCGGACGGCCGAGACACGGGGCAGCCGCGACTCCGGGAGCTGCAATGGTGGAAGAGAAGAAAGGGGGCGCTGAACTGGAGCTAGTCGCCAGAAGGGGGCACCATGCTCAGCGTTACAGACCCCCAGCCCGATGGGTCCCCTCCCCGTTCGGGATACACCCAGCACCGCCCCTCCCGTGGAGCACTAGGAGAAGGGTGGGTGGGCTGCGCCCAGGGGAGTGCAGGGGAATTGGGTGGTGTCCCTTTAATATAGTTTGTTTGCCTCTGGCGGCCCTCAGGGGGGTCTATGGCAGAAGCCCGCAGACCCCGACATGCGGCCAGTGCACCCACCTGTACTGACCTGGGCAACGGGAGTCCCAGGACCCAGGTGACTGGTATCCTGAGTATTCAACAGTCAACGGCCAAATTCACAGCTACACTGAGGCCCTGCTGGGCCATTCTGGCAGCGTAATGGTCTCAGACAATCCCCCCATCCTGTGCAGGGGCCTCCCCAGCAGGGGCGGCTCTAGGCACCAGCAAAGCAAGCACGTGCTTGGGGCAGCCCATTTGCAGGGGCGGCAGGAATCCAGCATGGGAGCTGAGAACCAACAGGGGGCCCTGGGAGCTGTAGTTCCTTGGTTAGCTCCCTGCCTATAGAGCCAGCCCTGGAGCAGGGAAAGAACTACATTTCCCAGCATTCCCTTGGCCACTACCAACAGGAAAG
The DNA here is from genome assembly GCF_028017835.1 of Emys orbicularis. Taxonomy (NCBI): domain Eukaryota; kingdom Metazoa; phylum Chordata; order Testudines; family Emydidae; genus Emys; species Emys orbicularis. The sequence continues at coordinate 10,983,414 of NC_088701.1, forward strand.
AGGGGGAGGGAGGGAGGTAGCTGAGACCTCATGCTGCAGCCTACTGTGACTGGAGAGTTGCACTGTGAAGGGTAGGGATACCATATTTTAACATTAAAAAATAGGACACTCCACAGGGAGGGAGGGTAGCCCCACCTTGCCACCATCCACTCCCTCCGACTGTCCCACACAGAAACCCCAACCCATCCAACCCCCCCCCCCCGCTTCCTGTCCCCTGATCACCCCCTCCCGGGACCCCTGCCCCTAACTGCCCCCCAGGACCCCACCCCCTATCTAAGCGCTGCTGCTCCTTGTCCCCTGATTGCCCCCTCCAGGGACCCCTGCCCCTAACTGCCCCTTGGGATCCCACCCCCTATCTAAGCCTCCCTTCTCCTTGTCCCCAACTGACCCCTCCTGAAACCCCCCCCAACTTCCCCCCTAGGACTCCACCCCCTACCTGTCCCCTGACAAACCCCCGGGACTCCCATGCCTATCCAACCGCTGCCTGTCCCTTGACTGCCCCCCCAAACCCCTGACCCATCTATCCTAGGGTTACCATATTTTGAGTGTCCCAAAAGAGGACACTCCACGGGGCCCCGGCCCCGCCCCCCGCCCCAACTCCGCCCCCTCCCCCAAAGTCCCCGCCCCAACTCCGCCCCCTCCCCTGCTTCCCGCGAACATTTGATTCGCGGGAAGCCTGAAGCAGGAAGCAGGCAGCAGGGAAGGGGGAAGGCGGGGGGGAGGAGGCGCGGCCCAGTCTGGCCCCCTCCGGCGGCCGGCCCCGGCGTCTCCAGCCTGGCTCGGCTCGGGCCCCGGGGTGCCGGCGCCCGGCCGAGCACCCCCGGGCCAGCCCCGGCCAGCACTGCCGGCCCCCGGCCCGGCCCCAGCCCGAGGCCCAGCGCGGCCCCGGGCCCAGCGCGCCCCCCGGCTGCCCAGCACCGCCGGCCCGGCGCACCCCCTGGCCCGGCGCACCCCCAGGCTGCCCAGCACCGCCGGCGGCCCGGCACACCCCCCGGCCGCCCAGCACCGCCGGCCCCCGGCGCACCCCCCCCGGCCGCCCAGCACTGCCGGCCCGGCGCACCCCCCCCCCCGGCCGCCCAGCACCGCCGGCCCCCGGCGGCCCGGCGCACCCCCCACACCCGCCCAGCACCGCCGGCCCCCAGCGCACCCCCCCGGCCGCCCAGCACCGCCGGCCCCCGGCGCACCCCCCCCCCGGCCGCCCAGCACCGCCGGCCCCCGGCGCACCCCCCCGGCCGCCCAGCACCGCCGGCCCCCGGCGGCCCGGCGCACCCCCCGGCCCCCCAGCACCCGCGGCGGCCCGGCCCCCCAGCACCCCCGGCCCCCGGCCGCCCAGCGCCCCGGGCCAGCCCCCAGCCCAGCGGCGCCGGATTTTCCCGGACATGTTCGGCTTTTTGGGATTTCCCCCTGGACGGGGATTTGAATCCCAAAAAGCCGGACATGTCCGGGAAAATCCGGACGTATGGTAACCCTATCTATCCCCCCCTTCTCCCTGCCCCTGAGAGCCCCCCTGAACCTCCACTCCATCCAACCCCCCAGCCCCTTTACCGTGCCACTCAGACCCCCCCCCAGCACCTGCCTTCCAGATTTGAACACCTCAAAATTCAGGAGTGCTCAAGCTCAGTTTGGGCAGCTGTTACTTCATTTCTCCCAAATCAACTATACTGATCCACTGTAACTTGCTGTAGAAAAAGTAGGATAAAATTGAGCAAGAAATGCTTCCCAGTGGTTATTAGGACTGGAATTGCTATTTTCAACAGCCATTGCCTTTTTTGTTTGTTTGTTTGTTTGTTTGTTTGTTTGTTTGTTTAAAAGGAAGACAGTGATATTGCATTGGTAAATTCCCCATAGAAAGAAAGAGTGGAACAAAAGAATAATAAAGGCACCTCAGCTTTTCCTCATTTATGTAGGACAGTCTTATAATATGCATCTAGATATCTTCCAATCACACAAGCTGAAAATTGTTCCACTTTACTGCAGTTCTGTAACCATATGGGAACCAATCCTGTCTGTGTTCTGTGCACATCCAAAATTCCTGCTGAATGACCTGCCCTGGGAGCGAGTTACCAGTGACCCAGGGCTGCGGCGGAAGGAGGGTGCAGGTGGGGGTGGGAGAGAGCCCAGGGCTGGGGCGGCAGGAGGTGTATGTGGGGGGCAATGGTGGGGGGGAATGAGGGAGCCCAGAGCTGGGGCGGCAGGGGGTGTGGGTGTGGGGGGGAGAGCCCAGGGCTGGGGCAGCAGGGGAGTGCGGCGAGGAGCCCAGGGCTGGGACTGGGGGGCAGCCACAATTTTTTTTGCTTGGGGCAGCAAAAAACCTAGAGCCGGCCCTGGGCTTTGCGCCCAGATCAGTTTGGCGGGAGAGGTCAATTCTGCACCTCCTGTTCTGAGGGGTTGGAAATTCCTCTGCTCACAACCCGGCAAACCAACCAGCCTTATGCCCTCCCATCTTGCACGGGGCTGGTGCCGCCTGGACGTTTCTTCAGCCGAGATGCAGCCCTTCAGCAGACCTAGCCCCACCCCAAAACCAAAGACATACCAGGCGGAGCGAGGGGCTGGCTGCCTCCGGCTAGCCCTAGTGGGAGCCAACAGTGCTCAGGGAGGGGGGCTCCTGGGTTGGCAGGTTATCGCAAGGGTGGGTAGAGCATGGCATGGCCCAACCTGGAGCCCCGCAGCAGCCCAGCTGGGCTGGGTCCCGTTGGCCTGAGCCCCATGAGCTGCAGCTGGATTAGCGCGTAATCCTGGTTCTTCATCGCCTTGCACTTAGTGCAGCCTTTACCCCCAGTGCCCACTGCGAGTGTGTGGGAGTGGCATGTGCCCACTGGCACTGCCATGCGTGGCAGCAGCGCTCTGTCCAGCCCCAGCAGAGCGAGCTGAAAGCTATTGGTGGTTTTCCTCCGCGAGGCAGGAGCCCAGATAGCGCAGTGATGGGCTCCTAACGTGGTCTGGCCAAAGAGACCCCAGGGCCAAAGTCACTGTGCAGGGGGTTCCCGGGGCTGGGGTATCGCAGGGGGTGCAGTCGTGTCTCGGGGGGGTTCCTGGGGTATCACAGGGGGGTGAAGTCATGTCCCGGTGGGGGGGGGGTTCCTGGGGTATCACAGGGGGATGCAGTCGTGTCTCGGGGGGGTTCCTGGGGTATTGTGGGGGGGTGCAGTCGTGTCTCAGGGGGGTGGTTCCTGGGGTATCACAGGGGGGTGCAGTCGTGTCTTGGGGGGGTGGTTCCTGGGGTATCACGAGGGGGTGCAGTTGTGTCTCGGGGGTTGGTTCCTGGGGTATCACAGGGGGGTGCAGTCGTGTCTTGGGGGGGTGGTTCCTGGGGTATAGCGGGGGGGTGTAGTCGTGTCTCGGGGGTTACTGGGGTGCAACAGGGGCCCTTGAGCTGATCTGGCAACGGTGCCCCTCCCACATTCTCTTTACATTTTGCTGACGCCTGCGGGACCCTTGTCACTTGGCAGCTCTCTTGTACTTAGATTTCCAGAAAGCCTTTGACAAGGTCCCTCACCAAAGGCTCTTATGTAAATTAAGCTGTCATGGGATAAAAGGGAAGGTCCTTTCATGGATTGAGAACTGGTTAAAAGACAGGGAACAAAAGGTAGAAATTAATGGTAAATTCTCAGAATGGAGAGGGGTAACTAGTGGTGTTCCCCAAGGGTCAGTCCTCGGACCAATCCTATTCAACTTATTCATAAATGATCTGGAGAAAGGGGTAAACAGTGAGGTGGCGAAGTTTGCAGATGATACTAAACTGCTCAAGATAGTTAAGACCAAAGCAGACTGTGAAGAACTTCAAAAAGATCTCACAACACTAAGTGATTGGGCAACAAAATGGCAAATGAAATGTAATGTGGATAAATGTAAAGTAATGCACATTGGAAAAAATAACCCCAACTATACATACAATATGGTGGAGGCTAATTTAGCTACAACGAATAAGGAAAAAGATCTTGGAGTCATCGTGGATAGTTCTCTGAAGATGTCCGCGCAGTGTGCAGAGGCGGTCAAAAAAGCAAACAGGATGTTAGGAATCATTAAAAAGGGGATAGAGAATAAGACTGAGAATATATTATTGCCCTTATATAAATCGATGGTACGCCCTCATCTCGAATACTGCGTACAGATGTGGTCTCCTCATCTCAAAAAAGATATACTGGCACTAGAAAAGGTTCAGAAAAGGGCAACTAAAATGATTAGGGGTTTGGAATGGGTCCCATATGAGGAGAGACTAAAGAGGCTAAGACTCTTCAGCTTGGAAAAGAGGAGACTAAGGGGGGATATGATAGAGGTATATAAAATCATGAGTGATGTGGAGAAAGTGGATAAGGAAAAGTTATTTACTTATTCCCATAATACAAGAACTAGGGGTCACCAAATGAAATTAATAGGCAGCAGGTTTAAAACAAATAAAAGGAAGTTCTTCTTCACGCAGCGCACAGTCCATTTGTGGAACTCCCTGCCTGAGGAGGTTGTAAAGGCTAGAACTATAACAGCGTTTAAAAGAGAACTGGATAAATTCATGGTGGTTAAGTCCATTAATGGTGTCCCTAGCCTCTGTTTGTCAGAGGGTGGAGATGGATGGCAGGAGAGAGATCACTTGATCATTGTCTGTTAGGTTCACTCCCTCTGGGGCACCTGGCATTGGCCACTGTCGGTAGACAGAATACTGTGCTAGATGGCCCTTTGGTCTGACCCGGTACAGCCGTTCTTATGTTCTTATGTTCACTCTCAGAAGGGCTAATCCCCCCCAGATAAATTAAAAGAGCCATGTAGAAAGAGAGCGAGCAACATTCGATACATCGGAGCACAGGCAGGGTCCCCCTGACCCCCAGTGATAGACACCCCCTTGCCCTCCCTCAGATCAGAGCTGGCTCATCAGTCAGTGGGGTGGTTTCGCGTGCCAGTAATACATTTTAACATTTTTAGAAGGTCTCTTTCTAGAAGTATAATATATAACTAAACTATTGTTGTATGTAAAGTAAATAAGGTTTTAAAAATGTTTAAGAAGCTCATTTAAAATTAAATTAAAATGCAAAGCCCCCCGGACCGGTGGCCAGGACCCGGGCAGTGTGAGTGCCACTGAAAATCAGCTCGCGTGCCGCCTTTGGCACACGTGCCATAGGTTGCCTACCCCTGATGTATCTGCTCCTGGGGTTTGGAGGGGGGCGGCAGGCTCTGGGGTGAAGGTCTCTGGGTCTAATCCCAGTGGTGACAGCAGTGTGGTCTGGGCTTGGACCCATCAGCCCCCCCACCCCACTGACTGATGAGCCAGCTCTGATCTGAGGGAGGGCAAGGGGGTGTCTGTCACTGGGGGGGTCAGGGGGACCCTGCCTGTGCTCCGATGTATCGAATGTTGCTCGCTCTCTTTGTACATGGCTCTTTTCATTTATCTGAGGGAGGGGGATTAGCCCTTCTGAGAGTGGGATCGCGGGTGGGGGTACAGGTATTGGGGGGTTGATTTGTGGGGGTGACCTCACTTTAATCCCCTCCTCCCATCTCCCCCATTGGCCCCCACGCCCGCCAGCCTCTTATTTCATGGGTGATAGCTCCTGGTAGGACTCTCACCGTCGGGGCAATCGCTCGCCCCAGTTCGGGGGGCTCCCCCTCTCTTGCTGGTAAACTGGCCCCCAGCCATGGGGAGCCCTGCTCTCCTGCTCAGCCTGCCCCCTGTCTCTTTGGGACTCGTGTTACGCTGAGGGCCTGGGCAAACTCCCAGCTCCAGCGCCTTTAAAGTCGGGGAAGGGCCCTTCCCTCATCCCCCAACCCAACCTGGCTGCCCCCCTCTGACCCATGCCCCAAACCCCTTCCCAGCCCCCAGCTGCAATTGAAGCCAGAGAGCCACAAAATCCTGCTGCCATCCGCACCACTGAATGAGCCCCCCACCCCGGCCATCCATGATCCCCACCCCGGTCAGTCCACCCCCTCAAACGCCTTTATTGATTGGGAAGGCAGAGCTTCAAGCTCTCCAATCAGCTTCCAACTCCAGCTCCGCCCACCAATGAGAAGCCTGTGCCTCCCCCTTTCCATGAGAGATCTCCTCTGTGATTGGCTAACTGTTAGCCAATGGCTAGGAAGATGTGCTTATTTGGTGACTCCATTTCCCTTGGGGTCATGGGCCAAGTTGGGATGGAGCAGCTGCAGCCCCACAGAGTCCATAGCCCCATGAGGGGGATTAGAACCCACGATCTGCTGAGCCCAAAGCCACCTGTGCAAATTCTGCACCCAGCCAGTCGGGGGCGGTGGTGCAGGCACCATCACATTGCAGCAGGGGATGGGGGAGATGCTGCTGCCCCTCTGCTGCCCATTGCCCGGGGACAAGGTGTCTCTGAGCCCTTCCCTCGCCAGGAGATGGCACAAGGGGGGGGAACCCCTTAGTCACACTACATGGCCAGCCACCCATGGGGACCCACCTGGGGCCCTTCAGGCGCCCAACCCTCCCCCCCTCCTTGAGCTGAGTGTGCAGCTGGGAGCTAGTAGAAGGTTGTTGTCCTCATTAGCGGGTGCTTCCTGTGCCAGGCCCTGTGGGTTTAGCTCCCCCCTTTCCCATCACACCCCTCGTTGGCCCAATCCCACCACATGTGACCAGGGCTGCCCAGTGGGTGCCTGCAGAATAGCGCTGCCCTGTTGCCTGTTGGGTCTTGGGATGGGCCTTCCATGGTAGCCACAGCTGTGGAGGAACCTGTCCAGATTTTCTGGTACCCTCAGCACCACCTGGTGGTGACTAGAGAAACTCAAATACCAAATAAGAAGAGCATCAGATCTATGGCAACCCAACTGAGATCGGGGCCCCCGTTGTGCCGGGCTCTGCACAGACCTACAAGACACCCCCTACCCCTCGCACACACACACACCTCAAAGACCTGACTCTCTAGATAGCCAAGAGTCGAGGAAGGGAAACTGAGGCACAGAGCGGGGTGGTGACTTGCCCAAGGTCACCCAGTAGGGCAAAGCTGGAAACACAACCCGGCCTAGTGCCTCATCCAAACTGCCCAGTCCCAGTTCCCATCGCCAACCCGCCTGGAGCCGCAGTGCATCCTGGCTGGCTGAAAAAGCCAGAAGAGTCCCTGTGCCTTTAGACGTGACCTCGCCTCCCGCCCCCCGCGTCACCCCAAACCATGGGCCAGTGAGATCCTCAGGGCTGCACACGACGGGCAACTATTTCCTGTGGGGAACTCAGCTTCCTTTGTGCGCTGGGGCCTGTACTAACCTCGCTGCGCGGCGGTGGTTCCGATCTGTCTCCTCCCCTGTCTGCGCTTTTCGTTCCTTCTTTTCTTTGGTTCTTTCCTGCTCTCTCTGTCTCTCACTTGGAATTCCGTTGCTCCTTCCTTCCTCTATTCAATATGCCAAACCAATTTTGGGTCGAGTGCATTAAACAGAACAAAAGACAAAAAGAATTATAACAATAACGACGATGCAGATCATTAAAAAAAAAATACAAAAAAATGGCAACGACTGTTGAGTTACAAACGAGAAATTCAAACAATAAAGGAAACAAGAGTTCTTGGAACCAAGGGGCCGAGCGCTGGGTGGTTTTGTTCGGGCGGGCGCGGCAGGCATGGCGAGGGGTCGAATGGCGTGGCGGGCAGGGCGATGAATGCCTGGGGGCAGGGATGGTGTCAGGGGAAGGTGCCAGGGAGTGGGGGGTGATGCCGGGGGCTGGGTAGGGGATGCTTGAGGGGGTAGGGTGATGCCAGGGGGCACAGGGGGGCGTGATCAGGTCTTTAGGGCTATTCCTCCCCCACCCCATTCTCTGTTCATTAGCCCCTTCTGTGTCAGCCCAGCATCTAGGGAGCCCCCTAGTGGTGGCCCCAGGACACTGCTGAGCCAGAGAACAGCTAGGTTGGGTCAGGGTCCATCAGCCCCCAAGACAGAATCCGCCTTTATGGTCACCACCGGGGAGGCCTGGCTATTTCCACCATCAGGGGGCGCTGTGCATGCCCACACCTCAACTCGCCCACCCAGACAGACAGCTGTGGGGGGATGGGGGGCTCGGGGCACAGGGAGGCCCCATCACTGTGGATGTGAAGGAACATGGCCCCCAAGGGTCAGCGCCCAGCATCGCCTCAGCCTGGTTCTTGTTTCCAGAGGTCCATTGGGAGCTGGCCCCCTGGCAGCCCCTCAGTTCTCCCCCCACCCCCACGTTCTGGGAGCCCTCTCTGTGGCCCTGGCAGGCCCGGTGCCCCACTACGCAGACCATGGGGGCAGCTGCCACCTCCACACACCCTGGAGCTGAGACCCCCTCAAACTCGTTTCATACCAGGCCCAGACCCCATTCCCTGCCCTGGGGCTGTATCAGAGCCAGCGCCCCCTAGAGGGGTAGGGCCCTGTGTCCTAGTCCTGCCCCTGAGCCAGGCTGAATTTGATAACAGTGATTAGCTTGGGGGTGGAGGCTGGAGTCAGGACTCCTGGGTTCTATCCCCAGCTCCAGGGAGATGAGACTGCGCCAGCCCCCTGCAGACAGCAGATCACTTGCACCAGAATCAGGCCTGGTTTGGAACTGGGAGACTCCCAGGAAATTGGGGGTGGAGGGCGCGTAGAGACTGCGGGGGCGGGGGCAGTGTGTGAAAGGCCTTGGGGGTCTCCATCCCGCCTTTCCTCTGCCGGCCAGGAGATGGCAGCAAACCCCAGCGAGCAGGACTGGCCCTGCCAGGGTGAGCCAGGAAGGGAGGGATGGATCAGATACATCCCCAGCCCTGGGCACGGCCAAGCTAGCAGCCCCCCACGCTGCTCCTGTCTCCCCCTCCCCTGAGGCACCCGTGGGGGCAGCTGGCAGGTGCCAGGGTCCAGGGTGGGGAACTGGCCTGGCAGGATGAATGGGGAGAGGATGACAGGTCCGTATGTGCCGCGTCCTTCTGTCCTTCGGGGGGGGGGGGGTGTCTATCCCCACTCTAACCACTAGACCTCCCTCCCCCCAGCCTCCCCTCCATCCAGTGTGTCCCTGCCCCCCGCCCAACCAGCTGGCAGTGGGACCTGAGCAAACTCCCCAGAGCAGAGCAGAGCACGGCCCAGCGTGGGGGTGTGGGGCTCAGCCCCCTGCTCGGCTTGGCTCCTGCACGGCTGCCTTGGGGGCAGAGATTATCCCCATGCTAACTTGGCATCAAACTGGGGGGGGGGGGGGGCGCGACTCGTTCAAACCATGGGCTGGGACTCAGGAGCTCTGGGGTCAGTTCTTGGCTCTGCCACTGACTTCCCTGAGTGACCTGGGTCAGTCCCTCTGCACTGCAGATTATCGTCCCTGGTTCGATGGGGAGCTCTTTGGGCAGGGACTGTGTGTCTGTGTCTGTGCAGAACCTGGCACAACGGGGGGCCCTGATCTCCGTTGGGGTCTGCGCAGCGCCCAGCACAATGGGGCCCTGATCTCAGTTCTCATCTGCCCCCGTCTGGAGAGACACAGTAGGGTTCTGGCTCTGTGTGATCAATTCTATTGCCCTCTAGTGACCAGGGCCGCTGTGTGGTTAAGAGACCTAATGCTGCAAGCTGCTGAGGGAACGCTCCCTTAGCTCAGCTGGGTTGGAACCCCTCTCAGTCCCCCCTTGTGGTCTCTGACTGCAGCTGTTATTTGTTTTCTTCATTTCCACAGTGCTCTGTGTTGTTGCTGCATGGCTGTTCAGCAGCCCCTGCACCGCGCCCCAGAGGTGGCTGCATCTCAGCACCGGGCAAGGGATCCCTGTATAAACAGCCCCCGTGCCCCACCCCAGAGGCGGCTGCATCTCAGTGAGCTGAGAACTCATCCCTCTGTAAACAGCCAGAAGTGGCCCCTAGGTGCCGCGGCAGAGTTCTGAATGTCCCGGCGAAGAGCTGACCCCAGGACAGCCCGGCTGGGAGCAGCAGCTGGGGCCCATTGCCCGTCGCAGCCCCACAGCCTGTGACAGGCCAGCGCTTCCGGTCATGGGCCAGGCCCCCGGCTGGGGTAACTCCATGTCACCCCCCTGCAGCTCACAGCGCTCTGTCCAGAACCCCGCTGGGGCCCTGCTGCATGGATCCTGATGGAGACACAGCTGATTTCCACCAGCTGGGGACCTGGCCCCATCGACACCAATTTCCACCAGCGGGGGCCCTGTCCCGCTCTCTGCCCCCATCCCCACAGCCCGAGCGCTGAACTTCGCTCCAAGATTGGCCGCAATAAAAACAGCTGGCTTCTTGGATGGAAAAACAATTCCTCCCCCCCCCCAGCTTCCTGCTCCCCATGGTCCCTGCATCTCTACGGCGAATTGCACAATATTTACTGGGGGGGGGGGCAGGGCCAACTAGCCATGACATCACAGTGGGGGAGCAGCAGAGCATCCCTGACAGTGCCTGCTGCACTCCACCCCCTGAGCTAAAGGAGTCGCTCCCTCAGCCAGCAGCTTGAGTTGGCTGTTAGCCTGCATAGGGTGCAGGCACTGTGCACCCCCGTGTTACCTCAGCGCTGTGACCCCCCTCGGTCTCCAGCCATTGTGGTGCAGAGCTATCCCCAGCATATGTGGCTCTCAGGGATCTCCCCACCCCAATCTGGACCCTGTTCCCCAGATCAGGGCCCAGGTCTCCACCCACCTCCCAGGAATCACCCCACTGCTCGCTCGGGGGGCAGCCCCCCAAATTCCCCAGCAGGGAGCGGGGCCGGGGTCAGGTCCAGAGTGGAGGATGCTGGGGAATGCCCTCTGGCCAGACACAGAATGGGAACAGTTGGGGAAAGCCCCATCCCAGAGCCCAGGCCAGCTCGTCAGCCTGCACCCTGCCCCATATGGACCCCCGCCCGCATCCATGAGCCACGGCCCCCACTTCCCCACTGGGGCTGCTGCCCGGAGGCCCCATTGTCAACCACAAAAGAAGCAGTGTTGCAAGGTCAGACCCCTTCGTACCAACAAGCTGACCTTCTGGGCTACAGGGAACTCGCTGTGGGCCGTATAGGGCATATGACACATAGGTGGCATTCTGACTCTGTCCAGAAGGGGGCAGACTCGTGCTCTCGCTCACACCTGCAGGGTGTCACAGCAGCTCGCTGAGAGCCAGACCAGAAAATTCCCCACTGAGCTAAACAGCCCCCCAACACCTTCCAGCGCCCCCCTAAATTAAGAACCGTGCTCACACGTGCCAGCCAGCCTAGGGGCAGGGTAGGAGTCAGGACTCCTGGGTCCTTTCTGCTGCTTTCTGAGCGCCCCACCCCCCACCAGCGTCTTTCTCACGTTTCTACCCAGGCAGGTAAAATCGCCAACTCAGCAACAGAAAAAAATAAACTCAGAGCGGAAAAAGCTCTTGTGTGGGTGAAGCTGGTGTGACGCAGACGGGGAGGGAGCTGGGGAGGGGAGAGGGCCGAGGAAAGGTGGAAGTGCCAGGCCACCCTCTGGAGATGTTTGTGTCTCTCCTTCGACAGGCACATGCACCTTCCCCTTTCACTGCAAAAGGGTTCTGGGGCCAGATCCCGGCTGGTGTCAATGAGTGTCCCTGCATTGAAGTCAATGGGCCAGATCCCCGGCTGTGTCAATAGGCGTTGCTGCGCTGCAGGGTGGGCTCTGGGGGCACTTCGAGGGACGCCGCAGGTGCTGCTGGAAAGGCTGTTGGGGAGGAGATGGGGGGGCCTCGTCTTGCTGAGTCCATGTTAAACCTGATGCCCCAGCGGTACTGGGGGCGCTGTGCTGCTGGGAGCAGGGCAGGGACTCAGGAGTGGGGGCTTCCCCCCTCACAGTCAGTGCTGGCGCCAATGCCCCAGCATGGCACTAGGGGGCGCTGTGCTGCAGGGAGCAGGGTGGGGTGAATGTCTCCTCATTAACCCTTCATCTCCTGGACAAATCCACATGTGCCATGTCAATCCTGTTGTTTCTCTTAAGGGCTATTTTCAGGGGCGCCTGCCTGGCTTTGCACTGCCAGCCAGTTCTATTCAACCTGGTATGCAAGTCGACAAGGGATTCCGCTTCACTCCCTGTCTTACTATGCTGTAGCGTGTAGCTGTTAAACAGCCCCTGCGCCCCACCCCAGAGGCAGCTGCATCTCAGCACTGGACAACGGAGCCCTGTATAAACAGTCCTCGCACCCCACCCCAGAGACAGCTGCATCTGAGCTCCAGGTGAGGGATTCCTGAATAAACAGTCCCTGCGCCCCACCCCAGAGACAGCTGCTTCTCAGCACCGGGTGGGCGAGCCCTGTGTTTATAGGGTTTAATGTTCTTTGTGATTCTCCCTGACCGCCCCCCTTCTGGCAGTGAGTTGCACAGTCTGCAGCTCAGCAAGTTCACCACCCACCCCACTCCCTCTGTCTTGTTCTCTCGCTCTGGGTGCAACTTCCTCAGCCGGTGCCGGCCTTATAAATGCTGCTATTTCCAGCCTGCCCCGCTTGTGCCCCGCCTCCCCCCACCGCGGCACCCATTGGGTCTATAAGAAAGAGGAACTGGCCTGGGCCACTGCGGGGGTACATGGGTTTGAGGGAACAGGTTGTACTTCTAGGTTAAGTACAATTGTATAAACACACGATGCCACAAATGCAATTGTGTGACGACAACCGTGCAAGCATGCTGTAGCTACAGCTGTGCAAACACAGTCTGCTGCAAGTACAACTGAACAACTGTCAGGGTCTAGTGCAACCACCACGTAACTACAACCTTGCAGGCACAATCGGCTGCAAGTGCAACTAAAACCAGGGAAGTACACTACAGCACAACTACAACTGGGTAACGACGGCCATGCAAGCGCACAATGCAGCAAGTACAATGGTGCAGCTGTACAAACGCTACACTACAGGTGCAACAGCTCCACTACAGCTGTACAAAAGCACAATGCTGCAAGTGCAATGGGACAATTGTGCAGCTAAACTCGTACAAGCACGCAATGCTCCCAGTGTAACTGTGCAACTACCACTGTGCACAACAACGCTGCAAGGAAAATTGCACAGCTGTGCAAGCGCACTATACTACAAGTGCAACCAGGCAAGCACCATACACTGCAAATGCAACGGTGCAACTGCAAGCACTGAAAGTGCAAGTGTGCAAACACAATATGCTACCAGTGCAATCACACTAGGCTCCAAGGGCACTGTGCAACTATAGATGTGCAAGCACAATACACTGCAACTGCCTTAAGCCCATTGCTTTGCAGTAGACGCCTTCGTGTCCAGTCCTTGTGCCTTGGCTGTGACTCTCTCAGCTGACCTACTAACAACACGCAGGCTGGTGTCCACACAGCAGCCTTTTCCACCTGCTTCGTCCTTGCTGCTGGAGTTTTCTGGGAAACTCTGGGCTGCGATTGAGAATTACTTGCTAGCTCGGGTCCAGTCCCCCTGCTCCAGTGCGATTTAAGTATTTCTACAGAGCAGAACGGCTTCAAGAGGAGAGGGTGAGAACACCCCAGCTCTGAATATCTCATAAGGTGCTTGCTTGGGAGCCCTGTGCTGCATCAGGCAGAATGGAGATTAGAACCTGGGTCTCCCACATCCTGGAAGAGGCTCTGACCACTGGGATAAGTGGGGCACCCCCCATGATGCTTTGTGCAATACCCAGTTTGGGCTGGAAACTGACTGGGAGGCAGATGGCAAATGAACCGAGCCCAGTGGTTCTGATTTTAGAGGATCGCCTGGTTTGCAAGCTGCGCTGGTGAGTGTCTGAGGTGCGACGACCACATGCAGCACCGAGGAGACACAAACCTCCACCTTCCTTTCATCTACAGCCGATGGGCGGCTGGATTTCTGGGTGTGGGTTTGTACAGCACCTAGCACCGTTCGTACGTTCTAAAGCCAGACGGGACAGTGTGACCATCCCATCCGACCACCTGCATAACGCAGGCCCTAGGACTTCCCCGGCTTAATTCCTGTGGGAACTGGAGCAGATCTGCTAGAAAAACATCCAGTCTTGATCTAAAAATAGCCAGCGAGGGAGAATCCACCATGGCCCTTGGTAAGTTGTTCCAAAGCTTCGTTCCCCACTGTTAAAAATGTGCCTTATTTCCAGTCTGAATGTGTCTAGCTTCAACTTCCAGCTTTGCTAGACTGACGAGCACATGGTCAATATTTTGTTCCCCGTGAAGGTACTTCTAGACTGTGATCAAGTTGTCCCTTAACCTTCTCTTTGTGGGGCTCAGGGAAGGGAGCGGGGTCCTGTGGTTAGACCAGGAGGGAGCTGGGAATCAGGACTCCTGGATTCCATTCCCAGCTCTAGAGCAGAGGGGCTAGGAGTCAGGACTCCTGCGTTCTATTATGACCCCATTCTCCTTCCAGAGCTGGGAATAGAACCCAGGAGTCCTGACACCCAGCACACCCGCCCCCGACCCTTCTAACCCAGCAGACCCCCTATGTCATTTGCACCAGAAACGTAGAAGATGCTGGACAAAATTAGACCCTGCTCTGGGCAGGTAGATAGATCCAATTTGTGGCTCTGATTTCCCAAGACTGCATCCCCGCCGGCCCGTTTGTGGGATGCCCTGTTTCCCCGCCCCCCAACTCCTGGGCAGGAGCTGCCCTTGCGGCACAGACACGGGCTGAGCACGGATGAGAGAGGAAGGAGCCGGCCCACGCTCCAGCACAATAGTGGCGTCGCCCAGAGCCAGCGCCAGGGTGTCCGAGTGCCTGCACTGCGGCCGGCCCAGGGTAACCACTTCCCCCAGAACGACAGCAGGAGCCCACGAGTGAGGAGGGACCCTGGTTTGTCGCCGCTTTCACTTTTCCTGCCCATTGTTCAGCTCGAGAGTCGTCGCAAACGCTTCCTTATGGCAACACAGCTGATATCCCACCAGAGCCAGGGCACATGTCCAGCTGCATCCCCAGCCTGGCGCCAATGCCCTGGCTGTGCCCCGTCCCCATACACACCCCAGCCTGGCACCAGGGGGCGCTGTGCTGCTGGGGGTGCTGCCCCCAATGCCCTGTCTGTGCCCCGTCCCCATTCACACCCTGGCCTGGCACCAGGGGGCGCTGTGCTGCTGGGGGTGCTGCCCCCAATGCCCTGGCTGTGCCCTGTCCCCATACACACCCCAGTCTGGCACCAGGAGGCACTGTGATGCTGGGGGTGCTGCCCCCACTGCCCTTGTCACGCCCCCTCTCCTCTGTAGTCACTGGGGGCCCATCTCAGGATCGGGCCCGTCGGCCTAGTCGCAGCGTTTGGTGCTCGTCTCTCATTGCTGTCGGCCTCTCTCGCTCCAGCGAAGCATGAACCCCTGGGGCCGGGGCTGGTTTGTGGTTTATTGCCTGGTTCCGGAGCAGAAGGGTCAGCGCCAGTTCCCACCCCCACCCCCCGGAATCCAGGCCAGCCGGGGAAACTGATCCCCTTGGCATGAAACTGTCCATGGAAAAACCCCGGGGCCGACTGGGGCAGGAGGGGGTTTGAGGAACTCCACAGAATGACAATCGCAATCAGGAAACCTGCCCCCGACTGGACACGGGGCCCCGGGCACCCAGCCTCTAACCTCCCGCTGGGGAGAGCCCTGCTGCTGGGACCTGACCCCCAATACTGTGGGGAGAGGGCTGGGGGGTTATGGGGGTGCAGGAGATGGGGTGTATTTGAGCTGTTGGTGCGGGGGTCAGAGTACACTTGGGGGGTACAAGGGGTTGGGGTGTATTGATGGGGGGTTCAAAGGGGGGTTGGGTTGTGCCAGAGCTGCCCAGCACTGCAGAGTATTTTAGGGCAGGGGACTGTGACCCGCAGCCCCCCAGTATTCCAGCCCTGTCCCCCAACTTTGCTGATTCCCCATAGTCCTGACTCACAGGCCCCTGCTATCCCAGCCCGGCGCCCCACAGCTGGACATTCCCCCCACCCCCACCCCCCCAGCTGATCTCACCTGCTGGTTCCTGTTTCTGCTGGGGCAATGTTTCCATGAGGTCTCTGGTGCCTGCCCAAGGGGTGGCCAGGATATCCCTGCAGTGACACAATCTCCCGGGCTCCAGCCATGGGGCCTCAGCAGCCTGACCTGAACCGCCCCCCACATCCCAAAGGGCAAGACCCTGCCAAGCAGGAGGCAGCCTGTGGGGTGAGAGCAGGCTGGGGGTCAGGACTCCTGGGTTCTAGTCGCAGCTTGAGGAGGGAACTGGGGTCTTGTGCAGAGGTGGGCAAACTACGGCCCGAGGGCCACATCCGGCCTGTGGGACCCTCCTGCCTGGCCCCTGAGCTCCGGCCGGGGAGGCTAGCCCCCAGCCCCTCCCTTGCTGTCCCTAGGCCCTGGCCCCTCCCCCGCTGTCCCTAGCCCTCGGCTCCTCCCCTGTTGTCCCCGCTCCCCCCACCGGCCTGCGGGTAGCACAGCTGGCTCTGGCCGGGGCGGGCTGCGAGCTCCTGCTGCTCTGAGCGGCATGGTAAGGGGCGGGGAGTGTGGAGGGAGGTTGGATAAGGGGCAGAGGGTCCCGGGGGCAGTCAGAAGACAGGGAGCAGGGGGCGGTTGAATGGAGGTTGGGGGGGGCAGTCAGGGGACAGGGAACAGGGGGGTTGCATAGGGGGTAGGGTCCCAGGGTGCCTGTCAGGGGGCGGGGGTGTGGATAGGGGTTGGGGCAGTCAGGGGACAGGGAACAGGGGGTGTTGGATAGGGAGTGGGCTTCCGGGGGGGGAGGTTAGGGGCGGGGGGTCCCGGGGATGGGCAGTCAGGGGACTAGGAGCAGGGGGGGGTTGGATGGGTTGGAGGTTCTGAGGGGGGCAGTCAGGGGGCGGGAAGTGGGAGGGGGCAGATAGGGGGCAGAGGCCAGGCTGTTTGGGGAGGCACAGCCTTCCCTATCCGGCCCTCCATACAGTTTCACACCCCGATGTGGCCCTCGGGCCAAAAAGTTTGCCCACCCCGATCTAGTGGTTAGAGCAGGGGGACTTGGCATCAGGACTCGTGGGTTCTAGACCCTTCTTTACCATCTCTCTCTCCTCACGAAGAGCATCACACTGAATGGCCGCATTGCCTCGTATCAATGTCGCAGCCCTTTCCGAACCCTGGGACGCTCTTGCTTTCCCTCACTCTCCTGTGGCAGGGAGTTCCCCAGGTTAACAACACAAGGCTGAAGGGATTTACAGGTAACGGTGGCAGTGAGTGCAGGTCGTGAGTTCCCAGCCAAGCACAGATCTGCCCCAGGACGTCTCTGCACTGGGGGGCTGTTCCCGGGACTTGGATGGGCTTTGGATCTGGCCCCAGCTGGGCTGGAATGTGGGCAGCTCTTCAGCTGTTGCGCTCCAAGGGGGAAAGCAGCCCCCGGCTGCCCGACCCTGCTAATCTGGGCTCCGCACCGTGCTGGGGCTGCGTTCCAGGGGGCACGAGGGGTGACAACAGGGGTGTATGGGGGGGGCGGCACAGACAGGAGCAGTGGTAGCATGGGGTGGAGATAAGCTGGGGGCTGGGTTGGTACGGGCCCTGCTGGGTCATTCCTGGGTCCATCTCAGGGGGATGCGTCCAGGGGTAGGGGTGTCTCTGGTCCAAAGAAGGGTCCCCTGGGCCTGGGGAGTTTAGAACAGTGTCTGTGGTGGGTCAGATTGGATCGGAACCCAGCACCTTGGTATCCAACACAGATATCCCCATATACACCGGCCACCTCCCTCAATCCCCTACATACTCCTCCATCCACTCACCCACCACATCCTGCCTTCCCCACCTCCCTCCAGCCACACCCCCTCCCCCTCCATCAATCTATCCAGCCCCCCACACATCCATCCAGCCCCCTGCGCCATCCCGTCTTCAGGTGTTCCCCAGGCACCTCTCCCCCTGGTCTCCCCCATTGCTAACCCCAGGAAGGGGGGCTTCCTTCTGCCCCCCACTCTGCACCTCGAGACTTGGGCAGACACCCGCTGTAGCAGCCCCCGGGGCGCCCCGATTGCCCCATGTGGCTGCCTGGTCGGGGGCAGCTGTGTAAACGGGATCCGAATCCATGCCCCGCCCCCGCCAGCCCCCCTGGGATGGGGGCTCAGCCCAGACCGGGGTCTGTCATTTAGTGGGACCCCTGGTTAAAATATTGCCCGCACCTGCCTGTCAGCTGCCCCCCTTTTCTGACACCCCCACGGCTCCCCCTCCCCCGAGGTCTCCCCCTCCCATCTCCCCATACACAGCCCTCCCCTCCCCCGATCCCGCTCTCCTCCCCCCCCGCCGGATCTCCAACCCCAGCCCTGTCTGCTAAGCAGAGAATAACTCCCCCCCCCCCCCGGTCCCAGCCTTCCTGGGCGGGGCCCCCCGCCCCCATAGAGCCGGCCCTGCTCGGGGGCGCTGCCCTCTGGCTGCAGCTCCGTGCGCGCCGCTCGCTGGACTCTCTCGCCCCGCAACATGGACCCGGCTCGCCGCCTGCTGCCCCTCGGTGAGCCCCCGATCCCGGCCCCGCCCCCGGCTCCACCATGTGCTCGGCCCAGGCTCCCGGGCGGGTTGCTGAGCTCGGTTCCCCGGGTGTAAATCTGGGGGAGGGACTCCGGTGTCGCTCCGCCGTGGCTGCTGGCGGGCTCCGGCCCCCGGTAGAGCTGGGATCCGAGTCCAGGGGCCAGAGCAGAGCTGGGGCCCGTGGGGGATGAGCCCGATTCTGACAGCACTTACTGTGGTGTAAATCCCCAGGGGAGTGACGCTCATTGACACACGCTGCCTTTACAGTGCTGTGACCGAGTGAGGGCAGGATCGGGCCCAGCCAGTGCCGGTGGGGGCTGATTCTCCCCTCCCGCGGTGGAAATCTGGAGCAACTGGGCCCGATTCTGCTCTCACAAGTTTTCCCTTGTGTGACTCCAGTGGAATGACTCCTGGAGCCCGTGCTGGTGTGAATGGGACCAGGACACTTGTGTCTGGCGGGGCAGGGATCTGCTGGGCTGTCCAGGGCAATAGAGGATTGTGCTCTATGTCCGGGTGGGCTGGGCTCCTCTCTGACACCCTGGGGAGCAGCGTGTTACTGGCGGTGGGGGGGTGTCACAGGTTGTCCTATCCTGGCTTGTACTCCAGAGAGAGACGATCCTTCTTTGACAGAGAAGCCAGGTGGTTTATCCAGGCTCCTGGCAAGATAGTTCTGGTGCTGGGAAGTGAACCCAGGAGTCCTGGCTCCCAACCCCCCTGCTCTAACCCACCAGACCCCACTCCCCTCTCACTGCTGGGAATAGAACCCAGGTGTCCTGACAACCAGCCCCCCCCAGCTCTAACTACTAGACCCTGTTCCCTCAGGCTACAGAAGCAGGGTTTGTAAACTGATTTTTGGGGTGTATCAGCTGGACTTTACACCAGGGATGGAGAGGCACAGGGACCAGGTTTGAAAGCCTTTTGGGGTGATCAGGCTTTGCATTTCCCCCAGGGGGGAATCGCTGGGTATGAGGCCCTATCAGAGCGGGGGAGGGGGGTGCTGGTGTTGTCTGTGGTCTGCCCCTCCGAACCCTCAGACGAGCCGGGGTCATGCTGCACTGCCCTGGGACCACCTGGGCACAGCTCTAGCAGTGTGCGGTGAGGGGGACAATGGGGCTGGGCTACCACCTGCCAAAGTTGGCACATGGCCCCAGTATCCCATCTCGGGGCAACACAGAGAGCAGAAGCTCTCCCAACTCTTAGGTAGGGGCAGAAAGAGGTAGGGATTCTGCTAGGAAAGCCATGACCCAGCATGTGGCACCAGATGCTCATCTCCCCATCCCTAACGGGGGCACTCTATGGAGAAAGAGCTACCCTCTTCTTCCCCTCCCGCCCCCCACGCCTTGAGAAGACAGCTGGGAGGGGCTCAGCTCCCAGTCCCAACCTCTGGTGCCTGTGCCTATCACCCCTGTGGGCTAACAACCTTCAACTGCTGCCAGCTAATGCTGTTAGACCTGTAACTCCACTAGCAGCAGTCTGCTGCAATGCTGAAGGTTCAGCTCTCAAACCCTGCTGATGACTCAGAAGGGGGCTAGGGGTGGCAGTTCTGGTTGCACAGAAGAGAATTTGTGTGTTACCCTGATTTTCCTTTTAAAAAACCTTAGGAAGTTAAGTATCAGGGGGTAGCCGTGTTAGTCTGTATCTACAAAAACAACAAGATGCACCCGAAGAAGTGAGGTTTTTACCCACGAAAGCTTATGCCCAAACAAATCTGTTAGTCTTTAAGGTGCCACCAGACTCCTAGGAAGTTACACACCAAAAAATGTTGTTAAATGCCCCTTATTAAGGTTGCAAAGTGAAGCAGTTGGAAGTTAGGAGATGCCAGGTTTACAATTGCTGTGCTCCTGTCATTTGGCCCTGTTGGGTGTGTGCATGTTAGTACAGTCTTTAATTTCATGATCACATAGTGGGTTTTCTACAGGACCCTACCTTATTCAGGGCACAGGCTGGACCCGCAAAAGCACAGAATTAAGGCTGCACAGGCACCCTGCTGTTTCCTAATGAATGTGTGCTTGACATTGTAATCTACATCATGTTTGTTAGCAGCTTTCTTGTAATAATAATTAGCTCAGAGGTGTGAACTGCCCCGCCATACCCTTGCATTATTAACTCTGAAACCTAATGACACCAGAACTGTCAATAATGTTAACTATTTCAGTGGCTGCTGATCACCTTGGCAGAACCTTCCAGTTATCCTGGGGGTTATGGGTGGAATGGCGGGGTTGTAGGTGGAGGTAGGGTAGAACCATGACTCTGCCATTCCATCCCTCCCCCACACATGAGGGGCCAGTGGGGAAGGTGCCAGGTGGTGTAAGAAACAGAGCAGTTGCAGAGCTATGGCCTGTGGAAGCTCCAGGTCCCAGAATGCAATGCTCCACCAGCATCCAAGGGCCAACCTGCATTGTCGGCTGGGGTCTAGTTTGTGGAGGCAGCACTTTTGTATTGAGGCAGTTGCGCTGTCTCTCCCCTTCCCCCATCGAGCTGCACATTGGCAGTGACGCCAGTTCCAAGCATGTCTTAAAAATTCTGCACGATAAGCATGAGCGGTCAGTGGAGCCACACTTCAGGGAGGCTAGCCAGTGGCTCCGCCCCTTCTGCCCCCCCGCGGCCCGAGCCCCCTTCCCCCCCCCATGTGGCTGGAGCCCTGAGACCCCCTCCCCCTGTGCAGCCGCAGCCCGAGACCCCCTTCCCCATAAGTGACTCCAGCTTGGTTCTCACTTGCTCTCTGCCTTAGGCTGTGCTGGCGCAAGCTTTTCAAGCTTTGGTGCCTGGGGACCCCCCAACCCCACCCTGACCAAGCACCCAGGAACCTCCCCCCCCCAAGTCCCCCTCCAGACCTATCACCCGCCAACCTCCCCCCCCAAACCCACCCAGGCTTAGCCCCTGCAAACCTCCCCCCAACCCCACCCAGACCTAGAACCTGGGACACCCCCAGTGCCCCCACAAGAGCTAAAAAGTGTCTTGCTTAAAGTAACACTTGCTTGAAGTGTTCTTCAACCTCCCTGGCCACACAATAGCAGATGTAAAGGTAGCCATCTTACAGCAAAAAAACTTCAGGACCAGACTCCAAAGAGAAACTGCTGAGCTCCAGTTCATTTGCAAATTTGACACCCTCAGATCAGGATTAAACAAAGACTGTGAATGGCTATCCAACTACAGAAGCAGTTTCTCCTCCCTTGGTGTTCACACCTCAACTGCTAGCAGAGCACCTCACCCTCCCTGATTGAACTAACCTCGTTATCTCCATACTGATTTATACCTGCCTCTGGAAATTTCCATTACTTGCGTCTGATGAAGTGGGCATTCACCCACGAAAGCTTACGCTCCAATACTTCTGTTAGTCTTAAAGGTGCCACAGGACCCTCTGTTGCTTTTTACAGATTCAGACTAACACAGCTACCCCTCTGATACTTGCTTAAAGTGACAGCTGTGATTTGCCCATAATCCTAGGACTCCGGGAACTGGGCCTGTAGGCAGAACTCACCCTCCCCCGCCCCATGTCCCGTTTGTGGGAGTCCCCAGCTCTGCTCTGGCCACCCCCGCCCACACACTGCGATGCCCCCAATGAGCACCCGGCACATGCCTGCTCTTACGAAAGCTCCTTTTATTGCAGTTGCATGCCAGGAGGTGGGAGCACACACAAAGAACAGGGGCACAAACAGCAAAGGGGTGGGGGGCCCAGGGGATCTGCAACCTTGGTCCCTGTGGGGAAGACCCCCTGAAATCACTCAGCCCCTGGTCCTATCCCTATATGAGTGGGGCAGGGGAAGGGGGTACGTGCAACCTGATGAGGAGGGGATCTGGGAATGGGTGGATTCTCTAGTCCCACATGAGCCTGGGTGGGACAGGCCGCACTCAGAGGGGCTGGGGACCCCAGGGGGAAGAGAGCACCCCTTGCACTCACTGGGCCCCTTCTGCCTCCAGACGCAGGGAATGTGGATCGGGGGGCAGGGTCAAGTGATGAAGCCAAATGCCTCCCTGGTCCCTGCTGACAGTGGAGGCAGGGATGGAACAGGCTGGCCCCACTCCCCCATGGTAGCTGCCCCATTCCCACAGTCCCTGCTCCAAATGGGGGGAGTTATACTTTGTAGCCTCTTGTATTCATGCCCTGGCTGCCTGTCCCTTCCAGTGGTCACAGGAGATCCTGTCTCAGGGGCTGTGGGTGTAAGTGTGCCCTGGCTGGGGACAGAGTGAGGGGGTCTGGGACAGTAGATCTGGGCAAGTTTGGGGGTGTTGGGGCACTTGGCCTGAGGAGAGCGGAGACCTGCACTAGATCTGCTCAGATCCCAGGTGGAGGGGTGACCCAGGGTGCTAGGTGTAGGTGGGTTGGAGGGGTGCTCCCTTCCCCCTGGGCTGCTGGCTCTGAGTAGGGTGATGGTGTGTGTCCCCCAGGTGCTTGGTCTGGGTGGGGTTGGAGGCAGGCAGCTGTCAGGGTGCCTGGATGGGGTTGGGTGGGGGTGCTGGGTTCAGGGGACGTACTAGGTGTGATTGGGATTGGGACGTACTGGATGTGGTGAGGAGTTGGGGCCTTGGGGGGCATCCTGGGTGCTGGGTCTGAGTGGGTTTAGGCGAGTGCTTGGGGTGCTGGTTTGAGGGGGTCCTGGGAGCTGGGTCTTGGTGGGATGGGGGCAGGAGGGTCTTGAGCACAAGGTCCGGAGGTTAGTGAGGGTGTCATGGGGACTTGGTGTGAGTAGGGTTGGAGGTTGTCAGAGCACTGGGTGTGGGGAGAGTTGGGAGTGGGTGCTATATCTGGTGGGGTTGGAGGAGTTCAGGGGGCTGGGAATGCTGTGTCTAGGGTGGTTGTCTAGGGGGAGAGGGGGGGCTAGGTTTAGGGTGGCTTGGATGTGGGGTTTGGATGGTTTTGGGGGGTCCCAGATGCTGGGTCTGGCAAAGGTTGAGGGTCCTGGACACTAGGTCTGGGGAGGTGGGGTCTGGGAGATGTTGGGGGGTCCCGGACACTGGGTCTGGGGGAGCTGGGGTCCTGACAGCTAGGTTTGGCTAGCACTGGGTGGGGGGCTCTTGGGTTTGGCGCTGGTGCTGTCCAACTGGCGCCCATGGATGCGATTGATCAGGGAGAAGTAATCATCAGTGGGGACGATGGGTGCATCTGGGGACACCATGACAGGGGTGGCTTCCGGAAGGGTCGGCTCCTCGCCCTCCTGCTGGGGCAAACAGAGATGTCAACGGTGCCCCCAATTCCTGCCGGCCTACCCCCCCCCCCCATCATCCCCACCCATCTGGACCTACACCCACCCCCGCACAAATCATCCCCACCCATCTGGACCTATGCCTATTCTCTGTAGGCCTTTGCCATCCCATCCCGCCCAGCAGGCCTATACCCCCTCCACACACTATCCCCTGCCCTTAGGTCTACATCCACCCCCTCACACACCATCCCCACTCAGCCGGCCTATGTCCACCTCCACACACATCATTCCTGCCCAGCCGGCCTACACCCACCCCCCACGCACCCAATCCCTGCCCTGTAGCCCTATCTCCTGTGACGCTGGCAGGCCAGATGCCAGCTCTTGCCCAGGCTGCAGGCATTAGCTAGGAACTCACAAACTCATTGATGGAGACCAGACCAGATCACTCATATGTTAGCTTTGCTCAACATAGGGATTAGTTTTATAAGAACGTGGTTAGGGGTTAGACTCTGTGAAATGCTTGGAAGTTGCTGCTGCATTAATCTCACGTGCACGGTTGGCATTCCAGGCTATAAGAAAATATGTTTTGCTTTATAACTTTAAAAGTGTTTGCCCAGAACTTGTGAACTCAGGCAGGGAAATCACTCCCCTCAGCCATCCAGAAGAACCATCAAAATCAGATGGGCCATCAAGAATCATGGCAGTACAAAGTATTGGTTAATGGCCCTATCACACCTGGGAAATGCTACCTGTGGGCTTGGAAGCTGAGGCCATGTCTACACTACACAATTAAATGGACCTATGTTAGATCGATGTACAGCCACCACAGTGATTACTGCGGTTTTTCATGTCCAAGCTACCGTCCTTCTGCTGGTGGTGTGTGTCCTCCCCCGGAGCGTGTGCACCGACTTATATGGGTGTGTGTGTGTGTGTGGGGGGGAGCGAGCAGCTGTGTGCTCTGCGCGGAGCTGACAGGTGATGTAAGTAACACAGTTTCTACACAGACACTGCGTCCCCCCTAACTGCACCGACCTAAGCGCTACGTCTCTCATGGAGGTGGAGTTATTAGGTCTGCAGTGGGTGACTTACATTGGCGGGAGCAACCCTGTAATATGGACACTTACAGAGGGGAGCTGCCTTCGTCGACCTAACTCTGAAGTGTTGACCTGGCCTGAATGAAAGAAATAAAACAGTGGTTCTCAAGCGTTTTGTATCATGACCCCTTTCACACAGCAAGCCTCTGAGTGCCATCCCCCTATAAATCAAGCCCTCTACTGCTGTCGCAGTCCCAGGCTCGGCCTTAGGAAAATTGGCGCTCTGGGTGAACTTCTAGTTTGGTGCCTTTTCTTTGGAGGCAGAGCGGGGTTGGAGGCAGAGTGGGGTTGGAGGTGGAGCTGGGCTGGTGGGACTCAGGCTGTCAGCCCTGCCATATGTGGGGCTGACAGCTCACAACCCCCATGTAATAACCTTGTGACCCCCAGTTTGAGAACCCCTGAAATAAAACAAAGGCACAGGAAAATTGTCCATTTCTGTGGCTATTTGAACTCTGAAGGAGCAGAGACTCGAAACTGAAGCCAGAGATCCCCAAAGGCTGCCCCCTGGGGCTGCCCCGAAAGATGCTTTGAATCGATAGATCACGACAGCTCTGTCACTCTCAGGAGTTAGATGGTAACTCATTGGTTGTACCTGTTCACTTGCTTTAACCTGTAAATGACGCTCTTATTGCTTTTTCCTAGTTAATAAACCTTTAGATAATTTATTACAGGATTGACTACAGGCATCACTTTGGTGCAGGATCGAGGGTACCAAGTGATCTGGGGTAGGTGACTGGTCTCTTGGGACTGGAAGCAACCTGAATGTGGTGTCATTTTTGGTGTAAGTGACCATTTATCACTGAGGCCAGTTTGTCTGGGTGGCAGGATAGACTGGAGAGTCTAAGGGGACTGTGTGTGACTCCCTGGTAAGGCTCGTATCGTGATCCAGGAGTTTACGTGTGTTACTGGCTTGGTGAAATGTAATTATAGAACATACCACCAGCTTGTGGGGGTGGGGGGACTGCCCTGTTTTTGACAGTCTGCTGTGAGGTTGGCACTTCTGGTCATGGGCCGCTCCAGACAGTCAGAAGAGGTGGGGCCTTTAAATCCCCAGGCCCTTTAAATGGGCCCAGGGCTAGGGCTGTGGTAGCAGCAGCTGAGAGTCCCAGGCCCTTTAAATCTCCCCCTGAGCTCCCAGCTGCAGAGGCGGCTGGAAGCCCTGGGGTTCAGGGGTGATTTAAAGGGCCTGGGGCTCTAGCTGCCGCTACCGCAGGGGAGCCTGGGGCTCTAGCTGCCGCCAGGACCCCCGGGGCTCCAGCAGCAGGGCTCGGGAGGCGATTTAAAGGGCCTGGGGCTCCCAGCCACTGCTACCGCCCCAGCCTTTTAACTTGTTGCCGGAGCTCCACCGCCGCTACCCCAGGGCTCTGGCAGCAGAGCTCCGGGGACGATTTAAAGATCCCCAAAGGGTAGCAGCAGACAGAGTCCTGGGCCCTTTAAATAACCACCGGAGCCCCACTGCCGCTACCCCAGGGCTCCATGACGATTTAAAGGGCCCGGGTGGTAGTGGCAGCCGGAGCCCTGGACTCTTTAAATTGTTCCCGGAGCCCTGCTGCCAGAGGCTTGGGGTAGTGGCAGCAGGGCTCCAGCGGCGATTTAAAGGGCCAGGGGCGGTAGCAGCGGCAGGAGCCCCAGGCCCTTTAAATCGCTGCCTGAGTCCTGCCGCCGCTACCCCAGGACTCCGACAGTGGGGGTCCGGCGGAAATTTAAAGGGCCTGGGGCTCCAGCTGCTGCTGGGAGTCCCAAGCCCTTTAAATTGCCGCCGGGGGAAGCCAGTCCGCCCTGGTACGGTGCACCGGCTCTTGCCAGCACGCAGTACCAGGGCGTATCTCTGCCTTTAACTTAAATAACTCCTCCCCCTCCCCAGTATTTATCCCTCCGATGTATTTATAGAGAGCAATCAGATCTCCCTTCAGCCTTTGTGTGGTTAGGCTGCACAAGCCAAGCTCTTTGAGTCTCTTACAAGGCCAGTTTTCCATTCCTCGGATCATCCTAGTCGCCCTTCTCTCCACCTGTACCAGTTTGAATTCATCTTAAACATGGGAGACCAGAACTGTTCGCAGTGTTACAGGTGAGGTCTCACCAGCACCTTGTATAATGGTACTAACACATCCCCATCTCTGCTGGAAATATTTCCTCTGATGCATCCTAGGACTGCATTAGCCTTTTTCATGGCCGCATCACATTGACAGCTCATAGGCATCTGGTGATCAGCCAATACACCCAGATCTGTCTCCTCCTCTGTCACTTCCAACTGATACGTCCCCAGCTTATAGCTAAAATTCTTGTTGTTAGTCCCTGAATACATGACTTTGCACTATTCAATTTCATCCCATTTCTATTACTCCAGTTCACAAGGTCGTCCAGCTCTTCTTGTGTGATATTCTGGTCCTCCTCAGTATTGGCAATACCTCCCAGCTTTGTGTCATCTGCTAATTTTATTAACGCACACCCACTTTTTGTGCCAAGGTCAGTAATAAAAATGTTAAATAAGGTTGGTCCCAAGACTGATCCTTGAGGAACTCCACTAATAACCTCCCTTTAGTCTGAGAGTTCACCTTTCATTATAACCCAGGGGTCGGCAACCTTTCAGAAGTGGTGTGCCGAGTCTTCATTTATTCACTCTAATTTAAAGTTTCGTGTGCCAGTAATACATTTTAATGTTTTTAGAAGGTCTCTTTCTATAAGTCTATAATATATAACTAAACTATTGTTGTATGTAAAGTAAATAAGGTTTTAAAAATGTTTAAGAAGCTTCATTTAAAATTAAATTAAAATGCAGAGCCCCCCAGACTGGTGGCCAGGACCCTGGCAGTGTGAGTGCCACTGAAAATCAGCTCGCGTGCCGCCTTTGGCACGCGTGCCATAGGTTGCCTATCCCTGTTATAACCTGTTGTACTCTCCCCTTTCACCAGTTCCTTAGCCACCTTTGAGTTCTCGAATTTATTAACCCCCTTCTTCTCCACTTTAACTAATACTTTCTCATGTGGCACTGTATCAAATGCCTTACTGACACCCAGGTAGATTAGATCTACTGCATTTCCTAAAAAAATCAGTTATCTTCTCAAAGAAAGATATTAGTAATTTATTACCACCTCTTGAATACAACAACTGAAACAACTGTAGAAAAATCTACAATTACTTTCTATCATTTAGGCTACTTACTTTTTGCAGTTCACCAAGCTTGGAACAGATCATTTAACTTTAGGAAAAATCCTAACAGCCCTTTCTTCTCTTAATCACCTGTTAATCACTCTGTTTATGAACAAAATTCTGACTCCCTACCTCAGGGACGCACATCTCCCTTCAGAACTCATAGCATTGCACACTCAGGCTGCCTGCCTGACGCTTGAGGTTTGGGGGGGCAACACCCTCTCTTCCCCCCCAAGCTGCACCTATGGAGGGGGTGCTGGTTCCCTCTTGGGATGACACAGAGAGGTATTGAGAACACGGCTTTTATTGTGCTGGTAATGTACAGTTTATTATTTTCCTGTTTGATGTTACTTTCTGTTCTCTGCTTTTATTGTTCCTGCCAAATGTCTGGGTTTTTCCTTTAGAAAGTTTAAGGTGATCTCCACTGTCCTGGTTTGCCTCTGCCTCTCCTCACAGTAAGCATAGCCTAGCTGAGGCCTGAATGGCAGCAATTCCACCTTCGTGCCAGCCTCTGAGCCAGGCCCAAGATTATCACAAGATTGCCTCCAAAATCACAATGTTCAGGAGCACCCCCACCCCGCCTCTCTCTCCCTTCTGATGTCTGGTCCTGAGATCGCACTCGGCTCCCGTTCCCCAGCTCCTCTCCGCAGCCACGAGGGCTGGAAACTTCCTCTTTTCGAATGAAAGCTGACAATCTCCCCTCCTCCCCCCAGAGGACAGGCAGACTAACATGAGGGGGAAAGGAGTCCAGGAGAGCTGGCTGTATTTTAAAGAAGCCTTATTGAGGGCGCAGGAACAAACCATTCCGATGTGCAGAAAGAACAGCAAATATGGCAGGCGACCAGCTTGGATTAACAGTGAAATCTTCGGTGAGTTTAAACTCAAAAAGGAAGCTTACTACAAGAAATGGAAACTTGGACAGATAACTAAGGAGGAGTATAAAAATATTACTCGAGCATGCAGGGATATAATCAGGAAGGCCAAAGAACAGTTGGAGTTTCAGCGAGCAAGGGATGTGAAGGGTAACAAGAAGGATTTCTACAGGTATGTTAGCAACAAGAAGAAGGTCAGGGAAAGTGTGGGATCCTTACTGAATGGGGGAGGCCACCTAGTGACAGAGGATGTGGAAAGAGCTGAAGTACTCCATGCTTTCTTTTTGCCTTGGTCTTCACAGACAAGGTCAGTTCCCAGACTGCTGTACTGAGGTGAGCAGCCCTCAGTGGTGAAAGAACAGGTCAAGGACTATTTAGAAAAGCTGGACATGCACAAGTCCCTGGGTCCGGACATAGGCGTGCGCACGGGGTGTGCCGGGTGTGCCTGGGCACACCCTAATGCCCATGGGCCGGATCCGGATCTGGCCCCTCAGGGCTTTGGATCCGGCCCGTGGGATTTGCCCCCTGTGGTGCCGCAGGCCCCGCGCTGCTTTCAGAAGCAGCCATCGGGGCACCATGTCTGTGGGGCCGGGGGGGGTTGCTCCAGGCACCGCCTCCCGAAGCTCCCATTGGCCAGGAACGGGGAACCGCGGCCAATGGGAGCTTCAGGGGAGGTACCTGGAGGCGTGGCAAGGGCAGCGTGCAGAGCCCTGTGCCGCCCCTCCCCTCCCCCGGGGCTGCACGGGGACGTGGTGAGCGGCGCGGCGTGGGGCACTGGCAGGCAGGGAGCGCGCCGCTGCGGGTAAGTGGCGCCGGGCCGAGCCGAAGCCCGAACCCCTCCTGCACCCACCCCCCCGCCCTGAGCCCCCTGCCTGCACCCTGTTGAGCCGGGCTCCCCTTCCCCAGGGCTGGGCTGGCTGCTTTAACAGCCCCATGTGCTCCCTGGCAGCCTCCCACCCGGCAGCACCAACACAGCCGCTTAAGGTGGCCCGCGGGGGTGCTGCCACAGCCCCCCCCCCCAGGCAGCTGCCCCCCTCCAGGGCCCCAAACCCGCCTGCGGCTCCCCACGCTGGCCGGGGGCCCGGGCACCACCTGGGCGGGTCAGGCCGCCCCTGAGCCCAGCCCACCTTAAGTGGGGCCCGGGAGCCAGGAGGCCCAGGGCAGGGGGCGAGCCCGGCCCACAGGCCCCCCCGCAGCCTGGCTGCGAGCTCAGCTCCCCGGCGCTGTTCGGGGGCTCCGACCTGGCACACTCGGCCTTGAGTCCAGCCCTGGGAGCAGCCTGGCCCCTCTGCGATCCGCCCCGGCTGCCTCTGCCCGGCCTGGCCCCAAGCGCCCAGCCCGGCCGCTGAGCCTGCCTGCCAGGACAGGGGAGCCCAGATCCCCAGCCCCGGGCCTGCCTGCAAACAGCCTACCCTCCTGCACCCCAACTCCCTGTCTTGAGCCCCGTGCCTGCACCTCTTACCCCAACTCCCTGCCCTGAGCCACCTTCCTGCCCCCCAACTCCCTGCCCTGAGCCCCCTGCCTGCACCTTGCACCCCAACCCCCTGCCCCACAACTCCCTGCCCTGAGCCCCCTGCCTGCACCTCGCACCCCAACCTCCTGGCCCACAACTCCCTGCCCTGAGCCCCCTGCCTGCACCTTATCGCGCAACCCCCTGCCCTGAGCCCCCTCCTGCCCCCAACCCCCTGCCCTGAGCCCCCTGCCTGCACCCTTTACCCTTCCTGCACCCCAACTCCCTGTCCTGAGCCCCCTGCCACACCCTGCACCCCAATCCCCTGCCCTGAGCCCCCTCCTGCACTCCGCACCCCTCCTGTACCCCAACCCCCTTCCCTGAGCCCCCTCATACACCTCACACCCCTCCTCTGTCCCAATCCCTTGCCCTGAGCCCCTTCCTGCACACTGCACCCCTCCTGAACCCCAGCCCCCTGCCCTGAGCCCCCTGCCGCACCCCGCACCCCTCCTGCACCCCAACCCCCTTCCCTGAGCCCCCTCATACACCTCACACCCCTCCTCTGCCCCAATCCCTTGCCCTGAGTCCCTTCCTGCACACAGCACCCCCTCCCACACCCCACACACCCTCCCACACCCCAACATTTATGATGTTCGCCTTTTAAAAAAAAAAAATTCCTTGGTGCACACCCTAATGAAATGTGCTGTGCGCGCCTATGGGTCCGGATCTAATGCATCCGAGGGTGCTGAGGGAGTTGGCTGATGTGATTGCAGAACCATTGGCCATTATCTTTGAAAACTTGTGGCGATCAGGAGAGGTCCCGGATGATTGGAAAAAGGCAAATATAGTGCCCATTTTAAAAAAAGGGAAGAAGAAGAATCCGGGGAACTACTGCCTCACCTCAGTCCCTGGAAAAATCATGGAGCATGTCCTCAAGGAATCCATTTTGAAGCACTTGGAGGAGAGGAAGGTGATCAGGAACAGTCAACATGGATTCACCAAGGGCAAGTCATGTCTGACCAACCTGATTGCCTTCTATGATGAGATAATTGGCTCTGTGGATATGGGGAAAGCAGTAGACAGTGATATACCTTGACTTTGGCTAGATCGTCGGGCTCAACGGGTACTGATCAATGGCTCAATGTCTAGCTGGTAGCCGGGATCAAGCGGAGTGCCCCAGGGGTCAGTCCTGGGGTTGGTTTTGTTCAACAAAGAATCAGAGAATCATAGAATATCAGGGTTGGAAGGGACCTCAGGAGGTCATCTAGTCTAACCCCCTGCTCAAAGCAGGACCAATCCCCAACTAAATCATGTCAGCCAGGGCTTTGTCAAGCCTGACCTTAAAAACCTCTAAGGAAGGAGATTCCACCACCTCCCTAGGTAGCCCATTCCAGTGCTTCACCACCCTCCTAGTGAAAAAGTTTTTCCTAATATCTAACCTAAACTTTCCCCTCTACAACTTGAGACCATTGCTCCTTGTTCTGTCATCTGCTACCACTGAGAACAGTCAAGATCCATCCTCTTTGGAACCCCCTTTCAGGTAGCTGAAAGCAGCTATCGAATCCCCCCATATTCTTCTCTTTTGCAGACTAAACAAACCCAGTTCCCTCAGCCTCTCCTCATAAGTCATGTGCTCCAGCCCCTTAATCATTTTTGTTGCCCTCCGCTGGACTCTTTCCAATTTATCCACATCCTTCTTGTAGTGTGGGGCCCAAAACTGGACACAGTACTCCAGATGAGGCCTCACATATGCCGAATAGAGGGGAATGATCACATCCCTTGATCTGCTGGCAATGCCCCTACTTATATAACCCAAAATGCTGTTAGCCTTCTTGGCAACAAGGGCACACTGTTGACTCATATCCAGCTTCTCCTCCACTGTAACCCCTAGGTCCTTTTCTGCAGAACTGCTGCCTAGCCACTCAGTCCTTAGTCTGTAACAGTGCATGGGATTCTTCCGTCCTAAGTGCAGGACCTCATCAAATTTCTTTTGGCCCAATCCTCCAATTTGTCTAGGTCCCTCTGTATCCTATCCCTACTCTTCAGCGTATCTACCACTCCTCCCAGTTTAGTGTCATCTGCAATCTTGCATTAATGATCTGGATGATGGGATGAATTGCACCCTCAGCAAGTTCGCAGATGACACTAAACTGGGGGGAGAGGTCAATATGCTGGAGGTTAGGGATAGGGTCCAGAGTGACCTAGACAAATTAGAGGCTTGGGCCAAAATAAATCTGATGAGATTCAACAAGGACAAGTGCAGAGTCCTGCACTTAGGACGGAATAATCCCATGCACCGCTACAGGCTGGGGGCTCACTGGCTAAGCAGCAGTTCTGTAGAAAAGGACCTGGGGATTACAGTGGCCGAGAAGCTGGATATGAGTCAGCAGCGTGCCCTTGTTGCCAAGAAGGCTAACAGCATATTGCGCTGCTGTGACGCTCTGTACCTCGGGGGAACACCCAGCACCCCCATGTTCATCCTTATAATATGATTGTGTGGTATCCAGTGCAAAGTTTGTCATGTTGGGTGTCTGCAGAAGGCTCATGATGCATTGAGCATTGTTGTTACAGCGATGTTATAGTAATTGTTTTTACAGTAATGTTATAGGTTATAATTTCATGTATATAGTTATGAGGCTGAAAATGTGTCTTCATGGCTTAAAATAAGCCCAGGCAAAAACTCTCTAAGAGCAGAGAGACAGTTCACACATCATCAGGGCATGTATGGGACAAACCCAGCCCAGCCTCACAGAAACAAAGGACATTGGCCTAGTGTGACGAAGTGGGACTGTTCTTAATGTTTTCCTCAGTTTCCCCTATGCAGTTCTTAAGTATCTAGGTGGTGGGATAAGGGTGTATGGTTGCTGCAGAGCAAAGGGCCAGTGTACATAAATGCCCGACACTCTGTCTCCTAGCAACTGATGGCCCTGGGCCCCTCCTCTGCAAAGGTGCCAACTGAAGGTGTTGGAGACAAAGGGATCAGGTGACCTCCTGGCCTGGGAAAGAGACAAAGCCCAGAGAAGGAGGGGCTGGACGGGAGTTTGAAGCTAGCTGGGGACTGGAAGGGAGGACAGACGGGGGTCTCCCTCGCTGGGCCCCAGAATGGACCTGGCGGAGGGGTCCCGTTCTCTGGACCTACAAGCTCTGTTTTAGACCGTGTTCCTGTCGTCTAATAAACCTCTGTTTTACTGGCTGGCTGAGAGTCACGTCTGACTGTGAAGTGGGGGGTGCAGAACGCTTTGGCTTCCCCAGGACCCCGCCTGGGCGGACTCGCTGTGGGAAGCGCACAGAGGGGAATATGCTGAATGCTTCCAGGAGAGACCCAGGAGGTGAAGCCGTGTGAGCTTCTTGCCCTGAAGACGGTCTGCTCCGAGGGAGAGGAGGCTCCCCAAAGTCCTGACTGGCTTTGTGGGGAGCAGTTCCAGAGCATCGCCTGGGGACTCCGTGACACCTAGGCAGCAACAAAAGGATCTGTTGGACTCTTGTGTGAGTCCCCCCCACTTCCTTTGGTCAGTTTTGCACTGCGATGAGGTAATGCTCACCTGACTCTGAAGGGGGAGGGCAAAGCCAAGAGTGAAGAAAGAACACGATCAAAGGGAGAGACGCTTGCCTTGCTCTTTCTCTCTCTTTCACCTCCATCTACAGACATCACCACCAAGTGACTGAAGTGCTGACCAAAGGGGAGAGCCTGGCTGAAGGGCAACCAGCCAGCCTGTGGTGAGACACATCTAAGTTTAATATAAGGGCACTGAAAGTGTTAAGATCGACTTAGAATGCGTTCTGCTTTTATTTCATTTGACCAAATCTGACATGTTGTGCTTTGACTTATAATCACTTAAAATCTATCTTTGTAGTTAATAAATCTGTTTGTTTATTCTAGCCGAAGCAGTGTGTTTGGTTGAAGCGTGTCAGAGATTCCCCTTGGGATAACAAGCCTGGTACATATCAATTTCTTTGTTAAATTGACAAACTCATATAAGCTTGCAGCCTCCAGCGGGCATAACTGGACACTGCAAGACGGAGGTTCCTAGATTTGTGTCTAGGACCGGAGATATTGGCTAGTGTCATTCGGTTGCACAATCCAAGGAGCAGTTACATGCCAGAGGCTGTGTGTGAACAGGCCAGGAGTGGGGGTTCTCACACCAGAGCAGGGTAAGGCTGGCTCCTAAAGTGAAGGATTGGAGTGACCTAGAAGATCACCGGTACAGATAATACCAGAGGGAACGTCACAGCTGCATTAGAAGGAGCATTGCCAGCAGATCGAGGGAAGTGATTATTCCCCTCTATTCGGCACTGGTGAGGCCACATCTGAAGTATTGCATCCAGTTCCCCCCTCCCCCCCACTACAGAAAGGATGTGGACAAATTGGAGAGAGTCCAGCGGAGGGCAACAAAAATTATCAGGGGGCTGGGGCACATGACTTATGAGGAGAGGCTGAGGGAACTGGGCTTGTTTAGTCTGCAGAAGAGAAGAAGGAGGGGGGGTGATAGCTGCTTTCAACTACCTGAAGGGGGGTTCCAAAGAGGATGGAGCTCGGCTGTTCTCAGTGGTGGCAGATGACAGAACAAGAAGCAATGGTCTCAAGTTGCAGTGGGGGAGGTCAAGGTTGGATATTAGGAAACACTATTTCACTAGAAGGGTGGTGAAGCACTGGAATGGGTTACCTAGGGACGTGGTGGAATCTCCAAACTTAGAGGTTTTTAAGGCCCAGCTTGACAAAGCCCTGGCTGGGATGATTTAGTTGGGGATTGGTCCTGCTTTGAGCAGGGGGTTGGACTAGATGACCTCCTGAGGTCCCTTCCAACCCTGATATTCTATGATTTTATGAGACCTGAGGGCAGCAGCAGGGCTCCTGAGAGGAGAAATTTGCTCCACTTGCGGGCTAGGTTGGCTCCTGGCTAGGAGCCCAGCATGCGGGGCAAAGAAGAAGGGAGAGGCTTTGGGCTTGCACTGGGCACTTGCTTCCTGCTTGAGGATGGCGCTTGGGGTGTGTGTGTGCAAGCTTCCCAGGATGCCAAGGTGGGAATTGGACACCCCCCAATAAGGAGCCTGGGCAGAGGGGGCTGTGGCTTGCCCTGGACTCTGTTAGCTATTCTGGGTTCTCCTCTACCTGGGAAGGTTTGCGGAGGGAGTTTGGGATTAGTCGGAAGGCTGAGACCACCAAGCAGAGTGGGGAAACCGAGGCAAGGACTGCAGGCAGCTGGCAATGCAATTAGGAAGACAATACAGTAAGAGGCAGCATGGCCTGGTGGTGGGACTTGGGATCCCCCTCTGTGCCCTGGGGATAGCAGCCGTGCTCTGCCCCGCCCCACAGACTGGGTTGTGAGGATAAATACTGTAATGACTGTGAGATGCCCAGATGCTCTGGTGGTGGGGGCCTGACAAATGGCACAGATGGCTCCTGTCATGGAAGGCAAAGCTGGGAAAGGGCTCTTGCCTGCTGGTCCCCACGTCCGCCCTCCCGCTCCAGGCCTTGGAAGGATTCGCTCCCTTGGCGAGAGGACACTGGCATGAGCTGCATGCTGTGATCTGGCCAGCAGGTGCCCAGCTGACCACTGGGTGCATGAGACCCCGCGGGACACCCTGGGACCCTGTCTAGTTCAGAGGCAGTGTGGTCCAGTGGTCAGAGGACTGAGACACTGGAGACCTGGGCTCTATTCTTAGCCCTGCTGTGTGTGTCCCTGGCAAGCTCCTTCCCTTCTTTGGCTGTCAGCCTGTGAGGTCCTTGGGGTTGGGGCTGTCTCACCCTGCAAGTCTGTGCAGCGCTGGCACCATGGGGCCATGGGCAGGCACCACCATAGCACTGGTAAGGCAGGAGTCACCAGATGGTGCTGTTACACACAGCCTTATAAGTTCTTACTTAGCATGTGGGCAGTGGGCAGTCTTGGCAGACGCACTGCATTGTTGGTAGGTGTGTGAAATAATTATGCACCTTCTTTGCAGGAAGACAGCTGGGGAGTGTGCACCTAGCCTGGTTCTCCCCAACTAGCCTCAGAGCTTGAGGCCAAGCTCCTCCCTAGGCACTGGTGTCTGGGCTGAGATCCTGGATTAGCCTGCATGCTATTTGTGACCTCCCCTGCTCCGGGACTGGGTCGAGAGTGTAAGTAATCAGGACTGTAAATAAACCCGTAGCTAAACAAATTACACTAAGAAATCCCCTAGACTCCATGGCACTTCTTTCTTCCCCAGTGGGAAATTGCCCCGTGGGGCCCAGATCCCTGCTCCCAGTCGGCAGAGGGTGACATACACAGAACAGACACTGATCCTCGGCAGAATGACCCCTTATCCGGTACTTAAACACCCAGAACGCCAGCATGCCAGCCCCTATCTCCAGCTGGCATTTATCACGACTGCTCCTTTGACTCTGGTGTCATGAGATCGACACGAGCTGGCCTAGGGGGTCTCGTGCGGGGCGAGAAGGTCTGGAAGGAGCCCCTTGCCAGCTGCTACCCTTTGGGTTTGATGGTTCTCATTCCCATGAGAAAAAACAAACTACAAGCTCGTTGCCTCAGTACTTAGGAACTTACCAAGGGCTACTGGCAAGTTCCGTTAGATCCAGATGCCCGGATGCAATCGGCTTTTATCACCTCTCTGGGGCTCTATGAGTTCCTGGTCCTACCTTTTGGCCTCAAGGGGGCACCTGCCAGTTTCCAGCACCTGGTGGACCAGTTACTCAAGTGGATGGGGGACTTTGCCCTGGCATACACTGATGATATCTATGTTTTTAGCCAGACCTGGGAGGACCATGTGTCCCAGGTTAAACAGGTGCTGGACCGACTCCAGGATGCAGGACTGACTATAAAAGCTGGCAAGCTCAAGGGGGGATGTCAGAGGTGTCATACCTGGGCCACAAGGTGGGGAGCAGCTGCCTAAAGCCAGAACCGGCCAAGGTGGAGGCAATTAGGGATTGGCCCGCTCCCCAGACTAAGAAACAGGTCCAGGTCTTTATTGGGATGGCGGAGCACTACCGGAGATTTCTGCCCCACTTTAGCGCTATAGCCGCCCCCATCACTGAGCTATATAAGAAGGGTAAGCCAGATGAGGTGGTCTGGACCGAGCAGCCAGAGGGCTCTCTGTGAATTGAAGGAGGCTCTGGTCAGAGGCCCGGTGCTGGTAAACCCAGACTTTGACAAGCCCTTTATGGTGTTCACCGACATCTCAGACTCAGGGCTGGGTGCGGTGCTGATGCAGGTTGACGAAAAGGGGGAGAGACATCCCATTGTGTAACCTGAGCAAGAAGCTGCTTCCCCAGGAGCAGAACTATGCACGCATAGAGAAGGAATCCCTGGCTATGGGGTGGGCCCTTAAAAAGCTGCAGCCATATCTATTTGGATGGCAGTTCACTGTGTACACTGACCATTCACCCCCAACGTGACTGCACCAGATGAAAGGAGCCAATGCCTAACTCCTTAGGTGGAGTCTGCTCCTTCAGGATTACAACATGGAGGTGGTCCATGTTAAGGGAAGTGCCAACATTATAGCAGATGCTTTGTCCTGGAGAGGGGGGCCTGAACTTCCCCAGGCCACTGGCTAAGGTTCGGTCTCGGAGGCAGGAGAGATGTGACAAAGTGGGGGTTTATTCATCTTGCTATGTTGTATGTGAGTCTCACTCTCCTATACTACTAGTGTGCATGCCTCGGTTTCCCTGTGTACTGCACCAATGCTTAGGTGGTGGGAATGGGGTGTGTGACTTTTGCTGAGGCCCTCACGGCAGGTGAGGCTGTTCAGAGGTCTGCACATTGGGGATGGCCGGTGCCCTTCGTAACCTGAGACCCAGGAGGGGGATGTGACTTGCCCGGGAAGCAAGACAAAGAGAAGGAGGAGGCGCAACGGGGGTGTCTGAGGTCGGGTCCCTGGAAGCTGGCAGTCTGCCTGGGGGGACCAGAAGAGGGAGGAGTCCAGGGCTTCCGGCCCGGGGTCCCCCCAAGATGGACTTGGCTGAAAGTCACTGATTTCTGTGCTAACAAGCTCTGCTCTATGCTGTGTTCCTAGCGACTAATAAACCTTCTATTTTACCAGCTGGCTGAGAGTCACGTCTGACTGTGAGGTTGGGGTGCAGAGCCCTCTGGCTTCCCCAGGAGCCCCAGCTGGGCGGACTCGCTGTGGGAAGCCTACGGTGTGGAAGGGGATGCTGAGTGCTCCGAGGTCAGACCCAGGAAGGTCGAAGCTGTGTAAGCTTCTTGCCCTGGCGACAGTGTAGCTCAGAGAGAGGAGGCTCCCTCAGAGTCCTGGCTGGCTTCACCCCGGTGACTCCGTGACACGTGTGTGTGCGTGTGTGTGTGTGTGTGTGTGTTGGATTCCCAACACTAATGC
The DNA here is from genome assembly GCF_028017835.1 of Emys orbicularis. Classification (NCBI taxonomy): domain Eukaryota; kingdom Metazoa; phylum Chordata; order Testudines; family Emydidae; genus Emys; species Emys orbicularis. The sequence continues at coordinate 11,021,646 of NC_088701.1, forward strand.
CTGTGTGAGTGTGTAATTCCCCCTATACTAATACCTGTGTGTATGTATTTCCCCTACACCTAAACCCCTATCTGTCTTTGATCCCCATGTGCTATTACTACTGTTTGTGTGTGTTACTCCCCCGTGCTTATAACCCACACATGTAAGATGGCCCTGCACTTATTCTGTGTGTTTGTGTGTGTGTGTGTGTGTGTGTGTATATGAGATCCCCCTGCGCTAATGCCCCATTGTGTGTGTGAGAAAGAGAGTGGGAGCGAAACCACCAAGGTTCCCCTCCTGTGTGTGTGAGCTCCCCCTCTACTTATACACTCACTCCCACAAAGAGAGGGGTGTGTGTGCGTATGTGTGATGGTTATATTTCCCTCTGTGCATGTGATCTCTCTGCACTTATATCTCCCAGGGGTGGGTGTGTGTGTGTGTGTGTGTGTGTGTGTGTGTGTGTGTGTGTGTGTGTGTGTGTGTGTGTGTGTGTTCCACCTGTGCTTATATCCCTGGGTGTGTGGGTGAGACAGCTATGCCCTTGTACTTATTCCCCCCCATTTGTATGTGTGTGAGCCCATTGGGTTTTACTTTCATGTGTGTGTCTGTGATCTCCTTGTGCTTATACCTAGGGCCCTACCAAATTCACGGTCCATTGTGGTCAATTTCACGCTCATAAGATTTAAAAAATCGTAAATGTCATGATTTCAGCTATTTAAATCTGAAATTTCATGGTGGTGTAATTGTAGGATCCTGACCCAAAAAAGAGTTGGGGGGGGTCGCAAGGTTATTGTAGGGGGGGTTGCGGTGCTGCTACCCTTACTTCTGTGCTGCTGCTGCTGGTGGCGGCGCTGCCTTCAAAGCTGGGCAGCTGGAGAGTGGCAGCTGCTGGCCGGGAGCCCAGCTCTGAAGGCAGAACCAACGCCAGCAGAAGTGCAGAAGTGAGGATGGCATGGTATGGTATTGCCACCCTTCTGTGCTGCTGTCTTCAGATCTGGGCCCTCGGTCAGCAGCCACCGCTTTCCGGTCGCCCAGCTCTGCAGGCAGCAGCGCAGAAGGGTGGCAATACCATACCATACCATCCTCACTTCTGCACTTCTGCTGCTGGTGGTTCTGTCTTCAGGCAACCCCCCCCCAAAAAATAACCTTGTGATACTGCCCCCCCACAACATCCTTTTGGGTCAGGGCCCCCAGTTTGAGAAATGCTGGTTTCCCCCATGAAATCTGCATAGTACAGGGTGAAAGCACACAAAAGACCAGATTTCATGGTCCGTGACATGTTTTTCATGGCTGTGAATTTGGTAGGGCCCTACTTATAGCCCACGAGTGTGATTGTGTATGTGTGAGGCTCCACCCGTGCTCACACACCCTGAGTGTGTGTGTGTGTGTGTGTGAAGAGAGAGAGAGCGACCCAAGGGCCTCGAAGCCAATGGCCAGAGGGCACAGGGGTAGACAGGGTACAGGGATCCCCGGGATCCTCCAACGAATGTCCTGTGTGGGCTCTATGTGTCACACTGGTCATCACAACCCTTGTGAGATGTGGTGATGGGCAGTACGTGAGGAGCTCTGTCTGGTGTCTCGCTCAGTGAGAGGAGAACCATAGACCCACCCGGCAGCAGGGAGAGACACTCGTCTCACGCTGGCTGGTCATGTGCAGACTGATTATTGTCTGGTGCACAATGGTGTCCATTGACAGTCTGAGCAAAATGCTAATCAATAGATTGCAGGGCCGCAGGACAGAACAAACCCAGCCGGGTTCGCCCGCTCAGGAGTCAGACAATGAACTTTTGAAACTAAATCTCGGGCACAGAGGAACCCCAGGGAGCCCTTCAGTCTGTGAGGACAAGCTGGGCTTGATCTCACGAGAAACTGGCAGAAAACGCCAGGAGAGGACCCCTGAGCAGACTGGGGGCTGCCTTGTCAGTTACCCTGTGGCCTTAGAAGGCCTGTTATTTTACCCCTTTGTTTCCAACAGTCTCACTGTCTGTCCCTCCAACCCCTGTTCTGGGTGAGCCAGTCATTGTTTGCCCTGTATCTGTCGCAGGGCTGCGCGCTCAGCGGATCTGTGCACTCTGGGACCATCCTGCCTGCGCTGAGCCTCGCCAGCCGGTGTGTGCTGAGCCCTGGGGAGCAGCGGCTCTGTGCGCTCTGGGAGCGTTCTGGGGACTGGGGCTGGGCTCGGCACAGGGATGCTGCACTAGCTGCTACCTGGACAGGGGGAGCGAGGCCTGGAGGGGCCTGGAAGGCCATGTGTAGGGTGCCAGAGGTTGGTGGAGTCAGGGACCTGAGCAGGCCCAGCCAGGCTCCCTCATGGTGAGGACAGGTGGGCGGAAGGTGTCTCAGAACCCTGGGTACCTTTGGGGGACGCGTCACTGAATGTGTGTGACCCTTTGCCCTTATGGCTCTGTGTGTGTGTGTGTGTGTGTGTGTGTGTGATCCGCCTGCACCTATACCACAGGCTTGTGATCTCAGCGCATTCATACCCCCGTGTGTGTATGATCCCCCTCTGCTAATACCCACACTTATGTGTAGACCTTGTGTGTGTGTGTGAGATGACACCCCCCACCCCATTACCCCAATGCCCCCAGGTGTGTGTGTCTGTGTGTAATCTCTCTGATCTTATCCCCCCGTATGCATTTATTTGTGTTTGATCTCCTTGCGCTAATACCCCATCATCCCGTATGTGTTATTCTCACTGCACTGATACGTGCAGGGTGTGTGAGATCCTACTACATCATTCCCTCTGGGGCACCTGGCATTGGCCACGGTCGGAAGACAGGGTACTGGGCTACATGGACCATCGGTCTGACCCAATAGGGCCATTCTTATGGTCCAAATACCCGTGTGTGTGTGTGTGTGTGGTTATGCGCTACTACCCCTGTTTGTATGGCTGTGTTATTCCCTCTCACCACTGAGTGATCCCACTGAGTTATACTTCCCTGTGCAGACAGCGTGTGACCTCCCTGGGCTTGTAACCCCTATGTGTCTGAGCCCTCTGATCTTATCCCCCTGGCCGTGCCTTTTTGTGTGCTTCCCCTGTGCTAATACCATCCCATCCCAGCGTGACCCCCTGTGTGAGTACCTCACATGTGTGTGCATGTGTGTGAGAGCCCACTGCACTGATACCCCCTGTGTGTGTGTGCCCTTGTGCGTGTACCTCACGTGTATGTACATGTGTGAGAGAGCCCACTGCACTGATACTGCCCTGTGTGTGTGTGCCCCTGTGTGTGTACCTCACGTGTGTGTACATGTGTGAGAGAGCCCACTGCACTGATACCCCCCTGTGTGTGTGTGCCCTTGTGCGTGTACCTCACGTGTATGTACATGTGTGAGAGAGCCCACTGCACTGATACCGCCCTGTGTGTGTGTGCCCCTGTGTGTGTACCTCACGTGTGTGTACATGTGTGAGAGAGCCCACTGCACTGATACCCCCCTGTGTGTGTGTGCCCTTGTGCGTGTACCTCACGTGTATGTACATGTGTGAGAGAGCCCACTGCACTGATACCCCCCAGTGTGTGTGTACCCCCTGTGCGTGTACCTCACATGTGTGTACATGTGTGAGAGAGCCCACTGCACTGATACCCCCCTGTGTGTGTGTGCCCTTGTGCGTGTACCTCACGTGTATGTACATGTGTGAGAGAGCCCACTGCACTGATACCCCCCAGTGTGTGTGCACCCCCTGTGCGTGTACCTCACATGTGTGTACATGTGTGAGAGAGCCCACTGCACTGATACCCCCTGTGTGTGTGTGCCCCTGTGTGTGTACCTCACATGTGTGTACATGTGTGAGAGAGCCCACTGCACTGATACCCCCCTGTGTGTGTGTGCCCCTGTGTGTGTACTTCACATGTGTGTACATGTGTGAGAGAGCCCACTGCACTGATACCCCCTGTGTGTGTGTGCCCCCCAGTCCTTTCCCAGGTTGCCTTGTGCCCTCTCCCTGCTGTCCTGCTGGCACCTGCAGTTCCATCCCTGTACATCTGGTGCCAGTCCAGGATCCCCGTGCCCCTGGCTCGCGGGGCACATCCAGCACTGTCTGTCTCCTCCCCACATCCCAGGTGAGAGTCCCCTTCCTCTCCCCCTGCCCCCTACTTCCTCCCCCACCCCCCACCTTAGTGCACGACTGGTCCCTGGGGCACCCCGAAATGGACACAGACCAGCGGGAAACCAGCCAGGCCTTTATTGGGGCACTGGGGTTGTACAGAGTGGGCAGGGCAGGTGCTGCAGGGCACGGGTGCTAGCGCGGCCATCAGGCACGTCGGCTCCTCCCCCCGCCATGGGGGCGCTCACTTCTGCAAAGAGGAAGAGACGGCGTTGGGTGCGGAGAGCGAGGATGGACCCTGGTCAGGCCCCCCCCGGCCTCACCCAAGCTCTCCCACACACATGCGCATGAAGCTTCTTCCCGGAGGCAGGGGCTGGATCGGCACTGGGCCCCTTCCCTCACTCTGTGTATCCCCCCTCTGCTATGTGCCCCCACCGGAGTGTGCCCACACATGTGATATTGCCCCCCCATGTACAGGGCACCCTGCCCCCCCAGGTATAATTCATAGCTTCTAAGGCCAGAAGGGACACTGTGATCCTGTAGCCTGACCCCAGTATCACACAGGTTCTGCCACTTCCCGGCATTAATTCCTGTTTGAAGCAGGGCAGATCTGTTAGAAAAACTTCTCATCTTGATTTTAAAAGGGCCAGTGCTGGGAAATCCTGGGAAACTGATCCAGTGGTTCCCACCCACTAAGAGTGGGGCACAGCCTGGCTCTAGCTGCCTGGCTTTCCTGTCAATTTCATGGCAGCATGGAGCCGTGAAATTGACAAGACAGCCAGCAGCCAATGTAAATAGTGCAGTGTCTGCACCAACATAAGCCCTGCGCCTCTTGTGGAGGTGGAGTTGTTCTGTCGGCGGAGCAGGGCACTTACAGCGGTGGGACAAGTCTGTAGTGTGGACACTGATAGAGTGAGGTTGATGAACGCTGCCTTACATGACCTGTGTAGTGTAGACCAGGCCTTATAGACAGTGAACAAGTCACTCCTTAACCTCTTTGGGAAGCTAAATGGATCGAGCTCCTTGAGTCCATCGCTATAAGGGGTTTTGAATCCATTCAGCTGCTTCTTCTCTGCCCCCTCTCAACAGCCTTCAGTGGTGGGCACAGGATTCCAGCAGGGTCGCACCAGTGCCAAAGACAGAGATAAAACAACCTCTCTGCTCCTACTCGAGATTCCCCATTGATGCAGCCCATTAGCTCTTTAGGCCCCAGCATCCCCTAGGGGGCTCATGTTCAGCTGATGATCCACTCCCCCCCCCCCCATCTTTTACAGAGTCACTGCTTCCTAGGATAGAGCCCACTCCTGTAAATAAGGCCTCGGTGCTTTGGTCCTACATATTGTGATGTGTGCACTCCCCGCATCCCTTCCCTGTCCCCCATCATCCTGGGTCTGTGCGCTGCTGCCCCCTGCTGGATGCACTCCCACCTACACTCATGTCTGTGCCATCTTCTGCTGCCCTGCAGAGCACGAGGCTGCCCAGGGTCCAGTGCATGCAGGTTAGGCCGTTTGGGGGCAGACACAGTCCATCATCCCCTGCTGGCACCGGGACTGGAACGGGTGCACCCTGGACACTCTAGCGCTGTTGCTGGGGACACCTCAGCCGCTAGGCGAGAGCTCCCCTCAGTCTCTGTGGATGGAGTCCCAGGCCAGCTCCCATCCCCCCCCCCCAAGCCCCTGCCACAGGGACTGGAGCTGCTCCTGCTGGGGGAGGGGCGCTGAAGCTTCCCTGCTTTGGTCTGTCTCGCTGGGCTGCTCCCTTTACAGCCCCTCCTCCCTGCACCCCAAACCGTTCCCCAGCCCCCAGGAGGTGCTCTTAGCCCCCCTGAGTATGTGAGCATCACTCCACCCCAGGGCCAGAGAGCATGGCTAGTTTCCCTACTTCCACTGTGTATGTTGCCCACCAGTGACCCCAGTTCCTGGTGGCCTCATGGCCTAAGCCCTGGACACAGTGCCAGCTCATGCATCCCGGAGAAGCCTCATGTAGATACATGGCACAGTCAGCAACCTCCACCCCCACCCCCATGGCACAGCCAGCCAGGCCCCCCCAAGACACTCAGACGAAACTCCAGCCGGGCACATGAGAGAGAACGAGAGAGAGAGAGAGTTAGTTGTGTTAATTCACATGCAGGCGTGGACAAGTGATGCTCGGCGTGGGGAAGGGGGAGAACATGGAGACACAGACACAGATATTAGTCACAAGCCAGATACAGGGCTGGTAGAGAAGCCACAACAAGACAGAGACCGGGAGGGATGGCAGAGGACCCCAGGGGGGGATCCTGGCCACAGATACTGCTCTGCTCTGTGGGTAAGGGAATTGCCAGCTGGCCAAGGGGGGGGGGGGGGGGGGGGGAGTTCCCTGCCCCACTGATGCCATGTTTGGATTGCCGGACTCCCCCTGGGCTGTAGCCTGGGCTCTCCACTCAGCTCTGACCAGGCAAGTGAGACTGGCCCAGAGGGTTTAAGGAGTGGAAGGTATGTGGTACTGAGGGGCAGACTCCTGGGTTCTATCCCCCGACCCCAGCTCGGAGGGGCAGGACTCCTGGGCTCTATCCCCAGCTCTGGGAGGGGTGTGGGGTCTAGTGGAAGCAACGGGGAGCTAGGACTCCTGGGTTCTATCCCTGGTTCTGCAAGGGAATGTCTGTCCCCCCCAGGGATCTTGATGGCCTGCTGCTGCTCAGAGGCATTTCATTGCAGCCAATCACCACCAGAGGGCAGCAGACACCGACTGAAATGCCCCGTCCCCCAGGCCAGGCTGTCATCACGGGGAAGGGCCCTGTTCCCCCTCCTCCCCCCATGCTACCTCTAGGTGTTGTGGCTGGGCAGCACCAACCTTCCTTGTCCCCCCTGGCCAGAGATCAGCCCTGGGCTGCCTGCTCCTTCTGACTGAACCAGCTGGGACACCACACAGCAGCTCTTGGAGGATTCTTGAAACAGAGAGGTCAAGTGAGGGGACAGGGGACAGGACTCCGGGAGTCTAACCTCAGCTCTGGGTGGGTAGTGGGGTCTAGTGGGTTACAGCAGGGGATCTGGGAGCCAGGACGCCTGGGTTCTATCCCTGGCGCTCTTACGGAATCACTCTGACTTTGAGCCAGACCTTTCCGCTCTCCATGACTCAGTTTCCCCATCTGCAGAGTGGGGCTAGCAACCCCTACAGCCTGCCAGTTAACAAGCTGGCTATTATACTGCAGAGACCACCTTGGGCGGGGTCTGCTCCAGCAGAGAGGGTGCAAAGCTCCACTTAATTCTGGTCAAAAAATTGCTCCAAATGGGCCTGGTTGAAGATGGAGGCCTTGGGGAGGGGGAGGCTATAGGCCAGTATCTGCTAGGTGAGCAGAGGTTGCCTGTCGCTGGGGAGGGGACCAGCCCTGATGGGCCATGGGTGGGGCTGGGGTGTGGCCGCTTCAAGGGAATTTAGATGATTGCCAGTGAAGAAGCCCCCGACAGACAGGAGCCCTTGGTGTGTGCTACATCAGCCAATCAGCTTTGAGAGTTGGCCATTGGTGGTCTGCTAGTGGCTGCCTAGGTAGCCTGGGTTGGGTTCTGATAGGGTGAGTGAAGGTGGGGCAGGGAGGGGACGCGGGGGTGGTGGTGGAGGGGACACGGGGCAGCACACGTGGGGGGGCACCGACATGGCTGAAGGGGGAGCGAGTTGGCACGGGGTGGTGGTGGCCACCAGCCACTTTCCCCTGGCACTGGGGCCCTGAGCCTGACACCCAGTGGAGCCAATGGGCACCGCGAACTGGCTCCCCTCTGGGGGGCTTTGGATCAGGCCCCATCGCCCAGGGAGCCGGGTCCTTTCAGTCCCTGCGTTGCTGAATCGGGGTGGAGGAGAGCCCCCTACCAGGGCGAGGAGCCCCGGGGCTGGGGACTGCACAGGCGGGATGGGGCCAGGAGAGGAGACGGGCACTCAGTGTGGGGGATTTTGGCTCCGCTCACCCCTCTAGCTCCCTCAGCCTGGGTGGGCTCCCAGCGCCGGCGGGCAGCGGAGCGTGGTTCTCTTGCTCGTCTGGGCCAGACCTGGTACATCCTGACCCTGTGTGGCCTGGCCCAGGGGCTAGTCCCACAGGGCGCGGGGCGGGGGGGATGGGAGGGCCTTAGCTGTGAGTGGTGAAATCATAGTTCAGTTCTGCGGGGCCTCCCACACGGGGCTGCCCCCACCCTGCTGTGCACTCCCCTCGCTGCCCTCTCCTGTCATACGATGCTCTAACACCAACACTGCCCCCTCCTGGATGCCCTCAGGACTACATGTACAATATGTCGCCCTAGGGGCGTTCCTGGCACTGCCACACCCAATGGCTTTGCTCCCTTTACCCAGGCAATGCCCTGAGTCCCTCCCTGCATGCTGCCCTGCCCGTGGCTTAGCTGGTCAGGTGCACAGCCCCAGTGCCTGCCCATGGTGCCGCGGGGCACACGCAGGCAGAGAGCTCCCCCATCCCCGCACGGCTGCCCTGCTCTCACCTTGGTGGGCCCAGAGGCCGGCTTGCTGGGGGCGTTGCGGTCGGTGTTCTGGAAGCCTGGGAGGTAGTTGAAGCTGACGCGCTGGTCATCCATCCTCCGGCTCTGCGTGTGTGCCAGCATATCCAGGAAATTGTCCATCTCCGGCGGGGGGCTGGGGCTGTCCTCTGTGGGCGGGGCAGATGCAGGTGTGAGGGAAAGGCTGGGCAGCTCCCAGAGGAGGCCATGATGCTGGGCCCATTTCCCTCCCCTTCAGGACATGGCCATGGGGCCCTCCAACACTGCCTCCCGCCTGCCACCACAACAACTCCGACTATGCCCCTCCAGGCCCGCAGTCCCACCCCTACACTTACAGAGTAAACTTCCCAGAATGCACCTGGCCATTTGTGTAATGGTGCCCGTGGGGCTGGCAGTTCCTTGCTGACCTGCAGCAGGTGGCATGCCCAGCCCCAGGTTGGCAGAATCACACAGGGCTCTCATTGGGACTAAAGTTTCCAAGCCCCAGTGCTGGATTCCTCAGTTTCCTGTAGCAGGGAGTTCCACAGGCCATCCCCCCCTTCAGGGACCCATGTTGTCCTAGGGCTTAGCTACACTTGCAGATGTAGAGCGCTTTGGGTTAAACCAGCCTTCGGAGAGCACAGTAGGGAAAGCGCCGCAGTCTGTCCACATTGACAGCTTCAAGCGCACTGGCGTGGCCACATTTGCGGCACTTGCAGCGGCATTGGGAGCGGTGCATTGTGGGCAGCTATCCCAGGGTTCAAGTGGCTACAACGTGCTTTTCAAATGCGGAGGGTGGGGGGGAGTGTGACAGGGAGTGTGTTGTGTGTATGTGGGGGGAAAGGGTGGGATTTTGGTGTGCTAAGTGTGTGTCAGCACACTATCTTGTAAGGTCAGACCCCCCTCCCCCTCCGCCTCTCTTTCACTCACGGATCAGATAAGCAGAGAAGCAGCCGGCTGTCAGAAACGGAGCTTCGAAAAGGCACTTCCGCATTCCTGCAGCCCAGTTCACAACAATGAGAAGAGTGGCCACTTGACTTAAGGGGATTATGGGCCTTTCTGGAGGTCAATCAGAGCGCAGTAATGCAACTCCTCGTCCACACTGACGTTGGGGCGTCTCACCCAATACGCATCAGACATTAATCCTCTGGCCAAGGTGGAGTACCAGGAGCGCTCCAGCCAGGGAGTCTGAGCGCGCTCCGTGCCTGGCCAGTGTGGATGGAGAGTAAGGCAGAGTGCTCTGGGAGGCTTTATTGCAGTATAACCTGCAAGTGTAGCCAAGCCCCTAGAGATGAGCAGTCCTTGCTGAGCCACGTCTGCTGCTGGGCGAGTGGGCAGGCATAGGGACGGAAGCTGTGACCTCTGGCTCTAACCCCTCCGCCCCAGCTCCCCGCCAGGACTCACGCTTCTCCGGGTCAGCACCGCTCTTGCCATGCACGATCTGGATGTTGCAGCGCTGCTCGTCCATGCGCCCGCCCTGCACGTGGGTCAGCAGGTTGAAGAAGCCTTCCTGCTCTGGGGAGGCCGACTGTGAGGGGAGAGGAAGGGGCGGGTGAGATGGGGTGTGGGGGAGAGATGTCCCCCAGTGACACACTGCCCCCAGCCTTCCTGCTGTGAGACCCTCCCCCTGGGCACAGGCTGCCCCCCGAGAATGTCTCCTGTACAGCACCCCCTGGAGCCCCAGGCCCCAACATTCAGCCCCTCTGCGGAGCTCAGGCACCGTCACCAGCACTAGGGGGTGCTCACAGGCCCACAAGGGACTCCAGCAGGGACCTAGCCCACAGCCTGAGATGGAGAGTCAGCCCCATCCCAGCAGCAGCTCCCCCTCCCCCAGCAAGGATACAACCCCTGTAAGGCTTCAGACCCTCCCCAGGCCATCTCCCACCAGGGCCTCATCCTCCACCCTCCCTCCCTTGCCTGGATCAAGGCCCCTCCGAACAACAGCCACTAAAGCTATCAGAGCAATCTGCGCCACAACTGAACTGGGAGACCCCCCAGCCCACCCAGTGTTGGGGGGTCACAACCTCCCAGACCCCCTCTCAGAGCCTGGACAGTGGCTGTAGGTGGGGCGTCCCTCATCCCACCCCAGAGCGCTGCCTCTGCCCAGCACCCCCACTCCCCCGTCTCCCAGGGCAAAGCAAGCAGGTTCTGTTCCCTCCCCCTGGGCACAGGGCGAAGGCCCCAGCCGGGCACAGCCCCTCCTGCCCCCCCCAACATTTTAGCTAATTTTAGTTAATTTCCAGGCACTCGGTGGGTTGCTAATCCAGCCTCTGCCCAGCCAGTGCCCCTGCCCTATGGCAGTGCTCACCCCCGGCTGGTGATGCAGGACAGGGCTTCGCACCGAACCGTAGCTTGGGCCCAGCAGATCACATGGAGCCAGGCGACTACGGCTGTGCCCACGAGCTATTCAAGGGGCTTTGCCCGGGTCCCTGCCTGCTGGGATCAGGGCCCTGCCCCATGCTGGGATTTCTAGGGGACCCTCGCCATGGTGTCCGGCACCAACAGGGTGTCGAGGCCAGAGCAGGAGAGTTCTGTAAAGGGGGTTCTGCCCCCCAAATGAAGGGAAGAGCTCGGCTCCAAGTGGGTAGCGCTGGCTGAGGGACCTCTGGGGTGCCAGCAACGGGCACCCAGGATTGGGCAAGGCAGGGAGCAGCCGCCAGCCCCGGCGAGGTGCGAGGAGCCTCATCCCGCCTGCTTGGATCTTGGCCTCCCTGCCTCCCCCAGGCCAGCTAGTGTGGCTGTTGCTGCCAACGCGCCCCCCCCCCGTCCCACTGCCCACCCACCTGCCTCACCCCCTGGTGCTGCAGCCTTCGGCCCACCTCCTCCCTCCACAGCCAGCCCTGCCACCCCTTGTGCTGCCAGTCGCAACACACTCACTCCAGCTGTGCCTGCCCACCCTCCCCAACAATCCTGAGTGGCGCTCAACCCCTTGTTCGCCCGCCCCCCAGGGCTCCCCGCTGTGCTGCCCCAATGCAAGCCTGTGTCGTGTGGGTCCGAGGCGGGGGTTATGATCTCCACTAGCTGTTTGGTGCCCAACTCTCCTCGTCCTTCCCTCCCAGGCTCTTCCCCTTCAGCCCTGCTCTGATCACGTCTCCTCAGCCCCGCCTTTGCTCTGCCAATGGCCATCTCCATTGCATGCCCCTCTGCTGCTTGCTCCCATGCTGCCCCTTGGGCATGGAACCCTCCAGTCATCTACAAAGTCCGTCCCCCCCCCCCCCCCCCGGCCCAATCCCTCCATGGGCCTGGGCCACCTCCCAGCCAGAATCAGCCTGCCCAGCCCCATGGAGCCCCTCCGCTAAGGAGCAGGCCCATTCACGGCCTCTCTGCTAGAGAAGTTTCCCCGGGTGTTTGCACCCCCGACTGGGGCGTGGGGGAGGGTAAAATGCCATAGACAGTATAATAGCCTGCAACTGCTGCTGCGCTGCTGCCAACTTAATGGAGTTGCTCCTTTTGCTCATGTGCAGTGGGGTTGAAGGGTGTGAGTTCAAACCTTGCTGGGGAGGAGGAGCTGGTGCTATGATACCTTCAGTATACTGCTGAAACAATTGCAAGGCATGTGCGCCTAAAGCTAATGGGGGTGGGGGGGTGTCTCTTAACCTTTAGGGGGCTTGTCCTCCAGCTTCTCTCTCCAACCAGAAGGGCTAGAACCAGCCGTTGCTTTTTAACCAGAAGCTGCAAGTCTCCTGTCAACCCTGCAGTTCCCCTGACTCCAGGAGCTGGGGCATGAGAAGCTCCAAATACCACGTGCCTCACCGCAGAGTTGGCTGCGTCGGTCTCAGCCCTTCGGGGCTGGCTCTGGCTTTGGTTCTGTGTCTGGCAAGCATCCCCTGGCTGGGGCCGTAGGTGCAGGGAACAAGATGGCAGCTGTTGACTGGCACCCGGAAGCACCCAGCACCCGTATGGCACTAGAAGGGGAGGAAAAGCCCAGATCTAACTGCAGAGCATTAGCCAAGGTGGGCTGGGGCCAATAGTCCTGGCTCCCAGCCCTCCCTGCTCTGACCACTAGCTAGCGGTGCCTTTCTCTATGGTGTCTGGAGTCTCTGGGCAGGATAGCTGGCACAGGGAGCAGAGCTGGGAGGCCTGGCCCCCAGGAGGTCATGTTTGGGTGATGACTGGTGCTCGGGGGACAGGGGCTGCCATTGGTTTGGTCAGCCCAGCGCTGCCCCAAGGGTGGGGGAGAAGGTCCATGCCTGCCCTCGGGGGAGGGACCACCACGAACACCCAATCCCACCCCCGCCTGCTCACAACCTGCCTCAGATCCCCTCCCCCATCCAGCCCACGTGCAGACCCCCAGGCTCCGAACCCTGCCCCATTGGGCGGGGGCCCAGAAGGGAGAATCACAGGCCCAATTTCACCCTAATGAGGTGCCAGTTCCTTTGTGTTTCCAACCCCCCACCCCTTGCCCTGACCCCCCGGGTATGCCTGGCCTGTGCTCACACGCCCAGCACGCAGCACCAGTGCCCTTTGGCCCAGTGCCAGGGCATGGCGCACAGCACAACCCCCTCAGGTACGGGCCTCTCCCTCTTGAGCTCTCCTTTGACCTGCCTCCACTTTGCCCAAAGCTTTCCAGTAACGAGGGGCCCAGCCTGGAATCCAATATTGTAAGGGGGGGTCACGCTGCAGCTGGGCAGAGGGGCTCCCACCCTGCTCCCCACCCCCATACTGCCCCAGCGTTATTTGCTGCCCTTTCCATCACTGCTCCCCAGCACTTTCCTTTCCACTCAACGTCCCACCGTTGCCTGCCTGGGTCTTGCTCCCATGCTCAGGGTCACCTGAGGGGGGAGGGATAGCTCAGTGGTTTGAGCATTGGCCTGCTAAACCCAGGGTTGTGAGTTCAATCCTTGAGGGGGCCACTTAGGGATCTGGGGCAAAATCGGTACTTGGTCCTGCTAGTGAAGGCAGGGGGCTGGACTCGATGACCTTTCAAGGTCCCTTCCAGCTCTAGGAGATAGGATATCTCCATTAATTATTATTATTATTATTACCCAAATCACCAGGTTTGAGATCCTTCCCCCAGGGCAGACTGGCAAAGGGGTGTGGCTCCCCTGCGGGTATCATCTGGGCACGCCTCATCATGTCGCAGGGGGCCCGGCGGGGCATTGGTGGCACCTTGGTCTCTCCTGTTCTCTGCCTGTGGCACACAGCAGCTTAGTCTCCTGGGGGCTGAAATGCTTTAGCTGAACTGGAGTGGTTGGGCTCAACAGAGGGAGGGCTGGTGGCCCGTTCTATTCAGGAGGCCAGGGTAGCTGATCTAATCATCCCTTCTGGCCTCAACCTCTGCGAAAGCATCTGCTGCTTTGGCTTCTTACTGTTCTTGAGCATAAACACTAGGGGGATATTGGTGTGTAGATGCACCAAAGAAACGTGCGTTTGCGTTTGGTGCTCTGCATTTCCCAGCACCATCATTCTCTTTGGCAACGTAGCCACGGAGCTGGAGACCCCTCGGGGTTTGGTTGGGGTGTTGTTAGGTGGGTGTGCGTTGCCATGCTGGGATTTTAGTTGTCTGGCTGTCCTCGCCCATCGCTAGAGACTGACGCAGCCCTGGCCAGCCACAGGCACGCAGAACCGGCTGGGAGATGAAGCGAGACAAATTGAGACATGAAACAAGGCACCATTTGTTAATAGTGTGAGTGAGATTCTCCCAAGACCTGCTCTATTAACTAATTAATGCAGGCGAGTCCTAGGGCCTGTGCTATACGGGGGCGGGGGGCAGACTAGATGGTCACAATGGTTCCTTCTGGCCTTGGAATCTAGGACTGTTGGGAGTTACAAGGTTTCTCAAAGGACTCACTGGTGGGTTCTGGTTTCTTTCCTGCCAGATTTTGAGCTTTTAGGCCCATTTGCAAGCACTGATGGCTAGAAATGGCCTGTATAATTTTTTGGATGAAAACAGAGCCTTTGATGGACTCACGGGCCTCCTGGAGTTGGGGACTTCAGAGAAACACCAAATATCCCGAGACTCGTGACAAAGCCAGGTGAACTGGTGACAGCTGATGGAGGAAAGGACCAAGCAGCATTTGCGGAGGTTTTGCTTTTTTTGGTCTCCCTGTCTTCCTTCCGCATCCCACGGGCCAGAGAGCCTTGCCCAGTGATCGCTGCACCATGCCCAGAGCCAGGGCCGGCGCAAACCGTTAGGCGACCTAGGTGGTCACCTAGGGTGCTAACATTTGGGGGGCAGCGACCGCGGCAGCTGGATCTTCAGCTGCCCCGGTCGTCGGTGATATTTCGGGGGCGGGACCTTCCACCGCCTCTGTCGGGGGCGGCATTTAGGGGGCGGGACCTTCTGCCGCCTCTGTCAGGGGCAGCATTTCAGGGGTGGGACCTTCCACCGCCTCTGTTGGGGGCGGCATTTCGGGGGTGGGACCTTCCAACGCCTCTGTTGGGGGCGGCATTTCGGGGGCGGGACCTTCCGCCGCCTCTGTCAGGGGCAGCATTTCGGGGGCGGGACCTTCCACCGCCTCTGTTGGGGGCGGCATTTCGGGGGCGGGACCTTCCGCCGCCTCTGTCAGGGGCAGCATTTCGGGGGCGGGACCTTCCACCGCCTCTGTTGGGGGCGGCATTTCGGGGGCGGGACCTTCCGCTGCCTCTGTCGGGGGCGGCATTTCAGGGGCGGGACCTTCCACCGCCTCTGTCGGGGGCGGCATTTCGGGGGTGGGACCTTCCGCCGCCTCTGTCGGGGGCGGCATTTCAGGGGCGGGACCTTCCACCGCCTCTGTCGGGGGCGGCATTTCGGGGGTGGGACCTTCCGCTGCCTCTGTCGGGGGCGGCATTTCAGGGGCGGGACCTTCCACCGCCTCTGTTGGGGGCGGCATTTCGGGGGTGGGACCTTCCGCTGCCTCTGTTGGGGGCGGCATTTCGGGGGTGGGACCTTCCGCTGCCTCTGTCGGGGGCGGCTGTGACGTTGTGCAGTCTACATGGTTTTATAAAAACATAATAAGTGAATATAATGTAACTGGGATAGTTTTATAAAAAATTTGATAATAAGTGACTATAATGCAAATGGGATATGCTTTGTGCAAAAGGTCTCTTGTAAGGTATCATTAGAAAGCTCATAAGCTACTGAGTGTGATCATCCTATTTGTAGAAATGTACCACTCTTGTATCTAAAACTAGAAATATAAAATGTAACTCTGAGGGCCTATTGTAATTATGTAAAGTGTGGGCCATTAATGATGGTTTGGAATCTTGATGACTCCCATTGTCTGCAGATGGCTGTTTACCTGTGAGTCTCCCTGTATATGTGTGTGCTGGCAAGTGAGTAATGAAGTCTTGCAGTGACATGTGATCATGTCACCTGAACTGGAATCCATCTTTAACCTGGTGCTTTTCCAGTGAGGGGAGGGGGTGGGAACCCAGAGGAACAAAGGGTTCCCGCCTTATGCAAAAGATATATAAAGGGGTGGAAGAGAACTGAGAGGGAGAGAGGAGCCATCATGGAGAATCCCCTAGATAACACCTAAGCTGGAACAAAAGCTGTACCAGGGGAAAGAATTGTGCCCAGGCCTGGAAGGTGTCCAGTCTGAGAAAAACTTACTGAAGCATCTCTGAGGGTGAGATTATCCGTATTTAGTTTGATTAGGCATAGATTTGCGCATTTTATTTTATTTTGCTTGTGACTTACTTTGTTCTGTCTGTTACTACTTTGAACCACTTAAATCCTACTGTCTGTATTTAATAAAATCACTTTTTATTTAGTAATTTACTCAGAGTATGTATTAATACCTGGGGGAGCAAACAACTGTGCATATCTCTCTATCAGTGTTATAGAGGGCGAACATAAACTTTATGCAGGGTAAAGCGGATTTATCTGGGTTTAGACCCCATTGGGAGTTGGGCATCTGAGTGCTAAAGACAAGCACACTCCTGTGAGCTGGTTTTCAGGTAAACTTGCAGCTTTGGGACAAGTGATTTCAGACCCTGAGTCTTTGTTAGAGCAGACTGGAGTGTCTGGCTCAGCAAGACAGGGTGCTGAAATCCTGAGCTGGCAGGGAAAACAGAAGCAGGGGTAGTCTTTGCACATTGGGTGGCAGCTCCCAAGGGGGTTTCTGTGATCCAACCCGGCATTTCGGGGGCGGGACCTTCCGCTGCCTCTGTCGGGGGCGGCATTTCAGGGGCGGGACCTTCCGCCGCCTCTGTCAGGGGCAGCATTTCGGGGGTGGGACCTTCCACCGCCTCTGTCGGGGGCGGCATTTCGGGGGCGGGACCTTCCGCCGCCTCTGTTGGGGGCGGCATTTCGGGGGCGGGACCTTCCGCCGCCTCTGTTGGGGGCGGCATTTCGGGGGCGGGACCTTCCGCTGCCTAGGGCGGCAAAAGAGCTGGCGGCGCTCCTGCCCAGAGCTTCCACTTGAGGTGGAGCTGATTTTTGCAAATGACACCCCGTCTCGACATGAAGCCTTCGGGGGACGGAGACACCGCCACATCCCTGGGCCAGTTGCTACCCTGGCTGTTTCCCGGCACCATGGCCAGTTAGTGCTGAATTTGTCTTGCTTCAGCTTCCAGCCATCAGATCCTGTTCTGCCCTTTTCTGCTGGATTGAAGGGCCCCGGCTGCCGGAAAGCACCTCTCCCT
Organism: Emys orbicularis; assembly: GCF_028017835.1. NCBI lineage: Eukaryota > Metazoa > Chordata > Testudines > Emydidae > Emys > Emys orbicularis. The sequence goes on from NC_088701.1 coordinate 11,038,689, forward strand.
GGAGTCGCGTGTAGCCCGGGTCCAGTCACCTCCGAGCCGTCTCTTGGAGAAGTGGACTGGACTGAGCTCTGTTAGTCCCCCACACCAGGGCAGGCTTCCCAGACCTTGAATCTCTAGTCTGAGCCCTTGCCAATCCGTCACCCTCCTTCAGGCCTGGTCTACACTGCAGACCTGTATCGGGATAGCTGCATCACTCGGGGGTGTAAAAATCCCCCCCTGAGCGACGGCGTGACACCGAGCGAAGTCCCTGTGTAGCCAGCGCTATGTCAGCCACTCGGGGAGGTGGATTAACAACACCGGCGGGAGAGCTCTCTCCAGTCCAGTGTCTTCGTTAAAGCAGTGCATCAGCGCAGCTGCCGCGGCCTTGCCCTCAGTATCCAGTGATGGTCTCAGTGCCATATACAGAGGTAACCCCCTCCCCCCGCTGCTACTGAGATTCCCCTGCTTAGCCACAGCAGGACGGCATTAGCCCTCTTAGCCACAGCTCCTTGTCAGCTGGTTCCCACCATGACCCCATAGTCCCTGTCAGCGCTTCTCTAGCCTTTAATTGTGACCTACATTCTCTCCTCCTAGATGCATGACCTTGCATTTGGCTGCATTAAAGGCGCGTCGTTCACAAGCCCAGCTTACCAAGTGACCCAGCGCGCTTGGTATAACTGACCTGACCGCTCCGCAGTCTGTGGGTCAGAGGCAAACGTTACTAGCCAGGAGAGAGACATTGACTAGCATGGGGCTGAGATCACAGCCCTGCCACTAGAAACACCAGGCCCCATTTGCAATTACTTGTTGTGACTGATCAGGGATTTTTTAATCCATTTAAGAAGGCCTGAACTGGTTTTGTATATTACAAATGCAAATAATCCCGCTGTGCTGGCCTGCAGGGGAGAGGTGGTTGTGCAGCCGAGCTGATGGATCTGATCTACAATAATATGACTGAGCTCTTGTCAGCCATAGCTCTTAACGCACTTTACAAAGGAGGGCAGCAGCATTATCCCTATTGTACAGATGGGGAAACTGAGGCACAGAGCAGTGGCGTGTCTGGGCCAGGGTTACTGAGGAGGCTAGTGGTCAAATCACTGAGTCCCAGTAAACTGCTCTATCCCCTGGACCAAACTGCTCTATCCCAGATTCCCAGATGGACACTGGCCGACCACACAACGGCAGAGTTTGCAATTGGTGGGAAATCTCCAGCCCAGTGATCTATTTGCATATTTCTCAAAACACAAAAAGCACCAGGGCCCAGCTCCTTAATGGGACTTAGGCGCCTAACTCCCACTGATTTCAATTAGGCACCTAAATCCCTTTGATTTGAATGAGGCACCTAAGTCCCTTTGAGGATCGGGGGCCCAGGCGCCTCCTACTTCACCCAGCCAAAGTCAGCATTCTGTTACAAGCCATGCCCGCAGTGAGGCTGTCCTGGTGCCCGCCTCACCCTGTCTCTGCTGCTGCTTCCACCACAACCTCCCACCCCCATCTTGGTGCAAAGTACCCTGGGAAGTCTCCAGCGCCCCGCGGGGGTTGGCACATGAGCCAGTGACACCCACCACCCTTCTCTAGAGCGAGTGTGTAGCACCCGCCCCGGGCTGCGCTGGGGAGTGGGGCTGTGCAGCGGCTGGAGGGTCACCCGGCCGCACCAGGTGTCTGTGTCGTGGCATTAGATGGTCTGACCCCTGCACCACACCAGTGTGAGATTTTCCTGGCCTTGCTTGCTGGGCCGCAGGAACGGAAAGGGCCAGGAACAGGTTGCCAGCAGGGAAGGGACAGAGGTCAGGAGGGGTCATCTCTGCCCCAACCCCCCCCCCCCCCCAGTCTATTGGGGTTGGGCAAGGGGTTCGCTGTGGACCAGCTCTTTCTGCCTCCAGGGAGTTTGGGGGTGAGGGACGGATGGGGGCAAACAGCACTACAGTCTCTGCCCGGGGTCTAGTCAGAAACGGGAGCTCCTGGAAATCTCAGAAGAGAGCCCCAGTCCCATGGGGGGAGCCCCAGGCCCACTGGGACCCCAAGGCTCTGGCCTTTCAGGGAAGCACCCCAAATCTGGGGAAATTCCCCATCCTCTGACCTCCGAGCCTTCCAGGGACCCGAGGTGTGGGAGAGGAGGGGGCTGGGCAGTGATAGATGGTGTCTCTGCCCACACAGACCAGCAGCTCAGAGGCAAAGGGGAGGGAGGTAGGGGCAGGAAAGAGGAGTTGCCAGATGTCCTGAGGGTGACCAGATGTCCTGATTTTATAAGGATTGTCCCGATATTTGGGGCTTTTTCTTATATAGGCTCTTATTACCCTCACCCCCATCCCAATTTTTCACACTTGCTGTCTGGTCACCTCAAGGTCAGGCTGGGGCTCCCCAGAAGGCCCAGCCCCCAAGACCATGCTCAGGCACCAGGTATTCAAGGCCCAGGCGAGGCGTGAGGGGACCCAGGGCCTGTGGACCAGAGGGGAGTGACCGGTGGCAGGGCCGGCTTTAAGCCGATTCGGCCGATTCCCCGAAATGGGGCCCCACGCCTAAGAGGGCCCCGCAACGTCCGGGGCTGCCTGCGGAGCGGGGAGGGGAAAAAAAAAAGCCACGTCCTGCTTCTCCCCCCTCCCTCCAGCACTTGCGCCGCCATACAGCTGATCAGCGCAAGCCTGGGAGGGAGGGGTGAGGAGGAGGAATGCGGCGTGCTTGGGGAAGACATGGGGCCAGGGCAGGGATTTGGGGAGGGATCCAATGGGGGCAGGGAGGGGGTAGAGTCGGGGCGGGGCCGGGGTGGAGTTGGGGGGCGCGAGACAATTCGTGTCCCGGCGTGGGGCCCCGCACCTGCTAAAGCCGGCCCTGACCGGTGGGGAGCAGCCAGCAGGTGGCACAGGCAGCAAGGTCCTGTCCCCAGCCAGGACGCGGTGGGACGAACTGAGGGGACAGAGCCACCGGGAGGGATCAGCCCTGGGGCTTGGGAGGCGCTGCACCGCACAGGCCAGGGAATTGAGGGATTATGGCTCCGTATCGGAGTGAGAAAGGCGTTAGAGAGTGATCACGGGAAGCCCTGCCTTGTGTTCTGCAGGGATGTTTGCACCAGACACCTGAGCCTGGACTCCCTCTAAAGACAATGGGACCAAAATCCACAACTGATGTAAATCGGCATCACTCCATCTGTGTCAATCTCCCGCACAGAAATCAACGGAGTGAAACCGATTTACACCAGCTGGGGGTCTGGCCTCACTGACTCCAATGGAGCGAGGCCGGTTGACATCAGCGGGGGCCTGGCCTGAGATATTTGTCTCACACAGGGCAGGTCAGAGCAGGCTGATTTCTCTGCAGATTGAAGTGACTCAGACAAAGGGCTCCTGAATTCAGATCCCCTATGGGACGTGCCAACACAGCTCCCCCCTCACCACCTATCCAGCCCCTGCCAGGAGGGCTGAGCCCGGGCACTGGGGGGTCACAGCTGATTCCAGCCGACTTCCCGCCCTATCTGCATTACACTTGATGGTGTTGCCAGGGGAATGCCAGTCCCGTGGGCTCACTGCAGGAGCTCACAGGGCCAGGGAGCCCAGGCCGGGGGGGGCCAGATGGACAGATCTCCCTGTAGTGGGGGAGATCCCCATGTGATCCAGGCCCCGGCGACCTTGGCAGCAGGCTGAGAAGTGCCAGCTTGCCTGGTGTCTGATAATGTCCTTGGGGTGATGTGCTCCCACGTCCCTGCCACAGGCGGGCAGCCTCACTCCCCACCATGGAGGAGTATCCCAGTGGGGCTAGAGCCGGGAGCCTCACCTGGAGTGAGACTCACGGCTGTGAGCGCTCCACTCTTTGATCACTAGGGATTTGCCTCCTGCCACACCCCATGGCTGATCTGCGCCCCTGGGGAGCTGAGAGCTGGGCGGCGTGCCCTGAGGAGTTGGCACGGAGCCACGCCAGCAGCTACACGTCTCCCGGCCACTCGCTCCCCCACCCCCCCATCAGCCGTAGTGCTCGACTCCCCTGAGCTCTGATGCTGGAGCACTCACACGGTGATTGCGTGACACCGAGGGACCCACGGCCACAGACACAGACTGGAGACAGAGAGCGCAGAGTGCCAGGGCAGGTCAATCGAGAGGTGGGAAGGAAAGAAATGGGGGAATTGGGCAGCCTGGGAGCAAGATCCTGCCCCATGATCACTCCCCCCGGTCCCACCGTGTGCAATGCCTGCTACTAACCAATACACATGGCGCTGTCCTGAGCACAGGCTGGGGACCAGAACCACAGTGCAACCCTCTGCTCTGCATCATCCTTTCCCTCATGTTGGGATGGCTTGGCCCCAGACAGGAGTCGAGTGCCACAGCTCCAGGAATCCTTGGCAGTCAGGCCTGTACGCTGACCATTAGACCCTGCTGCCCCCTAGGGCCTGCCCTGAGTCCTTGGGCTGCCCTGTCAGCCCCATGGACCCCTGGCCTCAGGCCTTTTGCCCCACAGGGTCAGTGCCCTACACCGTCCTCACCCTTGCGCTTTCAGCCCTGCGAGGTGGTGGGGCCTGTATGCAAATTGCCCTGAGCGGAGGGCTCAGATCAACAGCTCCTGGGGACCCCCCAGTTGTGCTCCATCCCCAGTGACCCCTGTATTATAACCTACCAGGCACCAGTGCCCACAGCCATGGGCAGCACCAGCTGCAGCTCCTACCCGGACCTGACAGGAGGGCAGGTCAGATGTCCTGGATGGGCTGAGATGCCCAACAAGGCCAATGTGCCGATCGTAACAGACCAGCTCATAACAAGACACTCCAGGAAGTTTTTGGAGAGTGTTGGGGACAACTTCCTGGTGCAAGTGCTGAAGGAACCAACTAGGGGCCGTGCTCCTCTTGACCTGCTGCTCACAAACAGGGAAGAATTTGGTAGGGGAAGTAGAAGTGGGTGGCAACCTGAGCAGCAGTGACCATGAGATGGTCGAGTACAGGATCCTGACAAAAGGAAGAAAGGAGAGCAGCAGAATACAGACCCTGGGCTTCAGAAAAACAGACTTTGACTCCCTTAGGGAACTGATGGGCAGGATCCCCTGGGAAGCTAATACGAGGGGGCAAGGAGTCCAAGCTGTATTTTAAAGAAGCCTTTTTGAGGGCGCAGGAACAAACCATCCCAATGTGCAGAAAGAAAAGCAAATATGGCAGGCGACCAGCCTGGCTTAACAGTGAAATCTTCGGTGAGCTTAAACACAAACAGGAAGCTTACAAGAAGTGGAAGCTTGGCAGATGACCAAGGAGGAGTATAAAAACATTGCTCGAGCATGCAGGGGTGTAATCAGGAAGGCCAAAGAACAGTTGGAGTTTCAGCGAGCAAGGGATGTGAAGGGTAACAAGAAGGGTTTCTACAGGTATGTTAGCAACAAGAAGAAGGTCAGGGAAAGTGTGGGACCCTTACTGAATGGGGGAGGCAACCTAGTGACAGATGATGTGGAAAAATCTGAAGTACTCAATGCTTTTTTTGCCACGGTCTTCACAGACAAGGTCAGCTCCCAAATTGCTGCATTGGGCAGCACAATATGGGGAGGAGGTGACCAGCCCTCAGTGGTGAAAGAACAAGTTAAGGACTATTTAGAAAAGCTGGACATGCACAAGTCCCTGGGTCCAGATCTAATCCAGCCAAGGGTGCTGAGGGAGTTGGCTGATGTGATTGCAGAGCCATTGGCCATTATCTTTGAAAACTCATGGCGATTGGGGAAAGTCTTGGATGATTGGAAAAAGGCAAATATAGTGCCCAGCTTTAAAAAAGGGAAGAAGGAGAATCCGGGAAACTATAGACCGATCAGCCTCACTTCAGTCCCCGGCAAAATCATGGAGCAAGTCCTCAAGGATACCATTTTGAAGCATTTGGAAGAGAGGAAGATAATCAGGAACAGTCAACATGGATTCACCAAGGGCATGTCATGCCTGACCAACCTAATTGCCTTCTATGATGAGATAACTGGCTCTGTGGATATGGGGAAAGCGGTGGACGTGATATACCTTGACTTTAGCAAAGTTTTTGATATGGTCTCCCACAGTACTCTTGCCAGCAAGTTAAAGAAGTATGGATTGGATGAATGGACTATACGGTGGATAGAAAGGTGGCTAGATCGTCGGGCTCAACAGGTAATGATCAATGGCTCGATGTCTAGTTGGCAGCCAGTATCAAGTGGAGTGCCCCAGGGGTTGGTCCTGGGGCCAGTTTTGTTCAACATCTTCATTAATGATCTGGATGATGGGATGGATTGCACCCTCAGCAGGTTCACGGATGACACTAAACTGGGGGGAGAGGTAGATACACTGGAGGGTAGAGATAGGGTCCAGAGTGACCTAGACAAACTGGAGGATTGGGCCAAAAGAAATCTGATGCGGTTCAACAAGGACAAGTGCAGAATCCTGCACTTAGGACGGAAGAATCCCATGAACTTCTACAGGCTGGGGACCGACTGGCTAGGAAGCAGTTCTGCAGAAAAGGACCTGGGGATTACAGTGGACGAGAAGCTGGATATGAGTCAGCAGTGTGCCCTTGTTGCCAAGAAGGCTAACGGGATATTGGGCTGCATTAGTAGGAGCATTGCCAGCAGATCGAGGGAAGTGATTATTCCCCTCTATTCAGTACTGGTGAGGCCACATCTGGAGTGTTGTGTCCAGTTTTGGGCCCCCCACTATAGAAAGGATGGAGGAAGTCCAGCAGAGGGCAATGAAAATGATTAGGGGACTGGGGCACATGACTTATGAGGAGAGGCTGAGGGAACTGGGTTTATTTAGTCTGCAGAAGAGAAGAGTGAGGGGGGATTTGATAACAGCCTTCAACTACCTGAAGGGGGGTTCCAAAGAGGATGGAGCTCGGCTGTTCAAAGTGGTGGCAGATGACAGAACAAGGAGCAATGGTCTCAAGTTGAAGTGGGGAGGTCTAGGTTGGATATTAGGAAAAACTATTTCACAAGGAGGGCAGTGAAACACTGGAATGGGTTACCTAGGGAAGTGGTAGAATCTCCATCCTTAGAAGTTTTTAAGGTCCGGCTTCACAAAGCCCTGGCTGGGATGATTTAGTTGGTGTAAGTTAGTAGAGAAGACTAAGGGGGGACATGATAGAGGTATATAAAATCATGAGTGATGTTGAGAAAGTGGATAAGGAAAAGTTATTTACTTATTCCCATAATACAAGAACTAGGGGTCACCAAAAGAAATTAATAGGCAGCAGGTTTAAAACAAATAAAAGGAAGTTCTTCTTCACGCAGCGCACAGTCAACTTGTGGAACTCCTTACCTGAGGAGGTTGTGAAGGCTAGGACTATAACAATGTTTAAAAGGGGACTGGATAAATTCATGGTGGCTAAGTCCATAAATGGCTATTAGCCAGGATGGGTAAGAATGGTGTCCCTAGCCTCTGTTCGTCAGAGGATGGAGATGGATGGCAGGAGAGAGATCACTTGATCATTGCCTGTTAGGTTCACTCCCTCTGGGGCACCTGGCATTGGCCACTGTCGGTAGACAGATACTGGGCTAGATGGACCTTTGGTCTGACCCAGTACGGCCTTTCTTATGTTCTTATGTTCTTATGTGTTGGTCCTGCCTTGAGCAGGGGGTTGGACTAGATGTCTCTTCCTGAGGTCTCTTCCAACCCTAATCTTTTATCATTCTATGAATTGCCATGGAGCAACCGTACCTCAATCCACTCCGCTGGTCTCTGCGCCCCACCACAGACCAATGGCCCCTCTATCCCACTATCCCGCCCCAGACCAGACCAATGGGCCCATCTCGCCTGGTATCTGTGACCCAAGAACCTCATAATGCCAACTGACATGGGGGTTACAGAAATCTTATGAGCCTGGCGTGTATATTCTCGTTCCCCAACGAGCGGGGGGCGGTCGGGGGCGGTCCCTGAAAGCAGGTATCCCACTGGTCAGTAATGTTGTCGGGAGATGTGGATACAGCTCCCAGGTAAGGAGTTAGGTGTAGACACTGAAGATATGAGTTAAAGCTGTAGCAAGCGGACAGTCACTAGCAAAGGTGAAAGGCAGGTTTTTCTCCAGACAGGAAGGGAGAAACGGGGATTGTTGTTGGGATGTGAATTAAGCAGGGGAAGTTAATCCGATGGCTGCTCATTTACATAGGAAGTCATATGTTAATGAAGAAAGGTGAAGTCACCAGCACAGAGGAAAACACAAGAGCGGTGGGCGGGGGTACCTTGACTATATGCAAAGACAATGAACTCTGAGATAGATGTAGGAGGTAGTAAGTGGACAGCGTGTTTACATTCAGAAAGATGGGATCTCAGCCAATCTGGATTGGAAACGGTGTGGAGGACTTTGGGCGCTGCACATAGGTTAGCCTGTGAGTTCAGTGCCTAGAAAGCGTGTTCTGTTCTGTGTAACCGTTTGGTCCCAGTACCCTCATTCACTCTCTCTTGAATCTTTGATGAGCAGTGTTGGGATGGTGCCAAATTATGATGATGAATTGTTGTGACTGATATGAATGAATGTGGTGAACATGGCTTGGTACGTCTGAATTTACTAGAGGATTCTGGGAGCAGGATTCTCTTAGTATCAGGTCGTTGATATGGACATTTTCTGAGAGTGCTGAGATTTCACTTGGATGGTTAATTGAGACTATCCGTGTGTGTGTTTCAATAGGAAACTTTGGAACATGTCAGCTGACGACCAGCTCACCAAGTAAAGAAAACGCAAGAACACACCATCAGTGAACTTGGCACAGACTGACCTGGGTCAAAATGACCCTTTTGGATGACATCACACTAACAGCTCAAGTGAATGACTGATGAGAGGGTAAACGTCATCTCATCTTTGGTCTGTGTTTGTTTGCAGCTCCCTTCTAAAATATTAATTAGAAAAACCAGTAATGAAATGCCCACAGGGCATATTTCTGGGACATGTGACTCCTTTGAGAAAAAGGTATAAATGCTAAGCAGAGTAAACGAGTTAGTTCCCCAATTAACCTCTGAAGAGGTCTGTGATGCTGTTAGACAGAGGGTCTAAGGGTAGCCAAGACCCTGCTACGAGGGACTTTTGTAGGACTTTTGAACCAGAGGGCCTGGGGGTAACCAAGACCCTGCTTCGGGGGCCATTTGTCAGACCAAGTACTTGAGAGGGGAAGAGAAGAGAGGAAAAGAAGTCTCCATCTAGGACTGGTAGCTATACGTGCTTTGTTTGCCAATCAGGATACTGTGTAAGGCCAACATAATTACTGAGGGTTTATGCTTGGGGAATTGAGGCTTATTAGGGAGACGTAATATATAACCTTTCACTGCTTGTATGATTCTTCCTCAAATAAATTGCTGTGCAGTGAGCAAACTGAACCTGAATTTTCACTGGTACCGGTAACAATCTGCCCAGCTGTGGGCCATTAAATATCCATTTCAACAATCATCTGACTCTGGTTTTCAGGATCAGAACATCCCAGTGCTGTGGTGTGAAGCCAAGCACGGGCCCGATCTGAACCTGATAGGCTGGTGTGTGCTGCTCCTTTGGGAGCAGCAGAGCTGGGAGTAGCCACTGTCTGGGGCTGGGTGCCACAGGGGAATGCTTCCAAGAGACTCAGGCCCTGAAGTGCCCCCGCTATTAACCTGCCAGGCCAGGGCAGGGCTTGCACAGCTCAAGTGGCTAATGGGCTGGTGGTGTCCAGGAGCTGCCACCCAGCTAAGCACAAGCAAGACTCTCTCATGCTGGAGGCCGGGGGGGACTCACGTCCTGGGTACACCGAGAATTGTCACAGTGTCTCCCCCATCCCTGCTGCCACAACTGCTTCGGTAGAAAACCTGAAACTGCCAGAATACTCTCAAACGGACAGATTGTTGAAAGATCTCAGAGCCCAGCTGCTCCATTGGTCCTGGGGGCTGGGGATTCTCTGTTCTCAATGTGCGCTGTTCTCACCTGGGCTCTCTCTCAGGGGCTGTGCAGCAATAAGGGCCCTGATCTCGGCCGGGATCTGGGCAGCAACCGGCACAAAGGGGGCCTGATCTCGGCCGGGATCTGGGCAGCAACCGGCACAACGGGGGCCTGATCTCGGCCGGGATCTGGGCAGCACCTGGCAAACGGGGGCCTGATCTCGGCCGGGATCTGGGCAGCAACCGGCACAACGGGGGCCTGATCTCGGCCGGGATCTGGGCAGCAACCGGCACAACGGGGGCCTGATCTCGGCCGGGATCTGGGCAGCACCTGGCACAATGGGGGCCTGATCTCGGCCGGGATCTGGGCAGCAACCGGCACAACGGGGGCCTGATTTCGGCCGGGGTCTGGGCAGCAACCGGCACAACGGGGGCCTGATCTCAGCCGGGATCTGGGCAGCAACCGGCACAACGGGGGCCTGATTTCGGCCGGGGTCTGGGCAGCAACCGGCACAACGGGGGCCTGATCTCGGCCGGGATCTGGGCAACAACCGGCACAACGGGGGCCTGATCTCGGCCGGGATCTGGGCAGCAACCGGCACAACGGGGGCCTGATTTCGGCCGGGGTCTGGGCAGCAACCGGCACAACGGGGGCCTGATCTCAGCCGGGATCTGGGCAGCAACCGGCACAACGGGGGCCTGATTTCGGCCGGGGTCTGGGCAGCAACCGGCACAACGGGGGCCTGATCTCGGCCGGGATCTGGGCAACAACCGGCACAACGGGGGCCTGATCTCGGCCGGGATCTGGGCAGCAACCGGCACAACGGGGGCCTGATCTCGGCCGGGATCTGGGCAGCAACCGGCACAACGGGGGCCTGATTTCGGCCGGGGTCTGGGCAGCAACCGGCACAACGGGGGCCTGATTTCGGCCGGGGTCTGGGCAGCAACCGGCACAACGGGGGCCTGATCTCGGCCGGGGTCTGGGCAGAGCCTGGTACAACGGGGGCCTGATCTCGGCCGGGGTCTGGGCAGCAACCGGCACAACAGGGGCCTGATTTCAGCCGGGGTCTGGGCAGAGCCTGGTACAATGGGGGCCTGATCTCAGCCGGGGTCTGGGCAGCAACCGGCACAACGGGGGCCTGATCTCAGCCGGGATCTGGGCAGAGCCTGGTACAACGGGGGCCTGATCTCAGCCGGGGTCTGGGCAGAGCCTGGTACAACGGGGGCCTGATCTCGGCCGGGGTCTGGGCAGCAACCGACCCAATGGGGGCCCTGATCTCAGTCGGGGTCTGGGCAGCACCTGGCACAATGGGGGCCTGATCTCGGCTGGGGTCTGGGCAGCACCTGGCACAATGGGGGCCTGATCTCGGCTGGGGTCTGGGCAGCACCTGGCACAATGGGGGCCTGATCTCGGCTGGGGTCTGGGCAGCACCTGGCACAACAGGGACCCTGATCTCAGTCAGCATCCTCCAGTGGAAAATGGACAAGGTGCCTTTAGGGCCCTGGCAGGAAGGGCTGGATGCTGAGTGGTTGGTGAGGAGTCACATGGTTTAAGATAGTGATGGGTTCCGGGCACCCACTAGAAGGGAAAGGCCCCGTGTCCCATTCCCTGTCCTCAAACCAGACAAAAATCACATGTGGGGTTGTGGGCAGAATGGGCTGCTGTAGTGCATCATGGAACAGCTTGGACATGGTGAGGGTGGAGGTGAGCATGGGTCCAGAATAGCTGGGCCCGGAGTGCGTGGAGGTGGGCAAAAAACCAGCACTGTAAGGTCTGAGGCCTTTTTTCTGCAACCATATTAGGACAGCAGCAGCCATGAGCCAAGAAGCAGAAAGTCACATCCTCACATTCCATCTAAATTATATCAAAACAATGTAATACTGGGCTGTTAAGAAGGCGATTCTGTCCTGCTAGTGCCCACCATCACCAGGCAAAGAAACTGATCTTAAGGGGGTTAAAGAAACTTTGTTTGATAGCATCCTGTCTGGCAAGGAATCACTCATCAGCAGTGTGGGTGCGAAATCTCTACTTTATTGTTTTGCCTTGCTGGTCCCCACTTCTCTAGTGTTTGTCTGTCTGGTTTCTGTCCCGTTCTTTGCTTGTTTCTGTCTGTTACATAACTAATTTCACAAGGTGTACATCAAATAAGGTGGTGGGGTACGACTGGGAAAAGAATTGTTTCACACTATGTTCGGATTGGTCAGAGAATTATTTTGTAATACTTCAGGAAAATGATTGGCTCAGGTAGAGCTAAGCAGGACTCAAGTTTCACTATATAAACTGGGGTCCAAAAGGACGTTCTTGGGAACCAGCTCCAGGACACAGCCCAAGACCAGAGCTGCCAGACCTCAACACTCTGCCAACCACACCGGGCAGAAGCTGGAGTCCCAGGACGACCTGATCCCGACTGGCCAGCAGGGAAAGTTCGTCTGCCGTAGTGGGAGTGATGGGCATTGTATGCGCAGCGTGTGTATTCTGTTCTGGTGACTGTTAATACATAGAGGGTAAGGAGGATATTACTGTGTAAGGCCCCACAAACCTGCAGAAGATTATGCCCTGAGCCGTAGGAACAGGGTACGGGTAGGTGCCTTTCGCTGGAGCTCTAGGAATGGGGAAAGGCTGGGGGCACCTAAATGAACTGGGTTATTCCTTGAGCCCACAGAAGGGTAAAGGTGGGGGGCCCTAGAGTGTGCAGGTAACAGCACAGATGGGCCTAGCGCAGGCAGAGGTGGGCATGGGGCCAGCACAGCTGGGCATGGCGTGGCAACATGTCCCATACACGATAAACATTTTCTCCTTGTTAATCTCTCAAATGCTCCCCAACAATCCTCCTCTCCAACCCCTTCCCCTCATCTCCAGCCAGCTCCTTCTCCTGGACCTCAACCGCCCCCCTGGCTCTCCTCTGAGCCCGCCTGCTCAGACCCGAACCCTTGGAGCCCCCTCTGCTGACCAATCTAGTCCCTGGATCCCCAGGCCAAGGGGGTGCTCGAGCCCCCTGGAGCCCCCCAGAGGGACGGGGTGCTGGACTGCCCAGAACCCCACAGTGGGAGGGGGGTTTGGGTGCCCCCTAAAGCCCCCCAGGGAGGCTGGTGTCCATGCCATGACCCCCTGGGGAGTAGGGATGGTCCCTCACTCACCCCACTGGATGGGTTGGAGGCCGGTGATGGCTCCTTTTTCTCCTCCTCCTCGGCTTTGGCTTCTACCGTGGTCATCCTGAGCCTGGCGCTGCTGCCAACCAGTGCCCAAACTCTGCGCTGACAGCTCCTCGACCCACAGCCGCTTCTCACTCCCAAGGTGAGTGTCCAGAGAGCCCTCCTCGGTGCCGTGCCCTGCCCCTGCCTGTGCCCGCCACAACAGCCCCAGGTGCCCGTCGGCGTTAGCGATTTATAGAGCGCTCCTGCTCCCCTCCCCCGGACAGCCCGGTGCCACCCCCCGGCCTTCCCTCCCCCGCAGTCTTGCTCTGCCCACCCGGATCCAAATCCATATTTTAATAAACAGGCATCCAATCTGCTCGTCCATCAGATCCCTGTAATCTGCATAAAGATTATCCCGGATAATTGTCTCAAAAAAGCCACCCGCGCGCTTCGTTAGCATTCGTGAGTGTGCGCGGGGGGGGGGGGGGGCAGTGTGTGCGCGCGTGTGAGCCAGCTGCTGGGGTGGCTGGCCAGGGTCTGCGCCCCCAGACCAGAGGGGCACCAAACCCCCCACCCCATCCAGAACTGGCACCAGCCTCCCGCTTTGCGCAGAACCAGCACGAGATCCCTCCCACTCTGACCCAGCCCCACAACCAGCCCCACGCTCTGACCCAGCTCAGGCCCCAGAACCAGCCCCACACTCTGACCCAGCCCCACAACCAGCCCCACACCCTGACCCAGTACAGACCCCAGCCCCACGCTCTGACCCAGCCCAGGCCCCAGAACCAGCCCCACACTCTGACCCAGCCCCACAACCAACCCCACACTCTGATCCAGCCCAGGCCCCAGAACCAGCCCCACACTCTGACCCAGCCCCACAACCAGCCCCACGCTCTGACTCAGCCCAGACCCCAGAACCATTCCCACACTCTGACCCAGCCCCACAACCAGCCCCACACCCTCACCCAGTACAGACCCCAGCCTCACACTCTGACCCAGCCCCACAACCAGCCCCACACTCTGACCAGCACAGACCCCAGCCCCACACTCTGACCCAGCCCAGGCCCCAAAACCAGCCCCACACCCTGACCCAGTACAGACGCCAGCCCCACACTCTGACTCAGCCCAGGCCCCACAACCAGCCCCAGACTCTGACCCAGCCCAGGCCCCAGAATCAGAACCAGCCCCACACTCTGACCGAGCCCCACAACCAGCCCCAGCCCTTCCAGAAGAAGACTAGCCTCTCCAGTCAGAACGAGTGCCCCTCCCCCACGCCGGTGCCAGGCCCCACGCTCAGAACCAGCACCCCCAGCTCTGCCCCTGCACCAGGCCCATCTCTTGGATCTGGCACTGCAGTGGCTTCTTGGGAGAGTGAGGCAACATCAGGCCCCTGCTGAGAACTAGCCCTGGGGTTCCCCGCTCGGTTCCAGTACCGGGTCCGAGAGCCGAGGGGACCATGGTGGCACCAGGCCCCCCCTGCTCGGAGCCAGCTGCTCCCAGCCCCTGGCCTGGCTCCGGACGAGTGGGGAAGACTCTCTCCTCCCGTGGCACTCAGGGCACCCCGGCAGCATCATGGCAGCCCCAGCCCGCCCCTGCCTCCCCCTCAGCTGGGGAGAACTGGCCATGCCCTGGGAAGAGAGGCTGTGGGGACTGCTGCCCTGGGGGGCGAGGGGAGCAACAGGGGAGGAGGGAAGAGGAGAGGAGTAGCCCATGACAGGGCAGGGCAGCAGCCGGCAGAGTCAGGACCGAAACACTGCCCTACTCCCCGTCTGAAGGTGCAGGGGCTGATGGCTGGTACCCCCCAAAGGCCAGCCTGAGGCTACAAACAGCACCACTGAGAACACAGCTGGGCCTCCACCCCTGCCCATGCATGCTCCATGCCACCCCAGCCATGGCAGAGTGACATTGTCCTGTGAGAAGGGGAGTGGGGTCTCGTGGGGGTGGGCCTGGAAGCCAGGACTCCTGGATTCTAGCCCCAGCTCTGGAAGGGGAGTGTGTGTGTGTGTGTGTGTGTGGGGGGGGGGGGGGGGGGGGGGGGCTGGGTGTCAGGACTCCTGGGTTCTATTCCCAGACTTTGCTTCTTCAGCCAAATCACTGACTCCAGAGCCTTTGGTCCAGGGAGTGTGAAAGGGGGAAGGGCTGCAGACTGGCATTGCGGGGGGCTGGATGGGGGTGGCATTGTGGGGGAGAATGGGGGGCATTGCGGTGGGGGGTGAAGGTCACAGGAGCGACTCTTCCAGGTGTTGGAGGACAGCGAGGGTGGGTGGGAGTCAGGAATGTGTGGATGTTTCTCCTTCCTCCACCAGCCTGGCTGGGAATTGGGCCCCACCTGGTTTGTTCTGGCTGTGGGGTTAGCTGGCAGCCGGGGTAGCAGCTGGAAATGAGTCCCCCTGAGGCCCTGGGATGTCAGGAGATTAACCCGACTCAGAGTGGGGCCCTGGCACTATTTCACAGAACCTCAGGGGTGGGGGGCTCCTGAGAATCCTGGCCCCAGAGAACAGGCCAGGAGCTGGGGGATGCTGGCTGTCTCCAAGGGAAATCCCCATATGGGGGGTGGGAGTGGGGAGGAGGCCAGGGAGGCAGAGAGCTCTGTGGGGCAGAGGGACGGCTGCCCTAGCATGGTGCCCAGGAGCCCTGGGGGGGGCACACACCCGGGACAGCTCTGAGCAGACTCACAACATGGGAGGGGCCCAGGGCGGGGTCACACCTTAAGGGAGCCTGGAGGGGGGGTCACACACCTGGGAAGGCGCCCGGATGGCGCTGGCTTTGGCATACCGGGCGCTGGCATCCTGGTCGTCCAGGAAGGTGGTGGGCAGGCTCTGGTAGCGCCGGCCTGGCAAGGCAAGGACATGGAGCGAACACAGGAGTTGCCCACGACAGCGCCGCAGCCCCCCTGGCCTGCTCCTCTTCAGCAGCTGGGGAGGGACACAGAGAACAGTGGGGTCAGGGGAGCGAGGCTGGGGGGGGGGGTCCTGGGCATCGGGGCTGGGGAGCACAGTCCACTCCCCACCCTGCCCCTCAGCCCCTGAGACTCTGTCCTGTTCCCCCTCCCCACCCTGCGACCCTGCCCCTCAGCCCCTGTGCCCCTGTCCTGTGCCCCCTGTGACCCTGCCCCGAGCCCCTGTGATCCTGTCCTGTGCCCCCTGTGATCCTGCCCCTCAGCCCCTGAGACTCTGTCCTGTTCCCCTCCCCACCCTGTGACCCTGCCCCTCAGCCCCTGGGACCCTGTCCTGTGACCCTGCCCCCAGCCCCTGGGACCCTGTCCTGTGCCCCCTGTGACCCTGCCCCTGAGCCCCTGTGACCCTGTCCTGTGCCCCCTGTGACCCTGCCCCGAGCCCCTGTGATCCTGTCCTGTGCCCCCTGCGATCCTGCCCCCAGCCCCTGTGACCCTGTCCTGTGCCCCCTCCCCACCCTGTGACCCTTCCCCCAGCCCCTGTGACCCTGTCCTGTGCCCCCTCCCCACTCTGCAACCCTGCCCCAGCCCCTGTGACCTTGTCCTGTGCCCCCTCCCCACTCTGCAGCCCTGCCCCCAGCCCCTGTGACCATGTCCTGTGCCCCCTCCCCACCCTGTGTCCCTGCCCCTCCAGCCACAATGACCCGCCCCAGCCCCCACCCCACTCGGACACTGCACTCCACTGTCCACCTAACCCCCTCTCCCATAACTCTGCCCTCTGTTGCCTCCACCTAACCCAGTACCTCCATACCTCACTGCCCCCATCCACATCCCCACCCTGTGCCCTCACACCCCGGTGCCCTACCCGGGATTTCTGCCCACCCTGATTTCCCCCAGCATCTTGACCCCGCGCTTCTCCTACCTGGGCAGACATGGCCCTGCAGTGCCACGAGAGGGGGATGGTGCCACGGACAGCAGGTTCCACCTGGGGTGAGGGGAATACAGTGAGGTACTGCCTGGTCCTGCTGAGAATCTCCCCTGGTTCCCACCCCATTGTTATACACCCCTCCCAGCACTGGTGCCCCCGGCAGACATATGGTCCCCTCCAAAGGGGTTACCTGCCTAGGGTGGCTTCAAGAGAGAGGGCAGGCCAGTGGTTCATGAGCTGGATGGGGACTCAGGATACCTGGGTTCTAGTCCAGTCTTTGCTACTGACTCCCTGGATGACCATAGGCAAGTCACTGCCTTGCTCTGTGCCTCAGTTTCCCCTCTGTACAATGAGGATAACAATCCTGTCTCCATCTGTCTTGGCTATTTGAGCTGTGAGTTCTCGGGGCCAGAGGCTGTCTCTCACTGGGGCCAGGGAGAGGGCTGTGTAGGGCCTGGCACAATGGGGCTCTGATCTGGGTCGGGGTCTGCAGGGCCCTGACACAATGGGGCCCTGAATGATCTGCTGCCAACATCAGGGCCCTGGGGCAGAGCGGAAGCTAGAACCAGGTTCTCTGGCACTGGGTGTTCCCTTGGTAATGCTCCCCCAGGGGGAGGTGCCCTAGTGCCAGCAGATCTGCCCCCTGAGGATGCCCTCTAGCAGGGAGAGCCTGGGCAGACCCCCAGGGCCAGGGGCGGGTCTGGGGGGAAGGGAGTCTGGGCTGGCAGGGACAGATTAGAAAGGGGGGTTGGTGGGCTCTGGGCCTGGCATCTTGAGGGAGGCTCCATGGGACAAAGAGCAACATGACTAGCACCCCCTGCTGGCTGAGCTCAGCGCACTCAGGCTAAATGGGGTCACGGATTGTAAGGCCAGAAGGGACCATTTGCACGTTGCAGGCCACACGTGACCTGGGCCCCCCGCTGCAGAGGAAGGCGAAGCCCCCCAGAGTCTCTGCCAATCTGACGTAGGGGGAAATTCCTTCCCAACCTCAAATCTGGCAAGTTAGACTCTGAGCATGTGGGCAAGACCCAGCGGCCAGACCCCTGGGAAAGAATTCTTAGTACTAAGTCAGAGCCCCAACCCCCCCATCTAGTGTCCCACCTCTGGCCGTTGGAAATATTTGCTGGTAGCAGTCGCAGATCAGTGGGGTGACCATCTGTCCCGTTTTGGCCAGGACAGTCTCCTTTTTAAGCTCCGGACATCCCATTTTTACTTCTGGAAATATGGTTACCCCACCGATCGGCTCCATGTTATCTTAGGCAAACTCCTCATCCCATCCCCTCCAGAAACATCTCAAGCTCAGTCTTGAAGCCAGTTAGGTTTTTTGCCCCCACGGCTCCCCGTGGGAGGCTGCTCCAAAATTTCACTCCTCTGATGGTTAGAAACCTTCATCTAATTCAAGCCTAAACTTAATGATGGGCAGTTTATATCCATTTGTTCTTGGATCCACATTGGCCCTTAATTTAAATAACTCCTCCCCCTCCCCAGTATTTATCCCTCTGATGTAGTCCTAGAGCGCAATCAGATCTCCCTTCAGCCTTTGTGTGGTTAGGCTGCACAAGCCAAGCTCTTTGAGTCTCCTCTCACAAGGTCGGTTTTCCATTCCTTGGATCATCCTACTCACCCTTCTGTGCACCTGTTCCAGTTTGAATTCATCTTTCTTAAACATGGGAGACCAGAACTGCTCGCAGTGTTCCAGGTGAGGTCTCACCAGTGCCTTGTATAATGGTACCAACATGTCCCTGTTGCTACTGGAAATACCTCGCCTGATGCATCCTAGGACTGCATTAGCTTTTTCACAGCTGCATCATATTGAGAGCTCATAGTCATCCAATGATCAGCCAATACACACCCAGGTCTTTCTCCTCCTCTGTCACTTCCAACTGATACGTCCCCAACTTATAGCTAAAATTCTTGTTGTTAGTCCCTAAATACATGACCTTGCACTTTGCACTATTCAATTTCATCCCATTTCTATTACGCCAGTTTACAAGGTCATAGGGTGATCAGATAGCAAGGGTGAAAAATCGGGACAGGGGGTGAGGGGTAATAGGAGCCTGTATAAGAGAAAGACCCAAAATCGGGACTATCCCTATAAAATCAGGACATCTGGTCACCCTACAAGGTCGTCCAGCTCTTCTTGTGTGATATTCTGGTCCTTCTTGGTATTGGCAATACCTCCCAGCTTTGTGTCATCGGCAAATTTTATTAGTACATTCCCACTTTTTGTGCCAAGGTCAGTAATAAAAATGTTAAATGAGATTGGTCCCAAGACTGATCCCTGAGGAACTCGCTAGTAACCTCCCTTTAGCCTGAGAGTTCACCTTTCATTATGACCTGTTGCAGTCTCCCCTTTCATAGAATCAGAAGATTAGGGTTGGAAGAGACCCTAGGGGGTCATCTAGTCCAACCCCCTGCTCAAAGCAGGACCAACACCAACTAAATCATCCCAGCCAGGGCTTTGTCAAGCTGGGCCCTAAAAACCAGTAAGGGTGGAGATTCTACCACCTCCCTTGGTAACCCATTCCAGTGCTTCACCACCCTCCTAATGAAACAGTGGTTCCTAATATCCAACCTAGACCTCCCTCACTGCAACTTGAGACCATTGCTTCTTGTTCTGTCATCTGCCACCACTGAGAACAGTCTAGATCCATCCTCTTTGGAACCCCCCTTCAGGTAGTTGAAGGCTGCTATCAAATACCCCCTCACTTTTCTCTTCTGCAGACTAAATACCCACAGTTCCCTCAGCCTCTCTCCATAAGTCATGTGCCCCAGCTCCCTAATCATTTTCGTTGCCCTTCGCTGGACTCTCTCCAATTTGTCCACATCTTTTCTGTAGTGGGGGCCCAAAACTGGACGCAGTACTCCAGATGAGGTCTCACCAGTGCTGAATAGAGGGGAATAATCACTTCCCTCGATCTGCGGGCAATGCTCCTACTAATGCAGCCCAATATGCTGTTAGCCTTTTTGGCAACACGGGCACACTGCTGACTCATATCCAGCTTCTCATCCACTGTAACCCCTAGGTCCTTTTCTGCAGATCCTTTTCACCAGTTCCTTATCCACCTTTCATTTCTCATATTAAACCCCATCTTCTCCAACTGAACTAATAATTTCCCATGTGGAATTGTATCAAATGCCTCACTGACATCCAGGTAGATTAGATCATTGGTTCTCAAACTGGGGGTCGTTACCCCTCAGGGGTTCGCGACCCGGTTATGTGGGGGGTCATGAGCCCCGACCCCAGCACGCAGCTGCAAGTTGCGAGCCCCGACCCCTGTGCCAGGCTGTGAGCCCTGACCACGACGCATGGCTGTGAGCCCCGACCCCTGTGTGGAGCTGCGGGGCTACGAGCCCCAACCTGGGCGCACGGCTGTGAGTCCCGACTCTGACCCCTGCGCCGGGCTATGAGCCCCGACCCTAACCCTGGCCAGGAGCGGGGCTGCATCCCCGAGTCCGACTGCCACGTGGGGTTGCGAGTCCTGACCCCAACCAGGAGCGGGGCTGTGAGCCCTGAGCTGGGGCATCCAGGACGCGGTGAGCCCCGACCCCTGTACTGGGGTTGTCAGGCGGAGCCCAGCCATGTTGAGGGTTATCAGCCGGGATCACACACAGGGTTGTCAGCCCCAAGCCCCGCCACTCGCTGTGTTTTAGTCTTAATTTAAAAGCAGTGAGAAAAGGTCAATTCATTTTAAGCAATAGGGTTTAAATTTAGTATTTAACGTAGTGTTAAATATCAAAAATGTGTTTTTAATTTTTAAGGGGGGGTCTCAGTCAGAGGCTTGGTGTTCGAAAGGGGTCACCAATACAAAAAGTTTGAGAACCACTGGATTAGATCTACTGCATTTCCTTTGTCTAAAACCTCAGTTATCTTCGCAGAGAAACAGATCAGGTTGGCCTGGCAGGACCTACCGTTTGTAAAACCAGGTTGTATTTTATCCCAATCACTGTTCACCTCTATGTCCTTCATTACTTTCTCTTTCAAAATTTGTCCCAAGACCTTGCAGACAGTTGAGGTCAAATTAAAAGGCCTGTAGATACCTGGACCACGTTTTTTTCCGTTTCTTAAAAATAGGAACTATATTAGCAATTCTCCACCCCACCCCCGAGTATACAGAGTCATCAGAAATCCTTGCTATTGGGCTTGCAGTTCCATGTGCCAGTCCCCTTACTATGCATGGATGGAGCTTATGGGGGCCAGGCTGGCTCAGGATTTGGATGGTGGGTGTTCAGAGAAAGCCCAGTTCCACAGGCTGTGCTGGGGGCTCAGCAGGAGGTGCTCTCCCCTCACAGCCATTGCTGGCCCCAGTGTGGTGCTAGGGGCTGCAGTGAGTGAGGTGGGAGGACCCAGCAGGGGGCGCTCGCCCCTTCTAGTCTCTGCTGGCCCCAGCATAGTGCTCAATTTGTGCTATTTCGGGGGTTGTAACTCTAAGCTCCTGAGCGCTTGTCACTAAGGAGCCCATGTGCGGCGCAGCCTGGTGTCTGGGCCAGGCCCAGCTCCTCACACTCTGTGCAGCGCAGTGCAACTAGATGTGGGATTCTTCACTCGTCCTAATCTACTGTGCTGTGTGGCTGTTAAACAGCTGCTCCGTCCCACCCCAGAGGTGGCTGCATCTCAGTGCTGGGCAAAGGATCCCTGTATAAATAGCCCCTGCACCCCACCCCAAAGGTGGCTACATCTCAACCCCAGGGATGAACTCAGTGACTGGAATACAAGTGACTCTACTCCTGGGATTGATCAGGGCTGCTGGGCCCCTTGCCGGGGAGGTGGACAAGGCCTCACCAGAGATTGGGGCCCTGGGGTGGTGCAAGGCCGGGCTGAGAAACCTCTGGCCATGGGAGCCCAGTGACTCAGCCAGTGCCCCGCCCCCAGCGCGCCCTCCCCATTCACCGAGCCCTTCGTGCCAGCCATGTCGCTCTGAGTCGCACTACGTGCCGCTCGATAGGTCACCTACAATCACACGGTTTCTTTTCGGTGCCTCGACTGGGCAGCCGGTAATGAGCGGTGGATAACGGATTCTCCAGGCCAGGCCTACGGACCTGCTCCCCCGCTGTGCCAGGGATGCCCTGCTGGTCCCGTCTCTGCCCCTAAGAGCCTCTCCCCGCAGTCCCTGGCAGGGAAGGGATTGCCCCGCTGCCAGCGTCCAGCAGGCCTGTGGGTGACATGAGTTTGGGGGTCTCAGCCCCGTCCCTTGGGGGATGGGTCCGCGCTGTGACGGGCATTATCTGGCAGCGAAGGACTGGCTAAGAGTGCCCCCCCACCGCCTTCTCGGGCAGGGCAAGGGGTGGGGTGCAGAGTGATCTGCTGTGGGGCCCAGGCCCTCAGACTCTGGGGCTGGCAGCACAGCCCCGGCGATGAACCTCCCCCAGGGGCAGGGAGCAGCGCTGGGTCCGTAGCACCCCAGCAAACACTGGCTATTCGGCACCAGACAGGGGAAGATCTTGCGCCCAGGCCATTCTGGATCAGAACTGTGTGTGGGGAGACGGGAGCTGAACACAGACCCCTCCCTGAGCTCCCAGCAGCCCCCAGGGCCTCGTCTGGGCGATCCCTCCAATGCCTTGGGCACAGGGATCCTCAGCCAGCACCCCCATAGGGCCCAACAGTGGGGAACCCAGCCCCTTACCTGGCTGGTACCTCCCACAGCCTTGATGCTGGCTCCAGTTCAGCCCAGTTCCCCCACTCTGCAGGGCACTGGAGAACCCTCCACTGGCAGCTTTGCCGCTGGCACTCTGTGGCAGCTCCTGCCGAGGCCCCAGGGCCCATGCGGGGCGGCGCTGCCCTCCCAGGGGGCTCGTTAGCCAGGGCCATGCAGAAGCCTGGGGCCCAAATGCCAACCATGGCTCCCCAGCCGGGTGTGGGTTTCCTTGGCACCTGGGTACCCCAGGGGGTTAGAACCTAAAGAGCAGGAGGGAAAGATGCAGAAAGAGGAGAGCTGTGCATGGGGCCATGGAGCGGGGGGGATGGGACAGAGAGATGTTTAAACCAGAGGGGCGGAGGGCGCGCCCCATCTTCCTCTTCCTCAGAGCCCTGGGCTGGCCTGTGCCCCCTGCACCAGGGGTGGGGGCTGGAAAGTGACTTGCCTTGCCCCAGAGTGCAAAGGCCACTGGCTGTACCGGAGAGGCAGTGAGGCTGCAGGAACCCTCCCCGAGCCGGGCTCCGTGGGGCCGGGATTCAGGCCTGGGGAGCTTTGGGCCGTGCGGAGGGGAGTCCAGCGCTGGGGAAAGGGCCAGCTCGACTGCCCCAGAGCCCACGGCTTGCGTCACACCCCCATCCCTCACGCCAATGGCCCTGCCCTGAAGGGACCCATCTAGGGGCAGAGCGGAGCTCAGGCTCTGTAGCCCCAGTGTGCCAGTCCCACAGCCACCAGGCAATGCGGGTGCTGGCCCAACAGGAACTAGACTGAGCCCCGCTCCACAGCCACCACCCACTGTCAGACACTGCTCCCCTGGGACAGATTCGAACCCGTGCCCCAGAGAGGAGAGACGCCCCCCCCCACCCCTCACCCCGGCCAGCCCAGAATATTATTATTCATCTTACATAGCACTGTCCAGCAAAACACTTCCCAAAGGAGGTCAGTGTCATCATCCCACTGTACACATGGGGAAACTGAGGCAGAGGGCAGGGAAGGGATTTGCCCAAGGTCACCCAGTGGCAGAGCCAGACATAGACCCCCAGTCTGCTGCATCCCAGTTCAGTGCTTTACCCACTAGCCCACACGGCCTCCCTTGACTCTGTGGCCATAGCGCGGGAGCTGCATTCCCCCCACGCACCGCCAGGGGGAGCCATGAGATGTTTAGCTTTGTCTGTCCCAAGTGTGGGGAGGCACGTCCCACCCCGGGTCCCACACAGGTGTCTCTGTCCAGATGGCACGAAGGCCATGTGGGCCCATCAGCTTTGGTGCCCCCTTGCCCCCCAACATTCAGAAGTCACGAGTCAGGCCTCAAAAGCATGAGATTTGCTTTAAAAAAAATCACAAGATTTTAATATTTATTTGCATTCTGTGTTTGGGAGGCGCGAGGGCTGGGGCTTCTCCTCCACGCCGAGGGTGGGCCCCTTAAATAACGAAAGCCAAGATTCTTCGTTACTGATCCCATTCCAACTCCCCCCCCACCCACTGCTGGGCTCACCATGCAATGATGGGCGTTGGCAACGCTGGCCATTTAACGGTTAAAGTGTGCCAGGGTGTTGGTCTACCTTGGCACTAGAAGGGCAGCAGGAAGAGCAGCAGCCCCACAATTGAGCTGCCTTGAAAATTTGTGTGTGTGTGTGTGTGTGTGTGGTTTTTTTCATCCCCTCCCGTCCACTCTCCAGGGCAAATGAGAAAAGGACAAAGGGCAGAGAAATGGGGGAGGGAGGGATAATTTTTCGAAGGCTTTTTTTTGATTGCTCATCAAAAACCTGAAATGTTTAGAAAGAAGCAAATTTTTTCTACAACACTGTCAAGAAAAAGGCCAATTTACCAACAAAAAAGCTCAGGCTTTAGTTTAAAGAGGAGCAAAAGAAGCAGGGCTGAAATAGGTACAGAATATAATGAAAGGGGGGTGGGTGCTCCTATTTCCCCCCCCTTCACCTGCCCCAGTGTTGCAAGAACAATGGGACGCTCTGTGAAAGCAAATGTCAAGGGAAGTTACATAATTAGCCAGGGGAACTCACTGCCACTAGATGTCACGGATGTTGCGAGCCTGGCAGGATTCAGACAAGGATGGCGGGGGGGGGGGGGGGAAGGGGAGGGGTAACGGTGCTAGGACAGAATTTAGAAAATAGGGCACAAGGCCACTGCTGACTGTCAGGATGAGGGGGATATGTCTCCCCGACTGGTTATGTCATCATTAGCCACTAGGAGGGCGTTCTTGCACCTTCCTCTGAAGTAGCTGGTGCTGGGGTGGCTGGCCCCATTGATCTCATTGGGGGAAGGAGGCAGCAGGGAGAGGGCGGGGTACTGGGCTAGATGGATCCTGTGACACTAGCAGACCAGGTGCCAGCTCATGCCCAGGCCCTTAGGCCTCACTGAACGCTGACAAATGCAGAGCTTGACCCAGCCTGTGTGTTAGCCGTGTTAAAACAGCTGATAAGCATGTGGAGTGTTTCGACTTGTGGAATTGCTTGCAGGATTGATCTCTCCCATAACCTCTGTAGCCTGTGGTATAAAGTTAGAATGAGTGTTTGCATCATAAACCTCTGTAATTGCTCTACACTACTGAGTTTGCAAGGCAGCTTACGTCCACCTAACACTGCGTCTACACTAATATTTGGCTCCCGCTGATGTAATTCACCTGCAATGCCGACTTAATCACGCCACCTCCCCCACTCAGAGTAGTTAGGTCAATGCGGTGTCAGTGTAGATACTGCGTTGCTTACATTGACTGTCCCACACTGCCCCACACTGACAGTACAATCGATACCACACACCACCGACACAAGGAGCCAGGTGTACACACACACAAGCGCTGTAACTACTGTGGCGGCTGCATGCAGGGCGATTTGATTTTGTAGTGTAGCCATGGCCTGTGTAACTCCCCCAACAGGGGAGAAGCATGAATTAGTGTAGAGTGCTGGGTCTGCCCATTGAAACCAAACGAGCAATTGTGAAACATCAAAGACCTTACTGATCGCCTCTGTTGTTAGATATTTCACTCTGTGTGTGTGTGTGTGTGTGTGTGTGTGTTCTCCCTGTGTGGTCCCCCAGCTCTGCGCAGACAGCCAGCACAGCAGACCTTGAGTGAACTGCTCAATGACCACAAGATCCGTTAAAGGACGAAGGCACCCGACCAGGTTTATTGTTGACAACGCATGGTAATAGCACCTGGCAGACTCTACGAGGATACTAAGACATGTATGCCTGTGACAATGGACGCAGCTCAGTGAATGGCAGGACTTTCCATTTCCCCCTTGGCTGGACCAAGACACTCTCTGAGATACCCTGATACAAACAAGCTGCCCCTCTGACATAGATACTGCCCTCTGACCTGGCTAGTTATTGTCCATGTTTTTGTACATGTTGGTTTGATTAAAACATTTTTATTTATTACATTGCTATTTGACCTTATCTTTTAGGAGGGCTCAGTGTGTTCCTGTTATCCTTGGGGAATGTTTTTGTGCCATTCTTGATATTGTGGTTTTCGTACCACACTTCTGGAATGTGTTTGCGTGAGTACTTTGTGCCTCGCACGTTCTAGGAATGCGTGTTTCTGCAATATCAGAGCTGTGCTTGCCAGATTCTGTGAATGTGCAAGCGGGCAGAGCCTGACGTTTGCTCACTGCCTGACTTTTGCTTTATATTAGCAAAGCTTGCCACTACTTTAGCTTAGGCCTTGTACCAGGCCTTTAATACAAGGACTTATATTTTAGGCTCTCTTCCTACTACAGCCCCCACGCCCTTGAAGGGGAGTCAGGCGCCGACACTCGTTCCATCAGTTTGAAAAAGGAATAAAATGCCTGGCCAGAAGGAGCTGTAGCACTGCTGAGCTTGGCACTTGGGGAGGGCAAGATTTCTAAGCATAAGCAAGGGATCCCCAAGCAGCTCAACTTGGGTTAGCCTGGAAGGACAAACAGAGCTTGGATGTTACAGCAGCTTCTATTGCCTTTTGGAACCTAAACCTGGGCCTGTCTATCACTAAGGCCGGTTTGCTAGACTGGGGTGCCCCAGGGGACTGTCTGTGGCTGTTGCAGGGCTGGAGGAATTCACATCCGGTACCTGGTTGGTATAAGCTCTTTTGAGAACACCCAGCCAGTTTCGGGGCTGCCCTGAGGTTGGCACCCACGTTGTGAGCTGCTCCACACCACATGACACTGACACTGGTCAGAGCCAACGTAGCAGGGAGAGGGGATACTGGGCTGGATGGGCCCTGTAGGAACCAGCCAGGGTGAGTTTCCTGCAGGGCAGAGGGAGGTGATTGGGCCTCGTTAGCTGCAGCCTGGGGGTCTGGCTGTGGTGAGGGGGGTCTCGGGCTTTGGGGGGGTTCTCTCCAACAGGCTGTCTGTGTAACTGATGCTGATCACACTACGCTACCCCCTTCTTAAAGCCCAGCCCAGCCCTGGACAGCAGCTGGAGCCCACCCAGTAATTAGGAAATGAGGTTTAATTTCAGGCAATGAAATGCCACTAAAGTGGCGGGTGAGCCGGCTTTGGGCTGCGCGATAAGATGATAAGCAGCATCACACGGGCTGGTTGCATAATTGTGAACTTGGCTCAGGCCAGTCGCCTTCCCCGCCCCCTGCCCAGGCCTGGCTGACTCTGGGGAGGGTTGGGGGACGAGGTGCTGGGTCCCTGCCTGGGAGAAGGGGTGTGCGCTGGACATCATTCTGGGATCGCTCAGCCCCCAGCATGGCCAGGCCCAGGGCAGGGGGCACCGGGCTGCAGTCCACACCCACAAGGAATGGGCAGGTTGCGGGGGCAGGGCTGGCTCAGCCTGGGTTTGGTTAACTCCAATCTTTAGACAATATTTGCTCTAGGGCCCAATGGATGCACCAGTGCTGCCTACAGGAGGCACTGCCACTGCCTGGGGTGTCACCCACCCCCACCTCCCACTGCCCCACCCCAAATCACCCCTTGATCCCCCACCCCATGCACTGTATACAGCTTGCAGTTACTGTAAACCTCTCCCCCTCCCTGCTACCCCCATTGCCTCCCCCCAGCCCTGCTGTAAGCCCCCCAAGTCACCCCGCTCTGCCCCAAACACTCTCCCTCCAGCAGGGTCTGCATGCAGGTCTCTGCAGGCTGAGCTCTTCTGCAAGCCTGGTGCAGCCTCACCTGGCCCTGGGTCCCAGCTCCGCCCTAGTCATGATCCCCCCAATTCAGGCCCAAAGGTCTTGGGGGCCCTGGCACAGCTGGCACTGGGAGGCAGGGGCATCTTGGCACCCCATTCCCACCAGCCCTCAGGGCTGGGACCAGCACAGTGATCAGCTCCCCCAGGCCCACTGCATGGGCTGATGTGTGCAACCCACTCCAGCTACCCTCACCAGGGCCTGGGGCAGAGCGTGGCAGAGCCAGGGCAGCATCCTGCCCTCTGCCCTGGGAGGGACTGGAGGCTGGGCCTGTCTGCCAGATCCACCCTCCTGCCTGGCACCGACCAGGCCCATGGCTGTCTGTCTCAGGCCTGCACCCCCCTCATGCTTCTGGGGGCAGGCTGAGGGGTACAGCGTGTGTGGCTGGGGTCCCCCTTGCTCAAAGTGCAGGCCCAGGGTGCACATGGAGCCCCGGTGGCAGCCCAGCTGTAAGGGCAGCCATGGGGGGAGCTGGCGAGCCCACAGTTGGGCAGGTGTCTCTGCTGGAGCATTTTAATTCCGCGCCCCCAATCCGCCGCCCACCCGCCTGGCAGCTGCGCAGCAATTATCCAAATGACTGTTAATTTCGGCTGATAATTCCCCACAGGGATCAGGGACGGAAAGCTCCACAGCTGAGCAGATTGGGGCTGGGCCCGAGCAGCAGATCGGAGGTGCCAGGGTCTCTCACCCTGGCCACAGCAGGCACGCAGCGCTGGCAGTGCTCATTTGCCCAGCAGGGAGAGAGGAGCTGGCCCAGGGGGCAGGAGAAACAGGGCCTGCTGGGCTCTAAGGGACTGACCTGTTCTGGGGCACATTCCCCAGCAGGTTGTGTGTGCAATTATTAGCAGGGGTATGAGGGGAGAGGAGGATGGGCAGAGTGGGGGGAGGCGGGGAGGCAGGACTCCTGGGTTCTGTGCTGAGCTCTGGGAAGGGAGTAGGGTCTAGGGGTTAGATCAGGGGCTGGGAGGCAGGACTCCTGGATTCCATGCCCGTCTCTGCCCCCAAATCCATGTGAGTCACTCCTGCTCTGGGTGCCTGTTATTGAGGTTTCATGTCACACGGGTGCTGCTGAAATAAAAGGAGTACTTGTGGCATTTTCCAAGCCCCCTGTGGGGCTGGGATCGTCTTTTGCCAAGCCTGGGGCACTCTGAGGCTGGCAGGTGCTGGGAGAGCCATGGCAGGGTGCGATGGGTAGAGGCACAGGAGGGGTGCAATGCAGTGTCTGGGCTGCAGGGGGCGCATAGGCTGAGAGTGTCTGACCTGGCTGGTCCCCCTAGTGCTGCTGAGAGGAACTGCATTTTCTCCCTCTGCCTGTCTCCCACCCAGGGCAGCCCCCAGGTGGGCTGGGAAGCAGCCGCCTGCCCTCCCCTCCCCTGCCCTCCCTCCCGTGAACCAGCCAGGGGCACTGGGCTTGAAGGGATGCTAGCCTAACGTGGCCTAGGCCAGGCCCAGATGATCACAAACAGGGTGCGCCCAGCCAGGCCATCCCTGCGCCAAACCTGGCTCAGCCTAGGCCCCAACCCAGGGCTGCATGGCCAAGTCAGTGCCCTCCAGCTCCCGCCCTCCCCAACTGCCTGCAATAGCAGTGCTGCCCTCCCCCACACACTGGCCTGGCTGGCAGGGCCGGCTTTAGGAAGTGCGGGGCCCAATTCCAACATTTTCGGCGGGGCCCCAGCAGGGATGACTAAAAAAAAAACATGTAAAAAAAAGCCTTTCATTTCTTCCATGTATTATTTACTTTCCATAACTATATAAATAATAAAATTATATATTATGTACATTGTGTCATATACGCTGTTGATCGGTTATTAATGAGCTCCGTTTCACATGTGTGGGTCCCCGCCACTCCCTGGGGGTGTGGCGTGTGCACATGTGTGGGTCCCAGCTGCTCCCTGCCCCCCTCATTGAAGCAGGTGTGCAGGGTTACTGCCCTGGGAGCTGCAGGGCACCAGTGGACATGGGGCTGGCTGGAGGCAGGGCAGGGGCTGACTGGAGGTAGGGTCTGGCTGCAGGCAGGGCAAGGGGTGCGGGGCTGGCTGGAGACAGGGGTGTGTGGGGCAGGCTGGCTGGCTTCAGGCAGGGTCACGGGTGTGTGGCAGGGGTTGGCAGGGCTGGAGACAGAGGAGTGCGAGACTGTCTGGCTTCAGGCGGGGGGTGCGGCAGAGGTTGGCTGGAGACAGGGCAGGAGGTGCAGGGCTGGCTGCAGGCAGGGCAGGGGGTGCATGGCTGGCTGGAGACAGGGGCTGGCTGCGGGGAGGGTAGGGGGTGCGGGGCTGGAGGCAGGGCAGGGGGTGCGGGGCTGGCTGGAGACAGGGGCTGGCTGCGGGGAGGGTAGGGGGTGCGGGGCTGGTGCGGGCAGGGGTGTGTGTGGGGCTGGCTGGCTTCGGGCAGGGCCGCAGGGGGGTGCGGCAGGGCTTGGCTGGAGACAGGGCAGGGGGTGTGGCAGGGGCTGGCTGTGGGCAGGGGGTGCAGGGCTGGCTGCAGGCAGGGCGGGGGGGCGGGGCTGGTGCGGGCAGGGCAGGGGGTGCAGCAGGGGCTGGCTGTGGGCAGGGGGTGCAGGACTGGCTGGAGACAGGGGCTGGCTGCGGGCAGGGCAGGGGGTGCGGGGCTGGTGCGGGCAGGGGGTGCAGCAGAGGCAGGTGGAGTCCCAGCCCTTTAAATAGCTCCCGAGCGCCCCGCTATCCCAAGGCTCTGGGGACTATTTAAAGGTCCCAGGGCTCCCCTGCTTCTACCGCCCCGGCCCTTTAAATAGCCGTGAGAGCCCTGGGGAAGTGGTGGGGCTCTGGCGGCTATTTAAAGGACCGGGGCGGTAGAAGCAACGGGAGCCCTGGACTTTTTAAATAGCCCCCAGAGCCCCACAGCCCTACCCAGGGCTCCAGCAGTGGGGCTTGGGCGCGGGGCCTTCCTAGGCACGGGGCCCAATTCAGGGGAATAGGTTGAATTGGCCTAAAGCCGCCCCTGCTGGCTGGGACACTGCAGGTGTGGGGCGGAGAGGCGGGGAGGGGTCACAGGCAACCAGAGCCACTCAGTGACTAGAGGGGGAGCAAGGAGCAGGGCCGGCTCCAGGCACCAGCCGAGCAAGCTGGTGCTTGGGGCGGCAGATTGTTCGAGGCGGCCCAATCCTAGGGCGGCACGGCCGCTTTTTTTTTTTTGGGGGGGTGGTGTTCCGCTCCGGCAGCCCTGTAGGGGGCGGCGGCGCGGAGGATGGGAGCGCCCTGCAAGGCAGTCCGCGTCCTTCCCTCCCAGCCGACCGGAGCGGTGCGGAGCCTCCCGGCAGGCGGCGCAGCAGTCGGGGCTGCGTGGTAGCGCCCCGCTGAAGCCCTGGCCGCCCCCCTTCTCTCTCTCCCCCCCCCGCTCCCTCCCCCTCGCTAGCCAGGGCAAGTCTGCAGCACAGGGAGTCCCCCTGCACCCTGGCTCCGGCCACGCCGCAGGGTTGTTGTTGTTTTTTTGCTTTGCCGTTCTGGCCTCCCCGGGTTTTTTTTCCGCTTGGGGCGGCCAAAAAGCCAGAGCCGGCCCTGGCAAGGAGGCAGGTGTTCTGTCCCAGATCTGAGCGGGAAGCGGGGGCTAGTGGTTAGAGCAGGGGCTGGGACGCAGGGGGCTGGGTTCCAGCGCTGATTCTGGGAGGGGCAGGGGCTGGCTTGGTATGGTTCCCTGTGGGGGCCAGCCTGGGGGCTGGGCCCTGGTGCTCGCTCAGTGCCTGCCCCAACCCCACACTTGATGGGGACCCTATAGCTGGCTTGGGGGGACTCCTGGGGCTCCCTGCTGGTCCCTCTGGCAAACGGACCAGAGAGGCAGAACAAGGAAGTCGGGGCAGCGGGACACGGGGAACTGTGTAGGTTTTGGGGTATGGCTGGGTGAGCCAGCACTGCACCAGCAGGGGGCGTCCACAGGCCAGAGCAGAGCTGCCCCCAGGGCTTGGTCCAACAATGAAAGGAGCAGCCACGTCCCCACCCTGCTCCCGGGTGCGAGGAGGCAGCGCTGGCCGGGTGACTCAGAGCCAGGACGCCTGGGACCTGCAGCAGGACCGGAGGGTGAGCTGGGGAGATCCCGCTCCCTGGGCACTCAGCCACACACCCTGCCCTGTCCCCTCCCTTCCCCCGCCTGTGAACAGCAGCAGAGACCTCGGCCAGCCTTTGGCATCGAACTTCATTGGCCCAGGCACATGTAGGCAGGGGCAGGGCCAGCAGTGAGTGTGTGATAATGGGTGGGGGGGGCCTCAGACCTGCAAACACACAAACTCTCCCCCCCCTCCCCCCCCGCCGGTCACTCCCCGTAAAGGAGATCACTGCCTTTACCTGGGGTCACTCCTGCCAGCGCTTGCCCCAGCACAGCCCGGCTGGCGGGAAAGAGGGAGGGGAACCTCTAGGGCCTGTGGGATGCAGGGGGCGAGGCTTGGCTCAGGGCTTGATCAGACCCAAGGGGGCTGGAGCTGGGTGCCTCAGATGGAGCTGGGGCTCCAGGTGCCCAGGGGGTGGCTCTGATACCCAGGGAAAGGCACTGGGGAGGTGTCTGCCACTGGGCAGGGGCATTTGATCCCATCCTGCGGGGGCCTAGATGCAGCCTGGCTCTGCCCTGCTGCAGACCAACCCTGGACGCGCCTCCTATGCAGTCTTGGCTCACCCCCATTTACTTGGGCACTCTGACTGCAACTCCTCCTAGGACCCCTCCCCCCTTCTGGAGCCGAGGTCCCCACTGGGGGACAGGACCGAGAGGCCGGGGTGCCAGGCTGTGGTTGGAGGCGTGCAGGGAGCCAGGGCTGGACCAGCACCCCAAGGCGGTGAAGGGGGATGATATGGAGGCAGCAGGGGGGTTCTCTTTAACCCTTTGCAGACTTGACAGACACAGCTTGGAGCTCAGTGGCTGGATCACATCCCCCCCAAAGGCAGATGCTGGTCGCAGCCTCTGTGTGCCCCCCATCACTGGCAGAGGGATGACAGGAGAGAGAGGGGGAGGGGCTGTGCTTTGGGTCCCAGGCAGGGGAGGTAGGAATGGCTGAGGCTGGAGATAACGGAGCCTGACTCTCCCCCTACTCCATCGGGGTCAGGGTGGCCACGGGGCACAAAGGGTGACAGCCCTAGAGGCTGTGCCAGAGGGAGGGAGCCTGACCTGCCCCCTGCCCTAACAGCAAAGCAGCCTGGGGGTTGTCCCCCCCTCCCTACCAAGAACCGACACCGCAGCCAGGAGTAGGGGGGTAGGTGCCTTGTTGAGAAGAGCAGGTGGAGCTGGGGGCACCAGCTGTGGGGGGGCCGAGTCTCTGGGGGGAGGGGGCTGCTTCTAGGCCTCCTTGGGGGCCAGCTGGTCGAGGGTTTGGATGTCATCCAGGAAGCGCTTGGGGGTCAGGATGTGACTGGAACCTGGAGGGGAGAGAGGTGGTTGGCAGTGGTGGGCACAGTGGGGCGGGCATGAGGCTGGCATCACCATCTCCCCCATCCTTGCAGCTGGACCCTGCTCTAGTGCGGGGGGAGGGGGACACGACCCCCAGGCTGTTAGGGTGGGGGGGAGGGGCTGTCTCCTGCCCCCTGCGGCCTGGCACCGCACCCCTCGTGCCGCTGTACCCTGCACGGCCAGGCAAGAATCCACGCACTGACAGCGTTCCTCACCCTCGGGTCTTAGAGGGGTGTGTGCAGGGGGTGAGCCATATCCCTATGGGTGTTACTGGGGGTGTCTGACTGGGCCCCCACACATGGTCCCTGGGAAAAGGAGAGGCCTGGGGATCCAGGGGCCAGAAGATCAGGTGGCTAGAAACAGGCCATGCGGGGCTGAGGCAGGTGAGGCAAGCACATCTGTTCCCAGGCCCCCGGGTGCGGGAGGACAGAGGGTGGCAGGGGCGCCCTGTGGGTGCTGGGCAGGCAGTTCTAGGGTCTCCCCCTCCCAGGGGGTCCCGACTGTCCCTGACCTGGGCATTCCAGCCACCATCCCCCCAGGACTCGCCCCACTCACCGATCACCACCTCCCACTTGCCCTCCGTGGCCCAGGTCACTTCGTAGGCGCAGCGCATCTCAGACATGGTCACCCCACCCAGCACATAGATGATGAGGCGCGGGCCCGTCCGGTACTCGGCCGCAGGCTTGTTCTTGTGCCAATGCTCAAAGCGGGCACTGGAGGGAGAGAGGGGCAGTGTGGAGAGGTGGACACTGCCCGAAGCGGGGGCTGGGGGGAGAGAGGGGCAGTGTGGATACCAGGGGCTCGCTGAGGGAATGCCAGGCGGAGGGGTGGGCACTGCCCGAAGCGGGGGCTGGGGGTGAGAGGGACTGTGTGGATACCAGGGGCTCGCTGAGGTAAGGCCAGATGGAAGGGCAGGGCCTGGAGGAGGCTGCGGGGCAGGCCCTGCCCAAGGCAGTGGGACAGGAGTCCCAAAGCAGGCAAGAGGGAGTAGGGCAGGGTGGCACCTGCCCTGGGCTGGGGGTGCTGTCTAAGCTCGGCCAGTCCCTTTCCTCCATCCTGGGCCCTGGTGTGTTGAGGGACTGCTGGGATGCGGGGGACATGGTGAGAGGGGTCCAGGGCTCCAGGCTCTTGGGCACCCCCCTCCTCCGTAGAGGGCAGGGTCCTGGCCACGCACTCCCAGGCACAGAGGCGCCTACACCCGGGGGGGGGGGGGTGTCAGGGCTCTGCCCCCCACAGCCCAGCCAGTCTCAGCCTTACCTGACAGCAGCCTGGGAGCTGGTAGTAGGGACCAGGTCCGACACGAAGGGCCACAGCTTCTTGTCCAGTTTCTTCTCAATGATGTCCTGGGGGGGTGGGGGGGAGGGAGGACAGGTCAGCAGGGGCCAAGCAGCAGAAACCTTGGACCTGGTGGCCAAGCCAGGCCCCATTGGTGGGGAGGGGCTGGGACGGCTCCTCACTGAATGATTGACAGTCCCTGGGGGGAGTAGCCTGGGGCCCCCTTTCCAGGGTGGGGCATGGGGAGCCAGCAAAGACCACGCTGACTCCTCCAGTGATGCCCCCCCATCTCCCCACATCCCCCTCAGCTGCTCAGTGCCCTGCTGTGAACTCCCCACCCATCCACCGTTATGGGGAGGGCAGAGACCTCCTGCAGCCAGATCCAGGGCCCCTCACTTGGTGGGGGAGGCAGGGGGCTGCCCTCAGTGCCCCTTCCCTGCTGCAGGCAGATCCAGGCCCTGCCTCTTGTCCCATGAGGTGTGTCCTGGACACGCAGGGGGTCCAGGCTATGATACATCCTAATGCCACATAATAGGGGCTTTTACATTAATCCGCTGCGTTGACTTGTACAGGGAAGCTTAAGGCCTGCCGAGCTGCGGCTGGCGCAGAGGGGGGGCGCCCCTGATTGGATTAGGCACGGGATTGAGGCTACCGCAACTGCCTGCCCCAAAATCCCACGGTAGAAACCATCACAGTGCTGGAGCAGGGGCTTGGGAGCCTCCCGCCTGTGATCTGCCAGGGACAGGAGCTCGGGCGGGGCGGTTAATTCTTGGCCTGGAGGAGCCCCAAGCCAGTAGGTTGAAGGCAACTAAGTGTGCCCCCCCACCCCCTTGAGGAGTGTCCCACAGGGCAGGGCGATGAGGGGCTCAGCCCCCAGCAAGGATGGGGGGAAGGAGCGACCATGTCACCTCTCACAAGCTAAGCAGGTTTGGGCCCAGGCAGTGTTTGGATAGGAGACCTCTAAGGAAAAGCCACTGGATGCTGGGGGGTGCTAGTGAGTCACCAGAGGGTGCTCTATGACCCCAGTGCGGCGCTAGGGGGCGCTGTACTGCAGGGAGCGGGCGGGGGGCTCAGCAGGGGGCGCTCTCCCCTGGCAGTCAGTGACCAGTACTGTGCTGCAGGAGTTCGTCCTTTAGATGAACGTCAAACAACTGCTCCTCACTGGAGGTTAGGCCAAGGACCCTGCCGGCCATTCAGATTCCAGTGCCAGTCATGACAGTGTGCTGCCTGGATCCCCTGCACTTCCAGCCCCGCACGCTGATCACCTCCTGCCCTAGACTCTCGGGCAGTGCTGCTGTGCGGCTGTTAACAGCTGCCTGCCACTCCTCAGGAAGAATTCAGCCCCGGTGACGGACCCCTGTATAAACCGCCCGTGCTCCACCCCAGAGGTGGCAGCATCTCAGCACCGGGTAAGACAACTGCCCTGCACTCTGATGAGCCCCTCACATGGCTAGAGCCCTGCGCGGATACAAAAATGTGGATGTGCATCAGCCCGTGATCCACTAGCCGTCTTTTACCTGTATCTGCATCCTCACTGGTAGCAGCAAGCCCTCACAAGGTCTAGCGAGGGGGGGGGAAGGGGGCTTGCAGGGAAGAGGCAGCGCGAGGGTGGGGACTGGGAGTAAGGGGCAGCGTGGAGGGGGCAGGGTCTTGAGGAGAAGGGGTAGTGTGGAGGGGATGGGGGCAGCGTGTAGGGGGTGGGAACTGGGGGGAAGGGGTGTCTCATCATGTGCTGCTCCTGGGGGGTCACGAGCGACGGTACATGGCAGCAGCAGAGCACGTTGCATCACTGTGGGGTGGAGGGGTGGGGCGCCAGGGCCCCGCCCGCTGCAATCCCATATCCTGCTGTCCAGGAGCTGGTGGGCAACGTTTCTCAAATATGGCCACCAGAAGCTTTTCATGCAGCCACGACAGCCTCCTAGGCAGTGATGGGGGTGGGGGGCCAAGCCTCGGCCCTGCCCCCTTTTTCCTTGTTGCTCCTGGATGCGCTGCCCTGCACCGCCTCTAGAGAGAGGTGGGGCACAATGCTGCAGGAGCAAGGTGAGTTCTTAACCCACGATGGGGGGCTAGGGGGGTGTTGGGTGGCAGGCTCCAGTGGCAGAACTTCAGGGACCTGGCAATGCGGCCGCGTGCTCTGACCGTGGGGCAGCAGGTACTGAACCCTCCCCCCGGCTCTGGCCATGCAGCCCTGGCCTCCAGCTGCAGGACTTCAGCCTCCTGCCCCTGGTTCCAGCTGGGTGGCAGCAGGCGCTGGCTCCCGGCTCCAGTCCCGGGCTCTGGCCACGCAATGGCACGCGCTGGCCATAGGCACCGACCCCCAGCCTCAGCCGCACAGCAGTGGGCTCCAAGCATGGGGCTTTAAGCGCCAACCCCTTGCTCTGGCCACAGGGCAGCAGGTGCTGACCCCCAGCTCCGGCCACGGAGCTTCAGTCAGCCTCTGGCCCCCAGTTCTGGCCGTGCGGTGGCAGGCACTGGCCCTGGGCTCCAGCCACGTGGCCCCAGCCCCTGGTGCTGATCCCCTGCCCCAGCTGCACGGCAGCAGACGCCAACCCACGGCTCTGTTCCCAGGCTCTGACCACGCAGTGTTGGGAGCTGGCTCCGGATGCTGACCCTTGGTCCTGGCTGTATAGCAGCGAGTGCTAGCTCCAGCCACGCAGCGGCACTGAGCCCCCCTGGTCCTGGCCGCATGGCAGCAGACACAAGGCCCTGGCTCTGGCCATGAGACAGTGGAGCTCATCACCCACCCCCATTGCCCCTAGCCCTCACTGCCTCCCACAGCCCCGCATCCAACCCCCCCATTGCCCCGGGCCCCCGCTGCCTTCCACAGTCCTATATCCAACCCTCCCCCCTCCAGACACTGCTGCCTTCCTCACCTCACATCCATTCCCCCAGCCCCCGCTGCCTCCCCAGGCCCTGCATCCACCCCACCATTGCCTCTGGCCCCGCTGCCTTCCCTTTGCCCCCACCCCATCCAGGGCTTCATGGGTCCTGGGGCTTTCTGGGAAAAGTGATATTAACAAACATGCAAGTATCACTTTTCACAGTAGACTTACTAGCTATCTATGAAAAGTGATACTTGTATGTTTAATATCATTTATCACTTTTCATAGCCTCCCAGGTAGCTACTAAGTGTGCTGTGGGGGGAGGGATAGCTCAGTGGTTTGAGCATTGGTCTGCTAAAACCAGCATTGTGAGTTCAATCCTTGAGGGGGCCATTTAGGGATCTGGGGCAAAAATCTGTCTGGGGATTGGTCCTGCTTTGAGCAGGGGGTTGGACTAGATGACCTTCTGAGGTCCCTTCCAACCCTAATATTCTATGATTTACAAATTTCACTTAAGTCCTGGATTGGTGGGGGGAAGGGGAGGCAGCATTATTTTTGTTATTGAGTCTGCCAAAAAACCCTACAAATATAAATTACACTGATTTGGATGTGAATCTGTGCACATTTAATTGTTTTTCCCAAAGTTAATTAAGTATTTTAGGGAAAAGTGTCAGAGCGGCCACCAGTGAGAGTTGGTGGCCACACTCTGAGGCCACCAAAACATTTATTGTGAGAACCTCTCTAGGGCAATATCAAAGCAGCAAACACAGCACCAGCCCTGTGTGCTCAACCCAGTCGAACCCCCTCCCCGCCCAGTGTACACAGGGCACCGCAATAAGCCCTGTGGTCTAAAATGTAGAGGAGAGGGGCTCTCTGCCGCCATCTAGTGGTGAACTGGCGGAAGAGGCAGAATGAGCCAGACCTTATTTGCATGTTTGTTGGCCACTAGGACCATTTTGGCCATTTGGTTTAACATTCATTGACGTTGTGAGTGCAGGGCTGATGAAAGGTGGGTCTATTTGTTGTACGACAAAACTGCAGCAGAAGTGCCACCAGCAAACCCTGAGTGAGGAGTCGCCATAACCAGAGCCTTCGTCTTGCACGGCTGAGTAGAGCATGGGCACAAACCAGCCAGGTTCAGTTTGGGGGGGGGGGGGGAGGGGGGGGGGAGGGGAGAGTGTGGTGACATGGATTCTGTGCACGGGGAATTTTATCTGCTGATGGGCCCCCATCCCTGGTAGCTCTTTGCTGAAACTGCTGAGTGCACTGACCTCACTGAGTGACTCTGATAAGGGCCCCTTTCCCCGGTGCCA
Organism: Emys orbicularis; assembly: GCF_028017835.1. Taxonomy (NCBI): domain Eukaryota; kingdom Metazoa; phylum Chordata; order Testudines; family Emydidae; genus Emys; species Emys orbicularis. The sequence continues at coordinate 11,076,994 of NC_088701.1, forward strand.
CTAGCACTGTAATTGCTATAGTTGGTTCAGTAAGGGACCCTGGGCAGTGGAGCAGGCGTACAAAGATGGCATTGTGGAGATGGTGTTGTGGTTAGAGGCTATGCCCCCTGCCAGCACCAGCGAAGCTGAAATCACTATTGCTGGGCCAGCCTGTGGGTCTCTGGACGGGACCAGGCAGCTTCCCCTGGCAGCTGGATGGGGGCTGGCCTAGTGTATTGCAGGGCTCTGGGACGGTGCAAAGCAGAGTGGGGCACATTGGAAATTCACCCCTGCAGAAGGGACACGGCAGCTAAGGGCACTGCCAAAGGCGCGGCGGGGGGGTGGGGGGGGTTGGGTTAGTTATTAGTTGTAGACATACTTTTTATGGGGCAAATTGTGAGAGAGCCAAGACCCTCCATGGTCCGCAGAGCAGAGGAGGGGGAGGAGTGCACATATCGAGATGATTTGTGGTTGCTGTGTTTCCCGGGTGCCAGCTCTGTGCCTGGTCCCCTTAATGAAGTTTTCAGTGTTTTTCACATGGACTCAGTGCGGTGGGTGAGGAACATTTGCTGGCTAGGGGGGCCCAGGGGAAATGTTCAGTTTTCCCAGGTCCCTGGGGGAGCCTGGCGTGTGTCAGTTTCAACAAGGTCCCCTGACTGGTTGACCCCGGCCCTTGGCAGAAATGGTGCCACGTCTACACCAACCAGTCCGTGGCTGCGCCGATGTGGGTGAAGTCTGTTTGCTGAGGGAGCAGGGCTGGGTGAGCGGCTGCCCTGGGGCTGGGGACAATGGAAGGATTGTGCCTTGCCGAGAGGGGCTGGGCGTGTTCAGCCTCCGTGCGCCCAGCAGGAGCCCAGTCAGTGTCAATGAGATCTGTGAATTCAGCACTAGTGAAGGGGGTCCCTGGAGACCCAACCCTCCCCCCCAGCCCAGGTCCAGGCAGGAGCTTCCCCTGCACACACCCACTTCTCTCAGGAAGGCCATTGTGGATTGGGTGTAAGGGGATCTGTTTATTGTGTCAATCCTGGCTGGCCTCTTCTCCTGGGATTTCCCCTGTGCCAAGGTTCAGGGCAGCTGGGCACTGGAGAGGATGGTGGTCAGTGCCCTGTGGTTCCATTCCCAGTTCTGGGTGAGAAGTGGGGATCCGTCACTGGTCCGCAGGATCTGTGCTATGCCCCAGCTTTTAAACAGTCCCTCAAAGGAATCCCTGCAGTGGGCCAGTCCCCCAAGGGGTCCTGCAGGCTCTTCCTCAAGCATAGGCCACGTATCCTCAATGCCTCTGCGACTGAGCCTCTGGGGCTGGAGTGAATCCAGCTGAGACAGACACCTGGCCAGACACTTGTCCGCTCCTCAGGCCCCAACGCACCTTGGCAAGGATTTGCAGTGACACCAGGAGCCTTTACAACCAGTCAGGTTTATTAGCTAGAACCCAGCCCAGGAAGTCCCCAGGTTAGCGCAGAGAAGCAAAGGCTAAGACACCGTCCATCCTGGCCACGCCAGCGCGCCACCCAGCCAATCCACTTTTGGCCTCCTCTCTTTGTCAGTCCCAGATGTGAGCTCTGCATCTCCCCAGAGGCCAGCTCTTATCCTAGCCTCCTGCAGGGACCTTGGCCGTTGGCAGCACCTCCATCTCTCCTGTTTTCTGCACCAGTTGAGTTACCCGAGGGCTGAAATGCTTTTGTCTAATAGGAGTCACTGGGCTCAGCATTAGGGACACGTGGGTGACGTGCAATGGCCTGTGCTACACAGACTGGATGGTCTGATGGTCCCTCCTGGCTTAAGCTCTGTGAGACGGGGCTCACACTAGCAACTAGAGAGAGGTCAGAAAGCCGGGCTCTGATTGCATGTCTGCCCTCCCTGCCCAGCCCCGTGCTGGGCTACAAATCCTGCTGGTGCATTTTCAACCCATCTCTGGCACTTGCCTCTACACTGTAGCCAGGTGGGCTAGAGCAACTGTGTAGCCACGGCAGCACGGGAGGTGGGGTGGGCTGACCACGCAGAGTATGATCCAGTCCAGATTAGTGTTTTCCCCAGGAATTGAAATTAGGGGGAGTGTTCGAATTTACGGGGTGTGTGTGTGTGTGTGTCAGGGCCAATGAGGCGTGAGACCGTGAGGGTGGGCTGTATGGCACCATCATAAAAACTGAAAAATGTTTCATGACCATTTTATTAGATTTAACTCATGTTTTAAAATCACACAAATTAAAGTTGGCTACTCAAGCCTTCTATGAAGCACTACATCTACATCCTTCTTGGTTTCTCGTTATAATTTTGCACAACTCTGTTAATGAATTTCTTGAATGCAATGCGTTCATCTTCGGTAGCTTCTCGTTTGTCCGGTACTTCCATTCCTTCAATTGATATCCTCATTAGATCATTCACATGATCAGGCAGAAGGCGACCTTTCAGAACACAAAATTCTATTCAATGATGAAAAAGAACACTCAACTGTAGCTGTTGTGACTGGGAGTAGCAAGAGATGAATTCCTACTTCTTTCATCCCAGGAAACAAAACACAGAGATCAGTTCGAGCCACTAGTGATGATAAAAAAGAAGTTGAAGTCAAATCTTCATTCATTCGTCGTATGATATTCCTCTCTGTTCAAATTCTCTATTCTGTCCTGAGCACACGGCAGCCCCATTGCTGGTAGTGCCTCACTCCACTCAACTGTCAGTGTTTTATGGGACAGGCATCTGTAAAAGCTATGTAGAGGTTGAGTAGAATCTAGAAGTCGCTGTTGTAGATTTTTAAGAATCAAGTCTGTGTACGTTTTCAGTTGTCTTAACAAACACTTCTTGTCCTCTTCACTTAAGGATTCAATATAAACGCTTTCATTAGTCAACTTCTGGACTGAAGTCTTTGCTTCTTCCAGTACTTTTTCAATGGATAGCTCTCTGATTGATCCAAATGTAGCTTCTATTGCTGAACAAAGATCTACTACTCTTGTAGCAGATGCCTGGATGGCATTGTTTAATGACCCAAGTGGTTTCAACAGTGGACTTACGAGAGAGAGAGAATGGCAATAGTCTTCTCTGAACGTAGTAGCAAAAGCAATCCACCAGCCTCACTACTTAGATCCCATCTTGGTAGATACTTTCCAAAGCCAGTAATAACGGCTGGAGTAATTTTGAGACAACAGCCAAAAATCGCTCATGAGAAAGCCAGCGGGTTTTCCCAGGTTGGACTAATTTGTACTTCAGTCCCAGTGTATCTTCTACATTTTCCAAGATATTCAGTCTTTTTGGACTCTTGCTGAAAAAAGAATATAATGAAGACATTAAATTTATAGCTTTTTAAATGTCTTTTGAAAACTCTGGAGCTCGTACTAGTGCTAGTTGGAATAGATGGCCTCTGCAATATGTATAGGAGAGATTAGGGTTACACTTTTCTCTGAGCAAAGCTTGTACTCCCCATGTCTTCCAGAGAAGTTTGCAGCTCCATCAAATACACAAGCAGCCATCTGTTTGGGGTCCAATTGACAAGCATTTAACTCTTCTAAGATGTGGGTTGTCACAGATGCAGCCGATGTGTTTTCTATAACTTGAACATCTAGAAATGCATCTACTCAGGGCCGGTGCTACCATTAAGGCAAACTAGGCGGTTGCCTAGGGCGCCAAGAGTTGGGGGCGCCAAAAAGCGGTGCCCCCAATTTTTTTTTTTACAGTAAAAATAACAGGAGTACTTGTGGCACCTTAGAGACTAACAAATTTATTAGAGCATAAGCTTTCGTGGGCTACAACCCACTTCTTCGGATGGCATATATCACAGATATATGCCATCATGTGCCAGCAATGCCCCTCTGCCATGTACATTGGCCAAACCGGACAGTCTCTACGCAAAAGAATTAATGGACACAAATCTGACATCAGGAATCATAATACTCAAAAACCAGTGGGAGAACACTTTAACCTGTCTGGCCATTCTTTGACAGACCTGCGGGTGGCTATCTTAAAACAGAAAAACTTCAAAAACAGACTCCAACGAGAGACTGCTGAGCTGGAATTGATATGCAAACTAGACACAATCAACTCAGGGCTAAATAGGGATTGGGAGTGGCTGAGCCATTACAAACATTGAATCTATCTCCCCTTGTAAGTATTTTCACACTTGCTTCTTATCAAACTGTCTGTACTGAGCCATCTTGATTATCACTTCAAAAGATTTTTTTATCTTACTTAATTGGCCTCTCAGAGTTGGTAAGACAACTCCCACCTGTTCATGCTCTCTGTATGTGTGTGTATATATATCTCCTCAATATATGGTTCACTCTATATGCATCCGAAGAAGTGGGTTGTAGCCCACGAAAGCTTATGCTCTAATAAATTTGTTAGTCTCTAAGGTGCCACAAGTACTCCTGTTATTTTTGCGGATACAGACTAACACGGCTGCTACTCTGAAACCTTTTTTTACCGTGTTCCTCCCTGAGCGCGCGGTCGCCGCTCCACTTCTCCCGCCTCCCAGGCTTGCAGCGCCAATCAGCTGTTTGGCACCGCAAGCCTGGGAGGAGAATTAGAGCGGGGGCGGCGTGCTCGGGGAGGAGGCGGAGCAGAGGTGAGCTGGGGTGGGGAGGTGCTGCATGGCTCCCCGGGCCAGGGGGATGGGGAGCTGCCGTGGGGGTGCCTCAGGGCGGGGGGGGGAGCTGCCGCAGGGCTCCCCACCCCAGCTCACCTCTGCTACCCCCCGCCCCGAGCACGCCGTCGCTGCTCCACTTCTCCCGCCTCCCAGGCTTGCGGCGCCAAACAGCTGATTGGCGCTGCAAGCCTGGGAGGGGAGGAGAATTAGAGCAGGGGCGGCGTGCTCGGGGAGGAGGCGGAGCAGAGGTGAGCTGGGGTGGGGAGCTGCCGCACGGCTCCCCGGGGGGGGAGCTGCAGCAGGAGGGGCACCTCAGGGCAGAGGGGGGAGCTGCCACGGGGGGGGCGCCTCAGGGCGGGGGGGGCGAGGAGCTGCCGCAGGGCTGGGGAGGGGGGGGGGGCGCAAGGTGGAAGTTTTGCCTAGGGCGCGAAACTTCCTTGCACCGGCCCTGAATCTACTGGCCTATCACTGACATCAAGATAACGTACACAATGACTTAATACTTTATGCCCATTTGCATCGGTGCATTCATCAGCCATGTATGCAAATTTTTTGAATGTGGTGAGAGAGTTCTTCACTTTTTCAGCTGTTGAGTCTTTCACTGTTATACCGCATGCTTCTAGCCAGTCAGCTGAGTTTCTTGCAGAAAGACAGTGAGCATTTGCTGGTGTGGAAGTGGAAAAAGGGATAAAGGGAATTTGGATGTAGACATCTGAGTTTTCAACAGAATAAAGCAAGAGTCAGGCTAACTCTAACTCTAATAACGTGAGACAAAGCAGGGCCTGGGTGAGTGGAAAAGAACTGTAAGAGATGCTGTTTTTGACCTTGTGTTAGATAAGACTGGAACGCAGACTATAGCAAGAACTGCCGAGAAAAATAAGATATCAAGAAGAAATATGTATAAACAAGATGCGGTTGTTGATCATATTGTATGTAATGAAAGGTATAAATGCTTGCCCTAATTGTTTATTTGGCGGAGACCTGCCTAGGAAGGGGGAATCCCTGTCTGTTGCGCACTCTTCCCCTTGCAATTGCTGGAGAATAAAGACTGTCTCTGACTTGCTGCAACCAACCCAAGAGCGAACACTCTGTTTTCTTCCACACTGGTCTTGTTCGGAACCAGTGTTTAACTTCAGGATGAACAAGTGACAATGCACTTAACATTGGCCTCCAGTTTGTAGTGTGTGGTATCTCTTGCTTAAATAGAAAGTATTATGCCACAGCCACGTTTGTTTGCATGTACTGTGTTGTGTCTCCAGCATTCTTAACAGCCTCATTAAGTACTTCTAAAATTGGCTTTGAAAGTGGGCTTATAAGGCTTTCTGCATGTTGATGGACTCCCTGGTGTTTTGCTGCCTTTTCACTTAGTTTGTCAGCATTGGCTTTGCTGATTGGTCTGACAAACCAAGCTCCTCCACTTTTACCAGTTATAGCATTGGGAAGCTTTCCTTCTTCGTAAGCTTTTTTGCAAGAGGTGCACCAGTAGTCATTTTTTGTAACTTCAATAAAGGGGAACACTTTGACCGACAAACATTGGGAAATGCCTTTAGGTTTTGGAGACACTGTTTCTTCAGTAGGTCAGGGCCGCCCAGAGGGGGGGGGCAAGTGGGGCAATTTGCCCCAGGCCCTGGGCCCTGCAGGGGCCCCCACGAGAATATAGTATTCTATAGTATTGCAACTTTTTTTTATGGAAGGGGCCCCTGAAATTGCTTTGCCCCAGGCCCCCTGAATCCTCTGGATGGCCCTGCAGTAGGTAGCTGTATTTGTGCTTCGGGCTGGTCGGATGTAGATACACCACTTGACCCTTCAGATGACATGTTGATATATTTTTGGTTCTTCACCTTGGTTAGTTTTTGAGGCCTTTGAGTGGAAAAATTGTTGTATTGTTTTTTGTCTTTTCATTTTCACTTTGACCTGCAACATATAAAAGAGATAGGAATAAATTAAATGTTTTGTTAGGATAATGCAAATTTAACATAAGGATAATGCAAAATATACCAAAACACATAACAGTTCTAGATTTCTAAAAAAATATAATTTAAAGAAAAATAATAATTTAAATTGACTTTTGAAAAGTAAGCCATCATGGAATAAGAGGGAAGTCCTCTCATTGATCAGTAACTGGTTAAAAGATGGGAAACAAAGGGTAGAAATAAATGATCAGTTTTCAGAATGGAGAAAGATAAATAGTGGTATCCCTGAGGGGTCGGTATTGAGACCATTACTGTTCAACATATTCATAAATGATCTGGAAAATGGGCAAACAGTGAGGTGGCAAAATTTGAAGATGATACAAAACTATTCAAGATAGTTAAGTCCAAAGCAGACTGCGAAGAGTTACAAAGGGATCTCACAAAACTGGGTGACTGGGCAACAAAATGGCAGATGAAATTCAATGTTGATAAATGCAAAGTAATGCACATTGGAAAACATAATCTCAACTATACATACAAAATGATCGGGTCTAAATTACCTGTTACCACTCAAGAAAGAGATGTTGGAGTCATTGTGGATAGTTCTCTGAAAATATCCACTCAATGTGCAGCTGCAGTCAACAAAGCGAACAGAATGTTGAGAATCATTAAGAAAGGGATAGATAATAAGACAGAAAATATCATATTGCCTTTATATAAATCCATGGTACGTGCACACCTTGAATACTGTGTGCAGATCTGGTCACTCCATCCCAAAAAAGATATATTGGAATTGGAAAAGGTACAGAGATGGGCAACGAAAATGATTAGGGGTGTGAAACAGCAGGAGAGATTAAATGACTGGGAATTTTCAGTTTAGAAAAGAGACGACTAAGGGGGGATTATGATAGAGGTCTATAAAATCTTAACTGGTGTGAAGAAAGTGAATAAGGAAATGTTATTTAATCCTTCACATAACACAAGAACTAGCAGTCACCCAATGAAATTAATAGGCAGCAGGTTTTAAAAAAAACAAAAGGAAGTACTTCTTCACACAACATAAAGTCAACCCGTTGAAATCTTTGCCAGGGGATGCTGTGAAGACCAAAACTGTAACAGGATTAAAAAAAGAACTGGATAAATTCCTGGAGAATAGGTCCATCAGTGGCTATTAGCCAGGATGGGGAGGGATGCAACACCATGCTCTGAGTGTCCCTAGCCTGTTTGCCAGAAGCTGGGAATGTGTCACTTGATGATTCCCTGTTCTGTTCATTTCCTCTGAAGCACCTGGCCTTGACCACTGTCAGAAGACAGGATACTGGGCTATACTGGTCTGACCCAGTATGACCATTCTTATGTAAAAATTAATTATAATAATGTTTAGTACAGAAATTCCCCAACATAATGACCTCTCAAGATAGCAACAATGTGAGATAACAACATTGGCAAATAATGCATTTTAAAAATCTTGGCCTACTAGGAAACACATTTATATAAGTTTCCATTCCCAGTCACAAATCTAGCATTCTGGAGCAAAGTCACTAAAATATAGTCCAACCAACAAATGTTAATTTAACGTGCCCCTCACTTTTCCCTCCACCTCACCCCACTCACCGGTGTTGTCCTCAGAGTTCAGAGGTGCTTCCTCATGAGTACAGCTCCCAGGTGGGGGGCAAGAAGGCACCTTGCTCGTTCCTCCAGCTGCTCACTGTTCGCTCTGGCCACTGTTGTTCACTGTGCCTCCGTTCACTCCCTTGCTCTGTTGCCAATGGCCCTGCGCTGTCACCTTCTGCTGCCACCTGCCACTGTGACCGCTGCGAGTTGGTTTCTTGAGGTTCCACCAGCTCTCAGTGATTTCAGCTGAGCTCTCAGTGGGGGAACCTCGCTGCTAGTGCAGTCTGGGCTGTCTCTTCCACAGAAACACTGTCCCACAGCAGGTCTAAGCACTTAGACCTGATTATCAGTGATTTCAGCTATAGTGGTCACTTAACAAAACAAAAGACTGTCTATGGAGCCTTATCAGCTCTGTCTTTAAACAGTGGAGGGGGCAGGTCAAATAGTACTTGTGACTCAGGCAGACCATCAAGCAAAACACCTGTCCCCACCCTCTCTCTTGATGCCCTCAATCAGCACAGGTTAAGGACAGTTCTACTGCCCTTTACTCATACAATAAGAACAACAACAACATTTCATTTACCCTCCCCCCCCCCCCCCCCCCCGCCTTCAAGTGATTTGTAACCCAAGCCAAAATCTATCACTTGGGCAACACAGCTCCAGTTTGCTGGATACCTAGGTAGATTAGGTGTGAATGTAAATACAATCTGGTCCTGAAGCCTTTCCCCCCAGCCCCCAGCTCATCACTAGCTGTCAGGGAGAGCTCATTTTGACTTTGCTTCCACATCATAATTTGAAATTATTCGGTTGGCCAACATCACCGAAATGAATGCACTGACATTGTCATAAAAAACCAACAGCTGTATAAGGAAACTAGTCTATGTTCATATTTTCAAATCTATTATACTTTTTCAGATGCACATATTTTATCATACACTGTATATGCTTTTAAAGTGTGTATTAATGTTTCAATTTCAATTCAAATTTCCAAACAATGACTAAATTGGCATGTAACTAGTTCACAAAACTGGGGGGAGGGGGGGGTTGGGGAAATTCAGGGGGTGTCGGGAAATCCTTGGATCCAGTCCAGGACCCAGGGTCCATGCATGGGGCAGCTGGCCCATCCTACCTCCTGCACCACCGAGGCTACAGTGCTATTTTCACTTCGCGAGCTCCAGCAAAGTTAATTACACCTCCAGCTGCAGCACAGCCCGCCCCTTAGTCTCCAATCTGCAGGTAGCTGGTGCCAAACCCAGAGTGGCCCTGCCTTCCAGCAACCCCCTTACAATACAATACCTCAGAGCCAAAGACTATGCTGGTGTAATGCCACTGAGGTAATGGAGTTACACCAGGGGAGAATTTGGCCCTGGTAATGAAGAGCTGGGCAGGGTTTGAGGAGTCTATTGTCAAGCAGCCAATGGGATGGAAGATTTTGCCACCTCTGCTCCAGCTGGCTCCTATTTAAAGCGGCAGCTTGTGAACTGGGCGCAACATCTTGCAAGATTGTGCCAGAAGGTGAGTTTGTACCGTTGGTCGGGCGGGGTTCTCCAGACTGAGCCTTGGGGCAGGATTTGGGGCACGGCTTCTGATGTGCCCAGCTCCCTGGGGCCTCGGCTATAGTCAGGGTGGCAGTGGTGTAACTTTCAATGGCTTTCAAAAGTGATGGCGTTAATCTGGTTCCAGGCACAGTGAGGACACTCTTAATCCTATGTAGCAAGGGATCAGTTTGGGATAAAATGTTGTAAAGCAGCTAAGGGATTTAGGAGCCAGCGTTCCATTTCCAAAGTGACTTAGCTGCCTATGTGCATCATTAGGCGCCTAAATGCCTTTGGTATCTGGCCTTTAGGAGCCTTGTCTCACTGAAAGTCAATGGGAGTTAGAATCCTAAATTACGTTAACTAAACTAAATCAGTGTAAATCTGGTTTTAATCCCATAAAGACTGGTCTAAACCCAGTTTTGCACCAATTTAATGATACTGATTATTAAAAACTCTTTTGCTATAAATGCTTTTATACACTTCCAGCTGCATCCACCCCAGGGGGGCACGGCACAAACTAGATCAGTCTGTAACGGATAACTCAGTGCAAAATGGTGTGTAGCCCAGTCCTAACCTGATCCACACCAGACGTCTGTCAGTTTAGCTTAAGTGGATCCCTTACCAAATGGCGATTCCATTGGAGTAGGAACATTCACACTGCGACTCGCATGGCTTTCACCGAACTGGTTTACAGTCATGCCGAGTGAAACAGGTGCAGCTTGGAGCAGAGAGGCGAGGCCCTTTTTGTGGGTGCTTTAATTTTGTTTTGGGGAGGGGTCGGTGGGGCGGGGGATCAGTTCTCTAAGGAGCTAATTCTAAGAGTCCAAACTTTTAAGAGGAACCTCCTTCCCCCATGCTTGTGCGTGTGTGTGTGTGTGTGTGTGCGTGTGTGTGTCGATTTCAGCCTGAAAATTCAACCACCAGGGCACCTGGTTCCCACTGGCAGCTTGGAGGCAGTCCTGCTCTGCTTGCCCCTAGGATGGGGATTCCATTCCAGCCCTCCCCAATAACCCCCCATTACCATCCTGCCTGACTCTCCTGCTCCAAATCCTTCCTCCTTTTCCCCATCTGCTGCCATTACGTTCCCCCACGCCTCAGTATCCCTTCCAGCCCCCCACATTCTCCTCCCCACATCCCCTGCACCCTTGGGCCTGCCTGTCCCCCCTCTGGCCCTCACCCCCTTCCCTGGCAAAGTGGCTTTCCCTCATGCCTGTGCCCCACTCCGCTGTCTTGTGTGCACCTCGGCTCCTGACACTGATTTCAGAGGGCTCCTGTCCTGGAGTCTCACGCATTGGCCGGGTCTCTCCCCTGCAGGTAGCTCAGCACCCGGCGTGATGAAGGCTGCCGTGTTCCTGCTGCTCGCTCTTCTGGTATGGAGGTCCAGACACTGAACCCCCCTGGGTGCTCTGAGCTTCTTGGGGTCTCAGCAGGCTGCAGTGCTGGTGTCTGCCATGGCCTCTGGGGCACATTTCCTGGGCATTGACTCTGTTACCCCTTCACAGAAACGGAGCCCTGCGGCCCACCTGCCTTAGATCCTAGGCCCAGCACTGACCCCCAAGTAGCCCCGTAGCTTCTCCCAGAACTCCCCCTGAAGGCGTGGGCTGGCTGGGTTCCCTCTTCCAGGGGCTGGGTGGTCAGTGTAGCACGGAGCACACAGACACTGCGCGCAGGGTTCTAGCCCCATTGCTCTTCACTTAACAGAGCCCAGGGAGCCCAGATCATAAAGAAAACAACCATCCCCCAACCACAGTACCGCTTGCCAGCTCACCTGTCCCTTGGGAGTCCTTCGGGGACTGTCTGGGTTCAGGTCGCAGGGTCCCCCTCACCACATTGGGATCCTGCAGCAACTGGGGGTGGGGGAGCTCTGGGGAGCCCCTCTTCTTTAGCTGGTGAAAATGTACAAAGACCCAAAATAGATCAGCCTCGGCCCTTTGTAACCTTCCAGCCCTGCTGTCACCTGCCTCAGCCTCCCCCGGTGATCCCAGACCTCGAGCAGGTGCCTTTGTGGCCAGGCCACCCGTTCCCCCAACAACACCCTGGGAGCCAGTCTCTTGGCTAGGGTGTTTGTAGTAGAACAGAGGATCATCCCGAGTTAACGACCCTCAGGATTTGGCCCATTTGCACATGTAGGTATCTGATTTAGGGCAGAGGCCAGTTAGGATTTGGGCCTTGCCGCTGTCTGAGTTTAGAGACATTGGCTGAGGTCTTTCAATCAAGAGGGGCTGCTGTGAATTGTATTATGGTAGCACCCAAGAGCCCCAGTCGTGGGCCAGACCCCCATTACGCCAGGTGCTGTACAGACCCCAGTGAAGCATGTAACCAAAAGGAGCCCAGCCTCAGAGAGCCCATGTGGGCCAGCAGCATTCATGCCGGGCCAGCACAGGCTCTGCCCTGACACAGCTCAGAACCCACCTGCCCCCGTAGAGCATGCTGGGTGGTGCTGGGACAGGCTGCGCTCTGTACAGGAGCTGAGGGAGGGCTGTTGGCCCCGGTGTACAGAGGGGAACTGAGGCCCAGCTCCACGGCGGCACTGGGGGGTGGTGACGCTGAGTGTTGTAGGGACTAGACATTCGCTGGAATAATGAGGTCGTCCACGAGGCCTGAGTCAGGTGCCCAGGCTGCCCCCTTGATGGATGGGGGAGAGAGGTGCCTGAGAATGGGAGTAACAAGAGCCAGCTAATGGGAAATCATAGAATATCAGGGTTGGAAGGGGGGGAAAAAAACTTACTTAATGTAGCCCATCAGTTTATGCATAAAAAAGTAAAAGGGACTTTAAAAAAGCTAAAGCAAGTAGCAGACTGGGAGTGTATGGAGGATGATGTTAAAACATGGGTGCAAAATTGTGTGTGGTGTGCTCAGGACAAGACTCGTGCCCCGCACTGACAACCCATAATGCACCAACGAAGGTTTGGGCCGTAGCACAGAGTTCAAATTAATTTTATTAATAAATTGCCAAAAAGTAAAAAAGAATTCCAGTATTTATTGGTAATAATTAATTCCTTTTCAGAATGGGTAAAGGCATTTCCTACTAAAAATAATAGCACCAGGGTAGTTGCCAAATTTTTTTTTTAATAAGGTAGTATGTAAATATGGCACCCCCAAAATAATAAATTCTGACAATGCGGGAGCCTTTGTAAAAAAAAATCTTTGCAACAATAATACAAGCCTTGGAAATTAAACAAAAGCTCCATATACCATACCAGCCCCAGTCCTCAGGCCAAGTAGAGCACATGAACCGCACTATTTAAAAAGTGCTCCGGAAGGAATCACACAGAAAAAGACTGGCTGGATAAACTGCTTCTGATTTTGGCTGCCATCCACAGCAGTAATAAACTAAGAATAAAAATCCAACCCTTTCAAATTCTGTTTGGACACCCAATGCGCCTAATGATTGATCCTAGTTACATCGTACAGGGCCTAGAAGAGAGCTCTAATATAACCCAGCATGATTATTTTCAGTGGCTTAAACAGTTACAAGAAAATAAAACCACCCTCCAGTATAGGGTTAATCAGGCCATCAAACACATAAACAACAAAATTCAGAAACAAAGGCCCACAAAGGCAGCCTCGTGGGAAACAGGGGACCAAGTCATGTACCTTAAAATGGGGAAAAGGGGCCACTCACTGGAATCAAAATGGATAGGCCCTTACTCCATAGTGGGCTGCCTTAGCCCATTGGTATACCGTATTGAAAAAGATGGAGAACTGAAATGGGTATGTTTCACAAATTAAACTGTTTACATAAATACTGATGTTTGAATAGTTTGCAGAAAAGGACATCCCGGAACCTGAGCATGAAACGTTGCTTAACCACCACAATTTTAATCCACAGAAAATGAGACTCCAGTGTAAGGTCTGGCTTTACCTGCTTCTGGGAACTTTCAGTGCCCGGATAATTAGAGCGATCATGGGAGAAAATGCAGCCCTCCTCATAAGCCAATATTTAAGGAATAATTTACTCCCCGCCAACCAATCATGGATTCCTACCCGTGATCCGGCAATCCTCATGAAATAGTATAATAAAAACACTAGCCGACTCTTAAGACCCTTAGGAAATACCAATGTGTTTGCCTGGGAAGGGGAAGTGGGACTTAAAGTGTACCTTATAAACACCACAAAAATCCCAGACCACTGGGAAATAGGGGTTAAAATAGAGGGTCCTAATGGGGATGCCACCTGGAGTTCCAGCTACCCACAACTACCATATCAGTGGGACGAGCCTGTTAAGACAGGAACAATGTGGGGTACTGTCCAATACCCCGTGGTGAATTGAACCTATGGTTCCCAGACACATGCACCAGAACCTGGACCAGAGACTAAGCATTCAAAAAAGGTTCCCCAATTAAAATAAAGAAACCGAAATTGTTTGTGACTCAAAGTGATCCAGTAAAAGTCTTGTTAAATCCACTATTAGTAACAAATAAAAATTGGTATGAATTGGACTCCGCTGAACGTGTCTAAATTGGAACCCAAATGTTCACCCTACTCCCTTCCTATTATAATGGTCTGGATAAAAACACATCAACACTCCAATGGCCGAGCAAAACGAAATGAAGTAGACACCATATTAGGAGGAGTTGGTTTGGGAGCAAAAATTATAAATACTATATACCTAAAGGTAATTAAGAATAAGTTAAGTTCCTTGTCACAACAGCAAGATAGTCTCATTCACAAGCAGGCAAACACTACTGTGGACTTGGTACAAATAGGTCTGGGAAACCTAAAAGCAACATGGAATATGTGGCGGTGGCTGAACACCACCTCCTGGCTGTTGTATAAACAACAAATAAAATTAGAAAATAAAACTGCTTTGGCCATAGGATGTATTGAGATGCAAAGTCTTAGTTTAGCATCACTTGAACCCAAAATGTTTGGGGTAATATCTAAAAATGTAGGATATTAACGCATCTTTTAAAATAACAGAAGAGGTCCTTGTTTGACACCTACATATATGAATGGATGCAGTATGTTTCCAGCATGGTTAAGCCTGATTTGTTATTAGGTGAAATTATTGTTAAAATTACTCACCAACAGTCTGTGGCGACGGAAATATGGAAGGTAAGCCCGCTCCTAATATTGACCATGGGATCCTTTTGGCTACCCCGGGTTATGGGTCAGTGGGCTGGAAAAGAGGAGAAATTATTGGACTCCTGAGGGTGTATGAAATGGAGCCCTCAGAAATGGGTGTGCTTGTCCTTACCTGTCACCACAGAACCATGCAGCAAGGACACATCATTAAAAACATGTGTTTAGAATGAACTAAAAAAGGTGACTCCATTTTTACAAGAAACACAAAAAAATATTAAAAAGCATGTCATTCAAATATTACATGCCAATAAAAACATGCTAAAAATTGCTAAATCTAAAAAAACCCTGACAGCCTATCATTGGTACAATGTTTTTACAAGCTGGTTCCCGACCTCTAAGGGCATATTGTCTATTATGTTTCACCCATTACTAGTTGTGTTAATATTGTCCTGTGTTTGCTTGCTAGAAATGTGTTGTATGTGCTGTTAAACAAAAACAAAAAGTTTGTTAAATTACAACCACAAGCTCAAATTGTCTCTCAGTATATTGCTATAAAACAATTGTATAAAATATGACCCACTCAAGAATTGTTCTTGAGGGGTCAAAAGGGGGACATGTAGTAGTAGGATTTTATGTTTGTATTTTATATAATTTAGAATGAAGAATAAAGAATAATAATGTAGCAGGTATTAAATGTATTGGTGTATGATTTGATCATATCCTGTCAGCCACCCTTTTTGAATAACAGAAACGAATGGCCTAATGGGCCAGTGGGTAGAGATACATCAGCCAGAATCTGTGTCTGGACTGATTTCAGAGCAGTAACAGACCTTTGAGGGTCACCAATTGTTGTAGATTTAGCATTTTAAAATAAGTAAAAGAATGCCATGATTGTTTTCTTTTGCATTGCAATTTGATGTTCCTGTTCAAAATATCCTGTGTAAATTAATTCTGTTTTGTGTGTGAATGAGGAATGTGTGTGTAAAGAGGTAAGTGTGAAGGCCATCACTGAACCAGATGTTCTAGGGAGCACCGGAGACAGACGCAAGGGTTCCAGGAGGCTGCAACATGCTTCTATTGAAATGTCAGAGGTGGGCAGATTGATGCCTCTATCACGCCTCATGACGCCTCAGGCACCTATCAATGGGGACAAAATAGCTGTGATCAAGACCAGCATGGGGTAACTCCCTGAGGAACTTGATGAAGGAACAAAATAAAGAATAACGGCTGGTCCACACTAACCCCCCACTTCGAACTAAGATACGCAACTTCAGCTACGTGAATAACGTAGCTGAAGTCGAAGTATCTTAGTTCGAACTTACCGCGGGTCCACACGCGGCAGGCAGGCTCCCCCGTCGACTCCGCATACTCCTCTCGCGGAGCAGGAGTACTGGCGTCGATGGCGAGCATTTCCGGGATCGATTTATCGCGTCTAGACAAGACGCCATAAATCGATCCCAGAAGATCGATTGCTTACCGCCGGACCCGGAGGTAAGTATAGACGTACCCTAAGAAAGACAATTTAAAAAAACAAGCACTCATCAAACAACAATTGATTACAGCATGACGGTGCAAAACTCATTGGTCCCAATGAAGGAAAATCACTATATAAACAGGGTGCCTTGCCATGAAACTTTGGGTTTGTCCTGCCAAGACTTCCCCAGAGCATCGTGTCGTGACCGACGGAACCTGGCTCCTCCCTACCCATGATCAACCTAGCTGGCCACTAGATTGATCCGGACTCTGAACTAACTATAACATCAACTGGCAGGACAGTGTGTGTGGTGTGACTGAATGTATATGCTAATTGTTGTATCTTTAGTAAATGCGGCATATTGCCTTTTCCCCTAAAAAAAATCCTGTGTGTTTCTTATAAGCATAACATGGGTAGACCATCAACAGTCAGGGCTCCCAGCTGCTGGGCCTCCCTCAGGGCTCCTTCTGCAGAGCGTCAGAGTGCAGGTCTGCTCACCTCCACTGGCCACCTCCATGTTGCCAACCTTTCCCATTGGAAAATCATGAGTCAGACCCCACAAAATCAGGGTATAGGCTTAAAATCATGAGGGTTTTTTTTACATGAAATGTGGGTTCTCTTTATTTCCCTTCTGGTTTCTGGGCCTTTA
This sequence comes from Emys orbicularis, assembly GCF_028017835.1. Taxonomy (NCBI): domain Eukaryota; kingdom Metazoa; phylum Chordata; order Testudines; family Emydidae; genus Emys; species Emys orbicularis. Next base: position 11,093,762 of record NC_088701.1, read on the forward strand.
AGGTGCTCTCAGGTCCCATTTTCCTCTGCTACCACGCAGGCTAGAAACTTACCTTTCTAGTACAAATAGGTACTAGAGGCTAGAGCCCCACTGCTGGGGCTGAAAAAAAATTCCTGAGATTTGATAGTTCTCTCGCGAGCTCATGAGTGAGGCTTAATTTTACTTAGAAATCGCATCACTTGCGATAAATTCGTGAGAGTTGGCAGGTCTGCTACCTGCAAGTGAGCTACTCTGATCCCGTTTTCAGCTCCTCCTCCAGCCTGTGCATGCATTGCAGGTGTGGTGGAGCAGAGCAGCCTGGATCCAGAGCAGCTCCTTAACCCCTTCCAATCCAGTGTGGTTTACTTTTTAGAGCTCAGAATGATAACACACAAGAATCCAAAATAGAGACCAAGCAGGCTCCTCCTCTGGCAGAGAAGCACAACACACCTCTTCTTGCTGCAGGTTGGCTCTTTCCAGACTGATGCAGATCATACACTTCCCTACAGAGCTCCCAGCCTGCAAGCAGAACCAGGAAACCCCCTGAGAATTTAAAATGATAGATCACAATTTTAACACAGTTTTCAATACACTACAACCACTTAGCCCAAAAGCTTTTCTCAGGGTCAAACTGATTATTATTATTATTTTTTTTGGCCATCTTGGCTTCCTTGCTGCTTTCTCCATGTTCTTCTCTGGTGTTTCTGCTGCAGTACAGATGGACAACCTCAGTCCAATCCCTGCTTTTCTTATCACCTCCCCACCCCCGTGAGACCCAGCCACTGCCTGAGCTTGCATAGGATGTGGTTGTTTGGCAGTGGTTTTCCATTATTTCAGCTATCATAAAGCAAAGAAGCATTTAATTGCTCCCTCCTTTAGCCTGAATGGAAGGCAGCTGTCACACCCAACACCTTCAGCAAGGTGTGATTGCCCAGCTCCCAGTGCAACAATGTGCAGCCGGACCTGGCATGTTGGGGATACTCAGCAAAATTATTGTTGTACAAAGAGCAAAAGTCCCAACAGTGCAGGTGGCCAAACTCCTTTATGGGACAAAGCAGGAACAGCACACGACACAGGAAGGAGACACATTCCCTTGCACAGCGAGGAGCCAAACCAAGAAAGGAGGTGACACATCCATGCATAAAGAACGAGGAGTACTTGTGGCACCTTTCGAGACTAACCAATTTATTTGGGCATAAGCTTTTGTGGGCTAGAGCCCACTTCATCAGATGCATAGAGTGGAACATACAGTAGGAAGATATATAAATATACAGAGAACTTGAAAAGGTGGAAGTTGCCATACCAACTTTAAGTGGCTTAATCAATTAAGGTGAGCTATTATCAGCAGAAGAAAAAAAAACATTTTGTAGTGATAATCAGGATGGCGCATTTCAAGCAGTTGGCAAGAAGGTGTGAATAACAGCAGGGGGATACTTAACATGGTGAAATAGATTCAATTTGTGTAATGACCCAGCCACTCCCTGTCTTTATTCAAGCCTTATTTAATGGTATCCAGTTTGCAAATTAATTCCAGTTCAGCAGTTTCTCGTTGGAGTCTGTTTTTGAAGTTTTTTTGTTGAAAAAATGCCACTTTTAAGTCTGTTACTGAGTGACCAGAAAGATTGACGTGTTCTCCTACTGATTTTTGAATGTTATGATTCCTGATGTCAGATTTGTGTCCATTTATTCTTTTGCGTAGAGACTATCCGGTTTGGCCAATGTACATGGCAGAGGGGCATTGCTGGCACATGATGGCATATATCTGTCGGAGAAAAACGAGTCCTCACTCTGTTTGAAGCAACAAGCCAGAGGCAGCTTTATTTTCCTGACACTTGCAAGGGGAGAGTACTCACGGGCCGGGGTTCCCCTCCCGAGGCAGGTCTCTGTTAGATAAACAATTAAGGCAAGCATTTATACCTTTTGTCACATACAGTAATGATCAACAGCTGCTTTTGTTTATACATATTCCTTCCTGATATTTCACTTTTTCTAATTAATTTCTGCCTCAGTCTACATTCCATTCTTATCTAACACAAGGTCAAAACAGTATCTCTTACAGTCTGTTCCCACTCGCCTAGGCCTTCAAGTCTCGCGTTATTAAATAGAAGAGTTAGCCTGACTCTTGCTCTTCCTGGAAGACTAAGATGTCTGCGCTTTTCCCAACTTCCACATATCACATTGGTAGATGTCAGGGGTGAAAGTAACTATAGACACTTACTGGTACGGGGCTGGCTCTGGTCCCCGGAAGGGGTGGGCCTCGGGCGAAAGGGGCAGGGCTGGGGGGTCAAAGCCGGCCCCGGCCCGCCCCATACCGGTAAGTGCCTGTAGTTGGGGAAGCTGTTCCCTTTCCCCCCGCCCTCGCCATTGGCCGCCGATGGGGGGAGGGGGGTGCAGCAACATTAAAGCGCTACCGCAGCAAAGGACCATGGCAGCGCTTTAACGTCCCTGCTCCTTTTGTCTCCCCTGTTGAGGGCCCTGTCGGTACAGACCCTACCGGTGAATACAGTCGGTAGAGGTTCTTATCGGTACGACGTACCGGCCCACTTTCAACCCTGGTAGATGTGCAGGTGAACAAGCCCCTGATGGCGTGGCTGATGTGATTAGGTCCTATGATGGTGTCACTTGAATAGATATGTGGACAGAGTTAGCACCGGGCTTTGTTGCAAAGGTAGGTTCCTGGGTTAGTGTTTTTGTTGTGTGGTGTGTGGTTGCTGGTGAGTATTTGCTTCAGGACATCCATGCATGTTTTTCTTCTGTTCATTCAGTCCTTCTCTGCCCCAGAAGCAAATGGAACCATGCCAGGAGGGGAGGAAAGCCTACGGCCCATGCACCATCCACTCCCAGGACCTCAGCACCACTCTGCTAATCCTGGCCCAGGAACACTGGTGCATCAGGGTGAAAATGCCTGCTCCTGGAGGAGCAAAAATGCCCCACAATCAGCCAGGCAGGTGTGGGAAATGAGACACAGGAGACTGTAAACCCTTTGGGGCAAGGACCATCCCTTCCTTTGTATCTGCAAAGCACCTATATTATTGGGGAGACTATGAAGCCACAGCCTCTCTGAGCCTTGTCCCTGGGCACTCCCTCCCCACCAGGGTAGGGTCCTGCACCTGGTAAGGTACCCTTCCCAAGGTCAGGGCATAGTGCCCCTCGCCGGCTCTGGCTACGGGTCATGACCAGGGCGTTCTGGGGGTTGCTTGGCCAGTCATCTAGGTCCCCCCCCATCAACACCTAAGTGGGCAAATGGTGATGCACCCCCACATCCTTGGGGACCTCCTTGGCCCCCCATTTCAGATGTACCCTTGCCACGGGCACCTTGAATGGCATCCCTCCCACCCCCGTCAGGGTCAGGTAGGTGTTGGGCACCACCCGATCTGGGGCCACCACCTTGGGCCGGGCCAGCGTCACCTCAGCGCCTGTATCCTGATATCCATTGACCTTCCTCCCATCCACCTCCAGGGGAACAAGACACTCGCTCCGCAGGGACAGCCCCGCGCCCACCCTGTAAACTGAGAACCTTGAGTCCGGAGCATCCAGCTCTCCAGAGGAGCTGGCCTGGGGCACTCCTCCCTCCTGAGCAGTTGCTAAGCTGCCAGCCCCCCTTGCCTGGGAAGCCTGCCCCTCATCCGGATGGGTCCGTACCCAGTTAACCCTGAGTGGATTCGGTCTGCTCAGTCTGTCCTTGAGCTTGGGGCACTGGGTCAGTATGTGGCCTCTCTGGCCACAGTAATAGCAGCTCATGTTCTGTTGGTCCCCTCGAGCTGGTTGGTTGGTCCTGATGCCGGATGTTTCCCTTGGGAGGGGGTTCTCCATATTCCCCCATTGGGAGGTCCCAGGGTGACACTCTCTCTGCATCATGGTGGGCCTGTTCCTTTGGGACTCCTCCCTGCCACCCCCTGACCAGCTCTTCACTAACTCGTCGGCCAACTGCCCTGCGTGTCGCAGGTTCTCTGACTTTTTGTCCACCAACCATAGCCTCAGGTCGGATGGGCACTGCTCATACAGTTGCTCCAATACGATCAGGTTAACCAGATCCTCCTTCGTCTTGGCCCCATCTGCCCACTTGTGGACATATCCCTGCATTCGGATGGCCAGTTGTAGATATGAGACTTCAGGGGTTTTACGCTGACTCCGGAACCTTTCCCGGTACATCTCAGGAGTTAGCACAAACTTGTGTAGCAGGGCCTTTTTGAATAGTTCGTAGTCCCCTGCCTTCGCCCCTTTCATTCGGCTGTACATCGCCACGGCTTTGGGGTCCAGTAAGAGGGTGAGAAAACAGAGCATGTCTGCCAGGTCAACCCTGTGCAGCTCACAGGCGTTCTCAAAGGCATTCAGGAAGTCATCTATGTCCTCCCCTTCCTTACGCTGGGCTATGATGTACTTATCAAAGCTCCATGTAGTCCTGGGTTCCCCATCACTCACCATAGCCGGGGGCTCGCTGCTTCTCAACCTTGCCAAATCCAGCTCATGCTGACACTGCTTTTCGCGATCTTCTAGCTCTTTCAGTTTTAGCTCGCTCTCCCATTCCAGCCGCCTCAGCTCCAGGGATGGGGAGCTCCACCGGGAGGATCCCCTCCTGGCTGCAGGGGTCAGGGTGCCCTCGGTATTCGCTGGGCTCCTCCCAGCCCCTCCCCTAGGCATAGGTAGGAGGGGTCTTGGGATGCCCTCAGCAGCCGTTTGACCACTCCCAGCTGGGACAGACACTGGTGCCCGCCTTGCATCTGCCGGGCTGCTTCCCTCAGAGACAGGGATCGGTTCATCCGAGCGATCCTCCTCCTCCTCCAGCTGGGCAATCAGCTGTTCTTTCGTGAGCTTCCCAATTCACAGCCCCCTCTGCCTGCACAGCTCCACCAGGTCGCTCTTAAGGTGCTTAGTATACATCTTCCTGCTGGCCACTCACAGGCCTGTGTGCTCGCAGCTCCCCACGGTTTCCAGGAGGAACCCCTATTGTGCCAGCCCTTCTCCAGGTCACCACCTCTCTCCCAGGGTTGAGCTGCAGACTCCTCCGCCCCTGAGACTGCTCACCACAGTCCCCAGGGAGACCCTATTACCGCAACAGTCCTTCTCACTGGTCACACACTTCCAGGGGTTAAGCATAGCTCTTCCGCCCCCCGAAACCACTCCTCCCTGAATCTTCAGCACACCTGGTCCCCGGCAATTCCTCTTCATTATACTGATTCCCAGTCACTTACTGCAGGAAGCACTGCCCACCGGGTGCAGTAGATCCCACCGCTAGCACCAGTTGTGAGGGAGTATGGGGAAGTCAGGGCCCTGCACCCCCACTTCCTGCGAGTCACTGTGACTCTCAGTCAGCCAGTAAAATGGAAGGTTTATTAGATGACAGGAACACAGTCCCAAACAAAGCTTGTAGGTACAAACAGGACCCCTCAGACAGGTCCCTCTAGGGGGGCAAGGAGCTTAGCCCCCACCCTGGGGTTCCCTCCGTTTCCACAGCCAGCTCCAACCCTCCCCCCCTCGCAAAAAACCCTTGCAGCCATCTCACCCAGCCTCCCCCGGCTCCTCCTCCAGCCTTTGTCCAGTTTCCCAGGCAGAAGGTGTCACCTGGCCCCAACCTCCCTCTTGGCTCAGGTGTCATCCCTCCAGTGAAGTCACCCCCATGCTATCCCATCACCAATGCAGACAGTCCCAGTAAAACTCCCCTGCAACATTCCCAGGCAATCCGCCCCACTCCCTACTGCATCACAACATACACCAGCCTTTGTAAACCCGAGCAGATTACCAAACACTTCAGGCAAAAACTCACTGGTAAAGATAAACAGTAAAACAAGTTTATTGATTATAAAAGATAGATTTAAATGATTATACGTTATAGACAAAAAGTCAGAGTTAGTTAATAAATATATATATGTGTGTGTGTGTGTATAAACACGCAGCCTAAACTCTCAACCTTATTGGACTGCGCAACATCTAGATTAATCAGTTTTTCTCACCCCACTGGATATTGCAGTTTATAATACACAGGTTTTACCCTAGAAACCTGGGCCAGTCTCCTCTGTTTGAGTCTTCAGTCTTCTTGGTGTCCTTGTTGCTTGCAGCATGGGGGGGCGGAGGGGAGGAGAAAAGGCCAAGCATGGGGCCACTGTGTTCTGTTTTATACCCTTAGTCCATGTACTTGGAGAACACAAGTCCAGGCATGTCTGGTGGGCATTGCTGAGTCACCAGGCAAGGTTGAGCAATTCCCCTGGTGTGGCCTTGTGCAAGTGAGTCACTGCATTGCAGCTCTCTTGCTGGACAATGACTGTTAATGGTTGTTTGACACCCACCCGGGTGTTGGTTAGTTCCCTTGTCTTTGTCTCTGGAGAGCTAGTATCTGGGCGCTTCCCAAACCCACAGCATATTTTAGTGAAAACCATACAGCACAATTCTTATAGTTGTATATGCGTTAATGACACACATATTCAGATGGAACAGTGGGTTTCAGCAGATCATAACCTTTGCCCGATACCTCACATGGCCTGCTTTATATGAACGATCACAATTATATATAAATGATGAATATGGGGGTTACAGGGTGCTCCCCTGTGGTGTAGAGTGTCACAGTGTAAATAGGGGATTGTGGGGTGCAGGTGTGTAGATCAGAGAGTGAGTGTATACATGCATGTACGTGTGAGTGGATGTGCATGGTTATGAGTGTGCATGGGCCTATGTGTGAAGAGGGAGTTTTGTGTGTGTGTAAATGACTGTGTGGCTGTGTATGGTTGTGGAAGTGTAAGGGATAGTGGTTGCAGTTATGTGTATCACTGAGCCCATGTGCGTGTGTGTGCACAGCTGTAGGAGGCTGTGCTCCAGCAGACGTGTGCCAGGGGATGGGTCCAGGGGCAGAGAGGAGACTCGTGCCAGATGAACAGGCGACGGCGGGGGGAGAGCCTGAGCCCTCAAGGGCCAAGTCCAGTAACTAATGGGTAGCTAGAGGAGGAGCTGGGGGTGGGGAACTCAGAAAGGGTGTGGCCTATGGAACCTGGAGCGGATCTCAGGAGGGATAGGGTTTCTTTCTCCAATCAGAGCTTTACTACACCAATCCTCTTATGCCCATTGGTCAGATTTCCCATCACTCATTCATTGGGCGGGGACCAGGGTCAATGCCTAGAACCAAGGGGGCAGGGCAAACTTGTTCTGTGAGATCCTATTGGTTGCTGGTACTTGATTGGCTGAGCATGGCTGGGGCAGGGGTTGCCCTGGTAACGGCGCCTGCACTGGGAGCTGGAGGCCAAAGGGATCAGAGCTGGAAGGGGCCGGGGAACAGAGGGCATGGGGGGAATGAGGTGCCAGGTGCTATGGGGGGCACTGGGAGTGGAGGGGGGTGGGGGCACCAGGCGCTATGGGGATGCGCTGGGAGTGGAGGGGGTGGGGGCACCAGGCGCTATGGGGATGCGCGGGGAGTGGAGGGGGTGGGGGCACCAGGCGCTATGGGGATGCGCTGGGAGTGGAGGGGGTGGGGGCACCAGGCGCTATGGGGATGCGCTGGGAGTGGAGGGGGTGGGGGCACCAGGCGCTATGGGGATGCGCTGGGAGTGGAGGGGGTGGGAGCACCAGGCGCTATGGGGATGCGCTGGGAGTGGAGCGGGAGGGGGCACCAGGCGCTATGGGGATGCGCTGGGAGTGGAGGGGGTGGGGGCACCAGGCGCTATGGGGATGCGCTGGGAGTGGAGGGGGTGGGGGCACCAGGCGCTATGGGGATGCGCTGGGAGTGGAGGGGGAGGGGGCACCAGGCGCTATGGGGATGCGCTGGGAGTGGAGGGGGTGGGGGCACCAGGCGCTATGGGGATGCGCTGGGAGTGGAGGGGGTGGGGGCACCAGGCGCTATGGGGATGCGCTGGGAGTGGAGGGGGAGGGGGCACCAGGCGCTATGGGGATGCGCTGGGAGTGGAGGGGGTGGGGGCACCAGGCGCTATGGGGATGCGCTGGGAGTGGAGGGGGAGGGGGCACCAGGCGCTATGGGGATGCGCTGGGAGTGGAGGGGGAGGGGGCACCAGGCGCTATGGGGATGCGCTGGGAGTGGAGGGGGAGGGGGCACCAGGCGCTATGGGGATGCGCTGGGAGTGGAGGGGGAGGGGGCTCCAGGCGCTATGGGGATGCGCTGGGAGTGGAGGGGGAGGGGGCACCAGGCGCTATGGGGATGCGCTGGGAGTGGAGGGGGAGGGGGCACCAGGCGCTATGGGGATGCGCTGGGAGTGGAGGGTTGTGGGGGCACCAGGCGCTATGGGGATGCGCTGGGAGTGGAGGGGGTGGGGGCACCAGGCGCTATGGGGATGCGCTGGGAGTGGAGGGGGTGGGGGCACCAGGCGCTATGGGGATGCGCTGGGAGTGGAGGGGGAGGGAGCACCAGGCGCTATGGGGATGCGCTGGAAGTGGAGGGGGTGGGGGCACCAGGCGCTATGGGGATGCGCTGGGAGTGGAGGGGGTGGGGGCACCAGGCGCTATGGGGATGCGCTGGGAGTGGAGGGGGTGGGGGCACCAGGCGCTATGGGGATGCGCTGGGAGTGGAGGGGGTGGGAGCACCAGGCGCTATGGGGATGCGCTGGGAGTGGAGGGGGTGGGGGGCACCAGGCGCTATGGGGATGCCCTGGGAGTGGAGGGGGAGGGGGCACCAGGCGCTATGGGGATGCGCTGGGAGTGGAGGGGGAGGGAGCACCAGGCGCTATGGGGATGCGCTGGGAGTGGAGGGGGGGGGCACCAGGCGCTATGGGGATGCGCTGGGAGTGGAGGGGGTGGGGGCACCAGGCGCTATGGGGATGCGCTGGGAGTGGAGGGGGTGGGGGCACCAGGCGCTATGGGGATGCGCTGGGAGTGGAGGGGGAGGGAGCACCAGGCGCTATGGGGATGCGCTGGGAGTGGAGGGGGTGGGGGCACCAGGCGCTATGGGGATGCGCTGGGAGTGGAGGGGGAGGGAGCACCAGGCGCTATGGGGATGCGCTGGGAGTGGAGGGGGTGGGGGCACCAGGCGCTATGGGGATGCGTTGGGAGTGGAGGGGGTGGGAGCACCAGGCGCTATGGGGATGCGCTGGGAGTGGAGGGGGTGGGGGCACCAGGCGCTATGGGGATGCCCTGGGAGTGGAGGGGGAGGGGGCACCAGGCGCTATGGGGATGCCGTGGGAGTGGAGGGGGTGGGGGCACCAGGCGCTATGGGGATACGCTGGGAGTGGAGGGGGTGGGGGCACCAGGCGCTATGGGGATGCCCTGGGAGTGGAGGGGGAGGGGGCACCAGGCGCTATGGGGATGCGCTGGGAGTGGAGGGGGAGGGAGCACCAGGCGCTATGGGGATGCCCTGGGAGTGGAGGGGGAGGGGGCACCAGGCGCTATGGGGATGCGCTGGGAGTGGAGGGGGTGGGGGCACCAGGCGCTATGGGGATGCGCTGGGAGTGGAGGGGGTGGGGGCACCAGGCGCTATGGGGATGCGCTGGGAGTGGAGGGGGTGGGGGCACCAGGCGCTATGGGGATGCGCTGGGAGTGGAGGGGGTGGGGGCACCAGGCGCTATGGGGATGCGCTGGGAGTGGAGGGGGTGGGGGCACCAGGCGCTATGGGGATGCGCTGGGAGTGGAGGGGGAGGGAGCACCAGGCGCTATGGGGATGCGCTGGGAGTGGAGGGGGGGGGCACCAGGCGCTATGGGGATGCGCTGGGAGTGGAGGGGGTGGGGGCACCAGGCGCTATGGGGATGCGTTGGGAGTGGAGGGGGTGGGAGCACCAGGCGCTATGGGGATGCGCTGGGAGTGGAGGGGGTGGGGGCACCAGGCGCTATGGGGATGCGCTGGGAGTGGAGGGGGAGGGGGCACCAGGCGCTATGGGGATGCCCTGGGAGTGGAGGGGGAGGGGGCACCAGGCGCTATGGGGATGCCGTGGGAGTGGAGGGGGTGGGGGCACCAGGCGCTATGGGGATACGCTGGGAGTGGAGGGGGTGGGGGCACCAGGCGCTATGGGGATGCGCTGGGAGTGGAGGGGGGGGGCACCAGGCGCTATGGGGATGCGCTGGGAGTGGAGGGGGGGGGGCACCAGGCGCTATGGGGATGCGCTGGGAGTGGAGGGGGTGGGGGGCACCAGGCGCTATGGGGATGCGCTGGGAGTGGAGGGGGTGGGGGCACCAGGCGCTATGGGGATGCGTTGGGAGTGGAGGGGGGGGGGCACCAGGCGCTATGGGGATGCGCTGGGAGTGGAGGGGGTGGGGGCACCAGGCGCTATGGGGATGCGCTGGGAGTGGAGGGGGTGGGGGCACCAGGCGCTATGGGGATGCGCTGGGAGTGGAGGGGGTGGGGGCACCAGGCGCTATGGGGATGCGCTGGGAGTGGAGGGGGTGGGAGCACCAGGCGCTATGGGGATGCGCTGGGAGTGGAGGGGGTGGGAGCACCAGGCGCTATGGGGATGCGCTGGGAGTGGAGGGGGTGGGGGCACCAGGCGCTATGGGGATGCGCTGGGAGTGGAGGGGGGGGGCACCAGGCGCTATGGGGATGCGCTGGGAGTGGAGGGGGTGGGGGCACCAGGCGCTATGGGGATGCGCTGGGAGTGGAGGGGGTGGGGGCACCAGGCGCTATGGGGATGCGCTGGGAGTGGAGGGGGTGGGGGCACCAGGCGCTATGGGGATGCGCTGGGAGGGTATGGGGCACCAAGAGCTATAGGGATGCACTGGGAGGGGGCAGGGACACCAGGAGCTATGGGCCTCTGCAGAGAGCAAACAGCCCTTTTCCACCCCCTGGGACAGTGCTGCAAGGGGGAAACTGAGGCACCCAATGTTCATGGAAAATATTTACAGAAAATTCCCACTCTGCCAGAATTAATAACTCATTTCACGCAGGGCAGCAACAGTCCAGTGAGTTACTATGGCTACTGGTCACTGCTGACTTCAGCCAGCTTCCAGCTGAGGAGCCCAGGGATTACTGCATTGGCCTAGAGACCCATTGGGTCCATTGCCCGTCCTCGGACAGTGGCCGGTGCCAGATGCTGCAAAAACCCTCGTAGTGGAAAATTACTTAGAGGAAGAATCTCTGTGCGTCAGTCCCCAGCCCAGCCACTCCTGCCTGGGCTTCTTGAAGTTGACCCAAATCAGAGCTGAGCCAGCAGCTCCTGTTCCCTGAATAGCAAGTTAGGAGCCTCTGGGGCACCTGTGCCAATCGGTCCCTCCCCTACCTCCCTACGCAGCTTCTCAGAGGTGCTAAGGGCGGGTTTCTTTGTGTTTAGGAAAGTCGTCCCCCCTCCCCACCCCTTGCTCCTGTTCCTCCTGGGAAGTCTCCTCTTGCAGCAGGAAGCACGTCACACTGGACAACCCACCCCCGCTGTCCCGGTGAGAAGAGACCATGGTAGCTCTGCCATTAGACCTCGTACCAGCCCCAGGAGCACCAGACTGTCCAAGGCAGAATGAGGCACCCCTCCTGCCCCAGCCAGGCTCTAACACAGATCACGCCGATGCTGCCCCCTCCCTCCCCATGTCCTGTTCCGAGGAGGACCACTCCTCCCCGCAGTCCTCGTCTTCCAGCCCTGCTGGGATGCCCGCTCTCAGGAGCGATCACTCCAGCCTCAGCCAGAGCGAGACAACAGATCAAGGCTCCCTGAGCGAGGACAGCATGAGTCTGGAAGCAGCAGAAAGCCCCAGGCCAGTGGGCTTGAGTCAGAGCCCCCCATCACAGGAGGCAGCCAGAGAGCCCTGGCATCCTCTGCCACAAGCCTCCAAGGGCAGAGATGGGAGCCGTGTCCTATCTCACGTCTCTGAGGCGGCTTCTCTCACCCCCGGGCTGGAGTGCGCCTGGTCCACTCCCAGTTTCTCTCGGACACCGGAGATCGGGTGTCTCCGGTCAGCCTCACACCTCCAAGACGGGGAGCTAGGATGTGCCTCCCGGCATGTCCAGGCCTCTGGCTCTATCCACCTGAAGCAGGAGAAGCAGAAGAGAGAGGGCAGCAGCAGTGAGTGCATTGGGAGGCAGCTGTCTCGCATGGAGGACAGACTGAGAGCCATGCAGCAGCTGCAGGGGCGTGTGCAGTGGGACCTGGTGCAGGCTGTACGGCTCGTGCATTCGGAACTAGCCACTGTCAACTGGCACCTGAGCAGGCTGGTGCAGCTACTCAGGCACTGCAAGGGCAGGGGGCCACTGTGCCAGAGGGGAGACGCCCTTGGAAAGCAGCCAAGCAGCCCCAGAGCACCCCCTCTTCCCAGGGCCCTTTCCAAAGCACCCCAGCTGGGAGAGGTGGGGTGTGAAGTGGGAGCGTGCATCCGGGCCCTGGGAGTGCTCTGGGGGGCAGTGCTGGCGCCTTTGGATAGGATTATTAAACAATAAAGGATTCAGTTCCAGCAACTGATACCCACAGGGCACTGTCTGCTGCTCACTCGTATAAGGAGATACATCAGCCACAAATGTCGGGGCAAAGCGACAGTTCTTGGAACACCGCTCACTCGGTCACATTGCCTAGGGAGAGTGGGGCTGGGACTCTGGGGAGCACCATCAGTACCTGGTTCTGTCACCGCCTGCCCTGTAACCTTGGGGGCCTGTGCTGCTGTGGCTCAGAGCCCTGACACCCGTAGCCAGCCCACAAGCATAAAGGTCTCGCTCTGGCTTCCACCAGCCTGGTTGCTTCTTGCAGGCTGACCCCAGCAGCCCTCCAGCCGCACGTCTTCCCAAATCCGTCCACTCCGAGTCTCACCTACCAGACACTCCGACTGTTCCCTCTGGCTCATCACCCCCGGCAGCGGGAAACCAGCCCCCACACACCGGCTTGCTTTGGCGCACACACTCCACACAGTTTGCCCAACAGAGACCGACCTGGGGTAAAAATAAACAAAAAATGTATTTGATGGAAAAATCACAGACTCAAAGATGAGCTAGCAGGGGAAGCAACGTATACAAGTCACACCGAAAAGAAACAGAACCGTGCAACCGCAAGCGTTCCCTTTTCAGGTTCAATAAACCCCTTTTCCGTTACAAGTTCCCTGTTGCCTTTGGACTGTTTCCCAGTATATGCCCTGTCCCAGAAGGGATCCAGTGCGTGACAGACAGCTCCCGCCAAGTGACCATCCCTCAGTCTCTGGATAAAAATGTCAGTTTTAAACTTCCTTTTAAAAAGGCTCTCTCCTGGCATGGTGACCCTCAGTTATTAGGGGGGACAGGGGGAAGGTCTCTTGAGTTGGTGTTACTGTGCCTCTGTGGGTCACAACTGAGAATACCAGATTCAGAACAAAGTGCTGAGAAACGGGGCAAACACCCCCCAAAATTGGTGATTATTCTTCCATAAGATATACCAAATCAGCAACAGAAGTAAACTGTCTCACCACACTGGCTAACAAGAAGTCAGAAATGCAGCCCCCCTAGATATTCCAGTCCTGGATTCAACACCCAGACACTAGACTTAATGATGAGTAATTATTTAAAACCGATTTCATCCTTCTGATCCCAAAGGAGCAGCCACATACCCAGGTCAATACATAACTCAGATCTTAGCCAGTAATCACGCAGTTGCCAATCCTTTAGTATCTAACATTTAAAAGTTTATTTATAAGAGAAAAGAAAGAGGTGAGAGTTAAAGTTAGTTAAAGGAATCAAATACATATAATAATTGCAAAGTTCTTGAATCAGACTTGAAGCAGGGATGGCATAAACTGCTGGCTTGTTAAATCTCTGATTGCTTCCAAATCATTGGAAGGACCTCAGACCCTTGGTTAGAATGCTCCCATTAGTATAATTCCATAGTCCAGAGATCAGAGCAGGAAAAAGGCAAAATGGAGATGTTTCCAGGGCCTTTTATAGCTTCTGCCATGTGGAGGGAAACTCAATGTTCCAAGCAAAGCCCTCAGCAATTTGTGGAAAAGTACAGGCACAAGATGGAGTTCAGTACCACATGATCTAGTCACATGCCCTTGCATGCTTCCATGAGTCATGTGTGTAGGAGTCATAACTTGGGGCAGAAAGCTGTGTATATTCCTCTCCACATTGAGGGAGGAGGCGAATTTCAGGAGCTTATGCTGTACAGTTCTCTTTGCAGCACAAGACTATAATTTGGGGTTTATGCTCCAGAGGGAGGTGCATGCTTTAGGAACTGGGAAGTGCCTTAGCTGAGCCTTCCCATGCATAGCTGATCTCAGCATCTGTGTGTAGCTGCAGCTGGGTGTGTCCCTACATGTATGTGTGATGGAGGGGGCTTGAGAGCCTGTCACAGCAGTATAATGTAAAGGGAGCCCAGGTTGTTGGGTCAGGTGGGCTCAGTGGTACCCCAGTTCCAGGTGGCACCCCAAGGGGAACCCGTCATATACAGCACCACTGTTTTGTTGACTACACCTGACTTTTGTTGACAAAACTGTGTAGTGTAGACAAGGACTTAGATGGGCCTGAATGTTAATCCTGGAGCTACCACTAATTTCCTATATTGGAGTAAATCCTAGGAGCCCGAGTCATGGACCAGGCCCCCCTTTGTGCTAGGTGCTGTACATTATTAATTAGGTGTATTACAGTAGTGCCCAGGAACCCAGTCATGGACCAGGCCCACATTGTGCTAGGTGCTGTACAGCCACAGACCAAAGATACAGTCCCTGCTCCAAAGAGCATCCAGGCTAACTGTAAAAACAGCTGCATGAGGCAGCAATGAGAACATGATGGCCAGTGGTGGGGACTCAGCACACAAGACCTCACACCAAAGTGTGACAAAGTTCCTCCTCTATCTTGGTGGGTCCTGCACTTATTGGCGGATTTTCTTGCCTCAGTGATTCACCACGTGGGTTGGGGAACAGCCCAGAGACCTTCCCCTCTGGAAGAACCCACAGTCCAGGTCAATTGGGAGGTTTGGGGGGAACCCGAGCCTGCCCTCTACTCCGGGTTCCAGCCCAGGGCCCTGTGGACTGCAGCTGTCTATAGTGCCTCCTGTAACAGCTGCATGACAGCTACAACTCCCTGGGCTACTTCCCATGGCCTCCTCCAAACACCTTCCTTATTCTCACCACAGGACCTTCCTCCTGGTGTCTGATAACGTTTGTGCTCCTCAGTCCTCCAGCAGCACACCCTCTCACTCTCAGCTCCTTGTGCCTCTTGCCCCCAGCTCCTCACACTCTCACCACAAACTGAGCTGAGCTCCTTTTTAAAACCCAGGTGCCCTGATTAGCCTGCCTTAATTGATTCTAGCAGCTTCTTCTTAATTGGCTCCAGGTGTCCTAATTAGCCTGCCTGCCTTAACTGGTTCTAGCAGGTTCCTGATTACTCTAGTGCAGCCCCTGCTCTGGTCACTCAGGGAAAAGAAAACTACTCATCCAGTGACCAGTATATTTGCCCTCTACCAGACTCCTGTACCCCACTGGTCTGGGTCTATCACAAAAGGTATTTGAAGGAGGACAAGGCGTTGGCTGTGCTGAGATTTTACAGCACAAAGGTGTATGTTTGAAACTCTCGCAAGTGGCCAAGGAAAGTTGGCAGCATTAAGAAAATGGGTTGTGGGGAGGGTAGGTGGAGTGTAAAGATCTGTGTGAATAATTTTTTCACCCAAGTGCCAACCTCAGCTTCCCTTGTGGTTGGTGCCCTTGCAGAGCTTCAGTTGGCACTTCAGCCCAACTCCACAAAGGGACTCAGGCCCTGTGCCACTGAGCAGCATGGTGCTTAGCAAATCACAGGAAATCCCCTGCGATCCACAAGGCCTGAGTTAGGCTCCTATGCAATGAGGAGAGGGCTTGGGGGTGGGGGGTGTTGCCTTAGCGTGCAATCCACAAAGCCAGGCCAGAAGGCGGGGAGCCACCTACGCTAGCCAATAAGAGAGGGAGATCTTGACGACAGGATGGGTCCTACGCTTGACCTCTTTCAGAGATAGGCACTCAAGTCCAGGCTGCAGGACTCTGCTTCATGAGCCACAACCAGGAACCCGCTGTCTGCAATCAGCCGACTTGGGTACCTAAGTCAGTTCTTGTGGGAATGAGTTTGGCACCTACCTCGCTACACCCAAAACCGGCCAGAGGAGATGGTGCTGCTGCTCACCATACAACTTTTATCCCAATGGTTAGAGCACTCCCCTGGGATGAGGGAGCCCCCAGTTCAATTTACTCCCCCTTCCTGGTGCAGGGGAGAAAGGATGTGGACACCCCACGGGTACATGCTCCTCACAGGTACATGCTCTACACTTCTGAAGGACAATGAAGCCATCAATTCTAGCTGGAAAGAACATTTTGAAGATCTCCTTAACCGTAATTCTATGGTTGCAGATGAAGTCCTCGAGCAAATCCCTCAACAACCATTTAGGGATGAGCTCAGATACCCTCTCAATTTGTATGAAGTACACAACGCCACCAAGCAGATGAAGATGAACAAGGCAGCACGTCTAGAGGAGATCCCCGCTGAAGTCTTTAAAGATGGTGGACCAGAGCTAATTTGGCAGCTTTACCTGCTTATCCTTAAAATCTGGATAAAGAAGGAGATACCCAGTGAAATGAGGGATGCCCTGATTGTCACCCTCTTCAAGAAAGGGGATAAAGTGGATTGTGGAAATTATCATGGGATCTCCCTCTTAGCCATTGCAGGCAAAGTTCTGGTGCAGATCCTTGCAACCTGCCTTCTGTGCCTGTCAGAAGAAATCTTACCAGAGTCACAGTGGTTTCCGACCATGTCGTGGAACTGCGGATAAGATCTTCACAGCAGGGCAGCTGCAAGAAAAGTGTCGGGAGCAAAACCGACCACTGTACATGGCTTTTATTGATCTAACTAAAGCCTTTGATTCAGTGAATCGCTGTGCCCTCTGAACTGTACTTTCTAAGATTGGATGTCCTGATAAATACATCAATGTCCTAAAATTGCTTCATGATACCATGAAAGTGACTGTTCTGAGCAGCACTGTCTCCCAGAGTGAACCCTTCAAAGTACAAACAGGAGTCAAACAGGGCTGTATCATCGCTCCAACCATGTTTGAGGTTTTTATTGCTGTCATTCTTTAATTAATTGCTGGGCAGTTTACAGCTGGCATTGAAATCATTTACAGAATGGACAGAAAGCTGTTCAGGCTTAGCAGGCTGAAAGCCAAGAGTAAGATCTCCACAACATCTATTGTGGAACTTCAGTATGCTGATGACAACGCAATCTTTGCCCACTCTAAGAAAGATCTGCAAACTATCTTGAATGTGTTTGCCGATGCTTACTCATGTCTTGGTTTCACTCTTAATATCAAGAAGACTAAAATGCGCTATCAGCCCTCTCCAAATGAGGTATTACATGCCCCATCTATCAAAATTAATGGAGTGGCACTGGAGAATGTCAATAATTTCCTCTACCTTGGAAGTCATTTTTCATCGAAGGCAGATATTGATGCAGAAATTCAACATCGCCTGAGCTGTGCCAGTGTAGCTTTTTCTCATTTACAGCACAGGGTTTTTGAAGATCACTACATTCGACAGACACCAAGCTTCTTGTTTACCAAGCCGTTATTCTCCCAACACTGTTGTATGGGTCCGAAACTTGGACAACCTATAGACACCACTTGAAAGTCCTTGATAGGTACCATCAATGCTGCCTTCGTAAGATTCTGAAGATCAAATGGGAAGACAGGCGCACCAATATTAGTGTTCTGGAAGAGGCAAAGACCACCAGTATTGAGGCAATGATCATCCGTCAGCAATTCCGCTGGACTGGTCACGTTGTCCGGATGCTAGACGATCGCCTCCCAAAACAGGTCCTGTTCTCTCAGCTGAAAGAAGGGTACCGTAACGTAGATGGACAACAGAAGCGTTATAAGGACTTGCTGAAAGACAATCTAAAAAAGTGTAATATTGACATTGACACTTGCCCAGGATCACTAAAATGGAGTGAAGTCCTACGAGATGGTCCCCTGCATTTTGAACTTGTTCGCCGACAAGCTGAAGAGGACAAGAGGCACAGGAGGAAGGAGAGACTGGCTCCCAGTCATGGTTGTCAGCCTCCTGCTGAGCCTGAAAATATCTGCCCTTATTGTAATAGAACTTGTGGTTCAAGGATTGGCCTTATTAGCCACCTGAGGACCCATAACTCCCATGGAAGATGATCATACCCAGTAACGAGTGATTGCCCATCATCATCACATGCTCTAACCACTGAGCTGCTCTGATGTGGGTGTCCCTTGGTCTCTCCTGTTGAAGCTGTTCCACTGTGGCTAACTAACCAAAGAGCTTCAACAGGAGACCGAGGAAGCCCCACATTATATTATCCCGTCGCTCAGTGGTTAGAGCACACTCCTGAGAGGTAGGAGACCCTTGTTCAAATCTCCCCCTGGAACAGGAAGGAATTGAAACGGGGTCTCCCACAGCCCAGGTGAGTGCTCTAACCCCTGGGCTAAAAATGGTTAGGTGGGCAGCACGACCTCCTCCAGCAGCTGGATTTTGAGTGGGACTTGATCCAGCAGGCAGCCTCCGAGCACCTTACCAGATCAGGCCTCACCTGCAACTTAGCTGGAATCCCATCTTCCCCAGGTTTGTGAATGGGGACTAGGGGGGAAGAGAGGCAGCCAGAAGGCTAGACGCTGCAGTGCACATGCCCAGAGATAGAAACACAGATGCTGAGGGAACCTTTACGTTTAAAAATTAGGTGCCAAATGAATTTAGGTGCCTACAGGGATCAGAAGATTTGTGGATAACAGCAAAGCCTAAAACTAGAACTTAGGTATGTAAACCTGAGCCATAAGCGCCTAAGCACCTTTGTGGATCTGGGCCTTTGTCCTCTTTAGCTTTCTAAAGAAAGCTGCCCAATTGGCCACGCTCTGGGCAGGTGGAACCTATAATAATCAAGCTGCCTTGATTTGCACCTGTACCTTATGGACCTGTGGGGGTGTGGAAGGGGATGTGATGGTTTCGACCACCCCTTCCCTCTCCTTGGTTGAAAGGAACACCTTGGGGAAGGTGATAACTGGAGCGTGCAGATGGTGCATTGGGCTAGGAGTCAGGAGACCAGTATCCTTCCCCAGGCTCTGCCACCAACCTGCTGTGTGACCTTGGACAAGTCAGTTCCCCTCATCTTTTGCCTATCTGTTTCCACAGTGATCTCTTTGGTGCAGGGACTGTGCCTCCCTGTGGCTTTGTCTACACTACCGTTTAAGTTGACATAAGTTAAGTTGCTCAGGGGTGTAAAAAAACCACTCCCCTGAGCGACATAACTTACATCAACTTAATGCAGTGTCTACAAGGAGACGCTCTCCCATCAACATAGCTTCCACCTCTCGTTGAGGCAGATTAATTACATCAACCGGAGAGTGCTCTCCCGTAAACTCACATCTTCACCAGACCCGCTAAATCGCCACCGCTGCATTGATCACAGTGGTGCCGATTTAGCACGATAGTGAAGACAAGCCGTGTGTGTCTGTGCATCACCCAACCCAATGCAGCCCCAATCTGGGTTGGGGCCTCTCAGCGCTACAGTCATACCAATGGCAACAGGCAACGGACTCTGGGGTGTCCCTTGGGCTGCCTACACACCAGCAGTACATCCGCTCCACGCAGACTCTGGGCATCAGTAACTGGCACTGTCTAACAGAACCTCCCATTGTACTAAAGACAGCTAAAATACCCTAACATTAATTTTCCATGTAAACAATTTACGGGGTGGCATGTATGCTTAAAGAGAAGGAAGATGACAGTGCCTTAACTGTCAGAGTGCAAGCAATCATGAACAGAAGGGTGCTCACATAACTAGAATAGAGGGGAAATGTCTATGTGACACTTTCACTTTCAAGAGATGATCCACACAATCCGCAACTGTGAGAACCTGTTGCTTATTGTTCTTTAATGGTGCCTGGAACAAAACCTTGCTTTGAGACTCAAGCGTTGAGGACACACGCACATGCAGGCTGGGTATAAACTGATTTTATTTGTAGAGTTAGACAGGTCCTGCTAGGCTTTCCCAAGATTATATACAACACTCATTCCCCAAAGAGCAAGTACAATAGAAAAGTGATCAATAAAACCAGCACCACACAGAATGCAAAACAATCCGTTTTTTTGTGAACCATGGAATGAGTGATGAACTGGAAATGGGGATGGGGAAGGGTAACAACCTGACAGAGAGAAATGAAAAAAGGCCATTTAACTAAACTGAATTTTAGTTTGTTAGCTAGGAAAAAATTATCAGCTTGATAAAGATCCAAAGGATCGGAGTCTCTGGTTAAAAGGGGCTCACTGTCAACATGAGGATTTTAAAATTCCAGTTTTTGACAGAACCTCCCTTTATATAACAACATTCTGAATATTTCCATTTTAACTCGAGTTCCTTTTAAAAAAAAGCTGTGTGAGGGGGAGGGGAAGCTTGCTCCTCTGTTGATGCTTTTAATGCTCCTTTCAGCAAGGAAGAAACTGACAACAGAGGAATAGTGAAACTGACGGCATGGAATTGCTGCACAAAGGAAAGGAGCAGAAAAGAGCAATCTCTTTTCTTTGCTAACTGCTTCCCGTCAAAGTGATATTAGGAGTTACTCGCAACTGTCACAGATGCAGAGTTTTCAGTGAGATTTGTTTTCAAGCCAGTCGTGTCCCTTTCATTAAGCTTTCACTGTGGGGGTGGAATAAGGTAATCACAACTCATTGCCTACTGAATGTTTAGGGGCAGCAACTCCTCTAGCAAGAGCAGAGGCTGCCAGACATCACATCTCAGCTGTTTCAAAGGTTAAACGAAGCATCACGTTTTTGAAGAAAACCCCCACTGCTCCCACATTCAGATCTCCTTCGTACACTGTAAAGCAACAGCAACAGAGAACATGTTCCCTGTGGCAGGTCACCTTTCAGGCAAGAAGCATGTTAAATCTTGTCTGGGGACAGCTTGGCTGTTGGAATGGTAAAGAGCCCTTGTGCTGTCTAGTTTTGTGTTTCCATCCTCACCAGGCACTGAGCGTACATGCCGTGGTTTGAAAGCGCGAGGGTGCTATGCTTTGAAAGGAAAAGCTGGATTTGGGCCCCACAAAAAGCTTCATTTTAACCCTCAGACTAACTGACCCATTCAGAACCTGCTTCATGGGCAGCAGAAGAGGAAGCTTCTGACACAAACTCTGTCCCTGTCCCTCCCTACCAATGTGTCTCAAACCTGCCTTGGAGGGATCCGCTCTAGAAGGCAGAGGAGTGTTCAGTGCTGGGCTTTGCTACGACTGCCAGTCAGGGCAGCTAGTTGGAGCTGGCTGAGCGAGTGGTTCTGGGGCGTGGCTGCCTGTCCCACTAAGAACCACGCTGAGTCCCACGCACTCAAGCAGTCAGAAAGCAGAAGTCAGAACTGCTGAAATAGGCCAGAGCAGAAGCAGCAGCCTAGGTGTAAAGACGCTGCAGCCCAGGAACCAGCACTTCTTAACTCTATTTTATTAAACGGGGGGAAATTTCAGTTTTCTCCAGTCTTGAAAACCAAGTCACACACCCACCTCCTGTGGGGTAACTTGCTCTCCGCTCAGCTCTGGAGGTGGGGGGTTAGGCACATGGGGAAAAAACCTCCTGATGCTGCCCCACCAACATATCTCAGCTCTGCATGCGGGAGAGACCATCTCTTGGGCAAGAGCAGAGTTCAGAATCTGAATACGTTTACACACAACAGGGAGGTGTAATTCCCACTCGGGTGGCGATGCGCACGCTAGCTCTGCTCAAGCTGGCACACTAAAAACAGCAGCAGCAAGGGCTAGCCACCAGAGTACGTACCTAGGATCTCAGACTGGATCATGTTCTGGCAGGGGCTGCGGCTCAAGCTAGCTGCCTGAGCACAATCCTGTCTGAGATCCTAGGTACGTACAGGGTGGTCAGCCCCAGCCACGCGCCTGTGCCACCACTGCTACACTGGTATTTTTAGCGTGTTAGCTCAGTCAGAACTAGCCTGCATATCCCTACCCGAGCTGGGAATGACGACTGCCAGCTTCAGTGTAGATGCATCTTTGGTTGCCAGTTGGCATCCTTGGCAGAAGCCAAGAATTGAACAGAGGGGTCGGGGAGGGGAAGAGGAGCAATTGATATGATGGAGAGATGTGTTCCACTGGAACTGGGCTGAGGCCCCCTCTGCTTCATGCAGGTCCATTCTGATCTACACACAGCCTGCCCCAGACAAGCCAGGGCACCTCTTTGAGGACATCCTAGCACAGTCCTTTTAGTTACACAGTGCATATGTACAAGAGCAGCACGTCAGCTCCCCCCGCAGTGTGCTCAGCGGCCGTCCAGGGCTTTGTCTCGCGCGATGACGGACTCGTCGAATTTGATCATGAGGGTGGTGCCCTTGTGCCAGTGGGCCGTCACCTTGGCAGGGAAGCCACTGTAGGTGAGGATGGCTTCCACGATGCCAGCTGTGAAGGAGGCACAGTTGAGCGTGCTGTTCTCCTTGGGCACTGAGATGTACGTGTTGATCAGCGGCTCTTTCTCGATGATGTAGTAGGTCTTGTCATCGTCGTTGGCCTGCTCCAGCTTGTCCGCCTCCTTTCCGAACAAGGCTTTCCACACCGTCACCTTGATGAAGAGGAGAATGTTGATGACCTTGGTCTCCCGCTTGCCGTTTTTCTCCCGCATGACCAGCACATCCAGGATGCGAGCTCCCACCTGCTGGCCCAGCTCAGAGAGCTTGTTCTGCAGCTCTGAGACGGAGTAAACCCGGTTCTGACAGTACTGGACTATCTCGGAGAAGAGCAGAGAGAACGCGCTCAGGCTGACCTCCGTCTTTGGCCGGGTCAGAGACCGCTCCAGGATGGCAGATTTCCCACGAGTGAAGCGTGAATCCATTGTCCTAAAGGAGAAGAAAATATTCAGTTCTGTGGGACAGGGACCATCTCTTATGAGGTGTCTTTGTACCACCTGGCACTATGGAGTCCTGACCGCAGCTGAGGCTGCAAAGTGTTACTGCGATACACATAATCAAAATAAAAGAAATCTGATGCACAAATCTCTATAGCTCCTTTCATTCCCAAGCACTTTACAAACAATACCTCTGCAGGGATCCTTTACCCAATGCTGAGAGGCAGCCACCTTTGGGTGAGGTGGTTGCTTATACGGGGCTCCCTGGCCCAGCGTGGAGATGCAGCCAGGCTTAGGGTGGGGCACAGAAGCAGTTGGGCAGCACAAGAAGCGAAGAAGGAGCCATCCAACTGAAACCTCCTGGGGAGGGGTGTGGGGGGGGGACTTGAATTTGGGGGAGCTAAAAATTGACACCAGATTTGGGATTCGGCTGAGATGCTGGGGTAACTCCCCAGGATTTATACAACTGCCTGGGTCCTTGGAGGGACCCCGGGGACCCCACATTACACATGGTGATTAGACACATACGTCCCTGTGACCCAACCCCATCACCCTGTCCCTACCCACCCCGGTGTCTGCCTCCAACCCCACTGACGCCAGCGCCACGAACGGGCCCCTACCCCACCGCCCCCGTGACCGCCCTCAGAACCGCCCCCTGCCGGGCCCAGGGATGCCGCCCCGCCCCCACCGTGACCCCTAACCCGCCCCCACCTCTCCCAGCCCTGCGGGCGGGGGGGGCCCGGCCGGGCACTCACGCGCGGCGGGGGCGGGGCGCTTCTCTCCAGGAGGGGGAAGAGGGACCTAAAGCCAATGAGCCGCCGCCGCTCCCAGCCCACTCTGCGCTTTACGGCCGCCGCTGCTGCAAAAGGGCCGTGCCGCAAGTGCGGGCAGCCGGAAGAGGCAGCGGGGAGGCGGGGTTTGGTCACCACAGCAACCGGGATTCGGTGTGAGAGGGGCAGGGGACATGTGGTAACGGGCTCAGCCGGCGGAAGGGATGGGTGGTGCCGGGGTCGTGGCCTAGAGGTTGGGTGTGGCTCGTTATCAGCCGCCAGGCTGTAGGAAGCGGGCGAGACTTCCCTCGGGAGGTGTGGCCTAAGGGAAGGGGGTGTGGCTTGTTGCGAAGGGGCGTGGAGTCTCAGCCCCGCTGGGCGCAGGGTGGGAAGCTCTGCCCCTCCTTGCAGGGAAGCCGTCATCTCACCGGGCTTTGCCAAATCAGTTACATTGTGTGTCAGCTACACTATGTCAGTTACACCCTGTGTGTCACCTACACTGTGTGTCAGCTACACTATGTCAGTTACAACCTGTGTGTCAGTTATATTGTGTGTCCCCTACACTGTGTGTCAGCTACACTGTGTCAGTTACACCCTGTGAGTCACCTACACTGTGTGTCAGCTACACTGTGTCAGTTACACCCTGTGTGTCAGTTATATCATGCGTCCCCTACACTGTGTATCAGCTACATTATGTCAGTTACACCCTGTGTGTCAGTTATACCCTGTGTCACCTACACTATGTGTCAGCTACACTATGTCAATTACACCCTGTGTGTCAGTTATGCCTTGTGTCACCTACACTGTGCGTCAGCTACACTATGTCAGTTACACCCTGTGTGTCAGTTATGCCTTGTGTCACCTACACTGTGTGTCAGCTACACTATGTCAGTTACACCCTGTGTGTCAGTTATATCGTGTGTCCCCTACACTGTGTGTCAGCTACATTGTGTCAGTTACACCCTGTGTGTCAGTTATATCGTGTGTCACCTACACTGTATGTCAGCTACACTATGTGAGGGTATGTCTACACTGGAAATTTCAAAGCGCTGCCAAGAGGATTAGCTCTGAGTGCTGGGAGCCACTCTCCCAGCACTCAGAGCCTGTCTACACTAGTGCTTTAAAGTGCTCAGACTTGCTGCGCTCAGGGGGCTGATTTTTCACCCCCCTGAGCCAGCAAGTTAGAGCGCTATAAAATGTAAGTGTAGACAAGCCCTGAGTTACACAGTGTGTCAGTTATACCGTGTGTCACCTACATTGTGTCAGCTACATTATGTCAGTTACACCCTGTGTGTCAGTTATACCGTGTGTCACCTCCATTATGTTTCAGCTACCCTATGTCAGTTATACCGTGTGTCAATTATACTGTGTGTCACCTACACTGTGTGTCAGCTACACTATGTCAATACTTCCAGTTCTATGAGATAGGTATATCTCCATATTTTGGGGGAGGGATAGCTCAGTGGTTTGAGCATTGGCCTGCTAAACCCAGCGTTGTGAGTTTAATCCTTGAGGGGGCCACTTAGGGGTCTGGGGCAAAATCAGTACTTGGTCCTGCTAGTGAAGGCAGGGGGCTGGACTCAATGACCTTTCAGGGTCCCTTCCAGTTCTATGAGATAGGTATATCTCCATATATTATACACCCTTTGTGTTTGTTATCCCATGTGTCACCTACACTGTGTGTCAGCTATACTATTTCAGTTACACCGTGTGTCAGTTATATCTAGGGTGACCAGATGTCCCAATTTTATAGGGACAGTCCTGATATTTGGGGCTTTGTCTTATATAGGCGCCTATAGCCCCCTCACTCTCTGTCCCAATTTTTCACACGTGCTACTGTGGTCACCCCAGTTATACCATGTGTCACCTACACTGTGTGTCAGCTATACTATGTCAGTTACACCCTGTGTGTCAGTTATACCATGTGTCACCTGCACTGTGTCAGCTATACTATGTCAGTTACACCCTGTGTGTCAGTTATACCTTGTGTCACCTACACTGTGTGTCAGCTACATTATGTCAGTTTGTTACACCATGTGTCACCTATGCCATCACCTATACTATATGTCACCTACACTGTGTGTCAGTTATACCATGTTTCACCTACACCATGTGTCAGTTACACACTGTGTGCCAGCTACACCATGTGTCTGTTACACACTGTGTGTCAGTTACACCGTGTGCCACTGACATCATGTGTCAGTTACACATTGTGTGCCAGCTACATGGTGTGTCAGCTACGCTGTGTCTTGTTAAAAACCAAAATTGTTATAAGAACAAAAATCTTGGAAAATTGATTTCTCTCCCCCTCCACCAGTCAGGGGTGTTGCAGCAAGTGTAGTGGTTAACACGTGGGAGTGGGGTGTTCAGTATCCAGCTCAGAGGGGAGAGGGCTCTAGTCATTAACATTGAGTCGGGTAGGACTTCGAGGATCAGTCCCAGCTCTGGGAGGGGAGTGGTGTCTAGAGGTTAGAGCACACAAATTTGAAAACAGGACTCCTGGGTTCTCAGCTCTGGGAGGAGATGGGTCAGTAGTTAGGTCTAGAGGCTGGGGAATGTTCTCCCATTTGAAGTACACTGGAGAAGGCACTTTCATCTGAATGGTGAGGAACTGTTAGCAAGGAAATGATTATGCGGAAACCTTTCTCAGCTGTAGCTTCTCTGATTCTGCAACACCCATGACTGTCAACAAGCGCAAAGGCAGAACTTGTGGATTATGGGGGCCATTGTGAAACTTTTGCTGTCTAGTAAATGTTCCCATGGGTTTTTTACCATCTGCTTTGGAGTGTTAGTGTTTGGAAATCAGACAGACAGGACGGAGTGCAGAAAAGAAAGGGATCAACTTTCCCTACCTCAGAGGACTTTTATCTAGTGGGTTAGGGAGCTGGGAGTCAGGACTCCTCAGTGCTATCCCCACGTCTGGGAGGGGAGTAGGGTCTAGTGGCTAGAATGGGGGTCGGGGTAGAAATCTGGACTCCTGTGTTCTATTTCCCAGCTCTGGAAGGTGGGGCAGCTAGTTGTCAAAACAGCTAATTTGGAACTAGGATTCTGGAGTTCAATCCCTAGTTTTGTTGCTGACTCCTATTGTGTGAACTCAGGCAAATCATTTCCCTGCCCTATGCCTCAGTTTCCCCATCTGTAAAAGGAGGCTACTCACCTACATTATAATGGGAATGACTGAATGGTTGTAAAGCACTTTGGACTATGAGAGAAAGGTTTTATTATCTAAATGTAAAGCATCACCATCTGAATGGGCCTGTTCTTCTAGTCGTACAGGCAGGACCGGCTTTAGCAGGTGCGGGGCCGCATGCCGGGACGCGAATTGTCTCGCGCCCCCCCCCCCCTCGCCACAACTCTGCCCTGACTCCGCCCCCTCCCTGCCCCATTGGATCCCTCCCCAAATCCCCGCCCTGGCCCCACGTCTTCCCCAAGCAAGCCGCATTCCTCCTCCTCACCCCTCCCTCCCAGACTTGCGCTGATCAGCTGTATGGCGGCGCAAGCGCTGGAGGGAGGGGGGAGAAGCAGGACGCGGCTTTTTTTTTTTTTTTTCCCGCTCCGCCGGCAGCTCCGGACGTTGCGGGGCCCTCTTAGGCACAGGGCCCCATTCCGGGGAATCGGCCGAATTGGCTTAAAGCCAGCCCTGCATACAGGGCAGTTGCTGTGATTTGGGACATTACAACTGAAAACCTATGGGTGTGCCTACACTGCCACTTTCAGTGCTAAAACTTTAGTCGTTCAGGGATGTGAAAAAACACCCCCCGAGCGACAAAAGTTTTAGTGCTGAAAAGCGCCAATACAGACAGTGTTTTATCGCCGGGAGCTGCGCTGTAACATGGGCAGTTAGACATACCCTATGATTCAGGCTACGTTTTAATCATGGGTATTTTTAGTAAAAGTCATGGACGGGTCACATGAAGTAAACAAAAATTCACGGCCCGTAACCTGTCCATGACTTTTACTATATACCCCTGACTAAAACTTGGGTGGGGGGCCGTGGGTGTTCTGGGAGGGCAGTCGGGGGTGCTGCAGGTGCTGGGGGAGGTGGCCCGGGACCCCGCTGGTGATGGGGGGGGTGCGCAGGCAGCAGCACATGGCCCGGGATCCCCGCTGATGCTGGGGTGGGGAGGGTTGTCGAGGCTGGCAGGGGCTCCCTACCCAGCTCCGCGTGTTCCTGCAGCTCCTAGGCGGCGGAGGGGCCAGGAGGCTCCGTGTGCTGCTCCCACCACAAGCGCCGGCTGAGCAGCTCTCATTGGTCGGGAACCACAGCCAATGGGAGCAGTGGGGGCGGGGCCTGAGGGCACGGGCAGCGCGCGGCATGGAGTCCCCTGGCCCCTCCGCCACCTAAGAGATGCCAGTGGGAGCTGGGGAGCCACCCACCCCAAGGTAAGCCCCTCCCCACCCCCTCCAACCTCCTGTCCCTAGCCCTGAGCCTCTTCACATACATCCAAACTGCTGCTGCTGGCCCAGGGGCTGCTTGGCTCAGGCAGCCCCTGCGTCAGCACCAGCCACTGCAGAAGTCACAGAGGTCAGGGAAAGTCACGGAATCCGTGACTTCCATGACCGCATTGACAGACTCGCAGCCTAATCTCCAGACAGGGTCAGGAAGGAACGACTTCTCATGGAGCCGTAAGAGTCAGCTGGAGGCAGTGGAGGGGAGTTTCCAGCAGCTGGCACTGGTGCTGGGTGATTCATGGGCTCTGGGACATTCTGCTGACAGCAAAAATCTTCTCATCCTTTTGATATCTTAGAAAGCGGAAGGTGATTCCAAGTATCTCACCCTTATTTAGTTCCATCCCACAGTTACTCCCCCACCCCCACCCTGCTACAGCACCATGGTTGACCTAGCCCAGCTGATACTTTCAGAACAGCCCCCTCCCATTCCATCCCCTCCACTGGCAGGGGTGGCATGTTTGTAGAAATTTTGGTGGTGCCCAGAACCCGCCCCTGCCCAAACTCCGCCCCCCACCTGCCCAAGGCTTTGGGAGGGTGTTTGGGTGAGGGAGGAGGTCTGGGGTGCAGGCCCTAGGCTGGGGCAGGGGATTGGGGTGCAGGCTCTGGGAGGGAGTTTGGGGATGGGAGGGGTGCAGAGGGATGGGGTGCAGGGGTGAGGGCTGTGGGGTGTGGCTGCAGATGAGGGGCTTGGAGTGTGGGAGGGGCTCAGCGCGAGAGTAGGAGTGTGGGGGGTGAGGGCTCTGGCTGGGACTGGGAATAAGGTGTTTGGGGTGCTGGAGGGGCTCAGGGCTTGGGCAGAGGGTCAGGGTGTGGGGGGATGAGGGCTCTGGCTGGGACTGGGGATAAGGTGTTTGAGGTGCTGGAAGGGCTCAGGGCTAGGGTAGAGGGTTGAGGGTGCGGTGGGGGGGTGAAAGCTCTGACTGGGGGTATGGGCTCTGGGGTGAGGCAGAGCTGGGAATGAGTTTGGGATGCAGGCAGGCTGCTCCGGGACAGGGGCCAGAGAGGAGGACTCCCCCCAGCTCTTTCCATGCCGGCAGCAGCAAGCTCTGGGCGACGAGCCCCCCTTTCCTGCCCCCCCCAGCAGCACACTCATCCCCACCACTGTCATTGCATGTGCTCCTAGGGTCTCTCTCAGGTCCACGAATCTCCCTCGCCTCCCCTGTGGTGGGTGCCGGGGGCTGCTGCGTGCGCCTCCTCCCCTGATGTGGCCCCTGACTGTAGCCTCACTGGGGGTGAGGGATGGGGCTACCTCCTTGCCCAGCATGGGGCAGGAGAGGTGACTGTGGGCAGGGGGGTCCCCTGTGCTGCTGGAGGGTCCCATTGGCCCATTGGAAAAGGAAAGGGTCTGAGGGGGAAGGGCAGGCTCAGAGTCAGTCTGCCCTGGCAGTTGAGATGGGGGGCACTAGGACCCTGCGGCAGCAGTTGCTGCTGGGATGCAGCACAGGGAAGAGACAGGGACACTGCTCCGGCCCGTGAAAGGCGAGCGGGGGCGGGGGCAGCAAGTCGGGGCCAGGGAACACTCGGGGAAGGCATGGGGGGACTGCAGGTGGGGCCGACACCCAGCCCCAAGTATTGCTGAAGCTGGGCCCCTGGCTCTGAATATTGCTGGTGCCCGAGCACCACGTGGATATGGAACTTGCTGCCTATGTCCACTGGTGCCCATAGGGTCTTTCTCAGCAAAAGCCAAACATAAGGGATGTGATTAGGATGCGTGTCCCAGTAATGGGGTCCTCTCCCCCCACTGACTGACCCAGGAGGGGGCAAAGAGGAGGGGAAAAGGAGCAAAGAAAAACCGCAGAAGAGAATGAGGGAAGAAGAAGAAGATTAAAACAAAGCCTTGACCATCCCAATCACAGGGATACCTTGGAAGTACCTTCCACTGATAGATAGAAGGGCATGTAGAGGAAGAGATGGGGGACCCCTGTGGAAGAAGGGAGACTCCTCACTATGACTTTGCTGAGCACACCAGCAGCTTGACCGTCTCCTGCTCAGAGTCTGAAAGAGACAGAACCCTGCTTGCTCCTGGATACCAGAGACTTTTCTCACACTGCCTCCAGCCGCTGCCTTGCTAGGGAGGGTGTATAAGGGGCACAGAGCGCTGAAATGCCTCTGCAGGGTGCTAGCAGCATCAGCAACTGACCTTGCTCTGCCTTTCCCTCTCTAGGGCTGTGACCAGGGTCCTAGTGGGGAGCCAGCTGTGGTCACTCAATTAAGGTGAACTGCAAAGAATAGGGCAGACAATCCCCATAAAGTTGGTGGATATTCCAATATTTAGATTCACCAAACCAGCTTCTTTATTACCTTACTGGTTACTCAGAAGTCCAAACAACACAGTTCCCTTAAAGTGATCCAGCCTCAGGCCCCCATCTACGTCCCCATGTCAAATATGATGAAAAATTCTGTAAATCTTATTTCATCATATAAAAGAAAAGGTTCTACCAATCCCAAAGGATCGGACACATTACCTCCCAGGTTATTGAATATTCCAGATCTTATCCAAATACACACTTACGGCCAATTCTTATCAACTAAACTAAAATGTATTAAAAAACAAAAGAGAGAGAGTATGGCTAAAAGATCAATATACCTACAGACATGAGTTCAATCCATTCAGGTGCAGATTCATAGCAGAGATAGTGAGCTTTGTAGTTGCAAAGAGTTCTTTCAGAAATAGTTCATAAGTCATAGTCCAACATCCAACTCTCATATTCATGACGTACCAGCATAACTGGGACCTCAGTCTTGCGACTCAAACTTCCCCTGATGAAGCCTAAGCAGAGCTGAGATGACAGAATCAGGACCCAACGATCTTTTATACAATTTCATGTCTTTTGACAAGTCCTCAGGGAACAAACGGTCATTAGGATGACTTTGAAGGAGGTCCCTCACCGGTACTTAGCTATACCAATTAACATAAGGCCATTTGCTTGTTCCTCCACCATTGACAGGACATTTCAAAGAGAGATGAATACCAAGATATCCCATGTTTACAATTCATTTAAATGCTAGGATGTTCTTTTGATCTCTGAACTATCAGAATACAGCATAGACAGGGCTTGATGATTACATCCTTGACCCTTCTCATATGTATGTAAATACACAAAAATACAAACATTATCTCCCCACATGGCTTTTGAGGATTATTTATTTTGCAGGATGTTTAACCCTTTCTAGCCACTTGTCACACCCCCAAAGTGAGACTGGTGTGGAAGGGCAAAATTAGAGCTCCTGGATACACCTTAAGGACCTTCCAACATTGATATGAGCTGGGTTTACACTGAATTCTTTGTAAGGCCAAATTATTGATGCCTGCTTTGGCCCCAGCCAAAATCTTAGTCCATACTTTGTGAAACACTTTAGTGATTCCAGAGTTTGGTCTATGTGTTGACTTAACATAGCCATTAATGTTCTGCAGAGAGCACTTACTCTGGCATTCAGCCAGGCAGGCTGTGAGGTTTTGCACTTCATTTTGCCCTTTTGCACAGCAGTTCAAGCTTGTAGTGTTTTTTTCTGCTGTGTACAGTTTCAAGATTAGATACAAGCACTAACTGTGGAATATCAGTATCACCAGGCCTTTTAACATAGTGTGTATTGTCATGTAATGAAACAGTATAACCATGAAGGCTTTTACAACATAATGAGTTGTTATGTATCACCCCCAACATGTTCAAGGGTTTTCCCAAAAAACATGCACATTGTACATTTTTACAGTTCTTGGTATCAGGACCACAATCACAAAAATTAACATTAGCATTAACATTAACATCAAATTCATTGCAGGTGTACATTCACAATCATTTTTGTTATGCCATGCCTTTGGCTCAATACCATTGGGATTTGGGATTTTAGGGTTAACCTGTGGCTTTCATTAGCATGATAATTTTTTCCCCTTTCTCCCTGTTCCAGAGGGTCAAAATCTGAGCTCTTTTGCTTAACAGAATCCATTGGCCGGCTGGGTGTGTCCTTTTTGCTAACAGCTACAGGCAAGTCTTTCTCCCTCCAGTCAGTCAGGTAATTTGCATCTACACAGACACTAGCCTGTTTACCAGTTTACCAATTCCAAGGCTGGACTCTGTCTTAAAGAGATTCCATCCATTTTCACTAACATGTTAGACTCAAGGTTCTTTTGTCCTTCCATTACCAACCTCTGCATCAACATGGAATCAGATGTCAAGTACACTAAGAGTCTACAAGTCGTATCCAAAATATCTAGAGATGAGAGTTTGCCTGCTCTCCCCTGCATCCTTGTGGGTTCAGTTATAAGGCTGTTCTGCTCTGAAAAACCAGTAACCTGATCTTTCCTCAGTACCTGAGTCACAGACTGCTTACTTAAAATATCAGCATGGAGACATTCCTGTTACAACAGCATTGTCTCCCCAACAAGCTGGTTAAGTTTAAACGCCCTAACAATTTTTATTCCACCTGAAATCTTCTCAAAGCTCTCCACACTGGATTTTTTCAAAGCAAATTCAGTGGATTCATTTTCATTTGAAAGACTTTGGCCATTAGGCACCAGCACACTTTCATCAGAAGAGAGATGTTGTTGTTTACTATCAACACTGGCCCATTAAGAGTCAGTGGAAATAATTCCTTTTCACAGACTTTAAAGACTTCACCAAGAAATTCCTTTCCTTCTGCAATATCATGCAGTGCAACAGATTCTTTCTG
The DNA here is from genome assembly GCF_028017835.1 of Emys orbicularis. Classification (NCBI taxonomy): domain Eukaryota; kingdom Metazoa; phylum Chordata; order Testudines; family Emydidae; genus Emys; species Emys orbicularis. Next base: position 11,126,299 of record NC_088701.1, read on the forward strand.
AGCTTTAGTTATGTCCAGAACTGACTTTGGCACAACAGACAAATCACCAAACTCCTTCTGCGTGTCACATACATCCAGAATCACCTCTGGCCCATCAGGAGGATTTTCATACAACTAGGGTGACCAGATGTCCCAATTTTATAGGGACAGTCCCAATTTTGGGGTCTTTTTCTTATATAGGCTCCTATTATTCCCCCATCCCCGTCCTGATTTTTCACATTTGCTGTCTGGTCACCCTACATACAACCCCCTTTCAGGTAAACTGCTAGACTTCATAGTCAGAAGATTAGAAGCATTCTCTTCCTTGTTACAAGTTTCCACACTGTCAGTGGGTAACAGTCAAATCACCTTCATGCTTTCCTTGTGTCCTGGCTAGGATAGCACCCTGATCAGACAAGGTTGTCATATCATAGAATATCAGGCTTGGAAGGGACCTCAGGAGGTCATCTAGTCCAAAGCGGGACTAATCCCCAAACAGATTTTTGCCCCAGATCCCTAAATGGCCCCCTCAAGGATTGAGCTCACAACCCTGGGTTTAGCAGGCCAGTGCTCAAACCACTGAGCTATCCCTCCCCTTCAAGTCTTTACCCAGCAACACACTAGCAACAGGCAAAATAGAAGCACCAGAATGGGTCTCTGGGAGCTATTTATAACATTAACTGGGTGCAACGAGGTTGCAATGTCATCATCCCCAGCAGACACAAATTTATGACCACTTCCTTCCTGGGCTTTAGTTGTATCCAGAACCAACTTAGACTCATAGACTTTAAGGTCAGAAGGGACCAATATGGTCATCTAGTCTGACCTCCCGCATGATGCAGGCCACAAAAGCTGACCCACCCACACAGAATCTTCCAGCCTGCGACCCCTGCCCTATGCTGCGGAGGAAGGCGAAAAACCTCCAGGGCCTCTGCCAATCTACCCTGGAGGAAAATTCCTTCCCGACCCCAAATATGGCGATCAGTAGAACCCCGAGCATACAGGCAAGATTCTACAGCCGGACCCTCATTTTAGCAGCGATGGCACGTTAATGCCTAATTGACTAAAATCACGTTATCCCATCAAACCATTCCCTCCATAAACTTATCAAGCCTAATCTTGAAGCCAGAGAGGTCTTTCGCCCCCACCGTTTCCCTCGGAAGGCTGTTCCAAAATTTCACCCCTCTGACGGTTAGAAACCTTCGTCTAATTTCAAGCCTAAACTTCCCCACTTTGGGTCAACTGATACATTTTCAACCATCATAAGCTGACAGGTTTCTTCTGTCTGCTTTACAAACAGAAAAGAGCTGGAGAAACATTCCCCTTTAACAGAAAAACAGCTTGGGATATCATTTCTTTTGTCCCAGCACACATGGTTATTCACAGACAACTGCTGGAGATTGGGGTAGCTCCCTTCATGGGCAAGTCATTACCCCCAACAGACACAGGCACATTTCCTTCACTGTCACAATTCTCCACACAGGTAACAGGTAAGGTGTAGGGATACTCATGTTCCACTCTCCTTACCTTCTCAAACTGCTGATTAGACAAAGCCATCAGCTCAGAAGTCTGCCTAGGCTCATCTAAACTCTCTTTGCCTTCCCCTCCCTTAACAGATAAACTGCTGTTTCCCCACAAATAGTGTCTTATTACATTGAGCTACTTTAAGCACATCACTTTTACCTGGGCCAGGCTGACTTCCCCAAGCTTTACTAGCCAACAATGTATCACTCCCCAAGACTGTCCCCCTTCCTTCCTCAGTTATAGCTTTAACCTGTAAAAAGCAACAGAGGGTCCTGTGGCACCTTTAAGACTAACAGAAGTATTGGGAGCATAAGCTTTCGTGGGTAAGAACCTCACTTCTTCAGATGCAAGTCACCAGATGCTTTAACCTGATCACCAACTTTAATCTGCTTTAGAGAAACATTTCCCTGAGCCCTATCTAATGTCAGATTCACTTTCGAGGTACCAGACAGACACACAGAAATTTCCTCCACATATGCACTGCTTCTTTGCATAGATAAACAGCCATCTTCCTCAGACAAACATTTGGAGAAACCCTCCATAGGCAAATCCTTGCCCCCTAGTAGACACAGGTTCAGGACTATTTCTTTCCTGTGACTGATTTATGTCATCAACTTGATTTAACAAAGTTTTAATATCATCCTCAATCAAAAGATCTGTAGGCAATAACTTTCTTACACCAGCTATAACTTCATGTTTAACACTATTCCATTCAAGATGGATTCTGGCTAAAGGCACCACTTACAGTAAACTCATAGAGGATTACAATATTCACACTCTTGTCTGGTAAATAATCTTCCTCTTTGACAAGTAATTTGCCTTAAACAGCCTTTACCATTGACTTTTACATTCTGTGCACAAGTTATGGGGTTACCTTCACCCGAGCTCACAGTAAAAGCATTTACATAAAAGGTGACAGTATTGAGGTAAATTTGGTTACCCACAGACAACTGTTTAGAGTCAAACAACATAGCAACATTGTTACAAACTGGATAGATTCTATCCCCCTCTCTGTTGTTGAGAGGAGCTGGCTTTCCAGGATGAGACAGTTCCTGTTGTTCCTTTATTCTTTTGAGTTGAAGCTTAAGTCTGTCCACTTTTGCCTTAGCTTCTAGTTCCTGCAGTCGAATATCTGCCATTCTTTGTTCATGTTCAAAACACAGGCGTTCTCTTTCAGCAGCTTCTCCTTCCAGATCAGCAATTTTTTGTTCATGTTCAAGCTGCTGCTGGTTTCTCACCCCCAGCATTTTTGCTGGGTCTGCTTTCTTATCACTGTCAATTAACGGATTTTTCAGTTCCTGCTCTGTGGCTTTTTTCTTAAAAGACAACCCCCTCTGTGAGCACAATTCTTCCCGGCTTTTTCTGTCAGGATCTTGATCATGGGTCACTCACTGTAATTGATTTTTAATCCTTAAACTCTCCAATATCAACATTTAATTTTGACAAGCACGTGGTTCTGATCCAAAAACCCAATTAACCTGTGGTAATGTGTACCCAAGCATGACTACGCCACTGTGACCGGGGTCCTAGTGGGGAGCCAGCTGTGGTCACTCAATTAGGGTGAACTGCAAAGAATGGGGCAGACAATCCCCAAAAAGCTGGTGGATATTCAAATACTTAGATTCACCAAACTAGCACAAAACAGCTTCTTTATTGTCTTACTGGTTACTCAAATGTCCAAACCACACAGTTCCCAGCCTCAGGCCCCCATCCACATACCCACGTCAAATATGATGAAAAATTCTGTACATCTTATTTCATCATATAAAAGAAAAGGTTCTACCAATCCCAAAGGATCGGACACATTACCTCCCAGGTTATTGAATATTCCAGATCTTACCCAAATACACACAGCAAATTCTTATTAACTAAACTAAAATGGAGTGGGGGGGTGTGGGTTACATGTACAAGGTGGGGATCGGTCCCTGCACCCTCCCTAGCTCTTCCTCTGCATCCCCCTTACTCCCAAGGAGCTGGGTTTATGGGTAAGTGGCCCCATGGGATACCTGTTTGTCCCAGGGCTGGTTTCCTTCCCAGAAGCACCCAGAGGGAGAATGCTGCATGTTGGGGAATCACTCTCTTCCGTGAGCTGGGATCGATTCATCCCCCTCTGTAGCACTCAGCCTTCTGCACATGAACATAGTTATCCATGTAATGGGAGATCCAGGTTGGCCAGACCCGAGAGGCCAGATAAATCCAAGATGAGTCTGTAGGAATGTGACAGACTCAAGGCCAGGTCCTGAATTTGGTAGGACTTTGCCTGAGTAATGAGTTGCCATGCTATGGGAGATCAGAGGCCTTAATCATGAGGTGTTTATGATAACCACAAACCAACAGGCTTCCATCCAGCTTGAACTCAAGCTTGGTCTTCCTTGTTTACCAGGGATAGTACCTGGCCTGAACTGTATGCAGCACAGGGACCACTAGTGGATGAATAATATACTGCAAGAAAACATATAATTACAGGTGAGAGTAAAATCTCAGCACGGGCTCTAGGAGTTTGACCCCAGCAAGGGTATGGAGCTCATTTGGAAGCAGTTCTAAGGAAAACAGCAACATCTTTGAATGTGAGAAGAGGTTGAAAGGGGCTATTATTCTGTCTCAACGCAGTCTGACCAGACCACAGCTGCCTCAGATCCTCAGACATTTCTGATGCTAAACAAGAAAGAGAAACAATCTAATTGCCCTTCCCCAGCATCTTCCATGCAAGCAAAGCAACGCTTAACAAATTGAGCCACCTGTGAGTTGTATCAGTATCATTTCACTGATACTGACATAACCCATTTCCCAGATGGAGAAATGACATAACCCATTTCACAGATGGAGAAACTAAGGCACAGAGAAGAGAAGTGACTTGATCAAGGTCATTGAGAGAGTCTGTTGCAGAGTCCAGCTTAAAATTCAGGAGTCCTAACTCCCAGCCTGCCTCCTCTAACCACTTGCTCCACACCTCTTCCAGAGTTGGGAAAAGCACCTAGCATTCCTGACTCCTGTCATAAATATAAAGGGAAGGGTAACAACCTTTATGTATGCAGTAACATAAATCCCTCCTGGCCAGAGGTACAGAATCACTTACCTGTAAGGAGTTAATCAGTTCAATTAACGTAGTTGGCACCTGACCAGAAGGACCAATGGGGGAAGAAGATACTTTCAAATCTGGGGGTGGGAAGGTTTTGTTTGTGCTCTTTTTGTTGGTTCCCTCTCAGGACAAATAGAGAGACCAAGCAGGTAACCCAGCTCCTAAAAGATCCTGAACTGATAAATCTAAAAATTACAGAAATTGTAAGTAATAGCAAAGAAATGTGTTAGATTATCTTTTGTTTTAGCTTGTGAATTTTTCCTATGCTAGGAGGGAGGTTTATTCCTGTTTTTGTAACTTTGAAGTTGAGCCTAGAGGGGAATCCTCTGTGTTTTAAATCTTTTTATTTACCCTGTAAAGTTATCTTCCATCCTGATTTTGCAGATGTGATTCTTTTACTTTTTTTTAATAAAATTCTTCTTTTAAGAACCTGATTGATTTTCAGTGTCCTAAAAACCAGGGATTTGGTCTGTGCTCACTTTGTTAACCTACTGGTTGGTATATTATTCTCAAGCCCCTCAGGAAAGGGGGTGAAGGTATTTGGGGGGATATTTTGGGGGAGATAGGGCTCCAAGTGACCCCTCCCTGAATGTTTGTTTAAATCACTTGGTGGTGGCAGCGATACCATCCAAGGACAAGGAAAGGAATTTGTGCCTTGGGGAAGTTTTTAACCTAAGCTGGTGGAATATAAGATTAGGGGGGGTCTTTCATGCGGGTCCCCACATCTGTACTCCAGAGTTCAGAGTGGGGAGGGAACCCTGACAGCTCCCCACCCCCTGCTCCAACCATTGTCCTGTAACTGAAAGCAGAGGAAATGTGCTCACTACACATGTGCTTCCCCTTCTGACAAGTGCTCCACCCTGGTTTGAAGCCTGCTAGGTGCAGAGAGGAACTTGCGGCACTGGAGCAGGGCCACCCTGGAAATGGGGTGAGTCAACCCAGGCTGGAATGACAGAATGGAAAACCACCTCAGCCCCTGGGATAGCAGCCAGCTGCACACAGAGGGGTGGCTTCAGCACAGACCTCAGATGTCTTCTTGCCAGTGAGATGCTGCCTGGAACGTGGCCAGAATCTGGCACCCACTCCTAGCCCTTGAGTGAGACTCTGAGTAATGTTCTTCCTGAGAAGGGGATATGAAGGGCTTGTTTATCTCACTACATCAATGATGGGGCTGGAGACAAGACACAGAAGCAACTCAACTTGAAGGTTTGTCTGAAAAATACAGTATGGGGCAGTAGGAACCAGTGGTTAGAGCAGGGACTTGTAGCCAGAACTCTTGGGTTCTATTTTTAGTTGATGGGGGGAGTCTAGAAGTTGGGGGGAATGTAGACACTGGACTCATCCCCTCTTTTTCTTCTTTCATATGTACACAGGAGGCTGGGAGTATTTTCGGGGGTTGTTTTCCACACAGGGAAGACGAGGTGAAAATTACTGCAACGTTCAACACGTCCCAAGAAGAAAACAAGCCCAAGTTTGCCCTCTGCAGCTCACCTTTAAACACACTTTCCCCCCAAACACTTCCCTCAGGATCTCCGTTAGACACTTCTGAGGCCTGGAGGTCCCACCATTGCAGTGTGTTTGGCAAGTCTCAGCTAGATTGGCTGTGATCTGCTCTATACCCAGGATTTATGATGGCACAGTTGTGTCACTGAGGGGGATGCTCTGTTTGCTGAAATCATTATACTGCTAATACACCACATTCCAGCTGTGTCCATTGAAGGCAGGACAAGAAGTAAACTGCTGCATCTGCACAGGGAGATTAGGAATTTTTTTTAACACTAAGGCTAGTTAAGCACTGGAAAGGTTTCCAAGGGAGGCTGTGGAATCCCCCTCACTGGAGGTGGTTAGACAAACAACTGCCAAGGATGGTCTACCAGTTGAGGCTATGCACATTCAAACTGGAATTAAGGCAGCAGGAATGTTTGACAGTGAGGGGAACTAACCACTGGAACAAAATCTCTGGCCATTGTAAAATCAAGGTTGGCTGTTTTGCTGTAGTTCAAACAGGAAATAATTCAGGGAAGTCCTATGCCCTAGGCTGTTCAGACTGGCTGATCACAGTGGTCCCTTGTGGTCGTAGACTTCCCTGAAATAATTTTTCTTCCTCCTTGTAACAACTTTTTATGTACTTGAAAACTGTTATCATGTCCCCTCTCAGTTTGCTCTTCTCCAGACTAAACAAACCCAATTTTTTCAATCTTCCCTCATAGGTCATGTGGTCTAGACCATTAAAGATTTTTGTTGCTCTTCTCTGGACTTTCTCCAATTTGTCCACATCTTTCCTGAAATGTGGTGCCCAGAACTGGACCCAACACTCCAGCTGAGGCCGTTATCAGTGCAGAACAGAGTGGAAGAATTGCTTCTATTGCTGTCTCATTATTAATAATCGTGTTTATTACCATAGTGCCTGGGGACCAACCAAGATCAGGGCCCCATTGTGCTAGGTACAAACAGAGGAGTAGCCAGTTCCTGCCCCAAGGAGCTGACACTCTCAATCAAGTTGGTGCTGTTGGAAATAAACAAACAGCAAGTGAATTTCAGAAGAGCTGGTGGAGCTGAGCAGTGGCAGTAATCGTCTGCTGGAGGATCCAGGAGCCCTGATAGTCATGGAGAAAGCTGGCCTGGCTCAAAGGGCACAAAATGAGCCCAAAGCAGCATTGGCACATCTGCATTAGGACAGGTACTGCTTCCTTTGATACACTCCTCACAGCCTCCCCTCCTCCTGTCTCCACTTCTCTGTCTGCACAGGATGCTGCTGATTTCTGCCAAGAGAAAATGGACAAAATATGTGGCCTTCTCCCTCCTTTCCCCGCTACCCCCTGTAACTCTCTCCTCCTTCTCTTCAGTCACAGAGACAGAAGTTTCTCACTGTTCTCCTCCTCTCACCCCTCGACCTGCCCCAGTGACCCCATCTAAAACCTGATCTCCCTTGCACCCATTCTCATCCCCTCCCCCGTGGCTATGGCTCGTCCTTTGGCTCTGCAAATGCTGGAGGATCGTGTGTCCCACAATTGCAGCGTTCATGAGCTCAGCGCAGTGCTGGGTGGGCTCCATGCTTCCGTCAGAGATAGCAGACACTGAAAAGTGCTGCACGGGTTTGTGGGATTTTTTTTTTAAACTGCAAGAATTAGGGGATACGGATGGCATTATAAGATAGAGAAAGTTGCATGCTGGGAACTTGACCCCTGGCTCCCAGAGATCCCTGGGTGACACATTTCTACCCCACAACACATTGCAAACATTTATCAAAAGGCATTACATAGGGCGGTGGCCCACTGGGATACCTAGCCATGGTGCACCTCACTTTGCATCAGCACAAGCACTGCTAGTGAGTATGCGAAGCACCAATGCAAGCAGCCAAGCATGCACCCACCCAAGTGATAACTTTGGCGGCTCTACACCAAGTTAACTTGAGTTGACCAAAGTCCATAGTGTAGACATTAGATTGGACGCTCTTTGGGTCAGGAACTGTCTTTGTTCTGTGTTTGTACAGCATCTAACACAATGGGGTCTTGGTCCATGTCTGGAGCTCCCAGGCACTACCACAGTACACAAAATAAACAGGGCTATGATTCTGCCATGGAAATTTTTAGTAAATTTCATAGCAGAGATGAGAGGGGGAAATGAAAAGTCAAGGAAAGGTCCCTGACATTCCTTCCTGGCCACAGGTTAGCCATGTGCTTTTCTCTTCAAGGCATTGCACAGGAAAAGGCATTTCCTGTGCTTGGTTTTCAGTGACCCAAATAAAGTCTGTGAAATCTTGAAAGGGGCTGCGGAGGGTTGGAGAGCGAGCCCAGTTCCTGTCCCGTGCAGCTGGGCCTGGTTCTGAGGGTTGCAACCTGGCACTCAGGTATGGTGCGCCTGCCAATCTTAGCTGGAGATGGAGGGGCAGCTGGGGCAAACCTCAGTGGTGCTGTGACCTTGTGCACCAGGTTGTAACACCCAGTGGGACAGGAACTGCAGCTGAGGTGAGCTCACTCTCCAACACACACACACACACCCTGCCCCCCCTCCATTTCCAAAAGTTCACAGTCTTTATTTAAATTCACAATTTCTGTGACCACTGTGATGCTGGCAGGCCGGATACCAGCTCTTGCCTGGGCTGCAGGCATTAGCTAAGAACTGACAAATTCATAGCAGGAGACCAGACCAGGTCACCTGCATGTTAGTTTTGCTTAAAATAGGAATTAGTCTAATAAGAATGTGTTCAGAGTTTAGACTCTATGAAATGCTTGTAAGTTGCGTCGTGCATTAATCTCACTGGTAACGTCTATATCCCATGTTATAAGGTAAGATTTCAGTGTTTGTGCTGTAACTGGAAACCCCCACAGTGAGGAGAGAAGTGTGAAATACTAGTTTGCTACACAAGGTGTCATTTCCTGGCCAGTACAAGAAGGCTCAAAGACACCAGACAAACAGTTGTGGAACATCAGAGGACAAAAGACTTTACTGATTGCTTCTCCCTCCCTCCCCCCCCAGTGCACATGAACTTGTCCCATCACCTTGAACTGTGGGGGAAGGGAATAAAAATCCCTGACAAAAAGAAACGGCACCTTTGTGGCTGTTTGAACTCTGAAGGGCCAGAGACTTGAAACTGAAGCCAGAGATCCCCAGGGGCTGCCTCCTGGGGTGCCCTGAAAGACACTTTGAATTGACAGATCTTGACAATTCTGTCCCTCTCAGGAGTTAGATGGTAACTCATTGGCTGTACATGTTCGCTTGCTTTGACCTGTAAATGACGCATTTATTGCTTTCCCCTAGTTAATAAACCTTTAGCTAGTTTATTCCAGGATTGGCTACAGGTGCCGTCTTTGGTATAAGATTTAGGGTACGAAGTGATCTGTGGTAGGTGACAGGTCTCTTGGGACTGGAAGCAACCTGAATGTGGTGTGATTTTTGGTGTAAGTGACCATTTATCCCTATGTCCAGTGTGTCTGGGTGGCAGGATAGACTGGAGAGTCTAAGGGGACTGCCTGACTCCATGGTACGACTGGTACAGTGATCCAGGAGTTCACAGTTGTTACTGACTTGGTGAAAGCTAATTAGAGAACACACCAGCACTTTGGGGGGTCTGCCCTATTTGTGACAGTCTGAAGTGGGCGCTCCTGGTCGTGAGCCGCTCCAGACAGCGTGACAACCACCGTCACCTCTGTGCCAAAATCGTAGCCTTAATAATAAACATTAGCAAGGAGTGTTCGAAGGCGAGGAAGAGGAAATCCTGCATTTCATTTTATCTCAGCCCCTCTCCTCAGCCCCAGGCATTTCCCCAATGGCTGAAAGTCACAGCAACTCACCCCAAACAATGGAAACGAAAGAGGTGCCCTGTCTACCCCGGCACATGCCATCTGCACACCCCACTCACAACTGTATCGACCCCACCTCACCAGCCCCCACCTGCCCAAATACCTGGGGAAATGCTGCAGTGGAGGACACGCCATGCTCTGCAGGGTGCACTCTGCTCCTGGGATCAGGCTGCCCCTTCACAGAGAGGCAGGCTGCCCTGGTGCGTATGGCAGGGGCCGAAAGAGTAAGCAATATGAGTTCAATTCCCAGCTCTGCTGCATTGTGACTAGGGACCAGTCACTTTATCTGTCTGGTCTCCAGCTCCCACCTGAAGGAGGGATAATAATCTACCCTGTCTGTGGCTCTGGCACAATGGGGCCCTGATCTTGGGGGCGCTGTGTGACGTGGCTGGTACAATGTGGGCTCTGAGCTTGGTGGGGGTCTGGGGAGCACTGGCACAATTCTGATCCCAGTATGGGCCCTAGATGCTATTGTAACAATACAATGTAGGGAAAAACATGGGGAGGCAAACTTGGAAAGCTGCCTATAGGACTCCCCCCATAAAATGTATGTGATATTGTATCCCCCTAGTTTGAGAAGCATTGTTTTCCTTCTCTGCCCTGCCCTCAATGGTGGGGTCCCTTTGGGGGAATGTTGGATTGCCCCGGACCAGCCCCCTCCAAGCACTGGTGATCTCGGAGCCTCGCCTAGGGTGACCAGACAGCAAATGTGAAAAATCGGGACAGAGGGTGGGGGGTAATAGGAGCCTATATAAGAAAAAGACCCAAAAATCGGGACTGTCCCTATAAAATCGGGACATCTGGTCACCCTAGCCTTGCCTGCTCACCTGGCTCAGAACAATTCCCCCTGCCTCCTACAAGAAGGGCGTGTCTCCTCTACAGGACCCCAGTGTTAGTCAATGGCTCCCGCCCATCAACCGGCTGACATTTTAAAGGGCTAGAGCTGTGTCCATGGCAGGGAAGGGGTTAACGGTGGGTGTATTCAGCACTCGTGGTTTGTGAAAGGGAAGGAGAGGCTGTGGTGTGTTGCAAGCCCTGGTGCTGCACTCAGTCTGTGGTGGAGACGCTGCCGCCCGGGACGAAGCTGCTTCACAGTGTGATGCAAACAGCGGCCAGTTACTGCAGGTACCAGAACAACTCCATGCAGCTGTCGCAGATCAAAAGAGCCAAGATGCCACACGGGAGGCCAGGTAAACACGGGGGGACATGGGGACTGAACTTCTAGCTCATCCCTCTAAGGCAGCGGGTCTCAAACTGTGGGTCAGGACCCCATTTTTATGGGGTCACCGGGACCAGCATTAGACTTGCTGGGACCTGGGGCTGAAGCCGAAACTTGAGTGCTTTAGCTCGGGGCAGCGGGGCTCAGGCTCTGCCCCTGCCCAGGGTCACGTAGGAATTTTTGTTATCAGAAGAGGGTCGCGCAGTGCAGGAAGTTTGAGAACCGCTGCTCTAAGACGGGACAGAGAATCCTCTGCTTAGATGCCTGGCTGGTGGGTCTGGCTCACAGTCACACTGATTGCCAGGAATGTTCCCCCAGGTCAGATTGCAGGGACCTTGGAATTTCCCCCCTTCCTCTGTAGCATGGGGTGTGGATCACCAGCTGGGATCATCTGGGCATGTCTCCCTACTCCCCGAATCAGAGAAATGTGAGGCTGGACGGGACCTCAAGACATCAGCCCCCTGCACTGAGGCAGGACCAAGTAAACCCCTAGACCATTCCTGACAGGCGTTTGTCCAACCTGTTCTTAGAACCCTCCAGACGGGGATTGCACAGCCTCCCTCAGTGACCTATTCCAGTGCTGAGCTGCCCTTACCGCTAGAAAGATTTTTCAAATATCTAATCTAAATCTCCCTGGCCACAGATTAAGCTGGTTGTTTCTTGTCCTACCTCAAGTGGATGTGGAGAACAATGGATCATTGTCCTCCTTAGCAGGTCCCCCCTCAGCCTTCTTTTTTCAAGACTAAGCCTGCCCAGTTTTTCTACCTTTCTACACAGGGCAGGTTTTCTAACCCTTTGATCATTTGTTTTGCTCTTCACTTGACTCCCTCCAATTTGTCCACATCTTTCTTAAAGTGCAGTGACCAGAACTGGACACCATTCGCCAGCTGAGGCCTCATCAGTGCTGATCATAGCAGGACAATTACCACCAGTGTCTTACATATGGGTAGAGGGGGAATATGGGGAATAGATAGATAGACAGGTATGTAACCCTTCTGCCAGGTGGAGTCAGCAGCAACTAGGGCCAGGTTCAATATCTAGGGGGTTCCTCTTAACAATACAGAGCAGAACCAGCCCCCACTCAGTAATCTGGGAAAACCAAACACAAACCGTGAGCACCATTAAGAGGCAATACTTCCCCACTCACAAGCACTGAGTCTGTGTATAACGAAACAGAACTTTTATTAAAAGAGAAAGGGAACCAAGCATTAGTTTGGGGAAACACTACAACCCCATTCAAAAGCATGTAATGATAAGCAAAGACGACCCCACACCGATGGGCTGTGTCCTTTGCCTCAGTTTCCCACCTTGGGATGGGAAAGTCCAACGAATTAATGTCCCTTTACCACATTATTCCCTCCACTGCACCCCACTCACAGGTGGCTGTCCTTGGTTAGCAAAGACCAAGAGTTCAGAGGTGGGTCATAGGGGGTCACTTTCCACCCCAGAAAGGGTGGTGGTGGGGGAGAATCAAGCAATGTCTCTGTGGTTGCTATGAGCCTCTGCAACTAGATGTCGGCTACTGCTTCCGCTGCTTGTCTCTGCTGCTGCTGCTGCTGGTCGGCACTGCCACTTCTGTCATTCCATGGGCTGAGGTCACATGGCTTAACCCAGGGTGTTAGTGATTTCAGCTCTTACTGGTCTCTCCAGCTGTACAGCCTCTGCCTTGTCTTTCATGTCACCACAGTCCTTACCCCACATTGAACGGCTTGTGTGTAAAAACCACCCCCCTGAGTGACGTAAGTTACACCCACAGATTTGCCGGTGAACAGCGCTGTCAGCGGGAGACGCTCTCCCACCATCCTGGCTACCGCCGTTTGTGGAAGGGGTTTTATGATGTCGACGGAAGAGCTCTCTCCCACCGGCATAGAGCAGCTACACAAGCGATCTTACAGCGGTACAGCCGCATCGGCATAGCTTTAAGCTCGCTAGTGTAGACATGGACTAAGGCACAGCCCCCAGAGCTACTAACATTCAGTTCCTGTTACCCCTGAACAGAGAAACAAGGTCTCTCACTTGAAGCTAATTAGTTCAGTCTCTAAACCCTACTGAGTGCACCACCAGCGAGCATCTAGGACCCTCCTTTAGCCACATCTCCCATCCCAAACGCCGCTCCCACCCTTGCTCTCCTTCACAGGGCTTTGGCAGCCCTACCCCATGCTTAGCAAATGAGGTTCAGATTAGGGTGGTGCCTCACAGGCCAGACTAATGTAAGCGGGGGAATGGTCCCACTATTGTGGGGAACTTTCCTGGCTTCTGCACTACCCCGGTGAAGTGGGCTAGCGAAAGGATCTGAGTCCTCGCTCCCACTCCCTTTACCCAGAGGCCTCCCTGCCCTTGAGGGCTCCCCTTCCACTCTCCTGTCTGGCAGAGTCCTCGTAACCCCAACAAGGCTGGGCCCAGGATTCCTGGGGGGCTCAACCCCCAACCCTGCTGTGGTCACCTAGGACAGGGGCTAGGGTGTCCCCACTCCGGGGTACTCTCTCTGCACTGGGCACCTCCCTGACCCACTGATTATTCCATACAATTTAAAACAAATACAAGTTGTTTAATTAACAATTAATCTAAAGAAAAGAATAAGGAAAAATGGGAAAGGTTAAAGGAAAACACATCACCCTGCTCTGTGGCAGGGAACATCACAAACCGTGTCTCTGGACATCAGGGCACTTCGCAGTCTGTTCCTTGTAGGTCCCAGATTTCCGTCTCAGGCCCTGGCTGTGCTGCAGGTATGCTGCGGGTTGGACACTTGCAATGGTGGTGGCCACACACCTCCGGGCTTTGAGTGGTGGGACCCTTCTTCCCAGCGTCAGCCCCCCGTCAGGTTACGGTCCCCCTCCCGGTCTGGCCTGCAAGGGCCCTTGTCTGGGGGTGTCTTTCTGTGCTGGGCCCTTTGCCCAAGGTCCCCCCTTGGCTGGCCCCACTTGCTCACCACACCTGGCTCTGTGGCTGCAGCTCTGCTCCCAGCACACGATCTGCTCTCCCTGGGCTGCGTCTCTGGCTCTGTGGCTGCAGCTCTGTTCCCAGCACAGGATCTGCTCTCCCTGGGCTGCGTCTCTGGCTCTGTGGCTGCGGCTCTGCTCCCAGCACAGGATCTGCTCTCCCTGGGCTGCGTCTCTGGCTCTGTGGCTGCGGCTCTGCTCCCAGCACAGGATCTGCTCTCCCTGGGCTGTGTCTCTGGCTCTGTGGCTGCGGCTCTGCTCCCAGCACAGGATCTGCTCTCCCTGGGCTGCGTCTCTGGCTCTGTGGCTGCAGCTCTGCTCCCAGCACAGGATCTGCTCTCCCTGGGCTGCGTCTCTGGCTCTGTGGCTGCAGCTCTGCTCCCAGCACAGGATCTGCTCTCCCTGGGCTGTGTCTCTGGCTCTGTGGCTGTGCCTCTGGCCCCTCTGGATCTGGCACGGTTCTGCTCTCCAGCTCAGCTTGGGCCCCTGCTTTCTCCTTAGCTCGGCCCCACTCAGTCTGACCCAGGCAATTCCAACTCACACGGAGGACGGGACCTCCCTGGCCTCCTGACCCTCTGATTAGCCTGTCAATCAGGCTGATCTGGAGCATTGGCCTCTCCCCATTGTTCCTGGGGACTGTCAGTCTCAGGCTCCTGATTTGCCATCGACCCTTCCCCTTTTAGTGCTGGGAGCTAGCCAACCAAAACACCCCCACTGAATGTTAGTAAGGGGGCAACAGTCCCCTTACACTAAGTACAGTTCTGCTGCCCTTTCTTCATACAATAAGGAGAAAAATATTTCATTACCCCTGCACTCGACAGTAAAGTGAATTGTAACCCAACACCAGCCAAACGTGATCATTTTGGTCAAGCACTCCATCATGCTGCGCACCTGTGCAGAGTAGACGCAAACACAGGCTGTTCCTGAAGTCTTTCCCCCCAGCTCACCACTAGATGTCAGTGGAGGGCTCGTTCAGACCCTGCTTACAGATAGATAGATAGATAGATAGAAGATACGGTGTATGGGGGTGGATAGATATAGGGAGGTGTATGGGGATAGATAGATGAATACCTGGTTTAGCCAACTAAAATTACACTCTCCAGAGAGCACAGGTGAAGGGTTTGGGCAGAGGGAGGGTAAGTGAATCCTTAGAGGGCAAATTTTCAGCCTTGAGAACAAGGATTTTGCCCAGGGATTCCCATAAACATCCCTGCAGCTGTAGATATTCTCGCAGCCCAGGTCAGTGGTTGACTCTGTGGGTTGTGAACAGCTTTGATTGCCTTAGATTGGAAGCTCTTTGGGGCAGGGACCTGGGTCTATACAGCGCCTGGTGCAGTGGGGTCCTGGGCCATGGCTGGGGCTCCGGCACATCTGCAATACAGATAAATAATAATAACAATGACAGCGAAAGCCAAAGCTGGGCTGGGAAGTGACTGAACCCAGCATCCAGGCCTGGGGAGGAGTCTGGGTTTTAAATGCTTTGTGATCCAGAATAGACAATAAAACAGGTCCATGGCTGTTCTAGAAAACCCTCTTTCTGCCTCTAGATTCGATGGGCAGTTTTGAGGATGACTGCGAGAGGGATTATGAGAACGTCGATCCCAATCAGCCACCATCCCAGCCTCAGATGCAGCCCCAGTGGCAAGCAAAGGCAGAGCCAGGTGGGTGACTCACTTGAGCTGCATCTCACAGAGCACGGGAGGTGTGTGGGTCACAGAATTGATGGGTCAGCACAACCGGGCTTGATGTCTGGGTTTGGCAAAGGGAAAAGCATTAATGTGAGGCTACAGATGGAAATGAAGAGCAATTGGCTCAGGCTCTCTGCAGACTCAGGCAGCCTCTCTGCATCAGGACACCTGTGTCCTGTGTCCAGTGTTATCTCCGCTGCCAAAGGGGATTTGTTCAAAGGCAGTATGAGCAGTTGGATGCCCAACTCCCACTGCCCCCCCCCCCCCCAGTGGGAATTAGGTGCCCAGTTCCCACTTGTGCCTTTGAAAATCTCCCCGATGGTTTTATTTTTAAACGAAAGTTGAGGTTTCTGGAGCATGACGCAGCTGGGCCAAATCCTGCAGCCACTTCCATGGGTGCAGAATACCAATGGCTGTGGCCTAGACACAGCAGCTAGAGCTCAGAGGAGATGCTCAGGCTTGCAAAGGCGAGTTTAGTGGATCCCCTGACTGGGCTGGACACAAATAAACCTTGTTCCAGGGAAACGATCCCATTAGAACTGAAACCCAGCCCCTACAGCACTGCTGCCCTGCGTGGTGCTGGCATGCGTTCTCGGGCTCTGCCTGGCTCAGTGTCTCATGCTTGGGTGAGCAAATGGGGCATTTGCAGGAATTAAACTGATGACACCCCCCCAAGCCCCCTCCTTGGGCAAACGACCCAATGCACTCAGTGCACTCAGGGTTCAATGTATGGATTGCAGAGGCAGTGAGAGAGATCTCCCCAGAGGCTCTCAGCACTTTGCCGGGTTAACTCTCAGCTCGACTCTAGTGTTTTTCATCAGTGGATCTCCAAGAGCTTTACAAATGAGAACAATAACATCATTGGCTTTAGTTGTGGCTTTTCTGGTGACGCCTGCGGCGGGGCGAACACTGCCAGTGTGCCAGCCCCAGGGTCTGTCCCCGGTCAGGAATCCACTAGGTGGTGTCATTTTCAGTTGCAGCTACGAGGGTAATAACTAGCAATGCTGGAGCCTTAAACGGCAGCTGTCAGCAGTGACAGAGAGCCGGGGACATGGGAGTGTAGAGACCAAAGGCAGGAGAAAGGGAACCACTGCCCTGGCATGGCAGGGGGAAAATGGGAAGCACAGAGAGCCCCTGGCATGGAGCGGAATGGGGGACTTTGGTATGGGGGGAGAGGGAATGGGGGGCACACAGAGGCCCTGGCAGGTGGAGAAATGGGGGACCCTGGTATGGGGTGGTGGGGGGGGGCACACAGAGCCCCTGGCATGGGGAAAAATGGGGGACCCTGGTTGGGGGAGGGGGGATGGTGGGCATCCAGAGCACCTGGCTTGGGGGAAGGGGTGGGCAGTTGCTGGCGGATGGGAGGCTGGCACACAGGGAGCCCTGGTGGGTGCCATGTGCTCCATACAGAAGCTACCATGTCCAGGCCCCCTGGTTTCAGGAAACCCGCCCAGCTTGGTGGACGAGCCGACGTTGGCATCGGGTGCCTGCCATTGGCCTGGCACCGTCGGCGTGGGAGAGCTGTCCTGACTTGACTCAGAACTGGCACAGCCCCCCGAGGCAGCGTCTCCACTAGGAAAACTCCCGCTAACTAAGAGAGGGGGGCGTCCCTGTGGAGACAGGGCAGCTTGGAGCTTCCATCAATTAGCAGGTTGAGGTGAACCCCTGGCTCCCGTGGTTGCTACTTCAACCCACTGACCCATGGGAAAGCTCCAGGCTGCCTTCTCTCCGCTGGGGGCTTGTCTACGCTTCAGAGCCTGCAGCGATATAGCTGTGTCAGCCGAGTGCCCTAGGTCGGCCAGCTGGAGGTGTTCCTGGGCTGGCGGACACCACCTCCCCAAATGACATTAGCCACGCCCACAGGAGCATTCTTCTTTTCACGTGGTTGTGTCTACACTGGGAGTTTTGCTGGCATTGCTGTGTCGGCATGAGCACGTGTGTGGTTTTTGCACACTCCTAGCCAACATAGCTAAGCCGGTGAAGCTTTGTAGGGTAGATCAGGCCTCAGGCGTTACCCTGTTCTAGCTGTCACAAGGTAAGAACACTCCCTTTTTTTCCTAGCGAAGACAAAGGTGGATGTTCTGATTTTTGGTTTATTTGGGTTTTTCAACCCTGCTCCTAATCAATTGAAACTAACTGAAGAAAGCAGCTGTTAAGCTGAAATAAGTGTCTACACTGGTTTAATTAAAGCAGTTTAACATCACATCTCTGCCGAAACCGATGTGCCTTTTTCATGCAGCTGAGCCCTTTGTAATCTGCTTAAGATACAGCTCTGTAAGATCCTCTTGAATTGACTCAAACATGTCTACACTAGGGACTTGTCTGCACCTAAGTTGCACCAGTTTCGTTTTAATCGATTTACAAACCGATTTAGTGCAAATCAGTGATTTAGTGAACACTGAAATCGGTGCTGATAGCTGGTGTTAAGCCGATTTAAGAGTGTTCACACACAAAGCAGCCCCAGTTTAAATAAAGGGGAGTGAAATTGCACCTTCAGTTAAACCAGGGAAAGTTTTTGCATAGACCAGGCCCTGGTGAGTCACACCAGTTTCACACACTCACTTATGTGGACAAGGCCTCGAAGAGCTGGATTCTCAAAGGTGCTGAGTCCCCGCAGCGCCCATGGACCCCGGCAGGAGCGGAGAGTCATCAGTGCTTTCAAGGATTGGGACCGTAGCGAGGCAAACAAGCCCAAACACCATGGTGATGGGCTCGGGGTCCGATGGGGACAAAGAAGGCTCTGTTCTCTCCTCTTTACAGTTCACACCCCAGACTGCACTCTCTGGTGCTGTAGGGGGCACCCACTAGACCCTGCTCCTCTCCTAGAGGGGGGAATAGAACCCAGGGGTCCTAACTCCCAGCCCCTCCCCCCATGTTCTAATCACTAGACCCCTCTCCCACTATCTTGCACATTTAGGTCATTCTCCTGCCCGTGGCTGGTGGCATGGGTAGAGATTACACCAGCTATTCTTCTGCTGACTCGTGCTCTAGCCGCTGATGTCGCTGTTCTTTGCAGCTGTCTCCACCCCGAAGGCAGCAGAGCAGAGAGGCTGTGGGAGAAAGTCCTTGGGCATCCTCTACGCCCTGGTGGGGGTGTCTCTGCTGGTGTCGACAGCCGCCTTCTTGCTCATGCTCCTGAAATGTAAGTGCTGGTCCCGGGCCTGCTGCCTGATGTGTCTGGATGGAGGCTCCAGGCAGCCAGCTCTGCACCAAGGAGGGCCAGGGAGGTGACAGAAGAACCTCCCGCATGCCAGTGCTGCATCCACGCACTCTGCAGGGGGAGGATCAGTGGCCTTGAGATGGACCCAAAGTGGGATCTAGATCCAGATCCGGATCAGAACTTTCACATAGTCCGGGTCACGTTCAGACCTGAAGAGGGTTTAGACAGGGGCTGATTTGCTTTGTCTCAGCACCTACGCTGCATAGAGGATAACAGCCTATTACTGCCACCAGCTGAGGGAGCCACTCCTTGACCTCACATGGCTGGAGCTGGGTGCTCATGGTACCAGGTTCAATCTCAACTGTAGAAGTGACTGTCCCACAAACCTGGGATGTTCCTTTCCCCCTCAAATCCTTCTTGTGACTGAGCTGAGCTGTAGGTGCTAGATCCTGGGTGTAAGTCAGGGTGACTAAGGCTTCCTGTAGCGGTGGTTTTGCTCTGGCCGAGCTGGTTTCTCACAGTGACAGTTTCTTGTTTATTTCTTTACTTGGGATCCTGATTTCTCAAGATCCGATGGATGCAAAACAGGAACAAACGCGTCCAGGCAACAATCTGAGGTGGGGGGGGGGGGGGGAGGAGGAGGAGGGCTGTGTGTCTCAGACCAGGACTCTGGGATCACAGCCCATGGCACACACTCTCCTCCCCTGAGCAGGATGACAGGCTCCTTAGGGGCCGGGGGGGGGGGGGGTGTTGCTGTGGGAGATGGGAGTGTGGGGGCTGGTGGAGAGGACTCAGAGCTCGGCTCTCACCTGGAGGGGAGAACTTTTGGACAAAACCAG
Organism: Emys orbicularis; assembly: GCF_028017835.1. Taxonomy (NCBI): domain Eukaryota; kingdom Metazoa; phylum Chordata; order Testudines; family Emydidae; genus Emys; species Emys orbicularis. Next base: position 11,146,029 of record NC_088701.1, read on the forward strand.
CGGGTTGGGAACTTTTGGACAAAACCTTTTTTCCCAGGAAAACGGCGATTCATCAAAACCGAAGCTTTTCAAAGAAACGGGTCAGTTTTGACTAAATGCTCCATGGGAAGGTCTGCCAGGGCCGTGGTGGAAGCTCTGGTCAGAAGCAGCGATAGGAAGTCCCACCCCATTCTGGGCATGGCCTGGGGCATGCAGCTGGGATGTGGGAGACCAAACCAGGCACAGCAGGGACGCAGACCTGGGTCTTTTACCACCCTGGCGAGTGCCCAAGCCAGGGGGCTCTAGGGTCAGTCACTCATGTGCATGTGCACACTCTCTCCCCCCCCCCCCCGCCCCCCGAGAATGACTCTAGAGCTGGGCGTTCAGGGCACGTGCCAGGGTGGTGGGGGACCGAGGTTCAAGTCCCTGCATTACCTGAGTCAGAGGCTTGGCCCTGGCTTTCCCATGCCCCTGGTTGGTGCCCTCTCCACTGGGCCATGGGTTCTTCTGGGCCAGTCTTGGCTTCATTTTGCATTGGAATGAAAACAAATGTCAAAACCTTCCGTTCAGTTCAGCCTGTTTCCTGCACGGAGGCAGCGCAATTGGCTGTGTCCAGACAGGAGTTCAGGAGGCCCCAGCTGGTGAGAGTGTGTAGCGCGGGCTGGGAGCTGCAGAACCACAGGGTCTGTTCCTGTTCCGCAGCCTCCTTGGCTGGGAGCGAGCAGCCGGCCGGGATACTCGTCGGGGCTGGCCTGGGCTGGGCTGCAGGATTAGCGGGATGTTACCAGCACGGATTCTGTGCCCTTGGGGTGAGCTGCAGCCTGTGTTGCAGGGATCCCGTGCTGCCCGCATGGCTGGGAGGAGTTCCAGAAGAAATGCTACTTTTTCTCCCTTGAAAAGAAGCCCTGGGAAATGGCCGGGAACTCGTGCAGCAACCACAGTGCAGAGCTAGCTGTCATCAGCAGCCCGTGGGAGCAGGTAGGTCCCCATCCTCCTGCCCCTGGGGAGAGGCAGAACTGGGCGCAGTGCTGGGCCACCTGCCTGGGAGCTCTCCTCCCAGGCCAAAACTGCTGCTGTAATCCCAGTGCTTGCAGACAGCTCCCCCAGCCTGCTGGGCCCATGCTTTGCAGCCTCTGGATCCAGCCCAGCATCCCCAGGGGGAGGAGGGCAGCTGTATTGCTTGACCCTGGGCCCTGTGCTGTGAGGACATTGCAGGGACTTACTTCCCTGCCCCAAGTCCCCTGGGCACAGCAGATGCTGCAGACGAGTGCCAGAGAAATCAGCAGAGGCTCGCTCTAGGGATTTCTGCCACAAAGCCCCAGCAGCGCCCTCCCACCCCTGCAAGCCCCACCAGCCCCTGCCTCCTGCAAGCCCCTCATCCCTCCCACAGCCACTGCAATCCCCTCTCAGCCCCCCAGCTCCTGCAATCCCAGAAGAGACATGACCCCACTTGCAGGCCCCTCACCCAACCACCCCCACCGATGCGGCCCCCAGTGGGGGTTATCCTCCAGTCCCCAGCCTTTGTGATCAGCTCTGCAGGGTGTGTGTGGCCAGAACCGTTCGGCATAGGTGCACATTGTTACCCGGAGACACTGCCGGGATCCAGACAAAGCCCCGTGACCAGATCCTGTCTCGTTTACATCAGTGTAAATCCATAACCCCATAACCCCATTTCACCTCACAGCCCATTCCCAGTTGCAATGGCTGCTCGCTTCCACCCCTGCTCCCGCCTGGCTGTCTGGTCTGTGTGCCTGCAGGTGGGGTGGGCGGTTTCAGCACAACAGCTGGGCAAGGCAGGTGACAGAGGGCTGGGCAGGCCCCGTGGGACGCAGGCCCCTGATGGTTTGCAGAACCCCAGGTAGGAAACAAATAGCTGCTGGTTTGTGCTTCTCTCCCCCCCCCCCCCCCCCCCCGCCCTTAGGCATTCCTAACAGTGGGGATCAATTCCATTCACCACTGGATCGGCCTGAGCCAAAAAGGCGCAGAAGGAAGCTGGACGTGGGTGGATGGCTCACCGGTATCATACACGTGAGTAAGGCCATGTCTACACTACAAAGTTAAGTCGACTTATATTAGTCTATGTACTGCCACCAGCAATTACTGTGTTTATCATGTCCACACTGCCCTCCTGTCGGTGGTATGTGGCCTCACCAGGAGTGCTTGCACCGACTTAAGACGGGCAGTTTGGGGGGGCTGAGAGCCTGGGAGGCACCCGGGCTTCAGCTGTGGGGACTCCAGCTGGGACCTCTGCAGGGAGCTCTCAGCCTGGGCTCTCAGCACCGGGCAGTGAGGCTCCAGTTGTCAGCACTGCTGGGGCTCACAGCCAGAACACCCCCGCCCCCACTCAATTTCAAAACAGGGACCCTACCAGCAGTGAAATTGACATTTCTTGTCAATTTCACGGCTCCTGCAGTCAGCCACCCTGACAGCCAACAGGCAATGCAAGTAAAGCAGTGTCTATACAGACACTGCGTCGCCTGGACTATGTTGACCTAAGCCTTATGCCTCTCGTTGAGGTGGATTTACTAGGTCGGCGTAGCAGGTGAGTTACAGTGGTGAGAGGAACACTGTCGTGTGACACTTACATAGTTAGGTCAACATAAGCTGCCTTACGTTGACTTAACTTTTACTCCTGGGGGAGCTCTGCACCAAAAAATTAAAAATTCTGTGCCAAAAATTTTAAAATTCGGTGCCAAAAATGTACAATTCTACAGACAGTATATTAAAATTCTGCAAAATTCTGCACATTTTATTTGTCAAAATAACAGTATAATCACACCAGTTACAATTATTTTGGCAATTTATTTCAAAATACCTGTGAGCAAGTATGTCTGTAACAATACATGCAAAAAAAAAAAAAAAAAAAAAAGAGATTCAGGAAATGGTTAGTTTTTTTTTTGACAACTAGATTCCTTACTAGGCATATTAATACAGAACTTTGAGTAATTCATTTAAACTACAATACAGAACTGTATTTCCACACCTCTCAGAAGCAGTGCAAAGGCTTGGGGAAGTCAGGGGTAATGGAGGAGCTGAGGGAGAGGGAAGGAGCCCAGGAGTGAACCTGGAGGGTTGTTGGGTGTAGTTGTGAGAAGTATGAAACAGTTTCTTTTGGGAGTGGAGAAATTGTTAGGGAGTTGGGGAGCCTCCCCCATGCAGATGAGTCTCTCCCATTCAGTCAGGCACATCTGGCCCTGTCCCCATGTGTCACTGCACCCTCTGTCCCCATGTGGCCCTAGAGCCCTCCTACCCCCAGTCCCCATGTGGCCTGGAGCCCCCCTCTCATTCAGCCCCTGGATCAATGTTGTCACTTCACTAGCTCCTGAGCCCATACCCCAGTCTGTCCCCTCACTAGTCCTTCTGAACCCCAGTCTATGACCCCCTGGCAGCACCGTGTGCCCCACTGTGCCTCCTAACTTGGCTCCACCGGCAGGCTGCTGTAACAAACACAACCAGCTGCTAGCCGTTACTGCTAGCCAGACAGTTGTTCTGGTGGGCAAAAGGCAGAACTGCAGCACTTCTTGGGCAGAACGTATTTTCTGTGGGGGAAAAAAATTCTGCACCAGACATGAATTCTGTGTGTGTGCAGTGATGCAGAATTCCCCCAGGAGTAAACTTGGTAGTGTAGACATGCTCGAGCATTCATTGTCCTCTGCCTGCTTTCATCTGTCTCCTCGCCCTGCTTCCAAACCCAGCAGGGCCCTATACACTGCACCTCACTCACTCCCTCCCCTGGAGCAGGAGAGGTGGCTGGCCTCCTCCCACAAAGCAGTCTGGTCCCTCAGGCTGGTGAGAAGGGAATAGCCAACTGACTTCAGGCTGGCATGGCTGGGAACAAGCATTGTTACATGGCCCAGAGCCAGCAGGGGAGTCAATGGAGGAGGTTGAAAATTTTCCACTGAACAGTTCTTTTTATGGGAAATCGGGATTTTGACTCAACATTTTTTGCATCGTCTTGCAAAACATCTTGATTTTTTGTTGAAAAACATGCCCCAAAAGCAAAATATTTTGGGTGCAAGCTCAAATATTTTCCTTCAGAAATAATGCCCTGGTGCCTCATGGGAGTTGTAGTTCAGTTACTGCATGTTCTCCCTTTCCATTATGGGCCAGCCTCCCCAGCCTGACTACAGCTCCCATGATGCTCTGCCTCTCTTCTCCAGCGGGAAGACCATAGTTCAATTGCTGTATGTCATCATTCTCCCCATGAGCTCCCAGCAGGATTACATCTCCCATGACGCATCATGGCCAGGGAGTCCCAGGATGCTCCACCTCTCCCCTCCAGAGGGAATACCATAGTGCACTGTGGGAGATGTAGTCCAGCCAGGGAGCCTGCCTTATAGAGGAGAATAGGACATGAGGCACCCAAACACGAGCTGGTCTCAGCTGGTCTCAGTGGAAGCGCCAGGTGCTCAGCACCAGGACGTCTGGCTCTAACACACTGCGGTCCTGCAATAAACATGGGGTAGGATTACAGTGGGGAGGACGGGATTAGCACGGGGAGCGGGGACGAACGTGAGCTTTATTCATAGACACTGATCCGGGTGCAGTGCAGGGCAGCTCTGCTCTGAGCTGGGACCCTGAGGTAGCTGCACGCTGGGGCGGACCATCCCTCCGAGACCCCAGACCAAGTAGGCTCAGGGGGAAGCACTGCAGGTTTCCTCTGGATCAGAGTCAAAAGGGAGCTCATCACTTCGCCTTGATCTTCCCCACTGACCCCGGTGCCTCCACCCCCTTCACCCTGTCCCCCCCATAAAAAAAATTGGCCAAATCTAATCAACAAATTTGTGTCAGATTCTCAAATGGAAAAAATTTCACCCAGCTCTAATGGGAATGGTTGTATGGGAGTGTCCCGGGAGAGACAGGTATAAGTTTATGGAGATAGATAGACAGCAGGTATCAAAGGCCAGGGGAGGCTAAACTTCCCCTAACCCAGGCCATGGCCCTGCCCATGCTCTGTCCTGAGGCCCCCCCTGAAGCCAGCAGGGGCTTACAGAATCACAGGGTTGGAAGGGACCTCAGGAGGGTCATCTAGTCCAACCCCCTGCTCAAAGCAGGACCAATCCCCAGACAGCTTTTTACGCCAGTTCCCTAAATGGCCCCCCTCAAGGATTGAACTCACAATCCTGGGTCTAGCAGGCCAATTGTCAAATCACTGAGCTATCCCTTCCCCTGGCTCCTGCCAGTGGCCTGGAGCTCGGGGCTCCGTCCGACAGCCAGAGGCTGGGGTGGCCAGGGCGGCTCGGGCTGGTCTGGGAGTCAGGCCAGCCAGCGCAGCTGGGGCAGGTCAGCCAGGGCTCCTCCAGCCGTGGGGGATGTGGGGGTGGCTCGGGGCTCCATTGAGCGGGGCCTTGGGTGGAAGGGGCGGGGCCATGAGGCTAGCCTTCCCGAAATGGGGGTTCACCTGCCACCCATGGATAGATAGAGAGTGTGGATATAGATGGGTGTGTATGGGGATAGATAGGTAGATTGCTAGATGGAAGAGTATGGGTGTATGGGATTGGTAGGAGGGTATGGGGATGGCTAGGTAGGGGAGTGGATGGGCACAGATAAGTAGGTGTGAATGGGGACAGATAGGCAGATGGGAGTACATGGGGATGTATAATTCGGGAGGTGTGTGCTGGGATCGCTAGGCGGAGTGCCTGGGATGGATGGATAGATGTGTGATATGGGGGTAGATAGACAGGTATTACTGTCTTCCCTTTCAGCAGTTGTGGTAAGTTGCTCTGTTGGATCATGTGGATCCATGACGGAGATGTTCCTGACTAGAGCGGATTCCCCAGGAGCTGCTCTAGCCACTGGAAATATTCCCCTCGTCTCTTTCAGATCTTGGTCTTCAGGGATCCCCAGTGTTAACACTCAGAAACGCTGCGTCCATCTCACAGGGGATGACAGAGGCAACTGGAGCAACGCAGATTGTGGGAATCCCTATAACTTCGTTTGTGAAAGAGCTGGGCCCTTTTGTGTGTAATTTTCACCTTTGAAAACATTTTGCCGTTTTGAGGTTTACTTTCTTTAAGCAGCCAATAAAAGCCAACAGATCCCTGGCCGCCTTCATGGGCTAGCTCTCCTCGCTGAACGCAACTGGGCTGAGTCAGAGCTACTGAATACGGTGAGATCTAGAGGACTTTCAACTGTCAACCTCCCTCCTAGCTGAGCAAAACCCAATGTCTAGCTGAGAGGCTGCCAGACCCGGGTCCTGCTCAGAGCTCTGCACTTGCTGTGCCACCTGGCAAAGGTCATGTAAGATCCAGGCCAGGTGCTGAGTACCATTGACTGCCACTAAAGTCGGAAGTGGTCAGCCCCTAGCATGATGAGACCCACAATCCCTCTGTTTCTCCCATCGCTCTCCAGAGTCCCTCGTTCCCACTAGGTTTAGTTCCCAGGGTACCGCACTAATTGGCTGTGCTGGCATTTAATTCTGAAGCCCAAAGGACTCTGCTTGTGAGGTTACAGGGAGTTCTGTGCACTGAGGGCAGGGATCCCCCAGCAGTTCCAGTTTCCTGCAGGAGTATCAGGTGCGTCTCCCTAGCCAGTGGAGAGAACATCTGTGTGCATCTGGGTTCAGCTCACTGGGCGCTCTGAACTCTGCAGAAATCCCTCTTCTACTGCAGTGAACAGTGCTCTAAGGGCCTGATCCTGGACACCCCCTGCTCGCCCCTGCCAGGCCCTGAGTACCTCCTGCCAGGGGCTGCCCAGAGCCAGTGGCACTAGACAGGATGAGGCTTTTATCTATCAGTGAGTCACCCACCTGAAGTCACACAGCAAGTCAGTGGAAGGATTGGGGAGAGAACCCAGGAATCCAGACACCCAGACACCCTCTCCTCCTCCCCCACCCACTCTAAGTACTAGGCCTTGTCTACACTACAAAGTTTTGTCAGCAAAAGTTATGCTGCTTTAATTAAAATCGCTGTTGCATGTCCACACTAGCTCCTTGTGTCAGCAGAGTGCGTCCACACTATCAGCTCTTGCATCGACAAAGAGAGCGGAGCACCATGGGTAGCTATCCCACAGTGCAACTGGCCGCAGGGTGCTTTGGGAAGGATTTGCAATGCCTCATGGGGCAAGTACAGCATCACATGATGCAGGTTTCCCAATCTCATCCTTCTGGGATCATCCTGGTAGATTGTCAGCTGCTTTTTCAACTGAAGTGTGGGGGGCAGGGGGGGGGAGGAGTGGTGTGTCGGGGGCGGAGGAGATAGCAGGCCTATCCTGCAGCAGGGGGAGAGGGACACTCCCCCCCCCCACATCAGCCCCCGGCTCTGCTCAGCACAGTAGTCACTCCTGACGCAGCCTGCTCTGCCTGCCTGCCTGCCTGCCTATGGTTCTGTGATTCCCTCCGAGAGCGGCATTCTGAGCAGCTCTGTGAGCTCTCCGTGCTGAGGAGTGTCAAAGCAGCGCAGCAGTTCCCCACTCCCGGCAGCAGCAGTCTGCCCGTGTTCCTAGTGCAGGGGCAGAACAGGAGTATTCCACATGAATGATTTGCTCTTTGTTCCCCAAATGGGGCAGCACGCTCAGCTGTCAGTAGGGCGACCAGACAGCAAATGTGAAAAATCGGGACGCGGGTGGGGGGTAATAGGAGCCTATATAAGAAAAGGCCCCAAATATCGGGACTGTCCCTATAAAATCGGGACATGTGGTCACCCTAGCTGTCAGATACTTCCTGGAGCTTTGAAAGGGCAGCTTTTGCCAACAAAACTCTGTAGTGTAGACAAGGCCTTAGACCCCACTCCCCTCCCAGCATTGGGGAGAGAACCCAGGAGGCCTGACTCCACTTGAGCACTCTACATCATGCTGAGCATGGCCCTGCCACAGCCTGTCTGTCTCTGGCCATTTGCCTGCACGTGGAGGCCACCCCACCTGGGCATCAGAGAAGGACAATGTGTGAGAGAGCCAATACCTGGGGGAAGAATTGAACAGCGGCACTGTTAGAGGGAATGGCCACACGGTGGCGCTGTTACTCTAGGACTGGGGCCAAGCAGGGGGGCAGAGGCAACTGCAGAATATGTTCCCAGCTCCACTCCGCAGGGCTACACCTGACATGGGTCTGAATATCCAGGGGCTCCCTGGCCCCCAGCATCTTCAGAATGACCATTCTCCCAGCCCGTTGCTTTGCCCCCTCTTCGCATCCCTCCACTGCATCCCCCTTCCTCACACCAAACACCCGCTGCTCCTCTTCACCCTCAGCTAGAGCAAGGGGAAATTCTCTAGCTGAATCTTTTTTTCTGGAAAAACCGGAAGATCCAGCGACTGGGCGAATTTGAGTCGTTTTGCTGAATTGTTGGGTTTGGGGGTGGGGGGTGGAATAGGCAAAAGTTGAAATATTGGTCATTGCAGTTGGAAATGACTTTTTGGTCACCCAGTTCCTTGGACTGTATTTTAAAAAATTCAAAACCAATAAAAAACCATTGAAATCTCAACGAAACGGTCCTCTGGATGGAGGCGGGGGGAGGGGAGCCTATGAAGGTTGTATTGAGGAATTCTGGGCACTTCACATTCATCACCCAGCTGAGAGGGGTGGAGACCAGGTGACAGGCTTTGAAAATCATCATGCAGCAGTTTGCGACCCGCAGTCCCACGCACTGGACCGTTTGCTGGGGTGGAGAACCCTGTGCAGAATGGCAACAGATTGCGCGTTGCCACAGAGAAAGCAATGCATTATTCAGAGAGCTGTAGATGGTAAAACTAGGAGGGACCATTAGGCCATCCTGCCTGACGTCCTGCATAGGGCAGGCCAGAGATGGCAGCCAGGGGTCCCGGCACCCAGCCCAGAACTTCTGGTTAGCGGGACCATATCTTTTAGAAAGAGACACCCACGCCTTATTTAAAGACTCCAACTCAGAACATAAGAACGGCCAGACTGGATCAGCCCAATGGTCCATCTAGCCCAGTGTCCTGTCTGCCAACAGTGGCTGGATACTTCAGAGGGAATGAACAGAACAGGGCAATCATCGAGTGATACATCCCCTGTCGTCCAGTCCCAGCTTCTAGCAGACAGAGGCTTAGGGACACGCAGAGCACAGGGTTTCCTCCCTGATCATCTTGGCTAATAGTCATTCATGGACTTATCCTCCAGGAACGTATCTATTTCTTTTTTGAACCCAGTTATTCTTTTGTCCTTCACAATAGCCCCTGGCAATGAGTTCCACAGACTGACTGCGTTGTGTGAAGAAGTACTGCCTTAGGTTTGTTTTTAACCGGCTGACTATTAATTTCATCGGGTGACCCCTGGTTCTTGTGTTATGTGACGGGATCAATAACACTTCCTTAGTCACTTTCTCCACACCAGTCATGATTTTATAAACCTCTGTCACCTTAATCATCTCTTTTCTAAGCCAAACAGTCCCAGTCTTTTTAAACTTCCCTCATATGGAAGCTGTTCCAGCCCCCTGATCATTTTTATCGCCCTTCTCTGTAGCTTTTCCATTTCTAAAATATCTTTTTTTGAGATGGGGCAAGCAGATCTGCACACTGTATTCAAGGTGTCGGCATACTATGGATTTATACAGGGGCATTATGATATTTTCTGTCTTATTTATCGATCTCTTTCCTAATGGCTCCCAACATTCTGTTCGCTTTTTAGACTGCCGCTGCACATTGAGCAGATGGGTTCTGAGAACTATCCATGATGGCTCCAAAATCTCTTTCTTGAATGATAACAGATAATTTAGGCCCCATCGTTTTGTATGTATAGTTGGGATTAAGTTTTCCAATGTGCGTTACTTTGCATTATCAACACTGAGTGTCATCTGCCATTTTGTTGCCCAGTCACCCAGTTTTGTGAGATCCTTTTGTAGCTCTTCGCAGACTGCTTTGGACTTAGCTATCTTGAGTAGTTTTGTGTCGTCTGAAAAGCTTGACACCTCATGGTTAACCTCGGTTTCCAGATCATTCATGGATATGTTGAACAGGACTAGTCCCAATACAGATCCTTGGAAGACCCCGCTATTTACTTGTTTACATTCTGAAAAGTGACCATTTATACACTTTGTTTCCTATCTTTTAACCAGTCCATGAGATGACCTTCCTTCTTATCCCATGACAGCTTACATTGCTTAAGAGCCTTTGGTGATGGACCTTGTCAAAGGCTTTCTGAAAGTCCAAGTACATTATATTGGTTGCATTACTCTTGTTGATCCCCTCAAAGAATTCTAATAGATTGGTGAGGCATCATTTCCCTTTACAAGAGCCGTGTTGACTCTTTTCCAGCACATCATGTTCATCTATGTGTCTGATAATTCTGTTCTTTATTATAGTTTCAACCAATTTGCCTGGTACTGAAGTCAGGCTTACTGGCCTGTAATTGCCGGGATGACATCTGGAGCCTTTTTAAAAATTGGCGTCATATTAGCTATCCTCCAGTCATCTGGTACAGAGCCTGCCTTAAGCGCTAGGGTACACACCACAGTTAGTAATTCTACAATTTCCCTTTTGAGTTCCTTCAGAGCTCTTGCGTGAATGGCAGCTGGGCCTGGGGACTTATTACTGCTAAATTTATCATTTTTTTCCAAAACCTGCTCTACGGACACCTCAGTCTGGGACAGCTCCTCAGATCTGTCACCAGAAAAGAATGGCTCAGGTGTGGGGCTCTCCCTCACAGCCTCTGTGGTGAAGACCCATGCGTCCGGGTTCTGCTGGAGGATTGCGCAGGGGCTAGGGCATTAAACAATCAATGGGTGTTAGGTGCCGAGGGACTTCTGAAAACCCCACTAGACATGACAAACTTTTAGAAACCTGGCCCTTAGCCTGCCTGTGTCTCAGTTCCCCAGAAGTAAAAAATAGGGTTATAACCTTGTCCTGCCTCAGGAGGGCGTGTGAGGATAAAGCCAGTAAAGATTGTGACGCACTTTGAGATCTACCAGTGAAAAGTGCTACATGCGAGCAGGGAGATCATTACGATCCCTGGGGCAGTTGTTCCAATGGCTAATTCCCCTCACTGTTAAAACCCTGCACCTTTATTTCTAGCCTGAATTTATCTAGTTTCAGCCCGTGGCCCTGGCATCTTAAGAACATAAGAATATAATAATGGCCCTGCTGGGTCAGAGCAAAGGTCCATCTAGCCCAGTATCCTGTCTTCCAGAAGTGGCCAGTGCCAGAGGGAATGAACAGAACAGGTAATCATCAAGTGATCCATCCCCTGTCGCTCATTCCCAGCTTCTGGCAAACAGAGGCTAGGGACACCATTCCTGCCCATCCTGCCTAATAGCCATTGAGGGACCTATCCTCCATAAATTTATCTAGTTCTTTTTTGAACCCTGTTATGGTCTTGGCCTTCACAACATCCTCTGGCAAGGAGTTCCACAGGTTGACTGTGCATTGTGTGAAAAAAATACTTTTTTTTAGTTTGTTTTAAACCTGCTGCCTATTCATTTCATTTGGTGACCCCTAGTTCTTGTGTTATGAGAAGGAGTAAATAACACTTCCTTATCTACTTTCTCTATACCAGTCATCTTGTTCTGTCTTTGTCTGCCCTCTGTTCTCAGAACTCTCCTCCCCGTGGAGGTGGGTACAGCCAGCGACCCAGGCACCTCTGAACCTTCTCTTGGAGAAACCGGACAGACTGAGCTCCTAGGCTCTCGCTCTAAGGCATGTTTCCCAGCACTAGAATCTCTTTTCTGAGCCTATGTCAATTCATCACCCTCCTTTTTGCAGTGCGGCCCCCGGAACTGGAACCCAGTATTCAGTAATGGGCTCACCAGTGCCCGTATACAGAGGTAAAACCCCTCCCTGTGGCTAGTGAGATTTCCCCCACGTATACAAAGCAGGGCGGCATTAGCCGTTTTAGCCACAGCTCCCGTTCAGCGGGTTCCCACCATTGCCCCATTTCCCTTTTAGGGCTTTCCAGGGTACGATCCCCCATCCTATAATTTTGACCTATGTTCTTTGTTCCTAGATGCCCGACCTTGTATCTGGCTTTATTGGAACGCAAATCGTTCCGATGAGCCCTGCTTACCAAGCGATCAGACAACGGATCCGACCTCCCTGCAGGTGCTCCCACCTCCAGGCACAAATAAGACCCATTTAAAATTCACAATGCAATTATTGTCTCGCTGCCTAGTATGGGCCACAGCTAAGAGTGCCAACCTCAGGCCAGACTGCCAGGAAACAGGACATGTTCCCCAAACTGGTGGTATATTCGCTCATAACATTTCACCAAACCAGTAACAGACGTGTGCTTCTGAACTACTCTACTAGTTATTATGGACCCACAGACAGGCCCCTTTATAGGGGATCCACAGACAGGCCCCTCTAGCCCCTCCTGCTCCACCCAGACATACCAGACTTCTGTGATAAAAGATTATTAAAACCAGAAATCACATGTATTAGGTTCTACCAGTTCCAAAGAACCAGACAAACACCCGGGGCAAAATATACTTCAGCTCTTCCCCCAAACAGCATGCTGGTAGCCAATCCTTTAATAACTAAAAACTAAAGGTTTATTCATATTAAGAAAGGAAGAGAGTTATTAAAAGTTTACAATGAATCAGGTACATTACAGTTGAATTCAGAGTTAGTAGATCAGGATAATAGCAGTGATGTTAAATCTGCCAGTTTGTAATAAGTCTCTCTGGTTCATCCCAAATATTGGGGTCCTCAGTCCATTGTTCAAAGCTCTTTTTTGTTAGAAATCATAGTCCAGAGAAAGAGGCAAGGGGATGATGTCACGCTCTTCAAACTATACCCACTGCCATGTGCCTGGCAAGCTACTGTCTCAAACAGGGAGTTCTACATGCCCTGCTGAGTCACGGGGCCTCCACTGTCCATGTGCTACTGAGGCATCCATGGGAGGGGCCCATTGGAAGAGTTGATTCTCTGCTGTTCCTGAAGGAAATGTGTCATGTGGGTGTTACCCAGGAACACAACACGTTTGAGCAGGAACACAACACGTTTGAGATACGAACACATAACAAAGATTCATAACTTCAGTAGACAGTGATAATACGCACATATTAACAGGATAACATTGTTCAGCAGATCACAACTTGATCCAATGACACCTTACTTTGTATAAGATTTATCACAGTTGTGCAACAGTGTTGGTACATCAGTGGCTATAACAGTGCAAGCAGGGTCATCTTGTTATGCTTATAAGAAGCACACAGGATCTTTTTCAGGGGAAAAGGCAATACGCCACGTTTATTGAAGATACAACAATTAGCATATGCATTCAATCACACACACACGCACTGTCCCGCCAGTCGATGTTACAGTTACCAGTCCAGAGTCCGGATCAATCTAGTGGCCAGCTAGGTTGATCACGGGTAGGGAGGAGCCGGGTTCCGTCGGTCGCAAGATTCTGGCTAATGCATCTTTACTAAATGGACCATTAGGCCATTCCTTTCTGCTATTCAAAAAGGGTGGCTTGCAGGATATGATCAAATCATACACCAATACATTTAATACCTGCTACATTATCATCTCATTATCCTTTATCCTTCATTCTAAATCATGCAAAATACAAACATAAAATCCTACTATTACAATCTTTCTTTCTATGCAGAGTCACAATTATTGCAATTTATTATTTCTTTGCAGCCTTGCCCAGTAGCAATGTAAGGACAGTCCCAGCACCAAAGGGATGGAAAACTGCTAGATTTGGAGCATTTCACAGTTGCAAATCTTAAATTAATGGAGATATCCTATCTCCTAGAACTGGAAGGGACCTTGAAAGGTCATCAAGTCCAGCCCCCTGCCTTCACTAGCAGGACCAAGTACTGATTTTGCCCCAGATCCCTAAGTGGCCCTCTCAAGGATTGAACTCACAACCCTGGGTTTAGCAGGCCAATGCTCAAACCATTGAGCTATCCCTCCCCCCCAAATCTTATAGTTTCCTCCAATTATTATCCCAATAGGGAAGGCAAGACAGAGTCACTAAGTGATCTGTCTTAGGGCGCACCCGCTCTAACCCAGAAGTTCTCAAACTGGGGGGGGGGGTGCACTCCCCCTTGGGGGGTGAGGAATGTATTGCGGGGGGCATGAGAAGCTGTAAGAAAAAAAACCTTCCTGCACACATTTTACCCACAGCAATGAATAACTAGCTAAACTGATTCCTCCAGGCATATCAGGTGCTTAGCTGGCACTGTGCATTTGACTCCACATGGCGCTGTGCATTTTGACGGATTTCTGTGAAGCTAGCAGAGCGTTCTCCTACGTCGTTGCCATCTTTATGTTAACCTGTTTGCTACGACACGCTGTGGGCATTTCATTGTAAGCAGCGACCACTGCAGCAGTTTTGCTTTTGCTCTTATTACAATGGAGCGTTGGCTCATTCCTGCAATTCGTAGAATTGCTCTGCTCCAAAAAACAAGCACGCCCATCACACTAGTAAAACCAGTGTGGTGTGATGCCAGTAAGCAGCATCTCACTTAAACTTTACTATATACTTAAATGGCTCTATTTGAATCAATACTTTACTGTTTTTAATATTTAGTGAGAGTTGCTGTTGTTTTTTTATTGGTATATGTACTTGTGTGGCAGGACGGGAGGGGGGACGTAAAGTGCTACAGGCACAAAGAAGCAGGGCGCGATCAAAGACGTTTGAGAACCACGGCTCTAACCCACTAGACTTCACTCCCCTTCCAGAGCCGGGAATCCTGGTTCGCAGGTCCCTGTTCTAGACCCCACTGCCCTAAACAGGGACAGGACCCTGGAATCCTGTATCCCAGCACCTGCTGCTCTAACCTGTTAGACCCTATTCCCATCCCAGATCTAGGAACAGCACCCAGGAGTCCCGACTCCCTCCTCTAAACCACTAAACCTCACTCCCCTCCCACAGCTGGGAATTCAGAATCCTTGACAACTCCCATTCTCTCCTCCTCTAACCACTAGACCGTAGTCCCTTCCAGAACTGATACTAGAAGCCAGGAGTCCCAGTCCCTTAACCACTGAGGCCATGCTTCGGGGCACACTCTGGTACACATCTGCTCTGCCCTGAATCTTCCTCTGGTTTGGTTCATTGATCCCCGTTCAGGATCGCATGTTTTGGTTTGGATTCCCCCCCCACGGCCGGGAATTTACCAAGAAAAAGCAAACAGCTGGAATCAGTGGGAGAGATTCTGTCAGCATTAAACAATCCCCAGCCTATGGAACCACACACACTCCAACCAATAGGGCGGCAGCAGGGGGCGCTACTGCTGTGAAATCCAGGCTCTGTTGAAGTCAATGGCAAAACTCAGGCCTGGTCTACACTATGACTTTAATTCGGATTTAGCAGCGTTAAATCGAATTAACCCTGCACCTGTCCACACAACGAAGCCATTTATTTCGAAATAAAGGGCGCTTAAAATCGATTTCTGTACTCCACCCCGACGAGCGGAGTAGCACCAAAATCGATATTGTCATTTCGAATTACGGTTAGTGTGGCCGCAATTCGATGGTATTGGCCTCCGGGAGCTATCCCACAGTGCACCATTGTGACCGCTCTGGACAGCAATCTGAACTTGGATGCACTGGCCAGGTAGACAGGAAAAGCCCCGCGAACATTTGAATTTTATTTCCTGTTTGCCCAGCTTGGAGAGCACAGGTGACCACAGATAGCTCATCAGCACAGGTAACCATGCAGGCTGATAATCGAAAAAGAGCACCAGCATGGACCGTACGGGAGGTACTGGATCTCATTGCTATATGGGGAGAGGATTCAGTGCTAGCAGAACTTCGTTCAAAAAGACGAAATGCCAAAACTTTTGAAAAAATCTCCAAGGGCATGATGGAGAGAGGCCACAATAGGGACTCAGATCAGTGCCGCGTGAAAGTCAAGGAGCTCAGACAAGCCTATCAAAAAACAAAGGAGGCAAACGGTCGCTCCGGGTCAGAGCCGCGGACATGCCGCTTCTACGCCGAGCTGCATGCAGTTCTAGGGGGGGCCGCCACCACTACCCCACCTCTGACCGTGGATTCCGAGGTGGGGATAATCTCATCAGCTACACCTGAGGATTCTGCGGACGGAGAAGAGGAGGAGGAGGAGGACGACGAGCTTGCGGAGAGCACACAGCACTCCGTTCTCCCCAACAGCCAGGATCTTTTTCTCAGCCTGACTGAAGTACCCTCCCAACCCTCCCAAGCCAGTATCCAAAACCATGACCCCATGGAAGGGACCTCAGGTGAGTTTACCTTTTAAAATATAAAACTTGTTTTAAAAGCAAGCGTTTTTTAATGATTACTTTGCCCTAAGGACGTGGGATGCATTCGCGGCCAGTACAGCTACTGGAAAAGTCTGTTAACGTGTCTGGGGATGGAGCGGAAATCCTCCAGGGACATCTCCATGAAGCTCTCCTGGAGGTACTCCAAAAGCCTCGCCACAAGGTTTCTGGGCAGTGCAGCCTTATTCCGTCCTCCATGGTAGGACACTTGACCGTGCCATGCTTGCAGCAAGTAATCTGGTATCATTGCATGACAAAGCCTGGCAGCGTATGGTCCTGGTGTTTGCTGGCATTCAAGCAACATCCGTTCTTTATCTCGCTGTGTAATCCTCAGGAGAGTGTTATCGCTCATGGTAACCTGGTTGAAATACAGGAATTTAATTAAGGGGACAGAGGTGGCCGTTCCTACTGGGCTGTTTGCCTGTGGCTGAAAAGAAATCCTTCCCTGCAGTTAGCCAAGCGCGGGGGGGTGGGGGGTGGGGGGGAAATTGGCCCTGAGCTTTTCGCGTTTGGCTAGCAGGGATCTTCCCTGATACCAGCCACGCGGTGGGGGGAGGGGTAAAGTGATCATCCCAGAGAATTCATGGCGGGGTGGGGGGTGTTAGTTTGGTTCCTGCAGGGATCTTCCCTGATACCAGCCACGCGGTGCAGGGGAGGGATAAAGCGATCATCCAGAGAATTGGATGGGGGGGTGGTTAGTTTGTTTTCTGCTGCTGAAGGTTAACAGGAAAACCGCAGCACTCAACGGGCTTTGCTTGGTATGTGGGAAAGGAGGGCGCAGAAGCCGAAAGACAATGGCTTACCATGGCCGCATGCAAGCCGAATTCTGTTGCCCGGACCTGCGTCTGTGATCTCTAGCAGCAAAGCCACAGGCACTCAATATTAAGAGGCAAAATGCGACCTTGCACAGAAATCACATGTGCTATGTAATGTGAATAGTGTTGGTCACCGTGAAAGAGTATAAGCATTGTTCTGCAAAATGTATCTTTTAAAAAAATTCTCTCCTTTTTTCCCTCCCTCCAGCAGCTGCAAATTTTTCAAGCCTCCCTCCTCCTTCCCGAAGGCTATCTCAGATAAGGCGTCGGAAAAAGAAGACGCGAGACGAGATGTTCGCGGAAATCATGGAATCCACCCGCAGTGAAAGAGCTCATCTGAATGACTGGAAGGACACGGTTTCAAAGTATAGGAAAGAAGCCAGAGAACGTGAGGACAGGAGGGACCAATGTGAGGACATGAGGGACCAACGTGAGGAGAGGAGAGACGCTCGAGATGAGAGGTGGCGGCAGGAAGATCAGAGGAGGCAGGATGCAACGCTGGGGCTGCTGCGTGAGCAAACAGAAATGCTCTGGCATCTGGTGGAGCTTCAGGAACAGCAGCAGGATAACAGACTGCCGCTACAGCCCCTGTATAACCGCCCTCCCCCTCACCATGTTCCATAGCCTCCTCACCCAGATGTGTAAGAACGCGGGGGGGGGGGGGGGGGAGGCTCCGTACACCCTCCCATTCCACCCCAGTGGACAGCCCAAGCAAAAGGCTGTCATTTTTTTAACCTTTTTTTAGTGGCCTTTTCCTTCCTGCCGATCCTCCTCCCAAACCCCACCCGGGTTCTCTCCCTCTTTTTATAATCAATTAATAAAGAATAAATGATTTTTAAATGATAGTGACTTTATTTCCTTTGAAAGCAAGCTGGGGGAAGGGGGAGGGTGGGTTCCTTACAGAGAATGAGTCAATAAAGGGGGCGGGTTTTCATGAAGGAGAAACAAACAGAAATTTCACACTGTAGCCTGGCCAGTCATGAAACTGGTTTTCAAAGCTTCTCTGATGTGCAGTGCTTCCTGGTGTGCTCTTCTAATTGCCCTGGTGTCTGGCTGCGCGTAATCAGCAGCTAGGCGATTTGCCTCAGCCTCCCACTCCGCCATAAAGGTCTCCCCCTTACTTTCACAGAGATTGTGGAGCACACAGCAAGCAGCAATAACAATGGGGATATTGGTTTGGCTGAGGTCTGAGCGAGTCAGTAACGATCACCAGCGACCTTTTAAACGGCCAAATGCACATTTTACCACCATTCTGCACTTGCTCAGCCTGTAGTTGAACAGCTCCTGACTCCTGTCCAGGCTGCCTGTGTATGGCTTCATGAGCCATGGCATTAAGGGGTCCCCAAGAATAACTATTGGCATTTCAACATCCCCAACGGTTATTTTCTGGTCCGGGAAGTAAGTCCCTTGCTGCAGCCGTTTAAACAGATTAGTGTTCCTGAAGACGCGAGCGTCATGAACCCTTCCCGGCCAGCCCACGCTGATGTTGGTGAAACGTCCCTTGTGATCCACAAGTGCTTGCAGCACCATTGAAAAGTACCTCTTGCGGTTTATGTACTGGGTACCCTGGTGCTCCGGTGCCAAGATAGGGATATGGGTTCCATCTATCGCCCCACCACAGTTAGGGAATCCCATTGCAGCAAAGCCATCCACTATGACCTGCACATTTCCTAGAGTCACTACCTTTCGTAGCAGCAGCTCAGTGATTGCTTTGGCTACTTGCATCACAGCAGCCCCCACAGTAGATTTGCCCACTCCAAATTGATTCCTGACTGACCGGTAGCTGTCTGGCGTTGCAAGCTTCCACAGGGCTATCGCCACTCGCTTCTCAACTGTGAGGGCTGCTCTCATCTTGGTATTCTGGCACTTCAGGGCAGGGGAAAGCAAGTCACAAAGTTCCATGAAAGTGCCCTTACGCATGCGAAAGTTTCTCAGCCACTGGGAATCGTCCCACACCTGCAACACTATGCGGTCCCACCAGTCTGTGCTTGTTTCCCGGGCCCAGAATCGGCGTTCCACGGATAGAACCTGCCCCATTAACTACATGATCTCCAAAGCACCGGGGCCCGTGGTTTGAGAGAATTCTGTGTCCATGTCCATGTCCATGTCCTCATCACTCTTGTCGCTGCGCTGCCGTCGCCGCCTCCTCCTCTCCTCGTTTTTCTGGTCCTGGCTCAGCATAAACTGCACGAGAACGCGCGAGGTGTTTACAATGTTCATGACTGCTGTCTTGAGCTGAGCGGGCTCCATGCTTGCCGTGGTATGGAGTCTACAGTGTTCACCCAGGAAAAAAGGCGCGAAATGGTTGTCTGCCGTTGCTTTCATGGAGGGAGGGGTGAGGCTGTACCCAGAACCACCTGCGACAATGTTTTTTGCCCCATCAGGCACTGGGATCTCAACCCAGAATTCCAATGGGCGGGGGAGACTGCGGGAACTATGGGATAGCTATGGGATAACTACCCACAGTGCAACACTCCGGAAATCAACGCTAGCCCCGGTACATGGATGCACACCGCCAAATTAATGTGCTTAGTGTGGCCGCATACATTCGACTTTATACAATCTGTTTCCAACATTCGAATTATATAAATTCGGATTAATCCCGTAGTGTAGACATACCCTCACTGTTGATTTTGACCAGGCCAGGATTAGTAGCGCCCTCTTGTGATGACACAGCATCAGAGAGTTTCAGGCCAGAAGAGGCAGGTTGTGGTTAAAGCTGAGGTTTCCACTCCACGGAGAATAATTCCACTAACACAACATTTGTATGTGTCCCCAAATCACGACAAAAATATCCAAATTCTTCCCTGAATGAAAAGTTCCAACCATTGCACCATGGTCACGTGACTCCCAGGATGTACCATGCACTTGGAGGGGATACCCTGGTGCATCATGGGAGATATAATCTGGCCAAGGAGCCATGCCCCTAGAAGAGCATGAGGGCACCAAGCACCAGGACTACAACTGTCATGAGGCACCGTGGGCAGAGGCAGTTTAATGTCGAACTGACCCAAAACGAAATATTTCATACTTCCTGATGGAAAATGGAGAAGCTTCATCAACATCGAAGATTTCCTGCAGCAACATTCTGATTCTGTGGAAACTGCATTTTTGGTTGCAAATCGTTTCGGTGGGAAGTTCCCAGACAGCTCGAGCAATGATGAGGATAATGGGGATTCGTTATTGAGGCTGCTGGATACAGAACCTTGGGTTCTCTCTGGCTCCCCAGACTCCCAGCCTGCGGGAGCGCCTAGGTACCCCTAAATCCTGCCTGGACCATGCAGTAATGGAAAGGACACTGGCTCAAAACTCATCCCCCAACAAATCTGTGCCACGTGCATCTTGGCTCTGAGATTCATGCCTTGGACCCATCTCTAATGGGAACAATTCTTCAGGATGCTCGATGGACATTTCCTGGAGTCTCTCTGCTGCTGGTAACCCTTCCGATCCCCAGTACAATGCCACCCTTCGGAGCCCACCCCACCCCTTACAGTCAGTTTCCAGGGGGCCAGGCCAGACTCATTGGCATTAAATGAGCCACGGGTTTCCCAGCAAAAATGTGGTCCCTTTAACTGCATCATCAGCCCCAAACCTTCAAAAAGGATGACTCCAGCTCCCCAAAATCATGAGATAAAAATAATAATAAGAATAATGATACCCATTGGGTTCTGTTTCTTTGCCTTCTGAACTCTGAGCAGTGAGGGGTCACTCTCTTCCACCTTTTCTCCACCACTATGAGGGCCCAACTCCAGTGGAAACAAGTCCTGGTAGATTCTCTATCACTGACCATTTTTTAACCGGGGTGGGATGTTTTCCTGAAAGCGCTGCTCCGGGAATTATTGTAGGGAAGTTCTCTGGCCTGGGTTACCCAGGAGGTCAGACTAGAAATCAAAATGAGCCTCTCTGGCCTTGGAAAGCTTGCTCCAGTGCCATTCCTGGAGCCTTCCCTGCTGATGGAAACTCTCCGGTCACTTCCCTGACCTTGTACCCCCACCCTCTCATCCCCCATGGCATGGGCAAGGCCAGTCCCACTGGGATTAGTATGATTAGGTGTATTACGGTAGTGCCTCTGAGCAGGCCCCAGTCATGGGCCAGGATCCCATTGTGCTAGGTGCTGTACATTATTTATTATGGTAGCGCCCAGGCGCCTCAGTCATTTTTGCATTATGTAACGTGTAGAATAGCATGCTCCAAAACTGCTGGCAGTGAAACTGGTCAGTTAGGGCGGGTCAGAGCTAACTCCGCCCAGAGTGAGACTCCCTGACATCTTTCTCCCCAGCCCAGTGTTCACAAGGAGCTGGTGTGGGTCTGTGCAAAGCCCAGAAGAACCCAAGAATAGGGGCCCCAAAAGGAGCGAACTGACATTAATGAATCTTCCTGGTTATGGAAGGAGACCGCCGGTTGGGAACCGTACAAGAGGGGACAGGAGGGCACAAGCTGGGATCCGTGACAGACACTCTGCCAGCAGAAGCGTCTCATGAAAGGTGGAGCCCAGCTCCCTGGACCGCACCAGCGCTGTACAGACGGAGTGTTGGGGCCGAAGTATCTAGTTAGACAGGAAAGGAACTGGTTAATAAGTACCTGCTCTAGACTGCAGTTTATATTTTTCTTTTCTCTATAACCGCAAGTTTCCAATCCTTACACCGGCTTCTATTTGACTCTCTTAAGCTCTGTCAAATAAACTTCCATCTGTTTTTACTCGAGGCATGACGACGTGGTGTGTGCTAAGGAGAGGGTTGGACTGAGGTGAAGCTAGTGAATCAGGGGGCGGCTGTTTCCCTGGGGGCAGCGAGTCTGTGCGCATTGCGGGTGGCCAGAAGTCGTGGGACTGGGCACTCGAGTGTAAGGAAGTGGGTGTTGGAGGGACCTGTGCCCTGGGGCAGAGGAGAACTCTAGAGGCTAACTATCTCCAGAGATTTAGGCCAGGTCTACACTGAAAAGTTAAGTCGAGTCAGCTAAGTTACACAGGGGTGTGAAAAATCCACATCTCTGATTGACAGAGTTAAGCTGAGCTAGGCCCTAGTGTAGACAGTACTAGGCTGACGGAATAATTCTTCTGTCACCCCCTCTTGGGGAGGTGGAGCAACTACAGAAATGGGAGGACCCTTCCTGTGGCCATCGTGAGCGGCTACACTGACACGCTGCCGCTGTAGCATTTTAACCGAAGCCCCGGGTTCTCTCTGCTCTGCCCCAAGGACCCACTCAGGGAGCCGAAGGGCCTGGCTGTGCAGATTGCTAGCCTGCAGAGTGCGGGGCCCGGAGTGGGCGCTTGTGTTGCCAGCAGCCAGTAGTACGGGGTGAGTTTTGAGCACAGACGAGGCTCCCTCATGCCATGGGCGGACAGTAGCAATTCCCCCGGGGCCCCAAAAGGGTCACACAAATGTGTCTTTGTTTATCTTCTTGGAAAGGGGTGGGTAAGGCTTTCTGCTCTTTACTGCCCCAGCTGTCTCCAGGTCTTAAAAAAAAAAAAAAGCAAACACTTAAACAGGCATCATTTTCATGTGGAAAAATTGGAAAGAGTCCAGCGGAGGGCAACAAAAATGATTAGGGGTCTGGAGCACATGACTTATGAGGAGAGGCTGAGGGAACTGGGATTGTTTAGTCTCCAGAAGAGAAGAGTGAGGGGGGATTTGATAGCTGCTTTCAACTACCTGAAGGGGGGTTCCAAAGAGGATGGAGCTCGGCTGTTCTCCGTGGTGGCAGATGACAGAACAAGAAGCAATGGTCTCAAGTTGCAGTGGGGGAGGTCTAGGTTGGATATTATTACACTATTTCACTAGGAGGGTGGTGAAGCACTGGAATGTGTTACCTAGGGAGGTGGTGGAATCTCCTTCCTTGGAGGTTTTTAAGGCCTGGCTTGACAAAGCCCTGGCTGGGATGATTTAGTTGGGAATTGGTCCTGCTTTGAGCAGGGGGTTGGACTAGATGTCCTCCTGAGGTCCCTTCCAACCCTGATAGTCTATGATTCTATGATTCAATCGTTTTTGCTATGACTTTAAAGTTCCCTTCTTCTGATTGCTTTTGTAATGTCCACTCCAGACATTTCTCATCGAGGGGTGGGGGGAGAGGTAATGGTTGTAAGGTAGGCGTGATCTCTCCCTCAGGAGACGTGCCTATATATCCATCCATCGGTCCATGTACTGGCATGCATACACATTCATTTATCAACCCATTCAGCCATTGGCATACATCAGGGGTTCTCAAACTGGGGGTCGGGACCCCTCAGGGGGTCGTGAGGTTATTACAGGGGGGTCGTGAGCTGTCACCCTCCACCCCAAACCCCGCTTTGCCTCCAGCATTTATAATGGTGTTAAATATATAAAAAGGTGTTTTTAATGCATAAGGGGGGTCGCACTCAGAGGCTTGCTGTGTGAAAGGGGTCACCAGTACGAAAGTCTGAGAACCCCTGGCATACATCCACCTCGGTTTAACTCAACATCATGCTGCATGCACTCATCTATTCCAAAACAATCCCTGGGCATGCAATTGATAATAGCGACCTGACTTATCACCACAGTTGCAAAAACCAAGCACTTAACTATAAGGAACTGAATAGATAAGGGCACAACGTATCTAGCATTTCTCACACAAACACAGTGTTCAGATCCAGGACAGAGAAACACAAATTTCATTTTAACACGAGAGCCTTAACTCTGGATTATTTATTTGTCTTAATATTTGGTATCTTGATCTTGGTATCTAAACATTTTCTTGTGGGGAGACTGCTAAATGGGAAATCTGATCATCACCTGGGTGTAACCTTGTTATGGGTTGTGTTAAAACCTCATTGCAACTGATGTGTGAATCAATCCTCCATTTAAGACAGTTGTAAGAGACAGTTAAGCGATCACATCTAAAGCAAAACCTAATCTTGTCTGCCCAGAAACTAGAACCACGGAGAAGGGTTCAACAGGGTATGGTGACAGGTGGGCGTGGGTTGGGAGAGAACACACAGAAACTGACGACAAGGAGAGACAGACAGGAAAAGGAATAGCTGGAAGTAGAATGCCTGATGCTGGAGGAAACCTGTGGGCCGGGATGCAAGCAGGAAATATTGTTCTGGGTGCTGTGAGCAAAAGAAGCTCTGTCCTGCTGTTTGGTTCCTTCTGTGATCAGAGACACAGGACTTTGTACATTCTTTGTAAATAAATAAAACGGCACCGAAGAAATACCTGACGACCCCCAAGTGCTAACACCCCCGGAACACCCACAGGGCCCCAAACTTTGATGAGCCACATGGGTCAAAAAGGGGCAACACTATCTTTAACCATTATCTTGAAAATTCCTTAGAGCTGCTATTTCTTGAGAAGTGCGGGGTATGTCCGGGTTGCCAGGGAGAGCGGCTAAAGCTAACACTACCTACAAACACGCTGTTGTGGTTTGTTGTGGTAGCGCCACAGAGCCCCAGTCACAGGCCCAGGCCCCACTGCCCCAGGTGCTGCACAAACAGAACAAAAACATGGTCCCAGCCCCAAAGAGCTTCCAGCCCAAGTACAGGAAGTTGCGTTTGAAGCTGGTCAGTTTGTGTCATCAGTGTGAGTTGGATCCTGCCTGGTGTGAACCAGAGCACCCTAAAGTCAGCTCGGCAGCATGGCCAAGCGGCTAGGCCACCGAGTCAGGAGCCATAGGTTCCAATCCTGGCTCTGCTGCTCACCTACTGGGTGACCTTGGGTAAGTCACTTCCTCTCTCTGTGTCTCAGTTTCCACCGGTTGCCTATTAGGATCTAAGCTCTGTGGGGACATGGACTGTCCTTTACCCTGTGTCTGTGCAGTGCCTGGCACAATGGGGGCCTTGGTCTGGGTCAGGGTCTGTGCAGTGCCTGGCACAATGGGTCCTGGGTCTGGCTCTCTAGCTCCCCATAGTTTGTATGTGTGTTTCTCAGAAGGAGTTCACATTGCACTGAATTGGTGGGGTCATGCGCAGGCAGACTCGGGGCCTGATCCAAAGCCCAGTGATTTCAATTAACAGACTCCCATGGATGAGGGTTTTTATCCCACCCTAAATATCAATGATAAAACCCCATCTCTGGATCTCCAATATCCCGTCCTCATGGGAGTTCCACCCCTGATGTCCAGTGTCTGATTCACAGACCCATGGGGTGAAATCCTGCTACTGACGTCCATGGGGCCAAGATTCCACTCCTAGACTTCAAGGCCATCAGGCGCTATTACAATCCTACAGTTCTTTCTCCTCCTTCTCCCCTGTCACAGATCTTCCTTCTCCCTTTCATCCCTAAGCTCACGGAACACATGCAGCCTACAATTGTTGTCCAGAGTTCTCTCCTCCAGTTCCCTCCTTTTGCCCCTTGCACGTCATTGTAACTGCTCTTGCCAGAGGCACGAGTGGTGGGAGGGGTCCCCACAGGGGAAGGTGTATTGCCCAGGACCAGCCCCTTCTGAGTATAGGTGATCTCTGAGCCTCAACCTCTCACCTGGCTCAGAGCAACTTACCCTGCCTCCTACCAGAATGGCATGTCTCCTCTTCAGGTCCCCAGTGTTATTCAATGGCTCC
Source organism: Emys orbicularis (assembly GCF_028017835.1). Lineage (NCBI taxonomy): Eukaryota > Metazoa > Chordata > Testudines > Emydidae > Emys > Emys orbicularis. The sequence goes on from NC_088701.1 coordinate 11,171,471, forward strand.
CTCCACCCAACAGCAGAGATTTTAAAGGATCGGAGCTGTGCCCAAGGCAGGGAAGGGGTTATGGGCGGCTGCCTTCAGCACTCGTGGTTTGTGAAACAGAGGAAGAGCTGGCAGAGTTTTCCAAGTGCCAGGCGCTGCACTGAGCCCATGGTGGAGACGCTGCCATGGGGGGAAGCAGCTTCACAGCACAATGCAGATAGTGGTCAGTTACTGCAGGAGCTGCCACAGGCCAAGAGCGCCCAGATGCCGCGCGGGAGGCCAGGTAAATACAGGGAGGGGGACATGCAGACTGAACATCCTCTCATCCCTCCAAGGAAGGACAGAAACCCCTCTGTGCAGATGCCTGGCTGATGGGTCTTGGTCAGAACAGGCAGAGCCATCCCTTGGGTACAGCAAATCGGGATGACTGCCCTGGGCCTGGCGCTTTGGGAGGCCCCATGGGCGGGGAGGTAAGGCGGGAGGCGGGAGGGCGAGCAGGGTGAGGAGGCGAAAAGGGAGGCAAGCAGCAGGCAGGCAGGGGGAGGGTGGGGAGAAGCCCCCCTACCAGAACCTCCCCCCAGTGTCTCCTGCCCGCCAGCAGGCCCCGTCGATCAGCGCCTCCCCCTCCCTCCCAGCGCCTACTGCCTGCCACAGATCAGATGTTTCGCGGCGTCAGGAGGCGCTGGTGGGGAGGGGGGAGGAGCGAGGGCGCAGCGCACTCGGGGGAGGGGGTGGAACTGGGCAGGGAAGAGGCGGGGTGGGAAGAGGCGGGACGCAGTGGGGCTTTGGGGGAAGGGGTGGGGTGGGGGCGGGGCCTGGGCGGAGCTGGGGTAGCACCCCCCGGCAGATAAGCGCCTAGTTTCTAATGTCCCGGGCCCCGCACCCCCATAGGGATGGCCCTGAGCAGGTTTGGGGTCGGGAAGGGATCTCCCTCCACCAGACAGATTGGCAGGCACCATGGTGGATTTTCACCTTCCTCTGCAGCGTGGCGTGTGGCTGGCCTGCGGGCATCATCTGGGCATGTCTCACCAGCAACTCCCTGTCGTTGCAATGGCCTCGGTCAGGGCCGGCTCTACTGTTTTTGCCGCCCCAAGCAGCGCGCCGAATTGCCGCTGTGGACGGTGGGGGCAGTCAGTGTGCCGTTAGGGCGGCACGCGTGTTTCCGCGGTGGCGGCAATTCGGCAGCAGCTTCTGTCTTCCGGAAGACAGAAGCCGCCGAATTGCCCCCGCGGGCAGCTGAACATAGAAGCTGCCGCCGCGGAAACAAGCGTGCCACCCTAATGGCGCACGGACAGCCCCCGCCGTCCGCGGCAGCAATTCGGCGCGTTGCTTGGGGGCAAAAACACATGGACTGCCGCCCCTTGCAGATTGCCGCCCCAAGCACCTGCTTGGAATGCTGGTGCCTGGAGCCGGCCCTGCTTAGGGTTGCCAACTTTCTAATCCCACAAAATGGAACACCCTAGCCCCGCCCCTCCCCCAAGTCCCCACCCTGCCCCGCCGCTTCCCTGAGGCCCTGTCCCCTGCTCACTACATTTCCCCTCCCTCAGTGACTCGCTCTCCCCCACCATCACTCTCTTTCACTGGGCTGGAGCAGGGGCTTGGGTGCAGGAGGGGGTGAGGGCTCTGGGCTGGGGCCAGAAATGAGGGGTTCAGGGTGCAGGAGGGGGCAGGGAGTTGGGGTGCAGAAGGGGTTGAGGGCTCTGGCTGGGGTTGCAGGCTCTGGGGTGGGGCTGGGGATGAGGGGTTCAGGGTGCAGGAGGGGGCTCCAGGTTTGGGGGGGGCTCAGGGATGGGACAAGGGTTTGGGGCTCGGGGTTGGGGTGCAGGCTTACCTCGGGTGCCTCCCAGTCAGCGGCGCAGTGGGGCTAACGCAGGCTAGTCCCTACCTGTTGTGGCTCTGTGCTGCGCCCTGGAAGCGGCCAGCAGGTCCAGCTCCTAGGTGGGGGGGCGGCCAGGAGGCTCCGTGTGCTGTTCTCTTCCACCTGGCAACCCTATGCTCTCCTGTCACAGCCCCAGCAGGGAAGAACAGCCCCCTGCAGAGAGATCCCTAGGCTGGATTCTCTGTGCTGCACTCTGCAGGAGACCTGCGTGGGTGAGCCCAGTTGGAGAGTCCATGGAGGGCTGGGACATGCCATCAGGGAGCAGGGGTAGCTTGCTCTGAGTCTGCGCCGATTGCTCTGAGAGGGAGGAGCTGCTGTGAGCATAACTAACACAGCGACATCTGCCTACTCTACCCCCTTCCAGAGCTGGGTATAGAACCCAAGAGTCCTGGCTCCCAGCCCCTCCCCCCATGTACTAACCCACTAGTCCCCTCTCCCACCATGTGTTGCACAAGTAGGCCGCCCTCCTGCCCTGGGCCGGCCAGTGCGAGTAGAGATTGCACCAGCTGTGTTTCTGTTGACTCCTGCTCTAGCCGCTGATGTCGCTGTTCTTTGCAGCTGTCTCCACCCTGAAGGTGGAAGAGTGGAGCAGAGAGGTTGTGGGAGAAGTGACCATGGGGGGGAGACCATGTGCCTGGGGCACACAGCTGGGATGTGGGAGACCAAACCAGGCACAGCAGGGATGCAGACCTGGGTCTTTTACCACCCTGGCGAGTGCCCAAGCCTGAGTTTTCTAGGGTCAGTCACTCCTGGGTGCATGGGTGCCCGCTGGGCTGATGAATAGTTGATCATCAATACACAGCAGAACAGCTCCAGCAAGAGCCAGTGAAAATCTGAGCCAGTGAGCGACTCTATAGCTGGGTGCTGAGGGCGTGTGCCGGGTGTAGTAAGTGAAGGCCCAGTAAAGTAAAGTAGAGGCCCAGTATGAGGCCTGAGACCTGAACTAAAGAAATGGTCAAGACTGTGCTAGCATAAAGCAAAGTTAAGCTGTGAGCCAAAGGCAGGCCCTGCTCACAGAAGCTGGCAGGGAAAGGGCTGATGCTGCAAAAAGAGACATACCTAAAAGGTACTGAACACCAGATATCAGAACACATACTATACTGGAACATTCCACAGATAACATGGAACAGGCCGACCCATCCCAATGACAGGGGCAAAAGGGTAAAATGATGGATAGAGTTGTTTTGATCGAACCAACATGTACAAGGTGAGAGGCGGCACCTTACTACATAGGGAGGTTGTACCTTGCTACGTGAAATGGTTGCGCCTCAATACGTCAGGAGTGATGTGTAACTTGTTTGTACCCGTGTATAAAAATGTATCCCTGGGGTGGTGTCTTTGTCCGGCCACGGTGGCAGTGGAAAGTTCTGCCACTGAGCCGGGTCCTTGCCAAGAGGCACTTTCTCGTAGTATGCCCGGTAGACTAAGTAATCTACGGGGAACTGCAATTGTGTCCGAGATCGCAATAAACCTAGTCGAAGTGACTTTGCATCTTAATAGACTCTGTGGTTATTGGGGGTTCTCGTCGGGTTTGCTGTGTCAGCTATCTGCGCAGAGCTGGGGCAGCACACAGAGGGAACAGACGCACGCAGCCGAGTGATATCAACATAGGAAAAAGCAGAAGCACCACACGGTAGCATCTGACAACACCGGGGTGCTGTGGGAGTCGGACGCAGGTTCAAGTCCTGATTTACCTGAGTCAGGCCAGAGGCTTGGCCCTGGCTGTCCCCTATCCCTGGTTGGTGCCCTCTCCACTGGGCCATTAGTTATTCTGCACCAGTGTTGGCTTCATTTTGAATTGGAATAAAAACAAATGTTAAAACCTTCCATTAAATGAAGCCCTTGTTTCTTGGCCTGTCTTGGCGAGGAGGTACCTCAATCGGCTGTGTCCAGGCCAGGAGTGAGGTAAGCCCCAGCTGGTGACTGGGCTGCACGGGCTGGGAGCTGCAGAACCTCAGGGCTAGGATCAAGCCACTGTCTATTATAGTCACTGATCCCAGCCAAGGCTGGTGTGCAGGGTTAGTGAGGTGTTACCAGCACAGGTCTCTGTGCCCTGGGGTGAGCCCTCTGCCTGTGTTGCAGGTTCCCATGTTGCCCACAGAGCTCGCCATGCTGCCCACACAACTGGGAGGAGTTGCAGAAGAAGTGCTACTTTTTCTCCTCCCTAAAGGTGACCTGGAAGAAGGCCAGGAGCTCATATATTGGTCACCATGCAGACCTGGTTGTCCTCAACAATAAGTTGGAGCAGGAAGGTCCCCACCCTCCTGCCCCTCCAGCAATCACCACCAATCCCCTGCCCTCCTGCAAAGGCACAAAAGCAGTTACACCTAGCAAGGGACATACAAGGCAATAAGAAGGGGTTCTAGAAACACATTAGGAGCAAGAGAAAGGTGAAAGAAAGTGGAGGTTCTCTACTTAGTGCAGCAGGAGAGTGAATAACTGGTGACATCAAGAAGATTGAGGTGATTAATGCCTTTGCTTCAGTCTTTACTAATAAGGTTGATGATGACCAGGTACTCAACACAATTAATATTAACAACCTGGGGGACGGACCACAAGCCAAAATAGGAAAAGAACGGGTTAAAGAATATTTAGATAGGTTAGATGTATTCAAGTCGGCAGGGCCTGATGAAATTCACCGTAGGGTACTTAAGGAACTAGCTGGAACAATTTCAGAACCGTAAGCGATTATCTTCAAGAACTCAAGGAGGACGGGTGATGTCCTAGAGGACTGGAGAAGGGCAAACATAGTACCTATCTTTAAAAGAGAGAACAAAAAGGACCTGGGGAGTTATGGACCAGTCAGCTTAACTTCAATACCTGGAAATATACTGGAATAAATTATTAATAAGGCTGCGAGTCTGTAACAAAGGTCACAGAAGTCACGGATTCCGTGACTTTCCGGAACCTCTGTGACTTCTGCAGCAGCTGATGCGACTGCTCCTGGGGCCACCCGAGCAGCTTGGGTGGCCCCAGGCCACCCCCACCCCAGCAGCAGCAGTTGTCCCGGGCGCCCCCCCTGGAGCAGCAGTGGCGGTGCTGGGCTGCCCCCACCCCCATGCAGCAGCAACGGTCCCGGAGCCCCCCAGAGCATCCAAGATTTAGTCAGGGGTATATAGTACAAGTCCTGGACAGGTTATGGGCTGTGAATTTTTGTTTACTGCACGTGACCTGTCCATGACTTTTACTAAAAATACCCATGACTAAATCTTAGCCTTAATTATTAAACAATCAGTTTGAAACCACCTAGAGGATAATGGGGTTATAAGAAATAGGCACTTTTGTCAAGAATAAATCATACCAAACCTACCCAATTTCTTTCTTTGACAGTGTTACTGGCCAAGTGGGTAGGGAGGGAAGCAGTAGACGTGGTAGATCTTTTGGCACAGTCCCGCATGACATTCTCATAAGCAAACTAGAGAAATATGGTCTAGAGTAAATTATGACAAGGTGGGTGCACAAGTGGTTGAAAGATTGTACTCAAAGAGTAGTTATCAAGGTTCACTTTCAGACTGGGAGGGTCTGTCCTCGTCTGGTACTATCTAATATTTTCATTAAAGACTTGGGTAATGGAGTGGAGAGTGTGCTTATAAAGTTTGTGGATGAAACCAAGCTGGGAGGGGTTGCAAGAATTTTGGAGGACAGAATTAGAATTCAAAACAACCATGACAAATTGGAGAATTGGTCTGAAATCAAGAGGATGAACTTCAGTAAAGATAAGGGCAAAGTGCTACACTTAGGAAGAAAAAAATCAAATGCATAGCTCTGTAGGGCAGTTCAGCCGGGACTTGTCCCCCTCCGGGGCAGTGGGGAGCCAGACTGCCTCGCTCCATTGTGAGGAACTGGTGAGGCCTCAGCTGGAGTACAGTGTCCAATTCTGTGGGCTGTCCTTTAGGAAACATGGGGACAAATTGGAGAGAGTCCAAAGGAGAGTAACAAAACTGATAAAAGGTTTAGAAAACCTGACCTGTGAGGAAAACTTAAAAAACTGGGCAAGTTTAGTCTTGAGAAAAGAACTCTGAAGAGGAGCCTGATAGTAATCTTCAACTACATTAATGACTGTTATAAAGACGACTGCATGGGCGGCTGGTCACATAGGCTGGGGGAGCCTGTGAGTCCCCAAACAGCCAGGTGTGTCCTCCCCCCCCCCGTGTGTGGCGGCTCCAGTCCTGCTCCAGCCCCCCAGTGCTCCAGCTGGGGCTGGGGAGGCTGGGGCCATGCACCACCCGCCTTCCTGGCACTCCAGGGCTGGGGGGCTAGTCTGCGATGTGACTGGGCCGGTGGCTGTGGAGCGGGGATGCTGGGCTCCGGTGGGAGTGGAAGGGGCATGGTCTCGGTCAGAAGGGGCAGAGCTGGGGGCTAGCCTCCCCCAGCCGGCAGTTCACGTGCCGCCCATGGAGGACAGTGTTCAGTTGGGGAGGAAGGACAAGAAGTAATGGGCTTCATCTGCAGCAAGGGAGGTTTAGGTTCGATATTAGGAAAAAGATTCTAATGTTAAGGCTAGTTCAGCACTGGAACAGGTATAAACAGAGCTGTGGAATCCCCATCATGGGAGGTTTAAGAACATGTTGGACAAACACCTGTCATAGATGATCTATGTCTACATGGTCCAGCCTCAGCACGGGGGACTGAACTAGATGACTCTCGAAGTTCCTCCCAGCCCTACATTCTATGAGTCTATGGGAGTGTGTAGGGATAAATAGGAAGGAGTGAATGGGGATGGATACAGAGATGCTAGAACAATTTGTATAGTGGGGGTGCTGAGAGCCATTGAACCAAATTGTAAACCCTGTATGTGATGGGAACGACTTCTTCAAGCCAGGGGGTGCTGCACCCCCTTCACCCCTAGTTCCAGTACCTGTGGATGGATAGATAGATGGGAGTGTATAGGTAGATAGAAGATTATAGGGGTAGGTATGCATGGGGATGGTTAGATAGATGGGTGTGTATGGAGACAGATGGGAGTACATGGGAAGAGATAGGTAGGACTGTATGGGGATAGATGGCAGTGTCCAGAGACAGACAGGTGGGTACGTTATGCATATTGTAGACTTCTTTTTGTTATTGTTGTAAATGACGCTCTTGGATCAGCTGAATCCCTGAGGAGAAGTTTCTCACTGGATTAGATTTCCCAGGTGCTGCGCTATCCACTGGAAATGTTTCCTTCTTCTCTTTCAGATCTTGGTCCGCAGAGTTCCCCAGTGTTAATAACACTGAAACACTGCGTCCATCTCACAGGGCGTGCTAGAGGCGAGTGGAACGACGCACAGTGTGAGCCTTACTAGAACTTCATTTATGAAAGAGCTGAGCCCTTTTGCATGTCATTGACATGCTTGAAAACATTGTTTCTTTCTGAGGGTTTTTTTCTTTGAGCATCCAATGAAAGGTAATAGAAACCAGGCAGCCTTCCAGGGCGAACGCTCCCCATTGGACGCGAGGGGGTTGACTCTAAGCCCTGGTTTACGCTAATGTCAGTGTAACTACGTCGCTCAGAGGTGTGGAAAAGCAGGAGGAGAAACTCTTCACTAAGCACTGCAGTGGCTCAGCTGTGCCGTAAGCGTAGACAAGCCCTGAACTACTGGATCCACGGAGATGTAGAGGACTTTACATTTTCCTATGCTACAGAGGTCATTTTATTCTTGTTATTGTAACTGTGTAGCTGAGCCCAGAGGGGAATCCTCTGTATTTTAAGTCTTTTTATTACCCTGTAAAGTTTCCTTCTATCCTGAGTTTGCAGGTGTGATTCTTTTACTTTTTTCTTTATAAATAAAGTTCTTCTTTTAAGAACCTGATCGATTTCAGTGTCCTGAAGAGAAAGGGTCTGGTCTGTGCCCACATTGCTAAGGCAATTGGTTGGTATATTATTCTCAAGCCTCCCCAGGAAAGGGGGTGAAGGAGGTTGGGGGGATATTTTGGGAGGATAGGGATTCCAAGTGACCCTTCCCTGAATTTTTGTTTAAATCACTTGGTGGTGGCAGCAATACCGTCCAAGGACAAGGAAAGGAATTTGTGCCTTGGGGAAGTTTTAACCTAAGCTGGTAGAATATAAGCTAGGGGGTCTTTCATGCGGGTCCCCATATCTGTACCCCAGAGTTCAGAGTGGGGGGAACCCTGACAGTAATACACCTAAGGGCTTGTCTACACTACCCGCGATCGATCCAGCGGGGCTCGATTTATCGCATCTAGCTGAGCGCTGAGCGCTCTCCTGTTGACACCGGTACTCCACCAAAATGAGGAGTGCAAGCGAAGCCGATGGGAGAGCATCAGCTGTCGACTTACTGCAGTGAAGACACCACGGTAAGTAGATCTAAGTACGTCGACTTCAGCTTCGCTATTCACGTAGCTGAAGTTGCGTATCTTAGATCGACCCTGCACAGTAGTGTAGACAAGCCCTAAGAAATAATACTAATGAGAATGGGACTGGATTGGCCCAGGTCCTGAAGGCTGACTGTTCGGAAGGGTATGGTGCGGAGGGTCAGGGAGGTGGCATTAGGGTGGGGATCCAGGAGGGTTTCCAGCAGCAGAGAAGTCTCTAGGAAATAGCCAGGGAACACCCTTAGGACTCGTTTCCGCTGGAGTTGGGCCCAAGCCACAATTCCAGATCCAAACAACTCCCAGTGAGATGATTTTGTCACAAGTCTCATGCTCTTTGATGTTAAAGCCCCAGCTTCGTGAGTCATGGGATTACAGGAGAATCTTGGCTTTCTTTTTTTTTTTAAGCATGATTTCTGCCCTCGCACAGAAAAGCTGGAAAATGTGACCCTGCAAGGCTCAGAATCCAGAAAATAAAGAAACAGAACCCAATGCATGTGATTTAAAAAAAAAAAAATCATGACTTTTCAGCCAATCTCCTGATTCTGTGGGGGCTGGACTCGTAATTTTTGAAGGTTTGGGGCTGGTGATGCTGTTAAAGAGGCAAGATTTTTGCAAGGAAACACTTGGCTTTTTTATTGCCATTGCATCTAGCCTGGCTGAAGTCATGGGCCATTGATAACTGATTTGCAAGGGGTTGTTAGGAAGGTGGCATTGTGTTGGGGATCTGGAGGGGCTACCAGGAACAGGGAAACTCCAGGAAATGTTGATAAAGTTCCCACCAGAGATGGGCCCAGCTAATAAGCCCAGATCCAAGAGACAAACTGCACAGAGCAGGGGAGTGGTTCGACCGTCCACTGCTGCCCAGTCCAGGACAGGATGTGGGGAATGGAGTGGAGACACAGACCGGGAATTTGGGGAGTAGACTCTGCACTAGGTACCACGATGTCTCCTGGGAATTGTAGTTCAGGTGCTCCATGTGTTCACTCTTCCCTCGGGGCTGCTCCCCAGACAGCATCCAATCTAAGTAAATATATGAGCCATCAAGGAATGAAATGAGCCACATTTCCCAAGGAAAATCTTTTCTCTTTAATGAGGATTTTTTCCCAATGGCTGGTTGGCCAGCATTTAAATTAGGGGTGGGGTGAAGAGGGGGAATAAAGGCAAGGGAGAGAGGATTCCCATTACCTCCTTGGAGATGCAGCAAAGCAGACATGCAATAGATGAGAGTCCCGGATGGGGGGTGTGACGTTATTGACATAAACTGGGACCATATAGATCATTGTTGCAACCAAGGTCCTGTAGTGGCACCCAAATCTTGTATAAAGGGGGTCAAATGGGGTGTCTAAGACAAGGTTATGGTTTACTGGTTATGATTATGCTGTCTATATGTGTGTATCAGTTTTGTAGTTGAAGTTATGAATATTGGCTCTATATTGTCTGTATGGCAAATTTATGCTATGCTTCTGAGTGACATCCCAGACAAGCTGGGATTAGCTCTGCCTAGCCTGCTTGATGGCCCATTAAGGACCATCAGCTATACAATGGACCCATTGAGAGAAGGCAAATATGCCTTCAGACTCAGCAAAGTATGCAGGGACTGGCCCATGTGACTCCAGGCTCCATTTTGCTGTAATTTTCCACAGTAATAACAAAGAGGTGTTCTTACACCTGGAAAAGACTATATAAGGCTGATGCCTCATCTCCATTTTGTCTTCAATCCTGCTTCTTACCTCTGGAGAGACTTTGCTACAAGCTGAAGATTTGAACAAAGGACTGAATGACCCATCCTAGCGGGGGATGTATTCCAGAGACTTGATTTGAACCTGCAGTTTATTCTATCGCTGCTGCAAGCCTGAACCAAGAACTTTGCCATTACTGTATGTAATTGATTCCATTTAACCGATTCTAACTCTCATCTCTATCTTTTTCCTTTTATGAATAAACCTTTAGATTTTAGATTCTAAAGGATTGGCAACAGCGTGATTTGTGGGTAAGATCTGATTTGTATATTGACCTGGGTCTGGGGTTGGTCCTTTGGGATCAGGAGAACCTTTTTCTTTTACGGGGGTATTGGTTTTCATAACCATTCATCCCCATAACGAGTGGCACTGGTGGTGATACTGGGAAACTGGAGTGTCTAAGGGAATTGTTTGTGTGACTTGTGGTTAGCCAGTGGGGTGAAGCCAAAGTCCTCTTTGTCTGGCTGGTTTGGTTTGCCTTAGAGGTGGAGAAACCCCAGCCTTGGGCTGTAACTGCCCTGTTTTAGCAATTTGTCCTGAATTGGCACTCTCAGTTGGGTCCCGCCAGAACCGCATCGTCACAGGGGGTGAAATGCATGTAAGCAGCCGGCATAGCAGGGAGCTCTTGTTGACTGAGCGCTGGCAGTGGGAGCATGAGCATGAGCTCCGTAGGCCCAGATCCTCAAAGGGAATTAGGTACCTCACTCCCATTGGAATCACTGGGAGTTAGGAGCCTCTGAGAATCTGGCCCTTAGGAGTCCAAGCCTCTTTGAAAGTCAGGGGGACTTGCTGATTTTCAGGGACTTGGGCTCCTAAGAAGAGCTGGAGGAAATTTTTCACCCAAAATCGTTTTTCAGAGAAAAATGCGGATTTGGCACCACAGAAACATTCCTCAAATTCATGTTGATTTCTCTGAATTGTTTCAGTTGGGAAAAAAGCCACCAAATCCTCCAGAAGAAATGGAAACAATTTGATTTTCTGATTCCAAACTAGTTTTTGCTTTGAAAGTCTCTAATTTAATTTGAAAAAAATCAAAAGCATTCAAAAATGCTTGAAATAAAAATGAATCGAATGAAATAAGGGGTGTTTTTTAATTTTCAAATCACTGAAAATTTCAAAAAAAGTAGTTTTCAATTGAGCCCAACACAATTTTATAAGAACTTTTTGCTTTATCTCCGAATTTGGAAAATTTCATTTTGGGTTCAACCTGAAAATATTTCCCCTGTTTTTTGGGATTGCCAGCGAACTGAGAAAGCCATTATTCACACGGCTCTACTCTTAAGTCACTTAAGTGCTTTTGAAAATGTTACCTGTAGGCACTTGAAAATCCCACCCCGGGTGTTAGAAAAAAATACAGTGAGCCAATTCTACTCGCTCTGTCTGTCCAACCTGTCTGAGAGCGTCAGTTTGTTCCACGTGCAGGCTGGTGATAGCTGCATCCCAGGGTAGATCCAGAGTGAAGCCACGCTAGATTCATACCTCAGATCAGAACATGGGTGGCACTTTGTGTCTCTGTCGGACAGTGGTGCAAAGCAGGGTCGTCCTTAGGATTTCTGGGGCCCTACGCAGTATTATTAAACTGGTGCCCCTATGCCCGACGGCAGCCTGGGCTTGCAGCCCAGGGGAGGGGGGGGGGCAAGGCAGCAAAGGATACCGAGATGCTCCGCCCGCCTCACAGCGACGGAGAGTCACAGTTCCCCGCAGAGACCCCTGTACCCTCTCCCTCATGCAGAGCCGGCGCATTTGGCTCTGTGAATACAGCCCCTGCATAAGGAGACTACAGCACGCGCTGGGTGTGTGGGAGCCGACCTGCTCTTACCTGCTGTCATGGGTGGTGGGTGAAGCTGCCACGTGGGGAGGCTAGCTCCCCAGCCCACCTCTTCTGCCTGTGGCCCTGCCCATACTCCACCCCTGCTCTGCCCCAGGCCACGCCCCCACTCTGCCCAGGCCCCACCCCTCCCCACTGTCCCCCTCCTCTCTTCCTTCCCCTCTCTGCTCACCCCCTTTCAGCCAACTCCCTGAACCCAAATGAAGCAAATGACATTTGAAAAAAAAACACTTTTCCGCAATTTCTTTCTAAAGAAAATGGAGCATGTTTTCCACTGCATGCCAGAAGGTGAAGACTGGACATGCAGACGGTACCTAATTAAAAGCACTAAACTTGGGAATAAAAAATGTCAGTCACAGGTTTTTTGATATGCCCTAAAGTTTGTCAGAGATTTATTTGCAAAAACTTTGTAGTAAGGGTGAGTCAGCTGTCCTGCTGAATACAACATTAAATATTATGGAATACATGATGCAGCTCTTCTCTGTTTTATGTTTTCTAAATCAGTATTTCTAAACTTTACATTTAAATGTATTCTTAAACCTTCATAAAGTAACCATTCCAGATTACTACATATTTAACTCACTGAAACAAAGACATTAGTTTAAATTAATCAGTCACAGAGGTTTAGTGTGTTCATAACAATGTTCATTGCTTTTAGAAAAAGGGAACACTAATTTACTTTGTGTTTATGAAATTTCACCAACTTTAAAAAATACGTTTCCAAAGATTTTAGTCATAACAAAGGATTTTATATCTTACTAGGTACTGCTTTTGCTGGAGGGTTTTCTTAAAACTAGTTCATCAGATAGTCAGAAGTAAAGAAAGGGAAACTCTTTGTCCAGCTATCTGGAAGGAAAGGGATGTTGTCTCTTTAAGGGCTCTCTTCAACGGGGCGGGGGGGGGGGGTTAAAGGGAGAAAGGGATGGACAGAAAGGACAGGAAGACATTGGAAGCAAGTTTTTTTTTACTATAGTAATTAAAATTAAAATGTGTATTTTAGATAAGGGTCTTTTGAAGGATTTATTTAAAAAACTATATGTCTGAAGAGCCAAGCATTTAAGGCTAAAGATGATTGTTCATCTAAAAATCTATGCAAGGATTTTTTAGAGATGTGATTTTATAATCTTCACCAACTCATTAATGAAATATTTTTAAACCAACTTTTAAACTAAGGTCCTGTAGACTAACATGTTCTGAGTAAATAATGTTTTCACATCTTAGCCAAAAGGCCGTTGCACAACTGTTTTTGTCAGTAAATTCAGAAACTGACAGTATATACCTGGGGGTTGGCAAATGCCTGTTAAATGGCTTCATTACCACTTGAATGGCTCTTTAACAGTTTCAATGTTGGGCTAATAGGTCTGGCAGGCTGGAGGCTTTTTCACTTTTAAGTTACTAGATCCCCTCCGGAATAAGAGTCACCAGGCTGCAGCAGCTAGCTGTGGGAGCCTGCAGGAAGGGTCAGAACAGGGATAGGAAGAGACGGTAGGGTGGACACTAAAACCCAGTGGTGCCCCAAATTTTCAGGTGCCCTATGCAGCCACCTATGCTGCGTATGCCTAAGGACGGCCCTGATGCCAAGAGAGAGGACTGGAGCCTTTTGTTTCTACAGCAGGTGAGCACTTCAAAGCTAATGCGGGTTTGTTGTGGCAAAGGTTGTTACCCACCCGGTGGCTGCTCAGTGGGAATGCATGGGAGGGTCTCGGCTTAGCTCCCCGCAAGACACACAAACGCCATCTGGCAGAGAGGCTAAGGGCTGAGTGGGCTGTGGAGAAGGGGGACCCACAGTGCCCGGTCCCCAGTCCAGCGCTCAGGCAGGCTGCTCCCCCTTTTGAGCTCCTCAGGAGCTTGGAGCCTTGGTCGTTGAGGCTGGAAACGAGACAAAAACATCCCTGCTCAGCCAGGCCCAGTGAGTGGGGGCCAGTTCCCCATCCCCTCCCATGGCAGCCAAGCTCACCTCCGCCTGAGCCCTCTTATCACCCCTCCTCTCGCCACCTAGTGCCTCCATCCTTTGGACCGGCCCAGATCCCTCCGTGTGGGGGATTGGGAAGGGCCCACCACAGTGAACCCATCCACAAGAGGGCCCTGGCCCATGACGGGGACTCTGAGCAGCTGGTGAGCAGGGGCGGGGGCAGATGAAGGAACCCACCCACGTACAGAGGTGGGTGCTTTGGATCTGTGAGAAGTGAAGTTACCTTGGCCAGCAGCGCCCCATGGTCTGCGCCCGTCTGTGTCCCAACCACAGAGGATGCCTGGAGCAGCATTGCTGGCCATAAAGGAGCCCCGCAGAGAACACAGCCCAAGGACTGTATGCCACGGGCTCTCTCCCTGCTGTTCGGTGGGAAGGGCTGATCCAGCCATGCGTGTGGGGTAGCGAACGGGCTCCCTGGGTCGGCCTCAGGGCTTTGCTGCTGCGTCTCTTGTCTCGTGGAGCCTGATTTCCCAAAGAAGCTCAAGGCTTGGATTTCCAGGCACCATCAGGGCTTCATTTCCCAGACTCTTCAGCAGTCCTGTTGGGAGGCTTACAGCCAATTTCTCAAGGGGGCTCTGCCCCCAGCGTTCTGAACACAGAGAATCTCGCCCATTCCTCACAGAGGACTATTGTGGTATTTTCTTGCACAGCCAGTCAGTGACTGGAGAAGGAGCTGTGGGGCAGGACACTCAGGGCCTATTCCCACCTCTGCCATTGATCCTGGGTGGGTCACTTCAATTGCCCTATGCCTCAGTTTCCCTGCTTGCTAAGGATTAGTCTTTTGGGCCCGAAATAAACTCTGGTATTTTTACCGTCTGAGCAAGCCCGGGATCAAGTTTGTGGAGCCTTTAGGAGCCATGGAAACATCCTCCCACCCTACCCCCTGCTGGCTGCCTGGGCTACACCATCCTTCTGCTAGCCCTGCCTGTGCTCTGCTCCCACCCTCAGCCTCCAGCCAGGGAGTGGACTCTTGCCCAGTCCAGGTGGCTGGGAAATGGCACCTGAGAGGCAGTTTGCAAGGGGAGGATGGGCTAATACGGTCTTCCACAGTATTCTTGCCAGCAAGTTAAAGAATTATGGGCTGGATGAATGGACTATAAGGTGGATAGAAAACTGGCTAGATCGTCGGGCTCAACGGGTAGTGATCAACGGCTCCATGTCTAGTTGGTAGCCAGTTTCAAGCGGAGTGTCCCAAGGGTCGGTCCTGGGGCCAGTTTTGTTCAATATCTTCATTAATGATCTGGAGGATGGCGTGGACTGCACTCTCAGTAAGTTTGCAGATGACACTAAACTGGGAGGAGTGGTAGATACGCTGGAGGGTAGGGATAGGATACAGAGGGACCTAGACAAATTAGAGGATTGGGCCAAAAGAAACCTGATGAGGTTCAACAAGGACAAGTGCAGAGTCCTGCACTTAGGACGGAAGAATCCCATTCACTGTTACAGACTAGGGACCAAATGGCTAGGAAGCAGTTCTGCAGAAAAGGACCTAGGGGTTACAGTGTACGAGAAGCTGGATATGAGACAACAGTGTGCCCTTGTTGCCAAGAATTTTGGGCTGTATAAGTAGGGGCATTGCCAGCAGATCGAGGGACGTGATCGTTCCCCTCTATTAGACAGTGAGGCCTCATCTGGAGTACTGTGTCCAGTTTTGGGCCTCACACTATAAGAAGGATGTGGAAAAATTGAAAAGAGTCCAGCGGAGGGCAACAAAAATGATTAGGGGACTGGAGCACATGACTTATGAGGAGAGGCTGAGGGAACTGGGATTGTTTAGTCTGCAGAAGAGAAGAATGAGTGGGGATTTGATAGCTGCTTTCAACTACCTGAAAGGGGGTTCCAAAGAGGATGGATCTAGACTGTTCTTAGTGGTACCTGATGACAGAACAAGGAGTAATGGTCTCAAGTTGCAGTGGGGGAGGTTTAGGTTGGATCTTAGGAAGAACTTTTTCACTAGGAGGGTGGTGAAGCACTGGAATGGGTTACCTAGGGAGGTGGTGGAATCTCCTTCCTTAGAGGTTTTTAAGGTCAGGCTTGACAAAGCCCTGGCTGGGATGATTTAGTTGGGAATTGGTCCTGCTTTGAGCAGGAGGTTGGACTAGATGACCTCCTGAGGTCCCTTCCAACCCTGATATTCTATGATTCTATGATGATTCTATAAGATGGGGCAGGCTCTGCAGCTGTAGGGTGACGGGATAGGGGGTAAGACTCCTGGTCCAAGAGACCCTCCTTGACCCCAATTCTAGCGGCACTCACCTGCCCCCCGCTAGATCCCCCTACCAAGGCTGGGTGAATACACACTTCCCAGGTGCAGCCCAGTGGCCGGGAGGGGCGAGAGCTGGGAAACACCTCCGTAGCTGTTCTTACCTGCCTTTTCTAGCTGAAGCTGGGCTTCTTTCACCTGCTTAGACACTGAAGACACAAGGAAGAGGCATCTGCTCTCAGCACAGCAAGATTTCAGTATTAGCCCCCCCCCCCTCCAATCACTTCCATCTACTTAGAGTGCCAGCTCTTTGGGTCAGGGACCCTCTTGGTATTCGGTTTGTACAGCGCCTAGCACAGCAGGGTCCTCGGTCACGAGTGGGACTCCCAGGTGCTACTCTAATACACCTAATACATAATGTACAGCCAAGACTGGGGCTCTGAGGCATTACTGTAATATATCTAATAATGTACAGCGCCCAGCACAATGAGGTCATGGTCCATGACTGGGGCTTCTAGGCACTACTGTAATTCAGATCGCACGGATTCCTAGCCCCCCAGGGCCCCAGCTATGAACGCTGGCCACAGAATGGGGGGAAGGCATTCCATGGAAAATTTCAACGAAAATGATGAGGGGAAAATCTGCCAAAATTTTCACATTTTTTCAGAAAATCCACCACTTTTTGGTGTTCAGCAGCTGAAACGTTGCAGCTGAAAACTGCCCCAAAACGTATAACAAATTCAGTTTTGGCCAAAAAAAATTTTGGGTTTTTTTTTTTGGTTTTGGTTTTTGGATGAAAAATCAAAAATCGTTGCAGGAGGCAGATACATTCTGCAAAGATGAGTTTAGTCAAAAGCCCAATTTTCTGCCAGAAAAAAGTTTTGATGGAAAATTTCCCCCCAGCCCTACCCACTAACCACATGCTGGGGCTACCTGGGCATAACTCTCCTGGCCTCGTGCTCACAGAACCCCCCTCTCCCCACAGGAGGTTATGGAGAATGCCCATTAGCTGTGCCCCGGGCCCACTCCATCAATGGCTCAGATGCTCTATCGGCAATGCCCAGGCCCCTGGACTCCATGACTGCTCCTTATAGGCTGTGTGTGATGGATGATGCTCCAACCTCTTCAGTGCTTTCTGTTGAACTAGAAATACTGGTTCTGCAGTCAAGACAGGAACCAAACATACCTTGGTTTATCCTCTGGGAAAGGGAAGCGTTTATCCAAAGAGGATGGAGCTCGGCTGTTCTCCGTGGTGGCAGATGACAGAACAAGAAGCAATGATCTCAAGTGACAGTGCGGGAGGTCTAGGTTGGATATTAGGAAATACTATCTCACTAGGAGGGTGGTGAAGCACTGGAATGGGTTACCTAGGGAGGTGGTAGAATCTCCATCCTTAGAGGTTTTTAAGGCCTGGCTTGACAAAGCCCTGACTGGGATGATTTAGTTGGTGTTGGTCCTGCTTTGAGCAGGGGATTGGACTAGATGACCTCCTGAGGTCTCCTCCAACCCTAATATTCTATGATTCTATTCTATGATTCAAACATACCTTGGTTTATCCTCTGGGAAAGGGCAGCGTTTATCCTCTTTAATTCCCCAGTCATCTTCTGGTCTTAAAGCAACAACAAAATGTTAAACAGGCGTCGTTTTCATTGCAGCCTTACAATTCCCTTAACTTGATCAGTCTGAACATTTCCCACGGAGGGGTGGGCAGAGTTGATGATTGTCTGGTAGGAAGGATCTCTCTTCACATACCTACGCATCGGCATCCATATACATCTATTCATCCATCCATCCATTGGTATACATACACTTCCATCCATCGGTGTATAGACCAGGGATTCCCTACAACCCCCCCCCCCCACCCAGTTTTGTGATCTAGTTACATGCAGTGTTGCCAATTTAGTGATTGTTTGGAAATTTGAATTGAAATTGAAACATTAATACACACTTTAAAAGCATATAACATGTATGATAAAATACATGTATCTGAAAAAGTATAATAGATTTGAAAAGTATGAACATAGACTAGCTTCCTTATACAGCTGTTGTTTTTTATGACAATGTCAGTGCATTCGTTTCGGCGATGTTGGCCAACCTAATAATTTCAAATTATGATTTGTAAGCAAAGTCAAAATGAGCTCTCCCTGACAGCTAGTGATGAGGTAGTGGCTGGAGGGAAAGGCTTCAGGACCAGATTGTATTTACATTCACACCAAATCTACCTAGGTATCCAGCAAACAGAGCTGTGTTGCCCAAGTGATAGATTTTTGGCTGGGGTTGGGTTACAAATCACTTGAATGCGGGGGGGGTAATGAAATGTTGCTATTCTTATTGTATGAGTAAAGGGCAGTGGAACTGTACTTAGCCTGTGCTGATTGAGGGTATCAAGAGAGAGGGTGGGGACAGGTGTTTTGCTTGATGGTCTGCCTGAGTCACAAGTACTATTTGACCTGCCCCCTCCACTGTTTAAAGACAGAGCTGATTAGGCTCCATAGATATTTTGTTTTGTTAAGTGCCCACTACAGCTGAAATCACTGATAATCAGGTCCAAGTGCTTAGACCTGCTGTGGGACAGTGTTTCTGTGGAAGAGACGGCCCAATCTGCACTAGCAGCAAGGTTCCCCCACTGAGAGCTGAAATCACTGAGAGCTGGGTGGAACCTCAAGAAACCAACTCGCAGAGGTCATAGTGGCAGGTGGCAGCAGAAGGTGACAGCACAGGGCCATTGGCAACAGATCGATAGAGTGAACGGTGGCACAACGAGCAACAGTGGCCAGAGCGAACAGTGAGCAGCTGGAGGAATAAGCAAGGTGCCTTCTTGCCCCCCACCTGGGAGGTGAACTCATGTGAAAGCACCTCTGAATTCCGAGTCTCCGCTGACCAAGGACAACACCGGTTAATAAGGCTGTTAAGAATGCTGGAGACACAACGCAATTCATGCGAACACACATGGCTGTGGCATCATACTTTCTATTTAAGCGAGAGATACCACACACTACAAACTGGAGGCCAATGTTAAGTTCATTGTCACTTGTTCATCCTAAAGTTGAACACTGGTTCTGAACAAGACAAATGCTCACTATCTTTCTGCAAGAAACTCATCTGACTGGCTAGAAGCATGCGGTACAACAGTGAAAGACTCAATGGTTGAAAAAATGAAGAACTATCACCACATTCAAAAAATTTGCATACATGGCTGATGAATGGGCGTCAAATATTAAGTCATTGCGTTTGTTACCTTGATGTCAGTGGTAGGCCAGTAGATGCATTTCTAGATGTTCAAGTTATAGAAGACACATTGGCTGCATCTGTGACAACCCACATCTTACAAGAGTTAAATGCTTGTTGCTTGTGCATTTGATGGAGCTGCAAACTTCTCTGGAAAACATGGTGGAGTACAAGCTTTGCTCAAGAAAAGTGTAACCCTAATCTCTCCTATACACACTGCAGAGGCCACCTACTCAGCTAGCTTTAATATGAGCTGCAGACTCTTCAAAAGACATTTAAAAAGCTATAAATTTAATGTCTTCATTGTATTCTTTTTTCAGCAAGAGTCCAAAAAGACTGAATATGTTGGAAAATATAGAAGATACACTGGAACTGAAGTTCAAATTAGTTCAACCTGGGAAAACCCGCTGGCTTTCTCATGAGTGATCCTTGGCTGTTGTCTTAAAATTACTCCAGCCATTATTACTGACTTTGGAAAGTATCTACCAAGATGGGATGGATCGAAGTAGTGAGGCTGGTGGATTACTTTTGCTACTACGTTCAGAGAAGACCATTGCCATTCTCTCTCTTGTAAGTCTACTGTTGAAACCACATGGGTCATTGAATAATGCCATCCAGGCATCTGCTACAACAGTAGTAGATCTTTGTCCAGTGATAGAAGCTACATTTGGATCAATCATAGAATCATAGAATATCAAGGTTGGAAGGGACCTCAAAAGGTCACCTAGTCCAACCCCCTGCTCAAAGCAAGGACCAATCCCCAACTAGAGAGCTATCCATTGAAAAAGTATTAGAAGAAGCAAAGACTTCAGTCCAGAAGTTGACTAATGAAGGCATTTATACTTAATCCTTAACTGAAGAGGACAAGAAGTGTTTGTTAAGACAACTGAAAAAATACATAGACTTGATTCTTAAAAATCTACAACAGCGACTTCTAGATTCTACTCACCTCTACGTAGCTTTTACAGATCCCTGTCCTATAAAACACTGACAGTTGAGTGGAGTGAGGCACTACCAGCAATGGGGCTGCCATGTACTCAGGACAGAATAGAGAATTTGAACACAGAGTGGAATATCATACGACAAATGAATGAAGATTTTACTTCAACTTCTTTTTTATCATCACTAGTGGCTCGAACTGATCTCTGTGTTTTGTTTCCTGGAATGAAAGAAGTAGGAATTCATCTCCTGCTACTCCCAGTCACAACAGCTACAGTTGAGCATTCTTTTTCATCACGGAATAGAATTTTGTGTTCTGAAAGAAGTCGCTTTCTGCCTTATCATGTGAATGAACTAACGAGCATATCAATTGAAGGAATGGAAGTACCAGACACAGGAGAAGCCACCAAAGATGAATGCATTGCATTCAAGAAATTCATTAACAGAGTTGTGCAAAATTATAACGAGAAACCAAGAAGGATGTAGATGTAGTGCTTCATAGAAGGCTTGAGTAGCCAACTTTAATTTGTGTGATGATTTTAAAACTTGAGTTAAATCTAATAAAATGGTCATGAAACATTTTTCAGTTTTTACTATGGTACCATACAGCCCGCCTTCACCCTCACGGTCTCACCCCTCATCGGCCCTGACTCCCCCCCCGAAAATTCGAATGCCCCCCCTAATTTCAATTCCTGGGGAAAACACTGGTATAGACACATCCATCGACACATCCTCCATCCTTCAGCATCCTTCCCCTGGGAGGCTAATACGAGGGGGAAAGGAGTCCAGGAGAGCTGCCTGTATTTCAAATGTGCAGAAAGAATAGCAAATATAGCAGGCGACCAGCTTGGCTTAACAGCGAAATCTTCAGTGAGCTTAAACTCAAAAAGGAAGCTTACAAGAAGTGGAAATTTGGATAGATGACTAGGGAGGAGTATAAAAATATTGCTCGCGCATGCAGGGGTGTAATCAGGAAGACACACTTGGAGTTGCAGCTAGCAAGGGATGTGAAGGGTAACAAGAAGGGTTTCTACAGGTATGTTAGCAACATGAAGAAGGTTAGGGAAAGTGTGGGACCCTTACTGAATGGGGAAGGCAACCTAGGGACACAAGATGTGGAAAGAGCTGAAGTACTCAATGCTTTTTTTGCCTCAGTCTTCACAGACAAGGTCAGCTCCCAGACTGCTGCACTGGGCAACACAGCATGGGGGGGTGGGGGTGAGCAGCCCTCAGCGGTGAAAGAACAGGTTAAGGAGATCCGGGACAATTGGAAAAAGGTAAATATAGTGCCCATATTTAAAAAAGGGAAGAAAGAGAACCCGGGGAACTACAAACCGGTCAGCCTCACTTCAGTCCCCAGAAAAATCATGGAGCAGGTCCTCAAGGAATCCATTTTGAAGCACTTGGAGGAGAGGAAGGTGATCAGGAACAGTCAACATGGATTCACCAAGGGCAAGTCATGCCTGACCAACCTGATTGCCTACTATGATGAGATAACTATGGGGACTGGTCATGCTTTGAGCAGGGGGTTGGATTATATAACCTCCTGAGGTCCCTTCCAACCCTGATATTCTATGATTCTATGATTCTAACTGGCTCTGTGGATATGGGGAAAGTGGTGGATCTTGACTTTAGTGAAGCTTTTGATATGGTTTCCGACAGTATTCTTTCCAGCAACTTAAAGAAGTATGGATTGGATGAATGGACTATAAGATGGATAGAAAGCTGGCTCAACAGGTAGTGATCAACGGATTGATGTCTAGTTGGCAGCTGGTATCAAGCAGAATGCCCCAGGGGTCGGTTCTGGGCCCGGTTTTGTTCAACATCTTTATTAATGATCTGGATGATGGGAAGAACTGCACCCTCAGCAAGTTCGCAGATGACACTAAGCTCGGGGAAGAGGTAGATATGCTGGAGGATAGGGATAGGGTCCAGAGTGACCTAGACAAATTGGAGGATTGGGCCAAAAGAAATCTGATGAGGTTCAACAAAGACAAGTGCAGATTCCTGCACTTAGGAAGGAAGAATCCCATGCACGGCTACAGGCTGAGGACCGACTGGCTAAGTAGCAGTTCTGCAGAAAAGGACCTGGGGATTACAGTGGACGAGAAGCTGGATATGAGTCAGCATTGTGCTCTTATTGCCAAGAAGGCCAATAGCATATTGGGCTGTATTGGTAGGAGCATTGCCAGCAGATCGTGGGAAGTGATTATTCCCCTCTATTCGGCACTGGTGAGGCCACACCTCGAGTATTGCATTCAGTTTTGGTCCCCCCATTACAGAAGGGATGTGGACAAATTGGAGAGAGTCCAGCGGAGGGCAACAAAAATGATTAGTGTGCTGGGGCACATGACTTACGAGGAGAGGCTGAGGGAATTGGGGTTATTTAGAAGAGTGAGGGGGGATTTGATAGCAGCCTTCAACTACCTGAAGGGGGGTTCCAAAGAGGATGGAGCTAGGCTGTTCTCAGGAGTGGCAGATAACAGAACAAGAAGCAATGGTCTCAAGTTAGATTGGGGGAAGTCTAGGTTGGATCATAGGCGCCGACTCCATCGGTGCTCTGGGGCTGGAGCACCCACGGGGAAAAACTGGTGGGTGCTCCCCTCCATGCCCCCCAGCGCCCCACTTCACCTCCGCCTCCTCCTCCGCGTTTCTCCGCCTACCTCCCAGCACTCGCCGCTGTAACAAGCTCCATGATGGAGAGGGGAAGAACAGGAACGTGACAAGTTCAGGGGGGAGGCGGGGAAGAGGCGGAGTTGGGGCAGGGATTTTTGGGAAGGGGTTGGAATGGGGACGGGGTGGGGGAGGGAGGGGGTGGGGCAGGAGTGGAGTTGGGGCGGGGCCGGGGGCAGAGCGGGGTTGAGCACCCGCCGGCACCAGCAGAAGTCGACGTATATGGGTTGGATATTAGGAAAAACTATTTCACTAGGAGGGTGGTGAAAGCAGTAGAATGGGTTATCTAGGGAGGTGGTGGCATCTCCATGCTTTCTGTTGAACTAGAAATACTGGTTCTGCAGTCAAGACAGGAACCAAACGTACCTTGGTTTATCCTCTGGGAAAGGGAAGCGTTTATCCAAAGAGGATGGAGCTAGGCTGTTCTCCGTGGTGGCAGATGACAGAACAAGAAGCAATGATCTCTAGTGACAGTGGGGGAGGTCTAGGTTGGATATTAGGAAATACTATCTCACTAGGAGGGTGGTGAAGCACTGGAATGGGTTACCTAGGGAGGTGGTAGAATCTCCATCCTTAGAGGTTTTTAAGGCCTGGCTTGACAAAGCCCTGGCTGGGATGATTTAGTTGGTGTTGGTCCTGCTTTGAGCAGGGGATTAGACTAGATGACTTCCTGAGGTCTCTTACAAACTTAATATTCTATTATTCTATTCTATGATTCAAACATACCTTGGTTTATCCTCTGGGAAAGGGCAGCGTTTATCCTCTTTAATTCCCCAGTCATCTTCTGGTCTTAAAGCAACAACAACAAAATGTTAAACAGGCATCGTTTTCATTGCAGCTTTACAATTCCCTTAACTTGATCAGTCTGAACATTTCCCACAGAGGGGTGGGGAGAGTTGGTGATTGTCTGGTAGGAAGGATCTCTCTACACATACCTACGCATCGGCATCCATATACATATATTCATCCATCAATCCATTGGCATACATACACTTCCATCCATCGGCGTATAGATACATCCATTGACACATCTTCCATCCTTACGCATACATACACATCCATCCAACCTCCATCCTTCAGAATGCATACACATCCCTGGCTGGGATGATTTAGTTGGGGTTGGTCCTGCTTTGAGCAGGGGGTTGGACTAGATGACCTCCTGAGGTTTCTTCCAACCCTAATCTTTTATGATTCTATGACCTTTCCATCCATCAGCTTATATTCTTCTCTATCCATTCACCCATGAGCATACATACGCAGCCTTCCATCTATCCATCCATCAACATACATTCACTTCCATCCATCAGCATCCATACACATCCAGCCATCCATCGGCGTTCATATGCATCCATCCATCCATCCTCCATCCATTGGTATACATACTCCTCTATCCATTCACTCATCAGCATAAATACTTATCCTTCTGTATATCAATCCATCGACAGACATACACACACCCCTCCATCCATCGGTATTAGCACATGTATTTAGCCATCACACTGCATGAACTCATCCATTCCAAAACAAAAAACAATTCTGTAAAATACCATGTAAGGGTCACTAAGTGACATTAATGTATTGACCTATCACTACATTCACAAAACCCAAGCACCCCCAAGCAAGGGACTGACTAGCTGAGGATACAATCTATCTAGCACAACCCACATAAGAAACACAAACACACCAGTCATATCCAGTGCAGAGAAACACGTATTTCATTTTAACATAAGAGCCTTAACTCTGATCCGTGGATTGTTTGTTTGAATGTCTGATTCTGGTATTATCAGTTAATATCTTTAGCTATTATTCTGGAAAGTACTTTGAATTGTGATGTCTTGAGAAATATGGAGAACAGTTTAACAGGATATACCCCAACAAAACCGGGGAAGTAGCACTATTGAGTGGGTAGGGCACTGGCTTTGGGAGAGCTGGGTTCTGTTCCCGGCTCTGCCACTGACCTGCTGGGGGATCTCGGGCAAGTCACTTCCACGTTCTGTGCCTCAGTTTCCCATCCTTTGCCTACTTAGATCATAAGCTCTTTTGGGCAGTGCCTGGCACAAGAAGACCCTGATCTCGCTTGGGGTCTCTAGGAACCCCGTCGTCTGTATGTTTCTATCTCAGAAGGATCTCATATTGTGTTGAACTGCTGGGATCACATGCAGGCAGACTTGGGGGCTTAATCCAGAGCCCAACAATGTCAATGGACAGACTCACATGGGTCAGGCCCTGAGCAGAGAGGGGTCTTTGGGCTGTATATGGGTGGAAGGAGCTTTCCCCGCCTGGGATGAGGGTTTTCCTCCCACCCTAACCATCTGTGTTAAAACTGCCACCTGCACCCCATCTCTGTAGCTCCTGTCCCAAGAGGGTTTTGTACTTTCCACCTGATTTTCACTGTCTGATTCACAGATTGGTAGGGTGAAATCCAGACAGCATTTTGCCATTGATGTCCATGGGACCAGGGTTCCACCCCTCAAGTTCAATGCCAGATGGGACCAATGTAATCCAGTCTGAACTCCTCCAAAACAAAGGCCAGAGCAGTCCACACAGTGAACCCTGACTGGAGCCCAGGAACTGCTGGTGGAGCTGGAGTGGATTTTAAAGCAAGAACCACTCGGTCTGGTTTTAAAGCAGCTAAAGTCCAGGACAACCCACCACACCCCTGGGTCAGCTGCCCCAATGGATAATTCCCTGCTCTGTTCAAAATACGTACCTTATATAGCACAGTCTGAACTTGCTCCCAGCCCTTGGATCGGGGGGGAGGGATAGCTCAGTGGTTTGAGCATTGGCCTGCTAAACCCAGGGTTGTGAGGTCAATCCTTGAGGGGGCCACTTGGGGATCTGGGGCAAAATCAGTACTTGGTCCTGCTAGTGAAGGCAGGGGGCTGGACTCGATGACCTTTCAAGGTCCCTTCCAGTTCTAGGAGATGGGATATCTCCATTAATTATTATTATCTGTTAGATTAAAGAGCCCCCTGGCTGTCAAAAAATCAGAGAATCATAGAAATGCAGGGCTGAGGGGACCTCGAGAGGTCATCTAGTCCAGCCCCCTGCACTAAGGTAGGTCCATGGATACCTAGCATCCCTCCAGGTGTTTGTCCAACCTGTTCTTCGAAACCTCCAATGACAGGGATTCCACAACTCCCTAGGTCACCTGTTCCAGAGCTTAACTAATATCCAGCCTAAATCTCCCTTGCTGCAAACTGCACCAGTTCCATCAAAGCTGGGATATGGAGAACAACTGATCACTGTCCTCATTGTACCAACCTGCTACAGACCCATAGACTGTCATCAGGTGTCGTCCCCGTCCCCCCCGCCCCACCAGCCTTCTCTTCTCTAGAGTAAACATGCCCAATTCTTCCAACCTCTCCTCAGAGGCAGGTTTTCTAACCCCCTGATCAATTATGTTGCTTTCTTCTGGACTCTCCAATTTGTTCACATCTTTCTTAAAGTGCGGCACGTACAATTGGACACAGGACTCCAGCTGAGCTTTCCCCAGAGCCGGGTGGAGCAGAACAATTAGCTCCTGTGTGTCTCACATGCAACACTCCAGAATGACATTTGCCTTTTTCGCAACAGCATCACATTGTTGACTCATATTGAAGTTGTGGTAGATCCTTTACGGCCGGCCGTGCTGCGGAAGCTCCTCCCCATAGATCCCTAGTGACCTCTTAACTTTCTCTGTGATAAGCTAAACAGATGGAGTCTCACTCTCAGGGTATGTCTACACTACGAGAGTAGTTCGATTTTACTTAAAGCGAATTTGTGGAACCGATATTACAAAGTCGAACGTGTGTATCCACACTAAGGACAGTAATTCGACTTTGTGAGTCCACACTAACGGGGCAAGCGTCGACATTGAAAGCGGTGCACTGTGGGCAGCTATCCCACAGTTCCCGCAGTCCCCGCTGCCCACTGGAATTCTGGGTCGAGCCCCCAATGCCTGCTGGGGCAAAAAATGTGTCGAGGGTGGTTTTGGGTAACTGTCGTCATTCAACCGTCACTCCCGCCCTCCCTCCGTGAAAGCGCCGGGGGGCAATCAGTTCGCGCACTTTTCTGGTGATTGACAGGGCGGATGCCACAGCACTGTGAGCATGGAGCCCGCTGTGATCATCGCTGCAGTTATGGCCGTTGTGAACACCTTGCACCTTATCATCCACCTTTTTCAGAGGCAGATGCTGAGAAATCGGGCGAGGAGGCTACGGCAGCGCGGTGAGGACATTAAGTCTGAGAGGGGCACAGACCTCTCACAAAGCACGGGACCCCGTGCCGTGGACATCATGGTGGCAATGGGTCATGTTGATGCTGTGGAACGGGGATTCTGGGCCCGGGAAACAAGCACGGACTGGTGGGACCGCATAGTGCTGCAGGTCTGGGATGAATCACAGTGGCTGCGAAACTTTCGGATGCGTAAGGGAACTTTCCTGGAACTTTGTGACTTGCTGTCCCCTGCCCTGAAGCGCAAGGACACCCGGATGCGAGCAGCCCTGACTGTCCAGAAGCGAGTGGCCATAGCCATCTGGAAGCTTGCAACGCCAGACAGCTACCGGTCAGTCGCGAATCACTTTGGAGTGGGCAAATCTACCGTGGGGGTTGCTGTGATGCAAGTAGCCAACGCAATCGTTGAGCTACTGCTCTCAAAGGTAGTGACCCTGGGAAACGTGCAGGTGATCATAGATGGCTTCGCTGCGATGGGATTCCCAAACTGTGGTGGGGCTATAGATGGAACTCACATCCCTATCCTGGGACCGGACCACCAGGCCAGCCAGTACATTAACAGAAAGGGCTACTTTTCAATGGTGCTGCAAGCACTGGTGGACCATAGGGGACGTTTTACCAACATCAACGTCGGATGGCTGGGCAAGTTTCATGATGCTCGCGTTTTCAGGAACTCTGGTCTGTTTAGATCGCTGCAGGAAGGTATTTACTTCCCGGACCACAAAATAACTGTTGGGGATGTGGAGATGCCTATAGTCATCCTCGGGGACCCAGCCTACCCGCTAATGCCCTGGCTCTTGAAGCCCTATACAGGCGCCCTGGACAGTGAAAAAGAACTCTTCAACTACCGGCTGAGCAAGTGCAGAATGGTGGTGGAGTGTGCTTTTGGACGTCTGAAGGGGAGATGGAGAAGCTTACTGACTCGCTCTGATCTCAGCGAAACCAATATTCCCATTGTTATTGCAGCTTGCTGTGTGCTCCACAATCTCTGTGAGAGCAAGGGGGAGACGTTTATGGCGGGGTGGGAGGTTGAGGCAAATCGCCTGGCTGCTGATTACGCCCAGCCAGACAGCCGGGCGATTAGAAGAGCCCAGCGGGACGCGCTGTGCATCCGGGAAGCTTTGAAAGCTAGGTTCCAGAGTGAACAGGGTAACCTGTGACTATTACGTTTGTTTCAACAGAAGCTGAACCTGCCCCCGTTTCTTTACCCAGTTAATGTTGACTATCCTCTCCAGTTACCAACCTCCTTCCCCCCCTTCCAACACACCTTTAAAAATAAAATAATTGGAACTTTGTTCACCGTTTTCTTTATTAAGGATTTCGTGGTAAAGTGTTGAAACTGGGACGCAGACTGTGGTGGGGAGCGGGTGTAGTGATGGATAGGACGCTTCTAAACTCGAGGAATGACAGGCTCCTGCTCCTAGAGCGGTCCGCAGTGGTGGACTGGTTGTTTCAACGGAGCCTGCCACCCCTCCTTTTCGGGACTCTGTGTGTGGGGGCTATGTGACTTTGTGGCGGGGGAGGGCGGTTACAGATCCCCTGCTGCATGGCTCTGTCATCCAGGCTAAGGACCGCTGCATAAGATCTCCCCCCGCCACAAACTCACATAGCCCCCCCCCACAGAACATGAAAACCACCTCCCAGACTGACCAGGATGCCTAGTGACTGCAATGTGTGTGTGACCTTCTGCTGAACCTGCCCCCGTGTCTGTACCCTGGTAAAGGTGACTGTCCTCTCCAATTACCAACCCCCTTCCCCCCCTTCAAACACACTCTTCTCTAAAAGAACATGACGGAAACAGTAATTAACAGAAACGTATTTTTTATTAACAACTACACAGTTAGGGGATGAAACTGGGACGGGGGCTTGGGTGAGGTGCTTTTGGAGTGAAGGAAAGGACTTATCAGTTCTTTGGGAATGAGAGCCTTCTGTTACTTGAGCAGTCTGCAGGGGTGGAGTGACTGTTTCCACGGCCCCTACCGCCCCTCCTTCTTGGGACTTTGGGTGAGGTGGGGATGGGACTTTGTGGTGGGGGAGGGCGGTTAGAGATAGAATGCAGCGGGGCTCTGTCCTCCTGCCTCCGGTCCTGCAGAACATCTACAAGGCGCCGGAGCGTGTCCGTTTGCTCCCTCATTAGTACAAGCAGCATTTGAGTTGCCTGCTGGTCTTCCTGCCACCACCTGTCCTCCCATTCGCTGTGTGATCGCTGATATTGCGACATGTTCTCCCTCCACTGGGTCTGCTGTGCCGCCTCGGCTCGGGAGCAGCCCATAAGTTCTGAGAACATCTCGTCCCGTGTCCTTCTCTTTCGTCGCCTGATCTGCGCCAGCCTCTGGGAGGGGGATGCCGGGGTAGCTCGGGAGACACTCGCAGCTGTGGGATGGGAAAAAGGGAGTGAATTCCTCAGAAAGATACAGTTTTGCGAACAATGAATATAGCCTTTCTCTGTGAACAAGACCATGCACAGCACCTATCACATGCGCACTCAGTACAAGGTCAAATTTTCGGCCTTCCCATTGAGTGCCTGGGGTCTTGCTGTACAGATCACACAAGCGGGGCCGGACAACGGAATTCGGCTAGCAGGCAGACATGTTAAGCCGTAGACTTTTGGCTGCTTAAAGCTTAATTTACAGCAGTGCCCTCTTTTCACGTTCCAAGCAATGCTCCTAGCGTTGGCCAGTTCCTGCTGCCAGCAATCCGGCCAGCATGAACTCTGCCCCTGTCCCACCCCCCTCGCGGCTGTCCCCGGGAAAGATCCCTGCATGCTGCCCCTGTCACGCCTCCACCGCGTGGCTGTAAATGGCCGGTTACAGTTATGTAAAGGAACAGGCAATCAGTCCCAATACTAACATTCCCCTAATTCAAAGCAGGTCACCATGAGTGATATCACTCTGATGAGGATTTCGGAGACAGAGAAAGACTGCATGCTGCATGAATGCCAGCAAACACCAGGGCCGTATGCCACCATGCTTTGCGAGGCAATGATCCCGGAGTACTTGCTGCTAGCCTGGTGCGGAAAAGTTTCCTACCATGGAGGACGCAATAAGGCCGCTCTCCCCAGGAACCTGATGCAAAGGCTTTCACAATACCTCCAGGAGACCTTCGTGGAGATGTCCCAGGAGGATTTCTGCTCTATCCCCGGACATATTGACAGAATTTTCCAGTAGCTGCACTGGCAAGGACTAAAAAGTAAAGCGCCTAGGGCAAACTAATCATGAGAAACCCATTGTTAAAATACCATTCCTATTCTGTTCAAAATAAATGTTTAAAACACTTACCTACTGATGTTTCCCCTGATTTATGGTCTGGGTTACCGCCTTGGGAGGGTTGGTAGGGGATCTCCGTGAGGGTGATGAAGAGATCCTGGCTGTCGGGGAAATCAGCGTTGAAAGTGCTGTCGACTGCCTCGTCCTCCTCATCTCCTTCCTCATCTTCCCCGTCCGCGAACATCTCCGAGGAAGCGGCCGTCGACAATACCCCATCGTCAGAGTCCATGGACAGTGGTGGGGTAGTGGTTGCGGCCGCACCTAGAATGGAATGCAGTGCCTCGTAGAAACGGCATGTCTGGGGCTGGGATCCGGAGCGTCCGTTTGACTCTTTGGTCTTCTGGTACCCTTGTCTCAGCTCCTTGATTTTCACGCGGCACTGCGTTGCATCCCGGCTGTATCCTCTCTCCGTCATGGCTTTTGAGATCTTCTCGTAGATCTTCGGATTCCGTTTTTTCGATCGCAGCTCCGAAAGCACGGACTCATCGCCCCACACAGTGATCAGACCCAAGACTTCCCGATCAGTCCATGCTGGGGCCCTCTTTCTATTCTGAGATTGCATGGCCACCTCTGCTGGAGAGCTCTGCATCGTTGCCAGTGCTGCTCAGCTCGCCACGATGTCCAAACAGGAAATGAGATTCAAACTGCCCAGACAGGAAAAGGAATTCAAATTTTCCCGGGGCTTTTCCTGTGTGGCTGGTCAGAGCATCCGAGCTCGGACTGCTGTCCAGAGCGTCAACAGAGTGGTGCACTGTGGGATACCTCCCAGAGCTATTAGCGTCGAATTCCATCCACACCTACCCTAATTTGACATGGCCATGTCGAATTTAGCGCTACTCCCCTCGTCGGGGAGGAGTACAGAAATCGATTTAAAGAGACCTCTATTTCGAAATAAATAGCTTCGTTGTGTGGACGGGTGCAGGGTTAATTCGAATTAACGCTGCTAAATTCGACATAACCTCCTAGTGTAGACCAGGCCTCAGGCAGGTGTTCCAGACCTTGAATGCTCATAGAACCTGGTGTCTTCTCTGAGCCTTTCACAAGTGATCCCCCATCCGCTTGGTGCCCAGGGCGGGCTGGGGGCAGACTCACTGTTCACGACTGTGAGTGAGAGGAGAACGATCCACATGAGAAAGCAAATGGCCATCAGGAGGTACAGCATGAGCATCTGTTTCTGCTCCTGGGTTCTCCCTTTGGCAGGTTGGGTGGTGGATGGAGCTGTAGGGGCTGGAAAACAGCTGTTGTTATATTTGAGCAGGTTCTGGGTATGTTCTAATACGTGTGCTGTACACAGCCCAAGGACCCGACCAATTTGGGGGCCCCCACAGGAACACTGGAACCTGTGTAGAAGTGTGGGGAGGCCACCGGCGCTGGAACTCTGGCCCTGGCCCCTGCTCCTCCTCTTCCCCCCAAGTCCCTGCCCCCTGGCCAGGCTGGAACGCAGAGCCGGGCCATGGTAAGAGCTCCCCAGGGAGCCTGGGCTTCTGGGGGAAACCCCAGACCCTCCACCTGCCCTGGGGGGGCAGGGTGCCTGAGAGAAGCCCCCAACCCATGTCCCCACAGTGGTCCGGGCTCCCTGGGCAGCTCTTACCATGGCCCATCTCTGGCTTACGGCCTGGCCAGGGGGCACGGCCTGCAGGGTGTGGGGCCCTGTGGCGAGGAGCAGCTAAGGCCCACCTCAGCGCCCCTCACCACCACCACAAAGAGGCTGGCGCTTCTAGTAGGGGATGTTAATCCCCGAGAGCTGGGAATGGTCTTTATTCCAGCATATCTCCCAGCTGGTGTCGGAAGAACGCTGTGTTTGCGCCAGTGTTGATACTGCCTGCAGCTAGCTGGGCTGGTGTAACTGACAGCAGCTGTCTCTGAGCCCAGGGACCGGCCCCTCACAACTTTCCAGGTAGACGTCTCCCCAGCAAGACCCTTGCACAGCTTCTCCCACCAGTACAGTCAAGCCCTGTGGGATGGAGAAGGCAGGGGGGTTGTTGCTTGGCTAAGATATCCTTCCCTCCTCCCAACCCCTGTGGACAGGCATCCCATTTTACTGCTTACGCCCCCTTACCCCAGTGTCCAGGCCATATTTCCACTGGAGTAATTCCATTCTGTCATCCTTCCACCTGGATACAGGATTCCTCTTCACTTCCTGTCCTGAATTGCTGTTAAACAGCTCTCTTGCCCCCACCTCAGAAGTGGCTGCATTTCAACGCTGTGTGAGTGATCTCTGTGCCACACCACAGTGCAGCTGTTAAACAGTTCATAGACTATTTGGGTTGGAAGGGACCTCAGGAGGTCATCTAGTCCAACCCCCTGCTCAAAGCAGGACCAAGCCCCAGACAGATTTTTGCCCCAGATTCCTAAATGGCCCCCTCAAGGATTGAACTCCCAACCCTGGGTTTAGCAGGCCAATGCTCAAACCACTGAGCTATCCCTCCCCCCAAGGAGTGGCTACCTCCCACCCCAGAAGTGGCTGCATTTCAGCATGGGACAACTGATCCCTTTTACTTAAGCAGTAGAAAGCATTTTTGAGATCCTTCACCTAACATTAGAATGCAGCCACTTCTTGGGCTGTGAGTGACAGTGCCATGCTGTTCTGACTTACCTGGGTCTGAGGGAGGCATTTCTGCTGGAGGCTGGGGATTCTTCTTGTCAGTCGTTATGGATATATTTTTGTAATCAGGCATTTTATCCTCAGAAAACTCCGCTGCTGTAAAACAAATTCAGCCTTTGGCTACTTTAAGGGTTGTCATTAGCACATAAGCGTGTGTGTGTGTGTGTGTGTGATTTCATTTTTTCCGTTACAAAATTTTGCAAAAAAAAAAAAATTCAATTTTCATCCAAAACCTTGTGGAAAATCCCAAAAATGCTTTAAGGTTTTTGGTTCATTGGAAATTTTTATTTTCTGAAGAACCCCCAAAATATTAGAAAAAAATGTGATGAAAGAAATCAATGTTTTTGCTGAAATTTTTCTACAGGGTGAAATTTCCCCCCCTGATTTGATCTAGGATTCTAGTCACTAGCTGACTGGTGTCTCTGTGCCACGGCTGCCCTCCACTGGCAGAAACCGCTGCCCGCTGTGGCCTCTGTACTTCCCTGCTAACACTGGCTCCAATCTGCTCAGCTGTGGGTCTGGGTACTATAGTACGGCCTTCCCTGACTGCACTATGATCAGCCCCCTCTGGGGCAGGCGAGCTGGGGTTGAAATTAAATCCTGGCTCAAATCAGCCACCCCAAATCCTTCTAGTGATCCCAATTTGGCTGCAGTTGTGCTCTACGGAGCTGCCTAAGCCAGAGGTTCCCATGCTGTGGCCCGTGAATAGCTCGCTGGTGGTCTGAGGACAGCTGGCTCCTCTTCCACGTGCGCTGTAGTGGCCACAGGGCTGTTCCTGAGGATGGGGTGCTGTCAGGACAGGCTCCGCACTATTGGAACCCGCTGCTTGGATGCCGCGTGGGTCTGAGCTGGCGACTGCTCTTGGCTTTTACCTCCATGTCCTGCTGGCTGGGGACTGGTTCTTTTCATCCTCCTGCCTGGCGACCTCTCCACAGCCTCATTGTTCACATATATGTCGTTCATTTCCATGGCCCCGTCCCGCGACGAGGTTCGACCATTCCGTGAGCTGTCTCTCCAACTCTGATCTGGATGACACAACAGAGCATCTTATTTCAACAACGGGCCCTGTTGTGTAACCCCAGACGGCATCAGAGCCAGGGGAGATCCAATGAGGCTGCATTTCCGAGACACTGCTGCTGACCCCAAGAGCAAAGGACTACCGCAGCTTCTCCTCACTACACTGGCCCTGGGAAAACAGGTGCTTGGGGGCTGCTGTTCAGACCAGCACCGCCTCTAGGTGTGAAGCAACAAGGCAGGAAAGAAAACCACTGCAGATCCCAGGGAGTTTCTTTTCAGCCCAGGCAGAGAAATGACCCAAGCAAAGGGTGAGAATTTCAAGACATCAGCTTGGGGAAAAGTTGGGGTGAGATGGGAAATCAGATCCTCCGGGGCTCTTCGGATCAGAATCTGTATCTCCATGGCAAACTGGCCCAGTGTGGTCTCAATCAGTTATTAGATGTATCATGATAGGACCCCACTGGTTAGGGTTAGGACCCGACTGGCAGCTCATTCCGATGCACTACTGATGGATGAACCTGCATCCCAAGTCAGTAATACAAGTAAGAAATAATACTGATGCCAATGGGACTGGATTGTCCCAGGTCCTGGGGCTGACTGTTCCGAAAGGTATGGTGCATAGCGTCAGGGAGGTGGCATTAGGTTGGGGATCCAGGAGGGTTTCCAGCAGCAGAGGAGTCTCTAGGAAATAGCCAGGGAACACCCTTAGGACTTGTTTCCGCTGGAGTTGGGCCCAAGCCACAATTCCAGATCCAAAGAACTCCCATTGTTACGATTTTGTCACGAGTCTCGTGCTGTTTGATGTTAAAGCCCCAGCTCTGGGAGTCATGGGATTACAGGAGAATCTTGGCTTTCTTCTTTTTTTTTAAAGCATGTTTTCTGCTCTCGCACTGGAAAATGTGACCCTGCAAGGCTCAGAATCCAGAAAGTAAAGAAACAGAATCCAATGCGTATGATTTTTTTTAAAAATCATGACTTTTCAGCCAATCTTCTGATTTTGCAGGGGCTGGACTCATAATTTTTTAAGGTTTGCGGCTGATGATCATAGAATCATAGAATATCAGGGTTGGAAGGAAGCTCAAGAGGTCATCTAGTCCAATCTCTTGCTCAAAGCAGGACCAATCCCCAACTAAATCATGATGCTGTTAAAGAGGCAAGATTTTTGCTAGGAAACATGTGGCTTTTTTATTGTCATTGATAACTGATTTGCAAGGGGTTGTTAGGAAGGTGGCATTGTGTTGGGGATCTGGAGGGGCTACCAGGAACAGGGAGACTCCAGGAAATGTTGATAAAGTTCCCACGAGAGATGGGCCCAGCTAATGAAGCCCAGATCCAAGAGACAAACTGCACAGAGCAGGGGAGTGGTTTGACCTTCCACTGCTGCCCAGTCCAGGACAGGATGTGGGGAATGGAGTGGAGATACAGACTGGGAATTTGGGGAGTAGACTCTGCACTAGGTACCATGATGTCTCCTGGGAATTGTAGTTCAGGTGCTCCATGCCTTCACTCTTCCCTCGGGGCTGCTCCCCAGACAGCATCCAATCTAAGCAAATATATGAGCCATCAAGGAATGAAATGAGCCACATTTCCCAAGGAAAATCTTTTCTCTTTAATGAGGATTTTTTCCAAATGGCTGGTTGGACAGCATTTAAATGAGGGGTTGGGTGAAGTGGGGGCATAAAGGCAAGGGAGGGAGCAGATCTCATCAGCCACACTGCTGAGGATTCCCGTTACCTCCTCGGAGATGCAGCAAAGCAGACGTGCAATAGATGAGAGTCCCAGATGGGGGGTGAAATGCACGGTGAGGCCTGGAAGCAGCTGGCATAGCAGGGAGCTCTTGTCGACTGAGCGTGGGCAGTGGGAACACGAGCCTCCAAAACCTCCAGAAGAAATGGAAACAATTTGATTTTCTGGTTCCAAACTAGTTTTTGCTTTGAAAGTCTCTCTAATTTATTTTGAAAAAAATAAAAAACATTCAAAAATGCTTGAAGTAAAAATGAATCAAATGAAATAGAGTTTTTTTTTTACTTTTCAATTCACTGAAAATTTGAAAAAAAAATTAGTTTCAGGTTGAACTCAAAATGAAATTTTCCAAATTTGTAGGTAAAGTGAAAAGTTTTTACAAAATTGTGTTGGGCTCAATTAAAAACTATTTCCCCCCAGTTTTTTGGGATTGCCAGCGAACTGAGAACGCCGTTATTCACACGGCTCTACTCTTAAGTCAATTAAGTGCTTTTGAAAATGTTACCGTAGGCACTTGAAAATCCCACCCCCAAGGGGCTGGGGGGAAGGTTTGGACTCCGGATCGGCTGTTTTTCTAGCAGATCTCTAGTTCAGACAGGAGGGAATTCAGGGCAGTCTTCTGGGCTGCCTTGGGCAGGAAGTCAGCCTAGATCCATAGGCGTGCACACGGGGTGTGCCCAGGCACACCCTAACGCAGGGGTGGGCAAACTACGGCCCAGATCCGGCCCCTCAGGCAATTTGAACAGGAGACTTGTAAAATTGTGACTGCAATGGAAAAAATGCTGAGCTTAGACATTGGCGGGGATGATATGAGAATCATTGCCAACAAATTTAACGTGTCCTTGGATGAGTTGGAAGCTGAAGTCGGATTGCTTGGGGTTATGACGGATCTGTTCCTAAAGGTAGCACTATGAACACCACCAGAGAGTGGCTTGATTGGCTAAAGCAGGGGTCAGCAACCTACGGCACGCATGCCAAAGGTGGCACGCAAGCCGATTTTTAATGGCACGCCGGCCCCGCTGAGCCCCGTGCATGCTCCGCCTTACTTTCACTTCTAGGTTCTGGCTGCCGGCCCCTTGCCAGCCAGGTCCCAGCAACCAGGACCCCGGCTGGCAAGGGGCTGGCAGCTGGAACCCCAGAGCAGCGTCAGGCTGAGCTCAGCCCGCTGCCGGTCTGGAGTTCCGTCCGCCGGCTCCTGCCAGCCGGGGGTCCAGCTGCTGGCCCCGCTCAACCCGCTGCCAGCCCAGGGTCCCGTCCACCGGTCCTGCTCAGCCCGCTGTTGGCCTGGATGGATGGAACCCTGGGCTGGCAGCGGGCTGAGTGGGGCCAGCGGCTGGAACCCCGGCTGGCAGGAGCCAGCAGCCGGTACCTAGAAGTGAAAGTAAGGCGGAGTGTGCATGGGGCTGAGTGGGGCCGGCCAATACTGGGGCGCTCCCAGCTGGGGTCCTGCTGGCTGCCGGAACTCTCCTGCAGACTGGCGCTGGCGGCCCCATGCACCGGACTAAGCAGCAGGCAGCCAGGCAAGTGAAAGGGGTCGGCAGGAGGCGTGATGGACGTGTCCGCGTCCCAGCCTATCCTGCTGCCCCTCTCTCGCCACTGTGGCTGGATACCAGGGCAGTGCAGGCATGTGCCGTCCCTGCGGTGTGCACAGCTGCGGCCCCTCGGGGGGAAGGGGAAGGGAGCGGCAGGCCAGGGGGTCTTCTGCCACTGCCCCCCATTTGCCTGCAGATGCAGTGCCCCCACACAGCTGGCCCACAGCTCCCTTGGCAGGAACAGGAACAGCGTGGGGCAGAGACCCATCCACCATCCAGGTAACCTGGCTGCATCCAGGTCCCAGGCCAGGCCCAAGCCCCTGCCCCCCCAGGACTTCCCCCCTACACACACACCCCCAACCTCCTGCCCTGAGCCCCTCATGCCACCCAACCCTGACTCCTGCACCCCCCATGCTCCCAGCCCTGACTCCTGCATCATCCACATCCCCACCCCCTGCCCTGAGCCCCCTGCATCCCAACCCCCTGCCCTGAGTGCTCCCCTCCACACCCACACATCCCCAGCCCCTGAGCTCCTCCCCCCGAGGGGGATTGCAATGTGACAGTACCTGAAAGAAATTTAAGTTACTTTCACCCCCGCTGGAACCCCAGACCAGCAGCGGACTGAGCGGATCCGGCGGTGGGCTGAGCGGCTCATCCCGCTGCTGGTCTGGGGTTCCGGCCGCCGGCCCCGCTCAGCCCATTGCCAGCCTGGGGTACCGGCAGCCAGCCCAGGGCTCTGCTCCTGGCCTCGACTCAGTGCTCTTCAGTCACCCCCTGCTGTAGCCCACATTGGAAAACTCAGCAAGGAAAAGCGAGGGCAAGGATCACACTAAACTGATAAGATCTGCATTTTAATTTTATTTTAAATGAAGCTTCTTAAATATTTTAAAAACCTTATTTACTTTACATACAACAATAGTTTATTTATATAATATACATTTATAGAGAGAGACCTTCTAAAAATGTTAAAATGTATTACCGGCACGTGAAACCTTAAATTACAGTGAACTTGGCACACCACTTCTGAAAGGTTGCCGACCCCTGGGGTAAAGGAATCGGATCGATCTGCCATGTTCCAGGCCTTTTACAAATCGATTCAATGCTTTGCAGTCTTACCTGTTACAAGCTGTTCAGGTGAAAGAGCCTTTTCGAAACTAGCACAAGTAAAAAACAAACTAAGTACAATGTCCCAACAGCGCCTCGACTCACTCGTGATTTTGTACATTGAACAAGAATTGGCTTCGTCAGTTAATTACAATGATGTGATTGAGGAATTTAAGTCCATCACACCTGGTGAGCAACGTCTCATTCTCTAAGACAGGAACATAAGAACATAAGAACATAAGAAAGGCCGTACTGGGTCAGACCAAAGGTCCATCTAGCCCAGTATCTGTCTACCGACAGTGGCCAATGCCAGGTGCCCCAGAGGGAGTGAACCTAACAGGCAATGATCAAGTGATCAAGATGAAGAAACCTTAATCTGTTTGGGTCAGTTTGGGTTAGCTCATTATCTGGTTAAAGATAAAGATCATGAAAATTGACTGTATCTTTGTATACGCCTGGTTATCACTACAGAAAAAAATTGGTATTTTGTGTCTTATTTTTTAAGTAAAGTTTAGTTGTTAATTAAAAAAAATTTAAGTTTAGTTAAGTTTTAGTTTCTTTAGTTTGTTTGATGAATAAAAATAATGTCCTTTATGATTGAGTATTCAATAAATGATCGCCAATAAATAAAATTCTCTGGGTGCACACCCTAATGAAATGTGCTGCACATGCCTATGCCTAGATCACAGTGACCCCTTCGGCCTTCGACTCTAGGAAGCCACAAGCAGCAATTGCATGGCAAAAAAATCTGTGAGTTCTGCATTTTCCATCCCTGGAGGACTGAATGGGCCCCAGAACCCGAGCCCCCTTCCCCCCATGGCAGGGTCACTCTGAGGTCTTGGCTACACACGGAAGTTGCCCTGCTGCAGCCGGTGTGAGAATGGATTTAGTTTAGCCCCGTGTGCGCACGCGTCCATCGCTTTACGCTTCACATGGTAATTAACCCGTTGCTGAGTCCAGAGCTCCATCTCAACCATGAGTAGAGTTGCAGCACCTACCTTTTGAACTGAGGATCCGTATCACCCTCGCCAGCAAAAAGCGGGACCCTATGTTATTCGTAGGGACAGGACGCAGAAAGTCCTGGGTAACCCACTACAGTCTAAAACAGGTAGAAATGTCTGTACAGGGAGTCTCAGTTGCTAGTGTCAGTGGTAACTGCAGTCAGTGTATGGTGGCACTCCTCACTGGGTGGGACAATTGGTGGAGGTCACGAACTAGCTGAGGCAGTTAAGAAGAGCTAGAAGGAGCCCTGCAGGGGACGTACTGGGAATCGCGGGCGCAGGAGGTCTAAATGCAATTGATCTGGAGGTGGTGCAGAATAAAGTGGGTGTAATAGGAGGGGCACTGGAATATTTGCATATCCTCTTAATCTCTTCACTGCAAGCATTAGGCCTGTTGGGGTGCTTAGAGGCTAATCTGGCTGAAGTTGTGCTTAATATCTCCTCGCAGGATCATCAAGTGTTTGTGCAAGCTCTAGAGATACAGGAGCAAGCCACCTGCTTGGCTACTACTGGTGCGCAAGCCCAGGCCTGGATACAGCCAACAGTAGAAGGAATCATTCGAGAGGAATATGCTGGAAATTTGGAAAATCACCAGCTGAGATTCGGGAAGTAGTGTGGGATAATGCCTCCCAAGAGGAAAGAGATCGACAAGCTTGGTGGACTCTTCATGACATTATATATTTCCATCAGGACAAAACTATTGTCGTGTACATGGTTAAGCTAGCAAGGGTGAAATATATAAAATCTCCCACTGTATCTCTGGGACTATGGAAAAATAACGTGTTAATGATGCCTGAAGATCACCGCTATGGGCGAGTCTGGCGAAAAAGTCCTCGGACGTCTACACTTTATAGCCTGAAGCATGTGGAGAAGAGAGAGGACCGGGGTAGATTTCTGACAAGTGAGATGAATGCATCAACACTGTGACGTTGTGCAGTCTATATGGTTTTATAAAAACATAAGAAGTGAATATAATGTAACTGGAATAGTTTTATAAAAATATAAGTGAATATAATGTAACTGGAATATGCTTCATGCAAAAGGTCTCTTGTAAGGTATCATTACAAAGCTTATAATCTACTGAGTGTGATCATCCCATTTGTATAAATGTACCACTCTTGTATCTAAAACTAGAAATATGAAATATAACTCTGAGGGCTTATTGTAATTATGTAAAGTGTGGGCCATTAGTGATGGTTTGGAATCTTGATGACTCCCATTAACAAGGACCATTATCCGCAGATGGCTGTGTTTACCTGTGAGTCTTCCTGTATATGTGTGTGCTGGCAAGTGGGCAATGAAGTCTTGCAGTGACATGTGATCATGTCACCTGAACTGGAATCCATCTTTAACCTGGTGCTTTTCCAGTGAGGGGGGGGTGGAAACCCAGAGGGACAAAGGGTTCCCGCCTTATGCAAAAGATATATAAAGGGGTGGAAGAGAACAGAGAGAGAGAGGAGCCATCATGAAGAATCCCCTAGCTATCACCTGAGCTGGAACAAGAGCTGTACCAGGGGAAAGAATTGTGCCCAGGCCTGGAAGGTGTCCAGTCTGAGAAAAACTTACTGAAGCATCTCTGAGGGTGAGATTATCTGTATTTAGTTTGATTAGACATAGATTTGCGCATTTTATTTTATTTTGCTTGGTGACTTACTTTGTTCTGTCTGTTACTACTTGGAACCACTTAAATCCTACTGTCTGTATTTAATACAATCACTTTTTATTTAGTAATTTACTCAGAGTATGTATTAATACCTGGGGGAGCAAACAACTGTGCATATCTCTCTATCAGTGTTATAGAGGGCGAACAATTTATGAGTTTGCCCTGCATAAGCTTTATGCAGGGTAAAACGGATTTATTTGGGTTTAGACCCCATTGGGAGTTGGGCATCTGAGTGCCAAAGACAAGCTCACTTCTGTGAGCTGTTTTCAGGTAAACTTGCAGCTTTGGGACAAGTGATTCAGACCCTGGGTCTGTGTTGGAGCAGACTGGAGTGTCTGGCTCAGCAAGACAGGGTGCTGGAGTCCTGAGCTGGCAGGGAAAAAAGAAGCAGCGGTAGTCTTTGCACATCAGGTGGCAGCTCCCAAGGGGGTTTCTGTGATCCAACCCGTCACAAACACATCCTCCAGAGGTCACTTTGAGCTGAGACAGAATTCCTCTAACACGTCTATTGTTGTATATACGGGACATGGTAGTTTTTGTTTTAGGACAAAATGTGGTTTTGTTGTAAACGGACATAATCTGAATGTTAGTGACAGTAACTAATGTAAATAATTTAGCTTCATGTGATAACGTTAGCACTCCCATATGGACACAACAAGATTTAAAGGTTAATCATCAAATTTATAACTATTTCATAAAGGTACATGTGGGACCAGCAACTGTTGTCTCACCCTGACCCAAGAAATATGGTCACGCATGTAACTCTTCTGCTGGGTGGAGTTGTGAGCAACAAGGGTTCAATATCCAGGGGTCCCTCTTAACAATACAACACAGAACCGGCTCAAGCCCCCACCCAGTAATCTGGGAAAATTAAACACCGGCTCTCGGTGCCTCTAAGAGGCAACACTTCCGCACTCGAAAGCACAGAGTCTGTATAGCCGAGAAAACTTGTAATAAAAAGAGAAAAGGAACCTGGTGTTAATTTGGGAAAACACCATAACCCTGATTCGAACACACCTGACCAGGGGTGTGTGCAGGGATTTACATGTGACTACTTTTGGGGGGCACTTTAAACACTGGCTCCCCAGTGTTTAAAGTGAGTGAGGGTGGAGGAGAGTGAGTAACATGAGGAGCACAGCATGGTTCTGTGCCAGGGCCCACGGTGAGGGGGCGGCAGGGGCGGCAGACCAGGTGGGGCTCTCCGGTTCCCCAGGCTGGGTCTTGGCATCACTCCAGCACTATCTTGCAGCAGCGCATGGCTGTCCAGTTGATGCCGCCACACTGGCAGTAACAGGTGGAGTTCGTGGGAATGTACCAGGAGCCGCAACCCATTCCGCAGGTGCAGTCCGTGGGCTTGTCCCCTGTGGGGGGATGGTGGGAGGTGGGTTAGGGGAGCATCTGGTGGCAGGATGGGATTCATGGGGGGCACCAAGGTGCCCTGCTCTCTCCTCCTCCACAGCACCCAGGGCATGGGCCTGTTGCCTCTTTGCAACCAGGCCACTGCCCAAGCAAGGGAGGCCAGTGAGACGTCCCAGGGGTCTGGCCCAGGGGCCCACACTGGTCCCAGCTCCGCAGCATCCAGTGCCCCCGGGGACTCGGGAGTGGTGCGAATGCCGTTGCTCCAGGCACTGGGCAGCGCATGTGCAGGGGGGCCCCAGGCAGGCTGGTGGTCCATCACTGCCCCAGCTACACACCCGCCCAGGATTGCAGAGGGGATGGGGTCTGTGCCTGAGGGCTTCCCTCCCTCCTTGGGCCTGCGGGGCACTCGGGAAAGTGCTCTTACCTGCTGGGCAGGAGACAAGTGCCTCATGCACTGTGACATTCTGGCAGAGTAGCTTGGCTGTGGCCAGGGTGGAGGACACTGCAAGGCAAGACGCAGAGTTGTAGCCAGCAGGACCCTGGGTGCGGAAAGGCTGCCCCCTCCCCCCAGGCTCAGGTGGAGAGAAGCTGCCTCTGCCCCAGCTGTGACCTAGGCAGGTGTAACCCATCCAGCCTCACTCCATGTGGCGCTCTGGTGCCCCCGAGTGGTGGCTGGGCTACATACAGCCGCAGCGCCTGGAGCTGGGTGCTGTAGCTGAGCCTCAGGCAATACGGCCAATTTTTCAAGGGGGCTCTACTCTAATACACCTAATACATAATGTACAGCACCCAGTGCAATGGGGTCCTGGGCCAACACTGGGGCTCTGAGGCACTACTATAATTCAGCTAATAATGTACAGCGCCGAGCACAATGAGGTCATGATCCATGGCTGAGGCTTCTAGGAGCTACTGTCATTCAGATCGCACGGATTCCTAGCCCCGCAGGGCTCCAGCTATGAACGCTGGACACAGAACGGGGGCAGGGCATTCCATGGAAAACTTCAACGAAAATGATGAGAGGGGAAAATCATATTTGCCAAAATTTTCACATTTTTTTCAGAAAAGCTACAACTTTTTGGTGTTCAGCAGCTGAAACATTGCAGCTGAAAACTGCCCCAAAACATACAACAAATTCAGTTTTGGCCAAAAATATTTTTGTTTTTGTTTTTTTAATTTTGTTTTTTTGATGAAAAATCAAACATCTTTGCAGGAGGCTGATACATTCTGCAAAAATCAGTTTGGTCAAAAGCCCAATTTTCTGTCAGAAAAAAGTTTTGATGGAAATTCCCCCCCCCCCCCCCCCCCCGCCCTACCCACTACACCACATGCTGGGGCTCCCTGGGCATAACTGTCCTGGCCTTGTGCTCACAGAACCCCCCTCTCCCCACAGGGGGTTATGGAGAAAGCCCATTAGCTGTGCCCCGGGCCCCCTCCATCAATGGCTCAGATGCTCTATGGGCAACGCCCAGGCCCCTGGACTGCTCCTTACAGGCCGTGTGTGATGGATGATGCTCCAGCCTCTTGTGCAGTCTGTTGACCTAGAAATACTGGTTCTGCAGTCAAGACAAGAACCAAACGTACCTTGGTTTATCCTCTGGGAAAGGGCAGCGTTTATTGCCTGTAATTCCTCAGTCATCTTCTGGTCTTAAAGCAACAACAACAAAATGTTAAACAGACGTCGTTTTCATTGCAGCTTTACAATTCCCTTAACTCAATCAGTCTGGACGTTTCCCCAGAGGGGTGGGCAGGTTGATGATTGTCTGGTAGGAAGGATCTCTCTACCCATACATACGCATCGGCGTCCATATACATCTATTCATCCATCCATCCATTGGCATACACAGGCTTCCATCCATCGGAATATAGACAGGTCCATCGACACATCCTCCATCATTCAGCATACATACACATCCATCCAACCTCCATCCTTCAGTATGCATACACATCCCTGGCTGGGATGATTTAGTTGGGGTTGGTTCTGCTTTGAGCAGGGGGTTGGACTAGATGACCTCCTGAGGTCTCTTCCAATCCTAATCTTTTACGATTTTATGATCTTTCCATCCATTGGCATATATGCTTCTCTATCCATTCACCCATCAGCGTACATACTCAGCCTTCCATCTATCCATCCATCAACATACATACACTTCCATCCATCAGCATCCACACACATCCATCTATCCATCGGCATATATATGCAGCCATCCATCCTCCATCCATTGGCATACATACTCCTCTATCCATTCACTCATCAGCATAAATACTGCCATCCATCCATTGGCATACATACACAGCCCCCTTCATCCATCGGTATTAGAACATGTATTTAGCCATTACACAGCAGGTAGGGGGGTGGGATAGCTCAGTGGTTTGAGGATTGGCTTGCTAAACCCAGCATTGTAAATTCAATCCTTAAGAGAGCAATTTAGGGAACTGGGGTAAAAATCTGTCTGGGGATTGATCCTGCTTTGAGCAGAGGGTTGGGCTAGATGACCTCTTGCGGTCCCTTCCAATCCTGATATTCTATTATTCTACTCATCTATTCCAAAACATAAAGCAATTCTGTAAAATACCATGTAAGGGTCACTAAGTGACATTCATGTATTGACCTATCACTACATTCACAAAATCCAAGCACCACCAAGCAAA
Source organism: Emys orbicularis (assembly GCF_028017835.1). Classification (NCBI taxonomy): domain Eukaryota; kingdom Metazoa; phylum Chordata; order Testudines; family Emydidae; genus Emys; species Emys orbicularis. The sequence goes on from NC_088701.1 coordinate 11,216,380, forward strand.
GGACTGACTAGCTGAGGATACAATCTATCGAGTACAGCCCACATAAGAAACACAAACACACTAGTCATATCCAGTGCAGCGAAACATGTATTTCATTTTAACACAAGAGCCTTGATTCTGATCTGTGGATTGTTTGTTTGTTTGAATGTCTGATTCTGGTATTATATCTTTAGCCATTATTTTGGAAAGTACTTTGAATTGTGATGTCTTCAGAAATATGGAGAATAGATAGTTTTACAGGCTATGCCCCAACAAAACCGGGGATGCAGCGCCATTGAGTGGGTAGGGCACCGGCTTTGGGAGACCTGAGTTCTATTCCTGGCTCTGCCACTGACCTGCTGAGTGACCTTGGGCAAGTCACTTCCCCTTTCTTTGCCTCAGTTTCCCATCCTTTGCCTACTTAGATCATAAGCTCTTTGGGGCAGGGTCTGGCACAAGAGGACCCTGATCTCGCTTGGGGTCTCTAGGAACCCCGTATTCTGTATGTTTCTATCTCAGAAGGATCTCACATTCTGTTGAACTGCTGGGATCACATGCAGGCAGACTTGGGGCCTAATCCAGAGCCCAACGATGTCAATGGACAGACTCCCATGGGTCAGGCCCTGAGCAGATAGGAGTCTTTGGGCTGTATATGGGTGGAAGGGGCTTTCCCTGCCTGGGATGAGGGTTTTCCTCCCACTCTAACCATCTGTGTTAAAACTGCCACCTGCACCCCATCTCTGTAGCTCCTGTCCCAAGAGGGTTTTGTACTTTCCCCCTGATTTTCACTGTCTGATTCACAGATTGCTAGGGTGAAATCCAGACAGCATTTTGCCATTGATGTCCATGGGACCAGGGTTCCACCCCTCAAGTTCAATGCCAGAAGGGACCAATGTAATCCAGTCTGAACTCCTCCAAAACAAAGGCCAGAGCAGTCCACACAGTGAACCCTGACTGGATTCCAGGAACTGCTTTTGGAGCTGGAGTGGATTTTAAAGCAAGAACCACTCGGTCTGGTTTTAAAGCAGCTAAAGTCCAGGACAATCCACCACACCCCTGGGTCAGCTGCCCCAATGGATAATTCCCTGCTCTGTTCAAAATACGTACCTTATATAGCACAGTCTGAACTTGCTCATCTGGAATACTGTGTCCAATTTTGGGCCCCACACTACAAGAAGGATGTGGAAAAATTGGAAAGAGTCCAGCGGAGGGCAACAAAAATGATTAGGGGTCTGGAGCACATGACTTATGAGGAGAGGCTGAGGGAACTGGGATTGTTTAGTCTCCAGAAGAGAAGAATGAGGGGGGATTTGATAGCAGCCTTCAACTACCTGAAGGGAGGTTCCAAAGAGGATGGAGTTCGGCTGTTCTCAGTGGTGGCAGATGACAGAACAAGGAGCAATGGTCTCAAGTTGCAGTGGGGGAGGTCCAGGTTGGATATTAGGAAACACTATTTCACTAGGAGGGTGGTGAAGCACTGGAATGCGTTACCTAGGGAGGTGGTGGAGTCTCCTTCCTTGGAGGTTTTTAAGGCCCGGCTTGACAAAGCCCTGGCTGGGATGATTTAGTTGGGAATTGGTCCTGCTTTGAGCAGGGGGTTGGACTAGATGACCTCTTGAGGTCCCTTCCAACCCTGATATTCTATGATTCTATGCTCCCAGCCCTTGGATCTGTTAGATTAAAGAGCCCCCTGGCTGTCAAAAAATCATAGAATCATAGAAATGCAGGGCTGAGGGGACCTCGAGAGGTCATCTAGTCCAGCCCCCTGCACTAAGGTAGGACCACGGATACCTAGCATCCCTCCAGGTGTTTGTCCAACCTGTTCTTCGAAACCTCCAATGACAGGGATTCCACAACTCCCTAGGTCACCTGTTCCAGAGCTTAACTAATATCCAGCCTAAATCTCCCTTGCTGCAAACTGCACCAGTTTCATCAAAGCTGGGTCATGGAGAACAACTGATCACTGTCCTCATTATAACAACCTGCTACCTGTCATCAGGTGTGTCCCTCACCCCACCCCCGCCAGCCTTCTCTTCTCTAGGCCAAACATGCCCAATTCGTCCAACCTCTCCTCAGAGGCAGGTTTTCTAACCCCCCGATCAATTATGTTGCTTTCTTCTGGACTCTCCCATTTGTTCACATCTTTCTTAAAGTGAGGCACGTACAATTGGACACAGGACTCCAGCTGAGGTTTCCCCAGAGCCGGGTGGAGCAGAACAATTAGCTCCTGTGTGTCTTACATGCAACACTTCAGAATGACATTTGCCTTTTTCGCAACAGCATCACATTGTTGACTCATATTGAAGTTGTGGTAGATCCTTTACAGCCAGCCGTGCTGCGGAAGCTCCTCCCCATAGATCCCTAGTGACCTCTTAACTTTCTCTCTGATATGCTAAACAGATGATGTTCCTTTAGTGTCTCACTCTCAGACAGGTGTTCCAGACTTCAAATGGTCATAGGACCTGGTGTCTTCTCTGAATCTTTCATAAGTGATCCCCCATCCGCTTGGTGCCCAGGGCTGGCTGGGGGCAGACTCACCGTTCACGACTGTAAGCGAGAGGAGAACAATCCACATGAGAAAGCAAATGGCCATCAGGATGTACAGCATCAGCATGTGTTTCTGCTCCTGGGTTCTCCCTTTGGCAGGTTGGGGGCTGGATGGAGCTATAGGGGCTGGAAAACAGCTGTTGTTATATTTGAGCAGGTTCTGGGTATGTTCCATATGTGCTAATATATGTGCTGTACATGGTGGGGGATTAATGCTTGGGGCACGGGGCCTGTGCCCAAGGGCCCGGCCAATTTGGGGGCCCAAAGAGGAACACTGGAACCTGTGTAGGAGTGTGGGGAGGCCACTGGTGCTGGAACTGTGGCCCTGCCCCCTACTCCTCCTCTTCCCCTCAAGGCCCTGCCCCCTGGCCAGGCGGGAAGCCAGAGCTGGGCCATGGTAAGAACCACCCAGGGAGCTTGGGCTGCTGGGGGAACCCTGGACCCTCCATCTGCCGTGGGGGGGAGCAGGGTGCCCGAGAGCAGCCCCAGCCCATGTCTCTGCCCCCTGGGGTGCTCTGGCTTCCAGCCTGGCAGGGGGCGGGGCCTGCAGGATGTGGGGCCCTGTGGTGAGGAGCTAAGGCCGACCTCAGACCCCCCACCACGAAGAGGCTGGTGCTTCTAGTAGGGGGTGTTAATCCCTGAGAACTGGGAACGGTCTTTATTCCAGCATCTCTCCCAGGCTGTTTTGGGAGTTTGCCCCAGTGTTGGCAATGCCTGCAGCTATCTGGGCTAGTGTAACTGACACCCTGGGACCAGCCCCTCACAACTTTCCAGGTAGACGTCTCCCCAGCAAGAGCCTTGCACAGCCTCTCCCACCAGTTCAGACAAGGGATGGAGAAGGCAGGGGTGTTGTTGCTTGGCTAAGGTATCTTTCCCTCCTCCCAACCCCCATGGACAGGCATCCCATTTTAGGGCTTACTCCCAGTGGTGAGCTGGAACTGGTTCGCACCGGTTCGCAGGAACCGGTTGCTAAATTTAGAAGCCGGTTTAGAACCGGTTGTTACTCCCCCTTACCCCAGCGTGCAGGCCATATTTCCACCGGAGTTATTCCATTCTGTCATCCTTCCAATTTGATACAGGATTCCTCTTCACTTCCTGTCCTAAACTATTGTTAAACAGCTGCCTTCCCCCACCTCAGAAGTGGCTGCATTTCAACGCTGTGTGAGTGATCTCTGTGCCGCACCACAGTGCAGCTGTTAAACAGATGCTACATCCCATCCCAGAAGTGGCTGCATTTCAGCACCATGTGAGTGCTCTTCGTGCGGCTGTGTAGCTGTTAAAGGGTTGCTACCTCCCACCCCAGAAGTGGCTGCATTTCAGCACCATGTGAGTGCTCTTCGTGCGGCTGTGTAGCTGTTAAAGGGTTGCTACCTCCCATCCCAGAAGTGGCTGCATTTCAGCATGGGACAACTGATCCCTTTCTGCATAAGCAGTAGAAAGCATTTTTGAGACCCTTCACCTAGCATTAGAATGCAGCCACTTCTGGGGCTGTGGGTGCCAGTGCCATGCTGTTCTGACTTACCTGGGTACGAGGGAGGCATTTCTGCTGGAGGCTGGGGATTCTTCTTGTCAGTCGTCACAGATATATTTTCGTAATCAGGCATTTCATCATCAGAAAACTCCGCTGCTGCAAAACCGGCAGGTTTTTTTAAAAAAAGGATGATTTCAAACTGGGACAAACTCAGCCTTTGGCTACTTTAAGAGTTCTCATTAGCAAAGTTGAAAACTGAACATTTCTCCATATAAATGTGTCTGTGTGTGTGTGTAATTTTATTTGTTCTGTTACAAAAGGGACATTTTTTTTCAAAAAAAAATATTCAATTTTCATCCACAACCTTGTGGAAAAACCCAAAAATGCTTTGCGGTTCTTGGTCCATTGGAATTTTTTATTTTCCAAAGAACCCCCAAAATATTAGGAAAAAAAGTGATGAAAGAAATCAATGTTTTTGCTGAAATTTTTCTACAGGGTGAAATTTTTTTTTCCTGATTTGATCTAGGATTCTAGTCACTAGCTGACTGGTGTCTCTGTGCCACGGCTGCTCTCCACTGGCAGAAACCGCTGCCCGCTGTGGCCTCTGTACTTCCCTGCTAACACTGGCTCCAATCTGCTCAGCTGTGGGTCTGGGTACTATAGTACGGCCTTCCCTGACTGCACTATGATCAGCCCCCTCTGGGGCAGGCGAGCTGGGGTTGAAATTAAATCCTGGCTCAAATCAGCCACCCCAAATCCTTCTAGTGATCCCAATTTGGCTGCAGTTGTGCTCTACGGAGCTGCCTAAGCCAGAGGTTCCCATGCTGTGGCCTGTGGACAGCTCGCTGGTGGTCTGAGGACAGCTGGCTCCTCTTCCACGTGCGCTGTAGTGGCCACAGGGCTGTTCCTGAGGATGGGGTGCTGTCAGGACAGGCTCCGCACTACTGGAACCCACTGCTTGGATGCCGTGTGGGTCTGAGCTGGCGACTGCTCTTGGCTTTTACCTCCATGTCCTGCTGGCTGGGGACTGGTTCTTTTCATCCTCCTGCCTGGCGACCTCTCCACAGCCTCATTGTTCACATATATGTCGTTCATTTCCATGGCCCGGTCCCGCGACGAGGTTCGACCATTCCGTGAGCTGTCTCTCCAACTCTGATCTGGATGACGCAACAGAGCATCTTATTTCAACAACAGGCCCTGTTGTGTAACCTCAGACGGCATCAGAGCCAGGGGGGAGCCAATGAGGCTGCATTTCCGAGACACTGCTGCTGACCCCAAGAGCAAAGGACTACCACAGCTTCTCCTCACTACACTGGCCCTGGGAAAGCAGGCGCCCAGGGGCTGCTGTTCACACCAGCACCGCCTCTAGGTGTGAAGCAACAGGGCAGGAGAGAAAACCGCTGCAGATGCGTGGGTGCGGGAAGGAAGGTTCTCTCCAGCCCAGGCAGAGAAATGACCCAAGCAAAGGGTGGGAATTTCAAGACATCAGCTTGAGGAAAAGTTGGGGTGAGATGGGAAATCAGATCCTCTGGGGCTCTTCGGATCAGAATCTGTATCTCCATGGCAAACTGGCCCAGTGTGCTCTCGATCGTTTATTAGGTGTATAACGGTCGTGCTGGAGCCCAAGTCATGGACTAGGACCCCAGTGTGTTAGGCGCTGTACATTATGTATTAGGTGTAATATTGTAGTGCGTAGGTGCCAATGGATCAGGACCCCATTGTGCTGAGTGCTGCACGATCGCAGACCAAGGAGGCAGCTCCTGCCCTATCCCTGGAACCCTATCCCCAGGTCCTGCCCTCTCCTCCGAGCACCTCCTTGGATCGTGAGCACCCTGGGGCAAGGACTCAGGCCTGCTTCCCTCCTCACTCACACCGGTGTCAATCAGGAGTGACTCCATTGCAGTCAACAAGTGAAACCTGGGTGCAAGTGTAACCCACACGATTTCTGGGTGTTGTGTTCTGTCCCATCTAGTGGCCCTCAGACCACTTAGAGAGAGAGATAAAATGAGTCTGCTCTACAACCTTAGCTAGCAGCCCATTGGCTTTTAGCTCATGCACTAAGCTCCAGAGGTCCCCGGGTTGATCCTGTCCGCCGGCGACCAGAGTCTGTCAGCGTTACACAAGCAGTGCTAGTTCCTAGCACCCATACAGCGCTTTCCATCAGTAGATTTCAAAGCACTTCACAAAGGAGGTTGGTATCATTGTCCCCATTTTACAGATGGGGAAACTGTGGCACAGAAGGAGAAGTGACTTGCCCATTGGCAGAGCCAGAACTGGAACCCAGCTCTCCAAGTCCCAGTCCAGTGCTCTAGGCACTAGGCCATGCTGCCTCCTCATGTGGTGACAGCCTTATGACTGGGACACAGCAGAACAGCAAACCCAGACATGACTGCGCTTCGGGGGCAGTCCTGCTCCAGATGGAGTCCTTCGGTCCCAGGGCCTCCCCCCAAATACCATGTAAAAGGCTCTTTATGGTCTCAGTGTGTCTACTAGTCCTGGTGTCAGGACAGTCCTGACTCTGGAAGAAGCAGGCCACATTGTGGCATGGGCTGGTGGAGTTGCCCAGTGGGTAGGACATAGGACTCCTGGGATCTATTCCTCATTCGTAACTTGGGAAGCAGGTTCATCCATCAGTAGTGCATTGGAATGAGCTGCCAGGTTTATGTCACCACTGCCCTCTGCTGGAGGGAAACAGAGCTGGTGACCATGGGTCATAGGCTCCATACGGCTAACAAGGATTCTCCTTTAGCTCTGGTGGCAGGAGCCTGGGCTTATTGGAGCTATCTTCACTGCCTCCAGCAAGTTCCAGCCCAGGAGTGCACATGCTGAATAGCAGCATGGTGCTACCTGGCCCTGGGAAATCCCATCTCTGATTGGCTGGAGCAGTGACATCACTTCCTGAAAAATTCCTGGTAGGGAGTGGGGATTCCAAGTTTAGTGTTGATCCCCTTGTGCCTAGCCCCAAGGCAGAGCCTCGTGTCCTGGTTTTGGTGTCGTATGAGGCCCTGACTTCCCCTGGGTGAGGATTCCAGCTCCCTGGGCAGGTCAGCAGTTCCCCCAAGCTCTGTTACTGTCTGATAACAGCTTGCAAGAGCCGGGGCCAATTGCCCCATAGGCTGAATGTGGTGCAAGGGCCCCAGGAAATCGCACAGCACAGAGTTACACAATGAGCTGTGTACTGAGCAAGGGAAGTGACATGGGGGTGGGGGGAACCAGCAGCACTAGTTGTGTTTGTGTTTCTGGGGGCCACCCCTCATCCCCCTCACCCTCCTTGCTCCCCAGCACCCACCTGACCCATTTCTCGTCTCCCACAATCCCCCTGGCCTGCGCTCCCCATGCAGCCTGTCTCCCCAAGAGTAACCAGTCTCACAACATTATCATCATATTGTGCTATTCTCACCAGGCCAGTGACACCGGGGTCACTAGCATTCTCCCGAGTGAAGAACAGGCACAAAGTCGTGTAAGTTTTGCCCCCTTTCGAAATGGCTCCTGCCTCCCATTGCTCTAAACTGGACTGAAGCCACGGCTGCCCTCAGTTAAGATAAGAACATAACGGCAAGGCTGGGTCAGCCCAATGGTCCATCCAGCCCAGTATCCCGTCTCCTGACAGTGGCCGATGCCAGAGGTTTCAGAGGGAAGGAACAGAACAGGGCAATGAGAGGGTGATCCATCCCCTGTCATCCAGTCCCAGCTTCTGGCAGTCGGAGGTTTAGGGACACCCAGAACAGGGGGCTGGGTCCCTGACCATCTTGGCTAATAGCCATCGATGGACCTATCCTCCAGGAACTTATCTCATTCTTTTTTTAACCTAGTTATACTTTTGGCCTTCACAGTGTTCCCTGGCAACGAGTTCCACAGGCTGACTGTGCGTTGTGTGAAGAAGTACTGCCTTAGGTTTGCTTTAAACCTGCTGCCTATTAATTTCATCAGGTGACTTCTGGTTCTTGTGTTATGTGAAGAAATAAATAACACTTCCTTAGTCACTTTCTCCGCACCAGTCATGATTGTATAGACCTCTATCACATCCCCCCTTAGTCGTCTCTTTTCCAAGCTGAAAAGTCCACGTTTTTTTAATCTTCCCTTATACGGAAGCTGTTCCATTCCCCTAATCATTTTTGTTGCCCTTCTCTGCACCTTTCCCAATTCTAATATATCTTCTTTGAGATGGGGTGACCAGAACTGCATGCAGGATTCAAGGTGTGGGCGTTCCCTGGATTTATATAGTGCCATTGTGATATTTTCTGTCTTATTATCTATCCCTTTCCTAATGGCTCCTAAAATGCTGTTAGCTTTTTTGACTGCCACCATTTCCACACAGCCTTGGCAGGGAGCAGCTCTGTATTCCCAGTCTCCCTCTCTGCACCCCACCCCTCCTGTCCCCAGAGGCTTCCTCCCTGCCCCATAGATTCCTTTGCCCCCTCATGGTCACCTGCCCCTGGCACTGCCCCTTACTGGAAAGTCCTATAGAACTGAGCAGCACATCAGCATTTTTCTGTAGCATTTTTTTCTTTTTGCACCATCCTGTAGAATTTAAACAGATGCCTGCTGTAGACTTCTAAAGTATGCTTCTAAAAAACCCCTATAGAAGGCATTTCAATCTATTCAAATCTACAGGTTAGAGTTAGTGCGATTTCTATAGGTCCCTAGGAAATTTCTGTAGTGTCGTATTGGCTGAATGGCTATAGGATTTCCAATTTTCCCATAAGGGGTGGCTTAGCTTGGGATCTGGGAGCTGAAAAGCTGGCATCATGGTTTCTCTGTGCACCTTTGAAGGGACAATGGAATCAGATGGCAGAATATCTCCCCTCGGACCTTTCATTTCAGGGGGTCCCAGAGTGCTCTCCCTGGACTCCATTCTGCCATCCTCACTCAAGCAAAATCCTTACTGGGCAAGGCAGGAATTCTCGACTGGTGTCGAGGGTGGGGACAGGACCACCCTGCCTTTCTGGTACTGCTCACTGGGAGGGGGCCTGGCCAGATGCGGGTGAGGAGGCTGGGGACTCCTGGCTTGGATCAGGTTGAGAGCCACTGGGCTGGGCCTCAGAAGGGCTGGGTTCACCTCCCAGCTCTGCCACAGACTTGCTGTGGGCAAGTCACTTTCTCCGTGCCTCAGTTTCCCCATCTGTAAAACATCCCTACCCCACAAGGGGAGGGGTTGTGTACAGCTGTGCCGCCTGAGGTAAGCACCGCCCAGAGCCCGCACCACTCACCCCCTCCCATACCCCAACCCCCTGCCCCAGGTCAGAACACCCTCCCACACCCTAACTCCCTCCACCAGCCCTGAGCCCCCTCCTGCACCCCAAACCCCTCATCTCCGGCTCCACCCCAGAGCCTGCACCTGCAGCTGGAGCCGTCATCCCCTCCTGGACCCCAACCCCCTGCCCCAGGTCAGAACACCCTCCCACACCCTAACTCCCTCCACCAGCCCTGAGCCCCCTCCTGCACCCCAAACCCCTCATCTCCGGCTCCACCCCAGAGCCTGCACCTGCAGCTGGAGCCGTCATCCCCTCCTGGACCCCAACCCCCTGCCCCAGCCCGGTAAAAGTCAGTGAGGGTGGGGGAGAGCGAGCGACGGAGGGAGGGGGGATGGAGTGAGTGGGAGGCGGGGCCTCTGAGAAGAGGCAGGCAGGGGTGGGGCCTCAGGGAAGCGGCAGGGCAGGGGGCGAGGCAAAGGTGTTCAGTTTTGTGCGATTAGAAAGTTGGCAACGATACTGCGCCTCCTACAGCTAACGAGCCCCCACCTCCACGTGGGTGAGCTGGGTCTACAGTGACCTCCCCACTCAGCATTTCTGTTCTCGCTAGCTCGGTTCTCACACAGCATTTAAGTGACAGCCCCGGACACTGAGGGCTTCTGTCCCCAGAACAGCTCCGGCCTGGGCAGCATCAAGGTCCCCCCCTCTTTTCCCTCTCTCCTTCCCCAACCCGCCCCTGGGTCTCGCTCTCGCCCCTCTTGTGCCTCTTCAGTGCTGGGTACAGGAGCCCATTGGTGACAGGAGCAGCTCTCTCCCACCCTTGCTGGCTGCCCTCAGTCCCCCCTATATGGGGGTGGCAGGGGAGGGGATGCACTGCAGTCTTCTTCCCTGTCCTGGAGCTACTGGTAGGGGCTGTTGGGGGTGGGGGGCGGGAGACAGAGAACGTGGGCACTCAGAATTTGGTTTATGGTCTATCAGCGCTTGGAACCACGCTGTCCCCTCCTCCTGCCCCCATGCTAGGAGCTGCTGACCATGGCTGCCCCCCACACCCACAGCCACCTGCTCTCCCTCCCCCCACCTCTGTGCACCCCTAGGCGGAGAGTGGGGCTGGCGGCTGCTCCCCAGAGCCTGCTGCAACCCCTGCTGGCTCTGAGCGTCCATCACTATGTGCACTGCCAGCTATGCCCGGGTCAGTCTCTGAGTCCCATTAATATAATTGCAGTCATCCCCTCTCAATAGCAGAGTCCCAGCTGAGCCCATTGCCATGGAAATGAGCTCTGGGCCGCTACCCCCATCCCTGCCTGCAGCTGCTTTTCATCCTGGACGCACATCGGGGATGTGCTTCACGTTTTCCTTTGATGACTGTAGGGAGATGCCAGCTGGGCCCAGCTAACAGGCTGGGCAGCTCTGTGGCTGGGAGGACAGTGGGTTCACTCAGTGATTGCGCCGCGCTGCAGGCGTGACGTACACGGCCCCTTTAATACGGGCAACTCGTTGATCTGAAGGCTAAAAGGTTCCATTAAGATCATCTTGGTCGACCCCCTGCACAGCACTGCACAGGCAATGTCACGCCAGCATCCAGCCCGACAGCTTCCGGCCGAGCTAGAGCAGGTCTTTTAGAAAGAGCCATCTAGTCTTGATTGATTCAAAGAATCCACAGACTTCATTGACAGCCTGTTGATCTTTCAGCACCAAATTGATCCGCGTCAATGGAGAGCAGTTAAACCACCTCAGATTTGTGGATGATATTGTGCTGATTGCCAAAAACACTATGAAACTACAGAAAATGCTGCAAGGACTCGACACAAAAAAGCAGCCAAGTCGGACTGAAAATGAGCCTCTCTAAAACGATGCCTTGCCAAAAGCCCAAATAATCAACAAGGGAGAACAAATAGAAGAAGTTGAGCTATACATTTATTTGGGCCAAGAAATTAACATGCGCCACGATCAGGAAGGCGAACTCTCGCGAAGAAAGAAAGCTGGTTGGCATGCATTCAATTCTATCAAGGATGTCCTCCAAGGAAAAATCAACCCAAGGCAATACTCGCCAACCTCTTCAACTCAACAGTTCTGTTAGCAATGTGGTACGGCAGCAAAACATGGGCGCTGATGACGATAGAAGAGCCACAACTGTCTGTCACAGAGAGGGCGACGGAAAGAAGAATTTGGGGGATTTCAATCTGTGACCGAGTCCCCAGTGAAGTGATCAGACAGCAGAGTGGAGTGCAGGACGTTGTTGTTGAAAGCAGGTAGGTACAATAAAATGCGATGGGCCAGGCATATAGCGAGGCTCACTGACAATCGGTGGATTGCAGCTGTTGCTGAGTGGTACCCACGGGAAGTGAAACGACCACTCGGCCGACCTCCAAAGAGATAGGAAGATTTTATCGTGAAAAGGCACGGCCGCACATGGAGAAGGAAGGCCAGGATAAGAGAAGAATGGAAGACATGTTGTGATCGGCACAATTTATATGAAGGCTGAAGGACCGATCAATCAAGGTGATCAAGGTGAAATTGATTTCCTGTTGACTGATAGCAATCCAGGTTTGCAAACTTCCATATGGCAATTGCCACCTGGTTCTCTATAGCCAGGGCACCCTGTATCCTGGCATCTGGGCACTGGGGGAGGCTGGGTGAGTTCAGCACATGACTCCAGGAGTGTGGCCTTTTGCATCCAAAAGTTCTGGAGCTGCTGCTGGCCATCCTAGGTGCTCATCATGATCTTTGGAGTCACCCACTCAGTGCTCATTGGATGGACAGCAAACCCATTCTCATCATATGGGAGGAGGGATAGCTCAGTGGTTTGAGTATTAGCCCCCTAAACCCAGGGTTGTGAGCTCAATCCTTGAGGGAGCCATTTAAGGGTCTGGGGCAAAAAAAAATAAAAATTGAGGATTGCCCCTTCTTCAAGCAGGTGGTTAGACTAGATAACCTCCTGAGGTCCCTTCCAATCCTATGATATACAGCTGTCCTGTGAATAGCTTTAAAGATACATCCCCTGGCCACATTTTTTCCACAAATTCTTTGGGGGGGTTGGGTGAAAAATCCATTTTTGGGGTTTAGAAACTATTCACTGAATCTGGGTTGAATTTGAAGAATGGTTTCAGCTGCGGAAAAGAAATCTTGAAAAAGTCAAAAACATTTCACTTTGACTTTTCAATTCCAAACAGGGTTTCCATTTCAGATTTGGCCAATTAAAAACAAAACAACAAAAAAACAACAACAAAAGGGTGAAAAACACCCAAAACAGCCTAATCAAAATGAAAACCTTGGGGGAAAAATTCATTTCCAGTTGACCAAAACGTTTCATTCAACTTGAAATAAATAAAAATCAAAACATAATTGTGTGGAGTCCGTTCAAAATGTTTTAATCGATTTGAAACAAAAAGTGTTCCAGTTTAGATTTGATGCAATATTAGAAAACATTGTTTTCAGTTCAAATGGAATTGGATTTTTTTAAAAATCTATTATTTGCTCAGCACTATTGTCTGCCCATCCTCAGTAGCCTGTGCCTGAAGATTGTGGCCTTGCACATACCAAAAAAACCCAAACCACAACAAAAATGGTTTGCATTGCCCTTAAATGGACAAGAAAGCCAAGCTATTCTGTGATGCATCCTCATTTTCAGCAGAGCGGCTGGCAGAACTTTTGAGAGTAAAACCTTCCAGTTCAGACAAACCCAACAGGCTACAAAAGTTTGTTCTTTATCCCGGACTGATCCTGGAAAATGCAGCACATCCCAAAGAAATCTGTTCCAACGCTTAACTCCCATGTTAGAAACTTGCGTCTTATTTCTCGTCTGTCTCCCTTCACGTCCCAGCTGTCAGATCTCATCCTGCCTTTGTCTGCTACGGAGAAGAAAATTCCGTAAGGACTGCGATTTCAGCCATGATCTTCGTAGCTGAAAGCAAATATATTCATGCCAGTCACAACTGCCAACTGCTTCCCATTGAATCTCAAAAGCCCCAGGCAGATGCTGGAAACATCCAGCTTCTCCCTTGACAGTTACGACTCAGTAATGTGTTAATATGAAAAATCTGCAGCAGATGGACAATGTATGACAACGCGTTGGGTTGAATATCAGAATGAACACCAACAAAATTGTGGTTTAGTGACAGATTAAGGTGATATCAAAACTCCCCACCCCACCCATCCAAACAACAAGCCAGGGGAAAAGGGCCAGGTTTAAAAAGGTACATCATAATCATTAATAATAGTAATAATAATTAATTAATCATAATAATTCCTAGCTCTTATATGACCCTGGCCATCAGTCAATGTCAAAGTCCTATCCAAGGAGGCAAGTATTATCATCCCAGTATTATAGATGGTGAAACTAAGGCACGGAGCAGGCAACAGCCCTGCCCTCGGTCACCCAGTTACCGAGGTGAGACTAGACCCCACGTTTCCACCCTCCCAGTCCAACATGTGCTCCACGAGGCCACACCTATGTTAAAGGCCTAATTCACTTTGGTGCTTGTGTAAAACCTACTAGGCGCCTATCTGCATCTTTAAGCACCTAAATACCCTTGTAAATATGGCCCTAAGTCCCCTGCATTGCTTGCACCACCAGCCCCTACCGCACTGAGAGGCTGCGCCACAGCAGAGACCCGGCTGTGAGTTTGCTGCAGCCGCCAACCTAGCAGCAGCTGCTGTAGCTCAGGCCGTAGGTGTGCGTGGTTCTAAAACTACAGGGCCTGGGTTCTGTTCTGTTCTGACACTTGCGCCTTTCATATTGCTCACACCGCCGTCCTTAATGCATGCTCTGTGCAGCTTCCCTTCCAAGCAATACACCCCCGGCATTGTCACACAAAACCGGGGCTAGCGCCTCTGCCATAGAAATATTGTGGGGGCTGGTCTGTATTCCTGTTCCACTGCACGTCCTGAGACCCAATATGCCCTGTAAACTGCACACACGCCTCTGTGGGGGGCAGAGGAGACAGCAGGATCTGGAGGCTGGAGTGGCTCCTGCCGCCCCTGGGACCAGGCCAAGGACCAGGTAGGAACTGGAGTGATCAGGCCGGGGCTGGGAGCAGCTACCCGGTGGTTGGCAAGACAGAGACTGGCTGATACTGACTTCCCAGCCTGGAGCTAGCTCCCGCTCCTGCCTGCTGAGTCTCAGTGGTTCCCATGCAGATAGGGTGACCAGACAGGGGGTGAGGGGTAATAGGAGCCTGTATAACAAAAAGACCCCAAAATTGGGAGTGTCCCTATAAAATCAGGACGTCTGGTCACCCTACATGCAGAGCGCCTGCCCTGCCCTGCTCCTCCTCCACCACCTAGGGTGGCCAGGTGAGGTGCTGGGTCATCACCTGCGCCAGCCCCTATCATAGAATATCAGGGTTGGAAGGGGCCTCAGGAGGTTATCTAGACCAACCCCCTGCTCAAAGCAGGACCAATCCCCAGACAGATTTTAACCCATATCCCTAAATGGCCACCTCAAGGATTGAACTCACAACCCTGGGTTTAGCAGGCCAATGCTCAAAGCACTGAGCTACCCCTCCCCTATTCAGCCCAACTCCACACGCAAGTCCCTCCCAACCTGGGCGGGGGGTGGGTGGGAGGGAAAAAGCAGCGAGTGACAGGGGGGCGGAGGGCCTCAGAGGGAAGAGGCGGGGCAGGGGCAAGGCCTCGGGGGGAAGATGGGGGGGCAAGGCCTCGGGGGGGGGGGAGGGAAGAGGCGGGGCAGGGGGGGGCCTTGGGGGGGGGAAGACGCGGGGCAGGAGAGGTTTTGGAACTCCTGCTGGAGTGTCCGGTTTTTAAATATTACCAAGTTGGCAACCCTACCACCACCCCTCCATTCAAAGCGAACTTCTGCAGCCTCCGATGGTGGCCTCCTCAGCATTCGCATCCACCAGCCACGCACCTGCAAAGTCATTCTCCCTTAATGTGGCAGAGGGTTAATAGAAGATGCCATAGAATTAAGAGTTTGATGGACAGGGTTCTGATTCACAATAGCCCTGTCCCCCCATACTCCCCCATGCCAAAGTCCCCCATTTTCCCCCATGCCAGGGGCTTTGTGTGACCCTCCATTGCCCCATTCCCTCATACCAAGGCCCCCCATTCTGCCCCCCATGCCAGGGGCTCTCTGTGTCCTCCATTTCCCCCATCTCAGCACCAAAGAAGCTCCCTAATGGGATTGTGACATCAAAGGCAAATCAGCCAATCAGCTGTTTTAGTGGAAATCAGGCCTTTCTGGTTCCCAGTTGTCACCAACATCCAGAGGGTTCTTCTTGTGAATGCCTAGAACATTCCCCGAAATGTTGGAACTGTTTGGACACTGCCATCAAAAGTTATCAGATTACAAACAATGAAAAATCGCATTCAGCTGAGAGTTAGGCCTCTCCTGGAGAAACAAGGCTACCTTGCAACATCGAGATTTAAGGGCAGCTTGCCACAGAATATGCCACATTTTGCTAAGAGGCACCATTATCTCGGGACGATGATAAATTGCACGGCTATTAACCAATGAATGAGTGGCAGAAGCAGCCGTATCCTCTGACGAGGAGAAAATCAAGAACTCTTTTGTTGCTCTTCTGAAGAGCTAATTTGCTTTAATTCGATGCTCCTCCTGGCCTAGTTCAATTATGAAATTAGCCTCTCCCTGACTGAAGAATGACGTGACTCTAACTGTCAGGCAGGCCCGGCTCGTTCTGAGACACTGCCCCTGCTTTTCCTGTCTGATGTAACCCAGGCCCATTATGCCATGGATTAGCATGCAGTGCGTATTCCTTTTGAGACCTCTTCCTAATTAACTGACAATGGATCAGCCGCTTCTTCTAGATCGCTTGCGTCTGTCTGATAATAACAACGCTCTGTTTCTCTCTAGATGAGGAGTATGTCTACACTGCAAATTAAAACCCACGGAGCCAAGGCTCAGAGCTGGGGTCGATTGACTTGGGCTCATGCTGCAGGGCTAAAAATTGGAGTGTAGACATTCAGGCTCGGGCTGGCGCCCAGGCTCTGAGACCTTCCCCCCTTGCTGGGTTTCCAAGCCCAGGCTCCAGCCCAAGCCCAAATGTCTACACTGCTATTTTGAGTCACGCAGCCAGAGCCCCACAAGCCCGAGTCAGCTGACCAGGCCAACCACAGCAATGCCGCAGGGCTTGTATGCCCATGTAGACGTACTTATAAGGCTTAGGTGTAAAAGCTATACAAGACCATTCTGGGCTCCTAGACTGACCTCCGTCACAGCACAGGCCAGAGAATTTCACCCACAATTCACCCGATACCTTGTGGTTGAACTGGAGCTTAAGTTCTTTTAGAAAGAGACATCCGATCTGGATCTAAAGATGCAAATGGAGAATGCTGTGTCTGCAGGGTCTTATCTGCATAGGCCAGATCTTATCTAAAACCATGGACTGAACAGAGATACGGGATATATTGCTTATTACAATAATTTATAACCCACTACAACCCCTCCCTCCCCCTGCCTCTCCTCCCTATGACTGGAGGGGTGTTAAGAGACCACTTCACCTTCAACTGTCCCTTGAGATATATGTTAACTACTTGTGCAACAATCTGTTCCATCACGTAGTTAGCTGTGACACTCTGCATAAGGCCATGTCTAACTACAGACCTTACAGCGGCACAGCCGTAGGCGGCACATATAAGAGGCTTGGGGAGGCTAAGCCCCCCCAGAAAAGGCTGGCCATGCAGGAGGGTAAATGCTACAGATGTGGGGCGGGTCTCCTCCCTTTGGAAGTGCATCAGCCCACCGCCTTTGGAGCGCCAGAAGTGAAGCTCCCTAGAAGTGTGTGTGTTGGGGGGCACTGGTGCCTGGACCGTGGCCCCACCCAGGGGCGGCTCTAGCTTTTTTGCCGCCCCAAGCATGGCCGGCAGGCTGCCTTCGACGGCATGCCTGCGGGAGGTCCGCCGGTCCCGCAGCTTTGGCGTACCTGCCGCCAAATTCCCGCCGAATCCGCGGGACCGGCGGACCTCCCGCAGGCATGCTGCCGAAGGCTGGAGCTTGGAGCGCTGGTGCCTGGAGCCGCCGCTGGCCCCACCCACACTTTGTCCCAACTCCCTGCCCAGACTCAGCCTCTTCCCCCGAGGCTCCATCCTCACTCCGTCTCTTCTCCCTGGGCGCCCCCCACCCACCACTCGCTCCTCTCCGCAGCGAAGGGGAGCGAGCAAGTGAGCAAGAGGCCAGCTGGCCAGTGGGCAGGCCTCGGGGGGAGACGCAGAGAGGAGATGATGGGCAGGTTTAGGGGAGGGGGCAGAGAAGGGCAGACAGGGGGCTCGAGGACAGAGTGGAGGCAGCAAGAGATGGAGCGAGGGTGGATTCTTGGGGGAAGAGGCGGAGCAGGGATGGGCCTTGGGGGGGGGGGGGCAAAGTCCACACACCAATAGCCCTCCCACACCCCCCATTTCTAGGGAGCTTCTGACACTCATGAGTAAGCCTCCCCAAATGGAAGACTCATGCACGGCCTATGGGCACAGCTGTACCGATGCAGCTGCGTCACTGTAAGATCTCTCATGTAGCAGTTCTATACCAATGGGAGCACAGGTGCCAACTTTCCCCAGTGCCGGTGGATGCTCGCGCCCCCGCTCGCCCCTGGCCCCGCCCTGACTCCACCCTTTCCCCGCCCCTGCCCCGCCCCCATTCCAACCCCTTCCCCAAAGTCCCCGTCCCAACTCCACCTCCTCCCCGCCCTGGCCCCGCCTCTTCCCCGAGCGCGCTGCGTTCCCCCTCCTCCCCCCTCCCTCCCAGTGCTTGCCGTGCAAAATAGCTGTTTGGGGGAGCAAGCACTGGGAGCCGGGGGGAAAAGCGGACACGCGGCGCGCTCAGGGGAGGAGAGGTGGAGCGGAGGCGGAGGTGAGCTTGGGCGGGGTGGGGGGGCGGGGCGGGGAGTTGCTGGTGAGTGCAGAGCACCCACCAATTTTTCCCCGTGGGTGCTCCAGCCCCAGAGCACCCACAGAGTCAGCGCCTATGAACGGGAGAGACCTCTCCCATCGACATAATTAAACCACTTCCAATGAGCGGCTGTAGCTATGTCGGCAGGAGAAGCTCTGCTGGGGTTTTTTTCACACCCCTGAGCGACATATGTTTTACCGTCATAAGTGGTAGTGCAGACATGGCCTAAGTTCCCCAGACCCAAAGAAGAGCTCTGGGGAGCTCGAAAGCTTGTCTCTGTCACCAATACAAGCTATTACTTCACCCACCTCGTGTAATACCCTGGGACCAACACAGCTACAGCAACAGGCTGTGGCTTCTGTATTAGTGTTGTAGGCAGGGCTCAGTTAGATGCCACTTCATTCTGAGTTTAATCATTTCCACGTTTACTGAAGAGTTTCCAGATAATACAGGCAAGAAGCTGAATGAATGTTCTTAGCATTTGCCAAGGAATTTGAAAGAGAAACACAAGGGAAAGGGTAGGGGAAAGAGAGACAGATCGATGAAGTCTGCTAGAGCAAAGCTTTTCAAATGCCCATCGGCTTTTCAGCTTGCTTCCGCGAGGAAATTCTAATGCCGAAAAAACCTCGGACTTGGTTTCCTTCCTCAGTGATTACAATGAAAGCACCCCAAGGGCAGGATATTTAGTTGTCTATTGAAAACCAAAGTATTGTTATGAACAGCGGGCCACCCCAGGCTGGGGCCCCATTGTGCTAGGCGCTGCACCAACACAGAGTAGCAGTTGGTCCCTGCCTGGAAGAGCTGTCAATGTAACTAGAGCAGCCAGGGACAGGATGAGGGGCAGAACGCCCCCGCAGAGTGACCAATGGGAGAACAGTGCCATTAAAGAAGTATGGGCTGGATGAATGGACTATAAGGTGGATAGAAAACTGGCTAGATCGTCGGGCTCAACGGGTAGTGATCAACGGCTCCATGTCTAGTTGGCAGCCGGTTTCAAGTGGAGTCCCCAGGGGTCAGTCCTGGGGCCGGTTTTGTTCAATATCTTCATTAATGATCTGGAGGATGGCGTGGACTGCACTCTCAGCAAGTTTGCAGATGACACTAAACTGGGAGGAGTGGTAGATATGCTAGAGGGTAGGGATAGGATACAGAGAGACCTAGACAAATTAGAGGATTGGGCCAAAAGAAACCTGATGAGGTTCAACAAGGACAAGTGCAGAGTCCTGTACTTAGGACGGAAGAATCCCATTCACTGTTACAGACTAGAGACAGAATGGCTAGGAAGCAGTTCTGCAGAAAAGGACCTAGGGGTTACAGTGGACGAGAAGCTGGATATGAGTCAACAGTGTGCCCTTGTTGCCAAGAAGGCTGACGGCATTTTGGGCTGTATAAGTAGGGGCATTGCCAGCAGATCGAGGGATGTGATCATTCCCCTCTATTCGACATTGGTGAGGCCTCATCAATAATGTGATTTTAGTCAATAGGTCAATAACGTGCCATCGCTGGTAATTAGTAACAATGGTCAATGATGGGATATTAAAAGTTACTACAGAGAACTTTTTCCGGAGGGTCTGGCTGGAGAATCTTGCCCGCATGCTCAGGGTTCAGCTGATTGCCATATTTGGGGTCGGGAAGGAATTTTCCTCCAGGGTAGATTGGCAGAGGCCCTGGAGGTTTTTCGCCTTCCTCCGCAGCATGGGGCAGGGGTCGCTTGCTGGAGGATTCTCTGCGACTTGAAATCTTTAAATCATGATTTGGGGACTTCAACAGCTGAGTCAAGGGAGAGAATTATTCCAGGAGTGGGTGGGTCAGCTTTTGTGGCCTGCATCATGCGGGAGGTCAGACTAGATGATCATAATGGTCCCTTCTGACCTTAAAGTCTATGAGTCTATGAGTCATCTGGAGTACTGTGTCCAGTTTTGGGCCCCACACTACAAGAAGGATGTGGATAAATTGGAAAGAGTCCAGCAGAGGGCAACAAAAATGATTAGCAAAAAGAACAGGAGTACTTGTGGCACCTTAGAGACTAACAAATTTATTAGAACATAAGCTTTCGTTGGCTACAGCCCACTTCTTCGGATGCCTGAAAAATGATAAGGGGGCTGGAGCACATGACTTAAGAAGAGAGGCTGAGGGAACTGGGATTGTTTAGTCTGCAGAAGAGAAGAATGAGGGGGGATTTGATAGCTGCTTTCAACTACCTGAAAAGGGGTTCCAAAGAGGATGGATCTAGACTGTTCTCAGTGGTACCTGATGACAGAACAAGGAGTAATGGTCTCAAGTTGCAGTTGGGGAGGTTTAGGTTGGATATTAGGAAAAACTTTTTCACTAGGAGGGTGGTGAAGCACTGGAATGGGTTACCTAGGGAGGTGGTGGAATCTCCTTCCTTAGAGGTTTTTAAGGTCAGGCTTGACAAAGCCCTGGCTGGGATGATTTAGTTGGGAATTGGTCCTGCTTTGAGCAGGGGGTTGGACTAGATGACCTCCTGAGGTCCCTTCCAACCCTGATATTCTATGATTCTATGATTCTATGACTGAGGGTTGGCTTATATAGTCACAGGTTTACAATGGCTCCAGTGGCTCCATGGAGCTGGGCCCATGCTCAGAAGGGGCCCCGGCCTGCTCCGCTTGCACTGCACCCCGAGACCCCTCTGGGTCCCCCCACCCACCACTTGCTCCTCTTGGCCTGCCCACCGGCTGCCTCCTCAGCCCCACTCCCCTGCTCCTCTCTGCCCACTGGCCAGACCCCAGTGCAGCTCCGGCTGCGGACAAGTTCTGTGGGGCCCCGCCTGTCTCCCCAGAGCTGAGCTGCCTGGGACTGGTGCAGAAGCCTGGCCACTCTCAGCCGGGGGAGTGCGGGGGGAAGGGGACAGTGTGGAGAGCTTGGCTGGGCCCCTCCAGGGGAAGTGCGTTTTGGGGGAGCCCGGCCGGGGCAGGCCCTGGCCTGGCTGATCACACCATTCCCGAGGGACCGGAGCGATTCCCCGCCCCATGACCAGGCTCAGCCTGGCAGACACAGTTGCCACCCAGCAGGGCCAGTGAGTGTGGCCGGGAGGCAGGGCGTGGGGGAGTTGATTTCTTGCAGGGGGTGGGGGTGCTGGGCTGTGAGGGGGCAGGGAAGATGTGTATGTTGGGGCACTAGGGAGTGGGGGCATAAGCACCGACTTCTGCTCCCGTAGGTGGGTGCTCGACCCCGCCTCTGCCCCCGGCCCCGCCCCAACCCTACCCTTTCCATGAGGCCCCGCCCCCTCCCACCGCTGCCCCGCCCCCATTCCATCCCCTTCCCCAAAGTCCAGGCCCCAAGTCCACCCCCTCCCTGCCCCTATTCCAGGAGGTGAGGGGGATCTAGTGCTTAAAGTTGGAGGGCAGGCTGGGAGACAGGACTCCTGGGTTCTATCCCCAGCTCTAGGAGGGGCATGGGGTCTAGTGGTTAGAGCAGGGGCCTGGGAGTCAGGACTCCTGGGTTCTAGTCCCAGCTCTAGGAGGGAAGTAGTGTCTAGTGGTTAGACCATGGGGGTGCGGTTCTGTGAGTCAGGACTCCTGGGTTCCATCTCTGGCTTTGCAGTAGGCTTATTATGTGACAAGGTAATTGGTTCCATTCTCTATGCCTCAGTTTCCCCATCAGTAAAATAGAGAAAATTATTAAGTGTGTCATGGGAGAGCCCTATCATGCCAAGTGCTGCACAGAGTGAAAGACAATCACTTCCCCAAAGAGCTCACAGTCTGACAAAGGAAGGGTTAACATCTGCATTTTACAGATGGGAAACTGAGGCACGATGCGATGACAGGACTTGCCAAAGGTGACACAGGGAGTCTGTGGCACAACTGGGGATTGAACCCATGTCTGCTGAGTTCCAATCTAGTGCCTAAACTAATGGAAAGAAAAAACAGTATTTCCTCACCTCCACGCAGGGAGTGCAAGGGTTAATTCATTAGCATTGAAAAGCGCTAGGGACTCCTTGCGTGGGGACAGGGATTAGAGAGCAATGATATCAATATATAGCACTGTTATCACAGCTGATTGAAAAAACAGCACAAAATGTTGCCTTGATTAAAAAAAAATTACTCCTGTTTCCAAATTTTTATATTTTAAAATACAGCTCATCGAAAAGCCCAAACATTTTGGACACATATTTCTCATTAACAATTTTTTTTGGAGTCAGGGGGAGGGTGTTAGCAAAAAATCGATTTGGGGACAAAAATGTGCATGAAAAATCAAAATTTGGCAATTTGCTACCTGCTGTAATGATTCCACTCCAGTGGGTGCCAGCACTGCCTCAGTTGAGCTACCGCCGTACTTCACCCTCCTGTCACATCAGAGTATACTGGCTGGAAGGCCCTAGAATTTGGTCAGGAGTAGGAGAGGATTTGGGGAGTTTCACTGATATTTATTTAGTCACAAACTTTCGGGCAACAGTGGGAGTCATTTACACAGCTTTGCTCAGCCAACTGGGGAAGAAATCCAGCAGCACATGACATATGTGGCCAATAAATTCAAGGGATCGAATGATTGACCAAACATTTGTTCCTACAGGGTGCGTGGTATGAACGCTGGGGGGTTTCAGTGGACTGCATTGCTGTGTTTCTGAGGAGCATGTCTGTGTGCAGGGTCAGGTGGGGAGCAGGCCAATGCAGGCAACTACCCAGAGCACCATGGTCGGGGGATCTGCCATGGTCAAGAGGCAAGGAGTGAGGTGGGCTCGGGTGTGAGGCTGCGGAAGGGAGCTTGGGGCAATGAGGGGGGAGACAATGAGGCTCAAGGGTGATGCAGGGAGTGGTGGGGAGGCAGATAGGGCCATGGGCATGGGTGGGGAGCTCAGGGAGGCAGCTGGAGCCAGAGGCCCCAAAATACAAGTTCACCCAGGATGTCATATTCCTTAAGGCCGGCCCTGATTATAAGCCTGACACTTTCTGTTATAAGACCCTGTTTTCAGTCGCTTATAACTTTGCCAGACTTTATCCATTTCTGAGAACGAGGCTAGGGAAAGATATGTTCTTTTGTACATGTTAAAAAAATCTCGTGACCTATTCTTTGAGTAGCTCTAGCACTCCCGGCTTTGAAGCAGGGACTTGAAATTTGGCTGGGGAGTTGCTTTCATATGAGGGACGTGCCTTTTGCTTTTCTGGTGAAAATTCACCCAAATTTGAACAAATTCTAAGCCTTTAAAAAAATCACAGTTAGAGACTTGCTAGAGCTTTGCTGTTAAATATCCCCAAAGACTTTGGCTAAACTTAGTATGCTCCAGTCTAAGGCTAAGCAGGCCAGTCCTAGGTGAGAGGCAGGGGAGTAGATTGGGACACAGAATCTGGGCAGGAGCCTGGGACTGAAGACTGGTGGGGAGGAGAGAGAAGGAAATTGGGACTGGGATTTAGGGTGGAGAGAGATTGGGACCAGCTGGGTAAGGAGACTGGGACTTGCACCAGGGGATAGAGGGGACTGGGACTGAGAACCAGAAAGGGAAAAGAAGGGGGGGTGGGACTGAGATCAGACGAGGAGCTGGGACAGAGGCTGGGAATCAGTGAAATGGGCAAGGAGCGGGCACTCAAAATGGGCAAGGAGTGGGCAGTCAAGCACTCAAAAGTTAGGAAATGCCAGAATAAAGGATGGCTGTGTCACCTTAACTCTGCCCCATGTGCATATACATTATGGCACAGTCTTTCATTACATGACTGCATACTATTTTTGTCACAAACCCCTGTCTCATTCAGTATACAGGTTGGACTTGGTCTAGGGTTGTACAGTGAAGTCTGTAGAACCCCTGCCTCATTCCCTGAACATGTTAGAAGCTATGTAGTGAAAGAGCCAGGGAGTGGCAGGCTGAGAAAAGAGGATCTCATGGTTGAGGTAGTTAAATTTTGCCCTGGAGAACTGGATTTTATTCCTGTCTCTGTCACTGAGTTCCTGTGTGCTGCTGGTCAAGTCACTTAAACCACACTTTTCACAGGCAGTGACTAATTGTGTATTCCTCATTTCGTGGGTGTCTGACCTAAGACCGTGAGCACTTGCAGCTGCACCCGCAGTCAGTAGGAGCTGTGCTTTGAACATGCTATCTATTGTGTAACAAAAAATCAGGTCCTAGGTGTCTCATATTAGACACCCAAAATTAATGGATTCTCTTGCCCTTAATCTCCTTGTGCCTCATCTGTGAAATGGGGGTCATGCCTCCTCTTCTTTATAGCTGTGAAGCACTCGGATGTTATAGTGATGAGCACCCTAGAAAAGCCCAAGAAGAAATTAATAATTCTGTCTTCAGAGCAGGATATGAATCACGTTCAGTCAATAGTCAGGGGACACCACTGAACAAGGAGAAAGCAACCTATTGAATACATCCATCCTGTGCACTGAATCAGGCAGGGGTCCGGTGGAAAAACTAGCATGCGATCATGTATTCATAGACTACACCGTAACGTATTGGGAAACTGAGGCCCAAGAGGGCGTTGGTGACAGAACAGGGAATTGAATCCTAGCTGTCTCACTTCTAAGCTTGTGCGCTAACAACTGCACCACGCTTCTTTCATTCAGTGCCTCTGTCCATGTCACCACTAGCTAAAAAGTTGTATTTTAACTGTGCAATAACTAACGTTAAATACCCCATTGTGGCCAAGGCAAGCTGGAATGTTAGCACAGGGTGTTCTGGTGGAGTTAAAAATACACTTTTCCCTAGTATAAGCACCAGCTCCTTGTACCGGTAGCCTAGTCATAAGGGAAGGATGTACCCAAAGAAATAATGGAGCACATGGGTTTCCATGGGGCAGTTCTGTACAGCAGAGCAGAGCTGGTCAAAAAATGGACTTTCCAACCTGCAAAAAAATCCAAAAAAAACCCCAAACCCCAGTCCCAAATCAGGATATTTCAACATTTTTCACTAAATGAAATTCTTGAGGAAAAATTGTTCCAGGGCAATCCAAATGTTTTGATTTTGACCCTTGATTTTTTAATATATAAAATGTAAAATTCTCAATGAAAAGTTGTTTCAAAAGAAAAGCCAAAAATCCAAACTTTTTTCCTGAAAATGTTGCAATTTTGACATTTTCAAAACTTTTGACTGTTTTGACATTTTCAAATCCCCCCCTCCCCAATTTTCTAAGCAAAATTTCATCAAAGTCCATAAGATGTTGCCAAAATTTTTGCTTTAACCAAAATGACATTTTCTGATAGAAAATGGTTTCAACTAAAATTTTCCAACCAGCTCGGAGGAGCTTTGTTCCCCCTTGTGGCTCCTCTTCGTGCCCCTTTGCACCAGCACCGGGGCTGGCGCTGCCCACTCCCCACTCCCAGGTGCATTCCTGGGGCACTAGCACTTTGGGACGCAAGGCACTGTTTAAATGCAAGTGATGACAATCCAGGTGTTTCTCTGCTGGTTGCAGGCATCCTCTGACTGCTGGGCGACTGTAGACAGAACTGGCACAGCTACTCACTGCAAACAGTTTACTCAGTCCATTCTGCCCATGAACCCATCACGACCCCAGCAGATTTTCTCTGACACTGAAATTGTTGGATGAAGGGGGTTATTTAGGGAGCTTTTATTTTGTGACTGTTGTGGTTGCACTCTGGAGGATGTGGAACACAGATGGGAGAGCATAGTCTGTGCATTTCTCCTGTGAAACAGTCTGCAGTGATTCTGGCAACAAGATGGCTGCCATCTCTGTGCCTGATCTGCACAGGACATGTGGCTGTGCCAGCCCCAGCCCTGGTTTTGTAACTCAAGCTATCTACAGCAGCCCTGGCTTTTAGCTTTGGATATTGCCAAGATGGTGGCCATCACACCTGCTGCACAGGGAGCTCCCACATGAATAGGTTTTGCAGCAGGCTCAAGAACCCCCTGCTCAGGTGCCCTAAAACTGACCCACCCACACTCCACAACCTTCAGGACTCCCTGATGGCCACTGGGGAGGGGGTGGATATTGTCTGTTTCAGTCCCAACCCTCCCCACACAGAACCCCCACCCCGGTTGGCTGAGCCACTACTTTGGATTGGCCAACAAGCCTACATGGAAGGGTTGTTGTCATTGGCTAGTTGCTTTGTTTTTAAACCCCATTGGCTGCATGGAGCTGTGGGGCAGGCATAACAGGGGGACTGATGGGAGCAGCAAAGAGCAATAAGGGGACCTACAAGCTGGACAGATCCAGCAGAGCCCTGTGCTCTAGGGGCTACGGGGTGCTGCTCACCGAGGGCCAGTCACCGGCTGGGGCAGAGGGGCCTGGGGGGGGGTGTGTCTCAGCCCAGGTCCCTGTGGATGAGTTATTAAGCCGTTGGCCCCCTTGTTCGGAGGGAAGGCTTCACTCTCAATCCTCCAGCCTGGCATAGGAGACACCTTGCCAGACGCCCCCCACCCCAAACATCAGGCCAATGTCTCCTTACAAAGCCAAAGAGCTTTATTTCCAGATGCTCTGGGCAAGTCCCTGAGGCGCCAGCAGGGATGCTCAAGGCTACGATGATGTGCCGAGGACACTGGTACGCCGGGGGGGAGGGAGGGAAGGAAGGCATCTGGCTTAGGACACACACTTCCCAAAGTGTCCGCTCGTTTCTGGTTGCCTCAGTATTTGGACTGTGAGGATGCCTCAGCCTGAGCACAGAGGAACCCCAAATAAGAAGGCACTTTGGGAAGAACTAGGGTTACCATATTTCAACAATCAAAAAAGAGGACGGGAGGAGCCCCGCCCTAGCCCCGCCCCCGTCCTGCCCTAGCCCCGCCCCTGCCCCTTCCACTCCCTCCCACTTCCCGCCCTCCTCAGAACCCCCAACCCTCCCCCCCACTCCTTCTCCCCTGACTGCCCCCTCCTGGGACCCCTGCCCCTAACTGCCCCCCAGGACTCCACCCCCTACCTAAGCCTCCCTGCTCCTTGTCCCCTGACTGCCTCCTCCTGAGACCTTCCCCCCCATCCTAACTGGCCCCCTAGGACCCTACCCCCTATCTGTCCCCTGACTGCCCCAACCCTTATCCACACCCCCACCCCCAGACAGACACCAGGGACTCCCACGCCCCATCCAACCACTCCCCACCCCCTGACAGCCCCCCCCAGAACTCCCGACCCATCTAAACCCCTCTGCTCCCTGTCCCCTGACTGCTCCGATCCTTCTCCCCACTCCTGCCCCCTGACAGCCCCCCCAGAACTCCCAACCCCCCCCTCGCTCCTTGTCCCCTGACTGACCCCTCCTGGGACCCCTGCTCCTAACTGCCCTCCAGAACCCCACCCCCTACCTAAGCCTCCCTGCTCCTTGTCCCCTAACTGCCCCCTCCTGAGATCCCCCACCCTAACTGCCCCCCAGGACCCTACCCCCTACCTGTACCCTGACTGCCCAAAACCTTACACCCCCAACCCCCAGGCAGCCCCCCCCGAACTCCCAGCCCATCCAACCCTGCTCCCTGTCTCTTGACTGCCCCCTCCAGAACCTCCCTGCCCCTTCTCCGACCCCCTGGCCCCCTTACCCTGCCGCTCAGAACAGAGTGCTGCAGAGCAGTGGGCTCGGCAGCAGGGGACGGGGGAGCAGGGGGAGGAGCTCCAGACTGCCGGAGGCCCGAGGCGAACGGCCGGCCGGTGATCTGTGAATGCAGGGAGGGGGAGGGAGAGAGCGAGAGGAGGGGAGTGATTTCAAGCTGCAGGGGAGAGGAGGGGGAAGCGGAGGAGGGGCTCTGGCTCTCGGAGCCCCATGCAAGTGGCACAATCCGGCCGGCTGCCCTGTCAGCCACGCGCTCTCTGCATTGGGGGGAAATCCGGACATTTACCAATTCCCCCCGGACGCTATTTTTAACTCAAAAAAGCCGGACATGTCCGGCAGAATCCGGACGAATGGTAACCCTAGAAGAACCCCTGGCCCTGACTATCACTGGCCCCTTCCAAGACAGGGATTCTGAACAGCCAGTCACCACAGCTTCCATTGAATGGTGCCTCTTGCCCTGAGCAGTGTCAGTATGGCCCAGCAGCCATACTGGATTTACCACCTCAGCGTCCACAGCCAGGACGAGCAGGCCGCATAGGGCTGGCACGCCTAGGGCTGAGACTAGGTCTCCTCAGTGACGAACTTCATCTCGGCATTGCGGGAGCCGGAGAGGACGGCGCCGTCCCGCACCCGGCGCTGGAAGAGGAAGGGGAAAGCCTTCTTGAAGGACTTCCTGAAGCTGTCACCCATGAATGCGTAGACGATGGGGTTGATGGAGGAGTTGGCGTAGGACATGCAGTTGGCCCACGTCTTGATCTTGTAGGTCTCGTAGTTGGCCTGGAAGCTGCCATAGAAGCCCTGGAAGAGGAGG
Source organism: Emys orbicularis (assembly GCF_028017835.1). Classification (NCBI taxonomy): domain Eukaryota; kingdom Metazoa; phylum Chordata; order Testudines; family Emydidae; genus Emys; species Emys orbicularis. The sequence continues at coordinate 11,244,678 of NC_088701.1, forward strand.
TAGAGCTGGATGGGGCCCCAGCACACAGTGAAGAGTACCACGATCACCACCACCATCTTGGACACCTTGGCCCTCATGGCGACAGAGTGCTCGGACAGGTGCTGTACCTGCTGAGAGAGGGGAGCAGGAACAGAGGCCTGGTTTAGAGCAGGGGGGCTAGGATCCAGGACTCCTGGGTTTATCCCTGGCTCTGAGAGGCGAGTGGGGTCTAGTGGTTAGAGCAGGGGAGTTGAGGGTGAGGACTCCATGCCCTATTGAGAAAAGTCCTGAGGCTGGGTGATGGGGCTTCCAGATATATTGGGCAGAGGGGGTCCCCAATACAGACACCCCAGTTTACTGCCCCCGGCTCACCTGGTAGTTGTGGTCAATGGGCTCCACGATGGGGCGCCCCACACGCTTGAGCATGACAGAGTAGCAGAGGCAGATGGTGAGCAGAGGCAGCAGGTAGACAGCCAGGAAGGTGTAGAGGATGATGCTGCGCTCCTGGATCTTGCTGGCGAAGGCCTCGATGCAGTAGGTGCGCAGCCCATACCAGTAGCCCACCTCAGTGCGGTGGTACATGGCTATGGGCAGCGACAGAAGGAAGGAGCCTGGGGACAGGAGGGCAAAGGGGTGAAAGGCATGATGGGGCCAGTGCTCTGGGGAGACCTGGGGTCCAGCTATGGCTCTGAGCATAAGGAGAACTGATTTGGCACATTCATGAATGGCTGAGGCTGATCAGCATAGAGGGGCTCTCGGTTAGCATCCGTCTCTGTTCAGCAAAGACCCAGGAGAGTAGAATAGCAGGGGGCTGTGGGTCAGAATTGAGGGGCAAAAGCAGAGATGAGGTGGGGAGGCAAGGCCTGGAATAGCAGGGGATACAGGTTGGGATTGAGAGGTGCCAGCCGAGCTCTGTGTGTAGGGATCCTGGGCTGGGATACCAGGGGGCTGTGGATTGGAATGAGGTGAATTAGCAGATTTGTGGGTGCTGGTGGGATAGAATCAGAACAGAAGGTGGAAGCTTCTATTGACCATCAGATGCCAAAGCACAAATATAAATTCCCTCTGCCTCTGTTTAGAGATCCCAGAGGAGACCTTGCGCTGGGTATGGGGCTGTGCTGCTGGGCTCAGGACTGGCCAGGATCAGGCCAGGAATCCCTGGGAAACCTTTTACAAGAGCTTTGCAGGATCGGTGTCCTGGATGCATGTTCAGGGACACAGCTCTCCTCCCTCCTTCCCTTCCTTCCATCACCCCTAGGGGGCCCCTTCCCCAGCTCTTTGCTCTCCCCCAGCCCTGACACATCCCACTCACTGATCCAGATGGCCACGCTGACGCCCATGGCCACGCGTGGGGTGCGGTAGCGCAGCGACTGCAGCGGGTAGAGGGTGGCGTAGCAGCGGTCCATGCTCATCGCCGTCAGGGTGATGCAGGTGGCCTGCGCTGTCACCTTCAGAGAGCAAGGATGGCCCAGTGACCCAAGGCAAAGGCAATTGGGGGGCCCTGGGCCCTTTGCCAAGCACCACCCTCCCTGCAGGGCAGGGCCCTGGGACTGTAAAGCGCCCCAAGTATCAGCAGCTGCTGCATGTCCCTCCCCAGCACACCCATGCACACACTCACCCATGCATCTTTGCACCCCCAGCCCAACCAGCCCCTCCCCCCAGCCAGCCAGCCCTACCTGTTGCAGGTAGTTGACGAGTTTGCACATGAAGTCACCGAAGATCCAGCTGGGCAGGGGGTAGAGCGTGGCGGTGAAGGGGACACAGCACACCAGGAAGATGATGTCTGTGGTTGCCAGGTTTGCTGGAACAGATGTGGAACTGGGATCAGGGGGAGGGACCATGGTGGGGACTGGCCAGACAATAGGTGGGGCGGGGGGTGGCTCAGGTGCCAGCCTGGGATCCAGAAGCCCAACTCTAAGTTTGCTTCCAGTGGGTGCCATGCACTAACTGAGCAACTGAGATCAGTTGGACCACAGCTGTAGTACTTTGAGCCTCTGCTGTTGGCTAAAGACATGAGAACAGGTTGGTGTTGTAAAGAGCTGGGTTTTTGGGGAGCTGTATCTCGGGAACCCCTTTCTCACATAATCCCAAATTTGGGTCACTAACTCTACCCCAAGCCCCCATGAGGTGTAGTAATTTTCAAGACAATTGGAGTCAGTGTGTGGATTTCAGAGGACTTAGAATAGTCCCTCTTTAAACAGAAAGCAAGTATGGACCCCCACCCACAGCAGAATGGGTGCTCTGTTATAATGGGGGGAATGCAGTGCTACAGGGAATTTCCAGAGTCAGGGGTGTTGAGGGATCCCTGGGCTGGGATAGCAGGGGGCTGTGTCTCATGATTGAGGGGCATTGGCTGCGGGGAGCCCAGTGCCACTCTCTTGCTAATGGACAGTACAGTGCATGTTGTTGAGCCATGATGATGATCATTGATGGAGAGGGGTGTTTCAGGCCAGGAGTGGTGTGCAGGGGCTAGCACTGCGGGGAGCAGCAGGAGGGAAGGCATCCAGGCACTGAGGTTGGTGGGGGTGGTTCTGGAGCATCCACCAGGAGGGTGGTGAGGCACCCAGGAGCAGGGGGGCTGGAGCTGAGGCAGGGGAACCCACTGGGGGTGGAGGGGGCTGGTGCTCGGGAATGGGGGCGGGGCTGGTGCTCGAGCACCCAGCTGGGGGAGGGATGGTGTCCGGAGGTGAGGGGGGGCTGGAGCTGGGGCATTCTGCTAGGGGAGGGAAGATGCCAGGGGATGGGGGGGGCTGTTGGGCACCCAGACAGGGAAGGGAAGATGCCCAGGGACAAAGGGGGATCTGTGTCTGCTGGCACTGTGTCACCCAACCAGGGGAAAGGAGGGATGGTGTCCAGAAGCAAGTGGGCAGGTGCTGGGGCACCCATCCAGGGGAGAGAAGGTACCCAGCGGCCAGGGAGGGCTGGTGCACCCAGCCGGGGGTGGGATGGTGCCTGGGGATGGGGTTGAGGCACTGAGCCAGGGGAGGGATGGTGCCTGGAGATATGGGAGGTCAGGTGCTGGTGCACCCAGCTGGGTGAGAGAAGGTGCCCAGGGGCCAGGGAGGGCTGGAGCACCCAGCCGGGGGAGGGATGGTGCCCAGAGGCGGGGGGCAGATGCTGGGGCACCCAGCTGGGGGAGGGCTGGTGCCCAGGGGCTAGGGAGGGCTGGCACATCCAGCCAGGGAGGGAAGGTGCCGGGGGGGGGCAGGTTCTGGGGCACCCAGACGGGTAGGGCTGGTGCCCAGGGGCTAGGAAGGGCTGGCGCACCCAGCCAGGGGAGGGATGGGAGGGACGCTCACCGATGTAGAAGTTGGTGGCTGTGCGCATCTGCCGGTGCTTGGACACCACGTAGATGACGAGTGAGTTGCCCACCAGCCCCAGCAGCATGACGAGGGCATAGAAAAGCGGCACCAGCCAAGCATCCGTCAGGAACGGGGGTGACGTGTCCTCCCCACTGCTATTAAAGATCCACAGCCCCCTCCTGCCAGGGCCCGCTGGCGTGCTCATGTCCATGTGGGGGGCAGCAGTGGGCACTGGTGTCCAAGAGCCATTGTCCAGCCAGTTGCCCAACGGGGAGGGCTCTGCATCCATCCTTGGCAACCCTGCCATGCCTCTGAGCCCAGGGCAGGTGGGCGCTGGAGTCAGGACTGGTCCCTGTTTCCAACGTGCCAATCCTGGCCAGCTTCTTCCCTGGGGAGGGGGAACATATAAACAGAAAGGAAACTGAGGCAAGGGGTGGGGGTTGATCCAGCAGAGATGGGGCACAAAAGCCAGAGCCAGCAACATCACCCCCCACCCCCCGAAACGGCCAGCTGCTCCAAGTGCCTTGGCTTTGTCCTGCAACCATCACCCCGAGACACCCCCCGCTGAGTTGGGCACCCCCGTCCACTCACTGAGCTGCGCTCAGCTCCTGAGGACCCCTCCTAGCCCAGCTTGGCGCTGCTGGGCATCAGTTTCCTTGGGCCATGCGCTGAGCTAGCCCCAGCTACTGGGGGGTCCCCTATGGAAGTGCGGGGTCGTCAAGACTCCTGGGTTCCCAACTCTAGGGGGTGGGCTGGGAGCCAGGACTCCTGGTTCGATCCCTGGCTCTGGGAAGGGGGCGAGCTCTACCCTCCCCACAAGCTGCTCCCAGTGGCCCGTTCCCCTTCGCCCCCAGCTCTCACCTGCGCTGTCCGGGACGGGGGCGGCTAGCGCCGGGCGGGCGGGCTCCGAGCAGGGCTGCGCTCTCCTGTCCCTGATGCTGCGAGCGCGGGTCTGCAGCCAGGCTGAGAGCGGCTCCCGGAGCCCCCTCAACTTACCGGGGGCGGGGGGAGCGCCAAGCTCTGATTGGGTGGTGGGAGCCAGCGCTGGGGGGATGTGTGCTGGTGGGGCTCGTCCCAGCAGGGGGCTCCAGAGGGACGGGGGGGGGGACCAGACCCCTTGCCTGGAGTCCACGGGGACGGGCTCGCACCCCCTGCCGAGACCCCGTGGAGCGGTTTGCCAGCGGCTCCCTTCATACACTGGCAGGAGAAGCAGTTTAGGGGGAAGTATTGTATGGAGTAGAGTGGGGGAGGGGAGTCAGGACTCCTGGGTTCTAGTCCCAGCTCTGCTGCCGCCGCCTCTGTTGTGAGCGCCCTTGGTTAAGTCACTCTTATTTGGCCCCTTGGGACCATGCTCCTTACCTGCTGCTAGGGGGCGGGGACAATCTGTGAGAGGAGGGGAGTGAAATATGTGTAACCCAAGGTAAAGCCGCCCCCTTTGTCTGGGCACGAGGACTCATTTGGTTGAAAACATGCCCCCCCCCCACACCCCCATGTGTGTTGCTGGGGAACGGGGAGGTTCTGGACACTCCCCCCCCCCCCCCCCCCAGTGCCTTGGCACTGCACAGGGCAGATATCCGCGGGTCTGATGGACAAACGGCCACTTTGTCGGATTTCACCAAAAAGCCCCATTTAGAGGGGAGCAAACAGCAGAAATGGGGGGGGGGGGTGACATTTCCAGCAAAATGGTTCATAAATTCTCCCCAGTTTGGGGGCTTCGTTAGCCATAATAACCAGCTGGGCCTTCACTGACACCACCAAAAATCAGCAACTCAGTACATTTAAATGTATTAGAGTAAAGGGGCCCCCTGCTGAGCCCCGACCCCTCTCCCTGCAGCACAGCGCCCCCTAGCACAACACTGGGGTATTGGGGTCAGCGCTGACTGCCAGGGGAAAGCGCCTCCTACCGAGCTCCTCTCCCTGCAGCACACTGCCCCCTAGGACATGGGGGTCAATGCTGGCTCCCTGGGGAGTCACCTACCCTGCTCCCTGCAGTACAGCACCCCCTATGCCTTGAGTGCTGAACCTAATCAACTGCTCTGCTGAAACCAAGATAGCTGGCCCCAGTTGTGTTCCCATCACCAGCCACTTTATACTCTCATCCCGAAACGGGCTCCGCTTGGCCTGGCATTGTTAGTCCTTTATCCACCTTCGCTGTGTCCAGGAGTGCAAGTACTGTGGTACCCTCCATCCAGGGGATGGGGGCGGGGGCTGCGCTCTGCTCATTAAAGGAGCAGAACATGGTTAGGGACGGCATTCATTCTTTATATGGCTTTAACAGCACAATACTTTGTTTAAGTTTATTAGCATATGTATTGTGCTGTTATGTTGGTCATGAGTCCTCAAGGGAGGTGGGGATGGAAGGTGTTTAAACAGTGTTTTTGATTCTGTTTCTCCCCTTTGGTCTGAATTATCCATGACATTCATACTGCATCACATCATGTCCAAATCATTAGAGAAATGCCTCTGCTTGCACTGACCAGAGGACGTTTGGATTCTCATGTCAGCCCAGTTCTTACAGGTATCAGGTGTTGTCCCCAGTGTACATAGAATTCTTCTTTGCAGCCAAACTAGTCTAACATGCATTTTGTTAACGGGAAGTGGAGAAGCAAAACAAAGAAAACAAATGCCTCATTTTTCAGCTTTGTAGGTGAGAGAACTATAAGTGAAGATTATAATGCCGGACACTGACGGCCTTAAACCAGCTGCCTCAGGAATCTGCCAAGAACTTAGCTGAAAATATGTTCCTCATCTTAGCAACGGAGCTAAGACATCACGCATCTGCCCACCTTTATTCGAATGAAGCTCCTTCTGATCTGACAGCTCAGGCATTGTCAGTTTCATCCAGAACAATTTACAAACTTGGAACCTAATCCTGTAAACCCTTAATCATTTGCTCAATCCCATTGAAGACAATGGGACTATTTACATGAGTATGGACCACTTTTGTGGTAAGAGTTTCAGGAGTCTGTTCTGTTCAGGAATCTGTTCCTATAAAGGAAGTTGAATCCTGCACTGAAATGCAATGTTTAGGTACAATACCATAAAGCAGTTTAGGATACAGTTCTACTTAAAATGTGTCTTTTAATAAGTCATACATATGCTGAAATGGCTCCTCACACAACTCCCATATTCCATATAAACAAACTGAATGCTATGTATGTGGGGGGGAAGTGAGTAGTTAAGCATGTTGGTGTTTGTATATACAAAGGGGGGTACCGGAGGGGACGGGGAGAGCGTGGGGGCCCTGGGCTGGGGGCGGGGCAGAGAGGAGTCACATGAAGGGTCACATGGGGAGGTCATGTCCCCCCCGCTTGTGTCCCTCCCATGAGTGCAGTACCAGCAAGAAATTATTTCTACGTACACCACTGGCTGTGTCCTAATTTAATTTGTTTAGATGAAAACAACGTGTTCCTTTATTTTATTAGGGACAGAAATCACCCTTGCAGGTTCTCCCTGCTTTCCATTTCCGCACTTTATTTTTCTCCTGGGCGTCATCGCTTTGACACAAAGGGTGCAAAGTCTGTGACAGTTGTTAGCAGATTCACATGCCCAGCCGTCGAGGCGCTCCAATTGGGCCTGCAGATTTCACCTGCCTTTTATCGAAAGCCAATTTGCAGCATGCGTCGAGAAGCTCTGCTCTTGTAGAGCCCTTATTGATTCTGTCTCCTGCCTCGTCAATTAATGGGCACTGCATGCTCTGTAGGGCTTTTGTCCTGGCTTCTGCTTATACAAAGCCTTTCTTATGCCACTTAGCTATTTTAGCTCAGATACTACAGTGACAGGTGCTAATACAAGAGAGCTAGAGAGACACCCAGCTAGAAGGGTGTGTAGGGTGTGTGTGAGAGAGAGACGGATGCACATGGGGATAGATGGATGGTGACAGACAGAGAGCACTCTCCTCTGACAACTTATTTCTACCCATAAAATTAATCACACAAATCACAACCAACCCAAATCCAATTTTAATTTCCAGCTCGGCAGTATTTCATCCTGGGCCAAGTTGGGAACATGCACAGACACTGTAAATCATCAGGGGCGGTATACTGGGCGGGCAGGAATCTCGTCTTCTCGCCAGCCCCAGCCATGGCCTTTGTGTTAGAGCTGCATGTTCATTGCATGGCTCTGCTGAGTTGCTGGACGGCACTGTAGGCAGGGTGGGGCAGCTACTAATGCAGGCCTTGGCAGCACTTTGGAAGGTTCGGAGGCTGATGCCCACCCCATTGTTTGTGGGATCATCCCGGCTTTGTTCAGGGATTCCCGCCAGCCCGAGAGTGTAGCTGGTCCCACCACCCCTTTGAGAGACCCCGTCTGTCTCATATTCTAAGAACGTTCCCACCTGGCCCAAGTTTGGGTCATCAGTGAACTGCAACCAAACTAAGAAATAAAGCAAAGGCCATTCCTGTGAAACTGACTAAGGTCACAGGTTTTGTACTGGTGTAGCTATTGCAGGCAGGAGAGTGATCTGTTACTGATACAGTTATATCAGTCCAACTGCTAGCATGGACCCAGTCATGCAGGTGTAAAGGCGCTTTACACTGGTGTCGTTTATTCTTCTTCCCGTACAGGGTCAGCACCCAGCGAAAACACTCATCCTGGCTCTCAGCACTTCACGTTTCGATTATTGCAACATCTTTCTCTCTGGCCTAGACAAAGGCAGCCATGCCTCGCTCGTATCCATTCTGAATGCTGTTGCATAGACCCTTTTCCTGGCCTGTTGCTTTGACCATGTTGCCCCTTGCTTGTATCCCTCCATCGGCTGCCCCTTCTCTAGCACATCAAGGTTAAAATGCTTGTCTTCGAGGCCCTTCACATCCTATCCCCACCCCACCTGACCTATCATCTCTCATTCACTGTCGAGGGATCGGCGCCTGCCTCCAATCAGTCCATGATCCCAGCCTCCTTCACCTGCTGGTTAGGTCGTTGTACTTTCTCCCCTGCTGGCCTCACCCCTGGCAGGCGCTCCCGGAAACATCTCTAAAACTCACTCCTTAGACTCCTTCCATCCCTCCATCAGACTCTCCTTTGCCACGGTGCCGAGGAAAATCTGGACACCAGTTAGGTGGCTAGTGCGCTGAGGCCCTGGCCCATCCTGCTGATCAATAACATCTCATTGTTTCCTTGTAACCCCCCCTCCCCCCACTGCTCTGTCTGTCTCCATCTGTTGTCTCTTGTCTTCGACTGGAAGCTCTTAGGGGAAAGGACCGTCTTTTGGTTCTGTTTGTTCAGCACCTGGCACAATGGAGGTCTGGCCCTTGACTGGCACGCTTGGGCATTACCATAATACACCTAATAGATAACGTACAGTATCTACCACAATGGGGGTCTGGCCCCTGACTGGCACGCTTGGGCATTACCATAATACACCTGATAGATAATGTACAGTATCTACCACAACGGGGGTCTGGCCCCTGACTGGTGCTCCTGGATATTACCGTAATACACCTAATAGATAATGTACAGTGATAACACAATGGAGTCCTGGTCCATGCTTGGGATGGTTGGTGCTACCGTAATACACCTAATAGATAATGTACAGCACCTAGCATAATGGGATCGTGACCCATGACTGGGGCTCCTAGGTGCTGCCATAATATTCCTAATAAACCATAATAATGAGCATATTTATACCAACATAACTGCGTCCACACTAGGGGGTGTTGTACAATTTTAGTAGTTAAAGCAACACACCTTCGATGGGTGTAGACCGGGACAACTCTACAGAGGAATGCCGTGAAACTGCCCCAGATGCAACATGCCAGCAGAGCCATACAGTGAACAAGCTGAAATGGGAGAGAAAACATCTTGTCTTCCTCCTCCATCCCAGTCACCACAGAGGCCAGGTGTAGTAGGCGGATCAGCGTTCTCAGACACAATGGGGATTGTTCCCGTGTGCTGGGATTGGCAAAGCAGCCAGACAGTGGGAATTTCCACGGGAATCGGGTGCCAATTTTGACTTGGCTACACACAGGAGTTCCACAGGTTTGATTTCAATTGGCTTCACACTGGTGCGAGCTCCGTGCAGACTCTCTTGTTCTGGTGGAAGAGTGGCTTATTTCAATTTAGGGCTCATAGATATTAAGGCCAAAAGGCAGCATGCTGAGCCAGTCTGACCTGCGAAATGCTCCTACATGTACCTTCTCAGACTGCCTGAGCTGCAGTGGATCTTTTAGAAAGGTTTCTAATCAGTGCTGTCTCCACGGGGAGAGCGCCCCCTATGGAGCCCCCCACACCCTCCCCTACGACACAGCACCTCCTAGCGCCACATAGGGTCATTGCAGTCAGTACTGACTCTGAGGGTAGAGCACCCGCTACTGAGCTCCTCACCCCACTCCCTGCAGCACAGCACCCCCCAGAGCCATGCTGGGGCATTGGGGTCAACATTGACTGTGTGGGGTGAGTGCCCTCTACTAGGAGCACCGGAACGGGGGGGCCAGGAGGCCATGTGGGGAAGGGGTGGCGTGGGAGTGGAGTCTCAGGGGGAAGGGGCAGCACAGGGGGGCAGGACCACAGTTTGGGTGCAGGTGGCCCCCCACTTTTAGGGAGCTTCCGTCACCCCACCCTCTATTGAGCCCCTGCTCAGTCCCTGCAGCAGCCTGGGGTTTCCCAGTCCAAGTACTAACCCAGTCTGTCCTTGCAGAAATAACACGTCACCCACACAAGACAGATTGTCGCTGGCTTCCAGCCTGTCTGACTCCTCTTTTAAGGAGAGTGCCAGGTACAAGGGCGCTCAAGGAAATGGGGATAGCTGGCTGGGGCTGCCTGAACAGCAGCAAGCTGGGACATAGCTGTCAGTTGCACAACACCAAAGAGAGAACATTGCACTAATTAGACACACCTCCCTCCACATCTGCCTGGGCTATGCTCCAAGGACAATCACTTGGAGTGATTTCCTTTGCAGCTGGTGCCAGGGACATCCCTGCTTCTGGATGGACTGCGGGTTCCCAGCAAGGGGCCTCAGAGGGACACAGGACCTGACTTTCCTTCCACATGGAGAGCAATCGGAGTAACACCATCAAAGTCAGCACAGTGGGCTCATTGTGTCTGGGGATTGTTTCCCGAGAGGCTTGTAAAACTAAACTGGCTTTGGATTAAGAGATCTATTTGCAGTGACATTCCAGCCATGTACACACAGACTAACTTCTAGGTGGCTCTTCCCTCCTGCAACCTGGGCTCCTCCCTATAAGTCACATGCAGGTTGCTACAGGGATTGCTGTCTATACAGAAGGGTCCTCATCCCCACCCATGCCCCCTTACGGAGCAGACTGGCAGGAGTCTGAAGATTGTAAGGGCGTTGTCTTTTTGCTCAGTATTCGTCCAGCACCTAGCACAGTAATAATACCTACCTCTTCTTTAGTGCTTCTCATCCCTAGCTCTCCAAGCATATAGGCCTACTGCAGTACAGCTAATAAATAATACTCACAGCTGCCAGCTCATCTCAGACACTAGCTGGTGTCTTGGCTAGGGCTTCGCCTTTTGGAGGAGGGTTTTCATATCACACCCTCCTCACGCAGTAATTCAGTCCTTTCCCTTTCACTGACGCATGTCACTGACGCAGCGACATCCAGCTTGGCTGGCACAGGGCAGCGGCCAAAGTGTGGGAGCTTCATAAAGGGGAATTCAAGTGTTAAAAGCTTGTGGATTAGAACAGACGTCATTCCTCAGCTTTACAAAACACAAGACTCCGCTGCACATCACTATGAGGCACTCTTGTCGCCATACAGTTAGTACAGGGCAAACACTCCTCTCGTTCTGGAAGCACCCGCAGGCCCTGGCTGAGATCCGCTGCTCATTGTGCTAGGCGCTGCATCTAGTAAGGGCATGGGAACGTGAGAAAGTTGTCCCAGTGTGGTGCTAGGGGGCACTGTGCTGCAGGGAGCAGGGCGGGGGCTCAGTAGGGGGCGCTCTCCCCTTGCAGTCAGTGCTGATCCCAATGTCCCAGCCTGGCTCCAGGGGTGCTGTGCTGCAGGGAGTGGGTCAGGATTTGGGGTCCCTCCCACACATTGAGAAGGGGCGAGACGCATCTCCTCTGCCACCCCATCAGGGTCAGTTACATTTTCACTGACCATCAGCTAGTTCCATTTGGGAGAGGGGGATTCCCCCTTCCTCTTTGCCTCGGCTCCTTTTGCGTCTTCCCAAGCAGTGGCTTCACTCTTGCCTCGGGCTTTCCCCACCCTCCGGCAGGTATCATATGTCCTCAGTACCCCTTAACAGCCTCCATTTCCCCACTCATGGCTGGGATCTTCACCATATCAATGCTCAGCGCTGCCTCGGTTTCCCCAGAAGCTTCCCTGGCCACTGAGTCTAGTGTCATGGCATTTATACCTGTTCTGTGTGGAAATGGGTGGGGGGCCCAGTCCCACCCCTCTCCACTCAGATTCATGTGGCTGCTTCCAGGCACTGGGAAGTTGACGTGAGCTCAACAGCTCCCTCTTGTGTGCTGCCAACTAGACCCCACTGCCACCCGGTTCCAATCCCAGCTGCTGCTGGAATGCAGACAGAACCGGCCAGAGCTGTGTAGAACTCCTCCGGGCCGGGTCAAACTGGACTACAAACTCATTGGATTCATAAACTCAGAGCAGCGATTTGAAACAAACCCATTGGTGGGGGGTGTTTGATGGTTCGAGAGTGGCTCTGGAGGCCTGATCCTGCAAAGACTGAATACATGTGAGCCAGTGGGGACACACGGGTGTCAACTGGGAGGCTCAGCTACAGTTCTGGAGGAGACACGCGGCTTCAGTGCAATCAGAGGGGTGACTGCAACTCGTGTAGACAGACCGGAGCCAGCTTGGACCTAGCTAGCTCAGGTACTGGAAGCTGTGGCAGTGAAAGTGTCAACCTGAGCTGTAAAGCCCACCCGGACCCTTGGGTCAGTACGCGGGCGGCTATCCCTTGCTGATGCCCACGCCTCTGGGGTTTCACTGCTCTGGCACCGATCAAAGCTAGCTCAGGTGTCAGCTCCAGCTACAATCACCCCTGATGACAGTGTAGATGTGCTCTGAAAGGGCTCGGCTTGTGTGGCAAACTGACGGCTGAGAGAGATCTGATCGCGCTCTAGAAATACATCGGGGGGGGGGGGACAGGATGCCAGGGAGGGCGAAGAGCTAGTGCAGCTAACAGACAGTGTTGCCCAAGAACAAATGGGGCTAGCTGGCCAGGAAGCAATCAGAAGCAGGTTTTGTACTGCCCAGAGGAGAAAGCTGCTGGAACTGCCTCGCAATAGGACCATGAGGGCAAGAGACTGTAACCGATCTGAAGGTGGAGCTCGGTCCGTTTATGAACAGGGCAATACGACGGGGTGGCCTGTGATAGCAGCTACCAGACCCCATGACCCAGGAGGCTGCTCCCATTCCTGTGTTCCGAAAGTTAAGCAGCTGCCTATGTCATTCAGGGATTAGAACCTCAGGGCTCGTCTACACATGAAAGTTAATTTGGATTAAGGTCAGGTGGGACTTTAAAGCCCAATAGCTATTCAGTTCTATAGAGGGTTTTATACCTCACTCATCACTGCGGTATCTGAGCTCCTTCCAGCGGAGCACTAGGCCACATGACTACCCATCCCCTGCCGTTTGTTCTCCCCTCAGCAAACCGGGTGCAGTGAAGTGGCTTGTTTTGGGAGGGTTTGTAGATGTGTGGTGCTGTGTGTTTATCATAGAGAAGGGAAGGTCCACAACCTGTGCCAGGTGGTGGGGTGGTTTGGGGGAGCTCATTCCGCAGGCTGGGACTGGCCTCCGGAAAAGTTCTGGATGGAGACTTTCATTGTGGAATGAGGCTGCCCTGTTCCTGTTTAGTTTAACCCACTTTGCCCTCATCACCTTACCTCTGCCCCCTTGTGCACAGGCATTAGGATACAGTCTCCATTGCAGCTCACATGGTAGCTTTTCCAGGAGCCCCACCTCCTTCAGTGCACAGGATGGATGGGGCTGATAGAAAGGGCAGCTAGTCAGTGTTCCTTTTTATCTGCATTGGTCAGTGGGTGGCACTTGTTGTATTAATTTAGATGGACGATCAGGCCCAGAGAGTCAGAGGTGTTAACGAGACGCTGCAGCTGTCCAACGTTAAACAGTCAGATACAAAGTCGGGGGGTTGGTATACAGAGACCTCAACCTGCTTAGTCCCACGGCAAAGAACCCGTTTAAAAATCTTGGTAACTTTCTACTGAAGATCCAGAAGAAGAAAGAAAAACAGTGAAAGCATTGGAGGTGTAAAATCCTAAGGAAGGCTTTTATCTTAACAACATTTTTGTTGTCATTCCCTTTCCCTTGAGCAGTAGAGAGGCTTTGCAAGGAAAACCCTCTATCTGACAGTCTCTGAGGCCTGGTCTACACTAACCCCCAAATTCGAACTAAGGTACGCAACTTCAGCTACGTGAATAACGTAGCTGAATTCAACATACCTTAGTTCGAACTTACCGCGGTTCAGACACGGTCCACACGCGGCAGGCAGGCTCCCCGTCGACTCCGCGGTACTCCTCTCGCCGAGCTGGAGTACCGCAGTCGACGGCGAGCATTTCCGGGATCGATTTATCGCGTCCAGACCAGACGCGATAAATCGAACCCGGAAGTTCGATTGCCAGCTGTCGAACTACCGCGGTAGTGTAGACCTGGCCTCAGATTAGTGGGTCTCAACCTGTGGTCCACGGATCCTTGGGGGTCTGCAGTATAGGCTAAGGCAGGGGTAGGCAACCTATGGCACGCGTGCCAAAGGCGGCACGCGAGCTGATTTTCAGTGGCACTCACACTGCCTGGGTCCTGGCCACCGGTCCGGGGGGCTCTGCATTTTAATTTAATTTTTAAATGAAGCTTCTTAAACATTTTAAAAACCTTATTTACTTTACATACAACAATAGTTTAGTTATATATTATAGACTTATAGAAAGAGACCTTCTAAAAACGTTAACATGTATTACTGGCACGCAAAACCTTAAATCCGAGTGAATAAATGAAGACTCGGCACACCCCTTCTGAAAGGTTGCCGACCCCTGGGCTAAGGGGTCCGGAAAATAAGGCCACTTACAGCCCTGCATCTGGACTGGTGCAGCTGATCCTCTGCAGCGCGTGTGGTGAAGAAGCTCTGTGCCAATGGGAGAGAGCTCTCCGGTCGGCATAAAAAAGCCACCCCGGCGAGCAGCAGAAACTATGTCAGTGGGAGAAGCTCTCCTGCCAACGGCGCGCTTATTTCAGCGTAACATATGTCGCTCAGGGGGGTGGAATATTCACACCTCTGAGCGACATACGTTTTGTCGACATAAGTGGTAGTGCGGGCATGGCCTTAGACTGAAAACTGACTGAACAGAACTCCACTGTGTACACAGACAATTGAGTTCCAAAGGCATCCACAAATAAAAAAGGTTATGGACCACTGGCTTAGAGGGTGAGAACTGTCCTCTGTGGGGGAAAGAGAGGATGTTAGTTGCAGCTGCTGTTAGTGCTGTGGGGGTTTGAGTCTGAGCCTGTTTCTCAGAAGACAAAGCAAGACAAACACACCAAAGGGGAGCAACATGACCAGCAAAGACACAAAATCCAGCTTTTGTCTCTGGTGTTGCTACTGTCTTGCAATCTCCCTGCTGGAGAACCACAGACATGGTGCATGGTTTTACCAGCCACTCTGAGACCTGGCAAACTTGTACCAGCATTGGGTAATTAGGGCTTTGCATTTAGCTGCTTTTCTGGCCACAGGCTTAGAGCAGTGTTGTAAAATATGCAGTCCTGGGGGGGTAAGCCAGACTCTTATTCAATAGAAGTCCAAAAGAGAGAGATAGGAAAGACAAGAAATAAGGTAGGGGAGGAAAAGGACACACAGGGCAGGGGTGAAGGTGACAGTCCCAGGTGGTATTTGGGATTCAGCTGGACCCAGGGGAGGTGGCGCTGTGGTCTGAGTCCCTCCTTGGCCTAGCAGTGAGGACATCTCTCGAGTTCAGGACAACAAAGGCTCAGTGATGTGATGGTGAATCCCAGGGTCCCAGGAGCCAGTGCAGGTGGCAGCCATGATGGTGAAAGTTACTCCTTCCCCTTCTTTCTGTCAGCCATTGTCCCCCTGCGATACCTCTCCTATCGGCCGGCAGCATCGCGGGAGCCTCTTTTTCCCCACAGTCTCCCCACAGAAAGGGAGTGATGGGCAGAATAGTCCACCCCCTCATTATTTTGTCCACCAATTAGGCCTAGTTTTGAACCCACCAATTCTGATCCATTTTGCTCCAGTCCTGCCATTGTTCGTCTTTACCAGGCATGATTGTAACACAGACCTTGAGTGGTACCCCGAGGACTTCTCGTTTGGACTAATTCAGTCTGTCTGTCTCCCTTCTGCACCTTTTCCCATTGGCCTTTGTTGTTACAGGAGGTTTTGACACTTTATGAACTTTCATTCCCTTTTCAGAGTTGAGCTCACACTGAGAGTAAATGCGCAGGCCCAGCTATCACATCACTGCCTGCACTCAGCTTCAAGGCTGCTCTATAACTCCGGAGCCACACAGCCAATCAATTCCAAAATGTCAGGGAATGTTCTAGGCATCAGTGGGTGGGACCATATGGATTTTGGTACAAATCGGAAATCCAGATTCCAAGGAAAAGCCGGGCCCCCAGACCGCCTGGAGTTTCTCGGGCACCCGGGCTGCTGCGTCTCAGAGGCAGCAGGTTTACCTGCTGCTCGGGGAGATCAGGGCATTTTGATATGGACAAAACAAAATGGTTTGATGCTTCCAAATTGAAATTTTGCAAAAATTTCCATTTTGCAAAAGAATTAGAAATGGCAACTCGGTGTTCTGATTTGGAACAAAACCAAATTTCGAAATGTCAGGATTTCCCGGGGAACAGAAATTCTGTTTTCTGCTCAGCTCGTGTCCAGGTTTGTTAAATCAAGACTCCTCTATCACGCAGACGTGGACAGTCCTCAGTGAATCTGAGGTAGATCTTGTTGGTAGAGCAGGGAAATAATGGATTTATTGGTCACTGGGAATTCCAAAAAATGGAGGGAAGAATTCATTTTAGGTTGAACCGAACACAGAATTTTCTTAAATTTTCACTGAATTGAAAGTAAAACAAATTTCATTTTGGGTCGAACAAAACATTTGGGGCATTTTTGTTACTTTTTTGTTTTTTAAATAAAATTAAAGGCAATTTTGAAACAAATTTCTAAAAGTTTTGTTAGAAAATGTCAACATGAAACATTTCGATTTTCTTTCTTTTTTTCTCAATTGAAACCAGTCAGCAAAATGGACAGGAATTGGCACAATGTTTTGGTGTTGTCAAAGCTGCGCTTTTTGCCAAGAAAAGAGGTTTGCGCCCAGCTCTAATAGTTAACCTCCCTTGTACAGATGGGGAGGCACAGAGCAATGTGACTTGCCCAAGGTCACCCCGCGTGTCAGTGGCACAGCCAGAAATAGAATGCAGCTCTCTAGCTCCCAGACCTGTGCTCTCACCATAAGACCATGCTTCCTGAAGACACACTGTTTTCTGATGCACTCCAAACCAAGGAGGCTGGAGAGGTTTTGTGACAGGTTGGACCCCCCTTTCGAGGTGCCACCAGATGTGCTGGGGTCCCACTGAGCCCGCCTGTCCCAGTAGCCTGGGTTTCCCTTACTCTGTGTTGCTGTGACAGGCTCTCAAGCCCCTTTGCAGCACACACACAGGTAGGGACACACCCAGCTGTAGAATCACACAGAACCTGTGATCAGCTCTATGTGAGAGGACTCAGCTAGGGGATTGCCCAGCACTCCTGTGCACACACCCTCTGGAGCGTAACCCCAAAATTATATTGTTTTGCACCGTATAGAGATGTATATAGCATAAGCTCATGAAAATCACACCCTCCCTCAGTGTGGAGGGAGTTGTGCACAGCTCCTCCCCTTCCCCCCTCTCCCCCTGACCCAGTTATGAGTTGCGCAAACTGGGTTTTGGTATAAACAAGAAATACGTTTATTAACTACTAAAGGTAAGTGATTATAAGGGATAGCAAACAGAACAAAGCAGATTACTGAGCAAATACAACAAAACATGCAGCCTAAGATTAATTCACTAAAGAAACAGGTTACAAATCGAATTTCTCACCCTAAATGTTGTTTTAGGCAGGCTGCAGAGTTTCTGCGCTTAGCGTTCCAATTATTTCTCTTCACAGACTAGACCCCTGTCTCAGCATGGACTCAGCTCTGGCCTTTCCCAAGCTTAGTTCCTTTGCTTCTTCGGGTGCTTTCAGCAGTCTTCCTTGGGCGGGGAGGTGATTGAGAAGAGCCTTGACTGACTCACTTCCCAGCCTTACGTAGGATTTACATAAGGCGGGAATCCTTTGTTTCCGGTGGAAAAATACCAGCAGTGTCCCAGGTGGTACTTGGTACCAGGTGACATCATCAGATGACCCTTCTGTGTCAAAGCAGCATCCCAGGAAGCTTCTCAGGAAGGTGGGAGATTAGCATCTTCAAAGTCCTATTGTCCTTCTTAAATGGCCCATCCAGGCTGATTGCCTGCTGTCTGGTGGGCGTTCCCCCAAGTACACACACAGTTGTGATTGTTACATAGTCAATATTCCTAACTTCAGATACAGAAATGATACATGTGTACAAATTGGATAATCACATTCAGCAAATCATAACCTTTCCAATGATACCTCACATGACCCATCTTGCATAAAATATATCTTAGGCTTGGTCTACACTAACCCCCCAAATCGAACTAAGGTACGCAACTTCAGCTACGTGAATAACGTAGCTGAAGTTTGAAGTACCTTAGTTCGATCTTACCTCGGTCCACACGCGGCAGGCAGGCTCCCCCGTCGACTCCGCGGTACTCCTCTCGCCGAGCAGGAGTACCGCAGTCGACGGCGAGCACTTCCGGGTTCGACTTATCGCGTCCAGACAAGACGCGATAAGTCAAACCCAGAAGTTCGATTGCCAGCCGCCGAACTAGCGGCTGGGTATAGACGTACCCTTAGTCATGCCATATTCGTATCATAACAATATCTCTATGAAGAATATGGGGTGTAGCATCACATGTTTAAATCCATTTGCCAGATAGAAAAGGACGTTTGAGGAAGAGAAAATGTTTCCATGGCAAATCTGTGGCCAAACTGCTGCTATCCACAGCCCCTCGGTAACTGGGATTCATCTGCTCCTAAGCTCCTAAGCCTCTACTAGAACGTCCCCCTCCTGTTAGCAGTATAGGGCTGATGACCCACAGCAGGTTAGTTCTAATTCCATTCCATGAAGAGCAGTGGGGACACATCCCCGCCCCAGCCAGCTCATTTTGTTATTCACCTGCTTGTCAGAGAGGCTCCTAAGCCTCAGGCTAGAAATAACAGCAATGAGCTCTGAGCCACTGACTGTGTCTGCCAGCACCAGAGTCCATGCTGATCTTCTAATCACAAGCTGGCATTTCACACCTGGCTCTCTCAGGGCTCCCGTGGGGTTGCCAGATCAAATCACTCCCATGCAGCAATGAACATTGAGCACCATGGACTGAAGCCTGGAGGACACACACAGCTGGCCCTTCTGCCTGGCTCTTCCCAGCTCCTAGATATCTTGGTAACACTGCACCCATTGGTGCTACAGGGAGTCTGGTGCCCGGGGGGGATGCCCAGATGCCAGTCTGCTGTCTGTCTGCAGCACAGGAGCTGAACTGCGGCTCTCCGGTCCCATCGCCATTAGTATCATTTGTCTTGTGGATCTCAACCAAGATCAGGGCCCCATTGTGCCGGGCGCTGTACAGATACATTCTGAAGGACAGTCCCTGCCCTGAAGCTCACAGTCCAACTAGACAAAGGGCAGGCCGGGGAACAGAGGCCTGGAGAGGGGAAGTGTTGGATAGGGGCTGTTGTGCACTGTGGAGCTGCGATAAGGCACCATCTGTGTGGAGGGCAGTGGCAATGGAGGGGTTAAATCCAGGGAGGACTGAGGTGCCAGCGCCTGGCTCTCTGCATGGCAGACATTCACCTTGCTGCTTGGCAGTGGAGCAGGGGATGCCTGCAGGCCGGTGCCCTGTGGGAGGACAGCTCAGAGATTAGCTGAGAGATGGAGGATGGCCCTGGATGGTTGCCCCTGGCTGGAGCCATGAGCCGTGCTGCTCCCAGACATGAGCACTGAGCTGGGGGCAAGGGCTACTCCAGAGAGCCCCAGGGTCCAGATGCTCTGGCCAGGCCCTGTCCCATGGCTGGAGACTGGAGAGTCAGGAGAAGGGGCAGGCCACTGTGTGAACAACTAAGCAGCTATAACTGCTGGCACCAGCCCCTCGCCATGGGGCTCTGCCCCTCCCTGCAACCTCCCCCCCCCCCCCCCGGCCTGCAAGACATTGCCAACCCCTCCAGAGCCCCCACACCATTGGGCTCTGCCCCTCCCCGCAGCCCACCTGCAGGGCACCATCCACCCCTTCAGAGCCCCCAGGGGCTCTTCCCCCCCCTCCCCCAGCATTCCTCCTGCAGGGCACCACCAACCCTGCCAGTGTCCCCAGGCTATGGGGCTCTGCCCCTCCCAGCATCACCACCTGCAGGGCACCACCAGCCTCTGCCCTGTGGAGATTCCCATCTGAATAGACAAAGTGTGGGAGGGGAAACTGAGGCACGGAGTGGGGAACTGGCTTGCCGAAGAGCATCCAGCAGGGAGTGGCAGTCCCAGCTCCCTGACCACTAGCCCAGGCTGTCTGGGTCACTCGTCAGTGCTGCTGGGAAATGACTGAATAGTCTCCCTGGGGGAGCAGGTTATCCCCCTGCCCTGTCAGCTTCTGAGTGTTCATCGCCTTTGTTCTGTCTCTGGGCTGCTATTGTCACTGGGCTGAAGCTCAGTGCAGGGAAATGGTTGCAAAAGGTTCCGGGGGCGGGGGGTATAAACATGTCACAGAGCTCTCCCCCCCTCCCCGCTTGGGATTTCACAACACCTGCACTGCCCAGGACATCATTTTGTTCTGTCTGTGCAGCTCCCAGAACCACGGGGTCCTGGCCATGGCTGGGGCTCCTGGGTGCTACCATAATACCCCTAATAAATAAGGTACAGAGCCTAACACAGTGGAGTCCTGGTCCTAGCCCATGACTGGGACACGAAGGCATTACCGTAATACCCCTACTAAACAAGGTACATAACGGGGCCCCTAGGTGCTCTCGCTATATAGATAATAACACTGGCAAGGTAGAACTCTCCCGGCTCTCACAGCCCAGGGCCTACAGCAGGGGTGGGCAAACTACGGCCCGTGGGCCGGATCTGGCCCCTTAGGGCTTTGGATCCGGCCTCTGGGATTGTCCCCTGTGGCGCCACGGGCCCCGCGCCGCTCTGCAGAGGGCGCGGGGGCAGAGGGCTCCGTGCGTTGCCCATGCCTCCAGGCACCGCCCCCCACAGCTCCCATTGGCCGCGAACGGGGAACCGCAGCCAATGGGAGCTTCGGGGGAGGTACCTGGAGGCGTGGCAAGGGCAGCACACACGGAGCCCTCCACCCCCCCATCCCCCAGGGGCCGCAGCGCTTCTTGGAGCGGTGCGGGGCTGGGGACAGGGCAGGCGTGCAGGGAGCCTGCCCTGGCTCTGGTGCGCGCCGCTGCCACCCCGAAGCTGCTTTAGGTAAGCGGCGCCAGGCCAGGCCGGAACCCGAACCCCTCCTGCACCCCCCCAACTCCCTGCTCTAAGCCCCCTGTCTGCACCTCGCACCCCTCCTGCACCCCAACTCCCTGCCCTAAGCCTCCTGCCTGCACCTCGCACCCCTCCCGCACCCCAACTCCCTGCCCTGAGCCCCCCGTGCACCCCGCACCTCTCCTCCACCCCAACTCCCTGCCCTAAGCCCCCTGCCTGCACCTCGCACCCCTCCTGCACCCCAACTCCCTACCCTGAGTCTCCTCGTGCACCCCACACCCCTCCTGAACCCCAACTCCCTGCCCTAAGCCCCCTACCTGCACCTCGCACCCCTCCTGCACTCCAACTCCCTGCCCTGAGCCCCCTCCTGCAGTCTGCACCCCTCCTGCACCCCTACCCTGAGCCCCCTCCTGTACTTCGCACCCCTCCTGCACCCCAACCCTCTTCCCTGAGCCCCCTCATACACTCCACATCCCTGCTCTGCCCCAATCCCTTGCCCTGAGCCCCTTCCTGCACACTGCACCCCCTCCCACACCCCACACTCCCTCATGCACCCCAACCCCCTGCCCAGACCCTGCATACAATTTCCCCACCCAGATGTGGCCCTCGGCCCAAAAAGTTTGCCCACCCCTGGCCTACAGCTTGAACTATAGTGGAATCTTCCTCCGCTCTCAGCAGTATGGGGGCTCTGACACACAGTTGGGTAGTTTTCAGAGTAGCAGCCGTGTTAGTCTATATCCGCAAAAAGAACAGGAGTACTTGTGGCACCTTAGAGACTAACAAATTTATTTGAGCATAAGCTTTCGTGGGCTAAAGCCCACTTCATCGGATGCATACAGTGGGGTAGTTGTGTTTCCATCCAGCAGAGGCGACACCCGTGTCACTGCCCGGTGAGAGCTCCAATCAGCCTGTCCTTTGGCAGTTTGGAGAACAATGACACAGCCTGGGCAGAGACACAATTACTGTGGTTATTATGGGCTGAGCAGGCTGACGCGGCCCTGCTGCGTCAGCCGTGAATGAGGGGATGAGATAATGGGTCCCCCCCTCCCTCCCGGGATGGCTTTGTTCCTGCTTTGAGGGGCTAATCACATCCTGGCTGCCAGCAGCTCCTGGGAAAACAAAGGACAGAGCCCTGGGCTGGCAGATAAAGGTGCTTATTAAAGTGTGTTTTGTTGCCTAGGCCTCTGCAGAGCGAGGGGTGTGGGGGGGGGGGCAGGAGGAGAGGGGCATGGGGAGAGAATAGGGCACACACGCACACACACACACACACAAAATCACAGAGACACACACCCCCTTCCCCCCATCAAGCATGTGATCTGGTAGCTGGGGTTGAACTCCCTGGCTGGAGAAAGGTTATTGACCCCTAGATCAAAGGGGGTGGGAGACTGGGGTCTCTGGGCAGAGCTAGTGGAGGGGGAGTGAGAGGCAGGCTCAGTTCCGGCCCTTGTCCATGTGCTGCATCAGCTCCAGCAGGGGGTGGCAGCAGCAGTGTTCTCCAAGGAGGGCAGCATGGGAGGGGTATGAAGTGCCCCCTTCTGAGCCCCCAACCCTGCTCCCCAGAGCACAGCACCCCCTAGTGCTGGGGCATTCAGGGCAGCACTCCCTGCCAAGGAAGAGCGCCCCTATTGAACCCTCCCCCCACAGCACAGAACCTCCGAGCACTACGTTGGGTCAGCCGGGGCAGCACTGATTGCCAGGAGACAGCACCACTGTGTTCTCCTGGCAGGTCGCCCATCCATGTACCGACCAGGCCCAACCCTGCTTGGTTTGTGGATCCCGCCCAAACCCCAGTGCAGGGTGTGACTGGAGATACGAAGCAGCCATTGTAGGACAGTATGGTGCCTGCACCCCGCATGCCAGTGCGGGGGTGGGCACAGAGAAACCGATGTTCAAATGGCCAGGACCATCCCACCCTAAACTGAGTGGGGCTGGCCCCACACATTCCCCACATTTGCAGCCTGAGTAGCTTTTACCCCTCCACCACCCTGGGAATGATGCCTGCAGCCCCAAGGGGCTCCCAGCAGCCCTGCCCACAGGTTCAGTCATGGTGAAATTTCTGAGCAGGCAGTAAAAGCCCAGAGCACCAGGACTCTGTGCCTGGCACAGCCAGTCTCAAGGTGTTAGAAAAGGGAGCGCCGTTACCATCAGAACCCAATTACCCTCCCATCTGGCCTTCCAAATGCATCTGGTGGGGAGCATGGAGCATCAGCTGGCAAGGGGCAGGGTGGGGGAGGGGGGGCGGCAGCATTGAACTAATGTGAAACAAACAGGCTAGTGTGTGTGTATATACATGTGCGTATGGTAGTGGGTAAATGTGAGTTGGGGAGATGTGGCCGTGTGTGTGGTCCTGTGTGTATGTGTTAAAGTGTGCATTGGGGGTAGGTGCTCATGCACCACTGTCCTCCAAGGCATGGGACCAGCACTGGTCCACCATGTGTCACAAGCCCTGAGGAGCTAGTAGAGATGGAGGATTTCAGCTCTGGACTCAGTGTTGGGTAAACTACCATGTGAAGCCTAAAGTGATGGACATGTGTGCACACAGGGTTAAACCAAATCCATTCTCACTTCTGTGTGTAGCCAAGATCTCAGAGTGTCTCTGCCATAGAACATCAGGGTTGGAAGGGACCTCAGGAGGTTCTAGTCCAACCCCCTGCTCAAAGCAGGACCAATCCCCAGAGAGATTTTTGCCCCAGAGTCCCTAACTGGCCCCCTCAAAGATTGAGCTCACAACACTGGGTTTAGCAGGCCAATGCTCAAACCACTGAGCTATCCCACCCCCTGTGGGGGAAGGGGCTTAGGTTCTGGGACACTCATGCTGTTTGTGGTCGTAGGTCTTTCTGTGTGGAATAGCCATAAGACCCAGCAAATTTGTTCCACACCAACCACCACCTCCTCCCCAAGAGGCTGCATCATTCCAAGACAACCCCCCAGGGTCTGGCCTATACTAGGAAATGCCTGAGACTCTGCCTCCTCCCCGTCCTGAGCCGCAGAGCCAATTACACTGAGATGGCCGGGAGAAAATCACAGTAATGAGGGGATAATGGGGAGCGAAAATGAAGGAAAATTTGTCATCTTCTCACTTAGGGCCGGATTCTGCAGCAAGCTGAGCGCTTCCCTGCAGCTGTCGAGCGACCCCTGCAGCCCGTGGAGCACCCACAGAGTCGGTGCCTATGCCGTGGGGCTGAGCCTCCCCCCCCCCCCGCCCAGGGATGGAAAATGCAGAACTCACAGCGTCCTTCCCATGCATTTGCTGCTGGTGGCTTCCTAGAGTCTGTTAGAGGCTTTCCCTTCACCCTCCCACTTCCCTGGTTCTTGTCACGCAGACACCAAGCAGCAAAAGACCAGAAATCCGAAGTGCAGACAATGTGATGTTTATTGGGGTTAGTTTCCAAGCAAGCATATTCTGAAGCCCTTCACACCAGTCGGGCTTATCTCTATACAACGATAGAGTCTGTTCCCCAGTGTTCCCTTCCCAGCTCTGATGCCACAGAGCGTTTAACCCGTGTCCCCCTTCCCAGCTCCGACGCCGCAGAGCGTTTACCCCGCGTCCCCGTTCCCAGCTCCGACGCCGCAGAGTGTTTACCCCGCATCTCCGTTCCCACCTCCGACGCCGCAGAGCGTTTACCCCGCGTCCCCTTCCCAGCTGTGACGCCACAGAGCATTTACCCCGCGTCTCCGTTCCCAGCTCCGACGCTGCAGAGCGTTTACCCTGAGCCCCCTTCCCAGCTCTGATGCTGCAGAGTGTTTACCCCGCGTCCCCGTTCCCAGCTCCAACGCTGAAGAGCCTTTACTCCGCAGCCCCGTTCCTAGCTCCGATGCTGCAGAACGTTTACCCCGAGTCCCCGTTCCCAGCTCTGACGCCGCAGAGCCTTGCCTGTGCCCTATTCCCTGTTCCCCACCCTTAGCAAACATGATTCCAATTTCCCTCCCACTTTCTGTTTGGCCCCAGTTTATATAGTAATAGTCTCAGCTATACCTTAGCCAATCATTTTACTGAAATTTAACTAACCAATCCTAACATATTGTAACATAATTCTCTAACCAATTATATCCCACTACCCTAATTAACTTATACCTAGCAAAATTAATTATACAGCAGACAGATTAGAGAACCAGACAGATTAACAATAGAAAAGTGGGGGCCATAAAGATAAAAAAATACAGAAATGAGGGTTTCACAACCACACCCATTGATAAGTGATTTCTTGCCAGACAGGATGCTGTCAAACTAAGTTTTCTTTAACCAGCTTAAGATCTGTTTCTTTATCTGGTGGGGATGGGCACTATCAGGACAGGATCGTCTTCCTAACAGCCCAATACCACCTTATTTCAATGTGACTGGTTTGGGATGTGAGGATGTGACCGTAGGCTTCCCAGTTTATGGCTGCCCCTGCTGCTTAGCCACACCCCTTAGCTAAGAACAAGGCCTCAGACTATCCTAGTGAGAGAAGGCCCGTACACAGCTGGACTGTGATTTTGATTCTTTGTTTTTATACCCCTGTAACTAGCTAAGTGATAAAAATATACCTAAGTTCTTAAAGTCCAGGCCTTTACAGGCAGGCCTGAATATCTATATTCTAATAGAGTCCAAGGCCAAAGGGGCCACTGTGATCTAGGCTGACCTCCTGCCTAAGGCAGCCCAGGTGACTGCCCTGAATTCCCTCCTGTCTGAACCAGAGCAGATCTGTGAGAAAAACAGCCGATCCGGAGTCCAAACCTGCCCCCAGCCCCTTGGGGAGTCGTTCCATTGGTTAATTACTGTCCCTGCGACAAAACTGCACCTTATTTCCGGGCTGAATTTGTTGAGCTTCAGCTTCCAGCTGTTGAATCATGTTAAGCCTTTGTCTGCAGGATTGAAGTGTGGCTGTTACCAAAAGGCAGCTCCTCCAGCAGGTACTTCTGTGGGGGCTGGTTAGAGACTGTGACCAAGTCACCCTTGTCCCTCAAGAGCCCTTGGCACCGTTAGGGCTCTTGTTAGCTCATAACTGAGGATACGGTTTCATTACAGAGTCACGGATCCTGTGACCTTAAGAGACCTCCGTGAGCTCAGCCTCCGCACAGAGAGGCAAAGGGATTTCCCCCCAGCAGCAGAACTGGGACTGGACCCCAGGTCTCTGATCTCCCAGCTCAGGGCACTGGCCACTTGACTGCTGCAGCCGGCAGGGTTGATGAATTGATCCTAGGGATCAGCTGCACCAGACCTCTCCCATCTCTCGTTTATTTCCCTCTAGCCAGCTCTGCCAGGGGCCTTCCGGTGCCTAGCCCGGTGCCGCTGCTTGGCATCGCGCAGACCCCACAGCCTGGCTGGGTGCTGTTTAATTAAAACCCACTTGTCATTTTTCACCCCTTTGTCTCCCAGCAACGATCACCCCCCTGCCTGGTGCTGATGGGCCGGAGCCCGGGCTCAGCGCAGCCAGCACCTGGCAGCAGGCGGAACACACACAAACCTCCTGTCTCAGTGGGGAGATTTGGTTACACGGCAGCTGCTTCCTCCCGAGATCTCAAAGCCCCTTTGCCAGTCTGAACATAAGAACATAAGAATGGTCATACTGGGTCATACCAAAGGTCCATCTAACCCAGTATCCTGTCTTCCGCAGTGGCCAATGCCAGGTGCCCCAGAGGGAATGAACAGAACAGGTAATCATCAAGTGATCCATCTCCGGTTGCCCATTCCCAGCTAATAGCCATTGATGGATGTATCCTCCATGAACTTATCTAGTTCTTTTTTGAACCCTGTGATAGTCTTGGCCTTCACAACATCCTCTGGCAAGGAGTTCCACAGGTTGACTGTGTGTTGTGTGAAAAAATACTTCTTTTTGTTTGTTTTAAACCTGCTGCCTATTTGGGGCTTTCAATTGCAGCCACTCCACTTGCCAGTGCTCCCAAAGCAGCTCTCGTACCTGCTGTGGGTGACACTGTTAGAGGGCTTTCCCTTCACCCTCTCCCCTGGTTCTTGTCACACAGACAGAAATCAGAAGACCAGAAGTCCGAAGTGCAGACAATGCAATGTTTATCGGGGTTAGTTCTAAGCAAACATATCCATAGCTCTACACGCCGGCAGAGTCTGTTCCCCAGTGTTCCGTTCCCAGCTCTGACCCCACAGAGCGTTTACCCCGTGTCCCCCTTCCCAGCTCTGACGCTGCAGAACCTTGCCTATGTTGTCCCCATTCCCTATTCCCCCCTCCTCCTTCTTAGCAGGCCCAAATATACCTGCAATGCAGGCCCACAGTCGTACCCCATGGGAGGGGCAAGGAGTGAGGTAGTGCTACGGTCAGGGACAGGCATTTCTTTGGTCTTTTAGTGTTTTATACCTTCTCCCCAAACCTCCTTTGCCCCTCTCTTTGCCCTTTGCCCCTCCCCCTTGTTGCTTGACCTTGCCTTGAGATAGGGGTTGAGGGAGACAATCTTAAAGTGTGCTCTTGAGTAACACTTCAACCGCTCTTGTCTGTTCCCATTGTACTAACAAACCCAGCTGACTAGGCAGAACCAACATCACAGTGTCTTTGTCCCTTGTTTACACATTTTCGTATAAGATATAAGAATATCAAAAAGTCAAACCTAAAATTCTATCCCAGGCTAACAAACAGACCTCTATGCTAACACTCCACTCCAATTTTTCTTTTCTTCTGGGACCCTCCTGCCCAGGTATCCCGAGGAAAGCATAGGACAGATGGCGGCACATTTCCTGATAGGGCCAGGTATCAAGATGGAATGTGTCCATTTGCCCCACTGTCCCCTATGCAGTATGGAGCCCTGCACCTTCCCTCGCATGGGCATACTGCATGCATATTCCAGTGAGTGTGTCAGACTCCCTGTAGTAATGGGCCCAAGAAGGTTGGGTCCGGGTTATCCGTTACACTTCGGTGGAGGACCGTTCACATTGCTTAAATCTGACAATTAGTGGTTGTACCTGGTAGGTCTGTGCCCCCTTTAACCACTGCAGTATACATTGCAGGATTAGTATACTTAACAATAGGGAAATAGCCATAATGATCCACAGTAATATTAGGAGCCCTGATCATTGTAATATAGGCCAACATCTGGGCCACCACCAAAAATGCTGCTTCTCTTCTTTTGACAAGGTTAAGATCTTGTAACACCATTCTGGAGAATCTATTTTAAATGTGTCTAATTGTTGGCAGTCACATCGAGCTGCTCCTGCAGGTTTTGCAGGTTTTCGTCCATATCAAGATACTTGACCCCACTCTCCTCCCAGCACTGGGGATAGAACCCAGGAGTCCTGAGCACATGCACTTCCTGTGATTTGTGGCATCCTGTCAGTGCGGTGGGTTTCCATGGGCAGGGAGAGGTGCAGCCCTTTGGGTCGGGGCTGGAGAGAGACGGAGCCACTAGGCATCATTATTAATCCATGGAGTTGCCTGGTCCCTGCTCCGCACACACTGAGGAGTGAACCCCCCTTCCTCACCCGCTTCAATACAGCCCCCAGGGCCTTCCCTTGCCACTGAGCCCACGGGGCAGGACACGAACCAACAGGGTGATTCTGCAGGGGCTGCAACCTGCTGTGTCCATCAACACTCCCAGGATGGCTGGGAGCGGGTAACAGCACCATTGAGCTCAGTGTGGGGCAGGTATGGATAGATAGATACGGGGGTTTAATGGGGATCGATAGATATGGGGGGTGTATGGGGATGGATAGATAGATACGGGGGTGTAGGGGGATGGATAGATAGATACAGGGGTTTAATGGGAATGGATAGACAGATACGGGGGCGTATGGGGATGAATAGATAGATACGGGGGTTTAATGGGGATGGATAGATAGATATGGGGGGGTGTATGGGGATGGATAGATAGATACGGGGGTTTAATGGGGTTGGATAGATAGATATGGGGGCTGTATGGGGATGGATAGATAGATATGGGGGTTACTGGGGTTGGATAGATAGATACGGGGGTGTATGAGGATGGATAGATAGATATGGGGGTTTAATGGGGATGGATAGTTAGATACGGGGGGGTGTATGGGGATGGATAGATAGATACGGGGGTTTAATGGGGATGGATAGTTAGATATGGGGGGTGTATGGGGATGGATAGATACGGGGGTTTAATGGGGATGGATAGATAGATATGGGGGTGTATGAGGATGGATAGATAGATATGGGGGTTTAATGGGGATGGATAGATAGATACGGGGGGTGTATGGGGATGGATAGATAGATACAGGGGGTTAATGGGGATGGATAGATAGATATGGGGGTGTATGGGGATGGATAGATACGGGGGTTTAATGGGGATGGATAGATAGATACAGGGGTGTATGGGGATGGATAGATACGGGGGTTTAATGGGGATGGATGGATAGATAGATACGGGGGGTGTATGGGGATGGATAGATAGATACGGGTGTTTAATGGGGATGGATAGATAGATATGGGGGGTGTATGGGGATGGATAGATAGATACAGGGGTTTAATGGGGATGGATAGATAGATACGGGGGGTGTATGGGGATGGATAGAAAGATACAGGGGGTTAATGGGGATGGATAGATAGATATGGGGGTGTATGGGGATGGATAGATACGGGGGTTTAATGGGGATGGATAGATAGATACAGGGGTGTATGGGGATGGATAGATACGGGGGTTTAATGGGGATGGATGGATAGATAGATATGGGGGTGTATGGGGATGGATAGATAGATACGGGGGTTTAATGGGGATGGATAGATAGATACGGGGGGTGTATGGGGATGGATAGATAGATACAGGGAGTTAATGGGGATGGATAGATAGATATGGGGAGTGTATGAGGATGGATAGATGGACGATGGGATATTTCGTGACGTTAAGACTCCTGCAGAAAAAGGGAAATGGATGCCCCTCGCCCTTCCCCGCTCAGCCTGTGTAGTGGGGTAAGGAGGGTCGGAGCAGGGCTGTCTCTGCAGTGTCCCTGTGAGCTGGTTTCAAGCACCAGCCTCCTTTGTGCTTGTTCCTGTGAAGCTCTTGAGATGCTCTGGCCTGTTCCCTGCAGCCTCTCCACAGCCGCCTGCCAACCACACACCCCTGCGAGCCCCACCCCCAGGCAGCCCCACCCCCAGGCAGCCCTGTCCATGCTCCAGCCCCAGCTTGCTGAGCTCAGCCGTCTGGGACTGGGGGCCAGAGCTGCCCCTGGGCTCTGCGGCCTGTGGGTCCTTCCCCAGCCATGTGACGTGGGGGCAGCAGGTGTTTGGTAACCCTGATCCAGGCTGTGCCCCTGGGACCAGCCCTCCTGTATCTCACACCCTTATTGCAGGGTCTGGGGCAGAAACACGGGGCCAGATCCCCAGCTGGTGTAAGTCAGCTGTGGTGCCATGGGAGTCCATGGGGCCAGATCCCCAGGGGGTGTAAGTCAGTGACGCTCCACGGATGACAGGGAGCAGATTTACCCCAGCGGGGCTCTGGCCGTGACTCTTTGGCACAAGGGGAGCAGCCTCCTGCACCCCAACTGCCTGCCTCAGCCCGGAGCCCCACCAAAACCCAGAGCCTCCTCTGGCACCCCAAACCCCTCATCCCCGGCCCCTCCACAGAGCCTGCACCCCCAGTCGGAGCCCTCACCCCCTGCACCCCAACCCCCTGCCCCGGACCAGAGCCCCCTCCTACACCCTGAACCCCTCTGCCCCACCCCCAGCCTGGAGCCCCCTCCTGTACCCCAAATGCCTCATCTCTGGCCCCACCCCAGAGCCTGCGCCCCCAGCTGGAGCCCTCACCCCCTCCTGCACCCCAACCACCTGTCCCAGCCCGGAACCCCCTCCTGCATCCTGAGCCCATCATTTCTGGCCTCACCCTGGAGCCCACACCCCCAGTTAGAGACTCACCCCCTCCCGTACCCCAACCCTCTGTCCCAGCCCAAGGAAAGTGAGTGAGGGTGGGGGAGAGCGAGTCACCAAGAGAGGAGGGAATGTAGTGAGCAGGGGTAGGGCCTCGGTGAAGGGGCGGGGAAGGGGGCATGGCCTCAGGGAAGGGGCGGGGCTAGGGTGTTCGGTTTTGTACGATTAAAAAGTTGACAACCCTGTGAGATGCTGAATGACCCAACTGCCCCAGAGCTTGGAAAGTGAGTCCACGCAGGTGGGCAACAGGAGAGACTCGGGGGGCAGCCTGGACATGAACATGCGCTGCTGCCCTACGGAGGGGAAGGCTGGGCCCATGGGGAGGGCACTTGCTAGGCCTTGAGGGACCCAGGGTCAATTCCCTGCTCTGCAGCAGCCTGCTGGAGTGATTTGGTCAGACTCTGGCCCAGAGCCACCGGAGGAGCTGAGGGGCCCCAGTCCCACGTTTAGGTACCGCTGGGCTATGGGCTATTCTGAGGTGGGTCTCGCTCTTTCTCTCTCCTACGGAAGTTGTTCCACTTTAATGAATAGTTGAATAATTAAATAAATTGGGCCAGACCCGCTCTATAGCCCTTAGCCAGGGCACACGCCTGTGAGGTGGTAGATCCCTCTTCAAACTCCTTCCCCACATCAGGCAGAGGGGGAAATTGAATCAGGGGCACCTCCCATCCGAGCTGAGTGCCCTGAGCTAAAGGAGAGCAGGCTCCCCTTCCCCCCATGTGTTCTGTGGGGAGCACGTCAGCCCCTCCTATGGGATTGGCCCCATGCCTGCGAGGCTAGCAGCTGACTACACAGCTGCCCTGGGTTGATGGCTCACTAGGAGACAGGCACCACCGTGCCCTGCAGTGAGGGAAACAGCACTGCTGTCCCCCCCAAGGAAGTGTCCACACCATGGCGCTATGGAGCCCCACCTCCACAGCACAGACTATCAGGGCTGGAAGGGACCTCAGGAGGTCATCTAGTCCAACCCCCTGCTCAAAGCAGGACCAATCCCCAGACAGATTTTTGCCCCAGATCCCTAAATGGCCCCCTCAAGGATGGAACTCACAACCCTGGGTTTAGCAGGCCAATGCTCAAACCACTGAGCAATCCCTCCCCCCAAGCACCTGCCGTGTAGACATGGCCCTGGGCCCTGACCTCCAGGAGAGGGGCGGGGCTTAGCACACAGCCTTCTCCTCAGCATTTCCCAATAGCTGGCTCCCACCTCATTCGCTGGCTCTTGTTACTCCCCTTCTCAGGCACCTCTCTCCCCCATCCATCAAGGGGGCAGCCTGGGCACCTGACTCAGGCCTCGTGGATGACCTCGTTATTCCAGCGAATGTCTAGGCCCTACAACGCTCAGCGTCACCACCCCCCAGTGCCGCCGTGGAGCTGGGCCTCAGTTCCCCTCTGTACACCGGGGCCAAGAGCCCTCCCTCAGATCCTGTACAGAGTGCAGCCTGTCCCAGCACCACCCAGCG
This sequence comes from Emys orbicularis, assembly GCF_028017835.1. NCBI lineage: Eukaryota > Metazoa > Chordata > Testudines > Emydidae > Emys > Emys orbicularis. The sequence goes on from NC_088701.1 coordinate 11,276,782, forward strand.
TGCTCTACGGGGGCAGGTGGCTTCTGACCTGTGTCAGGGCAGAGCCTGTGCTGGCCCGGCATGAATGCTGCTGGCCCACATGGTCTCTCTGAGGCTGGGCTCCTTTCATGTATGTGCTTCTCTGGGGCCTGTAGAGCACCTGGCATAATGGGGTCTTGGCGCATGACTGGGGCTCCTGGGTGCTACTGTAATACCATTCATAACGTCCCCTCTTGACTTAAAGACCTCAGCCAATGTCTCTAAACCCAGACACGGCGTCTTTCCAGAGGCCCAGATCCTAACTGGCCTAAATCAGATACCTGCATGTGCAAATGGGCCAATCCTGAAGGTCATTAACTCGGGATGATCCTCTGTTCTACTACAAACACCCTAGCCAAGAGACTGGTTCCCAAGGTTTGTCTGGGGAGGGGGTGGCCTGGCCACAAAGGTACCTGCTCGAGGTCTGGGATCACCGGGGGAGGCTGAGGCAGGTGACAGCAGGGCTGGAAGGTTACAAAGGGCCGAGGCTGATCTATTTTGGGTCTTTGTACATTTTCATCAGCTAAAGAAGAAGGGCTGCCCAGAGCTCCCCCGCCCCAGTTGCTGCAGAACCCCAACGTGGTGAGGGGGACCCTGTGACCTGAACCCAGACAGACCCTGAAGGACTCCCAAGGGACAGGTGAGCTGGCGAGCGGTACTGCGGTTGGGCGATGGTTGTTTCCTTTATGATCTGGGCTCCCTGGGCTCTGTTAAGTGAAGAGCAATGGGGCTAGAACCCTGCGCGCAGTGTCTGTGTGCTCCGTGCTACACTGACCACCCAGCCCCTGGAAGAGGGAACCCAGCCAGCCCACGCCTTCAGGGGGAGTTCTGGGAGAAGATGGGGTTTAAGCTACGGGGCTACTTGGGGGTCAGTGCTGGGCCTAGGGCCTAAGGCAGGTGGGCCGCGGGGCTCCGTTTCTGTGAAGGGGTAACAGACAGAGTCAGTGCCCAGTAAATGTGCCCCAGAGGCCACGGCAGACACCAGCGGTGCACCCTGCTGAGACCCCAGGAAGCTCAGAGCACCCAGGGGAGTTCAGTGTCTGGACCCCCATAGCAATCTGGTGAGCCGCCAACAGGGGCAGCCCAACTGATCTGGGACAGAGGCCTCTCTGGGGGAAATAGGAGAGGGAGGCAGAGTTGTGCCCCCTGCTCATGCTCTGGCCCTAGGTACCAGAGACCTGGAGTCAGGGGAAGAACTGAGCCAGAGAAGCATCAACAGACCCAGATCCAAGTTTATTCATTGCACTGGGCACAAAGGGCACAGCATGGTTCTGTGCCAGGGCCCACGGCGAGGGGGCGGCAGGGGCAGCAGGCCAGGTGGGGCTCTCCGGTGCCCCAGGCTGGGTCTTGGCATCACTCCAGCCCTATCTTGCAGCAGCGCGCGGCCGTCCAGTCGATGCCGCTGCACTGGCAGTGGCAGGTGGAGTCGGTGCGAATGTCCCAGGAGCCGCAGCCCATTCCGCAGGCACAGCCCGTGGGTTTGTACCCTGTGGGGGGATGGAGAGGTGGGGTTAGGGGAGCAGCTGGTGGCCAGATGGGAGTCATGGGATGTAGCGAGGTGCCCTGCTGTCTCCTCCTCCCCAGCACCCAGGGCATGGCCCTGGTGCTCCCTTGCAGCCAGGCCACTGCCCAAGCAAGGGAGGCCAGTGAGACGCCCCAGGGGTCTGGCCCAGGGGCCCACACTGGTCCCAGCTCCACAGCATCCAGTGCCCCCAGGGACTCGGGAGTGGTGCGAATGCCGTTGCTGCAGGCACCTGGCAGCACATGTGCAGGGGGGCCCCAGGCAGGCTGGTGGTCCATCGCTGCCCCAGCTCCACACCCACCCAGGATTGCAGAGGGGGTGGGGTCTGTGCCACAGGGCTCCCCTCCCTCCTTGGGCCTGCGGGGCACTCGGGAAAGTGCTCTCACCTGCTGGGCAGGAGACAAGTGCCCCACGGGCTGAGACGTCCTGGCAGATTAGCTTGGCTTTGGCCAGGGTGGAGGACACTGCAAGGCAAGACGCAGAGTTGTAGCCAGCAGGACCCTGGGTGCGGAAAGGCTGCCCCCTCCCCCCAGGCTCAGGTGGAGAGAAGCTGCCTCTGCCCCAGCTGTGACCTGGGCAGGTGTAACCCACCCAGCCTCGCTCCATGTGGCGCTCTGGCTCCCCCGAGTGGTGGCTGGGCTACATACAGCCGCAGCGCCTGGAGCTGGGTGCTGTAGCTGAAGCTATAGAGGCTCCTGGCCTGAGATCTGGACGTCTCATGTTTGATGCCGGTGTCCCCCAGCCCCCCAGAAGAGTCTTACCCAGGGGAAGCCGCTGGGCATCCAGCAAGACAGCCCGCCCCTCCCCCCCCCCCCCCCGGGTGAGCAGCAGCCAGCTGAGAGAGATGGGTAGAGCCAGCCCTGAGAGACCCCAACCAACCCCTGGGGTGAGGTGGCGCTAGCTGTGCAGATGGCACCTCATGGACCCCGTCTCCAGCCACTCCCATGGGGTGACTGACCAGTCCAGCGGGTCTGTGGCTAAGGGGCTGGGCTGGGCTGCAGGAGATGTGGGTTTTATTCCTGCCTCTGCCATTGACTCCCTGTGTGACCTTGGGTGAGTCACTTAGTCCTGTGGACTTCGGTTCCCCTCTGTGCAACGGGGATGATGATCCATCTCTTGGCAGTTCTTTGGGGCAGGGAGCGTCTCACCATGGCCTGTGCAGCACCTGGCACGACGGGGCCCAGAGCGCAGCCACTGGAATAGAACTAACACAAATGCCGGCTCCGTGCTGTGCTCAGGCCTGAACCGAAGCTGAGGAACGGCAGGGAGCCCCAAGGGTTCCAGCTCCCCCTCGCCCCGTTTGCACACTGAATGGGGCTGGCTGGGAGCAGAGCCGGGACGGACAGTGAGAGAGCTGCCCCGTGTGGTTTGGCAGGAGCAGGGATCAAACCTGGGACTCCCGGAGTCTCTGCCTAAGTCAAAGCCCCAAGCCCATCAACTCAGAGGCAGTATCAGACACTATGTGGCTCAACCACTAGAGAGCGATAGAGAGCCACAATGTGGGGTACAGATAATGTTGCTCTTGTATGTGGCTGGTTCCATCTTCCACTTGTGTTTTTTCCAGGAAATTCCACTCAGCGTTTTAGTTGACCCCATTAATCTTGGTTTAAAAAGCAGGAGAAGATTGAACCAGTCACTGACGCTGCCTGTGTCATGTCTCACTAGTGCACAGCTGAGCAGTGTGCCTGGGCAGGATGGTGCAATGGTTAAAGCATCAGCCTTGGTCTGCATTCAAGCCCCTGCTCTGCCACAGACTCCCTGTGTGATCTTGGGTAAGTCACTTAGCCTCTCCGGCCTAGATCTACAAAAGTCCCTTGTTTCTAGACACCCTGCGAGCCACGTAACTCCCACTCGGCTGCTGCCAAACACCGCAGACACCTAATGCACCTAGCGCCCAAGTGTTTGCAGTAAGAATACACTGGAGAGGGTGCAGGGGTCAGATGCTGCGTGACGGGGAGGAGGAGATACAGGTACAACACAGAGTGTTGTTTGGGAGGAAAACCACAGTTTTGGCAGCTCCCAGCACATGATGAATTGCAAAGCCAGTTCCCTCGCCCAATCTGGGGCTCAGAGCAGAGACTGCCGGAGCTTCGCCTTTCGCTGCAAAGTCCCATCCCCCGACCTCCCCTAGCTGTGACCCCCCATCTCTGGGGGAGGCGCCCCTGAGTCAGTTACCTATGGAACTAATCGCTGCCTCCACCTTCAGATCGACCACATTGTCAATGATGCACTGAGCACCCGTGTGGTACGCGGGCACCAGGAGGGTGAGCATCAGGAACACAGCAGCCTTCATCACGCCGGGTGCTGAGCTACCTGCAGGAGAGAGATCCGGCCAATACGTGAGACCCCAGGACAGGAGCCCTCTGGAATCAGTGTCAGTAGCCGAGATGCACAAAGGCAGCGGAGTGGGGCACAGGCATGAGGGAAAGCCACAGTGCCAGGGAAGGGGGTGAGGGTCAGAGGGGGGACAGGCAGGCCCAAGGGTGCAGGGGATATGGGGAGGAGAATGTGGGGGGCTGGAAGGGATACTGAGGGGTGGGGGAATGTAATGCAGCAAATAGGGGAAAGGGAGGAAGGATTTGGAGCAGGAGACTGGGAGCGGTGGGTGGGTGGGGAGGCAGGCAGGATGGCAATGGGGGGTTATTGGGGAGGGCTGGAATGGAATCCCCATCCTAGGGGCTAGCAGAGCAGGACTGCCTCTAAGCTGCCAGTGCATTTTCAGGCTGAAATTGACACACACACACACACACACACATATGCGCATGGGGGAAGGGGGTTCCCGTTAAAGGTTTGGACCCTTAGAATTAGCTCCTCAGAGAACTGATCCCCCTCCACCAACTCCTCCCCAAAACAAAATTAAAACACCCACAAAAAGAGCCTCGTTTCTCTGCTCCAAGCTGCACCTGTTTCACTCGGCATGATTGTAAACCAGTTCGGTGAAAGCCGTGCGAGTCGCAGTGTGGACGTTCCTACTCCAATGGAATCGCCATTTGGTAAGGGATCCACTTAAGCTAAACTGACAGACGTCTGGTGTGGATCAGGTTAGGACTGGGCTACACACCATTTTGCACTGAGTTATCCGTTACAGACTGATCTAGTTTGTGCCGTGCCCCCCTGGGGTGGATGCAGCTAGAAGTGTATAAAAGCATTTATAGCAAAAGAGTATTTTAGTAATCAGTATCATTAAATTGGTGCAAAACTGGGTTTAGACCAGTCCTTACAGGATTAAAACCAGATTTACATTGATTTAGTTTAAGGGTAACATTTTCACGTGATTTAGGATTCTAACTCCCATTGACTTTCAGTGAGACGAGGCTCCTAAAGGCCAGATGGTCAAAGGCATTTAAGCACCTAATGACGCACATAGGCACCTAAGTCACAAAATGGAATGTAGGCTCCTAAATCCTTTAGCTGCTTTACAAATCATTATCCCAAGCCGATCCCTTGCTACATAGGATTAAGAGCGTCCCCACTGTGCCTGGAACCAGATTAACTCCATCACTTTTGAAAGCCATTGAAAGTTACGCCACTGCCACCCTGACTATGGCCAAGGCCCGAGGGAGCTGGGCACATGCAGAAGCCGTGCCCCAAATCCTGCCCCAAGGCTCAGTCTAGAGAATCCCGCCCGACCAACGGTACAAACTCACCTTCTGGCACAATCTTGCAAGATGCTGCTTCCCAGTTCACAAGCTGCCCCTTTAAATAGGAGCCAGCTGGAGCAGAGGTGGCGAAATCTTCCATCCCATTGGCTGCTTGACAACTGACTCCCCCTCCCACAAGTATGGGGCAACCCCAGGACTGTTCCTAACAAAGAATGTTTCTTTTTAAACTTCCTTGTTTGCTCAACCCCTGCCCAGCTGTTCATTGCCAGGGCCAAATTCTCCCCTGGTGTAACTCCATTACATTGAAGGCATTACACCAACCTAGGCTTTGGCTCTGAGGGTCTGGACGGACCTGGGGCTCCCCCTCTGTGGGAATTTCCAGGGTATTGTAAGGGGGTTGCTGGAAGGCAGGGCCACTCTGGGTTTGGCACCAGCTACCTGCAGATTGGAGACTAAGGGGCGGGCTGCGCTGCAGCTGGAGGTGTAATTAACTTTGCTGGAGCTCGCGAAGTGAAAATAGCAGTAGCCTCGGTGGTGCAGGAGGTGGGATGGGCCAGCTGCCCCATGCATGGACCCTGGGTCCTGGACCGGATCATACTCTGCTGCGTAGCCAGCCCAGCCCACCTCCCGTGCTGCTGTGGCTACCCAGCTGCTCTAGCCCACCTGGCTACAGTGTAGAGGCAAGTGCCAGAGATGGGTTGAAAATGCACCAGCAGGATTTGTAGCCCAGCACGGGGCTGGGCAGGGAGGGCAGACATGCAATCAGAGCCCGGCTTTCTGACCTCTCTCTAGTGAGTCTAGCTGCTAGTGTGAGCCCCGTCTCACAGAGCTTAAGCCAGGAGGGACCATCAGATCATCCAGTCTGTGTAGCACAGGCCATTGCACTTCACCCACGTGTCCCTAATGCTGAGCCCAGTGACTCCTATTAGACAAAAGCATTTCAGCCCTCGGGTAACTCAACTGGTGCAGAAAACAGGAGAGATCGAGGTGCTGCCAACGGCCGAGGCCCCTGCAAGGCAGGGAATTGATATGGGGAGATGCACAGCTGCTCCCGGCAGGCGATCCACACCACGTGCTGCAGAACAAGCAAAACCACACCAAGGTCCCTGCCAATCTGACCTGGGGGAATCGTCCTGAATAACCCCAAACCTGGGGTCAGCATGACCTTGAGCATAGGAGCAAGAGCCACCAGCCACAGACCTAAGCGCCATCCTCCCAGCCCTGGGGGGATGGGCACCTCTATGCACCACTGCACAAATCACAGCCATTCCCAGGTAGCGCCGGGCCACTGGCACACAGAAGCCACTAGCCTGAGCTCTCATGGTCTAATGCCCTGTACCGGCCTGTGTGCAGACACGGAAGGAGAGACAGTCCCTGCCCCAGAGAGCTCACCGTCTAAAGCAGGGGTCTCAAACAAGCGGCCCGGGGGCCGCATGCGGCCTGCAGGGTTGTTTTCTGCGGCCCGCGAGCGACTCGCGCCCCCCCCCAGCATTTACCTAGAGCGGCTCCAGCCCAACGCGCACCGGGGGAAGGGCAGGCTCCCTGCCTGCCCTGCCCCCTGCCGCTCCGGGAAGCGGCCGGAACGTGGGGAAGGGGGGGCACAGGGCTCTGTGTGTTGCTCTTGCTTCAGGCAGCGCCCCCAGCAGCTCCCATTGGCCGCAGTTCCCCATTCCCAGCCAATGGGAGCTGCTGGGGGTGGTGCCTGAAGCAACAGCAACACACAGACCCCTGTGCCCCTCCTCCCCTAGGTTCCGGCCACTTCCCGGAGCGGTGCGGGGACAGGCAGGCAGGTGGCCTGCTCTGCCCGCGGTGCGTGTCGGGCTGGAGCCCGCCCTCCGAGCCCCTCCTGCAGCCCAACCCCCTGCTGTACCCTGCACCCCTCTTGCAGCCCAACCCCCTGCTGTACCCCACACCCCTCCAGCACCCCACACCCCAACTCCCTGCCCTGAGCCCCCACCACACCCCACACCCCTCCTGCCCTCCTTGGGGGCAGGAAGGGGGCAGAGTTGGGATGGGGATTTCAGGGAAGGGGTTGGAATGGGGGCAGGGCCTCATGGAAGGGGTGGAGTGGGGGCGGGGCCAAGGGTGGCGGGGGGAGGTGTCAGTAATGCGGCCCTCGGCCAATGTACTAGTCCTCATGTGGCCCTCGTGGTCATTTGAGTTGGAGACCCCTGGTCTAAAGAGACAAAGGCCTGGGAGAGGAAACTGAAGTAAAGAAAGGGGAAGTGACTGGCACAAGATCACCCAGCAGGGTAGTGTCAGAACAAGGAACAGAACACAAATGGCCAGAGTCTCAGCCCGGTGCTCTAGCCATGAGACCACAGAGCCTCTGAACAGAGGGAAATGAATGATGAGGCAGAGATCTTCCAAAGGTCACACAGCGCAACTCAGGGAGACATCACCGGCCTGACAAGCTGGAGTGATGGTGTCTAGTTACTGCTGTTCTTGCTAAACAAGTACCTCACAGAGATAATATAGAAGTGTTGTAATAGTGAGCTTGCAGCAGAGCAGGAAATAGAAACCAGGAATCCTGACTCCCAGCCCCCTGCCCCACCTAATAGACCCCACTTCTCTCCCAAAGGGGGAAATAGAACCCAGGAGTCCTGACTCCCAGCCCCCTGCCCCACCTAATAGACCCCACTTCTCTCCCAAAGGGGGAAATAGAACCCAGGAGTCCTGACTCCCAACCCCCTGCCCCACCTAATAGACCCCACTTCTCTCCCAGAGGGGGAAATAGAACCCAGGAGTCCTGACTCCCAACCCCATGCCCCACCTAATAGACCCCACTTCTCTCCCAAAGGGGGAAATAGAACCCAGGAGTCCTGACTCCCAGCCCCCTGCCCCACCTAATAGACCCCACTTCTCTCCCAAAGGGGGAAATAGAACCCAGGAGTCCTGACTCCCAACCCCCTGCCCCACCTAATAGACCCCACTTCTCTCCTAAAGGGGGAAATAGAACCCAGGAGTCCTGACTCCCAGCCCCCTGCCCCACCTAATAGACCCCACTTCTCTCCCAAAGGGGGAAATAGAACCCAGGAGTCCTGACTCACAGCCCCCTGCCCCACCTAATAGACCCCACTTCTCTCCCAAACGGGGAAATAGAACCCAGGAGTCCTGACTCCCAGCCCCCTGCCCCACCTACTAGACCCCACTTCTCTCCCAAAGGGGGAAATAGAACCCAGGAGTCCTGACTCCCAGCCCCCTGCCCCACCTAATAGACCCCACTTCTCTCCCAAAGGGGGAAATAGAACCCAGGAGTCCTGACTCCCAGCCCCCTGCCCCACCTAATAGACCCCACTTCTCTCCCAAAGGGGGAAATAGAACCCAGGAGTCCTGACTCCCAGCCCCCTGCCCCACCTACTAGACCCCACTTCTCTCCCAAACGGGGAAATAGAACCCAGGAGTCCTGACTCCCAGCCCCCTGCCCCACCTAATAGACCCCACTTCTCTCCCAAAGGGGGAAATAGAACCCAGGAGTCCTGACTCCCAGCCCCCTGCCCCACCTAATAGACCCCACTTCTCTCCCAAAGGTGGAAATAGAACCCAGGAGTCCTGACTCCCAGCCCCCTGCCCCACCTAATAGACCCCACTTCTCTCCCAAAGGGGGAAATAGAACCTAGGAGTCCTGACTCCCAGCCCCCTGCCCCACCTAATAGACCCCACTTCTCTCCCAAAGGGGGAAATAGAACCCAGGAGTCCTGACTCCCAGCCCCCTGCCCCACCTAATAGACCCCACTTCTCTCCCAAAGGTGGAAATAGAACCCAGGAGTCCTGACTCCCAGCCCCCTGCCCCACCTAATAGACCCCACTTCTCTCCCAAAGGGGGAAATAGAACCTAGGAGTCCTGACTCCCAGCCCCCTGCCCCACCTAATAGACCCCACTTCTCTCCCAAAGGGGGAAATAGAACCCAGGAGTCCTGACTCCCAGCCCCCTGCCCCACCTACTAGACCCCACTTCTCTCCCAAAGGGGGAAATAGAACCCAGGAGTCCTGACTCCCAGCCCCCTGCCCCACCTAATAGACCCCACTTCTCTCCCAAAGGGGGAAATAGAACCCAGGAGTCCTGACTCCCAGCCCCCTGCCCCACCTAATAGACCCCACTTCTCTCCCAAAGGGGGAAATAGAACCGAGGAGTCCTGACTCCCAACCCCCTGCCCCACCTAATAGACCCCACTTCTCTCCCAAAGGGGGAAATAGAACCCAGGAGTCCTGACTCCCAGCCCCCTGCCCCACCTAATAGACCCCACTTCTCCCCCAAAGGGGGAAATAGAACCCAGGAGTCCTGACTCCCAGCCCCCTGCCCCACCTAATAGACCCCACTTCTCTCCCAAAGGGGGAAATAGAACCCAGGAGTCCTGACACCCAGCCCCCTGCCCCACCTAATAGACCCCACTTCTCTCCCAAAGGGGGAAATAGAACCCAGGAGTCCTGACTCCCAACCCCCTGCCCCACCTAATAGACCCCACTTCTCTCCCAAAGGGGGAAATAGAACCCAGGAGTCCTGACTCCCAGCCCCCTGCCCCACCTACTAGACCCCACTTCTCTCCCAAACGGGGAAATAGAACCCAGGAGTCCTGACTCCCAGCCCCCTGCCCCACCTAATAGACCCCACTTCTCTCCCAAAGGGGGAAATAGAACCCAGGAGTCCTGACTCCCAGCCCCCCTGCTCTAAACTTGTGACAAAGGGGAATTTTATGTAATATTTTTATAATTCCTAGGCATGTCTCGGTTTCCCTCACTACTTTGCATTGCTCCCCAGTGAATGCAGAAGGGTTAAATCTGCTCTTGGGGCTGAGCAGAAGCATTGAGGTCCGTAGCTGTCTGGGGTGGAATGAATGGGGCATTAAAGGACTGGCTGAAACCGAGTGGTATCAGTGGAGGATCCAGAAAGACAATGGGATCCCAAAGCCTGAACAACTGACACCTCTCCGCAGGCAGAACATGTGAACTCAGCATCAGCGCCGGCTCCAGGCACCAGCCGACCAAGCACGTGCTTGGGGCGGCTCCTTGTAAGGGGCGGCCAACCTTGGGGTGGCGGGGGGCGCTCAGGGTTGTTGGTTTTTTTTGGTTTGGCGGGGTGGCGCTCGAGGGTTTTTTTGTTGTTGTTTTTGTTTCGGCCGGGCAGTGCTCGGGGGGGGGGGGGGGGGGTTGTTTTTCTTTCGGCGGCGTGGCGCGGTGCTGGGGGGGGGGGTGTTTCGGCAGCGCGGCACTGGGGGGGGGTTGTTTTGGCGGCGCGGCACTTGGGGGGTGTTTTGGCAGGGCGGGGCAGCGCTCAGGGGTGTGTGTTTCGGTGGGGCAGCGCTTGGGGGGGTGTTTGGGTGGGGCGGTGCTCGGGGGATGTGTTTCGGCGGCACTCGGGGGTGTGTGTTTCGGCGGGGTGGTGCTCTTTTTTTTTGCTTGGGGTGGCAAAAAAGTTAGAGCCGGCCCTGCTCAGCATGGGCCTGGTGGAGGAGGTGAATGGACTGAGGGGTGGCAGGAGGCTAGGATAAGAGCTGGCCTCTGGGGAGATGCAGAGCTCACATCTGGGACTGACAAAGAGAGGAGGCCAAAAGTGGATTGGCTGGGTGGCGCGCTGGCGTGGCCAGGATGGACGGTGTCTTAGCCTTTGCTTCTCTGCGCTAACCTGGGGACTTCCTGGGCTGGGTTCTAGCTAATAAACCTGACTGGTTGTAAAGGCTCCTGGTGTCACTGCAAATCCTTGCCAAGGTGCGTTGGGCCCTGAGGAGCGGACAAGTGCCTGACCAGGTGTCTGTCTCAGCTGGATTCACTCTATCCCCAGAGGCTCAGTCGCAGAGGCATTGAGGATACGTGGCCTATTCTTGAGGAAGAGCAGGACCCCTTGGGGGACTGGCCCACTGCAGGGATTCCTTTGAGGGACTGTTTAAAAGCTGCGGCATAGCACAGATCCTGTGGACCAGTGACAGATCCCCATTCCTCACCAGGAGCTGGGAATGGAACCCAGGACTCCTGGCTCCCTCCCCCTTAAACCTCAACCCTCGCCCAGAGCTAGGAAAGAGAACCCAGGAGTCCTGCACTGACCACCAGCCTCTCCAGCACCCAGCTGCCCTGAACCTTTGCACAGGAGAAATCCCAGGAGCAGAAGCTAGCCAGGATTGACACAATAAGCAGATCCCCCTAAACCCAGGCCACCCTTCCTGAGAGAAGTGGGTGTGTGCAGGGGAAGCTCCTGCCTGGAGCTGGGGGTGGGGGTTGGTTCCCCAGGGCCCCCCTTCACTAGTGCTGAATTCACAGATCTCATTGACACTGACTGGGCTCCTGCTGGGCGCGCGGAAGCTGAACACGCCCAGCCCCTCTCGGCAAGGCACAATCCTTCCATTGTCCCCAGCCCCAGGGCAGCTGCTCACCCAGCCCCGCTCCCTCAGCAAACAGACTTCACCCACATCGGCGCAGCCACGGACTGGTTGGTGTAGACGTGGCACCGTTTCTGCCAGGGGCTGTTGGCAGCAACAAGGGCCGGGGTCAACCAGCCAGGGGACCCTTTTGAAACTGACACATGCCAGGCCTCCGCAGGACCTGGGAAAACTGAACACTTCTCCTGGGCCCCCCTAGCCAGCAAATGTTCCTCACCCACAGCAATGAGTCCATGTGAAAAATACAGAAAACTGCATTAAGGGGACCAGGCACAGAGCTGGCACCCGGGAAACGCAGCAACCACAAATCATCTCGATACGTGCACTCCTCCTCCTCCTCTTCCCCTGCTCTGCAGACCGTGGAGGGCCTTGGCTCTCTCACAATTTGCCCCATACAAAGTATGTCTACAACTAATAACTAACCCCCCCCCCCATAGTGCCTTTGGCAGTGCCCTTCACTGCCGTGTCCCTTCTGCAGGGGTGAATTTCCAATGCGCCCCACTCTGCTTTGCACCGTCCCAGAGCCCTGGAGTGCACTGGGCCAGCCCCGTCCAGCTGCCAGGGGAAGCTGCCTGATCTAGTCCAGAGACTCAAAGGTGGCCCAGCAATAGTGATTTCAGCTACGCTGGTGCTGGCAGGGGGCGTTGCCTCTAACCACAACACCATCTCCACAATGCCATCTTTGTACACCAGCTCCACTGCCCAGGGTCCCTTACTGAGCCAACTATAGCAATTATAGTGCTAGTGGCACCGGGGAAAGGGGCCCTGATCAGAGACACTCAGCGCGGTCAGTGCACTCAGCAGTTTCAGCAAAGAGCTACCAGGGATGGGGGCCCATTAGCAGATAAAATACCCGTGCACAGAATCCATGTCACCACACTCTCCCCCCCACCTTAAAATGAACTTGGCTGGTTTGTGCCCATGCTCTACTCAGCCATGCAAGACGAAGGCTCTGGTTATGGCGACTTCTCACTCAGGGTTTGCTGGTGGCACTTCTGCTGCAGTTTTGTCGTACAACAAATAGACCCACCTTTCATCAGCCCTGCACTCACAACGTCAATGAATGTTAAACCAAATGGCCAAAATGGTCCCAGTGGGCAACAAACATGCAAATAAGGTCTGGCTCATTCTGCCTCTTCTGCCAGTTCACCACTAGATGGCGGCAGAGAGCCCCTCTCCTCTACATTTTAGACCACAGGGCTTATTGCGGTGCCCTGTGTACTTTGGGCGGGGAGGGGGTTCGACTGGGTTGAGCACACAGGGCTGGTGCTGTGTTTGCTGCTTTGTTATTGCCCTAGAGGGGTTGTCACAATAAATGTTTTGGTGGCCTCAGAGTGTGGCCACCAACTCTCACTGGTGGCCGCTCTGACACTTTTCCCTAAAATACTTAATTAACTTTGGGAAAAACAATTAAATGTGCACAGATTCACATCCAAATCAGTGTAATTTATATTTGTAGGGTTTTTGGCAGACTCAATAACAAAAATAATTCTCCCTCCCCTCCCCCCACCAATCTAGGGCTTAAGTGAAAAGTGATATTTGTATATTTGTTAATATCACAGCACACTTAGTAGCTACCTGGGAGGCTATGAAAAGTGATATATGATATTAACAAACATACAAGTATCACTTTTCATAGATAGCTAGTAAGTCTGCTGTGAAATGTGATACTTGCATGTTTGTTAATATCACTTTTCCCAGCAAGCCGCAGGACCCATTGAGCTCTGGATGTGGGGGGCCAAAGGGAAGGCAGCAGGGGCCAGAGGCAATGGTGGAATGGATGTGGGGCCCAGGGCCGGGGCAATGTGGGGAATGGATGTGAGGTGAGGAAGGCAGCAGTGTCCGTGTGTGTGTGTGGGGGGGGGGGGGGGGTTGGATATAGGACTGTGGAAGGCAGCGGGGGCCTGGGGCAATGTGGGGGGATGGATGTGGGGCTGTGGGAGGCAGCAAGGGCCAGGGGCGATGGGGGTGGGTGATGAGCCCCACTGTCTCATGGCCAGAGCCTTGTGTCTGCTGCCATGCGGCCAGGACCGGGGGTTCTCAGTACCCACAGCCAGAACCTGGAGCTGGGGACAGGAACTGCCATGAAGCCGGAGCTGTGGGTCAGCGCCTGGGGCCAGTGCCTGCTGCTGACGGCCAGAGCCCGGAGCTGGATGCTGGAGCCCAGGACTGTGTGGCTGGAGCCAGGAGTCAGCACCTGCCTCTGCGTGGCTGGAGCTAGCACTCGCTGCTATACAGCCAGGACCACGGGTCAGCATCCGGAGCCAGCTCCTACTATTACGTGGCCGTATCCTGGGAACAGAGCCATGGGTTGGCGTCTGCTGCCGTGCAGCTGGGGCAGGAGATCAGTACCAGGGGCTGGGGCTGCGTGGCTGGAGCCCAGGGCCAGTGCCTGCCACCGCACGGCCAGAACTGGGGGCCAGAGGCTGACTGAAGCTCCGTGGCCGGAGCTGGGGGTCAGCACCTGCTGCCCTGTGGCCAGAGCAAGGGGTTGGCGCCCAAAGCCCCATGCTTGGAGCCCGCTGCCTTGCGGCTGAGGCTGGGGGTCGGTGCCTGTGGCCAGCGCCTGTCACTGCGTGGTCAGAGCCCGGGACTGGAGCTGGGAGCCAGCGCCTGCTGCCACCCAGCTGGAACCAGGGGCAGGAGGCTGAAGCCCTGCAGCTGGAGGCAGGGGTGGCCCTAGACTAGCTGCCAGCAACTGGCATCCTAGGAGAACCATGCAATCGGCGCCCCAAACCCCAAGGGCAGATCTAGGCTGAGGTTTTTGGTAAACTGGGAAACATTTTGCCCCTTTTTTCCTTTTAATGTTTTTTAAGCATTTTTTTAAAACAGAGGCTTAATTATTCAGTTTGTCCGTCCGTCCATCTGTCTAACCAATGTTTCTGAGATCAGATAAAATAGAGACACAAAATTTTCAGAATAGATTTGTATATGACAGCTGGATGATATTTCAGTCCGATTTCAAATAAAAATGCATGAAAAATGTTAATTATAATTTTTATTATTACAAATCCAAAATAATCCATTACACTATACTGCTTTAACTGCCATTTCCACCACATCCAATATAGAAAGAAAGCAGAAAAAGAACTGTCAGAAAAGAACTGCAATGCATGACAGTTTGTTAGCAAGAGTCAGGCTAACGCGAGATTTGTAGAAGCGAGGATTGTGTGAGGCGGGTGAGAAAGTACTGTGTGAGAAGTTATTGTGACCTTGTATAGATAAGGTGTAGAAGACCTTGTGTAGATAAGGTATAGGAAATATTGTATGTTGGCAAGAGTCAAAACAATTAAGAAATAAGATATCAAGATGGCTTATGTATAACAAAATGCAGCTGTCCCTCATTATTTTCTGTAATGAAAGGTATAAATGCTTGTTGTAATTAGGTATCAGTGAGAGAGACCTGCTTGGCTCTCTCCCTCTGCACAATTGTGAGAGTTAATAAAGCTTCTGACTTGCTGTACCCAAACAAAAAGTGAGAACTCAGTTTTTCTCCGACATCTTCAATGAACTTTAACCTGTATTTACAAAACACTCTGAATAAAAAAACACTCTGTGCTCCTCAAACATGACTTTTCTTGCTTTAAGTTTGGAAAATTCAGTCACTAGTTCTTTTAGATCCAGTTTTCCAGCTATTTCATGCTCTGTTGACATTGTGGCAAGTCCAACAAGTCTCTCTTGCACCATTGTTGAACGCAGATATGTTTTTATCCATTTTAACTTTGAGAAACTACGTTCCCCACTAGCTATGTTAAAAGAATGCGTAGAGCTATAAAAATGTTTGGAAAACTGTCTGTGAGTTTATTTTCACAAACAAACTTCAGAATTTCTTCAGGAGTGGAATGTTTCTTAAGTCGTCTTGAAAAAGCCTGAACCTCACTACACAAATCTGTAGCATCAATGTCTTTTGAATTTTCATGAGTCAATGCCAACTCCAGTTTTATACAAAATTCTCTTATCTGTTTTGCTGTTTTCTTTTGCAAGCTGTGGATATCATATAGAAAGCCAAATATTGACTCTAGCTGCTGCATATGTTGAAATCTTTCGTCAACCGAGTGAATAGCAGTATCAAGGACTGCGAAGTAGAAATTCACTTTGAACCTTTGTTTGGGTTCTGAATGGGTGTGTCTCATCCTTCATACAAAAACTGCTGTCTCTTTTGCCGAATACGAACTGGCTCTGGTTCAAATTCTGTCGGAAAGTCTATTTCTTCAGCAAGCTTGAGAGAATCTACCAGTGTTCTTTCGAACCCTTCAGCACTTCTGAATTCCTCCAGAATATTTTTAGTTTGCAGCAGTTTTTGAATAGCAGAAAGTATGTTCAAGTTCTTTTCCTGAAGCTGCTTACTAGTGAGGTTAATCTCGAAAAGGATATACCACAAAATGAGTGAAGTCACAAATTTGAACTTGGAACGGCCATTTGCAAGAGCTTCTGCATCTGAACGTGCCGTATTGCCAGATGATCCAGTAAAGGTAGTATCATCAGAAATTTCAATCAGGACATCAAAGAGGCTTCAAAGCATCAATGCGACTCTCCCATCTTGTCTGACTAAGTGGTTTCACAGTTAGAGAATTCACATGGCGAGTCAGAATCTCCCAACGGCATGTTGAGCCTGAGAAAAACACATAAACACATTGCACCAGGTCAAAGAAACTGCTTGCCTCCAAACAGCATCTAGCAGCATCACTGCCAACCAAATTCAGAGAGTGCTCACTGCAAGGAACGAATAAGGCCCTAGGATTGATTTCCATCATTCTCCTTTGCACACCATTGTCTTTACCCTTAATATTACTCCCATTATCATAGCCTTGGCCAAGTGCGTTTTAAACAGAAAATGTCATTGTTTCAAGCTCTTGTAGAATAATTTCAGTCATAAATGCTCCAGTTGTCTCCTTCAGTGGTATGAAACCCAAAAAATGTTCCTTTATGAGCACTTCAACATTATCTTCATCTGCAGACTTTTCCATATCCACAAAACGAATGATCATCGTCATTTGTTCAACGTGACTCACATCTGGTGTACAGTCCAGTATTATTGAAAAGTATTTTGCAGAATGGGCAGCTTCTACAAGTTTCTCTTTAATGGCATTTGCTAGGATTTGAATCAGTTCATTCTGCGTATTTTTTCCTAAGTAATGAATCTGTGTTTCATGATCAGTTATTTTACATAAATGCTCCTTCATGACTGGATCAAACAAAGCTAGGTATTCAACAAATTTTAAAAAGTTTCCATTACCTGGAATGTTTTTTTCATTTATACCGTGGCTGCAGAATGCTAAATTTTGCCCACCGAGAACTCTCATTAAAGCAATCTGATGCTCTAATATTTGTTGCCAATATTCTTTTTCCTTGATCACACGTAAAATTTTCTTTGATAGTTTTCCCTTTTTTCAATCATAATTCAAGTTCTTTCCAATTCTGAAAGCATTCCAAATGTTCTGTACTTCTTTCATGTGAAGAGAGAATTGAAGATATGGTTTTCCAGTACTTTGAACCATTTTCTGTAAGTGATGTACCAATTGCTTGATTTCTAAACAACTTGCAGCAAAAGCAAAACACAAAGTCCTTCGACACAGAATATTGTAACCAGTTTCGATGAATTTCTTCCCCATAATGAGTTTCCTCTTGTAATGCTGAGCAGAGAATTTTCTTTTATTTCCATCCTTAGGGAAGGGAAATTCATGAACTTGTTTGGGTCCATGTTCCACAAGAATTTGCCGCACACTCTCATCACATCTGGGCCATGAAGCTGGGTCCCCATACTGTAACTTGTTTGTAACTTCCTCATCCTCTCTTCCTTCTGCTTCATTTACTTCAATTTCTGCATGTGTCTCTGAAGGTGAATAAATTTTCTCCACTTCCATATCAGTCTGATGCTGTGAGCTGCCTTCATCTAGAAGTAAGTTTCCATCATCTTGAGTTTCCAAACTGCTTTTTTGTGGATGTGAGCTACCCTCGTCCATAGGCGCCGACTCTGTGGCTGCTCCAGGGCTGGAGCACCCACGGGGGAAAATTAGCGGGTGCTCTGCACCCACTGGCAGCCATGTGGTGAGGTGGATCACCGGCCTGCAGAGGGCGCTCCAAGGCTGGCAGAGCTAATTCCCATGGACGACCAGCAGGAGGTGCCGCAGGGGTGAGTCCACCCTGCTACAGGCTCTCAGCACCCCCACGATACAAACTGTCCAGCAGCCCTGCCTCTAGGGGAAAAGGTGCGCTCAGCCCCTGTGGCCCATTCAGCCCCTTGCTGCTCTGCGGGGGCTGTCACCAAGGGGCCCAGATACAGCCTGAGGCAACAGTGGGTTTGTGATATGGATGCTGGGGTGGAACCCCACCCCCGAAGTCTGGGGCCTCGTAGGCTTTCCCATCCGCCACTTGATTTCACGAGCGTCAGTGGGGGATAAAGCCCAGAGTCTGAGCTATTCTGACTGTAGCCAGCAGGGGACAGCAGAGGACAGCATATCCCCATGCCTCCTCATGACCATAGGGACACTGGCAAGAAGATTTCAAATGGCCCCTAACTTTGGGTGCCCATGTTGAGACACCTGGGGCCTGGATTTCAGAGGTACTAAACACCCGCAGCTCCCAGCGGGGCTCGTGGGCACTTAGGGTGTGTCTACACTGCAGTTACATGCCCACAGCTGGCCCGGGCCAGCTGACTCCGGCTCACGGGGCTGGAGCTGAGCAGCTGTTTACTTGCAGTGTAGACATTCTGGCTTGGGCTGGAGCCCGAGCTCTGGGACCCTCCCACCTCGCAGCTCCAGTCTGAGCCCCAAAGGCTACACCGCAGTTAAACAGCCCCTTAGCCCGAGCCCCGGGAGCTGGAGTCAGCTGGCCCAGGCCAGCTGCGGGTGTGTAATTGAAAATCAGCCCCCAGCCGTCTCTGGCTGGGCACCAAAACCTGAAGCATCCAGTGCTGGCCATTTACTCCCTACTGAATCCCTGGACCTGAACTCCATGGGCGAGGCCACCTTGCCTGGCCTGTGTTTGGCTCTAGGCTGAATCTACTGGGAGCCTAGCAGGTCCTCTAGGTTTGATGTATCCTGAGGGCAGCACATGGCTCTGGGAAGGCTCAGTAATTGGATGAGTCTGTTCAATTACACGGATCTGCTTCTAGCCAGGCCAGCATGAGGTGGTTGATTGCATTTTGCTTGGGTGAGCTGGCTTTTGTAGGTGACAAATCTGAGGAACTGTCACAGATTGAAGTATCACTAGAGGAGGTTTTGGAATTAATTGATAAACTCAACATTAACAAGTCACCGGGACCAGATGGCATTCACCCAAGAGTTCTGAAAGAACTCAAATGTGAAGTTGCGGAACTATTAACTAAGGTTTATAACCTGTCCTTTAAATCGGCTTCGGTACCCAATGACTGGAAGTTAGCTAATGTAACGCCAATATTTAAAAAGGGCTCTAGGGGTGATCCCGGCAATTACAGACCGGTAAGTCTAACGTCGGTACCGGGCAAATTAGTTGAAACAATAGTAAAGAACAAAATTGTCAGACACATAGAAAAACATAAGCTCTTGAGCAATAGTCAACATGGTTTCTGTAAAGGGAAATCGTGTCTCACTAATCTATTAGAGTTCTTTGAAGGGGTCAACAAACATGTGGACAAGGGGGATCCGGTGGACATAGTGTACTTAGATTTCCAGAAAGCCTTTGACAAGGTCCCTCACCAAAGGCTCTTACGTAAATTAAGCTGTCATGGGATAAAAGGGAAGGTCCTTTCATGGATTGAGAACTGGTTAAAGGACAGGGAACAAAGGGTAGGAATTAATGGTAAATTCTCAGAATGGAGAGGGGTAACTAGTGGTGTTCCCCAAGGGTCAGTCCTAGGACCAATCCTATTCAATTTATTCATAAATGATCTGGAGAAAGGGGTAAACAGTGAGGTGGCAAAGTTTGCAGATGATACTAAACTACTCAAGATAGTTAAGACCAAAGCAGATTGTGAAGAACTTCAAAAAGATCTCACAAAACTAAGTGATTGGGCAGCAAAATGGCAAATGAAATTTAATGTGCATAAATGTAAAGTAATGCACATTGGAAAAAATAACCCCAACTATACATACAACATGATGGGGGCTAATTTAGCTACAACGAGTCAGGAAAAAGATCTTGGCGTCATCGTGGATAGTTCTCTAAAGATGTCCACGCAGTGTGCAGAGGCGGTCAAAAAAGCAAACAGGATGTTAGGAATCATTAAAAAGGGGATAGAGAATAAGACTGAGAATATATTATTGCCCTTATATAAATCCATGGTACGCCCACATCTCGAATACTGTGTACAGATGTGGTCTCCTCACCTCAAAAAAGATATTCTAGCACTAGAAAAGGTTCAGAAAAGAGCAACTAAAATGATTAAGGGTTTAGAGAGGGTCCCATATGAGGAAAGATTAAAGAGGCTAGGACTCTTCAGTTTGGAAAAGAGAAGGCTAAGGGGGGACATGATAGAGGTATATAAAATCATGAGTGATGTTGAGAAAGTGGATAAGGAAAAGTTATTTACTTATTCCCATAATACAAGAACTAGGGGTCACCAAATGAAATTAATAGGCAGCAGGTTTAAAACAAATAAAAGGAAGTTCTTCTTCACGCAGTGCACAGTCAACTTGTGGAACTCCTTACCTGAGGAGGTTGTGAAGGCTAGGACTATAACAATGTTTAAAAGGGGACTGGATAAATTCATGGTGGCTAAGTCCATAAATGGCTATTAGCCAGGATGGGTAAGAATGGTGTCCCTAGCCTCTGTTCGTCAGAGGATGGAGATGGATGGCAGGAGAGAGATCACTTGATCATTGCCTGTTAGGTTCACTCCCTCTGGGGCACCTGGCATTGGCCACTGTCGGTAGACAGATACTGGGCTAGATGGACCTTTGGTCTGACCCAGTACGGCCTTTCTTATGTTCTTATGTTCTTATGGGTCTGTAAAACAAAACTAAATCAAAGTGGCTGGTGGAAGCAGCGCAATGAACATTTAATAAGAATCAGTGGCAGAGCTAATAGCGGGCTGTGGGGCAACCGCCCCCATCAGCAGCCATTAGATATACGTGTGGTGCCTTTTCAAGCCAATAGGTATAACTGAAGGTGGAACCACCAAATGACCCAGTGGCCTCCTCGTTCCACCACTGCTCAAAAAGTAGCTCCGCTGATCCTAAGAATCCGGAGTCTATTGAGGAGGAACATGGCACAGACAGCACCCTTGCTTGGAGAACCCATGCTTTGCAAAATGAGACATGGACTTTCATTCACCCTGCACTGAATTGCAGCCACTTCTGGGGTGGAGCGCAGTAGCTGCATAACAACATACAGCAACACTGCACAGGTATTGCTTGCCCAGCACTGAAATGCACATACCTCTGGGGTGGAGCACAGCAGCAGTGTAGTAACAGAGCAACACTATTCAGGGATCACTCACCCAGCACTGAAATGCAGACATCTCTGGATGGAGCACAGCTGATGTGCAACAGCGTTCAACAACACTACACAGGGTTCACTCACCCAACACTGAAATGATGCCACCTCTGGGGGGGGGAGGGGAGGGTGTAGGAATGCAGCAGCTGTTGAACAGCCACAGAGCCACACTACTCACAGTTTAGAGCAGGGTGTGAAGAAGACTCTCACTTCCATTCGAAAGCTCTGGGGGAGTTTACAGAAACAGAACATGCTGTTAACCTGAGCTGAACAGCAGCCAGGACACAATAGATTGGGTCAGACAACAGCTCTGCCAGGAGGGATTTGTTCTGATTGATGGAGGAGGGATGGGGCAGGGAGCTAGTCAAGCATGGGGAACAAATTCCTTCTCCGGAACGCTTTGCTCCAGGATCTTGGAGCCCAGGCTCTACGGCCATTAATCACTGCACCACCCAGCCAGAAGGGAAGGGCTGGGGCAGGTCTCTGCGCTCCACATGTCGCAAGCAGACAAGGCAGAATGAACTATGTCACAGAATAAATCAATTGCATAGCCTGGACTAGAACCCAGGAATCCTAACCACCAGCTCTCTGCTCTAACCATTAGCCCTCACTCCGCTTGCAGTCAGGATTGAACCCAGGAGTCCTGATTCCTAGACCCCCCCGTTTCTCTAACCCAGTGGTTCTCAACCAGGGCTACGTGTGCCCCTGGGGGTATGCAGAGGTCTTCCAGGGGGTACATCAACAGGCTACGTAAAAAGCATTAGCGAAGTCAGTACAAACTAAAATTTCATACAGACAATGACTTGTTTATACTGCTCTATATACCATACATTGAAATGTAAGTACAGTACTTATATTCCAATCAGGGCCGACGAGGGGGGGGGGGGGGGGAAGCCGATACAAATTACCAGGGCCTGGCGGTCTGGAAGGGGGCCCGGCTTCCCCGGCTTTCCCCCCTCTCAGCCCTTGCTGGGGGGCCCAAAAAAATATTTTCACGGGGCCCGAACCAGCTGTCGGCGGCCCTGATTCCAATTGATTTATTTTATAATTATATGATAAAAATGAGAGAAAGCAATTGTCAGTAATACTGTGCTGGGACACTTTTGTATTTTTATGTCTGATTTTGTATGTAAGTAGTTTTTAAATGAGATGAAACTTGGGGTACGCAAGATAAATCGGACTCCTGAAAGGGGTACAGTAGCCTGGAAAGGTTGAGAGCCACATCTCTAACCCACTAGACCTCCCCCTGCTCCCACAGCTCCGGATAGAACTCAGGAGTCCTGACATCCAGCCCCCTTCTCTAACCATTAGACCCACTCCTTTCCTGAAGCTGGTGATAGAACCCAGGAGTCCAGACTCACACCCCTGTACGTTGTGTGCATAATAGTGATGTGACGTGCAATTGGACAGAGATACTTTGCAGTGTGCAGCTTTGCTTGGCTCATGGGGCCTTAATGGAGAAATTCTGTAGCCATTGGGTGCCCTCTGGTGGCTGGAGGTAGCTCAGTGGGACTTAGACATACAGTCCGTGCTGTGATATCCAGGGCTGATGAAGGCCCTTACTCAGGCAGAGCTCGCTTAGAGCAGCTGGACAGCCAGCCCCATGGTGAGCTGCGGACTCTGGCCACCGGGATTGGATGCCTGCAGGGAGATGTGACCAGAAGTTAATGGGGCTGGGAGCGACCTTAGCTCCGGCAGCATCCCCTCTCCTGCTGCCAATGAGCAGCAGCAAGGGGCAAGTCTAACGACTGTGGATCAAACATAGGCCCTTCAGCACCAGAGACCCAGGCCTCTCTCTTGAGCTAAAGGAGGAGATCCCTTGGCTGGAAATCAGTAGCAGGTTGTTATCTTAAATTGCCCACTAGGGGGACACATGCACCAAGCCAGAGCAGCTTTGGGCCAGCCCAGGGTAGAGGTCCATGTAGGATGTGCCCCAGCCAGGGCCTGCTCCAGGCACCAGCGAAGGAAGCAGGTGCTTGAGGCGGCCAATGGAAAGGGGTGGCACGTCTGGGCCTTCAGCGGCAATTCGGCGGCGGGTCCCTCAGTCCCTCTCTTCCTCTTTGAGCTGCTGCCAAAGTGCCGCTGAAGAGGAAGAGAGGGAGCGCCACCAAATTGCCGCCGAAGGATGAAGCGGCGCGATTGAGCTGCTGCCGAAGTGCCACCGATCGGCTTTATCTTTTTTTTTTTTCCCCCGCTTCGCTGCCTAGGGCGGCAAAAAAGCTGGAGCCGGCCCTGGCCCCAGCCCCCGTAGAGTTGCATCAGCTGCTGCCATATAGCTGCCAGCTCCCAGCAACCGTGATGCCCAGCAAGGCACTGGGCAGTGCATTGCTAGTGCCCGTTGCAGCTGTTCACCAGGCTATTGGGAAGGGAGGGAAGGGTGAGGATGAGCCGCCCCCCCCCCCCCCCCCGGGGAAGGGCTGGGTTGGCTGGAGGGGCCTGGCTGGCGAAGTTCTGTTTGAAATGATTGACAGTTTCAATGCTCCTGGGATTTTCTCAGATTAGAAATGATGGCCCAGGCGCCTGGAGCTTCATTACGGGAGGTCGCACCCAGTGTGTCTTTCTGTAGGCCGGGCCATGCACCTGCCGGGCCCTGAGCCCCCACTCCAGAAATCACAGCACCAGGAAAGGTTGATGGGAGTGGATGTGACCACAATCCACAGAGCTCTGATCAGAGTGAGGGGAGCAAGGGCCCTGGCTTGGGGGCTGGAGTTGGAGGGTGAGCAGCCCGGGTGTAGGGAGCTAGTTGGAGTTGGGGATGAGGGGCCTGGCGGTGGCAGTGGGGGTTGGCTGGAAAGGGGGGGGGGCAAGAGACCTGGTTAGGGTCTGCTGGTTAGAGTTGTGTGGGTGAGGGGCCCGGGAAGGGGGCAAGGGGCCCAGCGAGGGTGTGAGGGGAGGGTGGCTGGAGGTAGGCGCCAGGGGCCCAGCTGAGGGAGTGGGGAGGCTGGGTGGAGGTGTGGGGCAAGGGGGCCAGCTGAAGGGAGAAGACTGGTTGGAGGTGGGCAAGAGGCCTGACTGGGGGGGGGGTTGGTAGAGGTGGGGGGCAAGGGACACTGCTGAGGGGGGGCACTGGTTGGAGGTGGGACTTGCATTTCAGTGGGGGGCCTGACCGGAGTGGGCTGAGGCCCCACTACCCCAACCCAGTCCTCGCTTTAACCCTGCCCGAGGCCCCCGCCTCCTGCATGACTGGGTGGGGGTTCAGTGGAGACTTGCATGGCCCCATCACCAGGTGCCTGCCCATTGGTACCCAGGCCCGACCCCCGCAGCGCCAGAAGTGGGGGGCTGCAGCGTTCAGCCATCACCAGCCTCGCAGACACAGACCTGCCAGCACCCCAACTGCTTTATAGTAAAATCAGTCACTGGGGGGGCTGGGCCCCTCCATCAGTGTCACTAGGGAGGACTGGGCCCCTCCATCAGTGTCACTAGGGGCCGTCGCCCAGCGTCACAGACACTCCCCAGAGCACGGCAAGGAGAGGCCAGGGCACACACAAGGGCAGGAGCAGAGCAGGGGTAGAACCCAGGAGTCCTGACTCCAGCCCCGCCCCGCGCACAGCTGAGTCCCACTTCCATCCACAGGGCTCGAGGGGGCGTGGCCCCAGGCTCGGCGGGAGGGGCTCAGAGGGAGCGTGACGTCACACTCGATGGGCGGGGCGAGTTCCTTGCCCCCGCCCCGCGCTCAGACCCGGAAGCGGCAGCGGCCCCGGGACAGCAGGAGGCAGAGATGGCCCCGTCCGGGCTGAAGGCGGTGGTGGGCGAGAGTGAGTGCGGGGCCGGGGGGTCTGAGCCCGGTCGGGAGCAGGGTCCGGTCGGGTGTGGGTCTGGGGGGGGCCAGGGCCCAGTTGGGGGGCCCTGGGAGGGCAGGGTGGGGCGCTCCAGGAGTCAGTCGGAGCAGAGAGCTCCCCACCCCCGCCTGCCTGTCACACACCGGGAGGGGGAGGAGGAGGAGGGTGTCTGCCCCACCGCCAAGGGCCGCCCCCTCCGATAGGAGCTGCACCTTGGCGGGGGGGGGGGCGGTGGCTCTTTCTATCGGGGTGACTCCTGCCCTCACATTTCCCTGGCACCCCGGCTGCATCTCTGCCCCGTCACCCAGCCTGGCTGCTCAGCCTCTGACAGAGGGGGGGGGGGGGCAGGACTCCCTAGTGGCCAATGCTGCCTGATGCCCTGTGTGTGAGGGCTGTTTGTGGTTTCCCCCACCTCTGCACCCCAAAGGATGATCGGGAGCCCCCCAATGACACCCAGCCAAGTATTGGGTGAAAGCTGCCCCAGCGCAAAGCCGAGTTGCCACAGATCCTTGAGCAGTGCCCAGGCTTTGCGTCCTCGCTCCTGGAGAGGCACTTCCTGCTTCAGAGCTCGCTTTAAGTCAGCTTCTTAAACTCTCTGGCCTGTCCCAGTGACAGGTCAAGCTGCTGAGCTGGAGGGATCTCAGCAATAGCTAGGCAGGATCCAGGGACTGAAATCTGCTTCTGTGCACTGTTGGGTTCTTTGGTCCAGGCCTCTGTGTCTTAGATTGATGGTTGGCCCCCATTGCTGTGGTATCTGGGCATCTCACACTCTTTAGTGTATTAGCCATCCCCTGGCTATTATCCCCTTTGTGCAGAGGGGCAGTTGAGGCACAGAGAGACTCAGCAACTTGCCCAGGGTCACACAGGGAGTCTGTGGCAGAGCAGAGAATTGAATCCATGGTGTCTCAGATCCAAAGCTCGCACTCTCAAATCCTCATCCCTGGGCCATCCTTCTTCTCTTGCAGCTGCCTCAATCCTGTCTGCTCTGTGTGAATGTTAAATGTCCTGCTGCGCTTTGTGAGGTTTTGTCCTGGTGTTCTGTGTGGAGGTCGTTGTGCTGAGCCCGAGAAGTGGCTGCATTTTACATAGTTCATAAAGAAATATAGCTACGTTTATAATTATTATTAAAGTCTCAGTCGCACCAGGCCAAGAGATTAGGCAAGCGAGCCGTAGGCTCTGAGTTTTGCATTGCTCAAGGCCACACACAGGCAGCCACTAAACTCTGTGCCAATTTCCCCATCGCTGAAGAGGAGGTGACAATTACCCTTTCGGGTGGTGGTGGAGATTTAATCCCCTGCTGCTTCAGTCTGTATAGCGTATTCGACATGCAGGGCACTTTACAAGTGCTGGTTGTTGTTGCTTTCACCACCACTTTCTAGTGCCTGTCCATGATGGATCATCCAGGAGTGGTTTCCCATTGATGTAACATCCAGGATACAGGAGGGATAAGGATCTGTCCTCCTTATGCCATCTCCTTAAGCTCCCCTGCAAACCGTGTCCTGCTTGGGTTTGGACTGGGGAAGCTCCCCAGGGGCTCCCCTGCAAACCGTGTCCTGCTTGGGTTTGGACTGGGGAAGCTCCCCAGGGCTCAAGACACAGGTAGAGGGAGACATCTGGTGATTTTTCAGGTTTTGACCCAATTTAAAGCACCACGTGGGGGGGAAGAGGAGAAACTGTCAAGAAGTTATAGGCTAGCACTGATCCCATAGTTGGTCATACAACAGATGCCTGGACAACTCATTCGTTCATCTGACACCCCTGTGAGGGAGGTGGATAGAGATTAGAGCTAGGCTGGACAGGCTAGGCAGAGAAACCACCAGGTGAAGTTAGGATTTGTGAGATATTGGAAGCTGTGTGAGGCAGGGACTGTCTCTCTGTTCTGTGTGTCCAGCGTCTAGCACAGTGGGGGCCTGAGCCAGCTCTGGGGCTCCTGGGCTAGGTGCTACTGCAATGCATATAGTAGGTATACCAGGCAAGGGAGCTCCACTGCCAGGTCTCTTCCGGAGAGCTGATTCTGACATAGCTGTGCAGGCCTCTTTCCAAAGGCTTTGCACTGCGGTCGCCTTGTCTTTCCTCTGCAAGGTCCAGTAAGATCAGCGCCTGATGCTCCAGTTAAACAGCCATCTGGGGAATGCTTGAAGGCAGAACATTGCTGTCTTTATCACTGACATCAAATCCAGCGGCCTCTCCTTGCGTCTCAGTAGAGACGGAATACTGAGCAGCTGAGATTATGTGCCCTACGTTGATGTAGAGAGGTGTCATGCCACTAAGGCCTTGTCTGTGTTTGGGGTTCAGTTCAGCAACCAGGAGCCGGTGTGGTGGTCCTGGTATAAATCCCACAAATGAGGAGGAAAGCTGTAATTTGCACTGCTTGAAACGCAGGTATAGCACAGTTTGCTCCCATGCAAATTTTCTTGGCTATTTTTGTCTGTTACACCCTTTTCCCTTCACCAGCTGTCTTGTCTCCTTAGACTGTCAGCTCTCTGGAGCAGGGACTGGCTGCTCCTCTGTCTGTACAGTGCCTAGCACAGCACCAGTTCTTGGTTGGTCCCCAGGCACTACAGTAACCATGATCCCTAGCTCTCATCTAGTGCTTTTCGTGAGTAGAGTGCAAAGCACTTTGCAGAGGAGGTCAGTATCATTGTCTGCCTGTTACTGGCGGGGAAACTGAGGCACAGAAAGGGGACGTGACCTGCCCAGGGTCACCCAGCAGGCTAGTGACAGAGACCGGAATAGAACCTGTGTTTCCAGAGTCCCATCCTGTGCTTTCTCCCCTTGACCACACAGCCTACACTTGGTCTTTGCACCCATTGCTAGTCACCAATGGCTGAATCCCAAGGATAAACCAGGCCTAAAATTTGATCTTCCCAAAATATCACACAGAGCATTTACTAACCTCTTTTCTCCCCCCTCCCCTGACCGGTTGAAATAAGCAAAGAGTAAATCATGGGATGCTGTGTGGGCTTCAACTGTAGGGTCTCTGTAATGTTGATCTTGTGCAGTGTAACAATTAAGCATGGTGCAATTTGCTTCTTGTTTGTAACCGGTTAAAGAGAAATGGGTCACACTTTGTTTTAGGACTCCGTTTTGAAAGGGTTATAAATAAGATATTTGAATGAATGGGTAACCAGTTACAGAGTCTACTGGATGGGTAACACCTTTCACTGGGGCGCTTAGCCATCTGACATATGCTACTCACGTCTAACATGCTTATAACTTCTGTTAACCTGTTGTACGTAGAACCTTAAAATCCAGGCTGTCTGAAAGGGGATTATTTGCAGTTAGCTGTTATGTCCTTCTTCGTTTTGCTCTAACTACTTTCCTGTAGAAGAAAGAAGGGCTTAGTCAGAAGCATTAACATTAAGTATATCAGTGACGTCGGCTGCTAAGAGGCAGAATTCAGCTGGAGAAAAATGAGTAAGCAGCAGACAAAGTAATCCACATAGCTTAGGTTCCTGAATAACAAGAATGGGCTGTAACTTTACATTCTCTCTGTTGGGGAAGGCTCGGCAGTTCTTGGTGAGCTGGGGAAAATATCTTTGTTTTTTCAGTTGTTTGTTCCCTTTGGAAAATTCCATAACTTGCGAACACTGCTGTGTTTGCTTGCAGCAGCTGTTATCAGAACCAGGTCGCAAAGGGAAGGAGGGGAATGGAGGGAGAGTTTGGAGCGAATGTTCCATCCAGTCCTGTGGCTAGCGAGCCTGCGGGATTCCTAGCAGTGCTAGACCCTGGAGTGAGGAGCCCAGGCTGGGTATCTGCACAGGGAAGAACATTTGTAGCCAGACACTGACAGAGGACGATGTGACTTCACTTAACAGGATGTCAGCAGACCGGTGCGGGAGTTCCCCTTGCCCACACAGCGAAGCATTGCACACTTGGCCAGACGCAGCAGAGCCTGATGCACTTGCCACTGCTGGAGCTGGGAGACCCCAGGAGCTCGGGTTCTGTTGTGGGCTGGAAGGTTCGAGGATCGGCGCGAGTCAGACGCCAGGCTAGCTCTAGACTGACTGAATAAAGCAGCCTTTGAGTTCAGTGCAAGGCAGCCTTAGGGAGAGAAGAGAGTGATCCAGCGCGGTCAAACCTCACTGCAATAGGGAAGTACTAATGCCTTTGTCCGAGGCACTGGTGAGGCCTCATCTGGAACACTGTGTCCAGTTCCAGTCACCCGTGTTCCAGGGAGATGAATTCCAGCTGGAGCAGGTGCAGAGAAGGGCTACTAGGATGCTCAAAGGAATAGAGGAGCCTGAAGGAGCCTGGCTTGTTTAGCTTAGCACAGTGCAGGTTGAGGGGGATCCCTCTCAAAATACCCTGGGGAGGGGGGGGGGGTGGATGCCAGGGACAGGCAGAGCTAGTGAAGCTGATGGACCGTGTTGGCCCAAGAACTAATGGGGATAAACTGGCCAGGAGTAAACTGGCTGAGCTTCCACCAGGCCCTGGAGAGGCCAGGCTGCAGCCTGCTCCATCTAACATGGAGGGCAGCCCATTTCTCCTGCTATATGGTGGCAGCAGCACAACCCCAGCTTCACCAGACGCCATGGCCTCATGGCATACTACTGCCTTTCTGCAGGGCGGCAGGCAGAGAAACCTGAACTCCCCTCAGCCCAGACTGTAGCGCTGTAATCACCACATGCTAGTCCCAGGCTGCCTTTCCCTGGAGCTGCTGGAGACAGAGCCTGACCGGCAGCATCTGAGCTCAGATCAAATCCTGCGTCGTGACACAATACAAACAGACCGGACCCGGCTCCTCGAAGCCCTGAGCCTGGGTGGAAAGAGCTCTCCAGACTCTCACTCAGTTCCCCTTCTCCCCTTTGTGACAGCCACTCTGAGCAAACTCAGCAGAACCCCGGAGAGGTTTCCCCTTTGCGAATTACACAGGAACATCAGAGAGGCAGGAGCTGCCTGGCTCCATGAGTCCAGTACCCGCTATTGCAGGCTGCCCTATCATACAATCCTCTTCAGAAACTGATCATGCTCCATCTCCAAGCTATCTAGGTTCTCTCTCCCCATTGCACCTATTGGGACGCTGTTCAAGCCATCAGAACCTTAAAAAATGGGAAAGCTCCTCGCAAGGATAACTTGAATGCAGAATTGTTCAAGGTAAATCCTAAATTAGCAGCATCTATCCTGGCCTCTCTATTTACATCAGTCTGGGAAAGGGAAAAAGTGCCAGATGAGTGGACCAATGGGGTTATAGTGAAGATACCAAAGAAAGGAATCATAGAAGATTAGGGTTGGAAGAGACCTCAGGAGGTCATCTAGTCCAACCCCCTGCTCAAAGCAGGACCAATTCCCAACGAAATCATCCCAGCCAAGGCTTTGTCAAGCCAGGCCTTAAAAACCTTTAAGGATGGAGATTCCACCACCTCCCTAGGTAACCCATTCCAGTGCTTCGCCACCCTCCTAGTGAAATAGTGTTTCCTAATATCCAACCTAGACCTCCCCCACTGCAACTTGAGACCATTGCTCCTTGTTTACTGAGAACAGCCGAGCTCCATCCTCTTTGGAACCCCCCCTTCAGGTAGTTGAAGGCTGATATCAAATCCCCCCTCACTTTTCTCTTCTGCAGACTAAATAACCCCAGTTCCCTCAGCCTCTCCTCATAAGTCATGTGCCCCAGCCCCCTAATCATTTTTGTTGCCCTCCACTGGACTCTCTCCAATTTGTCCACATCCCGTCTGTAGTGGGGGGACCAAAACTGGACGCAATACTCCAGGTGTGGCCTCACCAGTGCCGAATAGAGGGGAATAATCACTTCCCTTGATCTGCTGGCAATGCTCCTACTAATACAGCCCAATATGCTGTTAGCCTTCTTGGTAACAAGGACACACTGTTGACTCGTATCCAGCTTCTCATCCACTGTGATCCCCAGGTCCTTTTCTGCAGTACTGCTGCTTAGCTAGTTGGTCCCCAGCCTGTAGCGGTGCATGGGATTCTTCCTTTCTTAGTGCAGGACTCTGCACGTGTCCTTGTTGAACCTCATCAGATTTTTTTGGGTCCAATCCTCCAATTTGTCTAGGTCACTCTGGACCCTATCCCTACCCGCCAGCGTATATACCTCTCCCACCAACTTAGTGTCATCTGTGAACTTGCGGAGGGTGCAATTCATCCCATCATCCAGATAATTAATAAAGATGTTGAACAAAACTGACCCCTGGGGCACTCCGCTTGATACCGGCTGCCAACTAGACATGGAGCCGTTGATCACTACCCGTTGAGCCCGACAATCTAGCCAGCTTTCTATCCACCTTACAGTCCATTCATCCAATCCATACTTCTTTAACTTGCTGGCAAGAATACAGTGGGAAACCATATCAAAAGCTTTTCTAAAGTCAAGATATATATTACATCTACCGCTTTCCCCATATCCACGGAGCCAGTTATCTCATCATACTCTCAGTGATTGTAATAACTGTTGTGGTATCACACTTTTATCAATGCCAAGCAAAGTATTGTATAAGATCATAGTCCAACGTATATCAGAGGCAGTTGATCGTGTTCTCAGAAAAGAGCAAGCTGGTTTTCGGAAAGGGCGTGGCTGTACAGACCAGATCTTCACTGTATGAAACATAACAGAACAGTGCTTAGAATGGCAATGGCAACTCTACATAAATTTCATAGACTTTAAGAAGGCTTTTGATAGCATTCACAGGACCAGCCTGTGATGGGTTGGGTCACAGAGATCCCCCTGGGACTGTCACCTGATGTGCTGAAATTACTTCTGAGCCTGTTTTCCCTGCCAGCTTGGGAGTCCAGAACCCTGCCTTGTTGAGCCAGACATGCTAGCCTGCTGCAACACAGAACCAGGTCTGGGTCACACCCCCAGAGCTGCAGACTTTAACTAAAAACAGTTCAGCAGGTTACCTGTCTCCAGCACCCAGACACCCAACTCTCAATGGGATCCAAACCCCAAAGAAATCCGTTTTACTCTGTATAAAGCTTATACAGGGTAAATTTGAAAACTGTTCTCCCTCTGTAACGCTGAGAGAGATGCACAGCTATTTGCTCCCCCAGGTATTAATCACTTACTCTGGGTTTATTAATAAACAAAAGTGATTTTATTAAGTATAAGAAGTAGGATTTAAGTGGTTTCAATAATAACAGCCAGAACTAAGTAAGTCATAAAGCAAAATAAAACAAAACACACAACTCTAAGCCTAATACATTAAGAAACTGAATACAGGTAATATTTCGCCCTCAAAGATGTTCCAATAAGCTTCTTTCCCAAACTAGACTCCTTCCTAGTCTGGGCCCAGTCCTTTCCCCTGGTACAGTCTTTGTTAGATCCAGCAGACATCTCAGGTGGTAAGCAGGTTTTCTCATGACAGGCACCCCCTTTGTCCTGCTCCACCCCCTTTTTATAACTTTGGCACAAGCCAGGAATCTTTTGTCTGTGCTTGTCCCCATCCCTGCCTCATCAATGGAAAAGTACAAGGATTAAGATGGATTCCAGTAGCATGTGACATGGTCACATGTCACTGTAAGACCCCTAGTTTCCATTCTTCCTGGGTTGGCCCACAAGTACACAAGAAGGTTTAATGGTAAATAAACCATTTACAACCAATTGTCCTAGTCAATGGGAGCCATCAAGATTCTAAACCACCATTAATGGCCCACACTTTGCATAATTACAATAGGACCTCAGAGTTTTACTTCATATTTCTAGCTTCAGGTACAAGAATCATACATGCATACAAATAGGAGCAATATAGTCAATAGGTTATAACCTTTGTTATGATACCTTACAGGAGACCTTTTGCATAAAGCATGTTCCAGTTGCATCATATTCATTTTCATAAGCATATTTCCATAAACATATGGAGTGCAATGTCACACAGCCTGTTGCGCATTCTGCGGGCATATGGAATTCCTTTCTGTATAATCATCATCAAAAGCTTCTATTTCAACTTTACATGCAGTGTTGATCACAGCGATCTCAGTTTTGAAGTCAACAGGAGTACGTCGGGGTGTGTCATTGCCATTGACTGGGTAATGCGATGTACAACAGAAGATATGCCAAGAGGCATTAAATGGACACTCTTCTCATCCCTTGAAGACCTGGACTTCGCAGATGATGTCGCTCTCCTATCACATACCCAACACCATATACAAGAAGGAACAACTCTACGCAACACGTACAGCCAGCAAATTGGACTGAAAATCAATCGCAATAAGACCGATATCCTGACCTTTAATATTACCTCACCATCACCAGTATGGATAGAGGATTATATTCTCACCAATGTAGAAGCATTCACATACTTGGGCAGCACCATCAGCCAGGATGGTGGAACAAGCCAGGACATCTGGAACAAAATCAATAAAGCCAGGAAATCCTTCAGGAGCTTAAATACAGTCTGGAAATCGTCAAAATACAACACCAAAACCAAACTCAAGATTGATCAGAGCTGCGTACTTTCAACACTACTTTATAGTGCAAAATGCTGGGGAATGAGAAAGTATGACATGTCCAAACTGTCTTCATTCCATACAACCTGCCTCAGAAAAATCCTCCGTATCTTTTGGCCCAGAACAATCTCAAACCAAGATCTATTGACACAGTGCAGCTAAGAGGATCCGAGCACCATCATTGCCAGGAGGCGTTGGAGATGGATTGGTTACGTGCTTCGGATGGAAACTGATTCCATCACCAGAGTAGCAATAAGATGGACACCTGAAGGCAAGCGAAAACGAGGCCGCCCGAAAACAACATGGCAAAGAGCTGTGGAAGCCGAGCTGAAAAACCTGGGGTACAGCTGGGGAGCTATTGAAAGACTTGCCAGAAACAGACAGGAGTGTGAAGGAGCTTGGTCACTGCCCTAAATGCCAGAGGCGTAATAAGAACATGATGATACTGGTAGCATGTCATCGTGATGCGGTGGCAGGAGGCCAGTGCTGTGTGTGCAGAGGCAGCACATTGCAGAGCAAGAGGGGGCAAGTTCTCTCTGTCTGCAGCTAGCCTTGGTGTGGCCACTCTGGGAACGCCACAGGCAGTTTTCTGGGACCCAGGTGCAAGGGGGCTCTTGGCAAACTGGCGGAGGAGAGCTAACCAAATGGCACTGATGGAACTTCCTCAGGGGCTGGTCCCAGACTGGGGAACTGCCTGCCACATGAACTAGGGACTATCCCAAACCTCCCTACCTCATGCTCCAAAAACCCTCCTCCGATTGGTCTTCTCCAATATAAACACAGAGCCAGAACCCTACCAAAACAAACCCCTCCTTGGTACACCCAGCTCTCCCCTGGGGAGGGAGGGAGAGAACGAACCACACGTGACAGTTGTTAGTCGCAGCTCATGCAGTGCTGTGGTGATGAGGGTGGGATAAGAGCCTGAATAGAACAAAGGCGCGTGAGGTCCTGGAGTGGAGCTGGCCTGTGGTATCACTAAGGGCTGATGCTGATGGCTGTTCACCGGCTCGCTCCCCAGGACAAAGCTGGGGAGATCATTATGTACGTTGCAGTCGGAATGAGAGCTGAGAAGGGCCTGCTCAAAGGACAAAGGCAGCTGTGCTCCAGCAGCCGGAAGAGAGCTATTAGATTGGGCTAGTTACTGGAGGTGGAAATTGTTCAATTATACCTGTTGTGGCGCAGGGGGGAGGGGATTGCAGTGCCCACCAGCCCCTTGTGCGTGACATTCTGAGCTGCTAGTGAGCGAGGGAGAAACGAGGGACAGTTCTGGGTCTCTCTCCGCCAAGCTGCCTAGCGTTTGGGATGGGTACCTTTGTAAACTCCCGTTCCCCTGGCCCTGCTTTGATGGGAACCCTGGATAGCATCATTAGTGGGAGGGTGGGGCCCGGAGACAGTGCCCTAGAGGGAAGCCAAGCCCTACTGCTGCCCTGGAAGCGGGAGGGCGCTAGGATTTATGTGGAAGCCTGGCAGATCAGCGGCTGATACGTTTGAGGATCCAGTCTCCTGCTCCACAGCCGCTGGGAGGCAGAGGGAATGTTCAGAGGGCTCTGCTGCATCTGTCCTCCCCTGGAAACAGCCCTGGGTGCAGGGGTGTGAAACTGACCGGGTCTGTGATGGTCTCCCTGATTCCCACAGGCTGCCTAATAGCAGCAGTAAAACTGGAATCCACCTGCAGTGTAGCAAAGCCCTGAGCAGCTGTTGAGAGCTGTCTCTGCAGACTCAGGAAGATGACGCTGCCTCAGGATCGGTGTTTGGGATGGGACATTTTTATCACTGTGAGAGCACAACCTGCAAGGCTACAGAAATTCATGGCTCAGGCCCCAGGTTTTCTAGGGAAAGTGTCCCCTCCCCTGCTGGAGAAGGGGGGTTTTCAGGCTCTGCCTTAGACACTGATCAGGCCCTGGCTGTGATGATAATCAGACACCAGTATCATTATCCCCATTTTACAGATGGGGGGGGGAAACAGAAGCACAGAGAGGGAATGCACAAGGTCACCCACCAGACCAACAGAGGAGCTGGGACTAGAACCTGGATCTCCCAAGTCCTAGTCAAGCGCTGTATCCACTAGGTCATGCTGGACTGGCAATTTCCTGAAAATGTCCCGCTGGAGGGGGTGCTAGTGCAGGTTGGCCACTGACATTTCACCACAGTGCTGCACAGACCTGCTCTGAGCAGCTGCCGGTTACACTCGTACTCCCGCTATCAGTGCTCCCGTTAGGATGCCTTCAGAAGATCAGCAGGGCAGGCAGAGCCTGCATCACGCAACTCACGATGGGGCTCCCAGGGGCCCTGTGACCTAATGCTCACGTCCCATCTCCAGTGCGACCGTGCCTTGGCAGGGCTTACAGAAGGGCAGCAGTTCAGGGAGGCTGATAGCTCCAGGGACGAGGGGTGCAGAACGTTGCAGTTAGTTCAGCAAGTCTCCCATGTAAACAGCTCTTGGATTTAGAAATGATGTGCCACCTGCGTGACGAGGCAGCTGCCTGTGCTCCTTTAACTCGCCTTCGGGAGCGGAGCAAGGCTATTGAGCGGGCTAATGCATACGATCAGAGGACAGCTGCTCTCCTGAGTGCTGCCAAGGGACCGAAGCCCTGGCTTCCCTTCCCGCAGAGCCTGGCCAGGCTGGAGCCGCTCAGGACGACGTGGGCGCGACGCCTGCCTGCTCGCTCGGTGCGGGGGACCCTCTTGCACACGCTACTCGGATGATTTCCCAGGAGGCCCCATGAAGGGACGAAGGCGACTGCTTTAGAGACGATGAAGGTGCGATTCGAACTCGAGCCCCTGACCAGGACTGGGGCAAATTGTTCCTCCCATTAGAGCTGATCACTGGAGCCAGCCTGTGCTAGCACGAGGAGACACTGTCCTATGATAACTCTGCCTGCATTTAATTGCTGGGTCCACCCTGTGTTCCAGCGGAGTGGTGCTCAGGACACCTGGGTTCTATTCCCGGCTTTGCCACCAACCTGCCGTGTGACCCTGGGCAAGCCCCTTCCTCGCTCTGCACCTTAGTTTCCTCTCCCGCCCTTTGGCTGTTTGGCCTGTGAGCTCTTTGGGGAGGCACTGTCTCATTGTGTGTAGGTAGGGCACCTAGTGCAGCTGGACCCTCCATCTGAAGTGGGGCTTAGGGGGCTACCGTAAAACTACTAATAGCTGCCTGGTAGGAGACACTCTTTAGCTAATCCTGCCCACACTGAGGGCAGAGGGGTTCCTGTGCAGAATGACCCGGGTCAGATATGATAGCGAGGATTCCCCTGTCATGAGCTGCGTGATGCTGCTTCGCTCCCGCCCCTGCCCATGCCCGACACATGTTGTCGTTTGTAAAGGCCACAGGATAGCAGAAGAGTCCCCGGCGGGCGCCATGGGGCCAGCACGTGGTTGCTCCCTAGGCACGTGTGCAGGGTTTGGTCCCATAACCGACGAGCAGGTCCCATTTCCATCTCCGCCTCGGGCAGCGACAGCCTGTGTGTTTGTTCCCAGAGCAATGGGGGCCATGTAGGTACCTAAGAGAGAGCTGGGACTAGAACAGAACCCAGCAGTCCGGACTCCCGGGCTGGTGTTCATCCCTCTGGGGGCTGCTTTGCGGCCTGCTGGATCTGAGTGGGAAGTTCTGGATCTGATGCGAACCCTGGTGCTCCTTCTGATTGGCTATTTCCTCCTGCTGCTTTGTCTCCTTAGCATTTTCCCATCACCCTGGAGCATTCTTTGAGCTGGGCTGTGCAGAGCCAGTCATTCCATCTGCTAGGAGATGAGTTTGCTGGGGCTCAGGCCAGTCCACAGTGGAGAGGGGGGTCACGTGGCATGTCCTGTTCTCATCCCTGTGGTATTTCAGCATCTCCCAGTTGTTCATTAAGCTCCATGACTAACCTCTGTCTCATGAGGTTCATTCTTTCATCCTCTCCCTCCGGGGAGAATTGTGTGTGCTGTGGAGGGGTTTGCTTTGTTTAACTGTCTGCACTGCTCCATGTTTATATCAGAGAAGGCCAGTTGGAGGAGGGCACCTGGCACTTGGAGCAGGAAATGGGGAGGTTTAGGATGGTCTTTAGCTCATGTGACTGGTACTTCCACTGTCTGGAACTGGCCCCTAGGGAAGCCTTGTCTCTTGCACAGCTTCACCCTCATGGCAGAAAGCGCCCTGGGGCCTGACAAGCAGCGCTGTTGGCTGTGGTCCCCATCCTGGGCTCTATTAGGCATCCTGGGCTGAGGCTATGGAGCGCCTTGGAGAGAAGGACCAATCGCTGGACCTTGACTCGAATAACCCCACAGCTGTTTGCTGTGCTGGCGTTCTCAGCAGAGGCCATGACGAGAGCAAACTCCGCTTCCCTGCCAGGTCCAGGTTGGGGCACAGCAGGGCGCTGTGTGCGTGTGTGCGCACGCGTGTTCCCATGTCGCTGCCCATGCCATATCTGTGCTGCGGGGAGATGGAGACCTCAGTCTCAGCACGGTCCGCAGAGCCCCTTTCGCCAGCGCTGGTGCCCACGACAAACCCCCGAGCCCCAGAGCACGGTGCCGCCCAGCTTCCTCGGTGCCACCCAGCAGTGGATCCAGGCAGCTCCGAGAGCCACCTGTTCTCCAGGAGCAGCGGCACTTTGGCTTGTTGACACTACGCTTGTGCCTAGGGCACTGGAAGCATGGTTCTCCCCAGCTCTGGGCAAATGGGTTAGCAATGCGAGTCTCTCCACATGCCACGGGAGCCCCCCCGGCTGGGCCTGCCGTTCTCGGCTGCTTGGTGTTCCAGTGCTGGCTCGTGGCGGCGTGCTGCATGGTGCTCTGCTAGGGGATGGCAGGGTTATGGTCTTTGTTCGGTGAATCGCGCCTGTCCGTAGCACCTGCCATCTCCCAGGGTGCCACAGTGCATCAGGGACTCCATGCATCCCAGCCCCGCTGAAATGCAGCCACCTCTGGGGTGGAGAGCAATAGCCTGGAGGACAGTCAGTGCAGTGCAAGGAGAGGAGATTCAGGCTGATTGCTACCAGTACTCCAGCATAGGTGCCCACGCCGTGGATGCTCCAGGGCTCGAGCACCCATGCAAAAAAATACAATGGGAGCTCAGAACCCACCAGCCACAGCTGCTTAGCAGCACTGCCAATCAGCTATTTGGTGGCCGGGGGAGAGGCTTGGGAGAGGGCAGCGAGCGGTGGTGGGCAGGGGCCTCAGGGAAGGGCAGGGTGGGAAAAGGCTGGGCATGGGTGGGGCATTGGGGGAGGGGCAGAGTGGGGGGGCGCCCTGTGGTACTCTGGGACTTCTGGTCAGGGCCGGCTCTAGGTTTTTTGCTGCCCCAAGCAAAAAAATGTTTGGCTGCCCCCCACCCCAGCCCTGGGCTCTCCCCCTCCCTCCCCTCCCTCCCCTCCCCCCCCCCCCAACTGCACCCTCCTGCTGCCCCAGCCCTGGGTCACTGGTAAGTCGCTCCCAGGGCGGGTCATTCAGCAGGAATTTTGGATGTGCACAGAACACAGACAGGATTGGTTCCCATATGATTACAGAACTGCAGTAAAGTGGAACAATTTTCAGCTTGTGTGACTGGAGGATATCTGGATGCATATTATAAGACTGTCCTACATAAATGAGGAAAAGTTGAGGTGCCTTTATTATTCTTTCGTTCCATTCTTTGTTTCTGTGGGGAATGCACTATCACGGTCTTCCTTTTAAACAAATAAAACTAAAACTTAAAAAAACAAACAAACAAGCAATGGCTGTTGAAAATAGCAATTCCAGTCCTAATAACCACTGGGAAGCATTTCTTGCTCAATTTATTCTACTTTTTCTATAGCAAGTTACAGTGGATCAGTATATTTGATTTGTGGGAAATGAAGTAACAGCTGCCCAAACTGAGCTTGAGCACTCCTGAATTTTGAGGGTGTTCAAATCTGGAAGGCAGGTGCTAGATTCCCTTTCTGAATATTAGCTATAACTGGAAAGGAAAAGTCAATTTCTGCTTCCATGGCTCAGAAGTGGAAATCCTCCTAAGTGCCTGGTACTCTATCTAAAGCTGCCCAGGTCCAGAGCCTCCCCTCCCTTACTTTTCATTTTAAATTCTAGTGGGATCCACATACCTCCCTTGCTAGACTTCAGATAGAGAAGTGCACCGTCCATTTAGTCCCCCCAATTCCTTCTTTGGGGAGAGCCCAGGGCTGGGGCGGCAGGAGGTGTGGGTGGGGGGAGAGCCTAGGGCTGGGGTGGCAGGAGGTGCGGATGGGGGCCAGAGCTGGGGCGGCCGGGGATGCGGCGGGGGGGGTGTGGGGAAGAGCCCAGGGCTGGGGTGGCAGGAGGGTGCAGGTGGGGGGAGAGCCCAGGGCTGGGGCGGCAGGGGAGTGCAGGTGGGGGCCAGAGCTGGGGCGGCAGGGGGTGTGGGTGGGGGGGAGCCCAGGGCTGGGGCAGCAGGAGGATGCAGGTGGGGGCCAGAGCTGGGGCGGCAGGGGATGCGGGGGGGGGGAGAGCCCAGGGCTGGGGCAGCAGGGGAGTGCAGGTGGGGGCCAGAGCTGGGGCAGTAGGGGGTGTGGGCAGGGGGGAGCCCAGGGTGGGGGGGGGCCCGGCAAAAAACCTAGAGGTGGCTCTGTTCCTCCCATTCACAGCAAGCTGCAGATTTCAGTTCCATACTCCTTTCCTGTTGCTAGTGGCCAAGGGAATGCTGGGAAATGTAGTTCTTTCCCTGATCCAGGGCTGGCTCTATAGGCAGGGAGCTAACCAAGGAACTACAGCTCCCAGGGCCCCCTGTTGGTTCTCCGCTCCCATGCTGGATTCTTGCGCCCCTTGCAAATCTGCCGCCCCAAGCAACTGCTTGCTTTGCTGGTGCCTAGAGCCGGCCCTGCTTCTGGTGTCCATGCAGAATGGACAGGGCGTCAGGGTCTAATCCAGGAGATGCTGTCGGTGGCGAGGAACTCAGTGTCCATAACTGCAACGTTCCTGATTGCGAATCAGGATATTGGTTACAAATCTTCAAAATTCCACAAGTGATTTAGGAGCCTAAATCTCATGGGCGGAGGCTCCTAAATGACTTAGGCTCTGTGGTCACTAAGTGCTTTTAAGATGTGTGCCCCTCCTGGTCATGCTGGTCTCTGTGACTTGGGGGCCTGGCTGGCCCAGGGTGGTGGGACGGGAGGCAGAGAGCTCTGGAGAGGAGTCTGAACCCAGGCAGGGGTGGCAGTGCCTGGGAGCTTTCCCTGCCCATGGCTCTTGGCTGGCCTGGGTGAATGCATTGGTGGGTGCAGTTCAGTGGCTCTCAGACGGGCACCTGCATCGGGAACAGCCTCTGGTTAGCAGCCCCGTTGGGATCCAGTCCGCACTTGGCCTGAATGCCCCTCGAAGGGAGGCACCGCAGCTGGGTGGGCTGAGGGCATTGCCCATGCTACACCTGCTCAGTGGATAGCAGCCTCCAGGGCTGGCACTCTCTGACCTTCCGCTGCAACTGACCGAGGCTGCACAAAATGGATTCACCGGGCCGGCTCCGTCGTATGGGGAAGGGCAGGTTGGCCATGAGTCCGGCCAGGGGATCTGGGCCACCCCTTGGCCTCCCTCCAGGTGTCACAGCCCAGGGTCATCCACTCCAGCTGTGAGTGGTCAGCGAGAGATCCAGGGGGGTCAGGCTAGATGATGGGGACACGCTTCGGTGAGGCTGAGGCACCAGATTCTCGGCAGCAAGTACAGGCCTAGGCGAGCCAAAGGCTGGTGAGCCAGGGTTTTCCTGTCAGATGATGGGGCGGCTGGAAGGAGCAGTGGGGCTGGTCTCTAATCCCCTGGCCCAGCCCTGTGCCAAGGCCATTAATACATTAGCAGCTTTGCTCTTTTGTACACAGCATCTGCGTGGCATGATGCGTATTCTGGCCTTGGCACCAGCACTTGGCATGCCCCAAGTGCCAGGTGCTCCAGGGACTCGCCGAGAATGAACCCGTTCAGCCGACAGCTTCGGGGCAACGCTCTGGAGACCAGCAACAGTGTGCTCTTCCAAAATCTCTCCTTCCTGCGCTGTCATACTGTGCAGCTAGCTGGCAGGTGCTCTCCTCCCCAGAGGTGGCCGCATTTTGATCATGCAGAGAGTGCACTCTGGGATCTTAGTGGCTATAGACAGGGATGTTGGGGGATAGCAAATGATTGTCTGTGTGTATTCATGGGCTTCTCCCACGAGCATGGGGACCAAAGGGAAGTAGAAGCTGATCTCTGTGCATTGTGGTGGCGACTTTCGGCAGGGTGGTCATTACCCTGGAGCTCGTGGTTAAGTCCCTGTTTTCATGTGTCCCCTCTGGGCTGTGGCGAGGATTGTGCCAGTCCTATGCCCATCTTGGGGAGTGTCTGAGAGCACATCCGCTTCTAGCGGGTGGTGGGGGCCTGGCTGGCTCGGAGGGGCAGGACTGGCCCGCAATCACTTGATCTAGGCTAGTAGTTATTAGTGAGTTCTGTCTTCCCACCGACAGCACCTTCTCTTGGGAGCTCCCTGGAGATTTGGGGTGCATGGGTGGGGGCAGCAAATGGTCTCAGTGGGTGCCTGAGTATAGCCAGAATGGTTACACTGCATTGTTGTGTGACCTCAGTGAGTCCCCACCCTGTGCCTCAG
This sequence comes from Emys orbicularis, assembly GCF_028017835.1. Lineage (NCBI taxonomy): Eukaryota > Metazoa > Chordata > Testudines > Emydidae > Emys > Emys orbicularis. Next base: position 11,318,439 of record NC_088701.1, read on the forward strand.
TTTCCCTATCTGGAAAAATGGGTTATACCTCCTTCCCAGGGGCTGGGTGAGACATTCTCTGAGCGACTCCTCCCCCCCCCCCCCCCCCCCCGGCCCTGCTCTCCATTCTTGTGCTGAGGGATTCAGGCTGAGCTGAAAACGCAGGGAAGGGAATGGGCCCTACCGGTCTCTGACTCCTGCTAGGTAGCATCAGGGTTCTGGGAAGTCCATCTGGATCCCACGGGAGCACTGAGCATGGCGCCTGCCATCCCGTGTGTGTGTGGGGGGGGGCGGGAGTTGCAGCTCTGGGACACTCCAGCAGCATCCATGGAGCATGCAACTGCTGGCCCCTCTCCTCTGCCTAGTGGTGCTGCCCCCTGCTGTTGGTCTGGGTCTGTTCTGTGACCGATCTCCCACCACCTCAGTGCTGCAGCAACCGGTTGCTGATCGGCAAGATGCTGACGTGCCTGGGCTTACAGGGCTGATCCATCTGCCCCCTTCCTGGGCCCTTCCCCAGAGGCCTGGCATGGTTGCAGAGCCAGGGGGCAGCTTGTTAGATTTTAGCTTCACACGACTCTGGAAACCACGGCCATAGGCAGTTGCCCCGCTGCCTTTATCTCCGCTCTGCCCGGCCGCGAGTCGCCCCCACGCAGGAAGTGACTTGCTGATACAAACGTGGGTTGTGCTGCAAAGATATGATGATCCCTGTACGGGTGCAGTTCTATAGCCACAGGCCAGTCCTGCGAGCGCTGGTGGCTCCAGCGCCGAGGCTGCCTCTGCCGTGCTGCCTGCTTGGATATTAAGGAGAGCAAACCCAGTCTGCTCGTGTCCTCAAGCGGGACAGGCCGGAAGCCCAGTCCAGGGGTGGCTGCTGCTCCTTTGGGGCTTACCCTTGCTCAGCATGGCCTCTACTGCCTTGTGCATGCTGGACTCTGAGGGGTTAGTTGCCATTTGTTAGTCATTGTCTTCTGGCAACACCCTGACCTGCTGTGAGGGCTGTGTTACTTCAGAAGCCCAAGCCACTGCTGAATCTCCAGCCCCAGCTGCAGTGGATGGGGCCTTGGCTAAATCCAGACCACAGGCCTGGAGTTTAAAAGACCCTTGGAAAGTGGATTCAGTTCAGATGTTCCATGGTTGCCCCCAGAACTGGGACAGAGCAAAAGTGGCCCACAGCTCAGGACGGCCTGTGGTGCTAATAACCCTTAGCTCTTCTCTTAACTTTTCCTCAGTAAATCGCACAATTAGGAGGGCCTGACACGTGACTTTTGAATACTTGGGCTGGGCCATACTGCCCCGGTTCAAGAGGGGTCTCTGAACAGGAATAGCAGGGGGCTGCAGGTCAGGAGTGAGGGGCATCTGCAGAGCCCATGAGGGGGGGAACCCAGGACTGGAATAGCTGCGGGTCAGGAGTGAGGGGCACTGGCACAGCTGGTGGGGGCAGCCCAGGGCTGGCATAGCAGGGGGCTGTGGACAGGAGTGACGGGCACTGGCGGAGCTGGGAATGGGGGGGAGCCCAGGGCTGGGCTAGCAGGGGGCTGTGGACAGGGGTGAGGGGCACTGGTGGAGCTGGGAGTGGGTGGGAGCCCAGGGCTGGCATAGCAGAGGGCTGCGGACAGGAGTGAGGGGCACTGGCACAGCTGGTGGGGGCAGCCCAGGGCTGGCACAGCAGGGGGCTGCGGACAGGAGTGACGGGCACTGGCGGGGCTGGGAATGCGGGGGAGCCCAGGGCTGGGATAGCAGGGGGCTGCGGACAGGAGTAAGGGGCACTGGCACAGCTGGTGGGGGTAGCCCAGGGCTGGCACAGCAGGGGGCTGCGGACAGGAGTGACGGGCACTGGCGGAGCTGGGAATGCGGGGGAGCCCAGGGCTGGGATAGCAGGGGGCTGTGGACAGGAGTAAGGGGCACTGGCAGGATTGGGAGTGGGTGGGAGTCCAGGGCTGGGGTAGCAGGGGCCTGCGGACAGGAGTGAGGGGCACTGGCGGAGCTGGAAATGGGGGGAGCCCAGGGCTGGGGTAGCAGGGGGCTCTACTCAGTAGTGAGGGGCACTGGCACAGCTGGTGGGGGCAGCCCAGGGCTGGCGTGGGCAGCCCAGGGCTGGCGTGGGGGGCCGTAGCTGCAGTTCAGGGTCGAAATGCCTGGGCGGAGTTGCGTGGAGAAAGCAGGTTCGTGTCTGCCTTCGCCATGTCTGGATCCAGTCTGTGCTGCCAGCCCCTTACCTTGCACTAGAGCCCCACGTGCCCCGGTGAACGGGGCGTCTGCGTGCCGCAGGTGTAAAGGAACTGCGGGAAAGCAGCAGGGAGGCCAGCACATCCTGGTGCAGAATAGCCCCTGGAGCCTCATTAGGGCCGAGCTGCTAAGTCCTGGTGGGGTAGGGAGAGGCATTGCTTGAGTTATGGGGAAACATAGTGTGTTGGGCAGTGCGCTCACGCACACCCACTACCGGGAGTGGGAGTGAGAGCACAGGTCAGGGTCTCAGGGCTATTGGGTCCTATTCCCAGCTTTGCCATGGACTCACTGTCTAACCTGGGTGAAAGGACTTCTGCTCCCCAGGTCTCAGTTTCCTCACTCTAAAATGGGGATAATGTCCTAACACCTTCCTTCATTGGGGCGGCTGCTTCTGGGGTGCGTTGACCTCTGTGTCGCAGCTCGAGAACAAGGCCCCACTTGGGGAGCTTGCAGGGTGGTTTAGCTGTGGCGAGCCAAGGCCAGGGCTCTGTGTCCGTCTCCCCCCCCCGCCCCCCCCCCCCCCGGCCGTGCAGGGAGCTGGGCTTCTCCCCCGTGGCTCTGTGTCCCTCCCCTGGCCACGTGGGGGGGGGGGGGGGAGAGGGAGGTGGGCTCCTTCACCTCTAATGTCCTGCAGCGTCTCTGTCTGCAGCGTGATCTCCCAGGGTCGGGACCCTGCAATAGGGCCCTGACTGCACATGATCCTGCAGGAAGAAGGTGCTCCCAGCGCTGGGAAATGAGCCTGGTGGCAGCAGAACCTCCACTTGGCTTGTACGTGGAAGCTCTTTGGAGCTGGGGCGGTCTTTGTATTTTGTATTTGTACAGCACCTGGCGCAAGGGGGCCTGGTCTGACTGGGGCTCCTAGGCTGTACCGTGACACCCCAGTAAATAATGTACAGCACCAAGCACAGTGGGTCCCTGGGCCATGACTCGGGGTCCTAGATAGGATTATAAGCCTGGATAAGGGAGCTGCTGAAGGGTCTGACTAGTAGGATGGGATCTTTCCTGTACAGGGCTAAATGGCTACAAAGATAAAACAGCAGCAGGAAAGTTAAGAGCAACAAGCAGGAGGAGAGCGGCGAGATGCAGGGGGCTGATCCAGGCGGCAGCAGCTGCAGGGAAGGAGGCTTTTGTCTTGTGCCCGCTGGGAAGGGAGTAGAGAGACACGAGGGTGTCTTTGACATGGCTTCTGAACTCCCAGGGGCCCCAGCTGTGCCTGGAGAGGCTGCTCGCTGTGAGCTGGAGCAGTGGAGACCAGCGCTTTTGTAGAGTCTCATGCCTTGGGGATGCTCTAGCTGTGGTTGGAGGCGGGGCAGCTCAGATAGCACCGCCCCTTGTTGATCATGTGATGAGAAGGCCCCACCCCATGCCCTGGCAAGGAGAGGGGTGGGAACAGGTTTGTGCTAGCAGGTGCCTAGCGAAGCTGACAGGCTTGGAGCGGCCCCAGATTCTCCTGCGGAAGCCCCGTCTGTCTGGCTGGCGTGCCTCATGTTATCCCCCCAGCAGGCCCAGGCAGGGAGTTACGGCTCCTGATTCTGCAGCTGGGCCTGTGTTTCTTGCTTCACCTGATTCAGGTGTGGAGAGACTCTCAACCCCGAGTGAAGGATGGAACCAGTTGGTGAATGCAGTTCAGCCTGCTTGGGGTCTGGTCAATGCGATGGCCCCAGCCGCTTTGGAAAGGAGTCTAGTTTGGCTTTGAATTTGGGTTAGAATTTGGGAAGGGGGTTTTGCCAAAGAGAACGGCATCTAGGGGCTGTAGGTAACACCACAATCAGCTGGTTTGTGACCACTGCTCACCCTGAACCATGCCCTACCGGGCCAACCAGAATCCGGTGCTTCATAGGGGCAAAACAAACAGATGGCTCCTGGGTGGTACCATAATACCCAGTCATGGACCAAGGCCCCATTTTGCAAGGCGTTGTACATTATTCATTTGGTGTATTACGGTAGTGCCCAGGAGCACCAGTCGTGGGCCAGCACCCCATTGTGTTGGGTGCTGTACATTATTTATTAGGTGTATTATGGTAACACCCAGGAGTGCCAGTCATGGGTCAGGGTACCATTGTGATGGGCACAACAAAAAGATGGTGCTTGGCCCGAAGAGCTGACTATCTAATTGCTTAGCTTGGCCGTGGAAGGTGCCCAGGAGACAGGCCGGCAGTTCCCTGAGCGGGGCATGCCTTGGAGGGGTTCTTTGTGCAGGACTCAGGATTCGAAGTCTTTGTCGTGTTGTCGTCCCCCACACACAGTAGAGGGTCCCTGGATCCCCTCCAGTCAAGAGGTGCTGGACAGGATCTGTTCTCTTGCTGCACGGGGCCAGATCCTTAGTTCAGCTGCGCTCGTATCCAGCCTGGCAGAAAGGAAGGGGGATCAGAGCCATGGCCCATCTAGCCTGCCACCCCACCACGATCGCTGACTGGGGGCTCTGCTAGGAGCACATCGCTAGCTGGCCTGAGAGCAGCCTCTGAGCCACTTCCCCAAGGGGTCCTTCCACCAGCCAGTGGGTCCTGGCTCAGGGCACAGCCGTCCCATCCAATCCCCACCACTAATCCCCGTCTCTTTCCCTCGCAGAGATCCTCAGCGGCGTCATTCGCAGCGTGAAGAAGGAAGGAGAATGGAAGGTAAGCAGGCCGGGCCTGCTGCCATGGTGTCCTCCTGGGGATATGCTGTAGCCATATATTGTGCTCCTCCCCCTCCAGCCTCTTGGGATTCATTTATTCATATCTGAGGTTTTCCAGGCTGGATCAGATACCTTCTCTGTCTAGCCCATCATCCGTCTCCAGCTAGGCTTGAGTATGTCTGCCTTCCAGCTGCGCTGGATCAGACCCAGCTTGTCCAGCTAGCCCCATATCTCTCTCACACCCACACACACACCAGATCAGACCACTGGGCCCAGTGAGCCTGGTATCTCTTCCCTCCCCACCCTTACACTGGATGAGACCACAGGGCCTAGTGAGCCCGGTATCCCCTGCTGCCCCTTACAGTGAGCCAGCCTGGGTGGGAGGAGGAGCAGGAAAGCGCCAAGCATGGGGGCAGCATGCACCATTGGGCAGGCAGGTTATTGAGCCCCCGGCATGGACTGGGCTGGGGTGTGTGGAGCAGTGGGCTTGGCCGGTGCGGCAGAGGGAGCACAGGGGACTAGGTTTCCCAGTGGCTGGATCTGGTGCAGCAGGATGCTGGGCTGCACGGAGCAATGGGTTCATTCGGCACGGCAGGAAGGCGGTGGAGATGTTGGGCCGATGGCCTACAGGGCTTTCCTAGGGGAACACGGAGACTCCCCTCGTTCCATTTCTCTGTGCCCTGATCCTGGTTCTGTCCGAGGGCTGGGGAGCGGGGATCTGGTGGATCAGAGCAGGGCACTGGGAGCTAGGACTCCTGGGTTCTGTCCCTGCCTCTTGCACTCACCCTGTCACCTGGGCCAAGAGGCTGATCTCCTCCAAGCTAGGAGGATGGGACCATTCGGAACGGCCGGGTGTCCCAGGTTTGTCTCCGACATCTCGTACCAGCCACTCTGCTCGGAGCCGCTCTCCTTGTCGCTCCTCACGCAGTCCTTAGCACGGTCAGCTCAGCCAAGTGCAGGCTTGGTAACGGCCCTGCCGCTCTGCTGTGGAAGGGCTGGGCCGGGAGCCGTCGGCTCTGCCGTTAGCAGTCGCTCTGCTCCCTTGGCTGTGCCGCGGATGATGATGGTGGGTGGGTGGCTGGGCTCAGGGCAGTGACGAGCTCATCTGAAGTGGCGCACTCCCCTCTCGCTACCCCAGGTGCTGATCATGGACCACCCGAGCATGCGCATCCTCTCGTCGTGCTGCAAGATGTCCGACATCCTGGCCGAAGGCATCACGAGTGAGTGGCCTTGAACGGCGTCCCTCCCTCCTGTCTGCTCCCAGGACTCTGTCCCCACCCGCCAGGGTTCCCCTCCCCCTTGGATACACCTCACAGTCGGGGAGTTGACTTGTCTACATTCACATTTGCACCTAGTTCCCCCCTTTGCAGCCCCCTAGATGCCCTCCTTGTTATTGGTACCTTCCCAGCCAGGTCTAGTTCCCTTAGCCCGGCACTTTCAGCCCCTGGAGCTTCTTCACCGCTTTCTCAGACCCCCGTTAACTCCTCGCTGCTCCTCCCCCATGCTGCGGGCAGGGTCCTGGCAGGAGAGGGGGAATGCTGGCTCCCTGCTCCAGGGTGGAGGAGCCCTGGGGTTGAGGGGCACAGAGCTGAGCCAGCACTCTAGGGGGGTGCCCCCAGCACAGTACAGAGGGACGTTCCCTGCCTGCTCTGTACTGTGGCAGCATCGCAGCCCATGGCCCCACATCAAAGCTGCTGCTGCATTGTAGCCTGTGGAACCCCCCAGCCTGCTGCCAGCGAACATCCCTGTTCCCCTTGGCTTCCCCTCCCCCCATCCCGGTTGAGAGCGGCTGGGGCGGGTGGCTAGGACACACTGACCTGTGCCCAATGTCTGCTCTCTCCTAGTCGTGGAAGATATTAACAAGCGCCGTGAGCCAATCCCCAGCCTGGAGGCCATCTACCTGCTCAGCCCTGTGGAGAAGGTAGGAGCTCGGGCCTGGGGCAGCTGGATGGGGAGCAGGGGAGACCCCGGGGCAGCACCTAGTGCAGCCTGGAGGTGACGCTGTCCGGGGGGATGCGCAGCACAAGGTCAGGATGGGAATGGGGCCAGTAGGGGCTCCCCAAGAGGCTGTTTCCCCGGAGCTGGGCTTCGTGTTCTTTGCCATGTGAGGCACAGACTATCCCCTAGACCTCTCCGCAGTGCAGTCCCGTGGGGGTTGGACGGGAAGGTGCAGCAGGCGGAGAGAGGCAACCTCAGCTAGGCTGACCAGATAGCAAGTGTGAAAAACCGGGACAGGTGTTGGGGGGTAACAGGAGCCTATTGAAGGGGGGGGGGAAACAAATATTGCGACTGTCCCTATAAAATCGGGACATCTGGTCACCCTAAGTCCTCAGCTGAGACTCAAAGTGAAGGAGAATCGCTGAGGCAGAGGCTCAGGTAGCAGGGGCTGTGGGGGAGGAGGCTCCTGCGTCTGCAGCAGGGAGGCCAGTGGAGGGAGACCAGGGGCAGGGGGTGCTGGTAGAGTGAAGGGGAGCAGGGTGAAGCCCAGTACCCACAGGGGCTGCCCGCGGAGGGGGCGCTGTAGAAGAGGACTCCAAGCCGGGGCCTGGGGATCGGGACAGGGCAGCCAGGTCCTCACAGTTGCTTTCAAGTACCTGGAAGGGGGTTCCAAAGAGGATGGATCTAGACTGTTCTCAGTGGTAGCAGATGACAGAACAAGGAGCAATGGTCTCAAGTTGCAGTGGGGGAGGTCTAGGTTGGATATTAGGAGGGTGGTGAAGCACTGGAATGGGTTACCTAGGGAGGTGGTGGAATCTCCTTCCTTAGAGGTTTTTAAGGCCCGGCTTGACAAAGCCCTGGCTGGGATGATTTAGTTGGGGTTGGTCCTGCTTTGAGCAGGGGGTTGGACTAGATGACCTCCTGAGGTCCCTTCCAACCCTGATATTCTATGATTCTACCTGTCACAATGGCCAGTCGCGGGGTCCGAACAGCTTCCAAACCCACAGCCAGCCCGTTCGGTGCCTGCTCCTCCACCCTGCCTGGCTAGCTGGGGTGGTGAAGCTCCAGGTGCCCAGCGTGGCGCCCGGGGAGGGAGCGGGCCCTGATGGCGGCTGCTTGGGATTGCTGCTCGGCCGGCTGTTCCCTGGGCACTGCTCAGAGCCCACTTAGTATAGCTTCAAGGCCAATGCCAGGCCCCATCTGTGGCCGGGAACCAACACTTGTGTGCCAGTGAGAGACATGGCTGGGCCCTGAGGATGTCCTGGACATGGGCACTTGCTCCAGCGAGGAGAGAGCCCAGAGCCAGGGGGGTGAAAACCAGCCCACCTCCCGATGGCATCATGCTGGGCCCTGAGTCCCCAGGGGCTGGGCATGGGCTGGGCCCTTCGGGCAGCAGGGAGGGGCCTCGGCTGGTGCTGACAACCCCCCCCCTCCCCTTTGCAGTCGGTGCAGGCTCTGATCAATGACTTCCGGGGCACCCCCACCTTCAACTACAAGGCGGCTCACGTCTTCTTCATCGACAGTGAGTATCAGGGGGCAGGAGATCCCCCAGCTGGGAGCCTGGCTCGTGGCACACTGGGAGTGGGGGTGGGGGGGTCTCTCTCTGCCGGCAGGCCAGTGCGCAGCAGCCCTGATTATGCTCTGCCCTCCCGCAGGGGGATGCAGCCCCAGCAGGCCAGACCAAACAACCCCACCGATCCCTTCCCCCACTTCTCCCCCACGGGCCTGCCTCCAGCCAGCACGGCTCACAGACACCTGCAGCATGAGCCTAGAGAGGCAGCCTCTGGCTACCATTCCCAGCATGCATTGCTCCATCAGTCCCAACTGGGGTGGGGGGATGGGACACCACCAGAATACCCAGTGTGTCAGGGTCACATCTGCTTCTCCCCATTACAGCAGCAGCGGAGCCCAAGTCCCTGTTCCTCCTTGTGCATCATCCGGAGTTGTACACTCCAGTCACTTCCCCCTGTGGGGGGGCTGAGGGCAGGGTGTGAGACGGGTTAGGTAGGAGAGATTGTGGCCCCCCCCTCGCTGCTGATGCTGCAGAAGCCGAGAACCCGGCGTGACTCTGGTTCGGGGGGGCTGGACTTATCGTTGACTCCTGTGTGGCCCAGCTGGCTTGCCCAGGTTCCCCACAGGTGTGCAGCACTACTGCCCCTGCTGTGCCCGTCCTGGCCCCGTCCGTGGGGGCTGGCGCTGTGCTGGGGGTCCTCAGCCCTGTGTGTTGTACTTAAAGTACTGCACGGGATCTTTTCAGGGAGAATAAGGCAAAACACCACATTTATTAGTAATACATGTATTCACCAACACTGTATCATATATTTCACTCACACACACACACACACACACACACACACACACACACACACACACACACGCACTCTCGGTCTCGGTCTTGTTGTTGTTACCAAATAGTTGCTCCCCTTAACTGCACTGGCCAGGTGAGTTAGATGGGGGAGGGGGTGGAGCCGGGTTTCTGCCGATCCGGATCGATGCTCCCATGTGGACAAGACGAGACCCGGGGTCCTCTGCAAGACACCTCACTTTTATAGCAGCTTCCCTCTCATGCAAATCTGTACCAGATTCAAAATCTGTGTCTGTGTCCATTGGTCCTTTGTGCTGCTTCCTTCTGGGTGTTGTCCCAATGCTGCAAAGAGGTTGTTTCCAAAAGAAGGTGCTGGCTCCTAACCCCGGAGGCCGTCAGTATGTCTGCTTGTCTTTAATGAGCCCACTTGACACGTTTTATTGTCCTTGGGTCTGGCTCCCAGCCCCTCTCCAATGGTTGAGGCTGTCTGGAGGTGCTGCCTTCCATGCCTTGCTCATCCACACCTCATTCATTCAACAGGGCAATTGATTAAGAGGGGTGTTGGGAGCTCTTGTTCTACTGCTAGCAAAAAGACATTTTTCTTCTATCTTATTCTATCCTTGGGGGCTATAACATTATACCAAGGGCAATGCAAAGTTTCTACATGAGGCTTTGATACAAAGTTTCCATATACCAAGGCTCATCAATACAAGGTTTCTATATGAGGCTTTGATACAAAGTTTCATGAAAACAGGTCACACATGGGTAGACCCACCACAAGGTTATATGAAGAGGCACAATGTAAAGTCATATGAAAATTATCAGAGATTTATCTACATGTGCCTGTCACCCCCACCCACTGCCTTTGCCTTGCAGCCTGTCCTGAGCCTCTGTTCAACGAGCTGAGCAAGTCACGGATCACCAAGGCCATCAAAACCCTCAAGGAGATCAACGTGGCCTTCCTGCCCTACGAGAGCCAGGTGAGGGGTGGCCGGACTTTGGAGGAGCAGGGCCGCGGGGCAAACGGTGACATATGACACCCCACCCTAAGTGTTCGACGTGGCTCGGAGGGGGAACCTTTCCCTTCTAGGGCCCTGGGTTTGACGCCAGCACAGGGCGGCAGGGACTCACCATGGCTGCTCACACCCTGTGAGACATGGAATCGCTGGCTTAGATGTATGGGGGAGGGGGCCCTGCCTCCCTGGCTTTACCAGCTCTTACTGATGGTTTATACCAGGCGTGCAAGACAGCCCGATACTCCACACACCTGCCCTTTGCCCAACCGCCCCATCCCCTCCTTGTGTCGTCAGTGGATTTCCCCCCTCATGCCCCTGAGGGGCAGGGCTCTGTTGTCAGCCCCATTGCATTGATGGGGAAACTGAGGCACAGAGACATGTGCCTGGTCTACACACAAAAGCTTTGTTGGTATGGGTTTGTTATGGGGACATGAGAGAGAAAATCCCCCCTGTAACTGATGCAGCTGTGCTGGCAGAGCCCCTGGGTAGATGCTGTTACGCTGGCAAAGCAGTCCTTTCACCACTGTAGCTTATTTCATCTGGGGCACCAGTGCCAGCTGTGCCAAGAGAAGCTTTGGCTGGTATAAGCTAAGTGTCCGTCAGGAGGCTTTGCTGGCTCACCCGTCCCGTTGCGCCAGCAAACCCTTCGTGGGCCGATACTGTTTTATTGGTGTCCAGCACGTTTGCCCCAATGGCTCGTTCTGTTCAGCCAGTGAAATAAGCGACAGCGGCAGAAGCACGTTGATGCCGGGTTTGCCCGTGGCTACGCTGGGGCTTTTGCCAGACTAGAAGCGTGGCCATGCCCCCTCCCCCAACATTGACTTCTCCAGGGCAGAGTCACACCCCTGAGGGCACCTGGGAGTCTGCAGCCAAGTAAGGACCTGAACCTGGGGCGTCTTCATCCCAGGCTGGTGCATGAATCTCTGGGCCGCTGTCCCTCTACCACAACAGGAGTGGCTTTGGCAAAGGGATCTCTCCCTCACTAGGGCCTTGCTACGGCTCCTCCAGGCCACTGAGCAAGTGAGGGGAAATTCTGATGGGGGGATGGCATGCCTGGCAGGGCTAGCGCCATGGGGAGCAGGGTCAGAGCTGTGCCATCATTCGGGGGCAGTCAGGCCAGGAGGAGCATATCTAGGGTGAAGACTGCTTTCCGCTGCCCATGGTCCCTCCCTGGCACCCCAGGGACTGGAGGTTATGGGGGGAAGTTAGCTTGAGTGTACGGGGAACGTGTAGGGATATTAAAGAAGGTACTAACAGTGATTCCCCCAAGTGACAGTGACCCCCACATAATTTGTCCCCCACACTTTAAAATTCAACAGTTTCACCAAGTACAAAAATCTCTTGGGTCTTCTGTTAAAACTTGTAAGCTACTGTCTGTATCATAGAATCATAGAATATCAGGGTTGGAAGGAACCTCAGGAGGTCATCTAGTCCAACCCCCTGCTCAAAGCAGGACCAATTCTCAACTAAATCATCCCAGCCAGGGCTTTGTCAAGCCTGACCTTAAAAACCTCTAAGGAAGGAGATTCCACCACCTCCCTAGGTAACCCATTCCAGTGCTTCACCACCCTCCTAATGAAAAAGTTTTTCCTAATATCCAACCTAAACCACCCCAACTGCAACTTGAGACCATTACTCCTTGTTCTGTCATCAGGTACCACTGAGAACAGCCGAGCTCCATCCTCTTTGGAACCCCCCTTCAGGTAGTTGAAAGCAGCTATCAAATCCCCCCTCATTCTTCTCTTCTGGAGACTAAACAATCCCAGTTCCCTCAGCCTCTCCTCATAAGTCATGTGCTCCAGACCCCTAATCATTTTTGTTGCCCTCCGCTGGACTCTTTCCAATATTTCCACATCCTTCTTGTAGTGTGGGGCCCCAAACTGGACACAGTACTCCAGATGAGGCCTCACCAATGTCGCATAAAGGGGAACGATCACGTCCCTCGATCTGCTGGCAATGCCCCTACTTATACAGCCCAAAATGCCATTAGCCTTCTTGGCAACAAGAGCACACTGTTGACTCATATCCAGCTTCTCGTCCACTGTGACCCCTAGGTCCTCTTCTGCAGAACTGCTACCTAGCCATTCAGTCCCTAGTCTGTAACAGTGAATGGGATTCTTCCGTCCTAAGTGCAGGACTCTGCACTTGTCCTTGTTGAACCTCATCAGGTTTCTTTTGTCCCAATCCTCTAATTTGTCTAGGTCCCTCTGTATCCTATCCCTACCCTCCAGCGTATCTACCACTCCTCCCAGTTTAGTGTCATCTGCAAACTTGCTGAGAGTGCAGTCCACGCCATCCTCCAGATCATTAATGAAGATATTGAACAAAACCGGCCCCAGGACCGACCCCTGGGGCACTCCGCTTGATACCCGCTGCCAGCTAGACGTGGAGCTGTTTATCACTACCCGTTGAGCCTGACGATCTAGCCAGCTTTCTATCCACCTTACAGTCCATTCATCCATCCCATACTTCTTTAACTTGCTGGCAAGAATACTGTGGGAGACCGTATCAAAAGCTTTGCTAAAGTCAAGGAATAACACATCCACTGCTTTCCCTCATCCACAGAGTCAGTTATCTCCTCATAGAAAGCAATTAGGTTAGTCAGGCATGACTTGCCCTTGGTGAATCCATGCTGACTGTTCCTGATCACTTTCCTCTCCTCTAAGTAGAAACCATTGATTGTATCTGTCCTGTGAAAGATACTTTATTACTATATAAAACTTACAAACAAGTTAATTGACTTTGTTCTTGAAGTGAACAGTATGGCTTGGTCTACACTTACCCCCCAAGTCGAAGTAAGGTACGCAAATTCAGCTACGTGAATAACGTAGCTGAATTCGACATACCTTACTTCGAACTTACCGCGGTTCAGACGCGGTCCACACGCGGCAGGCAGGCTCCCCGTCGACTCCGCGGTACTCCTCTCGTCTAGCTGGAGTACCGCAGTCGACGGCGAGCACTTCCTGGTTCGATTTATCGCGTCCACACCAGACGCGATAAATCGAACCCGGAACTTCGATCCCCAGCCGCCGAACTAGCGCGGCAGTGTAGACATACCCTATGTTACGACCCCTGCTGTGAGCCTTAAGCCGTTAATTGACTCTGTGCACGTCAGGCAGTTTATTCTGTAATTGATACAATGTAAACAAACGCTATAAGCCGTTAAGTGACTTTCACTTCATTGTAACAGCAAGGGCTCCTAGGAACAGACCCCCACCCTCTGTGATTAAAGGGCCGGGAGTCTCAAATGAATTAGCACACACCCCGAAAGTGGTGGAGACAGTAAATTTAAAATATGGTTAAGATATGGCATGTATGTTGATGAATGCTTGATGTACATGAATGGTTAGGGAGGTGCCAGCCTAGAAAGGGAGTATCCATTGGCCGAAGAATGTGTCAAGTGGACTTATATTTACAATAAATGTGGCATCTTTGCCTTGTCCCTCTTAATATCCTGCTGGTTTTTATTCTATTGGTATAACAAACGCAAGGCGCCAGGGTCTGATCTCTGCCCCCCGCCCCCCAGGTGTACTCCCTGGACAGGCCACAGACCTTCCACAACTGCTTCAGCTCCCACCGCTCCTTGGACAAGAACAAGCAGCTGGAGATGCTGGCAGAGCAGATTGCCACATTGTGTGAAACCCTGAAGGAGTACCCGGCCATCCGCTACAGGAAGTGAGTGTGCCTGGGGGGAGGGGTACCCGACCATCCCTACAGGAAGTGAGTGTGCCCAGAGGGAGAAGGATACCTGGTCATCTCCTATAGGAAGTGCGTGTGTCCCTGTGGGAGGAGCTGTTCCTGACCGACAGGGTTTGTCTTTGCTGCAGGGACCATGAAGATAACTTCCTCCTGGCGCACGCTGTGCTGGCCAAACTCAACGCATTCAAGGCAGACAACCCCAGCATGGGAGAGGTGAGCGAGCTGTGCCGGCCACGCCCTCACCATGGGACAGAGCCGCGAGGGGAGGGGGAGTACATGAGAAGTAGAAGGAAGGAGGAGTGATTTAGAACCTGCTCGGAGATCCTGGCGGGGGGAGGGGTGGGGTCTAGACCCCCTTGGAGATCCTGAGGGCTCAGGAGAACAATAGCATTCCCTGTGTGGTTGGACTAATGGCCCCAGCCCTTCTCTAACACTGGCCGTGGGCAGATCTCAAAGTGCTCTACAAAGGCCAGTGTCCTTATTCCCTCTCTACGGATGGGGAAACCGAGGCACTGACTGGGGAAGTGTGTGCCCAGCACAATCTCTGTTTATAAACAGGGCAGTTTGGTCACAGAACTAAGCTTCGCACACAGAGTCTCTTCCACACCTGGACACTCCTGTCTGTGTGTGCTCCTACACCCATCCCCATGGTATCAGAACCTCACTAATGAATTCAGCCTCCCAGGGGAGGCAGGGGGGCCTGTGTTACAGATGGGAAACTGAGGCATGCAGGGAGTCTGTCAGAGCAGGAATAGAACCCAGCTCTCCCGCGTCTTAGCCACAAGTCAGCCCTGGCCTGTGAGCTTCCCCCAGCTCCTGCCATCCCCGTCCCACCCCCAGCAGAGGGGAGCTGCAAACCCACCCTGCCCTGGATTCTCGCATGAGAAACCCAGTGGCTCCTGTCCCCCTAGGAGAAGCAAAGTGATGTAAATTCCAAGGCCTGCCCAGATCTCTCCCTCCTGTTGCTTCTGCTCTTGCTTCCAGCCTTTCCTGAGCTGCTGGGAGGCTGTGCATCTGTGACCAACTGGGAATGTTTGTAATATCTTTTAGGAATCCGATGTGTGCCTCAGTTTCCCCTATATGTTTCATGGCTTCTCTGGCGGGGGGTGGGGAGGAAGGACTCTGAGTCATGGGGGGGCGGTGTCACTTCCCTGTCTTGGTGAAATGAAGAGAATCGGACCTAGATCAGCCTGGGGGCCAGAAAGACCGTGCCGGCTCCAATGGCTCCTGGCTGGACGCTCCCAGCAGGGAATCGGAGCAGGGCCCCCAGCTCGAGAACACAGGGTTGGGAAGGTTTGAGCTGGGGGATAAGTGGGGGAAGTTGGGAGCTCTCGCCTGAGAACTGACCAAGGTCAGACCGAGGCCTGGTCTACACGAGGCAATTGGGTCGGTGTAACTGCCTCGCTCGGGGGTATGAGAAAGGCGGCGTCACTGAAGCAGCGCAGCTGCAGTGGTTTACATGTAGACAGGCCCTGAGCGAGAGACCCGGAGCCTGAAAACAGGTTTCGCTGCAGCTCGGCCGGGCTCTGGGCTGACCAGAACGGCCTCTTGCTTTAACCTTCAGTGGGCTGGGCTGCCCGGGCTGGAGTCCAGGTGCCTAAGAAACCCGACTGTTCTGACAACGCTGGGGGAGTGGCCCTGTCACCCGGGCTGAGGGGCGTCGGGCCCTGCGGAGTGGATGGGTCTCTACCAGGGTCTGTCTCAGCTGGAATTGCTGGGCAGGGCTCATGGGGTGAAGCCCAGCGGGTCAGTCTCAGGAGGTGGGGGAGGCAGTGTGGCCTGTCCTGGAGGAAGAGAGATACCTGTTGGGGTCTGGCACAGCAAAGGGCTTCCTCCCAGAGACTTCCCTAGCTGGGGCCCTGGCACCGACCCTGTGGATCCATGAGCGCACTTTTCCTCTCTACTTTCCCATCCACCGAGGCAGTGTTGCCTAGTGGCTAGAGCCCTGGACTGGGACGGGAGACCCGGGTTCTATTCCAGCTGGGTGACCTTGAGCAAGTCACCTCCCCTATTTGTGCCTCAGTTTCCCCATCTGTAAAATGGGGATAATGATACCAGTCTCGGGCAGGGGGGCCCCCTCTGGGATAGCTGGCTGCCATGGCACAGACGCTCTGTAACTCACAGCTGGCAGCACAGGCCTGCCTCCAAAGGGGAGCCTGGCACACACCTGGCTGCCCAAACCATCTACCCAGGGAAGGGATTGACAGCATGCTTGTTAACCACTGGAGCTACTTGCTGCAGCAGAGCTGGTTCCAGCCTGCAGCCCCCGTCTGATCTGTGCTATTCTCAGGAGCTGAGAGCGGTGCTGGGGAGGGCAAAGTCCTGCTCTGTGCACACCCTGCTCCTCTGAGCCCCCCAGGGATATTCCTGAGACCCTTGCCAAGCCTCCCTGTCACAGGTGTCAGCACTATCCCTATGTTACACGGAGGAAACTGAGGCATGGAGCAGCGTGCCATGAGTAGGTGGCAAAGGCAGGAATAGGAGCCAGGAGTCCAGACAGCACGCCCACCGCAGGACCGGGAGTGCTGACTCAAGCCCCTGCTCTCAATGCAGTGCTGGCTCCATGCTGCACAATCCCGGCTGGCCAGTCCAGTGTGCCCCCGCCTTGCCAGCTGGCGCAGAACCCCAGGGACTCTTGTAGCATGGCCTCTAGCAGTCAGGTCTCCAAAGCCACCCAGCCCACGGTCACGGCGCCCTGGGGCCTTGTCTGCACTAGTCCCTCTTGCCTTGATGTTTCCCAGCTGCCAGCCCTGAGGGGTAGCTGGCCCAGGCAGTGCTGTGGCACTCACCAGTGCACTAAGCGCCCCTCTGTTCTGGGGGGTGACCTGGTGGTTACGCCAGCCCCCATCTGCACTCGGGGATCCCTCCAGCTGAGCTGAACTGGCAAAGGTGTGAGCAGAGTCCGGGAGGGGCGCTGGGCATAGCAACCCCCCCAGGCTGGGTAGTGCTGGAGAGGAATGATGGTGCCAGTTCTGGGTTCATGTCCCTGCTCTGCCACAGACTTCCTGTGTGACCTTGGGTGAGTCACCCTGCCCCTCTGGGCCTCCATCCCCCTCTGCAATGGGGTGACAGCCCTGCCCAGCCCCACGTGCATGGGGGGGGGGGGGGGCAGGATGCAGCAGTGATAGGGAGGTGTCCTGATGCTACAGTGATGGCCAGATACTCCCCTGGGAGAGGCACTCCCCTGTCAGCCTCAACCCATTTACCCAGAGGCTGTGGAGAGCTGCCAGGCGAGTGGGTGGTGGCTGGTCCGACTTTCTGCTCTGGCCATGTACTGAGGTTGGACAGTTGTGGAAGCATCGGGCTGTACGTCCACAGCCCCCCGGCTGCACAGACAGCCCCCCGGCTGTCTGTGCTACCAGCGAAGGGCAGATGCAGCCTCTTGCCGAGGTGCTCCTGGGTGGGCTTGGGTTCCACTGGGGCTGCTGGAGCTGGTTTCAGAGCAGTCTGCCATGGGAGCGCAGGGCTGGTCTCATATCGCCACCTGCTGCCCAAAGAGGGCAGTGCATGCTGATCAGGCAAGGAGTGGGGGCTGGGCCAGTCCCCCAATGATGTGGGTCTGAGATGCTGACCATTTGAGTGGTCTCTGTCCAACTGGATGCTGGAGGCCACCCAGGCTGGGAGCGGGGAGCTAGAGCCTCATATGGGGTCCCAGCTCAGATGCAAGGTGGGGCATAGGGATAACGTCCCATTGTCCCCCTCTGGGACTTTGTATCGAAGAGTCTCTAGTGTTAGTTAATGATAGACTAGCCAAGGTCTTCTGGTCTAGTGTATCCCCACCCCCCTCACGGCATATGGGGCAAGGGGCAATTGGGGGGCTGCGTTGTAAGGGGCATGCTCCCATTGGTGGAGAGGCACGAGCAGAGAGCGTGCTTGGGGGAGTGGCCATTGCTATTTGCACGAGGGGCAGGTGGCCTGTCCCTGCAGGGGGCGTTGCAGCGCAGCTGGGTGGGGAGCTCTCCCTGTCGGTCAGGGCGGGACCCCAGGGCACGTCTCAGCTAGCTTGGGGGGTGTCTCCTGGCTTCCCCCTGGGGTTGGGGTCTGGGCCGCAGAGAGGGCGGGTGGTGAAGTTTCAGGCCACCAGGGCCCATTGGATTGTGCCGTGTGAGCCAGGCCAGGATCCCTCCACCGGAGCAGGGGGTGACGGGTCTCTCTCTCCTTTGCCCCAGGGCCCCGACAAAGCCCGCTCTCAGCTGCTGATCGTGGACCGGAGCTTTGACCTGGTGTCTCCACTACTGCATGAGCTCACCTTCCAGGCCATGGCCTACGACCTGCTCAGCATCGAGAACGACACCTACAAGTAGGGCCTGGCTGCCAGCAGGGGGCGCCCCGCACTCCTCCTCAGGCGGGCTGGGGGGGGATGTGATCCAGGGACCTGCATTGCTCCGCAGCCCCCGCTCTCGGGGGAGGGGTGCCGCAGCCTGACCCCGTCTCCCCTCCCCTGCAGGTACGAGACGACGGGCATCAGCGATTCGAGGGAGAAGGAGGCGCTGCTGGACGAAGACGACGAACTCTGGGTGCAGCTACGCCACATGCACATCGCTGACGTCTCCAAGTGAGCGTGCTCAGCCCCGCCCCTGACACGCCCCTCCGTGCCCCGCCCATCCCCCCTGGACATACCCCCTCCATGCCCCGCCCAGGACTAGAACCCACCTCCTTCCCCCAGCCAACACACCACTCTGTGCCCTGCCTAGTACTGGGACCCGCTACCCCCCCTTCGGCACACCTCTCCCCTCCCCGCCCAGTGCCGGGACCTCCCCCCCCTCGGACACACCTCTCCCACCCAGTGCCAGGACCCTCCACTCCGTTGACGCACCTCTCACCTTCTTTTTCAGTTCCAGGAATTCCCCCATCTTCCCCTTCGGACACACCCCTCCCCTTCCCTTCCCACCCACTGGAACCCCACTCCCCCTTGGATACACTCCTCTCCCACCCAGTGCTGGGGCCCGTCCCTCAGACCTGCTCCTCTCTGAGTGCTGAGACCCCCTGGACCCAGCCCCTCTCCCCAAAGGACCCCTGAGCGCTCCCTTCCAGAGCAACTGTCTTCATCGCCTCTCGGGGATCCCCCTGGACACTGTCTTCCCCCGATCCCAGGATCTCCCCATGCACCTCACAGCCCCTTGAGTGAGTCCCTCACCGACCTCCTGCTGGGCCTGCCACTGCCCCCAGACCCCCCCAGCAGGGTGCCAGGAGCCTCCAGGGATGCACTGAACTCTCTGCCTTGGGGTAACTTGGGAAGAGGCACCCCCCACATGCCCCATCTGAGGCTGTCGAGGCAGAGAACCCTGGTGCCCGTGGGGCGGGGGCTCCATCCCCTGTAGCATAGGACAGGGCACCCTCTACCTCCAATGCAGTGCCTGGTTCTGGCCTGACCCCTCTCCCTTCTGCAGGAAGGTGACCGAGCTGCTGCGCACCTTCTGTGAGAGCAAGAGGCTGACCACGGACAAGGTGCGACAGGGGCTGGGGGGGAGCGATTGGGGAATCCAGCCCAGAGGGATGGGAGGGCCCACCTCACAGCCACTGATGGGGAGGGGAGGCTGCCCTGCTGCCCCAAGAGGGGTTGCCACGTGGGGGGGGGGGCTGTCCCATTGCTCCCAGGGTTTGCCTGTAAAGGGCTAAGAGGTGGGGTCAGACAGCAGGATCGGGGCCGCCCAGGGAGAGCTGCAGGGAGCCAATACTGGCATCTCCCCGGCCCGCTGCCGCTTTACACCCGGGGGGGCGCTCGGGTTGCGGGGCTCCCGGCTTGTTCCAGCTGGCCTGGGAAGAGCAGGTCTAACACAAGCCGCGGCCACACTGGGCCTGTGCCACCCGATTTTGAACATGGCCTGAGTGACCCGCCCTGGAACACGTGGCTGGACTGCTGCAGCTGTCCCCGGGCAAGGCCTCTGCCCTGAAGGGGGCGTCGTGCGCTGGGAGGGGCCAGGATCTCATCACCCACCTCCCCCCAGGCCAACATCAAGGACCTGTCCCAGATCCTGAAGAAGATGCCCCAGTACCAGAAAGAGCTGAACAAGGTAACAGGAACGGGGCTGTTGGTGGGCGGGGGGCAGGGCATTCAGTGGGACTGATGGGGGGGGTAGGGTGCTCTGTGGGGCTGGTGAGGGACAGTAGGGACTCCCTGGGGGGCAGGGCACTCTGGGGAGCTCTGTGCAGGGCTAGGCAGGAGCCCTGCCCCAGTGATGGGACCACCTTACTGCCTGATGAGCTGCTGACCTGTCCCTTCAGGCAGAGCCATTTTCCCCCCAGGTGCTGTGTGGTACCATGGGCAGCAGCCTGCCCGTCAGTGCCCAGAGCTGCCACATTAGCCCCAGCAATGGCAGCCCTTGGGTAACGCCCACGCCTTGCTGCTGCAGCTCTTGGGAGAGGGCCTTGGTGGGCTTCCAAACCAGCCCGTTGGAGCCACTCCTGGTGCCACTGGGCCATGTGCCAACAGAAAGCTCCTGGCCACTGGCACAGGTACCCCAACACCTGCTGGTCTCCAAGCCCCCGACTTCATGATGACTAACAGAGAAGCCGTGGTCTGTTTTAGAAGCTGCTT
The DNA here is from genome assembly GCF_028017835.1 of Emys orbicularis. Classification (NCBI taxonomy): domain Eukaryota; kingdom Metazoa; phylum Chordata; order Testudines; family Emydidae; genus Emys; species Emys orbicularis. Next base: position 11,338,757 of record NC_088701.1, read on the forward strand.
CCTCCTCATGATCCTCCCCTCCAGCTGCCCCACTCCACCCCAGAGGTGGCTGCACATCAGTGCTGGGCAAAACAATCCCTATATACTCGGCTGACACAGCCGATTGGGGCCCTCCTTGGGGGTTGGGAGGGTGCAGGTGCTCTGGATCAAGCGGTGATGCGGTAAACTCCCCCCTGTCCCGGTCTCTCCCCGCAGTACTCCACGCACCTGAACCTGGCCGAGCACTGCATGCGGCACTTCAAAGGGACGGTGGAGAAGCTGTGCAGCGTGGAGCAGGTGGGTCTGTGGGCAGAGCCTGGCTGGGGGGCAGAGTCTGGCTCATGGACTCAGCCCAGAGAAAGGGGTCCCAGACCCGCAGGCTCGCTGGAGCCAGGGCCAGCCTCCCCCCCTCCCCCCCAGAACCGGGGGTGCAGAAGGGGGATATGGAGCTTGTGTTACTCCCTGGGGGCCCATTGCTCACCCCAGGGGGAGCTGACCCTAGGGAGGAGGGGGGCCTGGCACAGGGGGTAGGCAAGCTGTGGGTCGTGGGGCCGTCACGTCTCTCATCCCACCGCGGGGGCGGGAGAAAGCGGAGCGGCCTGACCTGGGTCTTGTGTGTGCGCCCCCCTCCCCCCCAGTACCTGGCCATGGGGACGGACGTGGACGGGGAGAAGATCAAGGACCCCATGAAGATCATCGTGCCTGTCCTGCTGGACCCCAGCGTGCAGGCCTATGACAAGATCCGCATCATCCTGCTCTACATCTTCCTGAAGAACGGTAACGCCACAGGCCTGCAGGGGGCAGCACTGGGGGGTCTGCTGTTGCAGGGTGCGCTCCTGGAGGCAGGGCCCAGGCCTGTGGGGCTGGGGGGAAATAGCACTGCTCAGACTGGCACGTCCCTCAGCCATGCAGGGCGCCTCCCAGCCAGCCGCTTCCCGGGGCCTGTGTCCAGCCTGGTTCTACGGCCCTGTCTCCCCTCTGCCCACCTCTCGGTGCCTGCGAGCCAGCCAGTGTGCCGCGCCCACGCTCTGCACTGCCCCCTGGGGTCGGACCTGGCGGCCTTTGCTGCCCGCTGCTGCCTTCCGAGCAGTGTCCGCCCTCCACGCTCCCCCCAGCCCGTTCTCTGCAGGGAGGGGGGAAGGAGACGCATGCCCCGAGCGGCCCCACGGCGCGTTCTCCGCAGGTAGGGGGGACATCCCTCCCTTCCTGCAGGCTGTTCAGATACCATGTTCTGTCTCTGAGCCCCCTGCGACCACTTCCCTGCCCAACCCTTGTGTTATCCCTGTACCAGCTCCCTGCTTCTTGCTGCATCTAGCCCCTTCCCCCAGCTCACTAGGGCCTGGGGAACCTCCCTCACCCTGACACTTGGCACAGTCCCTCTTCCCCCATCAGTTCCTGCCCCATGCTGTCTCGGTGGGGCAGGGCCCTGCTCCGGGGCCCTTCCTGTAACCCTGCTCAGGCATTGCCCCTGCGCCCACTGCCCAGGCCAGGGTGCCCTCATGTGGCTCCTCTGGCTGCCCAGTTTCCTGGCCAGGGGGCGCTGTGGAGTTGCCAGGCCTCCCCGTCAGCACTAAGCAGCAGTAAATGGTTTCCAGGTTTGCCCTCCCTCCAGCTCAAGGCCTCACACCCTTAAAGAGCCAGGCCTCGGCTCTGACACTGCACCTGACTGGCCGCAGGAGGGGGAGCCCAGATCGGGGAGGGGGGCTCCCACTGCACTGCCAGGGGGAGCTAGAGAGACCCCAGCGCCCGAGAGAATCTGTGGAGGGAGGAGCAGCAAGGACCTGAATTCAATCATTAACTACGTGGGGTCCAGTGGGCTAGAGCTGGGGGGCTGGGAGCCAGGACTCCTGGGTTCTATCCCCAGCTCTGGGAGGGGTAGGAAGAGCAGGATCTCAGGGTTTGATCAGGGAACTAGGACTCCTGGGGCCATGGACTGAATGTGCCAAGGCTGTGGGTGCGTCCCAGGGGTGCTGGCGCTGACCTGTCTCTCCCCATGCAGGTGTGGGCGAGGAGAACCTCACCAAGCTGATCCAGCATGCCAACATCCAGCAGCAGAGCAACATCATCCACAACATGCAGTTCCTGGGCACCTCCCTCACGCCTGGGGTAAGGGACTGGGGCCAGGAGCCAGCAGCTGTACCCATGGCAGGGGGTATATCTGTGCTGCACAGGGGAGCCCAGGCCATCCTGGGGGTGCCCCCTATGGCAGTGACCTACTCCCAGCACAGAGGTGACCTCTTCTCCTGTACAGTGGGGTGACGCCCTCCCCATATGGGGGTGACCCCCCAGATACTCCTCATCTGGGGTGACCTCTTCTGCCCTTCAGATCGCCGGGGGCTGGAGCTGGTGACCACTGCATGGGGTGGTCCTTCCAGCCTGAGCGTCTGCAGCGAATGGGGGGAAACAGCTCTGTTCTCCCATCAGTCTCTCTCTCTCTCTCTCTCTCTCTCTCTCTCTCTCTCTCGCTCAGTGATCCATTCTGTTCTTTTCTCTGTCTCTCCCCTGCCAGCCCGGCTGGAGCGACTCAGGTAGGCTGAGCTCTCCCTGTCTGCCCCCGTTCCCACCCCGCACCCCCTCCCTGCTGCCTCTCACCCCCTCTCCCTTCCTCCTTCAGAGTGGGCAGCTGCGACCCGAGAGGAAGTTGCGGCTGGAGTCCACCTACCAGCTCTCCCGCTGGACCCCCAGGCTCAAGGACGTCATGGAGGTACCCGGCCGTCTGCTTCCTGGCCTTGGGGGTGGGGGGTCACACCTGGCAGGCTGGGCCCAAGCGGGAGGGGTTGGTTTGGGGTCAGCCATGTGTAGAGCCCTGCAAATCTGTTTCTGCGGATAGTGAATCGGCTGCAGATACAACCGTGCAGGGCTCTACTCCCCAGCAGCGCCTGGCCCGCGGGGTCCGGCTCAGGCATCCCGGGGCACACAGCATGCTCGGGGCCAGTGGCTGGGCGACAGGTCGGAGTCGGCGCAGTCCGGCACCCACTCCCCTTGCCGCGCTGCTTCCTGTCCAGCAGCTCGAGCAGCACCAGCGTCCCCACCAGCTCCTGGGCAACAGGATTTGGGATTGGGGCGGGTGGGGCCCCGGCACTCCACCCCACAGTGATGCAACGTGCTCTGCTGCTGCCATGTGCTGTCGCTGCTTGTGATCCCCCCCCAGGAGCAGCACATGATGAGACACCCCTTCCCCCAGCCCCTGCCCCCTCCACGCTGCCCCTTACCCCCAGTCCCCATCCTCGCGCTGCCTCTTCCCTGCAAGTCCCCTTCCCCCCCTCGCTAGCCCTTGTGAGGGCTTGCTGCTGAGGGTCAGGATGCGGTTACAGGTAAAAGACGGCTAGTGGATCGCGGGTTGATGCACAACCACATTTTTGTATCCGTGCAGGGCTCTAGCCATGTGAACCATCAGAGAGGCCTCTCCTGCTGCCATCCTTAGGGGTCTTAAATCATAGACATGAGTGCAGGGGAGTTGTCTTACCCGGTGCTGAGATGCTGCCACCTCTGGGGTGGAGCACGGGCGGTTTATACAGGGGTCCCTCACCGGGGCTGAATTCTTCCTGAGGCGTGGCAGGCAGCTGTTAACAGCCGCACAGCAGCACTGCCCGAGAGTCTAGGGCAGGAGGTGATCAGCGTGCGGGGCTGGAAGTGCAGGGGATCCAGGCAGCACACTGTCATGACTGGCACTGGAATCTGAATGGCCGGCAGGGTCCTTGTCCTAACCTCCAGTGAGGAGCAGCTGTTTGACATTCATCTGAAGGACGAATTGGTCACTGACTGCCAGGGGAGAGCGCCCCCTGCTGAGCTCTCCACCCGCTCCCTGCAGTATAGCGCTCCCTAGTGCTGCACTGGGGTTATAGAGCACCCTCTGCTGACTCACTAGCACCCCCCCAGCGGCTTCTCCTTAGAGGTCTCCCATCCAAGCGCTGCCTGGGCCCAAACCTGCTTAGCCTGTGAGAGGTGACATGGTCACTTCTTCCCCCCATCCTTGCTGGGGGCACTCCTCAAGGTGAAGGTGGGGGTGAGGGAGGGATGGAGGAGGACACTTAGTTGCCTTCAACCTACTGGCTTGGGGCTCCTCCAGACAGACAGACAGACAGACACACACACACACACACACACACACACACACCCGTCCCTGGCAGATCACAGGCAGGGGCTCCCAGACCCCTGCTCCAGCGCTGTGATGGTTCCTACGGCGGGATTTTGGGGCAGGCAGTTGTGGTAGCCTCATTCCAGTGCCTAATCCAATCAGGGGTGCCGCCCCTCTGCGCCAGCCGCAGCTCGGCAGGCCTTAAGCTTCCCCGTACAACTCAACGCAGCAGATTAATGTAAAAGCCCGTATTATGTGGCATTAGGATGTATCGTAGCCTGTGCCCCCTGCGTGGCTGGGACACACCTCATGGGGCAAGAGGCAGGGCCTGGATCTGCCCGCAGCAGGGAGGGGCACTGAGGGCAGCCCCCTGCCTCCCCTCCCCCTCCCTGCCCCCCCAAGTGAGGGGCCCTGGATCCAGCTGCAGGAGGTCTCTGCTCTCCCCATAACGGTGGATGGGTGGGGAGTTCACAGCAGGGCACTGAGCAGCTGAGGGGGATGTGGGGGAGCATCACAGGAGGAGTCAGCGTGCTCTTTGTTGGCTCCCCATGCCCCACCCTGGAAAGGGGGCCCCAGGCTGCTCTCCCCAGGGACTGTCAATCATTCAGTAAGGAGCCTTCCCAGCCCCTCCCCACAATGGGGCCCGGCTTGGCTCCCATGTCCGAGGTTCCTGCTGCTTGGCCCCTGCTGACCTGTTCCCCACCACCCCCAGGACACCATTGAGGACAAATTGGACAAGAAGCTGTGGCCCTTCGTGTCAGACCCAGTCCCTGCCGCCAGCCCCCAGGCTGTTGTCAGGTAAGGCTGAGCCTGGCTGGGCTGTGGGGGGCAGAGCCCTGACACACACACCCCAGGTGTAGGAGCCTCTGTGCGTGGCCAGGACCTAGCCCTCTATGGTGGGGGGGGTGCCCAACAGCCTGGAGCCCTTAACCCCCTCTCACCATGTCCCCCGCACCCCAGCAGTCCCTCAACACACCAGGGCCCAGGATGGAGGAAAGGGACTCGCTGGGCTCTAGACGCCGCCACCCTGCCCTACTCCCTCTTGCCTGCTTTGGGTCTCCTGTCCCACTGCCTTGGGCAGGGCCTGCCCCCCAGCCTCTTCCAGGCCCTGTCCCTCCACGTGGCATTCCCCCAGCGAGTCCCTGGTATCCACACAACCCCTCTCCCCCCCAGTGCCTGCTTCGGGCAGTGCCTACTCTTCCACCTGGCATTCCCTCAGTGAGCCCCTGGTATCCACACTGCCCCTCTCTCCCCGCAGCGCCCGCTTCGGGCATTGGCACAAGAACAAGCCAGCGGCCGAGTACCGGACGGGCCCGCGCCTCATCATCTACGTGCTGGGTGGGGTGTCCATGTCTGAGATGCGCTGTGCCTATGAAGTGACCCAGGCCACGGAGGGCAAGTGGGAGGTGGTGATCGGTGAGTGGGGTGAGCCCTGGGGGGAAGGGTGGCTGGAATGCCCAGGTCAGGGACAGTCAGGACCCCCCCTGGGAGGGGGAGACCCTAGAACTTCCTGCCCAGCACCCGCAGGGCGCCTATGCCACCCTCTGTCCTCCCGCACCCGGGGGCCTGGGAACAGATGCACTTGTCCCACCTGCCCGCAGCCCCACATGGCCTGTATCTGGCCACCTGATCTCCTGGCCTCTGGCTCACCAGGCCCCTCCTGGCCTCTGGCTCACCAGGGACCATGTAGGGGGGCCCAGTCAGACACCCCCAGTAACACCCATAGGTATATGGCTCACCCCCTGCACACACCTCTCTGAGACCCAAGGGTGAGGAACGCTGTCAGTGGGTGGGGTGGATTCTTGCCTGGATGTGTAGGGTACCGCAGCACAAGGGGTGTGGTGCCAGGATAGGGGGGATGGGGGGCAGGAGACAGCCCCTCCCCCCCTGCACTAGAGCAGGGTCCAGCTGCAAGGATGGGGGAGATGGTGATGCCAGCCTTATGCCCGCCCCACTGTGCCCACCACTGCCAACCACTTCTCTTCCCCCCCCTAGGTTCCAGTCACATCCTGACCCCCAAGCGCTTCCTGGATGACGTCCAAGCCCTCGACCAGGCAACCCCCGCAGAGGCCTAGAATCAGCCTCCACCCCCTAGAGACTCTGCCCCCCTCAGCTCGCTGCCCCCAACTCCACCTGCTCTTCTCAACAAGGCACCTTCCCTCCCTACTCCTGGCAGCGGTGTTGGTTCTTGAGGAGGTGGGGGGAAGGGACCCCCAGGCTGCTTGGCTGTTGGGGCAGTGGGCAGGCCAGACTCCCTCCCTCTGGCACAGGGTCCTAGGGCTGCCACCCTGTGTGCCCTGTGCCCACCCTGCCCCCGGTGGGGGAGAGTCAGGCTCTGTTATCTACCAGCCTCAGCCATTCCTACCTACCCTGCCTGGGACCCAAAGCACAGCCCCTCCCCCAGCTGCCAGCAGTGGGGGTGTGTGCAGAGGCTGCTACCAGCATCTGGCTTGGGGCGGGTATGTGATCCAGCTGCTGCGCCCCAGGCTGTGTCTGTCCAGTCTGCAAAGGGTTAAAGAGAACCCCCCCTTCTGCTCCCATATCATCCCCCTTCACCCAGCCCTGGCTCCCTGCACCCCTCCCACCACAGCCTGGCACCCTGGCCTCTCGGCCCTGTCCCCTCAGTGGGGACCTTGGTTCCAGAGGGGGGAGGGGCCATAGTAGGAGTTGCAGCCAGCTGGGCCCGTTACCTGGACAGGGGCCACCTGTGGACACCTGAGAGTACCTCAGTAACTGAGGGTGGTGCCAGGACTGCATAGAAGGCGCGTCCAGAGTGTTGGGCAGCAGCGGGGCAGAGCCGGGCTGCACCTACGGCTCCACAAGACGCAGGCCGGGCTTGCTGCCCCGCCGGGCCTGGATCAAATGCCCCTGCCCAGTGGCAGACACCTCCCCAGTGCCTTTCCCTGGGTATCAGAGCCGCCCCCTGGGCACCTGGAGCCCCAGCTCCATCTGGGGCACCCAGCTCCAGCCCCCTTGGGTCTGACCAAGTCTGGAGCCACGCCTCACCCCCTGCATCCCCCGGCCCCTAGAGGTCCCCTCCCTCTCGCCCGCCAGCAGGGCTGTGCTGGGGCAAGCGCTGGCAGGAGTGACCCCAGGTAAAAGCGGTGACTTCATTTACCGGGAGTGACCTCCCAGAGCGATTAAAGAGGTGTGTATTTTCCGTGCTGGCCCTACCCCCAGGTTACTGCCCTGCTGGGCATGTGCCTGGGCCAATAAAGTGCGATGCCAAAGGCTGGCCGAGGTCTCTGCTGCTGTTCACAGGCGGGGGAAGGGAGGGAACAGGGTGGAGTGTGTGGCCGAGGGCCTGGGATTCCCTGGGCTCTTCCCACCTTCCTGCTCGGACCCTGCTGCAGGTTCCAGGCATCCTGGCTCCGAGTCACCTGGCCAGTGCTACCCACCCCCCAAGGAGGGTGGGGACGTGGCTGCTCCTTTCACTGTTGGACTAGGGCCTGTGGGCAGCTCTGTTCTGGCCTGTAGACGCCCCCTGCTGGTGCAGTGCTGGCTCACCCAGCCGTGCCCCAGAACCTACCCAGTTCCCCGTGTCCCGCTGCCCCTACTCCCTTGTTCCGCCTCTCTGGTCCGTGTGCCAGAGGGACCAGCAGGGAGCCCCAGGAGTCCCCACAAGCCGGCTATAGAGTCCCCATCAAGTGTGGGGTTGGGGCAGGCACTGAGTGAGCACCAGGGCCCAGCCCTCAAGCTGGAGTCTAACCTGGCCCCACTCAGATCTGGGACAAAACACCTGCCTCCTTGCTCCCCCTCTAGGGCCTGGCCTTTGCCCCAACCCCCACCTCCTCCATCCTCCTGTGCCTAGAGCTGCCCCAGGTCCCGCCACCCCGGCTGCTGCTGGCCCCCAGCCCTTGGGGCCCTGTTCCTGCGCTGGCACCTGCATTGTGTGAACAGCTGCTGTAGGCTCATCCCGCCAGCCAGGCCTCCCCTCTGGCACCCTCTAGCCTGTGCCAGCAGCTGAGGGGGCAGTGGCAGTTTCTCCAGCCCCTCCCCCCCCCGTTGGAAGATGAAAGGAGACAAGGAGGGGCTGTGCGACAGCCCCATTCTCCTACCCTTTCTGCACCCTGCTCCCCCGGCTCAGCACGGAGATGTGCCCTGCCTGGGTAGTCACTAGGCATGGGGGTTAGCGTCATCAGCAGCCCCGCCCCACCCCACCCCCCACCAGCTGGAGGCAGTGAGAGACCAGTGCCAGGTCAAGGACCTGCCCCAGGTCCCGGAAAGTACCATATGGGGGATCAGGGCCCAGACCAGGGATGCCCGTGGTGGGGGATCAGACCCCTCAGTCATGAGGGGAGGGGGTTGGGGCTTCAACCTTTGGCCATGTATGTCTAACTTCTCCTCAACCTTCTCCTCAACTTCTTCTCTCAACCTGCTCGCGAGCCGTGGTCCCTCCTGCTCCCTTGGTGCCCAGGGGGCACACCACCAGCCACAGGTGGTTGCGCACCCCATGAGTTGGGAGGGAAGCTCCAGGCCTGTGAGCTGTGCTGTTCCAAGGACCAAACCTGCCTTACCCAGGTACTGGGAGATCTTGGTGATGCACAGAGTCACTGAGTGGCCCTGGTTGCCTGTGATCCCTTCGCTGACCTGCAGTGTCCCAGCCAGGCCACCGTTTGGGGGAGGGCAGCACTGCTATTGCAGGCAGGAGGGGATGGGGCAGGAGGGCACTGACTTGGCCATGCAGCCATGGGGATGGGGTGGCGCCTGGGCTGAGCCAGGTTTGGCGCGCCCTGTTTGTGATCATCTGGGCCTGGCCTACGCCACGTTAGGCTAGCACCCCTTCAAGCCCAGTGCCCCTGGCTGGTTCACAGGTGGGAGGAGAGGGGAGGGCAGGCGGCTGCTTCCCAGCCCACCTGGGGGCTGCCCTGGGTGGGAGACAGGCAGAGGGAGAAAATGCAGTTCCTCTCAGCAGCACTAGGGGGACCAGCCAGGTCAGGCACTCTCATCCCATACGCCCTCTGCAGCCCAGACTCTGTATTGCACCCCTCCTGTACCCCTACCCATTGCACCCTGCCATGGCTCTCCCAGCACCTGCCAGCCTCAGAGTGCCCCAGGCTTGGCAAAAGATGATCCCAGCCCCCCAGGGGGCTTGGAAAATGCCCAGCAGCACCCGTGTGACATGAAACCTCAATAACAGGCACCCAGAATGGGAGTGACTCACATGGATTTAGGGGCAGAGCTGGGCATGGAACCCAGGAGTCCTGCCTCCCAGCCCCTGATCTAACCCCTAGACCCTACTCCCCTCCCAGAGCTCAGCACAGAACCCAGGAGTCCTGTCTCCCAGCGCCCCCTGCTCTGCCCATCCTCCTTTCCCCTCATACCCCTGCTCGTAATTTCACATTCAGCCTGCTGAGGCATGTGCCTCGCACAGGTCAGTCCCTTCGAGCCCAGCAGGCCCTGTTTCCCCTGCCCCCTGGGCCAGCTCCTCTCTCCCTTCTGGGCAAATGAGCACTGCCAGCGTTGTGCCTACTGTGGACGGGGTGAGAGACCCTGGCATCTCTGATGTGCTACTTGGGCCCAGCTCCAATCTGCTCTGCTGCGGAGCCCTCCGTCCCTGATCCCTGTGGGGAATTATCAGCCGCAATTAACAGCCATTTGGTTAATTGCTGCACGGCTGCCAGGCGGGTGGGTGGCGGATTGGGGGCGCGGAATTAAAATGCTCCAGCAGAGACACCTGCCCAACTGTGGGCTCGCCAGATCCCACCATGGCTGCCCTTACAGCTGGGCTGCCACTGGGGCTCTGTGTGCACCCCGGGCCTGCACCTTGAGCAAGGGGGACCCCAGCCACACACGCTGTACCCCTCAGCCCTGCCCCCAGCAGCATGAGGGTGGTGCAGGCCTGAGACAGACAGCCATAGGCCTGGTCGGTGCCAGGCAGGAGGGTGGATCCGGCAGACAAGCCCAGCCTCCAGTCCCTCTCAGGACAGAGGGCAGGATGCTGCCCTGGCTCTGCCATGCTCTGCCCCAGGACCTGGTGAGGGCAGCTGGAGAGGGTTGCATGCATCAGCCCATGCAGTGGGCCTGGAGGAGCTGATCACTGTGCTGGTCCCAGCCCTGGGGGCTGGTGGGAATGGGCTGCCAAGATGCCCCTGCCTCCCAATGCCAGCTGTGCCAGGGCCCCCAAGACCTTTGGGCCTGGACTGGGTGGATCATAACTAGGGCGGAGCTGGGACCCAGGGCCAGGCATGGGGGCGACAGCCTGGGAGAGGCTGCACCAGGCTTGCAGAAGAGCTCAGCCTGCAGAGACCTGCATGCAGACCCTGCTGGAAGGAGAGTGTTTGGGGCAGAGCGGGGTGACTTGGGGGGCTTACAGCAGGGCTGGGGGGAGACAATGGGGGTAGCAGGGAGGGGGAGAGGTTTACAGTAACTGCAAGCTGTATACAGTGCATGGGGTGGGGGATCAGGGGGTGATTTGGGGTGGGGCAGTGGGAGGTGGGGGTGGGTGACACCCCAGGCAGTGGCAGTGCCTCCTGTAGGCAGCACTGGTGCATCCATTGGGCCCTAGAGCAAATATTGTCTAAAGATTGGAGTTAACCAAACTCAGGCTGAGCCAGCCCTGCCCCCACAACCTGCCCATCCCTTGTGGGTGTGGACTGCAGCCTGGTGCCCCCTGCCCTGGGCCTGGCCATGCTGGGGGCTGAGCGATCCCAGAATGATGTCCAGCGCACACCCCTTCTCCCGGGCAGGGACCCAGCACTTCGTCCCCCAACCCTCCCCAGAATCGGCCCGCAACCCTCGGGGCTGGGCGGGGGACGGGGAAGGCGACCGGCCTGACCCAAGTTCACAACTATGCAACCAGCCCGTGTGATGCTGCTTATCATCTTATCGCGCAGCCCAAAGCCGGCTCACCCGCCACTTTAGTGGCATTTCATTGCCCAAAATTAAATCTCATTACTGGGTGGGCACTAGCTGCTGTGCAGGGCTGGGCTGGGCTTTGAGAAGGGGGCAGCATAGTGTGATCAGCATCAGTTACACAGACAGCCTGTTGGAGAGAACCCCCCCAAAGCCCGAGACCCCCCTCACCACAGCCAGACCCCCAGGCTGCAACTAAGGAGGTCCACTCACCTCCCTCTGCCCTGCGGGAAACTCACCCTGGCTGGTTCCTAAACAGAGCAGGGACAGATCCATGGGTCCATCCAGCCCAGTATCCCCTCTCCCTGCTACGCTGGCTCTGACCAGTGTAGGGTGACCAGACAGCAAGTGTGAAAAATCGGGACAGGGGGTGGGGGGTAATAGGAGCCTATATAAGAAAAAGACCCCCACATCAGGACTGTCCCTATAAAATTGGGACATCTGGTCACCCTAAGTGTCAGGTGGTGTGGAGTAGCTCACGACGTGGGTGCCAACCTCAGGGCAGCCCCGAAACTGGCTGAGTGTTCTCAAAAGAGCTCACACCAACCCGGTACCGGGTGTGAATTCCTCCAGCCCTGCAATAGCCTTACCACGGAGCCACAGACAGTCCCCAGGGGCACCCTGGTCTAGCAAACCGGCCTTAGTGATAGACAGGCCCAGGTTTAGGTTCCAAAAGGCAATAGAAGCTGCTGTAACATCCAAGCTCTGTTTGTCCTTCCAGGCTAACCCAAGCTGAGCTGCTTGGGGATCCCTTGCTTATGCATAGAAATCTTGCCCTCCCCAAGTGCCAAGCTCGGCAGTGCTACAGCTCCTTCTGGCCAGGCATTTTATTCCTTTTCCCCAGAGTTCAAACTGATGGAACAAGTATCGGCGCCTGACTCCTCTTCAAGGGCGTGGGGGCTGTAGTAGGAAGAGAGCCTAAAATATAAGCCCTTGTATTAAAGGCCTGGTACAAGGCCTAAGCTGAAATAGTAGCAAGCTTTGCTAATATAAAGCAAACATCAGGCTGTGAGCAAACGTCAGGCTCTGCCCGCTTGCACGTTCCCAGAGTCTGGCAAGCACAGCTCTGATATTGCAGAAACACGCATTCCTAGAAAGTGCTAGGCACAAAGTACTCACGCAAACACATTCCAGAAGTGTGGTACAAAACCCACAATATCAAGAATGGCACAAAAACATTCCCCAAGGGTAACAGGAACACACTGAGACCTCCTAAAAGATAAGGTCAAATAACAATGTAATAAATAAAAATGTTTTAATCAAACCAACATGTACCAAACAGTGGATAATAACTAGTCAGGTCAGAGGGCAGTATCTATGTCAGAGGGGCAATTTGTATCAGGGTATCTCAGAGAGTGTCTTGGTCCAGCCGAGGGGGAAATGGAAAGTCCTGCCATTCACTGAGCTGCATCCATTGTCACAGGCATACATGTTTTAGTATCCTCGTAGAGTCTGCCAGGTGCTATTACCATGCCTTGTCAACAATAAACCTGGTCGGGTGCCTTCATCCCTTAACGGATCTTGTGGTCATTGGGCTGTTCACTCAAGGTCTGCTGTGTTGTCTGTCTGCCTAGAGCTGGGGCAGCACACAGAGAGCACACACACACACACAGCGAAATATCTAACAACAGAGGCAATCAGTAAGGTCTTTCATGTTTCACAATGGCTCATTTGGTTTCAGTGGACAGGCCCAGCACTTTACACTAATTCATGCTTCTTCCCTGTTGGGGGAGTTACACAGGCCATGGCTACACTACAAAATCAAATCACCCTGCATGCAATCGCCACAGTAGTTACAGTGCTTGTGTGTGTGTACACCTGGCTCCTTGTGTCGGTGGTGCGTGGTATCGATTGTACTGTCAGTTTGGGGCAGTGTGGGACAGTTGATGTAAGCAACGCAGTATCTACACTGATGCTGCATTGACCTAACTACATTGACTGTGATGCTATGCACAGTCAATGACATGGGGAGGTGGCGTGATTAAGTCGGCATAGCAGGCGAGTTACATCAGTGGGAGCCAAATTTTAGTGTAGACACAGTGTTAGGCCAACGTAAGCTGTCTTGCAAACTCAGTGGTGTAGAGCAGGCCACAGTTACAGAGGTTTACGATGCAAACACTCATTCTAACTTTATACCACAGGCTACAGAGGTTATGGGAGAGATCAACCCTGCAAGCAATTCCACAAGTCGAAACACTCCACATGCTTATCAGCTGTTTTAACACGGCTAACACACAGGCTGGGTCAAGCTCTGCATTTGTCAGCGTTCAGTGAGGCCTAAGGGCCTGGGCATGAGCTGGCAACTGGTCTGCTAGTGTCACGGGACCCATCTAGCCCAGTACCCCCGCCCTCTCCCTGCTGCCTCCTTCCCCCAATCAGATCAATGGGGCCAGCCACCCCAGCACCAGCTACTTCAGAGGAAGGTGCAAGAATCCCCTCCTAGTGGCTAATGATGACATAACCAGTGGGCGGGAGGGGACATATCCCCCTCATCCTGATAGTCAGCAGTGGGCTTGTGCCCTAGTTTCTAATTTCTGTTCTGACACCCTTGCCCCCATCCCCCTGCCATCCTTGTCTGAATCCTGCCAGGTTCGCAACGTCAGTGACATCTAGTGACATCTAGTGGCAGTGAGTTCCCCTGGCTAATTATGTAACTTCCCTTGACATTTGCTTTCACAGAGCAGCCCATTAGATGTTTAGCATTGTCTTTCCCAAGTGTGGGGAGGCACGTCCCACCCTGGGTGCCACACAGGTGCCTCTGTCCAGATGACACGAAGGCCAAGCGGGCCCATCAGCGTTGGTGCCCCTCTTGCCCCCCAACATTCAGAAGTCATGAGTCAGGCCTCAAAAGCATGAGATTTGCTTAAAAAATCACAAGATTTTAATATTCGTTTGCAGGCGGTGCATCCAGGAGCAAGAAGGAAAAAGGGGGCAGGGCCGAGGCTTGGCCCCCCGCCCCCCATCACTGCCTAGGAGGCTGTTGTGGCCGCATTTGAGAAACGTTGCCCTAGAGTACAAGGCAGAATATACTGCTCTATTCCTTTCAATGTGGGGCTATGTATGCTGGTTTGTTATTGTAGGGTCACACAGGAGTGCTGGAGACTGCATACACTTGTTATTATAGGATTGCTCAGGAGAGCAGGGGGCTGCATACACTGGTTTGTTATTGCAGGGTTGCTCCTGAGTGCAAGGGGCTGCACGTAGGTTTGTTATTGTAGGGTTGTTCGAGCTTTGCAGCATGGTCTGACAGCAGCTTAGCAGAGGGGCTGAAGGAACTCAAGGTTTAATTGAGCAGAGCCTGGCACAGCTTGTGCTGCTGGGAGACAAATCATCGGCTTCTCCAGCCAGCGCAGCCCCAGTGCTCACAGAGCGACCCTCTGCCCAGCAGGGACAGCAGCCGCCTGTCAAGCTATGAGGGCCCCATAATCTGCTCAACCCCCACCCCACCCCAGGGCTTTGGCGTGGGGGGGGAAGGGTACTGGAGTCACAGCACTCTGCCAAGCAAAGGCAGCCCCATCTCCTGCCCTGGAGAAATGCCCTCTAGGCCGAGGTGCTGGAGCTAGGGGTGCTGGGGGTGCAGCCAGGGGCGGCTCTAGGCACCAGCAAAGAAAGCACGTGCTTGGGGCAGCCCATTTGCAGGGGCAGCAGGCATCCAGCATGGGAGCTGAGAACCAACAGGGGGCCCTGGGAGTTGTAGTTCCTTGGTTAGCTCCCTGCCTATAGACCCAGCCCTGGAGCAGGGAAAGAACTACATTTCCCAGCATTCCCTTGGCCACTACCAACAGGAAAGAGGGGGAGGGAGTGAGGTAGCTGAGACCTCATGCTGCAGCCTACTGTGACTGGAGAGCTGCACTGTGAAGGGTAGGGATACCATATTTTAACATTAAAAAATAGGACACTCCATAGGGAGGGAGGGTAGCCCCACCTTGCCACCATCCACTCCCTCCAACTGTCCCACACAGAAACCCCAACCCATCCAACCCCCCCCCCGCTTCCTGTCCCCTGATCACCCCCTCCCGGGACCCCTGCCCCTAACTGCCCCCCAGGACCCCACCTCCATCTAAGCGCTGCTGCTCCTTGTCCCCTGATTGCCTCCTCCTGGGACCCCTGCCCCTAACTGCCCCTTGGGATCCCACCCCCTATCTAAGCCTCCCTTCTCCTTGTCCCCAACTGACCCCTCCTGAAACCCACCCCCAACTTCCCCCCTAGGACTCCACCCCCTACCTGTCCCCTGACAAACCCCCGGGACTCCCATGCCTATCCAACCGCTGCCTGTCCCTTGACTGCCCCCCCAAACCCCTGACCCATCTATCCCCCCCTGCTCCCTGCCCCTGAGAGCCCCCCTGAACCTCCGCCCCATCCAACGCCCCAGCCCCTTTACCGTGCCACTCAGACACCCCCCCCCCCCAGCACCTGCCTTCCAGATTTGAACACCTCAAAATTCAGGAGTGCTCAAGCTCAGTTTGGGCAGCTGTTACTTCATTTCTCCCAAATCAACTATACTGATCCACTGTAACTTGCTGTAGAAAAAGTAGGATAAAATTGAGCAAGAAATGCTTCCCAGTGGTTATTAGGACTGGAATTGCTATTTTCAACAGCCATTGCCTTTTGTTTGTTTGTTTGTTTAAAAGGAAGACAGTGATATTGCATTGGCAAATTCCCCATAGAAAGAAAGAGTGGAACAAAAGAATAATAAAGGCACCTCAGCTTTTCCTCATTTATGTAGGACAGTCTTATAATATGCATCTAGATATCCTCCAATCACACAAGCTGAAAATTGTTCCACTTTACTGCAGTTCTGTAACCATATGGGAACCAATCCTGTCTGTGTTCTGTGCACATCCAAAATTCCTGCTGAATGACCTGCCGTGGGAGTGAGTTACCAGTGACCCAGGGCTGCGGCGGAAGGAGGGTGCAGGTGGGGGTGGGAGAGAGCCCAGGGCTGGGGCGGCAGGAGGTGTATGTGGGGGGCAATGGTGGGGGGGAATGAGGGAGCCCAGAGCTGGGGCGGCAGGGGGTGTGGGTGGGGGGGGGGGGAGAGCCCAGGGCTGGGGCAGCAGGGGAGTGCGGCGAGGAGCCCAGGGCTGGGACGGGGGGGCAGCCACAATTTTTTTTGCTTGGGGCAGCAAAAAACCTAGAGCCGGCCCTGGGTGCAGCAGCACCCCCTGGCTGAAGTGGTTTCCATCCTATACTGGGTTTACAGTCTGGTTCAACAGCTCTCAGCACCCCCACGATACAAACTGTCCAGCAGCCCTGCCTCTAGGGGAAAAGGTGCGCTCATCCCCTGTGGCCCATTCAGCCCCTTGCTGCTCTGCGGGGGCTGTCACCGAGGGGCCCAGATACAGTCTGAAGCAACAGTGGGTTTGTGATATGGACGCTGGGGTGGAACCCCACCCCCAAAGTCTGGGGCCCCGTAGGCTTTCCCATCCGCCACTTGATTTCACGAGCGTCAGTGGGGGATAAAGCCCAGAGTCTGAGCTATTCTGACTGTAGCCAGCAGGTGACAGCAGACGACAGCATATCCCCCTGCCTCCTCATGACCATAGGGACACTGGCAAGAAGATTTTGAATGGCCCCTAACTTTGGGTGCCCATGTTGAGACACCTGGGGCCTGGATTTCAGAGGTGCTAAACACCCGCAGCTCCCAGCGGGGCTCGTGGGCACTTAGGGTGTGTCTACACTGCAGTTACATGCTCACGGCTGGCCCGGGCCAGCTGACTCCGGCTCACGGGGCTGGAGCTGAGCAGCTGTTTACTTGCAGGGTAGACGTTCTGGCTTGGGCTGGAGCCTGAGCTCTGGGACCCTCCCACCTCGCAGGGTCCTAGAGCCAAAGCTCCAGTCTGAGCCCCAAAGACTACACCGCAGTTAAACAGCCCCTTAGCCCGAGCACCGGGAGCTGGAGTCAGCTAGCCCAGGCCAGCTGCGGGTGTGTAATTGAAAATCAGCCCCCAGCCATCTCTGGGTGAGCAACAAAACCTGAAGCATCCAGTGCTGGCCATTTACTCCCTACTGAATCCCTGGACCTGAACTCCATGGGCGAGGCCACCTTGCCTGGCCTGCGTTTGGCTCTAGGCTGCATCTACTGGGAGCCTAGCAGGTCCTCTAGGTTTGATGTATCGTGAGGGCAGCACATGGCTCTGGGAAGGCTCAGTAATTGGATGAGTCTGTTCAATTACACGGATCTGCTTCTAGCCAGGCCAGCATGAGGCGGTTGGTTGCGTTTTGCTTGGGTCTGTAAAACAAAACTAAATCAAAGTGGCTGGTGGAAGCAGCGCAATGAACATTTAATAAGAATCAGTGGCAGAGGTAATAGTGGGCCGGGGCAACCGTGCCCCTTGACAGCCATCAGGTATACGTGTGATGCCTTTTCAAGCCAATAGGTATAACTGAAGGTGGAACCACCAATGACCTAGCTGCCTCCTCGTTCCACCACTGCTCAAAATGTAGCTCCGCTGATGCTAAGAATCCGGAGTCTATTGAGCAGGAACATGGGACAGACAGCACCCTTGCTTGGAGAACCCATGCTTTAAAAAATGAGACATGGACTTTCATTCACCCTGCACTGAATTGCAGCCACTTCTGGGGTGGAGCGCATAACAACACACAGCAACACTGCACAGGGATCACTCACCCAGCACTGAAATGATGCCACCTGTGGGGTAGGAATGCAGCAGCTGTTGAACAGCCACAGAGCGACACTACTCACAGTTTAGAGCAGCGTGTGAAGAAGACTCTCACTTCCATTCGAAAGCTCTGGGGCAGTTTACAGAAACAGAACATGCTGTTAACCTGAGCTGAACAGCAGCCAGGACACAATAGATTGGGTCTGCACTGCGGGTAACCAGACAACAGCTCTGCCAGGAGGGATTTGTTCTGATTGATGGAGGGAGGGATGGGGCAGGGAGCCAGTCAAGCCTGGGGAACAAATTCCTTCTCCGGGATGCTTTGCTCCAGGATCTTGGAGCCCAGGCTCTATGGCCATTAATTACTGCACCACCCAGCCGGAAGGGAAGGGCTGGGGCAGGTCTCTGCGCTCCACATGTCGCAAGCAGACAAGGCAGAACGAACCATGTCACAGAATGAATCAATTGCATAGCCCGGATTAGAACCCAGGAATCCTAACCACCAGCTCTCTGCTCTAACCATTAGCCCTCACTCCGCTTGCAGTCAGGATTGAACCCAGGAGTCCTGGTTCCTAGACCCCCCCGTTTCTCTAACCCAGTGGTTCTCAACCAGGGCTACGTGTGCCCCTGGGGGTACGCAGAGGTCTTCCAGGGGGTACATCAACGGGCTACATAAAAAGCATTAGCGAAGTCAGTACAAACTAAAATTTCATACAGACAATGACTTGTTTATACTGCTCTATATACTGTTGGGTGTGTTTTGTTATAGGATTATAGTCTGTTAAAATATGTGTATATTAAATTCAATATGTAGTTTGTAAAGCTATAGCAGCAATCCAAGATGGAGTCTGAACTGCCATCTTGTGACTGCCATCTTGTTGTTTACTGTTATCATGGCCCAGTCATAACTGGATCCAACTGGTTTTTCCCGCCATTGGCCACTCCAAGGACAATTTTACCTCAGACCGTTTTCCACCCTTGCTGGGACTGTACCATATTTTCCCGCCATTAAATGCATAAAGGGACTGAGCTCCCTGCCGAGTGGTGCAGTCCAGCCCAGTGACTGTGTGTGCGCGGCTCATAGGGTGACCAGACATCCCGATTTTATCAGGACTCTCCCGATATTTGCTTATTTGTCCCGCGTCCCGACCTACCTTCGGTCGGGACACGAATTGTCCCGATATTTTGCCTCCACTCACAGGCGGAGCGGAGCCCGGAGGGGGCTCGCGCCCCCCCCGCCCCGACTCCGCCCCCTCCTTCTCCCATTGGATCCCTCTCCAAATCCCCACCCTGGCCCCGCCTCCAGCCCCACCCCCTCCCTGTCCCATTGGATCCCTCCCCAAATCCCCGCCTCTTCCCCAAGCATGCTGCATTCCTCCTCCTCCCCCCTCCCTCCCAGCCCTGCGCTGATCAGCTGTATGGCGGTGCACACGCTGGAGGGAGGGGGGAGGTGGAGACGGAGCGGAGGCAAGCTGGTGGGGGGGGCAGGGCGTGGAGCTCCGGCGGCCGTTTTTTTTTTTTGCTCCGCCCCCCCCCCCCCGCGTCCCGATATTTCACCTGCAATTTGAGCATGAACACAAGTTAGCAGATCTTCGATTGTTGGAGAAGCAAAAAATAGCAGAGTTAGAAAGAGAGAGAGAGAAAGAAGCCGATCAAAGAAAGAAGGAGGCAGATGAGAGAGAGAAAGAAGCCGATAAACGAAAGAAGGAGGCTGATGAGAGAGAAGAGAGAGCTCGTAAGGGGCGTCTAGAGCTGCTCGCTGCTGAACAGGAGACGGCCAGACTTCAGCTCCAAGTAATGGAAGAGCGGAGAAAGTCATCCCCACCTGGAACTCCACTTCCCCCCCGCCATGAGAGAAACTGGGAAAGGATGTGTCCCATTTACAATGATACTGAGGATATAGAGGAGTTTTTGTCTACCTTTGAACGCCTCTGCAATCTGTACCAGATCCCCGAGGGTCAGCGAATGCCTGTCCTGCTGACCAGACTGACTGGAAAAGCCAGGGAGGTATTTAATGAATTGGGGGAACAAGAAGCCTTGGATTATGGGTGGTTTAAAGATTCTGTGTTAAGGCGGGTCAAGGTTACTCCTGAATCTTACAGAGTTAAGTTTAGAAAGTTTAAGATGTCTAATGATTGTACTTGTCGCCTTTTGCACTCTAATTTTTTCTGCATCTTCTGTAGCCTCAGGTAAGGGCTGTGCTCTTGCCCCCTGATCACTGGCTATTAACAGATTTCTCAGTTCTTGATTTGTAGCTTTCTTTCTAAAGCTTATCCTCTTTTCTGAACACAAATTTTCCAGGGCTTTTTTGCCAAGTCCCTCATATGCTCTTTGCTCAGCCATTGCAGCAGCTCTTTAACCCACAAAACTCTCAATCCCGAAGTTCAAATTTGGATAGCGTGGGGTTTTGACCCAAAGCTTAATTGACCTGGTTCTGTGGATCCAAGCCCGACTACGCCACTGTGACGATGCGGTTCTGGCGGGACCCAACTGAGAGTGCCAATTCAGGACAAATTGCTAAAACAGGGCAGTTACAGCCCAAGGCTGGGGTTTCTCCACCTCTAAGGCAAACCAAACCAGCCAGACAAAGAGGACTTTGGTTTCACCCCACTGGCTAACCACAAGTCACACAAACAATTCCCTTAGACACTCCAGTTTCCCAGTATCATCACCAGTGCCACTCGTTATGGGGACAAATGGTTATGAAAACCAAAATCCCAATATCCACAAAAAAGGTTCTCTCGATCCCAAAGGACCAAGCCCCAGACCCAGGTCAATATACAACTCAGATCTTTCCCACAAATCACGCTGTTGCCAATCCTTTAGAATCTAAAATCTAAAGGTTTATTCATAAAGTGAAAAGGATAGAGATGAGAGTTAGAACTGGTTAAACGGAATCAATTACATACAGTAATGGCAAAGTTCTTGGTTCAGGCTTGCAGCAGAGATAGAATAAACTGCAGATTCAAATCAAGTCTCTGGAATACATCCCCCGCTGGGATGGGTCCTCAGTCCTTTGTTCAGAGCTTCAGTTTGTAGCAAAGTCCCTCCAGAGGTAAGAAGCAGGATTGAAGACCAAATGGAGCTGAGGCATCAGCCTTTGCATCCGAAGAAGTGGGCTGTAGCCCACGAAAGCTTATGCTCTAATAAATTTGTTAGTCTCTAAGGTGCCACAAGTACTCCTAGCCTTTTTATAGTTTTTCCAGGTGAAAGAACACCTCTTTGTTCTTACTGTGGAAAATTACAGCAAAATGGAGTCTGGAGTCACATGGGCAAGTTCCTGCATACTTTGCTGAGTTACAAGGCCTCTCTCCATGGGTCAACTGCATAGCTGATGGTCCTTAATGGGCCATCAAGCAAGCTAGACAGAGCTAACACCCACCTGTCTGGGAGGTTTCCCAGAAGCACAGCATAAGTTTGAAATACAGACAGTACAGAGCCAATATTTATAACTTCAACTACAAAAATGATACACATATCTAGGCAGCATAATCATAACCAGCAAACCATAAACCTGTCTTAGACACCTCATTTGACCCCCCTTTATACAAGATTTGGTGCCACTACAGGACTTTGGTTGCAACCATGTTCTATATGGTTCCAGATTATATCAATAACGTCACACGCACCTTCTGTGAGAGCAAGAAGCTGACCACAGACAAGGTGTGGTGGGGGTTGGGGGGGAGCGATTGGGGAATCCAGGCCAGAGGGACGGGGGGACCCATCCCACTGCCACTGATGGGGAGGGGAGGCTGCCCTGCTACCCTAGGAGGGGTTGGCGGGGGGTGGGGGAGCTGTCCCATTGCTCCCAGGGTTTGCCTGTAAAGGGCTAAAAGGTGTATATGGAGCCCCCTGCCCCCCAGCCAGAGCTCTGGAGCTCCTCACAGTGGGGGAGGGCGGAGGCCCATGGGGCGGGGTCAGACAGCAGGATCGGGGCCATGCAGGGAGAGCTGCAGGGAGCCAATGCTGGCATCTCCCCGGCCCGCTGCCGCTTTACACCTCGAGGGTTGCTCGGGTTGCGGGGCTCCCGGCTCGTTCCAGCTGGCCTGGGAAGAGCAGGTCTAACCCAAGCTGCAGCCATGCCAGGCCTGTGCCACCCAATTTTGAACATGGCCTGAGTGACCCGCCAGGTCCTGGCATGTGTGGCTGGGCTGCGGCGGCTGTCCCCGAGTGAGGCCTCTGCCCTGCAGGGGGCTCTGTGCGCTGGGAGGGGCCAGGATCTCACCACCCGCGTCCCCCCAGGCCAAAATCAAGGACCTGTCCCAGATCCTGAAGAAGATGCCCCAGTACCAGAAAGAGCTGAACAAGGTAACAGGGCTGGGGCTGTTAGTGGGCAGGGGGGCAGGGCATTCAGTGGGGCTGGTGAGGGACAGTAGGGACTCTCTGGGGGGCAGGGCACTCTGGGGGCTCTGTCCAGGTCTAGGCAGGAGCCCTGGCCCAGTGATGGGACTGCCTTACTGCCTGATGAGAGCTGCTGACCTGTCCCTTCAGGCAGAGCCATTTTCCTCCCAGGTGCCCTCCTGATCCTCCCCTCCAGCTGCCCCACTCCATCCCAGAGGTGGCTGCATGTCAGTGCTGGGCAAAACAATCCCTATATACTCGGCTTATACAGACAATTGGGGTTGCTCCTTTGGCAGAGGGGCCCTCCTTGGGGGCTGCGGGTGCCCTGGACCAGCCGGTGATGCAGTGCCACAGTAAACTCCCCCATGTCCCGGTCTCTCCCCGCAGTACTCCACGCGCCTGAACCTGGCCGAGCACTGCATGCGGCACTTCAAAGGGACGGTGGAGAAGCTGTGCAGCGTGGAGCAGGTGGGTCTGTGGGCAGAGCCTGGCTGGGGGGCAGAGTCTGGCTCATGGACTCAGCCCAGAGAGAGGGGTCTCAGAGCCGGAGGCTCGCTGGAGCCAGGGCCAGCCCCCCGCCATGCAGCACCAGGGGTGCAGAAGGGAGACATGGGGCTCAGGTTACTCCCAGGGGGCCCGTTACTCACCCCAGGGGGAGCTGACCCCAGGGAGGAGGGGGGCCTGGCACAGGGGGTAGGCGAGCTGTGGTCCGACTGTTGGGCCGTCTCGTCCCCCATCCCGCTGCGGGGGCAGGAGGAAGCGGAGCGGCCTGACCTGGGCCTTGTGTGTGCGCCTCCTCCCCCCCCAAAACCTGCCCATGGGGACGGACGTGGATGGGGAGAAGATCAAGGACCCCATGAAGATCATCGTGCCCGTCCTGCTGGACCCCAGTGTGCAGGCCTATGACAAGATCCGCATCATCCTGCTCCACATCTTCCTGAAGAATGGTAACGCCACAGGCCTGCAGGGGGCAGCACTAGGGGGCCTGCTGTTGCATGGGGCGCTCCTGGAGGCAGGGCCCAGGCCTGTGGGGCTGGGGGGGAATAGCACTGCTCAGACTGGCACACCCCCAGCCACACAGGGCATCTCCCGGCCTGCCGCTTCCCGGGGCCCTGTGTCCAGACAGGGCTCTACGGCCCTGTCTCCCCTCTGCCCACCTCTCGGTGCCTGTGAGCCAGACAGTGCACCGCACCCATGCTCCGCACTAACCCCTGGGGTCGGACCTGGCGGCCTTTGCTGCCCGCTGCTGCCTTCCAAGCAGTGTCCGCCCTCCACGCTCCCCCCAGCCCGTTCTCTGCAGGGAGGTGGGATGGAGACACACACCCGGAGCGGCCTCCCGGCCTGTTCTCTGTAGGGAGGGGGGATGGAGATGCACACCCAGAGCGCCCCACGGCACGTTCTCTGCAGGGAGGGGGGACATCCTTCCCTTCCTGCCGGCTGTTCAGATACCATGTTCTGTCTCTGAGCCCCCTGCGACCAGTTCCCTGCCCATCCCTTGTGTCATCCCTGTACCAGCTCCCTGCTTCTTCCTGCATCCAGCCCCTTCCCCCAGCTCTCCCTGACCCTGACACTTGGCACAGTCCCTCTTCCCCCATCGGTTCCTGCCCCATGCTGGCTCGGTGGGGCAGGGCCCTGCTCCGGGGCCCTTCCTGTAACCATGCTCAGGCACTGCCCCTGCGCCCATTGCCCAAGCCAGGGTGCTCTCATGTGGCTCCTCTGGCTGCCCAGTTCCCTGGCCAGGGGGCGCTGTGGAGTTGCAGGGCCTCCCCCTCTGCACTAAGCAGCAGTAAATGGTTTTGGGGGGGCTGGAGGGGGAAGGCGCATGTTGCACCTGACTGGCCGCAGGAGGGGGAGCCCAGATCAGGGGGAGGGGGGCTCCCACTGCACTGCCAGGGGAAGCTAGAGAGACCCCCTGCCCACAGTCCCTGAGGGAACCTGTGGAGGGAGGAGCAGCAAGGACCTGAATTCGACCATTAACTATGTGGGGTCCAGTGGCTTAGAGTGCATGGTGCTGGGAGCCAGGACTCCTGGGTTCTACCCCCAGCTCTGGGAGGGCAATGGGGTCCAGTGGGCAGGGCTGGCTCCAGGGTTTTTGCCGCCCCAAGCAGGGGAAAAAATAAAATAAAAGCCGCGATCGCGATTGCGATCGGCGGCAGCTCCACTGCGCCGCTTTCTTCTTCGGCGGCAATTCGGCGGCAGGTCCTTCCCTCCGAGAGGGACAGGGACCCTCTGTCGAATTGCCGCCGAAGAGCCCGACGTGCCGCCCCTTCCCCTTGGCCGCCCCAAGCACCTGCTTGCTCAGCTGGTGTCTGGAGCCAGTGGGCTAGAGCTGGGGGGCTGGGAGCCAGGACTCTTGGGTTTACCCCCAGCTTTGAGAGGGGTGGGAAGAGCAGGATCTCAGGGTTTGATCAGGGAACTAGGACTCCTGGGGCCATGGACTGAATGTGCCAAGGCTGTGGGTGCGTCCCAGGGGTGCTGGCGCTGACCTTTCTCTCCCCATGCAGGTGTGGGTGAGGAGAACCTCACCAACCTGATCCAGCATGCCAACATCCAGCAGCAGAGCAACATCATCCACAACATGCAGTTCCTGGGCACCTCCCTCACACCTGGGGTAAGGGACTGGGGCCAGGAGCCAGCAGCTGTACCCATGGCAGGGGGTATATCTGTGCTGCACAGGGGAGCCCAGGCCATCCTGGGGGTGCCCCTATGGCAATGACCTACTCCTAGCACAGAGGTGGCCTCTGCCCCTGTACAGTGGGGTGACGCCCTCCCCATATGAGGGTGACCCCTGAGTTACTCCCCATCTGGGGTGACCTCTTCTGCCCCTGCAGAGGATCCTGGGGGTCAGGACCTCAGATCGCCAGGGAGCTGGAGCTGGTGACCACTGCATGGGGTGGCCATGCGGTGAATGGGGGGAAGCAGCTCTGTTCTCCCATCAGTCTCTCTCCCCTCCTCTCTCTCTCTCTCTCTCTCTCTCTCTCTCTCTCGCTCAGTGATCCATTCTGTTCTTTTCTCTGTCTCTCCCCTGCCAGCCCGGCTGGAGCGACTCAGGTAGGCTGCGCTCTCCCTGTCTGCCCCCGTTCCCATCCCGCACCCCCTCCCTGCTGTCTCTCACCCCCTCTCCCTTCCTCCCCCAGAGCGGGCAGCTGCGACCCGAGAGGAAGGTGCGGCTGGAGTCCACCTACCAGCTCTCCCGCTGGACCCCCAGGCTCAAGGACGTCATGGAGGTACCGGGTTGTCTGCTTCCTGGCCTTGGGGGTGGGGGTCACACCTGGCAGGCTGGGCCCAAGGGGGAGGGGTTGGTTTGGGGTCAGCCATGTGTAGAGCCCTGCATATCCGCGCACCATTTCTGCGGATAGTAGATTGGCTGCAGATACAACCAGGTCGGGCTCTACTCCCCAGCAGCGCCTGGCCCGCGGCGTCCGGCTCAGGCAGCCAGTGGCTGGGCGACAGGTCAAAGTTGGGGCTGGCCGGCACCCACTCGCCTTGCCACGCTGAGAAGCACCAGTGTCCCCACCAGCTCCTGGGCAGCAGGATTTGGGATTGGAGCGGACGGGGCCCCAGCACCCCACCCCTCCACCCCACAGTGATGCAAAATGCTCTGCTGCTACCATGTGCTGTCACTCGTGACCCCCAGGAGCAGCACGTGATGAGACCCCCCAGCCCCTCCCCCCCAGCCACCGCCCCTTCCGCACTGCCCCTTCTCCTCGAGATCCTGCCCCCGCGCTGCCCCTTCCCCCCAGCCCCCACCCCCTCCATACTGCCCCTTCTCACGATCCTGCCCTCGCGCTGCCCCTTCCCCCCCGACCCCCTCAGCACTGCCTCTTCCCTGCAAGATCCCTTCCCCCGCCCTCGCTAGCTCTTGTAAGGGCTTGCTGCCGCTGGTGAGAATGCAGATAGAGGTAAAAGACGGCTAGGGGATCCTGGGCTGATGCACATCCACATTTTTGTATCCGTGCAGGGCTCTAGCCATGTGAGGGGCTCATCAGAGAGGCCTCTTCTGCTGCCATCCTTAGGGGTCTTAAATCATAGACACGAGTGCAGGAGAGTTGTCTTACCCGGTGCTGAGATGCTGCCACCTCTGGGGTGGAGCACGGGCGGTTTATACAGGGGTCCCTCACCGGGGCTGAATTCTTCCTGAGGAGTGGCAGGCAGCTGTTAACAGCCGCACAGCAGCACTGCCCGAGAGTCTAGAGCAGGAGGTGATCAGTGTGCGGGGCTGGAAGTGCAGGGGATCCAGGCAGCACACTGTCATGACTGGCACTGGAATCTGAATGGCCGGCAGGGTCCTTGGCCTAACCTCCAGTGAGCAGCAGCTGTTTGACGTTTATCTAAAGGACAGACTCCTGCAACATAGTACTGGTCACTGACTAACCGGGGAGAGCGCCCCCTGCAGAGCCCCCCACCCGCTCCCTGCAGTACAGCGCCCCCTAGTGCCGCACTGGGGCCAACACTGACTGCAAGGGGAGAGCGCCCCCTGCTGAGCCCCCAAACCATTCCCTGCAGCACAGAGCCCCCTAGCGCCGCACTGGGGTCATAGAGCACCCTCTGCTGACTCACTAGCACCCCCCCAGCACCTAGTGGCTTTTCTTTAGACGTCTCCTATCCAAGCGCTGCCTGGGCCCAAACCTGCTTTGCTTGTGAAAGGTGACATGGTGTCTCTCCTTCCCTCCACCCTTGCTGTGGGCTACGCCCCCATTGCCCTCCCCTGTGGGGCACTCCTCAAGGGGGTGGGGGGGCACACTTAGTTGCCTTCAACCTCCAGGCCAAGAATTAACCTCCCTGCCTGAGCTCCTGTCCCTGGCAGATCACAGGTGGGAGGCTCCCAGGCCCCTGCTCCAGCGTTGTGATGGTTCTTCCTGTGGGATTTTGGGGCAGGCAGTTGTGGTAGCCTCAGTCCCATGCCTAATCCAATCAGGGGCGCCTCCCCTCTGCGCCAGCCGCAGCTCGGCAGGCCTTAAGCTTCCCTGTACAAGTCAACCCAGCAGATTAATGTAAAAGCCCCCATTATGTGGCATTAGGATCTATCATAGCCTGGGCCCCCTGCGTGGCTGGGACACACTTCATGGGGCAAGAGGCAGGGCCTGGATCTGCCTGCAGCAGGGAAGGGGCACTGAGGGCAGCCCCCTGCCTCCCCACCCCCAAGTGAGGGGCCCTGGATCCGGCTGCAGGAGGTCTCTGCCCTCTCCATAACGGTGGATGGGTGGGGAGTTCACAGCGGGGCACTGAGCAGCTGAGGGGGATGGGGGGGGCATCACGGGAGGAGTCAGCGTGCTCTTTGCTGGCTCCCCATGCCCCACCCTGGAAAGGGGGCCCCAGGCTGCTCCCCCAGGGACTGTCAATCATTCACTGAGGAGCCTTCCCAGCCCCTCCCCCCAATGGGGCCCGGCTTGGCTCCCACGTCCGAGGTTCCTGCTGCTTGGCCCCTGTTGACCTGTCCTCCCCCCACACCTCAGGACATCATTGAGGACAAACTGGACAAGGAGCTGTGGCCCTTCGTGTCAGACCCAGTCCCTGCCGCCAGCCCCCAGGCTGCTGTCAGGTAAGGCTGAGCCTGGCTGGGCTGTGGGGGGCAGAGCCCTGACAGCGCCCCCCCCCCAGGTGTAGGCACCTCTGTGCCTGGGAGTGCATGGCCAGGACCCTGCCCTCTACAGGGGAGGGGGTGCCCAATAGCTGGAGCCCTGGACCCCTCTCACCATGTCCCCCGCACCGCAGCAGTCCCTCAGCCCCCGCTTCGGGCAGTGCCCACCCCTCCGCCTGGCATTCCCTCAGTGAGCCCCTGGTATCCACACTGCTCCTCTCACCCCCCAGCACCCGCTTCAGGCATTGGCACAAGAACAAGCCAGCGGCCGGGTACCGGACGGGCCCGCGCCTCATCATCTATGTGCTGGGTGGGGTGTCCATTTCTGAGATGCGCTGTGCCTACGAAGTGACCCAGGCCACGGAGGGCAAGTGGGAGGTGGTGATTGGTGAGTGGGGCGAGTCCTGAGGGGAGGGCGGCTGGAATGTCCAGGTCAGGGACAGTCGGGACCCCCTGGGAGGGGGAGACCCTAGAACTGCCTGCCCAGCACCCACAGGGCGCTCATGCCACCCTCTGTCCTCCCGCACCCGGGGGCCTGGGAACAGATGCGCTTGCCCCACCTACCTGCAGCCCCACATGGCTTGTATCTAGCCACCTGATCTCCTGGCCCCTGGCTCCCCAGTGCTCTCCTTGCCCAGGGACCATGTGTGGGGGTCCAGTCAGACACCCCCAGTAACACCCATAGGGATATGGCTCACCCCCTGCACACACCCCTCTAAGACCCAAGGGTGAGGAACGCTGTCAGCGTGTGGATTCTTGCCTGGCCATGCAGGGTACAGCGGCACGAGGGGTGCGGTGCCAGGCCGCGGCGGGCAGGAGACAGCCCCTCCCCCCCTGCACTAGAGCAGGGTCCAGCTGCAAGAATGGGGGAGATGGTGATGCCAGCCTCATGCCCGCCCCACTGTGCCCACCGCTGCCAACCACCTCTCTCCCCCCCAGGTTCCAGTCACATCCTGACCTGACCCCCAAGCGTTTCCTGGATGATGTCCAAGCCCTCGACCATGAGGCCCCCGTGGAGGCCTAGAAGCAGCCCCCTCCCCCCAGAGACTCTGCCCCCCACAGCTTGCTGCCTCCAGCTCCACCTGCTCTTCTCAACAAGGCACCTTCCCCCCTACTCCTGGCAGCAGTGTCAGTTCTTCGGGGAGGGACGGGAGAGGGGACGGGACCCCCAGGCTGCTTGGCTGTTAGGACAGGGGGCAGGCCAGGCTCTCTCCCTCTGGCACAGCGTCTAGGGTGGCCACCGTGCCCCCAATGGGATAGGGGAAGAGTCAGACTCCGTTATCTACAGCCTCAGCCATTCCTACCTCCCCTCCCTGGGACCCAAAGCATAGCCCCTCCCCCTCCTGTCACCCCTCTGCCAGTGATGGGGGGTGCACAGAGGCTGCTACCAGAGATTGGCTTTGGGGGGGATGTGATCCAGCCACTGAGCCCCAGGCTGTGTCTGTCCAGTCTGCAAAGGGTTAAAGAGAACCCCCCTTCTGCCCCCATCTCATCCCCCTTCACCGCTTTGGGGTGTTGGCCCAGCCCTGGCTCCCTGCACCCCTCCTGCCACAGCCTGGCACCCTGGCTTCTCGGCCCTGTCCCCTCAGTGGGGACCTCGGCTCCAGAAGGGGGGAGGGGTCCTAGGAGGAGTTGCAGTCAGGTGCCCAAGTAAGGGGGGGTGGAGCCAGGACTGCATAGAAGGCGCGTCCAGGGTTAGTCAGCAGCTAGGGCCCCGCAGGACGAGCTCGCCGCCCCGATGGGCCTGGATCAAATGCCCCTGCCCAGTGGCAGACACCTCCCCAGTGCCTTTCCCTGGGTATCAGAGCCACCCCCTGGGCACCTGGAGCCCCAGCTCCATCTGGGGCACCCAGCTCCAGCCCCCTGGGTCTGATCAAGCCCTGAGCCACGCCTCACCCCCTGCATCCCACGGGCCCTAGAGGTTCCCTCCCTCTTGCCCGTCAGCAGGGCTGTGCTGGGGCAAGCGCTGGCAGGAGTGACCCCAGGTAAAGCAGTGACCTCCTTTACCAGGAGTGACCTCCCAGAGCGGTAAAGAGAACTCTGTGTGTGTATCTGTGTCTGTTTTCCCTGCTCTGAGCCCCCCCCGGCTACTGCCCTACTGGGCATGTTCCTGGGCCAGTAAAGTGCGATGCCAAAGGCTGGCCGAGGACTTTGCTGCTGTTCACAGGCGGGGAAGGGGAAGGGGAAGGAAGGGGACGGGGCTGGGTGTGTGGCTGAGGACCCAGGGTGCCAGGGAGCGGTATCACCCCAGCTCCCCCTCTGGCCCTGCTCCAGGTCCCTGGCTCCGAGTCACCCGGCCAGCCCTGCCTCCTTCCCCCCTCCCGCCCCCAGGAGCAGGGTGGGGCAGTAGCTGGAGTGTTGGACTAGGGCCTGGGGGCAGCTCTGCTCTGGCCTGTGGACGCCCCCTGCTGGTGCAGTGCTGGCTCACCCAGCCGTGCCCCAGAACCTACACAGTTCCCGCTGCCCCGACTCACTTGTTCTGCCTCTCTGGTGCGTGTGCCAGAGGGATCAGCAGGGAGCCCCAGGAGTCCCCCCAAGCCATCAAGTGTGGGGTTGGGGCAGGCACTGAGCGAGTACCAGGGCCCAGTCCCCAGGCTGGCCCCCACAGGGAACCATACCTACCCAGCCCCTGCCCCTCCCAGAATCAGCGCTGGAACCCAGCCCCCTGCGTCCCAGCTCCCGCTCTAACCACTAGCCCCCGCTCCCCGCTCAGATCTGGGACAGAACACCTGCGTCCTTGCTCCCCCTCTAGGGCCTGGCCTTTGCCCCAACCCCCACCTCCTCCATCTTCCTGTGCCTAGAGCTGCCCCAGGGTCCCGCTACCCCGGCTGCTGCTGGCCCCCAGCCCTTGGGGCCCTGTTCCTGCGCTGGCACCTGCATTGTGTGAGCAGCTGCTATAGGCTCGTCCCGACTCCCGCCAGCCAGGCCAGGCCTCCCCTCTGGCACTCTCTAGCCTGTACCAGCAGCTGGGGGTGCAGTGGCTGTCTCCCCAAGCCCCCCCACTCCCGTTGGAGGGTGAAAGGAGACAAGGAGGGGCTGTGAGAGAGCCCCATTCTCCTACCCTTCCCGCAGCCTGCTCCCCCGGCCCAGCTCGGAGACTCGCCCTGCCTCTGTAGTCACTGGGCATGGGGTTAGCGCCATCAGCAACCTCCCCCCCCCACCAGCTGGAGACAGTGAGAGACCAGTGCCAGGTCAAGGACCTGCCCCAGGTCCCGGAGGGGTATGGGGGATCAGGGCCCAGACCAGGGGTGACCGTGGTGGGGGATCAGACCCATCACTCATGAGGGTTGGGGGTTGTCTAACTTTCCTCTCAACATGCTCACGGGCCATGGCCCCTCCTGCCCTCTCCCAGCCCATCCCCTGCTCCCTTGGTACCCAAGGGGCACTCAGCCAGCCACACATGGTCGTGCACCCCACGAGGTGGGAGGGAGGCTCCAGGCCTGTGAGCTTTGCTGTGCCAAGGACCAAACCCCCCTTACCAGGGTCCCGGGAGATTTTGGTGATGCACAGAGTCACTGAGTGGCTCTGGTTGCCTGTGAATGCCCCTTCCCCCCGCCCAGACCTGCAGTGTCCCAGCCAGGCCAGTGTGTGGGGGAGGGCAGCACTGCTATTGCAGGCAGTTGGAGAGGGCGGGGGCTGGAGGGCACTGACTTGGCCATGCAGCCCTGGGTTGGGGCCTAGGCTGAGCCAGGTTTGGCGCAGGGATGGCCTGGCTCGGCGCGCCCTGTTTGTGATCATCTGAGCCTGGCCTAGGCCACGTTAGGCTAGCACCCCTTCAAGCCCAGTGCCCCTGGCTAGTTCAGGGGTGGGGAGGGCAGGAAGCTGCTTCCCAGCCCTGCTGGGGGCTGCCCTGGCTGGGAGACAGGCAGAGGGAGAAAAATAACATGAAACCTCAATAACAGGCACCCAGAGCAGGAGTGACTCACATGGATTTGGGAAGAGAGCCGGGCATGGAACTCAGGAGTCCTGTCTCCCAGCCCCTGATCTAACCCCTAGACCCTACTCCCCTCCCAGAGCTCAGCACAGAACCCAGGAGTCCTGCCTCCCCGCCTCCCCCCACTCTGCCCATCCTCCTCTCCCCTCATACCCCTGCTAATAATTGCACACGCAGCCTGCTGGGGAATGTGCCCCAGAACAGGTCAGTCCCTTCGAGCCCAGCAGGCCCTGTTTCCCCTGCCCCCTGGGCCAGCTCCTCTCTCCCTGCTGGGCAAATGAGCACTGCCAGCGCTGCGTGCCTGCTGTGGACGGGGTCAGAGACCCTGGCACCCCTGATCTGCTGCTCGGGCCCAGCACAATCTGCTCAGCTGCGGAGCTTTCCGTCCCTGATCTCCGTGGGGAATTATCAGCCACAATTAACACCCATTTGGATAATTGCTGCGCAGCTGCCAGGCGGGTGGGCGGCGGATTGGGGGCGCAGCATTAAAACGCTCCAGCAGAGACACCTGCCCAACTGTGGGCTCGCCAGCTCCCCCCATGGCTGCCCTTACAGCTGGGCTGCCACCGGGGCACCGTGTGCACCCCGGGCCTGCACCTTGAGCAAGGGGGACCCCAGCCACACACACTGTACCCCTCAGCCTGCCCCCAGAAGCATGAGGGGGGTGCAGGCCTGAGACAGCCGGCCATGGGCCTGGTCGGTGCTGGGCAGGAGGGTGGATCTAGCAAACAGGCCCAGCCTCCAGTCCCTCCCTGGGCAGAGGGCACGATGCTGCCCTGGCTCTGCCACGCTCTGCCCCAGGCCCTGGTGAGGACAGCAGGAGAGGGTTGCACGTGTCAGCCCAAGCTGTGGGCCTGGGGGAGCTGATCACTGGGCTGGTCCCAGCCTTGGGGGCTGGTGGGAATGGGGTGCTGTGACATTGCACTCTATATGATTTTATAAAAATAAGCTAATGAGTGAATATAATGTAACTGGAATATGCTTCATGCAAAAGGTCTCTTGTAATGTATCATTACAAAGCTTATAATCTACTGAGTGTGATCATCCTATTTGTATAAATGTACCACTCTTGTATCTGGGACTAGAAATATGAAATATAACTCTGAGGGCCTATTGTAATTATGCAAAGTGTGGGCCATTAATGGTTGTTTGGACTCTTGATGGCTCCCATCAACCAGGACAATTGACTGTGGATGGCTCTGTTTGCAGGCAGCCTTCCTGTGAGTCAGGCTGGGAGGAATGAAGGCTTGGGGTCTGACAGTGACATGTGATCATGTCACCTGAACTAGAATCCATCTTTAACCTAGTGCTTTTCCATTGAGAAGGGGCGGAGGGGTGGGGGGAACCCAGAGAGACAAAGGATTCCCGCCTTATGCAAAAGATATATAAAGGGCTGGAACAGAACAAAGGAGGGCCATCACGGAAGAATCCCATGCACTGCTACAGACTAGGGACCGAATGGCTAGGTAGCAGTTCTGCAGAAAAGGACCTAGGGGTCACAGTGGACGAGAAGCTGGATATGAGTCAACAGTGTGCTCTTGTTGCCAAGAAGGCTAACGGCATTTTGGGCTGTATAAGTAGGGGCATTGCCAGCAGATCGAGGAACGTGATCGTTCCCCTTTATTCGACATTGGTGAGGCCTCATCTGGAGTACTGTGTCCAGTTTTGGGCCCCACACTACAAGAAGGATGTGGAAAAATTGGAAAAAGTCCAGCGGAGGGCAACAAAAATGATTA
Organism: Emys orbicularis; assembly: GCF_028017835.1. Classification (NCBI taxonomy): domain Eukaryota; kingdom Metazoa; phylum Chordata; order Testudines; family Emydidae; genus Emys; species Emys orbicularis. The sequence continues at coordinate 11,371,884 of NC_088701.1, forward strand.
GGGGTCTGGAGCACATGACTTATGAGGAGAGGCTGAGGGAACTGGGATTGTTTAGTCTCCAGAAGAGAAGAATGAGGGGGGATTTGATAGCTGCTTTCAACTACCTGAGGGGGGGTTCCAAAGAGGATGGAGCTCGGCTGTTCTCAGTGGTGGCAGATGACAGAACAAGGAGCAATGGTCTCAAGTTGCAGTGGGGGAGGTCTAGGTTGGATATTAGGAAACACTATTTCACTAGGAGGGTGGTGAAGCACTGGAATGCATTACCTAGGGAGGTGGTGGAATCTCCTTCCTTGGAGGTTTTTAAGGTCCGGCTTGACAAAGCCCTGGCTGGGATGATTTAGTTGGGAATTGGTCCTGCTTTGAGCAGGGGGTTGGACTAGATGACCTCCTGAGGTCCCTTCCAGCCCTGATATTCTATGATTCTATGATTCTATGAAGAATCCCCTAGCTACCACCTGAGCTGGAACAAGAGCTGTGCCCAGGCCTGGAAGGTGTCCAGTTTGAGGAAAAAACTTACTGAAGCATCTCTAAGGGGAGATTATCTGTATTCAGTTTGGTTAGACATAAGATTTGCATGTTTTATTTTATTTTGCTTGGTAATTCACTTTGTTCTGTCTGTTACTACTTGGAACCACTTAAATCCTACTTTCTGTATTTAATCAAATCACTTTTTACTTATTAATTAACTCAGAGTATGTGTTAATACCTGGGTAGGCAAACAGTTGTGCATATCTCTCTATCAATGCTATAGAGGGCGAACAATTTATGAGTTTACCCTGTATAAGCTTTATAAGGGTAAAACAGATTTATTTGGATTTAGACCTCATTGGGAGTTTGGCAACTAAGTGTTAAAGACAAGAACACTTCTGTTAGCTGCTTTCAGGTGCTTTCAGGGGACGTGATTCAGACCTGGGTCTGGGTTTGCAGCAGGCTAGCGAGTCTGGCTCAAACCAGGCAGGGCACTGAGGTCCTAAGCTGACGGGGCAAGAAAGCAGGGGCAGAAGTAGTCTTGGCACATCAGTTGGCAGCTCCCAAGGGGAGGTTCTGTGATCCAACCTGTCACAGGTGCCAAGATGCCCCTTCCTCCCAGTGCCAGTTGTGCCAGGACCCCCAAGGCCTTTGGGCCTGGATTGGGTGGATCATGACTCAGCCTTGAGCTTTCACCCAGACAGCCAAGTCAAATATGATGAGGATTACTGAAAATCTAGTTCATTATATAAAAAGTTTTACCAATCCCAAAGGATCAGACACATTACCCACCAAGTTAATGAATATTTCAGATCTTACTCAAATCCATGCTAACAGCCAATTCTTATGAAATAAACTAAAATGTTTTTAAAGAGAAAGTATTGGGTAGAGATCATTATACATACAGATATGAATAGAGTTCTTAGATCAGTTTCATAGTAGAGATGGTGAGCTTTAGAGTTGCAAAAAGTACTTGCAGAATTAATCCATAGGTTACAGTCCAGTGTCCAATATTAGGGTGATTCAGAATTGTGACTCAAACTTCCCCTGATGCAGCTTAAACAGATCTGAGATGAGGGGATCAGGGCCCTAGAGTTCTTTGTATAGTTTTCTAGCAGCCTCTTGACATTGTTGCAGTCCTTGGGTGAACAATAGGCAATTATCCTAGCTTTGAAGTATTTCCTAAGCATCACCGATAATTAGCTACATGGATTAACAAAAGGCAACTGCCCATCGTCAGCCATTCACAGGTAGTTTACTACGAACTTCAGAGAGAAATAAGGACGATGATATTACTACATTCACATTTCATCTAAATGTTAACATTTCCTTTTAATCTCTGAATTAACATAATACAGTGGTAGACAGGAACCATTTGGTTATATTGTCAGCCTCTAACAATATACATGTAAGCACACACAAAACACAATCATTAACCACTAATATGTCTTAAAGGTTGAATCTGGGTCAATTAGCCTGCTAGTTGTGTAACCCTTTCTGGCCCTGTGTCACAAACCCTAATACCTAGTTTAACAACACTAACACCCAGGCAAGCCAGACTGGTTCCAGCTATGTCTTTGTCTGACACCTGGTCTGCCAGCATCACAGTCTGTATTCCTAGACTGGGTGATCCCCTGTCTTTTGTAATGTTTCTTTTTTTACCTCCAAGAGGTTTCAATTGTTTGCAGTTCTCTCTGGTGGTTTTCCATGGATAGTCTTGGGATGGAGCAAGGCTGGACAATTGAGCCTTGCATGACATCACCGGCTAACCGGGGCAGGTACAACTCCTTCCTGCTTGAACAGGCCATCACTGAGACATATTATCCCCTAGTGACTGACTTTTACTCCAAGTTTATAAAGCATGCTGTCAATATAAAAATATTATTCCTTAAATATTACCTCTACATACATATGTCTTGTAATGAGTACAAATCTTGACAAGTTATGAGCTTGCTGTAGATACCTTATACATTACTGTTTATGAGCAATATCCTGCAAGTCTTGGTTGGTGTAGAGAGTTTGTCGCGTCAGAGGTGAGAGATGTTTGCAAAGAACAAGGGACCCTTTGCCAAGGAGTCGCTATGTCACATCTCCTCTTTCATTATTACCACCCCTTGGTGCTGCTCATGTAATTCCACTAGCAGCCTTTTCTGTAAGCTTTCTGGTATTATTACTCATAGGCACCATGGCAAACAACCATTCTCCATGGATAACTCCACTTTCTTCTTCGAGTGATTGTTCACATCCATTACACATTAGGTGTGCGCGCGCAGCGTGCACGGACGTCGGAAACTTTTCCCCTTAGCGGCTCCCGTCGGGCCGGCAGGGGAGCCCCGCCAGAGTGGCACCTCGTGCTGCATACATACCCCTGCCGCCCCGACCCTCGCTCAGTTCCTTCTTACCGTGCGTGGCGGCGTTAGAACAGCTCTTTATCTCTCGACCTGAGAGTGTCCCTTAGCATTGTTATCAGTGTTAGCAGTTAGCAGTTGTTAATAGTTAGCAGTAGTTAGCAGTTATCGTTAGTGGATAGTTAAGCTTTCTTTGTTCTAGATGTTTGGAAGCTCTTCCAACACCAGCCCTGGGCTGCGGGGCATGCCGCAGGCCCAAGGCTTTAAGGCTTGTGCCACGTGCCGCAAGCCTATGCCTATTAGTGATCCCCATGACTCGTGTCTCTGTTGCCTGGGGGAATCACATCAGACGGAGCGCTGCAAAATTTGCAAGGCCTTTAAATGCGGACATTAAAAAGAAATAGACTTTCACCTCAAGCAGCTGCTCATGGAGGCCGCTCTGCAATCTTCGGCCTCAGACCATCCGACCTCGGCACTGGCATCCTTGGTGCGGAGTGCCCTGGCGTCAGTTCGCGATCCGGCACCGGTGGGGCATGGCAAGCATACCGCATTGAGACGACAAGACCGGCCCCAGCACCGTTCGACCTCGCCGGCCCGGTCGAAGGGCCAGCCTAAGACCCGAGGGTGCTCCCCGCATAGGAAGGCGGCACCGCCAAGGGAATTGTGCGTGCAAAAGGGCAGTGCTGCCCTAGGACATGACCCGGCACCGGTGGCTCCGGCGCCGAAGAGCCTGTTGAGCCCTGGGCTAAGCGCCTTGAGTGTGGAGGAGCTCCTAGAACAGCCCTCCGGGCCGGAAACCTTTGAGGCGGCAAAGGACCTCATTGAATTATCCGCAACAAGCCCCCTCCCTGCCAAGGAGAAGCCTCCGGCACTGGCACCAAGACTGCTGTCCAGAGGCAAACCGGCAATGGTGCGCCCTTTGAGGTCACCATCCCGGCACCGCTCCCGGCATCAGTCCTGGTTGAGCTCAGCCTCGGTGGACTCCCAGCTGCCCCTGACTCAGCGGGCCTCAAGGGCACCAGACCCCAGCCAACACACGGCACTGGTTCCACCAGTGCAGCGATCCCCGGCATCATCGCCAGGCCGGCACCGGGGCAAAGCAAGGCTGCAGTCCCCAGGCCCGACCACAAGCCGTCGATCCCAGTCCCGGTCGATGAGGCACCGTTCTCCAGCCATGCAGCAGCACCATTCCACAGCACCACCCTGGCCTTCGAGGTCACTGTCCTCGGAATCCGAGGTGGACTCGGGCCGCTCCAGCTATGCCCGCAGGGCACCAGCTAGCAGGGAGCCCCAAACCCCGTGGCACTCCCAATGAGGCCCGCCAGGGCAGTGGCCCTTTTGGACACCATGGGCCTATCACCAGCAGCAAGGGCCCCACTCCAGAGCCTCGAGGTCCCAGTCCCCGCACAGATGCCCTTCTGCACCCAAGGAGGCCACGGTTTCCAGGCCACCAGACGCTTCTACGGAGCACAGGAAGGCGGAAGCGGCACCGAGCCCGGTGCTGTCCCAAACGCTGTCAGTCAGACAGGCCCCAGATGAGCCCCCACCTTGCAAGGAGGTGCAGGAAGGGCTAGACGACGAGGCGCAGAAGGCCCTAACTTCTTTGTCCTCTCCAGATGAAGCCGTGGCGGGCACAGCGGTATTGGGGCCTCCCCCGATCGACCACAGGACGCACCAGGAGTTGCTCCGCAGGGTAGCCCAGAACTTGGGCCTGCAGGCAGAGGAGGCGGTAGAGCAGGAGGATCCTATGGTGGACATCTTAAGCCCTGAAGGCCCCTCCAGAATCGCGCTCCTGCTCATAAAAACAATCCAGTCAAACTATAAGACGGTCTGGCAGACTCCAGCCTCCAGTGCGCCAACAGCAAAGGGCGTAGAGAGGAAGTACTTTGCCCCTTCCAAGGGTTATGACTTCCTCTTCTGTCACCCGGCCCCCTGTTCACTGGTCATCTCCACGGTCAACGAACGGGAACGACATGGGCAGCAAGCTCCAGCTCCCAAGGCCAAGGAGGCAAAGCGCCTGGACCTATTCGGCAGAAAGGTCTATTCCTCTGGGGGCCTCCAATTGAGGATCGCGAATCAGCAGGTGATCCTGAATAGGCAAAATTTCAATTCCTGGGCAACAGTCTCCAAATTTAAGGACTCCTTATCCCAGGACTCTCAGCCTGAGTTCACGGCCCTCATGGACGAAAGGAAGGCAGTAGCCAAAACCTCTCTACAGGCCTCCATTGACTCGGTGGATGCAGCAGCCAGAACAATCACCTCAGGAGTGGTGATGAGATGCTTGGCATGGCTGCAGGCTTCAGGCCTTCCACCAGAGGTCCAAAATACCCTTCAAGACCTCCCGTTCTAAGGGTCCGGCTTCTTCTCGGACCAAACAGATGCCAGGCTGCATAGCCTTAAAGATTCCCTGGCAACCCTTAAGTCGTTGGGGATGCACGCCCCGGTGATGCAGAGGAAACCCTTCAAGCCCCAGCCTCTGCAACAAAGGCAATACCAACCTTGCCCTAGACAGGAGCCATACTGCAGGAGGGGCAGAGACAACAGGCGCAGGCGGAACCACACGCCTAGCCAAGGCCAGGGCAAGGGCAAGCCGCAACCCGGCAACAAGCAGGGGTTTTGAAGGTGCGCTCGAGGACAGCGCACTGAACCAGTTACCGGATCCTTCCCTATGTTTCCTGAACCGCTTGTCCCACTTCTACCATGCGTGGTCCCATATAACATCAGACTGTTGGGTCCTACGCATGGTGAAAGTGGGATACACGCTTCAGTTCTCCTCCTCCCCTTCCTCCCACCCCCCTTCCCCGTCCCTCTTCAGGGAGCCCTCTCACGAGCAACTCCTGATGCAGGAGGTACAGACCCTCCTCGAGGCGGGGGCTGTGGAAGAGGTCCCTCGGGACCTAAGGGGAAAGAGGTTTTACTCCTGGTATTTCCTTATCCCCAAAGCAAAGGGGGGTCTTCGTCCCATTTTAGACCTGCGCGGACTCAACAAATTCTTAGTCAAGGCCCGCTTCCGCATGGTCTCCCTGGGCTCTATTATCCCATCCCTGGATCAGCGGGATTTGTACCCTGCCCTCGATATGAAAGATGCGTACTTTCACGTCACCATTCATCCCGCTCACCGGTGATTCCTGCAGTTCACCATAAACCAGCACCATTACCAGTTTACAGTGCTACCTTTCGGCCCGGTGACGGCCCCGTGTGTATTCACGAAATGCATGTCAGTAGTGGCAGCCTTTCTTCGAAAAAGAAAAATGCGAGTGTACCCATACTTGGACGACTGGCTCCTCGCGGTCGGTCCAAGGAGGAGGTCCGTTCCCATGTGGCGATGGCACTGAACCTATTCCACGGACTAGGTCTCCTAGTCAATGTGCTCAAGTCCTCCCTGATACCCACGCAAAGGCTGGAGTTCATCGGGGCAGTCCTGGACTCAGTACAGGCACGAGCGAGCCCCCCGGAATCCAGATTTCCAGCCATCCAGTGAGCCATAGACTCAATGCGGAGGTTTCCCACAACCACATCCAGATGCTGCCTGCAGCTCCTAGGACACATGGCGGCGTGCACTCATGTGATCAAACACGCTCGACTGAGGCTCAGAACCTTGCAATTGTGGCTAGTCCAGTCGTATCGCCCTGGCAGAGACCCCTTGGACCTTGTAGTGACAATCCCTGCTCAAGTATTGGATTCCCTGTGCTGGTGGCTCAATCAGCAGGTAGTTTGTGAGGGGATCCCCTTCGCCGCACCACAGCCCACCCTGACACTGGTAACAGACGCGTCAGACCTCGGCTGGGGAGCACACTTGTGGGACCTACGGACGCAGGGCTTGTGGTCCAGGGACGAAATGTCGCTCCACATCAACGTAAAGGAGCTCAATGCGGTTCGCCTAGCCTGCCAGACCTTTCACGCTACTTTAGAAGGGCACAGCGTGACAGTTCTGACAGACAACACTACCGCCATGTTCTATATAAACAAGCAGGGCGGAGCCCGTTCCTCTCCTCTCTTCCATGAGGCACTTTTTCTCTGGGACTTGTAGCGTCATACCTTCTGGGGGAACAAAACAAGCTGGAGGACCGCCTCAGTAGGTCGTACCAAATGCACGAGTGGACGGTGAGATCGGATGTCCTGCAATCGATCTTCCAGAAGTGGGGATTTCCCCAAATGGACCTCTGCACCAAGGACAACAGTCAATGCCCGCAGTTTTGTTCTTTCCAAAACCACAGTCCAGGCTCAGTCGCAGACGCCTTCGCGATCCCTTGGAGCGGGAGTCTGAAATATGCCTTCCCACTGCTCCTGCTCATCCACAGAGTCCTCCTCAAGGTTCTCAGGGACAAAGCGGTGGTGATTCTCATCGCACCAGCTTGGCCCCGCCAACATTGGTTTACGACCTTGCTGGAACTGTCAGTGGCCGCCCGATTGCTCTGCCCCTGCACCGAGATCTCATCACGCAGGACAGCGGGCGCCTGCTCCACCCGAACCTGCAGTCACTGCATCTCATGGCATGGAAACTCTGTGGTTGAACGCTACAGAGAGTCAGTGCTCCCTACAGGTACGACAAATTCTCCTCAGTAGTAGGAAGCCTTCCACTAGGGTGACATACCTCGCTAAGTGGAAGAGCAACAGAGGGTCCTGTGGCACCTTTGAGACTAACAGAAGTATTGGAGCGTAAGCTTTCGTGGGTGAATGCCCACTTCATCAGACGAAAGTAATGGAAATTTCCAGAGGCAGGTATAAGTCAGTGAGGAGATAACGAGGTTAGTTCAATCAGGGAGGGTGAGGTGCTCTGCTAGCAGTTGAGGTGTGAACACCAAGGGAGGAGAAACTGCTTCTGTAGTTGGATAGCCATTCACAGTCTTTGTTTAATCCTGATCTGAGGGTGTCAAATTTGCAAATGAACTGGAGCTCAGCAGTTTCTCTTTGGAGTCTGGTCCTGAAGTTTTTTTGCTGTAAGATGGCTACCTTTACATCTGCTATTGTATGGCCAGGGAGGTTGAAGTGTTCTCCTACAGGTTTTTGTATATTGCCATTCCTGATATCTGACTTGTGTCCATTTATCCTCTTGCGTAGTGACTGTCCAGTACATAGCAGAGGGGCATTGCTGGCACATGATGGCATATATAACATTGGTGGACGTGCAGGTGAATGAGCCGGTGATGTTGTAGCTGATCTGGTTAGGTCCTGTGATGGTGTTGCTGGTGTAGATATGTGGGCAGAGTTGGCATCGAGGTTTGTTGCATGGGTTGGTTCCTGAGTTAGAGTTGTTATGGTGCGGTGCGTGGTTGCTGGTGAGAATATGCTTAAGGTTGGCGGGTTGTCTGTGGGCGAGGACTGGCCTGCCTCCCAAGGTCTGTGAAAGTGAGGGATCATTGTCCAGGATGGGTTGTAGATCACTGATGATGCGTTGGAGAGGTTTAAGCTGAGGACTGTAGGTGATGGCCAGTGGAGTTCTGTTGGTTTCTTTTTTGGGCCTGTCTTGTAGCAGGAGGCTTCTAGGTACACGTCTGGCTCTGTTTATTTGTTTCTTTATTTCCTTGTGTGGGTATCGTAGTTTAGAGAATGCTTGGTGAAGATCTTGTAGGTGTTGGTCTCTGTCTGAGGGATTGGAGCAGATGCGGTTGTACCTCAGCGCTTGGCTGTAGACGATGGATCGTGTGGTGTGTCCGGGGTGGAAGCTGGAGGCATGAAGGTAGGCGTAGCGGTCGGTGGGTTTTCGGTATAGGGTGGTGTTAATGTGGCCATCACTTATTTGTACTGTGGTGTCTAGGAAGTGGACCTCCCGTGTAGATTGGTCCAGGCTGAGGTTGATGGTGGGGTGGAAGCTGTTGAAATCATGGTGGAATTCTCCCAGGGTCTCCTTCCCATGGGTCCAGATGATGAAGATGTCATCAATGTAGCGTAGGTAGAGAAGGGGCGTGAGTGGACGAGAGCTGAGGAAGCGTTGTTCCAGGTCAGCCATAAAAATGTTGGCATATTGTGGGGCCATGCGAGTGCCCATAGCGGTGCCACTGGTCTGGAGGTATATATTGTCACCAAATTTGAAATAATTGTGCGTGAGGATGAAGTCACAGAGCTCAGCAACAAGTTGTGCTGTCTCATCATCAGGGATACTGTTCCTGACAGCTTGTATTCCATCTGTGTGTGGGATGTTTGTGTAGAGAGCCTCTACATCTATGGTGGCTAGGATGGTGTTTTCTGGGAGGTCACCAATGCATTGTAGTTTTCTCAGGAAATCAGTGGTGTCACGGAGATAGCTGGGAGTGCTGGTGGCGTAGGGTCTGAGTAGGGAGTCCACATATCCAGACAGTCCTTCAGTGAGAGTGCCAATGCCCGAGATGATGGGGCGTCCAGGATTTCCAGGTTTGTGGATCTTGGGTAGTAGATAGAATGACCCCGGTCAAGGCTCTAAGGGTATGTTGATTTGTTCCAGTGTTAGTGTAGGGAGTGTCCTGAGTAGATGGTGCAGTTTCTTAGTGTATTCCTCAGTGGGATCTGAGGGAAGTGGCCTGTAGAATTTGGTATTGGAGAGTTGTCTGGCAGCCTCCTTCTGGTAGTCAGACCTGTTCATGATGACAACGGCACCTCCTTTATCAGCCTCTTTGATGATAATGTCAGGGTGGTTTCTGAGGCTGTGGATGGCATTGCGTTCTGCACGACTTAGGTTATGAGGCAAGCGATGTTGTTTTTCCACAATTTCTGCCTGTGCACGTCGGCGGAAGCATTCTATGTATAGGTCCAGACTGTCATTTCGACCCTCAGGAGGAGTCCATGTGGAGTTCTTCTTCCTGTGTTGTTGGTGGGAGGGTATCTGTGTATCAGTGCGCTGTTCAGTGTTATCTTGAAAGTATTCTTTGAGTCGGAGGCGGCGAAAGTAGGATTCCAGATCACCGCAGAACTGTATCATGTTCGTGGGGGTGCTGGGGCAAAAAGAGAGTCCCCGAGATAGGACAGCCTCTTCTGCTGGGTTGAGTGTGTAGCTGGATAAATTGACGATTTTATCCGCTCTGGCGGGGTTCCCCTGCTGGCCCAACGGGAGCCGCTAAGGGGAAAAGTTTCCGACGTCCGTGCACACGGCGCGCGCACACCTAATGTGTAATGGACGTGAACAACACATCTCGAAGAACAACAGTTACGAAAAGGTAGGTGACCGTTTTTTCCTGACATAGCAAGGGCCAAGTTGCTTTTTGATTGTGTGATTTGGCCACCCTGAAAGTGCTTGGTGCATCGGCTTAACTAAAGCAGGGTCTGTGCTTGTTTCCAACACAATTTCCTTAGCTGTAATAGGGAGGTGATCTAGGAAAGAAACTGTAAACACAGGATTTTCCTCTGTTTCCCTGGGTAAAGAAGCAAATGGGACAGTGCATCAGATGGTGTATGTGTGACACTATGTACCTCGGGGGAACACCCTGCACCCCCATGTTCATCCTTATAGGATTGTGTGGTTTATTCTACCTGAAGCAGTGCATTTGGTTTGAAGCATGTCAGAGATTCCCCTGGGGATAACAAGCCTGGTGCATATCAATTTCTTTGTTAAATTGATGAACTCATATAAGTTTGCAGCGTCCAGCGGGCATAACTGGACACTGCAAGATGGAGGTTCCTAGGGTTGTGTCTGGGACTGGAGATATTGGCTAGTGTCATTCGGTTGCACAGTCCAAGGAGCAGTTACATGCCAGAGGCTGTGCGTGAACAGCCCAGGAGTGGGGGTTCTCACAGCAGAGCAGGGTAAGGCTGGCTCCCAGAGTCGAGGATTGGAGTGACCTAGCAGGTCACCGGTCCAAATAAAACCAGAGGGGAACATCACAGTATGATAAACATCATGCTGGTAGGCAGCTGAGATCACAGCCCATCTCTGAAGCTTAGCTGCCTCTAGCAGAGAACACCTGCCTTTGGGCCTAGGGTTTATGATCAGTGATGAGGGCAAACATGTCTAAACAGGCCCTCATGGAGTTTGATTCCCCCCCAAATGGTGCCGAAAGCCTTTTTTTCTATTTGTGAATAGTTTCTCTTAGCCTTTGAGAACGTTCTGGAGAGAATGCTCTGGGGTTTTCACTCCCATCTTTACCAGTGTGTGCAGCGACAGCCCCAGCACCTACAGGAGAGGCCTCACTCACAGACCAGCGCTAGGAGGATCCCGGACTGAAATGTTCCAGGAGCCTGGAACGACTCTGCTTCTTTTTTGCGACCTCAAAACCCTTGTTTTCCTTTTCTGTGCAAACCGGCTTCATATTTTTCCATAACAGCGCGGACATTGGACTGCTTAATGTGGCTACATTTGGAAGTAACCTTCCACAGTAGTTTAACGTGGCCAGAAACAATCTAAGCTCCAAGACATTCTGTGCTACTGGTGCATTCTCAGTGGCTTCTCTTTTAACGGGTTTACCCTTCTCCACCTCTACAATGCTCCAAGTGAGTAACCTGATTTTGAAACATGTACACTTATCTTTGCAAAACTATAACATTAGAGTTAACAATCTCTGTAGAACCTCCTCTAGCCTTTCTAAAAGTTCATAACAGACCTCACCATTCACCCCCTGCAGCACCTGACCATTACTCTTTGATACACAGCAGGTGCACTCCCCACAAGGGGTCATAAGGTCGTCGTTCACACCCAATAGCCCCTTATGTGGCTTCACTGTCAGATATTTTTTACTCTGGTTCCAGCAGCCCCTGCTGGTAGGCTTGAGACAAGACTAGTTTGGGAAACATCACTCCTGCTGCCAGTTCTGCAAATAAATCTTGTTGTTTAGCAATTGGATATTGGTCCACTTTCAGCCCGGGGTTTATGGTGATCTTATAGTCCCCACAAATTCTTCTGCTGCCATCGCTCTTTGGGGTACACACAACTGGGGCAGCCCATTCAGTGAACTTGAACTTACACCGTTTTGCAATTCCTCCATTTGGTTTTCTTCTGTCTCTCGCAGAGCATATGGCACAGGTCTCTGTCACTAACCCACAGGACCAGTGCTATGAGCCCAGCTTTGCAACAGTCTCTGGGAGAACTCCTTCAGTGACCCAGACCCCCTAGTGGCTTCACTCTTCCTCCAGGGAAAGCACATGGCTTCACCACCTCCTTAGGCTGGACCTCTGGGCCTTCAGCACCGTTCTTTGCACCGTGTGCTCCACTCAGCAAGTCCAACTGAGGCAGATCCCTGAGGGGAACTTGTACGATCTCAGGGAGTAATGCTCCTCCTCCACTAGCATCCGCAGGGACACCCAGCCCATGCTGTCACACAGAAGAGTTTATTAGTTGGCTGGAACACAGCAAAGGAAGTCCTTAGCTAGCACAGAGAAAACAAAGTTACAGCAGAGTCCATCCTGGTCAGCAGAGAGGCCAAAGCTCTGTGCCTCTGATTGCTCTGTCCCAGCTCAGGTGTGTGCCCAGAAGCTCTCAGCAGCCAACACTTAATCACCCCCTGGCACCTCCCCAGTCCTTTGTTCTCCAGCTGGGCAAACACTACTTGCTTCCTACTGAGAGGTGGGCCATCAGCTGTTTTGCGTGCCGCGGCCGCTCGGGATCTCCCCCTCCCTCCCAGGCTCTCAAACGTGGGAGGGAGGGTGAGCAGCGGCGCGCGAATCAGCTGTTTCGCGTGCCGCGGCCGCTCGGGATCTCCCCCTCCCTCCCAGGTTTGAGAGCCTGGGAGGGAGGGCGAGCAGCAGCAGCAGAGGTGAGCTAGGGTGGCCGGGGCACATTTTTAGGGGCGGCATTCTGGCGCCGGCCAGGCCGCCCCTAAAAATGTGCCGCCCCAAGCACCAGCTTGTTTTGCTGGTGCCTAGAGCCGGCCCTGATGGGACCCAAGCCCCAGACAGCTAGGAGCCATTCACACCAGAGTTTCTGAGCCTCTGCAGAGAGCAAACAAGCCTTTTTACCCCCTAGGGTAACCCTGCAGCTCATAGGGGAAATGGAGGCACACATAGGCTTCATAAAAGATATTACAGAAAATTCCCACTTTGTCACAGTCTAACCTTCAGGAGTTTAGAAATGGCTTGTCAGACACAACCAGCCTTGCTGCTGTGCCTTTTACCAATCCCATGTCTGTACTACATACGGCTTTGTAGTTTTCTTTCAGTTCCCTCTCTCTGTCTGGCATGTGGTGTACCACACTCCAAGCCAGTCAAACGTTGGATACCCACTTTCTGCCCATCAGTGGGGGACCATTTCCTTCCGTTACAATTAACTCTAATGGGGAACAGCGACCTTTATATATTGCAGTGACTGGGAGACTGCCTAATACTCCTGTCTGCCCATTATTTGTAATTCTGTAAAAGCACCTCAGTGTCTCTCAATCGTCCCCCAGGCAATTTGTAACCCCCTGAGTGACCACAGGCATTGCCCCTCCTGTATCTAGTTCCAGAGTCAATGTCACATCATTTCCCTTTGCATTAAGATAACGAGGGGGATGATATGTCCAAGCCTGTGTCATTATCATCCTCACCCCCTGCGGAGGCCCTTCTTCCCAGCCCCATGGGGCCAGGCTATTTTCAAATGTTGGTGCATTTTTCTTTGTGGATTCAAAAAGTGGAATCTCCATGGCTCCCTCTACTGGCAGTTTCTCATTATACACAACATTCAACTGTTTCTCTCTTAATTCAGGTTTCAGAGTGGTAGTCTGTATCAGCAAAAACAACAAGGAGTCCTTGTGGCACCTTAGAGACTTATTTGGGCATAAGCTTTCATGGGCTAAAACCCACTTCATTGGATGCATGGAGTGAAAAATACAGTAAGCACTATATATATGAAAATATGGGAGTTGCCTTATGGGGGGGGGGTCAGTGCTAACGAGGCCAATTCAATTAAGATGGAAGTGGCCTATTCTCAGTTAATTACTTTTGTAGTGCTAACAAGGCCAATGCAATCAATGTGGACATCATCCGTTTCCAACAGTTGACAAGAAGGTGTGAGTATCAGCAAAGGCTGGAAAAAAATTACGCAGTTAAACGTTGTAAAAATGTTTTTTAAAAAGTGTTATAAAAAAACCCTTGGTTTCTTTGCAGCCATTCTGAAGGGAAAATGGGCCCTTTTCCAAAGGAATGTCTGTAAATAAGCCAGGCAAAAAAAAATCTAATTTAAATCATTTGACTATGAACAATTTAGTCAAATTCGCTAAAAAAACATAAGGGGTTTCTCTTGGAACTTAACTGCCCCCAAATGTATACAAATGTAATGTACAGCTGTGTAAAAATTAAAGCAATGTAAAAACATATTTTTTTAAAAAGTGTGTATAAATATATTGTGTAAATATGTAAAGTGTTTAGGACCTAAACCAACACTCCTGGTTTGTAAAACTCTTGTTTTGCAGGTTTAAAATAAATTGGTTTTGTTTTTAAATAATACCACTAAAATCCATTTGAATCTTTCATTCGAAGTTGCAAAACCAAGAAACACTTTTTGCCAGACACGGTTACCTAGTGTTGTTTGGGTTTGGTATTTAGCATTTAACACTTAAGGTACCTTAATGCTTTATAAGTTCAATATCTTTTTAAAAGACCAAAGTCGTGGCTGCAGCAGGACAGTCAAAACCAAAAAAATGAACAAAAATTCTACATTTGTTTTTTGGTAACAAAATAGCAAATAAAAGCTGTAGTGTAAAAAAAAAAGACAGTGCCCCCCACAGAGCTTTAAGGTGGCTCTGTGTAATTAAACTGTCACTTTAATAAGGGTGCATAAAAACTCTGTAAGCACACACAAAAAAACCAACAAAAAAAACCCAGCTCCACCTTATGTAAAAATAACGCACCCATTGTGGAAACTGCTAAAAAACCAAACAAAATAAAAAATAAAAAAGCAGAACTCGGCTTTAATGCTGCTAAAACAGAAGGCTTTCACAGTCCCAGCCCTGCATTTCCCTGATGAATCACAGTCTTTTGTTATTCGTTTGGTGGCTAATAACATGGCCGTGGCTGCCACACTATTACAAAATATTAAAAAAGGGAACCGACATGAATGTCCAGAGGTCACTCTGGAGCAAAAAATTGCCTTGTTAAAGGCACCCCCACTGGAAAAATTAAACACCGTGGGCCAAGAAAACCACGTCTGGTTTACTAATGAAAGTGCAATAATAATAATAATAAAAATGTGTAAAATACGCTGCCGTTAATTTAGAAGAGGAAGTCATTCAGGGACATTTAGACCATGGGTTGGCTCAGCATGTCGAGCTCCACACAGTTTATCAGGTTTTAAGGGAATATAAAAATTCCCCACAACACGGTATATATTTATGCTAACAGTAATTTTTATGTGAAAGAAATACAGTTTTAAATACATAATTGGTATAAAAATGGGTAAAAAGCAGCAAATAAAAAGAATATTGCATATTCAAAAAAATTAAAATAAATTTACTAGTGGGTAACAAAAAAACCCTAAACAGTTTAAGGTAAGACGTGTAAAAGCACACAGTAAAAAAATGGGTCTAAAAACCATCTAAAATAATCAGATAAATACAATAGCCCAACAGCATAACATATTTTTGTAACCAAAAATAAATAATAAAAAAAAATGTCTGTGCTAACACATCTAAACTAACAAATAGCACACAAACCACCCTAACCAAATTCCAAAAAAAATAAACAAATAAAACTTACTTAATGTAGCCCATCAGTTTATGCATAAAAAAGTAAAAGGGACTTTAAAAAAGCTAAAGCAAGTAGCAGACTTGGAGTGTATGGAGGATGATGTTAAAACATGGGTGTGAAATTGTGTGCGGTGTGCTCAGGACAAGACTCGTGCCCCGCACTGACAACCCATAATGCACCAACGAAGGCTTGGGCCGTAGCACAGAGTTCAAATTAATTTTATTAATAAATTGCCAAAATGTAAAAAAGAATTCCAGTATTTATTGGTAATAATTAATTCCTTTTCAGAATGGGTAAAGGCATTTCCTACTAAAAATAATAGCACCAGGGTAGTGGCCAAAAAGTTTTTTTAATAAGGTAGTATGTAAATATGGCACCCCCAAAATAATAAATTCTGACAATGCGGGAGCCTTTGTAAAAAAAAATCTTTGCAACAATAATACAAGCCTTGGAAATTAAACAAAAGCTCCATATACCATACCAGCCCCAGTCCTCAGGCCAAGTAGAGCACATGAACCGCACTATTTAAAAAGTGCTCCGGAAGGAATCACACAGAAAAAGACTGGCTGGATAAACTGCTTCTGATTTTGGCTGCCATCCACAGCAGTAATAAACTAAGAATAAAAATCCAACCCTTTCAAATTCTGTTTGGACACCCAATGCGCCTAATGATTGATCCTTGTTACATGGTACAGGGCCTGGAAGAGAGCTCTAATTTCATTATTTTCAATGGCTTAAACAGTTACAAGAAAATAAAACCACCCTCCAGTATAGGGTTAATCAGGCCATCAAACACATAAACAACAAAATTCAGAAACAAAGGCCCACAAAGGCAGCCTTGTGGGAAACAGGGGACCAAGTCATGTACCTTAAAATGCGGAAAAGGGGCCACTCACTGGAATCAAAATGGATAGGCCCTTACTCCATAGTGGGCTGCCTTAGCCCATTGGTATACCGTATTGAAAAAGATGGAGAACTGAAATGGGTATGTTTCACAAATTAAACTGTTTACATAAATACTGATGTTTGAATAGTTTGCAGAAAATGACATCCCGGAACCTGAGCATGAAACGTTGCTTAACCACCACAATTTTAATCCACAGAAAATGAGACTCCAGTGTAAGGTCTGGCTTTACCTGCTTTTGGGAACTTTCAGTGCCCGGATAATTAGAGCGATCATGGGAGAAAATGCAGCCCTCCTCATAAGCCAATATTTAAGGAATAATTTACTCCCTGCCAACCAATCATGGATTCCTACCCATGATCCTCATGAAATAGTATAATAAAAACACTAGCTGACTCTTAAGAACCTTAGGAAATACCAATGTGTATGCCTGGGAAAGGGAAGTGGGACTTAAAGTGTACCTTATAAACACCATAAAAATACCACTGGGAAATAGGGGTTAAAATAGAGGGTCCTAATGGGGATGCCACCTGGAGTTCCAGCTACCCACAACTACCATATCAGTGGGACGAGCCTGTTAAGACAGGAACAATGCTGACAGTTATTGTGGGGTACTGTCCAATACCCTGTGGTGAATTGAACCTATGGTTCCCGGACACATGCACCAGAACCTGGACCAGAGACTAAGCATTCAAAAAAGGTTCCCCAATTAAAATAAATTGTTTTGTGACTCAAAGTGATCCAGTAAAAGTCTTGTTAAATCCACTATTAGTAACAAATAAAAAATTGGTATGAATTGGACTCTGCTGAACGTGTCTAAATTGGAACCCAAATGTTCACCCTACTCCCTTCCTATTATAACGGCCTGGATAAAAACACATCAACACTCCAATGGCCGAGCAAAACGAAATGAAGTAGACAACATGTTAGGAGGAGTTAGTTTGGGAGCAAAAATTATAAATACTATAAACCTAAAGGTAATTAAGAATAAGTTAAGTTCCTTGTCACAACTGCAAGACAGTCTCATTCACAAGCAGGCAAACACTACTGTGGACTTGGTACAAATAGGTCTGGGAAACCTAAAAACAACATGGAATATGTGGCGGTGGCTGAACACCACCTCCTGGCTGCTGTATAAACAACAAATAAAATTAGAAAATAAAACTGCTTTGGCCATAGGATGTATTGAGATGGAAAATCTTGAACCCAAAATGTTTGGGGTAATATCTAAAAATGTAGGATATTAATGCATCTTTTAAAACAACAGAAGAGGTTCTTGTTTGATACCTACAAATATGAATGGATGCAGCATGTTTCCAGCATGGTTAAGCCTGATTTGTTATTAGGTGAAATTATTGTTAAAATTACTCACCAACAGTCTGTGGCGATGGAAATATGGAAGGTAAGCCCGCTCCCAATATTGACCATAGGATCCTTTTGGCTACCCTGGGTTATGGGTCAGTGGGCTGGAAAAGAGGAGAAATTATTGGACTCCCGCGGGTGTACGAAATGGAGCCCTCAGAAATGGGTGTGCTTGTCCTTACCTGTCACCACAGAACATGCAGCAAGGACACATCATTAAAAACATGTGTTTAGAATGAACTAAAAAAGGTGACTCCATTTTTACAAGAAACACAAAAAAATATTAAAAAGCATGTCATTCAAATATTACATGCCAATAAAAACATGCTAAAAATTGCTAAATCTAAAAAAAACCTGACAGCCGATCATTGGTACAAAGTTTTTACAAGCTGGTCCCCGACCTCTAAGGGCATATTGTCTATTATGTTTCACCCATTACTAGTTGTGTTAATATTGTCCTGTGTTTGCTTGTTAGAAATGTGTTGTATGTGCTGTTAAACACAAAAAATAGTTTGTTAAATTACAACTACAAGCTCAAATTCTGTTAGTCTTAAAGGTGCCACAGGACCCTCTGTTGCTTTTTACAGATTCAGACTAACACGGCTACCCCTCTGAAGCTCAAATTGTCTCTCAGTATATTGCTATAAAACAATTGTATAAAATATGACCCACTCAAGACTTGTTCTTGAGGAGTCAAAAGGGGGACATGTAGTAGTAGGATTTTATGTTTCTATTTTATATAATTTAGAATGAAGAATAAAGAATAATAATGTAGCATGTATTAAATGTATTGATGTATGATTTAATCATATCCTGCCAGCCACCCTTTTTGAATAACAGAAACGTATGGCCTAATGGGCCAATGGGAATCTGTGTCTGGACTGATTTCAGAGCAGTAACAGGCATTTGAGGGTCACCAATTGTTGTAGGTTTAGCATTTTAAAATAAGTAAAAGAATGCCATGATTGTTTTCTTTTGCATTACAATTTGATGTTCCTGTTCAAAATGTTCTGTGTAAATTAATTCTGTTTTGTGTGTGAATGAGGAATGTGTGTGTAAAGAGGTAAGTGTGAAGGCCATCGCTGAACCAGATGTTCTAGGGAGCACCGGAGACAGACGCAAGGGCTCTAGGAGGCTGCAACATGCCCCTATTGAAATATCAGAGGAGGGCAGATTGACGCCTCTAAAGACAGGCACATATCAATGGGGACAAAATAGCTGTGATCAAAACCAGCATGGGGTGATTGGGGGGAGGGATAGCTCAGTGGTTTGAGCATTGGCCTGCTAAACCCAGGGTTGTGAGTTCAATCATTGAGGGGGCCACTTGGGGATCTGAGGCAAAAATCAGTACTTGATCCTGCTAGTGAAGGCAGGGGGCTGGAATCAATGACCTTTCAAGGTCCCTTCCAGTTCTAGGAGATGGGATATTTCCATTATTTATTTATTTATTATATAACTCCCTGAGGAACTTGATGAAAGAACAAAATAGAGAATCAGAAAGACAATTTAAGAAAACAAGCACTCGTCAAACAACAATTGATTACAGCATGACGGTGCAAAACTCATTGGTCCCAATGAAGGAAAATCACTATATAAACAGGGTGCCTTAGTAGTATAAGGGCCCTACCGTCAATCAAACCCTAACCCGCCCCTTGACCTCTTAAGCCCCGCCCCTTGACCCCTTAGTCTCTCCCACTGGTCACCGGAAGTCCCGCCCTATGGGGGTATTACTTCCGGGGTCAAGGTGGCCACATGACCGGAAGCAAGGTGGGTCGTGTGACCACTCTAAGAATTCCTCCCACCACCCTCTACCAATCAGGATGAGTTTCATCCCGAAATGACCGCTCCGAGAGGAGATTTTGACCAATCAGGGTGACTTCTGGGGTGAGGTGACCAGTCTGGAAGTGGGTCATGTGACCCCTCTAAGAACTCCTCCCACCACCCTCTACCAATCAGGATGGGTTTTGTGCCAACAGGACCGCCCCGAGAGGAGATTTTGACCAATCAGGGTGCCTTCCGGGGTGGGGTGACCCCTCCGGAAGTGGGTCGTGTGACCCCTCTAAGAACTCCCCCCACTTCCCTCTACCAATCAGAGTGCAGCACCATCACCCCATAAGTCCCAGCGCCAGACAGAGGAGGCCATCTCTTACCAAGAACAGGTGTTTTAGAAATCGTGGAAAGGCTGCTGAGAGGAAACATGGACTCCTTCACCACCCCCGTGAGAACTTCCGACTTTGTTTTAGCCTCGAGCAACTTTGGACTTGTGTGGAGAAAACGCTACATCAGTGACAGTTCCGAGGAGGACCCTTTGACACAACCGTTGATGGATATGCTGGAACCCGACCCTGAAACCTTCGTGAGGCACCCCAATGAGCATGACGGCCTCTCTTTGTCCACCCCCTCAGAGGTGGAAGGCGACTGCAGCTCGGGGGAGTCACCGGCGGACAAGGTGAACAGAAAAGACGGCGCTCAGGTAAATGAATGATTAAGAAGCGGCGGTCAAGGAGGGGTGGGTAATGAGGCTAGGACCCAGGGCTTGTGTAAATTAAAAACAAGCAGTGGGGGTGCTTACACTGTTTCTTTTCGGGAAATCTCTCAACAGCTCGATGATGCCTTTCTAGAGGACCCAGAGGCCCTGGACAGCGTTGCATCAAGCAGCGAAGATGAACCGGGCCCACCATGTTTTTGCTCAACACCAATACAAATTGTTGAAGAGGACTCTCAGGATGATGGCTATGAGGAGTTTAGGAGGCGGCTTGGCCTAGAACTAACTGAGCCAGTGCCACGTCGTGAGTTATAAAAAAGTTATGCGGACTATTGTACACATTGCTGTTTATGCTGTCCTTAAACACTGCCTGAGGGAAAAGCTTTTTGAAGATTGTGAGGGCTGTGTCTTAGGTGTGCCAGCCCAACCGCACCATGACTGTGTGACTTGGACTTCAATGAATATAAACTGCAAGCTCCGGGGCCTGTGTGCTGAGCTGTGTTTGGAAAGCTAATTAAACACTGTTATTGCCATAGGTTATGCTATGCAATATCTGTGCCTAACCCAAGAACATTTAGCGCAAGGGGTGACCTTGAAAAATGCTGTGCAATTCAGTGGAGACTCTGACCGTGTTTTAAAGAAAATGACCAAACTGGAAGATGCCTGCTTACAGTGTTATATTGACCATCTGGTCCGCACAAGAAGTGACAGAACCCTGCTTAAGAAAAAGACTATTTGTAAGAAATCTAAAAGGATTAAGTTAGAGAATGGTCAGGGGGCAAACATGCGATATAAAACTTGGTAGCTGTAAATTAAAAAAAAAAAAAAAAAGGGTTTTGTGACTATCTGTGTTTTGTTAGAAGGCCTTTGGCCCTTAAGTTTTAATGAAGCATCTTGGTTTGTTTTCAAGGAGCTGTATGTCTTTTAAATAAAAATAAATAAATAAATAAATTGTTTGTGAGAATTAGCTCTTGTGTTTTTGTGTGTGTAAAAGAGACCCATTAATAGCAAAAAGCTGAAATGTATGTTGTGGGAGTGGGAAAAAATCCTAAAAACATGCTTACAATAAAACAAACAGGGCTAGTTCAGACATGTGTTTGAGTACAATAGAGTTAACACGGAGATATACCTATCTCATAGAACTGCCTTCACTAGCAGGACCAAATATTGATTTTGCCCCAGATCCTTAAGTGGCCCCCTTGAGGATTGAACTCACAACTCTGGGTTTAGCAAGTCAATGCTTAAACCAGTGAGCTATCCTTAATCTGTTGAACTGAATAGGTTTAACCACACACAAACCCTCACTGAATAGCCAGGGTGACTGCAATTACTTACCCTCATTGCTATAGGGTTACATATGATGGGGGTGGGTTGGGGTGGATGGTGAGTTCTGATTAATATGAAATGAAATAAAACCTCAGGAATTGACAGATGCTATTGGACAGTTTAAATATAACCCCTGGGGTTGGTAGAGCGCTATTGGACAGTTTAAAGGACCCAGGAGTTGGTGGAACGCTATTGGACAGTTTAAATATGGCCCAGGAGTTGGTTGAATGCTCTGGGTCATTCTTTCTAGGAAACAACCCCACCCCCCAAACGTTAAGCATGAAAGAAACATGTTTTAAAAAACAACCAAGCCCCAAGACATTCATTGATATCTGCAAAGCCCCCCCCCCCCCCCCCCCACTTGGACATGGGTACTGTTTAATACTGTAAGAAAGCCACAAATGTATTTTAACTTAAAGGGGGAAAAAAGAAGGGGAAAAAAAAGCCCTGTTGTGCAGACAACATGGTCCCCCCACCCCAGATCACAAAAGGGTATGTTATGGGAGGGTGCCTAAAGTCCTTAAGGATCTATTATTTCAGAGCTGAGGTGATTAAATTAACCTGTTAGCAACTGTGCTGAAGTCTGTTTGAAACAATGGGTTAAGATGGTATAAAAACCTCAGGTATGCTGGAGTCTGTCCTTTTCAACAGAAAACTTTCTTGGATAGCTGCTGGACTGCAAAAAGAGGTAAGACTTGCTGTCTTTAACTCTGAAACTATATATTATATAATGCCACTCTTTGCCCATGCTGTCTTAGTAGATAATAGTGCCTATGTTTATTGCAGTGTGATCTGTTTAGCATTGAACCAGTAACTTTAAACTGCATTTCACCACCAGGCCAAGGTAAAAACTATTTTAACTATAATTGTGTTTAATACTGTTGAATAAAAAAAAAAAAAAAGAAGAAAGTATTACACAGGTTGTATAGGGATTTGGTGGTAATACTAACTAACATTTTTGCTTGTTCTTGAACCTGAAGGCCCAAACACACATGGGGGGAAACAGATCAAGCATGTGCCTGCAACACTTTATCCCATAGTGAAAGGTAACTTTTTTTTGCAATTGGCTTTTAAATGCATGTGGGTTTTTGAAAAGTATATGGCTGCAAACTTGGTTTGGTGTGTTTTATAAAGCTGCTGTTATGTATATGTGTGTGTGTGTGTGTGTGTGTATATATATATATGTATATGTATATATATATATATATATATATGTATATGTGTATATGTGTGTGTGTATATATATATATATATATATATATATATATATATATATATATATATATATATGATTTCAAATGCATGCAGGAGACTGGGTTGCACACTCCCAATTACATTTTTGCTATGTCCCTAAAGCTGGAAAAGTCCTGGGAATTTAAGGGTGATGAGTGTCTTTCTGTGTTTAAGACATTTATTGGCAAAGAGTTTCGGGACTACACATTCCTAGCACACAATTCTAAAGGTTATGATGCATACTTCATTGTTAGACAGTTACTGAAGGAAAAGATGTGCCTAGAACTGATCACTCAGGGTAGTAAACTAATGTGTGTGGAAGTTAAGGCTCTGGGCATTCGTTTTATAGACTCTTTAAACTTCTTGCCCATGAAGCTTAGCAAGCTACTGCAGGTGATGGGGTTTGAAGGGTGCAAAGGGTATCTTCCACCTTTTTTTAACACTTTTTAGAAAATCAAAATTACGTGGGGCCTATGCCCAGTATGGAGCACTATGGTGTAGAAAGCATGATGCCCAGAGAAAAAGCAGAGATTTCTGGACTGGTATCGGGACCACAGCTCTGAGGAGTTTGACTTGCAGAAAGAGCTCGCGTATTACTGTCAGCAGGATCTCAAAATTTTGAGACAGGCCTGTATTCTATACAGAAAAGAGATTATGAAAATGACGGAGAAGGGAGATGTAGTAGAGAAAGAACCTGGTAAATTCACCGAGATAAAACTGTATAGATCCATTCGGGTACATAACACTGGCATCTGTCTGCATGGCTATGTACAGGTTTGTTTTTTGGAGCCTAACTCGGTAGCTCTTCTCCCTCCAGACAACTATCATAGGCAGAAAAAGAGAGATTCGACCCCATCTATTCAGTGGCTGTTGTATACCTTTCACAAAGAAAATATACAAATACGGCATGCTTTACAGAATGGGGAACTACAGGTAGGCCCCTACTTTTTAGACGGTTATGCCGACGTTGATGGGGTACGCACAGCCTTAGAGTTTAATGGGTGTTTTTTCCACGGCTGTGTCACCTCTTATTGTGAAAAAGCACAAAACCCTATGACGGGGACAACTTTTGGGTTTCTTTATTACAAGACGCAGCTCAAAACCGACTTTCTGAAATGACTTGGTTTTGTAGTGAGGACTCTTTAGGAGCACGAGTGGGAGGTGATGAAAGAAACAGACACAGAGCTTGCAGACCTTTTAAACCAAGCCCAGTTATCCCAGCCTCTCGTACCTAGGGATGCTCTTTTTGGGGGGGAGGACAAACGATATCCGCCTATATTACAAACCTAACTCCGGGGAAGAAATCCACTACTATGATTTTACCAGCCTGTACCTTTTCGTAAACAAAACCAAAGAATACCCTATCGGACACCCCGATATAGTTTGACAAATTTGGACCCCTTGCAAATTATTTTGGAATTGCAAAAGTTAAAGTGTACCCCCCACGAGGCTTCTTTTTTCCATTGTTACCTGTCAGAGTGGGTAGCAAGCTTATGTTCCCGCTATGCCGAACCTGTGCAGAAACTGAGCAGCGGGAGACATGCACCCATAGTGATGAGGAGAGGGCCATCCTGGGGACTTGGTGCACGGTGGAATTGAACGCGGCCATAGCGAAGGGGTACGCGGTGGCTAAAATCTATGAAATCTGGCATTTTAATGAAAAATCTGATAAACTCTTTTCAGAGTACATAAGATTACACCTCCGCCAGAAACAAGAGGCTTCAGGGTATCCCAGTTGGTGCACAGACAAAGAAAAACAAAATAAGTACGTTAGCGATTTCTACCAGAAAGAAGGCGTACGTTTACGCCAACACGAGATCAGATCAAACCCTGCTAAACGCCAAATTGCTAAACTGTTTTTAAATTCTCTGTGGGGTAAATTCGGCCAAAGAACCAACTTACCCAACTCCAGCACTGTGAGAGACCCTGACGAACTCTTGCAGTACCTAGTATCAGAGGGGTAGCCGTGTTAGTCTGAATCTGTAAAAAGCAACAGAGGGTCCTGTGGCACCTTTAAGACTAACAGAAGCAGTTTCTCCTCCCTTGGTGTTCACACCTCAACTGCTAGCAGAGCACCTCACCCTCCCTGACTGAACTAACCTCGTTATCTCCATACTGATTTATACCTGCCTCTGGAGATTTCCATTACTTGCATCTGAAGAAGTGAGGTTCTTACCCACGAAAGCTTATGCTCCCAATACTTCTGTTAGTCTTAAAGGTGCCACAGGACCCTCTGTTGCTTCTTGCAGTACCTGTTTTCCCCCAATTACGAGGTTTCATCCTGCGAGTTTATCGACGATGAAACAGCGTGCGTGTCTTGGAAGCATGCAAAAGACTGGTACTCTGTCTCTGGCAATACCAATGTTTTCGTAGCCTGTTTCACCACCGCTTACGCCGGCTTAGAACTATACAACCTCCTAGACGGTTTGCAGGAGCGGTGCCTGTGCCACGACACTGATGCGGTGGTATTTGTGAAAAGGGTGGGTGACTGGAAT
The DNA here is from genome assembly GCF_028017835.1 of Emys orbicularis. NCBI lineage: Eukaryota > Metazoa > Chordata > Testudines > Emydidae > Emys > Emys orbicularis. The sequence goes on from NC_088701.1 coordinate 11,397,069, forward strand.
CCCCCTCTGCGGGATTATTTAGGGGACCTCATGAGCGAGATCCTGCCAGATCAACACATCACTGAGTTTGTGTCAGCAGGCCCGAAAACCTATGGGTATAAGCTGTTGGGAGGAAAGGCCTGTATGAAAGTCAAAGGTATTACCCTAAACGTAGCAAACTGTGAAAAGATCAACTTGACAGTTTGGAAAATCTAGTCCTGGACTATTGCACGGGTCTGCGAGAAAACGAAAACACCTCAAAAAGAGAGAGGTGCAGCAGCCCTCTATCGTAAGAAACAAAACCCAGTGGCAAATAGAGACAAAAACCCTTAAAAACACACAAAGTGGTTTACAACAAGAGGGTCCTAGGAGAAGGTTTTAAAACCCTGCCCTACGGCTTTTGAAAAAATGGATACAAGATGGAAACACCCCTTTTCTGCAATTCTCGCAGGGCCTAGCAACTGCGGGAAAAGTTACTTTATAAAAAACGTGTTGGATAATGCCAAACACTGTCTGTTATGCCTGAGAATATCGTGTGGTGTTACAGTTGTTGGCAACCTCTGTATAAAGAACTGCTTTGTAAATATCCCTTTATTAATTTTGTGGAGGGGCTGCCTGATGCTTTTGACGATGACAGTTTGTTTCCTACTAATAAAGTAAATATGATTATCATAGACGATCTGATGAACTCTGCTTGTGAAAGCGAGAGAGCTTTTACCAAGTACGTGCATCACAGAAACCTGAGCATTATGTATATAGTTCAAAACGTATTTTGTCAGGGAAAAAAGAGTCGCACGATTAACATAAACACAAAATACGTGGTTCTGTTCAAAAACCCCAGGGATAAATTACAAATTGCTACGCTCGCTTGGCAAATGTACCCCGGCAAAGCTCAATTCTTTCTAGAAGCTTTTGAGGATGCTACCAAAAGACCTTATGGCTACCTGGTGGTGGATTTAAATGCTTCCACACCAGAAGCTTAAAGACTAAGAACTGGTCTTTTTCCCTCCAGACTGGCTGGCGGTTTGTACTTTAAAAAGAACAACATCCTGATATAAAAAGAGATGACTTATCGGCAGGCCCCTTTTTAACAGCCGGGGCTGCTGACCGAAAACATGTCTAGCTGCGTGAAGAGAAACCTGGGCCTTTTAAAATTACTTAGCAAATCGTCCCTGCAGCAAAGGAGAGCTATACTGTGTTTGGCCTCTGACGATCTAGTAGCGGCCATCTCAGAAATCAGAGGGGTAGCCGTGTTAGTCTGGATCTGTAAAAAGCAACAGAGGGTCCTGTGGCACCTTTAAGACTAACAGATGTATTGGAGCATAAGTGTTCGTGGGTGAATGCCCACTTCGTCGGATGCATCTCAGAAATAACACTCAATACCTTAAAAGGAAACGTACCTTTAACACAGAATCAAATGCATGTACTGAAAAAGAAACGCACGCTTATAAAAACTTTGTGTAATAAAAGGGTTTCACTTAAAAGAAAAAAGCATCTGGTGAAGCAGTCTGGGGGGGTTATCGGACCTCTGTTAAGTTTTGCTATCCCTCTGATAATGGGGCTTTTAACTAATCGATAATGGAGTATGCAGAAAAAAATATACCTGGTGCCCAGCCACCAGTTGGAGCAATTAAGGGCTCCCCCTCTGGCAGAGGAAAATATCAGAACGACCGCAACTCACTTACTGGATGCTGAAATGAAGTCTGTTCTTCAACGAACTGACTTGGCCGAATACGAAAAGGCTAAACTTTACAGCGTCGTGCTTCAAAGGTACCTAATGTACGTGAAGCAGAGCGATGCAGATAAATGGAAAATAACTTTGTTTCTACCGGAACAGGAACAAAGTGTGACTACCAAACCCCCAGAAACACCAAAGAACTCCGACTCTGTTGCTCAGGAGGTGTTGGATAACGTGAATAAGCGTTATAAGAAAAAATGCATTAGTATTGCTAAATAAGCTGGGCCAGTATAAAAATCTCTCTTCATGGAATGATAAAGGGTCTTTTGTGTACGAAGGTCTGTGGTTAATGGTTCTAACATGCTCGACTTAGTCAGGGCCGTCACCCAGACTCACTCTGTTCCTAGCAGACATGTACCTAAAGGATGGGATGTGTTTATGAATGCCATGGCGGAATTGAACATACCATCTTCCGTCATGGGCAGTGCAGCCAACAGAGATCTTTTGGAACGCCTCAAGGCCTCAACTGCCGACACCGGGGTGGATCGAGAAACCATGACACCTTTTTTGCCATCTAAAAAATGAAAATTGGCTAAAAGAGCCAAATGGATCAGTGTGTAATGTTTTTCACATTCTAAAATTTTTAAAACTGGTAATGTTTTGCTTTAAATAAAACATTTCTATACTTTAAAAAAAAATCTGTGTACTTTTTCTCAATTGGTCATGGGTTTTTATTTAAATAAAAAAAATAAAATAAAATAAAAAAAAAAACAACCAAACATCAATTGTCTTTAAACCCTTCACCTGGGGTGCTTTATTGGGTAACATGGCTATGAAAATCATTGCAAGATACACATGTCTGGGCTTGTTGAAACATGTTTTGAGCAAGGCTAGGCATGCCCAAGAATTTAAATTTATTTTTTACAAAATTCATCACCATCCGGTCGTTTTGCACTAAGTCATTAGAATACAATTTTAAAATCCGGTCAAAAGATAAACCCTTGCTATGATGATGTAAGAAAAACACACAGTGATAGCCACAGGCGACAGAGCGGGGGTCTTGTAATTGTCTATTGTGAAACGCAATGTCTGTGGCATTTTTGTTTAAAAATTTCATAATGCTTTTAGGAAACAACTCACTGTTCGGGAGGTGCCCATATGAGTTAAAAAACTCTCCACAGTTTCATTCCGCCAGATACAAGGAGAGCCAGTGTTCACCAGGTTGGTTGTGTGGATGCGTGTTCACCACCAAACCTAGGGGTCTCTGAGACAGCTTGCCGCCAAGGAGCCAATCACAAGGGAACACATCTAAGAAATTCTTTTTCATGTAAGGGTCTGTTGATAAGACACGTGAGAGCTGCACGGTGTCCATGTTCACATGTAGTCAAACAGAACGTTTCTCCTCTGATTTATCTCTGACATTGTCAAAAACCCCATACACGATCATATTGACGGTAACCGTTAAAGCCTCCCCAAAACATATTTCTGCTCTCAGGTTCCTGGTTTTAATCAGGGAATACTGATCGGCGCATTCCTGGTCAGGAGACAGGTCAAAGGCAAACAAGGTGTAACCCTGTGCAAACTCCTCACGGTCGATTAACAGAGAACGATCTTTCTATGACAGACCTGCGGGTGGCTATCTTAAAACAGAAAAACTTCAAAAACAGACTCCAACGAGAGACTGCTGAGCTGGAATTGATATGCAAACTAGACACAATCAACTCAGGATTAAATAAAGACTGGGAATGGCTGAGCCATTACAAACATTGAATCTATCTCCCCTTGTAAGTATTTTCACACTTGCTTCTTATCAAACTGTCTGTACTGAGCTATCTTGATTATCACTTCAAAAGTTTTTTTGCTCTTACTTAATTGGCCTCTCAGAATTGGTAAGACAACTCCCACCTGTTCATGCTCTCTGTATGTGTGTATATATATCTCCTCAATATATGTTTCACTCTATATGCATCCGAAGAAGTGGGTTGTAGCCCACGAAAGCTTATGCTCTAATAAATTTGTTAGTCTCTAAGGTGCCACAAGTACTCCTGTTCTTTTTGCGGCTACAGACTAACACGGCTGCTACTCTGAAACCGATCTTTCATGTGTTTACCAGCTGTCTGTACCAGATTCATGTATTCTCTCATGCAGCGTCCTGCCTCGAAGTCCGGTTGCAGAGGCTTGGTTCACCATCCACATACAAGGCCACAAAATTAATATCGTAATGTTTAAAATGAAAGGGATTTTTAGCATAACTTCCGCTAAAGGCATTGTTATTCACAAATCCTAGGACAAGCATTTTGGGTAACTGTCCCAAGAACAGGTTCGCCTGGTTACTGACCCTGCTGCCCACAGGGATGCTAAACACTTTCATTCCCACACGGTCCACGGGGTATTTAGCATTAGCGGTAAGCAGGGCCTCCGCATGCCCCAGACGAACGCTCAGGGCTGTACTTTCTTCACAAAAAGGGACGCTGATACAATGCGCAGTTTAAAGCCTTCAGCCGCACTGTCCATTATACAGAAAGCGTCTTTACTGCGCATCAGTTTAATTTTCACATCCACTCCGTTCAACAAAAGCTTTTCTTGAAAAAACAGGTCGCTGTGTAGATGGCCCAGCAGCTCTACTGCCCTGCTCTCGGCCGTCAGCTTTGCACGCCTCACAAACCCTAGATTCCCTCCATCCAACTCTGTTTCTTCATGTTGTCCAGCAGTGTCTTTGTAAAACAGGCCGGCGGAAAATTGCATGGCGAGGGTGTCGTCGCTGTAATTGAGCACTGATTCTATAAAGGCCCTGTAAGGGTAACAGTTGTTGCTTTGGCTTATGATGCGGTCTCCCAGCGTAACATCCAACTGACTGAAAATAGAGGCCACAGGGTAAATTCACCAGGCCCACTTCGGCATCCACGGCGAGTTCAGTTCCGTCTCCTTTTACAATCTTGCAACACAGGTACAGCAGTGTGTTGTTTAAATCCATATAATCTATGCCATTCCCTGCTATAAAAAAGTCAATGGGGGCAGACTCCGTAACGGCCGATAGAGGTGGCACCTCGATGTAGATGCTTTTCTCGATGCTGGTCTGCGTAGGGGCTATTTGAAACAAGTCTAGTTCGGATTTGGTGCACTCTTCAGACCCGCAGTGAACAAAAGCCATGTTGATTAAAATATGTCTTTTACGAGGCAGAGCGCATCTCCTCTTTTGCCCAGGCTTCCTCTTGGACTTTCGCTTATGGCCGGCCCTGCGTGTCAAAGCCCTTCTTTTAAAGGGTTTCGGGGGACCCGTGCATCACAGGTATGACATATTTCTCTTTCTCTTTCTCCTTTTAATGTACATCAGCCCCGATCCTTCCTGTGAAGCTGTATTCCCTACCTTCTCCAGAACAGCACGGGAGACATAACCTACCACATCTTTAGCTATGTTTTGAGCGGCGGTTTTTACGTGGGGTTTAATAATCTCTAGCCCCCTCCTCAAAGGCAGTCCAGCTTTTTGAAAGAGGCTACAAAATATTCCACCCACACCAGCCCCGTACATCACGGGGGTCCCATGATATCCAGGAAGGGCGTATCCAGCCTGGGCTTTGTAATAGTTCCTGTAGATGGTGGGGTCACCATAATTTTTTAGGATCGCCATAATAGTGATTTTCTTTTTAGAAACCTCGCTCTCTCCGCGGCCGCAGATGCAGCTTGACAATCACCTTGCCGAAGCGAAATGAGACATGTCTGTTCTGATTTTGTCTTTTTTTCATTGGTGATGGTGTCGATGTGGTGTTTACTGACAGGGACGTAATGAGGTTTATCGTAGGTGATGGTAACAAACTCGTTGTTCTTTCCTCGGACAGGGACGCAGCATAACAGGGGAACAGAAAAGTCCCCCACAAACTGGTGTTCTACGATATCTGTGTACAGATACAAGGAGTTAAAACCCCCTGTGATGTCTGCCGAGAAGGGGAATTTTTGGACGTTGCGTTTGGGGCCCAAACCCAGAATGTTAGCTAGCTCCCCGCCAGTAGAAAAAACATACATAAAATCGGTAGATTTAAGTCTCACTTTTCTACCCACAGGGTCGTAGTTCATGACCACCTCAGGCGGTCCGGGATGATTAGCCACGGTGCTGTTCATATGCTCCAGTAATTCGGGTATGGTCGAGTAATAACCTCGTCGTAGGATGAAATTCCATGTCGTATCTCCAAAGGTGATTTCAAAAAGGGTGTCTTTGTTGATAGTATTCCAGCTGTGCGGGTATTGTATTTCCACTAACCCCACCTCCCAGGCACCCGGGAGATCCAAGGGCTTAATTAGCCGTATTGTAAAGTTTGAGATGGTGTTTTGGGGAAAAACTGCAGAGCTGGCATTGCTGGGCAAAGTAATGTAAAACCCGCCATCTCTCATTTTCTCTCTCTTTCTCTCTGTCTTTGCAGGAGGAATCTTTTTTTTGTTCGTGTCTAAATGTCACAGTGTTGAGAAGCTTCCACCCAGCTGTTAAACTTATAGATTCATAGATTCTAGGACTGGAAGGGACCTCGAGAGGTCATTGAGTCCAGTCCCCTGCCCGCATGGCAGGACCAAATACTGTCTAGACCATCCCTGATAGACATTTATCTAACCTACTCTTAAATATCTCCAGAGATGGAGATTCCACAACCTCCCTAGGCAATTTATTCCAGTGTTTAACCACCCTGACAGTTAGGAACTTTTTCCTAATGTCCAACCTAGACCTCCCTTGCTGCAGTTTAAGCCCATTGCTTCTTGTTCTATCCTTAGAGGCTAAGGTGAACAAGTTTTCTCCCTCCTCCTTATGACACCCTTTTAGATACCTGAAAACTGCTATCATGTCCCCTCTCAGTCTTCTCTTTTCCAAACTAAACAAACCCAATTCTTTCAGCCTTCCTTCATAGGTCATGTTCTCAAGACCTTTAATCATTCTTGTTGCTCTTCTCTGGACCCTTTCCAATTTCTCCACATCTTTCTTGAAATGCGGTGCCCAGAACTGGACACAATACTCCAGCTGAGGCCTAACCAGAGCAGAGTAGAGCAGAAGAATGACTTCTCGCGTCTTGCTCACAACACACCTGTTAATACATCCCAGAATCATGTTTGCTTTTTTTGCAACAGCATCACACTGTTGACTCATATTTAGCTTGTGGTCCACTATAACCCCTAGATCCCTTTCTGCCGTACTCCTTCCTAGACAGTCTCTTCCCATTCTGTATGTGTGAAACTGATTTTTTCTTCCTAAGTGGAGCACTTTGCATTTGTCTTTGTTAAACTTCATCCTGTTTAACTCAGACCAATTCTCCAATTTGTCCAGATCATTTTGAATTATGACCCTGTCCTCCAAAGCAGTTGCAATCCCTCCCAGTTTGGTATCATCCGCAAACTTAATAAGCGTACTTTCTATGCCAGTATCTAAGTCGTTAATGAAGATATTGAACGGAGCCGGTCCCAAAACAGACCCCTGCGGAACCTCACTCGTTATGCCTTTCCAGCAGGATTGGGAACCATTAATAACAACTCTCTGAGTACGGTTATCCAGCCAGTTATGCACCCACCTTATAGTAGCCCCATCTAAATTGTATTTGCCTAGTTTATCGATAAGAATATCATGCGAGACCATATCAAATGCCTTACTAAAGTCTAGGTATACCACATCCACAGCTTCACCCTTATCCACAAGGCTCGTTATCCTATCAAAGAAAGCTATCAGATTGGTTTGACACAATTTGTTCTTTACAAATCCATGCTGGCTGTTCCCTATCACCTTACCACCTTCCAAGTGTTTGCAGATGATTTCCTTAATTACTTGCTCCATTATCTTCCCTGGCACAGAAGTTAAACTAACTGGTCGGTTGTTTTTATTTCCCTTTTTATAGATGGGCACTATATTTGCCCTTTTCCAGTCTTCTGGAATCTCTCCCATCTCCCATGATTTTCCAAAGATAATAGCTAGAGGCTCAGATACCTCCTCTATTAGCTCCTTGAGTATTCTAGGATGCATTTCATCAGGCCCTGGTGACTTGCAGGCATCTAACTTTTCTAAGTGATTTTTAATTTGTTCTTTTTTAATTTTATCTGCTAAATCTACCCCCTTCCCATTAGCATTCACTATGTTAGGCATTCCTTCAGACTTCTCGGTGAAGACTGAAACAAAGAAGACATTAAGCATCTCTGCCATTTCCAAGTTTCCTGTTACTGTTTCTCCCTCTTCACTAAGCAGTGGGCCTACCCTGTCTTTGGTCTTCCTCTTGCTTCTAATGTATTGATAAAAAGTCTTCTTGTTTCCCTTTATTCCTGTAGCTAGTTTGAGCTCATTTTGTGCCTTTGCCTTTCTAATCTTGCCCCTGCATTCCTGTGTTGTTTGCCTATATTCATCCTTTGTAATCTGTCCTAGTTTCCATTTTTTATATGACTCCTTTTTATTTTTTAGATCATGCAAGATCTCGTGGTTAAGCCAAGGTGGTCTCTTGCCACATTTTCTATCTTTCCTAACCAGCGGAATAGCTTGCTTTTGGGACCTTAATAGTGTCCCTTTGAAAAACTGCCAACTCTCCTCAGTTGTTTTTCCCCTCAGTCTTGATTCCCCTGGGACCTTACCTATCAGCTCTCTAAGCTTATCAAAATCTGCCTTCCTGAAATCCATTGTCTCTATTTTGCTGTTCTCCCTTCTACCCTTCCTTAGAATTGCAAACTCTATGATTTCATGATCACTTTCACCCAAGCTGCCTTCTACTTTCAAATTCTCAACGAGTTCCTCCCTATTTGTTAAAATCAAGTCTAGAACAGCTTCCCCCCTAGTAGCTTTTTCAACCTTCTGAAATAAAAAGTTGTCTGCAATGCAGTCCAAGAATTTGTTGGATAGTCTGTGCCCCGCTGTGTTATTTTCCCAACATATATCCGGATAGTTGAAGTCCCCCATCACCACTAAAACTTGGGCCTTGGATGATTTTGTTAGTTGTTTAAAAAAAGCCTCATCCACCTCTTCCACCTGGTTAGGTGGCCTGTAGTAGACTCCTAGCATGACATCACCCTTGTTTTTTACTCCTTTTAGCCTAACCCAGAGACTCTCAACACTTCCATCTCCACCTCAGTCCAAGTGTGTACATTTTTAATATATAAGGCAACACCTCCTCCCTTTTTCCCCTGTCTATCCTTCCTGAGCAAGCTGTACCCATCCACACCAACATTCCAATCGTGTATTATCCCACCAAGTTTCAGTGATGCCAACAATGTCATAGTTGTATTTATTTATTAGCACTTCCAGTTCTTCCTGCTTATTACCCATACTTCTCACATTTGTATATAGGCATCTAAGATACTGGTTTGATCTTTCCTCCCAGTTTTGTCCTGACCCTCCTTTCTCTCTGCCAATATAGCCCACACTCCCTCTTGTTTCCGACCCATCTCCCAGGTCTCCATGTTCCCCACTTACCTGTGGGCTTTGCTCATCTGTCCCCGTCGAACGTAGTTTAAAGCCCTCCTCACTAGGTTAGCCAGTCTGTGTCCAAATAGGGTCTTTCCCCTCCTCGAAAGGTGAACACCATCTCTGCCTAGCAGTCCTTCCTCGAATAGCATCCCGTGGTCTAGGAAGCCAAAGCCCTCCTGGCGACACTATCTTCGCAGCCAGGCATTCACCTCCATGATGCATCTGTCTCTGCCCGGGCCCCTACCTTTTGACAGGAAGAATCGAAGAGAATACCACCTGTGCTCCAAACTCCTTCACCCGTACTCCCAGAGCCCTGTAGTCACTCTTGATCCGCTCAGTGTCACACTGCGCAGTATCATTTGTGCCCACATGGATGAGTAGCATGGGGTAGTAGTCAGAGGGCTGGATAATCCTTGACAATGCCTCTGTAACATTTCAGATACAGGCTCCCGGCAGGCAGCATACCTCCCGAGATGAAATGTCAGGGCGACAGATAGGCGCCTCCGTCCCCCTCAGCAGAGAGTCTCCGACCACCACTACCCTACGTTTCCTATTCGCAGTGGTGGCAGCAGACCCCCCAGCCTTAGGGGTATGAGGCTTCTCCTCCTTTACTGTTGGGGGTGATTCCTTCTTTCCTGTATCAAGAAGAGCATAACGGTTACCTATTACCATGGCGGGAGGGTTCGGAGCAGGGGTGGAGCACTGCCTGCTGCCAGAAGTAACCAGCTGCCAGTGTCCACCCTGAGCCATCTCCTCCTCCACCAGTGGTGTATCAGCAGTCCTGTGTACTGGGACAGCTACCTCAGCTGTCTCCACATGGACACTGTCCAGGAATTGCTCGTGGATTCGGATGCTCCTCAACCTAGCCACCTCCTCCTGTAGCTCTCCCACCTGCTGCCTGAGAGATTCCACCAGCAGGCACCTTTCACATTGGATGGTCCCCCCAGCCTGGATATCAGTAAGTGGAAATTGCAAGTTACAGTCTCTGCAAAACCACACCAGGATCTGGGTAGAAGCATCCATGCTCAGGCGCTCTGTCTGGTTACAGGCGCAGGTGGAGGAGACAGAAGCAGTGCTGGCACAGATGTTGCGGGTCTTCCTAACCATTGTAAGCCTCCCTCTGTCAAACTCCCGTCTGCAGCCCCCTGTCCACTGAAAGGGTTGTTTAAGCAAGAAGTTTTGAATGTAGTTGGTTTATAGGTTTTAAGGGGAATAAAGGGACAACAGATAGAACCGGCAAGGGATCCTCGCCCCCTTCCCACTCCCCTTCCAAACTCCCTTGCGAAACTCCCTGTTAGCAGCCCCTAGTCGCAAAAGCTCCCTTGCGAAACTCCCTGTTAGCAGCCCCTAGTCGCAAAAGCTCCCTCGTCGCTTGTGCGCTGCTTTATAAAGCCCTGGCCTGTATGAATGCCCCGCCCACTGATTAAGGCTCAGCCACTTACCAGAGGCTTCTAGCTTTCAAACCTTCCTTTGAAGCTCACTGCTTCCAACTGCCAGCCACAGCACACGGTCCTTCAAACAACCAAACAAACAAACAGACTGACAAACACAAGCTCAGCACACAGCAAGTAACCCCCAAACACAAACAAACACACACTACAGACAGTCACTTACCCCAAAATGGTGCTGTATTGCTCCTCCTTCACCTGGAGAACTCCCTTGCGAAACTCCCTGTTAGCAGCCCCTGGCCGCAAAAAAACTTATCGGGCCACCCCAGCCATTTCACCAGTAGCTGTTTTTTTTTTTTCTCCCTTTTCATTTCTCCGCTAGAATTTTTTCAATCCTGTAAATCCTGTCTCATTTGGGGTTTACTTTTTGTAATTCTTCAGGGTAAAAAGATCCAGTAACTGCCTCACCCTCGTAATCTTTTAATCGGTATACAGGTCTCTGGCCCCTGGTTAAGGCTTCATACACTATGAATATCTCATCAGTAAATGTCTATTCATAACCTTTTTCAAAAGCACCTTTTGTTTTAGATAGTCTCACGTGGTCACTTTTTCTAAAAGGGGCAACAACCGGTTTTATTTTAAAACCATCTCTATAAACCGTTTTCCATACCTTCAGAGAATTTGAAGGGTTAACATCAATGGGTCTGGTACATATAGTTTTGTGAAAGCTCTGGTTGTAACTCTTTATAAAGTCAGGTAAGACATCAATGGAGCGAAAGATGTTATGGGCTGTAAAATATCTCCACATTCTAGTTTTTAAAGTTCTGTTAAATCGCTCCACAACCCCTGCTTTGACTTCATTATTAGTAACAAAATGGTGAACTCCATGCCGCTTTAACAATCAGCTTTAAAGGTTTGTTTAAAAATTCTTTCCCCCGATTGGTTTATAATTTTTGAGGCACGTGACCTTTGCCGAAAATAGCTTTAAAGGCCTTGGATACCTCACTACTCATCTTGTCTTTTAGGCCTAAGGCCCAGGCATATTTGGATAGAATGTCTATCACTGTTAAAATGTAGTTAAAACCGCTGTTGTGTTTGGAGAACTGGTGCATATTTACCAAATCTGCCTGCCATTGCGCGTCCACATCTGAAACAATGGTCTTGTTTCTTTTAAAACGTATTCGAGCCAGTTTGTGTAAAGTGTAAGCATCCTGGTCTGAAAGCCATGCTGTTACCTGTCTTCTGTTTAAAGTTTTACTATGCTTTCTGGCCACTTGAAAAAGAGGGTTGACCCCGCCGAAGCTCCCAACTTCCCCGGGGGTGTAATATATGTTCTTTAACAGAGCCGTCTGTGGAGACATGACTGTTACTGATACCATCTTTTACTACCATGAGTATGAAAGGGAACACATTCATATTGACACATTTAAATAAGTTTTATTAATCGCCTGGTTTAACACGACCTTTTACAGCTGCCTGTAAAAATGGACGCCATGACCCCTACCATAAGGGAATCTGAGCTGGTTCATTCTTCCATTTTGTCCTTTTCGTCTTGAGATCTGTGTCTCAGACATGAGCAAAAACAGCTGACGCACGATATATTTACTCCCACAGGGCTGCGGATGTGTAAGTTCTCAAAGGCCTCTAAAAAGGCATTGTCGAGCTGTTGAGAGATTTTCAGAAAAGAAACAGTGCTTTTCTTAAAAACAACCCCCACTGCTTGTTTTTAATTTACACAAGCCCTGGGTCCTAGCCTCATTACCCACCCCTCCTTGACCACCACTTCTTAATCATTCATTTACCTGAGCACCGTCTTTTCTGTTCACCTTGTCCGCCGGTGACTCCCCCGAGCTGCAATTGCCTTCCACCTCTGAGGGGGTGGACAAAGAGAGGCCGTCACGCTCATTGGGGTGCCTCACGAGGGTTTCGGGGTCGGGTTCCGGCGTATCCATCAACGGTTGGGTCAAAGGGTCCTCCTTGGAACTGTCGCTGATGTAACGTTTTCTCCACACACGTCCAAAGATGCTCGGGGCTAAAACAAAGTCAGAAGTTCTCACGGGGGTGGTGAAGGAGTCCATGTTTCCTCTCAGCAGCCTTTCCATGATTTCTAAAACACTTGTCCTTGGTAAGAGATGGCCTCCTCTGTCCGGCGCTGGGACTTATGGGGGTAATGGTGCTGCACTCTGATTGATTGAGGGCCTTGGGAGGAGTTCTCCGAGGGGTCATATGACCCACTTCCAGAGGGGTCACCCCCGCCCCAGAAGTCACCCTGATTGGTCAAAATCTCCTCTCGGGGCGGTCCTTTTGGGATGAAACCCCTCCTGATCGGTAAAGGGTGGTGGGAGGAGTTGTTAGAGGGGTCACACAACCCACTTCCAGACCGGTCACTCCACCCCGGAAGTCACCCTGATTGGTCAAAATCTCCTCTCGGGGCAGTCCTTTCGGGACAAAACCCATCCTGATTGGTAGAGGGTGGTGGGAGGAGTTCTTAGAGGGGTCACAGGACCCACCTTGCTTCAGGTCATGTGGCCACCTTGACCCCGGAAGTAATACCCCATAGGACGGGACTTCCGGTGACCAGTGGGAGGGACTAAGGGGTCAAGGGGCGGGGCTTAAGGGGTCGAGGGGCAGGTTAGGGTTTGATTGACGGTAGGGCCCTTATACTACTTTGGGTTCATCCTGCCAAGACTTCCCTGGAGCATCATATCGTGACCGACGGAACCCGGCTCCTCCCTTCCCGGAATCCACCTAGCTTGATTGATCCGAACTCTGGACTGGTAACTATAAGATTGACTGGTGGGACTGTGTGTGTGTGTGTGTGTGTGTGTGTGCAGTGTGACTGAATGCATATGCTAATTGTTGTATCTTTAGTAAATGCGGCGTATTGCCTTTTCCCCCCCCCAAAATCCCGTGTGCTTCTTATAAGCATAACACAGGTAGACCAACAACAGTTAGGGCTTTTTTTTACATGAAATGTGGGTTCTTTTTATTTCCCTTCTGGTTTCTGGGCCTTTAAGGTGCTCTCAGGCCCCATTTTCCTCTGCCACCACGCAGGCTAGAAACTTACCTTTCTAGTACAAAAAGGTACTAGAGGCCAGAGCCCCCTGATGGCGATAAAAACAAATTCCTGAGATGTGATAGTTCTCTCGCGAGCTCATGAGTGAGGCTTAATTTTACTGAGAAATTTCATCATTCGTGATAAATTTGTGAGAGTTGTTTCAGCTATCATAAAACAAAGAAGCATTTAATTGCTCCCTCATTTAGCCTGAATGGAAGGCAACTGTCACACCCAACACCTTCAGCAAGGTGTGATTACCTAGCCCCCAGTGTAACAATGTGCAGCCGGACCTGGCATGTTGGGGACTTTCAGCAAAATTATTATTGTACCAAGAGCAAAAATCCCAACAGTGCAGGTGGCCAAACTCCTTCATGGGACAAAGCGGGAACAGCACGCGACAGGAAGGAGACACAGTCCCTTGCAGAGCGAGGAGCCAAACCAAGAAAGGAGGTGACACATCCATGCATATTTCTCTTCTGTTCATTCAGTCCTAGCAAGTGCTTCCAAAGAGTTCTCTCTGCCCCAGAAGCAAATGGAACCATGCCAGGAGGGGAGGAAAGCCTACAGCCCAGGCACCATCCACTCCCAGGACCTCAGCACCTGGCAAATCCTGGCCAGGAACACTGGTGCATCAGGGTGAAAATGCCTGCTCCTGGAAATGCCCCACAATCAGCCAGGCAGGTGTGGGAAATAAGACACTGGTGGCTGTAAACCCTTTGAGGCAAGGACCATCCCTTCCTTTTTGTCTGCAAAGCACCTATCATATTGGGGAGACTGCTGAAAATCAATTACCAATAACAGGTGGTATCACCAGAGCCAGAACTCTCTCCCAGACAAAGATGTGTTCATTGATGTGTTCATGGCCATAAGGGACCACTGCATAGAACAGGCCAGAGACCTGCCCCAAAATAATTCCTGTTTGAACAACAGCAGATCTGTTAAGAAAACATCCAACCTGGATTTAAAACTTGCCAATGATGGAGAATCCATCACTACCCTTAGTAAGTTGTTTCAATGGTTATTTCCCCTCACTGTGAAAAATTTACACTTTATTTCTAGTTGCAGATTTCAAGCCTGCTGGCTGCTTGTCCTCACAGATTGAAAGAATATCTGGGGGTTCATCTGCAGCCCAGATCTAGTTTCAGAAGTTTATTGTCTTACTCCTAAGGAGGAGACCCCCAGCTGTTTTTGTTTTTTCCTGCAGCCCCCTCAATCTGTCCATTAGCATTTTGCTCAGGCTGTCCCTGGGTACCATTGTGAACCAGACAATACTCAGTTTGCACACGACTTGCCTGAGTGAGATAAGTGTCGCTTCCCCCCTGCCTGATGGGTCTGTGGTTCACCTTTTGGCGACCTGCCTTAATGCACAGACCTAGAGAACATAATTTTTAGTATATACACATAACTCTTCGCATATTTTCTGTCCGTACGTATCACAATGATTATGATGACCAGTGTGACACAGGCTTTCATTAGGGACCTTACATTATATTTATTGGCAGACTAGGTCTGGAACGTAGATCCCAGACCCAGGGAATCCCCGTAACCCATGTGTACTTCTGTGTCCTCTGCCAGCTGGTGTCAAGGAGTCTTTGGGCCACACTGCTGCCTCCGAGAAAGCAGTGCACCCCATTCACTGGCTTCACCTCAGTTCAGTGCTCTCCTTAGCGCAAGGCACTGAGACAGCATTATAGTAAAATCAAACTGAAGTGCATCTACCAGGGCTTGAGAGAACAATTCAATTAGAAGGAAGTGTAAGGGTTAGGGAACAAGGTTACAGGTTTAAAAAAAAGAAAAGAAAACCCGTAACATGCCAACTATAGCCTACACTTCTTAACTCGTCGCCTTCCTATCTAATTAAGGTCTCTCTCACCCAAAAGTCATTCCTTGCAGTGCTTGTCCAGTTCCAAAAACTGGGAACCAAGTTTCATGAGAGTCCCACACCGGCAGAGTCCCCACTTGTACCCGTTCCTCATTTTTGTACCGTCACAGATCATTGTCTCTTACCCCAGGGGGCTCCTCTTCTGAGAACTCGCCTGGGAATCGTTTGTCTCTGAGTATGCTCAAGGCTGCCTCTTCCCCACCCAGTAAACAAAAACTGGCTCAGTCAAAGGAGGTCCATTGTTCTCATGTTGAGTGGGTCAGGCCTGTGATTTTCTTCCAAACCGATTTGGAACACAATATCATACATGGAACATAACTCTAGAATTATTTTGCATACAAACGACTTGCAATAACCCAGGCAATCAGCTAGTTCTTAGCTTTTAAGGCCACATATGACCCCCTTGGATTCATATCCAGAAAATGGGTGGACGCAGATTTAATCTCCCTTCTAGGGCATATTTGGGCCTGTCTGTGTCCCAGATCCCCCACTCCCCCCCCCCCCCCGCATCCCTTCTGGGGAGGGGAGCTACACTCTTGGAATCCCATCCCTGGAGGTGAGAAATGTCATGAGTGAAAAATGAAACTGACAGCAAACGTGGGGCCTGGGGACCTTTGCTGAACTCTCCACTAGGGAGAACTCCACACAGCAGACCTTGGGCTGGTGACCTAGTTTGGGAATTATCCCAGAATACTTGACAGCTTGCAGCAAGGTTAAGGATGTCTCGGTGGGATTTCCATGAAGGTTGTGAAGGCCGTCACTCTTTGTTAATTTCGCAGCACCCAAGGTATGTCAGGTGCTCTGCTGCACAGACCTGCCCCCTGCCCCCAAGCGCTTACAGATAGGACGCAGTGAGAGGGGGCATCATCCACTTCTCTCTTCATTCCTAGACACTGGGGCCCAGAGCATCAAAAGCATGTAGGTGCCTAAGTCCCATTTAAATCAGTGAGAGTTAGAAGCTAAATACCTTTGAGGATCTGGGCCTGGGTCCCTGCGTAAGTCCAAAAGAAGGACAAACTTTGTGGAGCTGGCCTTGCCCTGCTGGCATTAAAGGAAGAGCTATGGGGAAGCATGTGCTAGGACAAGTGGTCTAGTTTGGCTTGAGTTTAGCTAACTTGAGCAGGTGACCTAGCTCAGCAGTAGAGGCAGGGCCTTTAGCTCCAATCTGGCAGACAGCTACAGCTAAGGCACACGTGGGCTAAGTCCAACCACTTGTCCTAGTCAGGACAAGCACAACAGCTGCTTCCTGTGTCGGTTTGTTAGGCTAGGTTTGGTTTATTCGTTTAGGATGTGATTCACAGTTAGCATGTAAGAAAACAACCCCACATGAGCTCATGCTTTGTGAAGATTTCTGCTAGGCGAGGGCTCTTCAATCTAGCAGACAAAAGCAGAACAGGATCCAATGGCTGGAAGCTAAAGCAAGACAAATTCGAGAGTTTACACAATTTACTCCTCCTGAACTGCCTGGGTAGTTAGGAATCCAAAATAACAGGACCCCTCCCAGCTTAAGAACTCCCCCATCAGCATCTATCAACTGTCACCCTCCCACCTCCACCAACCTTCCCCGACAGTGAAAACTATCACAGTTATATACTTAAATAAAAAGGATTTTATTAACAAACCACTTAGTAGGTTTAAGGTAACTGTGGCATGAAGCCTGAACCCAAACCCGAAACAAGAGTGGACAACAGGTGTAGAAAAGGTCTCTATAATACAGTATCCCCGCAGTAAATGAGGATGAGTGGTAACGGACCAAGAACCCCGAAGTCTTCAACCAGGAACCAGCTTCTGGAACCCAGGAGCCGCTGCTCAGGAACTTGCCATCACGAACACCTCCGCCAAGGACAGGACCAGGAGCGATGGTAAGCGTGCAGGTCTTCTCGTCTTCTTTTCTTCGTCTCCAGTACTAGCAGAGCTAACCTCTGCTTTCCCCAAGTCTGTAGTACTAACAAAGCTCCTGGAGCCCTTGCTTTCCCCCGATGAGACATGGCCACAGGCTGCTACTAGAACAGACAGCAACCAGTCGCTGCGTGTCAAGTCCTTATATGGATTTCAACACTGATCACATATCCTTTCCCGCTCTCTCTGGTTACTGGGCAGATTTGCCAGCACAGTGCTCCTAGCTCTGTCCAATGACACTCAGCCCCAACCGTTGTGTTTCAGCCCTGGCGAGAAGCCAGGATTCCTGCCCCCGAGGGAGCTGAGCAAGTACAGCCCCCTGGTCAAGAGTCACTCCATGACCAACATCCAGAAGGGCCGGGGGAAGGAGGACGAGCAGCACCTCCAGCAGCTGCCCGCCTCCCCACGCCAGGCCTGGGAGAGGAGGAAGGTGCAGCGCACGCAGAGCGTGCCAGCCCAGAGCAAGGCAGGACGCAGGCTGCAGACGCAGAGCAGCATGGAGCACGTGGTTGAGTCCCAGGGAGAAGAGAGTCACGATGGGAGCCCTCGCCCCTCTACCTCCCGCCCACGGGATGGCCGAGCCCACCCGGTAAGGGGGTCCGAGCCCACCCAGTAAGGGGCTCTGGGCAGCTCCCACCCCGGGGGACGGCCGAGCCCACCCCATAAGGGGGTCTGAGTTCACCTGGAAAGGGGGTCCTGGCACCCAGCTGCCCGCCCCTTCTCCGACCCATGCAGGCTGCTCAAGCCGCAAAGTGATCACTGCCAGGGCCACCCCCACAGAGGCCGCGCTCTGCCTGATGCCTGCTGGGGACTGAGGGCAGGGGGAATGGAGCTGAGCACACTCACCCCTCGTGCCCCGCCCCCCAGGGGCCAGCCACAGCCTGCTCTCTGGAGAACAAGGGCTTCCCTTCCTGGGACACTATCAGTGCAAGGGCCCCACCCCAGCCCCGGAGCCCATTCTGTGCAGAGAGGGGCAGGGCAGTTCAGGCCTGGGCCTGTGGCTGTCATTGTCCCCATTCCCTTGCCACTGGGTAGGGTCTGGTGATGGGCTCCAGCGGGAATCACCAGTTGTTCCAGCCTATCCCAAGAGGAACCGGGAGGCGTCTGGCCCCATGTCACTGACAGGCAGAGCCCTGGCCCCCTGCCAGCCCATGCTGCCCGCAGCGCCCTGAAGGGCTCTGTGCTGTGTGTTCTAGGGGCGATCCAATCTCCACCAATCTGCCTCGCTGCCCCAGAAATCCACGGTGCCCTGGCAGCACCACGCTGAGGAAGCAGCCAAGGCACAGACCGAGCTGTACGCCATGCAGCCGCTGGAGAAGCTAACACTGCACCCCCAGAAACCCCGGGCAATACAGGCTCTAGAGCAGGCCCTATAGGGCCATGCCAGGGTCCCTCTCCCCACCTCAATGCCCAGCCTCTGCCAGGGTGCTGGTGCATCACTGCTACCCACCCCAGTCCACAGAACCAGCCCCCATGCTTGCAATGGGGAGGGCAGTGCCATCCCCCAAACCTCACCACTTAGCCTGGTAGGGGGTGGCAGATGCCTCACCATCCTTTCCCCAACCCTAAGGCCTCCAGGCCAGGATCCTAGAGCTCCTCACACACACAATCAGGAGTCCTGACTCCCAGCCCACACTACTCTAAACACTAGGCTGTGCTGGGCTCTCAGCCTTTCTGCAGCTGGGTAAGGAGCCCAGGTGGCAGAGCGGTGCCCTCTCTGTGCCTGCGGAGTGCTGCACGCCCTCTCTGTGCCCGCGGAGTGCTGCACGCCCCATGACAAGCTGACCTTGTCTTGGGCTGCCCTAGCATGGGAAGCAAATTGAGGAGCTGGGGAAGGAGCTGGCAGAGTCCAGGGAGAAGCAGAGGCTCTTTGAGAGCCAGCTGGAAATGCTGGTCACCCAGAACCAGACACTGCTGGAGGAGCAGGCCAAGAGCCAGGGGCAGGAGGAGAGACTCTGGAGGCAGCTGGAGCAGCTGGAAACCCACCTGGCAAACCTCAGCACCAGGTAAGGGAGCCCGTCAGGGAGAAAGGCAGCGCCGGGCACCATGGTCCTGCTGAGCCTCTGGGTGATGCTGGGTGCTGGCTCAGCAGAGAGCCCTGGGTGGCCCTCCATGGCCCAGGCATATGCTGGGCAGCCAGGCCACGAGGAGAGCAGAGTGCATCCTCCACGCGTTGCACTAGCTTCTAGTGGGTCCCCATGGGCAGCTCAGGCCCCTCCCTGGCTTGAGTCCTGGCCAATTCAGATGCCAGCCAGGGTGGGCTGGGCACTTGCTGACAGCTCTCAGGGGACTCTGGAACTTGCTGCCCAGGTGGATCTGGCCGAGCTGAGGGCCATGGCAGCTGGCCCACGTGTTCCCACCAGGGCCTGGCTAGCTCTCTCCTGATGCTGACAGCAGCTGGGAAGGGGCAGGAAGGCTACTACCAAGATGGTCCCTCCCACCCCTGCACAGTTCGGGTCCTGTCAGTTCAGGTGCTGTCAGGGCCCTCAGACAGTCTGATTCCATTTTGTGCAGTGAGGTGGGGGGAGGTGCCCCATGATGGAATGGGGGCAGGTTCCCAGGGGATATGGGGAGGTACCCCAGGAACAGTGCAGAGTGAGGTGGGGTGAGGTTTTCCAGGAGCAGGGGGAGGTGCTCGGCGGTGTTGGAGGGGGAAGTGCCTAGGGGTGGGATAGTTAGGTGCCGGGGGTGGGACGATGAGGTACCCAAGGGTGAGATGGTGAGGTGTCCGGGGGGCAGGGCCGGGGGAGTAGCCCAGGGGCAGGGCAGGGGAAGGTGCCCAGGGGCCAGGGGTAGATTCACACAAGCTTGGCAGTCAGATACCTAGCATTGGGGTGGTGAGTTGCTTGAGGGCAGGGCAGGGTGCAGTGAGGTTTCCATGGGCGGGGAGGTGCCCAGGGGCAGGGCGATGAGGTGCCTGAGGGCAGGGCAGTGAGGTGTCCAGGGGCATGGAGGTGCCTGGGGGTGGACGGGAAGGTTCCCGGAGGTGAGGCAGTGAGGTGTCCAGAGGTGGAGAAGTTCCGGGGGCAGGGCAGTGAGGTGTCCAGGGGAGGAGAGGTGCCTGAGGATGGGGCAATGAGGCATCTAGGGCACGGAGGTGCCTATGGGTGGGGCAGTGAGATGTCCAGGCGTGGGGAGGTGCCTGTGGGTGGGGCAGTGAGGAGTCCAGGGGCGGGGAGGTGCCTGGGGGCGGGGCAGTGAGGTGTCGAGGGGCGCAGAGGTGCCTGGGGGCAGGGCGATGAGGTGCCTGGAGGGTGGGGCAGTGAGGTGTCCAGAGGTTGGGAGGTGCCTGGGAGCAATGCAGTGAAGTGCCTGGGACCAGGGCAGAGGAAGGTGGCCACTGCCGGGGCTCTCACAGCCGGGCAGGGCAAGCTGCAGGCTTCATTGACACCCTCTCTCCTGCAGGGTGGAGGCGGCAGAGGGTGGCCAGAGGAAGGACCAGAAGAAGCTGAAGGCCAGCGAGGAGAGGGCGAAGTGTAGGGTTACCATATTTGAACATTCAAAAAAGAGGGCACTCCACGGGGGGTGTCAGCCCCACCCACAGTCCACCCCCGCTCCTCCCCCACTCTGCCCCAGGTCCCACCCTCTTCCCGCTCGGCCCACACTCTGCCCCAGGTCCCGCCCCCTCCCCGCTCGGCCCCGTCACCGCACCCCTCCTCACCCCCTGGCCCGTCGCTGGCTTGCTGCGTCCCTCCTCAGTCACCCACCCACCGCTCGCCTCCTCGCACCTGCCACTCACCTCCTCACTCCCCTGCCAGAAACCCCCATGCCCGCCCCAAAAACCCCCACCTGCTGCTGGCTCGCCGCTTCTTGCCTCCTCACCCATGCCTGCCCGCCCACCCGCCGCTGGCTCCCTCGCCACTCGCCTCTTCAATCCCCGCTGGCCGCCATTGGCCTTTTCACACCCCACCCTCCCCGCCTGCCGCAGGCTCGCCGCCCAAACAAAAGACAGTTTATTTAAGAATGAGGATTTAACTAGAAACAAGAGTGATGGAAACAAATGATTACAATATAAAACAAAATCA
This sequence comes from Emys orbicularis, assembly GCF_028017835.1. Classification (NCBI taxonomy): domain Eukaryota; kingdom Metazoa; phylum Chordata; order Testudines; family Emydidae; genus Emys; species Emys orbicularis. The sequence goes on from NC_088701.1 coordinate 11,418,395, forward strand.
TAAAACGTGAACCTGGGCCTACACTTATCAAGAATTATCTTTCTTATTTCAATGTAGGTTTCTCCTCTCCCCACAATGTTCAGTCTGTTTGCAGAGTTGGCTGGTTTCCCAAACACCAGGATCCAAACATTCATGAAAGCAGCCCTGTTTCACAAGGTGGTTCCTCAGTGAAAGGATACAGAGCGCTACTCCCTCCTCTGTGTTATACTGAAAACAGCCTTTGTTTCTATTTGCACCGAGGGCGAACCCCAGTCCTGTTGTAATGTTTCTTTTTTACCTTTAAGGCATTTCAATTGTTTGCCATTGCCTCTGACAGGCCCCATCAAAGTCTTACTATTGTGCAAAGCTAAACAATTGAGCCTTGCATTGCATCACCAGCCAGGTTAGGCAGGGTGACAAATCCCCCTTGTCCCTAAGGGCCATTATCCCTGGTGACTAATTTCTACTCCAAGTCTACAAAGCAGACTTTTAAAGTAAATACATTATTCCTTCAAATTTAAAATTTTTATTAAGATGATGTTAAAAAAAAGTGAACGGTACAGAGTTTAAGCATAGAAGTTTCTGGTTATCAGGGAATAACGTACAGATTATCGAGGGTGCAAAATTTGGTTTAAGATCGGGTGGCATAAGGAATACATAATCTGCAATATCCCCGATTGAGGGTAAAAGGTTGATGGGTCAAAGTACAGACATTGAGATATGAGGGTATGAAGTTCATAAAGTGGCTATGTTTGGGTGTGGAGTATGAGTGGATATGATGATGAGGATGGATTGACCCTCATTTGGTGAGATTTAATGTTCAGGGAGTTTATGGCTCCAGTTCATATGAACCAACGGAAAAAGTCTCTTGGTCCCTTTCTTGTAGTCGAAGAACAATGTCACTCTGGCTCACGCCTCCTGGTACTGTCAGGGGCCGGTGATGTGCTCGATGTAGATGTCCCTGGACCATCGGATGGTGTCTGACACCATGAGGTGCCGCATGAGCCGTGCGTAGCGACGACTGATCCCGCAGGTCCGCAGCACACACTCATTGCAGGGGTCCCAGGCGCCCAGGGCTCCGACGATCAGGGCGTCTATCTGCACCTCGTAGCCCTTCGCTCTCAGGGTGTCGGCCAGGGGGGAGTACTTTTCCAGCTTACGAGCTTGGGCTTCACAACATGCCGGGGTCCTGTTCTCAAAGGAGATCGTGATGTTGACGAGGATGATCTTTTTATTACCCCTGCACACATCTCACAAAGATTCTCATTCTTGAGAATCCAGCCTTGTGTAGATCCCATCCACGTTCCTCTTTGTGGGTAAGTGCCCTGTAAGACACGTGTGGGGTGCAGTGAGTTTTTCAGGCCTGCATTGACAGCTGTTTGTGAAGATCAGGGGGGCCTTTGCCAAGGGGTGCTGGTGTTACAGTGAGCTTGGGGTGGCTGACAGTATGGGGCAGGGCACTGAGGCTGAGGGGGCAGGTAACACTCACTGGGCTGGGGGGCAGGCGGTGCCGGGATGGGGCAGGGGCAGGTACCTGTCAGTCTCCAGCACTTGGGCCGCGCCAGGGAGTCTCCCCTGCTTGCCCGAGAGCCACTTCTCTTCTCGTGATCCCCGTCTGCTGCCACCGCAGCCACCTGGGAGGATGCGGAGCAGGGGGCGCTGCTGTGGAGGAGACGCAAGGGGCCAGGCTTGGCTGGGCCCCCGCACCTGCCAGCCAAGAGCAGCAGGAACTGGGTGCCGCTCAGTGGGAGCTGGGCGGCCCGAGCCCAGGGCAGTGGCAGCCTCCGCAGCAGCAGGGGCAGGCGGGGAGCGTAGCCTGCCTTGGGGCAGGAGAGGCTGCGCGACGCAGGAGACAGAGGCGCCTACAGCTGCTGCCCCCCGCCACCCATGGAGCCGAAGCACAGGGTCCGGGGCTGAGCCCCGCCTGCCGCCCGCTGATAAGGGCCGGGCTGCGACTTCCTGCTCATTGCCGCAACGCCAGGCCAGGAGCAAACCCAGCCCCCGGCCAGTGCCCCCTGCTGCCCCTGCCCGGATCACCCCGGCAGACTCCGCTCCCCCTGCTCAGCCCCGCGCGGGGGGGGCGGCAGAGGAGGGAACGTGTAATATGGTACAAATACACCCCCAGGGTTACCATATGTCCGTATTTTCCCAGACATTTTTAGATATTTAAAAATTCCTCCCGGATGGCGATTTAGAACTAAAAAGACGGACATGTCCGCGAAAATACGGACGTATGGTCACCGTACTCTGCCCCCTCGCACAGCGCTGCAGCCTCCGGAGTCGCTATGGGCAGAGTCGGGGAGTGGGGGGGGGGTCAGCTGCACAGGTGCCCCCGGATGGAACCAGGCAGACAAGTCAGATGCTGATGCAAGAACAGAGGTGGCTCCCGGGCCGTGCGGCCTGGAGGGTGAGCTGCGGCCCCTGCTCTCTGGAGCTGGCGGGCCGGGCTCTGCTGGATCCAAGTGATGGCCCTGGGCTGCGGCTGCTCCGAGCCACACCCCGACCCGCGCGGACCCTCAGTGCGGGGCAATCGTGTCCCAGACTGGAGCCCATCGCCCGCAGAGCCGAGCCAAGCTGAACCGAGCCCCTTCTCGGGCCCAGGGCCCGGGCCCACCTCCCCACCTGGCCTGGGGCCCAGCCCAAACTGGCTATAAAGGGGGTGTCACCGGGGCTTCCCATGAGCTGGGATCCTGGTGGAAGCAAATGCCCCGGTCTCCCTGCATGGCTGGGCGGGCTATTGGCTGCGAGGGGGATGGGGCCCAGAGGGCAGCAGGGGGGGCTGTTGGCTGGGGGTGGAGCGGGGAGGGCTGTTGGCTGGGGGAGCAGAGGTGCCCCATAACTGTTGCTGGTGTGGGGCCCAATGTAAAGGCTCTGGTTGTACGCAGCGGAGTTCAGGGCAGGTACTCCAGAGACAAAGGAGTTTTGGTTTCTAGAGCGACTTTGGATGCCATGTTAACAATTCTCTGTCCTAGCAGCAACACAAGCTTGGAAAGTCCCTCCTTGGCAGCACCAGACTTGTCAGGCTTTAGGACCCGAGGGAAAGGCTGCTGCAGCTGGTGTCTAGGGAGCTCTGGGCAGGTAAGGAAGCCAGGGCCTGGGGAAGACCAGCTGGTCCACCTGAGTTGCTTTGGGGAAGGCAGGTGCAGGGATTTCCCTACACCCCCCTCCCCATTTTTGTGAATTAGTTACCTGCAGTGTTGCCAATTGTTTGGCAATTTGAATTGAAATTGAAACATTAATACATGTTTTGAAAGCATATAAAGTATATGATAAAATACATGTATCTGAAAAAGGATAGTAGATTTGAAAAGTATGAACATAGACTAGCTTCCTTATACAGCTTTTGTTTTTATGACAATGTCAGTGCATTCATTTCGGTGATGTTGGCCAAATTATGATTTGTAAGCAAAGTCTAAATGAGCTCTCCCTGACAGCTAGTGATGAGCTGGGGGCTGGGGGGAAAGGCTTCAGGACCAGATTGTATTTACATTCACACCTAATCTACTGAGGTATCCAGCAAACAGAGCTGTGTTGCCCAAGTGATAGATTTTGGCTGGGGTTGGGTTACAAATCACTTGAATGCGGCGGGAGGGAGGGTAATGAAACGTTGTTGTTGTTGTTGTTGTTCTTATTGTATGAGTAAAGGGCAGTAGAACTGTACTTAGCCTGTGCTGATTGAGGGCATCAAGAGAGAGGGTGGGGACAGGTGTTTTGCTTGATGGTCTGCCTGAGTCACAAGTACTATTTGACCTGCCCCCTCCACTGTTTAAAGACAGAGCTGATTAGGCTCCATAGATAGTCTTTTGTTTTGTTAAGTGACCGCTACAGCTGAATTCACTGATAATCAGGTCTAAGTGGAAGAGACGGGCCCAGTCTGCACTAGCAGCAAGGTTCCCCCACTGAGAGCTCAGCTGAAATCACTGTGAGCTGGGTGAAACCTCAAGAGACATGAGAACAAACATGGGTGTGGCATCATACTTTCTATTTAAGCAAGAGATACCACAGATACAAACTGGAGGCCAATGTTAAGTGCATTGTCACTTGTTCATCCTGAAGTTGAACACTGGTTCTGAACAAGACCAGCAAATGCTCACTATCTTTCTGCAAGCAACTCAGCTGACTGGCTAGGAGCATATGGTGCAACAGTGAAAGACTCAGCAGTTGAAAAAGCGAAGACCTCTCTCACCACATTCAAAAAATTTGCATACATGGGGAAAACACTGGGCAGGCAGGGAATGGCTGTTATGCCCCCCGGAGAGCCCAGCACCAGCTGTTATGGGGGGAGGGGGACAGGAGCTGGAGGTGCTTGGAGTAAAAGCTTGGAGCCAGCTGCGTGCAGGAGGATCCCGGAGAGGCTCCGGCTGTGAGGGAACTGCACTGAACCTGCAGGCAGCTGGGGTAAGGTCCAGCTCTGTGCGGCAGCCCTGAGCCAGTGTGTGCAGGGGGGAAGGGCAGTGTAGTGAGGCCTTATTGGTTAACTGGGAGGTAGGCGGGCCTCTCTGGACACCAAAGTGGGCGGAGCCAGCAAACCTTGCGCCCGCCCCTCAGAGGTCAGGGCACAGGACAGGAAGTATAAAAGCCCGACCCCAGAGCTCACTGGGGGTTCAGCCACTGGAGCGACCAGACACTTTTAGCGTAGCTCCCGGTGGGGAGACCACGGCGATCGGCTGCCGACCCGAGGACTGGCCAGACCAGCCAACGCCTGATGCTAGCCCGAGCCTAGAGACGCTGCCAAGCCTACGGCTCACCCATTACCCTGAGGAACTGCCAGGCCTACTGCTCGCCAGCTATTCTGGGGTGCCCATGGTGTGTGACCCCGTGGAGGATGCTGTCTGGATCTAGGTACCTCAAGAGGGGGAGAAAGGAAGTAGCCCGGGGGCAGCTGCCCCGAGTCCGGCCGCAGCAATGCCAGAGCCAATGTCAGTGTGTTGTGGTCCGGATCCCCACTGACACAGCAGCGGGTCTTCTGCCGCTGCTAGGGCCCCGGGCTGGGAGGCAGTGGAGTGGGTGGACCTGCGTTCCGCCTGCCACCCACCTTGCGGGCGGCCGTCTCCCCCTCTCCCCGGCTGTTCAGAGCCAGGAGCCTGGGGGGTTGCTGTTGAACCTGTTTGCTCTGACCCTGCCTGAGGGCTGGAGCTGCTGACAGTTTGTTGCCCTGCCCTGATTGAGGGCCTGGGCTTGCTAGAATTCAACCTGTTTGCTCAGCCCCTGCCTGAGGGCCTGAACTACTGACTGTTTACCGCACAGCCAAGCTAATTCCCTGACACACCTGACCAAAGAGCGAGGTGGTTTGGCGCCCCGGCCAACCAGCCTACAGGCAGGAAAGGCGCCAGCTGTGCCTGGGGGATGGGTGCTGGGCACTGAGGGCTAGAGCCAGCTGTGTGCGGGGGGAGGGAGGGAGCAGGAACTAGCTGTGCAGCGTAGGTGAGCCGGGAAGAGGCGCGGTGGGCACTGCGGAGGGCAGGTGCAAACACTGGCCATTCTGCAGCATGGCGAGGGTCGAGGGAGCTGGCACCCTGCTGCCAAGTGCCCTGCCCACCCAGGGGAAACTCCGTGGCAGTTTTGCAGACCCCAGGCCTGTGTGAGGAGGGGAGAACTTGGTGGCGGGTCTCATACACCAGCCAGCCCCAACTTGTGCCCTGGGGAAGAGTCAGGTGGCTCCAGTGGATATAGACCCTGGCAGAAGTCTGGGGGGGAGGGGGACATATGACCCCATTTGACCGCTACAGACATTGCCTCTGGGGAGCAGGAAGGGCTATTGGCTGTCTGGGGGAACTGGGGTGGGGGTGAGGGCTGCTGGCCTGGGGGCTGGGCATGGGGGGTGAGAAGCAGGAAGGGCTATTGGCTGGCTAGGGGGGCTGGGTTCTCTCCTGGCTCACATAGAATCATAGAAGATTAGGGTTGAAAGAGATCTCAGAAGGTCATCTAGTCCAACCCCCTGCTCAAAGCAGGACCAACACCAACTAAATCATCCCAGCCAGGGCTTTGTCAAGCTGGGCCCTAAAAACCTCTAAGTTTGGAGATTCCACCACGTCCCTAGGTAACCCATTCCACTGCTTCACCCCCCTCCTAGTGAAATAGCTTTTCCTAATATCCAACCTAGACCTCCCCCACAGCAAATTGAGCCCATTCCGTCTTATTCTGTCATCTGCCACCACTGAGAACAGCCAAGTTCCATCCTCTTTGGAACCCCCCTTCAGGTAGTTGAAGGCTGCTATCAATTCCCCCCTCACTCTTCTCTTCTGTAGACTAAACAAGCCCAGTTCCCTCAGCTTCTCCTCGTAAGTCATGTGCACCAGCCCCCTAATCATTTTTATTGCCCTCTGCTGGATTCTCTCCAATTTGTCCACGTCCTTTCTGTAGTGGGGGGCCCAAAACTGGACGCAATACTCCAGATGTGGCCTCACCAGTGCCGAATAGAGGGGAATAATCACGTCCCTCGATCTGCTGGCAATGCCCCTACTAATGCAGCACAATATGCCATTAGCCTTCTTGGCAACAAGGGCACACTGCTGACTCCTATCCAGCTTCTCGTCCACTGTAATCCCCAGGTCCTTTTCTGCAGAGCTGCTGCTTAGCAGGTCGGTCCCCAGCCTGTAGCAGTGCATGGGATTCTTCCTTCCAGGACTCTGCACTTGTCCTTGTTGAACCTCATCAGATTTCTTTTGGCCCAATCCTCCAATTTGTCTAGGTCACTCCAGACCCTATCCCTACCCTCCAGTGCATCTACCTCTCAGTAGCTCAGTAACTTGCGTACAGCTTGTAACAAAGGGACCCAGTGGCAGTTCACCCCTGGTAACAGCCCTGTCTCTCCCCACAGGATGCTGCCGCTCACTGACTGGGTCCTGGAGCTGCTGAGCATGGAGCAGACCCCCTTCCGTGCCTACACCGTCTCTGCCCTGCTCCTTGCCCTGCTGGCCCTGCTCTTCCACACCCTCCTGCAGCTCGGGAGCTCCTGGCACCGCTACTATGTGAACTGCCAGCGGCTGCGCTGCTTCCCGGAGCCCCCGCGTCGCAACTGGCTGCTGGGGCACTTGGGGATGGTAGGTGTCATGTCACGTGGGGGTGGGGAGGGGGATGAGTGTCTTCTCTCCCCTCTTACTCCTTGCTGCCACTGAGATATGGCTGGATCCCTGCTGGCAGGAGCCACCCTTGCCCACCCCAAGGGAGGGGCTGGTGGAATAGCCCCCGAGAGGGCTGGGGGCAGGTGACCCAGCTGGTTCAGGCCTCTCCCTCCCTCCCAGGTGAAGGGCTTTGGTCCCAGCCAGTGCTGGCCAGGGGACCATGGCCTGGCAGGTCCCTCAGGGAGTTGTGCCCATCCGACAGACACGTGGGAATGGGGCTGGGACCGAGCAGGGGTAGGAGACGAGGGCCCTGGGACAGCTCCACCAGGTTCTCAGCACACGCCCCGTCTGGAACCAGAGTGAGCAGCGTCTGAACTCAGTCAGATTTCCTGACCCAACGAGGAGGGCCTGAGCTGGAGGCAGAGGCATCGGCCACACTGCTGCTCCCATCCTGCTGTGGATGGGGCCCTTCCTATGGCTGCTGGCTCTAATGCACCCCCGATAGAGCAGGGCCCTGGGCTCCATCTCTGGCACTGGATGGGGCAGGAGTGGTGGGGCAGCTGGGACTCTGGCCCACATGCAGAATGGGGGGGGGGGTGAATGGCCCCCTTCCCACCCAGTGCCCTGCACTCAAATGCCGTGGTCTCCAGGCAGGGCCTGAGGCTGAGCGTGGGATGTGCCCTGGTGGGTGGCCCTGGGCTCCGGTGCCCAGACACTTGCCCAGTGGCAGGGGGCTCTAAGGGAACCAAGCCATAGAAGCCTCTCTGCTCACCACTGGCCCCTCCCATGCTCCCTGGCCCAGCCCCGTGCCAGCCCTGCCAGCCAGCTGCATCCCAATGGCTCTGCCTGCGTTGGTGGTGAGTGGCCCCGGGGCCTGTTCGGTCGCCTTTGCTGTGGAGAAGGGAGGGTTATAAGCCCCTGGCAGGATGACCCCACCTGGTTGGCTATGTCCTTGCCACAGCTAATCACCATGTGCTGTGACATCGGGCATTGCAGGAACTCTGCTCCCCAGAGCACAGGGGGACCTAGGGGACCCAACTGGCTGCTTGGAGTGAGACACGTTTCCCCTGGAGCAGCCGCCAGCCCAGTGAGGGGAGATAAGGAGTGGAGCGGCTGGTGGAGTGGCTCGCGGTGAAGGCTGCAGCAGAACCTCATGGAGAGGCGGGGCAGTCGGCCTCGGACCACGTAAAGTGCCTTCCCCGTCCGCACCCCCCAGGCTGGGAGGTAAAACTCTGCAGATAAACTTTTGAACTCTGGTGCTGCATAGACCAGGGACAGAGACTTTTGGGTGATTTTTTTGGGTTGCTGCACTCAAGACCCTGAGGGGAAAAGGACACTGCCAAACTTACTTGGGGGTGCGTCTTTTGCTCATGGTTTCTGTTATGAATCCTGTTTGTGGTGTTTCCCCAACATAATGCTGCATTGTATCCCTCCTTTATTAAAATGATTTTGCTACACTCAGACTCCGTGCCTGCGAGAGGGGAAGTATTGCCTCTTAGAGGCCCCCGGGGGGTGGTATGTAATTGTCCCAGGTCACTGGGTGGGGGCTCGAGACGGTTTTGCCTTGTGTTATTGAAACGGAACCCCTAGATCCTGAACCCAGCCCTTGTTGCTGCCAACTCAGATGGGCAGAAGGGTTACACCTGTATTAACTCTGCCCCGTTCCTCTTGCAGCTCATACCTGGTGAGGAGGGGCTGAGCTTGGTGTCCCAAACAGTGGCTACGTTCTCCCAGGCCTTTGTGACATGGATGGGGCCCTTCCTACCAGTCCTGTGCCTGGTGCACCCTGATTACCTCAAGCCGATCACAACAGCCTCAGGTACGTTGGCTCCTGGGGGTGGTGGTGAGACTCTGAAGGTATGTCTGCACAGCACGTACACACCCGTGGCTGACCCGTGTCAGCTGGCTCGGGCTGAGGGGCTGTTACACTGCAGTGTAGATATTCCGGCTGGGGCTGGAGCCTGGCCTCTAGCCCGTCCCCTGGGGAACCTATGTAGGACTGGCCCCAGCAGTCTGTTCTCCAGAGCCCTGGCCAGGCTAGCTGTGAACATCTCATGGGACAGGGCTCCCAGCCAGTCCCTTACCCCCAGTGTTACATCATGTTGGTATGAAGGTTTTCCTGATCTTCCCCAGGGCAGGGCTGGGAGCCAGTCACCTGAGGCCCTGCAGAGCAGCCCGACCAGAGCCCTGGGGAAGGCACCAGAGGGGACAATATGACTGGGAAGCTAATGGGCGTCTCCCAGCAATAGGTCCTCAGAGTTTGCGCTGTCCAGCCTGGATCTCCCTCTGCTCCAGGTTGACCCGTTGCCCCCCCCACCCCCCCATAGGTCGCACCCCTTGTGTTATTGTACATAATGAGTGGAGGCCCCTTGGCTCAACTGACTCACTCCTGCCCGGGTGAACCAATCCTTCCCTGCCACCTTGGCTGCTCTCCCCTGGGTTCTGCACTGCGTGGGCCCAGCAGCCTCTTCTGGCCTTGACAGCTGGGATTGGGTTACTGTAGAGAGGGTTCCAGGGGGCCCAGAGCTGAATGCAGGGTGGGTCGGGCCAGGAGGGACCATTCTGCTCCTCTAATCTGACTGCCTGTGTCACACAAGCCAGAGACCCTCCCCAGAGCTCCCTGCAGCCTGCCCCAAGCTCCAGGCTGTGCTGGAGGGAGCGTTACAAAGGGCCAGCTCATCTCCATGTAAAGACTCCCAGGGATGGCAAAGCCCCTGCGTCCCTGGGCCAGCTGTTCCCAGGGCTCGTTCCCCTCCCTGTCAAACACTTGCACTGCGTTGCCAGTCTGAGTTCGTTCCTGCTGGATCTCACTCAGCCGCTGTCTGCTGGATGGCAGAGCCCTCTGCTGCCAGGCGTCCCTGCCCAGGGAGGGGCTGGTAGCTGGGATCTAGGCACCTCTTTCCCTGCTCTTGAAGAAATTAAATCCATTGGGCTCCTGTAGCCTCCCCCGGAGAGGCAGGTTTTCCAGAGCTTGAGTTCTTCTGGTGGCTCCTCCCGGACCCCACCCCCGCTGTCACTGTGCTATTGGAGGTGGGGGCACAGTGGAGGGAGGGACTACTGCCTCCCTGCTCCATTGTGGGACAGCTCTGCCCGGGAAGCTTTAGTCTGTCTCTGGGGCCGTGCTGCATTGGAAACCCCGTCGGACGGGCTGGGCTCTGCAGCTCTACAGAATCCCCGTCCTCCCGGGCAGTTCTGGATCCCCCCAGAGGATGGGCTGCCTTAGTCCAGCTTCTCCAGCTCCCTTGATGTGACTGCTCTTGCTGCAGGCCAGTGTCTGCACCAGCTCACCCTGGGCAAAGGCCGTCAACGTGCTCTGTGCAGGGAGGCAGGGAATAAAATGGGGTCATGTAGCTGTGTGGGCCAGGTGTTCGTGGGGGTCTTCCTTGTGCCCTGGTTTGTGCCGATTCCTGTTTGGCTCTATAGAGATTGTCATTTGCTGCTTTGGCAAGTCTAGCCCAGACAGCCCCTGCTACCCTCTGGATCCAGGGGCACCCAGAAGCTGCCTGCTGCCATAAGGGGATGGGCCCGAGTCCAGTGATGCCCCTGGGGCCCGAGTCCAGTGATGCCCCTGGGGCCCGAGTCCAGTGATGCCCCCGGGGCCCCACTCTGGGGGGCGAGGAGTGCAGGAGCAGGCAGAGCACGTCCAGGGGCTGCAGACTGGAAGAGGGGAGATGGTGCCCCTGCAGCATAGCCACCCCCCGCACCCAGTGCTGCCAGGGAGCCATGGACAAGCCCTCACCCCACCAGAGCCACTGAGCACTAGCAGCTCCTCTCCTGGGCACAGGGAGCACAGACTGGCTGTCTCCTGCATGAAGAGCCAATGGTCCATAGCCGGGACTGAGCTCTCAGCTCCAGCAGTGCTGTGCCCGGGGCTCCTGGGAACAACAGGAGCAGAGACCCGGCCATGCAGGGCAGGCCTAAGGCAGCACCCAGCGGGACCTGCTGAACAGCAAAGACCCTTCCAGCCCGGGCAGGCTGGTGGCTCAGGACAGTCTGGGTAGCAGGGCCAAGGGCACTGCCTGGCTGAACTCCTCAGGGGCGGGAAGCAGAGCCACTTCCCCACTGGGGCCCTGTGTCATCATTGGTCTTGCATGAGCAGCTGGGCCCCGGGGAGGGCAGGGGACACACGCACACACTCCAGAGGCAGGGTAGTGATGGCCAGCAATGATCAGTGACATGGGGAGCCCGTGCTGGCCCTGTCCCCTCCCTGCCGCCCAGGGAGAGGGGCCCCTGCCAGGGCCGGTTGCCCAGTGCGCTGGTGTCTCTCGTAGTGCCAATCACCCGGGTGCTGAGAGGAGTCAGCGGGTGCAGCAGAGGGTGAGGGTTCTGTGCAGCTGCCCCCGCCCACCAGCGCAGGCCCCTCTCTGGTGAGCGAGTTGCTGGGGCTGTGCGCTGCAGGGGGACATGCAATGAGCTGGAGCCAGACTCCGAAGGAGTCCACCCCCTGGCCTGGTTGGTGCTCCTTGGCCTGGGGGCTCCTGCTCCAGCCTCTCCTGCCCCCTTGTGGAGGCGACATCTCTGTTCCCATTCACATACTGCTGCCACTGTTTCCAATTAGCCCTGCTCCAAGTGGTGCCTGGGCCCGCAGGGCCAAGAGCACGTGGAGCTAAGCTGGGGCCTGTTTGCTCATCCCTGAACTGCTGCCCATCCCAGCGGCTAGGGGCTGTGCCCAGGGACCCAGTTCAGTCTGCTGGAACTTTGTAAACAATCCCGTTGCTGATGCAGCAGCGGGAACAGAGTCCAGCTCCCTCCCCCAGTGCCGGGCTGGCTTGGCAGGACACAGAGGGGGGAGGTCTGGCTTTAGTCCTCAAAGCCAGCGGCTGGGTCTGAGCGGTGAGTTACTCCCTGGAGCAGAGCTGTATGTCACTGTGCCAGGACGGGGGTGCTTCGGGGCTCGGGAGCCCTCAGCACTCAGTGTCCTGCTCAGCTCAGCTGGATGGCAGAGAAGCGCAGGGCGGGGGTGCAGTGCCGGGGCTGTGTGAATGCACGTAGCTAGTTCATGCCAGGGCAGAGGGCTCATGCACGCTGCCCACTGAGCCCCTGGGTTCAGCTCTGCACGGAGACTGGCTGGGAGCCCCAAGTGGCCCCGTCCAACCTACTGCCAGGTGAGGGCAGTCTGCCAGTCTCCCCTCCCCAATTAGAAATGAAGCGGGAGGCACTCTGAGAACAGCCAGCAGTGGGTCTGCCCGGGGAGCTGCTGCTCCTGCAGTGGGCTGAGTCGGGCGCTGGGCCCAGCATGTCGCCCTGGCCAGAGACGTGGCCGGAGTCCCGGCTGGCCCGTGGCTAACCCATGGCTCCTCGTTGTAGGGTCAGAACACGGAGGAGGGGATGCAGTGCGTCGGGTGCTACGGCCACTCCTGCCTTTGGTGGTTTGGCCCCTGGTTTCCCATTCTGCGGCTCTTCCACCCAGAGGCTGTTAAACCCATGCTGCTGGAGTCAGGTAGTGAGGGTGGCCCCAGCACCAGGAGTTTGTGTGTCCATCTGTCTGTCCTGGGGTTAGCAGGAGGTTGGATTCCCAGCAGGCGCTTGCAGCTATCTGTGTTTGTGTGTGCTGCACCCAGTATGATGGGACCTCTGGGGACGTGGGCTCAGTTGTGACAGGGCAGCTGCTCCCGAGAAAAGCCCCCGGCCAAGAGGACTGGATGCTGAGACCAGCCCTCTTCCACGGGGCTGAGGAGGAAGCTGCCTGGCTGTTGGGGCTGGGTTTAACATAACTGTGGCCCCTAGCTGCTTAGACCTCCCTCAGGGCTCCTTCTGCAGAACTGGTCTTCTCACCTCCACTGTCCACCTCCATGTTGCCAACACTCTCCATTGGAAAATCATGAGTCAGACCCCGCTTGGCTTAAAATCATGAGGGTTTTTTTAAAATGAAATGTGGGTTCTTTTTATTTCCCTTCTGGTTTCTGGGCCTTTAAGGTGCTCTCAGGTCCCATTTTCCTCTGCCACCACGCAGGCTAGAAACTTACCTTTCTAGTACAAAAAGGTACTAGAGGACAGAGCCCCCCTGGTGGGGCTGAAAAAAAATTCCTGAGATGTGATAGTTCTCTCAAGAGCTCATGAGTGAGGCTTAATTTTACTTAGAAATTTCATCATTCGTGATAAATTCGTGAGAGTTGGCAGGTCTGCTACCTGCAAGTAAGCTACTCTGATCCCGTTTTCAGCTCCTCCTCTAGCCTGTGCATGCATTGTAGGTGTGCCTGGGTCCAGAGCAGCCTGGGTCCAGAGCAGCTCCTTAACCCCTTCCAATCCAGTGTGGTTTATTTTTTAGAGTTCAGAATGATAACATACAAGAATCCAAAATAGAGACCAAGCAGGCTCCTCCGTCTGACAGAGAAGCACAACACACCTCTTCTTGCTGCAGGTTGGCTCTTTCCAGATTGATGCAGATCATACACTTCCCTACAGAGCTCCCAGCCCACAAGCAGGGACAGGAAACCCCCTGATAATTTAAAATGATAGATCACAATTTTAACACAGTTTTCAATACACTACGACCACTTTCCAGCCAGCACTCAGCCCAAAAGTTTGCTCTCTCCTAGCTTTTCTCAAGGTCAAATGGATTTTTTTTTTTTGGCCATCTTGGCTTCCTTGTTGCTTTCTCCGTGTGCTTCTCTGGTGTTTCTGCTGCAGTACAGATGCACAACCTCAGTCCAATCACTCCCCCACCCCTGTGAAACTTTTTAGACTGCAAGACCCAGCCACTGCCTGAGCTTGCATAGGATGTGGTTGTTGGGCAGTGGTTTTCCATTGTTTCAGCTAACATAAAACAAAGAAGCATTTAATTGCTCCCTCTTTTACCCTGAATGGAAGGCAGCTGTCACACCCAACACCTTCAGCAAGGTCTGATTGCCTAGCCCCCAGTGTAACAATGTGCAGCCGGACCTGGCATGTTGGGGATTTTCAGCAAAATTATTGTTGTACAAAGAGCAAAAGTCCCAACAATGCAGGTGGCCAAACTCCTTCATGGGACAAAGCAGGAACAGCACACGACAGGAAGGAGACACAGTCCCTTGCACAGCGAGGTGCCAAACCAAGAAAGGAGGTGACACATCCATGCATGTTTCTCTTCTGTTCATTCAGTCCTAGCAAGGGCTTCCAAAGATTTCTCTCTGCCCCAGAAGCAAATAGAACCATGCCAGGAGGGGAGGAAAGCCTACAGCCCAGGCACCATCCACTCCCAGGACCTCAGCACCACTCTGCTTATCCTGGCCAGGAACATTGGTGCATCAGGGTGAAAATGCCTACTCCTGGAGGAGCAAAAATGCCCCACAATCAGCCAGGCAGGTGTGGGAAATAAGACACTGGCGGCTGTAAACCCTTTGGGGCAAGGACCATCCCTTCCTCTGTGTCTGCAAAGCACCTATCATATTGGGGAGACTGCTGAAAATCAATTACCAATAACAGGTGATATCACCAGAGCCAGAACTCTCTCCCAGACAAAGATGTGTTCATGGCCATAAGGGACCACTGTGATCAGCTAGTCTGACCTCCTGCAGAGAACAGGCCAGAGACCTGTTGGAGTCTGTTTTTGAAGTTTTTCTGTTGTAAAATAGCCACCCGCAGGTCTGTCATTGAATGACCAGACAGGTTAAAGTGTTCTCCCACTGGTTTTTGAGTATTATGATTCCTGATGTCAGATTTGTGTCCATTAATTCTTTTGCGTAGAGACTGTCCGGTTTGGCCAATGTACATGGCAGAGGGGCATTGCTGGCACATGATGGCATATATCACATTGGTAGATGTGCAGGTGAACGAGCCCCTGATGGTATGGCTGATGTGATTAGGTCCTATGATGATGTCACTTGAATAGATATGTGTACAGACCTGCGGGTGGCTATTTTACAACAGAAAAACTTCAAAAACAGACTCCAAGGAGAGACTGCTGAGCTGGAATTGACATGCAAACTAGATACAATCAACTTAGGACTGAATAAGGACTGGGAATGGCTGAGCCATTGCAAACATTGAATCTATCTTCCCTTGTAAGTGTTCTCACACTTCTTATCAAACTGTCTGTACTGGGCTATCTTGATTATCACTTCAAAAGTTTTTTTTTTCTCTTACTTAATTGGCCTCTCAGAGCTGGTAAGACAACTCCCACCTGTTCATGCTCTCTGTATGTGTGTATATATATCTCCTCAATATATGTTCCATTCTATATGCATCCGAAGAAGTGGGCTGTAGCCCACGAAAGCTTATGCTCTAATTAATTTGTTAGTCTCTAAAGTGCCACAAGTACTCCTGTTCTTTTTGCGGATACAGACTAACACGGCTGCTACTCTGAAACCTACCCTTATTAAGTTGTTTCAATGGTTATTTCCCCTCACTGTGAAAAATTTACACCTTATTTCTAGTTACAGATTTCAAGCCAGCTGGCTGCTTGTCCTCACAGATAGAAAGAATACCTGTGGGTTCATCTGCAGCCCAGATCTAGTTTCAGAAGTTTATTGTCTTACTCCTAAGCAGGAGACCCCCAGCTGTTTTTGTTTTTTCCTGCAGCCCCCTCAATCTGTCCATTAGCATTTTGCTCAGGCTGTCCCTGGGTACCATTATGAACCAGACAATACTCAGTTTGCACACGACTTGCCTGAGTGAGATAAGTGTCGCTTCCCCCCTGCCTGATGGGTCTGTGGTTCACCTTTTGGCGACCTGCCTTAATGCACAGACCTAGAGAACATAATTTTTAGTATATACACAGAATTCTTCGCATATTTTCTGTCCGTATGTATCACAATGATTATGATGACCAGTGTGACACAGGCTTTCATTAGTGACCTTACATTATATTTATTGGCAGACTGGGTCTGGTATGTAGATCCCAAACCCAGGGAATCCCTGTAACCCATGTGTACTTCTGTGTCCTCTGCCAGCTGGTGTCAAGGGGTCTTTGGGCCACACTGCTGCCTCTGAGAAAGCAGTGCACCCCATTCACTGGCTTCACCTCAGTTCAGTGCTCTCCTTAGCACAAGGCACTGAGACAGCATTATAGTAAAATCAAACTGAAGTGCATCTACCAGGGCTTGAGAGAACAATTCAATTAGAAGGAAGTGTAAGGGTTAGGGAACAAGGTTACAGGTTTAAAAAAAAGAAAAGAAAACCCATAACATGCCAACTATAGCCTACACTTCTTAACTCGTCGCCTTCCTATCTAATTAAGGTCTCTCTCACCCAAAAGTCATTCCTTGCAGTGCTTGTCCAGTTCCAAAAACTGGGATCCAAGTTTCATGAGAGTCCCACACCGGCAGAGTCCCCACTTGTGCCCGTTCCTCATTTTTGTACCGTCACAGATCATTGTCTCTTACCCCAGGGGGCTCCTCTTCTGAGAACTCGCCTGGGAATCGTTTGTCTCTGAGTATGCTCAAGGCTGCCTCTTCCCCACCCGTAAACAAAAACTGGCTCATTCAAAGGAGGTCCATTGTTCTCATGTTGAGTGGATCAGGCCTGTGATTTTCTTCCAAATAGATTTGGAACACAATATCATACATGGAACATAACTCTAGAATTATTTTGCATACATACGTCTTGCAATAACCCAGGCAATCAGCTAGTTCTTAGCTTTTAAGGCCACATATGACCCCTTTGGGTTAATATCCAGAAAATGGGCGGATGCAGATTTAATCTCCCTTCTAGGGCATGTTTGGGCATGTCTGTGTCCCAGATTTCCCCCCCCCCCCGCCCCTCCCCGCATCCCTTCTGGGGAGGGGAGCTACACTCTTGGAATCCCATCCCTGGAGGAGAGAAATGTCATGAGTGAAAAATGAAACTGACAGCAAACGTGAGGCCTGGGGACCTTTGCTGAACTCTCCACTAGGGAGAACTCCACACAGCAGACCTTGGGCTGGTGACCTAGTTTGGGAATTATCCCAGAATACTTGACAGCTTGCAGCAAGGTTAAGGATGTCTCGGTGGGATTTCCATGAAGGTTGTGAAGGCCGTCACTCTTTGTTAATTTCGCAGCACCCAAGGTATGTCAGGTGCTCTGCTGCACAGACCTGCCCCCTGCCCCCAAGCGCTTACAGATAGGACGCAGTGAGAGGGGGCATCATCCACTTCTCTCTTCATTCCTAGACACTGGGGCCCAGAGCATCAAAAGCATGTAGGTGCCTAAGTCCCATTTAAATCAATGAGAGTTAGAAGCTAAATATCTTTGAGGATCTGGGCCTGGGTCCCTGCGTAAGTCCAAAAGAAGAACAATCTTTGTGGAGCTGGCCTTGCCCTGCTGGCATTAAAGGAAGAGCTATGGGGAAGCATGTGCTAGGACAAGTGGTCTAGTTTGGCTTGAGTTTAGCTAACTTGAGCAGGTGACCTAACTCAGCAGTAGAGGCAGGGCCTTTAGCTCCAATCCGGCAGAAAGCTACAGCTAAGGCACACGTGGGCTAAGTCCAACCACTTGTCCTAGTCAGGACAAGCACAACAGCTGCTTCCTGTATCGGTTTGTTAGGCTAGGTTTGGTTTATTGGTTTAGAGCAGGGGTCGGCAACCTTTCAGAAGGGGTGTGCCGAGTCTTCATGACATGAAGCCTGAACCCAAACCCGAAACAAGAGTGGACAACAGGTGTAGAAAAGGTCTCTATAATACAGTATCCCCGCAGTAAACGAGGATGTGTGGTAACGGACCAAGAACCCCGAAGTCTTCAACCAGGAACCAGCTTCTGGAACCCAGGAGCCGCTGCTCAGGAACTTGCCATCACGAACACCTCCGCCAAGGACAGGACCAGGAGCGATGGTAAGCGTGCAGGTCTTCTCGTCTTCTTTTCTTCGTCTCCAGTACTAGCAGAGCTAACCTCTGCTTTCCCCAAGTCTGTAGTACTAACAAAGCTCCTGGAGCCCTTGCTTTCCCCCGATGAGACATGGCCACAGGCTGCTACTAGGACAGACAGCAACCAGTCGTTGCGTGTCAAGTCCTTATATGGATTTCAACACTGGTCACATATCCTTTCCCGCTCTCTCTGGTTACTGGGCAGATTTGCCGGCACAGTGCTCCTAGCTCTGTCCAATGACGCTCAGCCCCAACCATTGTGTTTCAGCCCTGGCGAGAATCCAGGATTCCTGCCCCCGAGGGAGCTGAGCAAGTACAGCCCCCTGATCAAGAGCCACTCCATGACCAACATCCAGAAGGGCCGGGGGAAGGAGGACGAGCAGCACCTCCAGCAGCTGCCCGCCTCCCCACGCCAGGCCTGGGAGAGGAGGAAGGTGCAGTGCACGCAGAGCGTGCCAGCCCAGAGCAAGGCAGGACGCAGGCTGCAGACGCAGAGCAGCATGGAGCATGTGGTTGAGTCCCAGGGAGAAGAGAGTCACGATGGGAGCCCTCGCCCCTCTACCTCCCGCCCACGGGATGGCTGAGCCCACCCGGTAAGGGGGTCCGAGCCCACCCAGTAAGGGGCTCTGGGCAGCTCCCACCCCGGGGGACGGCCGAGCCCACCCCATAAGGGGGTCTGAGTTCACCTGGAAAGGGGGTCCTGGCACCCAGCTGCCCGCCCCTTCTCCGACCCATGCAGGCTGCTCAAGCCGCAAAGCAATCACTGCCAGAGCCACCCCCACAGAGGCCGTGTGCCCCACCCCCCCAGGGGCCAGCCACAGCCTGCTCTCCGGAGAACAAGGGCTGCCTTTCCTGGGGCACTATCAGGGCCAGGGCTATCAGCACTATCAGCCCCGGAGCCCATTCTGTGCAGAGAGGGGCAGGGCAGGGCTGGGCCTGGAGCCGTCATTGTCCCCATTCCCTTGCCACTGGGTAGGGTCTGGTGATGGGCTCCAGCGGGAATCACCAGTTGTTCCAGCCTATCCCAAGAGGATCCGGGAGGCGTCTGGCCCCATGTCACTGACAGGCAGAGCCCTGGCTCCCTGCCAGCCCGTGCTGCCCGCAGCGCCCTGAAGGGCTCTGTGCTGTGTGTTCTAGGGGCGATCCAATCTCCGCCAATCTGCCTCACTGCCCCGGAAATCCACGGTGCCCTGGCAGCACCACGCTGAGGAAGCAGCCAAGGTGCAGACTGAGCTGTACGCCATGCGGCCGCTGGAGAAGGTAACACTCTGCACCCCCAGAGACCCCAGGCAATACAGGCTCCAGAGCAGGCCCGATAGGACCATGTCAGGGTCCCTATCCCCACCGCAATGCCCAGCCTCTGCCAGGGTGTTGGTGCATCACGGCTACCCACCCCGGTCCACAGAACCAGCCCCCATGCTTGCAATGGGGAGGGCAGTGCCATCCCCCGAACCTCACCACGTTAGCCTGGTAGGGGGCGGCAGATGCCTCACCATCCTTTCCCCAACCCTACGGCCTCCAGGCCAGGATCCTAGAGCTCCTCACACACACAACCAGGAGTCCTGACTCCCAGCCCCCACTGCTGTAACCACTAGGCCCCTCTCCTGCTGCCAGCCTGTGCTGGGCTCTCAGCCTTTCTGCAGCTGGGTAAGGAGCCCAGGTGGCAGAGCGGTGCCCTCTCTGTGCCCGTGGAGTGCTGCACTCCCTCTCTGTGCCCGTGGAGTGCTGCACGCCCCATGATGAGCTGACCTTGTCTTGGGCTGCCCTAGCATGGGAAGCAAATTGAGGAGCTGAGGAAGGAGCTGGGAAAGTCCAAGGAGAAGCAGAGGCTCTTTGAGAGCCAGCTGGAAATGCAGGTCACCCAGAACCAGACACTGCTGGAGAAGCAGGCGAAGAGCCGGGGCAGGAGGAGAGACTCCGGAGGCAGCTGGAGCACCTGGAAACCCACCTGGCAAACCTCAGCACCAGGTAAGGGAGCTGGTCAGGGAGAAAGGCAGCGCCGGGGAACCATGGCCCTGCTGAGCCTCTGGGTGATGCTGGGTGCTGGCTCAGCAGAGAGCCCTGGGTGGCCCTCCATGGCCCAGGCATATGCTGGGCAGCCAGGCCACGAGGAGAACAGAGTGCATCCTCCACGCGCTGCACTAGCTTCTAGTGGGTCCCCATGGGCAGCTCAGGCCCCTCCCTGGCTTGGGTCCTGGCCAATTCAGATGCCATTCAGGGTGGGCTGGGCACTTGCTGACGGCTCTCAGGGGACTCTGGATCTTGCTGCCCAGGTGGGTCTGGCCGAGCTGAGGGCCATGGCAGCTGGCCCAAGTGTTCCCACCAGAGCCTGGCTAGCTCTCTCCTGATTAAAATTAAAAAATTAAAATAATGGAGATGTCCTATCTCCTAGAACTGGAAGGGACCTTGAAAGGTCATCAAGTCCCACCCCCTGCCTTCACTAGCAGGACCAAGTACTAATTTTGCCCCAGTTCCCTAAGCGGCCCCCTCAAGGATTGAGCTCATAACCCTGGGTTTAACAGGCCAATGCTCAAACCACTGAGCTATCCCTCCCCTGATGCTGACAGCAGCTGGGAAGGGGTAGGAAGGCTGGCACAACCTGCTCCCAAGATGGTCCCTCCTGTCCCTGCACAGTTCGGGGTAGATTCAGGAGCTGTCCGGGTCATCAGACAGTCTGATTCCATTTGGTGCAGCGAGGTGTGGGGAGGTGCCCCATGATGGAATGGGGGCAGGTTCCCAGTGGATATGGGGAGGTACCCCAGGAACAGTGCGGAGTGAAGTGGGGTGAGTTTTCCAGGAGCAGGGGGAGGTGCCCAAGGGAGGAGCAGTGAGGTGTTCAGTGGTGGCAGGGGGAAGTGCCTAGGGGCGGGATAGTTAGGTGCCAGGGGGTGGGACGATGAGGTGCCCAAGGGTGGGATGATGAGGTACCCAAGGGTGAGATGGTGAGGTGCCCGGGGGCAGGGCAGGGGAAGGTGCCCAGGGGCCAGGGGTAGATTCACAGAAGCTTGGCAGTCAGATACCTAGTGTTGGGATGGTGAGGTGCCCAGGGGCAGGGCGATGAGGGGCCTGGGGGCAGGGCAGTGAGATGTCCAGGGGCGTGGAGGTGCCATGGGGTGGAGGGGGAGGTTCCCGGGGGCAGGGCAGTGAGGTGTCCAGGGGAGGGGAGGTGCCTGCGGTTGGGGCAGTGAGGTGTCCAGGGGTGGGGAGGTGCCCAGGGGTGGGGCAGTGAGGTGTCCAGGGGCGGGGAGGTGCCCAGGGGTGGGGCAATGAGGTGTCCAGGGGCGAGGAGGTGCCTGGGGGTGGGGCAGTGAGGTGTCCAGAGGTTGGGTGGTGCCCGGGAGCAATGCAGTGAAGTGCCTGGGGCCAGGACAGACGGAGGTGCCCAGTGCCGGGGCTCTCGCATCCAGGCAGAGCAAGCTGCAGCCTTCATTGACACCCTCCCTCCCGCAGGGTGGAGGCAGCAGAGGGCGGCCAGAGGAAGGACCAGGAGAAGCTGAAGGCCAGCGAGGAGAGGGCGAAGTGTAGGGTTACCATATTTGAACATTCATAAAAGAGGACACTCCACAGGGGGTGCCGGCCCCACCCACAGTCCACCCCCTCTCCTCCTCCACTCTGCCCCAGGTCCCACCCCCTCCCTGCTCGGCCCCGCTACCGCACCCCTCCTCACCCCCTGGCCCGTTGCTGGCTTGCTGCATCCCTCCTCAGTCCCCCACCCACCGCTCGCCTCCTCCCACCTGCCACTCACCTCCTCACTCCCTTGCCAGAAACCCCCATGCCCACCCCAAGAACCCCCGCCTGCCGCAGGCTCGCCGCCCGAACAAAAGACAGTTTATTTAAGAATGAGGATTTAACTAAATACAAGAGTGATGGAAACAAATGATTGCAATATAAAACAAAATCATAAAACGCGAACCTGGGCCTACACTTATCAAGGGTTATCTTTTTTATTTCAATGTAGGTTCCTCCTCTCCCCACAAAGTTCAGTCTGTTTGCAGAGTTGGCTGGTTTCCCAAACACCAGGATTGAAACATTCATGAAAGCAGCCCTGTTTCACAAGGTGGTTCCTCAGTGAAAGGATACAGAGCGCTACTCCCTCCTCTGTGTTATACTGAAAACAGCCTTTGTTTCTATTTGCACCGAGGGCGAACCCCAGTCCTGTTGTAATGTTTCTTTTTTACCTCTAAGGCATTTCAATTGTTTGCCATTGCCTCTGATGGGCCCCATCAAAGTCTTTTGTGCAAAGCTAAACAATTGAGCCTTGCATTGCATCACCAGCCAGGTTAGGCAGGGTGACAAATCCCCCTTGTCCCAAAGGGCCATTATCCCCTGGTGACTAATTTCTACTCCAAGTCTATAAAGCAGCCTTTTAAAGTAAATACATTATTCCTTCAATATTACCCATGCACACATCTCACAAAGATTCTCACTCTTGACAAGTTACCAGCCTTGTGTAGATCCCATCCATGTTCCTCTTTGTGGGAAAGTGCCCTGTAAGACACATGTGGGGTGCAGTGAGTTTGTTAGGCCTGCAGTTACAGCTGTTTGTGAAGATCAGGGGGCCCTTTGCCAAGGGGTGCTGGTGTCACAGTGAGCTTGGGGTGGCTGACAGTATGGGGCAGGGCACTGAGGCTGATGGGGCAGGTAACACTCACTGGGCTGGGAGGCAGGTAGTACTGAGATGGGGCAGGGGCAGGTACCTGTCAGTCTCCAGCGCTCAGGCTGTGCCAGGGAGTCTCTCCTGCTTGCCCGGGGGCCACTTCTCCTCTCAGGATCCCCGTCTGCTGTTACCGCAGCCACCCAGGAGGACGCGGAGTGGGGGGCGCTGCCGTGGAGGAGACGCAAGGGGCCGGGCTTGCCTGGGGCCCCGCACCTGCTGGCCGAGAGCAGCAGGAACCGGGCGCCACTCGGGGGGGAGCCTGGCGGCCCGAACCCAGTGCGGTGGCAGCCTTCACAGCAGCAGGGGCAGGCCGGGAGCATAGCCTGCCATGGGGCAAGAAAGGCCACATGGCGCAGGAGACAGAGGCGCCTACAGCCACTGCCCCCCGCCGCCCATGGAGCCGGAGTTGCGGCTTCCTGCTCATTGCCTCAACGCCAGGCCAGGAGCGAACCCAGCCCCCAGCCAATGCCCCCTGCTGCCCCTGCCTGGCTCACCCCGGCAGCCTCCGCTCCCCCCGCTCAGCCCCACACGGGGGGGCAGCAGAGGAGGGAACGTGTAATATGGTACAAATACACCCTGGGGTTACCATACGTCCGTATTTTCCGAGACTTTTTAGATATTTAAAAATTCCTCTCGGACCACAATTTAGAACTAAAAAGACGGACATATCCGGGAAAATACAGATGTATGGTGACCCTACTCCCTGCCCCCTCACCAGAGGAACAAGGGCCCCTCGGTGGCACCAGCACAGTGCTGCAGCCTCCGGAGTCGCTATGGGCAGAACGGGGGGAGGAGGGGCAGCTGCACAGGTGCTCCCGGATGGAACTGGGCAGACAAGTCAGCTGCTGATGCAAGAGCAGAGGTGGCTCCCGGGACGTGCAGGCTGGAGGGTGAGCTGCGGCCCCTGCTCTCTGGAGCTGGTGGGCCGGGCTCTGCCGATGTTGGATCCAAGTGATAGCCCCGGGCTGCGGCCACTCCAAGCCACACCCTGACCCGTGCGGACCCCCAGTGCGGGCGATCATGTCCCAGCCTGGAGCCCATTGCCCGTTGAGCCGAACCGAGCCAAACTGAGCCCCTTCTCGGGCCCAGGGCCCGGCCCCACCTGGCCCGGGGCCCAACCCTGCCTGGCTATAAAGGCCACTCCCATAGCTTGGCCTGTGAGTCCCAGCATCTGTGTCTGGTCTGGGTGAGCGGAGCGGCTGGTTCGTCCCCTGCCCGGGCAGGGCTCTGCATAGCCCAGTCCGACTGCAGCCCCGGGGGTCTCACCAGGGCTTCCCATGAGCTGGGATCCTGGTGGAAGCAAATGCCCCCGTCTCCCTGCATGGCTGGGCGGGCTATTGGCTGGAAGGAGGATGGGGCAACAGGGAGGGCTGTTGGCTGGGTGGAGCAGGGAGGGCTGGGGGAGTGGGGAGCAGGGGTGCCCCATAACTGTTGATGGTGGGGGGCCCAATGTAAAGGCTCTGGTTGTACGCAGCAGGGTTCAGGGCAGGTACTCCAGAGAGAAAGGAGTTTTGGTTTCTAGAACGACTTTGGATGCCATGTTAAGGAATCTCTGTCCTAGCAGCTGGAGACCGGTCTAGCAGGGAGCTGCTCCTGAGGTTACAGCCCACTGGGACACAAGCTTGGAAAGTCCCTCGTTGGCAGCACCAGACTTGTCAGGCTTTAGGACCCGAGGGAAAGGCTGCTGCAGCTGGTGTCCAGGGAGCTCTGGGCAGGTAAGGAAGCCATGGCCTGAGGAAGACCAGCTGCTGCACCTGAGTTTCTTTGGGGAAGGCAGGTGCAGGGATTTCCCTACACCCCCCCTGAATATCTCCAACACCCCCCCTCCCAGTTTTTTTAATTAGTTACATACAGTGTTGCCAATTGTATGATTGTTTGGGAATTTGAATTGAAATTGAAACATTAATACATATTGTAAAAGCATATAAAGTGTATGATAAAATACGTGTATCTGAAAAAGTATAATAGATATGAAAAGTATGAACATAGACTAGCTTCCTGTGACGAAGTGGGAATGTTCTTAATGTTTTCTCTGAATATTGTGTGGGTGCCTCAGTTTCCCCTATGCATTTCTTAGGTATCTAAGTGGGGGGATCAGAGTGTATAATTGTTGCAGAACCCAAGAAGGCTGGGAAAGAGACAAAGGCCAGAGAGGAGGGGCTGGAGAGTTTGAGTTGGGAGCTGGCTGGGGATGTGGAGTGAGTGCAGACATGGGTATCTGGCTCACTGCCCCCCAAAATGGACCCGGCTGAGGGGTCCTGTTCTCTGTACCTACAAGCTCTGTTTTAGACTGAGTTGCTGTCATCTAATAAACCTCTGTTTTACTGGCTGGCTGAGAGTCACGTCTGACTGCGAAGTTGGGGTGCAGGACCTTTTGGCTTCCCCAGGACCCTGCTTGGGCGGACTTGCTGTGGGAAGCGCACGGAGGGGCAGAGGATGCTGAATGCTCCAGGGTCAGACCCAGGAAGGTGGAAGCCCTTGAGCTTCTGGCCCTGAAGACAGTCTGCTCACAGAGAGGAGACTTCACCAGAGTCCTATCTGGCTTCATAGGGAGCAGTTCCAGAGCATCGCTCGGGGACTCCGCGACATTTCCTTATACAGTGTCTGTGTTCCTTCCCCACTCTGAACTCTAGGGTGCAGACGTGGGGACCCGCATGAAAGCCCCCTAAGCTTATTTCTACCAGCTTAGGTTAAAACCTGGTATGCTGCCACCACCAAGTGATTTAACAAGAAACAGGGAAAGGACCACTTGGAGTTCCTCTTCCCCCAAAATATCCCCCCAAGCCCTTACACCCCCTTTCCTGGGGAGGCTTGAGAATAATATCCTAACCAATTGGTTACAAAGTGAGCAAAGACCCAAACCCCTGGGTCTTTGGACAATGGAAAAATCAGTCAGGTTCTGAAAAGAAGGATTTATTTAAAAGAAAAGGTAAAAAGCATCTCTGTAAAATCAGGATGGAAAATAACTTTACAGAGTAATCAGATTCAAAGAGCCCAGAGGAACCCCCTCTAGCCTTAGTTTCAAAGTTACAGCAAAACAGGGATACCTCCCTCTAGCAAAGGGAACATTCACAAGTTGAGAAAACAAAGATAAACTAATACGCCTTGCCTGGCTATTACTTACAAGTTGAAATATGAGAGACTTGTTCAGAAAGATTTGGAGAGCATGGATTGATGTCTGGTCCCTCTTAGTTCCAAGAGCAAACACCAAAACAAAGAGCACAAACAAAAGCCTTTCCCCCTGCCCCCTCAAGATTTGAAAGTATCTTGTCCCCTTATTGGTCCTTTGGCTCAGGTGTCAGCCAGGTTACCGGAGCTTCTTAACCCTTTATAGGTGTAAGCAGAGTCAGGATGAGCTCTACCCTGACATCTGGTGGTGAATTGTGGCGAGTGTGGAAAAGAACTTCAGGGGCTGATCTTGTTTGCATAGGCACACCCACCCCGCCTAGCATGAGCCCAAGGCAGTCCAAAATGGTCACTTTGGCTGTTGTGTGATCCCCAGTTTCTCTGTTATTGGGGCAGGAGGAATAAAGTGTTATTACCATGATTATGTGAATCAAGGACAATGAAACTGTTTTATGACAGAGGATCTCACCATCAACTAAGTAGCACTCGCTAGACAAGGGACATGGGATCCAAAACCTAGTGAAGTGTGTGTGAGTGAGAGTGACCGACCGACCCACCCACCCCTTTTGAGGGCCTGGAACACCAATTGTACTGTCTTCTCTCTCCACTGTTAAATAGCAGAGCTAATTTTGATTTCATTAAAAGTCTATCTAGAGACTGCTGAGCTGAATTTATTTTGGGCCAGTAGTGTGCTAGTACTGGGGCTCCCCTACTACAAGCTGAAATCACTAAAAGAGCTAAAATTACTGTGCTGAAATCACTGAGTGCTGTGTTAACTAGTGGGGGAGCCTGAAAATATATTGCTAAGCGGCTGGCAGAGCGGAGCAGTTTGCGGGATGGTTGGAGCGGAATGTGGAGCAGAGCTGAGCAGTTTGCGGGGACAGCTAGAGTGGTTCATGGGACGGCTGGTGGAGGGGAGCGGCTGGCAGTGCGGAGCAGTTTGTGGGACGGTTGGAGTGGCCCATGGAACAGCGAGCAGAGCGGAGCGGAGCAGTTTGGGGGGACGGCTGGAGCGGCTCACGGGACGGCTGGTGGAGCGGAGCCGTTCGTGGTGAAGGCTGCAGTAGAACTCCATGGAGAGGTGGGGCAGTCGGCCCCTGAACCACGTAAGGTGCCCCTTAACACCCCGTGTGGGCCCCCCCATTTCCACACAGGCTGGGGGGGGGGTAAAACTCTGCAGATAAACTTTTGAACTCTGGCGCAGCACTGATCAGGGACAGAGACTTTTGGGTTGTTGGACTTTGGGGTGATTGGACTTAAGACCCTGAGGGGAAAAGGACACTGCCAAACTTACTTGGAGGTGGGTCTTTTGCTCATGGTTTGTGTTATGAATCCTGTTTGTGGTGTTTCCCCAACATAATGCCGCATTGTTTCCCTCCTTTATTAAAAGGCTTTTTGCTACACTCAGACTCCGTGCTTGCAAGTGGGGAAGTATTGCCTCCTAGAGGCCCCCGGGGGGTGGTATGTAATTGTCCCAGGTCACTGGGTGGGGGCTCGAGCC
Organism: Emys orbicularis; assembly: GCF_028017835.1. Lineage (NCBI taxonomy): Eukaryota > Metazoa > Chordata > Testudines > Emydidae > Emys > Emys orbicularis. The sequence goes on from NC_088701.1 coordinate 11,445,480, forward strand.
AGTGTTGCATTGCGTTATTGAAACGGAACCTCTAGATCCTGAACCCGGCCCTTGTTGCTGCCAACTCAGAGGGGCAGAAGGGTTACATTTTTGGGGGCTCATCCGGGATCCCTGGGTCAGTACTCCTTGCAAGCACCTGTTGAGTGTTCCACTGCATTGGGAAACAATTGCGTTTATATTTTGAGGAAATTACTGTTTGCATAATGGCTAATATGTCGGGTTTGTTGGGCCCCGGCCCTGCAGCCTCTAGCTCAGGGGCCGCAGCCTCAGCCAATGATTGGGCAAAAGCACTGGGGCAAATATTGGAAAAGGTTGTGTTGTCCCATGCTACATCAAACTATTGTCGTAAGTTAAGGTTATTTGCTGGGGAAGAGGAGTTTGAACCCTGGTTGGAGCATACCACTGAAATGCTGTGGGAGTGGGCTGTACCCGATGCAGAAAAGCGAAGATGTCTAATAGAGAGCCTTAGTGGCCCAGCATTAGATGTGATTCGCACCCTGAAGATCGTTGACCCTGGGGTCAGTGTGAAGGACTGCCTAGCGGCCCTTGATCATACCTTTGGGAGCGTAGAGGGCCCTGAAGACAGTTACTGTAAGTTCCTTAATTCCCGACAGCAAAGGGGCGAGAAGATTTCAGCCTATATACAGAGGCTGGAGAGACTGCTTCAGAGAGCTGTCATGAGGGGAGCAGTGAGTGCTGAGCAGATGGATCAGACCAGACTGGCTTAAGTTGTAAGAGGGACTCAGTATCAGAACCCAATTCTACGTCATCTTCTGCTAAGAGAATGGCAGGAACATCCCCCAAGTTACTCCCAGCTGATCAAGGAGGTCAGGGAAGAGGAAGAAAGGCAGGCTGCCAGTGAGTTTTGGGAAGCTCAAACATTGGAGCCAGCCAGCACAACACCACTGCAAATGGCCAGTGTACTGATGGTGAGCACCACAGAGGAACTTTCCCAACAAATGCAGGTCCTGACAGAATGGATAGCTGAGCTGCAAAGCACCATTGACCGAGCTAAGATTTCCAGGAATAAGGAGCCTCAGGCTGTGGCAATGGAGAAGTCAGCATTTAGAGCCACCGTCCCACCCAGGCGAAGGGGGAAAGGACAATTCTTCTTTTACCGATGTGGTCAGGATGGGCACAGTGCTGCCAAGTGCCATAATGAAGAAAACCCCTCCTTAGTGTATGGAAAGCTGAGAATCAGTTGGGAGAGATCTGGTAGCTGCCAGAGGGTCAGGGGATGGGGACCACACAGGCCTGCAGGATTTGAAGATTCCCCCAGAAAAAACCGTCCAGCTGGGGTCCCCGCAGGACTGATAGGGCCTCGAGCAGAGGTCACGGTGAGGGTTGAAGGGGCGGAGTGTAAAGCCGTGCTTGACACTGGATCTCAAGTGACTATTATATTTCAGTCATTCTACCAACAGATGTTTAGGCACCTGCCTATACAGCCACTGACTGGCATTGGTCTGTGTGGCCTCAGCATGGATGAATACCCCTACCAAGGGTATGTCATAGTGCACCTGGAATTCCCAGAGGAGGTTGCTGGGGTAAGGGAAGAGGTAGACACAGCTGCCTTAATATGCCCTGACCCTAAAGGGACCTCTGATGTGTCTGTGCTGATAGGGACCAACTCCAGTCTCTTCAAGGTGCTCGCGGATTACTGCAGACGACGGGCTGGGGACCAGTACCTGAATACCCTGATGATCCATACGCTTTGTGCTGAAGCCTATAGGAAGATTGAGGGTGCTAAAAAGGAGACATCTGAGCTACCGATTGGGGCGCTGAAGTACGTGGGCACAACCCCCTTAGTAGTGCCTGCAAGGATGGAGCAAGAAGTGCTTGTCATGAGTACCAGGCTGAAAGGCAGTAAAGGGGCATTAGCAATGGTAGAGCAGCCGGTTGAAGGAGAGCTCCCGGAAGGAGTGCTGGTCCCCAGTGGAGTCATAATCCTACCTGCTGAAGCCCAGGAAAAGGTGACTATACTGATTGCTAATGAAACAAGTTGAGATGTTGTTGTGAAGCAAGGACAAAAGCTAGCAGACCTCTTCGAGCTTGAATCAAGTGTAAAACCCCAGTGTGAGACTCAAGTTCTGACAATAGACCAAGCAAAGTTTGACTTTGGAGATGCACCATTGTCCGAGGAGTGGAAAGATCGCCTGAGGAGGAAACTTTGTGAAAGATCCAAGGTGTTCTCATTGCATGAGTGGGATGTGGGATCTGCAAAAGGAGTAGAGCACAACATCAGACTACATGAGTCTCGACCTTTCAGGGAGAGATCTAGGAGGATTGCTCTCTCCGAGATGGAAGATGTGCGACAACATCTTCAGGAGCTGGCTGTGAATGGCATCATTACAGAGTCCCACAGCCCATACGCCTCACCCATTGTGGTGGTCCGTAAAAAGAATGGGAAAATCCGGATGTGTATTGACTACCGCACCCTAAACCGCCGTACTGTGGTTGACCAGTACACCATGCCCCGAGTCCAAGATGCCTTAGACTGTTTGCTGGGAAGCCAGTGGTTCTCTGTGTTGGATCTTCGGAGTGGATACTACCAGATCCCTCTGGGTGAAGAAGATAAGGAGAAGACAGCCTTCATCTGCCCATTAGGGTTTTATCAGTTTGAACGCATGCCCCAAGGGATTTCTGGAGCACCTGCCACATTTCAACGTCTTATGGAGAAAGTTGTGGGAGACATGAATTTACTCCAAGTGTTAGTTTATTTGGATGACCTGATTGTATTTGGAAGAACCTTGGAGGAGCATGAAGAAAGACTTCTTAAAGTGCTTGATAGGTTGGAGGATTATGGTTTGAAGCTTTCAATTGACAAATGCCAGTTCTGCAGGACCTCAGTGAAGTATGTGGGTCACATCATGTCCCAAGAGGGTGTGAGTACTGATCCCGATAAAATAGAAGCACTCACTACATGGCCATGTCCAGGTAACTACAGAGAACTCAAGACCTTTCTTGGGTTTAGTGGCTACTACCGCAGATTTGTGAAAAACTATGCTACAATTGTAAAACCTCTGAATGATCTTACCAGGGGATACCAGTCCAGCAAGAACAAATCTAAGACCAAGAATAAGGGGAGATCCCCAAAGCCTCCTGTGCAGAGACACTATGGCCCCTTCGAACCATTTGGGCCATGGTGGGATGAGAGATGTGAAAGGGCTTTTAGAGAAATCATTACTTGCCTAACTCATGCTCCGGTCCTAGTCTTTGCTGACCCAAGCAAGCCGTTTATCCTGCATACTGATGCCAGTTTGGAGGGTCTGGGAGCAGTACTGTACCAGGAGGTGGACGGCAAATGTAAACCTGTAGCCTTTGCCAGCCGAGGACTGTCTGATAGTGAAACTCACTATCCCACCCACAAGCTGGAGTTCTTGGCCTTGAAATGGGCCATCACTGAGAAATTTCGAGATTACTTGTATGGTGCTCAGTTCCAGGTGTGGACAGACAACAACCCACTGACCTATGTGTTAACAAGTGCTAAGCTGGATGCTACAGGGCAAAGATGGGTGGCCGCTTTGGCTAGCTATGACTTCAGCATTCAATACTGATCAGGGAGAAGCAATGTAGATGCAGATGCATTGTCCCGGCGTCCACAGGCACAAGGAGTTGCTGTGATACCCACAGATGGAGTGAGAGCTATTTGCAGTGTGAGTCGCCGAGAGCCAGAGGCCCATGAGAGCCTTCATGGATGTGCTGCAGAAGCTTTGGGCCTGCCCCCTGAATGCGTGCCTTCTGCTTCAGTGAACTATATTGCATTGGACCAATCTCCTTTGCCCATGCTCAATGCGGCTGACTGGCAGGAAGCCCAGCTGCAAGATATTGACATTCGTGATACACTACTTGCCAAAAGGGAGGGGTGAAGCCCAGCTGCGGTTGTCCCACCTAACCCGGAGGGTAAACTACTATTGAGAGAATGGACCAAACTAAAACTGATTCAGGGAGTGCTACACCGAATGACCACAGACCCTTTACAAAAGCAACGGACTCAACTAGTGCTACCGAAAGAATACAGAGCCCTGGCCACGAGGGCCCTGCATGAGGAGTTTGGACATTTAGGGATGGAGAGGACCCTGGAACTTATTCATAGTAGGTTCTATTGGCCCTGGATGGCTGAAGATGTTCACAGGAAATGTGAGACCTGCGCTCGATGTGTTCAAAGGAAAACTCTGCCCACGAGGGCTGCATATCTGAAGAACATCACCAGCAACAAACCTCTGGAGCTGGTATGCATTGATTTCTTGTCTTTAGAAGTAGACAGGAGGAATATGGGAACATTCTAGTACTGACCGACCATTATACGCGATATGCGCAGGCATATCCCACACGTGATTAGAGGGCCACCACTGTCGCTCGAGTACTGTGGGAAAAATATTTCTCAGATTATGGATTCCCAGCCCGGATACACTCGGATCAGGGGTGGGACTTTGAGAGTCACCTTCTGAAGGAGGTGCTGAGGATAGCGGGGATTAAAAAGTCTAGAACAACACCTTATCACCCGCAAGGTGATCCTCAGCCAGAGAGGTTCAACTGAACCCTATTAGATATGTTGGGGACTTTGCGGCCAGAGCAGAAGGCAACCTGGAGCCAACATGTCGCATTTCTGGTGTACGCTTACAACGCTACAAAGAACGATGCTACGGGAGTCACCCCATATCTCTTGATGTTTGGGTGAGAACCAAGATTACCCATAGACCTGTGCTTTGGTGTATCAGAGGATGGAGATAGCTATGAAACTCATCAGCAATATGTATCCCGACTAAGAGAAAAGCTGCGGGATGCTTATCACTTAGCTACATCTGTGGCTCGGAAGAATGCAGACCGCAACAAATATCGATATGATGCTAGGGTACATCTGCAAGAGCTCCAGCTGGGAGACAGACTCCTGCTGCGAAATTTGGGTATTGCTGGCAAACACAAGATAGCTGACAAATGGAAGGCAATACCTTACTTGGTGATGGAAAAGCTAGGAGACCTGCCGGTCTACAAGATCAAACCTGAAGAGGGTCCAGGGCAGATGAAGACAGTGCATAGAAACCTTTTGCTCCCTGTGGGGGAATTGGTAGGGACCCTTTATGAGATGGGCCACAACAGGGCAACTGGGCAGAACGAAGGTGCTGGACCAAAGCCGCCCTCTAACATGGAAAGCCGGCCCCCTGCAGCTAACCTACCCCTATGCAGCACATCCGAGAGTGAGTCTGAGGAGGAAGACACAACCATGGTGTATCCTGGGATGGAGACAAGATTTCAGTCTCGATCAGCTGAATCAAAAGAGAGCTCCTCCTCTTCCGCCCTAAACCCCATGGCAGAAGTATTTAGGCCCATTCCTGACACCCCGAGCCACTGGTGGGACCCCCGTGTGATGACACACACAGGTTATTGGACAGTGGAGACATACAGGTGGAGGATGTCCTGGGCACCTTGGACCCTCCACTGTTAGAACTAGAAATGCAGGGGCCTATGCCAGTAGCCGAGGGGACCTCAAAGGAAACCTCTCCATCCATCGCTCAAGAGGATGTCCCTCCTACCACTGCAACAGAGATTCTCAATCGGTGAGATGGTAATAAGACCAGTAAAACGGTTAACTCATGATGCACCTGGGGTGACTAGTGAGGAGCCAATACATTTAGCACACAGGCATGTGGAAGCTAAAGTGGGCTATCTGAGGCCCTTTGGAGGGGACCAGTGAGTTGGTATAATAGGGAGTGTGATTTGTCGGGATGACAAATTCTCGGCTGGGGGGAGGATGTAAGCAGAGTCAGGATGAGCTCTACTCTGACATCTGGTGGTGAATTGTGGCGAGTTTGGAAAAGAACTTCAGGGGCTGATCTTGTTTGCATAGGCACACCCACCCTGCCTAACATGAGCCCAGGGCAGCCCCAAATGGTCACTTTGGCTGCTGTGTGATCCCCAGTTTCTCTGTTATTGGGGCAGGAGGAATAAAGTGTTGTTACCCTGATTATGTGAATCAAGGACAATGAAACTGTTTTATGACAGAGGGTCTCACCATCAACTAGGTAGCACTCGCTAGACAAGGGACATGGGTTCCAAAACCCAGTGAATTGAGAGCGGTTGGGGACAGGTATGTGCACCTAATGGTATGGGTCCCCCTTTTGAGGGCCTGGAACACCAATTGCAGTGCCTCCTCTTTCCACTGTTGAATAGCAGAGCTAATTTTGATTCCATTAAAAGAGTCTACCTAGAGACTGCTGAGCTGAATTCACTTTGGGCCAATGGTGCACCAGCACTGGGGCTCCCCTACTACAAGCTGAAATCACTAAAAGAGCTAAAATTACTGAGCTGAGATCACTGAGTGCTGTGTTAACTAGTGGGGGAGCCTGAAGTTATATTGCTAAGCAGCTGGCAGAGCGGAGCAGTTTGCGGGATGGTTGGAGCGGAGCTGAGCAGTTTGCGGGGACAGCTAGAGTGGTTCATGGGACGGCTGGTGGAGTGGAGTGGCTGGCAGTGCGGAGCAGTTTGTGGGACGGTTGGAGTGGCCCACGGAACAGCAAGCGGAGCGGAGCAGTTTGCGGGGACGGCTGGAGCGACTGGTGGAGTGGAGCCGTTTGTGGTGAAGGCTGCATCAGAACTCCACGGAGAGGTGGGGCAGTCGGCCCCGGACCACTTTAACACCCCGTGTGGGGCCCCCCCCCCATTTCCACCCAGGCTGGGGGGGGGGGGGGGTAAAACTCTGCAGATAAACTTTTGAACTCTGGGGCAGCACTGACCAGGGACAGAGACTTTTGGGTTGTTGGACTTTGGGGTGATTGGATTTAAGACCCTGAGGGGAAAAGGACACTGCCAAACTTACTTGGAGGTGGGTCTTTTGCTCATGGTTTGTGTTATGAATCCTGTTTGTGGTGTTTCCCCAACATAATGCTGCATTGTTTCCCTCCTTTATTAAAAGGCTTTTTGCTACACTCAGACTCCGTGCTTGCGAGAGGGGAAGTATTGCCTCCTAGAGGCCTGGGGGGTGGTATGTAATTGTCCCAGGTCACTGGGTGGGGGCTTGAGCCAGTGTTGCATTGCGTTATTGAAACGGAACCCCTAAATCCTGAACCCGGCCCTTGTTGCTGCCAACTCAGAGGGGCAGAAGGGTTACATAGGTAAAAGGATTTTGGTGCCTCTGGCCAGGAGGGATTTTATAGTATTGTACACAGGAGGGTTGTTACCCTTCCCTTTATAGTTAGGACATACAGCTTTTGTTTTTATGACAATGCCAATGTATTCATTTCGGTGATGTTGGCCAAATTATGATTTGTAAGCAAAGTCTAAATGAGCTCTCACTGACAGCTAGTGATGAGCTGGGGGCTGGGGGGAAAGGCTTCAGGACCAGATTGTATTTACATTCACACCTAATCTACTGAGGTATCCAGCAAACAGAGCTGTGTTGCCCAAGTGATAGATTTTGGCTGGGGTTGGGTGAGGGACAGGTGTTTTGCTTGATGGTCTGCCTGAGTCACAAGTACTATTTGACCTGCCCCTCTCCACTGTTTAAAGACAGAGCTGATTAGGCTCCATAGATAGTCTTTTGTTTTGTTAAGTGACCGCTACAGCTGAAATCACCGATAATCAGGTCTAAGTGGAAGAGACGGGCCCAGTCTGCACTAGCAGCAAGGTTCTCCCACTGAGAGCTCAGCTGAAATCACTGTGAGCTGGGTGGAACCTCAAGAGACATGAGAACAAACGTGGGTGTGGCATCATACTTTCTATTTAAGCAAGAGATACCACACCCTACAAACTGGAGGCCAATGTTAAAAGCATTGTCACTTGTTCATCCTGAAGTTGAACACTGGTTCTGAACAAGACCAGCAAATGCTCACTATGGGTATGTCTACACTACGAAATTAGGTCGAATTTATAGAAGCCGGTTTTATAGAAATCGGTTGTATACAGCCGATTGTGTGTGTCCCCACATAAAATGCTCTAAGTGCATTAAGTCGGCAGACCGCGTCCACAGTACCGAGGCTAGCGTCGACTTCTGGAGCGTTGCACTATGGGTAGCTATCCCACAGTTCCTGCAGTCTCCGCCGCCCATTGGAATTCTGGGTTGAGATCCCAATGCCTGAATGATGCAAAACAGTGTCGCGGGGGGTTCTGGGTACATGTCGTCAGGCCCCTCCCCCTCCGTCAGAGCAACGGCAGACAATCGATTCGTGCCTTTTTACCTGGGTTACCTGTGCTGACAACATACCACGCCAAGCATGGAGCCCGCTCAGCTCAGCTCACCGTCACCATATGTCATCTGGGTGCCGGCAGACGTGGTACTGCATTGCTACACAGCAGCATTTAATTGCCTTTTGGCAGTAGATGGTGCAGTATTACTGGTAGCCTTCATCGGCGATCTGGGTGCTGGCAGACGTGGGGCTGCATTGCTACACAGCAGCAGCCCCTTGCCTTTTTGCAGTAGATGGTGTATTACGACTGGTTTGATCAGATGTTGGCTGAAACTCCGTATGTCCCCCAGTCATATTCTGCTGCCTTCCGAATGATGATGGCAGCTATCAGTCGTAGTACACTATTTTCTGCCAAGCGCCCAGTATTTTCTGCCAAGCACCCAGAAGATGCCGAGGGCTATCAGTCATGCTGCACCGTCGGCTGCCAGCTTAAGATGTAAAAAATAGATTTGTTCTGTATTCATTTGCTTCCCCCTCCCTCCGTGAAATCAACGGCCTGCTAAACCCAGGGTTTTGAGTTCAATCTTTGGGGGGGCCATTCTGTGTGACAGTTGCTTGTGTTTCTCCCTGATGCACAGCCACCTTTGTTGATTTTAATTCCCTGTACCTGTACGCCATGTCGTCACTCGCCCCTCCCTCCCTCCGTCAGACAATAGTTTCGCACCTTTTTTCAGACCAGACGCCATAGCACTGGGATCATGGAGCCTGCTCAGATCACCGCGGCAGTTATGAGCACTATGAACACCACGCGCATTGTCCTGGAGTATATGCAGAGCCAGGACATGCCAAAGCAAAACCAGGACCAGCCGATGAGGTGATTGCAGCACGGCGACGAGAGTGATGAGGAAATTGACATGGACATAGACCTCACAGAAGGTACAGGCCCCAGCAATGTGCAAATCATGGTGTTACTGGGGCAGGTTCATGCCGTGGAACGCCGATTCTGGGCCCGGGAAACAACCACAGACTGGTGGGACTGCATCGTGTTGCAGGTGTGGGACGATTCCCAGTGGCTGCGAAACTTTCGCATGTGTAAGGGCACTTTCATGGAACTTTGTGACTTGCTTTCCCCTGCCCTGAAGCGCCAGAATACCAGGATGAGAGCAGCCCTCACAGTTGAGAAGCGAGTGGCGATAGCCCTGTGGAAGCTTGCAACGCCAGACAGCTACCGGTCAGTCGGGAATCAATTTGGAGTGGGCAAATCTACTGTGGGGGCTGCTGTGATCCAAGTTGCCAGGGCAATCAAAGACCTGGTGATATCAAGGGTAGTGACTCTGGGAAACGTGCAGGCCATAGTGGATGGCTTGCTGCAATGGGATTCCCAAACTGTGGTGGGGCGATAGACGGAACCCATATCCCTATCTTGTCACCGGAGCACCAAGCCACCGAGTACATAAACCGCAAGGGGTGCTTTTCAATGCTGCTGCAAGCCCTGGTGGATCATAAGGGACGTTTCACCAACATCAACGTGGGATGGCCGGGAAAGGTACATGATGCTCGCGTCTTCAGGCACTCTGGTCTGTTTCAAAAGCTGGAGGAAGGGACTTTCTTCCCGGACCAGAAAATAACCATTGGGGATGTTGAAATGCCTATCGTGATCCTTGGGGACCCAGCCTACCCCTTAATGCCATGGCTCATGAAGCCGTACACAGGCAGCCTGGACAGTAGTCAGGACCTGTTCAACTACAGGCTGAGCAAGTGCCGAATGGTGGTGGAATGTGCATTTGGACGTTTAAAAGCACGCTGGCGCAGCTTACTGACTCGCTCAGACCTCAGCGAAAAGAATATCCCCATTGTTATTGCTGCTTGCTGTGCGCTCCACAATATCTGTGAGAGTAAGGGGGAGACATTTATGGCGGGGTGGGAGGTTGAGGCAAATCGCCTGGCCGCTGATTACGCGCAGCCAGACACCAGGGCGGTTAGAAGAGCACAGCAGGGCGCGGTGCGCATCAGAGAAGCTTTGAAAACGAGTTTTGTGACTGGCCAGGCTACGGTGTGAAACTTCTGTTTGTTTCTCCTTGATGAACCCTCTGCCCCCCCCCCCCCCCCGGTTCACATTCATGCATTCTTCATTCATTCATCACACAACTAGGGGGATAATTGCCAAGGTAGCCCGGGATGGGTGGGGGAGGAGGGAAGGAAAAGGACACACTGCAGTTTAAAACTTTAACTCTTATTGAAGGCCAGCCTTCTGATGCTCGGGCAATCATCTGGGGTGGAGTGACTGGGTGGCCGGAGGCCCCCCCACTGTGTTCTTGGGCGTCTGGGTGAGGAGGCTATGGAACTTGGGGAGGAGGGCTGTTGGTTACACAGGGGCTGTAGTGGCGGTCTCTGCTCCTGCTCCCTTTCCTGCAGCTCAACCATACGCTGGAGCATATCAGTTTGATGCTCCAGCAGCCGGAGCATCGACTCTTGCCTTCTGTCAGCAAGCTGATGCCACCTATCATCTTCAGCCCGCCACTTGCTCTGTTCATCCCGCGATTCAGCCTGCCACCTCTCCTCTCGTTCATATTGTGCTTTTCTGTAGTCTGACATTGACTGCCTCCACGCATTCTGCTGTGCTCTGTCAGCGTGGGAGGACATCTGGAGCTCCGAGAACATATCATCCCGAGTCCGCCGTTTTCTCCTTCTAATCTTCGCTAGCCTCTGTGAAGGAGAAACATTTGCAGCTGGTGGAGGAGAAGGGAGAGGTGGTTAAAAAAGACACATTTTAGAGAACAATGGGTACACTCTTTCACGTTAAATTTTGCTGTTCACATTACACAGCACATGTGCTTTCGTTACAAGGTCACATTTTTCCTCTTATATTGAGGGCTTGCCGGTTTGGTGTGAGAGATCACTCACGCAGTGCCAGGCAACAGATTTCGGCTTGCAGGCAGCCATGGTAAGCCACAGTCTTTTGGCTTTTTTAACCTTCTTAACATGTGGGAATGGTTTCAAACAGTAGCGCCCTCATTTCCCATACCAAGCACCCCTTGGGTTGGCCATTTAAAATGGGTTTGCAATGTAAAAGGAGGGGCTGCGGTTTCCGGGTTAACATGCAGCACAAACCCAACTACCCCACCCCACACCCAATTCTCTGGGATGATCACTTCACCCCTCCCCCCACCGCGTGGCTAACAGCGGGGAACATTTCTGTTCAGCCGAGCAGGAACGGGCACCTCTGAATGTCCCCTTAATAAAATCACCCCATTTCAACCAGGTGACCGTGAATGATATCACTCTCCTGAGGATAACAAAGAGAGATAAGGAATGGGTGTTGTCTGCATGCCAGCAAACACCGGGACCATACGCTGCCATGCTTTGTTATGCAATGATTCCAGACTACGTGCTATGGCCTGGCGTGGTAAAGTGTCCTACCATGGCGGATGGGATAAGGCAGCCCTCCCCAGAAACCTTTTGCAAAGGCTTTGGGAGTACATGAAGGAGAGCTTTCTGGAGATGTCCCTGGAGGATTTCCGCTCCATCCCCATACACGTTAACAGACTTTTCCAGTAGCTGTACTGGCCGCAATTGCCAGGGCAAATTAATCATTAATCATTAAACACGCTTGCTTTTAAACCATGTGTAATATTTACAAAGGTACACTCACCAGAGGTCCCCTGTGTGCCCTCAGGGTCTGGGAGCACACCTTGGGTGAGTTCGGGGGTTACTGGTTCCAGGTCCAGGGTGATAAACATATCCTGGCTGTTGGGGAAACCGGTTTCTCCGCTTCCTTGCTGCTGTGAGCTATCTACATTATCTTCATCCTCATCTTCCTCGTACCCCGAACCCGCTTCCCTGTTGCGTGTTTCTCCATTGACGGAGTCATAGCACACGGTTGGGGTAGTGGTGGCTGCACCCCCTAGGATTGCATGCAGCTCCGCGTAGAAGCGGCATGTTTGCGGCTCTGCCCCGGACCTTCCGTTTGCCTCTCTGGCTTTGTGGTAGGCTTGCCTTAGCTCCTTAATTTTCACGCGGCACTGCTGTTGTGGCCTCTGTCCTTCATGGCCTTTGAGACCTTTTCTAATATTTTGCCATTTCGTTTACTGCTACGGAGTTCAGCTAGCACTGATTCATCTCCCCATATGGTGAGCAGATCCCGTACCTCCCGTTCGGTCCATGCTGGAGCTCTTTTGCGATCCTGGGACTCCATCATGGTTACCTGTGCTGATGAGCTCTGTGTGGTCACCTGTGCTCTCCTCGCTGGGCAAACAGGAAATGAAATTCAAAAGTTCGCGGGGCTTTTCCTGTCTACCTGGTCAGTGCATCTGAGTTGAGAGTGCTGTCCAGAGCGGTCACAATGAAGCACTGTGGGATAGCTCCCGGAGGCCAATAACGTCGAATTCCGTCCACACTACCCCAATTCTGACCCGCAAAGGCCGATTTTAGTGCTAATCCCCTCGTCAGAGGTGGAGTAAAGAAACTGGTTTAAAGGGCCCTTTAAGTCAAAAAAAAGGGCTTCGTCGTGTGAACGTGTCCAGGCTTAATTCGAATTAACGCTGCTAAATTCGACCTAAACTCGTAGTGTAGACCAGGCCTATCTTTCTGCAAGAAACTCAACTGACTGGATAGGAGCATATGGTGCAACAGTGAAAGACACAGCAGTTGAAAAAGTGAAGACCTCTCTCACCACATTCAAAAAATTTGCATACAGGGGGAAAAAACTGGGCAGGCAGGGAGTGGCTGTTGTGCCCCCCTCCGCCCCGTGAGAGACCAGCACCGGCTGTTATGACGGGAGGGGGGCAGGAGCTGGAGGTGCTGGGAGTAAAAGCTTGGAGCCAGCTGCGTGCAGGAGGGTCCCGGAGAGGCGCCGTCTGTGAGGGAACCGCACTGAGCCTGCAGGCAGATGGGGCAAGGGCCAGCTCTGTGTGGCAGCCCTGAGCCAGTGTGTGCAGGGGGGGAAGGGCAGGAAAGGAGCCAGCTGTGCCTGGGAGGTGGGGGACAGGTGATCAAAGTGTTCCATTTTGATATTATTGGAATAAAAAGTTGACTACTTGTTTTGAAACATTTTTTTGTTTTGAAATTTACTTTAGTTTATATTTTAATAATTTAAAACAACAAGGGCACACTGCTGACTCCTATCCAGCTTCTCGTCCACTGTAATCCCCAGGTCCTTTTCTGCAGAGCTGCTGCTTAGCAGGTCGGTCCCCAGCCTGTAGCAGTGCATGGGATTCTTCCTTCCAGGACTCTGCACTTGTCCTTGTTGAACCTCATCAGATTTCTTTTGGCCCAATCCTCCAATTTGTCTAGGTCACACCGGACCCTATCCCTACCCTCCAGCGTATCTACCTCTCAGTAGCTCAGTAACTTGCATACAGCTTGTAACAAAGGGACCCAGTGGCAGTTCACCCCTGGTAACAGCCCTGTCTCTCCCCACAGGATGCTGCCGCTCACGGACTGGGTCCTGGAGCTGCTGAGCATGGAGCAGACCCCCTTCCGTGCCTACACCGTCTCTGCCCTGCTCCTTGCCCTGCTGGCCCTGCTCTTCCGCACCCTCCTGCAGCTCGGGAGCTCCTGGCACCGCTACTATGTGAACTGCCAGCGGCTGCGCTGCTTCCCGGAGCCCCCGCGTCGCAACTGGCTGCTGGGGCACTTGGGGATGGTAGGTGTCATGTCACATGGGGGTGGGGAGGGGGATGAGTGTCTTCTCTCCCCTCTTACTCCTTGCTGCCACTGAGACATGGCTGGATCCCTGCTGGCAGGAGCCACCCTTGCCCACCCCAAGGGAGGGGCTGGTGGAATAGCCCCCGAGAGGGCTGGGGGCAGGTGACCCAGCTGGTTCAGGCCTCTCCCTCCCTCCCAGGTGAAGGGCTTTGGTCCCAGCCAGTGCTGGCCAGGGGACCATGGCCTGGCAGGTCCCTCAGGGAGTTGTGCCCATCCATCAGACACGTGGGAATGGGGCTGGGACCGAGCAGGGGTAGGAGACGAGGGCCCTGGGACAGCTCCACCAGGTTCTCAGCACACGCCCCGTCTGGAACCAGAGTGAGCAGCGTCTGAACTCAGTCAGATTTCCTGACCCAACGAGGAGGGCCTGAGCTGGAGGCAGAGGCATCGGCCACACTGCTGCTCCCATCCTGCCGTGGATGCTGGCTGCTGGCTCTAATGCACCCCCGATAGAGCAGGGCTCTGGGCTCCATCTCTGGCACTGGATGGGGCAGGAGTGGTGGGGCAGCTGGGACTCTGGCCCACAAGCAGAGTGGGGGGGGGGTGAATGGCCCCCTTCCCACCCAGTGCCCTGCACTCAAATGCTACGTTCTCCAGGCAGGGCTCGAGGCTGAGCGTGGGATGTGCGCTGGTGGGTGGCCCTGGGCTCCGGTGCCCAGACACTTGCCCAGTGGCAGGGGGCTCTAAGGGAACCAAGCCATAGAAGCCTCTCTGCTCACCACTGGCCCCTGCCATGCTCCCTGGCCCAGCCCCGTGCCAGCCCTGCCAGCCAGCTGCATCCCAATGGCTCTGCCTGTTCGGTCGCCTTTGCTGTGGAGCAGGGAGGGTTATAAGCCCCTGGTGGGATGGCCCCACCTGGTGTAGCTGTGGCAAGGGCATAGCAAATCACCATGTGCTGTGATATCAGGCATTGCAGGAACTCTGCCCCTCAGAGCACAGAGGGACCTAGGGGACCCAACTGGCTGCTTGGAGTGAGACATGTTTTCCCCAGAGCAGCCGCCAGGCAAGTGAGGGGAGATGGGGAGTGGAGAGGCTGGTGGAGTGGCTCGCGGTGAAGGCTGCAGCAGAACCTCATGGAGAGGCGGGGCAGTCGGCCTCGGACCACGTAAGGTGCCTCCCCCCGCACCCTCCCCAGGCTGGGAGGTAAAACTCTGCAGATAAACTTTTGAACTCTGGTGCTGCACTGACCAGGGACAGAGACTTTTGGGTGATTTTTTGGGGTTGCTGGACTCAAGACCCTGAGGGGAAAAGGACACTGCCAAACTTACTTGGGGGTGCGTCTTTTGCTCATGGTTTCTGTTATGAATCCTGTTTGTGGTGTTTCCCCAACATAACGCCACATTGTTTCCCTCCTTTATTAAAAGGATTTTGCTACACTCAGACTCCGTGCCTGCGAGAGGGGAAGTATTGCCTCTTAGAGGCCCCCGGGGGGTGGTATGTAATTGTCCCAGGTCACTGGGTGGGGGCTCGAGACGGTTTTGCCTTGTGTTATTGAAACGGAACCCCTAGATCCTGAACCCGGTCCTTGTTGCTGCCAACTCAGATGGGCAGAAGGGTTACACCTGTATTAACTCTGCCCCGTTCCTCTTGCAGTTCATACCTGGTGAGGAGGGGCTGAGCTTGGTGTCCCAAACAGTGGCTACGTTCTCCCAGGCCTTTGTGACGTGGATGGGGCCCTTCCTACCAGTCCTGTGCCTGGTGCACCCTGATTACCTCAAGCCGATCACAACAGCCTCAGGTACGTTGGCTCCTGGGGGTGGTGGTGAGACTCTGAAGGTATGTCTGCACAGCACGTACACACCCGTGGCTGGCCCGTGTCAGCTGGCTCGGGCTGTGGGGCTGTTACACTGCAGTGTAGATATTCTGGCTGGGGCTGGAGCCTGGCCTCTAGCCCGTCCCCTGGGGAACCTATGTAGGACTGGCCCCAGCAGTCTGTTTTCCAGGGCCCTGGCCAGGCTAGCTGTGAACATCTCACGGGACAGGGCTCCCAGCCAGTCCCTTACCCCCAGTGTGACATCATGCTGGTATGAAGGTTTTCCTGATCTTCCCCAGGGCAGGGCTGGGAGCCAGTCACCTGAGGCCCTGCAGAGCAGCCCGACCAGAGTCCTGGGGAAGGCACCAGAGGGGACAATCTGCCTGGGAAGCTAATGGGCGTCTCCCAGCAATTGGTCCTCAGAGTTTGCGCTGTCCAGCCTGGATCTCCCTCTGCTCCAGTTTGACCTGCCACCTTGGCTGCTCTCCCCTGGGTTCTGCACTGCGTGGGCCCAGCAGCCTCTTCTGGCCTTGACAGCTGGGATTGGGTTACTGTAGAGAGGGTTCCAGGGGGCCCAGAGCTGAATGCAGGGTGGGTCAGGCCAGGAGGGACCATTCTGCTCCTCTAATCTGACTGCCCGTGTCACACAAGCCAGAGACCCTCCCCAGAGCTCCCTGCAGCCAGCCCCGAGCTCCCAGCTGTGCTGGAGGGAGCGTTAAAGACTCCCAGGGATGGCAAAGCCCCTGCGTCCCTGGGCCAGCTGTTCCCAGGGCTCATTCCCGTCCCTGTCAAACACTTGCACTGCGTTGCCAGTCTGAGTTCGTTCCTGCTGGATCTCACTCAGCCGCTGTCTGCTGGATGGCAGAGCCCTCTGCTGCCAGGCGTCCCTGCCCAGGGAGGGGCTGGTAGCTGGGATCTAGGCACCTCTTTCCCTGCTCTTGAAGAAATTAAATCCATTGGGCTCCTGTAGCCTCCCCCGGAGAGGCAGGTTTTCCAGAGCTTCAGTTGTTCTGGTGGCTCCTCCCGGACCCCTCCCCCGCTGTCACTGTGCTATTTGAGGTGGGGGCACAGTGGAGGGAGGGACTACTGCCTCCCTGCTCCATTGTGGGACAGCTCTGCCCAGGAAGCTTTAGTCTGTCTCTGGGGCCGTGCTGCATTGGAAACCCCGTCGGACGGGCTGGGCTCTGCAGCTCTACAGAATCCCCGTCCTCCCGGGCAGTTCTGGATCCCCCCAGAGGATGGTCTGCCTTAGTCCAGCTTCTCCAGCTCCCTTGATGTGACTGCTCTTGCTGCAGGCCAGTGTCTGCACCAGCTCACCCTGGGCAAAGGCCGTCAACGTGCTCTGTGCAGGGAGGCAGGGAATAAAATGGGGCCATGTAGCTGTGTGGGCCAGGTGTTCGTGGGGGTCTTCCTTGTGCCCTGGTTTGTGCCGATTCCTGTTTGGCTCTTGAGAGATTGTGTCATTTGCTGCTTTGGGAAGTCTAGCCCAGCCAGGCCCTGCTACCCTGTGGATCCAGGGGCACCCAGAAGCTGCCTGCTGCCATAAGGGGATGGGGCTGAGTCCAGCGATGCCCCTGGGACCCATTGGGGAGGGGGGGCAAGGAGTGCAGGAGCAGGCAGAGCGCCTCCAGGGGCTGCAGACTGCAGCTCCCTGGCAGCTACTGCTCCCCCTTTGGAAGAGGGGAGATGGTGCCCCTGTGGTATAGCCACCCCCCGCACCCAGTGCTGCCAGGGAGCCATGGACAAGCCCTCACCCCACCAGAGCCACTGAGCCGTAGCAGCTCCTCTGCTGGGCACAGGGAGCACAGACTGGCTGTCTCCTGCATGAAGAGCCAATGGTCCATAGCCGGGACTGAGCTCTCAGCTCCAGCAGTGCTGTGCCCGGGGCTCCTGGGAACAACAGGAGCAGAGACCCGGCCATGCAGGGCAGGCCTAAGGCAGCACCCAGCGGGAGCTGCTGCACAGCAAAGACCCTGCCAGCCCGGGCAGGGTGATGGCTCAGGACAGTCTGGGCAGCAGGGCCAAGGGCACTGCCTGGCTGAACTCCTCGGGGGCAGGAAGCAGAGCCACCTCCCCACTGGGGCCCTGTGTCATCATTGGTCTTGCATGAGCAGCTGGGCCCCGGGGAGGGCAGGGGACACACGCACACACTCCAGAGGCAGGGTAGTGATGGCCAGCAATGATCAGTGACGTGGGGAGCCCGTGCTGGCCCTGTCCCCTCCCTGCCGCCCAGGGAGAGTGGCCCCTGCCAGGGCCGGTTGCCCAGTGCGCTGGTGTCTCTCGTAGTGCCAATCACCCGGGTGCTGAGAGGAGTCAGCGGGTGCAGCAGAGGGTGAGGGTTCTGTGCAGCTACCCCCGCCCACCAGCGCAGGCCCCTCTCTGGTGAGCGAGTTGCTGGGGCTGTGCGCTGAAGGGGGCCATGCAATGAGCTGGAGCCAGACTCCGAAGGAGTCCAGTCCCTGGCCTGGTTGGTGCTCCCTGGCCTGGGGGCTCCTGCTCCAGCCTCTCCTGCCCCCTTGCGGAGGCGACATCTCTGTTCCTGTTAACGTGCTGCTGCCACTGTTTCCAATTAGCCCTGCTCCAAGTGGCGCCTGGGCCCGCAGGGCCAAGAGCACGTGGAGCTAAGCTGGGGCCTGTTTGCTCATCCCTGAGCTGCTGCCCAACCCAGCGGCTAGGGGCTGTGCCCAGGGACCCAGTTCAGTCTGCTGGAACTTTGTAAACAATCCCGTTGCTGATGCAGCAGCAGGAACAGAGTTTAGCTCCCTCCCCCAGTGCCGGGCTGGCTTGGCAGGACACAGAGGGGGGAGGTCTGGCTTTAGTCCTCAAAGCCAGCGGCTGGGTCTGAGCGGTGAGTTACTCCCTGGAGCAGAGCTGTATGTCACTGTGCCAGGACAGGGGTGCTTCGGGGCTCAGGAGCCCTCAGCACTCAGTGTCCTGCTCAGCTCAGCTGGATGGCAGAGAAGCGCAGGGCGGGGGTGCAGTGCCGGGGCTGTGTGAATGCACGTAGCTAGTTCATGCCAGGGCTGAGGGCTCATGCACGCTGCCCACTGAGGCCCTGGGTTCAGCTCTGCACAGAGAACAGCTGGGAGCCCGTGTTTGCGACAACACAGGGAGCCCCAAGTGGTCCCATCCAGGTGAGGGCAGTCTGCCAGTCTCCCCTCCCCCATTAGAAATGAAGCGGGAGGCACTCTGAGAACAGCCAGCAGTGGGTCTGCCCGGGGAGCTGCTGCTCCTGCAGTGGGCTGAGTCGGGCGCTGGGCCCAGCATGTCGCCCTGGCCAGAGACGTGGCCGGAGTCCCGGCTGGCCCGTGGCTAACCCATGGCTCCTCGTTGTAGGGTCAGAACACGGAGGAGGGGATGCAGTGCGTAGACGAGCTCGTCGGGTGCTACGGCCACTCCTGCCTTTGGTGGTTTGGCCCCTGGTTTCCCATTCTGCGGCTCTTCCACCCAGAGGCTGTTAAACCCGTGCTGCTGGAGTCAGGTAGTGAGGGTGGCCCCAGCACCAGGAGTTTGTGTGTCCGTCCGTCCATCCGACAGGGCAGCTACTCCCTAAAAAAGCCCCCGGCCAGGAGGACCAGCCCTGCTCCATAGGGCTGAGGAGGAGGCTGCCTGGCTGTCGGGGCTGGGGAACGGCTCAGGTCTCGGGCTGAGCTCAGCTCGTCATGTGGCTGTCCATTGGGCTGCTTGTCTGGCTGGGTGCTGCCAACCCAGGGTCCTTAGTGAGGGGAGGGGTTAGGGGAGAGGCTGTAGCCAGCCCCTAGTGTCCTGAGAGGAGCACGTCCCCCTGGCTGCCGGCTGAAGCCCAGCTGGAGCTGCTGTCAGCCTCTGGGCCAGTGACTCATGGGAACAAAGGTTGATTGCAGCCCTGCCAATGACCCTGGCTGCTGGTAGGTGAGTGAGGTCAGCCCAGTGGGTCTGATAGCATCCAGCCAGCTCAGGGACCACCCTCCACTGCTACCCTTCATCTGTCAGACCATGGTTCCGAAGGGGGTGTGGGGTGAAGGGGACAATGAGGGAGGTGGTCCAGGGGAGAAACAGGTCAGGGGGACTCATAAGGACCAAATGGCCAGTGTTCTTGGGGGGCCTATGGGAAGAAGCAGAGAGTGTGGGGCAGATACTGTTGTGGGGGTGCATGGCCGTGAGACGAGTGGGATGTTGGGAGGGGGGAATCTGCAGACAGGGGGTGGCCCTGGGGCTAGTGGTGCAGGGGCGGGTAGTTTCTGGCTGACCCAGGGAGAGGAGCAGCTGCAGCCAGCTCAGTCTGAGGGAACTGGGCCTGCCGAACCACCTTCACCCGTCCCCCGTGCCGCCCACCCGAGCGCCAGCCATTCACACAGCCCTGTGAGGCGGGGAGTCACTGAGGCCCAGAGAGGGCCGGGGACTCATGCAGCGAGTCCATGGAAGAGAAGGAATAGAACCCAGGAGTCCTGGCTCCCAGCCCTCTTCAGGCCCTGCTGTAGCCACAGGATCCCACCCCGCTCCTAGAGCCGGGGATTACAACTAATAAATAGGGAGTCTTAAAGATGCCAAGCTCTGTATTGTGAAGGCCCCACGTGACTGCCGAGCTCCCGCAGTCCGTGGGTCGCAGGCACTGCCCCAGGTCCGGCCCAGGCTGCGGATGCTGCTTGCGCCCCGTGTCCTGCCTGTCCGTGACTCGCTCAGAGCAGAGCCTGCTCTGCGTGAGGGGCCTGGTGGCTCAGCGCCTGGTCCCCGTCGTGTGGCTCCTTCACCCTGTTCAATGAGCCTGTCCTGCTGCCCCAGCAGCTGCCCTCCTGGCTGCTAGGGAGGAGCCTGGAGCAGGGTGTCCAGCAGGGCTCTGCCTTGTCTGACGGGGGCTCCTTTCACAGGAGGATGCTCCAACACTCCTTAGGAAACAGCCTGTGGAGCAGGCAGGTGCTGGACAGACCCACGTTCTTGCGGCTGCCCCTTTCATAGACTCTAGGACTGGAAGGGACCTGGAGAGGTCATCGTGTCCAGTCCCCTGCCCTCATGGCAGGACCAAATACTGTCTAGACCATCCCTGATAGGCATTTATCTAACCTACTCTTAAATATCTCCAGAGATGGAGATTCCACAACCTCCCCAGGCAATTTATTCCAGTGTTTAACCACCCTGACAGTTAGGAACTTTTTCCTAATGTCCAACCTAAACCTCCCTTGCTGCAGTTTAAGCCCATTGCTTCTTGTTCTATCCTTCGAGGCTAAGATGAACAAGTTTTCTCCCACCTCCTTATGACACCCTGTCTAGGCTGCTTCCCCACTCTGAACTTTAGGGTACAGATGTGGGGGCCTGCATGAAAACTTCTAAGCTTAACTACTGTGGCAAAGTACCTCCTTCTCCTCAGCAGGCTCAGTCCTTTTTAGCCTTGGAGACCCAGGCTTGGGCAAAGCAAAACCCTGTAGGTAGCACAGGGGCTGGCTATTCCTTCCCTCAGTCAGTCCCTTGTGCTTGTTTGTCTTCCCTTCTGGGGACAGAGTGCAGCCTTCCTTGCTGGAAGGGGTCAGAGCCTTGCTGCTCCTAACTTACTGGCAGCTTCCCTGGTCCTGGTTCTTTCTCTCTCTCTCTCTCTCCCCCTTCCATGCCAGGGAGGGTTTAAAAAGGTCCCAAGCAGTTGGAGCCAGCTGAACCTAATTAGTTCCCTAGTAACCCTTGCCCAGCTGAACCTTATTTCCCCATGGTTCTCTCTCTTCAGTGGCTTGGGAGAGGCCTTTTTAACCCCCTGGGACTGATTACTACCCCCCCCCCCCTTTGTAGCTATTTGTCCTGGGTTTGCCACACTACCAGCTTAGATCTGGTCCGCTGCCACCACTCCCAATGTGCTAATTCCCTTCCCTGGGTAGCCTTGAGAGACTCTTCACCAATTCCCTGGTGAATACAGATCCAAACCCCTTGGATCTTAAAACAAGGAGAAATTAACCATCCCCCTCCTTTCTCCCACCAACTCCTGGTGAATACAGATCCAAACCCCTTGGATCTTAAAACAAGGAGAAATTAACCATCCCCCTCCTTTCTCCCACCAACTCCTGGTGGATCAAGATCCAACCCCCTTGGATCTAAAAACAAGGAAAATCAATCAGGTTCTTAAAAAGAAGGCTTTTAATTAAAGAAAAAGGTAAAAATCATCTCTGTAAAATCAGGATGGAAAATAACTTTACAGGGCAATCAAACTTAAAGAGCCCAGAGGACCCCCCTCTAGCCTTAGGTTCAAAGTTACAGCAAACAGAGATAAACACTCTAGCAAAAAGGTACATTTACAAGTTGAGAAAATAAAGATAAAACTAACACGCCTTGCCTGGCTGTTTACTTACAAGTTTGAAATATGAGAGACTTGTTCAGAAAGATTTGGAGAGCATGGATTGATGTCTGGTCCCTCTCAGTCCCAAGAGCAAACAACCACCAAAACAAAGAGCACAAACAAAAGCCTTCCCCCCACCAAGATTTGAAAGTATCTTGTCCCCTTATTGGTCCTTTGGGTCAGGTGTCAGCCAGGTTACCTGAGCTTCTTAACCCTTTACAGGTAAAAGGATTTTGGAGTCTCTGGCCAGGAGGGATTTTATAGTATTGTACACAGGAGGGCTGTTACCCTTCCCTTTATAGTTATGACACACCCTTTTAGATACCTGAAGACTGCTATCATGTCCCCTCTCAGTCTTCTCTTTTCCAAACTAAACAAACCCAATTCTTTCAGCCTTCCTTCATAGGTCATGTTCTCTAGACCTTTAATCATTCTTGTTGGTCTTCTCTGGACCCTCTCCAATTTCTCCACATCTTTCTTGAAATGCGGTGCCCAGAACTGGACACAATACTCCAGTTGAGGCCTAACCAGCGCAGAGTAGAGCGGAAGAATGACTTCTTGTGTCTTGCTCACAACACACCTGTTAATGCATCCCAGAATCATGTTTGCTTTTTTTGCAACAGCATCACACTGTTGACTCATATTTAGCTTGTGGTCCACTATAACCCCTAGATCCCTTTCTGCCGTACTCCTTCCTAGACAGTCTCTTCCCATTCTGTATGTATGAAACTGATTGTTCCTTCCTAAGTGAAATACTTTGCATTTGTCTTTATTAACTTCATCCTGTTTACCTCAGACCATTTCTCCAATTTGTCCAAATTATTTTGAATTTTGACCCTATCCTCCAAAGCAGTTGCAATCCCTCCCAGTTTGGTATCATCTGCAAACTTAATAAGTGTACTTTCTATGCCAATATCTAAGTCGTTGATGAAGATATTGAACAGAGCCGGTCCCAAAACAGACCCCTGCGGAACCCCACTCGTTATACCTTTCCAGACTAATAAGTGCTGCAGCTCCAGCCGGGGCTCTGATATCAGTAGCCCTGCACTCCTTCCCTGTGTCCTGTACCGTATATGTGTGTGTGAGCGGTGGCACCGGGGTGCACCCCAATACCACCCCCCATACTGTGTGTGTCTAAGTGCTAACGCTGGGGTGCGCCCATCTCTGCCCCCCTGTGCCGCGTGTGTCTCTCAGCACTAAACCCCGGGTTTGCCCCATCTCTGCCCCCTCGAGCCATGTGTGTGTCTCAGCACTAACCCCCGGGTGTGCCCCGTCTCTGGTCTCCCCCACAGCTGCCATCGCTCCCAAGGACTACGTGTCCTACAGCTTCCTGAAGCCCTGGCTGGGTGAGTGTGCTTTCTTCTGGGCTTGCATCTTGTGCTTGGTGTCATGGGGCCCGGACCCCAGGGGACGGGCTTGTGGGGAAAGGAGGGTGTGATATTCCTCTCTGGTGCTATCCGGACCAGTGATCTGCTAGGTCACTCCAATCCTTGACTCTGGGAGCCAGCCTTACCCTGCTCTGCTGTGAGAACCCCCACTCCTGGGCTCTTCATGAACAGCCTCTGGCATGTAACTGCTCCTTGGACTGTGCAACCGAATGACACTAGCCAATATTTCCGGTCCCAGACACAAACCTAGGAACCTCCATCTTGCAGTCTCCAGTTATGCCCGCTGGAGGCTGCCAGCTTATATGAGTTTGTCAATTTAACAAAGAAATTGATATGTACCAGGCTTGTTATCCCAAGGGGAGTCTCCGACATGCTTCAACCAAACGCACTGCTTCAGGTAGAATAAACTAACAGATTTATTAACTACAAAGATAGATTTTAAGTGATTTATAAGTCAAAGCATAACAAGTTGGATTTGGTCCAATGAAATAAAAACAAAACACATTCTAAGCTGCTCTTAACACTTTCAATGTCCTTACAAACTTAGATGCTTCTCACCACAGGCTGTCTGGTTGCCCTACAGCCAGGCTCTCCCCTTTGTTCAGCGCTTCAGTTGTTTGGTGGTGGTGGGGTCCGTAGATGTAGGTGGAAGAGAGAGGAAGAGCATGGCAAACATCTCTGCTTTTTATCATGTTCTTTCTTCCCTCTTGGCTATCCCCACCCATTCAGGGTCAGGTGAGCATTAGCTCATCACAGTCCCTAAATGACCAAGGGAAGGGGGGTGACTCACCAAAGTTCCCTCACCAAAGGCTCGTAAGCAAAGTAAGCTGTCATGGGATAAGATGGAAGGTCCTTTCTGGATCAGTAAAAAGCAACAGAGAGTCCTGTGGCACCTTTAAGACTAACAGATGTATTGGAGCATAAGCTTTCGTGGGTGAATACCCACTTCGTCTGACGCATGCAAGCATGGAAAAGGTTCATAAAAGGTCAACAAAAATTACTAGGGGTTTGGAACAGCTTCCGTATGAGGAAAGATTAAAAAGACTGGGAGTTTTCGGCTTGGAAAAGAGACGACTAAGGGGGTATGGCCACTGTTGGCAGACAGGACACTGGGCTGGATGGACCATTGTGCTGACCCAGTCTGTCCATTCTTATGTCGGTGTGGAGCTGGAGCTACTCATGCCATAGCCGGGAGCACCAGCACATGGGTTTGCACAGGATCACACACACACCTTGATATGCGCATGCACCTCTCTGCACATACTACCATGCACCTGCACGTATACACACGCATTCACCTGCATGTTCATGCCCACATGTGCCCCACAAACACACACATACCCACACGCATGCACCTGCATGTTCACTCACACCCCCACCAATGTTCCATTCACGCATTGCACACACGTGCACACTCTCGTGCCTGCCCGACATGCACCAGGGAGGTTGGTTCTCACTGAGCACCCCAGCTGGCTATGATTCAGGGGACTGCTGGGGGCCTGGGCTACGGGATCTCTGCCATGGCTGCCAGGCTCTGAACTGAGTGCCTGTCATCTCAGGGGACGGTTTGCTGCTGAGCAATGGTGCGAAATGGGTGCGGCACCGGCGCATGCTGACGCCAGCCTTCCACTTCGACATCCTGAAGCCCTACATGAAGATCTTCAACCAGAGCACTGACATCATGCATGTGAGTACCTCCCCTCCCCCCACTGCACCAAATCCGTGCCTGTGCCTCTGGCCCCTCCCATGGCATATACTGCCCTGGCACCCGCCAGCCTGCCCATGTACCCTCCCCCCATGGCACACACTGCCCTGGCACCCTGCCACCCCCCAGCCTGCCCAGGACCCTCCCCCCACGGCACACACTGCCCTGGCACCCTGCTACCCCCAGCCTGCCCGTGACCCTCCCCCCATGGCACACACTGCCATGCCACCCCCCAGCCTGCCCATGTACCCTCCCCCCACGGCACACACTGCCCTGGCACCCCCAGCCTGCCTGTGACCCTCCCCCCACGGCACACGCTGCACTAATGCCCTCCTCCCGTGGCATATGCTGCACCAGCAACCTGCCCTCCCCCCTGCCTCCCCCACACCCAATGGAATACGCTGCACCATCACTATGCTGTGCCCCTGGCCCTGCACCCCCCCTCACCCCAGGGCATATACTGAACCGATACCCTGCCCACCCGCCCGCCTGCCCACTCCTCTTCCACCTGCCCCTACCCCATGCCCAGCCCTGTCACTGCACCAGTCCACTAACCTCCTCCCCTGTCTGCTTGCCTGTCTCTGACGCTGGCCCACCCGCATTGCGTGGGCACTGGGCTCTGCAGGGCTGTCCCTGCGGGTGGCTGCACAGCTCTCAAGGGCACTGTTCTCCCACAGGCCAATTGGCGCCAGCTGGTGGCGTCAGGCTCCACCTCCCTGGACATGTTTGGACAGGTCAGCCTCATGACCCTGGACAGTCTGCAGAAATGCATCTTCAGCTACAACAGCAACTGCCAGGAGTGAGTGACACGGGGGCAGCTCCTCCAGCTGACCCGAGGGTGGGAGCCTCCGCACTGGGGGGAGGTCAGAGTGAGGAGAATGGGCTGCAGGGTCCCTTCCTTCCTGGCCTGGCCCCAGCGAGCCCGTGCGGATTCACGGAATGGGTCCCTGAACTGGAGATCCCAGGGTGGGGAGGGTGTTACTTCAGGCCCGGGCAGGGACTCTCCAGTGGGGGGTCTGGAGGTGACTGGGTGGGGGTTGCTGTAGTGGCTGCACCAGGCCCTGGTCAGCAGTGGGAGTGGAGCTCCTCAGCTCACTGGGCAGAGGCTGGTGCTTGGTGCTTCCACTCGCTGGTTCTGTCTGCTAACGCCTGTGGGGTCGGCATGGCTGTGCTGTGCTTCTCTTGGGGGATGATCCTGCTGTCGCATGCATCTCGCTGCCAGGAAGCTTGATAAGTTTATGGAGGGGATGGTTTGATGGGATAACGTGATTTTAGTCAATATGTCAATAACATGCCATCGCAGGTAATTAGTAACAATGGTCAATGAGGGTCTGGCTGGGGAATCTTGCCCGCATGCTCGGGGTTCTGCTGATCGCCATATTTGGGGTCGGGAAGGAATTTTCCTCCAGGGTAGATTGGCAGAGGCCCTGGAGGTTTTTCGCCTTCCTCCGCAGCATGGGGCAGGGGTCACTTACTGGAGGATTCTCTGCAACTTGAAGTCTTTAAATCATGATTTGGGGACTTCAACAGCTGAGTCAAGGGAGAGAATTATTCCAGGAGTGGGTGGGTCAGCTTTTGTGGCCTGCATCATGCGGGAGGTCAGACTAGATGATCATAATGGTCCCTTCTGACCTTAAAATCTATGAGTCTATAAGCTCCTCACCTCAGTCCCGTCCCCCCAGAACCCTCCTGCCCCCAGTTTATACATGTACTGCAGGGCCCTCATCTGCAGCTTGTACCTGTTTTACTGCACATTAGTGTAGATGGGCCCCGGGCTGGCTGCGGGACCTGCTGGTGCAGACAGGCCCTGGGCTGGCTGCGGGACGTGCCGGTGCAGATGGGCCCTGGGCTGGCTGAGGAACGTGCTGGGAGCCCAGCATTTCTGCCCATAGCGTGTGAGTTCAGAGCGGACCCCATTGCCAGAAACAGGACTGAGCGCTGGGCTGGAGCCTCACCTGGCAGCGACGGGTGAACTGGCTGGTTTCCTGGCAGGCAGGGAGTCAGTTCCCATCTCTGCCACAATGAGGTGACCCGTGACCCTGAGGAGCCCAGGCTGGACTTGCTCACACCAGGATGTCCCGACCCATCAGCCTGCTCTGGGGAGGAGTCCGAGATCGGCTCCTGCCAAACCCATGTTCATTCTGTCCAGCTGATGGGGAGGGGCACTTCTCCATCCCTGACAGGCCCAGCTGTGCCCTGAACCCCACCTGTCACCCACAGGCACCCGCTGAATGACCAATTTCCCATGCCCCGCTGCCATCGCTGCCCCATGGGGATGGGGCCCCCTGACACCCCAGACCCCATGGTGCACCCAGGGAACAGGCTGCGCTAGCCTGGGGGCTCCTTGGAGCCTGCCTGGGCCATGCTGCCCCTCCCCCCTCGTGTCTGGGGCTCTTTATGGTCCCTGTGACTGGGGTTCCAGGGGAGCCAACTGAGGTCACCCAATTAGGGTGAACTGCAAAGAATGGGCAGGCAAGCCCCCAAGCTGGTGGATATTCCAATACTTAGATTTACCAAGTCAGCGCAAAACAGCTTCTGTTGTACCTCACGGGCTACTCAGAAGTCAACAACACAGTTCCCTTAAAGCAGCCCAGCCCCAGGCCTCCACCCAGACACCCAAGTCAAATATGATGAGGATCAATGAAAATCTTATTCATCATATAACAGAAAAGGTTCTACCAATCCCAAAGGATCGGACACGTTACCTCCCGGGTTAATGAATATTCCAGATCTTACCCAAATCCACCCTTACAGCCAATTCTTATTAACTAAAGTCAAATTTATTAAAATAAGAAAAGAGAGAATTGGTTAAAAGAACAGTATACATACAGACATGAGTATCATTCTTGAGGTTCAGATTTATAGCTTTATAGACACAAAGAGTTCTTTCGGCAATAGTCCATAGGTTATAGTCCAATGTTTATATTCAGGGCGGTCCTGTCAGACCTGGGATCTCAGTCCTTGTGACTTAGGCTTCCCCCGCATGAAGCCTCAAGCAGATCTGAGATAAACAGGCTCAGGACCCAAGGGTCTTTGATACAACTCCAGGCCTTCTTGGACAGGTCCGAGTCCTTAGGCCAACAACAGGCAATCAGGGCCATTTTGAAGTAGGTCCATCACCAGTAATTAGCTACATGAATTAACATAAGGCAGGTTTCAGAGTAGCAGCCATGTTAGTCTGTAGCACAAAGAACAGGAGTACTTGTGACACCTTAGAGACTAACATTTATTTGAGCATAAGCTTTTGTGGGCTAAAGCCCACTTCATCAGATGCATGGAGTGGAAAATACAGGAGGAAGATATATATATATATATATATATACAGAGAACATGAAAAAATGAGTGTTGCCATACCAACTCTAATGAGACTAATCGATTAAGGTGGGCTATTATCAGCAGGAGAAAAAAAACTTTTGTAGTGATAATCAGGATGGCCCATTTCCAACAGTTGACAAGAAGGTGTGAGTAACAGTAGGGGGGAAATTAGCATGGGGAAATAGTTATTAGTTTGTGTAATGACTCATCCACTCCCAGTCTTTATTCAAGCCTAATTTAATGGTGTTCAATTTGCAAATTAATTCTAGTTCTGCAGTTTCCCGTTGGAGTCTGTTTTTGAAGTTTTTTATTGAATAATTACGACTTTTAGGTCTGTAATTGAGTGACCAGGGAGGTTGAAGTGTTCTCTGACTGGTTTTTGAATGTTATAATTCTTGACGTCTGATTTGTGTCCATTTATTCTTTTGCGTAGAGACTGTCCGGTTTGGCCAATGTTAGTCTCATTAGAGTTGGTAGGGCAACACCCATTTTTTCATGTTCTCTGTAGATAGATAGATAACTATATCTTCCTACTGTATTTTCCACTGCATGCATCTGATGAAGTGGGCTTTAGCCCACGAAAGCTTATGCTCAAATAAATATGTTAGTCTCTAAGGTGCCACAAGTACTCCTCGTTCTTTTAATATAAGGTAGTTGCTTGTTTTTCCAGCATTCGCAGATGATTGGCTATACATTTCAAAGAGAGAGGAATACAGCGATATCCTGCATTTACAATTTATTTAAATGCTAAGATGTTCTTTTGATCTCTGAATTAACAGAATACAGCATAGACAGGGACTGTTTGATTACATTGTTGACCTCTATCAATAAATACGTAAATACACAAAACCACAAACATTATCTCCCCATATGATTTTAAGGACTGAATTTGAGTCATTTATCCTGCAGGATGCTTAACCCTTTCCACAGCAGAAGCCAGAGACACCCGAGCTCAGTCCCCTCCCCGCCGGCCGGCCCGGAGATCCTGTGGCTGGGAGATCACATGATCGCTCTGTTGCGAGGCCCAGCCCCCCGGGATCCCCCAGCTCTGATCAGCCCCCCCCCCCCCCGACCTGTCAGTCACATGCTGGCCTGTTCTGTTGCAGGATGCCCAGTGACTACATCGTGGCCATCCTGGAGCTCAGTTCCCTGGTGGTGCGACGCCAGCACCGCCTGCTCCTGCACTGGGACTTCCTGTACTACCTGACGCATGATGGGCGGCGCTTCCGGCGCGCCTGCGACACCGTGCACCGCTTCACAGCCGACGTGGTGCAGCGGCGCCACCAGGCCCTGAGCCGCCTGGGCAGGGAGGCCTGGCTCAAATCCAAGCAGGGCAAGACGGTGGACTTCATTGACATCCTGCTCCTGGCCAAGGTAACGTGGTGGGGGGCCTGCCCCATGGGGGTGGGGAGGTGTCACGGAGTCCCCGGGCAAAGCATTGGAACTGCTCCCCACAAAGCCAGTCACGACTTTGGGGAGTCTCCTCTCCCATGGAGCAGACTGCCTTCAGGGCAAGAAGCTCACATGGCTTCACCTCCTGGATCTGCCCTTGGAGCATTCAGCATATGCCCCTCCGTGCGCTTCCCACAGCGAGTCCACCCAGGCGGGGTCCTGGGGAAGCCAGAGGGTCCTGCACGCACCCACACTTCGCAGTCAGACGTGACTCTCAGCCAGCCAGTAAAACAGAGGTTTATTACATGACAGGAACACGGTCTAAAACAGAGCTTGTAGGTACAGCGAACCGGACCCCTCGGCTGGGTCCATTCTGAGGTCCCGCGAGCCAGACACCCCCATCTGCCCTCACTCCTAGTCCCCAGCCAGCTCCAAACTGAAACCCCCTCCAGCCCCTCCTTATCTGGGCTTTGTCTCTTTCCCTGGCCAGGAGGTCACCTGATCTCTTTGTTCACCTTTAGCTATTTCCTTGCAGGGGGGAAGGGCCCTGGCCATTTGTTGACAGGGAGACAGAGTGTCAGTGATTTATGCACACTGGCCTTTATCCCACCACCTAGAGACTTAAGAAATGCATAGGGGAAACTGAGGCACCCACACAGTATTCAGAGGAAACATTAAGAACAGTCCCACTTCGTTACATCTCTCCTCCCTTCGAGACTGAACTGGGCGAGGTCACTTTAGCCAGTGACCTGGGGAAGTTCGAACCCACCAACGTTCCCATGGATGCCCCATCATCTCTCCCATTCCTTGGTGGGAGTTACACCAGGACATTCCAGTTTCAGGCCCTCCTGTGGGTCTGTTGTGCTTGATGGCACTTTCAGGCTGCATGTGGAAAGGTTTATGCGGCCCGTGCCCTTTTGCCACCCCAATACCCCTGGGGTTTAAACTGGGATTGGGTCTTTTCCCAGCGCTCCAGTTTGGAGGGCTGCAATTCGGGCTCTCTTGGTTAAAAGCCCCCATCTTGACCTTGGCCACCCTCTGAACAGGTGTCTCTGTCCCCAGCAGCTTGGCCTCAGCCCTTTGCATTTGACACCGTCACGTCAGAGGAGAGTGGTCAGTAAACACACTAAAGCGTTGCCCAAATAGATACAGCTGCAGCTTTTTAAGGGTCTGCACCATGGCCAGGCATTTCTTCTCTGAGGCCGCATAGTTCTGCTCCCGGGGCAGCAGTTTCTTGCTCAGGTACCCGATGGGTTGTCTCCCCCCCTCAGCATCGGCTTGCATCAGCATCGTGCCCAGCCCTGCGTCTGAGGCGTCGGTGAACACTGCAAAAGGCTTGGCAAAGTCTGGGTTTACCAGATTTACCGGGCCCTGGATTAGAGTCTCCTTCAGTATTCAGAGAGCCCTCTGGCACTGCTCGGTCCAGACCACCTCGTCTGGCTTACCCCCTCACATAGCTCAGGGATGGGGGCAGCTAGGGGGCTAACGTATGGTACCAACCTCTGGTAGCACCCCGCCATCCTGATAAAGGCCTGGACTTGTTTCTTGGTCTGGGGAATGGGCCAATCTCTGATCATCTCCACTTTGCACTTTTTGGCTTTTACCATCAGTCCTGCCTCCTTGAGGCAGCCCAGCACCCTCTTCACCTGGGACACACGTTCCTCCTAGGTCTGGCTAAAGACACACCTGTCATTGATGTATGCCAGGGCCAAGTTCTCCATCCCCCTCAGCTTGCCTAGAATCTCCCCAGGCCTAGGCATGGGGTAGGCATCGGACACGGTGATGGCTTTAAGCTTCCGATAGTCCCCACAAAACCAGATCATCCTGGCTTCCTTGGGGACCAGCCCCACGGGTGAGGCCCATGGGCTGTTGAACGGCTGGATCACATCTAAAGCCAGCATGTCCTTGACCTCTCTCTCCAGGTTCTGTGCTACTTTCCCAGTGACTCTGAACGGGGAACACCTGATGGGGAAATTGGCTCCCACCTCAGGGAAGAGATCCACCAGGGGGTCTTCAGGTCCAGGGGTCCCCTCACTCTCCTCCCATACAGCAGCTCGAAAGGGAAGAACCCTGTGGATTCCTGGGGCACCACCAGCTGCCTCCCGATTCCCCCCAGTTCTACTTCCCCTTGGGGAGCCCATTCCTGGTATAGGAATCCCTTCTCCCACAGGACTCTGTCCCTGCAGCCTTCCCCAAGGGGGTTTGCAGCGCGGTGGCCAGCAAGTTCCCTTAGCTTTTCCAAGGAGGGATCCTTCCACAGCTCGGTCTGGAAATCAGCTGCTGGAGGAGGGAATGGGACCTGCTCCCTCTCGCTGGCTAGCCCTGGGATCACAGCCCCCCTGAGCCCTGTCCCTGGTAGCTTCCTCCCTGCTATGTAATCACTTCCCAGCAGCACTTCTGGACCAGGCAAACCTGGTTGGCAGCCGACCTGCCCTGCCTGTGTTTCCCCCCACTCAGCTGGGGTCTCAGCTCCCACCGTGCTCAGCGCTGCCCTTGCTGTCCCAGTGGGGGCAGGCAGCGAGTTCCCGGCTCTGGTCACAGCATCAGAGCCAGCATGAGTCCCCTCTCCGGTGTGCAGGGGGGCGGGGAACATTTCTCCGACACACTCAGCCCCAGGGGTCTGGTTACAGGTAGGCAGGTATTCTGAGCCCAGCAGCCTCTCCCTCCTGCCAGCCAGGTTATTTGCATTTTCACTGACCATTTCCATCTTAGCCAATTGGTTCCCTTAATTCAAATTCAAATCCTTGGCCCTTACAGTAGCAGGGCCTGGATCCTGTCCCAAAGAGTCACAGTCACCCCCCCAACAGGACCTCACAGCCGATATCCTGGAGAACCCCAACGACCAGCCAGCCCGACCCCACCTGTGTCTGCACAGGGATCCGGGCCATAGGCAGGGCGAGGGCCTTTATCCCGGGGACCTTCACCCAAGTCACACAGCCCCTCAGCATCTGCAGCTGCACCACCTGGGGCCTGACAACAGTTCTCTCTATCCCAGGGTCTTGCCACCCCAGTCATGTCTCCCCATTGACCCCCATCTTCCGCTCCCACTGGGGGTCCGAGGGGCCTGAGCCCAGGAGACTCCACACAGACATATAGGCCCAGGCCAGGAGTGGGAGCTTGTCCACCACCCCACCCATCTGGCTGACAGTGTCTATGGCCTTGGGACCCAGCAAGGGAGCTAGATACCGGGGCTTTTCCGCAGGGTCTCCCTGGTTCAAATCACCCGCCTGTGTGAAGGCAGTGCGGTGGGCATCCACATCCCCTCCCTCCTTAACCAGGGGCAGCAATTTAGTGTCGAGGTTCCCTGCGGAACTGGCAGCCCAGGGTCTATCCCCACTCACCCCTGGGAAGCCCCCTATGCCTCTCCACTCCACCATCACCAGTCCATGCTGCTGTTGCTTTTCCTGCAGCTTTTCCTCAGGCTCTTGCTCTCTCTCACGGTCCTGTCGCTCTCTCGGACTCAGCTCCAATTCCATCCATCTCCGATCCCCTGATGGGGAACCCGATCGTGAAGACCCTCGTCCAGTTGGGGACCAGACTTTTGGGGATGCCTGGCTACCACTCCAGCTGCTCCCAGATCCTCTTGTAGCCCCATCTGGGTCAGGAATCTGCTCCTTAGAGTGGTGGTCCTCCTCCAGCTTCATGATTAACTGTGCCTTGGTGAACTTTCCAATGCGTAACCCTCTCTTCTTGCACAGGATTACAATGTCCTTCTCAAGGAGATGGTGATAGGCCATCACTCTGCTGTTCCCAAGTTGCTTTGGACTCAGAGGCCCGTGTGCTCTCAACTCCCCCATGGTTTCCAGGAAGACCCCTAGTGTGCCAGCCCTTCTCGTGGTCACCACCTCTTTGCCAGGGTCGAGCTTCAGACTCCTCCGCCCCTGGGACCGCTGGCTGCAATCCCCAGGGGAACCCTGTTACTGCAAAAGTCCTTCTCTCTCCTAGGGTCGAGTGGCAAGCTCCTCCGCCCCTGAGACTGCTCGCTGCAGTCCTCAGGGGGACCCCGTTCCTCCAACAGTCCTTCTCGCTGGTCACACACTCCCAGAGGTTAATCGCCCCCTGAAACCATCCCTCTCTGAGCTTTCAGCACACCTGGTCCTCATTATCCCCCCTCTGTTTTTCTGCTCCCCAGTCACTTACTGCAAGAAGCGCCATTCACGGGGCGCAGTACATCCCACCTCTGCCACCAGTTGTCGTGGAGTCCCTGGGCAATGCTTTGGAACTGCTCCCCACAAAGCCAGTCAGGACTCTGGGGAGTTTCCTCTCCCATGGAGCAGACTGTCTTCAGGGCAAGAAGCTCACATGGCTTCACCTCCTGGGTCTGCCCTTGGAGCATTCAGCATATGCCCCTCCGTGCGCTTCCCACAGTGAGTCCACCCAGGCGGGGTCCTGGGGAAGCCAGAGGGTCCTGCATTCACCCCCACTTCGCAGTCAGACGTGACTCTCAGCTAGCCAGTAAAACAGAGGTTTATTAGATAACAGGAAAACGGTCTAAAACAGAGCTTGTAGGTACAGCAAACCGGACCCCTTGGCTGGGTCCATTCTGAGGTCCCGCGAGCCAGACACCCCCATCTGCCCTCACTCCTAGTCCCCAGCCAGCTCCAAACTGAAACCCCCTCCAGCCCCTCCTTCTCTGGGCTTTGTCTCTTTCCCTGGCCAGGAGGTCACCTGATCTCTTTGTTCACCTTTAGCTATTTCCTTGCAGGGGGGAAGGGCCCTGGCCATTTGTTGCCAGGGAGACAGAGTGTCAGTGATTTATGCACACTGGCCTTTATCCCACCACCTAGAGACTTAAGAAATGCATAGGGGAAACTGAGGCACCCACACAGTATTCAGAGGAAACATTAAGAACAGTCCCACTTCATCACAGGAGGTCACTGATGTCCTGTTATTGGCCAAGGGGACATGGGGAGACCTGCCCCATAGGGGTGGGGGGAGGTCACTGATGTCCTGCTATTGGCCAAGGCAGCACAGTGGGAGGCCATGCCCTCGGGAGCTGGTGATTCGTTCATGTCTGGGCAGGGCGTTGCCAGGTGGAAGGTGCTGTGTGATGTCTGTCACATCAGGACTCGCCCCCCCGCCCCGTGTGGCAGCTCCCCACCCCAGCTCACCTCTGCTCCGCCTCCTCCCCGAGCACGCCGTCGCTGCTCCACTTCTCCCGCCTCCCAGGCTTGCGGCGCCAATCAGCTGTTTGGCGCCGCAAGCCTGGGAGGGAGAGAAGCAGAGCGGGGCGGCGTGCTCAGGGGAGAAGGCGGAGCAGAGGTGAGCTGGGACGGGGAGTTCTCCTGCATGCCACCCCTCCCCTTACTTGCTGCAGGCGGCCCTCCCCGCGCCCCCCTGCCCCAGCTCCCTCCGCCGAAATGCTGACGACGACCGGGGTGGCCGCAGATCCGGCCGCCGCGGTCGCCACCGAAGAAAATGCCGCCCCCCAAATGCTAGCACCCTAGGCGACTGCCTAGGATGCCTAATAGGTTGCATCGGCCCTGGGCACCTCTGGGGAGCTCGAACACCAGAGCCAGGCTGGGCATGGGGGGAGGGGGAGCCCACCTTGGGGTTGGGGCTGTGGGGCAGGGCAGGGGCTGCCTCTTTCCCCGGGCTGGTGTGGAGGGGAGATGGCCTAGCTCACTCCACCCAGAGATGTCCCATCCTCCCAGGCTCTGAGATGGGGCAGGTGTGGGCTGGGCCCCGTGGGAGCCAGGTTACCCATCCAGCAGTGTGTGCTTTGTGCAGGATGAGGACGGCCAGGACCTGTCAGATGAGGACATCGCAGCTGAGGCTGACACCTTCATGTTTGAGGGTGAGAAGTCGCCTTGGGCGGGGGGGCGGTGGCCCTCCTGCTGACCTCACAGCCTCATGTGGGGGGATGGGGTCTCCACAGATGACATGGCTCTGGTGGGGGAGGAGGGCAGGAGAGCTGGGTTCAGTCCCTGGCTCTGGGTGACCTGGGTGTGCCTTTCCGTGAAATGGGGCTAAGACAGATCTGCCCCTGGGCACTGCCAGACAGTCCCAGCAAGAGAGGGGGGCGCTAGAGGGGGCAGATGCTTAGAGTCATCCCACTCGCCCCCCATGCACGAGGGGCCTGGAGTTCCCACTGGCACTGCCAGAGAGTCACGGGGAGCAAGGCCCCAGAGGAGGTGCTGGCAGGGGGAGCTGAGCCAGGCAGGGTCCCTCCAGCCCCGGAGTCTCCACAGTCCCTCTCTGGCCCCCCGGCATCTCTCACGCTGCGCTGGCCTCTCTCTGCAGGCCACGACACCACAGCCAGCGGCCTCTCCTGGGTGCTGTATAACCTGGCCTGTCACCCTGAGTACCAGGAGCGCTGCCGGGAGGAGATCAAGGACTTAATGCGGGACAAGGAGTCAGAGGAGATTGAATGGTGAGATGGCTGCTCCGGCTGCAGTGCTGGGTCTGTCCAGTGCAGTGCGGACCGCCAGCACCACCACTTCCAGGGCCTGTGTGGCCTCCCCCACCCTTTACTCCCAGCACAGCCCCCGCCCCACCTGTGAGGGTTAGCACAGCCGCTGCCCTCGCCTCCCCCACCGGTCCATGCCTAACGCTGGGGCCCCTTCACCTCTGCCAGCCCCACAAACTGGCGGGCTTCCCCTGCAAGATGGGCCTAGGCTGCTCTCCAGTGCCCTTTCTGTCTTAGCAGGTAGCAGCTGGCTTTGGACTGGAGTCAGCTTCTTATCTTCGGACTGAGCTTGCTAGCTGCAGTGTTGAGTTAACCCGTTCTCTGCTTTCTTCTTTCTTCCCCTTCATCTCAGCCTCTCATACTCCTGGAAAGAGAGTATGAGAGGCTTCCACTCTCCACTCACACACCTTTTACCCTCCCCAAAATGCTTTGCGATGCTTGCAACAGCGTTAGCAATATACAATGCTCATCTACCGTCCCTGGGGACTCCCTAAGGGAAGGGGGCCATTGGGCTGTGACATCATGCAGATGCAAGTCTGTCCCAGCCCCAGTGCCTGGCTCATGGGCTCACACTGGGCTCCTCATGCATCCACCTCCGGGGCCAACGCTAAGCTCTGCTCTCTGCAGGGAGGACCTGTCCCAGATGCCCTTCTCCACCATGTGCATCAAGGAGAGTCTTCGCCTGCACCCGCCTGTCCCAGCTGTGTCTCGGTGCTGCACTGAGGACATCAAACTACCCGATGGATGTGTCCTACCCAAAGGTACCAGCCTCCTTCCCTGCCCCCCAGCCAGGGGCATGGCACTGGATCTGGGCCTATAACCCCTGAGGCCCTCAACACCTCCCTTCCTTCTTCCTTTCCTCTCTAACAAGGTAGTTTCCTCTCTGGCAGGGAACATCTGTCTGATCAGTATCTACGGGACGCATCACAATCCTGCTGTCTGGCCAGAGCCCCAGGTATCGCTGGTCACTCTGTTCTGCCCCTTTGGCACTACTCCATCACACGGCCACCTCCAGCATCACACTAGGAGGCGCTGTGCTGCAGGGGGCGGGATTGGGGGGCTCAGTAGGGAGCACTGTCCCCTTAGAGTCACTGCTGGCCCAGTGCCCCAGCATGGCACTAGGGGGCGCTGTGCTGCAGGGGGCGAATTGGGGGGCTCGGTAGGGGGTGCTGTCCCCTCAGAGTCACTGCTGACACAGTGCCTCGGCGTGGCATTAGGGGGTGCTGAAATGCCAACAGTCTAGCAGCTTCCTATTCCCAGCGACCCTCCCCAGAGAGGAAGCTTCCCCCCGCCCCTGAGCTCACCTAGAGGGGAGTGAGGGTCGCACCCCCATTCACTGGGCAGGGCTGGGTCACTGGGCCTGGCCCGGCTCTGAGTGTTGGGTGGAGGCAGAACCATCCCCGCTGCCAGCACATGGCCCCAGTGGGCAGCTCGGTCTTCGGGAGCCTGGTGCCCATGCTGCACCTGGGTGTGGGGGCTGCCTTTGCTCCCTCCTTGGCTCAGGGACCCCAGCCCTGCCCCCCCGCTCCCCTCACTGTGCCCTGTGCTTGCTGCTCCAGGTCTATAACCCGCACCGCTTCAACCTAGAGAACGCCAAGAACCAGCCCCCACTGGCTTTCATGCCCTTCTCTGCTGGACCCAGGTAACCTGCCTGCTGGGCTCAGAGCCCCTCGCTGCACGAACTGCCCCCTCCCTCCTCCCCCCCCGGCTGCCCACCAGCGAGTGGCTCCCTGTTGGCGCCCTGGCTGCAGTGAAGCATTGTGGGATACACAGGAGGTGGCCTCTGGTCAGTGCTGGGGTCAGCTGTTATTGCTGAGGATCTGTCCCTTCTCCCAGAGGGGGTTGGGCTCCCCCCAGCATCTGTCTGTCCCTGCTCCCCCATCCCTGCCCTCACATGGCGTGTGGTTTCCGGGCGAAGAGCACCGGCCGACACACCTGGCTCTCTCGCAGGAACTGCATCGGGCAGAACTTCGCCATGGCAGAGATGAAGGTGGTGCTGGCGCTGACGCTGCTGCGCTTCGCCGTGGGGCTGGATGAGAGCAGACCTGTGCGGCGCAAGCCTGAGCTGATCCTGCGCAGCGAGAACGGGCTGTGGCTGCACCTGGAGCCGCTGGGGCCCAGCCATGAGAGCCAGCCCCCCGCACCGCGCTCCTAGGGCCATCCACTCCCACCCACTGTGGGGGATCCAGCCTGCTCCACACAGCTCAGGGGCCTGTCGAGTGGAGGACCAGGTGGGGATCATGGTGGGTGTGACGTTGCACTTTATATGATTTTATGAAAATATGCTAATGTAACTGGAACATGCTTCATGTGAAAGCTCTTTTGTAAGGTATCATTACAGAGCTTATGATCTAATGAGTGTGATCATCCTATTTGTATAAATGTACCACTCTTGTATCTGGGACTAGAAATATGAAATATAACTCTGAGGGCCTATTGTAATTATGCAAAGTGTGAGCCATTAATGGTGGTTTGGAATCTTGATGACTCCCATTAACCAGGACAATTGTCTGCAGATGGCTCTGTTTTACCTGTAAGTCTTCTGTATATGTGTGTGCTGGCAAGTGGGTAATGAAGTCTTACAGTGACATGTGATCATATCACCTAAACTGGAATCCATCTTGAACCTGGTGCTTTTCCATTGGGGGTGGGTGGGTGGGAACCCAGAGGGACAAAGGATTCCCATCTTATGCAAAAGATATATAAGTGGGTGAAACAGAGAAATGAGAGAGCCATCATGAGGAATCCCCTAGCTACCACCTGAGCTGAAACGAGGGCTGTACCAGGGAAAGGATTGTGCCCAGACTAGGAAGCCTCCAGTCTGTGAAAGAGACTTATTGAAACATCTTTCAGGGTGAGATTTTATCTGTACTCAGTTGTATTACTGTATTAGGCTTAGATTTGCATGTTTTATTTTATTTTGCTTGGCAATTCACTTTGTTCTGTCTGTTACTACTTGGAACCACTTAAATCCTATTTTCTGTATTTAATAAAATCACCTTTTACTTAATAATTAACCCAGAGTATGTATTAATACCTGGGGGGGCAAACAACTGTGCATATCTGTCTATCAGTGTTATAGAGGGTGAACAATTTATGAGTTTACCCCGTATAAGCTTTATCCAGGGCAACACAGATTTATTTGGGGTTTGGACCCCAAGGGAGTTGATCATCTGAGTGTTAAAGACAGGAACACTTCTGTAAATTGCTGTCAGTTAAGCCTACAGCTGTTAGGGAACGTGGTTCAGACCCTGGGACTAGTGGGTCTGGCTCAAACCAGGCAGGGCACTGAAGTGCTAAGCTGTCAGCGCAGAAAAGCGGGGGCAGATGTAGTCTTGGCACATCAGCTGGCAGCTCCCAAGGGGGTTTCTGTGATCCAACCTGTCACAGTGGGATCAAGGATTAGCAGAAACCTGGGAGCCAGCTCTCTTCTCTAATCCAGACCAGCCCTCTGTACCAAAGGAGGTGCTGTGGAGTCCAAGCATGGGGCCCCTAAGGTGCTGCAGGCTCCTTTCAGATACCAGCTGCTTAGCCCTCCCCCACCTGCCCCTGGGAGGAGGGCGACAAGTGCCTTTCCCCAGCCCCGCTGGATGCCCACGGCCACCTGGTGACTCAGAGCTAGAAATGGAGCCCAGCAGCCTGGCTCCCAGCTCGGCCCACTCACAGTCTAGGTGACCCCCGTGGCCTGCGCTCTCTGCCCGGCAGTTCAGCCACTAGCCTAGGATGTGGGAGACCTGTGTTCAATTCCCTGCTCTGCCACGGGCTCCCTGTGTAGTCTTGGGCAAGTCACTCAGCCTCTGGCCCTGAACTCCCATCAGTGCAATGGGGCTAATGGCCCTACCCACGGGGGCTGAGGGTAAATGCAGTCAGAGGGTGAAATGCCAGATACTTATGGTGGGGCATCTAAGAACACGTGGTCAATAACCCTAAATGCTATGGGCTCGTTAGTGGATCAGCCCCTGCGTTCCCCCCAGCCCAGGGCCAGCCCCCCTGGGCCTGATGCTGCTGTCTGGAGCTGAGGGTCTGGTCTGTCTCTCACTCCCCTTCCCTGGAGGGTAGGAATCTTCCCTCCCGCCCGCTCCCCCTCTGTCCTGCTCCCCCCACTTCTGCACTCAGCAATCCTGGTCTGGGGCAGGAACAGCTGAGAGGCCTGCGGGCAGGTGGCTCCGTGCTCTGGCCGATCTTCCTGAGGGGCCCCCAGGGCCTGGGTGAGAGCTTCTGCCTTGGCCTGCTGTGGGTGGCTTTGGGGTGGGGCAGCAATCCAGGGGGCAGCTGCCTAGCAATCGCAACTGCTGCCTGCAGTCACCCAGGGGAGTTGGGGCAGGGAACCTGTACGTGTCTGTTTCCTTCACACACACACACAAACACAAAATGGGGAACTGTACTGCCAGAGTGCCCAGGGGGGCTGGCTGCAGACCCAGCAGGGACCCGCTCTCTGCCACAGGGAACTCATGGTTCAAGGAGACAAACAATGGTTGAGGACAGAGAGGAGGGGGCCAGGTGTGGCCCCTGGGGCGGCTGGACCTGGAACTGGTTTCATGATATTTCTAAGTTCGTTCCAGAGCACGGCGAAGTCCGTCCCACTGCTGCAGGGACGAGGCCACAAGGCTTTGGGATCCGGCCTTGGGGTTTCAGGATCTGGCCCTCGAATCCGGTCACTGAGCTTTGGGTTCCGTCCCCCAGCCACATGGCGGCAGGCTCCAGCCCCGGGCTCATCCCCTCCCTCCCATCTCTCCGGTCCCTATTGCCTCCTCAGGCCCCAGACTTCAACCGCATGCTCCATTCCTTGGCCGCAGGGCTCCAGCCCCAGGATCCGGCCAAGGGTCTTCTTGCTCTGGTCCCCAGCTGTGAGACAGCAGGTGCCAGCCCCAGGCTCACCCACCCCCCATTGCCCCGGCCCACTCTGCCTCCTCCGGCCCTGGGCTTTGTCCACATGCTCAATCCCCTGGCCACGGGGCTTCAAGCTCAGGCCACAGGATCCGGCTGCGGGGCTTTCGGCTTTCTGGCTCCGGCTCTTGGCCATGCAGTGGCAGGTGCAGGCTCCTAGCTCATCATCCCCACACCATCAACTTTGGCCCCTGCTGCCCCTCCCACTCTCCCCATTGCCCCTGGGACCCACTGCCTCCTCCAGCTCCCTATCCAGTCCCCCCAGTGCCCTGGGCCTCCGCTGCCTCCATACCCACCTCCCCATCCAGGGCTTAATTTGTCTCCAGGCTTGCCGGGGCTGTGTAAGTGCTGTGAAAAGTGATATTTGTATGTTTGGTAATATCACTTTTCACAGCAGACTGAGTAGCTAGCTGGGAGTCTGTGAAAATTAACATACAAGTATCACTTTTCACGGCAGCAGATTTACTAGCTCACAAGGCTAAAAATAACCAAAGCAGTAAAAAAAAAAAAAAAAAAACCTACAACAAACAAGAGAAGAACATGTAAAGCACCTTGTTTGCGTTTCTATTCTGCTTAGGGCCAGTAAACAATAAAGACAACTCGATTTTATTTTTATTATTCAGTCTGCAAAAAAACCCCAAATCCTACATAAATAAATTACACTGATTTGGACATGGGTATGTGCATATTTGTCTATTTTCCCTAAAGTTAGTTAAATATTTTAGGAACAAGTGTCAGAGCGGCCACCAGCAAGAGTCACTGCAGCTGGTGAGGGGCCCCTGCGTAACGGTCAGGGATAAGAAAATTGGGGGAGATGAAAGAATTGAGTGTTGACCTGCGAACAACTGATTCGTGTAACACCAGGGTTGTCCAGTCACAGTGAACACCTTCGTGTAGTGATCTCTAGCCGTATTCATTTTCTGTGTGGAAAAATGGAGCAGTTTATTTAGCCA
This sequence comes from Emys orbicularis, assembly GCF_028017835.1. NCBI lineage: Eukaryota > Metazoa > Chordata > Testudines > Emydidae > Emys > Emys orbicularis. The sequence goes on from NC_088701.1 coordinate 11,487,403, forward strand.
TCATGAACTGGTTTGCTTCATTATTAATGCATTGTGTAAACAGTGAATGGAGTCTTTGTATTCACACATTTGTGTTTGAATGGGGTGGGGGCCCAAATGTTCTTTGTGCCCAGGCCCTTAATTTTAACCCGTCTCTGCCTGCTGTGACCCAGAGGCTAGCGCCCAGTCACTGGCAGGGAGACTCTGGGCAGCTGAGGGGGGCGAGGGGCAGCAAAGGCCCAGGTCTCATTGCCCAGTTCTTTGTGTTATCATCCCCCCTGCCCCTGTCTTCTCTGCCTGCTGGGTGTGACAGCAGCACCCATATGGAGTAACACCACCTGCAGCAGGGAACCTTGGGCCGGGTTGCCCAGCACACCAGGCCCAGCAGCTCCAGGCATTTGAACCTGGCGGAAAGGCTGATGTTCAAACAACCCAGCGGCTGAAAAATAAAACCAGAATAACAAATCTTGTATGTAGCTGCTTCTAAACCACGTAGGCAGGAGCCCAGCCCCAGCTGTGCTGCCTGGGCAAAAGGGCCGGGGGTTAACCCCCCCCCCGACCCTGCCCACTTGAGCCTACTGGCGTGGGGGGGGGCACTCACTTTGACAGTGGGTTACACAGCTATTTACTAGATGGCAGCAGGATATTGGGGCTCAGGAGTCTTGGGGTTTGCATCTGTCTTGGGGAGGAGAGAGGAGTCACAGCCAATAGCTGGGTGCCAGGACTCCCGGAGTCTGTTTCTGGCTCTCGGAGGGGAGTGGGATCTAATGGATTATAGCGTCAGAGATTTCAAGGCCAGAAGGAACCACTGTGCTCAGCCAGTCTGCCCTCCTGCATAGCACAGCCAGAGATCTGTTAGACAGAGACCCTCAATCTTTATTTAAGAACTCCAGGTGATGGAGAATCTGCCCTCCCCTTTGAGTCAGCTGTTCCTAGGGTTAAGTCCCCTCCCTGTTAAACATTGTCACCATATTTCCAATCTGACTTTGTCTCACTTCAGCCATTGGTAGCCATAGATATTAGCCTGGTAAGGCACAGGCATATGGTAAGCAGTGGCGTAGCCAGCTTCTAAGAGGAGGGGAGCAAACATAAAAAAGGCGCCCCCCCTTGGCTCCTCCTCTGGCCACACCCCCCTTGGCTGGCTCCTCCTCCGGCCGCTCTGCCCCTCCCCCCCATGGCTCCTCCGGCCCTGCTGTGCCACCCCCGCGGCCCCCCCCCCGCTTCACTCCTCTGGCCGCGGCTGCTGGTCACCATGCTGCGCCCCCCCCCCCGCTCCTCCGGCCGTGCCCGCCGTCCCCCGTTGCTGCCGGCCGCTAGCCTGCGCCTCCCCCTCCTCCTCCGTCCGCGGCAGCATGGTGTGCCTCCCCCTCTCTTCCGGCCGCGTGCCCGCCACCCACCCATAGCTGCCGGCCATGCTGCGGCCTGCGGGCGGGCAGCCTGCACCCCCTCCCCGCTCCTCCGGCTGTGGCAGCATGGTGCGCCCCCCCGCTCCTCCGGCCACGCGCCCGCCACCCACCTATAGCTGCCGGCCGTGCTGTGGCCTGCGGGCGGGCAGCCTGCACCCCCTCCCCGCTCCTTCGGCCGCGCTGTGGGCTGCATGGTGCATCCCCCTGTCCCCCCCGCTCCTCCGGCTGCGGCTTCGGCCGCGCTGCGGGCCGCATGGTGCGCTCCCCCTGCTCCTCCGGCCGCAGCAGCATGGTGCGCCTCCCCTGGCTCCTCTGGCCCCCCATGGCTGCCGGCCGTGCTGCAGGCGGCCAGCCTGCGCCCCCCCCCCCCCCCCTCGCTCCTCCCGCCGCCTTTGGAAAGGCGCCGCTTTGGGGAAATTTGCTGAGGGGAAGCGGCTGCTTCCCCTGCACCCCGCTAGCTACGCTACTGATGGTAAGGCAGAAATGCAATGAGCCTACACTTCTCAAGGCCTGGAAGATAATAGCTTAGCTAAATTAATTAGGGTGTAAGGCCCAAAAGCCTTAGAGTCAGGGCCAGTTCTAGCTTTTTTGCAACCCCAAGCATAGAAGAAAAAAAAAAGGGCGGCCAGAATGCTGCCCCTTAAAATGTGCCACACTTGCTTCCTCTGCTGGTGCCTAGAGCCGGCCCTGTTGGTACCTCAGTGTGGTGAGAGTCTGGTGTCTCCTCGGGATACACTGCCAGTGGTAACCCCAGGGAGGCCACGCCTCTTTGCTACACAGCACTACAAATTTTTGTCAACCTAAATTACATTAGCATACAGCCATCGCAGTTATTACAGAGTGATTAGGGAAGTTTTTGAAATGCCTCATGGGGCTGAAACGGGTCATGCTCTGCAAATCCTGCAGGCTCAGGTGCCCTGTGCTCACAATACTCACGGGAGTAGTGCAGAGCTGTGCATGCTCCATGCTTCAGTCAGAGATGGCAGACAGTGAGAAGGGACGCGCAGGTTTTTGGGGATTTTGAAAAGAGTTGTGAAATATTATGGGATGCAGAACACTGCATTATGGGAAGTTGAACACATGCTCCCGGTCACCCCTGCGCTTATGTCAATTCAGAGTGCAGTGCATGTCTGGAGTGTCTCACGACCATGAGTGCCTAACTCAGAGCAGACTGCCAATATCAGGGCAGACACCCCAAGCTGGTGGTGTGTTCGATAATTAGATTTCACCAAGCCAGTAACAACTGTGAACTCCTGGATCACTATACGAGCCTTACCATGGAGTCACACACAGTCCCCTTAGACTCTCCAGTCTATCCTGCCACCCAGACAAACTGGCCTTAGTGATAAATGGTCACTTACACCAAAAATGACACCACATTCAGGTTGCTTCCAGTCCCAAGAGACCAGTCACCTACCCCAGATCATTTGGTACCCTCGATCCTGCATCAAAGTGATGCCTGTAGCCAATCCTGTAAGAAACTAGCTAAAGGTTTATTAATTAGGGAAAAGGACGAAAAGCGTCATTTACAGGTCAAAGCAAGTGAACATATACAACCAATGAGTTACCATCTAACTCCTGAGAGTGACAGAATTGTCCTGATCTGTCAATTCAAAGTGTCTTTCAGGGCACCCCAGGAGGCAGCCCCTGGGGATCTCTGGCTTCAGTTTCAAGTCTCTGGCCCTTCAGAGTTCAAACAGCCACAAAGGTGCCGTTTCTTCTTGTCAGGGATTTTTATTCCCTTCCCCCACAGTTCAAGATGATGGGACGAGTCCATGTGCACATCCCTTCTTTGGGGGGGTGCGGGGGGGAGAGCAATCAAAAAAGTCTTTTGTCCTCTGATGTGCAACAACGGTTTGTCTGGTGTCTATCGGCCTTCTTGTGTTGGCCAGAAGATGACAGCTCCTGCGGCAAACCAGTATTTCACACTTCGTAATGTTTCTCTCCTCACTGTGGGGGCTTCCAGTTTCAGAGCAAACACTGAAACTTACCTTATGAATTGGGATACAGACATTACCAGTGAGACTGATACAGCAGCAACAAACAAGCATTTCACAGAGTCTAAACACTGAACACATTCTTATAAGCCTAATCCTTATTTTGAGCAAAACTAACCTGGTCTGGTCTCCAGCTCTGAGGCCATTGGTTCTTAGCTAATGCCTGCAGCCAGGACAAGAGCTGCCTCTTTGCCTGTCAGCCTCACACTCGGTGCCTAGGAAATCACTTAGGAGTCCCGCACTTAGGACAGAAGAATCCCATGCACTGCTGCAGGCTGGGGACTGACTGGCTAAGCAGCAGTTCTGCAGAAAAGGACCTAGGGGTTACAGTGGACGAGAAGCTGGATATGAGTCGGCAGTGTGCCCTTGTTGCTTGGCTAGCTCCCAGTACCAAAAGAAAGGGGAAGGGTCGATGGGAAATCAGGACCCTGAGACTGACAGTCCCCAGGGGCAATGGGGAGAGGCCAGTGCTCCAGGTCAGCCTGATTGACAAGGCAGGGCAGGCTAATGAGGGAGTCAGGAGGCCAGGGGGGTCCTTTCCTTGTGAGCTGAAATTGCCTGGAACAGAGTGGGGCTGAGCTAAGGAGAGAGCAGGAGCCTGAGCTGAGCTGGGGAACAGAGCTGCACCGGCCAGAGCCAGAGTGAACCAGAGAAGCAACCCAGGGAGCAGATCCATGCTGGGAGCAGGGCCACAGAAGCAGTCCAGGGAGCAGACCTGTGCTGGGAGGAGAGCTGCAGCAACCAGAGCCAGAGGGGCCAGAGACGCAGCCCAGGGAGCTGGAGGCAGAGCAGCATCAGTGCTGGAGCTGGAGCAGTGAGCACCGTGGGGAGCGAGGGGGGAACCTGGGCAGCGGGCGCAGCGCAGGGAGATGCCCCCAGCCAAGAGGCCTTGCAGGCCAAACGTGGAGGGGGATCATAACCCTGACGGGGAACTGACCCTGGGAAGAAGGGTCCTGCCACCTAGAGCCAGAGGGTGTGTGGCCACCGCCAGAGCAAGTGTCCGACCCGCAGCAGCCCTGCAGCACAGCCAGGGCCTGGGCAGGAGACCTGGGAGCGTGAGGGACAGACTGTGAACTGCCCTGACATTCCCTAAATATGTACCATTCTATTAGTTATATGCTGGTACCTGGTCAAAGGGGGCTTTTTTGCTTGCTTTATTATCCTCTTGTCTGTTTGTTGTGCTGTTAATATGTGTTAGTTAAGGACCATCTTGTTCCATGTTTGTACAGGTCCTAGCGCAATGGGATCCTGGTCTGTGACTGGGACTATGAGGCTGTACTGCAATACAAATAATCACATGCTGATCTACAGAAATACTTTTGTACCGTGGCCATCCCCACTGGCTTAAGAGATTAGTCACTGAAAATGGAAGTATGTGAACTTGACATCTGCAGTTTAACTCAGTCTCCTTGTCTCCTGCACTGAGTGTTCTTTCTGCTCAATACACACTCAATGGTAGGTATGCCCACATAATAGGGGTCTGAAGATGGTTCTATGGGAGGGTTTGGCTTCCTCTACCATGGGCTGCTATTGCAGGAAGGAGGTTTGCTGGGAAGAGATGGGGTCCGTCTGACCAAGAAGGAGAAGAACATCTTCATGCACTGACTCACCAACCTTATGAGAAGAGCTTAAAACTAAGTTCCGAGGGGGCAGGTGAAAAAAGCCACCAGGTAAAAAAAGGTGACCTTAATAGAGGACTAGAAGTATAATGGGGAGAAGTAGATATGAAAAATTGCAGTAGAATTATAGGAGAAACAAGAGGGAAATCCATGGGGGCATCTATAGGAGTAATAATAATGGGGAATAAACAGTAAGAACTGGGAGTTTTAGTACATAAGTCATAACTGAGCTTAACTGGCATCACAGATACTTGCTGGGCTAAATCTCATGATGGGTATATGGTATAGAGGGCTATAGCTTGTTCAGGAAGGACAGGCAGGAAAAAAAGAGAGGGAGTATTGCATTGTACACTTGTTCTGAGGTCTGGAAGGAGGTGAGAAGCAGACCAGTTGAAAGTCTCTGAGTAAAGATAAAATGCAAAGGGAAGATAAGAAGAATAGTAAGAGGCCAATATGGCTCCATCAGAAGTTTTTTAATGACCTGAAAATCAAAAAGAAATCATTCAAAATGTGGAATTACTAAGGAGGAGTACAAAAGAATAGCATATACGTGTAAGGACAAAATCAGAAAGGGTAAGGCACAAAATAAGTTATACATAGCAAGGGACAAATGGAATTGGAATTCTTTTCCTATATGGTATGGTGCAAAGAGTGTCATCAATAAAAATTAATTTAGTTGATTTGTTTGGCAGGACATGGAAATGAAGTATAAATTTCAATTCATTGTAAAACAATATAAAACCAATATTTGTAATACAGTCCAATAAGGTTTCATCAAGCTTTTTGATCAACCGAATTAAAAAGCAAAGGAAACCAACCACGTTCAAGTGTCACTGTGCATTCTCCAAGGCCGTTTCTTCTCTTTCTTTGTTCGGTGCTTTTATTTTATATAAATTCAACCAGGAGAAGATTTTCAGATAAAAGCAAGATTGGAAAGTGTGGCAAACAGAGAGGGACTGAACCAAAATTCAAAATGATGTAGAGAGAATGAGAAATTCTACACTGGAGCAAATTTAGCCACCTATTGGACTGCTTACATGTATGGGCCCAGATATTGAAATGTATTTAGGTTCCTAATATCTATTGATTTCAGTGTGAGTTAGGAGCCTAAATACCTTTGAGGATCTTGACCATAGTCCTTTCAAGCAAAGTGAGAGAGTTCATGTAATTACAGCACTTACCTGGTCAGCAGCAGCATATGTGATGTCACAGTCACATCAATGTCATAATAGTGCTTCCATAATCTTAACTGGCTATCCTGGACATGACAGACTGAGAGGCCAACTGCCTATCAGTACTGGAGCTCTTTGGAGAAAGGACTGGAGGAAGTGTTGAGGAAAGATTAAAACATGAATAAATTTGTGATTGAGCAGGAGGTAACCGACAGAGGTAAGGGTCAGCATTGTATTTTCTATATCCATTCTATATTCACACACATTCAGAAAGCATAGGCATACAGATAGATTAGCTGTAGTGTTCTCCATTTCTATGACCAGAACCTCAGCTCCTGTAAACCAGTGTCACTCTGGTGACTTCCTTGTAGCTGTGTTGATTTACACCAGTTGAGGAGTTGGCCTACAGCCTCTGGACCTGGAAACTTTCCTGAGAATCTGAGTTTCTATTGAATGTTATGGGGAAGGTCTTCCTTCTTTTCTCCCAGTTGTTTTATGTTTATTATGGGTCCTCATTTTGTGTCTTCTGCATCCATGGAGCCAACATCTAGCTGTGGAATCCATCAGAGATGGGGGAAATTAGAACAATAAATGCAGAAGGACTTCTCCTCTAGCTGTCTAAATGAAGCTCTGCTAATATCTTGAATGCAGGATAAGAAAGCATGGGGTCACATTGCTAGTGCTTCTAATCCCACACTATCACTACTGCAGGTAAATGGGCAGTGTAGGTTACAGTTATGATTCAGTTTGCATCTGGGTGTTAGAACTGAAGGATGCAATTTGCATAAAGGATGGGCAATCACCTAACCTCAAGCAGTCTTTCCTGGGAAGGGGAAATCTTGTTAGTTCCACCTTCATGCTTTGAAATGCTGTTACAATGGAGACAGACAAATATGGCATTTCAGATTTCTTGTTAAATATTAAGTCTCCTGGAGAATTTCTGCCCGCAGCTAAGAGATACATGGGAGATAAAATCCTGATTTTTATACATCAGCTATTTCATAGTTTCATAGAATTTAACGCCAGAAGGGACCATTAGATCATCTAGTCTGACTTCCTGTATTTCACAGACCATTAAATTTCACCTAGCAACCCTACACTGAACCCAAAAACTTGTCTTGGACTAAAACATTTCATTCTTTAGGAGACTAAACTGTTGTGTGCCATAGGCAGAGGACAGGAGAGACTGAGGTTCCGCCAATGCCTGAGGCCCTTGCAATGGTAGAGAATTGATTAGGTCAGATATACCCAGATGATCCTAGCAGGTGATCAGTGTCCCATCCTCCCACCCAAAGGTCCCTGCCAATCTGAGCAGGGGAAAATTCCTTCCCACCCACAACTCTGGAGATCAGTTGGACCCTGAGCATGTGAGCAGGACATCTAAGGAAACAGATTCTCTGAACCATTTTGGAGCACTGGTCCACCCTACCAGGTGTCCCATCACCTGCTATGGTCAATCCCTGATGCTTCAGATGAAGGTTGGAGGGAGCCACCCCACCTCACTCACAGCGTACACCTAGCCAATTGTGCATGGGGAAAAATTCCTTTACAGGATGAACTCCGTTCCATGAGTCTTCTCTGCAAGTATTTAAACGACCATAAAGTAAGATTAAAGGCTTTCTTCAAAACAGGGGGCCTAAAGTTAAGCTTTTAAATTCATACTGAGGTCTAAAAAAGTGGCCTGATTTTCAAGAGATACTGAGCCCCCAAAAGTTCCCATCATAGCCAATAGGTACATCTGGGTGCTCAGGATTTTTGAAAATGAGGCCCTGACTAAGCAAAACTCTTAAACATGTGCTTAACTTTAGGTCTCTTTGTTGGCTTAGAGTTAAGCATGTGATTAGGATGCTGACTCAGGGCATAGGTGCCTTAATATGGATTTAGGAGCTTAAGTTTAGGCACCCAGTTTTGAAAATGTTGGCCATAAATAATTATTCTGTATGCGATCAAAACTCTTGAATTGATAGTAAAGAGGGAAAGGAAGATTATTTTACGTGGGGATCTACTTGAAAGGAGCAAATTTTCTTCATTATGATTTCCCCCCAAACACATTGGGTAGTTCAGCAAACAAACCTGGTCATCAGGCGCAAGGAAGAGGATTTACATGATTCCCAGGTCTACTTCTCACAGTGTTTGGGCTCCTGCAGAATCTTTTCTGGACAGTGAATTAAAGAGGCCGGCATCAATTTCTACTATCAGTGGTAACCAGCCGAATCCTTTTATTTAATTTCAGGTGTTTATAAGGAGGTGGTTTCCCTCCTGGCACATATGGATGACCAAGATAAGGACAAAATTGCCTTTATAGCTGAGACCAAGCTGGCTAGCGTTGTGATAGTTCTGCTAGAGAAACTGCAACAGGATGAGGTAGGGCAGTTTCATGAAATTACATCTGCTTTCCATGTGTCCACACCAAATTCTACCTGACTTCAGGGGGGTATAGGGGAATGCATGGGGGTAATTCAGTATAGAACTTGGCCTGGCGCACCATCAGTATAATCAGTATTCACTCCTCAGTCCTCAGGCATAAACTCAGAATGCAAAATGCTGTTATTACAGATCAGGATGATATAATGCTCTATAAAGAAAGCGTTGTCCTTTTACACACAGTGGAGTACATGGGCTGTATACAGTAAAAGTACACTATAGGACTAGCAATAATCTCTGAACTGCTTGTCTTGGCCTCCTAATACTTTAATTATTTGAATTACTCGATTAGTTATGTTAATTAATTTGATTAATTACTTGAATTATGTAGTGCTTATGTATGTCTTGCATCTGAAGAAGTGAGGTTCTTACCCACGAAAGCTTATGCTCCCAATACTTCTGTTAGTCTTAAAGGTGCCACAGGACCCTCTGTTGCTTTTTATGTATTCATAAGTTATCAGCGACATTTTTCAATTAAAAAAATCCTCCTTACATTTAAAAATTAATGGAAGGAGCTTCTCCCCAGTGGAGCTGTCTGGTATGATCACAGTTTGCAGAAGCAGTCCTTTTAAAGCAGAACCACTGGAATGTTTAGCCAATCAAGAGATCTGATTGGCTTTGAACATTCCAAAGTGCTTTATGACCTTGGCATGTAGGTCACACAGATTTATAGACTCACAGGAGACAGATATGGAAAAGACCTATTGGATCATCCAGTCCATTTCCCTGCTAATGCAGGAGCATTCCCAGCGGCCATTTTCCATTGTTTTGGCCAAACTAATTTTAAAATCCCCTAATGACTGAGCTTCCATCACTTTTCTAGGAAGACTATGTCATAGCCTAATAGACCTGTCTCACAGTTGGGGCATTTTTCCTGTTATTAAATTGTATGTCTTTTTTTAGTTTAATCCCATTACTCCTACTTTTATCTAAATGTATTATACTAAAAAATTCCTCTCCCTCCTTGGTGTTCACACCCTTCAGATACTTGTATAGTATTATCATGTCTCCCTCATAGTCATCCCTTGGCCGCATCTGCCATAGGCAGCTCTTTCAGGCTGTCTTCAGAAGTAGAGGTCTGCTTGGGCCCAATTTTTAAGCCCAAGCTGAACGGGCCCCAAGCCCGCTCACCTCACCCTGAGAGGGTTGAATCATTTTCCATCCTGATCCCAACCCTTCCCCCCAAACCAGATTCTGTCACCGCATCCTGCTCATGGGGCCGGCGCAGCGGCAACAATGTGCAGCAATGGCTTCATCCTCTGACACTGCCCCCTGCTGTGCTGGGTATGTGCTGCAGAGAGAGAGAGATGCTGTGACTCCTTGGCATCCTCACTCCACAGTGCATGCAGCACAGAAAGGAGGTGGGGGCTGGCAGGAACATGCGGTCACGGTTGTGCCGATCCCATGGGCTAAAGGAGGAGAGCCGACCTTACCCGAGCCCAAGAGGGGTTTTCTCATCCAACCTGACCCTGACGCCTGTAGTCAGGTCCCATAGGATTTGGGTCAGGTTGCAGGGCTCTATTCAGAAGTCAGTTCTGCCACCCCCCTGCATTCTTTTTTGCTCTCCCATGAATTACTTCCAATTTGTTGATCTCTCTAGGAATGTGGTGCTAGAAAATGCAACAATCCAGATGCAGTCACACCTCAGCTGAACAGAGAGGAACTGGTGTCATCCTGCTTTGTGCCATGATCCCTGTGTGTAAAAGAGCCAACCCACATGGCTCGTACTGCAGGAGTTGGGTATTTTGTATTTACACATTTACAAATTCTGTCTGGAGTGGATAGAGCAAGGGCAAGGTGCTCATTTTTATTGTTTGTTTTAAATAAATGAAACTCGATAAGGGGGCAGTGAAGGGCGCTTATTCTGGCTCTTTTCTCTCCAGGAAGATTAAAATATGTAAATTGCTCAGCTGCTTCTGAAGTGCTGCTGAATGCAGTGATTGTGGAGGGCATGGCCTGTTTTACACCAATTAAGCCAATGGATTAGTTGTGTGAGCATGCAGGCTGAGGAGTCAGTGTGGCCTAGTGGATAGAACTCTGGATAATGACTCAGGAGACCTGGATTCTCTTCCTGGCCACGGACCTGCTCTGTTATGATAAGACTTGGGCTCCTCATTTCATGTTTGGATTGTAAGCTCTTTAGGGCAGGGGCTTATTTGCCAAATTACTGTGTGGTCATCAAGAAAAAACTTTTCCCAATTGTTTGTTCTCTTTTATGGTTTGTCCCCAGCAAAACAGAGTAGACATTTACTGTGTCCTGGAGAAAATATTACAGCAGGACACCGGGGGCCTAGAGAGAAGGCTACTGAAGAAAATAATAACCCTAGCCTCAAACCACATGAGAGAGACTCAGGTAAATTAGTTCTCCCGAGATACTAATCAAAGGATCCAAAGCTTTAACTAATTAAAACTCTCTTTTTTGGGGGGTAAACTATATACTGAAATGAAAATGTATTCTCCTGTTAGAGGCCCACACCTTCCTCCAGTCCAAAGCCCAGGTCCTAGACAGCACTTGTGCACATGCATAAGATGGAACAACTCACATGCGAAAGTTACACATGTGCTTAAGTGCTTTACAGGATCAGGACCTGAGACACATGATATCAGACACAGAGTCAGGCCTATGGTTTCTTAACGAGCAAGTCTTTCCCGAAGTCTACTAGGGATTTCATTACTGATACTGATGTTATGTGGAAGGCGCTCTGATACTATAGCGATAAGTGGCAGAATAAAGCCCTAAGACAGACAGAATCTGAGCTATCTCCAAAAGCAGCAGCATTGGATTTAGAATATAGTTTGCCAGCAGGAAAACCATGGAAAAATCCCTCTCTTGTTCCAAAGGAAGTCAGCCTCCTTTTGGGGGACAGTTTATTCCAGGAAAGCTCTCTGAATAGCTTGAAGCTGCCCAGTCTGTGTCTCACTACCTCCTCAGGGAAGGGCAGGGAAAAATATCATGTGACTGTGGTGACCAGTCATCCACCACAAGTAGCTAATAGTGAATAGTCTAACTAAACAGCTTGCAAGGAACTCAAAGGCTGAAAATTGTTTAACCAAATGACTCGAAGAATATTTATGACTAATGACTCTATCCACAGAAAGTTGGATTGGTTCATTCTCAACTTGTGCATAGAAATAAGGACTTGACTCATATAAACAACTCTGGCTAGTGCAACCGGCTTCAGTCACCTCAGCTTCTCTCTCTCTCTTTTTTTTTTTTTTAGGAAGCAACAAATGAACTAAAAGTGGCAGCTAGCAACACCTTAGTGACCCTGGCATGCTGCTATTTCAATGCTGTGATGTATGAGCTGCAGTGTCATCTGAAACCACTGGAGCTGCCTGAAGAGTTTATTTTCATTACGTTGGGCAACCTGTCATGAGCCTATGGTATGGTAACTTCCATCTTTTGTTTCAGAGTTATTGTCTTTCATTTAAGGACAGGGGATTACTCTCTCTACCTAAAAATGTTGCAGCTAAACAGAGCTCTGTTTGAGTGTGTGCATGCGCGTGTGTGTGTGGAGAGACACAAGATTAACTGCTGTTGCTAGTTCTGGCTTCCAGATCATGAGCTATCCAGACGGAGGTGCAAGCTCTAACTCCTGCCCCTGACTGAAGTTCCTTAAGGATGGGAATGAGTGGAAGATCAGGTCTAGTGGAGCTCTTCTCCACCCCACTTCCCATCCTGCCCCAGTGCTCTCTCCCATTACACTGGGAGTGAGTTGGGCATCGGGCACAGCTGTACCCTGGTGGAGGATTCCCCTCTTCAGGGTGAATCCCGCACTGGCTTTCAATGGCTGCTTTAAAGCCATTCTGCTCTGCTTACGCAGCACAAAATGGCCCAGGAGCCCATAGCATCCTGCCCCACGGTGTTTCTAAGTGTGTTGTAAGAAGGCAGAGAGCAGCCGATTATCTGTCTTCCTTCTCTTCTGGCCTTTCTCTGCAGCATTTGAGTGTATCCCTTATGTGGGAATGACCCTGCACGCCATGATCTCCATGTTGGAGTTATAAATAAATAGAGATATCCTATCTCCTAGAACTGGAAGGGACCTTGAAAGGTCATCGAGTCCAGCCCCCTGCTTTCACTAGCAGGACCAAGTACTGATTTTGCCCCAGATCCCTAAGTGGCCCCCTCAAGGATTGAGCTCACAACCCTGGGTTTAGCAGGCCAATGCTCAAACCACTGAGCTATCCTTTACCTTTTTTAGTCAAGGACAGCAGGCTGAGACAAGCATTTTGTGGTGGTAAGTGCAGCACTTACTGTAGTGCCCAAAATGGATATTGAGGGGGTCTTGGTACAGATTGAAGTGACTGACCAAGTTTGCAAACAGGCCCTGAACTATGCTCCCTGCCCTGGATTGCACCAGGTGCTGCGTTCCTTGGCTGCCGTGGCACTCAGTGAAGTTGAGAGTGCTCCGTACTTTGCAGGAGGTGCTGAGCATTTGTAAGTTCAGGCCCTTTATGACTCATGGATATAATTTAAAATAAACAGACACAAAGGCTGACGCTGCCCATCTGCCAGGAGGCTCCTGGGGGAGGAGGTGAAGGGAGCAGATTTCATTACTGTACATTTAAAAAGCCCCTGTTTCCCACTCCTCCACCCATTCTCTCCCCTTAGTTTCTTTATCATCATCTCCTTTCACCCTCTTTCTCTGTCTTCTCTTCCTCTCCACTTCTCTCTTCCTTTGCTTTTCAGGTGATGCTCAGTAAGGGGTTAATCCTGTGCCTTTGAGGTAAATGGGAATTTTGCCATCAACTTCCTAGAGAACAGGATTGGGCCCTAATTCTTCTTAGCAAGGACACTAGATACACCTACTTTTAGGGCAAAGTGCTCCCCAATACCTTCAAATCCCAGTAAAGCCAATGGATGTTAGGGGCACTGAACATCTTTCAGACAAACTGTAACTCAAGATGAAATCATACAGTGTTAGGGTTAAATAAACAATAACTGCAGAGGACGTGAGCCATTCAGAGGAGAACTTGCTGAAATATTTTGATTTTTAATTATATTGTCTATAATTTTTTCCCCAAATTTGATTAAAAACAAACCTGAAAAATGTCAATGACAACTGTTATCAGGAAGTGTGCATCCAGTGTTTTGGAGCAGCTAAAGAGGTGGCTGAATTTTTTTGATTTTTGAAATATATAAATGATTTTTATACTGTGCAATCTGAAAAAAAACCCAAAACCTATCTGTAAAGATTTTTCAGTGAATTTAAACTGCTTTTTCAACCAGCTCTAATTAAGAGGTAACAAGGAAGAGAGAAAAAATTTGTCTTCAAATGATGGTAATTGACAAAAGATTGAGAGATATGCAAATTAAAAAGCCTTTTGAGAAACAAGACATGGAATGGGGGGAAGTGAAATAGCTCAAAACTGATGTGGGATTTCAGCATCTAGTCCTGAACTAAGCAGGAGCTGCCATGGAATTGTAGTAAACTTTAGGCCTGGGTGTGTTCAGTGATGAAGCAACTTCTCCTCATTACTAATATGTCCTTTTCACATTGCCTGTCTTCTCTCCTTCCATGCAGAGAGGAGGGAGTGTCTATGTGTGTGCATGTATGAACTGCGCGAGGAATTTGCTGCCAGTGGGGTTTCCTGGTTTAGACAGTGACTTGTTAGATAATAAATATACACGAGTTCTGGGTTTATACACATGGTGACCCAGGCAACAAGATTTGTAGGTAAATGCCTCTTATGAAAAGCATCCTCTGTTTCCTGGGGAGGATGATAAGGAGACAAAAAACAAAACACCTGCCCCCCTCCCCAACAAGATACTCCCTCCTTGTGATTTCCCAGTACATCCTGTCAACTCTGTGTCTCTCTTTTAGATCATAAGCTCCTCAGAGCAGGGGCTGCCATATGTTGTCTCTGGTCAGTGCCAAACCAACTGTCAATGGTTGAAAATTAATACTAAGGAGGCTTGAGGGTGATTGCTTTGGATTATGTAACTAGATTGATATAAAAGCATTGCATATCTATTTCATCTACCGTTCTATGCAGTGCTGTTGTAGCCATGTTGGTCCCAAAATATTAGAGTGAGAAGGTGGGTGAGATAAACTAATTAAAGATATTGTCTCACTCACCTTGTCTCTCTATTTTATCTACCCTCAGTACCACATGAGCAAGAAGTAAGGGGCTATATTCTGTCTTCAGTGCAGGGCTGGCTCCAGGCACCAGCGCAGCAAGCAGGTGCTTGGGGCAGCCAACGGAAAGGGGTGGCACGTCCGGCTCTTCTGTGACAAGTCAGCGGCGGGTCCCTCAGTCCCTCTCGGAGGGAAGGACCTGCCGCCGAATTGCCGCCAAAGAATGAAGCGGCGGCGGTAGAAGTGCCAATCGCGGCTTTTTGTTTTGTTTTTTCCGTTGCTTGGGGCGGCAATAACGCTGGAGCTGGCCCTGCTTCAGTGGGGCTATACAGTTGTAAATGAAGTCATGAGACAGCAATAACTTCTTGGGTAGTGATATTTACTCACCGTCTCTGTTGGTTGAAGCTTTCTGGTACAGAGTGTGTGATCACTTTTGGAGTTGAAATACCCATGATTTGGAGGGAACCAACGCATCATGGACTTGTTTGATAGCATCAGGGCACTACACAACTGCTTAAACATAGTAAAATATGTAGATGGCATCAGAGACATTCTGGAAGCTTCAAGCAGCAAAGGAGAAAAGTTTTTAGATGCAGGAAGGAATTTGATTTTCACCTTTTTTATCAATCAGCTGGCAGAGGACATAAACTCATCACTGGTAAAGTTGGCAGATGAGATAAAAATTGGGGAGTGGTAAATAATGGAGAGGACAGCTCACTGATTCAAAGTGATCTAGATCACTTGGTAAACTGGGCGCAAACAAACAATATGCATTTAAATACGGCTGAATGTAAATGTGTGCATCTAGGCACAAAGAATTTAGGCCATACATAACATGATGGCGGATGCTGTCCTGGGAAGCAGTGACTCTGAAAAAGATTTTGGGGGTCATGATGAATAATCAGCTGAACACGAACTCATGCTGTGGCCAAAAAAGCTAAAGCTGGGATGCATAAAAAGGGGAATCTCAAGTAGGAGTACAGTGGTTATTTTACCTCTAAATCTGGCACTTGTGTGACCACTGTTGGAATACTGTGTCCAGTTCTAGTGCCCACAATTCAAAAAGGGTGTTGATAAATTGGAGAAAATATTGACAGAAGAGCCACAGTGACTAAAGGATTAGAAAACATGCCTTATAGTGGTAGAATCAAGGAACTAAATCTATTTAGTTTAACAAACAGACAGTAAAAGGGTGCGCGATGGGGTTTACCTACCCCGCATTGGTTCAGCAGGGGTTAATCCTACTTTGTGGGCCGAGGAGGCCATGCCCCCCCATCTCTGCTGGGCATGCTTCAGCTGGAACCAGGATATGAAAGAGCCGCTCAGCTCAGGCTGAGATGACTGCCGAAGGGAGCAGAGGTGCATTGCAGGCTCCCGCAGAGAGACTGCCAGAGCTCCAGGATTCAGAGGCCAGCCAGACTGTGGCTGCAACCGACCCCCAGCCACCCAGTGCCAGAGATGGAGGAGAGACCACAGAATCCCGGAGACTACCAGCTGCGGAAGAACGGGTGGGAAGTAGCCTAGGTGGACTAAGCACTGATCCAGTTGAGGTACCAGGCTTTGACTCGGCATGTTTTGGAAGGATTCCCGCTGAGTTGGTGGCAGATACCCCTGCGGCAAGACAGGCCCTGGGCTGGGACCTGTGGAATAGGTAGGACCCAGTGGAGAAGGGCTAGCCACTAGGCAACACTTCCCTGCCGCAAAAGGTGGTTCCGTTGACTCTGGCCACTAGGCTGCACTGCCCTACCGCGAGAGGTGGTTCTATTGACTTTGGCCACTAGGCCGCACTGCCGTACCTAGAAGGGCAGCCCTAGTGACTCAGGCTGTTGGGCCGTGGATCCTCACCAAAGGGCTGCTGCGCTGATCCCGACCATTAGGCTATGCTGCCCTAGGAGCCAGGACTGCTGCGGTGGCTAGGGAGACTAGGCCAGTTGGGCCGTCCCAGATCTACTTCAATTCCTTCACAACCTGGTACCACCCTGATGAGGTGGACCTGTCCTGTGACAGGGTGATTTAATTACAGTCTATAATATCTTACATGAGGGACTCATGTTTTATAATGGGCTCTTCAGTCTAGCAGAGAAAGGTGTAACTTGATCCAATGGCTAGAAACTGAAGCTAGACACATTCAGACTGGAAATACAGCATACATTTTGAATGGTGAGATAATTAACCATTAGAACCGAGGCGGATTCTCCCTGACTGACAGTTTTTATATCGAGATTGGGATGTTTTTCTAAAAGCTCTGGTCTGGGAATTATTCTGGGCAAGGTCTGTGGCCTGTGTTGTACCGGAGGTCAGACTAGATGATGGCAATAATCCGTTCCGGCCTTGGAATCTACGAATCCCCTGAAGCTGCTTCAGTCACTACATATTGCTCCTGTGTGTGCCCACCATCTGACTTTCACCCTCTGTTGCAGAGTCTGAGCCAGCTCTTGGAGGTCTCTTGTGAATATAAGATCCCTCTACCTAAAGGGAAGTTTCAAGCCATCTGCAGTGCTCTGCACAACCAGGTGAGGGGTGGTTTTGCTTAGATCCCTTGAGCTTAGGCACAGCAGATCTGAAGCATATTAACAATAAAAATCTATCGAATGGTAGTGCAGAGCCTGGGGACCTCCTCATGCCTTACTGATTTCTGCAGGCTCAAGAGTAAGGAGGTAGCGGTCTCATTTTCTTAGCTAATATCCAGCTCAGTTTGTAAAGCAATTTCACCATAAGCCGATTATCAGGGGGAGTCAGAGTTGTATAGTAAAAACTGTGGCTGTGTCTTGATTAGATCAGCACTGATGCTCAAAACCCTTTAGCTTCTCTTATCTAATATATTGGTCATTGTGTTTGATTCTTGCTGTGCATTCAGTACCATCTACCTGGGGTTGAGACCTCTATTTGGACAAGTAGGAAGTGGAAGCTTAGAAATTAATTGAACATTTTCTTTTCAATTGCTTCTGATTAGTTTTTCTTTGACCATTTCCCTTCTTCCCACAGATCTGTTCTCAAGCTAAGCAGCTCAGCACGGAAAATCATGCAGAGCTGTTCCATTGTATAGTTCTGCTAGGTAAGGGGAAGAGACTCTGAGTTACACAGTGGTTTCCTTGTAACTTCCTTACCTTTGTAAGGTATGGTAAGAATAAGAGTTCTGTCGTCAGTGAGGACATGATTTCTTCCCTTGCAGCCCGTTCTTCTCCTGATGATCTGATAGCATTTCTGCACTCGCAGCTGAAGATGAAGAATGAGGCTGTTCGTGTGGCCTCTTTGAATCTGCTCAGAGCTATTATTGATGCCGACTGTAAGTAACACAGGAGCAACTGTGCCAGCTGCCCTCTTGGCCGACATGCTGAGGGTTGAGTTGGGGACATCCAGAGCTGAAAGCATGAGCTACTATAGATTGAGCTAAAGAACCAAGGCTTTGTAGGCACGGCAGGGCTGTAACAGACTCATCGCCTCTGCAAATGGGTCACAGAGGCTCTATAACACACAGTCACCAGTGGTTTGGATTTTCCTAAGGGACCAAATGCTGCCCTAAGTTACCCCCATATGGCCACACAGCAATCAACAGGTTCAACTAAATGCTGAATGTAGCCCAAGACATTTTTCAAGGTATTTTTCAACTTCAAATACAGAAGTTAACTTGGGGCTAATGCATGTTATGAATAATCAGATAAAAATAAAATAGGACTCCTGACTCGATAACCGTCAGTATTATACACTATGGACTAGATTCTGAGTTCTGTTCTACTGGTGTAAACACAGATTAACTTCAGTGACCTCAGTCTATCTAACTCTTTTATTATAATTCCATCATGGTAGTATGATGGCACTATTTATAGAAATGGAATTACTTTAGATTTACACTGGTGTAACTGAGACCAGAGTCTGGTCCTATGTTTTTCCCACTGATTCTGTAGATGAGAGAAGCTTGGTACTATTCTTAAATAGGGCCCTTTGAAATCCAGGATTAATTCCAATGTGGAAAGTGAGTGAGTGGAACAAAGAAGTACTGTACACCTCTCCTTATCTTTCAGTGCCTGAGACAAGAGTTAAAAAGTTTCTGATTGTGAAGGCAGTGAAATCCACTTTCAGTGATCAGAATGCTAAGGTAAGATTGTGTGTGGAGCAGTGAAATATTTCAGTTTTTTTCAATGATATGGGATGAATGGATATCTGGGTGGAGCTTTCATTCAGATCCAGGGGAGAGACTGCAGACTAGAGAAGGCATGTCATTCGCCTGCCTGTGTTAAATGTAGCCATGTTTATAATCCAAGGAGATAAACTCAAAAGCATAAGGACTCTCATATCCTATCTCCTATTTCAGGCAGAAGGGATAACAATAACTCTTGTGTGTAATCTCTACCCTTGCAGGTGAGGAAGGCAGTTCTTCATTTCATCAGGAGGCTGCTCAGTTCAGGAAGTGTGGAGAATTGTGCAGCATGGGATATGGTAGCATATGTTTTCCACGAGTTCAGTGTGTCCACCAGCAAACTGGTAAGGAGAGTTCTTAACACTTAGGACTTGATCCTACCATTCCTGCATGCTGATTGCTCCCCTTGACTTCAGTGGGAGTTTTTTGACTCAAGGACAGCTGGACTGAATGATTAGAGCCAGAATCTGATCAGTTATATTGGTGTAAAGTCAAGGTAACTCCACTGACTTTAGTGGCATTACTCTGGATTTATACTAGTGTAACAGAGATCAGAATTTCACACTGGGTATTTACATCTAACAGAGTTAGCTATGTTACTCAAACCTCTGATGAGTCATTGAAAATTCTGAAAACACCCTTTTTCAGTGAAATGTTCTTGTACAAGGAAGCACATCTTTTTGTTTTCAATAGACTCTCCAGAGAACATAATGATGCCCAATTCTGTGGCTTTTGAAGCATACATAAACTATCAGCAAAACACCGAGGTTATGCAGGCTGCATCCCAGACTGTCAGGAGCCTGGAAATGCTTGCTGCATATTTCCCTCACTACATACTCTACTCTACATGTACTCAGGGCTGGCTCCAGGCACCAGCAGAGGAAGCACGTGCCTGGGGCAGCGCATGCTAAGGGACGGCATTCCATCCATTCTTGGGGTGGCAGTTCGGGCGGCACTCCGAGCGGCTGTTTTTTGTTTTGCTTGGGACGGCAAAAATGGTAGAGCCGGCCTTGCATATACTAGTTTAAAAATATCTTCAATCCGTATTTCTATCCATGGACACAGCCAGGGGCTCCAGACACTTTGTGCTCCATGACTGGATCCATGATATGTATTAACATAAACAGTTCAACTTTACAGTAAGTTGTTGAAGATCTTGGCTCTGCCTGGCCCCTTTTCTACAAAGCTGGAGCTTGTGGCAATACTCCCCAAGGGCCTTTTTTTTTCTCACACACACCCTCCCCCCCCATCTTAAAGAAGGCTGCTCTTTCTAATCGGGCCAGTTTTGCCCTCCTTGAAACTGAAATCAGTAGAGTCAATCAACATTTAATCCGGTGTAAGTAAGAGCAGAATTAGGCCCATTAATAGAATCACACTCACTACACACAGAATGACCAAGCTGGTTGGGGCATCAGAACAACCAGAGTGGATCCCCCTGGTTCTGCATATTTATTTCCACTGGGCGGAGTCTGAATGTTTTTCCTCTGAGATAAAAAGATGAAACAGTTTTTCAAATTTAAAAAAATTAACACTGTTGGGGAAACTCTTTTGTGTTCAGTGAATCATTCCCTTCACTTTAGGGTTTTCCTAAGTCTGGGATCTGACCCACCAGTTAGGAGTTTCTATTATTCTCCTCCCTTCAGACGTTTGTGCACTTCCAGTGCAATATAAAAGCAGGCATAGGTCAATGTTCAAGATGGCTTCGTAAGAGAAGGACACTGATTCTAGAGCCAGTGTCTTACTACTAGCTAACAAGTTCTATATAGCTATCTCACAGCAGGGTACAACACTTCTCACCCAGGCTGTTCATGAAGAAAGGACTATCCAAACCCTGTGCATTGACATCCTGCAATGTCTGGACACTTCAGTCAGTGGAATGACCCAAGTAAGTGACCTGTTGCTACTGCTTCTTGAAATAGGGACGGTCTTCCTTACGTTCCTTGTACCTCTCCACAAGGAAGCTTTTTGCACAGTCAGCATAATGGAGGAACAGCATGTCAAATTCATGTCAGGGATGGTGTGACCCCTTCATCATGGAGTATGTGGTTCACATTAGAGAAAAGATATAAAGCAACTTAACTGGAAGGAATCATTTTGCAGAGATCTTCTCTTAATTCTTTCCACTGTCTGAGTGCAACTTCCCCTTAGATCCCCCATAAATACTTCTGACATTTAGATTTGGTGATCCTGGATTTGAACAGATACTGGGGCTGGAACTGTGCCTTATATAGGTCTGTAAAGTTCTGGGTGAGTTTATGGTGCTATCTAAATAGCCCCATAATGCTCTAATGCAGGGAAAGAGGATTCATCTCTGGGTGAGAGCCAAATTGCTCACCAAACAAACAGTGTATTTAAAAGACAGAGTGAGGGGGCACCGGACAGGTAGAGTGAGATGATGGGGAGAGAGAGATGAGGTGATAGGTTAGGGAAGGGTCAGTGAGGAATAAAAGGAGAAGCTACATGACAGGGAGGGATTCAGACAGCAGGATACTGGAGGTGGGGGAATGGAAATAGCTGTGTACTGAACAGTCTCGCTCTTCTCTGCAGGTGTTATGGCCAAGGCTTCTGGAGTATGTGGTGCCAGCTCAGTACACTGGTACTTTGAAGCCTCTCTGCAGATGCCTTAGGAAACTGGCTGAGAAAAAGCAGCAGGAAGGAGAAGAAGCTGCTTGCCTCAACTACGGTGGACCAGGTTTATAACAGAAACTCTTTCATTTATTCTCTCCAGGCACACTATGAAATGAACAGGTTCAGTCTGCTCCAGTTCTCTCGTCTGCAATCAGGAGGCTAAAATGAATGAGGGATGGTTTTGTGATTACAACATGGCCATGGGAGGGAGCTAGGAAACGTGGGTTCTGTTCCCAGCTTGCCACCAAAATTCTGGTGTGACCTTGGGGAAATCACTTGATCTTTCTCTCTCAGCTTCCCCACTTGTGAAATGAAGGAGTAATTAATGCCAACCTCATAGAGGTGCTGTGAGGTGGAATTCATTCATGTTTGTAAAGCATTTTGAGATGCTCAGACTGAAAGCACTATGGAAATGCAAATAATTATCAGCTGTATTCAACATTGGTGGGCACGTTGGAAATGGATAGGTGAATAACATCAGCAGGACTCTCTGCAAAGCCTGGCATAATTAATGATATTCTGTTTCTTTCCCTAGTGAAACTCCCTACTCCCCAGGGGCTGCTGGCGCGACTCCTGGTGAGTAGACCATGAGAAGAGGTTTTCTGCGGAATGTGAAGTAGGACAGTTAACTATAAAAATCGGTTTTATAGCGAGATGCTTGTAGACAGGCTGAGGAATGTGTATGATTGGATCTCTCTGTCTCCGCCCTCTCCTGAGACACACTGTTCTGCATCCTCGTACTAGCTAGAATGCTTTCTTCTTCAGGAAGGCACTGCAGTAGAAGCAATAACTCTATTGTATGGTCTCCACAATGAGAGAGTCTGAACTATTCCCTCCTTGGGGAACAAACTGGTATTGTGCTGACAAAACTTAGCCTGTTCTTTCTCTCTCACTGACAGGTAGTAGCCTCATCCCCTTATGCAAGAGAAGGACACGGATGTACTGCCTTGCAACTACTAAAGGCCCTGCACCAAAATATCCATGCAGCAGTGGGTGAGATGTGGGTACTAAAGATCCCATCTCTGCTGCAGTACATTGAAGGTAAAGTGCTAGTTAGCAGGAGTGCGGTCCATGGAGAATAGAAGGGAAGCCAGAAAATGCAGCTTCATATTGACAGGTGTTGTGCCATTCCTGCTGCAGTACATGGGTACAGTGTGGAATTGAAATTGGGCTTCTAGGCCTCCAATTTCCTTCACCTGGGTAACTGTGAACCACTGGGGTAAATCCAGATTTGAACCACTGAGGCCAATTCAATCAGGGCAGAATCAGGCCAGGAAGGTTTCTGCTGAATGGAAATTTTACAGCAGTTTCCCCCACACCTTTGCTAGGTTAATGTTTGGGAAGGTCAATACGCATGAAGCTGGAGGTTAGTGAAATATTTGGGGGTTACATATATAGTCTGATTTTTGCAAACTAAATTTTTCTGAAAATTAAACCCCATGTTTACTTTCAATGGCGATTCAATTAAAAAACCCAGAGTTTTCTTTCTGTAAGGAAACCTGAGCCATAAAAGCTAGGTTGGCCAAGTGGCTGCCCTCTGTAGAATCTAGGTATTGTGGGCCTAATAATGTCTTTCACCAGTTTTACAGTGGTATGAATCTATTGACCTCCTCAGTCAGTGTAGGCTGCGTCTATAGTATGGGGTTATGCCAGCAGAGCTCCAATGACGTAGCTGTGCCAGTGCAGTCTCTGTGGAGTATGACAGACCCTACGTGGAGCACAAACCCGATATGTGTTTGATGAACGTCGGACCCCACAATGTTCAAGTGGGTTTGATATTCAAAAAAAGATTTACGAAATGAGCTGTATCTTCCCTAGTTGTTGTTGCTGTACAGAGTCCCCAGTATTACATTGTACCGACATTAAAGAAGGGTAGTTAGAGCTGGACATTCAGAAACAGGGCCAGATTCTCAGCTGATGTAAATCAGTATAATTCCATTGACTTCAGTGAAGCTACACCGATTTACATCAAGTTAGGATCAAGTCCAGAATCTCTTATTATGCAGGAAAAGTTTGTATTCACATTAAACCCAGTCTTCTGATGTGCTAAACCGTTTTGTGAGGTGCTCAGCACCCTCAGTTCCCATTAAACTCAACAGGAATTGGGAGTGCTCAGCATCTCACTCCAGGTGGGTTGACTGACCCTGAATAAAAATGCCAGCAGGGTACATAACATGATACTTTCTGTTGGTCCAACAAAGAATGTTGGCCTAGGTCCCATTTAGCCTTGAAAGCCCAGGTATGTTACAGCTTGGCAGACCAGGGGTTTTAGAAGGACAGATTGCAAAGGAGATACCTGGGACGACGACTCTTGCTAATCTAGGTGACATTATTGTTTTGCCTCCTGCTTTATAGGAAACACAGAGAATTCCCTGGACTATGGATGGTGGGAGCACATGCTGCTTCAGGTACAAGATGGCTTTCAGATGTATTGTCACAGCCCTCCCTCCCCCCTCCAAATGTACCAGCTGGGGAAAAAATTAATGATAAATTATTCATTATAAGCAGAACTGGTCTAACCATTTCATTTGCAACTTTTGTTCAATGAAAAATGGCCTTTTTTATTTTCATGGGACATTTTCAAATTTTTCAGGTTTGTTTTTTTTTTGACAAAAAACAAAACAAAACCACCCCAACCCAAATAGAAAATGTTTAGTTTTTTGAAACAAGTTGATTTTTTTTTCCAGTTGCTTTTTCATAGATTCATAGATTCTAAGACTGGAAGGGACCTTGAGAGGTCATCGAGTCCAGTCCCCTGCCCTCATGGCAGGACCAAATACTGTCTAGACCATCCCGGATAGACATTTATCTAACCTACTCTTAAATATCTCCAGAGATGGAGATTCCACAACCTCCCTAGGCAATTTATTCCAGAGTGTAACCACCCTGACAGTTAGGAACTTTTTCCTAATGTCCAACCTAAACCTCCCTTGCTGCAGTTTAAGCCCATTGCTTCTTGTTCTATCCTTAGAGGCTAAGGTGAACAAGTTTTCTCCCTCCTCCTTATGACACCCTTTTAGATACCTGAAAAGTGCTATCATGTCCCCTCTCAGTCTTCTCTTTTCCAAACTAAACAAACCCAATTCTTTCAGCCTTCCTGTGACGGGTTGGATCACAGAAACCCCCTTGGGAGCTGCCACCCAATGTACCAAGACTACCCCTGCTTCTGTTTTCCCTGCCAGCTCAGGACTCCAGCACCCTGTCTTGCTGAATTAGACACTCCAGTCCACTTCAACACAGACCCAGGGTCTGAATCACTTGTCCCAAAGCTGCAAGTTTACCTGAAAACAGCTCATAGAAGTGTGCTTGTCTTTAGCACTCAGATGCCCAGCTCCCAATGGGGTCTAACCCAGATAAATCCGTTTTACCCTGCATAAAGCTTATGCAGGGCAAACTCATAAATTGTTCGCCCTCTATAACACTGATAGAGAGATATGCACAGTTGTTTGCTCCCCCAGGTATTAATACATACTCTGAGTAAATTACTAAATAAAAAGTGATTTTATTAAATACAGACAGTAGGATTTAAGTGGTTCAAAGTAGTAACAGAACAAAGTAAGTCACCAAGTAAAATAAAATAAAATGCGCAAATCTATGTCTAATCAAACTAAATACAGATAAGTTCCTCACCAGTTCCAGAATGCTTCCTTTTACAGGCTAATCTCCTTCTAGCCTGGGTCCAGCAATCTCTCACAACCCCTGTAGTTACTGTCCTTTGTTTCAGTTTCCTCCAAGTATCCTGGGGGGGTGGAGAGGCTCCTTCTTTAGCCAGCTGAAGACAAAATGGAGGGGTCTCCCCCAGGTTTAAATAGACTCTCTCTTGTGGGTGGAGACCCCCCTCCTATGCAAAGTCCAGCTCCAAGATGGAGTTCTGGAGTCAACTGGGCAAGTCACATGTCCCTGCATGACTCAGTCTTTACAGGCTGAAGCCATTGTCCACATGGTATCTTGCATGTCTCCAGGAAGACTTCTTATGTGGATTGGAGCATTCCAAGATGCATTGTTCCCCAAGTGTTTCCTGATCAGGTACTTAACCTGGCGAATTCCTTCCTAAAGAAGCTGACCAAATGCCTCCCAAAGCTTACTTAGAAACCAAGCCAGCATACAGCCCATATTCTTAACCTCAAGTAGAAAATGATATACATGTACAAATAGGATGAATAGATATAGTAGACCATAACCTTTACGGAGATATATTACATGGCACAGGCAGCACAAAACATATTCCGGTTATGTCATACATACATTTATAAGCACCCCCCCCATAAAGCCTTATGGGGTACACTGTCACACTTCCTTCATAGGTCATGTTCTCAAGACCTTTAATCATTCTTGTTGCTCTTCTCTGGACCCTCTCCAATTTCTCCATATCTTTCTTGAAATGCAGTGCCCAGAACTGGACACAATACTCCAGCTGAGGCCTAACCAGCGCAGAGTAGAGCGGAAGAATGACTTCTCGTGTCTTGCTCACAACACACCTGTTAATACATCCCAGAATCATGTTTGCTTTTTTTGCAACAGCATCGCACTGTTGACTCATATTTAGCTTGTGGTCCACTATAACCCCTAGATCCCTTTCTGCCGTACTCCTTCCTAGACAGTCTCTTCCCATACTGTATGTGTGAAACTGATTTGTTCCTTCCTAAGTGGAGCACTTTGCATTTGTCTTTGTTAAACTTCATCCTGTTTAACTCAGACCATTTCTCCAATTTGTCCAGATCATTTTGAATTATGACCCTGTCCTCAAAGCAGTTGCTATCCCTTTTCTGTTTGTCTCCTTCCCCCCTCCACTTTTTCAATCACAAAGTGGAAGAGGGGGAAAAAGGCATGGGGATGAGGGATAAAGGGAAGAAAGGGGGAAAACAAAGAATTGAATAATGGTCATTTTTGATTTTGAAAAGCAAAATATTTTTGTTTTTTCACTTTTCATTTGTGTTGAAAAATCAAGAAAATCCCACTTGTTTTGTGAAATGGACTTACCATTGTTCAACCAGCTCTAGTTATAAATAACTCTGTATTACCACTGGGAACCACACAAAACTTAACCAGAAAACCAACATGCTAATGGTGCTAATGCATCACTGGGGGCAGGGGCAGCTCTATGTTTTTTGCCACCCCAAGCACGGCAGTCAGGCGGCTTTCGGCGGCACGCATGCGGACGGTCTGCTAGTCACGCAGATTCGGCGGCATGCCTGCTGGAGGTCTGCCGGTGCTGCGCCTTCGGCGTCCCCGCTGCCTAATTGCCGCCGAAGCAGCGGGACCAGTGGACCTCACGCAGGCATGCTGCCGAAGGCGGCCTCACTGCCGCCCTCACAGCGACCGGCAGGCTGGCCCCCGCGGCTTGCCACCCCAGGCACGCGCTTGCTGTGCCGGTGCCTGGAGCCGCCCCTGACTGTGGGACAGGATTCTTAAAGGATTCTTTTTTTCTCTTTGCCACTCAAAATAAAATTTGCTGTGAGAAACCCAAAAAGGAAAAGAGACAAGACAAGGGTGGTGACTGTATCTCATGGAGAAGCCTTTCTGGTCAGAAAGAGCTCTTTGCAGCCTCATGGATAGACAAGGAACATTTTTATGGCGTGCGCTGAAAATGAAAGGACAGGACCTAGTGACAAATAAGCCCCAGAAGCTTTGGAGTTCCATTTGGGGTTGGATTATGCTCTAGAATTTCCCATTCCAGATCCAGCCTCATTTGAAATTCTTTGGGGTAAAAAATCAAATAAGTTTAGGTTCTCTTGTGAGGTTTCTGATATTTCCTGGCTGCTGTTCAAAATTCGGGCCTGAAACAGCAAAGTGCTGAGAGTTACTAAGCTCTCGCTGACTTCAATGGGAGTTAAGGGTGTGACCCCGGGTCCTTTGGGTGCCCACTGGCTGAGGCCATAGGAGTGCATAGGATTACCAGGATTCTCTGGATCTGATCTCTATGTAATCAAAGGGTGTCATGTAAAACCTTTACTGGATGCCTGTGCCACACGGATCATCATAATCATTGCACAGCGACTGGATGGATAATATATAAGGCGTTATGGTTGTATATTGAAATTTATGCTTTTAAGGTCTGTGAGTTGGGGTTGGTCACCAGAAGGTGATAAACAAGTTTCTTTCAGGCAGGAGATGCTTATCTGCCTATTTGGCTATATATAGACTGAGTAATTATTCACAGTGGATGCTAATCAGTTGAACAAAATTCTAATCAAGTGATTGCAAAGTCTCCAGAGGAGATTCGTTACAGGAAAAACAAACAAACAATAGGGGGTACCCGGTTTACAAGTGAAGACAATGGATGCTTGGAACTACCTCTGGACCCCCAGATATATCCTGTACCAGGTATCCTTCACCTATTGGACGAACTGCCAGCTGACTTGTCTCATGAATGGAGGATCACATTTGGTCTGGGTGTTTCATGCTGGGAGAGAGATTTGGGGGAGCTGTCCTTTGTGAGACAGGGGAATGTTTGCTTATCTAAGTTTAAGCTCTAGAAGTGTGTTATGATTTTATTTTTATGTAACCATTTGTTTACATTAATTTTACTTTCTGCTTCTCAAATCTCTGATCTTTGTGAATTGAACTCTGCTTGTTTTCACTAAATGGAGCGGTGATGCTGAGGTGACACTGGTGAGGTGGTGTGTAGCAAACCTATGAATTCTGTGAGTGTCCAGTGGAACAGGGGCTAGACCTTCTGGGGCTGCACAGAGGGCTCGGCGGTTGGAGTGTACCGATTGCTTATCTGTAGAAGGACAGTGGAGCCTGGATGGGGTGAGAAGGGTGTGCTTGTGTTTCCTGTGGCTGGCAGAGTCAGCAGCTGACACTTGGCAGGCACAGAGAAGGCTTCCTCATGCTAAGGGCAGGTGGTAGTGAGGTACCTCACAACCCTGGGGACCCTCGGGAGGTGGCATAAAGGGTCCATAGTACTTCAGAGAAGGTGCCTGGTCTTTCGTAGTCCAGGGCCCTTTGTTCAAAGTTTATTAGACCCATTCTCCATCCACTATAAAATCACTCCTCAATGGTCAGATTTCTTGTCTCCATCTCGTTCTCCAATTCACTGTCCATCTGGGTTTGGAGACTGAGAGGAATCATCAGGCAAAGGTTAAAGAACAACAGGCAGAGGAAGTCTGGGTTGTTGATGTTTATAGTTCTCAATAGGGAAATAATCTTCCCATGACACCTGAATATTGGAAAGTTTACAACAGAGAACAAGGAAGCAAAAACAAACAAACAAACAAAAAAACAAACCCCACAACAACCCCAAACTTCTTGCAAGTATTAGAGGGGTAGCCGTGTTAGTCTGGATCTGTAAAAAGCAACAGAGAGTCCTGTGGCACCTTTAAGACTAACAGAGGTATTGGAGCATAAGCTTTTGTGGGTGAATGCCCACTTCGTCGGATGCATGTCGGATGTTAGTCTTAAAGGTGCCACAGGAAAATTCTTGCAATTAACCATCTGCTTTAACTCTTGTTTTACACTCAGTTCCTAAGAACATCTCTGGAGATGATAGACGACAGTGCCTGGAGTAGCCAGATATGCCTTGAGTTGAGCCAGCAGATGGCCGGCTATGCCAGCCCCTCCAAAGAGAAGGTTTGTTATCTGTTAAGGCTTAGTTTCTAGTTAATTTCCCTTGAAATTCTGATTGGAGGGCTGCATAAGGCTTCTCTCAAAGCTTCATTACTTTATATTTTATTCTGCATATAAATTTGTTTTTACTTGTTCCCTGCTCTCTCCCCCCCGCCTGCCCCTGCCCTGCCCTGCCCTGCCCTGCCCTTCCCTTCCAATATTTGCTTGGACAGGCTGCTTGTCTGTACTGCATTGTTGGTTCTCTGGCTGGGCTAGATGATGGAATGTTTCTGCAGTATGGATGCTTGGACTTGGCTATCTTGTTCCTTCCTGAGTGTTGCTGAGCTGGGTCTGTACTGACAGGCACGTTGTGTTACTGATATCTCAGGGCTGGTCTCTTTCTTTCAGAGTTTCCTGTATAAGGCGCTAGGAACGTCCTTAGCAGTTTGTCAGGACCTGGTCCACGTTAAATCACAGACTCATAAATTTCTGACGACAACAAATTATATGGAAGCCCCTGAGAGAGAGGTGAGGACTCTGTCCCTCTCCCCACTTTACCAAGTAATCCCTGAATGCTCCCTGTGGGGCTCAGCTCTGAGTTGGCCTGGGACAGATGCCATTTTGCTTCATATCCTCTTCATTGCTATTTCACTCAGCCCCCGCTGCCCATGTGTCTCAGGCCTCATTGGCACTTTACACCACTTCAGGTGAAAGGAATGGAGTCGTGGGGTCTATCAGGCACCTGGTTACATCCTAACCAGTATTTTTCTTGGGTGACAGGGAGTCATTTCCAACCTCGCATTCTCTGCTGAGAGCCACTTGGACCTCACCTTGAACACACTTCAGGAGTTTGGGGCTGCAATGAGCAAGGTTACGATTTCTGGGTTCATCGGCTGCCTGAAGGTAAAGGAGCCAGGGGGTTCTCTCAAACTTCCTCTCCCTCTAAAGCAGGGGCAGCAGCCCCGCAGTAGTGTCTGCTCTGGTCAGCTAGCATTGTCCCCCAATGTATGCATTCTACGTGATGCCTGCAGTTAAGCAGAGAGGAGCACAATCTGGAGCTGGGGTTCTCGCAAATGATTTTTATCGTCTGATGTCTCATGGCTTGAGTGCCCCTCCCATGCACAATGTGTGGGAACTACATCAGTTGCTTGCATGGAAAAGCATTTAAGGTATTTTTAAATGTTTTTTAATCCTGGTTAGTAGCTGGAAATGAGGAGGTGTTGCAAGCAACATGTGGCTAACCAACCTGCTGTAGGTAGACCACCAGTGGTCTACGGGTGACAATTATGGAACCTCTGATTTAGAGCAGTGGTTCTCAACCTTTCCAGATTAGTGTACCCCTTTCAGGAGTTTGATTTGTCTTGTGTACCCCAAATTTCACCTCACTTAAACTACTTGCTTACAAAATCAGGCATAAAATTATAAAAAAGCGTCATAGCACATTATTACTGAAAAATTGCTTATTTTCTCATTTTTACCATATAATTATAAAATAAATCAACTGGAATATAAATATTGTACTTGTATTTCAGTGTGTAGTATATAGAATAGTATAAAGAAGCCATTGTATGAAATTTTAGTTAGTAACTTTGCAAGTGCTTTCTTTGTAGTCTGCTGTAAAACTAGGCAAATATGAGTTGATATACCCCCTGGAAGACCTTTGCAGACCCTCAGGGGTACACAAGTACCCCTGGTTGAAAACCACTGATCTAGAGGATAGAGCAGGAGATTGGGCCTCTGGGCTTCCATTGCTGGCTCTGCCATTTACTCACTGTGCAGCCATAGGCAAGACATTTAGCACCTGATCTTGTACCCACCAGTGTCAACGACTAAGCTCCCGTGTACTTCACTGCTGTAGGTTCAGCATTTTAGGCTCTCTGTGTCAGAGTGACCCGTGGGAATGATGGAGATACTAATAACTCCCTACCTCACACAGTTATTATATTGCTTAAATACTGTTTGCAAGTGGTTTGAGATCTTCGGCTGAAAAGAGCTTTGCAAGTGCAAGCTGCCATTGCTACTGTGAGCAATTCCTCAGTCAGCAGCAGATCTGAATTCCAAGGCAAAATGAATCAGAAGAACTTGTCTCTAGTGACGTTTCCAATTGTCTAGGGCTACCGCCCTGGGAAAAGAGGCAAGACTCGCAGCACCCTGATGCTGACATACAGCAACGTGGCTGTCCATGCTCCAAAAGAGCAGCTTCTCTCCCGAGTAGAGGCAGACATCACAGGGAACATCCTTCACCATTACAGAGCCAGTTGTCGGGTAAGAGCTTTTGCGTGATAAGTGTTAGGGGCATTACCCTGAAGTTATAGCATTGCCTCTGAGTTTATAGAGAGAGGGCTTGTATTTTCTAAAACTCTCCTTTGAGCAATAATTTGTCACACAACTCAAATTTAAAACTGTAATGGACGGAGCGTGAGCTGTCACATGTTGTATCATTTTTGTTGCTCTTCTTTGTATTTTCTCTAGTTTTTCTATATTCTTCTGAAATTCTGTAGACCACAGCTACACAGTAATTCAGATGCAGTCACACTCAGGCTATTCAGAATAACACTCTAACTCCCCTAATATGTATGTGTATCTAGCTCTATCTTTTGCTACCCAAGAGAGACTAGTGCTAGCTTGTATTTAGTTGATTTGCTGTCACTCTGTTTCTTGGACGCACTACTTCCCTTACCTCTTATCTGTCTTCTTGTTTGTCTGTGTGCTCGTTATTTCTGTTCCCTAGGTGTCTGACTGCTGGTACTGACTCTCATCTCCGTGCAACCTCTCCACGTCACTTTGCCATTCAATTCTGCCCTGTCTGACTGAGACTGTCACTTAGGCATTAGTCAAAAACAGTGGAACCAAACTGATATCTTCTAGTAGTTCACAAATGCAAATATTACATAGTGTGACAGACCCAGACCAGTGGGGTACAGGAGTCTGGTAGAGGGCAAATATACTGGTCACTGGATGAGTAGTTTTCTGTTCCCTGAGTGACCAGAGCAGGGGCTGCACTAGAGTAATCAGGAACCTGCTAGAACCAGTTAAGGCAGGCAGGCTAATTAGGACACCTGGAGTCAATTAAGAAGAAGCTGCTAGAATCAATTAAGGCAGGCTAATCAGGGCACCTGGGCTTTAAAAAGGAGCTCACTTGAGTTTGTGGTGCAAGTGTGAGGAGCTGGGAGCAAGAGGCGCAAGGAGCTGAGAGGATGAGTGAGAGGGTGGGGGTGGGGGTGTGGGTGTGGGTGTGCTGTGCTGTGCTGTGCTGCTGGAGGACTGAGGAGCACAAGCGTTATCAGACACCAGGAGGAAGGTCCTGTGGTGAGAATAAGGAAGGTGTTTGGAGGAGGCCATGGGGAAGTAGCCCAGGGAGTTGTAGCTGTCATGCAGCTGTTACAGGAGGCACTATAGACAGCTGCAGTCTACAGGGCCCTGGGCTGGAACCCGGAGTAGAGGGCGGGCCCGGGTTCCCCCCAAACCTCCCAATTGACCTGGACTGTGGGTTCTTCCAGAGGGGAAGGTTTCTGGGCTGTTCCCCAACCCACATGGTGAATCTCTGAGGCAAGAAAATCCGCCAATAAGCGCAGGACCCACCAAGATAGAGGAGGAACTTTGTCACAATAGGATGGCCCCTGATATTGACCTCTACAAAACACCCCCTCTGGATACATTTCCTGCCTTTTGGAAGATTTAACAATAGTGATTTCTCTCTGCTCCATATTCAGCAGCCAGGACATTTTGAGGATGTGTGTTATGTGGGACTATGTACATTGCTAAGAGCTGTTTTGCATTTCGTTTTTTGGGTGCTGGGCATCACTGTTGTGAACAAGGTAAATTCTAAATAATCTGCCCTCAGCTCTTGCATTTTCTATACACAAGTTGCTTGTTTAAATTGCACAGAGCTTGATTTCCTTGCTACATCAAGCAGGAGTCCTGGCTGCTCTGGTGTAAGTGGACCTGGATTTATTTGATGAACCTGGGTTTTCTTTTCTTCTGAGGTGGGTGCAGAGCCGGGGTCCTCTGCCTTCTGGGGTCTGTGAACACCTCTATCCTCTCCTGAGGCTAGATTTAATTCCTGATCTTTATTTTCTGGACTCTGGTTCTTCTCTCAGTTTCTCATCCACATCCTCTTGTTTCTCCTTCTGGATTATGTAGGACATGTACCTAAAATTAACCCCCATCCAGAATGTCACGGAGATTAGCTGTGCCATCTTGGAGACCAGAGACTCCCAGGAGTTCGAATTCTCTTACAAACAGGAGCTCCTTGGCTACATGCTGGTGAGTGATTAGGAGCTTTGAGGTCTGAAGTACAAAGGAGTTTGTTGTAATGTAATAAGACTGGTTTCCAGGGAGATGTTATTTTATCCCTTGGCTGTGACTGTACTACTGCAGTCTCATGAGCTACCTGCATGGCACCCCGAATGCTGGGTCCACTCTGAGCTCGGCAGGGATGCTGACATATTGTGGGCTGTAACTGGAAGGAATGGCTTGTGTCTGGTGAGTTATCTTTCTGTCTTCCGTATAGCCTGCAGATGGCCCTACGGTCCATTTCTGAGGCAGAGAGCCTACTGAGCATGGTGTCTGTTTATTACAGGTCTGGCATATGGCCCTGTTTCAGGGTGTGAGAGGAAGACCTCTCTGCCTTTCAAATCCATTTCCCATTTTTTATATCCCTATTCATGCATTTCAGGACTTCATTAAAAAGGAACCACTGGATTCCCTGGCATCTCCAGTTCTCTACAAGGCAATTCTTGCCATTGGACATCTGAGGTAGGCTATTTTCTGCCATATTTCCTGGCACTGTGATGTCTTCTTATTTGTTAATTCATGAGTGTCAGGTTGGGAGCAGTCTGATGCCTGCAGGGTTTGGCTCACATGCTGCTCACCAGCAGAACTTGCATTCTTGAGGGTTTGAATGTGTCCATTTGGAGGTTTGTGCTTGAAAGACACAAGATTGGAGGTTGTGGGGCATGCAGTACAGTGGAGGAGAGTTCAGATGGGGAGGGAGGTGTCTGGCTAGCTGGCAGGGGGAAGGAAGCTTGTGGGTTTCTCTAAAAAGGGGACGTGAAGCTTTAGCTTTACTTCTAGATGAGCCAATACTTAATAGAGGTGCAAAGAGGTGCTCAGCTGCAAAGTGAAGGGTTGTTTGCATTTGGGGTTCTAGACTGGGGCAATCTCTAGCCATTGGACCCATTTCTTGTACTTGGAGGTGGTACTGAGTCTAATGCATGACTTTTCTCTCTATCTTTCTTCTGCCAGCAAACTCAAATCATCTTTGACCTTGGAGGAAAACCGTGAACTCCTTGATCAGTGTTTCAATAGTTTATTTCCCCTTCCTCCCTTGGAGAAGATGAAAGAGGAAGGTGAGACAGCAAAGGATGCTCTGCATATACAGGTACGTGACAACAATTCTCCTCTGGCACCATCCACTGTATTTCTGCCCAGCAGGCACTGGGTGATGGCAGTCACACATGGTCTCCCTGGCAAGGTTATGGTTAGCTTTCCCCGGCCCACACACACAAATGATCTGTGCTGAGCCTCACTCCTTCTCTTCTGGTTTCAGTCACTGTACGTGAGGTCCTTGGAAGCCCTTGGCAAGCTAATGAAGACTTTGCTGGAGGAAGAACCAACCGCAGACTGGTTCCAGGAAATGTTTCAAGTGAGTAGTCCATTGAACCGTGGTGGAGATTGTTTCTTGTGTTAGAGCAGGGAAGAGTCAGAGATTTAGGGGGTTCAAACTTCAGTTGTGGAGGAATTTTCCACAACAGAGTGAATTTTAGGGAGAAATCCCAGGAAGAATTTGGTGCTAAGTGGGCATGTGCCCCATTGAAATCCACAGAAGCTATGCCATTTTATGCCAGGGCTGGCTTGGGACCAAGTTCTTACAATGTAGTTGACACTACTTGGACGGGCAAGAAAATCACCACTGCAGTAGCCAAATGCAAGAGAACCAGTTGAAACCGATCACTTCTTCGAAGAGGAATTCATTACTATTGAGTTAAGCCCTGTGTATGGAAACTCATTCAGAGGAGACTTCCTGTTCCTCAGACATGAACAGAATATCTTGAAGAGCTGAGGGGTGGGGAGTTTGTTGCACCTTCAGTATAAAAATGAAGTTATAAAAGGAGCTGGGCTGGGGGGACTTCTCTGATCTTATTCAAATTAATAAAAAGAAATGCTCCTCTGTCATTTTGCCACTCGACGTGGGAGAAGTTGCCCAGGAAACAGACCACAGCAGCAGACATCAACCAGCATGCAATGTGCTAGACAGCTCCCATCAGACAGTCTACAGCAGACATCACATACACGGGCCCAGATTCATCTCTCATGTAACTCCTTTGGCTTCAATCACCAGAGGTGAATCTGGTCCCTGGGACTTGTATATCTAAGGGGCTCTTCCATTAGACATGTAATTCCTTTGCTACACCGAGGTCAGATGCTTTGGAGAGGGATTTTAGTGACAATTAAACCTGTTTAAGAGGAACTTTTGGGAGGGATTTTCTGGTACTAACTCTGTCCATTCCCCTGCTCTACCAACAGCTACTAAGGACATGGTTCAGTTCAGGGAAGGAGTGGGAGAGAGAAAGGGCCTTGCAAGCCAGCACCCAGCTGCTGACTGCCTATCAAGAGGCAGTTAATAGCACAGTGAGTATAGCCTCTTACTCTTCCTTGAGCTGACTTCCCTGCTTATATCAGATCTGACACTCAACGCAAATGCATGACAAACTCTTCCAGGGCAGCAGCTGGGATCTCAAGGTGACTAAGATCCCCCTGCTTCCATAAGAGAGAGGTTTACACAACAATGCCGTGACCACACTCCGGGCAGACTGCAAGAAGTAGAGGGCAGCCAATCCCCCAAACTGATGGCTTATTCTATAATTAGATTCACCAAGTCAACAACAAAAGAGCTTCCACCCTAGTTAACAACATGCCAAACACGTTCCCTTTTTGGCATTCCAGACCTTGGCTCCCATCTAAACAGCCAAGTCTAATATAGTGAGGGGTTACTGAAAACCTGATTCACCATATGAGAGGTTCACCGATCATAAAGGACCAGATGCTTATCCCCAGGTTTATGTGAATCTCAGATCTTTCCCAAATATCATGGTGTCAGCCAATCCTTAATAACTAAATCTAAGATTTATTGTTAAAAGAAAGAAGAGAGTTACAAATGGTTAAAAGATCAATATCCGTACAAGTGATTTGAATGTTCATAGTTCAGGATCACAACAGTGATGGAATAAACTGCTGGCTTGTAAAAGTCTCTCTGGAATCATCCCAACAGATCAGAATCCAAAGGCAGCTTAGATGTAAAGTCTGTTAGTTTTTCCATGCATTTTCCAGGTTATTCCAAATGATTATTTGGAAGATCTCTGTCCTATGGCTTATACGCTCCCTGTTCAAAGTTTAAGCAGACTAGAGATGACAGGATCAGGCCCGAGCCTTCTCTTTTATAGCTATTCTAGCAGGCTGACAAGCCTACCTCACAGAAATTGTCACAGCGGGACCTTCCCCAATGCAGATCACCTGTTGTACTTTGCTTTGAAGCTAATCTTCTATTTCCTGTGCATACACAGTAAACTAGTTACACTCATTCACATAAGGTAATTAGCAGTTCTTCCATTATAACACAGATAGTTAAGCTGAAGACAATGTAGAAATTATTAGTTTCCTGCAGTATCTTACATCTTTGATTTTAAGGTTAACTGAACACCTTGCATACATAATTAAGGCAATTAAGACATGAAAGGCAATTAGCATCTACAAGCTAATTTGGTTACATTGTGACACTTCTAACCCGGTATAGATAAACACAGACAAATACACTTAGCATCTATTGTTCATTTTTGAATGAGTTGATGATTACTAGTCTAATACAGGAGTACTTGTGGCACCTTAGAGACTAACAAATTTATTAGAGCATAAGCTTTCGTGGGCTACAACCCACTTCTTCGGATGCATATAGAGTGAAACATATATTGAGGAGATATATATACACACATACAGAGAGCATGAACAGGTGGGAGTTGTCTTACCAAGTCTGAGAGGCCAATTAAGTAAGAGAGGAGGAAAACAAACAAACAAAAAAACCTTTTGAAGTGATAATCAAGATAGCCCAGTACAGACAGTTTGATAAGAAGCAAGTGTGAGAATACTTACAAGGGGAGATAGATTCAATGTTTGTAATGGCTCAGCCATTCCCAATCCCTATTTAGCCCTGAGTTGATTGTGTCTAGTTTGCATATCAATTCCAGCTCAGCAGTCTCTCGTTGGAGTCTGTTTTTGAAGTTTTTCTGTTTTAAGATAGCCACCCGCAGGTCTGTCAAAGAATGGCCAGACAGGTTAAAGTGTTCTCCCACTGGTTTTTGAGTATTATGATTCCTGATGTCAGATTTGTGTCCAATAATTCTTTTGCGTAGAGACTGTCCGGTTTGGCCAATGTACATGGCAGAGGGGCATTGCTGGCACATGATGGCATATATCACATTGGTAGATGTGCAGGTGAATGAGCCCCTGATGGTATAGCTGATGTGATTAGGCCCTATGATGGTGTCACTTGAATAGATATGTGGACAGAGTTGGCATCGGGCTTTGTTACAAGGATAGGTTCCTGGGTCAGTGTTTTTGTTCAGTGATGTGTGGTTGCTGGTGAGTATTTGCTTTAGGTTGGGGGGTTGTCTGTAAGCGAGGACAGGTCTGTCTCCCAAGATCTGTGAGAGTAAAGGATCATCTTTCAGGATAGGTTGTAGATCTCTGATGATGCGCTGGAGAGGTTTTAGTTGGGGGCTGAAGGTGACAGCTAGTGGTGTTCTGTTATTTTCTTTGTTGGCCCTGTCTTGTAGGAGGTGACTTCTGGATACTCGTCTGGCTCTGTCAATCTGTTTTTTCACTTCAGCAGGTGGGTATTGTAGTTTTAAGAATGCTTGATAGAGATCTTGTAGGTGCTTGTCTCTATCTGAGGGATTGGAGCAAATACGGTTATATCTTAGAGCTTGGCTGTAGACAATGGATCGTGTGGTGTGTCCTGGATGGAAGCTGGAGGCATGTAGGTAAGTGTAGCGGTCAGTAGGTTTCCGGTACAGGGTGGTATTTATGTGACCATCGCTTATTAGCACAGTAGTGTCCAGGAAATGGACCGCTTGTGTGGATTGATCTAGGCTGAGGTTGATGGTGGGATGGAAATTATTGAAATCATGGTGGAATTCCTCAAGGGCTTCTTTTCCATGGGTCCAGATGATGAAGATGTCATCAATGTAGCGCAAGTAGAGTAGGGGCGTTAGGGGACGAGAGCTAAGGAAGCGTTGTTCTAAGTCAGCCATAAAAATGTTGGCATACTGTGGGGCCATGCGGGTACCCATAGCAGTACCGCTGACTTGAAGGTATATATTGTCCCCAAATGTGAAATAGTTGTGGGTGAGGACAAAGTCACAGAGTTCAGCCACCAGGTTAGCTGTGACATTATCGGGGATACTGTTCCTGATAGCTTGTAGTCCATCTGTGTGTGGAATATTGGTGTAGAGGGCTTCTACGTCCATAGTGGCCAGGATGGTGTTTTCTGGGAGATCACCGATGGATTCTAGTTTCCTCAGGAAGTCAGTAGTATCTCGAAGATAGCTAGGAGTGCTGGTAGCGTAGGGTCTGAGGAGAGAGTCCACATAACCAGACAAGCCTGATGTTAGGGTGCCAATGCCTGAGATGATGGGGCGTCCAGGATTTCCAGGTTTATGGATCTTGGGTAGCAAATAGAATGTCCCTGGTCGGGGTTCTAGGCATGTGTCTGTACAGATTTGTTCCTGTGCTTTGTCAGGGAGTTTTTTTAGCAGATGGTGTAGTTTCTTTAGGTAATCCTCAGTGGGATCAGAGGATAATGGCCTGTAGAATGTGGTGTTAGAAAGCTGTCTAGCAGCCTCTTGGTCATATTCCAATTTATTCATGATGACTGTCACGGCCTCACAGATCGTGCCCACTCTTGGCCCCGTGCGGTCCGTGGGGGGTGCCCCTTTTAGTGAGACAGCCCTTCTCGGGGGTCCACTCTCTCTCGGGGTCCGGCCCCTCCACCTCCTGGATCCGCACCTCTCTGAGCCTTAGCACGTCTGTCTCTGCCGTGGGCCCCCTCAGGGAGTCCACGCGCTCTGGACCCCCGGGGCCTCCACTCCTGCTTCTCCCTCTGGCTGGAACCGGTTGGTTAGGTCACTGGGTCCTCACTCTGCAGCCCATTGTCCTCCCACTGGCCAGAACCGGCTGCGTCTCCTCAGCTGGGCCTCTGGGTCACCAGGTCGCCAGGTCACTGGTCGCTGGGGTATCCATCCTCCCGGCCACCGTCTGGGTCCCCACGTCCTCTCTCCGGTCCTCTGCAAAACACACTCCCTCTCCCCTCACCTCGTTAAACCAGTAACACCCAGGGAAACTGAGTCCCACCCCCTCTGCATGCAAACCATTGAAACCCCACAGAAAACAGGAAAACCCCCCAGAAAACAGGAAAACCCCCCACTTCGTCACATATCTCCCCCCTTCGGGGCTGAACGGAGCAGGGTCACTTAGCCAGTGACCTGGGGAAGTTCAGGGTCCCCGCCCCGCGATAAAGCATCCGCTATAACATTGGCGCTCCCCCTCACATGGACCACCTCCATGTCATACCCCTGGAGGAGCAGGGCCCACCTCAGCAGCTTGGCATTAGCCCCTTTCATTTGGTGCAGCCACGTCAGGGGTGAATGGTCGGTGTACACGGTGAAGCGCCGCCCAAATAGATATGGCTGCAGTTTGTTAAGGGCCCACACCATGGCCAGGCATTGCTTCTCTATGGCCGCATAGTGCTGCTCCCGGGGCAGCAGCTTCTTGCTTAGGTACACAATGGGGTGTCTCTCCCCCTTAGTATCAGTTTGCATCAGTACCGCCCCCAGCCCTGTGTCCGAGGCGTCGGTGAACACCAGGAAGGGTTTGTTAAAATCCGGGTTTACCAGCACCGGGCCCTGGATAAGTGCCCCCTTCAGCGCACAGAGAGCCCTCTGGCACTGCTCGGTCCAGACCACCTTGTCCGGCTTTCCCTTTCGACACAGCTCCATGAGGGGTGCTGCCAGGGAGCTAAAGTGGGGCACAAACCTCCGGTAGTACCCTGCCATCCCAATGAAAGCCTGGACCTGCTTCTTAGTCTGGGGGGCGGGCCAGGCCTTGATTGCCTCCACTTTGGCCGGCTCCGGCTTCAGGTGGCCACTCCCAACCTTGTGGCCCAGGTATAAAACCTCTGCCATCCCCACCTTGCACTTTTCAGCTTTTATGGTCAGTCCTGCATCCTGGAGGCGACCCAGCACTCTCTTTACCTGGGACACATGTTCCTCCCAGGTCTGGCTAAAGCCACAGATATCGTCAATATACGCTAGTGCAAAGCCCTCCATCCCCCTTAGTAACTGATCCACCAGGCGCTGGAAGGTGGCAGGTGCCCCCTTGAGGCCGAAAGGCAGGACCAGGAACTCGAAGAGCCCTATTGGTGTGGTGAAGGCGGACTTCGCCCTGGCCTCTGGGTCCAAAGGCACCTGCCAGTAGCCTTTGGTAAGATCCATGGTAGTGAGGTACCGGGCACCCCCCAACTTGTCTAAGATTTCATCAGTCCTGGGCATGGGGTAGGCATCGGACACGGTAATGGCATTGAGCTTCCGATAATCCACACAGAACCGGATCGATCCGTCCTTCTTGGGGACCAGCACCACGGGTGAGGCCCAGGGACTGGCGGACGGCTGGATCACCCCTAAAGCCAGCATGTCCCCGACCTCTCTCTCCAGGTCCTGGGCTGTTTTCCCAGTGACCCTGAATGGGGAACACCTGATGGGAGGGTTGGTTCCCGTCTCCACCCGGTGGACAGCCAGGTTAGTGAGCCCAGGCAGGCTGGAGAACAGCTGCCGGTATGAATGCAGCACCTCTCTGATCTCTGCCTGCTGGGCAGGGGTTAGCTGGTCTGAGAGGGGAATTGATTCTAGCGAGGGGTTAGCCACAGCCTCAGGGAGGAGTCCCACCAGGGGGTCCTCTCCTTTCTCCTCCCACTGCCCACACACAGCCAGCACCAACTTCTCCCTGTCCCAGTACGGCTTCATCATGTTGACGTGATACACCCGGTGGCTGTGAGCCCGGTTGGACAGTTCCACCACATAGTTCACCTCGTTTACCTGTCTGATGACCGTGAAGGGGCCGTCCCAGGCCGCTTGCAGCTTGTTCTTCCTCACGGGGATGAGGAGCATCACCTGATCCCCGGTAGCATATGAGCGGCCACGGGCTGAGCGGTCGTACCAGACCTTCTGCTTCCTCTGGGCCCTTGCTAGGTTCCCCCTAGCCAAGCCCATGAGCTCCACGAGCTTTTCCCGGAAAGTCAGTACATACTCTACCACTGATTCCCCATCGGGAGAGGCCTTTCCCTCCCACTCGGCCCTCATCAAGTCCAGGGGCCCCCTCACCCTCCTTCCGTACAGCAACTCGAACGGGGAGAACCCTGTGGATTCCTGGGGCACTTCCCTATATGCGAACAGTAGGTGGGGTAAATACTTGTCCCAGTCCTGCGGGTGCTGGTCCATAAAGGTTTTCAGCATCCTCTTTAGGGTCCCATTGAACCTCTCCACTAGCCCGTTGGACTGAGGGTGGTAGGCTGAGGCCCAGGTGTGTCGGATCCCACACTTCTCCCACAAGCACTGGAGCAGGGTCGACATGAAGTTAGACCCCTGGTCTGTAAGGACCTCCTTGGGGAACCCCACTCTGCTGAAGATGGTCAGCAGCGCGTCGGCCACGGTGTCTGCCTCGATAGAGGACAAGGCCACCGCCTCGGAGTAGCGCGTACCAAAATCTACCACCACCAGGATGTATTTCTTCCCTGACCGGGTCACCCTGCTGAGGGGCCCCACTATGTCCACGGCCACCTTCTGGAAAGGCTCTTCTATGATAGGCAAAGGTCTCAGCGGGGCTTTACACTTATCCCGGGCCTTTCCCACCCTCTGGCAGGAGTCAGGTCCTGCAATACTGTCGGATAGCGTCGAAAACCCCGGGCCAGTAAAAGTTCTGCAGCAGCCTCTGCCTGGTGCGCCGGATGCCCTGATGCCCCGAAAGGGGGATATCGTGGGCCAAGAACAACAGTTTGCGGCGGTACCTCTGGGGAACCACCAGCTGCCTCCCGACTTTCCAAGATTCAGTTCGCCCTGAACCAGTCCATTCCCGGTACAGGAATCCCCTCTCCCACAGGAATCGCTCCCGGCAGTCCTCCCCCTGGGATCCTGCACTGTCGTGGCTAGCCAGGGCCCTCAGTTTCTCCAGGGAGGGATCCACCTGCAGCTCCGTTTGGAATTCCGCTGCTGGGTCTGAGGCTACAGCCCTGGCTGGTGGCGCCTCAGTTTCCTCACCCTGGGACGGAGGCTCCGGCCCAGCCCTGTCGAGCCCTACCCTTGGCGCTTCGGCCTCCCCCCTCGGGAGGTCCCGCGCCCCTCGCTGGCTCTGGCTCCGGGTAAGGACCAGGGTGCTATGAGTGTCATCCGGCCAATTCTCCAAGTCATTACCCATTAGCACCTCGGTAGGCAGGTGGTCATGCACCCCAACTTCCTTGGGTCCCTCCTTAGCCCCCCATTTACTGTCCACGAACTCATCTGCCAGCGCCCCTGCATGGCGCAGATCTTTGGGCTTCCGGTCCACTAGCCACATCTTAAGGTCCGGAGGGCAGATGTCATACAGCTGCTCCAACCCCACCAGGTTATACACATCCTCTGCGGTAGTGGCCCCTGCGCCCTTCCCCCACTTGCGGAGATATTCCCCCAGCAAGTTGGTGACCTCCTTGTAAGAGACACCTGAGGCCTTGCGCACACCCCGGAACCGTTTCCTGTACGCCTTGGGGGTCAGTTCAAACTTCAGCAGCAAAGCCTGTTTGAATAGGTCGTAGTCCCCCGTCTCAACACCATCCATTTGGCTGAACGCCTGTATGGCTTTGGGACCCAGCAGGGGGGTCAGACAGCGAAGCCTATCTGCAGGGTCAATCTGGTTCAGTTCACAAGCCTTCTCAAAGGCTGTGAGGTAGGCATCAATATCCCCCCCCTCCTTGAACTGGGGCAGCAGTTTGGTGTCTAGATTCCCCACACCACTGGCGTCTCGGGGCCCTTCCCCACTTACCCCGCGGCAGGCCCTCTTGGCCCGCCTCTCGTCCATCTCCAACTCGTGCTTCCGCTGTTCTACACGGTCCGCTCGTTCTCTCTCTCTGTCCACCAGCCTCCGATCCTCTAGCTCCAGCTCCTTTGCTTTCAGCTGCAGCTCCAGTCTCCGCAGCTCTTCTAGGGAGGAACCTGACTGGGGCCCCCCGGTGCTGACTGGGGAGTCAGGTCTGACCCACTCCTGGTCACTACACAGACTGCCCCCACGGCTTCTCCCCGGCTCTCCGGGCACCCCGGGAGCCCCCCTGGGGTCTGGAGCCTGCGCCTCAGACGGGTCATTCTCTACAAGCTGAGCAATCAGCCGCTCCTTAGTGAGCCTCCCCACGCTCAGCCCCCTCTCCCTGCACAGACGGGCCAGGTCGCTCTTACGGAGCTGGTTATAGGCCATTTCCAGGCTGGTTCCGTTCAATACCCTCGTTCTATCGCTGGCAGCCACTCACTGCAAAGCGCCTGCGCCTGCAGCCAACGTCTACAGGGTGCATCCATGAAGAATCCCACTTCTGACACCACGTTGTCACGGCCTCACAGATCGTGCCCACTCTTGGCCCCGTGCGGTCCGTGGGGGGTGCCCCTTTTAGTGAGACAGCCCTTCTCGGGGGTCCACTCTCTCTCGGGGTCCGGCCCCTCCACCTCCTGGATCCGCACCTCTCTGAGCCTTAGCACGTCTGTCTCTGCCGTGGGCCCCCTCAGGGAGTCCACGCGCTCTGGACCCCCGGGGCCTCCACTCCTGCTTCTCCCTCTGGCTGGAACCGGTTGGTTAGGTCACTGGGTCCTCACTCTGCAGCCCATTGTCCTCCCACTGGCCAGAACCGGCTGCGTCTCCTCAGCTGGGCCTCTGGGTCACCAGGTCGCCAGGTCACTGGTTGCTGGGGTATCCATCCTCCCGGCCACCGTCTGGGTCCCCACGTCCTCTCTCCGGTCCTCTGCAAAACACACTCCCTCTCCCCTCGCCTCGTTAAACCAGTAACACCCAGGGAAACTGAGTCCCACCTCCTCTGCATGCAAACCATTGAAACCCCCCAGAAAACAGGAAAACCCCCCAGAAAACAGGAAAACCCCCCACTTCGTCACAATGACGACAGCACCTCCTTTGTCAGCCTTTTTGATAATGATGTCAGGGTTGTTTCTGAGGCTGTAGATGGCGTTGTGTTCAGCATGGCTGAGGTTATGGGGCAAGTGATGTTGCTTATCCACAATTTCAGCCTTTGCACGTTGACGGAAGCAATCTATGTAGAAATCCAGTCTGTTGTTTCGACCATCCGGAGGAGTCCACGCAGAATCCTTTTGTTTGTAGTGCTGGTAGGGGGATTCTGTGGGTTAGTATGCTGTTCAGAGGTTGGTCGAAACAACAGACTGGATTTCTACATAGATTGCTTCCGTCAACGTGCAAAGGCTGAAATTGTGGATAAGCAACATCACTTGCCCCATAACCTCAGCCATGCTGAACACAACGCCATCTACAGCCTCAGAAACAACCCTGACATCATTATCAAAAAGGCTGACAAAGGAGGTGCTGTCGTCATCATGAATAAATTGGAATATGACCAAGAGGCTGCTAGACAGCTCTCTAACACCACATTCTACAGGCCATTATCCTCTGATCCCACTGAGGATTACCTAAAGAAACTACACCATCTGCTAAAAAAACTCCCTGACTAAGCACAGGAACAAATCTGTACAGACACATGCCTAGAACCCCGACCAGGGACATTCTATTTGCTACCCAAGATCCATAAACCTGGAAAT
The DNA here is from genome assembly GCF_028017835.1 of Emys orbicularis. Taxonomy (NCBI): domain Eukaryota; kingdom Metazoa; phylum Chordata; order Testudines; family Emydidae; genus Emys; species Emys orbicularis. The sequence continues at coordinate 11,532,299 of NC_088701.1, forward strand.
CCTGGACGCCCCATCATCTCAGGCATTGGCACCCTAACATCAGGCTTGTCTGGTTATGTGGACTCTCTCCTCAGACCCTACGCTACCAGCACTCCTAGCTATCTTCGAGATACTACTGACTTCCTGAGGAAACTAGAATCCATCGGTGATCTCCCAGAAAACACCATCCTGGCCACTATGGACGTAGAAGCCCTCTACACCAATATTCCACACACAGATGGACTACAAGCTATCAGGAACAGTATCCCCGATAATGTCACAGCTAACCTGGTGGCTGAACTCTGTGACTTTGTCCTCACCCACAACTATTTCACATTTGGGGACAATATATACCTTCAAGTCAGCGGTACTGCTATGGGTACCCGCATGGCCCCACAGTATGCCAACATTTTTATGGCTGACTTAGAACAACGCTTCCTTAGCTCTCGTCCCCTAACGCCCCTACTCTACTTGCGCTACATTGATGACATCTTCATCATCTGGACCCATGGAAAAGAAGCCCTTGAGAAATTCCACCATGATTTCAATAATTTCCATCCCACCATCAACCTCAGCCTAGATCAATCCACACAAGCGGTCCATTTCCTGGACACTACTGTGCTAATAAGCGATGGTCACATAAATACCACCCTGTACCGGAAACCTACTGACCGCTACACTTACCTACATGCCTCCAGCTTCCATCCAGGACACACCACACGATCCATTGTCTACAGCCAAGCTCTAAGATATAACCGCATTTGCTCCAATCCCTCAGATAGAGACAAGCACCTACAAGATCTCTATCAAGCATTCTTAAAACTACAATACCCACCTGCTGAAGTGAAAAAACAGATTGACAGAGCCAGACGAGTACCCAGAAGTCACCTCCTACAAGACAGGGCCAACAAAGAAAATAACAGAACACCACTAGCTGTCACCTTCAGCCCCCAACTAAAACCTCTCCAGCGCATCATCAGAGATCTACAACCTATCCTGAAAGATGATCCTTTACTCTCACAGATCTTGGGAGACAGACCTGTCCTCGCTTACAGACAACCCCCCAACCTAAAGCAAATACTCACCAGCAACCACACATCACTGAACAAAAACACTGACCCAGGAACCTATCCTTGTAACAAAGCCCGATGCCAACTCTGTCCACATATCTATTCAAGTGACACCATCATAGGGCCTAATCACATCAGCTATACCATCAGGGGCTCGTTCACCTGCACATCTACCAATGTGATATATGCCATCATGTGCCAGCAATGCCCCTCTGCCATGTACATTGGCCAAACCGGATAGTCTCTACGCAAAAGAATTAATGGACACAAATCTGACATCAGGAATCATAATACTCAAAAACCAGTGGGAGAACACTTTAACCTGTCTGGCCATTCTTTGACAGACCTGCGGGTGGCTATCTTAAAACAGAAAAACTTCAAAAACAGACTCCAACGAGAGACTGCTGAGCTGGAATTGATATGCAAACTAGACACAATCAACTCAGGGCTAAATAGGGATTGGGAATGGCTGAGCCATTACAAACATTGAATCTATCTCCCCTTGTAAGTATTCTCACACTTGCTTCTTATCAAACTGTCTGTACTGGGCTATCTTGATTATCACTTCAAAAGGTTTTTTTTTTTTTTTTTTTTTCCTCCTCTCTTACTTAATTGGCCTCTCAGACTTGATAAGACAACTCCCACCTGTTCATGCTCTCTGTATGTGTGTATATATATCTCCTCAATATATGTTTCACTCTATATGCATCCGAAGAAGTGGGTTGTAGCCCACGAAAGCTTATGCTCTAATAAATTTGTTAGTCTCTAAGGTGCCACAAGTACTCCTGTTATTTTTGAGGATACAGACTAACACGGCTGCTACTCTGAAACTAGTCTAATACAGCTCTTTGAAATTCACATGCAAGTGAACTGTCTGGATAGAGTAGAAGTGCCTCTTGTTCAGTTATTATTGATCCATAATAACTGAACAAGAGGCACAGGTTGACTGGTCTGCCAGTGTCACAAATGCATTTTTGGTTCTTATGCTCCCAGGACACTAAAGCTGAATTTCTATTTAATCAGCTAAGAACATAAAACATAAGAATGGCTAACCTGCATCCCCCAGAAGAATGGTTCATCTAGCCCAGTATCCTGTCTTCTGACAGTGGTGGGTGCCAGATGCTTCAGAGGGAATGAACAGAACAAGGCAATTGTCGAGTGAACCATCCCCTGTTGAACAGTCCCAGCCCCAGCTTCTGGCAGTCAGAGGTTTAGAGACACCCAGATCATGGGGTTGCATCCCTAACCATGTTAGCTAATAGCCATTGATGGACCTATCCTCAGTGAACTCATCTAATTCCTTTTTGAACCCAGTTATACTTTTGGCCTTCACAACATCTCCCTGGCAATGAGTTCCACAGGTTGACTGCATTGTGTGAAGAAATGCTTCCTTTTGTTTGTTTTAAACCTGCTGCCTATTAATTTCATTGGGTGACCCCTTGTTCTTGTGTTATGTGAAGGGCTAAATAACACTTCCTTATTGACTTTCTCTACACCAGTCATGATTTTATAGACCTCTATCATATTCCCTCTTAGTCGTCTCTTTTCCAAGCTGAAAAGTCCCTGTCTTTTTAATCTCTCCTTGTACGAGAAGTTGTCCCATACGCTTAATAATTTTTGTTGCTCTTCTCTGTATTTCTTCCAATTCTAACATATCTTTTTTTGAGATGAGATGACCAAAACTGCACACAGTATTCAAGGTGTGGGGGTACTGTAGATTTATATAGTGGCATCATGATATTTACTGTCTTCTTATCAATCCCTTTCCTAATGGTAACTAACATGTTGTTAGCGTTTTTGACTGCATGTTGAGCAGATGCTTTCAGAGAACTGTACACAATGACTCTGAGGTCTCTTTCTTGAGTGATAACAGCTAATTTAGACCCCATCCGTTTGTATGTACAATTGGGATTATGTTTTCCAATGTGCATTACCCAGTTCAGTACAGGAATCAGAGGCACAATGTCACCAGATGTGCCCGTTACTTTGGGATAGGCTCATTGATTAGGGTTACTCTTCTGGGGGGGAGGGGGGAGTTCTGTAATTCTATTAATGTGCTGCTTATGTCACTTGTGTGTTCATATGGAGTTCTACTCCTTCCTTCTGCAAGTCCCCTCCCAATGGAGCTACCCTGCAGGACCTAGGTTCCCCAGGAGTGGGTTCCTCCAGCCCTAGAACTAGATGAGCGCACGCACACACGCACACACGCACACACGCACACACACGCGCACACGCGCACACACACACACACACACAGACAGACAGCACATCTGAGCGGACCAGGTCAATCAGCACTCTCCAGCTGATCCCCTCATGTGTCCCTGTACTCAATGGGCTGGGTTAAGCAGCACTTTCAAGCTGGTACCCTTATGCGCTTCGGTCTCAAGAGGCTGGGTTGAGCAGCACTTTCAGCTGCCCCCCAACCCTTATGTGCCCCAAGTTTAACACGTCCCTATCACACTTTCACGTTACAATTGTACTGGTAGTAACCCACTTGATGAGCAAACCCCACAGTATTTTTGGGTGCTACAGGGATCTTTAGCTTAGGTACAAGAAGCGTTGCTGCAGAGTAAATGGGGGGAAGCTAAAAACACAAAAGAGTAAAATTCAGAGAGAGAGAGAAGCAACCAGCTGAACCATAAAAGTTATTTTATTGAATAATAGTGATAACTACACAAGGAGGGCTAAACAAACATAACCGTTACATTTTAGAGGTTAATACCTGAGGTAGAAAAGAAAACAGAGAGAGGGATCTCACCCACTCCATGAGGCTTGAACTGGTCGGGGTTCCCATGTGATGGTGGTAGCTCAGGGTCCTGAGTGCTGGAGACAGGCAGAGCCCCCAGCACGATCAGTCAGGAGATGGAATCCCAGTGGAACTGATGCAGAGTTTGGGTCTATACATCAGAACCCTTACTTGGGCATAGGTAGGGGGTTTTGTAGAGAAAATACAATGGTTCAAGGAAAAAACACTAGATTTGTTTATGGGTAAACTGATGTCAAGGGTTTTCTTTAGGCTAGACAATATGAACTGATCACTCTCTTGGCTATGGGTGGTATTTTCTTCCAGGGAGCTCATTAAGCAACTAGGCTGCTTCAGTATTTTGCAATATCAGTGAAAGATTTATTACTAGAATTGGTCTGATAATTGCTGAGCTGGGTGTGTGCAGGGGTAGGTTCATGAGCATCTGGAGCAGGGATTCCCATGATGCAGTGCGTCCCTGCTTTTCTGGTCCCAGAGTTCAGTGCGGTTCCCTGTTCCTCGTTCTTTATGCTAATCCCTGTCCCATCTTTCATGCAGATGAGGCTAGGGGAGTTGTCTCTGTTCTTCATTCTGTATGCGAATGGAGATGTCTTAATCTTGTCACCCTTGTCAGGGGGGGTCTAGGTGTGTCTCCCCAAACCCTTCATTGTTCTCTGCAAGCCTTTTCTCTGATCGGTTTTGGTTCAAACAGAGATGGGGGGAGGGGTGTCCTTCATGAGTCAGGCTAGATACTGTGCCCCGGTTCCCCAAAAACACAGAGGTGACTGGTATCAACAATAAGGATGGCAAGTGAAGTCTCGTACAGCTGGAGAACTTTCATTCGTCATTCTTTAATTAGACTCAGGAAACTTTTGGTCAGTTTGGATCTGTGATTGGACAAATAGCACCATACAGCTGTGATTCACTGGCCACGTCCCGTCAGTGGGTGGTTGACTGTATCAGCTGCCTTCTCTGTATACAAGGTGAGGAGACCATTAGCAGGTATAAGTAATTCTTCACCGTTAGCAGGTATAAGTAACTCTTCACCTTCTTTCACTGTTGTAATGTCCATTTTTCTGCCTGTCTAGTTCTTTCTGTCTTGTCTGTTGGCGCTTAGATAACAGAGTGGTGGCATCTTGTAAATACCTCATTAGAAGAGAAGATTATGATGTGTAAAGAGCCTAGCACATTTTTGGGAACTGTACAAATGGTCTGCATACAGGTAGATAACTGCTAAATTCCTTAGGGCTTCTCTACACAGGGAAAGTTAATCCAAATTAACTAAAGGTGTAAATTTAAAGTGCATTAGTTAAATGGCATTAAACACATGTGGATGCTCGGATTCTGAATTAAAATGGACTTTATTAATTTTAGTGAATTACATGAATTAAACTAACCTGAATTAAGGCCACTTTAATTCTACATAAGTGTGTCCCCATAGGTGTTTAATGAAGTTTAACTAACGCATTTTGAAAATGAATTTGGATTAGCTTTCTTGACTATCTCCATGTAGAGAAGGCCTTGGTACTAAACATTTTCATTCTCTTTACCCTGCCACAGGCTGTATTGGAGGGGTTTCCTGGAATAATTCTTTAAACAAAAAGTTCTTCCAGCAGCCCTCTGTCATGAGCATTCAAAGCTACTGGAGTAAGTGTAGGCCATTTTCCCCTTTGTGAAAGAGTAGGATATTCTTTTCACCTAATGGGATAGAGCTTGGTTATTTTTTAAGGCCATTTCCAATTAGGGTGACCAGACAGCAAATGTGAAACTTCGGGACAGGATGTGGGGGGGGGGTAATAGGAGTCTATATAAGAAAAAGACCCCAAAATTGGGACTGTCCCTATAAAATCGGGACATCTGGTCACCCTATTTCCAATTACTATTAATCAGTCCTAAAAAACAGTGTTGGTGATTCAGAACCAGAAGAAGGAACTCCAGTTTTTGAATGTACAACATAGAAATCCCAGCATTGTTTAGAAGTGACTGAGGAGCCTGGGTTTCTTGCTGAAGTTTTTGTCCATCCCCATCTCTTTTACAATGCAAGTTTGGTGGAGGGATTTACCTCTACTTTGGAACCTCAGATCCACCTGCATGAGTTGTACTTGAATATGAGATTAGATTTAAATACTGAGAGCAGAGAGGCTACTGAAACCAGACACACCCAGAAAGCTGCTCCAAGCTGAATACAGTGCTTGTTCAATCCTGTATCATTCACAGGCTCCAGGGTTTTTGCCACCCCAAGCAGTAGGGGGGGAAAAAAAGCCGCACTCGCGATCGGTGGCACTTCGGCGGCAGCTCCACCGCGTCGCTTTCTTCTTCGATGGCACTTCGGCGGCAGGTCCTTCCCTCCGAGAGGGACCGAGGGACCCACCGCTGAATTGCCGCCGAAGAGCCGGACGTACCGCCCCTTCCCCTTGGCCACCCCAAGCACCTGCTCGTTGCACTGTTGCCTGGAGCCGGCCCTGATCACTCACAATAACATACCACTACTGTTAACTTTCAGACATTTAAGGTGTAATCCCGACTCCATTACAGTCAACAGGAGTTTTGCCATTGACTTTGATGGGGCCAAGATTTTACACTATGCTGATAACAGCATAGCACATGGATCCTTCTGTATGAATATCCATGCAGTAGAGGTTCAGTTTCATTAATCGTTACAGTACTTTTTCTCCTTTTCTCCACTCCAGGCCAGACCATGAACCTGGGGTCAGCGGAGGAGGAGCTGAGATGTCTCCGTGAAGCACTAACAGCTCCAGACCCTGAAGCTCTGTTTCAGGCATCTTCCAAAATGGCCAGGGTAACTGCCTCAAAAAGCTTGTGCGGATGTTCTAGTGACCGGGCACTGTTAATTTTACATTTACCACTTTCATGATGCCTTTCCGTACTTGGAGTGAGCTGTGGGAACGGGGCATTCATTGCTAGTAACCAGCAAGATGCTTTTCATAGATGTGTGCTATGAATGCCATGTAAAAACCAGATTCCACAGAATGTTGCACGCACATGAAAATACGCACGCAGCTGCGCACACATGTACCTATCCAGCCATCCATGAGAAAAAACGGTGTTAGTGGAACATCAACTTGAGAAACCACCCAGTCTTCATTCTGTCACCTTGTGGGTTTGCCTTAGCCTATATTTGTGTGCATGCCTCTCTTTACTTCATTTTATATGTTGTAAAAAGATGCAGTGTATATAAGAGAATACAAACTGGAAACTTACCTCCTGCATATCCAGTACAATGTTGTGCTAACTGTGCAACAGAGGCTTTGCCTCTAACCTGATATCATTAGTGTAGAATACAAAAATGTAGTATCTAGACTATAGAGAGAACTGTAATCCCAAATGGCTCGCTAGACATAAGGCTAATTAACAATTTGCTGATGCATATATCTTTTTCCATAGAGATATTAGGCCTCCATTTTTAAAAGTGCTGGAGCCAACCATCATTGCAGTCTCTCCTGTTTTTGATTTGTTCCCAGGTTGTTAGTGAGTACTTTCCTTCAGAACAGGCCACAGACTTTATTAAGGCCACACTGGATGTTATGCTGTCTGCTAGCCCCACCTGTGCCACGGCAGCTGGACTGTGGATGAAGATCATCCTGAAGGAGTGTGGAGATGCCATGCTGGACAAGGTAAAACGGGAAACTGGAGAGGTTTTCTGCCTAAACGCTAGGCTTTTAAATCTTTGCCCTCATGTGTAATGAACAAAAATCTTGCTGTTTCTCCCCCTCGGACATAGAGTTGATTCCATCTTTGTTCCCACCCTAAGATAGGCAATGGCAGAATCAATAGCAGTAGACAGAGATAATCCAAGGGAAAAGGAAGATGGTTGGTTATTTATTTGTCTAGCTTGTTGCCACAGTATTCAGCCAAGAAAGGCTTGAAAAAACAGACTCTGGGGAAAATACAACAAGACAGAATGACTGGCACTTGGAGGCATCCAGTTCTTAGGAGGCCTACCTGGATAAAAATAGCACTGTAGTCATTCCCAGTCAGTCTGGAGCCTGGGCTCTGAGACCCACCCTCTTGCCAGGTTTCAGAGCCTGGGCTCCAGCCCGAGCAGGAACAGCTACACTTTTAGCCCCATAGTGCAAGCCCAGGAGCGCTGCCAGCTTTTCTGCCGCCTAGGGCGGCAGAAGGTCGTGCCCCGAAATGCCACCCCCCCCCCCCCGAGGCGGCAGAAGGTCCCGCCGCGGAAATACCGCCATGGTCGCCGCCCCCCAAATTGCAGCGCACTAGGCGACCGCCTAGGTCGCCTAATGGGTTGTGCTGGCCCTGTGCAAGCCCCACAGGCCCAGGTTGACCTGAGCTCTGAAACTCACTGCTGTGGGATTTTTTTGTAGACGTACCCTTTAAAAATAGAAGGAGGGAGGGAGAAAACTATAGAATCATAGAATATCAGGGTTGGAAGGGACCTCAGGAGGTCATCTAGTCCAACCCCCTGCTCAAAGCAGGACCAATTCCCAAATTGGTCTAAATCATGCCAGCCAGGGCTTTGTCAAGCCGGGCCTTAAAAACCTCCAAGGAAGGAGATTCCACCACCTCCCTAGGTAAAGCATTCCAGTGCTTCACCACCCTCCTAGTGAAATAGTGTTTCCTAATATCCAACCTAGACCTCCCCCACTGCAACTTGAGACCATTGCTCCTTGTTCTGTCATCTGCCACCACTGAGAACAGCCGAGCTCCATCCTCTTTGGAACCCCCCCTCAGGTAGTTGAAAGCAGCTATCAAATCCCCCCTCATTCTTCTCTTCTGGAGACTAAACAATCCCAGTTCCCTCAGCCTCTCCTCATAAGTCATGTGCTCCAGACCCCTAATCATTTTTGTTGCCCTCCGCTGGACTCTTTCCAATATTTCCACATCTTTCTTGTAGTGTGGGGCCCAAAACTGGACACAGTACTCCAGATGAGGCCTCACCAATGTTGCATAAAGGGGAATGGTCACGTCCCTCGATCTGCTGGCAATGCCCCTACTTATACAGCCCAAAATGCCATTAGCCTTCTTGGCAACCAGAGCACACTGTTGACTCATATCCAGCTTCTCGTCCACTGTAACCCCTAGGTCCTTTTCTGCAGAACTGCTACCTAGCCATTCGGTCCCTAGTCTGTAGCAGTGCATAGGATTCTTCCGTCCTAAGTGCAGGACTCTGCACTTGTCCTTGTTGAACCTCATCAGGTTTCTTTTGGCCCAATCCTCCAATTTGTCTAGGTCCCTCTGTATCTGATCCCTACCCTCCAGTGTATCTACCACGCCTCCCAGTTTAGTCTTTGGGATCCACTATTTATATGCCTTATTCTGGAGCCCAGTGCGTTAGGGCTAGATGAAAGGAGCACTCCACAAAACTTCTAACAAGGCTGGTGAAAGGCCTCAGGACAGGGAACCCTCACAGCAGAACTGCCATGTTTGCCCAGTGTTTTGAAGATGTGAAGGTCTAGGAATGACTATGAGAGGTCGTCACCTGTTCATAGTCCCAGGCATTTGCACACTGTGTTTAAAGCACTTGCATATTTTGTGCTTGTGGTTGTTTATGAACTCCACATTCTTCGAGGCAAATGGTCAGATTTGGCTGCTTAAATCACACCTGCAAAATCTGGGCAAGCAAAGCCTTCTTTTGTGCATGCGAACTGGTTTATTTAATGCATAGCTGGGCACCACCACATTAATTTACCTGGTTGTATATGTGTGTCAGTGTTAATTTTTACAGCCAAGTGCGGTCAATTTTTGTGGGTTAAATCTAAGCAGACATATTTGAACATTTGTTTCTTGAAGTGAGGAATTTCTAAAAAAGCAGCAAATAACTAAATAAAGGTTTTGATTCTGTAGAATGAATGGAGAGAAAGAAAAAGGGACATTTCTTTCTGGTTTTGTTCCTTCCAGGTGCCAGATATCCTGGTTATAATATATAGCCACATGCCTACTATCCAGGAGGGCAGCTTGAGGCAGTTCCTGGTGGAGGCGGTGTCCATTTTAGCTCACCGTGACCTAGAGACAGTGATCTCCAGCCTCCTCGGCGAACATCTGCCGATGGACAGGTATATACCGCTACCTACTGCATTCGTCTTGGTAAAACATGGATCCCACAACTTTACTGGGAGATGTAGGGCTTTATTTAAGCAGCAGACAGTTTGGGATAATTCCTAAAGGTTAATAGCCTGGGTCTTTCTGCAGGAAGGTCCAAGAGCATGTTAAGGTGGGGTGCGGAGAGAAATTAAGTTTCATTCCGTTTCCATTAATTAATAGCTGCTTTGACATCCTAAAGACCTATCTTTACTGGTATAACTGGAGTATTGTTGGAAATATCTACCTCCCTAGACACCTGAATTGACCTCACTCTGGAAATTAGCAGTGGCTGTTGGTTTCCTGGTAGCATGACAGCTTCAAGTCCAAATCCCTGGCTGATTACAAAGAATAGGGCCAATGTTATCATCAGATCGCCGCTTGGTATCAGTGAGGGTGTGGCTGCTAGAATAGAGTTGCTATCCTTTGGACTTAACACTGGACTGGAAGCAGATCCATCATTTCATTTAAAGATCCCTAACTGAGTTATCAGTTATCAGTGCTGGAATTATGACCATAAGAACGGCCATACTGGGTCAGACCAAAGGTCCATCTAGCCCAGTATTCTGTCTTCTGACAGTGGCCAGTGCCACATGCTCCAGAGGGAATGAACAGAACAGGTAACACTGGTCTACAATTTTTGAGAAGTCGTCTGCTTCAGAGATAAAATGTGCTATTTATTATGTATTTTGATGTGCTGAATTCAAATATGACAATTAAAACAACTGATTGGCTACTGTTTCTAAGATATTTAAGTTTTTACATTTTATGTCTATGTATATTGTGTAGATAGTAGAGTTTTAATCATAAATTGTAAACCTAGGTCTTTTCATGTGTTTATGGTTGCTTTACATGATAATATTTCATCTGTCCTGTTTATGTAACACTTTAAAAATCAGCAAAAGGGTTATATAAATAAAATTTATTATGAAACAAACGGCAAACAACTATTCTGTACATAGTTTAGTCCTATTCAGTGTCTACTCGGCGCTTCTTGGCTTGTCTCTTGTATTCATTAAATGGAGCATCTCTTGTCACTGTCCAGCAATATTCTGCAAGCATTGATGGGCTCCATTTGCCCTGATAGCGTTTCTCCATTGTTGCAATGTCCTGGTGAAATCGCTCGCCGTGCTCGTCGCTCACTGCTCCGCAGTTCGGTGGAAAAAAATCTAGATGAGAGTGCAAAAAATGTATCTTTAGTGACATGTTGCAACCAAGGCTTTTGTATGCCTTGAGGAGGTTTTCCACCAACAACCTGTAGTTGTCTGCCTTGTTGTTTCTGAGAAAATTTATTGCCACTAACTGGAAGGCTTTCCATGCCGTCTTTTCCTTGCCACGCAGTGCATGGTCAAATGGATCATCTCGAAAAAGTTCACGAATCTGAGGACCGACAAAGACACCTTCCTTTATCTTAGCTTCACTTAACCTTGGAAATTTTCCACGGAGATACTTGAAAGCTGCTTGTTTTGTCAATGGCCTTGACAAAGTTCTTCATCAGACCCAGCTTGATGTGTAAGGGTGGTAACAAAATCTTCCTTGATTCAACAAGTGGTGGATGCTGAACACTTTTCCTCCCAGGCTCCAATGACTGTCAGAGTGGCCAATCTTTCTTGATGTAGTGGGAATCTCTTGCATGACTATCCCATTCGCAGAGAAAACAGCAGTACTTTGTGTATCCAGTCTGCAGACCAAGCAAGAGAGCAACAACCTTCAAATCGCCACAAAGCTGCCACTGATGTTGGTCATAGTTTATGCACCTCAAAAGTTGTTTCATGTTGTCATAGGTTTCCTTCATATGGACTGCATGACCAACTGGAATTGATGGCAAAACATTGCCATTATGCAGTAAAACAGCTTTAAGACTCGTCTTCGATGAATCAATGAACAGTCTCCACTCATCTGGATCGTGAACGATGTTGAGGGCTGCCATCACACCATCGATGTTGTTGCAGGCTACAAGATCACCTTCCATGAAGAAGAATGGGACAAGATCCTTTTGATGGTCACGGAACATGGAAACCCTAACATCACCTGCCAGGAGATTCCACTGCTGTAGTCTGGAGCCCAACAGCTCTGCCTGACTCTTGGGTAGTTCCAAATCCCTGACAAGGTCATTCAGTTCACCTTGTGTTATGAGGTGTGGCTCAGAGGAGGATGGGAGAAAATGTGGGTCCTGTGACATTGATGGTTCAGGACCAGAAGTTTCATCCTCTTCCTCGTCTGACTCAAGTGAGAATGATTCTGGTGCATCAGGAACCGGCAGTCCTTCTCCGTGGGGTACTGGGCGTATAGCTGATGGAATGTTTGGATAATGCACAGTCCACTTTTTCTTCTTTGACACACCTTTCCCAACTGGAGGCACCATGCAGAAGTAACAATTGCTGGTATGATCTGTTGGCTCTCTCCAAATCATTGGCACTGCAAAAGGCATAGATTTCCTTTTCCTGTTCAACCACTGGCGAAGATTTGTTGCACAAGTGTTGCAGCATATGTGTGGGGCCCACCTCTTGTCCTGATCTCCAATTTTGCAGCCAAAATAAAGGTGATAGGCTTTCTTAACCATAGTTGTTATACTGCGCTTTTGTGATGCAAAAGTCACTTCACCACAAACATAGCAGAAGTTATCTGCATTGTTCACACAAGTACGAGGCATTTCTGCTCACTTTGGCTAAACAGAAATGTGTCCCTTTGCAAAATCAAACACTGACAAATAAGAGAGCACGACACTGTATGATTTCTAGAGCTGATATAGGGCAATTTGTTCAGCAGAGTGATGTAAGCTTCGTTATGATTGCATCATCCATGACTTCTAGGAATAACATGATGCAATTCATATCATGTATGATGCAATACCAGCTTCAGATTGCATCATTCATTGTTTTGCCTAAAAAACAAGTACTGTCCAAACCCAGTCATAGATTTATTCATAGATCCAGTCAAAGATGTATTTTAGTCATTTCTGGTTTAAATTGAGATCCCTTCCCTTTATAACTCACTTATCCTCCGCCATTCCCAAGTCAAGGGTCGTATATACTGACCCAATAGCATATCTTGAAAACTAGAGCCAATCAACAATTTTAAGCATCATTTTCGTTCTCAGTGACCCAGAATTAGTAAAGTTTGACTACATTTATTTCAGAAGCATTTTGGCTGTAGAGCAGTGTAATTTATTCCAGTATCTTTCCAGGTATTGAAGTTAAGCTGACTGGTCCATAACTCCCCAGGTCCTTTTTGTTCTCTCTTTTAAAGATAGGTACTATGTTTGCCCTTCTCCAGTCCTCTAGGACATCACCCATCCTCCTTGAGTTCTTGAAGATAATTGCTTACGGTTCTGAAATTGTTCCAGCTAGTTCCTTAAGTATCCTACGGTGAATTTCATCAGGCCCTGCCGACTTGAATACATCTAACCTATCTAAATATTCTTTAACCCATTCTTTCCCTATTTTGGCTTGTGGTCCATCCCCCAGGTTGTTAATATGAATTGTGTTGAGTACCTGGTCACCATCAACCTTCTTAGTAAAGACTGAAGCAAAGGCATTAATCACCTCAATCTTCTTGATGTCACCAGTTATTCACTCTCCTGCTGCACTAAGTAGAGAACCTCCACTTTCTTTCACCTTTCTCTTGCTCCTAATGTGTTTCTAGAACCCCTTCTTATTGCCTTGTATGTCCCTTGCTAGGTGTAACTCCTTTTGTGCCTTTGCAGGAGGGCAGGGGGTTGGTGGGGATTGCTGGAGGGGCAGGAGGGTGGGGACCTTCCTGCTCCAACTTATTGTTGAGGACAACCAGGTCTGCATGGTGATCAATATATGAGCTCCTGGCCTTCTTCCAGGTCACCTTTAGGGAGGAGAAAAAGTAGCACCTCTTCTGCAACTCCTCCCAGTTGTGTGGGCAGCATGGCGAGCTCTGTGGGCAACACAGGAACCTGCAACACAGGGAGAGGGCTCACCCCAGGGCACAGAGACCTGTGCTGGTAACACCTCGCTAACCCTGCACACCAGCCTTGCCTGGGATCAGTGACTATAATGGACAGTGGCTTGATCCCAGCCCTGAGGTTCTGCAGCTCCCAGCCCGTGCAGCCCAGTCACCAGCTGGGGCTTATCTCACTCCTGGCCTGGACACAGCCGATTGAGGTACCTCCACGCCAAGACAGGTCAAGAAACAAGGGCTTCATTTAATGGAAGGTTTTAACATTTGTTTTTATTCCAATTCTTCCCTCTCGAGCAATTCCTTCTGCTCCTCTTTATCCCCAATTAGTTAGGGCTGACAGTGAAGAGGAAACTGCTGAGGACATTGTAGATTTTTTCAGTAACATTCCACAGCAGCAGCCCATGCCTCCTCCCCCTCCGCAGGCTGTGTCTGCTAACGAGCCTCGCCCGGTAGTGTCAGCTTCACCACCGCGTGTATCAGCTGCACAAATTGTTCTTTCTTCTCCTGTGAGAGAACCCTCCTCTTCACCACAAAGGGATGATTCTGATCCTCCCAGTAGCTCTCCCGACTCTGGTCCTTCTGAGGAGGGTACCCGTTACTTTACTAGAAGCCTGGCACAGACACTCCAGGCTCCTTTAAGAGAACTGCCCAGGACTGCAGGACAGTTGGTTACAGTGCATGCCCCGTGGTCACCAGGAGATCTGAGAAACTTGGTAAAGGAATTTCCTAACGTTAGGGAGGAGCCAGAAAAATTTAGAGAAGAGCTCCGGACAGTGGTTCAGTATTATAATCCATCTTGGGCAGACATTAATCAACTCTTACGGATGATTATGCCAGCCGAAGTTCGACAACCGCTTACCAGACAGGCAGCTTGGCCAGGTGCCGCTGGAATTGAGCGTGACTTAAGAGAGGCTAGGGACCATCTCTTAAATTCTATTACGGAAGTCTGCCCTAAGAAGACAGATTGGACAAAGATTACCCACAGAATAAAGGAGAGTCCCCTGCTGATTATCTAGATAGACTGACTAAGGTTTTCAACAACATTCGGGAATTGCTCAGCCAACTGAAAATGCCAGAGAGGCAGTAGGGGCTGCTTTTGTTCAGGGACTCTTACCAAAGATTCAGCAGCAGTTAAGAACTATCTGTATTGGCTGGCAAACTAAACCCCTTTCTGAATTGGTGACAGTCGCCAATCATTGTACAGCTTGCACAGAGCAGAAGAAAGAGAATACTGAAACAAATCTTTTGGCCTTGCAGTTAGAAAATTATCAAAACAAGGGCCGTGGGGGAATGAAGGGAGGACGAGGTCGCGGGCGAGGAAGAGGGAAAGGTCCCTCGTATCCTACCCAGACCGGGAACACTGCATGACACTTTTGTGGCCAAGAGGGACACTGGAGAAATGCGTGCCCAACCCGACTATCTCAGAACCCTCCACCTCCTTTTCCAAATCCTGAAGCGTCTGCTTTTACACCACAGAATACCTCTTACTAGGACAGCCTGAGGGAACGTAACTGCATCATGAATCCTTTAATTCCTATTAATCAAGAAGGCCCCTATGTAAATTGTGAAATTGCAGGACAATCTGTTACTTGTCTTGTGGATACTGGAGCTAGTAGATCTGCTCTAAGATCCTCAGAGTTTCCCTCTGTTCCTTTGTCAACTTTGTCTGTAAATGCCGTTGGCATTTCAAATCAACCTGTTTCGCATCCTGTCACAAAACCCCTTGCGGTTTCACTAGGGCCCCTTGCTAACAAGCATGCATTTTTGCTCAGCCCCTCCTCTCCTGTGAATTTGCTGGGAAGGGATCTTTTGTGTAAATTAGGCTGTACTATCTATTGCACACCAGATGGCGTATTCTTACAAGTTCCTGATGAGAATACTAATCTAGTGTTGGCTACACTCCACATAGAGGAGCCAGCTAAATTACCAACAACTCTTTGCCCTGACTTGTGCATTTGTTGTCACAAGTTCCCCCTCATCTCTGGTCTCAGCATGCAAATGAAGTGGGACAGATTCGGGCAGCTGAGTCGGTTAAGATTTTTGTTGATCCTTCTAAAGCTTTGCCAAGGGTTCCACAATACCCTCTGCCGAAGTGCCGCCAAAGACTGGAGCTCCGCTGGGTGAGGAAAGGGATTCTCGACCAGGGCTCACGGGGCCCCTGTGGGGTCTGGGGCAAATTGCCCCACTTGCCCCCCGCCCGGGCTGCCCTGTATCAATGTGGAGTAGAGTGTAAGAATTACTTCTTGAGTCTTGCTTACAACACTCCCGCTAATACATCCCAGAATGATGTTCGCTTTTTTTGCAACAGTGTTACATTGTTGACTCATATTTAGCTTGGGATCCACTCTGACCCCTAACTCCCTTTCCGCAGTACTCCTTCCTAGGCAGTCATTTCCCAGTTTGTTTGTGTGCAACTGATTGTTCCTTCCTAAGTGGAGTACTTTGCATTTGTTCGTACTGAATTTCATCCTATTTACTTTAGACCATTTCTCCAGATCATTTTGAATTTTAATCCTATCTTCCAAAGCACTTGCAACCCCTCTCAGCTTGGTATCGTCCACAAACTTTGTAAGTGTACTCTCTACGCCATCATCTAAGTCACTGAAGATATTGAACAGAACCAGACAGAACCCTAACCCAGAACTGATTCTCCCCAATCCCCAAACACCCCCCCCCCGCAGACACAGGTCACACGCCACCCCCTCACACCCACCCCTGCACAGACACCAGTCACCCCCCCCCCTCACGTGTACATACAGAGCCCTGCACAGAGAGCAGCCAACCCCCCCCACACAGACACCAGTCATCCCCCCCCACACACACACAGACACCCTGCACAGACATCAACCACATACACAGGGAGGGGACTTAACCCTAAGAACAGCTGACTCAAAGGGGAGGGCAGATTCTCCATCACCCGGAGTTCTTAAATAAAGACTGAGGGTCTCTGTCTAACAGATCTCTGGCTGTGCTATGCAGGAGGGCAGACTGGCTGAGCACAGTGGTTCCTTCTGGCCTTGAAATCTCTGATGCTATAATCCATTAGATCCCACTCCCCTCCGAGAGCCAGAAATAGACTCCGGGAGTCCTGGCACCCAGCTATTGGCTGTGACTCCTGTCTCTCCTCCCCAAGACAGATGCAAAACCCAAGACTCCTGAGCCCCAATATCCTGCTGCCATCTAGTAAATAGCTGTGTAACCCACTGTCAAAGTGAGTGTCCCCCCACACCCCAGTAGACTCACATGGACAGGGTCGGGGGGGGGGGGGTTAACCCCCGGCCCTTTTGCCCAGGCAGCACAGCTGGGGCTGGGCTCCTGCCTACGTGGTTTAGAAGCAGCTACATACAAGATTTCTGTTATTCTGGTTTTATTTTTCAGCCGTTGGGTTGTTTGAACATCAGCCTTTCCGCCAGGTTCAAATGCCTGGAGCTGCTGGGCCTGGTGTGCTGGGCAACCCGGCCCAAGGTTCCCTGCTGCAGGTGGTGTTACTCCATATGGGTGCTGCTGTCACACCCAGCAGGCAGAGAAGACGGCGGGCAGGGGGGATGATAACACAAAGAACTGGGCAATGAGACCTGGGCCTTTTGCTGCCCCTCGCCCCACTCAGCTGCCCAGAGTCTCCTTGCCAGTGACTGGGCGCTAGTCTCTGGGTCACAGCAGGCAGAGGCGGGTTAAAATTTATTAAGGGCCTGGACACAAAGAACATTTGGCCCCCACCCCATTCAAACACAAATGTGTGAATACAAAGACTCCATTCACTGTTTACACAATGCATTAATAATGAAGCAAACCAGTTCATGATGGCTAAATAAACTGCTCCATTTTTCCACACAGAAAATGAATACGGCTAGAGATCACTACACGAAGGTGTTCACTGTGACTGGACAACCCTGGTGTTACACGAATCAGTCGTTCGCAGGTCAACACTCAATTCTTTCATCTCCCCCAATTTTCTTATCCCTGACCGTTACGCAGGGGCCCCTCACCAGCTGCAGTGACTCTTGCTGGTGGCCGCTCTGACACTTGTTCCTAAAATATTTAACTAACTTTAGGGAAAATAAACAAATATGCACATACCCATGTCCAAATCAGTGTAATTTATTTATGTAGGATTTGGGTTTTTTTGCAAACCGAATAATACAAATAAAATCGAGTTGTCTTTATTGTTTACTGGCCCTAAGCAGAATAGAAACGCAAACAAGGTGCTTTGCACATTCTTGTCTTTTTTGGTGTAGTTTCTTTTGTTTTTTGGTTGCTTTGGTTATTTTTAGCCTTGCGAGCTAGTAAATCTGCTGCCGTGAAAAGTGATACTTGTATGTTAATATCACTTTTCACAGCACTTACACAGCCCCGGCAAGCCTGGAGACAAATTAAGCCCTGGATGGGGAGGTGGGTATGGAGGCAGCGGAGGTCCAGGGCACTGGGGGGAATGGATAGGAAGCTGGAGGAGGCAGTGGGTGCCAGGGGCAATGGGGAGAGTGGGAGTGGCAGCATAGGCCAAAGTTAATGGGGGCGGGAGGGTGAGCTAGGGGCCTGCACCTGCCATTGCATGGCCAAGAGCCGGAGCAAGAGAGCCGAAAGCCCCACAGCCGAATCCCATGGCCTGAGCTTGAAGCCCCGTGGCCAGGGGATTGAGCATGTGAACAAAGCCCAGGGCCGGAGGAGGCAGAGTGGGCCGGGGCAATGGGGGGTGGGTGAGCCTGGGGCTGGCACCTGCTGCCTCACAGCTGGGGACCAGAGCAAGAAGACCCTTGGCCGGATCCTGGGGCTGGAGCCCTGCGGCCAAGGAACGGAGCATGCGGTTGAAGTCTGGGGCCTGAGGAGGCAATGGGGACCGGAGAGATGGGAGGGAGGGGATGAGCCCAGGGCTGGAGCCTGCCGCCATGTGGCTGGGGGACGGAACCCAAAGCTCAGTGACCGGATTCAAAGGCCAGATCCTGAAACCACAAGGCCGGATCCCAAAGCCTTGTGGCCTCGTCCCTGCAGCAGGGGCCTTGGACTTCGCCGTGCTCCGGAACGACCTTAGAAATATCATGAAACCAACTGTCCCCCAGTTCCAGGTCCAGCTGCCCCAGGGGCCACACCCAGCCCCCTCCTCCCTGCCCTCAACCATTGTTTGTCTCGTTGAACCATGAGTTCCCTGTGGCAGAGAGCGGGTCCCTGCTGGGTCTGCAGCCAGCCCCCCAGGGCACTCTGGCAGTACAATTCCCCATTGTGTGTGTGTGTTCCCTGTAGCAGGTGTGTCTGTGTGAAGGAAACAAAGGCATGTACAAGGTTCCCTGCCCCAACTCCCCTGGGTGACTGCAGGCAGCAGTTGCGATTGCTAGGCAGCTGCCCCCTGCGTTGCTGCCCCACCCCGAAGCCACCCACAGCAGGCCAAGGCAGAAGTTCTCACCGGGGCCCCTCAGGAAGATCGGCCAGAGCACGGAGCCACCTGGCCGCAGGCCTCTCAGCTGTTCCTGCCCCAGACCAGGCGGGTGGATTGCTGAGTGCAGAAGTGGGGGGAGCAGGCAGGAGGGAAGATTCCTACCCTCCAGGGAAGGGGAGTGAGAGACAGACCAGACCCTGAGCTCCAGACAGCAGCATCAGGACAGGGGGGCTGGCGGGAACGCAGGGGCTGATCCACTAATGAGCCCATAGCATTTAGGGTTATTGACCACGTGTTCTTAGATGCCCCACCATAAGTATCTGGCACTTCACCTCCCGACTGCATTTACCCTCAGCCCCCGTGGGTAGGGCCATTAGCCCCATTGCACTGATGGGAGTTCAGGGCCAGAGGCTGAGTGACTTGCCCAAGGCTACACAGGGAGCCCGTGGCAGAGCAGGGAATTGAACACAGGTCTCCCACATCCTAAGCTAGTGGCTGAACTGCCGGGCAGAGAGCGCAGGCCACGGGGGTCACCTAGACTGTGAGTTGGCCAATCCGGGAGCCCGGCTGCTGGGCTCCATTTCTAGCTCTGACATTGAGTCACCAGGTGGCCGTGGGCATCCAGCGGGGCTGGGGAAAGGCACTTGTCGCCCTCACTCCCAGGGGCAGGTGGGGGAGGGCTAAGCAGCTGGTATCTGAAAGGAGCCTGCAGCACCTTCGGGGCCTATGCCTGGACCCCAGAGTGCCTCCTTTGGTACAGAGGGCTGGTCTAGATTAGAGGAGAGAGCTGGCCCCACCATGATCCCCACCTGGTCCTCCACTCGGCAGGCCCCTGAGCTGTGTGGGCCAGGCTGGATCCCCCGCAGTGGGTGGGAGTGGATGGCCCTAGGAGCGCGGTGTGGGGGGCCGGCTCTCACGGGTGAGTCCCAGCGGCTCCAGGTGCAGCCACAGCCCGTTCTCGCTGCGCAGGATCAGCTCGGGCTTGCGCCGCACAGGTTTGCTCTCATCCAGCCGCACAGCGAAGCGCAGCAGCGTCAGCGCCAGCACCACCTTCATCTCTGCCATGGCGAAGTTCTGCCCGATGCAGTTCCTGCGAGAGAGCCAGGTGTGTCAGCCGGTGCTCTTTACCCGGAAACCACACGCCATGTGAGGGCAGGGATGGGGGAGCAGGGACAGACACCCCAGAACCCACTGCCCACAGGGACAGACAGATGCTGGGGGGAGCCCAACCCCCTCTGGGAGAAGGGACAGATCCTCAGCAATAACAGCTGACCCTAGTGTAAGGGGACTGTTGCCCCCTTACTAACATTCAGTGGGGGTGTTTTGGTTGGCTAGCTCCCAGCACTAAAAGGGGAAGGGTCGATGGCAAATCAGGAGCCTGAGACTGACAGTCCCCAGGAACAATGGGGAGAGGCCAATGCTCCAGATCAGCCTGATTGACAGGCTAATCAGAGGGTCAGGAGGCCAGGGAGGTCCCGTCCTCCCTGTGAGTTGGAATTGCCTGGGTCAGACTGAGTGGGGCCGAGCTAAGGAGAAAGCAGGGGCCCAAGCTGTGCTGGAGAGCAGAACCGTGCCAGATCCAGAGGGGCCAGAGCCGCAGCCACAGAGCCAGAGACACAGCCCAGGGAGAGCAGATCCTGTGCTGGGAGCAGAGCTGCAGCCACAGAGCCAGAGACGCAGCCCAGGGAGAGCAGATCCTGTGCTGGGAACAGAGCTGCAGCCACAGAGCCAGAGACGCAGCCCAGGGAGAGCAGATCCTGTGCTGGGAGCAGAGCTGCAGCCACAGAGCCAGAGACGCAGCCCAGGGAGAGCAGATCCTGTGCTGGGAACAGAGCCGCAGCCACAGAGCCAGAGACGCAGCCCAGGGAGAGCAGATCCTGTGCTGGGAGCAGAGCCGCAGCCACAGAGCCAGAGACGCAGCCCAGGGAGAGCAGATCCTGTGCTGGGAGCAGAGCTGCAGCCACAGAGCCAGAGACGCAGCCCAGGGAGAGCAGATCCTGTGCTGGGAACAGAGCTGCAGCCACAGAGCCAGAGACGCAGCCCAGGGAGAGCAGATCCTGTGCTGGGAACAGAGCCGCAGCCACAGAGCCAGAGACGCAGCCCAGGGAGAGCAGATCCTGTGCTGGGAGCAGAGCTGCAGCTACAGAGCCAGGTGTGGTGAGCAAGTGGGGCCAGCCAAGGGGGGACCTTAACCTGACGGGGGGCTGACGCTGGGAAGAAGGGTCCCACCACTCAAAGCCCGGAGGTGTGTGGCCACCACCATTGCAAGTGTCCATCCCGCAGCATACCTGCAGCACAGCCAGGGCCTGAGACGGAAATCTGGGACCTACAAGGAACAGACTGCGAAGTGCCCTGATGTCCAGAGACACTGTTTGTGATGTTCCCTGCCACAAAGCAGGGTGATGTGTTTTCCTTTAACCTTTCCCATTTTTCCTTATTCTTTTCTTTAGATTAATTGTTAATTAAACAACTTGTATTTGTTTTAAATTGTATGGAATAATCAGTGGGTCAGGGAGGTGCCCAGTGCAGAGAGAGTACCCCGGAGTGGGGACACCCTAGCCCCTGTCCTAGGTGACCACAGCAGGGTTGGGGGTTGAGCCCCCCAGGAATCCTGGGCCCAGCCTTGTTGGGGTTACGAGGACTCTGCCAGACAGGAGAGTGGAAGGGGAGCCCTCAAGGGCAGGGAGGCCTCTGGGTAAAGGGAGTGGGAGCGAGGACTCAGATCCTTTCGCTAGCCCACTTCACCGGGGTAGTGCAGAAGCCAGGAAAGTTCCCCACAATAGTGGGACCATTCCCCCGCTTACACTAGCACTGACCAGAGGCCATCTCCTGTGTATCCCACAATGCTTCACTGCAGCCAGGGCGCCAACAGGGAGCCACTCGCTGGTGGGCAGCCGGGGGATGGGGGGAGGAGGAGGAGGAGGAGGCAGTTCGTGCGGCGCGGGGCTCTGAGTCTGGCAGGCAGGTTACCTGGGTCCAGCAGAGAAGGGCATGAAGGCCAGCGGGGGCTGGTTCTTGGAGTTCTCTGGGTCGAAGCGGTGTGGGTTATAGACCTGGAGCAGCAAGCACAGGGCACGGTGAGGGGAGAGAGGGTGGGGGGCGGGGCTGGGGTCCCTGAGCCAAGGAGGGAGCAAAGGCAGCCCCCCACACCCAGGTGCAGCATGGGCACCAGGCTCCC
This sequence comes from Emys orbicularis, assembly GCF_028017835.1. Classification (NCBI taxonomy): domain Eukaryota; kingdom Metazoa; phylum Chordata; order Testudines; family Emydidae; genus Emys; species Emys orbicularis. The sequence goes on from NC_088701.1 coordinate 11,554,627, forward strand.
CAAAACCGAGCTGCCCACTGGGGCCATGCGCTGGCAGCGGGGATGGTTCTGCCTCCACCCAACACTCAGAGCCGGGCCGGGCCCAGCGACCCAGCCCTGCCCAGTGAATGGGGGTGTGACCCTCACTCCCCTCTAGGCAAGCTCGGGGGCGGGGGGAAGCTTCCTCTCTGTGGAGGGTCGCTGGGAATAGGAAGCTGCTAGACTGATGGCGCTTCAGCACCCCCTAGTGCCACGCCGGGGCACTGGGTCAGCAGTGACTGCGAGGGGACAGCACCCCCTACCGAGCCCCCCAATCCCGCCCCTGCAGCACAGCGCCCCCTAGTGCCATGCTGGAGGTGGCCGTGGGGCGGAGTAGAGCCAAAGGGACAGAACAGAGTGACCAGCGATACCTGGGGCTCCGGCCAGACAGCAGGATTGTGATGTGTCCCGTAGATACTGATCAGACAGACGTTCCCTGCCAGAGAGGAAACTGCCTCGTTAGGGAGGAAAGGGAGAAGGAGGGGAGGGGCTGAGCGCCTCAGGGGTTATGGGCCCAGATCTGGTGCCATGCCCCTGGCTGGGGGGCAGGGAAGGAGGCTGGTACCTTTGGGTAGGACACGTCCGTCGGGCATTTTGATGTCCTCGGTGCAGCGCCGGGACACGGCCGTGACGGGCGGGTGCAGGCGCAGACTCTCCTTGATGCACATGGTGGAGAAGGGCATCTGGGACAGGTCCTCCCTGCAGAGAGCAGAGCTTAGCGCTGGCCCCAGAGGTGGATGCACGAGGGGCCCAGTGTGAACCCATGAGCCAGGCACTGGGCTGGGACAGACTCGCATCTGCATGGAGCTGGCACTGAGGGGACGTATGACACCGTGAGTGGCGGGGGAGGGGGATGCACACCTGAGTGGCAGGGCCCTTGGGCATGTCCGGGGGGGCATCAAAACCCAGAGTGGCAGGGCCCTTGGGCACTGGGGAGCAGCCTAGGCCCATCTTGCAGGGGGAGCCCGCAAGCTTGTGGGGCTGGCAGAGGTGAAGGGGCCCCAGCGCTAGGCATGGACCGGTGGGGGAGGGGAGGGCAGCGGCTGTGCTAACCCTCACAGGTGGGGCGGGGGCTGTGCTGGGACTAAAGGGTGGGGGAGGCCACACAGGCCCTGGAAGTGGTGGTGCTGGCGGTCCGCACTGCACTGGACAGACCCAGCACTGCAACCGGAGCAGCCATCTCACCATTCAATCTCCTCTGACTCCTTGTCCCGCATTAAGTCCTTGATCTCCTCCCGGCAGCGCTCCTGGTACTCGGGGTGACAGGCCAGGTTATACAGCACCCAGGAGAGGCCGCTGGCTGTGGTGTCGTGGCCTGCAGAGAGAGGCCAGCGCAGCGTGAGATGCCGGGCGGCCAGAGAGGGACTGTGGAGACTCCGGGGCTGGAGGGACCCTGCCTGGCTCAGCTCCCCCTGCCAGCACCTCCTCTGGGGCCTTGCTCCCCGTGACTCTCTGGCAGTGCCAGTGGGAACTCCAGGCCCCTCGTGCATGGGGGGCGAGTGGGGTGACTCTGAGCATCTGCCCCCTCTAGCGCCCCCCTCTCTTGCTGGGACTGTCTGGCAGTGCCCGGGGCAGATATGTCTTAGCACCATTTCACGGAAAGGAACACCCAGGTCAACCAAAGCAAGGGACTGAACCCAGCTCTCCTGCCCTCCTCCCCCACCAGAGCCATGTCATCTGCGGAGACAACATGAGGCTGTGAGGTCAGCAGGAGAGCCCCCCCGCCCAGGGCGGCTTCTCACCCTCAAACATGAAGGTATCGGCCTCGGCTGCGATGTCCTCATCTGACAGGTCCTGGCCGTCCTCATCCTGCACAGAGCACACACTGCTGGACGGGTAACTTGGCTCCCCACAGGGCCCAGCCCATGCCTGCCCCATCTCAGACCCTGGGAGGATGGGACTTCTTGGGGTGGAGTGAGCTAGGCCATCTCCCCTCCACCCCAGCCCAGGGAAAGAGGCAGCCCCTGCCCTGCCCCACAGCCTAGGCCCCAAGGTGGGCACACCCCTCCCCCCATGCCCAGCCTGGCTCTGGTGTTAGAGCTCCCCAGAGGTGCCAGCCCCATGTCGCCAAGTGCAGTTTATATCGCTCCACGCTGAGCATGCTGGGAAGGCAGCACTGGCTCAGCCGCCCCAGAGAGCTGGGCTGGAGGGCAACGCCTGGTATGACAGACATCACACAGCACCTTCCACCTGGCAACGCCCTGCCCGGACATCAATGAACCCCCAGCTCCCGAGGGCACGGCCTCCCACTGTGCAACCTTGGCCAATAGCAGGACATCAGTGACCTCCCCACCCCGATGGGACAGGCCCCCACCACGTTACCTTGGCCAGGAGCAGGATGTCAATGAAGTCCACCGTCTTGCCCTGCTTGGATTTGAGCCAGGCCTCCCTGCCCAGGTGGCTCAGGGCCTGGTGACGCCGCTGCACCACGTCGGCTGTGAAGCGGTGCACGGTGTCGCAGGCGCGCCGGAAGCGCTGCCCGTCGGGCGTCAGGTAGTACAGGAAGTCCCAGTGCAGGAGCAGGTGGTGCTGGCGTCGCACCACCAGGGAGCTGAGCTCCAGGATGGCTGCGATGTAGTCACTGGGCGTCCTGCAACACAACAGGCCAGCATGTGACTGACAGGCTGGGGCGGGGGGTGCGCCCTGATCAGAGCTGGGGGATCCCGGGGGGCTGGGCCTTGCAACAGAGCGATCGTGTGATCTCCCAGCCACGGGATCTCCGGGCCGGCCGGCAGGGCGGGGACTGAGCTCGGGTGCCTCTGGCTGCTGCTGTGGCTCAGCCAGTGAATTTGAGTCATTTATCCTGCAGGATGCTTAACCAGAAAGGGTTAAGCATCCTGCAGGATAAATGACTCAAATTCAGCCCTTAAAAACATATGGGGAGATAATGTTTGTGGTTTTATGTATTTACGTATTTATTGATAGAGGTCAACAATGCCATCAAACAGTCCCTGTCTATGCCGTATTCTGTTAATTCAGAGATCAAAAGAACATCTTAGCATTTAAATGAACTGTAAACGCAGGATATCATCGCTGTATTCATCTCTCTTTGAAATGTATAGCCAATCATCTGTGAATGGTGGAAAAACAGGCAACTGCCTTATGTTAATTCGGGTAGCTAATTACCAGTGATGGACCTACTTCAAAGTGGCCCTGATTGCCTGTTGTTGGCCTAAGGACTCGGACCTGTCCAAGAAGGCCTGGAGTTGTATAAAAGACCCTTGGGTCCTGAGCCTGTTTATCTCAGATCTGCTTGAGGCTTCATGCGGGGGAAGCCTAAGTCACAAGGACTGAGATCCCAGGTCTGACAGGACCGCCCTGAATATAAACATTGGACTATAACCTATGGACTATTGCCGAAAGAACTCTTTGCATCTACAAAGCTCAACATCTCTGCTATAAATCTGAACCTCAAGAATGATACTCATGTCTGTATGTATACTGGTCTTTTAACCAATTCTCTCTTTTCTATTTTAATAAATTTGACTTTAGTTAATAAGAATTGGCTGAAAGGGTGGATTTGGGTAAGATCTGGAATATTCATTAACCCGGGAGGTAACGTGTCCGATCCTTTGGGATTGGTAGAACCTTTTCTGTTATATGATGAATAAGATTTTCATTGATCCTCATCATATTTGACTTGGGTGTCTGGGTGGAGGCCTGGGGCTGGGCTGCTTGAAGGGAACTGTGTTGTTGACTTCTGCGTAACCAGTGAGCTATAACAGAAGCTGTTTTGCGCTGACTTGGTAAATCTAAGTATTGGAATGTCCACCAGCTTGGGGGCTTGCCTGCCCCATTCTTTGCAGTTCACCCCAATTGAGTGACCTCAGTTGGCTCCCCTGAGATCCCAGTCACAGGGACCATAAAGAGCCCCAGACATGGGGTGGGGAAGGCAGCACGGCCCAGGCAGGCTCCAAGGAGCCCCCAGGCTAGCGCAGCCTGTTCCCTGGGTGCACCGAGGGGTCTGGGGTGTCAGGGGGCCCCACCCCCATGGGACAGCGATGTCAGCAGGACATGGGAGATTGGGGGACGGGTGGGGTTCAGAGCACAGCTGGGCCTGGCAGGGATGGAGAAGTGCCCCTCCCCATCAGCTGGACAGAATGAACGTGGGTTTGGCAGGAGCCGATCTCGGACTCCTCCCCAGGGCAGGCTGATGGGTCGGGACGTCCTGGTGTGAGCAAGTCCTGCCCGGGTTCCCCAGGGTCACGGGTCACCTCACTGCAGCAGAGGTGGGAACTGACTCCCGGCCTGCCAGGAAACCAGCCAGTTCCCCCGTCGCTGCCAGGTGAGGCTCCAGCCCAGCCCTCAGTCCCATTTCTGGCAATGGGGTCCGCTCTGAACTTGCACGCTGTGGACAGAAATGCTGGGCTCCCAGCACGTCCCTCCGCCAGCCCGGGGCCCGTCTGCACCGGCACGTCCCTCCACCAGCCCAGGGCCCGCCTGCACCGGCACGTCCCTCTGCCAGCCCGGGGCCCGCCTGCACCGGCACGTCCCGCAGCCAGCCCGGGGCCCGCCTGCACCGGCACGTCCCGCAGCCAGCCCGGGGCCCGCCTGCACCGGCACGTCCCGCAGCCAGCCCGGGGCCCGCCTGCACCGGCACGTCCCGCAGCCAGCCCGGGGCCCGCCTGCACCGGCACGTCCCGCAGCCAGCCCGGGGCCCGCCTGCACCGGCACGTCCCGCAGCCAGCCCGGGGCCCGCCTGCACCGGCACATCCCGCAGCCAGCCCGGGGCCCACCTGCACCGGCACGTCCCGCAGCCAGCCCGCGGCCCACCTGCAACGGTACGTCCCGCAGCCAGCCCGCGGCCCGCCTGCACCGGCACGTCCCGCAGCCAGCCCGGGGCCAGCCTGCACCGGCACGAACCGCAGCCAGCTGGCAGTGTCCCATAACATGGAGTCAACGTGCACCAGTGCAGTAAAACAGATACAAGCTGCAGACGAAGGCCCTGCAGTACATGTATAAACTGGGGGCAGGAGGGTTCTGGGGGGACGGGACTGAGGTGAGGAGCTTCCTGGCAGCAAGATGCATGCGGCAGCAGGATCATCCCCCCAAGAGAAGCACAGCACAGCCATGCTGACCCCCCCACCCCGCAACACCTCCAGACACCCCACTGGAGAGTCCCTGCCCAGGCCTGCAGTAACACCCTCCCGACCCTGGGATCTCCAGTTCAGGGACCCATTCCGTGAATCCGGATGGGCTCACTGGGGCCAGGCCAGGAAGGGAGGGACCCTGCAGCCCATTCTCCCCACTCTGACCTCCCCACATGAGGGTCAGCGCGGGGCCCTGCTGGGAGAGCTGCCCCCGTGTCACTCACTCCTGGCAGTTGCTGTTGTAGCTGAAGACACATTTCTGCAGACTGTCCAGGGTCATGAGGCTGACCTGTCCAAACATGTCCAGGGAGGTGGAGCCTGACGCCACCAGCCGGCGCCACTTGACCTGTGGGAGAACAGTGCCCGTGAGAGCCGCACAGCCACCCGCAGGGACAGCCCTGCAGAGCCCAGTGCCCACGCAATGCGGGTGGGCCAGCGTCAGAGACAGGCAAGCAGACAGGGAGGAGGCTAGTGGACTGGTGTAGTGAAAGGGCTGGGCATGCGGTGGGGGCAGGTGCAAGATCAGTGGGCAGGGTATCGGTGCAGTATATGCCCTGGGGGGGGGAGGTGCAGGGCACAGCGTAGTGATGGTGCAGCATATTCCGTAGGGTGTGGGGGAGGCAGGGGTGAGGGCAGGGTGCTGGTGCAGCATATGCCACGGGAGGAGGGCACTAGTGCAGCGTGTGCCGTGGAGGGAGGGTCACGGGCAGGCTGGGGGTGGAAGGGTGCCAGGGCAGTGTGTGCCGTGGGGGAAGGGTCACGGGCAAGCTGGCGGGTGCCAGGGCAGTATATGCCATGGGAGGGGCCAGAGGCACAGGCACGGATTTGGTGCAGTGGGGGGGGGGAGGTACTCACATGCATGATGTCAGTGCTCTGGTTGAAGATCTTCATGTAGGGCTTCAGGATGTCGAAGTGGAAGGCTGGCGTCAGCATGCGCCGGTGCCGCACCCATTTCGCACCATTGCTCAGCAGCAAACCGTCCCCTGAGATGACAGGCACTCAGTTCAGAGCCTGGCAGCCATGGCAGAGATCCCGTAGCCCAGGCCCCCAGCAGTCCCCTGAATCATAGCCAGCTGGGGTGCTCAGCGAGAACCAACCTCCCTGGTGCATGTCGGGCAGGCACGAGAGTGTGCACGTGTGTGCAATGCGTGCAAGGAGTGTGGGTGGGGGTATGAGTGAAATATGTGTGTGTGTGTTTGTGGGGCACATGTGGGCATGAACATGCAGGTGAATGCGTGTGTATACGTGCAGGTGCGTGGTAGTATGTGCAAAGAGGTGCATGCGCATATCAAGGTGTGTGTGTGATCCTGTGCAAACCCATGTGCTGGTGCTCACGGCTATGGCATGAGTAGCTCCAGCTCCACACCGACATAAGAATGGACAGACTGGGTCAGCACAATGGTCCATCCAGCCCAGTGTCCTGTCTGCTGACAGTGGCCATATTTCCCCTTAATCGTCTCTTTTCCAAGCTGAAAACTCCCAGTCTTTTTAATCTTTCCTCATACGGAAGCTGTTCCAAACCCCTAGTAATTTTTGTTGCCCTTTTATGAACCTTTTCCAATTCCAGTATATGTTTTTTGAGATGGGGCGACCACACCTGCACGCAGGATTCAAGATGTGGGCGTACCATGGATTTATATAGAGACAATATGATATTTTCTGTCTTATTATCTATCCCTTTTCTAAGGGTTCCCAACATTCTGTTCACTTCTTTGACTGCCGCTGCACATTGAGTGGATGTTTTCAGAGAACTATCCACAATGACGCCAAGATCTCTTTCTTGGGTGATAACAGCTAATTTAGGCCCCATCCATTTGTATGTATAGTTGGGATTATGTTTTCCAATGTGCGTTACTTGGCATTTATCAGCATTGAATTTCATCTGCCATTTTGTTTCCCAGTCACCCAGTTTGGAGAGATCCCTTTGAAACTCTTTGCAGTCGGCTTTGGACTTATCTTGAGCAGTTTTGTATCATCTGCAAATTTTGTCACCTGTTTACCCCCTTTTCCAGATCATTTATGAATATGTTGAATAGCACTGGTCCCAGTACAGACCCCTGGGGGACACCACTATTTACCTCTCTCCATTCTGAAAACTGACCATTTATTCCTACCCTTTGTTTCCTGTCTTTTAGCCAGTTACTGATCCAGAAAGGACCTTCCCTCTTATCCCATGACAGCTTACTTTGCTTACAAGCCTTTGGTGAGGGAACTTTGGTGAGTCACCCCCCTTCCCTTGGTCAGTCAGGGACTGCGATGAGGTAATGCTCATCTGACCCCGAGGGGGGGGGGGCAGCATAGCCAAGAGGGAAGAAACAACGTGATAAAAGGGAGAGACGTTTGCCATGCTTTTCCTCTCTCGTCCACCTCCATCTACAGATACCACCACCAAGCGACTGAAGCACTGATCAAAGGGGAGAGCCTGGCTGAAGAGCAACCAGCCAGCCTGTGGTGAGAAGCATCTAAGTTTGTAAGGGCATTGAAAGTGCTAAGATCAGCTTAGAATGCGTTTTGCTTTTATTTCATTGGACCAAATCTGACTTGTTTTGCTTTGACTTATAAATCACTTAAAATCTATCTTTGTAGTTAATAAATCTGTTTGTTTATTCTACCTGAAGCAGTGCGTTTGGTTTGAAGCATGTCAGAGACTCCCCTTGGGAGAACAAGCCTGGTACATATCAATTTCTTTATTAAATTGATGAACTTATATAAGCTTGCAGCATCCAGCAGGCATAATTGGACACTGCAAGACAGAGGTTCCTAGGTTTGTGTCTGGAACCAGAGATACTGGCTAGTGTCATTCAGTTGCACAGTCCAAGGAGCAGTTACATGCCAGAGGCTGTGCGTGAACAGCCCAGGAGTAGGGGTTCTCACAGTAGAGCAGAGTAAGGCTGGCTCCCCGAGTTGAGGATTGGAGTGACCTAGCAGATCACCGGTCCGGATAACACCAGAGGGGAATGTCACACCCTCCTTTCCCCACAAGCCCGTCCCCTGGGGTCCGGGCCCCATGACACTAAGCACAACAGATCCAAGCCCAGAAGAAAGCGCACTCACCCAGCCAGGGCTTCAGGAAGCCATAGAACACGTAGTCCTTGGGTGCGATGGCAGCTGTGGGGGAGACCAGAGACGGGGCAGGCCCGGGGGTTAGTGCTGAGACACACACATGGCTCGGGGGGGCAGAGACGGGGCAGGCCCAGGGGTTAGTGTTGAGACACACACATGACTCGGGGGGGCAGAGATGGGGCAGGCCCAGGGTTTAGTGCTGAGACACACACACGGCACAGGGGGGCAGAGATGGGCGCAACCCGGGGTTAGCGCTCAGACACGGTATGGGGGGCGGTATTGGGGCGCATCCCGGTGCCACCGCTCACACACACACACGGTACAGGACACAGGGAAGGAGTGCAGGGCTACTGGTATCGGAGCCCTGGTTGGAGCTGCAGCACTTATTAGTCTGGAAAGGGGCAGCCGCAGGAACGTGGGTCTGTCCAGCGCCTGCTTGCTCCACAGGCTGTTTCCTAAGGAGCCTTGGAGCATCCCCCTGTGAAAGGAGCCCCTGTCAGACAAGGCAGAGCCCTGCTGGACACCCTGCTCCAGGCTCCTCCCTAGCAGCCAGGAGGGCGGCTGCTGGGGCAGCAGGACAGGCTCAGTGAACAGGGTGAAGGAGCCACATGACAGGGACCAGGCGCTGAGCCACCAGGCCCCTCACGCAGAGCAGGCTCTGCTCTGAGCGAGTCACGGACAGGCAGGACACGGGGCGCAAGCCGCATCCGCAGCCTGGGCCGGGCCTGCGGAGTGACAGACACTGCACCTGGGGCAGTGCCTGCGACCCACGGACTGCGGGAGCTCGGCAGTCACGTGGGTCCTTCACAATACAGAGCTTGACATCTTTAAAACTCCCTATTTATTAGTTGTAATCCCTGACTCTAAAAGCGGGGTGGGATCCTGTGGCTACAGCAGGGTCTGAAGAGGGCTGGGAGCCAGGACTCCTGGGTTCTATTCCTGTCTCTTCCACACACACCCCCGCATCATTCTCCAGATTTCCCCCAACCCCTGACATCCCACTAGTCTCATGGCCATGCACCCCCATAATGGTATCTGCCCCACACTCTCTGCTTCTTCCCATAGGCCCCCCCAAGAACATTGGCCATTTAGTCCTTATGAGTCCCCCTGACCGGTTTCTCCCCTGGACCACCTCCCTAATTGTCCCCTTCACCCCACAGCCCTGCTGCACCCCCTTCGGGACCATGGACTGAGCTGATGAAGGGCAGGGGTGTGTATGTGTCCCTGAGCTGGCTGGATGCTATCAGACACATTGGGCTGACCCCACTCGCCTATCACCAGCCCCAGCAGCCAGGGATGCCGGCAGGGCTGCAATGAACCTTTGTTCCCATGGGTCACTGGCTCAGAGGCTGACGGTGGCTTCAGCCAGCAGCCAGGGGGACGTGCTCCTCTCAGGACGCTAGGGGCTGGCTACAGCCTCTGCCATAACCCCTCCGGGGCCAGGGGAACTCACTAAGGACCCTGGGTTGGCAGCCCCCTGCCATGACAGCACCCAGCCAGACAAGCAGCCCAATGAGCAGCCACGTGCCGAGCTGAGCTCAGCCCGAGACCTGAGCCATTCCCTCAGCCCCGACAGCCAGGCAGCCTCCTCCTCAGAACCGTGGAGGAGGGCTGGTCCTCCTGGCCGGGGGCTTTTCTAGGGAGCAGCTGCCTCTCACCACTGGGCCCATGTCCCCAGAGGTCCCATCATGCCGGGAGCAAATAGCACAACAGATAAGACCTATGGGTTAGAGTGGATGAGAAGCTGGATATGAGTCGACAGTGTGCCCTTGTTGCCAAGAAGGCTACCAGCATTTTGGGCTGTATAAGTAGGGGCATTGCCAGCAGATCGAGGGACGTGATCATTCCCCTCTATTCGACATTGGTGAGGCCTCATCTGGAGTACTGTGTCCAGTTTTGGGCCCCACACTACAAGAAGGATGTGGAAAAATTGGAAAGAGTCCAGCGGAGGGGAACAAAAATGATTAGGGGGCTGGAGCACATGACTTATGAGGAGAGGCTGAGGGAACTGGGATTGTTTAGTCTGCAGAAGAGAAGAAGGAGGGGGGATTTGATAGCTGCTTTCAACTACCTGAAAGGGGGTTCCAAAGAGGATGGAGCTCGGCTGTTCTCAGTGGTAGCAGATGACAGAACAAGGAGTAATGGTCTCAAGTTGCAGTGGGGGAGGTTTAGGTTGGATCTTAGGAAAAACTTTTTCACTAGGAGGGTGGTGAAGCACTGGAATGGGATACCTAGGGAAGTGGTGGAATCTCCTTCCTTAGAGGTTTTTAAGGTCAGGCTTGACAAAGCCCTGGCTGGGATGATTTAGTTGGTGTTGGTCCTGCTTTGAGCAGGAGGTTGGACTAGATGACCTCCTGAGGTCCCTTCCAACCCTGATATTCTATGATTCTATGATAGCTCCAGGTGCCTGCTGGGAATCCAATCCCCTGCTGAGCCCCAGGACAGACAGATGGACGGACGGACACACAAACTCCTGGCGCTGGGGCCACCCTCACTACCTGACTCCAGCAGCACGGGTTTAACGACCTCTGGGTGGAAGAGCCGCAGAATGGGAAACCAGGGGCCAAACCACCAAAGGCAGGAGTGGCTGTAGCGCCCGACGAGCTCGTCTACGCACTGCATCCCCTCCTCCGTGTTCTGACCCTACAACGAGGAGCCATGGGTTAGCCACGGGCCAGCCGGGACTCCGGCCACGTCTCTGGCCAGGGCGACATGCTGGCCCCAGCGCCCGACTCAGCCCACTGCAGGAGCAGCAGCTCCCCGGGCAGACCCACTGCTGGCTGTTCTCAGAGTGCCTCCCGCTTCATTTCTAATGGGGGAGGGGAGACTGGCAGACTGCCCTCACCTGGCAGTAGGTTGGACGGGGCCACTAGGGGCTCCCCGTGTTGTCGCAAACACGGGCTCCCAGCTGTTCTCTGTGCAGAGCTGAACCCAGGGCCTCAGTGGGCAGCGTGCATGAGCCCTCAGCCCTGGCATGAACTAGCTACGTGCATTCACACAGCCCCGGCACTGCACCCCCGCCCTGCGCTTCTCTGCCATCCAGCTGAGCTGAGCAGGACACTGAGTGCTGAGGGCTCCCGAGCCCCGAAGCACCCCTGTCCTGGCACAGTGACATACAGCTCTGCTCCAGGGAGTAACTCACCGCTCACACCCAGCCGCTGGCTTTGAGGACTAAAGCCAGACCTCCCCCCTCTGTGTCCTGCCAAGCCAGCCCGGCACTGGGGGAGGGAGCTAAACTCTGTTCCTGCTGCTGCATCAGCAACGGGATTGTTTACAAAGTTCCAGCAGACTGAACTGGGTCCCTGGGCACAGCCCCTAGCCGCTGGGATGGGCAGCAGTTCAGGGATGAGCAAACAGGCCCCAGCTTAGCTCCACGTGCTCTTGGCCCTGCGGGCCCAGGCGCCACTTGGAGCAGGGCTAATTGGAAACAGTGGCAGCAGTATGTGAACGGGAACAGAGATGTCGCCTCCGCAAGGGGGCAGGAGAGGCTGGAGCAGGAGCCCCCAGGCCAAGGAGCACTGACCAGGCCAGGGACTGGACTCCTTCGGAGTCTGGCTCCAGCTCATTGCATGTCCCCCTGCAGCGCACAGCCCCAGCAACTCGCTCACCAGAGAGGGGCCTGCGCTGGTGGGCGGGGGTAGCTGCACAGAACCCTCACCCTCTGCTGCACCCGCTGACTCCTCTCAGCGCCCGGGTGATTGGCACTACGAGAGACACCAGTGCACTGGGCAACCGGCCCTGGCAGGGGCCACTCTCCCTGGGCAGCAGGGAGGGGACAGGGCCAGCACGGGCTCCCCATGTCACTGATCATTGCTGGCCATCACTACCCTGCCTCTGGAGTGTGTGCGTGTGTCCCCTGCCCTCCCCGGGGCCCAGCTGCTCATGCAAGACCAATGATGACACAAGTCCCCAGTGGGGAGGTGGCTCTGCTTCCTGCCCCCGAGGAGTTCAGCCAGGCAGTGCCCTTGGCCCTGCTGCCCAGACTGTCCTGAGCCATCACCCTGCCCGGGCTGGAAGGGTCTTTGCTGTGCAGCAGGTCCCACTGGGTGCTGCCTTAGGCCTGCCCTGCATGGCTGGGTCTCTGCTCCTGTTGTTCCCAGGAGCCCCGGGCACAGCACTGCTGGAACTGAGAGCCTCAGTCCCGGCTATGGACCATTGACTCTTCATGCAGGAGACAGCCAGTCTGTGCTCCCTGTGCCCAGGAGAGGAGCTGCTATGGCTCAGTGGCTCTGGTGGGGTGAGGGCTTGTCCATGGCTCCCTGGCAGCACTGGGTGCAGGGGGTGGCTATACCACAGGGGCACCATCTCCCCTCTTCCAAAGGGGAGCAGTAGCTGCAATCTGCAGCCCCTGGACACGCTCTGCCTGCTCCTGCACTCCTTGCCCCCCCCCCCCCCCCGCATGAGGCCCAGAGGCATTGCTGGACTCAGCCCCGGGGACATCACTGGACTCAGCCCCATCCCCTTATGGCAGCAGGCAGCTTCTGGGTGCCCCTGGATCCAGAGGGTAGCAGGGGCTGGCTGGGCTGGATTCCCCAAAGCAGCAAATGGCACAATCTCTCAAGAGCCAAACAGGAATTGGCACAAACCAGGGCACAAGGAAGACCGTGTAATAGTCCGGTGCGGGGGTCGCGCCCTCTTAGGGGCCGTCGGGCGCCAGGCCGCTTCACTGCACGGCCAAGTCAGACCTCGTACCCGGGAGGTCTAAGGGTTCCGCCCCTTTGGCAGGGGCTAAACAAAAGGCTCCCTGCCGCTGCAAGGAGTTCCCGCCCTCAGGCAGGGCGGGACAGTGGACCCGTCCTAAGCTCCGGTTCCTTCAGCCGGAGCTGGGGACTTACACAGTTCAATAAGCCCGAAGGCTAGCTCAGAGCGGGGTGATACCCCAGGGTTCGAAGAGGGGCTCAGGTCCTTGTGGGAGGAGCTGAGCACTAACCAATAGTTCAGGGGGGGGGGGGCTCAGGTCCTTGCAGGAGGAGCTGAGCGCCCCAAACTTAGCAACTCCAGTCCCTCAGTCAGGGAGTGAGCAGGCAGGTAATGGCAACCCAGGCCCTAGGTCAGGGCGGGGCAGCAAACAATCAGCCCAGGCCCACAGTCAGGGCTGAGCAACAGAGTCAGTAATTCAGCCCAGGCCCTCAATCAGGGCGGGGCAGCAAACAGTCAGTCTAAACTCAGGCCTTCAGGTAGGGCTGAGCAACAAAGTTAGTGGTTTAAGCCCAGGCCCTCAGTCAGGGTGGGGCAGCACAACAGCAGTTCTAGGCTCAGGCCTTCAGGTAGGGCTGAGCACCAAAGTCAGTGGTTTAAGCCCAGGCCCTCAGGCAGGGCGGGGCAGCACAACAGCAGTTCTAGGCTCAGGCCTTCAGGGAGGGCTGAGCAACAACACACGCAGTTCAGGGCTCCGGCCCTCAGGGAGGGAGGAGGAGAGACTGCCACCCGACGTGGGGGTGGCAGGGGGGAACACAGGCCCACCCACTCCACTGTGTTCCAGCCCGGGGCCCTATCCGCAGCAGTCCGTCTGCCGCGGGGTCAGTGGGGATCCTGCCCGCAACACACTGACATAGGCTCGGGGTCTGCTATCCCCGGGCTACTTCCCAACTCCTCCTCCTCCATGGGTACCTGCTCCTCGCTGGGCTCGGCAGCGGGGTCCCACACCATGGGCTCCTCGGGTTGCTGGGGGTTGTCTAGGTCGGGCCGCTCCTCCGGTCTCGGGTCCGGCTCAGGTCCGGGTGGCTCCTCGGTGTACCGTGCTCGGGGCAGGCTCGGCCAGTCCACCTCGGGGTACCTTCCTTGGGGCAGTCTCGGTCGGTCCGCCTCGGGGTACCGCGCTCGGGGCAGGCTCGGCCAGTCCACCTCGGGGCACCTTCCTTGGGGCAGTCTCGGTCGGCCCGCCTCGGGGTACCGCGCTCGGGGCAGGCTCGGCCAGTCCACCTCGGGGTACCTGCCAAGCGGGAGGTTTGAGCGGCGCTGGGTATTAGAGTGCCTGGGTCTGGGGAGGCTCGGCCCGTCTGCGTCCAGGTACCGGGCTCGGGGTAGGCTCCGTCTCGCAGGAGCTCGGGCCGGAACGTCTGTCCTCTCCGGCCGCTCGGCTCCAACTGAGTGTTGGGGCCGGGCTTTTATACTTCCTGTCCCGCCCCTTGACTTCCGGGGGGCGGGAACAGGTGGTGGTAGCTCCGCCCACTTGAGTGGCGGCTCTGGCTCTTCCCCCTCTGGGGTTGGCTCCGCCCACCTGGGTGGCTGTTCTGGCTCCTCCCTCTCAGGGGCCGTCGGGAGCCAGGCCGCTTCACTGCACGGCCCCCCCCTCAAGGCTGGTTCCCGTGCAGCGGGGCCAGCCCATTCCTCACCCCCCAGCCGAGAGAGGAAATCCGCGTTCGCGTGCTCCTTACCAGCTCTATGGCGGACCGTGAAGGCGAACGGCTGGAGGGCCAGATACCACCGTTGCACCCGCATGTTGTGGTCCTTCATGCGGGTCAACCATTGAAGGGCGGAATGGTCGGTGACCAAGGTGAAGGGAACTCCCAGGATGTAATACCGGAGCGCTTCACAAGCCCACTTCACGGCTAGGGCTTCCTTCTCGACCACCGCATAATTCTTTTCTCGTGGGAACAGTTTCCGGCTAATATAAAGGACCGGATGTTCCTCACCCCCTACGTCCTGGGACAAGACAGCCCCGAGTCCCACTTCCGAGGCGTCGGTCTGCAAGACAAACGGCAGGTTAAAGTCGGGGCTATACAAGACCGGCTCGTTGCAGAGGCACCTCTTAAGAGTCCGAAAGGCCTCGTCGCACTCAGTAGTCCAGTTCACTTGTCGTGGGCGGTCCTTTGTTAGGAGCCCTGTCAAGGGGGCTGCAATCGCGGCGAACCGGGGGATGAATCGCCGATAATATCCGGCCAAGCCTAGGAACTGCCGCACCTGGCGTTTTGTGGTCGGCGGGGGGCAGTTAGCGATGGCCTGGACCTTCCCGATCAGGGGTTTTACCTGTCCATGCCCGATAGCGTAGCCCAGGTACTTAGTCTCTTGCCAGCCGATGCGACATTTTTTTGGGTTTGCAGTCAACCCGGCCTCCCGCAGGGACCTCAGGACGGCTGCGACTCTCTCCAGGTGGTTCTCCCATCGTGGACTGTAGATCACCACGTCGTCTAGATAGGCGGCCGCGTAGTCCTGATGGGGCTGGAGGAGGCGGTCCATTAGGCGCTGAAAGGTGGCCGGGGCTCCGTGGAGGCCGAAGGGCATCCTCGTGAACTGATAGAGACCCGTGGGGGTGGCAAAGGCAGTTTTCTCACGGGAGGCGGGATCCAGGGGGATCTGCCAGTACCCCTTACTCAGGTCCAGGGTGGTGATATATTGCGCCTCCCCCAGGCGGGCCAACAGCTCATCTATCCGAGGCATGGGATAGGCGTCGAACTTGGAGATGGCGTTGACGCGTCGGAAGTCAATGCAGAACCGCTGGGATCCGTCGGGTTTTGGCACCAACACCACCGGGCTGCGCCACTCACTTTGGGACGGCTCCACCACGCCCAGATCCAACATTGCCCGTACCTCCTTTTCCACGATTTGTCTTCTATGATAGGGCAGGGGCCGGGTCGTCCCCCGGATCACTACCCCAGGTTCGGTTTGTATCCGGTGGTATACCAGGGAGGTGTATCCCGGCTGGTCCGTAAACGTGCGGGAGAAAGCTCGGAGGAGGCACCGAGTCTGTCGGAGCTGGTCCTCCGTTAAGGTCTCCCCGAGCTGGGGTTCCTCGGGGTCTCCGGGGTGGGGAACCTGGGGTCCCAGTTCTGGTTCTGGTGGGCAGGGGTTGATCAACAGCCCTTCTCGCTCCCTCCAAGGTTTAAGGAGGTTGACGTGATAGCGCTGGATCCTCTTCCTCCGGTCCGGCTGATTAATTTCATACGTGACCGGGCCCACTTTCCTGACCACCTCATAGGGTCCTTGCCATCGAGCCAGGATTTTCGATTCATTAGACGGCAGAAGGAGTAATACCCGGTCCCCGGGTTGGAACTCCCGAGTCTGGGCTCCCCGGTTATACGTCTCCGCCTGCGTCTCTTGGGCGGCTTTTAAATTCTCCCGTGCCAGATCCCCCGCCTGCCTTAGGCGTTCCTGAAGTTGGAGCACATACTGTAGGAGACCCCGGGCCGGGGAGGGAGCCTGTTCCCAGGTCTCTCTCATAAGGTCCAGCAGGCCCCGGGGTCGCCGCCCATACAGCAATTCGAAGGGGGAGAACTTAGTCGATGCCTGGGGAACTTCCCGTATGGCCAACAGCAGAGGTGGGAGGAGCTGGTCCCACCGGCGAAGGTCCTCCGGGGAGAACCGACGCAACATCCCTTTCAGTGTCCGGTTAAATCTCTCCACTAAACCATCGGTCTGGGGATGATAGACGGAGGTGCGGAGTTGCTTGACCCCTAGGGTTTCACAGACTTGCTTGAGCAGCCGGGATGTAAAATTGGTCCCTTGATCCGTGAGGAGCTCTCGGGGCAGGCCTACACGGGCAAAGACCTTTACCAGCTCCATGGCGATGGTGCGGGCCGAGATGTTCCGAAGAGGAATGGCCTCCGGGAACCTGGTGGCATAGTCCATCATGACGAGGATGTACTGGAAGCCTGCGCTGCTCTTCGGGAGGGGCCCCACCAGGTCCACGGCCACCCGTTCAAAGGGGGTTTCTATTAGAGGCATCGGTACTAAGGGGGCCTTCGGGTTCCTGGCGGGGGCGGCCAGCTGGCATTCGGGACACGAGTTGCAATAGTCCTTCACTTCTTGATAGATCCCGGGCCAAAAGAAACGTCCCAGGATCCGGGCCAGCGTTTTGTCGTGCCCGAGGTGCCCAGCCGCCGGGACGTCGTGGGCCAGTTTCATGACCGCCCGGCGGTGACACCTCGGCACAAGAAGCTGGGTCCGGATGTCCCCGGTACGGGAGTCCTTCTCTACGCGGTACAGGCGTTCTCGTCGTAGCTCGAAATGGGGCCATTGCGCCGCTCGCTGGGAGTCGAGAATCGTCCCGTCCACGGAGGCTAGCTGTTCGTAGATTCGGCTGAGTGTGGGGTCGGCCCGTTGGTCCCGGCAGAAATCTGCGGGCGTCGGGGAATCCTCTTCCCCGCCCCGGGGCGGGTTTTCTCGCCCCTTTGGGGAACTGGTGGGGACGGGGGGTTCCCTCTCGTCCCCCTCGGTCTCCGGGGACTCCCCTCCCAAGGCCGGTGTGGCCTGCGGGCTACTCCCGAGATGGTGACGTAAGACGGTCGGAAAGTCGGGCCAGTCCCGCCCCAGGATCACTGGGTACGCCAGCCGGGGCGCCAGCCCCACCGTCATCTGCCGGGTGACCCCGTCAATGGTCAGTTGGGTCCGGGCACTGGGGTAGAGTCGTACATCTCCGTGGATGCACTGCAGGGGAATCTTCTCCAGGTGACCGTCGGCCGGCGGACCTAAGGCCTGGCAGACCAGCGTTTGGCCGCAGCCTGAGTCGAGGAGGGCTACCGCTTGGCGTCCCTCAATGGTCACGGGCACGGTGATCTTGGCCCCTTGCGAACGTCGGGCCCGTCCTTCCCCTGAATATACTTGGCCAAATGCACACCCCTGTTCAGGGCAATCCCGCCGCAAATGGCCATACTTGCCGCAGGAGTAGCAGGGTCCCAGGGTGGCTTGCTCCGGCCGTGGCCGTGCCCCTGGGTCACCCCCGGGGGAGGCCCAGCTATATCCCCCGGCGGTGGCTACCGGATTCCGTGGGAGCCTTCCGGAGGGCACGGTCACCCGGGCCCGGCCTTCCATGCTGCGGGAGGGAACACTCGTGGCTGTCCGGGAGGGTGGCCCCTTCTTTTCAGGGTTGGGGCGCTCCGTCCGGGCTGGGACCGCCCGGCCAGCGGACCCCGACGGGACCTCAGCCGCGAGAAAGTCTTCCATTAAGGTGACGGCGGCTGACACCGTCGTTGGCCGGTGGCGGAGGACCCAGGATCTTCCCCTCGTCGGGAGGACCTGGGTGAATTGTTCCAAGATCACTTGTTCCACTACCTCTTCTGCTGTCCGGCGTTCGGGTTGTAGCCACCTTCTGCAAGTCTCCCGTAGTTCCTGCGCCACCATCCGCGGTCGGGCCCCTGGGAGATAGACCAGGTCCCTGAAACGTTGGCGGAAGGTCTCTGGACTCACGTCCAGTGCGTCCAGAATAGCAGCCTTCACTAGATTGTAGTCCTGGGCTGCTTCCGCCGACAGGCCCCGGTAGACCGTCTGGGCAGTCCCCGTTAAGTATGGGGCCAGGATGGTGGCCCACTGTTCTGGGACCCAGCCGGCAACAACAGCCACCCTCTCAAAAGTGACGAGGAAAGCCTCGGGATCATCCTCGGGTCCCATCTTCGTCAACCGAATTGGGGGGCTGGGCCGCGGGGTCCCTGGGACGACCCCAGGTAGGGGTTCCCCCTGTCGGGCTAGGGCCGCTGCAAGCTGCTGGAGGCATTTCTGCTGGAAGTCCTGCTGCTGGGCGACCAGTTCGACGATCAGTTGCCGTTGTTGGACCCCTAGCTGCTCTACCAGCTGCTGCTGCTGCTGCTGGGCGGCCTGGTGCTCCTGTTGGCCCCGCACCAGGGCCGCCGGTTGCTGCTCCTGACTCTCGGTCATGCGGGTCAGGAGCTGGGATAGGTCTCCCTCTCTAGCGGGAGGCCTCTCTCCCATCGCCCCCTTCTCACCGGCGTCTAGGGCTCGTGCCCACATGCTAGGCAACTAGCCCCACGTTGGGCGCCACGTGTAATAGTCCGGTGCGGGGGTCGCGCCCTCTTAGGGGCCGTCGGGCGCCAGGCCGCTTCACTGCACGGCCAAGTCAGACCTCGTACCCGGGAGGTCTAAGGGTTCCGCCCCTTTGGCAGGGGCTAAACAAAAGGCTCCCTGCCGCTGCAAGGAGTTCCCGCCCTCAGGCAGGGCGGGACAGTGGACCCGTCCTAAGCTCCGGTTCCTTCAGCCGGAGCTGGGGACTTACACAGTTCAATAAGCCCGAAGGCTAGCTCAGAGCGGGGTGATACCCCAGGGTTCGAAGAGGGGCTCAGGTCCTTGTGGGAGGAGCTGAGCACTAACCAATAGTTCAGGGGGGGGGGGGCTCAGGTCCTTGCAGGAGGAGCTGAGCGCCCCAAACTTAGCAACTCCAGTCCCTCAGTCAGGGAGTGAGCAGGCAGGTAATGGCAACCCAGGCCCTAGGTCAGGGCGGGGCAGCAAACAATCAGCCCAGGCCCACAGTCAGGGCTGAGCAACAGAGTCAGTAATTCAGCCCAGGCCCTCAATCAGGGCGGGGCAGCAAACAGTCAGTCTAAACTCAGGCCTTCAGGTAGGGCTGAGCAACAAAGTTAGTGGTTTAAGCCCAGGCCCTCAGTCAGGGTGGGGCAGCACAACAGCAGTTCTAGGCTCAGGCCTTCAGGTAGGGCTGAGCACCAAAGTCAGTGGTTTAAGCCCAGGCCCTCAGGCAGGGCGGGGCAGCACAACAGCAGTTCTAGGCTCAGGCCTTCAGGGAGGGCTGAGCAACAACACACGCAGTTCAGGGCTCCGGCCCTCAGGGAGGGAGGAGGAGAGACTGCCACCCGACGTGGGGGTGGCAGGGGGGAACACAGGCCCACCCACTCCACTGTGTTCCAGCCCGGGGCCCTATCCGCAGCAGTCCGTCTGCCGCGGGGTCAGTGGGGATCCTGCCCGCAACACACTGACATAGGCTCGGGGTCTGCTATCCCCGGGCTACTTCCCAACTCCTCCTCCTCCATGGGTACCTGCTCCTCGCTGGGCTCGGCAGCGGGGTCCCACACCATGGGCTCCTCGGGTTGCTGGGGGTTGTCTAGGTCGGGCCGCTCCTCCGGTCTCGGGTCCGGCTCAGGTCCGGGTGGCTCCTCGGTGTACCGTGCTCGGGGCAGGCTCGGCCAGTCCACCTCGGGGTACCTTCCTTGGGGCAGTCTCGGTCGGTCCGCCTCGGGGTACCGCGCTCGGGGCAGGCTCGGCCAGTCCACCTCGGGGCACCTTCCTTGGGGCAGTCTCGGTCGGCCCGCCTCGGGGTACCGCGCTCGGGGCAGGCTCGGCCAGTCCACCTCGGGGTACCTGCCAAGCGGGAGGTTTGAGCGGCGCTGGGTATTAGAGTGCCTGGGTCTGGGGAGGCTCGGCCCGTCTGCGTCCAGGTACCGGGCTCGGGGTAGGCTCCGTCTCGCAGGAGCTCGGGCCGGAACGTCTGTCCTCTCCGGCCGCTCGGCTCCAACTGAGTGTTGGGGCCGGGCTTTTATACTTCCTGTCCCGCCCCTTGACTTCCGGGGGGCGGGAACAGGTGGTGGTAGCTCCGCCCACTTGAGTGGCGGCTCTGGCTCTTCCCCCTCTGGGGTTGGCTCCGCCCACCTGGGTGGCTGTTCTGGCTCCTCCCTCTCAGGGGCCGTCGGGAGCCAGGCCGCTTCACTGCAGACCCCCACAAAAACCTGGCCCACACAGCTACATGACCCCATTTTATTCCCTGCCTCCCTGCACAGAGCACGTTGACGGCCTTCGCCCAGGGTGAGCTGGTGCAGACACTGGCCTGCAGCAAGAGCAGTCACATCAAGGGAGCTGGAGAAGCTGGACTAAGGCAGCCCATCCTCTGGGGGGATCCAAAACTGCCCGGGAGGAAGGGGATTCTGTAGAGCTGCAGAGCCCAGCCCGTCCGACGGGGTTTCCAATGCAGCACGGCCCCAGAGACAGACTAAAGCTTCCTGGGCAGAGCTGTCCCACAATGGAGCAGGGAGGCAGTAGTCCCTCCCTCCACTGTGCCCCCACCTCAAATAGCACAGTGACAGCGGGGGAGGGGTCCAGGAGGAGCCATCAGAACCAGGACCAGCTCCAGGCACCAGCTAAGGAAGCAGGTGCTTGGGGCGGCCAATACAAATGGGCAGCAGTCCAGCCACTCTTGGGGCTGCACGTCCGGTCTTTGGCGGGAATTTGGCAGCGGGTCCCTCAGTCCCTCCCTTCCTCTTTGAGCTGCCACCAAAGTTCCGCCGAAGAGGAAGAGAGGGAGTGAAGGACCCGCCGGCTAAGAATGGAGCAGCACGATTGAGCTGCTGCCGAAATGCCGCCGATCCGCTTTTTTTCCCCCCCGCTGCATGGGGCGGCCGAAAACCTGGAGCCGGCCCTGATCAGAACAACTCAAGCTCTGGAAAACCTGCCTCTCTGGGGGAGGCTACAGGAGCCCAATGGATTTAATTTCTTCAAGAGCAGGAAAAGAGGTGCCTAGATCCCAGCTACCAGCCCCTCCCTGGGCAGGGATGCCTGGCAGCAGAGGGCTCTGCCATCCAGCAGACAGCGGCTGAGTGAGATCCAGCAGGAACAAATTCAGATTGGTAACGCAGTGCAAGTGTTTGACAGGGAGGGGAATGAGCCCTGGGAACAGCTGGCCCAGGGACGTAGGGGCTTTGCCATCCCTGGGAGTCTTTACATGGAGATGGGCTGGCCCTTTGTAACGCTCCCTCCAGCACAGCTGGGAGCTCGGGGCTGGCTGCAGGGAGCTCTGGGGAGGGTCTC
The DNA here is from genome assembly GCF_028017835.1 of Emys orbicularis. Lineage (NCBI taxonomy): Eukaryota > Metazoa > Chordata > Testudines > Emydidae > Emys > Emys orbicularis. The sequence continues at coordinate 11,576,280 of NC_088701.1, forward strand.
TGGCTTGTGTGACACAGGCAGTCAGATTAGAGGAACAGAACCGTCCCTCCTGGCCTGACCCACCCTGCATTCAGCTCTGGGCCCCCTGGAACCCTCTCTACAGTAACCCAATCCCAGCTGTCAAGGCCAGAAGAGGCTGCTGGGCCCACGCAGTGCAGAACCCAGGGGAGAGCAGCCAAGGTGGCAGGGAAGGATTGGTTCACCCAGGCAGGAGCGAGTCAGTTGAGCCAAGGGGCCTGCACTCATTATGTACGAGAACACAAGGGGTGGGACCCATGGGGGTGGGGGTTGACCTGGAACAGAGGGAGATCCAGGCTGGACAGTGCAGACTCCGAGGACCTATTGCTGGGAGACGCCCATTAGCTTCCCAGGCAGATTGTCCCCTCTGGTGCCTTCCCCAGGGCTCTGGTCAGGCTGCTCTGCAGGGCTGCAGGTGACTGGCTCCCAGCCCTGCCCTGGGGAAGATCAGGAAAACCTTCATACCAGCATGATGTCACACTGGGGTAAGGGACTGGCTGGGAGCCCTTCCCTTGGGATGTTCACAGCTAGCCTGGCCAGGGCCCTAGAGAACAGAGTGCTGGGGCCAGTCCTGCATAGGTTTCCCAGGGGATAGGCTAGAGCGGCCCAGGTGGTCTCTCCCATCTCTGGCCCCACAGGTTGTGTCTACACTGCAATTAGACACCTGTGACCTGCCCATGTCAGCTGACTCAGGCTCAGGGCTGTAAAACTGCGGTATAAACATTTGGGATCAGGCTGGAGCCCAAGTTCTGGGACCCCACAGGGGGGAGGTCCCAGAGGCCAGGCTCCATCCCCAGCCAGCATATCTACACTGCCGTGTAACAGCCCCACAACCCAAGCCAGCCGAAAGGGGCCAGCCACGGGTGTGTACGTGCTGTGCAGACATACCCTCAGAGTCTCACCACCACCCCCAGGAGCCAGCGTACCTGAGGCTGTTGTGATCGGCTTGAGGTAATCAGGGTGCACCAGGGACAGGACTGGTAGGAAGGGCCCCATCCATGTCACAAAGGCCTGGGACAATGTAGCCACTGTTTGGGACACCAAGCTCAGCCCCTCCTCACCAGGTATGAACTGCAGGAGGGATGGGGCAGAGTTAATACAGGGTAGGATTGGGACCCTCCTAGACTCCAGAGCAAGTCAGTGCACACCAGACAGGGCAGAATCAGATCCTCTGATCGGAGGCAGGACTGGGTCTCCCCACCGCCGTGTGCAATGCCTCACCAAGTGTATCTGTCAAGACCCTCACTCCTGAGCACGGCCGATGCCTGATATCACAGCACATGGTGACTGGCTATGCCCTTGCCACAGCTACACCAGGTGGGGCCATCCCACCAGGGGCTTTATAACCCTCCCTGCTCCACAGCAAAGGCAACCGAACATGCCTAGGGGCCACTCACCACCAACGCAGGCAGAGCCATTGGGATGCAGCTGGCTAGGAGGGGTGGCACGGGGCTCGGCCAGGGAGCATGGCAGGGGCCAGTGATGAGCAGAGAGGCTTCTATGGATTGGTTCCCTTAGAGCCCCCTGCCACTGGGCAAGTGTCTGGGCACCGGAGCCCAGGGCCACCCACCAGCACACATCCCACGCTCAGCCTCGAGCCCTGCCTGGAGAACGTAGCATTTGAGTGCAGGGCACTGGGTGGGAAGGGGGCCATTCACCCCCCCCCCACTCTGCATGTGGGCCAGAGTCCCAGCTGCCCCACCACTCCTGCCCCATCCAGTGCCAGAGATGGAGCCCAGAGCCCTGCTCTATCGGGGGTGCATTAGAGCCAGCAGCCAGCATCCACGGCAGGATGGGAGCAGCAGTGTGGCCGATGCCTCTGCCTCCAGCTCAGGCCCTCCTCGTTGGGTCAGGAAATCTGACTGAGTTCAGACACTGCTCACTCTGGTGCCAGATGGGACGTGTGCTGAGAACCTGGTGGAGCTGTCCCAAGGCCCTCCTCTCCTACCCCTGCTCGGTCCCAGCCCCATTCCCACGTGTCTGATGGATGGGCACAACTCCCTGAGCGACCTGCCAGGCGATGCTCCCCTGGCCAGCACCGGCTGGGACCAAAGCCCTTCACCTGAGAGGGAGGGAGAGGCCTGAACCAGCTGGGTCACCTGCCCCCAGCCCTCTCGGGGGCTATTCCACCAGCCCCTCCCTTGGGGTGGGCAAGGGTGGCTCCTGCCAGCAGGGATCAAGCCATATCTCAGTGGCAGCAAGGGGTAAGAGGGAAGAGAAGACACTCATCCCCCTCCCCACCCCCACGTGACATGACACCTACCATCCCCAAGTGCCCCAGCAGCCAGTTGCGACGCGGGGGCTCCGGGAAGCAGCGCAGCCGCTGGCAGTTCACATAGTAGCGGTGCCAGGAGCTCCCGAGCTGCAGGAGGGTGCGGAAGAGCAGGGCCAGCAGGGCAAGGAGCAGGGCAGAGACGGTGTAGGCACGGAAGGGGGTCTGCTCCATGCTCAGCAGCTCCAGGACCCAGTCCGTGAGCGGCAGCATCCTGTGGGGAGAGACAGGGCTGTTACCAGGGGTGAGCTGCCACTGGGTCCCTTTGTTACAAGCTGTATGCAAGTTACTGAGCTACTGAGAGGTAAATACGCTGGAGGGTAGGGATAGGGTCCGGTGTGACCTAGACAAATTGGAGGATTGGGCCAAAAGAAATCTGATGAGGTTCAACAAGGACAAGTGCAGAGTCCTGCACTTAGGAAGGAAGAATCCCATGCACTGCTACAGACTGAGGACCGACTGGCTAAGCAGCAGTTCTGCAGAACAGGACCTGGGGATTACAGTGGAGGAGAAGCTGGATATGAGTCAGCAGTGTGCCCTTGTTGCCAAGAAGGCTAACAGCATATTGGGCTGCATTAGTAGGAGCATTGCCAGCAGATCGAGGGAAGTGATTATTTCCCTCTATTCGGCACTGGTGAGGCCACATCTGGAGTATTGCGTCCAGTTTTGAGCCCCCCACTACAGAAAGGATGTGGACAAATTGGAGAGAATCCAGCAGAGGGCAATAAAAATGATCAGGGGGCTGGGGCACATGACTTACGAGGAGAGACTGGGGGAACTTGTTTAGTCTGCAGAAGAAAAGAGTGAGGGGGGATCTGATAGCAGCCTTCAACTACCTGAAGGGGGGTTCCAAAGAGGATGGAGCTCGGCTGTTCTCAGTGGTGGCAGATGACAGAACAAGGAGCAATGATCTCAAATTGCAGTGGGGGAGGTGTAGGTTGGATATTAGGAACCACTATTTCACTAGGAGGGTGGTGAAGTACTGGAATGGGTTCCCTAGGGAGGTGGTGGAATCTCCATCCTTAGAGGTTTTTAAGGCCCAGCATGACAAAACCCTGGCTGGGATGATTTAGTTGGTGTTGGTCATGCTTTGAGCAGGGGATTGGACTAATATAATAACTCCAACCCTAATATTCTATGATTCTATGTGTGAGCCAGGAGAGAACCCAGCCCCCCTAGCCAGCCAATAGCCCTTCCTGCTCCTCACCCACCCTGGCCCCCCAGTTCCCCCACACAGCCAATAGCCCTTCCTGTTCTCCAGAGGCAATGTGTGTGTGGGGGGGGGTCTCATATCCCCCTCCCCAAGATTCCTGCCAGGGTTTATATCCACTGGAGCCACCTGACTCTTCCCCAGGGCACAGGCCTGGGGTCTGCAAAACTGCCATGAAGCTTCCCCTGGGCGGGCAGGGCACTTGGCAGCGGGCTCCTGCTCCCTCCCTCTTCCCCCCCCCCCCCCCCCCGCACACAGCTGGCTCTAGCCCTCAGTGCCCAGCACCCATCCCCCACCTCCCAGGCACAGCTGGCTCCTTTCCTGCCCTTCCCCCCCTGCACACACCGGCTCAGGGCTGCCGCACAGGGCTGGACCTTGCCCCAGCTGCCTGCAGGCTCAGTGCGGTTCCCTCACAGCCGGAGCCGGGACCCTCCTGCACGCAGCTGGCTCCAAGCTTTTACTCCCAGCGCCTCCAGCTCCTGCCCCCCTCCCCCCATAACAGCTGGTACTGGGCTCTCCGGGGGGCACAACAGCCATTCCCCGCCTGCCTTCCCCAAAGCGATTCAGGTGCAGCAGCTGGTCTTCCCAGGCCCTGGCTTCCTTACCTGCCCGGAGCTCCTTGGACACCAGCTGCAGCAGCCTTTCCCTTGGGTCCAGGGCCAGCCCAAGCTCAGGCGGTGGTGGGGCTCGCAGGCGGCGCTGGAAGCGGAGGGAGTGATGTCACCTTCTCCCAGTGCCCACAGGGGCTTTACCCCCTCCCCCTCCCCCTCCCGGCTGTGCAGAGAAGCCCCGATATAAGGGGGGGGGGGCACAAGGCAGCGCAGCAGCCAGTGCGCAGATGAGGCGGCGCAGCCCCGGCTCCCCGGCAGGACTCGCCCTCGCCTCCCCAGGTAGCGGCTGGACCCTGGCAGCTCAGCATCCCGGGGCTGGGGCTTCCCCTTCCCGCTGCGGCCGGGGGCACGGCCCCCTTGCCCCATCTAAGTGGCGCAGCTCCGAGAGCGCAAGTGCCCCGAAGAAAACGGATGGCCGGAATGCCACCCCTGGAAACGTGCCGCTGCTCGGGTCCTAAAGCCTGACAAGTCTGGTGCTGCCAAGGAGGGACTTTCCAAGCTTGTGTCCCAGTGGGCTGTAACCTGAGGAGCAGCTCCCTGCTAGACCGGTCTCCAGCTGCTAGGACAGAGAATCTTAACATGGCATCCAAAGTCGCTCTAGAAACTAAAACGCCTTTGTCTCTGGAATAACTGCCCTGAACCCCGCTGCGTACAACCAGAGCCTTTACATTAGGCCCCCCACCAGCAATAGTTATGGGGCACCCCTGCTCTCCGCTCCCCCATCCCGCTCCCAGCCAACAGCCCTCCCCGCTCCCCCCTCCCCCCTCCCAACCAACAGCCCTCCCGGCTCTGCAGGGAGACCGGGGCATTCGCTTCCGCCAGGATCCCGGCTCATGGGAAGCCCCGGTGACACCCCCGGGGCTGCAGCCGGGCTGGGCTATGCAGAGCCCTGCCCGGGTAGGGGACGAACCAGCCGCTCCGCTCACCCAGACCAGACACGGACGCTAGGACTCGTGGGCTCAGCTCTGGGCGTGGCCTTTATAGACAGGCGGGGCTGGGCCCCGCGCCAGGTGGGGAGGCGGGGCTGGGCCCTGGGCCCGAGAAAGGGCTCGGTTCGGCTCTGCGGGCGATGGGCTCCATTCTGGGACACGATCGCCCCCCACCGGGGGTCCGCGCGGGTCGGGGTGTGGCTCGGAGCGGCCGCAGCCCGGGGCTATCGCTTGGATCCAGCACCGGCAGAGCCCGGCCCGCCAGCTCCAGAGAGCGGGGGCAGCAGCTCACCCTCCAGCCCGCACGGCCCGGGAGCCACCTCTGCTCTTGCATCAGCAGCTGACTTGTCTGCCCGGTTCCATCCGGGGGCACCTGTGCAGCTGCCCCCCGGCTCTGCCCATAGCGACTCCAGAGGCTGCAGCGCTGTGCTGGTGCACCCAGGGGCCCTTGTTCCTCTGGCGAGTGGGCAGGGAGCCCAGCCTGATTCTCAGGGCTCTGCCGCTGGCAGGGAGCGGGAGGGGAAAGCCCAGCCTCCCCCCACCAGCCAGCGTGAATTGGCTCTGCACTGGATGAACCTGGGCCCATCACACGGAGTAGGGTGACCAGATGTTCCGATTTTATAGGGACAGTTCTGATTTTGGGGTCTTTTTCTTATATAGGCTCCTATTACCCCCCACCCCCGTCCCGATTTTTCACATTTGCTGTCTGGTCACCCTAACACGGAGTCACTGCACAGACCCAAACACATGCCTGGGGGAGCCCATCCAGAACAGTGTCATTTTCAGAAAAAGCCCCGCTAACCAGCTAACCCCCTACTTTACACCCCGTGAACATCTGACATCCACAGCCTGGGATTGCTCTGTTGTGTGTATGTCTGAAAGCGAAGTTAGGGTGTGTAACAAACTGTAATCCAGGTTGCTCTCAGACCTAATTCAAAGTTAAACAGGCAGGAAGTTAACACACTGTTAATCTTTCACTAATTTATCTCTACTAGCAAACTGACACCAATTATGGTACAGAATAAAAAACTAGCTTGGAACGCAGTCATAACTCCATATTAATAATGGTGCTCGCTGGTCACTGGCGGTGATTGACCCTGGGCCTCAACACATACAAGTGTGAGTCTTTTCGGGAGCCAAAGGAGCTTCAGGGGCAGCAGTAGACAGCAACCTCTAGGGCTATGGCTTCACTGCAAAACCAGGTGTGTTTTTACATGCGCATAGCACTGATCAAGTACAACCCTAGAGGAGACATGTAGCTAGGTGAGCTCAACCTTAAGTGTGTGCATGGGGGGGGGGGGGGCTAGTGTTGACCTCAGCAAGTTACATGAAGATAAAAACTACCTGTGCCTCATCTCCACCAGGGCTGTATAGTGAGATTCAGAGAATTTAAGGCCAGAAGAGACCATTAGACCGTCCAGTCTGACCTCCACAGGCCCTTACATGTCACTCAGCTACCCCTGCATTGAGCCCAGTAACTTGTGTTGGACTAAAGCATCTCCAGCCTGGATCTGAAATGGAGAATCCACCACTTCCCCTGGGAGTTTGTTCCAATGGCTAATCCCCCTTTACAGAGCTATCACCCCTGTAGAAACAACTGTTTTGGCAGTGAAGATGTAGCCTATGTGTGTCAAAGCTCATGTCCTTGTTCACTTACTCCTGGTCTCGTTGGGTTCCGAGGATGTCTGAAAGAAACCTTAACTTCCAGCAAACTACGTGTGGGGCTGGATTTGCTTCCAGGACTTTTACAGAAATAACTGAAAACAGCACACAGTAGCTGAAGACAATTGTGAAATGAGCCTAAGAGGTAAGGCACTTTTCTGAGAGGGGAAGCTCCCCGAAAGGTAATTTTTAAACTTATTTCTTGTTCTTCATGGTTTTGAGCTATATAACAATAACATCTAGCTCTTATATAGCACTTTCCACCCGCAGGTCTCAAAGCGCTTTACAAAGGAGGTCAGTCAGTATCATTATTGCCATTTTACAGATGGGGAAACTGAGGCACAGGGCAAGGAAGGGCCTTGCCCAGTATCACCCAGCAGGCCAGAGCTGGGAATAGAATCCATATCTCCCAAGTTCTTCCCTCCAAGTTCATTTCCTCCAAACCAAGACCCCATCCTGCAGCAGCTGCAGCCCCAGGGGATGCACAATCTGGCGCAGGATCGGGGCCTAAGTTTTTGTCTGGATAATATTATTCTATAGAGTCCTGTGGAAAAGAAAACCCTGCTGCCAACTGAACTCTGGGTCGCTCCAGCTCCACCAAACCAACATGGGATAAGTTCCTTTGGTCCTTCAGGCACTGGTGACTGAATCCTGGGCTGTCCTATGCAATGTAGATGTGAGCTAGAAGAGTGAGTCAGGTTTCCTTTCAGTCATATGACTCTATGTTTAAATGTTTGTTCTATTGAGGTAAAAGGTTGGCAAAATATACATATAAGTACACAGGCCCCACATAATCCCTACTGCAACCGAACAAATATTACCTTGCTTTTTCATTATCAAGGATACGATGTTTATGAGAGGGTTGTAAATACTGTTATATTAACCTCACATGTTTCATGATTCTGTCTAGTGATAAGGCAGCATATACTTACCTTGGGGCATGCCACCTTTACCCCATTTCATACTCCAGTCTTGGGATATAAACACCTATGAGCCATCACTGGATTTTTTCTCTCCCTGAAAAATTCAAGCACTTTGCAAACTAATTAAATCAGATATATATTTAATTAATAGATGTTAAGGTCAGATTTAAAGACTCCAAGTGATGGAGACCCCACTATGTCCCTAGATCAGTTGTTCTGATGGTTCCTCACTGATAAAAATTTCTAGTCTGATTTTTGTCTCCATTCAGCATGTTTGTTAGATTAAAGAGCCCTGTTCCATCAGCAATCTCCTCCATAGAAACAGGATAACAGCGAGCAGCTAAAGGCCGAGTTTCCATGGGAGTTTGTAGGAGATATTTTGAAGCCTTTGCTCTATCGGTACATTACAGGAGTGGACAGCTATTGTGACCTGCACCGGATGTGCCACACTCGCTTCCTGCCTGAAGCGAGAGGAGACTCCATCTGCATGAGGTGTGAGGCTGGTAGCTTGATGGAGGAGAAGGTTTGTGGTCCAGAGGAACAGCTGACCACTTTGCAAAACAGCAGGGGTATGGCGAATTTCCTGGATACTCAGATCCAGCCTGCACCACAGCAGATACCACACTGGGAGGCTATGGAGTCCAGTGACCAAGGGAGACAAGAAAACAGAAAAGATGACTGGATATTTGTCATCTCCAGAGATAGGAGAACCCAAAGGATCTGCTCACAGCTGGAAGTATCAAATCGCTGCCAGGTGCTGAGTAAGACATCTGAAGAGAGCAACCTCCAAGAATCAACCAGAGGGAAGGACCTCCAGATATCAGAGGAAAGAACTGAGAACTGCTGCCAGCTCAGACTAGACAGCAGACCCAGACAAGCCCAAGAGAACATCCACAATTGGCCAAAGAAGACAGACAGTCCTTAGTGGGGACTCTATGCTAAGAAGAATAGACAGGACATTCTGCAATGGGAAGAAGCACGGCAGGACAGCTTGCTGCCTTCTGTGAGCGAAGATGAAGGACACCACCACCAGAATAAACTAGATTCTGAGGTCAGCAGGAGAGACCCCTTCTGCAGTGATCCACAAAGATGCCACCTTAGACATGTTTCTGCAGATCCTGGAACGCTCCTGCACAGGCTGGAGGCAGGGCTTAAAAGGGGAAGCAGAGCATCTCAGAAGGGGGCAGGCAGTGGAAGGGAGCAGACCTGTGCTCTGAACTCTTGGGAAGGGGCATCCCAGGAGCTCTTGCAACCTGAGGCTTGGAGATACTGACCTAACCAAGAGGGACTGGGGACTTTTGAAGCTCAGAGACTTTAATTTACCCTGCAGGAACATAAGAACACAAGAAAGGCCGTACCGAGTCAGACCAAAGGTCCATCTAGCCCAGTATCCTGTCTACCGACAGTGGCCAATGCCAGGTGCCCCAGAGGGAGTGAACCTAACAGGCAATGATCAAGTGATCTCTCTCCTGCCATCCATCTCCACCCTCTGACAAACAGAGGCTAGGGACACCATTCCTTACCCATCCTGGCTAATAGCCATTGATGGACTTAACCACGATGAATTTATCCAGTTCTCTTTTAAACGCTGTTATAGTCCTAGCCTTCACAACCTCCTCAGGCAAGGAGTTCCACAAGTTGACTATGCGCTGCGTGAAGAAGAACTTCCTTTTATTTGTTTTAAACCTGCTGCCTATTAATTTCATTTGGTGACCCCTAGTTCTTGTATTATGGGAATAAGTAAAAAACTTTTCCTTATCCACTTTCTCCACATGTAAATATTTAAATATATGGAGATATACCCAGGGCCGGCTCCAGCATTTCTGCCGCCCCAAGCAAAAAAAAAAAAAAAAAAAGCAGCGATCGCAATCGTGACCGGCGGCGGCAATTGGGAGGGAGTGAGGGACCTGCCGCCCCCGAATTGCCGCAGGTGCTGCCCCTCTCCCTTGGCCGCCCCAAGCACCTGCTTGTTAAGCTGGTGCCTGGAGCCGGCCCTGGATATACCTATCTCATAGAACTGGAAGGGACCTCGAAAGGTCATCGAGTCCAGCCCCCTGCCTTCACTAGCAGGACCATGATTTTATATACCTCTATCATATCCCCCCTTAGTCTCCTCTTTTTCAAGCTGAAGAGTCCTAGCCTCTTTAATCTCTCTTCATATGGGACCCGTTCCAAACCCCTAATCATTTTAGTTGCCCTTTTCTGAACCTTTTCTAGTGCCAGTATATCTTTTTTGAGATGAGGAGACCACATCTGTACGCAGTATTCGAGATGTGAGCGTACCATCGATTTATATAAGGGCAATAATATATTCTCAGTCTTATTCTCTATCCCCTTTTTAATGATTCCTAACATCCTGTTTGCTTTTTTGACTGCTGCTGCACACTGTGTGGATGTCTTCAGAGAACTGTTCACGATGACTCCAAGATCTTTTTCCTGACTTGTTGTAGCTAAATTAGCCCCCATCATATTGTATGTATAGTTGGGGTTATTTTTTCCAATGTGCATTACTTTACATTTATCTACATTAAATTTCATTTGCCATTTTGTTGCTCAATCACTTAGTTTTGTGAGATCTTTATGAAGTTCTTCACAGTCTGCTTTAGTCTTAACTATCTTGAGCAGTTTAGTATCATCTGCAAACTTTGCCACCTCACTGTTTACCCCTTTCTCCAGATCATTTATGAATAAGTTGAATAGGATTGGTCCGAGGACTGACCCTTGGGGAACACCACTAGTTACCCCTCTCCATTCTGAGAATTTACCATTAATTCCTACCCTTTGTTCCCTGTCTTTTAACCAGTTCTCAAAGGAAGAGGGGATGCCTGTAGGAAGGTATCCAGGGAGGCAGCTACATAGCACCCCAAAGTGCCAATCTCAGCCGCCTACCACTGGGCCCGGGCTTCCCTACCAACCCCTGAAAAGATGACAATGACAGAAGTCTATCCCTTTGTGGGGAACCTAATTGGGGATGATCCTGAAGGTGCAAGGGTCCAGACCCCAAAACCCCAACCCAAATGGGAAGCCTGGGAAGAAAACAACCCAGCACACCTGGCCTGACCACTAGGTGGAGCTGTCAGTGAGTGTTCCCCGTCATATGGTACAAACACCCAGATTGTAAACCAGCCTCAGTGTTACGCATCTGACAAATCCAAGCACAAAGGGGCATGTAAGGAGGACATTTTAAATGATCTCTATATTAATACCTGGGGAATAAATAAGAGGAGCTGGAGACACTCAGGTAAGAGAGGACACACAACACCGCTGATATTAATGAAACTTGCTGGATCGGATTTGTGATTGGAACGTTAAAAATCAATAGTTACAACTTGTTCAGTAAGGACAGAATGGGAAAAAGGGGAGAGGTGGTACTTTACCTCAAAGACACTGTTACCTGTCACCTGTCACAAACAATGCAGAATCACAGGACCACAAAGGCTAATGGATTAAAATTCTCACTGGTAAAAGTAAAACTGGGGATGGGGAGGGAGGGGGTACTGGTGGGCATCTGTTACAGACCACCTAATCTCATCAGGGAACCGAACAAACTGCTTCTTAAGCATCTGTCCATAATGTGTAGGGGGTGACTTTAACCTGGGTAACATTTGCTGCACATTTCCTTTGGCCGGTAACAAAACTTCCTTGGGGTGTATAAAAATAATAGACGATAATTTTCTAACACAGAGAATCCTGCACCCAACACAAAGGAACTCAGTATTGAACCTCATTCTAAGGGATAAAGAATGGTTAATCACTGAGCTGAACATTAGCAGTTGCCAAGGTACCAGTGATCATGGTCCGGTTGCATTTACTTTGTGCAAACAGAATACGGCACCAACTAGGGCCATGTATACTTGGAATTCTAAAGGGCCAATTTCCCAAAGCTTAAAGCAGCGGCTGGCATAAGTGAGTGGGACCATGAATATATAGTGGGAAATGGTAATGAAAACTGGGAATCATTTGGGGAGAACTTATTTGATAACCAAAAAGTTACGATTCTGCAGACTCAGAAAAATGAGATTGGGCCAAAACCCAGCCTGGGCCAAAGGAGATGTGGGTTCAGTGATAAAACACACAAAAATCAGTATTTAAGGGGTGGGGAAAAGGGGAAGTAACTGGCAATGATTATAAGTTACAGTTAAACAATGTCAGTATCCTGGATTTCCAGGATGCTCTGTGCCCCCGCCCCCGCCCCCAGCCTTTGCACAGCCATGCTGGGAGTGTCCCCTTCATTGTGCTGGGCCTGAAGCATCCACTGTTTGCAAGGGTGAGCCCCACGGCTCTGCTAGAGATGGAGCCCTTGGGCTTCAGCCCCCTGTTTTCAGAGGCCTGGGAAGATCGAGCCCCTTCCTCACCTAGGACTCAGGTTCCTGCCAGGTTTGGCTAAACCACAAATGGCAGCAATACGTGCCCGGCCCATTCCTCCAGGCCCTGGTCGTGGTTCTACCAGGTAATGCCCTGATTTGTACAGAACACACCCCACTAGCCAAGCCACAGCGTTCTCATAAACCAGTGCAGAGCAGTATCAAACCCGTCCCATCTGTCTTCTCCTTAACTCACCCCAGCAGGGCACAGAGGAAGTTTTCACATGCCCCCTGCGCTCCTTTGCCACCCCAAAGCTTTTGGTTTGAAACAGGGATCAGACCCTGCCACTACCTCCTCCCATTCGTCTGCTGGGTGGGAGGTGAATCCCATTCCGCAAGCTGTCAAACATCTCGACTGCAGCCTGGGGCGTCCTCCCCCCCCCCCCCCGGGTGGGGTAGGAAGTGAGCCCTTGAACAGGTGGGCAAATCAGAATGGGTGTGTCCCCCTGCAGAGCTGGGCATAACCCAGCGGTGACTCTTAGGCTCTGGCTTCCAGGGCCAGGGGAGGCAGGGATGCTGGGCCCTCCCCAGCATTGGCAGGCCCTCTCCAGGGCTTTGTCTCCACCCCTGGCCTGCGCATATACAAGGAGTGTCTCTTGTGGGTAACCTATTGCCCTTACCACTGGGACAGAATCCTCTCTTGGTCCCCACCCCTCCTAGTGGGCTGTGATTCATGGTGTCTTAGTTAATGGAACCCACAATATCCATGGCCACCTTCTGAAAAGGGACATCTGGTACTAGCAGTGGCCTTCCAGCTGCTTAACATGTCCCTGGGGCTTTTCTCACTCCATGGCAGGGCCCATACATCTGACAGACCTTCTTCCCTGCCTCTCTTTCCCCAAAGCCAGCTGGAGTCTCAGCCACAGTACCGCTCAGTTCCCCTCAGTTTTCCCAGTAAGGGCAGGCAGTTGACTAGCTCCCTTGATCACAGAATGAGGCTTCAGGGAGTTTACACTGCGCCAGGGGGTCTCTCGCCTCAAAGGGCTGGTCTACACTAGGGGGGCATCGATCCAAGATACGCAACTTCAGCTACGCGAATAGCATAGCTGAAGTTGAAGTATCTTGGATCGAATTACCTGGGGTCCAGACAGCGTGGGATCGATGGCCGCGGCTCCCCCGTCGACTGCGCTACCGCCGCTCGCTCTGGTGGAGTTCTGGAGTCGACGGTGAGCGCGTTTGGGGATTGATATATCGCGTCTTAACGAGACGCAATATATCGATCCCGGATAAATCGATTGCTACCCGCCGATACGGCGGGTAGTGAAGACGTACCCATAGATTCTAAGGCCAGAAGTGACCAATGTGATCATCTAGTCTCACCTCCTGTGCAGCAAAGGCCAGGAAACTTCCTCAAAACATTTCCTAGAGCAGATCTTTTAGAGAAACATCCAATCCTGATTTTAAAATTGTCAGTGCCAGAGAATCTACCACCACCCTTGGGAAATTGTTCTAGTGGTTAATTATTCTCACCCTTAAAAATGTATGCCATATTTCCAGTGTGAATTTGTCTAAGGGAGCTGGCATTCCATTCCTGCAGTCTCTCCCTGCTCCCTGTGGCCTCTGGTTCCTCTGCTCCTTGATTCCCAATCAGGGCCGGTGCTACCATTAAAGTGAACTAGGCGGTTGCCTAGGATGCCCCCAATTTTTTTTACAGTGTTCCTCCCCGAGCGCGCGGTCGCCGCTCCACTTCTCCTGCCTCCCAGGCTTGCAGCACCAATCAGCTGTTTGGCGCCGCAAGCCTGGGAAGAGAATTAGAGCGGGGGCGGTGTGCTCGGGGAGGAGGCGGAGCAGAGGTGAGCTGGGGTGGGGAGGTGCCGTACGGCTCCCCGGGCCCGGAGGGGGGTGGGAAGCTGCCGCAGGGGTGCCTCAGGGCGGGGGGGGGAGCTGCCGCAGGGCTCCCCATCCCAGCTCACCTCTGCTATGCCCCCTCCCCAAGCACGCCGTCGCTGCTCCATTTCTCCCGCCTCCCAGGCTTGCAGCGCCAATCATCTGTTTGGCGCCACAAGCCTGGGAGGGGAGGAGAATTAGAGCGGGGGCGGCATGCTCGGGGAGGAGGCAGATCAGAGGTGAGCTGGGGTGGGGAGCTCCCGCACGGCTCCCCGGGGGTGGGAGGGGGAGCGCAAGGTGGAAGTTTCGCCTAGGGCACAAAACTTCCTTGCACCGGCCTTGTTCCCAATTCATGCTTTTCCTGCTGCTCTTTGCTCTTTCCCTGCTGGGCAGGATCAGCCAGCTCCTGCAGCTCCAGCTCCTCTTCCTCCACCTGAAGCATCTTTACTTCCAGCTCCTGTTTCTGCTGCTCCTGCTCTTGAGCTAGATGCCCTGCGGCTGCTGTGGCCGGCCACCTGGGACTCTGCCATCTCCCCTGGGTTCTCCGTCTCCCCACGTTGTTGCTGGAGAATTGGGCTGTTCTCTTGGAACTGCATCTGGGTCTGGATCAGGGTTCACTTCCCAATGCTTAGTCCTCTCTGCACAACTCTATAATGTGCCTCTCAGAGAGCCGGTTACACGCCACCTCCCCCGCTGTTTCCTGGCACTACGCTTGTTTCTACTGCTGCGGTCACTTCTTGCAAAACTCTGCTGTTGCATTCAGCATCCCAGCACTCCCGCCAGCTGTCGTGGATTTACAGGGAGCTCTGCCCCAGCTATTACAGTCGCTCTGGGGCTGCTCCCTTCGTTGTTCTAGGCCTGAGGCCTCCACTTTTTACGAGGGGGAGCGCCATGGCCCCACAACTCTGAGATGGAGCCCTGGGCCTCCAGCCCCTCTGCTTCTCGCCGGGACTCCCCAGTGAGTCCAGCTGAGGGTAGACCCCTGTGAGAGACTCGACCCCTTTGGCAACGATGCAGCCAGCTGGCATTGGCAGTGACACCGCACAGCCTGTTCAGACCACGCCCTCTTCATTAGTCACCTGGACTCCAGGACCGAGGGGGGCAGGTTTGCCTGGGAAAGCCAAACTGAGCTCAGAGCCTGTGTTGGCAGCATCCCCTGCCCCTCTGCTCCAAAATCCCTGGATTCCAGCTCTCTCTGCTGCACAGCAGTCATAACACCCCACACACCCACTTGGTCCCTTTGTCTCAGCTGCCGTCCTGCTGAGCACACATGTTCTGCTGCCCTTGATAGTTCATTCAAACCAACCCAGACCTACCTGCTTAAGACCTACACCCCTTTTCTCACTCTGTCCCAGAGGAAATATTAACCCCTTTACGCCCAGGCTGTGGCAATACGCAGTGAGTGAGGAAATGGAGTCATGCATATTGTTCATAAAACTATTACAAAAATGTCCACATTCTCCACAACAGGTGACTGAGAAGGGAAGTCAAAGGAACCACTGAAATATCAATGGCCAATAGGGTTAAAGACAATAACATCAAGAAAATAAACACACCCTGTGCTGGTACAAGTCCTTTGCTAGACGTAGACAGTCAAGTTGTAAACAGGCAGAAATATTCAATAACTATTTTTGTTCTGACTTTGGACTGAAGCAGGCGGATGCACCCATCCAAGATGCTGTGGATAAAATGGAAAGCTTATGATCTGTAACACTGGAGGATGTGAAGCAGCATCTGTCCAAATTAAGGGGTGACTTGAACACAGTCTATAAGTACCTACATGAGGAACAAATATTTGATAATGGGTTTTTAATTCTAGCAGATAAAGGTTTAACAAGATCCCATGGCTGGAAATTGAAGCTAGACGAATTCAGACTAGAAATAAGGCGCACATTTTTATCAGTGAGGGGAACCCCCCATTGGAACACCAAGGACTGTGGTGAATTCTCCATCGTTGGCCATTTTTGAATCAAGATTGAATGTTTTTCAAAGAAATCTGCTCTAGTTCAAACAGGAAATATTTTGGGGAAGTTCTATGGCCTGTGTTACACAAGACGTCAGACTAGACCAGTGGTTTTCAACCTTTCTTCATTTGCGGACCCCTAAAAATTTTTGAAAGTAGGTTCGGAACCCTTTGGAAATCTAGGACATAGGCTGTGGACCCTTAGGGGCCTGCAGGCACAGATTGAAAACCAATGGGCTAGACGATCATAGTGGTTCCTTCTGATCTTGGAATCTACAAATCTAACAAATCTATCAACGAAGAATTAGAGGCTAAATATATAATTAATGCCAGTCAGCAGGGTTTCCCGGGGGCAGGTCTCGTCAAACCAACCTGTTGTCTTTTTTTGACAAGATTATGGCTCTGGTTGATACAGGTAACTGTGTTGATAGACTATACTCTTCAAGGCATTTGACTTAGTACCCCATCACATTTTGATTTAAAAACTCGCAGTATATGGAATTAACAGGGCCCAGATTAGATGGATTAAAAACTGGCTCACTGGCAGATCTTAAATTGTAGTAGTTAATGGGGAGCTATCAATGAGCAGGGCTGTTTCTGGCAGGGTCCCCCAGAGAGCTGTTCTTGGTCCAATGCTAGTTCACGTTTGTTAACAATCTATATGATGATATAAAATCTTTGCTGGCAAAGTTTGCAGACGACCCAAACATTAGATTGGCGAGTAGTAAACAATGGGGAAGACAGGGTCCAAGGTAGGCCTACACTGTGTGTACGTCTACACTGCTAGCTGGGGGTGTGAGTCCCAGCCCGAGCAGACACACTCGTGCTCGTTCTCATCAAGCTAGTGTGCTAAAAACAGAGTGCAGCCCTGGGAGCACAAGGAGTGGGAGGGGCTAGTTGCCCCAAGTACATACCTAGCGTCTCTGATGGGCATGAACTCAGGGTGACTACCCCTCCCGCCACTTGTGCTGCCATGGCTGCCCCCTACTTTTAGCGCACTAGCTCAATGAGAACGAGCACGAGTGTGTCTGCTCGGGCTGGGACTCACACCCCCAGCTAGCAGCGTAGACGTACACACAGAGTGATCTGCATCGCCTGGTTAAATGCACACAGTCCTACAACATGTTTTAATCAGGGCTGCCCAGAGGATTCAGGGGGCCTGGGGTAAAGCAATTTTGGGGGCCCTTTCCATAAAAAAAGTTGCAATACAATAGAATACTATATTCTCGTGGGGGCCCCTTTGGGGCCCGGGGCAAATTGCCCCACTTGCCCCCCCCTCTGGGCGGCCCTGATTTTAATATGTTAAAGGAGTAGAAAACCGGCCTTATAGCAATGAACTCCAGGAGCAAAATCTACTTAGCTTAACAAAGAGACGGTTAAGGGGTGACGATCACAGTCTACAAAAACAACAAGGAGTCTGGTGGCACCTTAAAGACTAACAGATTTATTTGGGCATAAGCTTTTGTGGGTAAAAACCTCACTTCCACCAGACTCCTTGTTGTTTTTGTAGATACAGACGAACACGGCTACCCCCGATACTTGATCACAGTCTGTAAGGGTATGTCTACACTACGAGAGTAGTTCGATTTTACTTAAATCGAATATGTGGAATCGATATTACAAAGTCGAACGTGTGTGTCCACACTAAGGATGGTAATTCGACTTTGTGAGTCCACACTAATGGGGCAAGCGTCGACATTGGAAGCGGTGCACTGTGGGCAGCTATCCCACAGTTCCCGCAGTCCCCGCTGCCCATTGGAATTCTGGGTCGAGCCCCCAATGCCTTCTGGGGAAAAAAATGTGTCGAGGGTGGTTTTGGGTAACTGTCGTCATCCAACCGTCACTCCCGCCCTCCCTCCCTGAAAGCGCCGGCGGGAAATCAGTTTGCGCACTTTTCTGGTCAGTGACAGCGCGGACGCCACAGCACTGAGAGCATGGAGCCCGCTGCGACCATCGCTGCAGTTATGGCCGTTGTCAACACCTCGCACCTTATCATCCACCTTTCCCAGGGGCAGATGCTGAGAAATCGGGCGAGGAGGCTACGGCAGCGTGGTGAGGACCTGAAGTCTGAGAGTGGCACAGACCTGTCACAAAGCACGGTACCCCGCGCCGAGGACATCATGGTGACAATGGGTCATGTTGATGTTGTGGAACGGCGATTCTGGGCCCGGGAAACAAGCACGGACTGGTGGGACCGCATAGTGCTGCAGGTCTGGGATGAATCACAGTGGCTGCGAAACTTTCACATGCGGAAGGGGACTTTCCTGGAACTTTGTGAGTTGCTGTCCCCTGTCCTGAAGCGCAAGGACACCCGGATGCGAGCAGCCCTGAGTGTCCAGAAGCGAGTGGCCATAGCCCTCTGGAAGCTTGCAACGCCGGACAGCTACCGGTCAGTCGCGAACCACTTTGGCGTGGGCAAATCTACCGTGGGGGTTGTTGTGATGCAAGTAGCCAACGCAATCGTTGAGCTACTGCTCTCAAAGGTAGTGACCCTGGGAAATGTGCAGGTCATCATAGATGGCTTCGCCGCGATGGGATTCCCAAACTGCGGTGGGGCTATAGATGGAACTCACATCCCTATCCTGGGACCGGACCACCAGGCCAGCCAGTACATTAACCGAAAGGGCTACTTTTCAATGGTGCTGCAAGCACTGGTGGACCATAGGGGACGTTTTACCAACATCAACGTCGGATGGCCGGGCAAGGTTCATGACGCTCGTGTTTTCAGGAGCTCTGGTCTGTTTAGACGGCTGCAGGAAGGTATTTACTTCCCAGACCACAAAATAACTCTTGGGGATGTGGAGATGCCTATAGTCATCCTCGGGGACCCAGCCTACCCGCTAATGCCCCGGCTCATGAAGCCCTATACAGGCGCCCTGGACACTGAAAAAGAACTCTTCAACTACCGGCTGAGCAAGTGCAGAATGGTGGTGGAGTGTGCTTTTGGACGTCTCAAGGGGAGATGGAGAACCTTACTGACTCGCTGTGATCTCAGCGAAACCAATATCCCCATTGTTATTGCAGCTTGCTGTGTGCTCCACAATCTGTGTGAGAGCAAGGGGGAGACCTTTATGGCGGGGTGGGAGGTTGAAGCAAATAGCCTGGCTGCTGATTACGCCCAGCCAGACAGCCGGGCGATTAGAAGAGCCCAGCGGGACGCGCTGTGCGGGTACATCTACACTTACCTCCGGGTCCGACGGCAGGCAATCGATGTTCTGGGATCGATTTATCGCGTCTTGTCTAGACACGATAAATCGATCCCGGATCGATCCCGGAAGTGCTCGCCGTCGACGCCGGTACTCCAGCTCGGCGAGAGGAGTACGCGGCATCGACGGGGGAGCCTGCCTGCAGCGTCTGGACCCGCGGTAAGTTCGGACTAAGGTACTTCGAATTCAGCTACGTTATTAACGTAGCTGAATTTGCGTACCTTAGTCCGAAGTGGGGGGGTAGTGTGGACGAGGCCTAAGTTTGTTTACAGAGAAGCTGAACCTGCCCCCGTTTCTTTACCCAGTAAATGTTCACTATCCTCTCCAGTTACATACCCCGTTCACCCCGTTCCCCCCCCTTCCAACACACGTTTAAAAATAAAATCACTTGAAATTTGTTAATGAACACCGTTTTCTTTATTACTGTTTTCGCGGTAAAGTGTTGAACCTGGGACGCAGACTGTGGTGGGGAGCGGGTGTAGTGTAGTGATGCAAAGGACGCTTCTAAACTCCAGGAATGACAGGCTCCGCACTGGTGGACTGGTTGTTTCAACGGAGCCTGCCACCCCTCCTGTTCGGGACTCTGTGTGTGGGGGCTATGCAGGGCCGGCTCCAGGGTTTTGGCCGCCCCAAGCAGCCAAAACAAAAACAACAAAAAAAGCCGCGATCGCGATCGCGATCTGCGGCGGCAATTCGGCGGGAGGTCCTTCGCTCCCAGGCGGAGTGAGGGACCGTCCGCCGAATTGCCGCCGAATACCTGGACGTGCCGCCCCTCTCCGGAGCCGCCGCCCCAAGTACCTGCTTGAGAAGCTGGTGCCTGGAGCCGGCCCTGGGGCTATGTGACTTTGTGGCAGGGGGAGGACGGTTACAGATCCCCTGCTGCATGGCTCTGTGATCCAGGATAAGGACCGCTGCATAAGATCTCTAACCGCCCCCCCACCCCCGCCACAGAACATGAAAACCACCTCCCAGACTGACCAGGGTAACTAGTGACTGCAATGTGTGTGTGCCCTGCTGCTGAACCTGCCCCCGCGTCTGTACCCTGGTAAAGGTGACTGTCCTGTCCAATTACCAACCCCCTTCCCCCCCTTCAAACAGACTCTCCTCTAAAAGAACATGATGGAAACAGTAATTAACAGAAACGTATTTTTTATTAGCAACTACACATGAAACTGGGGGGTGAAACTTGGACGGGGGCTTGGGTGAGGCGGGAAGGAAAGGACTTGTCAAATTTTGGGGAATGAGAGCCTTCTAGTAGTAGAGCAGTCTGCAGGGGTGGAGTGAGAGTTTTCACGGACTCTGCCGCCCCTCCTTCTTTGGACTTTGGGTGAGGGGGATATGGGACTTGGTGGCGGGGGAGGGCGGTTAGAGATAGACTGCAGCGGGGCTCTGTCCTCCTGCCACCGGTCCTGCAGAACATCCACAAGGCGCCGGAGCGTGTCCGTTTGCTCCCTCATTAGTCCAAGCAGCGTTTGAGTCGCCTGCTGGTCTTCCTGCCGCCACCTCTCCTCCCGTTCCATGTGTGATCGGTGGATTTGGGACAAGTTCTCCCTCCACTGGGTCTGCTGGGCTGCCTGGGCTCGGGAGCAGCCCATAAGTTCCGAGAACATGTCCTCCCGTGTCCTCTTCTTCCTACGCCTAATCTGCGCCAGCCTCTGGGAGTGTGATGCCAGGGTAGGTCGGGAGACAGTCGCAGCTGTGGGATGGGAAAAAGGGAGTGAATTCCTCAGAAAGATAAATTTTTTTGTGAACAAAGAACATAGTCTTTCTCTGTGAACAAGACCATGCACAGCACCTATCACATGCGCACTCAGGATAAGGTCGAATTTTCGGCCTTCGCATTCAGTGCCTGGGGTCTTGCAGTGCAGATCAGACAAGCGGGACAGGACAGCGGAATTTGGGTAGCAGGCTGACATGGTAAGCCGTAGACTTGTGGCTGCTTAAAACTTTAATAATAGCACTGGCCTCCTTTCACGTTCAAAGCAATGCCAGTCCCTGCTGCCAGCAATCCGGCAAGCATGAACTCTGCCCCTATCCCACCCCCTCGCGGCTGTCCCAGGGAAAGATCCCTGTATGCTGCTCCTCTCCCGCCTCCACCGCGTGGCTGTAAACCGCCGGTTACAGTTCTGTAAAGGAACAGGCAAGCAGTCCCAATACTAACATTCCCCTACCTAATTCAAAGCAGGTCACCATGAGCGACATCACTCTGATGAGGATTTCAGAGACGGAGAAAGAAAGGATGCTTCGGGAAAGCCTGCAAAGACCAGGGCCGCATGCCGCTATGCTCTGCAAGGCAATGATACCCGAGTACTTGATTGTCTCCTGGCGCGGAAACGTTTCCTACCACGGAGGTCCCAATAAGGCCGCTCTCCCCAGGAACCTGATGCAAAGGCTTTCCAATTACCTCCAGGAGAGCTTCGTGGAGATGTCCCAGGAGGATTTCTGCTCTATCCCCGGACATATAGACCGGATTTTACTGTAGCTGCACTGGCAGGGACTACACAGTAGAGCGCCTAGGGCAAAACAATCATGCTAAACCGGACATTGTTAGATTTTTTTTCAGTAGTTGCACTGCCAAGGACTGAAACATTAAGCGCCTAGGGCAAACTAATCATGAAAAACCCATTGTTAATATTGTTAATATTCCTGTTCTGTTAAAAATAAATGTTTACATGTTTAAAACACTGACTGACTGATCCTTCCCCTGATTCTGTGTCCGGGTTAACGCCTGGGGACGGTTGGTAGGGGATCTCTGTAAGGGTGATGAAGAGATCCTGGCTGTCGGGGAAATCAGCGTTGTAAGCGCTGTCGACTGCCTCGTCCTCCTCATCTCCTTCCTCATCTTCCCCGTCCGCTAACATCTTCGAGGAACTGGCCGTCGACAATATCCCATCCTCAGAGTCCACGGTCAATGGTGGGGTAGTGGTGGCGGCCGCACCTGGGATGGAATGCAGTGCCTCGTAGAAACGGGATGTCTGGGGCTGGGATCCGGAGCGTCCGTTTGCCTCTTTGGTCTTCTGGTAGCCTTGTCTCAGCTCCTTGATTTTCACGCGGCACTGCGTTGCATCCCGGCTGTATCCTCTCTCTGCCATAGCTTTAGAGATCTTCTCGTAGATCTTTGCATTCCGTCTTTTCGATCGCAGCTCGGAAAGCACGGACTCATCGCCCCACACAGCGATCAGATCCAAGACTTCCCGATCAGTCCATGCTGGGGCCCTCTTTCTATTCTGAGATTGCATGGCCATCTCTGCTGGAGAGCTCTGCATCGTTGCCAGTGCTGCTGAGCTCACCACGATGTCCAAACAGGAAATGAGATTCAAACTGCCCAGACAGGAAAAGGAATTCAAATTTTCCCGGGGCTTTTCCTGTGTGGCTGCTCAGAGCATCTGAGCTCGGACTGCTGTCCAGAGCGTCAACAGAGTGGTGCACTGTGGGATAGCTCCCAGAGCTATTACCGTCAATTTCCATCCACACCTAGCCTAATTCGACATGGCCATGTCGAATTTAGCGCTACTCCCCTCGTTGGGGAGGAGTACAGAAGTCGAATTTAAGAGACCTCTATGTCGAACTAAATAGCTTCGTTGTGTGGACGGGTGCAGAGTTAATTCGATGTAACGGTGCTAAATTCGACATAAACTCCTAGTGTAGACCAGGCCTTAGTGTCTCCATGGCACCTGGGGGAGCACATATTGATATGGGCTCTTCAGTCTAGTAGACAAAGGTCTAACATAATCCAATGGCTGGAAGCTGAAGCTAGATAAATTCACACCGGAAATGATGCGTAAGTGAGGGTAATTAACCACTGGAACAACTCATCAAGGATTATGGGTAAGGCTAAGATTTAGTCATGCGTATTTTTAGTAAAAGTCATGGACAGGTCACGGGCAATAAACAAAAATTCATGGCCCGTGACCTGTCCATGACTTTTACTATAAATACCCCAGACTAAATCTTAGCTGCTGTGGGGGCTCCTGGGGGCCAATGGCTGGCCCCTGCTCCAGCAGTGGGGGCTGATTGCCCCCAGCTGCCCGCTGCTCCAAGGGCCCCCAGGACTGCTGATCCGGTGGTGGCCGGTGTGGCTGGCCCCAAGCTGCCCCAGGCAGCTGCTCGAGCAGCCCTGGGGTCAGCCACACCAGCTGTTGCAGATGCGGAAGTCCTGGAAAGTCACAGAATCTGTGACTTCCATGACCTCCATGACAGACACGCAGCCTTAATTAAGGGGAATTCTCAGTCACTGGCCATTTGTAAATGAAGATTGGATGTTTCTGTGCTCCAGTTCAAACAGGAAGTATTTGGGGGAACTCCAATGTGCTGTGTTACACAAGAGGTCAGACTAGATGATCACAGTGGTCCCTTCCGGCTTTCGAATCTATGATGAGAGATTCTGTCTTGGGAAGCCATGTCTCAGAGAAGGACTTGGGGGTCATCACAGATAACTGCCTCAGCATGAGCGCTCAGTGCAATGTGGTGGCAAAAAGGGCTAATGTGATCCTTGGATGTATAAAAACAGGAGTAGCAGGCAAAAGTAGGGGAGTGGTCTTGCCTCTGTGCACAGCACTGGTATGGAAAGATTCCTACTCGAATACTGTGTCCAGTCCTTGTTCTGCATTTCAAGAGAGAGGTGGAGATATTGGAGACAGTTCAAAGGAGGGATCCTGGGGCTGGACATGATCCTGGGGCTGGAAAACAAGCCTTATGATTTGAGGCTTAAGGAGCACAACTTCTTTAGATGATCAAAGAGGAGGTCCAGCGGCAACTTGATCACTGTGTCTAGGCACCGACACCTGGAAAAGAGACCTGAGAGCGAGGGGCTTTTCAACCAACTGCAGAATCACAAGAGCCAATGACTGGAGCGGAAGTGAGATAAATTCAACCTTGAAATGAGATGTAATTGCTTAGCAGTGAGCGTAATTAAACAGTACAGAAGCTCTCCAGAGGGGGCGGGTGGGGACTTACCATTGCTTGGAGTCTGTATGGCCAGACTAGATCTTTCAAAAAGACATGATTCAGTGCAGCTTCTAGGATAAATTCTAGGGGGGGGGGGGGGAGGAGGAGGTGAGAACGGGCTAAATGGCTGAGATGGCACCTTCTGGCCCTCAGGTCTATGGATCTATGAATTCCTCTGGTTGCCCCCTTCCTTCATGGGCCAAGGGGGGAACTGGAATCTCTGCATTGCCCTCAACATGTTCGAACACTTGCAGATCTGCATTAAGACAGTGCTTCATGTTTCCTGGTTTCAACCACTCACCTGCAGGGGTTATTTTCCCTGATGCACAATTGGCCAGATGTATTCTGTCTCCTCCCAGCTCCCACCCTCCACCGTTCTCTGAAGCATCAGGGGTGGCCACAGCTGGAGACAGGACACCAGACAGGCTGGACTGGGCTCTGAGGTAGTACAGAGGATCTTCCTTCCAGATGCTTGGCTAGTGAGCCTTGCTCACATGCTCAAGGTCACAGTGATCACTAGGTTTGAGGTCAGGAAGGAGATTTGCCCCAGTTCAGATAGGCAGGAACTTTGGGGGAGGAAGTTGCCTTCCTCTGCAGCATGGGACATGGATCGCCTGCAGTGATCAGCTGGGCAAGTTTTCTGTGATTAGGGTGAACATACATCCCGTTCGTAGGCGCCCACTCCGTGGGTGCTCCGGGGCTGGAGCACCCACGGGGAAAAATTGATGGGTGCTCTGCACCCACCGGCAGCTCCCTGCCCAGCCCCCCACCCCAGCCCACCTCCGCCTCGCCTCCACCTCCTCCCCCCGAGCACGCTGCTGCATCCTGCTTCTCCCTGCTCCCTCCCAGCTGTTTCGTGCGGCAAGCCTGGGAGGGAGGGGGGAGGAGGGGGAACGCGGCGCGCTTGGGGCAGGAGGTGGGGCTGGGGTGGGGATTTGTGGAGGGGTCCAATAGGGGCAGGGAGGGGCGGAGTTAGGGCGGGGACTTTGGGGTGGAGTTGGGGCAGGGGCGGGGCCGGGGGCGCAAGCACCCACCAGCACAGAAAAAAGTTGGCGCCCGTGATCTCGTTTTGGCTGGGACAGTCCCTTTTTTAGGCCCTGTTCCAGCCATCCCGACTTTTTTGACAAAACTGATAGTTGGCAAGAACAAATGGGACAAATGCCCAGTTTTGTCAAAAAAGTGGGGTGGGACCCATAGCGGGGCGCGGAGGAACATGCAGGAGGGAGGGCAAAGTGGCTACGCCAGTCCTGCGCTGGAGGAAGGGCTAGGGAGAGCAGTTTGTCCCATGTTCAGGGGGCAGAGTGGGGCCTCCAGGGGCAATGCCTAAGGCACTTTGTGAATCTAGCCCTTAGGCCTTCTCCTCACAGCTAATAAAGGTGATATTTGGTTTTGCTTTGTTTAATTTGGGGTAATTAAGGTGCGGGGGCTATTCTGAGGCAAAAAAATAGTGAGGACAAGGCACATCGGTTTTAGCAGTGAGAGAAGGCCTAAGAAAATGTCTCTAGAATAAGATCAGAGGGCAAAATGCTCAAATGTTTGTGCTGAAGTAGAGAAGTGCAAATTTTGTTTTGAAAACTCAATCAAATATGTGTCCAGAGGGATGCGGGGGAGATGTCTGTATAAGGAACAATGGCAGAGTTTCTGCTTAATTGCTTGTATTTAGAATGTATTCATGAGTGTTCCAGATACAATGCTTTACACTAGTTTCAGTATTTTGTGTACATTAAATGTTTGTTTACTATAGGCCAGTGATACACAGACCTCAGTGGTTCAGGAGTCAAATTAGCGATTAACATGACCCAAGAGAGCTACAGTAGTGTGAATTCATTGTTTCATTTAATATATATATTATTCTCACAGCAAAATGACTGACCCAGTTTTCTTATTTTATCAAGCACAGTTGGTTAATAATATAGTAAACTCATCCTGATTGGTTAATAACTTAGATTTGGTTAATAATTAAATCACACGGTGTTTTAATATCCTGTGCTGCAAAGAGCTGCAGGAGACACATTAAAGAGCTACTTGCAGCTCGCGAGCCTCAGGCCGAGTGTCACTGCTGTAGGCCACACAGTTTCTAATCTATAATAGAAAGAGACTAATAAAGGAAAGCACGATAGCTTCATTCAGGGTTTTACATACCATGACCCTACAGTTTAACTCTGTAAAATGCTTTTCCAAATGACAAAGATACCTTAGTTTATTTGTGTCCAAATTTAAAATAGAGATTTCACAATGATAGCAAATTGTGGTGGGAGTGCCCCCAACCATCACAACTTGCTACCCCAAGGTCAGAAGATGGGGAACGGTAGAGGAAGCAAATTGTGGCAGGTGTATGCCAATCTGACACGATTTGCTACCCCTGGACCAGAGGACGGGGAAAGGCAGATGCAGCGACTTGTGACAGGCCAGCAGAACAGAATACCTAGGTGTCAGTAGCTGCTACCAGCAGCAAATTGTGAGGGTAGCTGTTTGGGATATTACAGTGTCCATGTCATTATTTATCACGCCCTCAGTTTTTGTCATCTGCAAACTTGATTAGTGAAATGTGATGGGTTTTTTCCAGGTCACTGATAAAAATGTTAAATAGCATAGGTCAAGAATGGATCCCTGCAGGGCCAACTAGACACAGACATGCTTGATGATGATTCCTCGTTGACAGTGACATTTTGAGACCTATTTGTTAACCAATTTTTAATCCATTTATTGTGTCCCAGGTTAAGTTTATATTGTTCTAGCTGGACTGGAAGATCTCACAAGCACCTTGAACCTGAACTCTTGGCCTTGGGGAGTTTACAAATTAAGCCACTTCGCCATGGAAGCGCCATAATTTGTTCCAATGGCCAAGCACCATCTTTTTGTTATGCCCATCACAATGGTACCCTGACCCATGACTGGCACTCCTGGGTGTTACCATAATACACCTAATAAATAATGTACAGCACCCAACACAATGGGGTCCTGGCCCACGACTGGTGCTCCTGGGCACTACCGTAATACACCAAATGAATAATGTACAACGCCTTGCAAAATGGGGCCTTGGTCCATGACTGGGTATTATGGTACCACCCAGGAGCCATCTGTTTGTTTTGCCCCTATGAAGCACCGGATTCTGGTTGGCCCGGTAGGGCATGGTTCAGGGTGAGCAGTGGTCACAAACCAGCTGATTGTGGTGTTACCTACAGCCCCTAGATGCCGTTCTCTTTGGCAAAACCCCCTTCCCAAATTCTAACCCAAATTCAAAGCCAAACTAGACTCTTTTCCAAAGCGGCTGGGGCCATCGCATTGACCAGACCCCAGGCAGGCTGAACTGCATTCACCAAACTGGTTCCATCCTTCACTCGGGGTTGAGAGTCTCTCTGCACCTGAATCAGGTGAAGCAAGAAACGCAGGCCCAGCTGCAGAATCAGGAGCCGTAACTCCCTGCCTGGGCCTGCTGGGGGGATAACATGAGGCACGCCAGACAGACAGACGGGGCTGCCGCAGGAGAATCTGGGGCCGCTCCAAGCCTGTCAGTTTCGCTAGGCACCTGCTAACACAAACCTGTTCCCACCCCTCTCCTTGCCAGGGCATGGGGCGGGGCCTTCTCATCACATGATCAACAAGGGGCGGTGCTATCTGAGCTGCCCCGCCTGCAACCACAGCTAGAGCATCCCCAAGGCATGAGACTCTACAAAAGCGCTGGTCTCCACTGCTCCAGCTCACAGCGAGCAGCCTCTCCAGGCACAGCTGGGGCCCCTGGGAGTTCAGAAGCCATGTCAAAGACACCCTCGTGTCTCTCTACTCCCTTCCCAGCGGGCACAAGACAAAAGCCTCCTTCCCTGCAGCTGCTGCCGCCTGGATCAGCCCCCTGCATCTCGCCGCTCTCCTCCTGCTTGTTGCTCTTAACTTTCCTGCTGCTGTTTTATCTTTGTAGCCATTTAGCCCTGTACAGGAAAGATCCCATCCTACTAGTCAGACCCTTCAGCAGCTCCCTTATCCAGGCTTATAATCCTATCTGGGACCCCGAGTCATGGCCCAGGGACCCACTGTGCTTGGCGCTGTACATTATTTACTGGGGTGTCACGGTACAGCCTAGGAGCCCCAGTCAGACCAGGCCCCCTTGCGCCAGGTGCTGTACAAATACAAAATACAAAGACCGCCCCAGCTCCAAAGAGCTTCCACGTACAAGCCAAGTGGAGGTTCTGCAGCCACCAGGCTCATTTCCCAGCGCTGGGAGCACCTTCTTCCTGCAGGATCATGTGCAGTCAGGGCCCTATTGCAGGGTCCCGACCCTGGGAGATCACGCTGCAGACAGAGACGCTGCAGGACATTAGAGGTGAAGGAGCCCACCTCCCTCTCCCCCCCCTCCCCCCACGTGGCCAGGGGAGGGACACAGAGCCACGGGGGAGAAGCCCAGCTCCCTGCACGGCCGGGGAGGGGCGGGGGGGAGACGGACACAGAGCCCTGGCCTTGGCTCGCCACAGCTAAACCACCCTGCAAGCTCCCCAAGTGGGGCCTTGTTCTCGAGCTGCGACACGGAGGTCAACGCACCCCAGAAGCAGCCGCCCCAATGAAGGAAGGTGTTAGGACATTATCCCCATTTTAGAGTGAGGAAACTGAGGCCTGGGGAGCAGAAGTCCTTTCACCCAGGTTAGACAGTGAGTCCATGGCAAAGCTGGGAATAGGACCCAATAGCCCTGAGACCCTGACCTGTGCTCTCACTCCCACTCCCGGTAGTGGGTGTGCGTGAGCGCACTGCCCAACACACTATGTTTCCCCATAACTCAAGCAATGCCTCTCCCTACCCCACCAGGACTTGGCAGCTCGGCCCTAATGAGGCTCCAGGGGCTATTCTGCACCAGGATGTGCTGGCCTCCCTGCTGCTTTCCCGCAGTTCCTTTACACCTGCGGCACGCAGACGCCCCGTTCACCGGGGCACGTGGGGCTCTAGTGCAAGGTTAGGGGCTGGCAGCACAGACTGGATCCAGACATGGCGAAGGCAGACACGAACCTGCTTTCTCCACGCAACTCCGCCCAGGCATTTCGACCCTGAACTGCAGCTACGGCCCCCCACGCCAGCCCTGGGCTGCCCCCACCAGCTGTGCCAGTGCCCCTCACTACTGAGTAGAGCCCTTGCTACCCCAGCCCTGGGCTCCCCCCATTCCCAGCTCCGCCAGTGCCTCTCACTCCTGTCCGCAGGCCCCTGCTACCCCAGCCCTGGGCTCCCACCCACTCCCAATCCTGCCAGTGCCCCTTACTCCTGTCCGCAGCCCCCTGCTATCCCAGCCCTGGGCTCCCCCGCATTCCCAGCTCCGCCAGTGCCCGTCACTCCTGTCCGCAGCCCCCTGCTGTGCCAGCCCTTGGCTGCCCCCACCAGCTGTGCCAGTGCCCCTTACTCCTGTCCGCAGCCCCCTGCTATCCCAGCCCTGGGCTCCCCCGCATTCCCAGCTCCGCCAGTGCCCGTCACTCCTGTCCGCAGCCCCCTGCTGTGCCAGCCCTGGGCTGCCCCCACCAGCTGTGCCAGTGCCCCTCACTCCTGTCCGCAGCCCTCTGCTATGCCAGCCCTGGGCTCCCACCCACTCCCAGCTCCACCAGTGCCCCTCACCCCTGTCCACAGCCCCCTGCTAGCCCAGCCCTGGGCTCCCCCCCATTCCCAGCTCCGCCAGTGCCCGTCACTCCTGTCCACAGCCCCCTGCTATGCCAGCCCTGGGCTGCCCCCACCAGCTGTGCCAGTGCTCCTCACTCCTGACCCGCAGCTATTCCAGTCCTGGGTTCCCCCCCTCATGGGCTCTGCTGATGCCCCTCACTCCTGACCTGCAGCCCCCTGCTATTCCTGTTCAGAGACCCCTCTTGAACCGGGGCAGTATGGCCCAGCCCAAGTATTCAAAAGTCACGTGTCAGGCCCTCCTAATTGTGCAATTTACTGAGGAAAAGTTAAGAGAAAAGCTAAGGGTTATTAGCACCACAGGCCGTCCTGAGCTGCGGGCCACTTTTGCTCTGTCCCAGTTCTGGGGGCAACCATGGAACATCAGAACTGAATCCACTTTCCAAGGGTCTTTTAAACTCCAGGCCTGTGGTCTGGATTTAGCCAAGGCCCCATCCACTGCAGCCGGGGCTGGAGATTCAGCAGTGGCTTGGGCTTCTGAAGTAACACAGCCCTCACAGCAGGTCAGGGTGTTGCCAGAAGACAATGACTAACAAATGGCAACTAACCCCTCAGAGTCCAGCATGCACAAGGCAGTAGAGGCCATGCTGAGCAAGGGTAAGCCCCAAAGGAGCAGCAGCCACCCCTGGACTGGGCTTCCGGCCTGTCCCGCTTGAGGACACGAGCAGACTGGGTTTGCTCTCCTTAATATCCAAGCAGGCAGCACGGCAGAGGCAGCCTCGGCGCTGGAGCCACCAGCGCTCGCAGGACTGGCCTGTGGCTATAGAACTGCACCCGTCCAGGGAACATCATATCTTTGCAGCACAACCCACGTTTGTATCAGCAAGTCACTTCCTGCGTGGGGGCGACTCGCGGCCGGGCAGAGCGGAGATAAAGGCAGCGGGGCAACTGCCTATGGCCGTGGTTTCCAGAGTCGTGTGAAGCTAAAATCTAACAAGCTGCCCCCTGGCTCTGCAACCATGCCAGGCCTCTGGGGAAGGGCCCAGGAAGGGGGCAGATGGATCAGCCCTGTAAGCCCAGGCACGTCAGCATCTTGCCGATCAGCAACCGGTTGCTGCAGCACTGAGGTGGTGGGAGATCGGTCACAGAACAGACCCAGACCAACAGCAGGGGGCAGCACCACTAGGCAGAGGAGAGGGGCCAGCAGTTGCATGCTCCATGGATGCTGCTGGAGTGTCCCAGAGCTGCAACTCCCGCCCCCCCCCCCCCCACACACACACGGGATGGCAGGCGCCATGCTCAGTGCTCCCGTGGGATCCAGATGGACTTCCCAGAACCCTGATGCTACCTAGCAGGAGCCAGAGACCGGTAGGGCCCATTCCCTTCCCTGCGTTTTCAGCTCAGCCTGAATCCCTCAGCACAAGAATGGAGAGCAGGGTCGGGGGAGGGGGGGAGGGAGTCGCTCAGAGAATGTCTCACCCAGCCCCTGGGAAGGAGGTATAACCCATTTTTCCAGATAGGGAAACTGAGGCACAGGGTGGGGATTCACTGAGGTCACACAACAATGCAGTGTAACCATTCTGGCTATACTCAGGCACCCACTGAGACCATTTGCTGCCCCCACCCATGCGCCCCAAATCTCCAGGGAGCTCCCAAGAGAAGGTGCTGTCGGTGGGAAGACAGAACTCACTAATAACTACTAGCCTAGATCGAGTGATTGCTGGCCAGTCCTGCCCCTCCGAGCCAGCCAGGCCCCCACCACCCGCTAGAAGCGGATGTGCTCTCAGACACTCCCCAAGATGGGCATGGGACTGGCACAATCCTCGCCACAGCCCAGAGGGGACACATGAAAACAGGGACTTAACCACGAGCTCCAGGGTAATGACCACCCTGCCGAAAGTCGCCACCACAATGCACAGAGATCAGCTTCTACTTCCCTTTGGTCCCCATGCTCGTGGGAGAAACCCATGAATACACACAGACAATCATTTGCTCTCCCCCAACATCCCTGTCTATAGCCACTAAGATCCCAGAGTGCACTCTCTGCATCAAAATGCGGCCACCTCTGGGGAGGAGAGCACCTGCCAGCTAGCTGCACAGTATGACAGTGCAGGAAGGAGAGATTTTGGAAGAGCACACTGTTGCTGGTCTCCAGAGCGTTGCCCCGAAGCTGTCGGCTGAACGGGTTCATTCTCGGCGAGTCCCTGGAGCACCTGGCACTTGGGGCATGCCAAGTGCTGGTGCCAAGGCCAGAATACGCATCATGCCACGCAGATGCTGTGTACAAAAGAGCAAAGCTGCTAATGTATTAATGGCCTTGGCACAGGGCTGGGCCAGGGGATTAGAGACCAGCCCCACTGCTCCTTCCAGCCGCCCCATCATCTGACAGGAAAACCCTGGCTCACCGGCCTTTGGCTCGCCTAGGCCTGTACTTGCTGCCGAGAATCTGGTGCCTCAGCCTCACCGAAGCGTGTCCCCATCATCTAGCCTGACCCCCCTGGATCTCTCGCTGACCACTCACAGCTGGAGTGGATGACCCTGGGCTGTGACACTCGGAGGGAGGCCAAGGGGTGGCCCAGATCCCCTGGCCGGACTCATGGCCAACCTGCCCTTCCCCATACGACGGAGCCGGCCCGGTGAATCCACTTTGTGCAGCCTCGGTCAGTTGCAGCGGAAGGTCAGAGAGTGCCAGCCCTGGAGGCTGCTATCCACTGAGCAGGTGTAGCATGGGCAATGCCCTCAGCCCACCCAGCTGCGGTGCCTCCCTTCGAGGGGCATTCAGGCCAAGTGCGGACTGGATCCCAACGGGGCTGCTAACCAGAGGCTGTTCCCGATGCAGGTGCCCATCTGAGAGCCACTGAACTGCACCCACCAATGCATTCACCCAGGCCAGCCAAGAGCCATGGGCAGGGAAAGCTCCCAGGCACTGCCACCCCTGCCTGGGTTCAGACTCCTCTCCAGAGCTCTCTGCCTCCCGTCCCACCACCCTGGGCCAGCCAGGCCCCCAGCTCACAGAGACCAGCATGACCAGGAGGGGCACACATCTTAAAAGCACTTAGTGACCACAGAGCCTAAGTCATTTAGGAGCCTCAGCCCATGAGATTTAGGCTCCTAAATCACTTGTGGAATTTTGAAGATTTGTAACCAATATCCTGATTCGCAATCAGGAACGTTGCAGTTATGGACACTGAGTTCCTTGCCACCGACAGCATCTCCTGGATTAGACCCTGACGCCCTGTCCATTCTGCATGGACACCAGAAGCAGGGCCGGCTCTAGGCACCAGCAAAGCAAGCAGTTGCTTGGGGCGGCAGATTTGCAAGGGGCGCAAGAATTCAGCATGGGAGCTGAGAACCAACAGGGGGCCCTGGGAGCTGTAGTTCCTTGGTTAGCTCCCTGCCTATAGAGCCAGCCCTGGAGCAGGGAAAGAACTACATTTCCCAGCATTCCCTTGGCCACTAGCAACAGGAAAGGGTGTGGGAAAGGAGTATGGAACTGAAATCTGCAGCTTGCTGTGAATGGGAGGAACAGAGCCACCTCTAGGTTTTTTGCCGCCCCCCCCCCCGCTCTGGGCTCCCCCCTGCCCACACCCCCTACTGCCCCAGCTCTGGCCCCCACCTGCACTCCCCTGCTGCCCCAGCCCTGGGCTCTCCCCCCCCCGCATCCCCTGCCGCCCCAGCTCTGGCCCCCTCCTGGACCCTCCTGCTGCCCCAGCCCTGGGCTCGCCCCAGCCCTGGGCTCCCCCCTGCCCACACCCCCTGCCGCCCCAGCTTTGGCCCCCACCTGCCCACACCCCCTGCTGCCCCAGCTCTGGCCCCCACCTGTACTCCCCTGCTGCCCCAGCCCTGGGCTCTTCCCCCCCCCCCCCCACATCCCCTGCCGTCCCAGCTCTGGCCCCCACCTGCACTCCCCTGCCGCCCCAGCCCTGGGCTCTCCCCCCACCTGCACCCTCCTGCCACCCCAGCCCTGGGCTCTTTCCCCCCCCCCCCGCCGCATCCCCGGCTGCCCCAGCTCTGGCCCCCATCCGCACCTCCTGCCACCCCAGCCCTGGGCTCTCCCCCGCCCACACCCCCTGCAGCCCCAGCTCTGGCCCCCCACCTGCACTCCCCTGCTCCCCCAGCCCTAGGCTCTCCCCCCACCCACACCTCCTGCTGCCCCAGTCCTGGGCTCTTCCCCTCCCCCCCCCCCCCGCACTCCCTGCCGCCCCAGCTCTGGCCCCCACCCGCACCCCCTGCCGCCCCAGCCCTGGGCTCTCCCCAAAAAAGCGAGGGGGAGAGCCCAGGGCTGGGGTGGGGGGCAGCCAAAAATTTTTTTGCTTGGGGCAGCAAAAAACCTAGAGCCGGCCCTGACCAGAAGTCCTAGAGTACCACAGGGCGCCCCCCCACTCTGCCCCTCCCCCAATGCCCCACCCATGCCCAGCCTTTTCCCACCCTGCCCTTCCCTGAGGCCCCTGCCCACCACCGCTCGCTGCCCTCTCCCAAGCCTCTCCCCCGGCCACCAAATAGCTGATTGGCAGTGCTGCTAAGCAGCTGTGGCTGGTGGGTTCTGAGCTCCCATTGTATTTTTTTGCATGGGTGCTCGAGCCCTGGAGCATCCACGGCGTGGGCACCTATGCTGGAGTACTGGTAGCAATCAGCCTGAATCTCCTCTCCTTGCACTGCACTGACTGTCCTCCAGGCTATTGCTCTCCACCCCAGAGGTGGCTGCATTTCAGCGGGGCTGGGATGCATGGAGTCCCTGATGCACTGTGGCACCCTGGGAGATGGCAGGTGCTACGGACAGGCGCGATTCACCGAACAAAGACCATAACCCTGCCATCCCCTAGCAGAGCACCATGCAGCACGCCGCCACGAGCCAGCACTGGAACACCAAGCAGCCGAGAACGTGGCATGTGGAGAGACTCGCATTGCTAACCCATTTGCCCAGAGCTAGGGAGAACCATGCTTCCAGTGCCCTAGGCACAAGCGTAGTGTCAACAAGCCAAAGTGCCGCTGCTCCTGGAGAACAGGTGGCTCTCGGAGCTGCCTGGATCCACTGCTGGGTGGCACCGAGGGAGCTGGGCGGCACCGTGCTCCGGGGCTCGGGGGTTTGTCGTGGGCACCAGCCCTGGCGAAAGGGGCTCTGCGGACCATGCTGAGACTGAGGTCTCCATCTCCCCGCAGCACAGATATGGCATGGGCAGCGACATGGGAACACGCGTGCGCACACACGCACACAGCGCCCTGCTGTGCCCCAACCTGGACCTGGCAGGGAAGCGGAGTTTGCTCTCGTCATGGCCTCTGCTGAGAACGCCAGCACAGCAAACAGCTGTGGGGTTAATCGAGTCAAGGTCCAGCGATTCGTCCTTCTCTCCAAGGCGCTCCATAGCCTCGGCCCAGGATGCCTAATAGAGCCCAGGATGGGGACCACAGCCGACAGCGCTACTTGTCAGGCCCCAGGGCGCTTTCTGCCATGAGGGTGAAGCTGTGCAAGAGACAAGGCTTCCCTAGGGGCCAGTTCCAGACAGTGGAAGTACCAGTCACACAGTCTGTACCCGGGCACAGAGCAAAGTAAAAGGATCTACACTCACCTGTCTATGGCGCAGGGTGAAGTTCACAGGTTTGGAGAGGTTCATGGGCCTCCCATCTCCGACAGCCCCACTCACCACCCTGGAATTCAGGTGAAAATTCCTCAATTTCTCATCAGCCATTAGATCTCCCTCGTTGAGAAATCTCTTGTTAATGATGGAGTCCAGGGTGGAGTAAGAAATAAAAGCAACAGCCCAAGAATCTGAAAACATGAAATGATGCCTCATCATAGAGACAGGGACACAGAGACAAAGAAAGAGCAAGCCAGGTGCCAAAGGTCACAACGAGTCTGGGTCAGAGCTGGGAAAAGAACCCAAAAGTTCTGTCTAGCATTTTGAGCTTTAACCACTAGAGTATGTTGCCTCCTCCCTCTTCTTCCACAGAAGTGCTTCTGTGTTGGAAATATCTGGCGTGCAGTATGGGAGTGTGATTCCTAAAGTGCAGTAACATACATTAAAGCACACTAGGAAACCTTTAGTGCACACTAGTAGGGTCTATAAAGACCAATTAATGCACAGTACGTTAGTGCTCTTTAGAAATCATACCCCCATACTGTACATTATCCAGTCTGGTAGACAGCCCTAGGTAAAAGGCACTGAGGTGAATCCATAGTTTTCTTGGTTAGGAGAGGCAGAGGGGTTGGTTAGTGAGGAGCTTTCCCTGGTGCTGAAGAATTAAGAACCAGTTCCAGTTTGGTCATACTGGCCTGAAAATTGGAGTAAAACTGATAAATATCATCCTGGTTCCATTCCAGGAAGTCACACACGTCAACCTGGGAGCTAGCTGGGCTCATCATCAGGACATCATGTGTTGAGTCAATGGATCTTTGATCTTTCCATTCTCTGGACCAATTCATATCCCATCAAAGCTTCTCTCTCCTCCCTGCCCCTCCCATTGCTCGGTTTTCATGCTGCAGGACAACCAGGAATGAAGGGCTCTGCAGAGCTCAATGGCCTGAGAAACACTGGCTCAGCCAACAAGGTCCACACCAGTGTCAGGATAACAGAGGCAAGCAAGCCAGCCTCGGGCG
Organism: Emys orbicularis; assembly: GCF_028017835.1. Classification (NCBI taxonomy): domain Eukaryota; kingdom Metazoa; phylum Chordata; order Testudines; family Emydidae; genus Emys; species Emys orbicularis. The sequence continues at coordinate 11,612,394 of NC_088701.1, forward strand.
AGAGGAAGGGGAGAACTAGGGCTGGGGTTTGTTGTCTAGTTAAAGGGGTGAGTGCCTGGGAAGCACTAGGATGGTACCTTCTGTTGCTGCTCTGGTGACCGTATCGCAGTGAATGTCCATTGTCTCCTCCTGAGCTCTCAGCCTGAAGACCTCATCACAGGGACCTGCAGCCGGGACAACGAGGAGCGTCTCGATAGCTGGGGAGGGAAATGGCAAAGCCTCTTGCTGTAAGGGCAAGGCAGGTTTGGAGCTCCACTCTCTCAGAATCCTCCCCCCCCCCTTTCTCCTCACCTCCATTTCTCTGTGTTTCCCTGAGCCCCTCTGGTTGACCTTCTATGATCCATCATCCCTGCATCCCCATGAAGATGCCACTGTGCCAAGAGGCAGAAGGCAACGTCTCCCTGCTGCCTCACCTCTGCGCTTTAGCAGGGGAAGCAGCAAGAAGGGGTTTTGCTGGGGCAGGGAGTGAAAGGAGGACACAATGGCAGCTGCCTGTGGTGACAGAAGATTGGCATTGCTTTTAAAACCCTCTCAGGCAGCTGCCAAATTGCTGCAAAGCCCCTGGGCTGGGTTTATGGGTGGCGGGTAGCATAGGCCGGGGAAGGCTGTGCCTCCCCAAACAGCCTGGCATGGCCCCGCCCATGCTCCGCCCCCTGGTCCCCTCCTGCCTGCTTCCAGTTCCCTTCCCGCTCTTCCACGGCTTAGAGGCTGAGGCAGGCAGGCTGGGGCCAGCGCTCACAAGGCCCAGAGCTGGGGGCGCTGGAGTTGCGGATGCTCCGGCTGCCCGGCGCTCCAGGGCTGGGGTAGCGCGGGCTGGAGGGGACGGGTTGCTCTGGGCTTCAGCGGAAGAGAGGGGGTGGAAGTGGAGAGGCGGGGCCTTGGGCAGAGAGGGAGGGGCTGGGGGCTAGCCTCTCTCAATGGCTCGTTCACCTGCCGCCCATGGCTGGGTTATAAATCCTGAGAGAGGGGCAGCGAGGCTGCAGTGGTGTTCTGCATTGAAAAGAGTATAACCCCCATCTCACAGCCACCACCAGGTGATGTGGGAGCCTCCCATCCTCCTCACCCATAGACTCTGTTGTCATGTTCTGGGTCTTCAACTCCGGAGACTTCAAAGCAGCAGTCAGTGCAGCCAATTCCACACTCTGCAGGAGGAATGTCACGGCGGCGGCCACCTCCCTCTTGCTCTCGTTCCCACCAGCACTGAGAGTGGAGCTATTCAGGAAGGAACCAAAGGGGCCAGCAACTTCCTGGGATTGGGAAAGGAAACACCCTGAGAAGGAGGGAGGATTTCAGTGGTTCATGAGTCACATTCTTCAGACTCCCAGGGGAACAATGACCGTCTTAGGGACATACGGGTTCACAGTGACCTTCCCCACTCAGTGGGTCTGCAGCATTCTCAAAGAGGGAGCCCTTTACAGAGCGAGTGAGGCTATTGAGGCTTGCTTAGGACTCCACAGTAGGCTGAAGCCAGAGTAGGGCTAATGCCCTGCGTCATTCCCTCCTCATCCCTGGTCCCTTCAGTGTAGGTGCCAGAGAACATTGCAACAAATCAGCAGGCATCTAGGTTCTCTCTGTGTTGCCCCCGGAAGCAATCTGGATCTTCCTAGGACCAGTGGGGACAGAACCCAGATCCCCTGCCACTTAAGCTAGAGAGCATGCACATGCACACACACACCCCTTTTCTGAAGAGCAGCTACAATTCCCCCCAAAGTGAGACTGCTATTCCAGTGCTCAGGGCATTTGGCCATAGAGCGCCCACACACGTAGGGGCAGAACCTCTGACCTGCAGCGATACTGCTCTGTCATGGGCACACATGGTCTCCAAATTCACTAAGGTTGAATTCATGAAGGAGCAAAATTCACTGTTGCTGCCCTGCAGAACAATCAGAGGAAATGGGTTATTTCTGCAAGCATGGAAACACCACCCAAAATTAAGGTTAATGGTTCTGCAGAGCGATGTTGCTTTGACCTATGGCTGGCTGGCTGTCCCAGTGGAATGCTACCGATTACAACATGTTAATGCTATGTGTGGTGAAGCCCACAGACACGCTGATATTTCACATAGTATTGAAGCTTTTATTCATATTAATGAATTTCTCCTTCCCTTCCTCACAGGGATTTGTAAAGATTATTATCCTCCTTCTACGTGTGGGGAACCGATGCACAGAGAGACTGAGAAAATTGCCCAAAGTCACACAGTGAGTCTGGGGCAGAGATGGGAACCGAACTCTGACTTCCTGTATCTCTGGCTGGTGCCTTAACTGCAGAACTCTGATATACTGTGGGGGTGTCACACACCATGATAGGGTTGAGTTTTCAAAAGCACTTGGTGTTGGACTGATTCTGCTCCCACTGCAGTCAGTGGTAAACCCTGGATAGACAGAGACTCCTCAGGCTCAAAATTTTCTCTGTACTCTTTGTGAAAACCCTCAAAGTCCAAATAAACCCTTTCGACATACCTGCAGAAAGACATCTTTGCACATCTCCAACTGCTCTTTTATCTGTGAAGTCTCAGTCTGGCATTTAAAGGTAACATCTAGCAACAGAAAGAGAGGCAGGACAATTACATCAAGTCAACATCTGCAGGGCTAAGGTTTTCAAAAGTGTCTTGTAATCTGAGACCTCTTTATAGGGCCCTGACATTCAAAAGTGCTGAGCACTCACCCTCTGACAATCAGGCCCCTTTAAAGTCTCAGATTAGGCAACCAAAGGACCGTCCTTTCTTCCTACCAGCAGGTGTTTTCTCCCTTTAACTCCATTGATCCCTTAAGCCCTGTCTATTTGACAACTTTCAACTGAGTCTGTAATCAGTTAGCAATACATTCGGCTAGAAAAACCTGGTGTGTGTCCACACATTACCTGGTTAATACTCACTTAAGCTTTGCCTGTGTATCTCATTGATCAGTGTGTGTTATGTGTCCTCTAGGGGCTGGTTCACCGAGGGTCTGGTTCTGCTACAGCTCCTAGCTATGGGAGTTCATCCCTTAGCTCAAACAGTAGTAGGTCATGCAGTTACAAAGTCCTGGGTTTGATCCTTGGTGATAACCAAGATGACGGTTGTTACATCTATAGTCGAGACGTTTCCCTTCCCAGGAACTGTTCTAACCCTGCTATTGTACTTCTAAAAGGCCGGAGTCTCATCAAGGTATGTCTGCACTAGAAACGCTAAAGTGGTGCAGCTGCAGCTGTGCCACAGTAGTGTAGACAGTGACTGCAGTGATGGAAGGGTTCTGCCATTGCTGTGGTAAATCCACCTCTGAGAGCTGGTAGCTAGGACAAGAGACGAATTCTTCTGTTGACCTAGTGCTGCCTACACTGAGGCTTAGGCTGGCTTATGATTGACTGAAGTTTCAGGTGTTGAGCAGGCCTCAGTTACACTAAAAGCCTTATGTTGCTCTGTCCTGGAAAAGGTGGTTAAAGTGGGTGTAAAAGTCTCCTAAGAATGTTCCCTGTGGAGGGACCCTCCACAGCTAGTGTGGAACTGGTAGAAGGGCCTTTACGTGATCTTGGCTTCATGTGCAAGGCAGATCAAAGATGTGATCAGATTGCACCATGCTAAAGCTACTTCCTGGTTCTCAGGGGCCATGGGAAGCAGAGGATAAATTACAGCATCCCTGCATGGTCCCAGAATGCATAGAGCACAAAGGTGGCTTAAAGCTACCTTTTCCTCCACCCTTTCTATTCCCTGCCACAAGCACAGGAGTGGCACAAGTAAGAATCAGGCACAAAATTCTCTTGGGTACCCAGAGGGCGTTACAACCAGGTGTAGCAGGGAAAGTGCAACAGTTCTTAACCAGTTCAGAACAGCTGGTGAGCATCTGCCTAACTGCATCAGCTGGGCTGAAACTAGTTGGGTGCAGCTAGCAACACAGGCACAATCTTAGGCCTCAACTATGCCTAAAATTTAGGTAAATCTAGCTATGTCGCCCAGGGGTGTGAAAAATTCACACCCCTGAGTGACGTAGTTAAGGCGTCCTAAGCCCAGTGTTGACACTAATGGGTTGACAGAAGAATTCTTCCATCAACCTAGATACCACCTCTCGGCAGGTGGATTAACTACAGTGACAGAAAAACCCCTTCCTCCGCTGTACCAAGTGTCTACACTACAGTGCTACAGAGGCACAGCTGCAGCGCCGTAGCTGTGCTGCTGTCTCTTCTGTAGTATGGACATAGCCTGAGTAACTGTGGCTAGTGGTGGCCTAGGATGGCGTGTTGGGTCAAATTCTCAGCTGGTGTAACTCAATGGAGCCCCATCAAAATCAACAGACTTTACACCAGGCCCATAGTTGCCTCCCTGGTTGTGACACTGTTTTCTTTGCAGCATGGACACAAACTGTGGTCAAAATCGATTTAAAACCCATGCTACTCACTCTTCCTGCAGGAACCCGGAATCCCATAGCTGTCCATGGCGGCAGTGCCAACACTCAGGAGCGCAAATGGAGAGCTGGGATGTTCCACAGCATGGGATCTGATGCCAGGTGCAAGCGTATGCATGCTCCAAACGAACTCAGTGCCAGGGACTCGGTTCCACACCACATCCCTTAGAGGCTGATTGTCTAGGATGATGGCGCCAGTCTCTGATGTATTGGCCACCAGCAAGGCAAAGTTCTCGAAGCCCTCCTGGGCATTTATAGAATACATCCGGCAGTAACTGGCAACATCTGGAACATTCATCAGGAAGGCGTGGTAGGAATTAGGGAGAGGTGCACCCACGCTGTAGAAAACCACCTGAATGCCCACATTAGCAGAGATGTAGACTGGGATCGAGGGCTTGACAGGAAGCTGGAGTACACTGCCTCCTGCTAGAGTAACAGTCTCTGCCTGTTCCCCTAGTTGATACAACATAGTTGTGTTCCGGGAAGCAGTGATATAGACTATTTCATCTACTTTCTGCCAGGGTAAGGGAGGAATGATGTATGTTGTACCCCAGCTGCAAACTGGTAGGAGCTGCTCAAAGACATGGTTGCATTTTGTGTTATTACAAAAACACCCCTGGCCAACCAAGACAGCCACTGGCTTTTCTGAGACAATCCTGGTGCCAGACAAATCGGCTATGCCTTGAAACTGGATGCCTTGGAAAGCGAGGAGCTTAATTTCCAGTTTGCTGCCAGTGGAGTAGATCTGTGTTAGGTAATGTAACTTGCCTTTCACATGGACCTCCACGGAGTTGGGCTCTTGGTACGTCACAACAGAGAACTCTGGGTACCTAGCTAAGGATTCTGTAGAGGGAGTCACTATGTAGTGTTCATTTCCCAAGCTGGAGACAGGATACAGCACAGTGGTCTCAGGGCTCACATGTTTGTTGCTGACGGACACTACTGAGATATCTTTGTTAGCCTTGACTAGTACCACATTGGAGAACTTGGTAGTGCCCTTAATTCCCACTGACTCTGGTAGCCTGACCCGCACCATCTCTCCCTGATTTACCATAATCTTCTCCTCAAATCTTCCCCCGTCACCCGTGTAATTGGAGATGGAAACAGACACTGAAGTGAAGGCAAAGTAACCAGTAATTTGCACTTCAAATTGACTAGAGTTCCCACAGTCGTCCATGTAGGAGGTGATGAATTCTCTTCCCAGAGTCTCAGTCTGACATGTGCCTGCAAGGAAAAATAGCAATAAAACCTTAGAGGTGGAGAGGGAAACTGTCAAAAGGTGGATAGAGTAAAAGGGACTGGATCAACTTTGTTCAGGCCAAAAATTAAGGCCCAGTAAAAAAGAAAAGGTACTTGAAAAATCTTAATGCAGCTAGAAATTTTCCCCATTATATTTTAATCTAAATGAAAATAATTTTTATTAATAGTAAACATTATTTTAAATAATGAAAAAGCACAACTTAGACAGCTTAGTACCCAACAAAGGCCTTGGAACCAAACACAACTTCGGGGAATGTTCCAATCTGGATCAGAACTCCATGATTGTCCCTGATCTCTATAATAGAATAATTGTTTGCCCTTCCCTAGCACCTCCTGTCTAAGCTCAAAACACTTTACAGACAGACATTAAATAATTCTCAGTCCCACCAGGAGATGGGTCAATATTACAGTCCCCATTGCACTGACAGGGAAACTAAGGCACAGAGAGGGTTAGGAGCTTGCTCAAAGTAAACCCACAAATCAGCAGAAGAACTAAGAATAGAACCCAGGTTTCCTGACTCTCAGTCTCTTGTGCTCTAACCATTAAAACCTACAACCCTTCCCAGTGCTGGGAATAGAACTTTAGGCTGTTGTGTTGATAAGGGTAAGCGCCTTGGGCCTCTTGGACTGAGGTGATAATAAAACCCTTTTGTACTGTTACAACATTAAACACATAAGTGTGGTTTGGGGTCTTGTATCAAGTTATCACTGGCACCTTATCCTGTTGCAACCACCACCATTAAATATATATATACAGAGAGAGAGAGAGAGAACCTTTTATTAAACACACATAAGAAACAGATCAATAAAATTACAATTTTAAAAAGTTAAATAAAACTTTCATTTAATAAGTTTCCTTTATTTCCCTTTTCATTATATAGGGCCAGATCCTCAGCTAGTGTAAATCAGTGTAGCACCACTGACTACAACAGACCTTTGCTGATTTACAACAGATGAGGATTCTGCCCTTTACCCCCAGCTGACATCCCACTTGGCTCTTTATAGAGAGATCCAGAAGCATCGTATCTCCCAATAAACATTTTATCCTCACTCCCAGAGCTCGCTCTCTCTGTCCTGAGTGGACAGAAAATTAAGGCCAAATGTAATATAGCTTCTCAAATTTCCACTAGCTGAGAATCTGCCTGTCTAGCTTCAAGCCCTTTAATACGATCAGTGAGGGGAGATATTGTGAAATGATGGGCCTCCTTCTCCTGTCCCTTACACCATATGATGGCCATTGATTTCAGTGCATTTCTCCTGATTTACACTGATGTATGTGAGAAAAGACTCGGGTTCATCATTCTTAGCCTCAGTGGGAGGTGGTGGCAGGGTTGGATTTAGGTGCAGGTGACCCAGGCAACCACCTGGGATGCTAGGTTGGGGGACGCCGGGCTTGAGGTGCTGTTTTTGTTCTTAGCGAGAAAAGGGAAACCAGAATGTTTGAAGTAAAGTGTTTCAGGTATTCCATATGTGGATTCATTTTTCACTAGCCTCCTAGAATGTTCTGGACCTTTATAGGATCTCATGGAACCTCCCACATTTTCTGAGAACTACATTTTCCTCCAGCCTCCGAGAATGTTGTCAGCCACGCCCTCGCGACTATATACAGAGCAGGGCATCAATTAGGGTTGGCAACTTTCTAATTGCACAAAACCGAACACCTGGGCCCCACCCCTTCCCGAAAGCCCCACCCCCCACTCACTCTAGCTCCCCTCCCTCCATCGCTCTCTCTCCCCCACCCTCACTCACTTTCACTGGGCTGGGGCAGGGGCTTTGGGTGCGGAAGGGGTTGAGGGGGTGAGGGCTCCAGCTGGGGATGTGGGCTCCAGGGTGGGGCCAGAAATCAGAGGTTCAGGGTGCGGGAGTGAGCTCTGGACTGTGGAAGGGGGTTGGGGTGCAGGAGGGGGTGAGGGCTCTGACTGGGGGTGCGGGCTCTGGGGTGGGGCTGGGGATGAGGGATTTGGGATGCAGGATGGGACTCCGGGCCTGGGCCAAAGGGTTTGGCGTGCGGGAGGAGGCTCAGGGCTAAGGCAGGGCATTGGAGTGTGGGAGGGGATGCGGGGTGCAGGCTCCAGGAGGGAGTTTGGGTGAGGGAGGGGGTTCTGACCTGGGGCAAGGGGTTGGGGTGCAGGTGGGGGTGTGGGATCTGGGAGGGAGTTAGGGTGCGGGAGGGGTTCCAAGCTGGGGTAGGGGATTCAGGGTGGGGGCTCTGGCCTGGCGGCGCTTACGTCAGGCAGCTCCCAGTTGGTGGCGCAGCAGTGCTAAGACAGGCTCGCTGCCTGCCCTGGCTCCGCGCTGCTCCTGGAAGTGGCTGGCATGTTCGGCCCCTAGGCGGAGGCACAGCCAGGTGGCTCTGCACGGTGTGCGCTGCCCGCACCCGCAATCACCACCCCCACAGCTCCCATCGGCCATAGTCCTCAGCCAATGGGAGCTGCGGAGCTGATGTTGGGAGTGGCGGCAGCACTCGGAGCTTCGCTGATCACTGCTGCGCATAGGGGCCGGACATGCTGGCTGCTTCTGGGGAGCTGCACAGAGCCAGGGCAGGCAGGGAGCCTGTCTTAGCCCCACTGCGCCGCTGACCAGACTTTTAATGGCCCTGTCAGCGATGCTGTCTGGAGCCACCAGGGTCCCTTTTCGACTTGGCGTTCCGGTTGAAAAGCGGACGCCTGGCAACCCTGGTATCACCAGTTAGTTTTATGAGACAGGGATAAATCATGCATCAAAGTCATGAAATGGGCTACAAATGCAATAAAAAATAAGGTATTTAAAATTTTAACAAATGGAGCGGTGGGCATGCGCCATTTGGTCTAGGGCCAGCCCTGGCTGCTGGTCCTCAATGCCTCTCGGGATTTAGATCCATTGGTAGTATTTCCCAGTGCTTCTAGTTTCTACATGAAATTGATCGTGATCTCAGTTTTCATTTGCAATTCTGTAATACTAACAGCTTCTTAAAGGGGAAGCTGCCAAAAGGACAGACCCAGAGTTACTGCTACTTCATTCTCCCTTGCTCCTCCCTGACAGACCTCCAGTCCAGGGTTAGAATATCAGGGTTGAAAGGGACCTCAGGAGATCATCTAGTCCAACCCGCTGCTCAGAGCAGGACCAATCCCCAGACAGATTTTTACCTGTTCCCTAAATGGCACCCTCAAGGATTGAACTCACAACCCTAGGTTTACCAGGCCAATGCTCAAACCACTGAACTACCGCTTTCTGGGTCCACCTCTAGCTTTTCAGTATGGCCTAGTGACACTATTAAAAGACCTCTCAGTGGGACATGGCAGCAGAAAGAGGTTCTTGTCTACCATGGGACAGAGTGTGAACAGACTAAAACTAGAATACCCTAAGGAGTGACAGAGGGAGAAAGAGGGAGTGAATGAATAAACAAACACAGAGAAGGAGGAATTATCCCTGACACCCAATCTTTCCTCTTCTCAAAATTCTGGGTTTTCCCTTCAGGGCCTGTTTAGAACCTGAGGTGTACCAACCCCTTTGGGCATTCATCGCAGACACTCTATATGAGACTCACTTATTATGGGCACAAAAACTTTACACAAGGCATTATGTTTCACTAACCGGAGAACTTACCAATTCTGTTTGTCCTCTGGGCGCTTGCTGGTGGTAGAAACCAGAACAGTCCAAGGAAGAAAAACACTTGAGAGAAGATGAACAAAAAACTTTTAAAATCTAAGATATGGCTACAAACAACACAGGGAGACATTACTAAATAAAGGAGTCTAAGCACCTTTGTATGAGTCTGACCCTACTCTCAGTTACACTGATGTAAATTTGGAATGACTCCATTGGTTTACTTTTACTGGCGTTACCCTGGATTTATCCTGGGATTTAGCAAATCAGAATTAGGATCAGGGCATTGGACCTCATTGGTGTGGGGAGAATGGAAGCTAGGCACTGGATTTTTCCATTCTACTCTCATCCTCTGATGCTCTGTAGGAGGCAGCTGGGGGGGCTGGAGTCTGAGTGGCTTCTCAATGCCCTGGGGCAGGGGGTCATGGATTCACAGGGTCTAGTCTATGCTGCAGCCTGTAACCAGTCCCTTTGGAGAGATCCCCGTAGTGTGCTAGGCCCCAAAGACCTACACAGGACTGGTCTACACTCGGGCGGGGCGGGGGGGATCGATCTAAGATACGCAACTTCAGCTACGCTATTCGCGTATCTTAGTTCGACTTACCTGGCCGTCCTCACGGCGGGAAGTCGACCGCCGTGGCTCCCCCGTCGACTCCGCTTACTCCTCCTGCCGAGGTGGAGTACGGGTGTCGATTCGGGGATCAATTTATCACGTCTAGATAAGACGCGATAAATCAATCCCCGATAGATCGATTACTACCCGCCGATCCGGCGGGTAGCATTGACATGGCCACAGTTCAACAGGGGCAGACCCGTGGCCGCCAAAACTAGGCCTTTGGGTGCCCACAACTATCATTTTCCATGGCTCCCTGAAGTAAGTCCAGCAGAGCCAGACTCTAGTGGGAGGTTTGTTCTTTACTCCTTCAGGGAACAACGCTCTCAGTGAGTATTTGCAGTAATGCCAGGCAGCCTTTTCAAAACAGGGTAAGAATGCATTAGCCACCTGGCCTCCAGAATCTGACAGTCCTTACTTTAGCATAGAGAGGCAGAGGTTAAGACACGGTCCATGCTGACCAATGCCAGGGCTCCCATGGGCCAGGCTGCTGTAGGAACAAACCATCTTGGCTCTCTCTCACCGTCTCTGTTCCTTTAGTTCCAGGTGTGTCTTCTGTGTCTCTGAAAGCTCAGCTCTAAACCCAGCCACCTGTCACCTTTCCCCTTTGTTCTCCTCCTCAAGGCATTGGTTTGCTGCCCTGCAAGGGGCCGAGAAATCTCCTTCCTCTCAGCTGTTGGTCACTAGGAGTGAATGTCTCAGCCACTGGATTTTCCCTTGTCTCTTCCAGACCCTCCATTCACATGTGTAGACTTTCTTTACTTAGTTTCTTAATGACTCGGGTCTCCAACCAGACTGCTGAGTCAAATACCACATCACTTCCCTTTACGCTCAATGCACAGAAATGCAAAGGCCAAAGGGAAACTGAAGCATGCACAGGAATCATAAATCATTACCAAAATTCACACAATCACCACACAGGGCTTTCCCCCTTTGCCCTTGTCAATTTGGGTTCTGTCAGATATAACCTTCTCCCATCTGTTCCTCATGGGTCAGCATGCCCACTGCTAAGGACAGAAGCAAACACACACCCTAGTGAGGGGCAAGATGCACAGTAAGTTTCCAGGAGAGCATTTATCTTGCTAATCTCTTTAGCCAACAGTTGGTGCTGCAGCTGCTCTCTGACTGCGAAGCCCAACTGGTCACAGAATGTACATCTACACCACGCAGCAGCCTGCAGCAGCAAGGCTCAGAACCCAGCTCGACAGACTCGGGCTCGTGCGACTGTGCTAAAAGTAGCTGTGTACACAGAGCTTCTAAGTTGTGGCTTCGACCGGAGGTCAGGCTCTCAAGTCTGGGGTGGGGATGGGCCTCAGCCGGTCCAAACCACAACTTAACAGTGCTGTCTACACAGCTCTTTTTATCATGGTAGCACAAGCCCGAGTCTGTCAAGGCAGGCTTGGAGGGTCTCTGCCACATGTTATAGTTACTAGTTTAGAGTTTGGATTAATTTAGTGGCTAGCTAGGTTGATTATGGGTAGAGAGAAGCTAGGTTTTGTTGGTTGCGATAGCATGCTTTGGGGAAGTTTTGGCAGGACGAACTTAAAGTTTTATGGTAAGGCATTTTGTTTATATAATTATTTGGGGGGGGGGACTAATGAATTTTGCATTGTTATGCTGTAGTTAATTGTTGTTTGAGTGCTTGTTTTTTTATTGTATTTTTTGTTTATTTTGTTTTTTATTAAGTTTTTTAGGGAGTTATTTTATGCTGTTTTTGATTACAACTATTTTGTTTTTATTGATAGGTGCTTGTTTTATTTTTAGGGTTAATTTGTTTTTTATGATATTTTAAGAGGGGCGTGTTGCAATTTTTTGGTGCTTTTATGTTTGTTTAGGGTTTTTTTTTTAGAATATTTGGTTTGGTGATGGCTTTTATATTTATTTTTTAATATATATATATATTTTTTTCATTTATGTAAGTAGAGTCAGAATGAGCTCTACCCTGACATCCGGTGCTGAGCTGTGGAAAAGGACTTCAGCGGCTGATCTCGTTTGCATGGGCACACCCACCTAGCATGATTGGACTGCTTGCCCAAATGGTCACTTTGGCTGCTAACTTATGATGCACCTGGGGTGACTAGTGAGGAGCCGATACGTTTAGCACACAGGCTTGTGGAAGCCATAGTGGGCTTCCTGAGGCCCTTTGAAGGGAACCAATGAGTTGGTATAATAGGGAGTGTGATTTGTCAGGATGACAAATTCTCGGTTGGGGGAAGGATGTAAGCAGAGTCAGAATGAGCTCTACCTTGACATCTGGTGCTGAGTTGTGGAAAAGGACTTCAGGGGCTGATCTAGTTTGCATGGGCACACTCACCCTGCCTAGCATGATGGGACTGCTTGCCCAAATGGTCACTTTGGCTGCTGGGGGATCCCCAGTCTCTTTGTTATTGGGGCAGGAGTAATAAAGTGTTGTTATCCTGGTTATGTGACTTGTCATGTGAACTGTACTTGACATTTTATGATGGAGGGACTTGCCCTCAACTAAGTAGCACTCGCTAGGCAAGGGACATGGGTTCCAAAGTCCAGGGAATAGAGAGAGAGGGGTTGGGGACAGGAGTCTTGTTATGTGCTGCAAAGCTGAAATCATTGATTCCTAGGTCTCGGCATTAGATCTACTTTGGGCTAGTGGTTCTGAGTGTGCCAGCAGTGAGGCTCCCCTGATAACAGCTGAAATCACTGTGAACTGGGTTAAGTAGTGGGGGGGGCTGAAGATGTGTTGGTGAGCGGCAAGCAGGGTGGCTAGCGGAGAGGACTGGTGAGCAGAATGGCTGGTGGAGTGGTGTGGCTGGTGGAGAAGACTGCAGCAGAACCCCACAGAGAGGCGTGACAATTGGCCATCAACCTGAGCAGTGGAGCATGTAATGTGCCCCCATACCTCCCCCCCTTCCACTCAGGCTGGGAGGTAAACTCTGCAGATGAACTTAGGAACTCTGGGGCTGCTCTGACCAGGGACAGAACCCGTGGGAGGGGTGACTTTTGGGTTGCTGGACTCAAGACCCTGAGGGGAAAAGGGTACTGCCAAACTTGCTTGGGGGTGGGTCTTTTGCTCATGGTTTGTGTTATGAATCCTGTTTGTGGTGTTTCCCCACATAATGCTGCATTGTTTCCCTCCTTCATTAAAAGGCTTTTGCTACACTCAGACTCCGTGCTTGCGAGAGGGGAAGTGGTGCCTCTCAGAGGCCCCCTGGGGGTGGTATGTAATTGTCCCAGGTCACTCAGTGGGGACTTGAGCCGGTTTTGCCTTGTGTTGTTGAAACGGAACCCCTAGATACTGAACCCAGCCCTTGTTGCTGCCAACTCAGACGGGCAGAAGGGTTACATTTATATATGAAATAGGATTGATATACATAGAGCATTTGAACAGAAACATTAAATTGAAATGCAGGAGAAAAGAATTATTGCATTGTTTTACTTATTTTAAAATGCTAAACTTACTCCAAAGTGGTGACCCTAAAGGTCTGTTACTGCTTTGAAATTAGCTTTAGACACAGATTTTGGCTGATGCATTTTTACTAATGGCCTATTGGGCCATTTTTATTTTTATATTTTACTTTTAGAAAGGGTGGCTGGCAGGATATGGTTAAATTATGTACTAATATATTTAATGCATGCTACATTATTTTTTAATTTTTATTTTACATTATACAAAATGTAAACATAAAATGTTATTACTACCAGGGCCGGCTCTAGGCACTTTTCAAGGGGCGGCACTCCGGCCTTTTTTGTTTTGTTTTGTTTGTTTTGTTTCGTTGGCAGCACTCCGCCCCTCCCCCCCCTTTTTTTTTTGCTTTGGCAGCGGCACTCCAGCTCCCTTTTTTGGCCCACTTTATTTATTTATTTATTTATTGCTTAGGGCAGCAAAAAACCTGGAGCCGGCCCTGATTACTACATTTAAAAAAAAAAAAATTAAGAACAATTTTTGAATGGGTTATATTTTATATAACTGTTTTATAACAATATACTGAGAGGCAATTTGAGCTTGTGGTTGTAATTTTAAAAACTTTTTTTTGTTTAATAGCACATACAACACATTTAAGGATTTTTTTGTTAATAGACTGGCGTTTTTTGAATTTTGCTTTTTTGCAGTATTATTTTTTGTAAATACAGTTAAAATGCGTATTAATTTTTTTTACTTAATGCAGTATTTTTTTTGTAACATAAGATATAACAATACTAGTAAGAAGACAAACAACACAAGACAGAATACAAAACACAAAACAATTTTTGTTGCGACAGTAAATTTATGGTATTTTGGGTTGCTTTTTAGCTGGTACCAGCATTTTTTTATTATTTTTTTTACAGACAAAAGGAACATGTTTTTTACCCCTTTTGGGGTGGTAGATTATTGCTTAATTTTTTTTTTTTTTATAAATATTTTTGCTGATTGCAGGCAAAACAGAGGAATTGCCCTTATACTTTTTTGTGTTTTTGTTCTATAGGCAGGCCAGGTTTTAATGGCTTTTACTTTTTAAGGGTTTAGGGTGAATTATTTTACTGTTTCATTATTAAATTCATGAGGTGGTGTACTTCAGGTTTTTTTTTATACAGCAGACTAAGTTTGTAATTTTTTTCCCCTGTGCAAAGCTTTAAGTTTATTTACAGGTAATAGCTGAGAAGCATTACTATGTGACTTTAAAGTTTGGGTTTTTTTTAAATCATAGATAATATACATTGTTACCAGGGTACTTATTAACATCAAATTTATCTTAATGTTTAATATTAACAATAAACGTATTAAAAGTGTTTTGTTATACTATGCCTTTTATTTAGACTATTTTTTTTTGAGGCCAGTGTATATATTTTTTTTAATTTTGCATAGTCTTTTAATTTAATTATATTTTGGGGGATTAAAAGGTAGGGGTGTTATGCATATAAATAGATTTTTTTTTTACTTTTTTTAGATTTTAGCATTGCATACACAAAAGAAGAATATTTTTTATTTAGGGTTAATTTTTATTTATTTTTAGGTTTGATTTTTCTTTTTCTTTTATTTTTGGAGGGTTATAATTTGAGGGTTTTGGTTTTAGGTAGTTTGTTTGCTGATTAGGTATGTTTTTTATTTGCAGCTTTTTTGTGCTGCCATTTATGGGCAGGTTTTTTTTGTAATTACTTAGGTAATTTGCATGAAAACAGATGGCGTTTGGCTTGCTTTTGAATTTAAAGCCATGAGCAGAGCTTAGAGACTTTGTTTTAAAATGGACACAGTCAACGTCCACTAGAGTTCTGATTACTTTTTATTTTTAACTTTTGCTTTTAAAACACACAGCGATTTGAAACAGAAAACACAACGTATGGTGGCTCCCTTTGGGGCCTTAACAGGATTTTAATTAAGTAGCATGTTTTGTTTGCTTTTTTTTTTTTTTTTTTTTTACTTTTTTCACAATATACCCTGCACATGTTCTGGAAAAAATGCACATTTTTAATAGTTTAACTTTTATAACATTATATTAGCCATATTAATTTTTACATAAGATGCTTATGGAGTTTTTATGTACTTTTATTAAAGTGACAGTTTGATTACACAGAGCCATCTTAAGGCTCAGTGGTTTTTAATGTTGCTTTTTTTGTTTTGTGCACCTTATCCCTGCTGTTGCTCCAGAAGGGCACTGTTTTTTTAATTTTTTTAATTTGTTTATGATAGCTTTTATTTGCTATTTTGTTACCAAAAAACAAATTTAGATTTTTATTTTATTTTTGGGAGTTTGACAGCCTTGTTGCAGCCACGACTTTGGTTTTTAAAAAGATATTGAACTTTATAAAGCATTGAGGTACCTTAAGGGTTAAATGCTAAATACCAAAGCCAACAACACTAGTTATTTCTGTTTGGCAAAAAGTATTGGTTAGTTTTGCAATTTTGAATGAAAGATTCAAATGGATTTTAGTGGTATTATTTAAAAATAAAAGCACACCAATTTATTTTAAATTTACAAAACAAGAGTTTTACAAACTAGGAGTATTGATTTAGGTCTTGAAAACCTTACATATTTACACAATATATTTACACACACAGAGATGTGTATATATACACATACTTTTTTAAAAACATTTTTATATTGCTTTAATAATTTTTACACAGCTGTACATAGATTACATTTTATTTATTTATTTATTTGGGGGCAGTTAAGTTTTAATAGAAACCCCATATGTTTTTTTTAGCAAATTTGACTAAATTGTTCATAGTCAAATTATTTAAATTAGATTTTTTTTTTTTTTTTGCTTGGATTATTTACAGACTTTTTTTGGAAAAGGCCCCATTTTCCCTTCAGAATGGCTGCAAAGAAACCAAGAAGTTTTTTATAACCCTTAAAAAAAATATTTTTACAACATTTAACTGCTTAATTCCTTCCAGCTATTGCAGAGTTAACTTTTTATTTTATTTTTTTTTTAAATTACTTGCTTATTTTTTAAAATGACACTTTTATTAGCCCAGATATTCCCATTTCAAGTATTGGCCCAGGGATCTGGAATCTCCATGCCTGTGCTTACTTACTGGTTTTTTTACTTTTGCCACTCTTCCCCTTAGGGCTCCCAACTTATTTTTATTTTTTTTATTTGTTGCCTACTTGCTTGTTTGGGCCTGATTTTGCTTTTTTTTTTTTTTTTTTTGCTGTTGCTATACAGGCAGTATTTTAGAAAATAATTGTTGTTTTATTGCTAATTTTGATAAGGATGCACTGATGGGCTTTTTCAATTTTTGTATTTTAGTGGTAGTATGGACATTGGCTAATTCTTGTTTAGTTGATGGGATGTGCCGAAAATTTTGCATAATTTTTTAAAAAGGAGTAGTTTTTTGTAGGAATGGTATTTTTTATTTTATTTTTTTGCCTTTTTTTTAAGCGTTATTTTTAGGGGACTCTTTTTGCTTGAACATTATTTTTTTTATGAATTTTTTTTACCTTTATAATTTTTTCGTGCCCACGATTGTCCTGGGACTTACACAACACAAAAAGTCTATACCCACTAAAAACCCTGACTGACAGAGCAGGAGGGGGGGAACGCTAAGCCCCCTACCTTTTGGGCTTGATCCTGCTATGACTGAGGGTATATTCACCTATGCAATTTTTCCTCAACAGATGGGGAGGAGCAGTGCGGACTCTAATTCTCCCCCTTGTGGCCTGGTATCTTTACAACCAGGATGCGCACACCTGAATGATTGGTTACTTTATACGTATGGTACAGGTCTGTCGCATCTTACGCGCATTTAACATGCGCAATTTCAGCTTAACGCGGTCGGCAAAAACAAAAACAAAACCAAAAAATAACAATTTTAATACTCTACCTGTAGTGCGGGCGATTCCACCCGCCATTGAACTCAATGTAATTTTGACTATACGCGGTTTTCGCTTTACGCGCTGACCGCGGAACGTAACCCCAGCGTAAGATGAGACAGATCTGTATACCTTTTAGCAGTATTTTTAACAATTATGGTAAATGTCTTCCTCTTTTCACAATTCTCCATCAAAAATGTTATGCTTATAAGAAGCACACGGGATCTTTTTCAAGGGAAAAGGCAGTACACCGCATTTATTGGAAATACAACAATTAGCATATGCATTTAATTACACACACACTGTCCCGCCAGTCGATATTATAGTTACCAGTTTAGAGACTGGATCAATCTAGTGGCCAGGTTGATCATGGGTAGGGAGGAGCCAGGTTCTGTCGGTCGCGAAACAATGCTCCGGGGAAGTCTTAGCAGGATGAACCCAAAGTTTCATGGCAAGGCATCCTGTTTATATAGTGATTTTTTTTCAATGGGACCAATGAATTTGCACCATTATGCTGTAATTAATTGTTGTTTGATGAGCGCATGTTTTTTTTAATTGTTTTTTTAAAAATTTTATCTTTTTTTTATTAATTTTTTGGGGGAGTTATTTTATGCTGGTTTTGATCACAGCTATTTTGTCTTTATTGATAGGTGCCTGTTTTATTTTTAGAGTCGTTAATTTGCCCTCCTCTGACAATTTAATAGGGGCATGTTGCAATCTCCTGGTGCCCTTACGTTTGTCCTTTGTTCTTTCCTAGAACAATTAGTCCGTGATGGTCTTCACACTTATCTTTTAACACACACATTCCTTATTTACACACACAACAGGATTGATTTACATAGCGCATTGGAACAGAAACATCACATTTCAATGCAGAAGAAAACAATTATTGCATTCTTTTACTTATTTTAAAATGCTAAACCTACAACAAAGTGGGGGCCCTAAAGGTCTGTCACTGCCTTGAAATCAGCTTCAGACACAGATTTTGGCTGATGCATCTTTACCAATGGCCCATTAGGCCATTCCTTTCTGCATTCAGAAAGGGTGGCTGGCAGGATATGGCCAAATCATACACCCATATATTTAATGCATGCTACATTATTATTCTTTGTTCTTCATTCTAAATTATATAAAATATAAACATAAAAGTTTACTACTACAGCTGTGTAGATGTCCCCTGATAGGCCAGGGAACCGCCAAAGTACTTGAAGACAGGACCCTTCTAACTTCCCCTCCCTGGCATCTCCAGTAAGTTGCCAGCTGGCTACTCCCAGCTATTCCGAGGAGAGCGGCTTGCCTGCCACACTCTCCCATACACCATGGCTCTGTCATCACTAACTCGGTTCTACTTACTTGGAGGAAATGCGAAGCCTCGGCGTCCCATGGCTGCTCAGAAGACAAACTCTGGGGTTCTGACCCTTGCAGCTTCTTTATTAACCAGAAACAAGACTCAAAGCAAAACTCGGTCACAGCATCTTCCTTATCTTCCCCTTATATCTGGTGTCTGGAAACAGAGTCTTTGGGCCAAGTTCACCTCACTGAAGTCAGTAACTGATCCCACTAAGGGGACGGGCCCTTTATTATTTATTATCTTCCCTAACCCCTGCAGTGTGCTGGGTGCCCTCACAGGGAAACAGGGAATCAGACAGTCCTTATGCTGCAGTTTACACTCTCATGGGAGATCTGACACACCAGGTGAGAGTTGTATACAATTGGTGCTGAAATAAGATGAGCAAACAAGGGTTACAAATCTAAGATCAGATGATTACTTATCTGTACCACGTGTCCACTTCCTCCCCAGCTCTTTCAAAGTCAGGCGTCTATTGAGGGCAGGCCACAGAAAGAGGGGTTTAAAACTGGTAGGAAGGGAGGATCCCATTTTGACCCTGGGAAGAAAGAAGGAGGTTGAGAGCCTAAACATGAGTCATAGAATCAGGCCCTAAGTTAACTTTGCCTGTTTGCAAATTTCCCCCAAATGGATTGCAATTCCCTTGAATGTATTCATTGTTCAACATTATCCATGGAATAATTTTGCTAAATGACTTATTCGATGTTCAGTTCTCAAGCTGTTTTAATTGATTGCTTAAGTCACCCAGTCTTATTTCGAACTCTTAAATACTGGTGCCTAAATCCCAGTTACTATTTTGATACTCACTTCCTACTAAATCTGTGTGGGCGGGGGAGATGCAACAACAAAATTGTTGATAATTTTTTTGTACTTATTCAATGAAATTTTGAAATATAAAAAATTTCAGCCAACTACATAGTTGCTCAAAAACTAAAAAAACATTTTTCCTCCCTACATTCTCCCTTCCCACAACCCCCGTTTGTTGAAATTCAAAATCTTCTTGATTCTTCCCCTACTCCTTTTTTTGGTTAAAGTTTGCGGTTGAAAGGGGAGGGGGGTAGCTCCCTTTTATGGACACCCATCCAGCCAGTTAGCTATAAAGTCCCTCTTGGTGGCTGTTCTCTGCTTGCTTTACCTGTAAAGGGTTAACAAAGTCCCCCAGGTGAAGGAAAGGGAGTGGGCACCTGATCAAAAGAGCCAATGGGAAGACTAGAACTTTTTAAAATGGGGAAAAAAATTCCCCTTTGTGTCTCTGTTGTTGTTTCTCTGGGAAAGAGGGGAACAGGGAGCAGTTACTATGAGAAGCTTTAAGCCAGGTATTCTCAGATCATCAAGTAAATCATCAGATCATACCTAGAACTACTTATTTGAAACTCCCAAATGTGTAAGTAGATCAGGAATGTTTAGAAAGATGCGACTAGGGTTATTTCTGTTTATTTTTTATGGCGAATGGACTCCTCTGTGCTAACCCCAGATGCTTTTGTTTGCTTGTAACCTTTAAACTGAACCCCCAAGAAAGCTAATTTTGGTGCTTAATTTTTGGAATTGCTCTTTTAAAATCTAGCAAAATCTAAATTCCAGATGTATTTTTCTTTCTTTTTTGTTTTTAATAAAAATTTATCTTTTTTTAAGAACAGGATTGGATTTTTAGTGTCTAAGAGGTTTGTGCATATGTTATTTAATTAGCTAATGGCAACAGCTAATCTCCTTTGTTTTCTTTCTCAGCTCTTCCCTGGGGAGTGGGGGCTGTTAAAGGGCTTGAGGGTACCCCACAGAAAGGAATTCCCAAGTGCGTCTTCCTGGGTTCCAAAAGGGGTTTTGCATTTGGGTGCTGGAAGTGTTTACCAAGCCAAGGTCAGAGAGAAGCTGTAACCTTGGGAATTTAATACAAGCCTGGAGTGGCAAGTGTTAATTTTTAAAATCCTAGCGGGCCCCCACCTTCTGCACTCGACGTGCCGGAGTGTGGAATCAGCCTTGACAGCATTTTTGTCAAAACTTTGAAAAAAGTCAACCAGCTCTATTGTCTGCTGGTATTCTCCCATATTCACTTTAAACTTGCTATTTCTGTACTGCGCTGTCCATATTAGAGCTACCCAATACAGCAACGACATTGCTATTGTTTCTCAAGCTAGCTTTTATCTCCTCAATGCAGTGTAGACATTCCCTGAATGTCACGGGGCCCATATTCAGCAGTAACAGGACCTGTGGGTGTGTTTCTAGCTATATTAACTACAAGATTTAGCTAGATCAAAGCTACAAGATCTAGCTACATCAGCGGTTCTCAAACTGTGGGTTGGGAGCCCAAAGTGGGTTGCAACCCCATTTTAATGGGGTCACCAGGGCTGGCATTAGAGTTGCTGCCACCCGGGGCCCACAGGCAAAGCCCAAGCCCCGCTGCCTGGGGCCCACAGGCAAAGCCATGGGTGGCAGAGCTCAAGTGACAGGCCCCCTGCCCGGGGCTGAAGCCCTTGGGCTTTGGCCCCCGCACCCAGCGTGGTGGGGCTCGGGTGGGCTCAGGCTTCGGTCCTTGTTTCTGGTGTCATGTAATAATTTTTGTTGTCAGAAGGGGGTCGCAGACGGTACAATGAAGTTTGAGAACTGCTGAGCTGAATCAAATCTAGCTTGGCTATTCCTGCCTCCTGACTGCAGTGTAGACATTCCCTGAGTGTCACAGGACCCATATGCAGCAGTAGCAGGACCTGGGAGTGTTTCTAGCTATGTTCCTATAGAAAGAGGGGTGCAGGCAGGAGGGTTTGAAGGGGTGTTGGCCTAGCAGATGTTCCTCACAAAGACACACGGTATGGGTAGCGCAGAAGACCAGAATCTGCAAACTTGGGAGTGGGCAAGCAGTCATCTCCTGAAAATACAAGGGCAGAAGAGTTTTAAGGTCTTCTTTCCCCATAGAAGACAACTAGAGGTAAGATGTCTTCCAGATCCCTAATAGAAATATTTGTGCTCCACCACTGAGCAATGAGGAGAGAGTCCTGTATAACCAGAGCCCAAACTAACAACGGTGCACGGGGAAAGACCTGTCTCATCCTCAAAACACGCAGTGCTGGGAGAATGAAAAACCACTCAGACCTATGCCCATAAGCAATATCAGAGGATGAGACCTGAATGAAAAAAATCAAGTGTCGGGGCTTTAGTCCCCTGTCATTTACATCGGGCTTTTATTGGAAATACTCTTGATCTTATTTACACTGGTATAAATCTGAATTACCTCAGTGACACTGGAGCAACCCCATTGTCTTCAAAGTTTCGCCCAAATCTAACCGATTGGAACTAAGTTCTTGTCTACACTAGGAAGGGTTTGCTGGTATAACTATTTTAAAGAATCTGTGAGGCTCCTTAGAATGGTACCCATAGTATGTAGTTAGGGCTGTTAACATTCTAATAACACAAAACCGAACACCCTAGCCCCACCCACTGCCCCGCCCCTGCCCCTGTCCCGCCCCTTCTCCAATGCCCTGCCTCTTGTTCACTCCATCCCCACTCTCTCTGTCGCTCACTCTCCCCCACCCTCACTCTCTTACTCATTTTCACCAGGCTGGGGCAGGGATTTGGGGTGCAGGAAGGGGTTCCGAGCTGGGGCAGGGGGTTGGGCTATGGGAGGGGTACGTGATTTGTCCACACAGGGAGTCAATGGCAGAGCTGGGAATTGAGTCCTGATTTAGTGCCTTAACCACAAGATTGTGCCTCCTCACTACATACATTTTTAATACTCTCAAATCCTATACATGAGCTGGTGTTTCCTCGTAAGATTCCCTCCTTCTTTATCTTTAAATAACCCTGAAACAAGGCAGGATTCAGGACAAGACAGTCTCCCATTCCAGACTTGAGAAACAGGACAGGTCGGATTACAGTATTGTTTGCTTGCGCGCAGTTTACCTAGTATTCCAGATTGCTCTGTATTAGCGACCTGTCCTCTTCATTATTTGTCAGTCCCCCAATTTTATTGTCATCTGCAAATTTTATCAGTGATGATTTTATGTTTTCTTTCAGGTCATTGATAAAAATGGTAAATCGCATAAGGCCAAGAACAGATTCCTACAGGATCCCACTAGAAACATACCCACTTGACGATGATTCCCCATCTATGATTACATTTTGAGACCTAACTGATATCTAGCTTTTAATTTATTCATTTTATTTCATTCTATTTTTTTAACCAAAATGTTCTGCAGGGCCAGATCAAACACCTTTATCAACTAAACTTGTAATCTCATCAAAAAAAGATATCAAGTTAGTTTGACAGGACCTATTTCCCATAAACCTATGTTGATTGGCATTAATTATATCACCCTCCTTTAATTCTTTATTAATTGAGTCCTGAATCAGCCACTCCATTATCTTCCCCAGGATCAATGTCACACACCTCATTTACCCTTTTTAAATATTGGAACAATATTAGCTTTCTTCCAGACCTTACTGAAATCAACATTAATGGTCCAGCAAGATCCTCAGCCAGCTCTTCTAAAACCCTTAGATGAAAGTAATTTGGACGTACAGATTTAAAAATGCCTATCTTGAGGAGTCACTGCTTTACATCTCCAAAGATACTAGTAGAATGGAAAGAGTGCTATTATCATATGATGACACTGTCATCTGTTTTTTTTCCCTAACACAGAACAAAAATATTTATTAAAATCTTCGGCCTTTTCTGCATCACTACTTATAATTCTACCATTTCCATCTAGTAATGGACCCATGCAATTTGCTACAAGACAAATGCCTGTTATATCCATTGAGGGAATTTTAATCACAGTAGCCCCACAATCAGCTCACCCTCACTCCACTTCGTACCATGGGGCTCTTCTATGGAGGTGTAAATCTGTTGGCTTCTATGGAGTCACACCAGATTTACAGCAGCATAACCAAGATCCAAATCTAGTTCATGAATGCATTTCATGGGCCTGATTCCCAGAAGGGCTGAGCACTTCAAAACTCCCGCTGCAGGTCATGGGAGCTGTGAGCTCTCAGCATGTCTGAGAGAACCAGACCCCCCTGCTAGCTATGAGGCACTGAGACCACAACCCAGTAAAGCACTTGAGCAGGTGCTTAACTCTAAGCACATGTCAACCCACACAGTAATTGGGCGCTTCAAGTTGTTGGACAGCTGCTATCTTGGCCAATACACCATGGCCTGCACTGGGGCCCTCCAGAGCTAAAAGCAACAGCTGCTATAGATGGATCTAAATGGGTTACACATACATAAGAACCTTTGCTGGATGGGTCTAAGAGCCAAAATTCTGCTGCAGCATGAACTGAGCTCAGGGTAGAACCCAGAAAGGATGCATGTGATCACAACATAAAATGGGATTATGTA
This sequence comes from Emys orbicularis, assembly GCF_028017835.1. Taxonomy (NCBI): domain Eukaryota; kingdom Metazoa; phylum Chordata; order Testudines; family Emydidae; genus Emys; species Emys orbicularis. The sequence continues at coordinate 11,636,170 of NC_088701.1, forward strand.
TCTCTGGCTTCCTGCTCCTATCCTCCCATCTCTCCCTCTCATCCTCCTTCTCTCCTTGAATTTCAGCTTGGCCTCACCATAGGAAGACCATATCCAGGATTCCCTCTGTGAGGAAGTAGCAGTGATCAGGCGTTGGAAGGGTAAGGCATTTCTCATCTGTGGAGTCCTAGAGATCTGATGGGTCTTTTGGAATCAGCCTGGATCTTCTCAGCTGCTTTACGTGGGCACATCGAGAGGAGAGGCCCCACCCTCAGTACGCAGGGCCATGCAGTGTTGCCAGCTCCCACAATTTCATTGCGGGTCTCGCAACATTGGATGTGTCTCTCCAAGTCCCAGCTCCTGGGTTCAAGCAAGAAAGTTTCTAGCCCTCATGATTGTAGAGAAAAGCTTAAAATCATGGCCTGAGCATGACTCTAAAGGCTCAGAAGCCAGGAGGCAAATCAAACCAGTCCAACATTTTTTATTTTTTTTTAAATCTCATGATTTTCAAGCCAGTCTCAGGGGCCTGTCTTGTGATTTTTGAACGTTGGGGTTGGCAGCACAGTGAGCACTGCTTACGCCGAGCCTGGAGAAACATCACAGAAGAATGCATAGGCGCCGACTCTGTGGGTGCTCCAGGGCTGGAGAACCCAGAGGAAGAAAATGGTGAGAGCTTAGCACCCACCGGCAGCCCACCTATCAATGCCTCTCCCCCCCCCCCAGTGCCTCCTGCCCGCCAGCTGGCCCCACTGATCAGCGCCACCCCCTCCCTCCCAGCACCTACTTCCCGCCACAGATCAGCTGTTTTGCAGCATCTGGAGGCTCTGGAGAGGAGGAACGAAGGCACAGCTCATTCTGGGGAGGGGGTGGAACTGGGCGGTGAAGAGGTGGGGTGGGGGCGGGAAGAGGCAGGGCAGAGCAGGGGTGGGAAGACGCAGGGCGGGGGCATTGGGGGAAGGGGTGGCTAGCAAGGAACTTAGGATGAGTTTGTGCTCCCTAAGCACTGCTTGCTCAGCTCAAAGGGGGGCAGAGCCTCTATCCCTTGGATGGAATCAATGCCAGGATACTCTGGTGCTGGGCACTTTGGGTAGGTAGGTCGATAGACCAGCCATGGAGCTGGGAATAGGCAGAATCTTTCCCTTACACTTGAAACTGTGTGGGGAGAGAGCAGCCCCGAGGAGGCAGAATGTGTAATAACAGCAGGAGCCTTTGGCCTGTAGTGACTCCGTGGAGACAGCGGCTCAGCATTTCGCTCAGCTCCAGAAGCCCGGGCTCACGCCAGCACAAAACCCACAAGGTCAGCGATTCAGTGATCCCCCAGCACAGTCCTGAGAACTGGGCGAGGAACAATGGTGATGCTGGTTGTATTTTAAAAAGCCCTCCCTGAAGGTGATGCTGGAGCCAAGACAGTGGGGTCTGGGGGCAGTGGGGTTGGACAGGGGGCCAGGAGATCTAGGTTCCAGTCCTGACTCTGCGGCTGGCTCCTCCCCCTCTCTCGGCCTCTTTGCCCTCCTGCTCTTTGTCTATTTAGTGTAGGAGCTCTTTAGGGCAGGGACTCTCTCTCTGTCTGCACAGTGCCTGGCGCAGCAGGGCCCTGATTTCAGCTGGGGCCTTTATGTTACCACTGTAATGTCACTTACCATGAGAGTGCAGCCCCTTAATCCTAGGGCTGATCTGAGTAGCCCAGAATGCCTGGTTACGGATCAGTGCTTCTCACAGCAAGCTCAGCCCGCCCGTGTGCTCTACAACCTCCAATGGCTCCCGGGCTGTTGGCTGGTGCAGTGGACTGGCACTCAGGAAACCTGGGTTCTAGTGACAGCTCTGGGTGACTCTGTGCTTTGATTTCACCATTGGTAGAACAGGGATAATAATTAACCTGCCCCCCATCTCCGTGCAGCATTTTGAGACTTACAAATGAAGAGCCAGGTACCATTATACCTCCTCAAGTTGAGACCCTCTAGTCTCAGAACCACCCCATGCATTAAGGAAATCCCAGATGGGGAAATGAGACCCGGAGAAACTTGGCCTGGGTCCCACAGCCCCTGTCTCCGCAGTCCCAGCAAAGGGCCATAACCACCATAAAATCCTTCCTCAGTCTGCCTAAGTACAAGCCAGTGTTGGCTTTGATCTACCGGCACATTCATTGATTCCCTGGCCAGAAGGGATCAGCTAGTCTGACCTCCCTGTCTAACACAGGCCACAGGACTTCCCTGGATTAATTCCTGTTTGAGCTAGAGCAGAGTTTTTTGAAAACATCCCATCTTGATTTAAAAATTACCAGCGAATCTACCACAATGGTTAATTACCATCCCTTATTTCCAGTCTAGCTTCAATTTCCAGCCATTGGATCTTGTTAGACCTTTGTCTGTGACACTGAAGAGACCATTATCCCGTATTTGTTCCCTATGTAGACTGTGATCAAATCACCCTTTAACCTTCTCTTTGTTAAGTTAAATAGATCAAGCTCCTTAGTGAGGATCCTGGTGGATTCTCCGTCACTGGCAATTTTTAAATCAAGATGGATGTTGTTTTAAAAGCTCTCCTCTGGGAATTATTTAGGCCCTAATAATTATGGCAATTCCTTTGGACTGGGATTCCTACCAGTGATCTAGAGGCAGTTAGATATATACCCAGTCCCTACTCTCAGATACCTTCCAACTGCCCCCCTACCCCCAAAGGGTAAAATGACCTATGGGTGGCAAATTAGACACGAGTTTGTATTGTGATACAGCAGTAATTTAATGACCAGTGTCCGCGGACCACAGTTTGAGAACCTCTGATTTAGAGGAAGTTCTGTGGCTTGTGGTATACAAGAGGTCAGACATGCTTTTCTCTGCATCACATGGGCTAGAAACTTTATTTTTTAATGCAAACTGAGATTCTCACCTAATCATGGGACTCCTAGAGCTGGGGCTTGAAGAACAAGAACAAATATTTCACAGCTTGTAATTATACAACGAGAGTTTGCAACACTGTGTCTGATAGAAAACTGTAGCCATGAGTCATCTTCGGTATTTATAATAATGTGAGACCCTTGATCAGTGCAGAACTGCTAAACTTCTCTCTATGATTAAGTTGATGTTGAAATCTAGTAACAACATTTCTCAAATGACAACCAGAGAGGTGGGCATTTTCATGCAGATGGACTCTATGTAGAGGCAAATGATCATGAAACAAGCCAGCCTAAGGGCGTGTCTGCACTTGGAACGCTACAGTGGATTCTCCTGTCCGCATAGGTACTCCAACCCCTGAGTGAAGTTGCTGGGTTGATTTACTTTTCTAGTATAGACCAGCTGATGTGCAGTTCCAAAGTGTAAAAACTCATTTGTGCTTCCCATGCATCACAGCTCCTGACACATGGCTTAGATTCTTGTGAGCGCCAAGCGAGTATTTTCTAATGAACAGTTTATATGGCGAATTTCATCATTTTTCCCACCCTCACTTGCTCGGGTACCAACCACAATGTTTATCCAGGGTTTGAAATTATTGGTGCCTTTCAACTTGAAACATAACTAACCAGCTTAGGCCCCAGGTCTTAGCTCTGCCCAGGAACCTCTTAGGGCTTGTTGGCTGGTTCTACACCAGCCCTGGTGGAGTCCGGTGCAGCCTGGGGGCTGCCAACTGGTAATGGTCCCCATGCCTCCGCTATGCTGGAGCTGGAGAGGAGGCTTCAGGAGCTAGCTACATTGGCCCTACACCCATGGCGGACTCCCTACCCCAGGGGACATGTGGTCAGTGTTGGTACAAAGGGAGTGATGTGGGTCAGAGGATCAGGCGTATTGTAAATATCACTCTTGAGTGTTCCGTTCTCTGTTCACTTTCACTGGCTGTTCCTCGTGCACAGAAACCCGATGGATGGAGGGCAGCTGTGCACAAACTTCATTGGTTGGTTGGGACCTGGCTGTACAAACCCTGATTGATGGGGTGGGGAAGGGAGGGAGGCGAGTGCACGCAAGCCTGATTTTGAGAACCAGGGGCATATAACCCCTTCTCTGGCCAGAGCTACTGTTCTGCTGGAGCATCTCGTGCAGCAGAGAAGAGCTCAAGTGCAGCTGCTGGATAAAATATTCACCGCCGGCAGCTGCACTTCTCCCCCCAATTTTCTCCCCCACTGGGACCTGCAGTTAAACTTGAACAACACATTGAAAATGAAACCCACAAAAGGAAGGAAATAAAAAGAACAGCCAGTTCCCATGACATGGCTCCAACTTCTCCAGCACAGTCACACTGTGTCATTACCACAGCTTCCATGCCCCACAAGCCCCCCCGAAACACCAGCCTTTCATCAGCCGGGTGCACTCAGTGCTCCCGACACAACCAGCCACTGCATCAAACATCCACAACGCTAGTGCTGCTGGGGCAGAACTGCTCTGGCGAGGGGAGAGCGTTCCAGTTGCAGTGCGTGGTCTGTGTTGTGTGGGGACGTGTAGCTCAGCCTATGCTGGGCGCCTCACTAGCCCTTGCAGTCTGGGCTTGGCCTCCTGCATCAGCTCAGTGCTTTGGCTCAGACCGCCTCTGCGCTGAGCCTGAGTTTAACTTCCCCAGGTTGGACATAGAACACTTCTGAAGAGCTTCCTCGTTCTCGTTAATCGCCCCGTCTCGTCCCTGGGCTAGTTCTGGGCATGACGCTACGCCCGAATGTGTGGAAGTTCATCATATAGGGCCAGATCCTGAGTTGGTGTAAATGGGTGTGTTGACTCCAATGGAGCTTTGCCCATTTAACCAACTGGGAATCTGACCCCATTGACTCTAATGGAGCGATGCTGATTTACACCAGCTGGGGATCTGGCACATTGACTGACTGCTTCTTGAAGGTGACTGTTGCAGATTTGAGCTATAACCATAGCTGAGATACGGACAACACCTCACTGATAAGTAGCCACACTGTCATCTGGATGAAGGTCTGGGTTTTTATTAAGATATGTTACTTATATTATTTATATATATACTTATATATGTTACTTTTTATTAAGATATGTTATGTCCAGAAAGTGTATTCCTGGGTTTAGGAGAGTATATAAGTGACCTAAGCTTTATATTTGTACTACCTTAGGATGAACAGTTACCAGGTTAATTAAAGACACCACAACACTGAAATCTCAGTCCATTTTGATAGTAAGCAACTGCTCAGTATGGGAATTATGTACTTTCCGTTGGGGCCAGGACTGAAATAGTTCTGGGCCCTCTGCACTGTGGTAAATGTCACCCATGAGGAATAAGTTACTTGGGGAAGCAAATGATTATGAGGCGCCGAGGCTGGGAGGTGTGGTGGGGCAGCAGGAAGTGTTAGCAAGGCATGGTGGGAAGATAGCTCTTTCCTGTCTGCAATACTTTTGGCTGATATGATGTCATGTAACAAGATGTGTATCAGGTTGGCTTCCTGTATTATTTTTCTGAGATAAGGGATCTGCGAAGTTCAGAATCCTCAGAGCTCGTCCTCTCCTGACAGCCTCTGAGTCCCCATGGGAAGCTGAGGCGATGGGAATCTGTCCAGTGAGTGGAATGAAGTCAGTGGAATGAATTCATGGGTGGATTAGGAGAGTCCAGGACGGTTTAAGTTGATGTAACTTGCAATTACTTCTGGTCCCTCCAATATGAATGTTCCACCAAATGAGATGCTGTCCTGACAGTGAAACACCCTTAGATTCCCTGGGCTAGATTCTCTGGTGTGTCTGTGCCAAGAGGAATTGTTCATAGAGTCTCAGATTTTAAGGCCAAAAAGGATCATTAGATCATCAAGTCTCCTCTCCTGTGTAACACAGACCGTAGAATTTCATCCAGTTACCCTGTTTTGAGCCCAGTAAGGGAAGCTTGACTAAAGCATCTTCCAGAAAGGCAGCCAGTCTGGATTTGAAGACTCAGGAGCTGGAGAATTCCCCTCTTGATCTTCATTTTGATACGCTAAACAGGTTGAGCTCTTTGAGTCTCTCACTGTCAGCATTTTTTTCAGCTCTTGAATCATTTTTGTAGCTCTTTTCTGCACCCTTTCCAATTGTTAAACATCCTTTTCCAAATGTGGACCCTAGAACTGGAGGCAGTATTCCAGTTTGTGTCTCATTAATGCCATATGCAAAGGTGAAATCACCTCCCTGCTCCTACTCACTACTGGGATCACTGCTCAGTCCCTCACCTGTTGGTTGGGAGTGAGCTCCTGTGGTACTTACTCCTTGTGATGTGGCCAGCCCTGGAGCAGTGATACCAGTCAGCTCCGTGTTCTTGGGGAGCCAGGGCGCAGTATCCAGCCTGTCTGACTCATGAAGGACACCACCCCCCAGCCTCTGCTTGAACCAAAACCAGTCAGAAGAAAGACTTACAGAAAGCAATGAGAAGTCAGTGGGAGACACACCTAAACCCCTCCTGACAAGGGTGACAGGGTTAAGACAACTCCCCTCATCTCATCTGCATCAAAGATGAGACAGGGAGGCATCTCCATTAGCATACAGAATGGAGAACAGAGATTCCAAGGCAAGAACTGCACTGAACTCTGGGACCAGAAAAGCAGGGACGCACTGCATCATGGGGAATCTCTGCTCCAGATGTTAATGAACCTATGCCTGCCCACACCCAGCTCAGCAGTTATCAGACCAATTCTAGTAATGAATCCTTGACTGACATCCAAAATACTGAAGCTGCCTAATTGCATTGTGAGCTCCCTGGAAGGAACACCACCCATAGCCAGGAATGATCAGTTCCTATTGTCTAGCCTAAAGAAAACCCCTGAATCATCAGTTTACCCATAAACAAATCTAGTGATCTCCCTTGAACCATTGCTGTTTCCCTACAAAAACCCCTACCCACGCTCAAGTAAGGGTTCTGATGCATGGGTCCAAACTCTGCATCAGTTCCACTGGGACCTCATCTTCTCCTGACTGATTGTGCTGGGGGCTCTGCCTGTCTCCAGCACTCAGGACCCTGAGCTACCACCACCACCTGGGAACCCCGACCAGTTCAAGCTTCATGGAGTGGTGAGACCCCAGCTCTCTTGCTCTCTCTCTCTCTGTTTTCTTTTCTACCTCAGGTATAACTTTTTAACCCTGACTTGTTTGATCAGGTATAGTTTTCTATATATGACTTGTAATTTTTTATAATGTAACTGTTATGTTTGTTTAGGTTCTCCTTGGTTAGTGGTTATCACTATGATTCAATAAATAACTTTTATGGTTCAGCTGGTTGCTTCTCTCTCTCTCTCTCTGAACTTTACTCTTTTGTGTTTCTGGCTTCCCCATTTACTCTGCAGCAATGCTTCTCTTACCTAAGCTAAAGCTCCCTGTAGCGCCCAAAAATACTGTAGGCTTTGCTCATCAAGTGGGTTACTACCAGAACAATTGTAACGTGAAAGTGGGGATAGGGACATGCTGACCCTGTGACATACGAGGGTGGCAGCTTGGAAGTGCTGCTCGACCCAGACTACTGAGTCCAGGGAAATATAAGGGGTCCACTTGAGAGTGCCGATTGACCTGGTCCACTCAGACTTGCTGTGTGTGTGTGTGTGTGTTCGTTGGGAACCCAGCCCTGGGGAACCTAGGTCCTGCAGGATAGCTCCATTGGGAGGGCATTTGCAGAAGGGAGAAGTAGAGTTCCATATGAAAACACAAGTGACAGAAGCAGTACATTGATAGAATTACAGAACCCACCCCCCCACCCCGAAGAGTAACCCTAATAAATGAACATGCTCCAAAGTAATGGGCAAATCTGATAACAAATTGGTGGAGAAATGCAGGCAGCTCGTGACCCTAATCATGTGGTAATTGTTGAGTAGTTGCTCTGGAGTAGGGAAACTGAGGCACATATCTGAGCAAGCTTTCTTTTCCTTTTTCAGACCAAGCTCCTTTAGCAAGGTCCCTCTCTCATAGAATATTTGGTAACCTTCTGTTAAGAATCGTGCTTAGAATACCTGTAGAACTGTGCAATAAGGAGTTGAGAGTTGTGCCTTAAAAATAAAGGTTTTAGAGCAATACTGTGACTAGTGAAAGAGCTGTTGGTGGGGTTAGTGAAATAAGAGAAGTAGAGATGGCTCAAAAAAACCCCTCTTGGCTGCTCGCTTGAGACAGGAGAAAACCAACAGGTTAGAGAGATGGGAAGTGAAGAAGGGGAAATGCCCTTGAGAAAGGGGGTGTTTTAAGGGTGAGAATCCCCTGACTGAAGCTAGTCTGAACTTTGAACAATATTGCACAACCTTTAAGCCGCGTGGTGGTGCAAAGGATGCAGCTGCTGCATGGGCATTATTTTATGCATGTCTGGACATGGTTGAAATGGTAAAGAGAGGGCAGGAACTAGAGCTTGAGAACAAGCAGTTACAACAACGTTTGAACAAATGTGAGACAGATGGGTGTCAATTGATAGCAGAAAAGCTCAGAATGGTGACTGTACTCAGAGATATACAAGAGGAGAGAGACAAGGCCAGCAGGAATGCAGAACAGTATAGAAAAGAGTTAACACACACAAAAGTTCTGTTAGAAGACGCAAGAGCAGCAACTCGCTTCTTGGCAGAAGAGAACAAGGCAGCAAAAGCAACAGCAGGCCATCAGGAGTGTGAGGCAAAGATTAGTAAATTGCATGCCCAACTTAGCGCACATAAGGGGGTGGTAGCATCTGGAAGGTTGAGAGAGGATTGTGATTTGGAATAGCCTTGGCTTGACTAGGAGACAACCTTACTACGTCCGTGACCAGCTCTGTTGTGGGAAGATCGGCTCCTGCAACTATGTGTTTAACCTCCCTTGTGGAAACAGGGGCAACATTATGCAGGTGTGGCCAATTGGGGTTGGATGGGTTTTTTGGGGAGGGGCCACTGAACCGTGACACAGCCGTTGCATGGCTGGCCCGTGTTTGGCAAATGTACCCCTCTGCTGATGGCATGGACTTAACCCAATTGGCTCAGTTATGCGCCTCTCCTTGTGATGCAGATGCTCTAGACATAGGCATAGGTTCTTGGGAGCGGACTGCCCCTGGACCCCGGGAATGGATGATAAGTGCTCTTAAAATATTACTGCCAGCGTCTTCCCTTAAGAAACTGTACATAATGGAAGAGCAGAAACCAGGAGAGGCCCCAGAAGTTTACCTAAGTCAAAAGAAAATGCTGGCAGCTCTCTCTGATTCATTACCCCAGACAGAAGAGAATGGGATTATCACTTTCCAGTATCAGGGACACGAATTAGTACAGAACACTTATACAGGACTAAATTCTCAGACAAAAATAACCATGGGGATTGTGGATTTAGAACACCTAACCTGGAGTGAACTAGTGGCAAAAATCAAGCAGGCAGGAGATTTGCTGTGAGAGAAAAAGGTGTCTTAAAAAGACAAAAACAATGAGGAGTCCTTGTGGCACAAGGCACAAGCCACAAGGACTCCTCGTTGTTTTTGCTGATACAGACTAACACGGCTACCACTCTGAAACCTGTTAAAAGGACAAGTCAACAAAAAGACTACCTCAGAGCCCGTGCAGGCTATCACATTTACAAATAATGGTCCTCACTATGCCAGTCGCTCTCCCAATTCTAATTCCCCTACCTCCCACAACCCTGGGCAGCGCTGACCCAAGGAGACCCTTAGGAACATGATTTGGAAGGAGCTGGTGAATTTAAGGGAGGATATGGGAAAATATGATCGCCAGCCCCTCAGCATCCTGATTAATGCTTTGTCTGAGGAGAACGGAGTTAATGCAGGGAGCTCCCCCACAACCCACTGCCTCAGTACGGAGTGCATCCCCCACGCCCACTCCCTGTCAAAGCCAGATCCCTGCCCCCTCTTCTGAGTGGAGGCTCTGGGAGTCTGATGATCAGTAGGGGTGCCCGGTTCCCCACGGGCCTCCCCAGATGATCGCAAGACGTCAGTGCGACGTATGGAGGAGACCCACTGTGCGGGCTACAGTGGGGAACCCAGGGATGTTAGCCCAATTGCTAGCGGATAGGATCTCCGAAGGGAGACCCACCACTAAACAAGTTCAGCTCAGCGGGTATGAGGGAGAAACTGTCTCCTATGGTTTGTCTCTTGGGAGTGGCGATTTGCCTGTTAAGGAAGCCATCCCAATCTCCCAGTGTTTGTCTGTGAACAGTCATGTGCCTGTGACAAGGGGAAGGGAAGTTCAAACTGTTTGTCTAGTCAGAAAAGCAGTTTATCTGCTGGGGGAGAAAATGTCTCCAGTGTTCTGTCTGTGGAGCAGGCAGAAAGTACCTCTCAGTTTATGCTGACTGAGGATTTGTCAGTTGTGCCAGATGTGGTTCTGGTCTCAACTAAAACCCAGGAAGGACGTGTTCCTAAGCCTGTGTCTGTTGGGGGTAATGACTTGCCCATGGAGGGAGCTACCCCAATCTCCAAACACTTGTCTGGGAACAAAGGAAAGGAAACTCCAAACTTTGTGAATGTTAAGAATGGCAGTTTATCTGTTGGGGGAGAGTTTGTCTCCAATCTTCAGTCTGAGGAGCAGACAGAATGTGCCTCTCAGCTTATGCTGATTGAGGATATGTCAGTTGTCTCAGAAGTCGTTCTGGACTCAACTGAAACCCAGAAAGATGCTCAGGAAGATGTTTCTGTAGCGCAACCCCTAGCTGAAAAGGGAAAGGACAAAATTTCTGGGGGAAATGGATTGTTGCCTAAGAGTGCTCCCGAAGGAATAAAACCTCATGCTAGCTTTTGCAAGCAGTTGGCTGCAACTGAAGGGTGTGGAAGTGAATTGACTGAGTTAGCTCAGGATGAATCATTGCCTGTAGCAAGCAACAGTGTCGGTGCTGAGAAATTTGGTTCAGTTTCTAGCTGCCAAAGTTTCTCAGCTGTGTATGAATCCACTGACTTTGTTTTAGAAGGATCCAGGGTGGAAGCCATCCCTACTAAAAACAACACTGCCTCTGTCATTTCTAAGCAGCTCTTTACACACACCTGGGATGGCTGCTGCTCTATTGTGAATCGGGCCAGCCCCAGTGTGTGTCAGGTAGAAATCCTGAATGGGAAAAATGGGAAACCCTGGCGGAAATGTTTTCATTCTTCACAGCTCAAAGAATGGAAGGATAAACCACCTGACTCTCAAGACTGTCTTCTCCATCCTGTCGGCCACCCTTCTTGGCTAGCAAGAAGGAACGGCTTTGAGCCGTTGGAAAATACGCATCGAGTGGGCTGGTCAGTGCCTACCCCGATGTTGAGACAGGAAAAGGCCAGAAAAGTCCTTGACTTATTATGCAAAAAGAACAGGAGTACTTGTGGCACCTTAGAGACTAAAATTTATTAAAGCATAAGCTTTCGTGGGCTACAGCTCACTTCTTCGGATGCATATAGAGTGGAACATGACTTATTATGGCCACCCTCACGTAGGTCACCGCTTCATGTTCACCCTGAAATATCGGTCCCAGATTCTCCCAATATATATGGGGGCAGGGAGGAGTGTGGGAATTTGTTCTCTCTTCTCTGCCCCCTCACAGGTCCCGTACACGAGCCATGACATCCCACTGGTGCACCAGCACCCTGCTGTTCATAAGTGTCTGGAATGTGATGCTGTCCAGGCTCTATGCTGAACCTGTGATTCCTCTGAGCCTCTGGAGGTGCTTGCCAGCTGGAGCCTAGGAAGTAAAATTGCTGTGCCACATGCATGGATTCTATAGGAATGGGAGCAACCCCCTGGCCCTGCAGCGTCGCTACCAGTTCTACACTGTTGGCAACTCCTCGGGTTGCCCCTGGGAAAGCATTGCCAATTGCACGCAGAGTGCCACCGGAGCGTCACTCAAATTTTGTTATGAAACTAAGACCATCCAAGACTCCTTCCCATTCTTCTGTAAGCCGTTGTGGTCTTGAACAGGGCACACACCATCAAACACACCCAGTGACAGCCTCCTGGGTGGTGGAAGGTGCAGGGTAGCCCTGGTTTCCTCCGCTGTTTGGGGAACAACCATGCCCCTACATGTCATCATTGTCATTGGAACTCAGACACCTCAGTTATCCGGAGAGGAACTGCAGCTGTCTCTAATCACGCCAGCAGGCAAGAATATCACACGGTTCCTCGTAAACTGGGAACCGCTGAACTGGCCTTTAGCTGGACATGACCTGACTCAGCAAGGTCCCCCAGACTGGGTAATTCCATTAAAGGGCACACATTGTGACAAGCTCATGCCAACAATTTGGTTTAAATTCTATGGGCATATTGCCATTTCAGAGGGATTTCATGAGCCCGGTTTGTACAGAGTGGAATTGGGCCAACAACAAAAAACAGTTTTAAATTTCGACCCTCTGATCACAAACCTTGCACCCCTCCGACATTTACGAGCCCCAATTTCAGGACCCCGTGTGTTGAAATTGGATCAACAAGAATATTTGGTTCTTCAAACTCAGACTTCTCTGAAGGTGGTTCAAATCCACTTAGAGAGCATGAATATCTCTCACATTGCACCTTAATTGGAACTAGCCATAAGGGTTGGGATGAATGGGTAAGAATGTGGCAAGGGGCCGACCATGTAAATAGAGTAAAAGGGAATTAAGTGATTGGATTGCACCTGTAGGAACAGGAATCTCTTTAGTTAATGCCGCAAATATAGAAGTTCTGGCTAATAAACCGTCATATGCCACCGAAAGTATAGAGAAGATGGGAAACCCTATTAACAGCATCTTTAAAACAGTTAAGTGAGGAACAGCAGTTAATAAGTAAGGTATTTCCTGGATGGGAAAGACTCATAGAAAAGGATGAAGAGTTAATAATGTCTGGTGTACAGTCCCTCCAGAATAATGTCTCATTGGCCTCGGTGTGTGAGCAAGCTCAGGCTCTCACCCAGAACGTAGTCATGGGAATGATTTGGCAAGCCATAGCAGGACAAATTCCCATGGAGGCAATCAGATTAATTCGACCCCATGTAACAGAGGAAGAATTAGTCCCCCAGCCCTGATGGAGTCTAGTTAATGTTTCGTACAATCACCACCAGCAAAGTTTGCATTTATTCCTGATAACGTGGCAGGCAAAGAAATTAGAGTAATCCACCCAGTAGTCCCACTGGGATTACAGATTAATGGTAACTCAGTTATGTACTCCAGAGAACCTAACACTTGGGCCTGGCAGAAAGATAATGTGTGGAACACAGTAAATGTAAAAGGGTGTAAGAGAAAAGAAGGTTTGGGCTATATCTGTGAAGACCAAGCATTGGAGGAACATGGTGAATGCTTCTTCCCACAACCTGGGAATAAGTCTCACTGTTCCTTCGATGTTATCCAGGAAGAGGGGTCTGTTATTGTCTATGTTGGTAAAGCGTGTGTGTGTGTGTAAGGACAAGATGTAATATTGTATTGATTAATGGACATTGGATTCAACCCATGTTGCCTTACGTTAATCGCTGTTTCTGTAATGTAACCACCATTGTTAGTTGTGATATTAAGTGTACTGTGCCTATATGGACTGTACAACATTTAAATGCTTATCCTGAGCTCTACAAGGAGGTTTCCCCCATTTCACTGGGAATGGGTCTCACTGCCATTAAGGGACTATTAACTCATCCCTCTTTACAAGCTGAGCAGCAAAGGCTCAGAACTTTGGGGGAGAATGGCAAACTCGAGATTCAACACCACAACCAGGCGATCTCTAGGCTTGCAGCTGCAGTTTAAAAACACAGGCCATCACACCTGCTGGGAGACTTTGCTTGGGTGGAGCCCCAGTGCAACAGGTCTTTTGAATATCATGCTTCACCCCATTGGGGTGAAAACAGCTGAAAACTCCATGGAGAGAGAGTTCAGCCAGCCCCCAGGGGCAAAAAATTAAAAATTCTGCGCACAGTATTTTTAAATTCTACAAAATTCTGCATATTTTATTTATCAAAATAACACAATATAATCATGCCCGTTTCAATTATTTCAGTAATTTATTTCAAAATACCTGTCATCAAGTATATCTAACATTATAGACAACAAAAAAGATTCAGGAAATGTTTTTTGACAAATAGATTCCTTACTAGGCATATTAATACAGAACTTTGAGTAATAATTCTTTTAAACTACAATACAGAAACATATTTCCTGCACCACTCAGAAGCAGTGCAAAGGCTTGCAGGAGTCAGGGTAATGGAATTGCCAAGGGAAAGGGAAGTAATTGCTAGGAAGGAGCCTGGGAATGAACCTAGAAGGTTATTGAGTGTAGGAGGGAGAATGGAACAGGTTTTGGGTGGGGGGCGGGGGTGGGAAGGATTGTAAGGGAGTTGGGGAGACTCCCCCATGCAGACCCTGGCTCAACCCTAGCCTCTTCCATTCAGTGAGGCATATCTGTGTCCCTACACCCCCACTCAGACACCCCCCCCAGCCCCTCTGTTCTCATGTGGCCCTGCCTCCAAAGCCCCCATCCCCAAGTGGCCCTGCACCCCCATTCTCATTCATCCCCTGCCTCAGTCTGTTCATCCCCACTAGCCCTTCTGAACCCCAGTCTATGTGACCCCCGCTCAGCCTCATGCACCCCACTCTGTCTGTCCCCCCTCCCTCCATATCCCATCCCTCCTAACCAGGGCACTGTGAGGAATGCAGCCGGCTGCTGGCTGCTCTTGCCTGGCTGCTCTCTGTTCTGGTGCCACAGAAGCCCCTGGTGGGTGAAAGGCATAACTGAAATGTCTCTCCGGCAGAATGTATTTTCTGAAAAGAAAAAAAAAATGTGCAGGGGGCCTGAATTCTGCGCATGCTCAGCAGTGCAAAACAAGGAGGGTAGCTGGATGCCAAAGAGATGAGCTCTAATCCTGTTGTGAGTATATGCCCACTCTCAGCAGGGATTGAATTTACATTCTTTATCTAATAGCATGATCTGGTGTCACCTGAGCTAAAGACCCAGCACTGTCAGCCAGGAGCAGCTGTAGACACATAAACTTCTTATATGGTCCAGCCACTGGTAGGTGACAGAGCCCCCAGTCTCCTGGGTTAATATGTGTGATGCTGTATGATTCAAACATGACCATTTTATATAATTAATATTGCCATTGTTAGACAACTGCAACAAATCTTCTACAAAGTATATCATGTAAGGTGTCAATGGAAAGTTATGATTATTCTGTTTATATGCATATATCATTTTTGTATCAGAAGTTATGAGTATTGGCTATATAGATCTATATTTCAAATGTGTTTGCTCCTGGGATAACACCCACAAAGTAATTTACGGCCAGTCTGGCCAGCACATTGTGAATTAACTCTTCAAGTTGATGGCCCATTAAAGAACACTTAACTCTCACAATGGGCCATAGAATATGCTTCTTCCCACCTGATGAGCCTTTCTGAGCATGCCTTAGCCAGAATATGGGCAATGGCTGCTCCTGTGAGTCATCAAAGCATGCAAGGGCATGTGACTTGCTCATGTGACCATGGACTCCATTTTGTGCCTGTAATTTTCCACAAACTAAGACTGAGAGGATACCTGCCACATGGGAGAAGGTATACAAGATCCTGTAAACATCTCCATTTTGTCTTCAATTCCTGTTTATTTTTCTGGACTGGATTTCTAACAAGGACTGATGACCCCAAAGCTGTTTGGGTAATTTCCAGAGAGACATTTGCAACCTAGCAGTTTATTCCATCACTGCTTCAAACCTGATAAAAGAACTTTGCAATGATTGAATGTAATGTGACTTCCTTAACCATTTTAACTCTCCTCTTCTTTTCTTTGCAAATTGACCTTCAGATTTTAGTTACTAAAGGATTGGCAACAGTGTGATTATTGGATAAGATCTGAGTTATATATTGACCAGGCTAGGTGACTGATCTCTTGGGATTAGAGGACCCTATATGTGATGAAATTGTTTTTCAGTAACCACTCATCGTAGAGCCCAGCGTCTGAGTGGTGAGACAAGGGCTGGAATGCCTAAGAAGACTGCATTTCTGACTTCTTGTTAACAGTGTGGTGAGATAGAAGTTTACTTTTGTTACTGGCTTGGTATAAGCTAATGGAAGAATAACCACCAGTTTGGGGTGAGTCTGCCCTATTTCTCAGCAGTTTGTCCTGAATTTGGTATTCTCAGGGTTTTGGTATTCCCAATGAGGCACGGTGACAATATGAGTTATGTGTGGAACCATTTGTAGGAAAAATTCATGGATTAAAGGCCAGAAGGGACCCTTCTGACCATGTAGTCTGACCTTGTGTGTAGCACAACACAGAGGATCTCACCCCGTGAGCAAGGAATCAAGCCAATATGTTCTATTTGAACTAGAGTGTATCTTTTAGAAACACATTCACTCTTGATTTAAAGATTGTCAGTGATGGAGAATCCACCATGTCCCTGGGTCAGTTCTTCCAATGGTTAATCACCCTCATTGTTAAACATTTGCACCTTATTTCCAGTCTGACTTTGCCTCGCTTCAACTTCCAGCCTTTGGATCAAGTTCAGCCTTTGCCTGCTACATTGAAGAGCCCTTGGCTACTAGAAATATTTCCCCATGTAGGAAGGCAATGCTGTGGCAGGGATGAGCCCCTGCACCTCTAGACTTGACAGTCCATAGCCCTGGAACCTCTGGGCTTACTGCATCAGTTATGAATGTAAAAAAATTTGCTTGAGTCCCAGCACTTAATTTCTTGCACCCCAGGACCTCTTTAATTGCAAATTAAGCACTGAATGTAGGTGCTTATAGACTGTAATCAAGTTGGCTCTTAACCTTCTCTTGGAAAAATGAAATAGATTTAGTTTGTCTCACTCTTTGGCAGATTTTCCAAACCTTGAATCATTCTGGTAGCTCTTTTTTGAACCCTTCCAATTTGCCATGAAGTGTGGACACCAGAACTTGACTCAGGATCCAGCGGGGGTCTCACCAGCAGGGCATACAAGCATTACCAGAGGGAAGCCAATCCCCAGCAGAGCCCAGGGTTGCATTTAGACCCCACTGTGGGATTGCTGGGTCCAGAGAACAGGCATGATTCTATCTGGGACATCTACACAATCTTCTGCAAGCTGGGTCTCATGGACAGAGCTTATTTTGTGGGAGGAGTTTGGAAGACCTCTGTGACAGGACATACCCCCGGGGTGAAGCCTGGAAGCTGTTGGAATTGCTGTGCCCCCAGACCATTCAGCTGGGTTGGCCTCTCCCCCTGCTCTGCTGGTGACACACAGCCATCCCCTCTGAGCCCTGTTATCACCTAACATGACAGCCGATGGTGCCACACACCCAACTGAGTCACCCGAGTGCTTTACCTAAGCCACTCGTGGACCAATAGTGGAGGCAGCAGCCAATTTCCCAGCTCTCCAGCCTTGCACCCCTACAGGAGTATAAACCCAGAATTATACCATCTTGCACTGCACAGGGATCTGTATGGTGCAAGCGCCTTAATTAGTCTTCTCCCCCCCTCGATGTGGGGCAGATACGCACCAGCCTTTGTTAACAGAGCTAAGATTCCCTAATGCTTCACTCAAAAACACACTGGTTAAGATAAAACATAAAAACAGGTTTATTATCTACAGAAAGATTGATTTTAAGTGATCGTAAGTGATAGGAAATCAAACAAAATCGCAATCTAAAACGTATACAAACTAGATAGGACTTAATCAGCAATATCTCACCCTGACTGATGATACAAACAGGCTTACAGTTTCTTGAGGCACAGACTGCATCTGCTTTGCAGCCTGGGTTCCCCTCTCCTGTTCAAAGTCCATTTTCTTCCAGAGGTTCTTTCAGGTGTTGAGTTGTGGGGGTGTGAAGACAAGTGATGATGTCACTCCCCATCTTTTACTGGAAAGTCTATGCATGTGACGTAGGGGTTCATCCCCATTGGCCAAACATTCTCCACTGTGCTCCCTTGGAGGAGGCTTCCTTATACAGAGTTCCTGTGCTAGTGGATTCTTCCCTTGACGGGTGCTGATGACAGCAATTAGCACTATCTGGCTACTCCATTGTTGTACCCAAAAGGCTGGTTTGGGATGTTTCCAACCTCACATCATATTTTAGTAACACACACACAGCAAGATTTCATAACTTCACATACAATGGTAGCACATACAATCCACCGAGATATTAATGGTTAGCAGATCAAGACTTTTAGAATGACTCCTCGCAAGGTATACCTTGTACAAAACATACCATAATTACATCACCATGGCAAATATGGGGTGCAGTGTCACAAGCATCACCCCCATTCAATCCTGATCTGCAATTTACATTTTAGAAGCCTCGGGTGCAATGGGGACACCGACCATGACCAGGAACCCCACCACCAGGATGGAGCATTGCTCTCCTCACCCACGCTCTGCATGGAAACAGCTGCCAGTGGCATCAGTGACAGCACGGGTTGCAGCGTGAGTCATCGCTCATGGGAAAGCTTTGTCCCTTCTTAGCCCTGCAGCGAAGGAGGTTGCGAAACCCACACGACCAGGCTCTTCTCCAGAAATGCACAAACCTCTTCTGCTGCTCCCCAGAAGAGCTGCTACGTCCCCTGGAGTGGGCTCACTGACACTGCTGCAGCAGGGCAGCGCCGGTGGTTACCGGCCCCTCACTGGTTCCAGTTGTGTGACCGTGAACCAATGGGTTACCAAGCAACACTCTGCTCCCATTATTACCATGGTAGCGCCTAGAGGCCCCAGTCACAATTGGGGTCCCTGCTGCACAGACACCAAGGCCTCGCCTGGAGCAGGGTAAGGTGGGAAGGATGGCCGAGGGGGCAGGCCATCGGGCTGGCCTGGAGGAGGGTTGCATTCAGTTCCTGCCTCAGCTCCAGGGGCAGCTGAGGCAGGAACAGCACTGCAGCTGCCCCGTGCAGAGCCCCCTCTGTGACATGGGGAGGGCTCTCCCTTGCTTGAAGGGGGGGGCGATGAGTCAGGTTAAGATTTTATCACTGTTATTTTCAGTAAAAGTCACAGACAGGTCACGGGCAATAAACAAAAATTCACGGAAGCCCATGACCTATCTGTGACTTTTATTAAAAATAATGGGGAGCAGTGCTGATGGGGGGCTGACTGAAGCCCAAGTGGGAGAAGAGAGCCCAAGCCCTGCTGCATGAGGCAGGGGGAGGAGGGGAGTCCAGCACCTGCCGCTGTGCCGGCTGACAGCTCCAGACCCCCGCCGCAGCCCCAGCGTCTCAGAGTTCCGGCGTCCCCCCCACCCCAGATGGCTGCAGCGGCTGATGGCTCCAGTGTCCCCCCGCCACCCATGGTGGCTGACAGCTTCGGGGTTCCCCTTCCACCTGTGACCTGAAAGCTCCTGGGGTCCCCCTGCCATCCGCAGTGGCTGGTAGCTCCACCCCCCCACCCCCCCCCCCGTCCATGATGGCTGAGAACTCCAGGGGCCCCTGTCCCCCATGGCGTCCATGACATAATCTTATTCTTAGTAATAAGAGACCTATCGGGAGGTGAGAGGTGCTTTTATAAACCATGTCACCTAGCATGTGTTCAAACCCCAGTGCTGGCAGGGTACGTTGTATACTACCCCACGTCTGCTGGTCTGGAGAACTCGTGAGAAACACCCACGCCCTGAGGAGCTGACTGGATGGGACAAAATGGTCCGAGGCCCAGAGAGGTGACGGGCCGTGCCCAAGCAAACCAGAGCAGAGCCCCACTCGGCACGGCTGCTTGCTAAGGGAGGGACAGGAACCTTTTCTGTTGGGTCCCTCTGGGGCACCATTCAGAAAACAACCCCTCACGTGCCCCTGGCTGAGGCCGCCTGGACTCTCTGCCTGGCCTACTGCCCTCACTGCTTCTCAGGCTCCTTTCATACATCTCCTCATTGCATCTGGGAGCCAAGGCAGGACTGACCAGAACAGCCCGTTGCCTTTTGTTTATCATCGCAGCTCCTAGAGGTCTCAAACCCAGGGGAAGGTATGAGACAGCTTTGTGTTTTTATACCATCCTCTCTGGCCATGAATGTGCTTACTTGGCGTTAGCCAATGCCTAGTGTGTTGTTCTGCCAAGGCCAGGCCTGCTCTGGTTCACAGCCTTTGGTTCACACTGTTAGTTATGCCTAGGGCTCTAGCAAGGCCTACACCCGTGGCTGGCGGGGTTGGGCCTATGCTTTGGCTGACACTCCCTGAGACTGTTTTGTGCGACCCCCCATGATGGGAGCGATGTCCAGTGCTGCCAATGGGCCTGAGGATGGACAGTCCGATGGGGTTGATGGTGGGCTGGAGAGACGCTGCCCAGTGGAGTTTGAGGAGAGCTGGTGAATCGATGCATTGGGGGATACAGGGACCGTGTGCTGAACAGCATGCAGCAGAGGAGAAGGCTCTGGCGCCGATGGCAGCGAGATTGTGGGATGGGCAGAGAAGGTCCAGTTGGGAAAAGGGGAGCAGGGAGACACTAGGCCTGAGCAGCCAGCTGGAGCAAGTGACTGGAAATCTTTAAAAGCAAGGAGGGAAGCTCGGAGCTGGAATCTGCAGTGAATAGGGAGGGTGACATGATCCCGCTGTTTTTCACCCGATTTAGTGACATTGGTGCAAAAACTGAGGCAGAGCAGCCCACAGAGAGGAGGCTGAGCCAGGCCAATCATTTACCTGCTGGCCCAGGTGAGATCTTCCTTTTCCTCTTCCTCTGCTGGGTTCCCCTCTCAGCCCAGTTTTCAGAAGCATTCTGCAGCTCTGTCACTGTCAGTGTCTCTGTCCTGAGCGCTCTTGGCTTTTGAGTCAGCCAGCTGGAGATTAGAGCCGTGTCTTGAGGAACAGACTATTATTATTTATTTGTATAACAGTAGCACCTAGGAGTCCTGGTCAGGGACCAGAACTCAAGATATCGTCCCCCTCCTTAAGAACTCTCGTCAGAACAGAACTCTCTGAGACACCCACCTCACTGTTACAATCTCTGGGCTGGAGAGCTGATTTTGCATCTCTAGGCCCCAGATACCTTTGAAAATCTGGCCCCAAGTACCTTTTGAAACTGGGATTTATGCTCCTAAATTACTTAGGGTACATCTACACTGCAATAAAAAATCCACTGCACTGAGTCTCAGAACTGGGATCAATCGACTCGGGCTTGTGGGACTAAAAATCGCAGTATAGACGTTCGGGCTTGGGCTGGAGCCCCAGCTCTGAAACACAGTGAGGGGAAGGGTCTCAAAGCCCGGGCTCCCCCCTCCCCCGAGCCCAAATGTCTACACTGCAATTTTTAGCCCCTGCAGGCTGAGTCCCACAAGCCCGAGTTAGCTGACCTGGGTCAGCCGCGGCCATGCCACATGGTTTTTGTTGCAGTGTAGGTATCCCCTTAGATGCTTTTGAAAATATTCCCCCCAGTGATTTTAGTTACACAAGTTGTTTCGGCTCCTACTCCTCCCCCTGCCAATTTTTGTACTTTTACAGTCACATTTTCCTTGTTTTCCCCTCCCTGGCACTGTGAGAGAGACCAATGCAAACAACAGGGGAACTTGACTCACAGCTTATGCAGGGTTGCAAACCAGTGAAACTGACAAGATGCCAAGTGCCATCAATGGCACAAAGACCCTGAAAAGAGAGAAAGATGTTGGTGCCCTTTGCCAAGCAGTTTTTCAGGCCCTTGTAGATTAGCTTCCTGTTTGGAGCACAAATCGGTGACTTGGAGTCAGGTGTTTTCTTAGTGCCGTTTGTTTATTGACAAGATGTTCACCATTCTGTTTCCCTGAGCAGCAATGTTCACAGACTGCACACAGGAGAACCCCTCTTGCAGGGCCCAGGGTAAGGACATGCCCAGCTCCAAACAGATCCTCCCACTTAAAGATTGTCTGTGCCCCTTGGGTCACTGTGTGGGTGGCTCTTATTTTTCAGCTGCACCAGTAATACTGGTTGTACAAAGGCTCCCAGCTGCTAGAGGAGAAGTGACAGGATCACAGATCTCTGTGTTCTGAAGAGAGGAAGAGTGGCTGGGTACATGTGTTTCCTTTTCCAGCAAAGCTGCTCAGAGCCTCAGCTGGTATAAAAGCCACTGGAGCCGTTGGGGTAGGAAGAGGTTCAGAGCGATGCCTTCAGGCAGCATTTACCAAAAGTGCGAAGAGTCCGACCAAGAGACGCTCAAGGAACAGGAGACAGAAATGACATTTGGGAGAGCAGGTAACCCCAGGCTGCATTAGTGGGAGAGTGCGCAATCATTTCCTGATAATCGGCACGCCCTGATCCTGCAGACTCCACACCCCAGTGAAGCCAAGAGGAGGGCGGTGTCAGCGAGGTTTGCAGGATCGGGCCCTACTTATGGAGCTGTACAGTGCTCAGCAGCGAAGTCAGACTCGAAGGCAGGTCTGTACGCTGGAAGGTGGCGTTTCATACACCACAGCTGGAGGTGCTGGGCAGAGCCCGGCTGAGAGAATTCCAGGCTTGTCTCAGCAGCATTTCGTCAGATGTTTATGTACTATGGCAATGAGTGGGTTAAAAGGAGGGGGAGCAAGAGAAAGAGAGTGAATGGAGGAGGAGGGGTGCTGTGTGAGGATAGATAGATGGATGGATGGATAGATAGATGTGGATGAACTGGTGTGTATGGAGATTGTGAGCTAGATATGGTTGGATGTGTGTGTATGGGGATGGACAGATGGATGGAGGGGGGTGCATGGGGATGGATGAATGGATGGATGGAGGAGTATGGGGATGGATGGACGGACGGATGGAGGAGTATGGGGATGGATGGATGGGGTTGTATAGGGATGGCTAGTGTTTATGGGATTGAATGGATAAATAGATTTTGCACCCATACTGCACTCAGGACTAGTGTCCACGATGCGCGAGTTGCTGGGTAGTGGAGCCCATCATACACAATTGCAGGTTATACCATCAGGAGCCTTGGCCCTGATCCCTGTCCCAGGCCCAGTGGTGGAAGCGTTACGAGAGGCATTTCAGATCCAGAGTCCTGCTGATCAGGCGAGATGTCCCTGCGTTGCGCCATAGGAACAT
Source organism: Emys orbicularis (assembly GCF_028017835.1). Lineage (NCBI taxonomy): Eukaryota > Metazoa > Chordata > Testudines > Emydidae > Emys > Emys orbicularis. The sequence continues at coordinate 11,658,905 of NC_088701.1, forward strand.
GCCTCGTGCAATTCTGCGCTTACAGCAGATTTGTGCTTCTTTTCTTCCTCTTTTTTTTCATTCCTGGAAAGTGAAGGGGGATATGTGTGTGTGTGTGTGGGGGGGCATTGATGTGAGGTGTGGGGGTTGGAGATACAGCTGCTTCCTTCCCCTCCCCAGCCCCCCTGCTGACAGCAGCACAGTGGGCTGGGGCAGTGGGGGAAGGGGGGGTTGGCTGGTGAGTAAGGGTACTGTGTATGAAGCAACGCTCTGAATCAAGGGCTGGTTCCTGCCTGGAGGGGGCTACAGTGGATGGGACAGAGCAGCACAGAGCTGGGGGCAGCCTTTCTGCATGGCAGGCTTCATGGCGCATGAGTTTGCAGCAAGATGGAATCCTGGAGGACAGTGTATGGGGGAGCATAGGGCGCCGGAGGGGAGGCCAGGGCTGGCCACAGGGAGGTGGTACAGGCGACCATCAGGAGGGGAGCACGGATCGAACAGGGGGTGAGGGGGAGATGTAGGCGGGGTTGCAGCCGTGGAGCTGTATCCTGATGGTGGAAGGCAGTCAAAGAAGAAAGGGGTGGTGGGGGGAATCATCACAGCATCTCACATGGATCTCATGGCCTGGCTTCCCCAAAGGATCCTTGGGAAAACAGAGGGGACTCCCAGGAAATGGGGTTCTCTAACTGCTGGGGCTTTAGGTTCAATGGAAATCCAGGTGGGCAAATGATAGATAAGGTGGATATAAGGAGCAATGGTCTCAAGTTGCAGTGGGGGAGATCTAAGTTGGATATTAGGAAACACTATTTCACTAGGAGGGTGGTGAAGCACTGGAATGCGTTACCTAGGGAGTTGGTGGAATCTCCTTCCTTAGAGGGTTTTAAGGCCTGGCTTGACAAAGCCCTGGCTGGGATGATTTAGTTGGGGCTGGTCCTGCTTTGAACAGGGGGTTGGACTAGATGACCCCCTAGGGTCTCTTCCGACCCTAATCTTCTGATTCTATAGGGATAGATAGAGGGGGTGTTTGGGGATAGATAGATACGTAGATCTGCACAGAGATTCCTGGCACCAGCGGCACATCCATCAGTATTTGTTTATGAATTACAATAATAGTGAATTCTGAATTCCCCTAGTGCCTTCCCCGCAAGGCTCAGAGCACACCTCCCCCCGCAGCACCGGTTCGCCAGAGGGCAGGGACTGGTGCTCTAATTCCTGCTGTCTTTGCTTCTGCCTTCCAGGGAATTCCTTGCTGCAGTGTGGTAGGGGCGTGAATGGGGAGGAAAAGTCCATATTAACCCTTTACGCTGTGCACGCCGTGTCATTTGTGTTATGGGCCGTCCTCCTCGCCATGGTGATTGGAAAGTGTAAGTATCCCGGAGTGCGTTTAGGACTATCACACAGGAATGGACCCAGTGGAAAAGACCAGGGGTGAAATCCTGACTCCATTAAGTCAATGGCCAAACTCTCATTGGCTTCAGCAAGGCCAGGATTTCAGGCCATGAGTCCCTCCCAGCCAGGTCCCCTTATCTCTATCAATGGCCAGTGTCAAGACACTGCAGGAGAAAGGATATAGTCCCCCGCAATGTATTTCATTGTGCCATAGTGCTGCTAATTGTAAGACAAGACTCATTAAGTAAGGCCGCCTGCCCTCCAATTCACAGCTGTGGGGCCCCTTCCCAAGGCCCGCACTGTGAGCAGGGATACTGTGGTGTTTGATTCTTGAATGTATGCACAGGTACAAGTGAGTGCAATATGTGTTGGGACACCCTCTAGCAGCTGTTCCACACAGGATAACAGCCTAACTACTCCTGCCAGCTAACAGAGTAGCTCCTGTAGCTCAAGAGGTCTTTGCTGTAGATAGCAGGGATTCACGTCCTGCTGAGGAGCCTTGTTAGGTGTCATTACACATAGCAGCCTCAGCGTTGCCAACTCTAGGTGATGTTTGAATTAAAGCCCCAACTCCAGGAGTCTTGTGATTAGGTGAGACTCTGAGCTTTCATTTAAAAATACTGAGACGGATTCTAGTTGCAGAGAAAAGCTTGGGAAAGCAACGTAGTGGCGTAATGGCTAAGAAACCAGAAGGCAAAGAAAAGAAAACTAAAGTCTATCATTTTTCACAAATCTTATGATTTTTAAGCCAATCTTGTGATTGGTTTTTAACCTCTGGAGTTGGCCAGACTGCGCCAGGGCAGAGGTCATTCCGGGTGGAATCCTTGAAGCCAATGAGGCACCTAAGTCTCCTAGTGCAATCCACAAAATTCTCACTGAGCGCTGTAGGCTCACTTGACACCTCTAGGCATGCGCACTGCTGCCTCCCTCAAGGCATCTAGATGCCTATCTTCCACCTAAGCCCCTATACAAATCCTTTCTGCTAGGGAGGAGAGATTTGAACCTGGGTCATCCACATCCCAGGCAAGTGTTCTAACCATTGGGCTATAAGGTGGGCAGCAGCACCTCCTCCCCTGCATTTTGTGTAGAACGAGGCAGGCACCTAACTCATTCCCACAAGACACTACCCAGGTGCCTAAGCCAGGCGAGGCGTTCCCGTTTGTGGATCACTAGCGGAGCTAGATACTTCCCATTCCTGCAGCCTGGACTAGCGTGCCTAGCTCTGAGAAAAGGGTGGGGCTTGGCTCATCAGTGTCTCCCATTGGTTACTTACTCAGCTCCCCGCCTAGTGTGCTGGGTTTTGCGAATTGCACTCAGGTGCATTGCTCTCCCCATTCATTGTATATGAGCCTGGGCATGTAACTCGGCTTTGTGGGTGTTCCTGGGATTTTCTAGGCACCGTGATGCTCAGCATTGCAACGCTGAAATCCCTTTGGGGATCCCACCCTCAGAGATTATCTTCACAGGGGGAAGTTGGAAAGTAGAAATGCAGCATCTCTCTCTATGCTGTGAATCCAAATTGAAAACTCAGTCCCCTCCCCGCCACAAACCATATAAACAACAGCTGGTGTCTGTCCTTCTGTCTAGACTCGGAGATGTCCAAGGAGCTGGAGCAGTTGCGGACTGATCAATCTGCGCTGAGAGGCAACGGTAACAATTCAGTTTACTTATGAGTGTCCGTGTATTTGTATTACCGATGTTGCCCCTTTGGTGGAAGCCAAAATCTGAGGTGCTGTCGGGTTTGTTCCTGTTAGAGGGAGCAATCGCTGCTCCCAGGCAGGTCTGTTCTCACTGTGATCTTGGTAGTTACAATATCTTGTTCCCTTGAACACAGCAGGAACAAACAGCCGCAGGCTGTTCCCTTTCTTGGAAATCCCCTGTCTGCCCCTTCAGCGGGCTCTGTGCCCAAGAAACTCCATCTCTGCTTCCTGCCAGGGTCCCGCTCACAGCTCTTTCAGCCTCCCTCACACACAGGCTGCTCTGAGCACCTGGGACTGCAACCAGGGCCCCTCTCAGCCCACACGGCTCTTTCCTGCTATGCATCCTGGTGCCTTGGGTGGTCACTTCCATTGTCTGCAGCTGTTTCACTACATAAATGAGCTTGATTGCTCCTCCTGTTGTGTCTAAAAGTGGATATTTGGCACTCATTGGCTCTAACAAGGGCTGTGATTGTCTGTGGATCCCAGACTCACCTGTTAGGTGTATTATGGCAGCAGCCAGGAGCCCCAGTTATGAACCAGGACTCCATTGTGTGAAGTGCTGTACAAACACAGAACACAAAGCCAATTCCTGCCCCAAAGAGCTTCCAGCCAAAGTGTAAGACATGGGACGATAGGTGGAGACAGACAGACAGGCAGAGGGACACAGGGAAAGAAGAAATACCAAACCCCTCTTCTTTTCTGTTGTGCTCCTATTAACTAACTAATGGTTTGATCTGAAACCCATTGAACCAATAGAAAGGCTTCCATTGTCTTCAGTGGTGTTTGGATCAGGCTCTATCTAACTAGCTAGGTTCCTGTCTGCATTAGGGAAGTTTGCACTGTCGTTTCTCATAGATGTTACGGCCAGAAGGGACTGTTACGGGCATCTAGTCTGACCTCCTGCATAGCAGAGGCCAGAGAATCCCACCCAGCGATTCCTATATCCATCCCATATCTGGTAGTCGAGCTGGAGTGGAACTTTTAGGAAGAGACAGATAATCTTTTAATGATTCCAGGTGATGGAGAACCTGCCCCTTCTCTACAGACCTTGTCCTGATAGGTAAATGCTGATGCAAACCACTAATGTAGACACATGTTGGGATGGTGCAAAGTAAGACTCACACCAGTGGGTCTAACCCTGGTAACCTGTGCAAGCCTTGTGCCATGTGTCTGCAGGGGTGCCAGGTTTGTATAATTTCTGGTGGTGCCCAGAACAGGTCCAAGTCCCCCCCTCCCACACACACACACACACACACCTGCCTAAGGCTCTGGGAGGGCGTTTGGGTGTGGGAGCGGGTTTGGGGTGCAGATTCTGGGAGGAAGTTTGGGTGTGGGAGGGATGCGGGCTCTAGGATGGAGTTTGGGTGCTGGGTGAAGGGCAGGGGGTTGGGGTGCAGGAGGGGGTGTGGGGTGTGGGCTCTTGGAAGGACTTTGGGTGCAGGAGGGAGTTTGGGGTGCAGGCTCTGGGAGAGAGTTTGGGTGCGGGAGGGTGTGACATTCCCCTCTGGTGTTATCCGGACCGGTGATCTGCTAGGTCACTCCAATCCTTGACTCTGGGAGCCAGCCTTACCCTGCTCTACTGTGAGAACCCCCTCTCCTGGGCTGTTCATGCACAGCCTCTGGCATATAAGCTGCTCCCAGCTACTTGCAAGCGAATGACACTAACCAATATCTCCAGTCCCAGACACAACCCTAGAAACCTCTGTCTTGCAGTGTCCAGTTATGCCCACTGGATGCTGCAAGCTTATATGAGTTTGTCAATTTAACAAAGAAATTGTTATGTACCAAGCTTGTTATCCCAAGGGGAGTCTCTGTCATGCTTCAAACCAAACACACTGCTTCAGGTAGAATAAACAAACAGATTCATTAACTATAAAGATAGATTCTAAGTGATTTTAAGTCAAAGCATAACAAGTCAGATTTGGTCCAATGAAATAAAAGCAAAACACATTCTAAGCTGATCTTAACACTTTCAATGCCCTTACAAACTTAGATGCTTCTCACCACAGGCTGGTTGGTTGCTCTTCAGCCAGGCTCTCCCCTTTGATCAGTGCTTCAGTCACTTGGTGGTGGTGTCTGTAGATGGAGGTGGACGAGAGAGAGAGCATGGAAAATGTCTCTCCCTTTTATCATGTCCTTTCTTCCTTCTTGGCTTTGCCGCCCCCCTTCAGAGTCAGGTGAGCATTACCGCATCGCAGTGCCAAACTGACCAAAGGAAGGGGGGTGACTCCCTCGAGAGTCTAACAGATTCTTTTGATGCTGCCTAGGCCAGCGTCTTTTGTTCCTATGAGGCTGGGCTGGGTTTGTCCCATACCTGCCCTGATGAGGTGTGAACTGCCCCTCTGCTATGGAGAGCTTTTGCTGGGCTTGCTTTAAGCCATGAGGATACATTTTCAGCCTCATAACTACATACATGAAATTATAACCTATAACATCACTGTAACAACCATGCTCAGTGCATCATGAGCCTTCTGAAGACACCTGACATGACAAACTTTGCACTGGATACCACACAATCATTTTACAAGGATGAACATAGGGGTCCTGGGTGTTTCTCCCGAGGTACAGAGCATCACAGAGAGGTGCGGGCTCTGGGAGAGAGTTTGGGTGCTGGGTGCGGGCTCTGGGCTGGGATAGAGGGTTGGGATGCAGAACGGGGTGCGGGAGGGGGTTTGGGGTGCTGGGTGCGGGCTCTGGGCTGGGATAGGGGGTTGGAGTGCAGAAGGAGATGTGGGAGGGGGCTTGGGGTGCTGGGTGCAGGACGGGGTTTGGGTGCTGAGTTCGGTCTCTGGGGGGGGTTGGGTGCTGGGTGCGGGCTCTGGGTTGAATTGCAGGGTTGGGGTGTGGGAGGGGATGTGGGGCATGGGGCTGGGCCAGGGATGTGGAGTTTGGGGTGCAGCAGGCAGGCTGCCCAGGGCTGGGGTAGGGGCCAGAGAGGAAGACTCCCCCCAGCCCCCTCCCTGCCAGCAGCAGCAAGCTCCGGGGGAGGGGGAATCTCCCTACCCTGCCCCCCCCCCCCGGCACGACACTCACCCAAGGCCCCCCAGGCTGCTGCTCAGGAGGTCTAGCCAGGATAAGCACCGACCCCCCTTGGAGTTGACTCGGAGTCACCTGCCGGGGGTAGGGTGGCGATGTGCCTCCTCCCCTCCTCCTGCCGCAGGCGCAGCAGCCGCCTCAGCCTGCCCCCAGCGCTGCTCCCTTGTAGCCGGACACAGCAGCAGCTGGCAAGGGAGCTCAACGTGGAGCTGCAGGGGGCAGCCGCCTGCTGCCCAGGGCAGGCAGGGATGCTCGGGGGAGGTGCGCGGGGGCAGCCGGCGGGGCCAGGTGATGCTCCGGGGGAGGCGCATGCGGGCAGCAGGTGGGGCCAGGGCAGAGACTGGACCCAGAACATTGGTGGAGCCGGGCCCCCCGGGCCCTGAATTTGCTGGAGCCCGGGCACCACAGGCCCATACAACTCACCACCCCTGTGTGTCTGCACTAGGGATTTGCACCAGTCCACGGCGACACTAGTACAAATTTCCCTAGTCTGGATGGGCCCTAACTAAACTCACTAACAAGCTCTCCCCAGGCAGGGCTGGCAGCTGGAGGTGGGGTCTGAGGGAATGAGCACGAGACAGGGAGCTCCGAGTTCTAATCTTGCTTCACTACCTGGCCTGGGGCAAGTCGCTCTCCATCTCGGAGCCTGAGTCATGGACTATCATGGCCGGGGACGAAAGCAAATCCACCAGCGCCGCCTCTTCCCAGGAAAGAAAGCAGCCCCGGGAGACCCCAGTACCTGACAGACCCACTCTGCTAGGGAACACGGCCTTGCCCCACGAGATGAGGTGAGGGACAGTTCACAGCTCACCGGCCTCTGTCTCTTCCAGGCTCCAAGACAGGGAAGCAACTGAAGACGCTTCATTTCAACCAGTCCACCATGCACAGCACCGGTACGTACTGGAGCCCTCACAGACCCACAGCTCAGCGTCATCTCTACGAGCCCCCTGCACCCCAGTCATGTTACTCCTCCTCCTCCCAACAACAGCCCCCATTCCCTGGCCACCTCCTTGTTCCCACTGAGCCCTGGGTCCCCATGACGCACCCTCCCAGGAATGTGATCAGCCCTGTTTATCTCTCAGAGGTGGAGCTGGCCACAGATCTGAAGAGGCTGCAGTCAGACCAGGCCGCACTGAAAATGGAAGGTGAGTACCCATGGAGGGGAGGGAGCAGGGCTCAGGCAGAGGAGGGGGTGGAGAACGGCAGAAAGAAGAGGGGGGGGTGGAGAATCCCAGCGCCAGGTTCCATGGCGATTTGGGATCCATCCCCCCCTATTCCCCAGGCCAGCCTGAGCAAGCAGCATTTGGGACCAAGCCACTGAGGCTGGAAACCGGGGCCATGCCCTACTCTGGGTGACCCACCGGAGGGGCAGGGACACAACCAGTGCCCACAGAGCCTCTGCACCCAGGGCTCCTCCTGCACCAGATTCACTGTGTGTGACTCTAACTGGGGCGAACTGGGGAAGCCAGTTCACCTTCAGTTCCAGGGATTCTCACCCCAAGTGCGTTCCCAGTCACTGCAGGAGCCTCTGGCCTTTAGGGACTCGCACGGGCTGGGCTGCTACAGAGGGGGGATCTGGCTGTTTCTTGCTCCCTAGATTCACTTGGGACAAATAGGAGAGGGGATATGTGCTTTTGAAGCAGGGGAGGGTCGGGGGAGGGAGATGTTGATGGTGACTCATTAGGGGCCGAGGGGAGGCAGGTGGATTAAAGGGCTGGGCAGAAGAAGGCCCAGGTGTAATAAACTGGGGAACCAGAGGTAGGGAATTGGGGGGGGGGGGCAGGGCTCCTGCTGAGGTTCGGGGGAGGGGACCTGGTTTTAGAGGAATGATTTTGACCCTTGTGAAAGGTTCAGGTTCAGCTGGCGATTCCGGCCAGGTCTCCAGTCCCTAATGATGTATCAGACCGACCGAGTAACAAGCTCAGTGCCTCCTGCTGCTGGGATAGGGGCCCCATTTCAGTGTCACAGCCAGGCCCCAAATCCCGCTGTTTACGATCTGTACACAGATATGCCAGGCCTAGCTGCACACACCCGCTGCTCTGGCTGGCTTCTGGCTGCTTCTAAAGTACAGAACACGGTGAGCGTCACTCGAGGCTCACAGACTGTTTAAAGGGATACAGCCCTATTCCTACATGTGACCGTGTGCTGTATTTGCAGTGTCGGAGGATCTGGCCAAAGCGAAAAGTGACAGAGATGACATCAGGGCTGAGGCCTACAAGATTCTGGATGCTGTCCAGAAAGGGAACGGTGAGATACGCGCCGGCCTCGACCTGCTTAGATTGCCAGCCCTTCACGGCAGGGACCGGCTTTCTGTTCTGTGTTTGTACCATGCCTGGCACAACGGGGCCTGTCTATGACTGGGGCGTCTAAGCACTGCCAGAATGCAAGTAATAAATAACGTACAGCACCCAGCAAATGGGGGCCTGGGCCATGGCACCTCGTGCACTTAGGATTCCTGCTCCTTTTCCCCACAAGCAGTAATAATGGATTAATATAGTTCAGGGGGCTCGCTGGGATTTCCCCTGAATAAACTGCTAGGTTGTCAAGGAGTCAGTTTTGTCTAATAGTTAGAGCAGGGGACTGGAATGTGGGACACCTGGATTCTAGTCCCATCTCTGGGAGGTATATGAAGTCTAGTGGTTAGAGCAGAGGGCTGGCTTCTATTCTCAGCTCCTATGAGGCCAATGTTGTCTAGTGCAGTGGTTTTCAACCTGTGGTACGCGGACCCCTGGGGGTCCGCAGACTATGTTGAAGATTTCCAAAGGGGTCTGCACTGCCATTAGAAATGTTTTAAGGGGCCGTAAACGAAAAAAGGTTGAAAACCACTGGGCTAGTGGTTAGAGCAGGTGAGGCCGGAAATCAGGACTCCTGAGTTCTCTTCCCAGCTTGGGAATGATCTTGAGCACCTCTCTCTGCCTCAGTTTCCCCCTCTGCAAATTGAGGGTGACGCCTCCCCACCTTGGCTAAGTGCGTTGAGGTCACTGGCTAAAGGGCACTAGGCAGATGCTATTATTGTCCTTTGCAGTCCAGCGCCGAGCGTGACCTCTGCTGTTTTGCATTGCAGACTCTGCCTGCAGCATTTGTCCAGCCGGCTGGCTGCTGAATGCAGGGAACTGCTACTACTTCTCCACAGAGCAAAAACACTGGTCCTATGCCAAGCAGGCCTGCAAAGACCAAGGTGCCATGCTGATTATTATTGATAACCCACAAAAGCAGGTAAGTCATGCTCACTGAGTCCAGCCACACAGCCCAGAAAGGGCGTGGAGATGGTCTCCCAGCAAATGGGAGGCTCTTGGGATGAGAGAGATGCTGGGGACAGGATAGGAGCTGACGTTTTTCTGCTCAGTGCCTAGGAAACACATTATGCACTGGTGTAAAGATGTGCACAAGAAGGGCAACAAAAATGATCAAGGGGCTGGAACAGCTTCCAGATGAGGAGAGATTAAAAAAACTGGGACTGTTCAGCTTGGAAAAGAGACAGCTAAGAGAGGATAGGATAGAGGCTATAAAATCATGACTGGTGTGGAGACAGTGTTATTTACCCTTCACATAACACAAGACCCAGGGGTCACCCAATGAAATTAACAGGCAGCAGGTTTAAATCAAGCCTAAGGAGGTATTTCTTCACATAGCACACAGTCAGTCTGCAGAACTCATTGCAAGGGGATGTTGTGAAGGCCAAAAGTATAACTGGGGTCAAAAAAGAACTAGATAAGTTCACGGAGAACAGTTCCATCAATGGCTATTATCCAAGATGGTCAGGGACCCAGCCCCATGCTCTGGGTGTCCCTAAACCTCCGACTGCCAGAAGCTGGGAGTGGATAACAGGGGATGGATTACGTAGCCATTTGCAGTGCACAAGCAATTGTATTGGTCCTACAAAACCCAGGGACTATGCTACATATACTTGAGCACCATCTATTGGCACAGGATCGAGGAGCAAACCACTTACCAGAATACAGACTTGGGGCACTCCCCCAACTCCCAAGAGTTAATGCACAATTCATCCCAAGCGCTAGTCAGGCTGCTGGGGACCCTCAGGCAAGTCAGCCTGACAGCTCCAGGGAAGCTCCGTGGGAAGGGAAACTTTGCGGGAGTTGGAGCGAGACCCTTGATTGTAAGGAGTGATGGGGAAAGGGTTTGGAGACACAACATCTGGTGGAGGACTGGGATCCATGAGATCACAGTCACTTGGGAGACCCCTGATGTTTCCTGACTAGCCTCCATGTCCACAAAGTGCTTCCACATCCATCCAGAGCCACATCTCCCTCAGCAGGGCCTTTGGGAGGGGAGCCAGCCTGGTCTAGTGGTGCAGGAACAAGCCAGGGAGCCAGGATAGCTGGGTCCTACTCGCTGCTCTGCCACTGACCTTCTGTGTGACCTGGGGCAAATCACCGTGCCTTAGTTTCCCCTCCCACCCTTGGTTTTGTCTGTTTGGATTGTAAGCTCTTTGGGGCAGGGAGTGTCTTTCACTAGGTGTCTATGTAGCACAATGGGGCCTCGATCTCAGTCGCTGCCTAGGTGTTACTATAATTCTAATAATAACCCAGTGGGCCACATCTCGGCAAAAGGAGAACAACAGAGAGCCAGAGAGGAGTACGGGCTGTGGGAAGTGGGGTTGGGGTGGTGCCTTAGATTTGGGCAATATTTTATAACAATCAATTATTTTCTTTTTTCAGGAGTTTTTGACAAAGAACGCTAACGGCAAGCAGTACTGGATCGGCCTGCACGACGTTAGCAATGAAGGGACATTTATATGGGTCGACGACAGTTCCGTGTCATACAGGTCAGCCCAATCCCGCTCACTGGTACATTGGGGGGGGAGGGAGTTGGCTCCGGTGCAACTGGCCAATCAGTACATTTCAAACACATCGAGTCATTGGCTGAGTGGGTGGAGCTGCCCTTTCTTGATTCATCTTCCATCTGTTCTGCTCTTTAAACTGTCCAGGGTTTCCCCACAGGGAACCAGAGCTAGTGGGGTAGAGAATAAAGTGGTGGATGATGCTCAGCTTTAAATTGTCACCTTCAGCCGAGCAGTAGCAGTTTTCAGGGTCTTACGGGGAAGTTTCCCCTTTGAGAAGAAATCGGTGGAATCTGGCTCCTTCTTAGTGTAACTTGTTTATTTACACTAGTCCTGGGACAGAGGTGTCACCAACAGCACCCAGGTCAGTCCCCTCTAGCAGAAATCTCAGCCCAAATACCCCAGTGTTCCCAGGAAGTGACTCTACCCCGAGAATTAACTCGACATAGAGAGTCAGGCTGGAAGCGAGAACTGACCAAAGAGAATGTGCATCACATCACTAACCACATAGGGTGTCCTCCAAGCCTGATCAGTGCTCACCCACTCAGGAAAAGCACTTGTAAGACTGTGGGTAACTCTCACTGTAACAGTACGGCCCTGATCCACCACTGTATCACCCCAGGGTTACACCAGTGTAAATTCCATTGAAGTTAATAGCTAGACCAGTTTAAAACTGGCGTAACAGAGGTCAGTCAGGCCCTATATCATTACACTTGCTCTACACCAGTCAGCCTCAAACCACCTTTCAGAGGTTGAGGCAGGATCACCCTCTCTGAGGGCTTAAGTGGGATTTCAGGGAGTGCATTTCACCAGGGCTTCCCTCGAATGCCTGGCTGAGTTTGCTACTTTCTTTGATCCCCAGCAACTGGAATCAAGGGGAGCCCAACAATTTTGGCAGTGGCGAGGACTGCGTGATGATGTTCAAAGACGGGAAGTGGAACGACGCTACGTGTGTGATGAATGAGGTTGGCTGGATCTGTGAAAAGAAGTGGACTTGTTAAACTGTGGCCAGGAGGAACACAACACAGCCAGCTCATCTTAACCACAGAGCCACCCCACTGCCCTCTGGCCCCTTCCATGCAAGGTCTGCCAGCTCTTTACAAACTTCAATGCATTAAACCTCACAGACCTCACCCCTTCCACTCTTGGGAGCAAGGTATTATCACCCCAACTTTACAGATGGGGAGACTGAAGCACAAAGACTTACCCAGGTCACAGCAGTGAATCAGTGGAAGAGACTAAATTAGTACCCAGGCATCCTGACTCCCAGTCCCCTGCTCTTATTACACCACAGTATGTCACATGGCTGGAAACAGGAGTCCTGACCACTCCTACTCTAACCACTAAACCATCCTCCCCTCCAAGAGCCAGGGATAGAACCCAGGCCTCCTGACTTCCAACCCTCCTGAGTCCTGACTCTAATCCCTAGACCCCATTCAACTCCCAGAGCTGGGAATAGATCCTAAGTGTCCTGAATTCCAGCCCCTGCTCTAACTACTAGACAAAATAGACTCTTTCACAACGTGGCAATTTATGCTGCTGCTCTTCCCGCCCCCCTCCCCCCCCCCAGCCTGACAGACAGAACTGATTGGCTCCTGGACCGGTCTCCAAAGTAGGTACCAGCGCTGTCCGGGTGTGGGGGGGGAGGGGAGGGGAGGGGGGCTGGAGGTGGTGGTAAACCTGTCTGTCTCCCGCCCTGATTTCCCCAGCCCCTCACTCCAGGGACCAACCTCCCTCACTCTGCTGTGCCCTGATTTCCCCTCCCCAGCCCCTCACTCCTCACTCACACCCACAAGACAGCTTACTTTAGTCTGGCCAGCACATTGTGAAGGGATTATTCAAGTTGAATGGCCCATCAAAGAACACCTAACTCACACTGGACCATAGAAAAGGCTTATCCCTAGCTGATGGGCTTTCCTGTGGACTTTCTAGCTAGAATATGGGTAATGGCCTCTGTTATGACTCATTGAAGCATGTGTGGGCATGTGACTAGGTCATGTGATACTAAACTCCATCTTGTGCCTGTACTGTTCCACAAACTGTGCTGAGGGCTTTGCTTAGAACAATGTGTTTCCCTCCACATGGCAGAAGCTATAACAGGCCCAAGAAACAGCTCCATTTTGACTCATTCCTGCTGTAATCTCTGGACTATGGGAGTATTCTAACCAAAGGACTGAGGACCTTCCAAATCATTTGGAAGCAACCAGAGATTTAACAAGCCAGCAGTTTAGTTCATCCCTGCTTCAAGCCTGAACCAAGAACTTTGCAATTATTATATGTATTTGATTCCTTTAACCAATTTTAACTCACCTCTTTCTTTCTATAAATAAACCTTTAGATATTAGATACTAAAGGATTGACACCCTGTGTGATTATTGGGTAAGATCTGAGTTATATTTTGACCCGGGTATGTGGCTGGTCCTTTGGGATCAGAAGAACCCTTTGTTTGATTAAATTGGTTTTAAATAATCACTCATCATTAAGTCTAGTGTCTGAGTGTTGAATCCAGGACTGGAATATCTAAGGAGGCTGCAGTTCTGACTTCTTGTTAGCCAGTGTGGTGAGACAGAAGTTTACTTTTGTTGCTGATTCGGTATATCTTATGGAAGAATAACCACCAGTTTTGGGGTGTATCTGCCCTATTTCTCAGCAGTTTGGTCTGAATTTGATACTCAGTTTTGACCCCCCGAGGCATAGAGCCTAAACTTAACTAACAAGACACTTCCCAGTCTAACAAAGCTTAGCTCACCCAAAAGTCTTTCTCCCAGCACTTAACAGCTGGGACCCTCCTTTCATAAGCACACACCGGCTCAGACAGCGAGAGAAGCGTCTCTCACCTCCTGCTTGAAAGGAACCTGTTTATCACTGTCACGGCATCATACACCACATTGGTGCCTCCTGCTGGTCGGGGGGAGACAGGCCCGCCCACTACTCTGGGTCCCGGGACCCTGCAAACAGCAGCTTCCTGCTGCCTCTTCCTTCCAGCTCACTGTCTCTATTCCCTGGGCCACTTCCCCAAAGCCTCAGTTCCTTCTGATCCTGCCTCTGGTTCTGGCTCCAGCTCCTTTGCCCTCTTCCCAGGGCCTCAAGCCTGTAAGTCCTGGCAGCCCACCAGGAGCTCTCCCTAGCTGCCCCGGTCCCTGTTAGCACCTGCCCTTCCTCCGGTGCTGGTCTCTCTGTAGCCCTCTAGGAAGCCAGTCTTCTCCCTGGGGCTCCCTGCAGCAGACTCACTCATGCTGGGCCGCTGCTTCAGCTGGTGCCCTAATTGGCTGTTTCCCCTGCAGCCCCTCCTTTGGCTGCCTGCCCCTCAGCCTCCCTAGGCGGGTTTTAACCCTCTCAGGGTCAGTGCGGGGCAGGCGCTCCGTCACAATCACCTTCTGGTGACCAGCCCCCAATTCAGACCACATATTTTTCAGCATCTATTCTTAACTTCTTAACTATTATCCGTACATACATTTCACAGTGATTGTGATGACCAGTGAGCTACTGGCTTTCAGTAGAGACCTTTCATGTCACCTTTGGTGAATTATTATTCTTATTTGTGACCCAGGGGATCCATGTTACCCCTGTGCACCCACGTTGTCCCCTCTGCCAGTTGGCACCAAGAGGTCCCTGGGGTCACATGGATAGGATTGGGGGGAAGGGCAAATGTGTGGGCGGGGGATGGGTTCAGGGGTGATCTCCAGCACAATGTGCCCATGAGGAAAGGAATCTGAGTCCCTGGGCTGAGATCAATTCAGCTGCCCAGGGAGGGGTGCTGACCCATTTTGTTTCTGTCTCCCGTGGGGAGGGGCCGGGGAAGGGAGACTGGGTGTCGCCATGCCTCTAATGCAGGGAATGCTGGATGCCACCAGCAAAGGGGTCTCAAGGCTTTGACGTTGGTCAAACCCATTAGGGCCCTGTGGTAAATGCTACGGGTTGGGGAGCAGCCTCTGCTGCACACAGCCGCACTTTGAAGGCACTCTGGGCACAGAGAGGAGAGTGGTGGAGAAGTAGCAGCAGGAGCCTAGCTGGGGCGAGAGTTGTCCCTAGAAAACGTCATCAGGGGAGTTCAGTTCATAGAATCATAGGACTGGAAGGGACCTTGAGAGGTCTAGCCCAGTCCCCTGCGCTCATGACAGGACTAAGTATTATCTAGACACCGGTTCTCAAACTTTAGCAACCCAAGGACCCCCATTTTGATTTAAAATTTTTCAGGGACTCCCAAACCCTCCTGGTCAGCTCCAGGCCCCGCCCCCACTCCACCCCTTCCCGCCCCCCTCTCACTCCATCCCCCCTCCCTCCGTCACTCACTCTGGCCTATACTCACTCACTTTCAACAGGCTGGGGTGGGGGTTGCGGTGCAGGAGGGAGAGCGGGCTCTGGGAGGGAGTGGGAGTGGGTGCAGGGTGCGGGCTCTGGTGGGGGAGTTTGGGTGCGGGCTCAGAGACAGAGTTTGGGTGCGGGAGGAGGTGCGGGCTCTGGGTGGGAGTTTGGTTGTGGGGTGCGGGCTCAGGGATGGGACGGGGGGCTTGGAGTGCGGGAGGGGATGTGGGGTGTAAGTTCTGGGAGGGAATTTGGGTGCGGGAGGGGGTGCGGACTCTGGGCGGGAGTATGGGTGTGAGAGGGGGTGAGGAGTGCGGGGTCTGGGAGGAAGTTAGGGTGCGGGGTGCGGGCTCTGGGCTGGGGCAGGTGTTGTGGTGTGGGAGGAGGTTTGGGGTGCGGGCTCTGGGCTGGGGCAGGTGTTGTGGTGTGGGAGGAGGTTTGGGTTGCGGGCCCCTTGAAGGGAGGGGGTGCGGGCTCCAGCCGGGCGGCGCTTACCTTGCACAGTTCCCGAAAGCCACCAGCACTGCAGCATTGACTTTGTTTGGCTCAAAGCGAGGGAGAGAAGCAGTGGGGTGAAGATATGGAGTTAGCTGCAATACTTTACCTCTGCAGATGTGCAGAGAGCAGGGCAGGGCATCACAGCGAAACAGGCCCAGAAATAACCCGAAACAGGCTACGGGGCTGAGCAGAGCTTTTCCTATAATGGCTCCTCCTGGCTGCTGGGGGATGCTGTGGTGCTGGGCACCAGACTGTCTCTCCTGTGCACGCAATACTCCCCCAGAGATGGAGGAAACATCCTAACCATAGGGGTGAGAGAGGGGGGGAAGGGAGCACAGTGGGGCTGGCTGTTTGGGGGGCTGAGAAGTAGGGGAGAGTAGTGGGGGAAAGGGATAAGAGCTAGTGGCATAGGCGCAGAGGGGAGAGGGTGAGGAGGAGGGAGATGTTAGGGGCAGGGGCAGAAGGGGTCAGGCTGGGGTGGGGGAGGGGGCAGCAGAGTCAGAACAGATGCCCTTCTCCAAGCTGGCACAGAGCCCAGGATTCCCAAGTTAGCTGCTTTAAGGGTTTGCGTCGTGTGTACTCAGGCATTTTCAATCCACACTAATTCACTAAACCCCCTACGTAGACAAGCCCTGAGTCTCAGCATTCCTCTGCTGTCAGGCAAATAGCTGTGAACCCACTGGCAAAGCGTGTGTCTCATCCCTCTCTAGAGGCTGGTGCAGAGAGAGGATAATAGTCCACCACTGCTACCAGTTCCTCCGTTAGCTCAAGTGGCAGAGGTCCACGCTGTATATTGAAATGCGTCAACTCTGCTGTTGTCCCATGAGGAGGGTTATTTTGGCTCCACTTGATGGTATTTTGTTTTTTTTCAGGTTGCAAAGTCATGTACTCAAAAGTGTGGAAATGCCAGTATTGGGGCCAGGGTCCTGTGAGTAATAGTGAGTGATCATGGCATTAAAGACCGTATCATAATGCGTGAGCACAAGGGCCAAATTAAGGTTGCAGGGGTAACCTTAATTAACCATTGCCTGTTTAGTGCTCGAATTTGCAACTGATTCTTTTGATGTCGCTTTTTGAATGTAGTTTGCTATAAATATCCCCCATTCATTGGGTCATCTGCCAACTTTGTCAGTGACTTTATGTTTTCTTCCAAGTCACTGATAAAAATGTTAAATAATGTGGGGCCAAAAAGAGATCCCTGTGGTGTACTGCTGGAAACACCTGTTTGATGATAAGTCACAATATATAGTCTCAAACGGTAACGATCAGTTCGCCAGCTTTAGTCCATTTAATGTGTCTCATCGTGTTAATTTTATATCTAGTTTGAATGTCATGCGGTACTAAGTCAAATGCCTTACAGAAGTCTAAGTATATTACATCAACACTACTGCTGTTATCAAGCAAACTTATAGTCTCAACAAAAAAGATATCAAGTTAACTTGACAGGATCTGTTTTCCATAAACCCATGTTGATTGGCATTAATTATATTGCTGTTCTTTAATTCCAGTATCAGCTGATCTGTTATCTTGCCTTGGATCAATATCAGACCGACAAGTCTATAATTACCTGGGTCGTCCTGTTTACTCCTTTTAAATATTGGCACAGCGTTAGCTTTCTTTGACTCTTCTGGAACTTTCTCCATGTTCCATGACTTATTGAAAATGAACATTAAAGCAAGGTCTTCAGCAGGCTTTTTTAATACTCTTGTTTGCAAGTTATCCAGACCTGCTGATTTAAACATGAGTCCCTACTGTTTAACATCCTCCTGAGATACTAGTAGAATGGAAAGAGTGTTATCATATGATATGAATACATCATTTGTGTTTTTTCCCAAATACAGAACAGAAATATTTATTGAACACTTCTACCTTTTCTCTATTATTATTGATAATTCTACCATTTTCACCTAGTAATATACCAATACCATTGTTAGGATTATTTTTGTTCCTAATAGACTTTTAAAAAACTCCTTATTGTCCTTAACACTTCTGGACATAAATTTCTCCTTGTGTCCCTTTGCTTCCCTTATCAATTTTCTACAATTCCTAGCTTCTAATTTATATTCATTACGATCAACTTCCCCATTTATTCCATTTATTTTATATATACACCTCTACCCCGATATAACGCGACCCGATATAATACGAATTTGGATATAACGCGGTAAAGCAGCGTTCCGGGGGGGCGGGGCTGCGCACTTCGGTGGATCAAAGCAAGTTTGATATAACGCGGTTTCACCTATAACACGGTAAGATTTTTTTGGCTCCTGAGGACAGCGTTATATCGGGGTAGAGGTGTGTGTATATATATATATATATATATATAGTTGCCTTTACTTCCCCTCTAAACCAGGTCTTCTTTTTTTTTAACCAATATGGCCTTCTGTCATTATTGTGGCTTTGGGGGCATCTAGTAAAGTGTCCTTAAAAAATTCCTAATTCATTATTTGAACTCTGACAGGGCTGGAGACACCAAATTGAAGCCAGAGATCCCCCGGGGCTGCCTTTTGGGTCTGCCCTCAAAGACACTTTGAATTGACAGATCACTACAACTCTCAGGTTTCAGAGTGGTAGCCGTGTTAGTCTGTATCAGCAAAAAGAACGAGGAGTACTTGTGGCACCTTAGAGTAGATTGCAACTCATTTGTGCATATGTTTGTTTGCTTTAGCCTGTAAATAACTCTCTTATTTCTTTTTCCTAGTTAATAAACTTTCAGATAGTTTATTACAGGACGGGCTAGAGGCGTTGTCTTCGGTAGAAGATCGAGGGTACTAACTGATCTGGGATAAATGACTGGTGCCTTGGGACTGGAAGCAACCTGAACATGGTGTGATTTTTGGTGTAAGTGACCATTTATCCCTAAGGCCAGTTTGACTGAGATAGACTGGAGAGTCTAAGGGGACTGTGTGTGACTCCATGGTAAGGCTCGTATAGTGATCCAGGAGTTCACAGTTGTTACTGGCTTGGTGAAATCTAATTATAGAAGACACCACCAGCTTGGGGTGTCTGTCCTGTTTTTGACAGACTGCCTGGAGGTCAACACTCACAGTTGTGAGCCACTCCACACAGCGTGACAGGGGTAAATGGAGGTGACTGTCCATTCTCCAGCTCTCCCTGGCTCTGTGTGTGTGTGTGTGTGTGTGTGTGTGTGTGTGTGTGTGTGTGTGTGTGTGTGTGTGTGTGTGTGTGTGTGTGTGAAAGAAGGGGCCATGAGGTCCTCTTAGTCCCACCCTGTGCTATGGGTCAATATAAGAGATGGGCCAAGGTACCAAATTCAGATCTGGGCTCCATCTCTAACAGCCCAAATTGCCAGGGTCCTGGGCTGTGGTTCACCTCATAGTGAAGATGGAGTCAACTGGGACCCAGATCCCAGTTTGGGTTTGAAATCTCTGATAGATGTGGGGCTTTGGGGCCCAGGTCTGCAGTGAGAAGGGTGAGGAGGTTGGGGATAAAGATAAAGGAGAGATGTGGCGAGTGACCCTAGAATGTGCTCAGGGCAGGGGAGACCTTGTTCCATTGAACCTGCTACTCCAGAGCCACTTTTGCCTTTGAAGTAACTGGAATATCCTGTCTCAAAGCTTTTCTGCCAAGTGTCAAATCCCGGCCCAAGTGGGGTGTTCAGGCCCCAAGGTCAGTGGCTCTGTAATGGAATCAGAACAGACTAATTGTAGAGGAGAGGAGACGGACTGGCTCCTAACAGGGCTCAGGGGCGAACAGATCCATAGCATGGCTTGGGGAGAGAGAGCAGCTGAAATGCAGCAATGCCTGCAGGCAGAAGCAATTGGAGGGGTGGGTGCTGCCATGGTGATGCCATGGGGGGCCTGATGTTGGGGATTGTCCCAATGTCCACTGCTGTTTCTCCTGTTGCTAGGGGACAGACTGGGGTGGCAGAGCAACATCCTAGTGGGGATTAGCATTCTGCTCTCAGAAGGAAATCTCTTCCCACAGGTCTCCTAGTGCACACGCATCCTGCTTCCACACGCTGCCAGAGAGGGCAAAGAAAGAGATGGAAGCCTGGCAGCCAAGCCCGGCAGCCCCACAGGACCCTTGCAGGGAGCGTGTTCTGCTCTCACCCAACGCAGAGAAAGAGGGGGTGTATTTGTCCTGCTTGTCTCTCTTGCCTCATTCAGGCTGCGAGCTCTTTGGGCAAGGCCGTGTGAGATTTGTGTGGTGTAAGCGCAGAGCACATTCAAGGCACTGTTCACATCATTTATAATAACCCCACCCTTGGCCTGTATCTCTGGCTCCAGCACCAGGATAAAATACCAGACTCTTTGCTCTCCCTGTCACATCCATCCCTCCCCAGGCCTGGAGAGCAGAGGAAGCACTGCATGGCCTTCACCATGCTGTGAACACTCACGGCTTTGCATTTAGACAATTTCTACAATCAATGCTCATACTTCAGGGCTTCAATTTGTCACCTGCAGGGGTCAGGGAGGAATACTTTCCCCCCTGATGCACAATTGGCCAGGTGCATTTTGGTTTTCTTTCGCCTTCTGCTGACGCATTAGGGATTGGCCACAGCTGGAGGAAGGACACAGGACGATATGGACCAGGGCCCTGAGGTGTTACAGTAAGTGCTTTGTTCCTAGATGCCCAGTTGGTGATTCTTGCTCCCAGGCTCAGGGTCACACTGATTGCCAGGTTTGGGGTCAGGAAGGAATTTTGCCCCAGGTCAGACTGGCAGGGACCTTGAGGGGGAAAGAAGCTGGGATTCGGCTTCCTCTCCAGCATGGAGCAGGGATCCCTGCTAGGATCATCTGGACCTGTCTCACCCAAACAATTCTCTGCCACTGCAGGGGCCTGAGGCCTTGGTGGCATCTCAGTACCCTCCTGCTCTGTCTGTGGCCACAACCCATCAGTCCCTGAGGGGCTGGGAAGTGAAGAAGAGAGCTGGCTGTGATTTGGTCCAGTGAAATCTGTTTGGCAAGGCCCTGATGGGAGTCGTGTCTTTAACTCTGGTTATTATGAAGTGGGGTTCAGAGAGGCCATGGGATTTACCCCAGGTCACCCAGCCAGTCAGCGGCAGAGCCCAGGAGTCCTGACACTGAGACCCATAGAGCTAGAGCGTTATCAAGAGCAGGGAAGAATGTTTGGGCTCCAGAGAGCGGAGGGAGACAGCAGGGCAGTGTTGAGGAGAGCAGACGGGGAGAGGAGCAGCTCCAGGCAGGGGGAGAGGGCACAGTGATGGCTCCAGCTGCTCCAGTTCCGGAGCGAGGGGGGCGGGGGGCGGGAGCAGCATTGTGATAAAGAAAAGCTCGGGGGAGAGGGAAGGTGATGAGGGGGTGAGTGGGGATACAGCCCTGCTGTGAAATGCCCCTGCAGCCCCTAAGCAGGGAGGGACGGACACCGGGGAATGGTGGCCAAGGCCCATGGGGAAGGAACTGTGAGTCGTTCATCTGTCCTTGCTCCTCTCTGGAGGGCTCTTCCTGGCGGCGCCTGCGGGATGGAGTAACGTGTCCATGTGAGTGAGAGACGGGCTTGTACCCCAAATGCTCACGGGCTTGTACCCCAACACTGTGGCCTTTAATTTCAAAAGGGGGAACTATACAAAAATGAGGGGGTTAGTTAGACAAAAGTTAAAAGGTACAGTGACTAAAGTGAAATCCCTGCAAGTTGCGTGGGCCCTTTTTAAAGACACCATAATAGAGGCTCAACTTCAATGTATACCCCAAATTAAGAAAAACAGTAAAAGAACTAAAAAAGAGCCACCGTGGCTTAACAACCATGTAAAAGAAGCAGTGAGAGATAAAAAGACTTCCTTTAAAAAGTGGAAGTCAAATCCTAGTGAGGCAAATAGAAAGGAGCACAAACACTGCCAACTTAAGTGCAAGAGTGTAATAAGAAAAGCCAAAGAGGAGTTTGAAGAACGGCTAGCCAAAAACTCCAAAGGTAATAACAAAATGTTTTTTAAGTACATCAGAAGCAGGAAGCTTGCTAAACAACCAGCGGGGCCCCTTGACGATGAAAATACAAAAGGAGCGCTTAAAGATGATAAAGTCATTGCGGAGAAACTAAATGGATTCTTTGCTTCAGTCTTCACGGCTGAGGATGTTAGGGAGATTCCCAAACCTGAGCTGGCTTTTGTAGGTGACAAATCTGAGGAACTGTCACAGATTGAAGTATCACTAGAGGAGGTTTTGGAATTAATTGATAAACTCAACATTAACAAGTCACCGGGACCAGATGGCATTCACCCAAGAGTTCTGAAAGAACTCAAATGTGAAGTTGCGGAACTATTAACTAAGGTTTGTAACCTGTCCTTTAAATCGGCTTCGGTACCCAATGACTGGAAGTTAGCTAATGTAACGCCAATATTTAAAAAGGGCTCTAGGGGTGATCCCGGCAATTACAGACCGGTAAGTCTAACGTCGGTACCGGGCAAATTAGTTGAAACAATAGTAAAGAACAAAATTGTCAGACACATAGAAAAACATAAACTCTTGAGCAATAGTCAACATGGTTTCTGTAAAGGGAAATCGTGTCTTACTAATCTATTAGAGTTCTTTGAAGGGGTCAACAAACATGTGGACAAGGGGGATCCGGTGGACATAGTGTACTTAGATTTCTAGAAAGCCTTTGACAAGGTCCCTCACCAAAGGCTCTTACGTAAATTAAGCTGTCATGGGATAAAAGGGAAGGTCCTTTCATGGATTGAGAACTGGTTAAAGGACAGGGAACAAAGGGTAGGAATTAATGGTAAATTCTCAGAATGGAGAGGGGTAACTAGTGGTGTTCCCCAAGGGTCAGTCCTAGGACCAATCCTATTCAATTTATTCATAAATGATCTGGAGAAAGGGGTAAACAGTGAGGTGGCAAAGTTTGCAGATGATACTAAACTACTCAAGATAGTTAAGACCAAAGCAGATTGTGAAGAACTTCAAAAAGATCTCACAAAACGAAGTGATTGGGCAGCAAAATGGCAAATGAAATTTAATGTGGATAAATGTAAAGTAATGCACATTGGAAAAAATAACCCCAACTATACATACAACATGATGGGGGCTAATTTAGCTACAACGAGTCAGGAAAAAGATCTTGGCGTCATCGTGGATAGTTCTCTAAAGATGTCCACGCAGTGTGCAGAGGCGGTCAAAAAAGCAAACAGGATGTTAGGAATCATTAAAAAGGGGATAGAGAATAAGACTGAGAATATATTATTGCCCTTATATAAATCCATGGTACGCCCACATCTCGAATACTGTGTACAGATGTGGTCTCCTCACCTCAAAAAAGATATTCTAGCACTAGAAAAGGTTCAGAAAAGAGCAACTAAAATGATTAAGGGTTTAGAGAGGGTCCCATATGAGGAAAGATTAAAGAGGCTAGGACTCTTCAGTTTGGAAAAGAGAAGACTAAGGGGGGACATGATAGAGGTATATAAAATCATGAGTGATGTTGAGAAAGTGGATAAGGAAAAGTTATTTACTTATTCCCATAATACAAGAACTAGGGGTCACCAAATGAAATTAATAGGCAGCAGGTTTAAAACAAATAAAAGGAAGTTCTTCTTCACGCAGCGCACAGTCAACTTGTGGAACTCCTTACCTGAGGAGGTTGTGAAGGCTAGGACTATAACAATGTTTAAAAGGGGACTGGATAAATTCATGGTGGCTAAGTCCATAAATGGCTATTAGCCAGGATGGGTAAGAATGGTGTCCCTAGCCTCTGTTCGTCAGAGGATGGAGGTGGATGGCAGGAGAGAGATCACTTGATCATTGCCTGTTAGGTTCACTCCCTCTGGGGCACCTGGCATTGGCCACTGTCGGTAGACAGATACTGGGCTAGATGGACCTTTGGTCTGACCCAGTACGGCCTTTCTTATGTTCTTATGTTCTTAGGGTGCAAAGCAGCCAATCAGAGCTGGTGTGGGAAGCAGGCATAGCTACCACCCCACCCATCCAGAAGCTGACATCCTTCTTATGGGAGGGGGACTGGAACAGAAAGACCCCAGCAGCTCAGGGCTGCTCTGCTCCCGCCTCCCCTCCTGTAGCAATGGGACGACTTCTCTGCTAGACACCCCCTCCTTCCCTGCAACACCTGGCCTGGAAGGGGGAGGGGGAACCTGCTGCAGCCCGCTCCCCCCCCCCCCCCGCCCAGCTGGGGAATCGGGGGTGAAGAACCGCAGGATCTGTAGGAAGAGCAGAGGTGGGGCTTGGGAGGGGGCAGAACTGATGGGGGCAGAGGACTAGCAGATGTGCTATTGCATTCATTGCTGGGCTGCCCACATTTTTCAGACCACTGTGAGAACTGTGGCCCAGATCTAGGAGCCAAAATACCTTTGAGGAGCTGGGCCTGTGTTAGGACATGCATTTTCATTTGAACATTCATGCTCTTCCACCAGCGTCCTCTACTAGACGGGACATGTAGGTACTTATAGACTGTGATCAAGTCGCCCCTGAACTGTCTCTTTGTTAAGCTAAATAGATTGAGCACTTAGAGTCCATCACTCTAAGGCATATTCTTGTGGTTCTTCTCTCATCCTCCAATTTATTAACACCGTTCTTGAATTGTGGGGACCAGAGCTGGACACAGGATTCCAGCAGGGGTCACACCAGTGCCAAATAACTAGGATGACCAGCCAGCAAATGTGAAAAATCAGGATGGGGTGGGGGGTAATAGGAGCCTATATAAGAAAAAGACCCAAAAATCGGGACTGTCCCTATAAAATCGGGACATCTTGTCACCCTACAAATAACCTCTCTGCTCCTACTCGAGATTCCCCTGTTTATGCATCTCAGGATTGCATTAGCCCTTTTGGCCACAGCACCACACTGGGGGCTCATGTTCAGCTGATTATCCACCACAACCCCCACATCTTTTTCAGAGGCTTCCCAGGACAGACTCCACCATCCTGTAAGTATGGCCGACATTCTTCGTTCCTAGATGTACATTTACACTGAGGATTCTCAGCCTGTCTGAAATCAGCTGTTTATAAGTTACATGTAGCAGGATGAATTTCACAATAGCCGTATGCCAATTTCCTTTGCACAAGGGGTACTAACAGTGACCTGTACAGATGAAAAAGGAGTTGTAACTTGTTGCTTTGTGATGCATAAAGAAAGACTGAAGGATTTGTTTTTCCTGCTGGCTTTTCTTACTTTAGGAATCTCAGCCTTGCCATCTCTTTGTGGGATCGAGGTCTCCTGGGAGGACCAAGAGAAATAGGTTAGAAGCTCTTTCATCTGTTATTCCAAGAGGTGGGGTGTAAAGAATCTTAAACAAATCGTTTCTCCCAACTGTGTACATGGCTTTTGAATTAAGTAGGGGTTAGCCAGAGAATTTTGACAGGCTAAGTAAAAATCCACTTTCCTCTGAAGGAATCAAGCTTCACATCACTTCCAAGGTACCGGCCATAATCCCAAGATGTCCACAGAGACTTTTAGGAAAGACAAGGTTTGAATTTCTAATGGTGAAAAAGCAGATTTTTAAAAAAAAAAGCCTTCTAAGCTTTTTACATAAAAAAAGCAGCAAAATTAGGCATAGAAACCAATTGGTAAAATGATGTTGGAGATCTGACAATGGATGGATTTGTATTTTTGAAGCACCTTTCATTCTGAAGAATCTTAAAGGCACTTTACAGTGCACACTGTACAGCCAGAAATGCAGCCACCGCTGGGGGAGAATACAGCAGTTGCTCTACACCCATGAATGTTTTAATGAAGCATATGATGTCCTGTGGGACTAGGAAAGGGTGCATTGTGATTTTAGGGGCAAAATGTCAGGGATCTGGCATAGACAGTGGAGTGCACCATTCCATCATCTCCTAAGAAAAGTGTCACGCGATCTAACGTGCTTTGCCTTGGAATTTTTCCTTATAATCATAGAATCATAGGACTGGAAGGGACCTCGAGAGGTCACCTAGTCCAGTCCCCTGCACTCATGGCAGAACTAAGTATTATCTAGACCATTCTGACAAGAGTTTGTCTAACCTGCTCTTAAAAACCTTCAGTGATGGAGATTCCACAACCTCCCTAGGCAATTTATTCCAGTGCTTAACTACCCTGATGGTTAGGAAGTCTTTACTAATGTCCAACTGTCAGGACTGTTATCCCCATTGTATAGCTGGGGAACTGAGACACAAGGAGGCTAAGCAACTTGCCCAAGGTCACACAGGAATTCTGGGGCAGAGCAGAGACTTGAAGTGAGGTCCCGTGAGGCCCGGGTGCATACCCTAACCACTGGATCAGGCTTCCTCTCTTTTGCCAGGGAACATGGCCCCAATCCAGCCAACATTTATGCATGTGCTTAGCTTTACTGCTGTGACTAATCCCAAAGGGACAAAGTTAAGCACATGCATGAGCGTTTCCAGGCTGGGAGCATATGATACCGAGTCCCTGTGTTAACATTGCAGCAAGGTGTATATAGAACTTGCTCTGGAGGCAGAAATAGCTTCTGTATTGAACTGTGTTTGCTCCTGCAGCGCTTATAAGCCGCACCGTTCTCCACTGGAAGTTCTAGCTCCACAGGCTAGCAGAGGCGTAGCGAGCGCCCTCCATACCCTCCGACCGGAGGGAGCCCCGCAAGGAAGGGGGCCCCTAAAAGTGGCAAAATAAATACCGCATTCCAGTTTCTGCATTGTAAGGAGCCCCGCCCGGACATATGTTCGGAGGGGGCCACCGTTCGGAGGGGGCCACGTTCTTTGTTGCTACGGCCCTGCAGGCTAGTTTCATCTGTGGAGCTTTTTATCACTGTCACAGCAAATTATGGCGCTTCCATGGCGAAGTGGCTTAATTTGTAAACTCCCCAAGGCCAAGAGTTCAGGTTCAAGGTGCTTGTGAGATCTTCCAGTCCAGCTAGAACAATATAAACTTAACCTGGGACACAATAAATGGATTAAAAATTGGTTAACAAATAGGTCTCAAAATGTCACTGTCAACGAGGAATCATCATCAAGCATGTCTGTGTCTAGTTGGCCCTGCAGGGATCCATTCTTGGCCTATGCTATTTAACATTTTTATCAGTGACCTGGAAAAAACCCATCACATTTCACTAATCAAGTTTGCAGATGACAAAAACTGAGGGCGTGATAAATAATGACATGGACACTGTAATATCCCAAACAGCTACCCTCACAATTTGCTGCTGGTAGCAGCTACTGACACCTAGGTATTCTGTTCTGCTGGCCTGTCACAAGTCGCTGCATCTGCCTTTCCCCGTCCTCTGGTCCAGGGGTAGCAAATCGTGTCAGATTGGCATACACCTGCCACAATTTGCTTCCTCTACCGTTCCCCATCTTCTGACCTTGGGGTAGCAAGTTGTGATGGTTGGGGGCACTCCCACCACAATTTGCTATCATTGTGAAAACTCTATTTTAAATTTGGACACAAATAAACTAAGGTATCTTTGTCATTTGGAAAAGCATTTTACAGAGTTAAACTGTAGGGTCATGGTATGTAAAACCCTGAATGAAGCTATCGTGCTTTCCTTTATTAGTCTCTTTCTATTATAGATTAGAAACTGTGTGGCCTACAGCAGTGACACTCGGCCTGAGGCTCGCGAGCTGCAAGTAGCTCTTTAATGTGTCTCCTGCAGCTCTTTGCAGCACAGGATATTAAAACACCGTGTGATTTAATTATTAACCAAATCTAAGTTATTAACCAATCAGGATGAGTTTACTATATTATTAACCAACTGTGCTTGATAAAATAAGAAAACTGGGTCAGTCATTTTGCTGTGAGAATAATATATATATTAAATGAAACAATGAATTCACACTACTGTAGCTCTCTTGGGTCATGTTAATCGCTAATTTGACTCCTGAACCACTGAGGTCTGTGTATCACTGGCCTATAGTAAACAAACATTTAATGTACACAAAATACTGAAACTAGTGTAAAGCATTGTATCTGGAACACTCATGAATACATTCTAAATACAAGCAATTAAGCAGAAACTCTGCCATTGTTCCTTATACAGACATCTCCCCCGCATCCCTCTGGACACATATTTGATTGAGTTTTCAAAACAAAATTTGCACTTCTCTACTTCAGCACAAACATTTGAGCATTTTGCCCTCTGATCTTATTCTAGAGACATTTTCTTAGGCCTTCTCTCACTGCTAAAACCGATGTGCCTTGTCCTCACTATTTTTTTGCCTCAGAATAGCCCCCACACCTTAATTACCCCAAATTAAACAAAGCAAAACCAAATATCACCTTTATTAGCTGTGAGGAGAAGGCCTAAGGGCTAGATTCACAAAGTGCCTTAGGCATTGCCCCTGGAGGCCCCACTCTGCCCCCTGAACATGGGACAAACTGCTCTCCCTAGCCCTTCCTCCAGCGCAGGACTGGCGTAGCCACTTTGCCCTCCCTCCTGCATGTTCCTCCGCGCCCCGCTATGGGTCCCACCCCACTTTTTTGACAAAACTGGGCATTTGTCCCATTTGTTCTTGCCAACTATCAGTTTTGTCAAAAAAGTCGGGATGGCTGGAACAGGGCCTAAAAAAGGGACTGTCCCAGCCAAAACGAGATCACGGGCGCCAACTTTTTTCTGTGCTGGTGGGTGCTTGCGCCCCCGGCCCCGCCCCTGCCCCAACTCCACCCCAAAGTCCCCTCCCTAACTCCGCCCCTCCCTGCCCCTATTGGACCCCTCCACAAATCCCCACCCCAGCCCCACCTCCTCCCCCAAGCGCGCCGCGTTCCCCCTCCTCCCTCCTCCCTCCCAGGCTTGCCGCACGAAACAGCTGGGAGGGAGCGGGGAGAAGCAGGATGCAGCAGCGTGCTCGGGGGGAGGAGGTGGAGGCGAGGCGGAGGTGGGCTGGGGTGGGGGGCTGGGCAGGGAGCTGCCGGTGGGTGCAGAGCACCCATCAATTTTTCCCCGTGGGTGCTCCAGCCCCGGAGCACCCACGGAGTGGGCGCCTACGAACGGGATGTATGTTCACCCTAATCACAGAAAACTTGCCCAGCTGATCGCTGCAGGCGATCCATGTCCCATGCTGCAGAGGAAGGCAACTTCCTCCCCCAAAGTTCCTGCCTATCTGAACTGGGGCAAATCTCCTTCCTGACCTCAAACCTAGTGATCACTGTGACCTTGAGCATGTGAGCAAGGCTCACTAGCCAAGCATCTGGAAGGAAGATCCTCTGTACTACCTCAGAGCCCAGTCCAGCCTGTCTGGTGTCCTGTCTCCAGCTGTGGCCACCCCTGATGCTTCAGAGAACGGTGGAGGGTGGGAGCTGGGAGGAGACAGAATACATCTGGCCAATTGTGCATCAGGGAAAATAACCCCTGCAGGTGAGTGGTTGAAACCAGGAAACATGAAGCACTGTCTTAATGCAGATCTGCAAGTGTTCGAACATGTTGAGGGCAATGCAGAGATTCCAGTTCCCCCCTTGGCCCATGAAGGAAGGGGGCAACCAGAGGAATTCATAGATCCATAGACCTGAGGGCCAGAAGGTGCCATCTCAGCCATTTAGCCCATTCTCACCTCCTCCTCCCCCCTCCCCCCCCTCCCTAGAATTTATCCTAGAAGCTGCACTGAATCATGTCTTTTTGAAAGATCTAGTCTGGCCATACAGACTCCAAGCAATGGTAAGTCCCCACCCGCCCCCTCTGGAGAGCTTCTGTACTGTTTAATTACGCTCACTGCTAAGCAATTACATCTCATTTCAAGGTTGAATTTATCTCACTTCCGCTCCAGTCATTGGCTCTTGTGATTCTGCAGTTGGTTGAAAAGCCCCTCGCTCTCAGGTCTCTTTTCCAGGTGTCGGTGCCTAGACACAGTGATCAAGTTGCCGCTGGACCTCCTCTTTGATCATCTAAAGAAGTTGTGCTCCTTAAGCCTCACATCATAAGGCTTGTTTTCCAGCCCCAGGATCATGTCCAGCCCCAGGATCCCTCCTTTGAACTGTCTCCAATATCTCCACCTCTCTCTTGAAATGCAGAACAAGGACTGGACACAGTATTCGAGTAGGAATCTTTCCATACCAGTGCTGTGCACAGAGGCAAGACCACTCCCCTACTTTTGCCTGCTACTCCTGTTTTTATACATCCAAGGATCACATTAGCCCTTTTTGCCACCACATTGCACTGAGCGCTCATGCTGAGGCAGTTATCTGTGATGACCCCCAAGTCCTTCTCTGAGCCATGGCTTCCCAAGACAGAATCTCTCATCATAGATTCGAAAGCCGGAAGGGACCACTGTGATCATCTAGTCTGACCTCTTGTGTAACACAGCACATTGGAGTTCCCCCAAATACTTACTGTTTGAACTGGAGCACAGAAACATCCAATCTTGATTTACAAATGGCCAGTGACCGAGAATTCCCCTTAATTAAGGCTGCGTGTCTGTCATGGAGGTCATGGAAGTCACAGATTCTGTGACTTTCCAGGACTTCCGCATCTGCAACGGCTGGTGTGGCTGACCCCAGGGCTGCTCGAGCAGCTGCCTGGGGCAGCTTGGGGCCAGCCACACCGGCCACCACCGGATCAGCAGTCCTGGGGGCCCTTGGAGCAGCGGGCAGCTGGGGGCAATCAGCCCCCACTGCTGGAGCAGGGGCCAGCCATTGGCCCCCAGGAGCCCCCACAGCAGCTAAGATTTAGTCTGGGGTATTTATAGTAAAAGTCATGGACAGGTCACGGGCCATGAATTTTTGTTTATTGCCCGTGACCTGTCCATGACTTTTACTAAAAATACGCATGACTAAATCTTAGCCTTACCCATAATCCTTGATGAGTTGTTCCAGTGGTTAATTACCCTCACTTACGCATCATTTCTGGTGTGAATTTATCTAGCTTCAGCTTCCAGCCATTGGATTATGTTAGACCTTTGTCTGCTAGACTGAAGAGCCCATATCAATATGTGCTCCCCCAGGTGCCATGGAGACACTAAGGCCTGGTCTACACTAGGAGTTTATGTCGAATTTAGCACCGTTACATCGAATTAACTCTGCACCCGTCCACACAACGAAGCTATTTAGTTCGACATAGAGGTCTCTTAAATTCGACTTCTGTACTCCTCCCCAACGAGGGGAGTAGCGCTAAATTCGACATGGCCATGTCGAATTAGGCTAGGTGTGGATGGAAATCGACGGTAATAGCTCCGGGAGCTATCCCACAGTGCACCACTCTGTTGACGCTCTGGACAGCAGTCCGAGCTCAGATGCTCTGAGCAGCCACACAGGAAAAGCCCCGGGAAAATTTGAATTCCTTTTCCTGTCTGGGCAGTTTGAATCTCATTTCCTGTTTGGACATTGTGGTGAGCTCAGCAGCACTGGCAACGATGCAGAGCTCTCCAGCAGAGGTGACCATGCAATCGCAGAATAGAAAGAGGGCCCCAGCATGGACTGATCGGGAAGTCTTGGATCTGATCGCTGTGTGGGGCGATGAGTCCGTGCTTTCCGAGCTGCGATCGAAAAGACGGAATGCAAAGATCTACGAGAAGATCTCTAAAGCCATGGCAGAGAGAGGATACAGCCGGGATGCAACGCAGTGCCGCGTGAAAATCAAGGAGCTGAGACAAGGCTACCAGAAGACCAAAGAGGCAAACGGACGCTCCGGATCCCAGCCCCAGACATCCCGTTTCTACGAGGCACTGCATTCCATCCCAGGTGCGGCCGCCACCACTACCCCACCACTGACCGTGGACTCTGAGGATGGGATATTGTCGACGGCTGGTTCCTCGGAGATGTTAGCGGACGGGGAAGATGAGGAAGGAGATGAGGAGGACGAGGCAGTCGACAGCGCTTACAACGCTGATTTCCCCGACAGCCAGGATCTCTTCATCACCCTTACAGAGATCCCCTACCAACCGTCCCCAGGCGTTAACCCGGACACAGAATCAGGGGAAGGATCAGTCAGTCAGTGTTTTAAACATGTAAACATTTATTTTTAACAGAACAGGAATATTAACAATATTAACAATGGGTTTTTCATGATTAGTTTGCCCTAGGCGCTTAATGTTTCAGTCCTTGGCAGTGCAACTACTGAAAAAAAATCTAACAATGTCCGGTTTAGCATGATTGTTTTGCCCTAGGCGCTCTACTGTGTAGTCCCTGCCAGTGCAGCTACAGTAAAATCCGGTCTATATGTCCGGGGATAGAGCAGAAATCCTCCTGGGACATCTCCACGAAGCTCTCCTGGAGGTAATTGGAAAGCCTTTGCATCAGGTTCCTGGGGAGAGCGGCCTTATTGGGTCCTCCGTGGTAGGAAACGTTTCCGCGCCAGGAGACAATCAAGTACTCGGGTATCATTGCCTTGCAGAGCATGGCGGCATGCGGCCCTGGTCTTTGCAGGCTTTCCCGAAGCATCCTTTCTTTCTCCGTCTCTGAAATCCTCATCAGAGTGATGTCGCTCATGGTGACCTGCTTTGAATTAGGTAGGGGAATGTTAGTATTGGGACTGCTTGCCTGTTCCTTTACAGAACTGTAACCGGCGGTTTACAGCCACGCGGTGGAGGCGGGAGAGGAGCAGCATACAGGGATCTTTCCCTGGGACAGCCGCGAGGGGGTGGGACAGGGGCAGAGTTCATGCTTGCCGGATTGCTGGCAGCAGGGACTGGCATTGCTTTGAATGTGAAAGGAGGCCAGTGCTATTATTAACGTTTTAAGCAGCCACAAGTCTACGGCTTACCATGTCAGCCTGTTACCCAAATTCCGCTGTCCTGTCCCGCTTGTCTGATCTGCACTGCAAGACCCCAGGCACTGAATGCGAAGGCCGAAAATTCGACCTTGTCCTGAGTGCACATGTGATAGGTGCTGTGCATGGTCTTGTTCACAGAGAAAGACTATGTTCTTTGTTCACAAAAAAATTTATCTTTCTGAGGAATTCACTCCGTTTTTCCCATCCCACAGCTGCGACTGTCTCCCGACCTACCCTGGCATCACACTCCCAGAGGCTGGCGCAGATTAGGCGTAGGAAGAAGAGGACACGGGAGGACATGTTCTCGGAACTTATGGGCTGCTCCCGAGCCCAGGCAGCCCAGCAGACCCAGTGGAGGGAGAACTTGTCCCAAATCCACCGATCACACATGGAACGGAAGGAGAGGTGGCAGCAGGAAGACCAGCAGGCGTCTAAAACGCTGCTTGGACTAATGAGGGAGCAAACGGACATGCTCCGGCGCCTTGTGGATGTTCTGCAGGACCGGTGGCAGGAGGACAGAGCCCCGCTGCAGTCTATCTCTAACCGCCCTCCCCCGCCACCAAGTCCCATACCCCCCTCACCCAAAGTCCAAAGAAGGAGGGGCGGCAGAGTCCGTGAAAACTCTCACTCCACCCCTGCAGACTGCTCTACTACTAGAAGGCTCTCATTCCCCAAAATTTGACAAGTCCTTTCCTTCCCGCCTCACCCAAGCCCCCGTCCCAGTTTCACCCCCCAGTTTCATGTGTAGTTGATAATAAAAAATACGTTTCTGTTAATTACTGTTTCCATCATGTTCTTTAGAGGAGAGTCTGTTTGAAGGGGGGGAAGGGGGTTGGTAATTGGACAGGACAGTCACCTTTACCAGGGTACAGACGCGGGGGCAGGTTCAGCAGCAGAGCACACACACACTGCAGTCACTAGTTACCCTGGTCAGTCTGGGAGGTGGTTTTCATGTTCTGTGGCGGGGGGGGGGGGGGGCGGTTAGAGATCTTATGCAGCGGTCCTTATCCTGGATCACAGAGCCACGCAGCAGGGGATCTGTAACCGTCCTCCCCCAGCCACAAAGTCACATAGCCCCCACACACAGAGTCCCGAACAGGAGGGGTGGCAGGCTCCGTTGAAACAATCAGTCCACCAGTGCGGAGCCTGTCATTCCTGGAGTTTAGAAGCGTCCTTTGCATCACTACACTACACCCGCTCCCCACCACAGTCTGCGTCCCAGGTTCAACACTTTACTGCGAAAACAGTAATAAAGAAAACGGTGTTCATTAACAAATTTCAATTTTTGATTTTATTTTTAAACGTGTGTTGGAAGGGGGGGAACGGGGTGAACGGGGTATGTAACTGGAGAGGATAGTGAACATTCACTGGGTAAAGAAACGGGGGCAGGTTCAGCTTCTCTGTAAACAAACTTAGGCCTGGTCCACACTACCCCCCCACTTCGGACTAAGGTACGCAAATTCAGCTACGTTAATAACGTAGCTGAATTCGAAGTACCTTAGTCCGAACTTACCGCGGGTCCAGATGCTGCAGGCAGGCTCCCCCGTCGATGCCGCGTACTCCTCTCGCCGAGCTGGAGTACCGGCGTCGACGGCGAGCACTTCCGGGATCGATCCCAGAACATCGATTGCCTGCCGTCGGACCCGGAGGTAAGTGTAGATGTACCCGCACAGCGCGTCCCGCTGGGCTCTTCTAATCGCCCGGCTGTCTGGCTGGGCGTACTCAGCAGCCAGGCTATTTGCTTCAACCTCCCACCCCGCCATAAAGGTCTCCCCCTTGCTCTCACACAGATTGTGGAGCACACAGCAAGCTGCAATAACAATGGGGATATTGGTTTCGCTGAGATCAGAGCGAGTCAGTAAGGTTCTCCATTTCCCCTTGAGACGTCCAAAAGCACACTCCACCACCATTCTGCACTTGCTCAGCCGGTAGTTGAAGAGTTCTTTTTCAGTGTCCAGGGCGCCTGTATAGGGCTTCATGAGCCGGGGCATTAGCGGGTAGGCTGGGTCCCCGAGA
Organism: Emys orbicularis; assembly: GCF_028017835.1. NCBI lineage: Eukaryota > Metazoa > Chordata > Testudines > Emydidae > Emys > Emys orbicularis. The sequence continues at coordinate 11,693,207 of NC_088701.1, forward strand.
ATGACTATAGGCATCTCCACATCCCCAAGAGTTATTTTGTGGTCCGGGAAGTAAATACCTTCCTGCAGCCGTCTAAACAGACCAGAGCTCCTGAAAACACGAGCGTCATGAACCTTGCCCGGCCATCCGACGTTGATGTTGGTAAAACGTCCCCTATGGTCCACCAGTGCTTGCAGCACCATTGAAAAGTAGCCCTTTCGGTTAATGTACTGGCTGGCCTGGTGGTCCGGTCCCAGGATAGGGATGTGAGTTCCATCTATAGCCCCACCGCAGTTTGGGAATCCCATCGCGGCGAAGCCATCTATGATGACCTGCACGTTTCCCAGGGTCACTACCTTTGAGAGCAGTAGCTCAACGATTGCGTTGGCTACTTGCATCACAACAACCCCCACGGTAGATTTGCCCACGCCAAAGTGGTTCGCGACTGACCGGTAGCTGTCCGGCGTTGCAAGCTTCCAGAGGGCTATGGCCACTCGCTTCTGGACACTCAGGGCTGCTCGCATCCGGGTGTCCTTGCGCTTCAGGGCAGGGGACAGCAACTCACAAAGTTCCAGGAAAGTCCCCTTCCGCATGCGAAAGTTTCGCAGCCACTGTGATTCATCCCAGACCTGCAGCACTATGCGGTCCCACCAGTCCGTGCTTGTTTCCCGGGCCCAGAATCGCCATTCCACAACATCAACATGACCCATTGTCACCATGATGTCCTCGGCGCGGGGTACCGTGCTTTGTGACAGGTCTGTGCCACTCTCAGACTTCAGGTCCTCACCACGCTGCCGTAGCCTCCTCGCCCGATTTCTCAGCATCTGCCCCTGGGAAAGGTGGATGATAAGGTGCGAGGTGTTGACAACGGCCATAACTGCAGCGAGGGTCGCAGCGGGCTCCATGCTCACAGTGCTGTGGCGTCCGCGCTGTCACTGACCAGAAAAGTGCGCGAACTGATTTCCCGCCGGCGCTTTCAGGGAGGGAGGGCGGGAGTGACGGTTGGATGACGACAGTTACCCAAAACCACCCTCGACACATTTTTTTCCCCAGAAGGCATTGGGGGCTCGACCCAGAATTCCAATGGGCAGCGGGGACTGCGGGAACTGTGGGATAGCTGCCCACAGTGCACCGCTTCCAATGTCGACGCTTGCCCCATTAGTGTGGACTCACAAAGTCGAATTACCGTCCTTAGTGTGGACACACACGTTCGACTTTGTAATATCGATTCCACATATTCGATTTAAGTAAAATCGAACTACTCTCGTAGTGTAGACATACCCTTACAGACTGTGATCAAGTATCGGGGGTAGCCGTGTTCGTCTGTATCTACAAAAACAACAAGGAGTCTGGTGGAAGTGAGGTTTTTACCCACAAAAGCTTATGCCCAAATAAATCTGTTAGTCTTTAAGGTGCCACCAGACTCCTTGTTGTTTTTGTAGACTGTGATCGTCACCCCTTAACCGTCTCTTTGTTAAGCTAAGTAGATTTTGCTCCTGGAGTTCATTGCTATAAGGCCGGTTTTCTACTCCTTTAACATATTAAAATCAGGGCCGCCCAGAGGGGGGGGCAAGTGGGGCAATTTGCCCCGGGCCCCAAAGGGGCCCCCACGAGAATATAGTATTCTATTGTATTGCAACTTTTTTTATGGAAAGGGCCCCCAAAATTGCTTTACCCCAGGCCCCCTGAATCCTCTGGGCAGCCCTGATTAAAACATGTTGTAGGACTGTGTGCATTTAACCAGGCGATGCAGATCACTCTGTGTGTACGTCTACGCTGCTAGCTGGGGGTGTGAGTCCCAGCCCGAGCAGACACACTCGTGCTCGTTCTCATTGAGCTAGTGCGCTAAAAGTAGGGGGCAGCCATGGCAGCACAAGTGGCGGGAGGGGTAGTCACCCTGAGTTCATGCCCATCAGAGACGCTAGGTATGTACTTGGGGCAACTAGCCCCTCCCACTCCTTGTGCTCCCAGGGCTGCACTCTGTTTTTAGCACACTAGCTTGATGAGAACTAGCACGAGTGTGTCTGCTCGGGCTGGGACTCACACCCCCAGCTAGCAGTGTAGACGTACACACAGTGTAGGCCTACCTTGGACCCTGTCTTCCCCATTGTTTACTACTCGCCAATCTAATGTTTGGGTCGTCTGCAAACTTTGCCAGCAAAGATTTTATATCATCATATAGATTGTTAACAAACGTGAACTAGCATTGGACCAAGAACAGCTCTCTGGGGGACCCTGCCAGAAACAGCCCTGCTCATTGATAGCTCCCCATTAACTACTACAATTTAAGATCTGCCAGTGAGCCAGTTTTTAATCCATCTAATCTGGGCCCTGTTAATTCCATATACTGCGAGTTTTTAAATCAAAATGTGATGGGGTACTAAGTCAAATGCCTTGAAGAGTATAGTCTATCAACACAGTTACCTGTATCAACCAGAGCCATAATCTTGTCAAAAAAAGACAACAGGTTGGTTTGACGAGACCTGCCCCCGGGAAACCCTGCTGACTGGCATTAATTATATATTTAGCCTCTAATTCTTCGTTGATGGATTTGTTAGATTTGTAGATTCCAAGATCAGAAGGAACCACTATGATCGTCTAGCCCATTGGTTTTCAATCTGTGCCTGCAGGCCCCTAAGGGTCCACAGACTATGTCCTAGATTTCCAAAGGGTTCCGAACCTACTTTCAAAAATTTTTAGGTGTCCGCAAATGAAGAAAGGTTGAAAACCACTGGTCTAGTCTGACGTCTTGTGTAACACAGGCCATAGAACTTCCCCAAAATATTTCCTGTTTGAACTAGAGCAGATTTCTTTGAAAAACATTCAATCTTGATTCAAAAATGGCCAACGATGGAGAATTCACCACAGTCCTTGGTGTTCCAATGGGGGGTTCCCCTCACTGATAAAAATGTGCGCCTTATTTCTAGTCTGAATTCGTCTAGCTTCAATTTCCAGCCATGGGATCTTGTTAAACCTTTATCTGCTAGAATTAAAAACCCATTATCAAATATTTGTTCCTCATGTAGGTACTTATAGACTGTGTTCAAGTCACCCCTTAATTTGGACAGATGCTGCTTCACATCCTCCAGTGTTACAGATCATAAGCTTTCCATTTTATCCACAGCATCTTGGATGGGTGCATCCGCCTGCTTCAGTCCAAAGTCAGAACAAAAATAGTTATTGAATATTTCTGCCTGTTTACAACTTGACTGTCTACGTCTAGCAAAGGACTTGTACCAGCACAGGGTGTGTTTATTTTCTTGATGTTATTGTCTTTAACCCTATTGGCCATTGATATTTCAGTGGTTCCTTTGACTTCCCTTCTCAGTCACCTGTTGTGGAGAATGTGGACATTTTTGTAATAGTTTTATGAACAATATGCATGACTCCATTTCCTCACTCACTGCGTATTGCCACAGCCTGGGCGTAAAGGGGTTAATATTTCCTCTGGGACAGAGTGAGAAAAGGGGTGTAGGTCTTAAGCAGGTAGGTCTGGGTTGGTTTGAATGAACTATCAAGGGCAGCAGAACATGTGTGCTCAGCAGGACGGCAGCTGAGACAAAGGGACCAAGTGGGTGTGTGGGGTGTTATGACTGCTGTGCAGCAGAGAGAGCTGGAATCCAGGGATTTTGGAGCAGAGGGGCAGGGGATGCTGCCAACACAGGCTCTGAGCTCAGTTTGGCTTTCCCAGGCAAACCTGCCCCCCTCGGTCCTGGAGTCCAGGTGACTAATGAAGAGGGCGTGGTCTGAACAGGCTGTGCGGTGTCACTGCCAATGCCAGCTGGCTGCATCGTTGCCAAAGGGGTCGAGTCTCTCACAGGGGTCTACCCTCAGCTGGACTCACTGGGGAGTCCCGGCGAGAAGCAGAGGGGCTGGAGGCCCAGGGCTCCATCTCAGAGTTGTGGGGCCATGGCGCTCCCCCTCGTAAAAAGTGGAGGCCTCAGGCCTAGAACAACGAAGGGAGCAGCCCCAGAGCGACTGTAATAGCTGGGGCAGAGCTCCCTTTAAATCCACGACAGCTGGCGGGAGTGCTGGGATGCTGAATGCAACAGCAGAGTTTTGCAAGAAGTGACCGCAGCAGTAGAAACAAGCGTAGTGCCAGGAAACAGCGGGGGAGGTGGCGTGTAACCGGCTCTCTGAGAGGCACATTATAGAGTTGTGCAGAGAGGACTAAGCATTGGGAAGTGAACCCTGATCCAGACCCAGATGCAGTTCCAAGAGAACAGCCCAATTCTCCAGCAACAACGTGGGGAGACGGAGAACCCAGGGGAGATGGCAGAGTCCCAGGTGGCCGGCCACAGCAGCCGCAGGGCATCTAGCTCAAGAGCAGGAGCAGCAGAAACAGGAGCTGGAAGTAAAGATGCTTCAGGTGGAGGAAGAGGAGCTGGAGCTGCAGGAGCTGGCTGATCCTGCCCAGCAGGGAAAGAGCAAAGAGCAGCAGGAAAAGCATGAATTGGGAACAAGGCCGGTGCAAGGAAGTTTTGTGCCCTAGGCGAAACTTCCACCTTGCGCTCCCCCTCCCACCCCCGGGGAGCCGTGCGGGAGCTCCCCACCCCAGCTCACCTCTGATCTGCCTCCTCCCCGAGCATGCCGCCCCCGCTCTAATTCTCCTCCCCTCCCAGGCTTGTGGCGCCAAACAGATGATTGGCGCTGCAAGCCTGGGAGGCGGGAGAAATGGAGCAGCGACGGCGTGCTTGGGGAGGGGGCATAGCAGAGGTGAGCTGGGATGGGGAGCCCTGCGGCAGCTCCCCCCCCCGCCCTGAGGCACCCCTGCGGCAGCTTCCCACCCCCCTCCGGGCCCGGGGAGCCGTACGGCACCTCCCCACCCCAGCTCACCTCTGCTCCGCCTCCTCCCCGAGCACACCGCCCCCGCTCTAATTCTCTTCCCAGGCTTGCGGCGCCAAACAGCTGATTGGTGCTGCAAGCCTGGGAGGCAGGAGAAGTGGAGCGGCGACCGCGCGCTCGGGGAGGAACACTGTAAAAAAAATTGGGGGCATCCTAGGCAACCGCCTAGTTCACTTTAATGGTAGCACCGGCCCTGATTGGGAATCAAGGAGCAGAGGAACCAGAGGCCACAGGGAGCAGGGAGAGACTGCAGGAATGGAATGCCAGCTCCCTTAGACAAATTCACACTGGAAATATGGCATACATTTTTAAGGGTGAGAATAATTAACCACTAGAACAATTTCCCAAGGGTGGTGGTAGATTCTCTGGCACTGACAATTTTAAAATCAGGATTGGATGTTTCTCTAAAAGATCTGCTCTAGGAAATTTTTTGAGGAAGTTTCCTGGCCTTTGCTGCACAGGAGGTGAGACTAGATGATCACATTGGTCACTTCTGGCCTTAGAATCTATGGGTACGTCTTCACTACCTGCCGTATCGGCGGGTAGCAATCGATTTATCCGGGATCGATATATTGCGTCTCGTTAAGACGCGATATATCAATCCCCAAACGCGCTCACCGTCGACTCCAGAACTCCACCAGAGCGAGCGGCGGTAGCGCAGTCGACGGGGGAGCCGCGGCCATCGATCCCACGCTGTCTGGACCCCAGGTAATTCGATCCAAGATACTCCAACTTCAGCTATGCTATTGTGGGTTCCATTAACTAAGACACCATGAATCACAGCCCACTAGGAGGGGTGGGGACCAAGAGAGGATTCTGTCCCAGTGGTAAGGGCAATAGGTTACCCACAAGAGACACTCCTTGTATATGCGCAGCCCAGGGGTGGAGACAAAGCCCTGGAGAGGGCCTGCCAATGCTGGGGAGGGCCCAGCATCCCTGCCTCCCCTGGCCCTGGAAGCCAGAGCCTAAGAGTCACCGCTGGGTTATGCCCAGCTCTGCAGGGGGACACACCCATTCTGATTTGCCCACCTGTTCAAGGGCTCACTTCCTACCCCACCCGGGGGGGGGGGGGGGAGGACGCCCCAGGCTGCAGTCGAGATGTTTGACAGCTTGCGGAATGGGATTCACCTCCCACCCAGCAGACGAATGGGAGGAGGTAGTGGCAGGGTCTGATCCCTGTTTCAAACCAAAAGCTTTGGGGTGGCAAAGGAGCGCAGGGGGCATGTGAAAACTTCCTCTGTGCCCTGCTGGGGTGAGTTAAGGAGAAGACAGATGGGACGGGTTTGATACTGCTCTGCACTGGTTTATGAGAACGCTGTGGCTTGGCTAGTGGGGTGTGTTCTGTACAAATCAGGGCATTACCTGGTAGAACCACGACCAGGGCCTGGAGGAATGGGCCGGGCACTTATTGCTGCCATTTGTGGTTTAGCCAAACCTGGCAGGAACCTGAGTCCTAGGTGAGGAAGGGGCTCGATCTTCCCAGGGCCTCTGAAAACAGGGGGCTGAAGCCCAAGGGCTCCATCTCTAGCAGAGCCGTGGGGCTCACCCTTGCAAACAGTGGATGCTTCAGGCCCAGCACAATGAAGGGGACACTCCCAGCATGGCTGTGCAAAGGCTGGGGGCGGGGGCGGGGGCACAGAGCATCCTGGAAATCCAGGATACTGACATTGTTTAACTGTAACTTATAATCATTGCCAGTTACTTCCCCTTTCCCCCACCCCTTAAATACTGATTTTTGTGTGTTTTATCACTGAACCCACATCTCCTTTGGCCCAGGCTGGGTTTTGGCCCAATCTCATTTTTCTGAGTCTGCAGAATCGTAACTTTTTGGTTATCAAATAAGTTCTCCCCAAATGATTCCCAGTTTTCATTACCATTTCCCACTATATATTCATGGTCCCACTCACTTATGCCAGCCGCTGCTTTAAGCTTTGGGAAATTGGCCCTTTAGAATTCCAAGTACACATGGCCCTAGTTGGTGCCGTATTCTGTTTGCACAAAGTAAATGCAACCGGACCATGATCACTGGTACCTTGGCAACTGCTAATGTTCAGCTCAGTGATTAACCATTCTTTATCCCTTAGAACGAGGTTCAATACTGAGTTCCTTTGTGTTGGGTGCAGGATTCTCTGTGTTAGAAAATTATCGTCTATTGTTTTTATACACCCCAAGGAAGTTTTGTTACCGGCCAAAGGAAATGTGCAGCAAATGTTACCCAGGTTAAAGTCACCCATGATAACACAGTGTTTCTTCCTACACATTATGGACAGATGCTTAAGAAGCAGTTTGTTCGGTTCCCTGATGAGATTAGGTGGTCTGTAACAGATGCCCACCAGTACCCCCTCCCTCCCCATCCCCAGTTTTACTTTTACCAGTGAGAATTTTAATCCATTAGCCTTTGTGGTCCTGTGATTCTGCATTGTTTGTGACAGGTGACAGGTAACAGTGTCTTTGAGGTAAAGTACCACCTCTCCCCTTTTTCCCATTCTGTCCTTACTGAACAAGTTGTAACTATTGATTTTTAACGTTCCAATCACAAATCCGATCCAGCAAGTTTCATTAATATCAGCGGTGTTGTGTGTCCTCTCTTACCTGAGTGTCTCCAGCTCCTCTTATTTATTCCCCAGGTATTAATATAGAGATCATTTAAAATGTCCTCCTTACATGCCCCTTTGTGCTTGGATTTGTCAGATGCGTAACACTGAGGCTGGTTTACAATCTGGGTGTTTGTACCATATGAAGGGGAACACTCACTGACAGCTCCACCTAGTGGTCAGGCCAGGTGTGCTGGGTTGTTTTCTTCCCAGGCTTCCCATTTGGGTTGGGGTTTTGGGGTCTGGACCCTTGCACCTTCAGGATCATCCCCAATTAGGTTCCCCACAAAGGGATAGACTTCTGTCATTGTCATCTTTTCAGGGGTTGGTAGGGAAGCCCGGGCCCAGTGGTAGGCGGCTGAGATTGGCACTTTGGGGTGCTATGTAGCTGCCTCCCTGGATACCTTCCTACAGGCATCCCCTCTTCCTTTGAGAACTGGTTAAAAGACAGGGAACAAAGGGTAGGAATTAATGGTAAATTCTCAGAATGGAGAGGGGTAACTAGTGGTGTTCCCCAAGGGTCAGTCCTCGGACCAATCCTATTCAACTTATTCATAAATGATCTGGAGAAAGGGGTAAACAGTGAGGTGGCAAAGTTTGCAGATGATACTAAACTGCTCAAGATAGTTAAGACTAAAGCAGACTGTGAAGAACTTCATAAAGATCTCACAAAACTAAGTGATTGAGCAACAAAATGGCAAATGAAATTTAATGTAGATAAATGTAAAGTAATGCACATTGGAAAAAATAACCCCAACTATACATACAATATGATGGGGGCTAATTTAGCTACAACAAGTCAGGAAAAAGATCTTGGAGTCATCGTGAACAGTTCTCTGAAGACATCCACACAGTGTGCAGCAGCAGTCAAAAAAGCAAACAGGATGTTAGGAATCATTAAAAAGGGGATAGAGAATAAGACTGAGAATATATTATTGCCCTTATATAAATCGATGGTACGCTCACATCTCGAATACTGTGTACAGATGTGGTCTCCTCATCTCAAAAAAGATATACTGGCACTAGAAAAGGTTCAGAAAAGGGCAACTAAAATGATTAGGGGTTTGGAACGGGTCCCATATGAAGAGAGATTAAAGAGGCTAGGACTCTTCAGCTTGAAAAAGAGGAGACTAAGGGGGGATATGATAGAGGTATATAAAATCATGGTCCTGCTAGTGAAGGCAGGGGGCTGGACTCGATGACCTTTCGAGGTCCCTTCCAGTTCTATGAGATAGGTATATCCAGGGCCGGCTCCAGGCACCAGCTTAACAAGCAGGTGCTTGGGGCGGCCAAGGGAGAGGGGCAGCACCTGCGGCAATTCGGGGGCGGCAGGTCCCTCACTCCCTCCCAATTGCCGCCGCCGGTCACGATTGCGATCGCTGCTTTTTTTTTTTTTTTTTTGCTTGGGGCGGCAGAAATGCTGGAGCCGGCCCTGGGTATATCTCCATATATTTAAATATTTACATGTGGAGAAAGTGGATAAGGAAAAGTTATTTACTTATTCCCATAATACAAGAACTAGGGGTCACCAAATGAAATTAATAGGCAGCAGGTTTAAAACAAATAAAAGGAAGTTCTTCTTCACGCAGCGCATAGTCAACTTGTGGAACTCCTTGCCTGAGGAGGTTGTGAAGGCTAGGACTATAACAGCGTTTAAAAGAGAACTGGATAAATTCATCGTGGTTAAGTCCATCAATGGCTATTAGCCAGGATGGGTAAGGAATGGTGTCCCTAGCCTCTGTTTGTCAGAGGGTGGAGATGGATGGCAGGAGAGAGATCACTTGATCATTGCCTGTTAGGTTCACTCCCTCTGGGGCACCTGGCATTGGCCACTGTCGGTAGACAGGATACTGGGCTAGATGGACCTTTGGTCTGACTCGGTACGGCCTTTCTTGTGTTCTTATGTTCCTGCAGGGTAAATTAAAGTCTCTGAGCTTCAAAAGTCCCCAGTCCCTCTTGGTTAGGTCAGTATCTCCAAGCCTCAGGTTGCAAGAGCTCCTGGGATGCCCCTTCCCAAGAGTTCAGAGCACAGGTCTGCTCCCTTCCACTGCCTGCCCCCTTCTGAGATGCTCTGCTTCCCCTTTTAAGCCCTGCCTCCAGCCTGTGCAGGAGCGTTCCAGGATCTGCAGAAACATGTCTAAGGTGGCATCTTTGTGGATCACTGCAGAAGGGGTCTCTCCTGCTGACCTCAGAATCTAGTTTATTCTGGTGGTGGTGTCCTTCATCTTCGCTCACAGAAGGCAGCAAGCTGTCCTGCCGTGCTTCTTCCCATTGCAGAATGTCCTGTCTATTCTTCTTAGCATAGAGTCCCCACTAAGGACTGTCTGTCTTCTTTGGCCAATTGTGGATGTTCTCTTGGGCTTGTCTGGGTCTGCTGTCTAGTCTGAGCTGGCAGCAGTTCTCAGTTCTTTCCTCTGATATCTGGAGGTCCTTCCCTCTGGTTGATTCTTGGAGGTTGCTCTCTTCAGATGTCTTACTCAGCACCTGGCAGCGATTTGATACTTCCAGCTGTGAGCAGATCCTTTGGGTTCTCCTATCTCTGGAGATGACAAATATCCAGTCATCTTTTCTGTTTTCTTGTCTCCCTTGGTCACTGGACTCCATAGCCTCCCAGTGTGGTATCTGCCGTGGTGCAGGCTGGATCTGAGTATCCAGGAAATTCGCCATACCCCTGCTGTTTTGCAAAGTGGTCAGCTGTTCCTCTGGACCACAAACCTTCTCCTCCATCAAGCTACCAGCCTCACACCTCATGCAGATGGAGTCTCCTCTCGCTTCAGGCAGGAAGCGAGTGTGGCACATCCGGTGCAGGTCACAATAGCTGTCCACTCCTGTAATGTACCGATAGAGCAAAGGCTTCAAAATATCTCCTACAAACTCCCATGGAAACTCGGCCTTTAGCTGCTCGCTGTTATCCTGTTTCTATGGAGGAGATTGCTGATGGAACAGGGCTCTTTAATCTAACAAACATGCTGAATGGAGACAAAAATCAGACTAGAAATTTTTATCAGTGAGGAACCATCAGAACAACTGATCTAGGGACATAGTGGGGTCTCCATCACTTGGAGTCTTTAAATCTGACCTTAACATCTATTAATTAAATATATATCTGATTTAATTAGTTTGCAAAGTGCTTGAATTTTTCAGGGAGAGAAAAAATCCAGTGATGGCTCATAGGTGTTTATATCCCAAGACTGGAGTATGAAATGGGGTAAAGGTGGCATGCCCCAAGGTAAGTATATGCTGCCTTATCACTAGACAGAATCATGAAACATGTGAGGTTAATATAACAGTATTTACAACCCTCTCATAAACATTGTATCCTTGATAATGAAAAAGCAAGGTAATATTTGTTGGGTTGCAGTAGGGATTATGTGGGGCCTGTGTACTTATATGTATATTTTGCCAACCTTTTACCTCAATAGAACAAACATTTAAACATAGAGTCATATGACTGAAAGGAAACCTGACTCACTCTTCTAGCTCACATCTACATTGCATAGGACAGCCCAGGATTCAGTCACCAGTGCCTGAAGGACCAAAGGAACTTATCCCATGTTGGTTTGGTGGAGCTGGAGCGACCCAGAGTTCAGTTGGCAGCAGGGTTTTCTTTTCCACAGGACTCTATAGAATAATATTATCCAGACAAAAACTTAGGCCCCGATCCTGCGCCAGATTGTGCATCCCCTGGGGCTGCAGCTGCTGCAGGATGGGGTCTTGGTTTGGAGGAAATGAACTTGGAGGGAAGAACTTGGGAGATATGGATTCTATTCCCAGCTCTGGCCTGCTGGGTGATACTGGGCAAGGCCCTTCCTTGCCCTGTGCCTCAGTTTCCCCATCTGTAAAATGGCAATAATGATACTGACTGACCTCCTTTGTAAAGCGCTTTGAGACCTGCGGGTGGAAAGTGCTATATAAGAGCTAGATGTTATTGTTATATAGCTCAAAACCATGAAGAACAAGAAATAAGTTTAAAAATTACCTTTCGGGGAGCTTCCCCTCTCAGAAAAGTGCCTTACCTCTTAGGCTCATTTCACAATTGTCTTCAGCTACTGTGTGCTGTTTTCAGTTATTTCTGTAAAAGTCCTGGAAGCAAATCCAGCCCCACACGTAGTTTGCTGGAAGTTAAGGTTTCTTTCAGACATCCTCGGAACCCAACGAGACCAGGAGTAAGTGAACAAGGACATGAGCTTTGACACACATAGGCTACATCTTCACTGCCAAAACAGTTGTTTCTACAGGGGTGATAGCTCTGTAAAGGGGGATTAGCCATTGGAACAAACTCCCAGGGGAAGTGGTGGATTCTCCATTTCAGATCCAGGCTGGAGGCCTTTCTGGGAGATGCTTTAGTCCAACACAAGTTACTGGGCTCAATGCAGGGGTAGCTGAGTAACATGTAAGGGCCTGTGGAGGTCAGACTGGACGGTCTAATGGTCTCTTCTGGCCTTAAATTCTCTGAATCTCACTATACAGCCCTGGTGGAGATGAGGCACAGGTAGTTTTTATCTTCATGGAACTTGCTGAGGTCAACACTAGCCCCCCCCCCATGCACACACTTAAGGTTGAGCTCACCTAGCTACATGTCTCCTCTAGGGTTGTACTTGATCAGTGCTATGCGCATGTAAAAACACACCTGGTTTTGCAGTGAAGCCATAGCCCTAGAGGTTGCTGTCTACTGCTGCCCCTGAAGCTCCTTTGGCTCCCGAAAAGACTCACACTTGTATGTGCTGAGGCCCAGGGTCAATCACCGCCAGTGACCAGCGAGCACCATTATTAATATGGAGTTATGACTGCGTTCCAAGCTAGTTTTTTATTCTGTACCATAATTGGTGTCAGTTTGCTAGTAGAGATAAATTAGTGAAAGATTAACAGTGTGTTAACTTCCTGCCTGTTTAACTTTGAATTAGGTCTGAGAGCAACCTGGATTACAGTTTGTTACACACCCTAACTTCGCTTTCAGACACACACACACAACAGAGCAATCCCAGGCTGTGGATGTCAGATGTTCACGGGGTGTAAAGTAGAGGGTTAGCTGGTTAGCGGGGCTTTTTCTGAAAATGACACTGTTCTGGATGGGCTCCCCCAGGCATGTGTTTGGGTCTGTGCAGTGACTCCGTGTTAGGGTGACCAGACAGCAAATGTGAAAAATCGGGACGGGGGTGGGGGGTAATAGGAGCCTATATAAGAAAAAGACCCCAAAATCAGAACTGTCCCTATAAAATCGGGACATCTGGTCACCCTACTCCGTGTGATGGGCCCAGGTTCATCCAGTGCAGAGCCAATTCACGCTGGCTGGTGGGGGGAGGCTGGGCTTTCCCCTCCCGCTCCCTGCCAGCGGCAGAGCCCTGAGAATCAGGCTGGGCTCCCTGCCCCCTCGCCAGAGGAACAAGGGCCCCTGGGTGCACCAGCACAGCACTGCAGCCTCTGGAGTCGCTATGGGCAGAGCCGGGGGGCAGCTGCACAGGTGCCCCCGGATGGAACCGGGTAGACAAGTCAGCTGCTGATGCAAGAGCAGAGGTGGCTCCCGGGCCGTGCGGGCTGGAGGGTGAGCTGCTGCCCCCGCTCTCTGGAGCTGGCGGGCCGGGCTCTGCCGGTGCTGGATCCAAGCGATAGCCCAGGGCTGCGGCCGCTCCGAGCCACACCCCGACCCGCGCGGACCCCCGGTGGGGGGCGATAGTGTCCCAGAATGGAGCCCATCACCCACGGACCCGAACCGAGCCCTTTCTCGGGCCCAGGGCCCAGCCCCGCCTCCCCACCTGGCGCGGGGCCCAGCCCCGCCTGTCTATAAAGGCCACGCCCAGAGCTGAGCCCGCGAGTCCTAGTGTCCGTGTCTGGTCTGGGTGAGCGGAGCGGCTGGTTCGTCCCCTACCCGGGCAGGGCTCTGCATAGCCCAGCCCGGCTGCAGCCCCGGGGGTGTCACCGGGGCTTCCCATGAGCCGGGATCCTGGCGGAAGCGAATGCCCCGGTCTCCCTGCAGAGCCGGGAGGGCTGTTGGCTGGGAGGGCTGTTGGCTGGGAGCGGGATGGGGGGGCGGAGAGCAGGGGTGCCCCATAACTATTGCTGGTGGGGGGTCTAATGTAAAGGCTCTGGTTGTACGCAGCGGGGTTCAGGGCAGTTATTCCAGAGACAAAGGCGTTTTGGTTTCTAGAGCGACTTTGGATGCCATGTTAAGATTCTCTGTCCTAGCAGCTGGAGACCGGTCTAGCAGGGAGCTGCTCCTCAGGTTACAGCCCACTGGGACACAAGCTTGGAAAGTCCCTCCTTGGCAGCACCAGACTTGTCAGGCTTTAGGACCCGAGCAGCGGCACGTTTCCAGGGGTGGCATTCCGGCCATCCGTTTTCTTCGGGGCACTTGCGCTCTCGGAGCTGCGCCACTTAGATGGGGCAAGGGGGCCGTGCCCCCGGCCGCAGCGGGAAGGGGAAGCCCCAGCCCCGGGATGCTGAGCTGCCAGGGTCCAGCCGCTACCTGGGGAGGCGAGGGCGAGTCCTGCCGGGGAGAATCATAGAATCATAGAATCATAGAATATCAGGGTTGGAAGGGACCTCAAGAGGTCATCTAGTCCAACCCCCTGCTCAAAGCAGGACCAATTCCCAACTAAATCATCCCAGCCAGGGCTTTGTCAAGCCGGGCCTTAAAAACCTCCAAGGAAGGAGACTCCACCACCTCCCTAGGTAACGCATTCCAGTGCTTCACCACCCTCCTAGTGAAATAGTGTTTCCTAATATCCAACCTGGACCTCCCCCACTGCAACTTGAGACCATTACTCCTTGTTCTGTCATCTGCCACCACTGAGAACAGCCGAGCTCCATCCTCTTTGGAACCCCCCTTCAGGTAGTTGAAGGGGCTGCGCCGCCTCATCTGCGCACTGGCTGCTGCGCTGCCTTGTGCCCCCCCCCCCTTATATCGGGGCTTCTCTGCATAGCCGGGAGGGGGAGGGGGTAAAGCCCCTGTGGGCACTGGGAGAAGGTGACATCACTCCCTCCGCTTCCAGCGCCGCCTGCGAGCCCCACCACCGCCTGAGCTTGGGCTGGCCCTGGACCCAAGGGAAAGGCTGCTGCAGCTGGTGTCCAAGGAGCTCCGGGCAGGTAAGGACGCCAGGGCCTGGGAAGACCAGCTGCTGCACCTGAATCGCTTTGGGGAAGGCAGGCGGGGAGTGGCTGTTGTGCCCCCCGGAGAGCCCAGTACCAGCTGTTATGGGGGGAGGGGGGAAGGAGCTGGAGGCGCTGGGAGTAAAAGCTTGGAGCCAGCTGCGTGCAGGAGGGTCCCGGCTCCGGCTGTGAGGGAACCGCACTGAGCCTGCAGGCAGCTGGGGCAAGGTCCAGCCCTGTGCGGCAGCCCTGAGCCGGTGTGTGCAGGGGGGGAAGGGCAGGAAAGGAGCCAGCTGTGCCTGGGGGATGGGTGCTGGGCACTGAGGGCTAGAGCCAGCTGTGTGCGGGGGGGGGAGGGAGGGAGCAGGAGCCCGCTGCCAAGTGCCCTGCCCACCCAGGGGAAGCTTCATGGCAGTTTTGCAGACCCCAGGCCTGTGCCCTGGGGAAGAGTCAGGTGGCTCCAGTGGATATAAACCCTGGCAGGAATCTTGGGGAGGGGGATATGAGACCCCCCACACACACACATTGCCTCTGGAGAACAGGAAGGGCTATTGGCTGTGTGGGGGAACTGGGGGGCCAGGGTGGGTGAGGAGCAGGAAGGGCTATTGGCTGGCTAGGGGGGCTGGGTTCTCTCCTGGCTCACACATAGAATCATAGAATATTAGGGTTGGAGTTATTATATTAGTCCAATCCCCTGCTCAAAGCATGACCAACACCAACTAAATCATCCCAGCCAGGGTTTTGTCATGCTGGGCCTTAAAAACCTCTAAGGATGGAGATTCCACCACCTCCCTAGGGAACCCATTCCAGTGCTTCACCACCCTCCTAGTGAAATAGTGGTTCCTAATATCCAACCTACACCTCCCCCACTGCAATTTGAGATCATTGCTCCTTGTTCTGTCATCTGCCACCACTGAGAACAGCCGAGCTCCATCCTCTTTGGAACCCCCCTTCAGGTAGTTGAAGGCTGCTATCAGATCCCCCCTCACTCTTTTCTTCTGCAGACTAAACAAGTTCCCCCAGTCTCTCCTCGTAAGTCATGTGCCCCAGCCCCCTGATCATTTTTATTGCCCTCTGCTGGATTCTCTCCAATTTGTCCACATCCTTTCTGTAGTGGGGGGCTCAAAACTGGACGCAATACTCCAGATGTGGCCTCACCAGTGCCGAATAGAGGGAAATAATCACTTCCCTCGATCTGCTGGCAATGCTCCTACTAATGCAGCCCAATATGCTGTTAGCCTTCTTGGCACCAAGGGCACACTGCTGACTCATATCCAGCTTCTCCTCCACTGTAATCCCCAGGTCCTGTTCTGCAGAGCTGCTGCTTAGCCAGTCGGTCCTCAGTCTGTAGCAGTGCATGGGACTCTTCCTTCCTAAGTGCGGGATTCTGCACTTGTCCTTGTTGAACCTCATCAGATTTCTTTTGGCCCAATCCTCCAATTTGTCTAGGTCACTCTGGACCCTATCCCTACCCTCCAGCGTATCTACTTCTCAGTAGCTCAGTAACTTGCATACAGCTTGTAACAAAGGGACCCAGTGGCAGTTCACCCCCAGTAACAGCCCTGTCTCTCCCCACAGGATGCTGCCGCTCACGGACTGGGTCCTGGAGCTGCTGAGCATGGAGCAGACCCCCTTCCGTGCCTACACCGTCTCTGCCCTGCTCCTTGCCCTGCTGGCCCTGCTCTTCCGCACCCTCCTGCAGCTCGGGAGCTCCTGGCACCGCTACTATGTGAACTGCCAGCGGCTGCGCTGCTTCCCGGAGCCCCCGCGTCGCAACTGGCTGCTGGGGCACTTGGGGATGGTAGGTGTCATGTCACGTGGGGGTGGGGAGGGGGATGAGTGTCTTCTCTTCCCTCTTACCCCTTGCTGCCACTGAGACATGGCTGGATCCCTGCTGGCAGGAGCCACCCTTGCCCATCCCAAGGGAGGGGCTGGTGGAATAGCCCCCGAGAGGGCTGGGGGCAGGTGACCCAGCTGGTTCAGGCCTCTCCCTCCCTCTCAGGTGAAGGGCTTTGGTCCCAGCTGGTGCTGGCCAGGGGACCATGGCCTGGCAGGTTGCTCAGGGAGTTGTGCCCATCCATCAGACACGTGGGAATGGGGCTGGGACTGAGCAGGGGTAGGAGACGAGGGCCCTGGGACAGCTCCACCAGGTTCTCAGCACACGTCCCGTCTGGCACCAGAGTGAGCAGTGTCTGAACTCAGTCAGATTTCCTGACCCAACGAGGAGGGCCTGAGCTGGAGGCAGAGGCATCGGCCACACTGCTGCTCCCATCCTGCTGTGGATGCTGGCTGCTGGCTCTAATGCACCCCCGATACAGCAGGGCTCTGGGCTCCATCTCTGGCACTGGATGGGGCAGGTGGGGCTCTGGACAACATGCAGAGTGTGTGTGGGGGGGTGAATGGCCCCCTACCCACCCAGTGCCCTGCACTCAAATGCCGTGGTCTCCAGGCAGGGCCTGAGGCTGAGCGTGGGATGTGCCCTGGTGGGTGGCCCTGGGCTCCGGTGCCCAGACACTTGCCCAGTGGCAGGGGGCTCTAAGGGAACCAATCCATAGAAGCCTCTCTGCTCATCACTGGCCCCTGCCATGCTCCCTGGCCGAGCCCCGTGCCACCCCTCCCAGCCAGCTGCATCCCAATGGCTCTGCCTGCGTTGGTGGTGAGTGGCCCCTAGGCATGTTCGGTTGCCTTTGCTGTGGAGCAGGGAGGGTTATAAAGCCCCTGGTGGGATGGCCCCACCTGGTGTAGCTGTGGCAAGGGCATAGCCAGTCACCATGTGCTGTGATATCAGGCATCGGCCGTGCTCAGGAGTGAGGGTCTTGACAGATACACTTGGTGAGGCATTGCACACGGCGGTGGGGAGACCCAGTCCTGCCTCCGATCAGAGGATCTGATTCTGCCCTGTCTGGTGTGCACTGACTTGCTCTGGAGTCTAGGAGGGTCCCAATCCTACCCTGTATTAACTCTGCCCCATCCCTCCTGCAGTTCATACCTGGTGAGGAGGGGCTGAGCTTGGTGTCCCAAACAGTGGCTACATTGTCCCAGGCCTTTGTGACATGGATGGGGCCCTTCCTACCAGTCCTGTCCCTGGTGCACCCTGATTACCTCAAGCCGATCACAACAGCCTCAGGTACGCTGGCTCCTGGGGGTGGTGGTGAGACTCTGAGGGTATGTCTGCACAGCACGTACACACCCGTGGCTGGCCCCTTTCGGCTGGCTTGGGTTGTGGGGCTGTTACACGGCAGTGTAGATATGCTGGCTGGGGATGGAGCCTGGCCTCTGGGACCTCCCCCCTGTGGGGTCCCAGAACTTGGGCTCCAGCCTGATCCCAAATGTTTATACCGCAGTTTTACAGCCCTGAGCCTGAGTCAGCTGACATGGGCAGGTCACAGGTGTCTAATTGCAGTGTAGACACAACCTGTGGGGCCAGAGATGGGAGAGACCACCTGGGCCGCTCTAGCCTATCCCCTGGGAAACCTATGCAGGACTGGCCCCAGCACTCTGTTCTCTAGGGCCCTGGCCAGGCTAGCTGTGAACATCCCAAGGGAAGGGCTCCCAGCCAGTCCCTTACCCCAGTGTGACATCATGCTGGTATGAAGGTTTTCCTGATCTTCCCCAGGGCAGGGCTGGGAGCCAGTCACCTGCAGCCCTGCAGAGCAGCCTGACCAGAGCCCTGGGGAAGGCACCAGAGGGGACAATCTGCCTGGGAAGCTAATGGGCGTCTCCCAGCAATAGGTCCTCGGAGTCTGCACTGTCCAGCCTGGATCTCCCTCTGTTCCAGGTCAACCCCCACCCCCATGGGTCCCACCCCTTGTGTTCTCGTACATAATGAGTGCAGGCCCCTTGGCTCAACTGACTCGCTCCTGCCTGGGTGAACCAATCCTTCCCTGCCACCTTGGCTGCTCTCCCCTGGGTTCTGCACTGCGTGGGCCCAGCAGCCTCTTCTGGCCTTGACAGCTGGGATTGGGTTACTGTAGAGAGGGTTCCAGGGGGCCCAGAGCTGAATGCAGGGTGGGTCAGGCCAGGAGGGACGGTTCTGTTCCTCTAATCTGACTGCCTGTGTCACACAAGCCAGAGACCCTCCCCAGAGCTCCCTGCAGCCAGCCCCGAGCTCCCGGCTGTGCTGGAGGGAGTGTTACAAAGGGACAGCTCATCTCCATGTAAAGACTCCCAGGGATGGCAAAGCCCCTACGTCCCTGGGCCAGCTGTTCCCAGGGCTCATTCCCCTCCCTGTCAAACACTTGCACTGCGTTACCAATCTGAATTTGTTCCTGCTGGATCTCACTCAGCCGCTGTCTGCTGGATGGCAGAGCCCTCTGCTGCCAGGCATCCCTGCCCAGGGAGCTAGGCACCTCTTTTCCTGCTCTTGAAGAAATTAAATCCATTGGGCTCCTGTAGCCTCCCCCAGAGAGGCAGGTTTTCCAGAGCTTGAGTTGTTCTGATCAGGGCCGGCTCCAGGTTTTCGGCCGCCCCATGCAGCGGGGGGAAAAAAAAGCGGATCGGCGGCATTTCGGCAGCAGCTCAATCGTGCTGCTCCATTCTTAGGCGGCGGGTCCTTCACTCCCTCTCTTCCTCTTCGGCGGAACTTTGGTGGCAGCTCAAAGAGGAAGGGAGGGACTGAGGGACCCGCTGCCAAATTCCCGCCAAAGACCGGACGTGCAGCCCCAAGAGTGGCTGGACTGCTGCCCATTTGTATTGGCCGCCCCAAGCACCTGCTTCCTTAGCTGGTGCCTGGAGCTGGTCCTGGTTCTGATGGCTCCTCCTGGACCCCTCCCCTGCTGTCACTGTGCTATTTGAGGTGGGGGCACAGTGGAGGGAGGGACTACTGCCTCCCTGCTCCATTGTGGGACAGCTCTGCCCAGGAAGCTTTAGTCTGTCTCTGGGGCCGTGCTGCATTGGAAACCCCGTCGGACGGGCTGGGCTCTGCAGCTCTACAGAATCCCCTTCCTCCCGGGCAGTTTTGGATCCCCCCAGAGGATGGGCTGCCTTAGTCCAGCTTCTCCAGCTCCCTTGATGTGACTGCTCTTGCTGCAGGCCAGTGTCTGCACCAGCTCACCCTGGGCAAAGGCCGTCAACGTGCTCTGTGCAGGGAGGCAGGGAATAAAATGGGGTCATGTAGCTGTGTGGGCCAGGTGTTCGTGGGGGTCTTCCTTGTGCCCTGGTTTGTGCCAATTCCTGTTTGGCTCGTGAGAGATCGTGCCATTTGCTGCTTTGGGGAATCCAGCCCAGCCAGCCCCTGCTACCCTCTGGATCCAGGGGCACCCAGAAGCTGCCTGCTGCCATAAGGGGATGGGGCTGAGTCCAGTGATGTCCCCGGGGCTGAGTCCAGCAATGCCTCTGGGCCTCATGCGGGGGGGGGCAAGGAGTGCAGGAGCAGGCAGAGCGTGTCCAGGAGCTGCAGATTGCAGCTACTGCTCCCCCTTTGGAAGAGGGGAGATGGTGCCCCTGTGGTATAGCCACCCCCCGCACCCAGTGCTGCCAGGGAGCCATGGACAAGCCCTCACCCTACCAGAGCCACTGAGCCATAGCAGCTCCTCTCCTGGGCACAGGGAGCACAGACTGGCTGTCTCCTGCATGAAGAGTCAATGGTCCATAGCCGGGACTGAGGCTCTCAGCTCCAGCAGTGCTGTGCCCGGGGCTCCTGGGAACAACAGGAGCAGAGACCCAGCCATGCAGGGCAGGCCTAAGGCAGCACCCAGTGGGACCTGCTGCACAGCAAAGACCCTTCCAGCCCGGGCAGGGTGATGGCTCAGGACAGTCTGGGCAGCAGGGCCAAGGGCACTGCCTGGCTGAACTCCTCGGGGGCAGGAAGCAGAGCCACCTCCCCACTGGGGACTTGTGTCATCATTGGTCTTGCATGAGCAGCTGGGCCCCGGGGAGGGCAGGGGACACACGCACACACTCCAGAGGCAGGGTAGTGATGGCCAGCAATGATCAGTGACATGGGGAGCCCGTGCTGGCCCTGTCCCCTCCCTGCTGCCCAGGGAGAGTGGCCCCTGCCAGGGCCGGTTGCCCAGTGCGCTGGTGTCTCTCGTAGTGCCAATCACCCGGGTGCTGAGAGGAGTCAGCGGGTGCAGCAGAGGGTGAGGGTTCTGTGCAACTGCGCCCCCCCCAGCACCACCAGCGCAGGCCCCTCTCTGGTGAGCGAGTTGCTGGGGCTGTGCGCTGCAGGGGGCTGTGCAATGAGCTGGAGCCAGACTCCGAAGGAGTCCACCCCCTGGCCTGGTTGGTGCTCCTTGGCCTGGGGGCTCCTGCTCCAGCCTCTCCTGCCCCCTTGCGGAGGCGACATCTCTGTTCCCATTCACATACTGCTGCCACTCTTTCCAATTAGCCCTGCTCCAAGTGGCGCCTGGGCCCGCAGGGCCAAGAGCACGTGGAGCTAAGCTGGGGCCTGTTTGCTCATCCCTGAACTGCTGCCCATCCCAGCGGCTAGGGGCTGTGCCCAGGGACCCAGTTCAGTCTGCTGGAACTTTGTAAACAATCCCGTTGCTGATGCAGCAGCAGGACCAGAGTCCAGCTCCCTCCCCCAGTGCCGGGCTGGCTTGGCAGGACACAGAGGGGGGAGGTCTGGCTTTTGTCCTCAAAGCCAGCGGCTGGGTCTGAGCGGTGAGTTACTCCCTGGAGCAGAGCTGTATGTCACTGTGCCAGGACAGGGGTGCTTCGGGGCTCAGGAGCCCTCAGCACTCAGTGTCCTGCTCAGCTCAGCTGGATGGCAGAGAAGCGCAGGGCGGGGGTGCAGTGCCGGGGCTGTGTGAATGCACGTAGCTAGTTCATGCCAGGGCTGAGGGCTCATGCACGCTGCCCACTGAGGCCCTGGGTTCAGCTCTGCACAGAGAACAGCTGGGAGCCCCAAGTGGCCCCGTCCAACCTACTGCCAGGTGAGGGCAGTCTGCCAGTCTCCCCTCCCCCATTAGAAATGAAGCAGGAGGCACTCTGAGAACAGCCAGCAGTGGGTCTGCCCGGGGAGCTGCTGCTCCTGCAGTGGGCTGAGTCGGGCGCTGGGCCCAGCATGTCGCCCTGGCCAGAGACGTGGCCGGAGTCCCGGCTGGCCCGTGGCTAACCCATGGCTCCTCGTTGTAGGGTCAGAACACGGAGGAGGGGATGCAGTGCGTAGACGAGCTCGTCGGGCGCTACAGCCACTCCTGCCTTTGGTGGTTTGGCCCCTGGTTTCCCATTCTGCGGCTCTTCCACCCAGAGGTCGTTAAACCCGTGCTGCTGGAGTCAGGTAGTGAGGGTGGCCCCAGCGCCAGGAGTTTGTGTGTCCGTCCGTCCATCTGTCTGTCCTGGGGCTCAGCAGGGGATTGGATTCCCAGCAGGCACCTGGAGCTATCATAGAATCATAGAATATCAGGGTTGGAAGGGACCTCAGGAGGTCATCTAGTCCAACCTCCTGCTCAAAGCAGGACCAACACCAACTAAATCATCCCAGCCAGGGCTTTGTCAAGCCTGACCTTAAAAACCTCTAAGGAAGGAGATTCCACCACTTCCCTAGGTAACCCATTCCACTGCTTCACCACCCTCCTAGTGAAAAAGTTTTTCCTAAGATCCAACCTAAACCTCCCCCACTGCAACTTGAGACCATTACTCCTTGTTCTGTCATCTGCTACCACTGAGAACAGCCGAGCTCCATCCTCTTTGGAACCCCCTTTCAGGTAGTTGAAAGCAGCTATCAAATCCCCCCTCCTTCTTCTCTTCTGCAGACTAAACAATCCCAGTTCCCTCAGCCTCTCCTCATAAGTCATGTGCTCCAGCCCCCTAATCATTTTTGTTCCCCTCCGCTGGACTCTTTCCAATTTTTCCACATCCTTCTTGTAGTGTGGGGCCCAAAACTGGACACAGTACTCCAGATGAGGCCTCACCAATGTCGAATAGAGGGGAATGATCACGTCCCTCGATCTGCTGGCAATGCCCCTACTTATACAGCCCAAAATGCTGGTAGCCTTCTTGGCAACAAGGGCACACTGTCGACTCATATCCAGCTTCTCATCCACTCTAACCCATAGGTCTTATCTGTTGTGCTATTTGCTCCCGGCATGATGGGACCTCTGGGGACATGGGCCCAGTGGTGAGAGGCAGCTGCTCCCTAGAAAAGCCCCCGGCCAGGAGGACCAGCCCTCCTCCACGGTTCTGAGGAGGAGGCTGCCTGGCTGTCGGGGCTGAGGGAATGGCTCAGGTCTCGGGCTGAGCTCAGCTCGGCACGTGGCTGCTCATTGGGCTGCTTGTCTGGCTGGGTGCTGTCATGGCAGGGGGCTGCCAACCCAGGGTCCTTAGTGAGTTCCCCTGGCCCCGGAGGGGTTATGGCAGAGGCTGTAGCCAGCCCCTAGCGTCCTGAGAGGAGCACGTCCCCCTGGCTGCTGGCTGAAGCCACCGTCAGCCTCTGAGCCAGTGACCCATGGGAACAAAGATTCATTGCAGCCCTGCCGGCATCCCTGGCTGCTGGGGCTGGTGATAGGCGAGTGGGGTCAGCCCAATGTGTCTGATAGCATCCAGCCAGCTCAGGGACACATACACACCCCTGCCCTTCATCAGCTCAGTCCATGGTCCCGAAGGGGTGCAGCAGGGCTGTGGGGTGAAGGGGACAATTAGGGAGGTGGTCCAGGGGAGAAACAGGTCAGGGGGACTCATAAGGACTAAATGGCCAATGTTCTTGGGGGGGCCTATGGGAAGAAGCAGAGAGTGTGGGGCAGATACCATTATGGGGGTGCATGGCCATGAGACTAGTGGGATGTCAGGGGTTGGGGGAAATCTGGAGAATGATGCGGGGGTGTGTGTGGAAGAGACAGGAATAGAACCCAGGAGTCCTGGCTCCCAGCCCTCTTCAGACCCTGCTGTAGCCACAGGATCCCACCCCGCTTTTAGAGTCAGGGATTACAACTAATAAATAGGGAGTTTTAAAGATGTCAAGCTCTGTACTGTGAAGGCCCCACGTGACTGCCGAGCTCCCGCAGTCCGTGGGTCGCAGGCACTGCCCCAGGTGCAGTGTCTGTCACTCCGCAGGCCCGGCCCAGGCTGCAGATGCTGCTTGCGCCCCATGTCCTGCCTGTCCGTGACTCGCTCAGAGCAGAGCCTGCTCTGCGTGAGGGGCCTGGTGGCTCAGCGCCTGGTCCCTGTCGTGTGGCTCCTTCACCCTGTTCAATGAGCCTGTCCTGCTGCCCCAGCAGCCGCCCTCCTGGCTGCTAGGGAGGAGCCTGGAGCAGGGTGTCCAGCAGGGCTCTGCCTTGTCTGACAGGGGCTCCTTTCACAGGGGGATGCTCCAAGGCTCCTTAGGAAACAGCCTGTGGAGCAAGCAGGCGCTGGACAGACCCACCTTCCTGCGGCTGCCCCTTTCCAGACTAATAAGTGCTGCAGCTCCAACCAGGGCTCCGATACCAGTAGCCCTGCACTCCTTCCCTGTGTCCTGTACCGTGTGTGTGTGTGAGCGGTGGCACCGGGATGCGCCCCAATACCGCCCCCCATACCGTGTCTGAGCGCTAACGCCGGGTTGCGCCCATCTCTGCCCCCCTGTACCGTGTGTGTGTCTCAGCACTAAACCCTGGGCCTGCCCCATCTCTGCCCCCCCGAGTCATGTGTGTGTCTCAACACTAACCCCTGGGCCTGCCCCGTCTCTGCCCCCCCCGAGCCATGTGTGTGTCTCAGCACTAACCCCCGGGCCTGCCCCGTCTCTGGTCTCCCCCACAGCTGCCATCGCACCCAAGGACTACGTGTTCTATGGCTTCCTGAAGCCCTGGCTGGGTGAGTGCGCTTTCTTCTGGGCTTGGATCTGTTGTGCTTGGTGTCATGGGGCCCGGACCCCAGGGGACGGCCTTGTGGGGAAAGGAGGGTGTGACATTCCCCTCTGGTGTTATCCGGACCGGTGATCTGCTAGGTCACTCCAATCCTCAACTCTGGGAGCCAGCCTTACTCTGCTCTACTGTGAGAACCCCTACTCCTGGGCTGTTCACGCACAGCCTCTGGCATGTAACTGCTCCTTGGACTGTGCAACTGAATGACACTAGCCAGTATCTCTGGTTCCAGACACAAACCTAGGAACCTCTGTCTTGCAGTGTCCAATTATGCCTGCTGGATGCTGCAAGCTTATATAAGTTCATCAATTTAATAAAGAAATTGATATGTACCAGGCTTGTTCTCCCAAGGGGAGTCTCTGACATGCTTCAAACCAAACGCACTGCTTCAGGTAGAATAAACAAACAGATTTATTAACTACAAAGATAGATTTTAAGTGATTTATAAGTCAAAGCAAAACAAGTCAGATTTGGTCCAATGAAATAAAAGCAAAACGCATTCTAAGCTGATCTTAGCACTTTCAATGCCCTTACAAACTTAGATGCTTCTCACCACAGGCTGGCTGGTTGCTCTTCAGCCAGGCTCTCCCCTTTGATCAGTGCTTCAGTCGCTTGGTGGTGGTATCTGTAGATGGAGGTGGACGAGAGAGGAAAAGCATGGCAAACGTCTCTCCCTTTTATCACGTTGTTTCTTCCCTCTTGGCTATGCTGCCCCCCCCCCTCGGGGTCAGATGAGCATTACCTCATCGCAGTCCCTGACTGACCAAGGGAAGGGGGGTGACTCACCAAAGTTCCCTCACCAAAGGCTTGTAAGCAAAGTAAGCTGTCATGGGATAAGAGGGAAGGTCCTTTCTGGATCAGTAACTGGCTAAAAGACAGGAAACAAAGGGTAGGAATAAATGGTCAGTTTTCAGAATGGAGAGAGGTAAATAGTGGTGTCCCCCAGGGGTCTGTACTGGGACCAGTGCTATTCAACATATTCATAAATGATCTGGAAAAGGGGGTAAACAGGTGACAAAATTTGCAGATGATACAAAACTGCTCAAGATAAGTCCAAAGCCGACTGCAAAGAGTTTCAAAGGGATCTCTCCAAACTGGGTGACTGGGAAACAAAATGGCAGATGAAATTCAATGCTGATAAATGCCAAGTAACGCACATTGGAAAACATAATCCCAACTATACATACAAATGGATGGGGCCTAAATTAGCTGTTATCACTCAAGAAAGAGATCTTGGCGTCATTGTGGATAGTTCTCTGAAAACATCCACTCAATGTGCAGCGGCAGTCAAAGAAGTGAACAGAATGTTGGGAACCCTTAGAAAAGGGATAGATAATAAGACAGAAAATATCATATTGTCTCTATATAAATCCATGGTACGCCCACATCTTGAATCCTGCGTGCAGGTGTGGTCGCCCCATCTCAAAAAACATATACTGGAATTGGAAAAGGTTCATAAAAGGGCAACAAAAATTACTAGGGGTTTGGAACAGCTTCCGTATGAGGAAAGATTAAAAAGACTGGGAGTTTTCAGCTTGGAAAAGAGACGATTAAGGGGAAATATGGCCACTGTCAGCAGACAGGACACTGGGCTGGATGGACCATTGTGCTGACCCAGTCTGTCCATTCTTATGTCGGTGTGGAGCTGGAGCTACTCATGCCATAGCCGTGAGCACCAGCACATGGGTTTGCACAGGATCACACACACACCTTGATATGCGCATGCACCTCTCTGCACATACTACCACGCACCTGCACGTATACACACGCATTCACCTGCATGTTCATGCCCACATGTGCCCCACAAACACACACACACATATTTCACTCATACCCCCACCCACACTCCTTGCACGCATTGCACACACGTGCACACTCTCGTGCCTGCCCGACATGCACCAGGGAGGTTGGTTCTCGCTGAGCACCCCAGCTGGCTATGATTCAGGGGACTGCTGGGGGCCTGGGCTACGGGATCTCTGCCATGGCTGCCAGGCTCTGAACTGAGTGCCTGTCATCTCAGGGGACGGTTTGCTGCTGAGCAATGGTGCGAAATGGGTGCGGCACCGGCGCATGCTGACGCCAGCCTTCCACTTCGACATCCTGAAGCCCTACATGAAGATCTTCAACCAGAGCACTGACATCATGCATGTGAGTACCTCCCCTCCCCCCACTGCACCAAATCCGTGCCTGTGCCTCTGGCCCCTCCCATGGCATATACTGCCCTGGCACCCGCCAGCTTGCCCGTGACCCTTCCCCCACGGCACACACTGCCCTGGCACCCTTCCACCCCCAGCCTGCCCGTGACCCTCCCCCCACGGCACACGCTGCACTAGTGCCCTCCTCCCGTGGCATATGCTGCACCAGCACCCTGCCCTCACCCCTGCCTCCCCCACACCCTACGGAATATGCTGCACCATCACTACGCTGTGCCCCTGGCCCTGCACCTCCCCCCCCCAGGGCATATACTGCACCGATACCCTGCCCACTGATCTTGCACCTGCCCCCACCGCATGCCCAGCCCTTTCACTACACCAGTCCACTAGCCTCCTCCCTGTCTGCTTGCCTGTCTCTGACGCTGGCCCACCCGCATTGCGTGGGCACTGGGCTCTGAAGGGCTGTCCCTGCGGGTGGCTGTGCGGCTCTCACGGGCACTGTTCTCCCACAGGTCAAGTGGCGCCGGCTGGTGGCGTCAGGCTCCACCTCCCTGGACATGTTTGGACAGGTCAGCCTCATGACCCTGGACAGTCTGCAGAAATGTGTCTTCAGCTACAACAGCAACTGCCAGGAGTGAGTGACACGGGGGCAGCTCCCACAGCAGGGCCCCGCGCTGACCCTCATGGGGGGAGGTCAGAGTGGGGAGAATGGGCTGCAGGGTCCCTCCCTTCCTGGCCTGGCCCCAGTGAGCCCATCCGGATTCACGGAATGGGTCCCTGAACTGGAGATCCCAGGGTGGGGAGGGTGTTACTGCAGGCCTGGGCAGGGACTCTCCAGTGGGGTGTCTGGAGGTGTTGCGGGGCGGGGGGGTCAGCATGGCTGTGCTGTGCTTCTCTTGGGGGGATGATCCTGCTGCCGCATGCATCTTGCTGCCAGGAAGCTCCTCACCTCAGTCCCGTCCCCCCAGAACCCTCCTGCCCCCAGTTTATACATGTACTGCAGGGCCCTTGTCTGCAGCTTGTATCTGTTTTACTGCACTGGTGCACTTTGACTCCCTGTTATGGGACACTGCCAGCTGGCTGCGGTTCGTGCCGGTGCAGGCTGGCCCCGGGCTGGCTGCGGGACGTGCCGGTGAAGGCGGGCCGCGGGCTGGCTGCGGGACGTGCCGGTGCAGGCGGGCCCCGGGCTGGCTGCGGGACGTGCTGGTGCAGGCGGGCCCCGGGCTGGCTGCGGGACGTGCCGGTGCAGGCGGGCCCCGGGCTGGCTGCGGGACGTTCCGGTGCAGGCGGGCCCTGGGCTGGCTGCAGGACGTGCCGGTGCAGGCGGGCCCCGGGCTGGCAGAGGGACGTGCCGGTGCAGGCGGGCCCTGGGCTGGTGGAGGGACGTGCCGGTGCAGACGGGCCCCGGGCTGGCGGAGGGACGTGCTGGGAGCCCAGCATTTCTGTCCACAGCGTGCAAGTTCAGAGCGGACCCCATTGCCAGAAATGGGACTGAGGGCTGGGCTGGAGCCTCACCTGGCAGCGACGGGGGAACTGGCTGGTTTCCTGGCAGGCCGGGAGTCAGTTCCCACCTCTGCTGCAGTGAGGTGACCTGTGACCCTGGGGAACCCGGGCAGGACTTGCTCACACCAGGACGTCCCGACCCATCAGCCTGCCCTGGGGAGGAATCCGAGATCGGCTCCTGCCAAACCCATGTTCATTCTGTCCAGCTGATGGGGAGGGGCACTTCTCCATCCGTGCCAGGCCCAGCTGTGCTCTGAACCTCACCCGTCCCCCAATCTCCCATGCCCTGCTGACATCGCTGTCCCATGGGGGTGGGGCCCCCTGACACCCCAGACCCCTCGGTGCACCCAGGGAACAGGCTGCGCTAGCCTGGGGGCTCCTTGGAGCCTGCCTGGGCCGTGCTGCCTTCCCCACCCCATGTCTGGGGCTCTTTATGGTCCCTGTGACTGGGATCTCAGGGGAGCCAACTGAGGTCACCCAATTAGGGTGAACTGCAAAGAATGGGGCAGACAAGCCCCCAAGCTGGTGGACATTCCAATACTTAGATTTACCAAGTCAGCGCAAAACAGCTTCTGTTATAGCTCACGGGCTACTCAGAAGTCAACAACACAGTTCCCTTCAAGCAGCCCAGCCCCAGGCCTCCACCCAGACACCCAAGTCAAATATGATGAGGATCAATGAAAATCTTATTCATCATATAACAGAAAAGGTTCTACCAATCCCAAAGGATCGGACACGTTACCTCCCGGGTTAATGAATATTCCAGATCTTACCCAAATCCACCCTTCCAGCCAATTCTTATTCACTAAAGTCAAATTTATTCAAATAGAAAAGAGAGAATTGGTTAAAAGACCAGTATACATACAGACATGAGTATCATTCTTGAGGTTCAGATTTATAGCAGAGATGTTGAGCTTTGTAGACGCAAAGAGTTCTTTTGGCAATAGTCCATAGGTTATAGTCCAATGTTTATATTCAGGGCTGTCCTGTCAGACCTGGGATCTCAGTCCTTGTGACTTAGGCTTCCCCTGCATGAAGCCTCAAGCAGATCTGAGATAAACAGGCTCAGGACCCAAGGGTCTTTGATACAACTCCAGGCCTTCTTGGACAGGTCCGAGTCCTTAGGCCAACAACAGGCAATCAGGGCCACTTTGAAGTAGGTCCATCACCGGTAATTAGCTACCCGAATTAACATAAGGCAGTTGCCTGTTTTTCCACCATTCACAGATGATTGGCTATACATTTCAAAGAGAGATGAATACAGCGATGATATCCTGCGTTTACAGTTCATTTAAATGCTAAGATGTTCTTTTGATATCTGAATTAACAGAATACGGCATAGACAGGGACTGTTTGATGGCATTGTTGACCTCTATCAATAAATACGTAAATACATAAAACCACAAACATTATCTCCCCATATGTTTTTAAGGGCTGAATTTGGCCTGGTCTACACTAACCCCCAAATTCGAACTAAGGTACGCAACTTCAGCTACGTGAATAACGTAGCCGAAGTCGACATACCTTAGTTCGAACTTACCGCGGTTCAGACGCGGTCCACACGCGGCAGGCAGGCTCCCCGTCGACTCCGCGGTACTCCTCTCGCCGAGCTGGAGTACCGCAGTCGACAGCGAGCGCTTCCGGGATCGATTTATCGCGTCCAGACCAGACGCGATAAATCGAACCCGGAAGTTCGATTGCCAGCTGTCGAACTACCGCGGTAGTGTAGACCTGGCTTGAGTCATTTATCCTGCAGGATGCTTAACCCTTTCTGGTTAAGCATCCTGCAGGATAAATGACTCAAATTCACTGGCTGAGCCACAGCAGCAGCCAGAGGCACCCGAGCTCAGTCCCCGCCCTGCTGGCCGGCCTGGAGATCCCGTGGCTGGGAGATCACATGATCGCTCTGTTGCAAGGCCCAGCCCCCCGGGATCCCCCAGCTCTGATCAGGGCACACCCCCTGCCCCAGCCTGTCAGTCACATGCTGGCCTGTTGTGTTGCAGGACGCCCAGTGACTACATCGCAGCCATCCTGGAGCTCAGCTCCCTGGTGGTGCGACGCCAGCACCACCTGCTCCTGCACTGGGACTTCCTGTACTACCTGACGCCCGACGGGCAGCGCTTCCGGCGCGCCTGCGACACCGTGCACCGCTTCACAGCCGACGTGGTGCAGCGGCGCCACCAGGCCCTGAGCCACCTGGGCAGGGAGGCCTGGCTCAAATCCAAGCAGGGCAAGACGGTGGACTTCATTGACATCCTGCTCCTGGCCAAGGTAACGCGGTGGGGGCCTGTCCCATGGGGGTGGGGAGGTCACTGATGTCCTGCTATTGGCCAAGGTAGCACAGTGGGAGGCCGTGCCCTCGGGAGCTGGGGGTTCGTTGATGTCCGGGCAGGGCGTTGCCAGGTGGAAGGTGCTGTGTGATGTCTGTCATACCAGGAGTTGCCCTCCAGCCCAGCTCTCTGGGGCGGCTGAGCCAGTGCTGCCTTCCCAGCATGCTCAGCGTGGAGGGATATAATCTGCACTTGGCGACATGGGGCTGGCACCTCTGGGGAGCTCTAACACCAAAGGCCAGGCTGGGCATGGGGGGAGGGGTGTGCCCACCTTGGGGCCTAGGCTGTGGGGCAGGGCAGGGGCTGCCTCTTTCCCTGGGCTGGGGTGGAGGGGAGATGGCCTAGCTCACTCCACCCCAAGATGTCCCATCCTCCCAGGGTCTGAGATGGGGCAGGTGTGGGCTGGGCCCTGTGGGGAGCCAAGTTACCCGTCCAGCAGTGTGTGCTCTGTGCAGGATGAGGACGGCCAAGACCTGTCAGATGAGGACATCGCAGCCGAGGCCGACACCTTCATGTTTGAGGGTGAGAAGCCGCCCTGGGCGGGGGGGCTCTCCTGCTGACCTCACAGCCTCATGTTGTCTCCGCAGATGACATGGCTCTGGTGGGGGAGGAGGGCAGGAGAGCTGGGTTCAGTCCCTGGCTCTGGGTGACCTGGGTGTGCCTTTCCGTGAAATGGAGCTAAGACAGATCTGCCCCTGGGCACTGCCAGACAGTCCCAGCAAGAGAGGGGGGGCACTAGAGGGGGCAGATGCTCAGAGTCACCCCACTCGCCCCCCATGCACGAGGGGCCTGGAGTTCCCACTGGCACTGCCAGAGAGTCACGGGGAGCAAGGCCCCAGAGGAGGTGCTGGCAGGGGGAGCTGAGCCGGGCAGGGTCCCTCCAGCCCCGGAGTCTCCACAGTCCCTCTCCGGCCCCCCGGCATCTCTCACGCTGCGCTGGCCTCTCTCTGCAGGCCACGACACCACAGCCAGCGGCCTCTCCTGGGTGCTGTATAACCTGGCCTGTCACCCCGAGTACCAGGAGCGCTGCCGGGAGGAGATCCAGGACTTAATGCGGGACAAGGAGTCGGAGGAGATTGAATGGTGAGATGGCTGCTCCGGCTGCAGTGCTGGGTCTGTCCAGTGCAGTGCGGACCGCCAGCACCACCACTTCCAGGGCCTGTGTGGCCTCCCCCACCCTTTAGTCCCAGCACAGCCCCCGCCCCACCTGTGAGGGTTAGCACAGCCGCTGCCCTCCCCTCTCCCACCGGTCCATGCCTAGTGCTGGGGCCCCTTCACCTCTGCCAGCCCCACAAGCTGGAGGGCTTCCCCTACAAGATGGGCCTAGGCTGCTCCCCAGTGCCCAAGGGCCCTGCCACTCTGGGTTTTGATGCCCCCCCGGACATGCCCAAGGGCCCTGCCACTCAGGTGTGCATCCCCCTCCCCCGCCACTCACGGTGTCATACGTCCCCTCAGTGCCAGCTCCATGCAGATGCGAGTCTGTCCCAGCCCAGTGCCTGGCTCATGGGTTCACACTGGGCCCCTCGTGCATCCACCTCTGGGGCCAGCGCTAAGCTCTGCTCTCTGCAGGGAGGACCTGTCCCAGATGCCCTTCTCCACCATGTGCATCAAGGAGAGTCTGCGCCTGCACCCGCCCGTCACGGCCGTGTCCCGGCGCTGCACCGAGGACATCAAAATGCCCGACGGACGTGTCCTACCCAAAGGTACCAGCCTCCTTCCCTGCCCCCCAGCCAGGGGCATGGCACCAGATCTGGGCCCATAACCCCTGAGGCGCTCTGCCCCTCCCCTCCTTCTCCCTTTCCTCTCTAACGAGGCAGTTTCCTCTCTGGCAGGGAACGTCTGTCTGATCAGTATCTACGGGACACATCACAATCCTGCTGTCTGGCCGGAGCCCCAGGTATCGCTGGTCACTCTGTTCTGTCCCTTTGGCTCTACTCCGCCCCACGGCCACCTCCAGCATGGCACTAGGGGGCGCTGTGCTGCAGGGGCGGGATTGGGGGGCTCGGTAGGGGGTGCTGTCCCCTCGCAGTCAGTGCTGACCCAGTGCCCCGGCGTGGCACTAGGGGGTGCTGAAGCGCCATCAGTCTAGCAGCTTCCTATTCCCAGCGACCCTCCCCAGAGAGGAAGCTTCCCCCCGCCCCCGAGCTTGCCTAGAGGGGAGTGAGGGTCACACCCCCATTCACTGGGCAGGGCTGGGTCGCTGGGCCCGGCCCGGCTCTGAGTGTTGGGTGGAGGCAGAACCATCCCCACTGCCAGCACATGGCCCCAGTGGGCAGCTCGGTTTTGGGGAGCCTGGTGCCCCTGCTGCACCTGGGTGTGGGGGGCTGCCTTTGCTCCCTCCTTGGCTCAGGGACCCCAGCCCTGCCCCCCACCCTCTCTCCCCTCACCGTGCCCTGTGCTTGCTGCTCCAGGTCTATAACCCGCACCGCTTCAACCCAGAGAACTCCAAGAACCAGCCCCCGCTGGCCTTCATGCCCTTCTCTGCTGGACCCAGGTAACCTGCCTGCCGGGCTCAGAGCCCCTCGCCGCATGAACTGCCCCCTCCCTTCTCCCCCCCCGGCTGCCCACCAGCGAGTGGCTCCCTGTTGGCGCCCTGGCTGCAGTGAAGCATTGTGGGATACACAGGAGATGGCCTCTGGTCAGTGCTGGGGTCAGCTGTTATTGCTGAGGATCTGTCCCTTCTCCCAGAGGGGGTTGGGCTCCCCCCAGCATCTGTCTGTCCCTGCTCCCCCATCCCTGCCCTCACATGGCGTGTGGTTTCCGGGCGAAGAGCACCGGCTGACACACCTGGCTCTCTGGCAGGAACTGCATCGGGCAGAACTTCGCCATGGCAGAGATGAAGGTGGTGCTGGCGCTGACGCTGCTGCGCTTCGCCGTGCGGCTGGATGAGAGCAGACCTGTGCGGCGCAAGCCTGAGCTGATCCTGCGCAGCGAGAACGGGCTGTGGCTGCACCTGGAGCCGCTGGGGCTCACCCGTGAGAGCCGGCCCCCCGCACCGCGCTCCTAGGGCCATCCACTCCCACCCACTGTGGGGGATCCAGCCTGCCCCACACAGCTCAGGGGCCTGCCGAGTGGAGGACCAGGTGGGGATCATGGTGGGTCCAGCTCTCTCCTCTAATCTAGACCAGCCCTCTGTACCAAAGGAGGCACTCTGGGGTCCAGGAATAGGCCCCGAAGGTGCTGCAGGCTCCTTTCAGACACCAGCTGCTTAGCCCTCCCCCACCTGCCCCTGGGAGTGAGGGCGACAAGTGCCTTTCCCCAGCCCCGCTGGATGCCCACGGCCACCTGGTGACTCAATGTCAGAGCTAGAAATGGAGCCCAGCAGCCTGGCTCCCGGCTCGGCCCACTCACAGTCTAGGTGACCCCCGTGGCCTGCGCTCTCTGCCCGGCAGTTCAGCCACTAGCCTAGGATGTGGGAGACCTGTGTTCAATTCCCTGCTCTGCCACGGGCTCCCTGTGTAGCCTTGGGCAAGTCACTCAGCCTCTGGCCCTGAACTCCCATCAGTGCAATGGGGCTAATGGCCCTACCCACGGGGGCTGAGGGTAAATGCAGTCGGGGGGTGAAGTGCCAGATACTTATGGTGGGGCATCTAAGAACACGTGGTCAATAACCCTAAATGCTATGGATCAGCCCCTGCGTTCCCGCCAGCCCCCCTGTCCTGATGCTGCTGATGTGTCCTGATGCTGCTGTCTGGAGCTCAGGGTCTGGTCTGTCTCTCACTTCCCTTCCCTGGAGGGTAGGAATCTTCCCTCCTGCCTGCTCCCCCCACTTCTGCACTCAGCAATCCACCCGCCTGGTCTGGGGCAGGAACAGCTGAGAGGCCTGCGGCCAGGTGGCTCCGTGCTCTGGCCGATCTTCCTGAGGGGCCCCGGTGAGAACTTCTGCCTTGGCCTGCTGTGGGTGGCTTTGGGGTGGGGCAGCAACCCAGGGGGCAGCTGCCTAGCAATCGCAACTGCTGCCTGCAGTCACCCAGGGGAGTTGGGGCAGGGAACCTTGTACATGCCTTTGTTTCCTTCACACAGACACACCTGCTACAGGGAACACACACACACAATGGGGAATTGTACTGCCAGAGTGCCCTGGGGGGCTGGCTGCAGACCCAGCAGGGACCCGCTCTCTGCCACAGGGAACTCATGGTTCAAGGAGACAAACAATGGGTTGAGGGCAGGGAGGAGGGGGCTGGGTGTGGCCCCTGGGGCAGCTGGACCTGGAACTGGGGGACAGTTGGTTTCATGATATTTCTAAGGTCGTTCCGGAGCACGGCGAAGTCCAAGGCCCCTGCTGCAGGGACGAGGCCACAAGGCTTTGGGATCCGGCCTTGGGGTTTCAGGATCTGGCCTTTGAATCCGGTCACTGAGCTTTGGGTTCTGTCCCCCGGCCACATGGCGGCAGGCTCCAGCCCCGGGCTCATCCCCTCCCTCCCATCTCTCTGGTCCCCATTGCCTCCTCAGGCCCCAGACTTCAACCGCATGCTCCGTTCCTTGGCCGCAGGGCTCCAGGCCCCAGGATCCGGTCACGGGTCTTCTGGCTCTGGTCCCCAGCTGTGAGACAGCAGGTGCCAGCCCCAGGCTCACCCACCCCCCATTGCCCCGGCCCACTCTGCCTCCTCCGGCCCTGGGCTTTGTCCACATGCTCAATCCCCTGGCCACGGGGCTTCAAGCTCAGGCCATGGGATTCGGCTGTGGGGCTTTCGGCTTTCTGCCTCCGGCTCTTGGCCATGCAATGGCAGGTGCAGGCCCCTAGCTCACCCCCCCGCCCCCATTAACTTTGGCCTATGCTGCCACTCCCACTCCACCCATTGCCCCTGGGACCCACTGCCTCCTCCAGCTTCCTATCCATTCCCCTGGACCTCCGCTGCCTCCATACCCACCTCCCCATCCAGGGCTTAATTTGTCTCCAGGCTTGCCGGGGCTGTGTAAGTGCTGTGAAAAGTGATATTAACATACAAGTATCACTTTTCACAGCAGCAGATTTACTAGCTCGCAAGGCTAAAAATAACCAAAGCAACCAAAAAACAAAAGAAACTACACCAAAAACGACAAGAATGTGCAAAGCACCTTGTTTGCGTTTCTATTCTGCTTAGGGCCAGTAAACAATAAAGACAACTCGACTTTATTTGTATTATTCGGTTTGCAAAAAAACCCCAAATCCTACATAAATAAATTACACTGATTTGGACATGGGTATGTGCATATTTGTTTATTTTCCCTAAAGTTAGTTAAATATTTTAGGAACAAGAGTCAGAGTGGCCACCAGCAAGAGTCACTGCAGCTGGTGAGGGGCCCCTGCGTAACGGTCAGGGATAAGAAAATTGGGGGAGATGAAAGAATTGAGTGTTGACCTGCGAACGACTGATTCGTGTAACACCAGGGTTGTCCAGTCACAGTGAACACCTTCGTGTAGTGATCTCTAGCCGTATTCATTTTCTGTGTGGAAAAATGGAGCAGTTTATATTTAGCCATCATGAACTGGTTTGCTTCATTATTAATGCATTGTGTAAACAGTGAATGGAGTCTTTGTATTCACACATTTGTGTTTGAATGGGGTGGGGGCCCAAATGTTTTGTGCCCAGGCCCTTAATAAATTTTAACCCGCCTCTGCCTGCTGTGACCCAGAGGCTAGCGCCCAGTCACTGGCAGGGAGACTCTGGGCAGCTGAGGGGGGCGAGGGGCAGCAAAAGGCCCAGGTCTCATTGCCCAGTTCTTTGTGTTATCATCCCCCCTGCCCGCCGTCTTCTCTGCCTGCTGGGTGTGACAGCAGCACCCATATGGAGTAACACCACCTGCAGCAGGGAACCTTGGGCCGGGTTGCCCAGCACACCAGGCCCAGCAGCTCCAGGCATTTGAACCTGGCGGAAAGGCTGATGTTCAAACAACCCAACGGCTGAAAAATAAAACCAGAATAACAGAAATCTTGTATGTAGCTGCTTCTAAACCATGTAGGCAGGAGCCCAGCCCCAGCTGTGCTGCCTGGACAAAAGGGCCGGGGGTTAACCCCCCCCCCGACCCTGTCCATGTGAGTCTACTGGGGTGTGGGGGGGCACTCACTTTGACAGTGGGTTACACAGCTATTTACTAGATGGCAGCAGGATATTGGGGCTCAGGAGTCTTGGGTTTTGCGTCTGTCTTGGGGAGGAGAGACAGGAGTCACAGCCAATAGCTGGGTGGCAGGACTCCCGGAGTCTATTTCTGGCTCTCGGAGGGGAGTGGGATCTAATGGATTATAGCGTCAGAGATTTCAAGGCCAGAAAGAACCACTGTGCTCAGCCAGTCTGCCCTCCTGCATACCACAGCCAGAGATCTGTTAGACAGAGACCCTCAATCTTTATTTAAGAACTCCGGGTGATGGAGAATCTGCCCTCCCCTTTGAGTCAGCTGTTCCTAGGGTTAAGTCCCCTCCCTGTGTATGTGGTTGATGTCTGTGCAGGATGTCTGTGTGTGTGTGGGGGGTGACTGGTGTCTGTGCGGGGGGGGGTTGGCTGCTCTCTGTGCAGGGCTCTGTGTGTACACGTGAGGGGCGTGTGTGACTGGTGTCTGTGCAGGGGGGCGGTGTTTGGGGGTTGGGGAGGATCAGTTCTGGGTTAGGGTTCTGTCTGGTTCTGTTCAATATCTTCAGGGACTTAGATGATGGCGTAGAGAGTACACTTACAAAGTTTGTGGACGATTCCAAGCTGAGAGGGGTTGCAAGTGCTTTGGAAGATAGGATTAAAATTCAAAATGATCTGGAGAAATGGTCTAAAGTAAATAGGATGAAATTCAGTACGAACAAATGCAAAGTACTCCACTTAGGAAGGAACAATCAGTTGCACACAAACAAACTGGGAAATGACTGCCTAGGAAGGAGTACTGCGGAAAGGGAGTTGGGGGTCAGAGTGGATCCCAAGCTAAATATGAGTCAACAATGTAACACTTTTGCAAAAAAAAGCGAACATTATTCTGGGATGTATTAGCGGGAGTGTTGTAAGCAAGACTCAAGAAGTAATTCTTACACTCTACTCCACATTGATACAGGGCAGCCCGGGGGGGGGAGGGCAAGTGGGGCAATTTGCCCCAGACCCCACAGGGGCCCCGTGAGCCCTGGTCGAGAATCCCTTTCCTCACCCAGCGGAGCTCCAGTCTTTGGCGGCACTTCAGCAGAGGGTATTGTGGAACCCTTGGCAAAGCTTTAGAAGGATCAACAAAAATCTTAACCGACTCAGCTGTCCGAATCTGTCCCACTTCATTTGCATGCCGAGACCAGAGATGAGGGGGAACTTGTGACAACAAATGCACAAGTCAGGGCAAAGAGTTGTTGGTAATTTAGCTGGCTCCTCTATGTGGAGTGTAGCCAACACTAGATTAGTATTCTCATCAGGAACTTGTAAGAATACGCCATCTGGTGTGCAATAGATAGTACAGCCTAATTTACACAAAAGATACCTTCCCAGCAAATTCACAGGAGAGGAGGGGCTGAGCAAAAATGCATGCTTGTTAGCAAGGGGCCCTAGTGAAACCGCAAGGGGTTTTGTGACAGGATGCGAAACAGGTTGATTTGAAATGCCAACGGCATTTACAGACAAAGTTGACAAAGGAACAGAGGGAAACTCTGAGGATCTTAGAGCAGATCTACTAGCTCCAGTATCCACAAGACAAGTAACAGATTGTCCTGCAATTTCACAATTTACATAGGGGCCTTCTTGATTAATAGGAATTAAAGGATTCATGATGCAGTTACGTTCCCTCAGGCTGTCCTAGTAAGAGGTATTCTGTGGCGTAAAAGCAGACGCTTCAGGATTTGGTAAAGGAGGTGGAGGGTTCTGAGATAGTCGGGTTGGGCACGCATTTCTCCAGTGTCCCTCTTGGCCACAAAAGTGTCATGCAGTGTTCCCGGTCTGGGTAGGATACGAGGGACCTTTCCCTCTTCCTCGCCCGCGACCTCGTCCTCCCTTCATTCCCCCACGGCCCTTGTTTTGATAATTTTCTAACTGCAAGGCCAAAAGATTTGTTTCAGTATTCTCTTTCTTCTGCTCTGTGCAAGCTGTACAATGATTGGCGACTGTCACCAATTCAGAAAGGGGTTTAGTTTGCCAGCCAATACAGATAGTTCTTAACTGCTGCTGAATCTTTGGTAAGAGTCCCTGAACAAAAGCAGCCCCTACTGCCTCTCTGGCATTTTCAGCTGGCTGATTTTCAGCAGGCTAACAGAGGGAGTTTGCCTGG
Source organism: Emys orbicularis (assembly GCF_028017835.1). Lineage (NCBI taxonomy): Eukaryota > Metazoa > Chordata > Testudines > Emydidae > Emys > Emys orbicularis. The sequence goes on from NC_088701.1 coordinate 11,731,675, forward strand.
GAGCTGTCCGAGAGGAGGTACGCTAAGTGCTGCATTAGGGGGGCTGTGTTGGTGAGTATCTGAGTGTCTGCTGCTGGGACAGTTGGTCAGTTTGACCGTGTGCTTGATTGCTTGCTTGTTTGTTTGAAAAGTGTGAATTGGGAGTGCTTTGTTCCAGGTGGGCCTTGAGTGGGCCTGACTGGTATATAAGGGCAGTCAGCAGCGAACCAGCTGAGCGGCGAACAGCAGAGGCTAACAGAGGGAGTGTGCCTGGGAGCTCGCCTGGAGAGAGCTCACTGAGGCTTTCATCTGCAGGTTTCTCTGAGTAGTTCCTGCAACAGCTGAGGAAGCTCTTAAGAGGACAGGGATATGGAAGGTGAGCGATCAGCTGTTGTAACCTGCACAGGTTGTGCCATGTTTGTCTTTCTTCCACAGGACAGAAGCGACTTTGTCTGTACAAAGTGCAAGCTGGTCTCCATATTGGAAGAGAAGGTTCGAGGGCTGGAGAAACGAGTATCAACACTGCGTTGCATAAGGGAAAATGAAGATTTCCTGGACAGACGTCAGGAGATGCTTCTACGGCCACAATGTTCTGAAGATTCAGAGCAGGCACAGCAGGGACAGAAGGATTGTGAAGAGGTTTGGCAGCATGTGACTTCCAGAAGGAGAAAGAGGAGCGTCCATGCACCAGCAATGGAGATACAGGTGAGCAATCGTTTCCATGTTCTCTCCACAGGTACTAATGCGGAGAGTGGACTAGATGACCCATCTGAGGGAAGGGAGCAGAAGGAGACTCCACCGATTGGAAGGCAAAAGATGCACTGTCCTAGGGATGGGGGTTCCACGACCACCACTCCCAAGAGGAGGAGGAGGGTGGTGGTGGTCGGGGACTCCCTCCTCAGGGGGACTGAGTCATCTATCTGCCGCCCCGACTGGGAAAACCGAGAGGTCTGCTGCTTGCCAGGAGCTAGGATACACGATGTGACGGAGAGACTGCCGAGACTCATCAAGCCCTCGGATCGCTACCCCTTCCTGCTTCTCCATGTGGGCACCAATGATACTGCCAAGAATGACCTTGAGCGGATCACTGCAGACTACGTGGCTCTGGGAAGAAGGATAAAGGAGTTTGAGGCGCAAGTGGTGTTCTCGTCCATCCTCCCTGTGCAAGGAAAAGGCCTGGGTAGAGACCGTCGAATCGTGGAAGTCAATGAATGGCTACGCAGGTGGTGTCGGAGAGAAGGCTTTGGATTCTTCGACCATGGGATGGTGTTCCAAGAAGGAGGAGTGCTAGGCAGAGACGGGCTCCACCTAACGAAGAGAGGGAAGAGCATCTTCGCCAGCAGGCTGGCTAACCTAGTGAGGAGGGCTTTAAACTAAGTTCACCGGGGGAAGGAGACCTAAGCCCTGAGGTAAGTGGGGAAATGGGATCCTGGGAGGAAGCACAAGCAGGAGAGCGCAAGAGGGGAGGACTCCTGTCTCATGCTGAGAAAGAGGGACGATCGATGAGTTATCTTAAGTGCCTATACACAAATGCAAGAAGCCTGGGAAACAAGCAGGGAGAACTGGAAGTCCTGGCACAATCAGGGAACTATGATGCGATTGGAATAACAGAGACTTGGTGGGATAACTCACATGACTGGAGTACTGTCATGGATGGATATAAACTGTTCAGGAAGGACAGGCAGGGCAGAAAAGGTGGGGGAGTTGCGTTGTATGTAAGAGAGGAGTATGACTGCTCAGAGCTCCGGTATGAAACTGCAGAAAAACCTGAGAGTCTCTGGATAAAGTTGAGAAGTGTGAGCAACAAGGGTGATGTCGTGGTTGGAGTCTGCTATAGACCACCAGACCAGGGGGATGAGGTGGATGAGGCTTTCTTCTGGCAACTTGCAGAAGTTGCTAGATCGCAGGCCCTGGTTCTAATGGGAGACTTTAATCACCCTGATATCTGCTGGGAGAGCAATACAGCGGTGCACAGACAATCCAGGAAGTTTTTGGAAAGTGTAGGGGACAATTTCCTGGTGCAAGTGCTGGAGGAACCAACTAGGGGCAGAGCTTTTCTTGACCTGCTGCTCACAAACAGGGAAGAATTAGTAGGGGAAGCAAAAGTGGATGGGAACCTGGGAGGCAGTGACCATGAGATGGTCGAGTTCAGGATCCTGACACAAGGAAGAAAGGAGAGCAGCAGAATACGGACCCTGGACTTCAGAAAAGCAGACTTTGACTCCCTCAGGGAACAGATGGGCAGGATCCCCTGGGAGAATAACATGAAGGGCAAAGGGGTCCAGGAGAGCTGGCTGTATTTTGAAGAATCCTTATTGCGGTTGCAGGAACAAACCATCCCAATGTGTAGAAAGAATAGTAAATATGACAGGCGACCAGCTTGGCTAAACAGTGAAATCCTTGCTGATCTTAAACGCAAAAAAGAAGCTTACAAGAAGTGGAAGATTGGACAAATGACCAGGGAGGAGTATAAAACTATTGCTCAGGCATGCAGGAATGAAATCAGGAAGGCCAAATCACACTTGGAGTTGCAGCTAGCAAGAGATGTTAAGAGTAACAAGAAGGGTTTCTTCAGGTATGTTAGCAACAAGAAGAAAGTCAAGGAAAGTGTGGGCCCCTTACTGAATGAGGGAGGCAACCTAGTGACCGAGGATGTGGAAAAAGCTAATGTACTCAATGCTTTTTTTGCCTCTGTCTTCACAAACAAGGTCAGCTCCCAGACTGCTGCACTGGGCAGCACAATATGGGGAGAAGGTGACCAACCCTATGTGGAGAAAGAAGTGGTTCGGGACTATTTAGAAAAACTGGACGTGCACAAGTCCATGGGGCCGGATGCGCTGCATCCGAGGGTGCTAAAGGAGTTGGTGGATGAGATTGCAGAGCCATTAGCCATTATTTTTGAAAACTCATGGCGATCGGGGGAGGTCCCGGATGACTGGAAAAAGGCTAATGTAGTGCCCATCTTTAAAAAAGGGAAGAAGGAGGATCCGGGGAACTACAGGCCAGTCAGCCTCACCTCAGTCCCTGGAAAAATCATGGAACAGGTCCTCAAGGAATCAATTATGAAACACTTAGAGGAGAGGAAAGTGATCAGGAACAGTCAGCATGGATTCACCAAAGGGAAGTCGTGCCTGACTAACCTAATTGCCTTCTATGATGAGATAACTGGCTCTGTGGATGAGGGGAAAGCAGTGGATGTGTTATTCCTTGACTTTAGCAAAGCTTTTGATACAGTCTCCCACAGTATTCTTGCCGCCAAGTTAAAGAAATATGGGCTGGATGAATGGACTGTAAGGTGGATAGAAAGCTGGCTAGATCGTCGGGCTCAACGGGTAGTGATCAATGGCTCCATGTCTAGTTGGCAGCCGGTTTCAAGCGGAGTGCCCCAAGGGTCGGTCCTGGGGCCGGTTTTGTTTAATATCTTTATTAATGATCTGGAGGATGGTGTGGACTGCACTCTCAGCAAGTTTGCAGATGACACTAAACTAGGAGGCGTGGTAGATACACTAGAGGGTAGGGTTTGGATACAGAGGGACCTAGACAAATTAGAGGATTGGGCCAAAAAAAACCTGATGAGGTTCAACAAGGATAAGTGCAGAGTCCTGCACTTAGGACGGAAGAATCCCATGCACTGCTACAGACTAGGGACCGAATGGCTAGGTAGCAGTTCTGCAGAAAAGGACCTAGGGGTCACAGTGGACGAGAAGCTGGATATGAGTCAACAGTGTGCTCTTGTTGCCAAGAAGGCTAACGGCATTTTGGGCTGTATAAGTAGGGGCATTGCCAGCAGATCGAGGAACGTGATCGTTCCCCTTTATTCGACATTGGTGAGGCCTCATCTGGAATACTGTGTCCAATTTTGGGCCCCACACTACAAGAAGGATGTGGAAAAATTGGAAAGAGTCCAGCGGAGGACAACAAAAATGATTAGGGGTCTGGAGCACATGACTTATGAGGAGAGGCTGAGGGAACTGGGATTGTTTAGTCTCCAGAAGAGAAGAATGAGGGGGGATTTGATAGCAGCCTTCAACTACCTGAAGGGGGGTTCCAAAGAGGATGGAGCTCGGCTGTTCTCAGTGGTGGCAGATGACAGAACAAGGAGCAATGGTCTCAAGTTGCAGTGGGGGAGGTCCAGGTTGGATATTAGGAAACACTATTTCACTAGGAGGATGGTGAAGCACTGGAATGCGTTACCTAGGGAGGTGGTGGAGTCTCCTTCCTTGGAGGTTTTTAAGGCCCGGCTTGACAAAGCCCTGGCTGGGATGATTTAGTTGGGAATTGGTCCTGCTTTGAGCAGGGGGTTGGACTAGATGACCTCTTGAGGTCCCTTCCAACCCTGATATTCTATGATTCTATGATCAATTCCCGAATGTTGTTGAAAACCTTAGTCAGTCTATCTAGATAATCAGCAGGGGACTCTCCTTTATTCTGTTTACAGTGGGTAATCTTTGTCCAATCTGTCTTCTTAGGGCAGACTTCCGTAATAGAATTTAAGAGATGGTCCCTAGCCTCTCTTAAGTCACGCTCAATTCCAGCGGCACCTGGCCAAGCTGCCTGTCTGGTAAGTGGTTGTCGAACTTCGGCTGGCATAATCATCCGTAAGAGTTGATTAATGTCTGCCCAAGATGGATTATAATACTGAACCACTGTCCGGAGCTCTTCTCTAAATTTTTCTGGCTCCTCCCTAACCTTAGGAAATTCCTTTACCAAGTTTCTCAGATCTCCTGGTGACCACGGGGTATGCACTGTAACCAACTGTCCTGCAGTCCTGGGCAGTTCTCTTAAAGGAGCCTGGAGTGTCTGTGCCAGGCTTCTAGTAAAGTAACGGGTACCCTCCTCAGAAGGACCAGAGTCGGGAGAGCTACTGGGAGGATCAGAATCATCCCTTTGTGGTGAAGAGGAGGGTTCTCTCACAGGAGAAGAAAGAACAATTTGTGCAGCTGATACACGCGGTGGTGAAGCTGACACTACCGGGCGAGGCTCGTTAGCAGGCACAGCCTGCGGAGGGGGAGGAGGCACGGGCTGCTGCTGTGGAATGTTACTGAAAAAATCTACAATGTCCTCAGCAGTTTCCTCTTCACTGTCAGCCCTAACTAATTGGGGATAAAGAGGAGCAGAAGGAATTGCTCGAGCAGGAAGAATTGGAATAAAAACAAATGTTAAAACCTTCCATTAAATGAAGCCCTTGTTTCTTGGCCTGTCTTGGCGAGGAGGTACCTCAATCGGCTGTGTCCAGGCCAGGAGTGAGATAAGCCCCAGCTGGTGACTGGGCTGCACGGGCTGGGAGCTGCAGAACCTCAGGGCTGGGATCAAGCCACTGTCCATTATAGTCACTGATCCCAGGCAAGGCTGGTGTGCAGGGTTAGCGAGGTGTTACCAGCACAGGTCTCTGTGCCCTGGGGTGAGCCCTCTCCCTGTGTTGCAGGTTCCTGTGTTGCCCACAGAGCTCGCCATGCTGCCCACACAACTGGGAGGAGTTGCAGAAGAGGTGCTACTTTTTCTCCTCCCTAAAGGTGACCTGGAAGAAGGCCAGGAGCTCATATATTGATCACCATGCAGACCTGGTTGTCCTCAACAATAAGTTGGAGCAGGAAGGTCCCCACCCTCCTGCCCCTCCAGCAATCCCCACCAACCCCCTGCCCTCCTGCAAAGGCACAAAAGGAGTTACACCTAGCAAGGGACATACAAGGCAATAAGAAGGGGTTCTAGAAACACATTAGGAGCAAGAGAAAGGTGAAAGAAAGTGGAGGTTCTCTACTTAGTGCAGCAGGAGAGTGAATAACTGGTGACATCAAGAAGATTGAGGTGATTAATGCCTTTGCTTCAGTCTTTACTAAGAAGGTTGATGGTGACCAGGTACTCAACACAATTAATATTAACAACCTGGGGGACGGACCACAAGCCAAAATAGGGAAAGAATGGGTTAAAGAATATTTAGATAGGTTAGATGTATTCAAGTCGGCAGGGCCTGATGAAATTCACCGTAGGATACTTAAGGAACTAGCTGGAACAATTTCAGAACCGTAAGCGATTATCTTCAAGAACTCAAGGAGGATGGGTGATGTCCTAGAGGACTGGAGAAGGGCAAACATAGTACCTATCTTTAAAAGAGAGAACAAAAAGGACCTGGGGAGTTATGGACCAGTCAGCTTAACTTCAATACCTGGAAAGATACTGGAATAAATTACACTGCTCTACAGCCAAAATGCTTCTGAAATAAATGTAGTCAAACTTTACTAATTCTGGGTCACTGAGAACGAAAATGATGCTTAAAATTGTTGATTGGCTCTAGTTTTCAAGATATGCTATTGGGTCAGTATATACGACCCTTGACTTGGGAATGGCGGAGGATAAGTGAGTTATAAAGGGAAGGGATCTCAATTTAAACCAGAAATGACTAAAATACATCTTTGACTGGATCTATGAATAAATCTATGACTGGGTTTGGACAGTACTTGCTTTTTAGGCAAAACAATGAATGATGCAATCTGAAGCTGGTATTGCGTCATACATGATATGAATTGCATCATGTTATTCCTAGAAGTCATGGATGATGCAATCATAACGAAGCTTACATCACTCTGCTGAACAAATTGCCCTATATCAGCCCTAGAAATCATACAGTGTCGTGCTCTCTTATTTGTCAGTGTTTGATTTTGCAAAGGGACACATTTCTGTTTAGCCAAAGTGAGCAGAGATGCCTCGTACTTGTGTGAACAATGCAGATAACTTCTGCTATGTTTGTGGTGAAGTGACTTTTGCATCACAAAAGCGCAGTATAACCACTATGGTTAAGAAAGCCTATCACCTTTATTTTGGCTGCAAAATTGGAGATCAGGACAAGAGGTGGGCCCCACACATATGCTGCAACACTTGTGCAACAAATCTTCGCCAGTGGTTGAACAGGAAAAGGAAATCTATGCCTTTTGCAGTGCCAATGATTTGGAGAGAGCCAACAGATCATACCAACAATTGTTACTTCTGCATGGTGCCTCCAGTTGGGAAAGGTGTGTCAAAGAAGAAAAAGTGGACTGTGCATTATCCAAACATTCCATCAGCTATACGCCCAGTACCCCACGGAGAAGGACTGCCGGTTCCTGATGCACCAGAATCATTCTCACTTGAGTCAGACGAGGAAGAGGATGAAACTTCTGGTCCTGAACCATCAATGTCACAGGACCCATATTTTCTCCCATCCTCCTCCTCTGAACCACACCTCATAACACAAGGTGAACTGAATGACCTTGTCAGGGATTTGGAACTACCCAAGAGTAAGGCAGAGCTGTTGGGCTCCAGACTACAGCAGTGGAATCTCCTGGCAGGTGATGTTAGGGTTTCCATGTTCCGTGACCGTCAAAAGGATCTTGTCCCATTCTTCTTCATGGAAGGTGATCTTGTAGCCTGCAACAACATCGATGGTGTGATGGCAGCCCTCAACATCATTCACGATCCAGATGAGTGGAGACTGTTCATTGATTCATCGAAGACGAGTCTTAAAGCTGTTTTACTGCATAATGGCAATGTTTTGCCATCAATTCCAGTTGGTCATGCAGTCCATATGAAGGAAACCTATGACAACATGAAACAACTTTTGAGGTGCAAAAACTATGACCAACATCAGTGGCAGCTTTGTGGTGATTTGAAGGTTGTTGCTCTCTTGCTTGGTCTGCAGACTGGATACACAAAGTACTGCTGTTTTCTCTGCGAATGGGATAGTCGTGCAAGAGATTCCCACTACATCAAGAAAGATTGGCCACTCCGACAGTCATTGGAGCCTGGGAGGAAAAGTGTTCAGCATCCACCACTTGTTGAATCAAGGAAGATTTTGTTACCACCCTTACACATCAAGCTGGGTCTGATGAAGAACTTTGTCAAGGCCATTGACAAAACACAAGCAGCTTTCAAGTATCTCCGTGGAAAATTTCCAAGGTTAAGTGAAGCTAAGATAAAGGAAGGTGTCTTTGTCAGTCCTCAGATTCGTGAACTTTTTCGAGATGATGCATTTGACCATGCAGTGCGTGGCAAGGAAAAGACGGCATGGAAAGCCTTCCAGTTAGTGGCAATAAATTTTCTCAGAAACAACAAGGCAGACAACTACAGGTTGTTGGTGGAAAACCTCCTCAAGGCATACAAAAGCCTTGGTTGCAACATGTCACTAAAGATAAATTTTTTGCAATCTCATCTAGATTTTTTTCCACCGAACTGCGGAGCAGTGAGCGACGAGCACGGCGAGCGATTTCACCAGGACATTGCAACAATGGAGAAACGCTATCAGGGCAAATGGAGCCATCAATGCTTGCAGAATATTGCTGGACAGTGACAAGAGATGCTCCATTTAATGAATACAAGAGACAAGCCAAGAAGCGCCGAGTAGACACTGAATAGGACTAAACTATGTACAGAATAGTTTTTTGCCATTTGTTTCATAATAAATTTTATTTATATAACCCTTTTGCTGATTTTTAAAGTGTTACATAAACAGGACAGATGAAATATTATCATGTAAAGCAACCATAAACACATGAAAAGACCTAGGTTTACAATTTATGATTAAAACTCTACTATCTACACAATATACATAGACATAAAATGTAAAAACTTAAATATCTTAGAAACAGTAGCCAATCAGTTGTTTTAATTGTCATATTTGAATTCAGCACATCAAAATACATAATAAATAGCACATTTTATCTCTGAAGCAGACGACTTCTCAAAAATTGTAGACCAGTGTTACCTGTTCTGTTCATTCCCTCTGGAGCATGTGGCACTGGCCACTGTCAGAAGACAGGATACTGGGCTAGATGGACCTTTGGTCTGACCCAGTATGGCCGTTCTTATGGTCATAATTCCAGCACTGATAACTGATAACTCAGTTAGGGATCTTTAAATGAAATGATGGATCTGCTTCCAGTCCAGTGTTAAGTCCAAAGGATAGCAACTCTATTCTAGCAGCCACACCCTCACTGATACCAAGCGGCGATCTGATGATAATATTGGCCCTATTCTTTGTAATCAGCCAGGGATTTGGACTTGAAGCTGTCATGCTACCAGGAAACCAAGAGCCACTGCTAATTTCCAGAGTGAGGTCAATTCAGGTGTCTAGGGAGGTAGATATTTCCAACAATACTCCAGTTATACCAGTAAAGATAGGTCTTTAGGATGTCAAAGCAGCTATTAATTAATGGAAACGGAATGAAACTTAATTTCTCTCCGCACCCCACCTTAACATGTTCTTGGACCTTCCTGCAGAAAGACCCAGGCTATTAACCTTTAGGAATTATCCCAAACTGTCTGCTGCTTAAATAAAGCCCTACATCTCCCAGTAAAGTTGTGGGATCCATGTTTTACCAAGATGAATGCAATAGGTAGCGGTATATACCTGTCCATCGGCAGATGTTCGCCGAGGAGGCTGGAGATCACTGTCTCTAGGTCACGGTGAGCTAAAATGGACACCGCCTCCACCAGGAACTGCCTCAAGCTGCCCTCCTGGATAGTAGGCATGTGGCTATATATTATAACCAGGATATCTGGCACCTGGAAGGAACAAAACCAGAAAGAAATGTCCCTTTTTCTTTCTCTCCATTCATTCTACAGAATCAAAACCTTTATTTAGTTATTTGCTGCTTTTTTAGAAATTCCTCACTTCAAGAAACAAATGTTCAAATATGTCTGCTTAGATTTAACCCACAAAAATTGACCGCACTTGGCTGTAAAAATTAACACTGACACACATATACAACCAGGTAAATTAATGTGGTGGTGCCCAGCTATGCATTAAATAAACCAGTTCGCATGCACAAAAGAAGGCTTTGCTTGCCCAGATTTTGCAGGTGTGATTTAAGCAGCCAAATCTGACCATTTGCCTCGAAGAATGTGGAGTTCATAAACAACCACAAGCACAAAATATGCAAGTGCTTTAAACACAGTGTGCAAATGCCTGGGACTATGAACAGGTGACGACCTCTCATAGTCATTCCTAGCCCTTCACATCTTCAAAACACTGGGCAAACATGGCAGTTCTGCTGTGAGGGTTCCCTGTCCTGAGGCCTTTCACCAGCCTTGTTAGAAGTTTTGTGGAGTGCTCCTTTCATCTAGCCCTAACGCACTGGGCTCCAGAATAAGGCATATAAATAGTGGATCCCAAAGACTAAACTGGGAGGCGTGGTAGATACACTGGAGGGTAGGGATCAGATACAGAGGGACCTAGACAAATTGGAGGATTGGGCCAAAAGAAACCTGATGAGGTTCAACAAGGACAAGTGCAGAGTCCTGCACTTAGGACGGAAGAATCCTATGCACTGCTACAGACTAGGGACCGAATGGCTAGGTAGCAGTTCTGCAGAAAAGGACCTAGGGGTTACAGTGGACGAGAAGCTGGATATGAGTCAACAGTGTGCTCTGGTTGCCAAGAAGGCTAATGGCATTTTGGGCTGTATAAGTAGGGGCATTGCCAGCAGATCGAGGGACGTGATCATTCCCCTTTATGCAACATTGGTGAGGCCTCATCTGGAGTACTGTGTCCAGTTTTGGGCCCCACACTACAAGAAAGATGTGGAAATATTGGAAAGAGTCCAGCGGAGGGCAACAAAAATGATTAGGGGTCTGGAGCACATGACTTATGAGGAGAGGCTGAGGGAACTGGGATTGTTTAGTCTCCAGAAGAGAAGAATGAGGGGGGATTTGATAGCTGCTTTCAACTACCTGAGGGGGGGTTCCAAAGAGGATGGAGCTCGGCTGTTCTCAGTGGTGGCAGATGACAGAACAAGGAGCAATGGTCTCAAGTTGCAGTGGGGGAGGTCTAGGTTGGATATTAGGAAACACTATTTCACTAGGAGGGTGGTGAAGCACTGGAATGCTTTACCTAGGGAGGTGGTGGAATCTCCTTCCTTGGAGGTTTTTAAGGCCCGGCTTGACAAAGCCCTGGCTGGCATGATTTAGACCAATTTGGGAATTGGTCCTGCTTTGAGCAGGGGGTTGGACTAGATGACCTCCTGAGGTCCCTTCCAACCCTGATATTCTATGATTCTATAGTTTTCTCCCTCCCTCCTTCTATTTTTAAAGGGTACGTCTACAAAAAAATCCCACAGCAGTGAGTTTCAGAGCTCAGGTCAACCTGGGCCTGTGGGGCTTGCACAGGGCCAGCACAACCCATTAGGCGACCTAGGCGGTCGCCTAGGGCGCTGCAATTTGGGGGGCGGCGACCATGGCGGTATTTCCGCGGCGGGACCTTCTGCCGCCTCGGGGGGGGGTGGCATTTCGGGGCACGACCTTCCGCCGCCCTAGGCGGCAGAAAAGCTGGCAGCGCTCCTGGGCTTGCACTATGGGGCTAAAAGTGTAGCTGTTCCTGCTCGGGCTGGAGCCCAGGCTCTGAAACCTGGCAAGAGGGTGGGTCTCAGAGCCCAGGCTCCAGACTGACTGGGAATGACTACAGTGCTATTTTTATCCAGGTAGGCCTCCTAAGAACTGGATGCCTCCAAGTGCCAGTCATTCTGTCTTGTTGTATTTTCCCCAGAGTCTGTTTTTTCAAGCCTTTCTTGGCTGAATACTGTGGCAACAAGCTAGACAAATAAATAACCAACCATCTTCCTTTTCCCTTGGATTATCTCTGTCTACTGCTATTGATTCTGCCATTGCCTATCTTAGGGTGGGAACAAAGATGGAATCAACTCTATGTCCGAGGGGGAGAAACAGCAAGATTTTTGTTCATTACACATGAGGGCAAAGATTTAAAAGCCTAGCGTTTAGGCAGAAAACCTCTCCAGTTTCCCGTTTTACCTTGTCCAGCATGGCATCTCCACACTCCTTCAGGATGATCTTCATCCACAGTCCAGCTGCTGTGGCACAGGTGGGGCTAGCAGACAGCATAACATCCAGTGTGGCCTTAATAAAGTCTGTGGCCTGTTCTGAAGGAAAGTACTCACTAACAACCTGGGAACAAATCAAAAACAGGAGAGACTGCAATGATGGTTGGCTCCAGCACTTTTAAAAATGGAGGCCTAATATCTCTGGAAAAAGATATATGCATCAGCAAATTGTTAATTAGCCTTATGTCTAGCGAGCCATTTGGGGTTACAATTCTCTCTATAGTCTAGATACTACATTTTTGTATTCTACACTAATGATATCAGGTTAGAGGCAAAGCCTCTGTTGCACAGTTAGCACAACATTGTACTGGATATGCAGGAGGTAAGTTTCCAGTTTGTATTCTCTTATATACACTGCATCTTTTTACAACATATAAAATGAAGTAAAGAGAGGCATGCACACAAATATAGGCTAAGGCAAACCCACAAGGTGACAGAATGAAGACTGGGTGGTTTCTCAAGTTGATGTTCCACTAACACCGTTTTTTCTCATGGATGGCTGGATAGGTACATGTGTGCGCAGCTGCGTGCGTATTTTCATGTGCGTGCAACATTCTGTGGAATCTGGTTTTTACATGGCATTCATAGCACACATCTATGAAAAGCATCTTGCTGGTTACTAGCAATGAATGCCCCGTTCCCACAGTTCGCTCCAAGTACGGAAAGGCATCATGAAAGCGGTAAATGTAAAATTAACAGTGCCCGGTCACTAGAACATCCGCACAAGCTTTTTGAGGCAGTTACCCTGGCCATTTTGGAAGATGCCTGAAACAGAACTTCAGGGTCTGGAGCTGTTAGTGCTTCACGGAGACATCTCAGCTCCTCCTCCGCTGACCCCAGGTTCATGGTCTGGCCTGGAGTGGAGAAAAGGAGAAAAAGTACTGTAACGATTCATGAAACTGAACCTCTACTGCATGGATATTCATACAGAAGGATCCATGTGCTATGCTGTTATCAGCATAGTGTAAAATCTTGGCCCCATCAAAGTCAATGGCAAAACTCCTGTTGACTGTAATGGAGTCGGAATTACACCTTAAATGTCTGAAAGTTAACAGTAATGGTATGTTATTGTGAGTGATCAGGGCCGGCTCCAGGCAACAGCGCAACGAGCAGGTGCTTGGGGTGGCCAAGGGGAAGGGGCGGTACGTCCGGCTCTTCGGCGGCAATTCAGCGGTGGGTCCCTCGGTCCCTCTCGGAGGGAAGGACCTGCCGCCGAAGTGCCATCGAAGAAGAAAGCGACGCGGTGGAGCTGCCGCCGAAGTGCCACCGATCGCGAGTGCGGCTTTTTTTTCCCCCCTACCGCTTGGTGGCGGCAAAAACCCTGGAGCCTGTGAATGATACAGGATTGAACAAGCACTGTATTCAGCTTGGAGCAGCTTTCTGGGTGTGTCTGGTTTCAGTAGCCTCTCTGCTCTCAGTATTTAAATCTAATCTCATATTCAAGTACAACTCATGCAGGTGGATCTGAGGTTCCAAAGTAGAGGTAAATCCCTCCACCAAACTTGCATTGTAAAAGAGATGGGGATGGACAAAAACTTCAGCAAGAAACCCAGGCTCCTCAGTCACTTCTAAACAATGCTGGGATTTCTATGTTGTACATTCAAAAACTGGAGTTCCTTCTTCTGGTTCTGAATCACCAACACTGTTTTTTAGGACTGATTAATAGTAATTGGAAATAGGGTGACCAGATGTCCCGATTTTATAGGGACAGTCCCAATTTTGGGGTCTTTTTCTTATATAGACTCCTATTACCCCCCCCCCACACACACATCCTGTCCCGAAGTTTCACATTTGCTGTCTGGTCACCCTAATTGGAAATGGCCTTAAAAAATAACCAAGCTCTATCCCATTAGGTGAAAAGAATATCCTACTCTTTCACAAAGGGGAAAATGGCCTACACTTACTCCAGTAGCTTTGAATGCTCATGACAGAGGGCTGCTGGAAGAACTTTTTGTTTAAAGAATTATTCCAGGAAACCCCTCCAATACAGCCTGTGGCAGGGTAAAGAGAATGAAAATGTTTAGTACCAAGGCCTTCTCTACATGGAGATAGTCAAGAAAGCTAATCCAAATTCATTTTCAAAATGCGTTAGTTAAACTTCATTAAACACCTATGGGGACACACTTATGTAGAATTAAAGTGGCCTTAATTCAGGTTAGTTTAATTCATGTAATTCACTAAAATTAATAAGGTCCATTTTAATTCAGAATCCAAGCATCCACATGTGTTTAATGCCATTTAACTAATGCACTTTAAATTTACACCTTTAGTTAATTTGGATTAACTTTCCCTGTGTAGAGAAGCCCTAAGGAATTTAGCAGTTATCTACCTGTATGCAGACCATTTGTACAGTTCCCAAAAATGTGCTAGGCTCTTTACACATCATAATCTTCTCTTCTAATGAGGTATTTACAAGATGCCACCACTCTGTTATCTAAGCGCCAACAGACAAGACAGAAAGAACTAGACAGGCAGAAAAATGGACATTACAACAGTGAAAGAAGGTGAAGAGTTACTTATACCTGCTAACGGTGAAGAATTACTTATACCTGCTAATGGTCTCCTCACCTTGTATACAGAGAAGGCAGCTGATACAGTCAACCACCCACTGACGGGACGTGGCCAGTGAATCACAGCTGTATGGTGCTATTTGTCCAATCACAGATCCAAACTGACCAAAAGTTTCCTGAGTCTAATTAAAGAATGACGAATGAAAGTTCTCCAGCTGTACGAGACTTCACTTGCCATCCTTATTGTTGATACCAGTCACCTCTGTGTTTTTGGGGAACCGGGGCACAGTATCTAGCCTGACTCATGAAGGACACCCCTCCCCCCCATCTCTGTTTGAACCAAAACCGATCAGAGAAAAGGCTTGCAGAGAACAATGAAGGGCATGGGGAGACACACCTAGACCCCCCCTGACAAGGGTGACAAGATTAAGACATCTCCATTCGCATACAGAATGAAGAACAGAGACAACTCCCCTAGCCTCATCTGCATGAAAGATGGGACAGGGATTAGCATAAAGAACGAGGAACAGGGAACCGCACTGAACTCTGGGACCAGAAAAGCAGGGACGCACTGCATCATGGGAATCCCTGCTCCAGATGCTCATGAACCTACCCCTGCACACACCCAGCTCAGCAATTATCAGACCAATTCTAGTAATAAATCTTTCACTGATATTGCAAAATACTGAAGCAGCCTAGTTGCTTAATGAGCTCCCTGGAAGAAAATACCACCCATAGCCAAGAGAGTGATCAGTTCATATTGTCTAGCCTAAAGAAAACCCTTGACATCAGTTTACCCATAAACAAATCTAGTGTTTTTTCCTTGAACCATTGTATTTTCTCTACAAAACCCCCTACCTATGCCCAAGTAAGGGTTCTGATGTATAGACCCAAACTCTGCATCAGTTCCACTGGGATTCCATCTCCTGACTGATCGTGCTGGGGGCTCTGCCTGTCTCCAGCACTCAGGACCCTGAGCTACCAACATCACATGGGAACCCCGACCAGTTCAAGCCTCATGGAGTGGGTGAGATCCCTCTCTCTGTTTTCTTTTCTACCTCAGGTATTAACCTCTAAAATGTAACGGTTATGTTTGTTTAGCCCTCCTTGTGTAGTTATCACTATTATTCAATAAAATAACTTTTATGGTTCAGCTGGTTGCTTCTCTCTCTCTCTGAATTTTACTCTTTTGTGTTTTTAGCTTCCCCCCATTTACTCTGCAGCAACGCTTCTTGTACCTAAGCTAAAGATCCCTGTAGCACCCAAAAATACTGTGGGGTTTGCTCATCAAGTGGGTTACTACCAGTACAATTGTAACGTGAAAGTGTGATAGGGACGTGTTAAACTTGGGGCACATAAGGGTTGGGGGGCAGCTGAAAGTGCTGCTCAACCCAGCCTCTTGAGACCGAAGCGCATAAGGGTACCAGCTTGAAAGTGCTGCTTAACCCAGCCCATTGAGTACAGGTCTCTTCCCCTTACCTAGCAGAACTATACAATCGAACAGCTCTGTGTGATTTTCCGTGCTAAGCGGCTTAGCTTGAGAACAGATCTGTGGGAAGAAGGGAAATGGTCAAAGAAAAACTAATCAGAAGCAATTGAAAAGAAAATGTTCAATTAATTTCTAAGCTTCCACTTCCTACTTGTCCAAATAGAGGTCTCAACCCCAGGTTGATGGTACTGAATGCACAGCAAGAATCAAACACAATGACCAATATATTAGATAAGAGAAGCTAAAGGGTTTTGAGCAGCAGAGCTGATCTAATCAAGACACAGCCACAGTTTTTACTATACAACTCTGACTCCCCCTGATAATTGGCTTATGGTGAAATTGCTTTACAAACTGAGCTGGATATTAGCTAAGAAAATGAGACCGCTACCTCCTTACTCTTGAACCTGCAGAAATCA
Source organism: Emys orbicularis (assembly GCF_028017835.1). Lineage (NCBI taxonomy): Eukaryota > Metazoa > Chordata > Testudines > Emydidae > Emys > Emys orbicularis. The sequence continues at coordinate 11,747,933 of NC_088701.1, forward strand.
GTAAGGCATGAGGAGGTCCCCAGGCTCTGCACTATCATTCGATAGATTTTTATTGTTAATATGCTTCAGATCTGCTGTGCCTAAGCACAAGGGATCTAAGCAAAACCACCCCTCACCTGGTTGTGCAGAGCACTGCAGATGGCTTGAAACTTCCCTTTAGGTAGAGGGATCTTATATTCACCAAAGACCTCCAAGAGCTGGCTCAGAGTCTGCAACAGAGGGTGAAAGTCAGATGGTGGGCACACGAAGGAGCAATATGTAGTGACTGAAGCAGCTTCAGGGGATTCGTAGATTCCAAGGCCGGAACGGATTATTGCCATCATCTAGTCTGACCTCCGGTATAACACAGGCCACAGACCTTGCCCAGAATAATTCCCAGACCAGAGCTTTTAGAAAAACATCCCAATCTCGATATAAAAACTGTCAGTCAGGGAGAATCCGCCTCGGTTCTAATGGTTAATTATCTCACCATTCAAAATGTATGCCGTATTTCCAGTCTGAATGTGTCTAGCTTCAGTTTCTAGCCATTGGATCAAGTTACACCTTTCTCTGCTAGACTGAAGAGCCCATTATAAAACATGAGTCCCTCGTGTAAGATATTATAGACTGTAATTAAATCACCCTGTCACAGGACAGGTCCACCTCATCAGGGTGGTACCAGGTTGTGAAGGAATTGAAGTAGATCTGGGACGGCCCAACTGGCCTAGTCTCCCTAGCCACCGCAGCAGTCCTGGCTCCTAGGGCAGCATAGCCTAATGGTCGGGATCAGCGCAACAGCCCTTCGGTGAGGGTCCACGGCCCAACAGCCTGAGTCACTAGGGCTGCCCTTCTAGGTACGGCAGTGCGGCCTAGTGGCCAAAGTCAATAGAACCACCTCTCGCGGTAGGGCAGTGCAGCCTAGTGGCCAGAGTCAACGGAACCACCTTTTGCGGCAGGGAAGTGTTGCCTAGTGGCCAGAGTCAATGGAACCGCCCTTGGCAGCAGGGCAATGTGGCCTAGTGGCCAGAGTCAATAGAACCACCTTTTGCGGCAGGGAAGTGTTGCCTAGTGGCTAGCCCTTCTCCACTGGGTCCTACCTATTCCACAGGTCCCAGCCCAGGGCCTGTCTTGCCGCAGGGGTATCTGCCACCAACTCAGCGGGAATCCTTCCAAAACATGCCGAGTCAAAGCCCGGTACCTCAACTGGATCCGTGCTTAGTCCACCTAGGCTACTTCCCACCCGTTCTTCTGCAGCTGGTAGTCTCCGGGATTCTGTGGTCTCTCCTCCATCTCTGGCACTGGGTGGCTGGGGGTCGGTTGCAGCCACAGTCCGGCTGGCCTCTGAATCCTGGAGCTCTGGCAGTCTCTCTGCAGGAGCCTGCAATGCACCTCTGCTCCCTTCGGCAGTCATCTCAGCCTGAGCTGAGCGGCTCTTTCATATCCTGGTTCCAGCTGAAGCATGCCCAGCAGAGATGGGGGGGCATGGCCTCCTCGGCCCACAAAGTAGGATTAACCCCTGCTGAACCAATGCGGGGTAGGTAAACCCCATCGCGCACCCTTTTACTGTCTGTTTGTTAAACTAAATAGATTTAGTTCCTTGATTCTACCACTATAAGGCATGTTTTCTAATCCTTTAGTCACTGTGGCTCTTCTGTCAATATCCTCTCCAATTTATCAACACCCTTTTTGAATTGTGGGCACTAGAACTGGACACAGTATTCCAACAGTAGTCACACAAGTGCCAGATTTAGAGGTAAAATAACCACTGTACTCCTACTTGAGATTCCCCTTTTTATGCATCCCAGCTTTAGCTTTTTTGGCCACAGCATGAGTTCGTGTTCAGCTGATTATTCATCATGACCCCCAAAATCTTTTTCAGAGTCACTGCTTCCCAGGACAGCATCCGCCATCATGTTATGTATGGCCTAAATTCTTTGTGCCTAGATGCACACATTTACATTCAGCCGTATTTAAATGCATATTGTTTGTTTGCGCCCAGTTTACCAAGTGATCTAGATCACTCTGAATCAGTGAGCTGTCCTCTCCATTATTTACCACTCCCCAATTTTTATCTCATCTGCCAACTTTACCAGTGATGAGTTTATGTCCTCTGCCAGCTGATTGATAAAAAAGGTGAAAATCAAATTCCTTCCTGCATCTAAACACTTTTCTCCTTTGCTGCTTGAAGCTTCCAGAATGTCTCTGATGCCATCTACATATTTTACTATGTTTAAGCAGTTGTGTAGTGCCCTGATGCTATCAAACAAGTCCATGATGCGTTGGTTCCCTCCAAATCATGGGTATTTCAACTCCAAAAGTGATCACACACTCTGTACCAGAAAGCTTCAACCAGCAGAGACGGTGAGTAAATATCACTACCCAAGAAGTTATTGCTGTCTCATGACTTCATTTACAACTGTATAGCCCCACTGAAGCAGGGCCAGCTCCAGCGTTTTTGCCACCCCAAGCAACGGAAAAAACAAAACAAAAAGCTGCGATCGGCACTTCTACCGCCGCCGCTTCATTCTTTGGCGGCAATTCGGCGGCAGGTCCTTCCCTCCGAGAGGGACTGAGGGACCCGCCGCTGACTTGTCACAGAAGAGCCAGACGTGCCACCCCTTTCCGTTGGCTGCCCCAAGCACCTGCTTGCTGCGCTGGTGCCTGGAGCCAGCCCTGCACTGAAGACAGAATATAGCCCCTTACTTCTTGCTCATGTGGTACTGAGGGTAGATAAAATAGAGAGACAAGGTGAGTGAGACAATATCTTTAATTAGTTTATCTCACCCACCTTCTCACTCTAATATTTTGGGACCAACATGGCTACAACAGCACTGCATAGAACGGTAGATGAAATAGATATGCAATGCTTTTATATCAATCTAGTTACATAATCCAAAGCAATCACCCTCAAGCCTCCTTAGTATTAATTTTCAACCATTGACAGTTGGTTTGGCACTGACCAGAGACAACATATGGCAGCCCCTGCTCTGAGGAGCTTATGATCTAAAAGAGAGACACAGAGTTGACAGGATGTACTGGGAAATCACAAGGAGGGAGTATCTTGTTGGGGAGGGGGGCAGGTGTTTTGTTTTTTGTCTCCTTATCATCCTCCCCAGGAAACAGAGGATGCTTTTCATAAGAGGCATTTACCTACAAATCTTGTTGCCTGGGTCACCATGTGTATAAACCCAGAACTCATGTGTATATTTATTATCTAACAAGTCACTGTCTGAACCAGGAAACCCCACTGGCAGCAAATTCCTCGCGCAGTTCATACATGCACACACATAGACAGTTACCTTAATGAGTGGTACCTCACCTTGGGGACGTGAAAAACATCAATGTCCTCCTTATATTGCTCAAGGAGCCATGAGATCGGTTCAAATATCCGATCTTGATACTCCTCTTTGTGTAGCAGGAGGCTCATCATGGGACCAAGGGCTTTGATGATGGCCTGCTTGAGCTGCATAGATGAGACACAGAATTTATGTTCCTAAGAATTCATTCAATATCATCCAATGGGCACACCTTTTCTACTTCTAATGAGTGCAACTTCCCTTGTTCCACTGTAGGAATGGGCCTATCTCAAAATTTCCTGGTAAAGAACCAGGACTCATAGGGTTGGTTTCAGGATTATATTCTAATGCACCTCACAACTATACCAGGTAAAATATTCCCCAGATTAGTATGCATTCTAGGCCAACTCATCCCTGCTGTAACTCCACTGGGGCTGAATGGACTTATACCAGGAATTAAGTTAGCCCACTATCCCGTGTTCATCTGCACATTAGGTGCATAAAACTAGAATCCATGTACACCGTGTACAGACAGAATTTCCATGATGTGGTGACATTATAAATATATGGGTTTTAGATGTTTTACATGACACTCTGTTCCATCCAAAAGGACCTACCATTAAATGCCATCATCACAAAGAGTGACAGACACATAGAATTTAACATTACAATTTCTGCTAAAGGTTTAGAAAGCCAGCAATTCTCACCTCCAGCTCCTCACATTTCAGCCAGCTGCTGGTCACATGACATTGTAAAGGAAGAATTAGATCGCAGAATCCCGATGCACCCATTCTGGGGAATCTGCACTTTTCCCAGTTAGTCAAATATAGATGGACTGCCATTGACCATTTTTCCAGAACTGCAAGGAAGGAGAGAAGACAGGCAATGTGAAAAGGACATATTAGTAACGAGGAGAAGTTGCTTCATCACTGAACACACCCAGGCCTAAAGTTTACTACAATTCCATGGCAGCTCCTGCTTAGTTCAGGACTAGACGCTGAAATCCCACATCAATTTTGAGCTATTTCTCTTCCCCCCATTCCATGTCTTGTTTCTGAAAAGGCTTTTTAATTTGCATATCTCTCAATCTTTTGTCAATTACCATCATTTGAAGACAAATTTTTCCTCTCTTCCTTGTTACCTCTTAATTAGAGCTGGTTGAAAAAGCAGTTTAAATTAAATTAAAAATCTTTACAGATAGGTTTTGGGTTTTTTTTCAGATTGCACAGTATAAAAATCATTTATATATTTCAAAAATCAAAAAAATTCAGCCACCTCTTTAGCTGCTCCAAAACACTGGATGCACACTTCCTGATAACAGTTGTCATTGACATTTTTCAGGTTTGTTTTTAATCAAATTTGGGAAAAAAATTATAGACAATATAATTAAAAATCAAAATATTTCAGCAAGTTCTCCTCTGAATGACTCGCATCCTCTGCAGTTATTGTTTATTTAACCCTAACACTGTATGATTTCATCTTGAGTTACAGTTTGTCTGAAAGATGTTCAGTGCCCCTAACATCCATTGGCTTTACTGGGATTTGAAGGTATTGGGGAGCACTTTGCCCTAAAAGTAGGTGTATCTAGTGTCCTTGCTAAGAAGAATTAGGGCCCAATCCTGTTCTCTATGAAGTTGATGGCAAAATTCCCATTTACCTCAAAGGCACAGGATTAACCCCTTACTGAGCATCACCTGAAAAGCAAAGGAAGAGAGAAGTGGAGAGGAAGAGAAGACAGAGAAAGAGGGTGAAAGGAGATGATGATAAAGAAACTAAGGGGAGAGAATGGGTGGAGGAGTGGGAAACAGGGGCTTTTTAAATGTACAGTAATGAAATCTGCTCCCTTCACCTCCTCCCCCAGGAGCCTCCTAGCAGATGGGCAGCATCAGTCTTTGTGTCTGTTTATTTTAAATTATATCCATGAGTCATAAAGGGCCTGAACTTACAAATGCTCAGCACCTCCTGCAAAGTACGGAGCACTCTCAACTTCACTGAGTGCCACGGCAGCCAAGGAACGCAGCACCTGGTGCAATCCAGGGCAGGGAGCATAGTTCAGGGCCTGTTTGCAAACTTGGTCAGTCACTTCAATCTGTACCAAGACCCCCTCAATATCCATTTTGGGCACTACAGTAAGTGCTGCACTTACCACCACAAAATGCTTGTCTCAGCCTGCTGTCCTTGACTAAAAAAGGTAAAGGATAGCTCAGTGGTTTGAGCATTGGCCTGCTAAACCCAGGGTTGTGAGCTCAATCCTTGAGGGGGCCACTTAGGGATCTGGGGCAAAATCAGTACTTGGTCCTGCTAGTGAAAGCAGGGGGCTGGACTCGATGACCTTTCAAGGTCCCTTCCAGTTCTAGGAGATAGGATATCTCTATTTATTTATAACTCCAACATGGAGATCATGGCGTGCAGGGTCATTCCCACATAAGGGATACACTCAAATGCTGCAGAGAAAGGCCAGAAGAGAAGGAAGACAGATAATCGGCTGCTCTCTGCCTTCTTACAACACACTTAGAAACACTGTGGGGCAGGATGCTATGGGCTCCTGGGCCATTTTGCACTGCGTAAGCAGAGCAGAATGGCTTTAAAGCAGCCATTGAAAGCCAGTGGGGGATTCACCCTGAAGAGGGGAATCCTCCACCAGGGTACAGCTGTGCCCGATGCCCAACTCACTCCCAGAGTAAGGGGAGAGAGCACTGGGGCAGGATGGGAAGTGGGGTGGAGAAGAGCTCCACTAGACCTGATCTTCCACTCATTCCCATCCTTAAGGAACTTCAGTCAGGGGCAGGAGTTAGAGCTTGCACCTCCGTCTGGATAGCTCATGATCTGGAAGCCAGAACTAGCAACAGCAGTTAATCTTGTGTCTCTCCACACACACACACGCGCATGCACACACTCAAACAGAGCTCTGTTTAGCTGCAACATTTTTAGGTAGAGAGAGTAATCCCCTGTCCTTAAATGAAAGACAATAACTCTGAAACAAAAGATGGAAGTTACCATACCATAGGCTCATGACAGGTTGCCCAACGTAATGAAAATAAACTCTTCAGGCAGCTCCAGTGGTTTCAGATGACACTGCAGCTCATACATCACAGCATTGAAATAGCAGCATACCAGGGTCACTAAGGTGTTGCTAGCTGCCACTTTTAGTTCATTTGTTGCTTCCTAAAAAAAAAAAAAAGAGAGAGAGAGAAGCTGAGGTGACTGAAGCCGGTTGCACTAGCCAGAGTTGTTTATATGAGTCAAGTCCTTATTTCTATGCACAAGTTGAGAATGAACCAATCCAACTTTCTGTGGATAGAGTCATTAGTCATAAATATTCTTCGAGTCATTTGGTTAAACAATTTTCAGCCTTTGAGTTCCTTGCAAGCTGTTTAGTTAGACTATTCACTATTAGCTACTTGTGGTGGATGACTGGTCACCACAGTCACATGATATTTTTCCCTGCCCTTCCCTGAGGAGGTAGTGAGACACAGACTGGGCAGCTTCAAGCTATTCAGAGAGCTTTCCTGGAATAAACTGTCCCCCAAAAGGAGGCTGACTTCCTTTGGAACAAGAGAGGGATTTTTCCATGGTTTTCCTGCTGGCAAACTATATTCTAAATCCAATGCTGCTGCTTTTGGAGATAGCTCAGATTCTGTCTGTCTTAGGGCTTTATTCTGCCACTTATCGCTATAGTATCAGAGCGCCTTCCACATAACATCAGTATCAGTAATGAAATCCCTAGTAGACTTCGGGAAAGACTTGCTCGTTAAGAAACCATAGGCCTGACTCTGTGTCTGATATCATGTGTCTCAGGTCCTGATCCTGTAAAGCACTTAAGCACATGTGTAACTTTCGCATGTGAGTTGTTCCATCTTATGCATGTGCACAAGTGCTGTCTAGGACCTGGGCTTTGGACTGGAGGAAGGTGTGGGCCTCTAACAGGAGAATACATTTTCATTTCAGTATATAGTTTACCCCCCAAAAAAGAGAGTTTTAATTAGTTAAAGCTTTGGATCCTTTGATTAGTATCTCGGGAGAACTAATTTACCTGAGTCTCTCTCATGTGGTTTGAGGCTAGGGTTATTATTTTCTTCAGTAGCCTTCTCTCTAGGCCCCCGGTGTCCTGCTGTAATATTTTCTCCAGGACACAGTAAATGTCTACTCTGTTTTGCTGGGGACAAACCATAAAAGAGAACAAACAATTGGGAAAAGTTTTTTCTTGATGACCACACAGTAATTTGGCAAATAAGCCCCTGCCCTAAAGAGCTTACAATCCAAACATGAAATGAGGAGCCCAAGTCTTATCATAACAGAGCAGGTCCGTGGCCAGGAAGAGAATCCAGGTCTCCTGAGTCATTATCCAGAGTTCTATCCACTAGGCCACACTGACTCCTCAGCCTGCATGCTCACACAACTAATCCATTGGCTTAATTGGTGTAAAACAGGCCATGCCCTCCACAATCACTGCATTCAGCAGCACTTCAGAAGCAGCTGAGCAATTTACATATTTTAATCTTCCTGGAGAGAAAAGAGCCAGAATAAGCGCCCTTCACTGCCCCCTTATCGAGTTTCATTTATTTAAAACAAACAATAAAAATGAGCACCTTGCCCTTGCTCTATCCACTCCAGACAGAATTTGTAAATGTGTAAATACAAAATACCCAACTCCTGCAGTACGAGCCATGTGGGTTGGCTCTTTTACACACAGGGATCATGGCACAAAGCAGGATGACACCAGTTCCTCTCTGTTCAGCTGAGGTGTGACTGCATCTGGATTGTTGCATTTTCTAGCACCACATTCCTAGAGAGATCAACAAATTGGAAGTAATTCATGGGAGAGCAAAAAAGAATGCAGGGGGGTGGCAGAACTGACTTCTGAATAGAGCCCTGCAACCTGACCCAAATCCTATGGGACCTGACTACAGGCGTCAGGGTCAGGTTGGATGAGAAAACCCCTCTTGGGCTCGGGTAAGGTCGGCTCTCCTCCTTTAGCCCATGGGATCGGCACAACCGTGACCGCATGTTCCTGCCAGCCCCCACCTCCTTTCTGCGCTGCATGCACTGTGGAGTGAGGATGCCAAGGAGTCACAGCATATCTCTCTCTCTCTGCAGCACATACCCAGCACAGCAGGGGGCAGTGTCAGAGGATGAAGCCATTGCTGCACATTGTTGCCGCTGCGCCGGCCCCATGAGCAGGATGTGGTGACAGAATCCGGTTTGGGGGGAAGGGTTGGGATCAGGATGGAAAATGATTCAACCCTCTCAGGGTGAGGTGAGCGGGCTTGGGGCCCGTTCAGCTTGGGCTTAAAAATTGGGCCCAAGCAGACCTCTACTTCTGAAGACAGCCTGAAAGAGCTGCCTATGGCAGATGCGGCCAAGGGATGACTATGAGGGAGACATGATAATACTATACAAGTATCTGAAGGGTGTGAACACCAAGGAGGGAGAGGAATTTTTTAGTATAATACATTTAGATAAAAGTAGGAGTAATGGGATTAAACTAAAAAAAGACATACAATTTAATAACAGGAAAAATGCCCCAACTGTGAGACAGGTCTATTAGGCTATGACATAGTCTTCCTAGGAAAGTGATGGAAGCTCAGTCATTAGGGGATTTTAAAATTAGTTTGGCCAAAACAATGGAAAATGGCCGCTGGGAATGCTCCTGCATTAGCAGGGAAATGGACTGGATGATCCAATAGGTCTTTTCCATATCTGTCTCCTGTGAGTCTATAAATCTGTGTGACCTACATGCCAAGGTCATAAAGCACTTTGGAATGTTCAAAGCCAATCAGATCTCTTGATTGGCTAAACATTCCAGTGGTTCTGCTTTAAAAGGACTGCTTCTGCAAACTGTGATCATACCAGACAGCTCCACTGGGGAGAAGCTCCTTCCATTAATTTTTAAATGTAAGGAGGATTTTTTTAATTGAAAAATGTCGCTGATAACTTATGAATACATAAAAAGCAACAGAGGGTCCTGTGGCACCTTTAAGACTAACAGAAGTATTGGGAGCATAAGCTTTCGTGGGTAAGAACCTCACTTCTTCAGATGCAAGACATACATAAGCACTACATAATTCAAGTAATTAATCAAATTAATTAACATAACTAATCGAGTAATTCAAATAATTAAAGTATTAGGAGGCCAAGACAAGCAGTTCAGAGATTATTGCTAGTCCTATAGTGTACTTTTACTGTATACAGCCCATGTACTCCACTGTGTGTAAAAGGACAACGCTTTCTTTATAGAGCATTATATCATCCTGATCTGTAATAACAGCATTTTGCATTCTGAGTTTATGCCTGAGGACTGAGGAGTGAATACTGATTATACTGATGGTGCGCCAGGCCAAGTTCTATACTGAATTACCCCCATGCATTCCCCTATACCCCCCTGAAGTCAGGTAGAATTTGGTGTGGACACATGGAAAGCAGATGTAATTTCATGAAACTGCCCTACCTCATCCTGTTGCAGTTTCTCTAGCAGAACTATCACAACGCTAGCCAGCTTGGTCTCAGCTATAAAGGCAATTTTGTCCTTATCTTGGTCATCCATATGTGCCAGGAGGGAAACCACCTCCTTATAAACACCTGAAATTAAATAAAAGGATTCGGCTGGTTACCACTGATAGTAGAAATTGATGCCGGCCTCTTTAATTCACTGTCCAGAAAAGATTCTGCAGGAGCCCAAACACTGTGAGAAGTAGACCTGGGAATCATGTAAATCCTCTTCTTTGCTCCTGATGACCAGGTTTGTTTGCTGAACTACCCAATGTGTTTGGGGGGAAATCATAATGAAGAAAATTTGCTCCTTTCAAGTAGATCCCCACGTAAAATAATCTTCCTTTCCCTCTTTACTATCAATTCAAGAGTTTTGATCGCATACAGAATAATTATTTATGGCCAACATTTTCAAAACTGGGTGCCTAAACTTAAGCTCCTAAATCCATATTAAGGCACCTATGCCCTGAGTCAGCATCCTAATCACATGCTTAACTCTAAGCCAACAAAGAGACCTAAAGTTAAGCACATGTTTAAGAGTTTTGCTTAGTCAGGGCCTCATTTTCAAAAATCCTGAGCAGCCAGATGTACCTATTGGCTATGATGGGAACTTTTGGGGGCTCAGTATCTCTTGAAAATCAGGCCACTTTTTTAGACCTCAGTATGAATTTAAAAGCTTAACTTTAGGCCCCCTGTTTTGAAGAAAGCCTTTAATCTTACTTTATGGTCGTTTAAATACTTGCAGAGAAGACTCATGGAACGGAGTTCATCCTGTAAAGGAATTTTTCCCCATGCACAATTGGCTAGGTGTACGCTGTGAGTGAGGTGGGGTGGCTCCCTCCAACCTTCATCTGAAGCATCAGGGATTGACCATAGCAGGTGATGGGACACCTGGTAGGGTGGACCAGTGCTCCAAAATGGTTCAGAGAATCTGTTTCCTTAGATGTCCTGCTGACATGCTCAGGGTCCAACTGATCTCCAGAGTTGTGGGTGGGAAGGAATTTTCCCCTGCTCAGATTGGCAGGGACCTTTGGGTGGGAGGATGGGACACTGATCACCTGCTAGGATCATCTGGGTATATCTGACCTAATCAATTCTCTACCATTGCAAGGGCCTCAGGCATTGGCGGAACCTCAGTCTCTCCTGTCCTCTGCCTATGGCACACAACAGTTTAGTCTCCTAAAGAATGAAATGTTTTAGTCCAAGACAAGTTTTTGGGTTCAGTGTAGGGTTGCTAGGTGAAATTTAATGGTCTGTGAAATACAGGAAGTCAGACTAGATGATCTAATGGTCCCTTCTGGCGTTAAATTCTATGAAACTATGAAATAGCTGATGTATAAAAATCAGGATTTTATCTCCCATGTATCTCTTAGCTGCGGGCAGAAATTCTCCAGGAGACTTAATATTTAACAAGAAATCTGAAATGCCATATTTGTCTGTCTCCATTGTAACAGCATTTCAAAGCATGAAGGTGGAACTAACAAGATTTCCCCTTCCCAGGAAAGACTGCTTGAGGTTAGGTGATTGCCCATCCTTTATGCAAATTGCATCCTTCAGTTCTAACACCCAGATGCAAACTGAATCATAACTGTAACCTACACTGCCCATTTACCTGCAGTAGTGATAGTGTGGGATTAGAAGCACTAGTGTTGCTAAGAAATGTGACCCCATGCTTTCTTATCCTGCATTCAAGATATTAGCAGAGCTTCATTTAGACAGCTAGAGGAGAAGTCCTTCTGCATTTATTGTTCTAATTTCCCCCATCTCTGATGGATTCCACAGCTAGATGTTGGCTCCATGGATGCAGAAGACACAAAATGAGGACCCATAATAAACATAAAACAACTGGGAGAAAAGAAGGAAGACCTTCCCCATAACATTCAATAGAAACTCAGATTCTCAGGAAAGTTTCCAGGTCCAGAGGCTGTAGGCCAACTCCTCAACTGGTGTAAATCAACACAGCTACAAGGAAGTCACCAGAGTGACACTGGTTTACAGGAGCTGAGGTTCTGGTCATAGAAATGGAGAACATTACAGCTAATCTATCTGTATGCCTATGCTTTCTGAATGTGTGTGAATATAGAATGGATATAGAAAATACAATGCTGACCCTTACCTCTGTCGGTTACCCCCTGCTCAATCACAAATTTATTCATGTTTTAATCTTTCCTCAACACTTCCTCCAGTCCTTTCTCCAAAGAGCTCCAGTACTGATAGGCAGTTGGCCTCTCAGTCTGTCATGTCCAGGATAGCCAGTTAAGATTATGGAAGCACTATTATGACATTGATGTGACTGTGACATCACATATGCTGCTGCTGACCAGGTAAGTGCTGTAATTACATGAACTCTCTCACTTTGCTTGAAAGGACTATGGTCAAGATCCTCAAAGGTATTTAGGCTCCTAACTCACACTGAAATCAATAGATATTAGGAACCTAAATACATTTCAATATCTGGGCCCATACATGTAAGCAGTCCAATAGGTGGCTAAATTTGCTCCAGTGTAGAATTTCTCATTCTCTCTACATCATTTTGAATTTTGGTTCAGTCCCTCTCTGTTTGCCACACTTTCCAATCTTGCTTTTATCTGAAAATCTTCTCCTGGTTGAATTTATATAAAATAAAAGCACCGAACAAAGAAAGAGAAGAAACGGCCTTGGAGAATGCACAGTGACACTTGAACGTGGTTGGTTTCCTTTGCTTTTTAATTCGGTTGATCAAAAAGCTTGATGAAACCTTATTGGACTGTATTACAAATATTGGTTTTATATTGTTTTACAATGAATTGAAATTTATACTTCATTTCCATGTCCTGCCAAACAAATCAACTAAATTAATTTTTATTGATGACACTCTTTGCACCATACCATATAGGAAAAGAATTCCAATTCCATTTGTCCCTTGCTATGTATAACTTATTTTGTGCCTTACCCTTTCTGATTTTGTCCTTACACGTATATGCTATTCTTTTGTACTCCTCCTTAGTAATTCCACATTTTGAATGATTTCTTTTTGATTTTCAGGTCATTAAAAAACTTCTGATGGAGCCATATTGGCCTCTTACTATTCTTCTTATCTTCCCTTTGCATTTTATCTTTACTCAGAGACTTTCAACTGGTCTGCTTCTCACCTCCTTCCAGACCTCAGAACAAGTGTACAATGCAATACTCCCTCTCTTTTTTTCCTGCCTGTCCTTCCTGAACAAGCTATAGCCCTCTATACCATATACCCATCATGAGATTTAGCCCAGCAAGTATCTGTGATGCCAGTTAAGCTCAGTTATGACTTATGTACTAAAACTCCCAGTTCTTACTGTTTATTCCCCATTATTATTACTCCTATAGATGCCCCCATGGATTTCCCTCTTGTTTCTCCTATAATTCTACTGCAATTTTTCATATCTACTTCTCCCCATTATACTTCTAGTCCTCTATTAAGGTCACCTTTTTTTACCTGGTGGCTTTTTTCACCTGCCCCCTCGGAACTTAGTTTTAAGCTCTTCTCATAAGGTTGGTGAGTCAGTGCATGAAGATGTTCTTCTCCTTCTTGGTCAGACGGACCCCATCTCTTCCCAGCAAACCTCCTTCCTGCAATAGCAGCCCATGGTAGAGGAAGCCAAACCCTCCCATAGAACCATCTTCAGACCCCTATTATGTGGGCATACCTACCATTGAGTGTGTATTGAGCAGAAAGAACACTCAGTGCAGGAGACAAGGAGACTGAGTTAAACTGCAGATGTCAAGTTCACATACTTCCATTTTCAGTGACTAATCTCTTAAGCCAGTGGGGATGGCCACGGTACAAAAGTATTTCTGTAGATCAGCATGTGATTATTTGTATTGCAGTACAGCCTCATAGTCCCAGTCACAGACCAGGATCCCATTGCGCTAGGACCTGTACAAACATGGAACAAGATGGTCCTTAACTAACACATATTAACAGCACAACAAACAGACAAGAGGATAATAAAGCAAGCAAAAAAGCCCCCTTTGACCAGGTACCAGCATATAACTAATAGAATGGTACATATTTAGGGAATGTCAGGGCAGTTCACAGTCTGTCCCTCACGCTCCCAGGTCTCCTGCCCAGGCCCTGGCTGTGCTGCAGGGCTGCTGCGGGTCGGACACTTGCTCTGGCGGTGGCCACACTCCCTCTGGCTCTAGGTGGCAGGACCCTTCTTCCCAGGGTCAGTTCCCCGTCAGGGTTATGATCCCCCTCCACGTTTGGCCTGCAAGGCCTCTTGGCTGGGGGCATCTCCCTGCGCTGCGCCCACTGCCCAGGTTCCCCCCTCGCTCCCCACGGTGCTCACTGCTCCAGCTCCAGCACTGATGCTGCTCTGCCTCCAGCTCCCTGGGCTGCGTCTCTGGCCCCTCTGGCTCTGGTTGCTGCAGCTCTGCTCCCAGCACAGGTCTGCTCCCTGGACTGCTTCTGTGGCCCTGCTCCCAGCATGGATCTGCTCCCTGGGTTGCTTCTCTGGTTCACTCTGGCTCTGGCCGGTGCAGCTCTGTTCCCCAGCTCAGCTCAGGCTCCTGCTCTCTCCTTAGCTCAGCCCCACTCTGTTCCAGGCAATTTCAGCTCACAAGGAAAGGACCCCCCTGGCCTCCTGACTCCCTCATTAGCCTGCCCTGCCTTGTCAATCAGGCTGACCTGGAGCACTGGCCTCTCCCCATTGCCCCTGGGGACTGTCAGTCTCAGGGTCCTGATTTCCCATCGACCCTTCCCCTTTCTTTTGGTACTGGGAGCTAGCCAAGCAACGAGGGCACACTGCCGACTCATATCCAGCTTCTCGTCCACTGTAACCCCTAGGTCCTTTTCTGCAGAACTGCTGCTTAGCCAGTCGGTCCTCAGTCTGTAGCAGTGCATGGGATTCTTCCGTCCTAAGTGCGGGACTCCTAAGTGATTTCCTAGGCACCGAGTGTGAGGCTGACAGGCAAAGAGGCAGCTCTTGTCCTGGCTGCAGGCATTAGCTAAGAACCAATGGCCTCAGAGCTGGAGACCAGACCAGGTTAGTTTTGCTCAAAATAAGGATTAGGCTTATAAGAATGTGTTCAGTGTAGACTCTGTGAAATGCTTGTTTGTTGCTGCTGCATCAATTTCACTGGTAATGTCTGTATCCCAATTCATAAGGTAAGTTTCAGTGTTTGCTCTGAAACTGGAAGCCCCCACAGTGAGGAGAGAAACATTACGAAGTGTGAAATACTGGTTTGCCGCAGGAGCTGTCATCTTCTGGCCAACACAAGAAGGCCAATAGACACCAGACAAACCGTTGTTGCACATCAGAGGACAAAAGACTTTTTTGATTGCTCTCCCCCCCGCACCCCCCCAAAGAAGGGATGTGCACATGGACTCGTCCCATCATCTTGAACTGTGGGGGAAGGGAATAAAAATCCCTGACAAGAAGAAACGGCACCTTTGTGGCTGTTTGAACTCTGAAGGGCCAGAGACTTGAAACTGAAGCCAGAGATCCCCAGGGGCTGCCTCCTGGGGTGCCCTGAAAGACACTTTGAATTGACAGATCAGGACAATTCTGTCACTCTCAGGAGTTAGATGGTAACTCATTGGTTGTATATGTTCACTTGCTTTGACCTGTAAATGACGCTTTTCGTCCTTTTCCCTAATTAATAAACCTTTAGCTAGTTTCTTACAGGATTGGCTACAGGCATCACTTTGATGCAGGATCGAGGGTACCAAATGATCTGGGGTAGGTGACTGGTCTCTTGGGACTGGAAGCAACCTGAATGTGGTGTCATTTTTGGTGTAAGTGACCATTTATCACTAAGGCCAGTTTGTCTGGGTGGCAGGATAGACTGGAGAGTCTAAGGGGACTGTGTGTGACTCCATGGTAAGGCTCGTATAGTGATCCAGGAGTTCACAGTTGTTACTGGCTTGGTGAAATCTAATTATCGAACACACCACCAGCTTGGGGTGTCTGCCCTGATATTGGCAGTCTGCTCTGAGTTAGGCACTCATGGTCGTGAGACACTCCAGACATGCACTGCACTCTGAATTGACATAAGCGCAGGGGTGACCGGGAGCATGTGTTCAACTTCCCATAATGCAGTGTTCTGCATCCCATAATATTTCACAACTCTTTTCAAAATCCCCAAAAACCTGCGCGTCCCTTCTCACTGTCTGCCATCTCTGACTGAAGCATGGAGCATGCACAGCTCTGCACTACTCCCGTGAGTATTGTGAGCACAGGGCACCTGAGCCTGCAGGATTTGCAGAGCATGACCCGTTTCAGCCCCATGAGGCATTTCAAAAACTTCCCTAATCACTCTGTAATAACTGCGATGGCTGTATGCTAATGTAATTTAGGTTGACAAAAATTTGTAGTGCTGTGTAGCAAAGAGGCGTGGCCTCCCTGGGGTTACCACTGGCAGTGTATCCCGAGGAGACACCAGACTCTCACCACACTGAGGTAAGAACATAAGAACATAAGAACATAAGAAAGGCCGTACTGGGTCAGACCAAAGGTCCATCTAGCCCAGTATCTGTCTACCGACAGTGGCCAATGCCAGGTGCCCCAGAGGGAGTGAACCTAACAGGCAATGATCAAGTGATCTCTCTCCTGCCATCCATCTCCATCCTCTGACGAACAGAGGCTAGGGACACCATTCTTACCCATCCTGGCTAATAGCCATTTATGGACTTAGCCACCATGAATTTATCCAGTCCCCTTTTAAACATTGTTATAGTCCTAGCCTTCACAACCTCCTCAGGTAAGGAGTTCCACAAGTTGACTGTGCGCTGCGTGAAGAAGAACTTCCTTTTATTTGTTTTAAACCTGCTGCCTATTAATTTCTTTTGGTGACCCCTAGTTCTTGTATTATGGGAATAAGTAAATAACTTTTCCTTATCCACTTTCTCAACATCACTCATGATTTTATATACCTCTATCATGTCCCCCCTTAGTCTTCTCTTTTCCAAACTGAAGAGTCCTAGCCTCTTTAATCTTTCCTCATATGGGACCCTCTCTAAACCCTTAATCATTTTAGTTGCTCTTTTCTGAACCTTTTCTAGTGCTAGAATATCTTTTTTGAGGTGAGGAGACCACATCTGTACACAGTATTCGAGATGTGGGCGAACCATGGATTTATATAAGGGCAATAATATATTCTCAGTCTTATTCTCTATCCCCTTTTTAATGATTCCTAACATCCTGTTTGCTTTTTTGACCGCCTCTGCACACTGCGTGGACATCTTTAGAGAACTATCCACGATGACGCCAAGATCTTTTTCCTGACTCGTTGTAGCTAAATTAGCCCCCATCATGTTGTATGTATAGTTGGGGTTATTTTTTCCAATGTGCATTACTTTACATTTATCCACATTAAATTTCATTTGCCATTTTGTTGCCCAATCACTTAGTTTTGTGAGATCTTTTTGAAGTTCTTCACAATCTGCTTTGGTCTTAACTATCTTGAGTAGTTTAGTATCATCTGCAAACTTTGCCACCTCACTGTTTACCCCTTTCTCCAGATCATTTATGAATAAATTGAATAGGATAGGTCCTAGGACTGACCCTTGGGGAACACCACTAGTTACCCCTCTCCATTCTGAGAATTTACCATTAATTCCTACCCTTTGTTCCCTGTCCTTTAACCAGTTCTCAATCCATGAAAGGACCTTCCCTTTTATCCCATGACAGCTTAATTTACGTAAGAGCCTTTGGTGAGGGACCTTGTCAAAGGCTTTCTGGAAATCTAAGTACACTATGTCCACCGGATCCCCCTTGTCCACATGTTTGTTGACCCCTTCAAAGAACTCTAATAGATTAGTAAGACACGATTTCCCTTTACAGAAACCATGTTGACTATTGCTCAAGAGTTTATGTTTTTCTATGTGTCTGACAATTTTGTTCTTTACTATTGTTTCAACTAATTTGCCCGGTACCGACGTTAGACTTACCGGTCTGTAATTGCCGGGATCACCCCTAGAGCCCTTTTTAAATATTGGCGTTACATTAGCTAACTTCCAGTCATTGGGTACCGAAGCCGATTTAAAGGACAGGTTACAAACCTTAGTTAATAGTTCCGCAACTTCACATTTGAGTTCTTTCAGAACTCTTGGGTGAATGCCATCTGGTCCCGGTGACTTGTTAATGTTGAGTTTATCAATTAATTCCAAAACCTCCTCTAGTGATACTTCAATCTGTGACAGTTCCTCAGATTTGTCACCTACAAAAGCCAGCTCAGGTTTGGGAATCTCCCTAACATCCTCAGCCGTGAAGACTGAAGCAAGGAATCCATTTAGTTTCTCCGCAATGACTTTATCATCTTTAAGCGCTCCTTTTGTATTTTCATCGTCAAGGGGCCCCACTGGTTGTTTAGCAGGCTTCCTGCTTCTGATGTACTTAAAAAACATTTTGTTATTACCTTTGGAGTTTTTGGCTAGCCGTTCTTCAAACTCCTCTTTGGCTTTTCTTATTACACTCTTGCACTTAAGTTGGCAGTGTTTGTGCTCCTTTCTATTTGCCTCACTAGGATTTGACTTCCACTTTTTAAAGGAAGTCTTTTTATCTCTCACTGCTTCTTTTACATGGTTGTTAAGCCACGGTGGCTCTTTTTTAGTTCTTTTACCGTTTTTCTTAATTTGGGGTATACATTGAAGTTGAGCCTCTATTATGGTGTCTTTAAAAAGGGCCCACGCAACTTGCAGGGATTTCACTTTAGTCACTGAACCTTTTAACTTTTGTCTAACTAACCCCCTCATTTTTGTATAGTTCCCCCTTTTGAAATTAAAGGCCACAGTGTTGGGCAGTTGAGGTGTTCTTCCCACCACAGGGATGTTGAATGCTATTGTATTATGGTCACTATTTCCAAGCGGTCCCGCTATAGTTACCTCTTGGACCAGCTCCTGCGCTCCACTCAGGATTAAATCTAGAGTCGCCTCTCCCCTTGTGGGTTCCCGTACTAGCTGCTCCATGAAGCAGTCATTTAAAGTATCGAGAAATTGTATCTCTGCATTTCGTCCTGAAGTGAAATGTTCCCAGTCAATATGGGGATAATTGAAATCCCCCACTATTATTGGGTTCTTAATTTTGATAGCCTCTCTAATTTCCCTTAGCATTTCATCATCACTATTACTGTCCTGGTCAGGTGGTCGATAATAGATCCCTAATGTTATATTTTTACTAGAGCATGAAATTTCTATCCATAGAGACTCTATGGAACCTGTGGATTCGCTTAAGATTTTTACTTCATTTGAATCTACACTTTCTTTAACATATAGTGCCACTCCTCCCCCTGCACGGCCTGTTCTGTCCTTCCGATATATTTTGTACCCCGGAATGATTGTGTCCCATTGATTGCTCTCAGTCCACCAGGTTTCTGTGATGCCTATTATATCTATATCCTCCTTTATCACAAGGCACTCTAGTTCACCCATCTTATTATTTAGACTTCTGGCATTTGTGTACAAGCACTTTAAAAACTTGTCCCTGTTTATTAGCCTGTCTTTTTCTGATGTGCCAGATTCTTTTTTATGTGGCTGTTTATCATCTGATCCGGCCCTTACATTATACTTTTCAGTCCTCTGCTCCTGACTATAACCTGGAGATTCTCTATCATCAGACTCTCCCCTAAGGGAAGTCTGTGTCCGATCCACACGCTCCTCTGCAGCAGTCGGCTTTCCCCCATCTCCTAGTTTAAAAACTGCTCTACAACCTTTTTAATGTTTAGTGCCAGCAGTCTGGTTCCACTTTGGTTTAGGTGGAGCCCATCTCTCCTGTATAGGCTCCTCCCATCCCAGAAGTTTCCCCAGTTCCTAATGAACGTGAACCCCTCCTCTCTACACCATCGTCTCATCCACGCATTGAGACTCTGAAGCTCTGCCTGCCTACCTGGCCCTGCGCGTGGAACTGGGAGCATTTCTGAAAATGCCACCATAGAGGTCCTGGATTTCAGTCTCTTCCCTAGCAGCCTAAATTTGGCTTCCAGGACATCTCTCCTACCCTTCCCTATGTCATTGGTACCTACATGTACCACGACCACCAGCTCCTCCCCAGCACTACACATAAGTCTATCTAGATGCCTCGAGAGATCCGCAACCTTCGCACCAGGCAGGCAAGTCACCATACGGTTCTCCCGGTCATCACAGACCCAGCTATCTACATTTCTAATAATCGAATCTCCCATTACTAACACCTGCCTTTTCCTAGAAACTGGAGTTCCCTCCCCCGGAGAGGCAACCTCAGTGCGAGAGGCAACCCCAGAACCATCTGGAAGGAGGGTCCCAACTACAGGAAAGTTTCCCTCTGCTCCCATTGACTGCTCTACTTCCCTGGGCCCTTCTTCCTCCTTAACAGCACAGGTGCTGTCTAAGCGAAGGTGGGACAATTCTACAGTGTCCCGGAAAGCCTCATCAACATACCTCTCTGCCTCTCTCAGCTCCTCCAGTTCCGCCACCCTGGCCTCCAAAGTCCGTACATGGTCTCTGAGGGCCAGGAGCTCCTTGCACCGACTGCACACATACGCCACCCGCCCACAGGGCAGGCAATCATACATGCAACAGTCGGTGCAATAAACTGGATAGCCCCCACTCTGCTGCTGGGCTTCTGCCTGCATTGTATCCTAGTTAGTGAAAGGGTGGTTTACAGAAGGAAGTTTTGGAATGTGGTTTGGTTTATAGGTTTTAGGGGGGGGGCACGGGGATGGGGTTACGGCTGGCGAGGGACTCCCACTCCCTTCCCACTCCCCTTCTAAACTCCCTTGCGAAACTCCCTGTTAGCAGCCCCTGTTTGCAAAGCTCCCTGGTCGCTTGTGCGCGGCTTTATAAAGCCCTGGCCTGAGTGAATGCCCCGCCCACTGAGTAAGGCTCAGCCAATTACCAGAGGCTTCGAGCTTTCAAACCTGCCTCCAACTGCCAGCCAGAGCACACGGTCCCTCAAACAACCAAACAAACAAACACAAGCTCAGCACACAGCAAGTAACCCCCAAACACAAACAAACACACACTACAGACAGTCACTTACCCCACAGATGCTGTATTAGCTCCTCCTTCACCTGGAGAACTCCCTTGCGAAACTCCCTGTTAGCAGCCCCTGGTCGCAAAAAAAGGTACCAACAGGGCCGGCTCTAGGCACCAGCAGAGGAAGCAAGTGTGGCACATTTTAAGGGGCAGCATTCTGGCCGCCCTTTTTTTTCTTCTTCTATGCTTGGGGTTGCAAAAAAGCTAGAACTGGCCCTGACTCTAAGGCTTTTGAGCCTTACACCCTAATTAATTTAGCTAAGCTATTATCTTCCAGGCCTTGAAAGTGTAGGCTCATTGCATTTCTGCCTTACCATCAGTAGCGTAGCTAGCGGGGTGCAGGGGAAGCAGCCGCTTCCCCTCAGCAAATTTCCCCAAAGCGGCGCCTTTCCAAAGGCGGCGGGAGGAGCGAGGGGGGGGGGGGCGCAGGCTGGCCGCCTGCAGCACGGCCGGCAGCCATCGGGGGCCAGAGGAGCCAGAGGAGGCGCACCATGCTGCTGCGGCCGGAGGAGCAGGGGGAGCGCACCATGCTGCCGCAGCCGGAGGAGCGGGGGGGACAGGGGGACGCACCATGCAGCCCACAGCGCAGCCGAAGGAGCGGGGAGGGGGTGCAGGCTGCCCGCCCGCAGGCCACAGCACGGCTGGCAGCTATAGGTGGGTGGCGGGCACGCGGCCGGAGGAGAGGGGGAGGCACACCATGCTGCCACAGCCGGAGGAGCGGGGAGGGGGTGCAGGCTGCCCGCCAGCAGGCCGCAGCATGGCCGGCAGCTATGGGTGGGTGGCGGGCGCGTGGCCGGAGGAGCGGGGGGAGGCGCACCATGCTGCCGCGGCCGGAGGAGGAGGGGGAGGCGCAGGCTGGCGGCCGGCAGCAACGGGGGACGGCGGGCACGGCCGGAGGAGGGGGGGGCGCAGCATGGTGGCCAGCAGCCGCGGCCAGAGGAGTGAAGCGGGGAGGGGGGCGCGGGGGTGGCACAGCAGGGCCGGAGGAGCCATGGGGGGGAGGGGCAGAGTGGCCGGAGGAGGAGCCAGCCAAGGGGGGTGTGGCCAGAGGAGGAGCCAAGGGGGGTGCCTTTTTTATGTTTGCTCCCCCTCCTCTTAGAAGCTGGCTACGCCACTGCTTACCATATGCCTGTGCCTTACCAGGCTAATATCTATGGCTACCAATGGCTGAAGTGAGACAAAGTCAGATTGGAAATATGGTGACAATGTTTAACAGGGAGGGGACTTAACCCTAAGAACAGCTGACTCAAAGGGGAGGGCAGATTCTCCATCACCTGGAGTTCTTAAATAAAGATTGAGGGTCTCTAACAGATCCCTGGCTGTGCTATGCAGGAGGGCAGACTGGCTGAGCACAGTGGTTCCTTCTGGCCTTGAAATCTCTGACGCTATAATCCATTAGATCCCACTCCCCTCCTAGAGCCAGAAATAGACTCCGGGAGTCCTGCCACCCAGCTATTGGCTGTGACTCCTCTCTCCTCCCCAAGACAGACGCAAAACCCAAGACTCCTGAGCCCCAATATCCTGCTGCCATCTAATAAATAGCTGTGTAACCCACTGTCAAAGTGAGTGCCACCCCACACCCTAGTAGGCTCACATGGACAGGGTCGGGGGGGGGTTAACCCCCAGCCCTTTTGCCCAGGCAGCACAGCTGGGGCTGGGCTCCTGCCTACGTGGTTTAGAAGCAGCTACATACAAGATTTCTGTTATTCTGGTTTTATTTTTCAGCCGCTGGGTTGTTTGAACATCAGCCTTTCCGCCAGGTTCAAATGCCTGGAGCTGCTGGGCCTGGTGTGCTGGGCAACCCGGCCCAAGGTTCCCTGCTGCAGGTGGTGTTCCTCCATATGGGTGCTGCTGTCACACCCAGCAGGCAGAGA
Source organism: Emys orbicularis (assembly GCF_028017835.1). Classification (NCBI taxonomy): domain Eukaryota; kingdom Metazoa; phylum Chordata; order Testudines; family Emydidae; genus Emys; species Emys orbicularis. The sequence goes on from NC_088701.1 coordinate 11,770,543, forward strand.
AGACGGCGGGCAGGGGGGATGATAACACAAAGAACTGGGCAATGAGACCTGGGCCTTTTGCTGCCCCTCGCCCCCCTCAGCTGCCCAGAGTCTCCCTGCCAGTGACTGGGCGCTAGCCTCTGGGTCACAGCAGGCAGAGGCGGGTTAAAATTTATTAAGGGCCTGGGCACAAAGAACATTTGGGCCCCACCGCATTCAAACACAAATGTGTGAATACAAAGACTCCATTCACTGTTTACACAATGCATTAATAATGAAGCAAACCAGTTCATGATGGCTAAATAAACTGCTCCATTTTTCCACACAGAAAATGAATACGGCTAGAGATCACTACACGAAGGTGTTCACTGTGACTGGACAACCCTGGTGTTACACGAATCAGTCGTTCGCAGGTCAACACTCAGTTCTTTCATCTCCCCCAATTTTCTTATCCCTGACCGTTACGCAGGGGCCCCTCACCAGCTGCAGTGACTCTTGCTGGTGGCCGCTCTGACACTTGTTCCTAAAATATTTAACTAACTTTAGGGAAAATAAACAAATATGCACATACCCATGTCCAAATCAGTGTAATTTATTTATGTAGGATTTGGGGTTTTTTTGCAGACTGAATAATAAAAATAAAGTCGAGTTGTCTTTATTGTTTACTGGCCCTAAGCAGAATAGAAACGCAAACAAGGTGCTTTACATGTTCTTCTCTTGTTTGTTGTAGGTTTTTTTTTTTCTTTTTTTGCTGCTTTGGTTATTTTTAGCCTTGTGAGCTAGTAAATCTGCTGCCGTGAAAAGTGATACTTGTATGTTAATTTTCACAGACTCCCAGCTAGCTACTCAGTCTGCTGTGAAAAGTGATATTACCAAACATACAAATATCACTTTTCACAGCACTTACACAGCCCCGGCAAGCCTGGAGACAAATTAAGCCCTGGATGGGGAGGTGGGTATGGAGGCAGCGGAGGCCCAGGGCACTGGGGGGACTGGATAGGGAGCTGGAGGAGGCAGTGGGTGCCAGGGGCAATGGAGAGAGTGGGAGGGGCAGCAGGGGCCAAAGTTGATGGTGTGGGGATGATGAGCTAGGAGCCTGCACCTGCCACTGCATGGCCAAGAGCCGGAGCCAGAAAGCCGAAAGCCCCGCAGCCGGATCCTGTGGCCTGAGCTTGAACCCCGTGGCCAGGGGATTGAGCATGTGGACAAAGCCCAGGGCCGGAGGAGGCAGAGTGGGCCGGGGCAATGGGGGGTGGGTGAGCCTGGGGCTGGCACCTGCTGCCTCACAGCTGGGGACCAGAGCAAGAAGACCCTTGGCCGGATCCTGGGGCTGGAGCCCTGCGGCCAAGGAATGGAGCATGCGGTTGAAGTCTGGGGCCTGAGGAGGCAATGGGGACCAGAGAGATGGGAGGGAGGGGGTGAGCCCGGGGCTGGAGCCTGCCGCCATGTGGCTGGTGGACGGAACCCAAAGCTCAGTGACCGGATTCGAGGGCCAGATCCTGAAACCCCAAGGCCGGATCCCAAAGCCTTGTGGCCTCGTCCCTGCAGCAGTGGGACGGACTTCGCCGTGCTCTGGAACGAACTTAGAAATATCATGAAACCAGTTCCAGGTCCAGCTGCCCCAGGGGCCACACCTGGCCCCCTCCTCTCTGTCCTCAACCATTGTTTGTCTCCTTGAACCATGAGTTCCCTGTGGCAGAGAGCGGGTCCCTGCTGGGTCTGCAGCCAGCCCCCCTGGGCACTCTGGCAGTACAGTTCCCCATTTTGTGTTTGTGTGTGTGTGTGAAGGAAACAGACACGTACAGGTTCCCTGCCCCAACTCCCCTGGGTGACTGCAGGCAGCAGTTGCGATTGCTAGGCAGCTGCCCCCTGGATTGCTGCCCCACCCCAAAGCCACCCACAGCAGGCCAAGGCAGAAGCTCTCACCCGGGCCCTGGGGGCCCCTCAGGAAGATCGGCCAGAGCACGGAGCCACCTGCCCGCAGGCCTCTCAGCTGTTCCTGCCCCAGACCAGGATTGCTGAGTGCAGAAGTGGGGGGAGCAGGACAGAGGGGGAGTGGGCGGGAGGGAAGATTCCTACCCTCCAGGGAAGGGGAGTGAGAGACAGACCAGACCCTCAGCTCCAGACAGCAGCATCAGGCCCAGGGGGGCTGGCCCTGGGCTGGGGGGAACGCAGGGGCTGATCCACTAACGAGCCCATAGCATTTAGGGTTATTGACCACGTGTTCTTAGATGCCCCACCATAAGTATCTGGCATTTCACCCCCTGACTGCATTTACCCTCACCCCCCGTGGGCAGGGCCATTAGCCCCATCGCACTGATGGGAGTTGAGGGCCAGAGGCTGAGTGACTTGCCCAAGGCCATACAGGGAGCCCGTGGCAGAGCAGGGAATTGAACACAGGTCTCCCACATCCTAGGCTAGTGGCTGAACTGCCGGGCAGAGAGCGCAGGCCACGGGGGTCACCTAGACTGTGAGTGGGCCGAGCCGGGAGCCAGGCTGCTGGGCTCCATTTCTAGCTCTGACATTGAGTCACCAGGTGGCCGTGGGCATCCAGCGGGGCTGGGGAAAGGCACTTGTCGCCCTCACTCCCAGGGGCAGGTGGGGGAGGGCTAAGCAGCTCTCATGGCTGGGCCCCAGCGGCTCCAGGTGCAGCCACAGCCCGTTCTCGCTTCGCAGGATCAGCTCGGGCTTGCGCCGCACAGGTCTGCTCTCATCCAGCCGCACGGCGAAGCGCAGCAGCGTCAGCGCCAGCACCACCTTCATCTCTGCCATGGCGAAGTTCTGCCCGATGCAGTTCCTGCGAGAGAGCCAGGTGTGTCAGCCGGTGCTCTTCGCCCGGAAACCACACGCCATGTGAGAGCAGGGATGGGGGAGCAGGGACAGACAGATGCTGGGGGGAGCCCAACCCCCTCTGGGAGAAGGGACAGATCCTCAGCAATAACAGCTGACCCCAGCACTGACCAGAGGCCATCTCCTGTGTATCCCACAATGCTTCACTGCAGCCAGGGCGCCAACAGGGAGCCACTCGCTGGTGGGCAGCCGGGGGGGGAGGAGGGAGGGGGCAGTTCATGCGGCGAGGGGCTCTGAGCCCGGCAGGCAGGTTACCTGGGTCCAGCAGAGAAGGGCATGAAAGCCAGTGAGGGCTGGTTCTTGGCGTTCTCTAGGTTGAAGCGGTGCGGGTTATAGACCTGGAGCAGCAAGCACAGGGCACAGTGAGGGGAGCGGGGGGGCAGGGCTGGGGTCCCTGAGCCAAGGAGGGAGCAAAGGCAGCCCCCACACCCAGGTGCAGCATGGGCACCAGGCTCCCGAGGACCGAGCTGCCCACTGGGGCCATGTGCTGGCAGTGGGGATGGTTCTGCCTCTACCCAACACTCAGAGCCGGGCCGGGCCCAGTGACCCAGCCCTGCCCAGTGAATGGGGGTGCGACCCTCACTCCCTTCTAGGTGAGCTCAGGGGCGGGGGGAAGCTTCCTCTCTGGGGAGGGTCGCTGGGAATAGGAAGCTGCTAGACTGTTAGCATTTCAGCACCCCCTAATGCCACGCCGAGGCACTGTGTCAGCAGTGACTCTGAGGGGACAGCACCCCCTACCGAGCCCCCCAATTCGCCCCCTGCAGCACAGCGCCCCCTAGTGCCATGCTGGGGCACTGGGCCAGCAGTGACTCTAAGGGGACAGTGCTCCCTACTGAGCCCCCCAATCCCGCCCCCTGCAGCACAGCGCCTCCTAGTGGTATGTTGGAGGTGGCCGTGTGGTGGAGTAGAGCCAAAGGGGCAGAACAGAGTGACCAGCGATACCTGGGGCTCTGGCCAGACAGCAGGATTGTGATGCGTCCCGTAGATACTGATCAGACAGATGTTCCCTGCCAGAGAGGAAACTACCTTGTTAGAGAGGAAAGGAAGAAGGAAGGGAGGTGTTGAGGGCCTCAGGGGTTACAGGCCCAGATCCAGTGCCATGCCCCTGGCTGGGGGGCAGGGAAGGAGGCTGGTACCTTTGGGTAGGACACATCCATCGGGTAGTTTGATGTCCTCAGTGCAGCGCCGGGACACAGCTGGGACAGGCGGGTGCAGGCGCAGACTCTCCTTGATGCACATGGTGGAGAAGGGCATCTGGGACAGGTCCTCCCTGCAGAGAGCAGAGCTTAGCGCTGGCCCCAGAGGTGGATGCACGAGGGGCCCAGTGTGAACCCATGAGCCAGGCACTGGGCTGGGACAGACTCGCATCTGCATGATGTCACAGCCCAATGGCCCCCTTCCCTTAGGGAGTCCCCAGGGACGGTAGATGAGCATTGTATATTGCTAACGCTGTTGCAAGCATCGCAAAGCATTTTGGGGAGGGTAAAAGGTGTGTGAGTGGAGAGTGGAAGATTCCTTTGCAGGAGTATGAGAGGCTGAGATGAAGGGGAAGAAAGAAGAAAGCAGAGAACGGGTTAACTCAACACTGCAGCTAGCAAGCTCAGTCCGAAGATAAGAAGCTGACTCCAATCCAAAGCCAGCTGCTACCTGCTAAGACAGAAAGGGCACTGGAGAGCAGCCTAGGCCCATCTTGCAGGGGAAGCCCGCCAGCTTGTGGGGCTGGCAGAGGTGAAGGGGCCCCAGCGCTAGGCATGGACCGGTGGGGGAGGGGAGGGCAGCGGCTGTGCTAACCCTCACAGGTGGGGCGGGGGCTGTGCTGGGACTAAAGGGTGGGGGAGGCCACACAGGCCCTGGAAGTGGTGGTGCTGGCGGTCCGCACTGCACTGGACAGACCCAGCACTGCAGCCGGAGCAGCCATCTCACCATTCAATCTCCTCCGACTCCTTGTCCCGCATTAAGTCCTTGATCTCCTCCCGGCAGCGCTCCTGGTACTCGGGGTGACAGGCCAGGTTATACAGCACCCAGGAGAGGCCGCTGGCTGTGGTGTCGTGGCCTGCAGAGAGAGGCCAGCGCAGCGTGAGAGATGCCGGGGGGCCAGAGAGGGACAGTGGAGACTCCGGGGCTGGAGGGACCCTGCCTGGCTCAGCTCCCCCTGCCAGCACCTCCTCTGGGGCCTTGCTCCCCGTGACTCTCTGGCAGTGCCAGTGGGAACTCCAGGCCCCTCGTGCATGGGGGGCGAGTGGGGTGACTCTGAGCATCTGCCCCCTCTAGCGCCCCCCTCTCTTGCTGGGACTGTCTGGCAGTGCCCAGGGGCAGATCTGTCTTAGCCCCATTTCACGGAAAGGCACACTCAGGTCACTCAGAGCCAGGGATTGAACCCAGCTCTCCTGGCCTCCACCGCCCCCCCGCCCTCCCCGAGCCATGTCATCTGTGGAGACCCCATCCCCCCACATGAGGCTGTGAGGTCAGCAGGAGGGCCACCGCCCCCCCGCCCAAGGCGACTTCTCACCCTCAAACATGAAGGTGTCAGCCTCAGCTGCGATGTCCTCATCTGACAGGTCCTGGCCGTCCTCATCCTGCACAAAGCACACACTGCTGGACGGGTAACCTGGCTCCCACGGGGCCCAGCCCACACCTGCCCCATCTCAGAGCCTGGGAGGATGGGACATCTCTGGGTGGAGTGAGCTAGGCCATCTCCCCTCCACACCAGCCCGGGGAAAGAGGCAGCCCCTGCCCTGTCCCACAGCCCCAACCCCAAGGTGGGCTCCCCCTCCCCCCATGCCCAGCCTGGCTCTGGTGTTCGAGCTCCCCAGAGGTGCCCAGGGCCGATGCAACCTATTAGGCATCCTAGGCAGTCGCCTAGGGTGCTAGCATTTGGGGGGCGGCATTTTCTTCGGTGGCGACCGCGGCGGCCGGATCTGCGGCCACCCCGGTCGTCGTCAGCATTTCGGCGGAGGGAGCTGGGGCAGGGGGGCGCGGGGAGGGCCGCCTGCAGCAAGTAAGGGGAGGGGTGGCATGCAGGAGAACTCCCCGTCCCAGCTCACCTCTGCTCCGCCTTCTCCCCTGAGCACGCCGCCCCGCTCTGCTTCTCTCCCTCCCAGGCTTGCGGCGCCAAACAGCTGATTGGCGCCGCAAGCCTGGGAGGCGGGAGAAGTGGAGCAGCGACGGCGTGCTCGGGGAGGAGGCGGAGCAGAGGTGAGCTGGGGTGGGGAGCTGCCACACGGGGCGGGGGGGCGAGTCCTGATGTGACAGACATCACACAGCACCTTCCACCTGGCAACGCCCTGCCCAGACATGAACGAACCACCAGCTCCCGAGGGCACGGCCTCCCACTGTGCTGCCTTGGCCAATAGCAGGACATCAGTGACCTCCCCCCACCCCTATGGGGCAGGTCTCCCCATGTCCCCTTGGCCAATAACAGGACATCAGTGACCTCCTGTGACGAAGTGGGACTGTTCTTAATGTTTCCTCTGAATACTGTGTGGGTGCCTCAGTTTCCCCTATGCATTTCTTAAGTCTCTAGGTGGTGGGATAAAGGCCAGTGTGCATAAATCACTGACACTCTGTCTCCCTGGCAACAAATGGCCAGGGCCCTTCCCCCCTGCAAGGAAATAGCTAAAGGTGAACAAAGAGATCAGGTGACCTCCTGGCCAGGGAAAGAGACAAAGCCCAGAGAAGGAGGGGCTGGAGGGGGTTTCAGTTTGGAGCTGGCTGGGGACTAGGAGTGAGGGCAGATGGGGGTGTCTGGCTCGTGGGACCCCAGAATGGACCCAGCCGAGGGGTCCGGTTTGCTGTACCTACAAGCTCTGTTTTAGACCGTTTTCCTGTTATCTAATAAACCTCTGTTTTACTGGCTAGCTGAGAGTCACGTCTGACTGCGAAGTGGGGGTGAGTGCAGGACCCTCTGGCTTCCCCAGGACCCCGCCTGGGTGGACTCACTGTGGGAAGCGCACGGAGGGGCATATGCTGAATGCTCCAAGGGCAGACCCAGGAGGTGAAGCCATGTGAGCTTCTTGCCCTGAAGACAGTCTGCTCCATGGGAGAGGAAACTCCCCAGAGTCCTGACTGGCTTTGTGGGGAGCAGTTCCAAAGCATTGCCCAGGGACTCCATGACAACTGGTGTCAGAGGTGGGATGTACTGCGCCCCGTGAATGGCGCTTCTTGCAGTAAGTGACTGGGGAGCAGAAAAACAGAGGGGGGATAATGAGGACCAGGTGTGCTGAAAGCTCAGAGAGGGATGGTTTCAGGGGGCGATTAACCTCTGGGAGTGTGTGACCAGCGAGAAGGACTGTTGGAGGAACGAGGTCCCCCTGAGGACTGCAGCGAGCAGTCTCAGGGGCGGAGGAGCTTGCCACTCGACCCTAGGAGAGAGAAGGACTTTTGCAGTAACAGGGTTCCCCTGGGGATTGCAGCCAGCGGTCCCAGGGGCGGAGGAGTCTGAAGCTCGACCCTGGCAAAGAGGTGGTGACCACGAGAAGGGCTGGCACACTATGGGTCTTCCTGGAAACCATGGGGGAGTTGAGAGCACACGGGCCTCTGAGTCCAAAGCAACTTGGGAACAGCGGAGTGATGGCCTATCACCATCTCCTTGAGAAGGACATTGTAATCCTGTGCAAGAAGAGAGGGTTACGCATTGGAAAGTTCACCAAGGCACAGTTAATCATGAAGCTGGAGGAGGACCACCACTCTAAGGAGCAGATTCCTGACCCAGATGGGGCTACAAGAGGATCTGGGAGCAGCTGGAGTGGTAGCCAGGCATCCCCAAAAGTCTGGTCCCCAACTGGACGAGGGTCTTCACGATCGGGTTCCCCATCAGGGGATCGGAGATGGATGGAATTGGAGCTGAGTCCGAGAGAGCGACAGGACCGTGAGAGAGAGCAAGAGCCTGAGGAAAAGCTGCAGGAAAAGCAACAGCAGCATGGACTGGTGATGGTGGAGTGGAGAGGCATAGGGGGCTTCCCAGGGGTGAGTGGGGATAGACCCTGGGCTGCCAGTTCCGCAGGGAACCTCGACACTAAATTGCTGCCCCTGGTTAAGGAGGGAGGGGATGTGGATGCCCACCGCACTGCCTTCACACAGGCGGGTGATTTGAACCAGGGAGACCCTGCGGAAAAGCCCCGGTATCTAGCTCCCTTGCTGGGTCCCAAGGCCATAGACACTGTCAGCCAGATGGGTGGGGTGGTGGACAAGCTCCCACTCCTGGCCTGGGCCTATATGTCTGTGTGGAGTCTCCTGGGCTCAGGCCCCTCGGACCCCCAGTGGGAGCGGAAGATGGGGGTCAATGGGGAGACATGACTGGGGTGGCAAGACCCTGGGATAGAGAGAACTGTTGTCAGGCCCCAGGTGGTGCAGCTGCAGATGCTGAGGGGCTGTGTGACTTGGGTGAAGGTCCCCGGGATAAAGGCCCTCGTCCTGCCTATGGCCCGGATCCCTGTGCAGACACAGGTGGGGTCGGGCTGGCTGGTCGTTGGGGTTCTCCAGGATATCGGCTGTGAGGTCCTGTTGGGGGGGTGACTGTGACTCTTTGGGACAGGATCCAGGCCCTGCTACTGTAAGGGCCAAGGATTTGAATTTGAATTAAGGGAACCAATTGGCTAAGATGGAAATGGTCAGTGAAAATGCAAATAACCTGGCTGGCAGGAGGGAGAGGCTGCTGGGCTCAGAATACCTGCCTACCTGTAACCAGACCCCTGGGGCTGAGTGTGTCGGAGAAATGTTCCCCGCCCCCCTGCACACCGGAGAGGGGACTCATGCTGGCTCTGATGCTGTGACCAGAGCCGGGAACTCGCTGCCTGCCCCCACTGGGACAGCAAGGGCAGCGCTGAGCACGGTGGGAGCTGAGACCCCAGCTGAGTGGGGGGAAACACAGGCAGGGCAGGTCGGCTGCCAACCAGGTTTGCCTGGTCCAGAAGTGCTGCTGGGAAGTGATTACATAGCAGGGAGGAAGCTACCAGGGACAGGGCTCAGGGGGGCTGTGATCCCAGGGCTAGCCAGCGAGAGGGAGCAGGTCCCATTCCCTCCTCCAGCAGCTGATTTCCAGACCGAGCTGTGGAAGGATCCCTCCTTGGAAAAGCTAAGGGAACTTGCTGGCCACCGCGCTGCAAACCCCCTTGGGGAAGGCTGCAGGGACAGAGTCCTGTGGGAGAAGGGATTCCTATACCAGGAATGGGCTCCCCAAGGGGAAGTAGAACTGGGGGGAATCGGGAGGCAGCTGGTGGTGCCCCAGGAATCCACAGGGTTCTTCCCTTTCGAGCTGCTGTATGGGAGGAGAGTTAGGGGACCCCTGGACCTGAAGACCCCCTGGTGGATCTCTTCCCTGAGGTGGGAGCCAATTTCCCCATCAGGTGTTCCCCGTTCAGAGTCACTGGGAAAGTAGCACAGAACCTGGAGAGAGAGGTCAAGGACATGCTGGCTTTAGATGTGATCCAGCCGTTCAACAGCCCATGGGCCTCACCCGTGGGGCTGGTCCCCAAGGAAGCCAGGATGATCTGGTTTTGTGGGGACTATCGGAAGCTTAAAGCCATCACCGTGTCCGATGCCTACCCCATGCCTAGGCCTGGGGAGATTCTAGGCAAGCTGAGGGGGATGGAGAACTTGGCCCTGGCATACATCAATGACAGGTGTGTCTTTAGCCAGACCTGGGAGGAACGTGTGTCCCAGGTGAAGAGGGTGCTGGGCTGCCTCAAGGAGGCAGGACTGATGGTAAAAGCCAAAAAGTGCAAAGTGGAGATGATCAGAGATTGGCCCATTCCCCAGACCAAGAAACAAGTCCAGGCCTTTATCAGGATGGCGGGGTGCTACCAGAGGTTGGTACCATACGTTAGCCCCCTAGCTGCCCCCATCCCTGAGCTATGTGAGGGGGTAAGCCAGACGAGGTGGTCTGGACCGAGCAGTGCCAGAGGGCTCTCTGTATACTGAAGGAGACTCTAATCCAGGGCCCGGTAAATCTGGTAAACCCAGACTTTGCCAAGCCTTTTGCAGTGTTCACCGACGCCTCAGACGCAGGGCTGGGCACGATGCTGATGCAAGCCGATGCTGAGGGGGGGAGACAACCCATCGGGTACCTGAGCAAGAAACTGCTGCCCCGGGAGCAGAACTATGCGGCCTCAGAGAAGAAATGCCTGGCCATGGTGCAGGCCCTTAAAAAGCTGCAGCTGTATCTATTTGGGCGGCGCTTTAGTGTGTTTACTGACCACTCTCCTCTGACGTGACGGTGTCAAATGCAAAGGGCTGAGGCCAAGCTGCTGGGGACAGAGACACCTGTTCAGAGGGTGGCCAAGGTCAAGATGGGGGCTTTTAACCAAGAGAGCCCGAATTGCAGCCCTCCAAACTGGAGCGCTGGGAAAAGACCCAATCCCAGTTTAAACCCCAGGGGTATTGGGGTGGCAAAAGGGCACGGGCCGCATAAACCTTTCCACATGCAGCCTGAAAGTGCCATCAAGCACAACAGACCCACAGGAGGGCCTGAAACTGGAATGTCCTGGTGTAACTCCCACCAAGGAATGGGAGAGATGATGGGGCATCCATGGGAACGTTGGTGGGTTCGAACTTCCCCAGGTCACTGGCTAAAGTGACCTCGCCCAGTTCAGTCTCGAAGGGAGGAGAGATGTAACGAAGTGGGACTGTTCTTAATGTTTCCTCTGAATACTGTGTGGGTGCCTCAGTTTCCCCTATGCATTTCTTAAGTCTCTAGGTGGTGGGATAAAGGCCAGTGTGCATAAATCACTGACACTCTGTCTCCCTGGCAACAAATGGCCAGGGCCCTTCCCCCCTGCAAGGAAATAGCTAAAGGTGAACAAAGAGATCAGGTGACCTCCTGGCCAGGGAAAGAGACAAAGCCCAGAGAAGGAGGGGCTGGAGGGGGTTTCAGTTTGGAGCTGGCTGGGGACTAGGAGTGAGGGCAGATGGGGGTGTCTGGCTCGCGGGACCTCAGAATGGACCCAGCCGAGGGGTCCGGTTCGCTGTACCTACAAGCTCTGTTTTAGACCGTGTTCCTGTCATGTAATAAACCTCTGTTTTACTGGCTGGCTGAGAGTCACGTCTGACTGCGAAGTGTGGGTGCGTGCAGGACCCTCTGGCTTCCCCAGGACCCCGCCTGGGTGGACTCGCTGTGGGAAGCGCACGGAGGGGCATATGCTGAATGCTCCAAGGGCAGATCCAGGAGGTGAAGCCATGTGAGCTTCTTGCCCTGAAGGCAGTCTGCTCCATGGGAGAGGAGACTCCCCAAAGTCCTGACTGGCTTTGTGGGGAGCAGTTCCAAAGCATTGCCCGGGGACTCCGTGACACCTCCCCACCCCCATGGGGCAGGCCCCCCACCACGTTACCTTGGCCAGGAGCAGGATGTCAATGAAGTCCACCGTCTTGCCCTGCTTGGATTTGAGCCAGGCCTCCCTGCCCAGGCGGCTCAGGGCCTGGTGGCGCCGCTGCACCACGTCGGCTGTGAAGCGGTGCACGGTGTCGCAGGCGCGCCGGAAGCGCCGCCCATCATGCGTCAGGTAGTACAGGAAGTCCCAGTGCAGGAGCAGGCGGTGCTGGCGTCGCACCACCAGGGAACTGAGCTCCAGGATGGCCACGATGTAGTCACTGGGCATCCTGCAACAGAACAGGCCAGCATGTGACTGACAGGTCGGGGGGGGGGCCTGATCAGAGCTGGGGGATCCCGGGGGGCTGGGCCTCGCAACAGAGCGATCATGTGATCTCCCAGCCACAGGATCTCCGGGCCGGCCGGCGGGGAGGGGACTGAGCTCGGGTGTCTCTGGCTTCTGCTGTGGAAAGGGTTAAGCATCCTGCAGGATAAATGACTCAAATTCAGTCCTTAAAATCATATGGGGAGATAATGTTTGTGGTTTTGTGTATTTACGTATTTATTGATAGAGGTCAACAATGTAATCAAACAGTCCCTGTCTATGCTGTATTCTGTTAATTCAGAGATCAAAAGAACATCTTAGCATTTAAATAAATTGCAAATGCAGGATATCGCTGTATTCCTCTCTCTTTGAAATGTATAGCAAATCATCTGTGAATGCTGGAAAAACAAGCAACTACCTTATATTAAAAGAACGAGGAGTACTTGTGGCACCTTAGAGACTAACATATTTATTTGAGCATAAGCTTTCGTGGGCTAAAGCCCACTTCATCAGATGCATGCAGTGGAAAATACAGTAGGAAGATATAGTTATCTATCTATCTACAGAGAACATGAAAAAATGGGTGTTGCCCTACCAACTCTAATGAGACTAACATTGGCCAAACCGGACAGTCTCTACGCAAAAGAATAAATGGACACAAATCAGACGTCAAGAATTATAACATTCAAAAACCAGTCGGAGAACACTTCAACCTCCCTGGTCACTCAATTACAGACCTAAAAGTCGTAATTATTCAATAAAAAACTTCAAAAACAGACTCCAACGGGAAACTGCAGAACTAGAATTAATTTGCAAATTGAACACCATTAAATTAGGTTTGAATAAAGACTGGGAGTGGATGAGTCATTACACAAACTAATAACTATTTCCCCATGCTAATTTCCCCCCTACTGTTACTCACACCTTCTTGTCAACTGTTGGAAATGGGCCATCCTGATTATCACTACAAAAGTTTTTTTTCTCCTGCTGATAATAGCCCACCTTAATCGATTAGTCTCATTAGAGTTGGTATGGCAACACTCATTTTTTCATGTTCTCTGTATATATATATATATATATATATATATATCTTCCTCCTGTATTTTCCACTCCATGCATCTGATGAAGTGGGCTTTAGCCCACAAAAGCTTATGCTCAAATAAATGTTAGTCTCTAAGGTGTCATAAGTACTCCTGTTCTTTGTGCTACAGACTAACATGGCTGCTACTCTGAAACCTGCCTTATGTTAATTCATGTAGCTAATTACTGGTGATGGACCTACTTCAAAGTGGCCCTGATTGCCTGTTGTTGGCCTAAGGACTCGGACCTGTCCAAGAAGGCCTGGAGTTGTATCAAAGACCCTTGGGTCCTGAGCCTGTTTATCTCAGATCTGCTTGAGGCTTCATGCGGGGGAAGCCTAAGTCACAAGGACTGAGATCCCAGGTCTGACAGGACCGCCCTGAATATAAACATTGGACTATAACCTATGGACTATTGCCAAAAGAACTCTTTGCGTCTACAAAGCTCAACATCTCTGCTATAAATCTGAACCTCAAGAATGATACTCATGTCTGTATGTATACTGGTCTTTTAACCAATTCTCTCTTTTCTATTTGAATAAATTTGACTTTAGTGAATAAGAATTGGCTGGAAGGGTGGATTTGGGTAAGATCTGGAATATTCATTAACCCGGGAGGTAACGTGTCCGATCCTTTGGGATTGGTAGAACCTTTTCTGTTATATGATGAATAAGATTTTCATTGATCCTCATCATATTTGACTTGGGTGTCTGGGTGGAGGCCTGGGGCTGGGCTGCTTTAAGGGAACTGTGTTGTTGACTTCTGCGTAACCAGTGAGCTATAACAGAAGCTGTTTTGCGCTGACTTGGTAAATCTAAGTATTGGAATATCCACCAGCTTGGGGGCTTGTCTGCCCCATTCTTTGCAGTTCACCCCAATTGAGTGACCTCAGTTGGCTCCCCTGGAACCCCAGTCACAGGGACCATAAAGAGCCCCAGACACGAGGGGGGAGGGGCAGCATGGCCCAGGCAGGCTCCAAGGAGCCCCCAGGCTAGCGCAGCCTGTTCCCTGGGTGTACCGCGGACTCTGGGGTGTCAGGGGGCCCCATCCCCATGGGGCAGCGATGGCAGCGGGGCATGGGAAATTGGTCATTCAGCGGGTGCCTGTGGGTGACAGGTGGGGTTCAGGGCACAGCTGGGCCTGTCAGGGATGGAGAAGTGCCCCTCCCCATCAGCTGGACAGAATGAACATGGGTTTGGCAGGAGCCGATCTCGGACTCCTCCCCAGGGCAGGCTGATGGGTCGGGACATCCTGGTGTGAGCAAGTCCAGCCTGGGCTCCTCAGGGTCACGGGTCACCTCATTGTGGCAGAGATGGGAACTGACTCCCTGCCTGCCAGGAAACCAGCCAGTTCACCCGTCGCTGCCAGGTGAGGCTCCAGCCCAGCGCTCAGTCCTGTTTCTGGCAATGGGGTCCACTCTGAACTCACACGCTATGGGCAGAAATGCTGGGCTCCCAGCACGTTCCTCAGCCAGCCCAGGGCCCGTCTGCACCGGCACGTCCCGCAGCCAGCCCGGGGCCTGTCTGCACCAGCAGGTCCCGCAGCCAGCCCGGGGCCCGTCTGCACCGGCACGTCCCGCAGCCAGCCCAGGGCCTGTCTGCACCAGCAGGTCCCGCAGCCAGCCCGGGGCCCGTCTACACTAATGTGCAGTAAAACAGGTACAAGCTGCAGATGAGGGCCCTGCAGTACATGTATAAACTGGGGGCAGGAGGGTTCTGGGGGGACGGGACTGAGGTGAGGAGCTTATAGACTCATAGATTTTAAGGTCAGAAGGGACCATTATGATCATCTAGTCTGACCTCCCGCATGATGCAGGCCACAAAAGCTGACCCACCCACTCCTGGAATAATTCTCTCCCTTGACTCAGCTGTTGAAGTCCCCAAATCATGATTTAAAGACTTCAAGTTGCAGAGAATCCTCCAGTAAGTGACCCCTGCCCCATGCTGCGGAGGAAGGCGAAAAACCTCCAGGGCCTCTGCCAATCTACCCTGGAGGAAAATTCCTTCCCGACCCCAAATATGGCGATCAGCAGAACCCCGAGCATGCGGGCAAGATTCCCCAGCCAGACCCTCATTGACCATTGTTACTAATTACCTGCGATGGCATGTTATTGACATATTGACTAAAATCACGTTATCCCATCAAACCATCCCCTCCATAAACTTATCAAGCTTCCTGGCAGCGAGATGCATGCGACAGCAGGATCATCCCCCAAGAGAAGCACAGCACAGCCATGCCGGCCCCACAGGTGTTAGTAGACAGAACCAGCGAGTGGAAGCACCAAGCACCAGCCTCTGCCCAGTGAGCTGAGGAGCTCCACTCCCAGTGCTGACCAGGGCCTGGTGCAGCCACTACAGCAACCCCCACCCAGTCACCTCCAGACCCCCCACTGGAGAGTCCCTGCCCAGGCCTGCAGTAACACCCTCCCCACCCTGGGATCTCCAGTTCAGGGACCCATTCCGTGAATCCGCACGGGCTCGCTGGGGCCAGGCCAGGAAGGAAGGGACCCTGCAGCCCATTCTCCCCACTCTGACCTCCCCCCAGTGCGGAGGCTCCCACCCTCGGGTCAGCTGGAGGAGCTGCCCCCGTGTCACTCACTCCTGGCAGTTGCTGTTGTAGCTGAAGATGCATTTCTGCAGACTGTCCAGGGTCATGAGGCTGACCTGTCCAAACATGTCCAGGGAGGTGGAGCCTGACGCCACCAGCTGGCGCCAATTGGCCTGTGGGAGAACAGTGCCCGTGAGAGCCGCACAGCCACCCGCAGGGACAGCCCTGCAGAGCCCAGTGCCCACGCAATGCGGGTGGGCCAGCGTCAGAGACAGGCAAGCAGACAGGGGAGGAGGTTAGTGGACTGGTGCAGTGACAGGGCTGGGCATGGGGTAGTGGCAGGTGGAAGAGGAGTGGGCAGGCGGGCGGGTGGGCAGGGTATCGGTTCAGTATATGCCCTGGGGTGAGGGGGGGTGCAGGGCCAGGGGCACAGCATAGTGATGGTGCAGCGTATTCCATTGGGTGTGGGGGAGGCAGGGGGGAGGGCAGGTTGCTGGTGCAGCATATGCCACGGGAGGAGGGCATTAGTGCAGCGTGTGCCATGGGGGGAGGGTCAAAGGCAGGCTGGGGGTGCCAGGGCAGTGTGTGCCATGGGGGGAGGGTACATGGGCAGGCTGGGGGGTGGCATGGCAGTGTGTGCCATGGGGGGAGGGTCACGGGCAGGCTGGGGGTAGCAGGGTGCCAGGGCAGTGTGTGCTGTGGGGGGAGGGTCCTGGGCAGGCTGGGGGGTGGCAGGGTGCCAGGGCAGTGTGTGCCATGGGGGGAGGGTACATGGGCAGGCTGGCGGGTGCCAGGGCAGTATATGCCATGGGAGGGGCCAGAGGCACAGGCACGGATTTGGTGCAGTGGGGGGAGGGGAGGTACTCACATGCATGATGTCAGTGCTCTGGTTGAAGATCTTCATGTAGGGCTTCAGGATGTCGAAGTGGAAGGCTGGCGTCAGCATGCGCCGGTGCCGCACCCATTTCGCACCATTGCTCAGCAGCAAACCGTCCCCTGAGATGACAGGCACTCAGTTCAGAGCCTGGCAGCCATGGCAGAGATCCCGTAGCCCAGGCCCCCAGCAGTCCCCTGAATCATAGCCAGCTGGGGTGCTCAGCGAGAACCAACCTCCCTGGTGCATGTCGGGCAGACACGAGAGTGTGCACGTGTGTGCAATGCGTGCAAGGAGTGTGGGTGGGGGTGTGAGTGAAGATGCAGGTGCATGCGTGTGGGTATGTGTGTGTTTGTGGGGCACATGTGGGCATGAACATGCAAGTGAATGCGTGTGTATACGTGCAGGTGGGTGGTAGTATGTGCAGAGAGGTGCATGCGCATATCAAGGTGTGTGTGTGATCCTGTGCAAAACCATGTGCTGGTGCTCACGGCTATGGCATGAGTAGCTCCAGCTCCACACCGACATAAGAACGGACAGACTGGGTCAGCACAATGGTCCATCCAGCCCAGTGTCCTGTCTGCCAACAGTGGCCATACCCCCTTAGTCGTCTCTTTTCCAAGCTGAAAACTCCCAGTCTTTTTAATCTTTCCTCATATGGAAGCTGTTCCAAACCCCTAGTAATTTTTGTTGCCCTTTTATGAACCTTTTCCATGCTTGCATGCGTCTGACGAAGTGGGTATTCACCCACGAAAGCTTATGCTCCAATACATCTGTTAGTCTTAAAGGTGCCACAGGACTCTCTGTTGCTTTTTACTGATCCAGAAAGGACCTTCCATCTTATCCCATGACAGCTTACTTTGCTTACGAGCCTTTGGTGAGGGAACTTTGGTGAGTCACCCCCCTTCCCTTGGTCAGTTAGGGACTGTGATGAGCTAATGCTCACCTGACCCTGAATGGGTGCGGCATAGCCAAGAGGGAAGAAAGAACATGATAAAAAGCAGAGACGTTTGCCATGCTCTTCCTCTCTCTTCCACCTACATAGGGCAACCAGACAGCCTGTGGTGAGAAGCATCTAAGTTTGTAAGGACATTGAAAGTGTTAAGAGCAGCTTAGAATGTGTTTTGTTTTTATTTCATTGGACCAAATCCAACTTGTTATGCTTTGACTTATAAATCACTTAAAATCTATCTTTGTAGTTAATAAATCTGTTTGTTTATTCTACCTGAAGCAGTGCGTTTGGTTGAAGCATGTCGGAGACTCCCCTTGGGATAACAAGCCTGGTACATATCAATTTCTTTGTTAGATTGACAAACTCATATAAGCTGGCAGCCTCCAGCGGGCATAACTGGAGACTGCAAGATGGAGGTTCCTAGGTTTGTGTCTGGGACCGGAAATATTGGCTAGTGTCATTCGGTTGCACAGTCCAAGGAGCAGTTACATGCCAGAGGCTGTTCATGAAGAGCTCAGGAGTGGGGGTTCTCACAGCAGAGCAGGGTAAGGCTGGCTCCCAGAGTCAAGGATTGGAGTGACCTAGCAGATCACTGGTCCGGATAGCACCAGAGGGGAATGTCACACCCTCCTTTCCCCACAAGCCCGTCCCCTGGGGTCCGGGCCCCATGACACCAAGCACAAGATCCAAGCCCAGAAGAAAGCACACTCACCCAGCCAGGGCTTCAGGAAGCTGTAGGACACGTAGTCCTTGGGAGCGATGGCAGCTGTGGGGGAGACCAGAGACGGGGCACACCCGGGGGTTAGTGCTGAGACACACACATGGCTCGAGGGGGCAGAGATGGGGCACACCCGGGGTTTAGTGCTGAGAGACACTCGTGGCACAGGGGGGCAGAGATGGGCGCACCCCAGCGTTAGCACTTAGACACACACAGTATGGGGGGTGGTATTGGGGTGCACCCCGGTGCCAGCGCTCACACACACATATACGGTACAGGACACAGGGAAGGAGTGCAGGGCTACTGATATCAGAGCCCCGGCTGGAGCTGCAGCACTTATTAGTCTGGAAAGGTATAACGAGTGGGGTTCCGCAGGGGTCTGTTTTGGGACCGGCTCTGTTCAATATCTTCATCAACGACTTAGATATTGGCATAGAAAGTACACTTATTAAGTTTGCAGATGATACCAAACTGGGAGGGATTGCAACTGCTTTGGAGGATAGGGTCAAAATTCAAAATGATTTGGACAAATTGGAGAAATGGTCTGAGGTAAACAGGATGAAGTTTAATAAAGACAAATGCAAAGTATTTCACTTAGGAAGGAACAATCAGTTTCACACATACAGAATGGGAAGAGACTGTCTAGGAAGGAGTACGGCAGAAAGGGATCTAGGGGTTATAGTGGACCACAAGCTAAATATGAGTCAACAGTGTGATGCTGTTGCAAAAAAAGCAAACATGATTCTGGGATGCATTAACAGGTGTGTTGTGAGCAAGACACAAGAAGTCATTCTTCCGCTCTACTCTGCGCTGGTTAGGCCTCAACTGGAGTATTGTGTCCAGTTCTGGGCACCGCATTTCAAGAAAGATGTGGAGAAATTGGAGAGGGTCCAGAGAAGACCAACAAGAATGATTAAAGGTCTAGAGAACATGACCTATGAAGGAAGGCTGAAAGAATTGGGTTTGTTTAGTTTGGAAAAGAGAAGACTGAGAGGGGACATGATAGCAGTCTTCAGGTATCTAAAAGGGTGTGTCATAACTATAAAGGGAAGGGTAACAGCCCTCCTGTGTACAATACTATAAAATCCCTCCTGGCCAGAGACTCCAAAATCCTTTTACCTGTAAAGGGTTAAGAAGCTCAGGTAACCTGGCTGACACCTGACCCAAAGGACCAATAAGGGGACAAGATACTTTCAAATCTTGGTGGGGGGAAGGCTTTTGTTTGTGCTCTTTGTTTTGGTGGTTGTTTGCTCTTGGCACTGAGGGGGACCAGACATCAATCCATGCTCTCCAAATCTTTCTGAACAAGTCTCTCATATTTCAAACTTGTAAGTAAACAGCCAGGCAAGGCGTGTTAGTTTTATCTTCATTTTCTCAACTTGTAAATGTACCTTTTTGCTAGAGTGTTTATCTCTGTTTGCTGTAACTTTGAACCTAAGGCTAGAGGGGGGTCCTCTGGGCTCTTTAAGTTTGATTGCCCTGTAAAGTTATTTTCCATCCTGATTTTACAGAGATGATTTTTACCTTTTTCTTTAATTAAAAGCCTTCTTTTTAAGAACCTGATTGATTTTCCTTGTTTTTAGATCCAAGGGGGTTGGATCTTGATCCACCAGGAGTTGGTGGGAGAAAGGAGGGGGGATGGTTAATTTCTCCTTGTTTTAAGATCCAAGGGGGTTGGATATTGATCCACCAGGAGTTGGTGGGAGAAAGGAGGGGAGATGGTTAATTTCTCCTTGTTTTAAGATCCAAGGGGTTTGGATCTGTATTCACCAGGGAATTGGTGAAGAGTCTCTCAAGGCTACCCAGGGAAGGGAATTAGCATATTGGGAGTGGTGGCAGCGGACCAGATCTAAGCTGGTAGTTAAGCTTAGAAGTTTTCATGCAGGCCCCCACATCTGTACCCTAAAGTTCAGAGTGGGGAAGCAGCCTTGACATGGTGGCAGAGCGGTGGGATCATTTTAAACCAAAAGCCAGTAAGATTTTTTTTCCTCCTTTCTAGCTGCTTGGAAAGCAGAGCTGAAGGTAGATTCATATCTGATCTCTCCTTGCCTGAAGACAGAGGTGTTAAGTTTTTTTAACAAGGGTCTTTGTTAAGAGAAGGGTTCAAGCAGTGAGCAAACAGCTGGCAAAAGGAATTTACAAGCTCAATTGTTTTTTTTTCTTTCTACCTCTCGGGGATAGCTAGTTAGAAAGTCTCTGTTACGTGAGCAGCCTGAGCTGAGTGTATCCCAGTTTCAGTGAACTGCAGAGGGGGTGTGACCCAGCACAAGAAAACAGGAAAATGAGTACCAGTGAAGTAGCTAACAAACTAGAACTGGTCAGACTAGAAGCAGAAGAAAATGAAAGGAAACATCAGAGACTGCTCCAATTAAAAGAACTCGAGAAAGCAGCTACTGAAAGAGAAGAGAAAGCCAAAGAGGAGGCCCACAAGAGAGCTATGGAGCAAAAAGAAAAAGAGATGGAGCTGAAAGAAAAAGAGATGGAGGAGAGAGAAAGAGAAGAGAAAGCCAAAGAGGAGGCCCACAAGAGAGCTATGGAGCAAAAAGAAAAAGAGATGGAGGAGAGAGAAAGAGAGAGGAAGCATGAACTGGAATTAGCACGGGCTAGGCCGGATATACCAGCCAATCCTAGCAACCCCTCTCCAGGTACCACTTCCCATCCCAGAAAATTCCCCACCTACAAGGCAGGCGATGATACTGAGGCCTTCTTAGAAAATTTTGAAAGGGCCTGCCTTGGGTACAGCATCACTCCAACCCAGTACATGGTAGAGCTGAGGCCGCAGCTCAGTGGACCCTTAGCAGAGGTGGCGGCTGAAATGCCTAAGGAACACATGAACAGTTATGAACTTTTTAAAAACAAGACCAGAATCAGAATGGGGCTAACACCTGAGCATGCCCGTCGGCGGTTCAGAGCCCTAAGGTGGAAACCTGATGTGTCATTTACCCGACATGCCTACCACATTGGGAAAAATTGGGATGCCTGGATATCAGGAGCAAATGTTAAATCTATGGAAGAGTTGCCCTTCCTATTGCAAATGGAGCAGTTTTTAGAGGGTGTTCCTGAGGAAATAGAAAGGTACATCCTAGATGGGAAGCCCAAAACTGTAACCGAGGCGGGGGAGATTGGAGCCAAATGGGTGGAGGTGACAGAAAAGAAAAAAACTAGTAGCAGTTGGAGCGAATATCAGAAGGGGCAACCCGAAACAAAACCTTACCACCGGGGACAACCCAAGGCCCCACCTACATCCCAAGGGAAACCCCAGACGCCTTCTCACCCCACCACACCAGTCTCCACCAACCAACATCGCCCCAGTGATACTTTAGCAGGGCGATGTTTTAAATGTAATGAACTGGGACATATAAAGGCCCATTGCCCCAAGAACCCCAACCGATTACAGTTCATTACACCACAATCACACGAAAGATCCCCAGGCCCAGATGCCTCTCTCATACCCTCGGAGCGAAGGGAAACCTTGAGAGTGGGCGGAAAGAAGGTTATTGCATGGAGGGACACTGGGGCACAAGTGTCAACTATCCACCAGTCCCTAGTGGACCCCAAACTCATCAACCCGGAGGCTCCGGTGACAATTCAACCCTTCATGTCACACTCTGTAACCTTGCCTACAGCCAAGTTACATGTCCAGTACAAGGGCTGGTCAGGAATGTGGACTTTTGCAGTCTATGACAATTATCCCATCCCCATGCTGCTGGGGGAAGACTTGACCAACCATGTGAAGCTAGCCAAGAGGGTGGGAATAGTCACCCGCAGCCAGGCTAAGCAAGCTTTCACCCCCATCCTTGTTCCTGAGCCGTCCACCAGGGCCCCGTCTGTGTTACCAGAGACCCAGACAAAGGTGGTGGAACCGGATCCCCTGCCAATGACTGCAACAGCCGTAGTGTATCCAATCCCAGAGACCCAGCCAAAGCCAGTCCCAGAACCGGAACTGGCAACGCAACCAGCGCCAGAACCATTGCCAGCACTGAGTACAGCGTTTGCAAACCCGTCTACAACTCCAACTCCAGAGGGCACCAGCGAGCCTGAACTGGCAGAAGCAGCAGATAACCCTACCCAAGTGGCTCAGCCAGAGCCTGAAATACAACATAGTGCACCAGCGGACAGCGGTTCACAGTCAACGGAAACAGCCCCAGCACCTGCATTGCTTCCAGAGGGACCAAGCCCAAGTCCACGGTCCAAGGAGGAACTGATGTCTCCAGCATCAAGGGAACAGTTCCAGGCCGAGCAGGAAGCAGATGACAGCCTTCAGAAAGCTTGGGCGGCGGCACGGAGCACCCCACTGCCTCTCAGCTCTTCTAACCGATCCCGGTTTGTGGTAGAACAAGGACTTTTATACAAGGAGACTCTTTCTGGTGGGCACCAGGAAGACTGGCATCCTCAAAGACAGTTGGTAGTTCCCACTAAGTATCGGGTAAAGCTCTTGAGCTTAGCCCATGATCATCCCAGTGGCCATTCTGGGGTGAACAGAACCAAAGACCGGTTGGGGAAGTCCTTCCACTGGGAGGGAATGGGCAAGGACGTTGCTAATTATGTCCGGTCTTGTGAGGTGTGCCAACGAGTGGGAAAGCCCCAAGACCAGGTCAAAGCCCCTCTCCAGCCACTACCCATAATTGAGGTCCCATTTCAGCGAGTAGCTGTGGATATTCTGGGTCCTTTCCCAAAGAAGACACCCAGAGGAAAGCAGTACATACTGACTTTCATGGATTTTGCTACCTGATGGCCGGAAGCAGTACCCTTAAGCAACACCAGGGCTAAAACTGTGTGCCAGGCATTAGCAGACATTTTTGCCAGGGTAGGTTGGCCCTCCGACATCCTTACAGATTCGGGAACTAATTTCCTGGCAGGGACCATGAAAAACCTGTGAGAATCTCATGGGGTGAATCACTTGGTTGCCACCCCTTACCACCATCAAACCAATGGCCTGGTGGAGAGGTTTAATGGAACTTTGGGGGCCATGATACGTAAATTCGTAAATGAAAACCCCAATGATTGGGACCTAGTGTTGCAGCAGTTGCTTTTTGCCTACAGGGCTGAACCACATCCCAGTTTAGGGTTTTCACCATTTGAACTTGTGTATGGCCGCGAGGTTAAGGGGCCATTACAGTTGGTGAAGCAGCAATGGGAGGGGTTTACGCCTTCTCCAGGAACTAACATTCTAGACTTTGTAAGCAACCTACAAAGCACCCTCCGACACTCTTTAGCCCTTGCTAAAGAAAACCTAAAGGATGCTCAGGAAGAGCAAAAGGCCTGGTATGATAAACATTCCAGAGAATGGTCCTTCAAAGTAGGAGACCAAGTCATGGTCTTAAAGGCGCTCCAGGCCCATAAAATGGAAGCGTCGTGGGAAGGACCAATCACGGTCCAGGAGCGCCTAGGCGCTGTTAACTATCTCATAGCATCCCCCACCTCCAACATAAAGCCTAAGGTATACCATGTTAATTCTCTTAAACCCTTTTATTCCAGAGAATTAAAGGTTTTCCAGTTTACAGCCCAGGAAACAGATGACGCGGAGTGGCCTGAAGGTGTCTACTACGAAGGAAAAAGTGACGGTGGCGTGGAAGAGGTGAACCTCTCCACGACCCTTGGACGTCTGCAGCGACAGCAGATCAAGGAGCTGTGCACTAGCTTTGCGCCAATGTTCTCAGCCACTCCAGGACTGACCGAACGGGCATACCACTCCATTGACACAGGTAATGCTTACCCAATTAGAACCCCACCCTACCGGGAGTCACCTCATGCCCAAACTGCTATAAAAAGGGAGATCCAGGACATGCTACAGATGGGTATAATCCGCCCCTCTAAGAGTGCATAGGCATCTCTAGTGGTTCTAGTTCCCAAACCAGATGGGGAAATACGGTTTTGCGTGGACTACCGTAAGCTAAATGCTGTAACTCGTCCTGACAACTATCCAATGCCACGCACAGATGAGCTATTGGAGAAATTGGGACATGCCCAATTCATCTCTACTTTAGACTTAACCAAGGGGTACTGGCAAGTACCACTAGATGAACCCGCCAAGGAAAAGGTCAGCCTTTGTCACCCAGGCAGGGGTGTATGAATTCAATGTACTCCCTTTCGGGCTGCGAAATGCACCCGCCATCTTCGAAAGACTTGTAGATGGTCTCCTAGCAGGATTGGGAGAATCTGCAGTTGCCTACCTCGATGATGTGGCCATTTTTTCTGATTCATGGGCAGAACACCTGGAGCACCTGGAAAAAGTCTTCGAGCGCATCAGGCAGGCAGGACTAACTGTTAAGGCTAAAAAGTGTCAAATAGGCCAAAACAGAGTGACTTACCTGGGGCACCAGGTGGGTCAAGGAACTATAAATCCCCTACAGGCCAAAGTGGATGCTATCCAAAAGTGGCTGGTTCCAAAGTCAAAGAAACAGGTCCAATCCTTCTTAGGCTTGGCCGGATATTATAGGCGATTTGTACCACACTACAGCCAAATCGCCGCCCCGCTGACAGACCTAACCAGAAAGAAACAGCCAAATGCAGTTCAGTGGACTGATGAGTGTCAAAAGGCCTTTAACCAGCTTAAGGCGACACTCATTTCTGACTCTGTGCTAAGGGCCCCAGACTTTGACAAACCGTTCCTAGTAACCACAGATGCGTCCGAGCGGGGCGTGGGAGCAGTTTTAATGCAGGAAGGACCTGATCAAGAATTCCATCCTGTCGTGTTTCTCAGCAAGAAACTGTCTGAGAGGGAAAGCCACTGGTCAATCAGCGAAAAGGAATGCTACACCATTGTGTACGCGCTGGAAAAGCTACGCCCATACGTTTGGGGACGGCATTTCCAACTACAAAAAGACCATGCTGCGCTACAGTGGCTTCATACCGCCAAGGGGAATAACAAAAAACTTCTTCGGTGAAGTTAGCTCTCCAAGATTTTGATTTTGAAATACAACACATTTCAGGAGCTTCTAACAAAGTGGCTGATGCACTCTCCCGGGAAAGTTTCCCAGAATCAACTGGTTAAACATTGTTCTTGGAATGTGGAACATATTGTTAGTTTTTATATAATCAGTAGTATGTCTAAAGGTGCATGTGTCTAAGGGTACGTCTATACTTACTTCCTGGTCCGGATGTAAGCGATCGATCTTCTGGGATCGATTTATCGCATCTTGTCTAGACACGATAAATCGATCCCGGATCGATCCCGGAAGTGCTTGCCGTCGACGCCGGTACTCCAGCTCAGCGAGAGGAGTACGCGGCATCGACAGGGGAGCCTGCCTGCAGCGTCTGGACCCGCGGTAAGTTCGGACTAAGGTACTTCGAATTCAGCTACGTTATTAACTTAGCTGAATTTGCGTACCTTAGTCTGAAGTGGGGGTTAGTGTGGACCAGGCCTTATTAACTCTGTTTTCTCCTAGAGCTCCAGGAAGAAATCACAGCCAGTCTGCAACCGGCTGTCCAACACTATCTGTGATTTGGGGGGCGTGTCATAACTATAAAGGGAAGGGTAACAGCCCTCCTGTGTACAATACTATAAAATCCCTCCTGGCCAGAGACTCCAAAATCCTTTTACCTGTAAAGGGTTAAGAAGCTCAGGTAACCTGGCTGACACCTGACCCAAAGGACCAATAAGGGGACAAGATACTTTCAAATCTTGGTGAGGGGAAGGCTTTTGTTTGTGCTCTTTGTTTTGGTGGTTGTTTGCTCTTGGGACTGAGAGGGACCAGACATCAATCCATGCTCTCCAAATCTTTCTGAACAAGTCTCTCATATTTCAAACTTGTAAGTAAACAGCCAGGCAAGGCGTGTTAATTTTATCTTTATTTTCTCAACTTGTAAATGTACCTTTTTGCTAGAGTGTTTATCTCTGTTTGCTGTAACTTTGAACCTAAGGCTAGAGGGGGGGTCCTCTGGGCTCTTTAAGTTTGATTGCCCTGTAAAGTTATTTTCCATCCTGATTTTACAGAGATGATTTTTACCTTTTTCTTTAATTAAAAGCCTTCTTTTTAAGAACCTGATTGATTTTCCTTGTTTTTAGATCCAAGGGGGTTGGATCTTGATCCACCAGGAGTTGGTGGGAGAAAGGAGGGGGATGGTTAATTTCTCCTTGTTTTAAGATCCAAGGGGTTTGGATCTGTATTCACCAGGGAATTGGTGAAGAGTCTCTCAAGGCTACCCTTGAGAGAAGGGAAGGGAATTAGCACATTGGGAGTGGTGGCAGCGGACCAGATCTAAGCTGGTAGTGTGGCAAACCCAGGACAAATAGCTACAAAGGGGGGGGGGGGTAGTAATCAGTCCCAGGGGGTTAAAAAGGCCTCTCCCAAGCCACGGAAGAGAGAGAACCATGGGGAAATAAGGTTCAGCTGGGCAAGGGGTTACTAGGGAACTAATTAGGTTCAGCTGGCTCCAACTGCTTGGGACCTTTTTAAACCCTCCCCGGCATGGAAGGGGGAGAGAGAGAGAGAGAGAGAGAGAAAACCAGAACCAGAACCAGAACCAGGACCAGGACCAGGGAAGCTGCCAGTAAGTTAGGAGCAGCAAGGCTCTGAACCCTTCCAGCAAGGAAGGCTGCACTCTGTCCCCAGAAGGGAAGACAAACAAGCACAAGGGACTGACTGAGGGAAGGAATAGCCAGCCCCTGTGCTACCTACAGGGTTTTGCTTTGCCCAAGCCTGGGTCTCCAAGGCTAAAAAGGACTGAGCCTGCTGAGGAGAAGGAGGTACTTTGCCACAGTAGTTAAGCTTAGAAGTTTTCATGCAGGCCCCCACATCTGTATCCTAAAGTTCAGAGTGGGGAAGCAGCCTAGACAGGGTGTCATAAGGAGGTGGGAGAAAACTTGTTCATCTTAGCCTCGAAGGATAGAACAAGAAGCAATGGGCTTAAACTGCAGCAAGGGAGGTTTAGGTTGGACATTAGGAAAAAGTTCCTAACTGTCATGGTGGTTAAACACTGGAATAAATTGCCTAGGGAGGTTGTGGAATCTCCATCTCTGGAGATATTTAAGAGTAGGTTAGATAAATGCCTATCAGGGATGGTCTAGACAGTATTTGGTCCCGCCATGAGGGCAGGGGACTGGACTCGATGACCTCTCCAGGTCCCTTCCAGTCCTAGAGTCTATGAATCTATGAAAGGGGCAGCCGCAAGAACGTGGGTCTGTCCAGCACCTGCCTGCTCCACAGGCTGTTTCCTAAGGAGTGTTGGAGCATCCTCCTGTGAAAGGAGCCCCCGTCAGACAAGGCAGAGCCCTGCTGGACACCCTGCTCCAGGCTCCTCCCTAGCAGCCAGGAGGGCAGCTGCTGGGGCAGCAGGACAGGCTCATTGAACAGGGTGAAGGAGCCACACGACAGGGACCAGGCGCTGAGCCACCAGGCCCCTCACGCAGAGCAGGCTCTGCTCTGAGCGAGTCACGGACAGGCAGGACACGGGGCGCAAGCAGCATCCGCAGCCTGGGCCGGGCCTGCGGAGTGACAGACACTGCACCTGGGGCAGTGCCTGCGACCCACGGACCGCGGGAGCTCGGCAGTCACGTGGGGCCTTCACAATACAGAGCTTGGCATCTTTAAGACTCCCTATTTATTAGTTGTAATCCCCGGCTCTAGGAGTGGGGTGGGATCCTATGGCTACAGCAGGGCCTGAAGAGGGCTGGGAGCCAGGACTCCTGGGTTCTATTCCTTCTCTTCCATGGACTCGCTGCATGAGTCCCCGGCCCTCTCTGGGCCTCAGTGACTCCCCGCCTCACAGGGCTGTGTGAATGGCTGGCGCTCGGGTGGGCGGCACGGGGGACGGGTGAAGGTGGTTCGGCAGGCCCAGTTCCCTCAGACTGAGCTGGCTGCAGCTGCTCCTCTCCCTGGGTCAGCCAGAAACTACCCGCCCCTGCACCACTAGCCCCAGGGCCACCCCCTGTCTGCAGATTCCCCCCTCCCAACATCCCACTCGTCTCACGGCCATGCACCCCCACAACAGTATCTGCCCCACACTCTCTGCTTCTTCCCATAGGCCCCCCAAGAACACTGGCCATTTGGTCCTTATGAGTCCCCCTGACCTGTTTCTCCCCTGGACCACCTCCCTCATTGTCCCCTTCACCCCACACCCCTTCGGAACCATGGTCTGACAGATGGAGGGTAGCAGTGGAGGGTGGTCCCTGAGCTGGCTGGATGCTATCAGACCCACTGGGCTGACCTCACTCACCTACTACCAGCCCCAGCAGCCAGGGTCATTGGCAGGGCTGCAATCAACCTTTGTTCCCATGAGTGACTGGCCCAGAGGCTGACGGCAGCTCCAGCCGGCAGCCAGGGGGACATGCTCCTCTCAGGACACTAGGGGCTGGCTACAGCCTCTCCCCTAACCCCTCCCCTCACTAAGGACCCTGGGTTGGCAGCACCCAGCCAGACAAGCAGCCCAATGGACAGCCACATGACGAGCTGAGCTCAGCCCGAGACCTGAGCCGTTCCCCAGCCCCGACAGCCAGGCAGCCTCCTCCTCAGCCCTATGGAGCAGGGCTGGTCCTCCTGGCCGGGGGCTTTTTTAGGGAGTAGCTGCCCTGTCACCACTGGGCCCATGTCCTCAGAGGTCCCATCATGCCGGGTGCAGCACACACAACACAGATAGCTGCAGGCGCCTGCTGGGAATCCAACCCCCTGCTAGCCCCAGGACAGTCGGATGGACGGACGGACACACAAACTCCTGGTGCTGGGGCCACCCTCACTACCTGACTCCAGCAGTACGGGTTTAACAGCCTCTGGGTGGAAGAGCCGCAGAATGGGAAACCAGGGGCCAAACCACCAAAGGCAGGAGTGGCCGTAGCACCCGACGAGCTCGTCTACGCACTGCATCCCCTCCTCCGTGTTCTGACCCTACAACGAGGAGCCATGGGTTAGCCACGGGCCAGCCGGGACTCTGGCCACGTCTCTGGCCAGGGCGACATGCTGGGCCCAGCGCCCGACTCAGCCCACTGCAGGAGCAGCAGCTCCCCGGGCAGACCCACTGCTGGCTGTTCTCAGAGTGCCTCCCGCTTCATTTCTAATGGGGGAGGGGAGACTGGCAGACTGCCCTCACCTGGCAGTAGGTTGGATGGGGCCACTTGGGGCTCCCAGCCATTCTCTGTGCAGAGCTGAACCCAGGGCCTCAGTGGGCAGCGTGCATGAGCCCTCTGCCCTGGCATGAACTAGCTACGTGCATTCACACAGCCCCGGCACTGCACCCCCGCCCTGCGCTTCTCTGCCATCCAGCTGAGCTGAGCAGGACACTGAGTGCTGAGGGCTCCTGAGCCCCGAAGCACCCCTGTCCTGGCACAGTGACATACAGCTCTGCTCCAGGGAGTAACTCACCGCTCAGACCCAGCCGCTGGCTTTGAGGACTAAAGCCAGACCTCCCCCCTCCGTGTCCTGCCAAGCCAGCCCGGCACTGGGGGAGGGAGCTGGACTCTGTTCCTGCTGCTGCATCAGCAACGGGATTGTTCACAAAGTTCCAGCAAACTGAACTGGGTCCCTGGGCACAGCCCCTAGCCGCTGGGATGGGCAGCAGTTCAGGGATGAGCAAACAGGCCCCAGCTTAGCTCCACGTGCTCTTGGCCCTGCGGGCCCAGGCGCCACTTGGAGCAGGGCTAACTGGAAAGAGTGGCAGCAGCACGTTAACAGGAACAGAGATGTCGCCTCCGCAAGGGGGCAGGAGAGGCTGGAGCAGGAGCCCCCAGGCCAGGGAGCACCAACCAGGCCAGGGGCTGGACTCCTTCGGAGTCTGGCTCCAGCTCATTGCATGTCCCCCTGCAGCGCACAGCCCCAGCAACTCGCTCACCAGAGAGGGGCCTGCGCTGGTGGGCGGGGGTAGCTGCACAGAACCCTCACCCTCTGCTGCACCCGCTGACTCCTCTCAGCACCCGGGTGATTGGCACTACGAGAGACACCAGCGCACTGGGCAACCGGCCCTGGCAGGGGCCACTCTCCCTGGGCGGCAGGGAGGGGACAGGGCCAGCACGGGCTCCCCATGTCACTGATCGTTGCTGGCCATCACTACCCTGCCTCTGGAGTGTGTGCGTGTCTCCCCCCCCCACGGGGCCCAGCTGCTCATGCAAGACCAATGATGACACAAGTCCCCAGTGGGGAGGTGGCTCTGCTTCCCGCCCCTGAGGAGTTCAGCCAGGCAGTGCCCTTGGCCCTGCTGCCCAGACTGTCCTGAGCCACCAGCCTGCCCGGGCTGGAAGGGTCTTTGCTGTGCAGCAGCTCCCGCTGGGTGCTGCCTTAGGCCTGCCCTGCATGGCCGGGTCTCTGCTCCTGTTGTTCCCAGGAGCCCCGGGCACAGCACTGCTGGAGCTGAGAGCTCAGTCCCGGCTATGGACCATTGGCTCTTCATGCAGGAGACAGCCAGTCTGTGCTCCCTGTGCCCAGGAGAGGAGCTGCTACGGCTCAGTGGCTCTGGTGGGGTGAGGGCTTGTCCATGGCTCCCTGGCAGCACTGGGTGTGGGGGGTGGCTATACCACAGGGGCACCATCTCCCCTCTTCCAAAGGGGGAGCAGTAGCTGCCAGGGAGCTGCAGTCTGCAGCCCCTGGAGGCGCTCTGCCTGCTCCTGCACTCCTTGCCCCCCCTCCCCAATGGGTCCCAGGGGCATCGCTGGACTCAGCCCCATCCCCTTATGGCAGCAGGCAGCTTCTGGGTGCCCCTGGATCCAGAGGGTAGCAGGGCCTGGCTGGGCTAGACTTCCCAAAGCAGCAAATGACAATCTCTCAAGAGCCAAACAGGAATCAGCACAAACCAGGGCACAAGGAAGACCCCCACGAACACCTGGCCCACACAGCTACATGGCCCCATTTTATTCCCTGCCTCCCTGCACAGAGCACGTTGACGGCCTTCGCCCAGGGTGAGCTGGTGCAGACACTGGCCTGCAGCAAGAGCAGTCACATCAAGGGAGCTGGAGAAGCTGGACTAAGGCAGCCCATCCTCTGGGGGGATCCAGAACTGCCCGGGAGGACGGGGATTCTGTAGAGCTGCAGAGCCCAGCCCGTCCGACGGGGTTTCCAATGCAGCACGGCCCCAGAGACAGACTAAAGCGTCTGGGGCAGAGCTGTCCCACAATGGAGCAGGGAGGCAGTAGTCCCTCCCTCCACTGTGCCCCCACCTCAAATAGCACAGTGACAGCGGGGGAGGGGTCCGGGAGGAGCCACCAGAACAACTCAAGCTCTGGAAAACCTGCCTCTCCGGGGGAGGCTACAGGAGCCCAATGGATTTAATTTCTTCAAGAGCAGGGAAAGAGGTGCCTAGATCCCAGCTACCAGCCCCTCCCTGGGCAGGGACGCCTGGCAGCAGAGGGCTCTGCCATCCAGCAGACAGCGGCTGAGTGAGATCCAGCAGGAACGAACTCAGACTGGCAACGCAGTGCAAGTGTTTGACAGGGACGGGAATGAGCCCTGGGAACAGCTGGCCCAGGGACGCAGGGGCTTTGCCATCCCTGGGAGTCTTTACATGGAGATGGGCTGTCCCTTTGTAACGCTCCCTCCAGCACAGCCTGGAGCTTGGGGCAGGCTGCAGGGAGCTCTGGGGAGGGTCTCTGGCTTGTGTGACACGGGCAGTCAGATTAGAGGAGCAGAACGGTCCCTCCTGGCCCGACCCACCCTGCATTCAGCTCTGGGCCCCCTGGAACCCTCTCTACAGTAACCCAATCCCAGCTGTCAAGGCCAGAAGAGGCTGCTGGGCCCACGCAGTGCAGAACCCAGGGGAGAGCAGCCAAGTGGCAGGTCAACCTGGAGCAGAGTGAGATCCAGGCTGGACAGCGCAAACTCTGAGGACCAATTGCTGGGAGACGCCCATTAGCTTCCCAGGCAGATTGTCCCCTCTGGTGCCTTCCCCAGGGCTCTGGTCGGGCTGCTCTGCAGGGCTGCAGGTGACTGGCTCCCAGCCCTGCCCTGGGGAAGATCAGGAAAACCTTCATACCAGCATGATGTCACACTGGGGTAAGGGACTGGCTGGGAGCCCTGTCCCGTGAGATGTTCACAGCTAGCCTGGCCAGGGCCCTGGAGAACAGACTGCTGGGGCCAGTCCTACATAGGTTCCCCAGGGGACGGGCTAGAGGCCAGGCTCCAGCCCCAGCCAGAATATCTACACTGAAGTGTAACAGCCCCACAGCCCGAGCCAGCTGACACGGGCCAGCCACGGGTGTGTACGTGCTGTGCAGACATACCCTCAGAGTCTCACCACCACCCCCAGGAGCCAGCGTACCTGAGGCTGTTGTGATCGGCTTGAGGTAATCAGGGTGCACCAGGCACAGGACTGGTAGGAAGGGCCCCATCCATGTCACAAAGGCCTGGGAGAACGTAGCCACTGTTTGGGACACCAAGCTCAGCCCCTCCTCACCAGGTATGAACTGCAAGAGGAACGGGGCAGAGTTAATACAGGTGTAACCCTTCTGCCCATCTGAGTTGGCAGCAACAAGGGCCGGGTTCAGGATCTAGGGGTTCCGTTTCAATAACACAAGGCAAAACCGTCTCGAGCCCCCACCCAGTGACCTGGGACAATTACATACCACCCCCTGGGGGCCTCTAAGAGGCAATACTTCCCCTCTCGCAAGCACGGAGTCTGAGTGTAGCAAAATCATTTTAATAAAGGAGGGAAACAATGTGGCGTTATGTTGGGGAAACACCACAAACAGGATTCATAACAGAAACCATGAGCAAAAGACGCACCCCCAAGTAAGTTTGGCAGTGTCCTTTTCCCCTCAGGGTCTTGAGTCCAGCAACCCCAAAAAATCACCCAAAAGTCTCTGTCCCTGGTCAGTGCAGCACCAGAGTTCAAAAGTTTATCTGCAGAGTTTTACCTCCCAGCCTGGGGAGGGTGCGGGGGGAGGCACCTTACGTGGTCCGAGGCCGACTGCCCCGCCTCTCCATGAGGTTCTGCTGCAGCCTTCACCGTGAGCCACTCCACCAGCCTCTCCACTCCCTATCTCCCCACACTTGCCTGGCGGCTGCTCTGGGGAAAACATGTCTCACTCCAAGCAGCCAGTTGGGTCCCCTAGGTCCCTCTGTGCTCTGAGGGGCAGAGTTCCTGCAATGCCTGATATCACAGCACATGGTGATTTGCTATGCCGTTGCCACAGCTACACCAGGTGGGGCCATCCCACCAGGGGCTTTATAACCCTCCCTGCTCCACAGCAAAGGCGACCGAACAGGCCCCGGGGCCACTCACCACCAACGCAGGCAGAGCCATTGGGATGCAGCTGGCTGGCAGGGCTGGCACAGGGCTGGGCCAGGGAGCATGTCAGGGGCCAGTGGTGAGCAGAGAGGCTTCTATGGCTTGGTTCCCTTAGAGCCCCCTGCCACTGGGCAAGTGTCTGGGCACCGGAGCCCAGGGCCACCCACCAGCGCACATCCCACGCTCAGCCTCGGGCCCTGCCTGGAGAACGTAGCATTTGAGTGCAGGGCACTGGGTGGGAAGGGGGCCATTCACCCCCCCCCACTCTGCATGTGGGCCAGAGTCCCAGCTGCCCCACCACTCCTGCCCCATCCAGTGCCAGAGATGGAGCCCAGAGCCCTGCTGTATCGGGGGTGCATTAGAGCCAGCAGCCAGCATCCACGGCAGGATGGGAGCAGCAGTGTGGTCGATGCCTCTGCCTCCAGCTCAGGCCCTCCTCGTTGGGTCAGGAAATCTGACTGAGTTCAGACGCTGCTCACTCTGGTGCCAGACGGGGCGTGTGCTGAGAACCCGGTGGAGCTGTCCCAGGGCCCTCGTCTCCTACCCCTGCTCGGTCCCAGCCCCATTCCCACGTGTCTGATGGATGGGCACGACTCCCTGAGCGACCTGCCAGGCCATGGTCCCCTGGCCAGCACTGGCTGGGACCAAAGCCCTTCACCTGGGAGGGAGGGAGAGGCCTGAACCAGCTGGGTCACCTGCCCCCAGCCCTCTCGGGGGCTAGTCCACCAGCCCCTCCCTTGGGGTGGGCAAGGGTCACTCCTGCCAGCAGGGATCCAGCCATGTCTCAGTGGCAGCAAGGGGTAAGAGGGGAGAGAAGACACTCATCCCCCTCCCCACCCCCACGTGACATGACACCTACCATCCCCAAGTGCCCCAGCAGCCAGTTGCGACGCGGGGGCTCCGGGAAGCAGCGCAGCCGCTGGCAGTTCACATAGTAGCGGTGCCAGGAGCTCCCGAGCTGCAGGAGGGTGCGGAAGAGCAGGGCCAGCAGGGCAAGGAGCAGGGCAGAGACGGTGTAGGCACGGAAGGGGGTCTGCTCCATGCTCAGCAGCTCCAGGACCCAGTCCGTGAGCGGCAGCATCCTGTGGGGAGAGACAGGGCTGTTACCAGGGGTGAACTGCCACTGGGTCCCTTTGTTACAAGCTGTATGCAAGTTACTGAGCTACTGAGAGGTAGATGCGCTGGAGGGTAGGGATAGGGTCCGGTGTGACCTAGACAAATTGGAGGATTGGGCCAAAAGAAATCTGATGAAGTTCAACAAGGACAAGTGCAGAGTCCTGCACTTAGGAAGGAAGAATCCCATGCACCGCTACAGGCTGGGGACCGACCTGCTAAGCAGCAGCTCTGCAGAAAAGGACCTGGGGATTATAGTGGACGAGAAGCTGGATATGAGTCAGCAGTGTGACCTTGTTGTTTTAAATTATTAAAATATAAACTAAAGTAAATTTCAAAACAAAAAAATGTTTCAAAACAAGTAGTCAACTTTTTATTCCAATAATATCAAAATGGAACACTTTGATCACCTGTCCCCCACCTCCCAGGCACAGCTGGCTCCTTTCCTGCCCTTCCCCCCTGCACACACCGGCTCAGGGCTGCCGCACAGAGCTGGCCCTTGCCCCATCTGCCTGCAGGCTCAGTGCGGTTCCCTCACAGACGGCGCCTCTCCGGGACCCTCCTGCACGCAGCTGGCTCCAAGCTTTTACTCCCAGCACCTCCAGCTCCTGCCCCCCTCCCGTCATAACACCCGGTGCTGGTCTCTCACGGGGCGGAGGGGGGCACAACAGCCACTCCCTGCCTGCCCAGTTTTTTCCCCCTGTATGCAAATTTTTTGAATGCAGTGAGAGAGGTCTTCACTTTTTCAACTGCTGTGTCTTTCACTGTTGCACCATATGCTCCTAGCCAGTCAGCTGAGTTTCTTGCAGAAAGATAGGCCTGGTCTACACTACGAGTTTAGGTCGAATTTAGCAGCGTTAATTCGAATTAAGCCTGGACACGTTCACACGACGAAGCCCTTTTTTTTCACTTAAAGGGCCCTTTAAACCGGTTTCTTTACTCCACCTCCGACGAGGGGATTAGCGCTAAAATCGGCCTTTGCGGGTCAGAATTGGGGTAGTGTGGACGGAATTCGACGTTATTGGCCTCCGGGAGCTATCCCACAGTGCTTCATTGTGACCGCTCTGGACAGCACTCTCAACTCAGATGCACTGACCAGGTAGACAGGAAAAGCCCCGCGAACGTTTGAATTTCATTTCCTGTTTGCTCAGCGTGGAGAGCACAGGTGACCACGCAGAGCTCATCAGCACAGGTAACCATGATGGAGTCCCAGGATCGCAAAAGAGCTCCAGCATGGACCGAACGGGAGGTACGGGATCTGCTCGCCATATGGGGAGATGAATCAGTGCTAGCTGAACTCCGTAGCAGTAAACGAAATGGCAAAATATTAGAAAAGGTCTCAAAGGCCATGAAGGACAGAGGCCACAACAGCAGTGCCGCGTGAAAATTAAGGAGCTAAGGCAAGCCTACCACAAAGCCAGAGAGGCAAACGGAAGGTCCGGGGCAGAGCCGCAAACATGCCGCTTCTACGCGGAGCTGCATGCAATCCTAGGGGGTGCAGCCACCACTACCCCAACCGTGTGCTATGACTCCGTCAATGGAGAAACACGCAACAGGGAAGCGGGTTCGGGGTACGAGGAAGATGAGGATGAAGATAGTGTAGATAGCTCACAGCAGCAAGGAAGCGGAGAAACCGGTTTCCCCAACAGCCAGGATATGTTTATCACCCTGGACCTGGAACCAGTAACCCCCGAACTCACCCAAGGTGTGCTCCCAGACCCTGAGGGCACACAGGGGACCTCTGGTGAGTGTACCTTTGTAAATATTACACATGGTTTAAAAGCAAGCGTGTTTAATGATTAATGATTAATTTGCCCTGGCAATTGCGGCCAGTACATAGAATCATAGAATCATAGAATATCAGGGTTGGAAGGGACCTCAAGAGGTCATCTAGTCCAACCCCCTGCTCAAAGCAGGACCAATTCCCAACTAAATCATCCCAGCCAGGGCTTTGTCAAGCCGGGCCTTAAAAACCTCCAAGGAAGGAGACTCCACCACCTCCCTAGGTAACGCATTCCAGTGCTTCACCACCCTCCTAGTGAAATAGTGTTTCCTAATATCCAACCTGGACCTCCCCCACTGCAACTTGAGACCATTGCTCCTTGTTCTGTCATCTGCCACCACTGAGAACAGCCGAACTCCATCCTCTTTGGAACCTCCCTTCAGGTAGTTGAAGGCTGCTATCAAATCCCCCCTCATTCTTCTCTTCTGGAGACTAAACAATCCCAGTTCCCTCAGCCTCTCCTCATAAGTCATGTGCTCCAGACCCCTAATCATTTTTGTTGCCCTCCGCTGGACTCTTTCCAATTTTTCCACATCCTTCTTGTAGTGTGGGGCCCAAAATTGGACACAGTATTCCAGATGAGGCCTCACCAATGTCGAATAAAGGGGAACGATCACGTTCCTCGATCTGCTGGCAATGCCCCTACTTATACAGCCCAAAATGCCGTTAGCCTTCTTGGCAACAAGAGCACACTGTTGACTCATATCCAGCTTTTCGTCCACTGTGACCCCTAGGTCCTTTTCTGCAGAACTGCTACCTAGCCATTCGGTCCCTAGTCTGTAGCAGTGCATGGGATTCTTCCGTCCTAAGTGCAGGACTCTGCACTTATCCTTGTTGAACCTCATCAGGTTTTTTTTGGCCCCAATCCTCTACAGCTACTGGAAAAGTCTGTTAACGTGTATGGGGATGGAGCGGAAATCCTCCAGGGACATCTCCAGAAAGCTCTCCTTCATGTACTCCCAAAGCCTTTGCAAAAGGTTCTGGGGAGGGCTGCCTTATCCCGTCCGCCATGGTAGGACACTTTACCACGCCAGGCCAGTCTGGAATCATTGCATAACAAAGCATGGCAGCGTATGGTCCCGGTGTTTGCTGGCATGCAGACAACATCCATTCCTTATCTCTCTTTGTTATCCTCAGGAGAGTGATATCATTCATGGTCACCTGGTTGAAATGGGGTGATTTTATTAAGGGGACATTCAGAGGTGCCCGTTCCTGCTCGGCTGAACAGAAATGTTCCCCGCTGTTAGCCACGCGGTAGGGGGGAGGGGTGAAGTGATCATCCCAGAGAATTGGGTGTGGGGTGGGGTACTTGGGTTTGTGCTGCATGTTAACCCGGAAACCGCAGCCCCTCCTTTTACATTGCAAACCCATTTTAAATGGCCAACCCAAGGGGTGCTTGGTATGGGAAATGAGGGCGCTACTGTTTGAAACCATTCCCACATGTTAAGAAGGTTAAAAAAGCCAAAAGACTGTGGCTTACCATGGCTGCCTGCAAGCCGAAATCTGTTGCCTGGCACTGCGTTAGTGATCTCTCACACCAAACCGGCAGGCCCTCAATATAAGAGGAAAAATGCGACCTTGTAATGAAAGCACATGTGCTGTGTAATGTGAACAGCAAAATTTAACATGAAAGAGTGTACCCATTGTTCTCTAAAATGTGTCTTTTTTAACCACCTCTCCCTTCTCCTCCACCAGCTGCAAATGTTTCTCCTTCACAGAGGCTAGCGAAGATTAGAAGGAGAAAACGGCGGACTCGGGATGATATGTTCTCGGAGCTCCAGATGTCCTCCCACGCTGACAGAGCACAGCAGAATGCGTGGAGGCAGTCAATGTCAGACTACAGAAAAGCACAATATGAACGAGAGGAGAGGTGGCAGGCTGAATCGCGGGATGAACAGAGCAAGTGGCGGGCTGAAGATGATAGGTGGCATCAGCTTGCTGACAGAAGGCAAGAGTCGATGCTCCGGCTGCTGGAGCATCAAACTGATATGCTCCAGCATATGGTTGAGCTGCAGGAAAGGCAGCAGGAGCAGAGACCGCCACTACAGCCCCTGTGTAACCAACAGCCCTCCTCCCCAAGTTCCATAGCCTCCTCACCCAGACGCCCAAGAACACAGTGGGGGGGCCTCCGGCCACCCAGTCACTCCACCCCAGATGATTGCCCGAGCATCAGAAGGCTGGCCTTCAATAAGAGTTAAAGTTTTAAACTGCAGTGTGTCCTTTTCCTTCCCTCCTCCCCCACCCATCCCGGGCTACCTTGGCAATTATCCCCCTAGTTGTGTGATGAATTAATGAAGAATGCATGAATGTGAACCGGGGGGCGGGGCAGAGGGTTCATCAAGGAGAAACAAACAGAAGTTTCACACCGTAGCCTGGCCAGTCACAAAACTCGTTTTCAAAGCTTCTCTGATGCGCACCGCGCCCTGCTGTGCTCTTCTAACCGCCCTGGTGTCTGGCTGCGCGTAATCAGCGGCCAGGCGATTTGCCTCAACCTCCCACCCCGCCATAAATGTCTCCCCCTTACTCTCACAGATATTGTGGAGCGCACAGCAAGCAGCAATAACAATGGGGATATTCTTTTCGCTGAGGTCTGAGCGAGTCAGTAAGCTGCGCCAGCGTGCTTTTAAACGTCCAAATGCACATTCCACCACCATTCGGCACTTGCTCAGCCTGTAGTTGAACAGGTCCTGACTACTGTCCAGACTGCCTGTGTACGGCTTCATGAGCCATGGCATTAAGGGGTAGGCTGGGTCCCCAAGGATCACGATAGGCATTTCAACATCCCCAATGGTTATTTTCTCGTCCGGGAAGAAAGTCCCTTCCTCCAGCTTTTGAAACAGACCAGAGTGCTTGAAGACGCGAGCATCATGTACCTTTCCCGGCCATCCCACGTTGATGTTGGTGAAACGTCCCTTGTGATCCACCAGGGCTTGCAGCAGCATTGAAAAGCACCCCTTGCGGTTTATGTACTCGGTGGCTTGGTGCTCCGGTGACAAGATAGGGATATGGGTTCCGTCTATCGCCCCACCACAGTTTGGGAAACCCATTGCAGCAAGCCATCCACTATGGCCTGCATGTTTCCCAGAGTCACTACCCTTGATATCACCAGGTCTTTGATTGCCCTGGCAACTTGGATCACAGCAGCCCCCACAGTAGATTTGCCCACTCCAAATTGATTCCCGACTGACCGGTAGCTGTCTGGCGTTGCAAGCTTCCACAGGGCTATCGCCACTCGCTTCTCAACTGTGAGGGCTGCTCTCATCCTGGTATTCTGGTGCTTCAGGGCAGGGGAAAGCAAGTCACAAAGTTCCATGAAAGTGCCCTTACACATGCGAAAGTTTCGCAGCCACTGGGAATCGTCCCACACCTGCAACACGATGCAGTCCCACCAGTCTGTGGTTGTTTCCCGGGCCCAGAATCGGTGTTCCACGGCATGAACCTGCCCCAGTAACACCATGATTTGCACATTGCTGGGGCCTGTACCTTCTGTGAGGTCTATGTCCATGTCAATTTCCTCATCACTCTCGTCGCCGTGCTGCAATCACCTCATCGGCTGGTCCTGGTTTTGCTTTGGCATGTCCTGGCTCTGCATATACTCCAGGACAATGCGCGTGGTGTTCATAGTGCTCATAACTGCCGCGGTGATCTGAGCGGGCTCCATGATCCCAGTGCTATGGCGTCTGGTGTGAAAAAAGGTGCGAAACTATTGTCTGACGGAGGGAGGGAGGGGCGAGTGATGACATGGCGTACAGGTACAGGGAATTAAAATCAACAAAGGTGGCTGTGCATCAGGGAGAAACACAAACAACTGTCACACAGAATGGCCCCCCCAAAGATTGAACTCAAAACCCTGGGTTTAGCAGGCCGTTGATTTCACGGAGGGAGGGGGAAGCAAATGAATACAGAACAAATCTATTTTTTACATCTTAAGCTGGCAGCCGACGGTGCAGCATGACTGATAGCCCTCGGCATCTTCTGGGTGCTTGGCAGAAAATACTGGGCGCTTGGCAGAAAATAGTGTACTACGACTGATAGCTGCCATCATCATTCGGAAGGCAGCAGAATATGACTGGGGGACATACGGAGTTTCAGCCAACATCTGATCAAACCAGTCGTAATACACCATCTACTGCAAAAAGGCAAGGGGCTGCTGCTGTGTAGCAATGCAGCCCCACGTCTGCCAGCACCCAGATCGCCGATGAAGGCTACCAGTAATACTGCACCGTCTACTGCCAAAAGGCAATTAAATGCTGCTGTGTAGCAATGCAGTACCACGTCTGCCGGCACCCAGATGACATATGGTGACGGTGAGCTGAGCTGAGCGGGCTCCATGCTTGGCGTGGTATGTTGTCGGCACAGGTAACCCAGGTAAAAAGGCACGAATCGATTGTCTGCCGTTGCTCTGACGGAGGGGGGGGGGCCTGACGACATGTACCCAGAACCCCCCGCGACACTGTTTTGCATCATTCAGGCATTGGGATCTCAACCCAGAATTCCAATGGGCGGCAGAGACTGCAGGAACTGTGGGATAGCTACCCATAGTGCAACGCTCCAGAAGTCGACGCTAGCCTCGGTACTGTGGACGCGGTCTGCCGACTTAATGCACTTAGAGCATTTTATGTGGGGACACACACAATCGGCTGTATACAACCAATTTCTATAAAACCGGCTTCTATAAATTCGACCTAATTTCGTAGTGTAGACATACGCATAGTGAGCATTTGCTGGTCTTGTTCAGAACCAGTGTTCGACTTCAGGATGAACAAGTGACAATGCTCTTAACATTGGCCTCCAGTTTGTAGGGTGTGGTATCTCTTGCTTAAATAGAAAGTATGATGCCACACCCACGTTTGTTCTCATGTCTCTTGAGGTTCCACCCAGCTCACAGTGATTTCAGCTGAGCTCTCAGTGGGAGAACCTTGCTGCTAGTGCAGACTGGGCCCGTCTCTTCCACTTAGACCTGATTATCAGTGATTTCAGCTGTAGCGGTCACTTAACAAAACAAAAGACTATCTATGCAGCCTAATCAGCTCTGTCTTTAAACAGTGGAGAGGGGCAGGTCAAATAGTACTTGTGACTCAGGCAGACCATCAAGCAAAACACCTGTCCCTCACCCAACCCCAGCCAAAATCTATCACTTGGGCAACACAGCTCTGTTTGCTGGATACCTCAGTAGATTAGGTGTGAATGTAAATACAATCTGGTCCTGAAGCCTTTCCCCCCAGCCCCCAGCTCATCACTAGCTGTCAGTGAGAGCTCATTTAGACTTTGCTTACAAATCATAATTTGGCCAACATCACCGAAATGAATGCATTGACATTGTCATAAAAACAAAAGCTGTATGTCATAACTATAAAGGGAAGGGTAACAACCCTCCTGTGTACAATACTATAAAATCCCTCCTGGCCAGAGGCACCAAAATCCTTTTACCTATGTAACCCTTCTGCCCCTCTGAGTTGGCAGCAACAAGGGCCGGGTTCAGGATTTAGGGGTTCCGTTTCAATAACGCAATGCAACACTGGCTCAAGCCCCCACCCAGTGACCTGGGACAATTACATACCACCCCCCAGGCCTCTAGGAGGCAATACTTCCCCTCTCGCAAGCACGGAGTCTGAGTGTAGCAAAATCATTTTAATAAAGGAGGGAAACAATGCAGCATTATGTTGGGGAAACACCACAAACAGGATTCATAACACAAACCATGAGCAAAAGACCCACCTCCAAGTAAGTTTGGCAGTGTCCTTTTCCCCTCAGGGTCTTAAATCCAATCACCCCAAAGTCCAACAACCCCAAAGTCTCTGTCCCTGGTCAGTGCTGCCCCAGAGTTCAAAAGTTTATCTGCAGAGTTTTACCCCCCCCCCCAAGCCTGGGTGGAAATGGGGGGGGGCCCACACGGGGTGTTAAGGTGGTCCGGGGCCGACTGCCCCACCTCTCCGTGGAGTTCTGCTGCAGCCTTCACCACAAATGGCTCCACTCCACCAGTCGCTCCAGCCGTCCCCGCAAACTGCTCCGCTCCGCTCGCTGTTCCGTGGGCCACTCCAACCATCCCACAAACTGCTCCGCACTGCCAGCCACTCCACTCCACCAGCCGTCCCATGAACCACTCTAGCTGTCCCCGCAAACTGCTCAGCTCCGCTCCAACCATCCCGCAAACTGCTCCGCTCTGCCAGCTGCTTAGCAATATAACTTCAGGTTCCCCACTAGTTAACACAGCACTCAGTGATCTCAGCTCAGTAATTTTAGCTCTTTTAGTGATTTCAGCTTGTAGTAGGGGAGCCCCAGTGCTGGTGCACCATTGGCCGAAAGTGAATTCAGCTCAGCAGTCTCTAGGTAGACTCTTTTAATAGAATCAAAATTAGCTCTGCTATTCAACAGTGGAAAGAGGAGGCACTGCAATTGGTGTTCCAGGCCCTCAAAAGGGGACCCATACCATTAGGTGCACATACCTGTCCCCAACCGCTCTCAATTCACTGGGTTTT
Source organism: Emys orbicularis (assembly GCF_028017835.1). Lineage (NCBI taxonomy): Eukaryota > Metazoa > Chordata > Testudines > Emydidae > Emys > Emys orbicularis. Next base: position 11,812,691 of record NC_088701.1, read on the forward strand.
GGAACCCATGTCCCTTGTCTAGCGAGTGCTACCTAGTTGATGGTGAGACCCTCTGTCATAAAACAGTTTCATTGTCCTTGATTCACATAATCAGGGTAACAACACTTTATTCCTCCTGCCCCAATAACAGAGAAACTAGGGATCACACAGCAGCCAAAGTGACCATTTGGGGCTGCCCTGGGCTCATGCTAGGCAGGGTGGGTGTGCCTATGCAAACAAGATCAGCCCCTGAAGTTCTTTTCCAAACTCGCCACAATTCACCACCAGATGTCAGGGTAGAGCTCATCCTGACTCTGCTTACATCCTCCCCTCAGCCGAGAATTTGTCGTCCCGACAAATCACACTCCCTATTATACCAACTCACTGGTCCCCTCCAAAGGGCCTCAGATAGCCCACTTTAGCTTCCACAAGCCTGTGTGCTAAATGTATTGGCTCCTCACTAGTCACCCCAGGTGCATCATGAGTTAACCGTTTTACTGGTCTTATTACCATCTCACCGATTGAGAATCTCTGTTGCAGTGGTAGGAGGGACATCCTCTTGAGCGATGGATGGAGAGATTTCCTTTGAGGTCCCCTCGGCTACTGGCATAGGCCCCTGCATTTCTAGTTCTAACAGTGGAGGGTCCAAGGTGCCCAGGACATCCTCCACCTGTATGTCTCCACTGTCCAATAACCTGTGTGTGTCATCACACGGGGGTCCCACCAGTGGCTCAGGGTGTCAGGAATGGGCCTAAATACTTCTGCCATGGGGTTTAGGGCGGAAGAGGAGGAGCTCTCTTTTGATTCAGCTGATCGAGACTGAAATCTTGTCTCCATCCCAGGATACACCATGGTTGTGTCTTCCTCCTCAGACTCACTCTCGGATGTGCTGCATAGGGGTAGGTTAGCTGCAGGGGGCCGGCTTTCCATGTTAGAGGGCGGCTTTGGTCCAGCACCTTCGTTCTGCCCAGTTGCCCTGTTGTGGCCCATCTCATAAAGGGTCCCTACCAATTCCCCCACAGGGAGCAAAAGGTTTCTATGCACTGTCTTCATCTGCCCTGGACCCTCTTCAGGTTTGATCTTGTAGACCGGCAGGTCTCCTAGCTTTTCCATCACCAAGTAAGGTATTGCCTTCCATTTGTCAGCTATCTTGTGTTTGCCAGCAATACCCAAATTTCGCAGCAGGAGTCTGTCCCCCAGCTGGAGCTCTTGCAGATGTACCCTAGCATCATATCGATATTTGTTGCGGTCTGCATTCTTCCGAGCCACAGATGTAGCTAAGTGATAAGCATCCCGCAGCTTTTCTCTTAGTTGGGATACATATTGCTGATGAGTTTCATAGCTATCTCCATCCTCTGATACACCAAAGCACAGGTCTATGGGTAATCTTGGTTCTCACCCAAACATCAAGAGATATGGGGTGACTCCCGTAGCATCGTTCTTTGTGGCGTTGTAAGCGTACACCAGAAATGCGACATGTTGGCTCCAGGTTGCCTTCTGCTCTGGCCGCAAAGTCCCCAACATATCTAATAGGGTTCAGTTGAACCTCTCTGGCTGAGGATCACCTTGCGGGTGATAAGGTGTTGTTCTAGACTTTTTAATCCCCGCTATCCTCAGCACCTCCTTCAGAAGGTGACTCTCAAAGTCCCACCCCTGATCCGAGTGTATCCGGGCTAGGAATCCATAATCTGAGAAATATTTTTCCCACAGTACTCGAGTGACAGTGGTGGCCCTCTGATCACGTGTGGGATATGCCTGCGCATATCGCGTATAATGGTCGGTCAGTACTAGAATGTTCCCATATTCCTCCTGTCTACTTCTAAAGACAAGAAATCAATGCATACCAGCTCCAGAGGTTTGTTGCTGGTGATGTTCTTCAGATATGCAGCCCTCGTGGGCAGAGTTTTCCTTTGAACACATCGAGCGCAGGTCTCACATTTCCTGTGAACATCTTCAGCCATCCAGGGCCAATAGAACCTACTATGAATAAGTTCCAGGGTCCTCTCCATCCCTAAATGTCCAAACTCCTCATGCAGGGCCCTCGTGGCCAGGGCTCTGTACTCTTTCGGCAGCACTAGTTGAGTCCGTTGCTTTTGTAAAGGGTCTGTGGTCATTCGGTGTAGCACTCCCTGAATCAGTTTTAGTTTGGTCCATTCTCTCAATAGTAGTTTACCCTCCGGGTTAGGTGGGACAACCGCAGCTGGGCTTCACCCCTCCCTTTTGGCAAGTAGTGTATCACGAATGTCAATATCTTGCAGCTGGGCTTCCTGCCAGTCAGCCGCATTGAGCATAGGCAAAGGAGATTGGTCCAATGCAATATAGTTCACTGAAGCAGAAGGCACGCATTCAGGGGGCAGGCCCAAAGCTTCTGCAGCACATCCATGAAGGCTCTCATGGGCCTCTGGCTCTCGGCGACTCACACTGCAAATAGCTCTCACTCCATCTGTGGGTATCACAGCAACTCCTTGTGCCTGTGGATGCCGGGACAATGCATCTGCATCTACATTGCTTCTCCCTGATCAGTATTGAATGCTGAAGTCATAGCTAGCCAAAGCGGCCACCCATCTTTGCCCTGTAGCATCCAGCTTAGCACTTGTTAACACATAGGTCAGTGGGTTGTTGTCTGTCCACACCTGGAACTGAGCACCATACAAGTAATCTCGAAATTTCTCAGTGATGGCCCATTTCAAGGCCAAGAACTCCAGCTTGTGGGTGGGATAGTGAGTTTCACTATCAGACAGTCCTCGGCTGGCAAAGGCTACAGGTTTACATTTGCCTTCCACCTCCTGGTACAGTACTGCTCCCAGACCCTCCAAACTGGCATCAGTATGCAGGATAAATGGCTTGCTTGGGTCAGCAAAGACTAGGACCGGAGCATGAGTTAGGCAAGTAATGATTTCTCTAAAAGCCCTTTCACATCTCTCATCCCACCATGGCCCAAATGGTTCGAAGGGGCCATAGTGTCTCTGCACAGGAGGCTTTGGGGATCTCCCCTTATTCTTGGTCTTAGATTTGTTCTTGCTGGACTGGTATCCCCTGGTAAGATCATTCAGAGGTTTTACAATTGTAGCATAGTTTTTCACAAATCTGCGGTAGTAGCCACTAAACCCAAGAAAGGTCTTGAGTTCTCTGTAGTTACCTGGACATGGCCATGTAGTGAGTGCTTCTATTTTATCGGGATCAGTACTCACACCCTCTTGGGACATGATGTGACCCACATACTTCACTGAGGTCCTGCAGAACTGGCATTTGTCAATTGAAAGCTTCAAACCATAATCCTCCAACCTATCAAGCACTTTAAGAAGTCTTTCTTCATGCTCCTCCAAGGTTCTTCCAAATACAATCAGGTCATCCAAATAAACTAACACTTGCAGTAAATTCATGTCTCCCACAACTTTCTCCATAAGACGTTGAAATGTGGCAGGTGCTCCAGAAATCCCTTGGGGCATGCGTTCAAACTGATAAAACCCTAATGGGCAGATGAAGGCTGTCTTCTCCTTATCTTCTTCACCCAGAGGGATCTGGTAGTATCCACTCCGAAGATCCAACACAGAGAACCACTGGCTTCCCAGCAAACAGTCTAAGGCATCTTGGACTCGGGGCATGGTGTACTGGTCAACCACAGTACGGCGGTTTAGGGTGCGGTAGTCAATACACATCCGGATTTTCCCATTCTTTTTACGGACCACCACAATGGGTGAGGCGTATGGGCTGTGGGACTCTGTAATGATGCCATTCACAGCCAGCTCCTGAAGATGTTGTCGCACATCTTCCATCTCGGAGAGAGCAATCCTCCTAGATCTCTCCCTGAAAGGTCGAGACTCATGTAGTCTGATGTTGTGCTCTACTCCTTTTGCAGATCCCACATCCCACTCATGCAATGAGAACACCTTGGATCTTTCACAAAGTTTCCTCCTCAGGCGATCTTTCCACTCCTCGGACAATGGTGAATCTCCAAAGTCAAACTTTGCTTGGTCTATTGTCAGAACTTGAGTCTCACACTGGGGTTTTACACTTGATTCAAGCTCGAAGAGGTCTGCTAGCTTTTGTCCTTGCTTCACAACAACATCTCAACTTGTTTCATTAGCAATCAGTATAGTCACCTTTTCCTGGGCTTCAGCAGGTAGGGTTATGACTCCACTGGGGACCAGCACTCCTTCCGGGAGCTCTCCTTCAACCGGCTGCTCTACCATTGCTAATGCCCCTTTACTGCCTTTCAGCCTGGTACTCATGACAAGCACTTCTTGCTCCATCCTTGCAGGCACTACTAAGGGGGTTGTGCCCACGTACTTCAGTGCCCCAATCGGTAGCTCAGATGTCACCTTTTTAGCGCTCTCCATCTTCCTATAGGCTTCAGCACAAAGCGTATGGATCATCAGGGTATTCAGGTACTGGTCCCTAGCCCGTCGTCTGCAGTAATCCGCGAGCACCTTGAAGAGACTGGAGTTGGTCCCTATCAGCACAGACACATCAGAGGTCCCTTTAGGGTCAGGGCATATTAAGGCAGCTGTGTCTACCTCTTCCCTTACCCCAGCAACCTCCTCTGGGAATTCCAGGTGCACTATGACATACCCTTGGTAGGGGTATTCATCCATGCTGAGGCCACACAGACCAATGCCAGTCAGTGGCTGTATAGGCAGGTGCCTAAACATCTGTTGGTAGAATGACTGAAATATAATAGTCACTTGAGATCCAGTGTCAAGCACGGCTTTACACTCCGCCCCTTCAACCCTCACCGTGACCTCTGCTCGAGGCCCTATCAGTCCTGCGGGGACCCCAGCTGGACGGTTTTTTCTGGGGGAATCTTCAAATCCTGCAGGCCTGTGTGGTCCCCATCCCCAGACCCTCTGGCAGCTACCAGATCTCTCCCAACTGATTCTCAGCTTTCCATACACTAAGGAGGGGTTTTCTTCATTATGGCACTTGGCAGCACTGTGCCCATCCTGACCACATCGGTAAAAGAAGAATTGTCCTTTCCCCCTTCGCCTGGGTGGGACGGTGGCTCTAAATGCTGACTTCTCCATTGCCACAGCAATGGAAATCTTAGCTCGGTCAATGGTGCTTTGCAGCTCAGCTATCCATTCTGTCAGGACCTGCATTTGTTGGGAAAGTTCCTCTGTGGTGCTCACCATCAGTACACTGGCCATTTGCAGTGGTGTTGTGCTGGCTGGCTCCAATGTTTGAGCTTCCCAAAACTCGCTGGCAGCCTGCCTTTCTTCCTCTTCCCTGACCTCCTTGATCAGCTGGGAGTAACTTGGGGGATGTTCCTGCCATTCTCTTAGCTGAAGATGATGTAGAATTGGGTTCTGATACTGAGTCCCTCTTACAACTTGAGCCAGTCTGGTCTGATCCATTTGCTCAGCACTCACTGCTCCCCTCATGACAGATCTCTGAAGCAGTCTCTCCAGCCACTGTATATAGGCTGAAATCTTCTCGCCCCTTTGCTGTCGGGAATTAAGGAACTTACAGTAACTGTCTTCAGGGCCCTCTACGCTCCCAAAGGTATGATCAAGGGCCGCTAGGCAGTCCTTCACACTGACCCCAGGGTCAACGATCTTCAGGGTGTGAATCACATCTAATGCTGGGCCACTAAGGCTCTCTATTAGACATCTTCGCTTTTCTGCATCGGGTACAGCCCACTCCCACAGCATTTCAGTGGTATGCTCCAACCAGGGTTCAAACTCCTCTTCCCCAGCAAATAACCTTAACTTACGACAATAGTTTGATGTAGCATGGGACAACACAACCTTTTCCAATATTTACCCCAGTGCTTTTGCCCAATCATTGGCTGAGGCTGCGGCCCCTGAGCTAGAGGCTGCAGGGCCGGGGCCCAACAAACCCGACATATTAGCCATTATACAAACAGTAATTTCCTCAAAATATAAACGCAATTGTTTCCCAATGCAGTGGAACACTCAACAGGTGCTTGCAAGGAGTACTGACCCAGGGATCCCGGATGAGCCCCCAAAAATGTAACCCTTCTGCCCCTCTGAGTTGGCAGCAACAAGGGCCGGGTTCAGGATCTAGAGGTTCCGTTTCAATAACGCAATGCAACACTGGCTCGAGCCCCCACCCAGTGACCTGGGACAATTACATACCACCCCCCGGGGGCCTCTAGGAGGCAATACTTCCCCTCTTGCAAGCACGGAGTCTGAGTGTAGCAAAAAGCCTTTTAATAAAGGAGGGAAACAATGCGGAATTATGTTGGGGAAACACCACAAACAGGATTCATAACACAAACCATGAGCAAAAGACCCACCTCCAAGTAAGTTTGGCAGTGTCCTTTTCCCCTCAGGGTCTTAAGTCCAATCAACCCAAAGTCCAACAACCCAAAAGTCTCTGTCCCTGATCAGTGCTGCGCCAGAGTTCAAAAGTTTATCTGCAGAGTTTTACCCCCCCCCCAGCCTGGGTGGAAATGGGGGGGCCCACACGGGGTGTTAAGGGGCACCTTACGTGGTCCAGGGGCCGACTGCCCCACCTCTCCATGGAGTTCTACTGCAGCCTTCACCACGAATGGCTCCGCTCCACCAGCCGTCCCGTGAGCCGCTCCAGCCGTCCCCCCAAACTGCTCCGCTCCGCTCGCTGTTCCATGGGCCACTCCAACCGTCCCACAAACTGCTCCGCACTGCCAGCCGCTCCCCTCCACCAGGCGTCCCATGAACCACTCTAGCTGTCCCCGCAAACTGCTCAGCTCTGCTCCACATTCCGCTCCAACCATCCCGCAAACTGCTCCGCTCTGCCAGCCGCTTAGCAATATATCTTCAGGCTCCCCCACTAGTTAACACAGCACTCAGTGATTTCAGCACAGTAATTTTAGCTCTTTTAGTGATTTCAGCTTGTAGTAGGGGAGCCCCAGTACTAGCACACTACTGGCCCAAAATAAATTCAGCTCAGCAGTCTCTAGCTAGACTTTTAATGAAATCAAAATTAGCTCTGCTATTTAACAGTGGAGAGAGAAGACAGTACAATTGGTGTTCCAGGCCCTCAAAAGGGGTGGGTGGGTCGGTCAGTCGGTCGGTCGGTGTGTGTCTCTCTCTCTCTCTCTCTCTCTCTCTCTCTCTCTCACACACACACACACACACAATTCACTAGGTTTTGGATCCCATGTCCCTTGTCTAGCGAGTGCTACTTAGTTGATGGTGAGATCCTCTGTCATAAAACAGTTTCATTGTCCTTGATTCACATAATCATGGTAATAACACTTTATTCCTCCTGCCCCAATAACAGAGAAACTGGGGATCAAACAACAGCCAAAGTGACCATTTTGGGCTGCCTTGGGCTCATGCTAGGTGGGGTGGGTGTGCCTATGCAAACAAGATCAGCCCCTGAAGTTCTTTTCCACACTCGCCACAATTCACCACCAGATGTCAGGGTAGAGCTCATCCTGACTCTGCTTACACCTATAAAGGGTTAAGAAGCTCCGGTAACCTGGCTGACACCTGACCCAAAGGACCAATAAGGGGACAAGATACTTTCAAATCTTGAGGGGGCGGGGGGAAAGGCTTTTGTTTGTGCTCTTTGTTTTGGTGTTTGCTCTTGGGACTAAGAGGGACCAGACATCAATCCATGCTCTCCAAATCTTTCTGAACAAGTCTCTCATATTTCAACTTGTAAGTAATAGCCAGGCAAGGCGTATTAGTTTATCTTTGTTTTCTCAACTTGTGAATGCTCCCTTTGCTAGAGGGAGGTATCCCTGTTTTGCTGTAACTTTGAAACTAAGGCTAGAGGGGGTTCCTCTGGGCTCTTTGAATCTGATTACTCTGTAAAGTTATTTTCCATCCTGATTTTACAGAGATGCTTTTTACCTTTTCTTTTAAATAAATCCTTCTTTTCAGAACCTGACTGATTTTTCCATTGTCCAAAGACCCAGGGGTTTGGGTCTTTGCTCACTTTGTAACCAATTGGTTAGGATATTATTCTCAAGCCTCCCCAGGAAAGGGGGTGTAAGGGCTTGGGGGGATATTTTGGGGGAAGAGGAACTCCAAGTGGTCCTTTCCCTGTTTCTTGTTAAATCACTTGGTGGTGGCAGCATACCAGGTTTTAACCTAAGCTGGTAGAAATAAGCTTAGGGGGCTTTCATGCGGGTCCCCACGTCTGTACCCTAGAGTTCAGAGTGGGGAAGGAACACGGACACTGTATAAGGAAATGTCGCGGAGTCCCCGGGCGATGCTCTGGAACTGCTCCCTATGAAGCCAGATAGGACTCTGGTGAAGTCTCCTCTCTGTGAGCAGACTGTCTTCAGGGCCAGAAGCTCAAGGGCTTCCACCTTCCTGGGTCTGACCCTGGAGCATTCAGCATCCTCTGCCCCTCCGTGCGCTTCCCACAGCAAGTCCACCCAAGCAGGGTCCTGGGGAAGCCAGAAGGTCCTGCACCCCAACTTCGCAATCAGACGTGACTCTCAGCCAGCCAGTAAAACAGAGGTTTATTAGATGACAGCAACTCAGTCTAAAACAGAGCTTGTAGGTACAGAGAACAGGACCCCTCAGCCGGGTCCATTTTGGGGGGCAGTGAGCCAGATACCCATGTCTGCACTCACTCCACATCCCCAGCCAGCTCCCAACTCAAACTCTCCAGCCCCTCCTCTCTGGCCTTTGTCTCTTTCCCAGCCTTCTTGGGTTCTGCAACAATTATACACTCTGATCCCCCCACTTAGATACCTAAGAAATGCATAGGGGAAACTGAGGCACCCACACAATATTCAGAGAAAACATTAAGAACATTCCCACTTCGTCACAGGAAGCTAGTCTATGTTCATACTTTTCATATCTATTATACTTTTTCAGATACACGTATTTTATCATACACTTTATATGCTTTTACAATATGTATTAATGTTTCAATTTCAATTCAAATTCCCAAACAATCATACAATTGGCAACACTGTATGTAACTAATTAAAAAAACTGGGAGGGGGGGTGTTGGAGATATTCAGGGGGGGTGTAGGGAAATCCCTGCACCTGCCTTCCCCAAAGAAACTCAGGTGCAGCAGCTGGTCTTCCTCAGGCCATGGCTTCCTTACCTGCCCAGAGCTCCCTGGACACCAGCTGCAGCAGCCTTTCCCTCGGGTCCTAAAGCCTGACAAGTCTGGTGCTGCCAACGAGGGACTTTCCAAGCTTGTGTCCCAGTGGGCTGTAACCTCAGGAGCAGCTCCCTGCTAGACCGGTCTCCAGCTGCTAGGACAGAGATTCCTTAACATGGCATCCAAAGTCGCTCTAGAAACCAAAACTCCTTTCTCTCTGGAGTACCTGCCCTGAACCCTGCTGCGTACAACCAGAGCCTTTACATTGGGCCCCCCACCATCAACAGTTATGGGGCACCCCTGCTCCCAGCCCTCCCTGCCCAGCCCTCCCTGCTCCCCCCAGCCAACAGCCCTCCCTGTTGCCCCATCCTCCTTCCAGCCAATAGCCCGCCCAGCCATGCAGGGAGACGGGGGCATTTGCTTCCACCAGGATCCCAGCTCATGGGAAGCCCTGGTGAGACCCCCGGGGCTGCAGTCGGACTGGGCTATGCAGAGCCCTGCCCGGGCAGGGGACGAACCAGCCGCTCCGCTCACCCAGACCAGACACAGATGCTGGGACTCACAGGCCAAGCTATGGGAGTGGCCTTTATAGCCAGGCAGGGTTGGGCCCCGGGCCAGGTGGGGCCGGGCCCTGGGCCCGAGAAGGGGCTCGGTTTGGCTCGGTTCGGCTCAACGGGCAATGGGCTCCAGGCTGGGACATGATCGCCCGCACTGGGGGTCCGCGCGGGTCGGGGTGTGGCTTGGAGTGGCCGCAGCCCGGGGCTATCACTTGGATCCAACACCGGCAGAGCCCGGCCCACCAGCTCCAGAGAGCAGGGGCCGCAGCTCACCCTCCAGCCTGCACGTCCCGGGAGCCACCTCTGCTCTTGCATCAGCAGCTGACTTGTCTGCCCCGTTCCATCCGGGAGCACCTGTGCAGCTGCCCCTCCTCCCCCCGTTCTGCCCATAGCGACTCCGGAGGCTGCAGCACTGTGCTGGTGCCACTGAGGGGCCCTTGTTCCTCTGGTGAGGGGGCAGGGAGTAGGGTCACCATACATCTGTATTTTCCCGGACATGTCCGTCTTTTTAGTTCTAAATTGTGGTCCGGGAGGAATTTTTAAATATCTAAAAAGTCTCGGAAAATACGGACGTATGGTAACCCCGGGGTGTATTTGTACCATATTACACGTTCCCTCCTCTGCTGCCCCCCCGTGTGGGGCTGAGCGGGGGGAGCGGAGGCTGCCGGGGTGAGCCGGGCAGGGGCAGCAGGGGGCACTGGCTGGGGGCTGGGTTCGCTCCTGGCCTGGCGTTGAGGCAATGAGCAGGAAGCCGCAACTCCGGCTCCATGGGCGGCGGGGGGCAGTGGCTGTAGGCGCCTCTGTCTCCTGCGCCATGTGGCCTTTCTTGCCCCATGGCAGGCTATGCTCCCGGCCTGCCCCTGCTGCTGTGAAGGCTGCCACCGCACTGGGTTCGGGCCGCCAGGCTCACCCCGAGTGGCGCCCGGTTCCTGCTGCTCTCGGCCAGCAGGTGCGGGGCCCCAGGCAAGCCCGGCCCCTTGCGTCTCCTCCACGGCAGCGCCCCCCACTCCGCGTCCTCCCGGGTGGCTGCGGTGACAGCAGACGGGGATCCTGAGAGGAGAAGTGGCCCCCGGGCAAGCAGGAGAGACTCCCTGGCACAGCCTGAGCGCTGGAGACTGACAGGTACCTGCCCCTGCCCCATCTCAGTACTACCTGCCTCCCAGCCCAGTGAGTGTTACCTGCCCTACCAGCCTCAGTGCCCTGCCCCATACTGTCAGCCACCCCAAGCTCACTGTGACACCAGCACCCCTTGGCAAAGGGCCCCCTGATCTTCACAAACAGCTGTAACTGTAGGCCTAACAAACTCACTGCACCCCACATGTGTCTTACAGGGCACTTTCCCACAAAGAGGAACATGGATGGGATCTACACAAGGCTGGTAACTTGTCAAGAGTGAGAATCTTTGTGAGATGTGTGCATGGGTAATATTGAAGGAATAATGTATTTACTTTAAAAGGCTGCTTTATAGACTTGGAGTAGAAATTAGTCACCAGGGATAATGGCCCTTTGGGACAAGGGGGATTTGTCACCCTGCCTAAACTGACTGGTGATGCAATGCAAGGCTCAATTGTTTAGCTTTGCACAATAGTAAGACTTTGATGGGGCCCGTCAGAGGCAATGGCAAACAATTGAAACGCCTTAAAGGTAAAAAAGAAACATTACAACAGGACTGGGGTTCGCCCTGTGTGCAAATAGAAACAAAGGCTGTTTTCAGTATAACACAGAGGAGGGAGTAGCGCTCATCGCCCTGCCCCTGGGCACCTCACCATCCCAACACTAGGTATCTGACTGCCAAGCTTCTGTGAATCTACCCCTGGCCCCTGGGCACCTTCCCCTGCCCTGCCCCCGGGCACCTCACCATCTCACCCTTGGGTACCTCATCATCCCACCCTTGGGCACCTCATCGTCCCACCCCCTGGCACCTAACTATCCCGCCCCTAGGCACTTCCCCCTGCCACCGCTGAACACCTCACTGCTCCTCCCTTGGGCACCTCCCCCTGCTCCTGGAAAACTCACCCCACTTCACTCCGCACTGTTCCTGGGGTACCTCCCCATATCCACTGGGAACCTGCCCCCATTCCATCATGGGGCACCTCCCCACACCTCGCTGCACCAAATGGAATCAGACTGTCTGATGACCCGGACAGCTCCTGAATCTACCCCGAACTGTGCAGGGGCAGGAGGGACCATCTTGGGAGCAGGTTGTGCCAGCCTTCCTACCCCTTCCCAGCTGCTGTCAGCATCAGGGGAGGGATAGCTCAGTGGTTTGAGCATTGGCCTGTTAAACCCAGGGTTATGAGCTCAATCCTTGAGGGGTCCGCTTAGGGAACTGGGGCAAAATTAGTACTTGGTCCTGCTAGTGAAGGCAGGGGGTGGGACTTGATGACCTTTCAAGGTCCCTTCCAGTTCTAGGAGATAGTACATCTCCATTATTTAAATTTTTTAATTTTAATCAGGAGAGAGCTAGCCAGGCTCTGGTGGGAACACTTGGGCCAGCTGCCATGGCCCTCAGCTCGGCCAGACCCACCTGGGCAGCAAGTTCCAGAGTCCCCTGAGAGCCGTCAGCAAGTGCCCAGCCCACCCTGAATGGCATCTGAATTGGCCAGGCCCCAGGGAGGGGCCTGAGCTGCCCATGGGGACCCACTAGAAACTAGTGCAGCACGTGGAGGATGCACTCTGCTCTCCTCGTGGCCTGGCTGCCCAGCATATGCCTGGGCCATGGAGGGCCACCCAGGGCTCTCTGCTGAGCCAGCGCCCAGCATCACCCAGAGGCTCAGCAGGGCCATGGTTCCCCAGCGCTGCCTTTCTCCCTGACCAGCTCCCTTACCTGGTGCTGAGGTTTGCCAGGTGGGTTTCCAGGTGCTCCAGCTGCCTCCGGAGTCTCTCCTCCTGCCCCGGCTCTTGGCCTGCTCCTCCAGCAGTGTCTGGTTCTGGGTGACCTGCATTTCCAGCTGGCTCTCAAAGAGCCTCTGCTTCTCCTTGGACTTTCCCAGCTCCTTCCTCAGCTCCTCAATTTGCTTCCCATGCTAGGGCAGCCCAAGACAAGGTCAGCTCATCATGGGGCGTGCAGCACTCCATGGGCACAGAGAGGGAGTGCAGCACTCCACGGGCACAGAGAGGGCGTGCAGCACTCCACAGGCACAGAGAGGGAGTGCAGCACTCCACGGGCACAGAGAGGGCGTGCAGCACTCCACGGGCACAGAGAGGGAGTGCAGCACTCCACGGGCACAGAGAGGGAGTGCAGCACTCCACGGGCACAGAGAGGGAGTGCAGCACTCCACGGGCACAGAGAGGGCGTGCAGCACTCCACGGGCACAGAGAGGGCACCGCTCTGCCACCTGGGCTCCTTACCCAGCTGCAGAAAGGCTGAGAGCCCAGCACAGGCTGGCAGCAGGAGAGGGGCCTAGTGGTTACAGCAGTGGGGGCTGGGAGTCAGGACTCCTGGTTGTGTGTGTGAGGAGCTCTAGGATCCTGGCCTGGAGGCCGTAGGGTTGGGGAAAGGATGGTGAGGCATCTGCCGCCCCCTACCAGGCTAACGTGGTGAGGTTCGGGGGATGGCACTGCCCTCCCCATTGCAAGCATGGGGGCTGGTTCTGTGGACCGGGGTGGGTAGCAGTGATGCACCAGCACCCTGGCAGAGGATGGGCATTGCGGTGGGGATAGGGACCCTGACATGGCCATATCGGGCCTGCTCTGGAGCCTGTATTGCCTGGGTCTCTGGGGGTGCAGAGTGTTACCTTCTCCAGCGGCCGCATGGCGTACAGCTCAGTCTGCACCTTGGCTGCTTCCTCAGCATGGCGCTGCCAGGGCACCGTGGATTTCCGGGGCAGTGAGGCAGATTGGTGGAGATTGGATCGCCCCTAGAACACACAGCACAGAGCCCTTCAGGGCGCTGCGGGCAGCATGGGCTGGCAGGGAGCCAGGGCTCTGCCTGTCAGTGACATGGGGCCAGACGCCTCCCGGTTCCTGTTGGGATAGGCTGGAACAACTGGTGATTCCCGCTGGAGCCCATCACCAGACCCTACCCAGTGGCAAGGGAATGGGGACAATGACGGCTCCAGGCCCAGCCCTGCCCTGCCCCTCTCTGCACAGAATGGGCTCCGGGACTGATTGTGCTGATAGCCCTGGCCCTGATAGTGCCCCAGGAAAGGCAGCCCTTGTTCTCCGGAGAGCAGGCTGTGGCTGGCCCCTGGGGGGTGGGGCACACGGCCTCTGTGGGGGTGGCTCTGGCAGTGATCGCTTTGCGTCTTGAGCAGCCTGCATGGGTCGGAGAAGGGGCGGGCAGCTGGGTGCCAGGACCCCCTTTCCAGGTGAACTCAGACCCCCTTATTGGGTGGGCTCGGCCATCCCCCAGGGTGGGAGCTGCCCAGAGCCCCTTACTGGGTGGGCTCAGACCCCCTTACCGGGTGGGCTCGGCCATCCCTTGGGCGGGAGGTAGAGGGGCGAGGGCTCCAATCGTGACTCTTCTCCCTGGGACTCAACCACGTGCTCCATGCTGCTCTGCGTCTGCAGCCTGCGTCCTGCCTTGCTCTGGGCTGGCACGCTCTGCGTGCGCTGCACCTTCCTCCTCTCCCAGGCCTGGCGTGGGGAGGCGGGCAGCTGCTGGAGGTGCTGCTCGTCCTCCTTCCCCCGGCCCTTCTGGATGTTGGTCATGGAGTGGCTCTTGACCAGGGGGCTGTACTTGCTCAGCTCCCTCGGGGGCAGGAATCCTGGCTTCTCGCCAGGGCTGAAACACAACGGTTGGGGCTGAGCGTCATTGGACAGAGCTAGGAGCACTGTGCCGGCAAATCTGCCCAGTAACCAGAGAGAGCGGGAAAGGATATGTGATCAGTGTTGAAATCCATATAAGGACTTCACACGCAGCGACTGGTTGCTGTCTGTTCTAGTAGCAGCCTGTGGCCACGTCTCATCGGGGGAAAGCAAGGGCTCCAGGAGCTTTGTTAGTACTATAGACTTGGGGAAAGCAGAGGTTAGCTCTGCTAGTACTGGAGACGAAGAAAAGAAGACGAGAAGACCTGCACGCTTACCATCGCTCCTGGTCCTGTCCTTGGCGGAGGTGTTCGTGATGGCAAGTTCCTGAGCAGCGGCTCCTGGGTTCCAGAAGCTGGTTCCTGGTTGAAGACTTCGGGGTTCTTGGTCCGTTACCACTCATCCTCATTTACTGCGGGGATACTGTATTATAGAGACCTTTTCTACACCTGTTGTCCACTCAGGACTCAGGTTTGGGTTCAGGCTTCATGCCACAGTTACGTTAAACCTACTAAGTGGTTTGTTAATAAAATCCTTTTTGTTTAAGTATATAACTGTGATAGTTTTCACTGTCGGGGAAGGTTGGTGGAGGTGGGAGGGTGACAGTTCATAGATGCTGTTGGGGGCGTTCTTAAGCTGGGAGGGGTCCTGTTATTTTGGATTCCTAACTGCCCAGGCAGTTCAGGAGGAGTAAATTGTGTAAACTCTTGAATTTGTCTTGCTTTAGCTTCCAGCCATTGGATCCTGTTCTCCTTTTGTCTGCTAGATTGAAGAGCCCTCGCCTAGCAGAAATCTTCACAAAGCATGAGCTCACGTGGGGTTGTTTTCTTACATGCTAACTGTGAATCACACCCTAAACCAGGGGTAGGCAACCTATGGCACGTGTGCCGAAGGCGGCACGCGAGCTGATTTTCAGTGGCACACTGCCCGGGTCCTGGCCACCACGCTGGGGGGCTCTGCATTTTAATTTAAGTTTAAATGAAGCTTCTTAAACATTTTAAAAACCTTATTTACTTTACATACAACAATTGTTTAATTATATATTATAGACTTATAGAAAGAGACCTTCTAAAAACGTTAAAATGTATTACTGGCACATGAAACCTTAAATTAGAGTGAATAAATGAAGACTCGGCACACCCCTCCTGAAAGGTTGCCGACCCCTGCCCTAAACCAATAAACCAAACCTAGCCTAACAAACCGATACAGGAAGCAGCTGTTGTGCTTGTCCTGACTAGGACAAGTGGTTGGACTTAGCCCACGTGTGCCTTAGCTGTAGCTTTCTGCCAGATTGGAGCTAAAGGCCCTGCCTCTACTGCTGAGCTAGGTCACCTGCTCAAGTTAGCTAAGCTCAAGCCAAACTAGACCACTTGTCCTAGCACATGCTTCCCCATAGCTCTTCCTTTAATGCCAGCAGGGCAAGGCCAGCTCCACAAAGTTTGTTCTTCTTTTGGACTTACACAGGGACCCAGGCCCAGATCCTCAAAGGTATTTAGCTTCTAACTCTCATTGATTTAAATGGGACTTAGGCACCTACATGCTTTTGATGCTCTGGGCCCCAGTGTCTAGGAATGAAGAGAGAAGTGGATGATGCCCCCTCTCACTGCGTCCTATCTGTAAGCGCTTGGGGGCAGGGGGCAGGTCTGTGCAGCAGAGCACCTGACATACCTTGGGTGCTGCAAAATTAACAAAGAGTGACGGCCTTCACAACCTTCATGGAAATCCCACCGAGACATCCTTAACCTTGCTGCAAGCTGTCAAGTATTCTGGGATAATTCCCAAACTAGGTCACCAGCCCAAGGTCTGCTGTGTGGAGTTCTCCCTAGTGGAGAGTTCAGCAAAGGTCCCCAGGCCTCACGTTTGCTGTCAGTTTCATTTTTCACTCATGACATTTCTCTCCTCCAGGGATGGGATTCCAAGAGTGTACATAAGAACATAAGAACATAAGAAAGGCCGTACTGGGTCAGACCAAAGGTCCATCTAGCCCAGTATCTGTCTACCGACAGTGGCCAATGCCAGGTGCCCCAGAGGGAGTGAACATAACAGGCAATGATCAAGTGATCTCTCTCCTGCCATCCATCTCCATCCTCTGACGAACAGAGGCTAGGGACACCATTCTTACCCATCCTGGCTAATAGCCATTTATGGACTTAGCCACCATGAATTTATCCAGTCCCCTTTTAAACATTGTTATAGTCCTAGCCTTCACAACCTCCTCAGGTAAGGAGTTCCACAAGTTGACTGTGCGCTGTTCTGTGTAGCTCCCCTCCCCAGAAGGGATGCGGGGAGGGGGAAATCTGGGACACAGACATGCCCAAACATGCCCTAGAAGGGAGATTAAATCTGCATCCGCCCATTTTCTGGATATTAACCCAAGGGGGTCATATGTGGCCTTAAAAGCTAAGAACTAGCTGATTGCCTGGGTTATTGCAAGACGTATGTATGCAAAATAATTCTAGAGTTATGTTCCATGTATGATATTGTGTTCCAAATCTATTTGGAAGAAAATCACAGGCCTGATCCACTCAACATGAGAACAATGGACCTCCTTTGACTGAGCCAGTTTTTGTTTACGGGTGGGGAAGAGGTAGCCTTGAGCATACTCAGAGACAAATGATTCCCAGGCGAGTTCTCAGAGGAGGAGCCCCCTGGGGTAAGAGACAATGATCTGTGACGGTACAAAAATGAGGAATGGGCACAAGTGGGGACTCTGCCGGTGTGGGACACTCATGAAACTTGGATCCCAGTTTTTGGAACTGGACAACCACTGCAAGGAATGACTTTTGGGTGAGAGAGACCTTAATTAGATAGGAAGGCGACGAGTTAAGAAGTGTAGGCTATAGTTGGCATGTTATGGGTTTTCTTTTCTTTTTTTTAAACCTGTAACCTTGTTCCCTAACCCTTACACTTCCTTCTAATTGAATTGTTCTCTCAAGCCCTGGTAGATGCACTTCAGTTTGATTTTACTATAATGCTGTCTCAGTGCCTTGCGCTAAGGAGAGCACTGAACTGAGGTGAAGCCACTGAATGGGGTGCACTGCTTTCTCAGAGGCAGCGGTATGGCCCAAAGACCCCTTGACACCAGCTGGCAGAGGACACAGAAGTACACATGGGTTACAGGGATTCCCTGGGTTTGGGATCTACATACCAGACCCAGTCTGCCAATAAATATAATGTAAGGTCACTAATGAAAGCCTGTGTCACACTGGTCATCATAATCATTGTGATACATACGGACAGAAAATATGCGAAGAATTATGTGTATATACTAAAAATTATATTCTCTAGGTCTGTGCATTAAGGCAGGTCGCCAAAAGGTGAACCACAGACCCATCAGGCAGGGGGGAAGCAACACTTATCTCACTCAGGCAAGTCGTGTGCAAACTGAGTATTGTCTGGTTCATAATGGTACCCAGGGACAGCCTGAGCAAAATGCTAATGGACAGACTGAGGGGGCTGCAGGAAAAAAACAAAAACAGCTGGGGGTCTCCTGCTTAGGAGTAAGACAATAAACTTCTGAAACTAGATCTGGGCTGCAGATGAACCCACAGGTATTCTTTCTATCTGTGAGGACAAGCAGCCAGCTGGCTTGAAATCTGTAACTAGAAAATAAGGTGTAAATTTTTCACAGTGAGGGGAAATAACCATTGAAACAACTTAATAAGGGTAGGTTTCAGAGTAGCAGCCGTATTACTCTGTATCCGCAAAAAGAACAGGAGTACTTGTGGCACTTTAGAGACTAACAAATTCATTAGAGCATAAGCTTTCGTGGGCTACAGCCCACTTCTTCGGATGCATATAGAATGGAACATATATTGAGGAGATATATATACACACATACAGAGAGCATGAACAGGTGGGAGTTGTCTTACCAGCTCTGAGAGGCCAATTAAGTAAGAGAAAAAAAAAACTTTTGAAGTGATAATCAAGATAGCCCAGTACAGACAGTTTGATAAGAAGTGTGAGAATACTTACAAGGGAAGATAGATTCAATGTTTGCAATGGCTCAGCCATTCCCAGTCCTTATTCAGTCCTAAGTTGATTGTATCTAGTTTGCATGTCAATTCCAGCTCAGCAGTCTCTCCTTGGAGTCTGTTTTTGAAGTTTTTCTGTTGTAAAATAGCCACCCGCAGGTCTGTACACATATCTATTCAAGTGACATCATCATAGGACCTAATCACATCAGCCATACCATCAGGGGCTCGTTCACCTGCACATCTACCAATGTGATATATGCCATCATGTGCCAGCAATGCCCCTCTGCCATATATATTGGCCAAACCGGACAGTCTCTACGCAAAAGAATTAATGGACACAAATCTGACATCAGGAATCATAATACTCAAAAACCAGTGGGAGAACACTTTAACCTGTCTGGTCATTCAATGACAGACCTGCGGGTGGCTATTTTACAACAGAAAAACTTCAAAAACAGACTCCAACAGGTCTCTGGCCTGTTCTCTGCAGGAGGTCAGACTAGCTGATCACAGTGGTCCCTTATGGCCATGAACACATCTTTGTCTGGGAGAGAGTTCTGGCTCTGGTGATATCACCTGTTATTGGTAATTGATTTTCAGCAGTCTCCCCAATATGATAGGTGCTTTGCAGACACAAAGGAAGGGATGGTCCTTGCCCCAAAGGGTTTACAGCCGCCAGTGTCTTATTTCCCACACCTGCCTGGCTGATTGTGGGGCATTTTTGCTCCTCCAGGAGTAGGCATTTTCACCCTGATGCACCAATGTTCCTGGCCAGGATAAGCAGAGTGGTGCTGAGGTCCTGGGAGTGGATGGTGCCTGGGCTGTAGGCTTTCCTCCCCTCCTGGCATGGTTCTATTTGCTTCTGGGGCAGAGAGAAATCTTTGGAAGCACTTGCTAGGACTGAATGAACAGAAGAGAAACATGCATGGATGTGTCACCTCCTTTCTTGGTTTGGCACCTCGCTGTGCAAGGGACTGTGTCTCCTTCCTGTCGTGTGCTGTTCCTGCTTTGTCCCATGAAGGAGTTTGGCCACCTGCACTGTTGGGACTTTTGCTCTTTGTACAACAATAATTTTGCTGAAAATCCCCAACATGCCAGGTCCGGCTGCACATTGTTACACTGGGGGCTAGGCAATCACACCTTGCTGAAGGTGTTGGGTGTGACAGCTGCCTTCCATTCAGGGTAAAAGAGGGAGCAATTAAATGCTTCTTTGTTTTATGTTAGCTGAAACAATGGAAAACCACTGCCCAACAACCACATCCTATGCAAGCTCAGGCAGTGGCTGGGTCTTGCAGTCTAAAAAGTTTCACAGGGGTGGAGGAGTGATTGGACTGAGGTTGTGCATCTGTACTGCAGCAGAAACACCAGAGAAGCACACGGAGAAAGCAACAAGGAACCCAAGATGGCAACAACAAAAAAATCCATTTGACCTTGAGAAAAGCTAGGAGAGAGCAAACTTTTGGGCTGAGTGCTGGCTGGAAAGTGGCCGTAGTGTATTGAAAACTGTGTTAAAATTGTGATCTATCATTTTAAATTATCAGGGGGTTTCCTGGCCCTGCTGGTGGGCTGGGAGCTCTGTAGGGAAGTGTATGATCTGCATCAATCTGGAAAGAGCCAACCTGCAGCAAGAAAAGGTGAGTTGTGCCTCTCTGTCAGACGGAGGAGCCTGCTTGGTCTCTATTTTGGATTCTTGTGTGTTATCATTCTGAACTCTAAAAAATAAACCACACTGGATTGGAAGGGGTTAAGGAGCTGCTCTGGACCCAGGCTGCTCTGCTCCACCACACCTGCAATGCATGCACAGGCTGGAGGAGGAGCTGAAAACGGGATCAGAGTAGCTCACTTGCAGGCAGCAGACCTGCCAACTCTCACGAATTTATCACGAATGACGCAATTTCTAAGTAAAATTAAGCCTCACTCATGAGCTCGCGAGAGAACTATCACATCTCAGGAATTTTTTTTCAGCCCCACCAGGGGGGCTCTGTCCTCTAGTACCTTTTTGTACTAGAAAGGTAAGTTTCTAGCCTGCGTGGTAGCAGAGGAAAATGGGACCAGAGAGCACCTTAAAGGCCCAGAAACCAGAAGGGAAATAAAAAGAACCCACATTTCATTTTAAAAAAAACCCTCATGATTTTAAGCCAAACGGGGTCTGACTCATGATTTTCCAATGGAGAGTGTTGGCAACATGGAGGTGGACAGTGGAGGTGAGAAGACCAGTTCTGCAGAAGGAGCCCTGAGGGAGGTCTAAGCAGCTAGGGGCCACAGTTATGTTAAACCCAGCCCCAACAGCCAGGCAGCTTCCTCCTCAGCCCCGTGGAAGAGGGCTGGTCTCAGCATCCAGTCCTCTTGGCCGGGGGCTTTTCTCGGGAGCAGCTGCCCTGTCACAACTGAGCCCACGTCCCCAGAGGTCCCATCATACTGGGTGCAGCACACACAAACACAGATAGCTGCAAGCGCCTGCTGGGAATCCAACCTCCTGCTAACCCCAGGACAGACAGATGGACACACAAACTCCTGGTGCTGGGGCCACCCTCACTACCTGACTCCAGCAGCATGGGTTTAACAGCCTCTGGGTGGAAGAGCCGCAGAATGGGAAACCAGGGGCCAAACCACCAAAGGCAGGAGTGGCCGTAGCACCCGACGCACTGCATCCCCTCCTCCGTGTTCTGACCCTACAACGAGGAGCCATGGGTTAGCCACGGGCCAGCCGGGACTCCGGCCACGTCTCTGGCCAGGGCGACATGCTGGGCCCAGCGCCCGACTCAGCCCACTGCAGGAGCAGCAGCTCCCCGGGCAGACCCACTGCTGGCTGTTCTCAGAGTGCCTCCCGCTTCATTTCTAATGGGGGAGGGGAGACTGGCAGACTGCCCTCACCTGGCAGTAGGTTGGACGGGGCCACTTGGCGCTCCCAGCCAGTCTCCGTGCAGAGCTGAACCCAGGGGCTCAGTGGGCAGCGTGCATGAGCCCTCTGCCCTGGCATGAACTAGCTACGTGCATTCACACAGCCCCGGCACTGCACCCCCGCCCTGCGCTTCTCTGCCATCCAGCTGAGCTGAGCAGGACACTGAGTGCTGAGGGCTCCCGAGCCCCGAAGCACCCCCGTCCTGGCACAGTGACATACAGCTCTGCTCCAGGGAGTAACTCACCGCTCAGACCCAGCCGCTGGCTTTGAGGACTAAAGCCAGACCTCCCCCCTCTGTGTCCTGCCAAGCCAGCCCAGCACTGGGGGAGGGAGCTGGACTCTGTTCCTGCTGCTGCATCAGCAACCGGATTGTTTACAAAGTTCCAGCAGACTGAACTGGGTCCCTGGGCACAGCCCCTAGCCGCTGGGATGGGCAGCAGTTCAGGGATGAGCAAACAGGCCCCAGCTTAGCTCCACGTGCTCTTGGCCCTGCGGGCCCAGGCGCCACTTGGAGCAGGGCTAATTGGAAAGAGTGGCAGCAGCACGTTAACAGGAACAGAGATGTCGCCTCCGCAAGGGGGCAGGAGAGGCTGGAGCAGGAGCCCCCAGGCCAGGGAGCACCGACCAGGCCAGGGGCTGGATTCCTTCGGAGTCTGGCTCCAGCTCATTGCATGGCCCCCTGCAGCGCACAGCCCAGCAACTCGCTCACCAGAGAGGGGCCTGCGCTGGTGGTGCTGGGGGGGGCGCAGCTGCACAGAACCCTCACCCTCTGCTGCACCCGCTGACTCCTCTCAGCACCCGGGTGATTGGCACTACGAGAGACACCAGCGCACTGGGCAACTGGCCCTGGCAGGGGCCACTCTCCCTGGGCGGCAGGGAGGGGACAGGGCCAGCACGGGCTCCCCACGTCACTGATCATTGCTGGCCATCACTACCCTGCCTCTGGAGTGTGTGCGTGTGTCCCCTGCCCTCCCCAGGGCCCAGCTGCTCATGCAAGACCAACGATGACACAGGGCCCCAGTGGGGAGGTGGCTCTGCTTCCCGCCCCTGAGGAGTTCAGTCAGGCAGTGCCCTTGGCCCTGCTGCCCAGACTGTCCTGAGCCACCAGCCTGCCCGGGCTGGACGGGTCTTTGCTGTGCAGCAGCTCCCGCTGGGTGCTGCCTTAGGCCTGCCCTGCATGGCCGGGCCTCTGCTCCTGTTGTTCCCAGGAGCCCCGAGCACAGCACTGCTGGAGCTGAGAGCTCAGTCCCGGCTATGGACCATTGGCTCTCCATGCAGGAGACAGCCAGTCTGTGCTCCCTGTGCCCAGCAGAGGAGCTGCTACGGCTCAGTGGCTCTGGTGGGGTGAGGGCTTGTCCATGGCTCCCTGGCAGCACCGGGGCCGGGGGGGGGCTATGCTGCAGGGGCACCATCTCCCCTCTTCCAGTCTGCAGCCCCTGGACGTGCTCTGCCTGCTCCTGCACTCCTCGCCCCCCAGAGTGGGGCTTCCAGGGCATCACTGGACTCGGGCCCCGGGGGCATCACTGGACTCAGCCCCATCCCCTTATGGCAGCAGGCAGCTTCTGGGTGCCCCTGGATCCAGAGGGTAGCAGGGGCTGTCTGGGCTAGACTTGCCAAAGCAGCAAATGACAATCTCTCAAGAGCCAAACAGGAATCGGCACAAACCAGGGCACAAGGAAGACCCCCATGAACACCTGGCCCACGCAGCTACATGGCCCTATTTTATTCCCTGCCTCCCTGCACAGAGCACGTTGACGGCCTTCGCCCAGGGTGAGCTGGTGCAGACACTGGCCTGCAGCAAGAGCAGTCACATCAAGGGAGCTGGAGAAGCTGGACTAAGGCAGCCCATCCTCTGGGGGGATCCAGAACTGCCCGGGAGGAAGGGGATTCTGTAGAGCTGCAGAGCCCAGCCCGTCCGACGGGGTTTCCAATGCAGCACGGCCCCAGAGACAGACTAAAGCTTCCTGGGCAGAGCTGTCCCACAATGGAGCAGGGAGGCAGTAGTCCCTCCCTCCACTGTGCCCCCACCTCAAATAGCACAGTGACAGCGGGGGAGCGGTCCGGGAGGAGCCACCAGAACAACTCAAGCTCTGGAAAACCTGCCTCTCCGGGGGAGGCTACAGGAGCCCAATGGATTTAATTTCTTCAAGAGCAGGGAAAGAGGTGCCTAGATCCCAGCTACCAGCCCCTCCCTGGGCAGGGACGCCTGGCAGCAGAGGGCTCTGCCATCCAGCAGACAGCGGCTGAGTGAGATCCAGCAGGAACGAACTCAGACTGGCAACGCAGTGCAAGTGTTTGACAGGGAGGGGAATGAGCCCTGGGAACAGCTGGCCCAGGGACGCAGGGGCTTTGCCATCCCTGGGAGTCTTTAACGCTCCCTCCAGCACAGCCGGGAGCTCGGGGCTGGCTGCAGGGAGCTCTGGGGAGGGTCTCTGGCTTGTGTGACACGGGCAGTCAGATTAGAGGAGCAGAATGGTCCCTCCTGGCCCGACCCACCCTGCATTCAGCTCTGGGCCCCCTGGAACCCTCTCTACAGTAACCCAATCCCAGCTGTCAAGGCCAGAAGAGGCTGCTGGGCCCACGCAGTGCAGAACCCAGGGGAGAGCAGCCAAGGTGGCAGGGAAGGATTGGTTCACCCGGGCAGGAGTGAGTCAGTTGAGCCAAGGGGCCTCCACTCATTATGTACAAGAACACAAGGGGTGTGACCCATGGGCGGGGGGGGGGGGGCGCACGGGTCAACCTGGAGCAGAGGGAGATCCAACCTGGACAGCGCAAACTCTGAGGACCTATTGCTGGGAGACGCCCATTAGCTTCCCAGGCAGATTGTCCCCTCTGGTGCCTTCCCCAGGGCTCTGGTCGGGCTGCTCTGCAGGGCTGCAGGTGACTGGCTCCCAGCCCTGCCCTGGGGAAGATCAGGAAAACCTTCATACCAGCATGATGTAACACTGGGGTAAGGGACTGGCTGGGAGCCCTGTCCCGTGAGATGTTCACAGCTAGCCTGGCCAGGGCCCTGGAGAACAGACTGCTGGGGCCAGTCCTACATAGGTTCCCCAGGGGACGGGCTAGAGGCCAGGCTCCAGCCCCAGCCGGAATATCTACACTGCAGTGTAACAGCCCCACAGCCTGAGCCAGCTGACACGGGCCAGCCACGGGTGTGTACGTGCTGTGCAGACATACCTTCAGAGTCTCACCACCACCCCCAGGAGCCAACGTACCTGAGGCTGTTGTGATCGGCTTGAGGTAATCAGGGTGCACCAGGCACAGGACTGGTAGGAAGGGCCCCATCCATGTCACAAAGGCCTGGGAGAACGTAGCCACTGTTTGGGTCACCAAGCTCAGCCCCTCCTCACCAGGTATGAGCTGCAAGAGGAACGGGGCAGAGTTAATACAGGTGTAACCCTTCTGCCCATCTGAGTTGGCAGCAACAAGGGCTGGGTTCAGGATCTAGGGGTTCCGTTTCAATAACACAAGGCAAAACCGTCTCGAGCCCCCACCCAGTGACCTGGGACAATTACATACCACCCCCCGGGGGCCTCTAAGAGGCAATACTTCCCCTCTCGCAAGCACGGAGTCTGAGTGTAGCAAAATCATTTTAATAAAGGAGGGAAACAATGCAGCATTATGTTGGGGAAACACCACAAACAGGATTCATAACAGAAACAATGAGCAAAAGACCCACCCCCAAGTAAGTTTGGCAGTGTCCTTTTCCCCTCATGGTCTTGAGTCCAGCAACCCAAAAAAATCACCCAAAAGTCTCTGTCCCTGGTCTATGCAGCACCAGAGTTCAAAAGTTTATCTGCAGAGTTTTACCTCCCAGCCTGGGGGGTGCGGACGGGGAAGGCACTTTACGTGGTCCGAGGCCGACTGCCCCGCCTCTCCATGAGGTTCTGCTGCAGCCTTCACCGCAAGCCACTCCACCAGCCGCTCCACTCCTTATCTCCCCTCACTGGGCTGGTGGCTGCTCCAGGGGAAACGTGTCTCACTCCAAGCAGCTAGTTGGGTCCCCTAGGTCCCCCTGTGCTCTGGGGAGCAGAGTTCCTGCAATGCCCGATGTCACAGCACATGGTGATTAGCTGTGGCAAGGACATAGCCAACAAGGTGGGGTCATCCTGCCAGGGGCTTATAACCCTCCCTGCTCCTCAGCAAAGGCGACCGAACAGGCCCCGGGGCCACTCACCACCAACGCAGGCAGAGCCATTGGGATGCAGCTGGCTGGCAGGGCTGGCACGGGGCTGGGCCAGGGAGCATGGCAGGGGCCAGTGGTGAGCAGAGAGGCTTCTATGGCTTGGTTCCCTTAGAGCCCCCTGCCACTGGGCAAGTGTCTGGGCACCGGAGCCCAGGGCCACCCACCAGGGCACATCCCACGCTCAGCCTCAGGCCCTGCCTGGAGACCACGGCATTTGAGTGCAGGGCACTGGGTGGGAAGGGGGCCATTCACCCCCCCACACACACTCTGCATGTTGTCCAGAGCCCCACCTGCCCCATCCAGTGCCAGAGATGGAGCCCAGAGCCCTGCTGTATCGGGGGTGCATTAGAGCCAGCAGCCAGCATCCACAGCAGGATGGGAGCAGCAGTGTGGTCGATGCCTCTGCCTCCAGCTCAGGCCCTCCTCGTTGGGTCAGGAAATCTGACTGAGATCAGATGCTGCTCACTCTGGTGCCAGACGGGACGTGTGCTGAGAACCTGGTGGAGCTGTCCCAGGGCCCTCGTCTCCTACCCCTGCTCGGTCCCAGCCCCATTCCCACGTGTCTGATGGATGGGCACGACTCCCTGAGGGACCTGCCAGGCCATGGTCCCCTGGCCAGCACCGGCTGGGACCAAAGCCCTTCACCTGGGAGGGAGGGAGAGGCCTGAACCAGCTGGGTCACCTGCCCCCAGCCCTCTCGGGGGCTAGTCCACCAGCCCCTCCCTTGGGGTGGGCAAGGGTGGCTCCTGCCAGCAGGGATCAAGCCATATCTCAGTGGCAGCAAGGGGTAAGAGGGAAGAGAAGACACTCATCCCCCTCCCCACCCCCACGTGACATGACACCTACCATCCCCAAGTGCCCCAGCAGCCAGTTGCGACGCGGGGGCTCCGGGAAGCAGCGCAGCCGCTGGCAGTTCACATAGTAGCGGTGCCAGGAGCTCCCGAGCTGCAGGAGGGTGCGGAAGAGCAGGGCCAGCAGGGCAAGGAGCAGGGCAGAGACGGTGTAGGCACGGAAGGGGGTCTGCTCCATGCTCAGCAGCTCCAGGACCCAGTCCGTGAGCGGCAGCATCCTGTGGGGAGAGACAGGGCTGTTACCAGGGGTGAACTGCCACTGGGTCCCTTTGTTACAAGCTGTATGCAAGTTACTGAGCTACTGAGAGGTAGATACGCTGGAGGGTAGGGATAGGGTCTGGAGTGACCTAGACAAATTGGAGGATTGGGCCAAAAGAAATCTGATGAAGTTCAACAAGGACAAGTGCAGAGTCCTGCACTTAAGAAGGAAGAATCCCATGCACCGCTACAGGCTGAGGACCGACTGGCTAAGCAGCAGCTCTGCAGAAAAGGACCTGGGGATTACAGTGGACGAGAAGCTGGATATGAGTCAGCAGTGTGACCTTGTTGCCAAGAAGGCTAATGGCATATTGTGCTGCATTAGTAGGGGCATTGCCAGCAGATCGAGGGACGTGATTATTCCCCTCTATTCGGCACTGGTGAGGCCACATCTGGAGTATTGCGTCCAGTTTTGGGGCCCCCACTACAGAAAGGACGTGGACAAATTGGAGAGAATCCAGCAGAGGGCAATAAAAATGATTAGGGGGCTGGTGCACATGACTTACGAGGAGAAGCTGAGGGAACTGGGCTTGTTTAGTCTACAGAAGAGAAGAGTGAGGGGGGACTTGATAGCAGCCTTCAACTACCTGAAGGGGGGTTCCATAGAGGATGGAACTTGGCTGTTCTCAGTGGTGGCAGATGACAGAATAAGACGGAATGGGCTCAATTTGCTGTGGGGGAGGTCTACGTTGGATATTAGGAAAAGCTATTTCACTAGGAGGGGGGTGAAGCAGTGGAATGGGTTACCTAGGGAGGTGGTGGAATCTCCAAACTTAGAGGTTTTTAGGGCCCAGCTTGACAAAGCCCTGGCTGGGATGATTTAGTTGGTGTTGGTCCTGCTTTGAGCAGGGGGTTGGACTAGATGACCTTCTGAGATCTCTTCCAACCCTAATCTTCTATGATTCTATGTGTGAGCCAGGAGAGAACCCAGCCCCCCTAGCCAGCCAATAGCCCTTCCTGCTTCTCACCCCCCATGCCCAGCCCACAGCCCACAGGCCAGCAGCCCTCACCCCCACCCCAGTTCCCCCAGACAGCCAATAGCCATTCCTGCTCCCCAGAGGCAATGTCTGTAGCGGTCAAATGGGGTCATATGTCCCCCTCCCCCCCAGACTTCTGCCAGGGTCTATAACCACTGGAGCCACCTGACTCTTCCCCAGGGCACAAGCAGGGGCTGGCTGGTGTATGAGACCCGCCACCAAGTTCTCCCCTCCTCACACAGGCCTGGGGTCTGCAAAACTGCCACGGAGTTTCCCCTGGGTGGGCAGGGCACTTGGCAGCAGGGTGCCAGCTCCCTCGACCCTCGCCATGCTGCAGAATGGCCAGTGTTTGCACCTGCCCTCCGCAGTGCCCACAGCACCTCTTCCCGGCTCACCTCCGCTGCACCGCTGGCTCCTGCTCCCTTTCTCCCCGCCCCACACACAGCTGGCTCTAGCCCTCAGTGCCCAGCACCCATCCCCCACCTCCCAGGCACAGCTGGCGCCTTTCCTGCCTGTAGGCTGGTTGGCCACCTCGCTCTTTGGTCAGGTGTGTCAGGGAATTAGCTTGGCTGTGAGGTAAACAGTCAGTAGTTCAGGCCCTCAGGCAGGGGCTGAGCAAACAGGTTGAATTCTAGCAAGCCCAGGCCCTCAATCAGGGCAGGGCAACAAACTGTCAGCAGCTCCAGCCCTCAGGCAGGGTCAGAGCAAACAGGTTCAACAGCAACCCCCCAGGCTCCTGGCTCTGAACAGCCGGGGAGAGGGGGAGACGGCCGCCTGCAAGGTGGGTGACAGGTGGAACGCAGGTCCACCCACTCCACTGCCTCCCAGCCCGGGGCCCTAGCAGCGGCAGAAGACCCGCTGCTGTGTCAGTGGGGATCCGGACCACAACACACTGACATTGGCTCTGGCATTGCTGCAGCCGGACTCGGGGCAGCTGCCCCCGGGCTACTTCCTTTCTCCCCCTCTTGAGGTACCTAGATCCAGACAGCATCCTCCACGGGGTCACACACCATGGGCACCCCAGAATAGCTGGCGAGCAGTAGGCCTGGCAGTTCCTCAGGGTAATGGGTGAGCCGTAGGCTTGGCAGCGTCTCTGGGCTCGGGCTAGCATCAGGCGTTGGCTGGTCTGGCCAGTCCTCGGGTCGGCGGCCGATCGCCGTGGTCTCCCCACCGGGAGCTACGCTGAAAGTGTCTGGTCGCTCCAGTGGCTGAACCCCCAGTGAGCTCTGGGGTCGGGCTTTTATACTTCCTGTCCTGTGCCCTGACCTCTGAGGGGCGGGCGCAAGGTTTGCTGGCTCCGCCCACTTTGGTGTCCAGAGAGGCCCGCCCACCTCCCAGTTAACCAATAAGGCCTCACTACTCTGCCCTTCCCCCCTGCACACACCGGCTCAGGGCTGCCGCACAGAGCTGGACCTTGCCCCAGCTGCCTGCAGGTTCAGTGCAGTTCCCTCACAGCCGGAGCCTTTCCGGGATCCTCCTGCACGCAGCTGGCTCCAAGCACCTCCAGCTCCTGCCCCCCTCCCCCCATAACAGCTGGTGCTGGGCTCTCCGGGGGGCATAACAGCTATTCCCTGCCTGCCCAGTGTTTTCCCCATGTATGCAAATTTTTTGAATGTGGTGAGAGAGGTCTTCGCTTTTTCAACTGCTGAGTCTTTCACAGTTGCACCATATGCTCCTAGCCAGTCAGCTGAGTTGCTTGCAGAAAGATAGTGAGCATTTGCTGGTCTTGTTCAGAACCAGTGTTCAACTTCAGGATGAACAAGTGACAATGCACTTAACATTGGCCTCCAGTTTGTATCTGTGGTATCTCTTGCTTAAATAGAAAGTATGATGCCACACCCATGTTTGTTCTCATGTCTCTTGAGGTTCCACCCAGCTCACAGTGATTTCAGCAGAGCTCTCAGTGGGGGAACCTTGCTGCTAGTGCAGACTGGGCCCGTCTCTTCCACTTAGACCTGATTATCAGTGAATTCAGCTGTAGCGGTCACTTAACAAAACAAAAGACTGTCTATGGAGCCTAATCAGCTCTGTCTTTAAACAGTGGAGGGGGCAGGTCAAATAGTACTTGTGACTCAGGCAGACCATCAAGCAAAACACCTGTCCCCACCCTCTCTCGATGCCCTCAATCAGCACAGGCTAAGTACAGTTCTACTGCCCTTTACTCATACAATAAGAACAACAACAACGTTTCATTACCCTCCCTCCCGCCGCATTCAAGTGATTTGTAACCCAACCCCAGCCAAAATCTATCACTTGGGCAACACAGCTCTGTTTGCTGGATACCTCGGTAGATTAGGTGTGAATGTAAATACAATCTGGTCCTGAAGCCTTTCCCCCCAGCTCATCACTAGCTGTCAGGGAGAGCTCATTTAGACTTTGCTTACAAATCATAATTTGGCCAACTCACCGAAATGAATGCACTGACATTGTCATAAAAACAAAAGCTGTATAAGGAAGCTAGTCTATGTTCATACTTTTCAAATCTACTATCCTTTTTCAGATACATGTATTTTATCATACACTTTATATGCTTTCAAAACATGTATTAATGTTTCAATTTCAATTCAAATTGCCAAACAATTGGCAACACTGCAGGTAACTAATTCACAAAAATGGGGAGGGGGGTGTAGGGAAATCCCTGCACCTGCCTTCCCCAAAGCAACTCAGGTGGACCAGCTGGTCTTCCCCAGGCCCTGGCTTCCTTACCTGCCCAGAGCTCCCTAGACACCAGCTGCAGCAGCCTTTCCCTCGGGTCCTAAAGCCTGACAAGTCTGGTGCTGCCAAGGAGGGACTTTCCAAGCTTGTGTTGCTGCTAGGACAGAGAATTGTTAACATGGCATCCAAAGTCGCTCTAGAAACCAAAACTCCTTTGTCTCTGGAGTACCTGCCCTGAACTCCGCTGCGTACAACCAGAGCCTTTACATTGGGCCCCACACCAGCAACAGTTATGGGGCACCTCTGCTCCCCCAGCCAACAGCCCTCCCCGCTCCCCCCCAGCCAACAGCCCCCCCGCTGCCCTCTGGGCCCCATCCCCCTCGCAGCCAATAGCCCGCCCAGCCATGCAGGGCATTTGCTTCCACCAGGATCCCAGCTCATGGGAAGCCCCGGTGACACCCCCTTTATAGCCAGGTGGGGCTGGGCACCAGGCCAGGTGGGGAGGTGGGCCCGAGAAGGGGCTCGGTTCAGCTTGGCTCGGCTCTGCGGGCGATGGGCTCCAGTCTGGGACACGATCGCCCCGCACTGAGGGTCCGCGCGGGTCGGGGTGTGGCTCGGAGCAGCTGCAGCCCAGGGCCATCACTTGGATCCAGCACCAGCAGAGCCCGGCCCGCCAGCTCCAGAGAGCAGGGGCCGCAGCTCACCCTCCAGGCCGCACGGCCCGGGAGCCACCTCTGTTCTTGCATCAGCATCTGACTTGTCTGCCTGGTTCCATCCGGGGGCACCTGTGCAGCTGACCCCCCCCCCCACTCCCCGACTCTGCCCATAGCGACTCCGGAGGCTGCAGCGCTGTGCGAGGGGGCAGAGAGTACGGTGACCATACGTCCGTATTTTCGCGGACATGTCCGTCTTTTTAGTTCTAAATCGCCATCCGGGAGGAATTTTTAAATATCTAAAAATGTCTGGGAAAATACGGACGTATGGTAACCCTGGGGGTGTATTTGTACCATATTACACGTTCCCTCCTCTGCCGCCCCCCCGCGCGGGGCTGAGCAGGGGGAGCGGAGTCTGCCGAGGTGATCCCGGCAGGGGCAGCAGGGGGCACTGGCCGGGGGCTGGGTTTGCTCCTGGCCTGGCGTTGTGGCAATGAGCAGGAAGTCGCAGCCCGGCCCTTATCAGCGGGCGGCAGGCGGGGCTCAGCTCCGGACCCTGTGCTTCGGCTCCATGGGTGGCGGGGGGCAGCAGCTGTAGGCGCCTCTGTCTCCTGCGTCGCGCAGCCTCTCCTGCCCCAAGGCAGGCTACGCTCCCCGCCTGCCCCTGCTGCTGCGGAGGCTGCCACTGCCCTGGGCTCGGGCCGCCCAGCTCCCACTGAGCGGCACCCAGTTCCTGCTGCTCTTGGCTGGCAGGTGCGGGGGCCCAGCCAAGCCTGGCCCCTTGCGTCTCCTCCACAGCAGCGCCCCCTGCTCCGCATCCTCCCGGGTGGCTGCGGTGGCAGCAGACGGGGATCACGAGAAGAGAAGTGGCTCTCGGGCAAGCAGGGGAGACTCCCTGGCGCGGCCCAAGTGCTGGAGACTGACAGGTACCTGCCCCTGCCCCATCCCGGCACCGCCTGCCCCCCAGCCCAGTGAGTGTTACCTGCCCCCTCAGCCTCAGTGCCCTGCCCCATACTGTCAGCCACCCCAAGCTCACTGTAACACCAGCACCCCTTGGCAAAGGCCCCCCTGATCTTCACAAACAGCTGTCAATGCAGGCCTGAAAAACTCACTGCACCCCACACGTGTCTTACAGGGCACTTACCCACAAAGAGGAACGTGGATGGGATCTACACAAGGCTGGTAACTTGTCAAGAATGAGAATCTTTGTGAGATGTGTGCATGGGTAATAAAAAGATCATCCTCGTCAACATCACGATCTCCTTTGAGAACAGGACCCCGGCATGTTGTGAAGCCCAAGCTCGTAAGCTGGAAAAGTACTCCCCCCTAGCCGACACCCTGAGAGCGAAGGGCTACGAGGTGCAGATAGATGCCCTGATCGTCGGAGCCCTGGGCGCCTGGGACCCCTGCAATGAGTGTGTGCTGCGGACCTGCGGGATCAGTCGTCGCTACGCACGGCTCATGCGGCACCTCATGGTGTCAGACACCATCCGATGGTCCAAGGACATCTACATCGAGCACATCACCGGCCCCTGACAGTACCAGGAGGCGTGAGCCAGAGTGACATTGTTCTTCGACTACAAGAAAGGGACCAAGAGACTTTTTCCGTTGGATCATATGAACTGGAGCCATAAACTCCCTGAACATTAAATCTCACCAAATGGGGGTCAATCCATCCTCATCATCATATCCACTCATACTCCACACCCAAACATAGCCACTTTATGAACTTCATACCCTCATATCTCAATGTCTGTACTTTGACCCATCAACCTTTTACCCTCAATCGGGGATATTGCAGATTATGTATTCCTTATGCCACCCGATCTTAAACCAAATTTTGCACCCTCGATAATCTGTACGTTATTCCCTGATAACCAGAAACTTCTATGCTTAAACTCTGTACCGTTCACTTTTTTTTAACATCATCTTAATAAAAATTTTAAATTTGAAGGAATAATGTATTTACTTGAAAAGTCTGCTTTGTAGACTTGGAGTAAAATTAGTCACCAGGGATAATGGCCCTTTGGGACAAGGGGGATTTGTCACCCTGCCTAACCTGGCTGGTGATGCAATGCAAGGCTCAATTGTTTAGCTTTGCACAATAGTAAGACTTTGATGGGGCCCGTCAGAGGCAATGGCAAACAATTGAAACGCCTTAAAGGTAAAAAAGAAACATTACAACAGGACTGGGGTTCGCCCTGTGTGCAAATAGAAACAAAGGCTGTTTTCAGTATAACACAGAGGAGGGAGTAGCGCTCTGTATCCTTTCACTGAGGAACCACCTTGTGAAACAGGGCTGCTTTCATGAATGTTTGGATCCTGGTGTTTGGGAAACCAGCCAACTCTGCAAACAGACTGAACATTGTGGGGAGAGGAGGAACCTACATTGAAATAAGAAAGATAACTCTTGATAAGTGTAGGCCCAGGTTCACATTTTATGATTTTGTTTTATATTGTAATCATTTGTTTCCATCACTCTTGTTTCTAGTTAAATCCTCATTCTTAAATAAACTGTCTTTTGTTCGGGCGGCGAGCCTGCGGCAGGCGGGGAGGGTGGGGTGTGAAAAGGCCAATGGCGGCCAGCGGGGATTGAAGAGGCGAGTGGCGAGGGAGCCAGCGGCGGGTGGGCGGGCAGGCATGGGTGAGGAGGCAAGAAGCGGCGAGCCAGCGGCAGGTGGGGGTTTTCGGGGCGGGCATGGGGGTTTCTGGCAGGGGAGTGAGGAGGTGAGTGGCAGGTGCGAGGAGGCGAGCGGTGGGTGGGTGACTGAGGAGGGACGCAGCAAGCCAGCGACGGGCCAGGGGGTGAGGAGGGGTGCGGTGACGGGGCCGAGCGGGGAGGGGGCGGGACCTGGGGCAGAGTGTGGGCCGAGCGGGAAGAGGGTGGGACCTGGGGCAGAGTGGGGGAGGAGCGGGGGTGGACTGTGGGTGGGGCCGACACCCCCCGTGAAGTGTCCTCTTTTTTGAATGTTCAAATATGGTAACCCTACACTTCGCCCTCTCCTCACTGGCCTTCAGCTTCTCCTGGTCCTTCCTCTGGCCACCCTCTGCCGCCTCCACCCTGCAGGAGAGAGGGTGTCAATGAAGCCTGCAACTTGCCCTGCCCGGCTGTGAGAGCCCCGGCAGTGGCCACCTTCCTCTGCCCTGGTCCCAGGCACTTCACTGCATTGCTCCCAGGCACCTCCCAACCTCTGGACACCTCACTGCCCCACCCTCCAGGCACCTCATCGCCCTGCCCCCAGGCACCTCTGCGCCCCTCGACACCTCACTGCCCCGCCCCCAGGCACCTCCCCGCCCCTGGACTCCTCACTGCCCCACCCACAGGCACCTCCCCACGCCTGGACATCTCACTGCCCCACCCATAGATGCCTCATTGCCCCATCCTCAGGCACCTCCCCTCCCCTGGACACCTCACTGCCCTGCCCCCGGAACCTCTCCACCTCTGGACACCTCACTGCCTCACCTCTCGGGGGAGAGGGATAGCTCAGTGGTTTGAGCATTGGCCTGCTAAACCCAGGGTTGTGAGTTCAATCCTTGAGGGGGCCACTTGGGGATCTGGGGCAAAATCAGTACTTGGTCCTGCTAGTGAAGGCAGGGGGCTGGACTCGATGACCTTTCAAGGTCCCTTCCAGTTCTAGGAGATGGGATATCTCCATTAATTATTATTATTATTACCTCCGGGAACCTTCCCGTCCACCCCCAGGCACCTCCATGCCCCTGGACACCTCACTGCCCTGCCCTCAGGCACCTCATCGCCCTGCCCCTGGGCACCTCCCCGCCCATGGAAACCTCACTGCACCCTGCCCTGCCCTCAAGCAACTCACCACCCCAATGCTAGGTATCTGACTGCCAAGCTTGTGTGAATCTACCCCTGGCCCCTGGGCACCTTCCCCTGCCCTGCCCCTGGGCTACTCCCCCGGCCCTGCCCCCCGGACACCTCACCATCTCACCCTTGGGTACCTCATCGTCCCACCCCCGGCACCTAACTATCCCACCCCTAGGCACTTCCCCCTCCAACACCGCCGAGCACCTCCCCCTGCTCCTGGAAAACCTCACCCCACCTCACTCTGCACTGTTCCTGGGGTACCTCCCCATATCCCCTGGGAACCTGCCCCCATTCCATCATGGGGCACCTCCCCCCACCTCGCTGCACAAAATGGAATCAGACTGTCTGAGGGCCCTGACAGCACCTGAACTGACAGGACCCGAACTGTGCAGGGGTGGGAGGGACCATCTTGGTAGTAGCCTTCCTGCCCCTTCCCAGCTGCTGTCAGCATCAGGAGAGAGCTAGCCAGGCCCTGGTGGGAACACATGGGCCAGCTGCCATGGCCCTCGGCTCGGCCAGATCCACCTGGGCAGCAAGTTCCAGAGTCCCCTGAGAGCTGTCAGCAAGTGCCCAGCCCACCCTGGCTGGCATCTGAATTGGCCAGGACTCAAGCCAGGGAGGGGCCTGAGCTGCCCATGGGGACCCACTAGAAGCTAGTGCAGCGCGTGGAGGATGCACTCTGCTCTCCTCGTGGCCTGGCTGCCCAGCATATGCCTGGGCCATGGAGGGCCACCCAGGGCTCTCTGCTGAGCCAGCACCCAGCATCACTCAGAGGCTCAGCAGGACCATGGTGCCCCGGCGCTGCCTTTCTCCCTGACGGGCTCCCTTACCTGGTGCTGAGGTTTGCCAGGTGGGTTTCCAGCTGCTCCAGCTGCCTCCAGAGTCTCTCCTCCTGCCCCTGGCTCTTGGCCTGCTCCTCCAGCAGTGTCTGGTTCTGGGTGACCAGCATTTCCAGCTGGCTCTCAAAGAGCCTCTGCTTCTCCCTGGACTCTGCCAGCTCCTTCCCCAGCTCCTCAATTTGCTTCCCATGCTAGGGCAGCCCAAGACAAGGTCAGCTTGTCATGGGGCGTGCAGCACTCCACGGGCACAGAGAGGGTGTGCAGCACTCCGCGGGCACAGAGAGGGCGTGCAGCACTCCGCGGGCACAGAGAGGGCTTGCAGCACTCCGCGGGCACAGAGAGGGCGTGCAGCACTCCACGGGCACAGAGAGGGCACCGCTCTGCCACCTGGGCTCCTTACCCAGCTGCAGAAAGGCTGAGAGCCCAGCACAGCCTAGTGGTTAGAGCAGTGTGGGCTGGGAGTCAGGACTCCTGGTTGTGTGTGTGAGGAGCTCTAGGATCCTGGCCTGGAGGCCGTAGGGTTGGGGAAAGGATGGTGAGGCATCTGCCGCCCCCTACCAGGCTAAGTGGTGAGGTTTGGGGGATGGCACTGCCCTCCCCATTGCAAGCATGGGGGCTGGTTCTGTGGACTGGGGTGGGTAGCAGTGATGCACCAGCACCCTGGCAGAGGCTGGGCATTGAGGTGGGGAGAGGGACCCTGGCATGGCCCTATAGGGCCTGCTCTGGAGCCTGTATTGCCTGGGTCTCTGGGGGTGCAGAGTGTTACCTTCTCCAGCGGCCGCATGGCGTACAGCTCAGTCTGCACCTTGGCTGCTTCCTCAGCATGGCGCTGCCAGGGCACCGTGGATTTCCGGGGCAGTGAGGCAGATTGGCGGAGATTGGATCGCCCCTAGAACACACAGCACAGAGCCCTTCAGGGCGCTGCGGGCAGCATGGGCTGGCAGGGAGCCAGGGCTCGGCCTGTCAGTGACATGGGGCCAGACGCCTCCCGGTTCCTCTCGGGATAGGCTGGAACAACTGGTGATTCCCGCTGGAGCCCATCACCAGACCCTACCCAGTGGCAAGGGAATGGGGACAATGACAGCCACAGGCCCAGGCCTGAACTGCCCTGCCCCTCTCTGCACAGAATGGGCTCCGGGGCTGGGGTGGGGCCCTAGCACTGATAGTGCCCCAGGAAGGGAAGCCCTTGTTCTCCAGAGAGCAGGCTGTGGCTGGCCCCTGGGGGGCGGGGCACGAGGGATGAGTGTGCTCAGCTCCATTCCCCCTGCCCTCAGTCCCCAGCAGGCATCAGGCAGAGCGCGGCCTCTGTGGGGGTGGCTCTGGCAGTGATCACTTTGCGGCTTGAGCAGCCTGCATGGGTCGGAGAAGGGGCGGGCACCTGGGTGCCAGGACCCCCTTTCCAGGTGAACTCAGACCCCCTTATGGGGTGGGCTCGGCCGTCCCCCGGGGTGGGAGCTGCCCAGAGCCCCTTACTGGGTGGGCTCGGACCCCCTTACCGGGTGGGCTCGGCCATCCCGTGGGCGGGAGGTAGAGGGGCGAGGGCTCCAATCGTGACTCTTCTCCCTGGGACTCAACCACGTGCTCCATGCTGCTCTGCTTCTGCAGCCTGCGTCCTGCCTTGCTCTGGGCTGGCACGCTCTGCGTGCGCTGCACCTTCCTCCTCTCCCAGGCCTGGCGTGGGGAGGCGGGCAGCTGCTGGAGGTGCTGCTCGTCCTCCTTCCCCCGGCCCTTCTGGATGTTGGTCATGGAGTGGCTCTTGACCAGGGGGCTGTACTTGCTCAGCTCCCTCGGGGGCAGGAATCCTGGCTTCTCGCCAGGGCTGAAACACAACGGTTGGGGCTGAGCGTCATTGGACAGAGCTAGGAGCACTGTGCCGGCAAATCTGCCCAGTAACCAGAGAGAGCGGGAAAGGATATGTGATCAGTGTTGAAATCCATATAAGGACTTGACACGCAGCGACTGGTTGCTGTCTGTTCTAGTAGCAGCCTGTGGCCACGTCTCATCGGGGGAAAGCAAGGGCTCCAGGAGCTTTGTTAGTACTATAGACTTGGGGAAAGCAGAGGTTAGCTCTGCTAGTACTGGAGACGAAGAAAAGAAGACGAGAAGACCTGCACGCTTACCATCGCTCCTGGTCCTGTCCTTGGCGGAGATGTTCGTGATGGCAAGTTCCTGAGCAGCGGCTCCTGGGTTCCAGAAGCTGGTTCCTGGTTGAAGACTTCGGGGTTCTTGGTCCGTTACCACTCATCCTCATTTACTGCGGGGATACTGTATTATAGAGACCTTTTCTACACCTGTTGTCCACTCTTGTTTCAGGTTTGGGTTCAGGCTTCATGCCACAGTTACGTTAAACCTACTAAGTGGTTTGTTAATAAAATCCTTTTTGTTTAAGTATATAACTGTGATAGTTTTCACTGTCGGGGAAGGTTGGTGGAGGTGGGAGGGTGACAGTTCATAGATGCTGATGGGGGAGTTCTTAAGCTGGGAGGGGTCCTGTTATTTTGGATTCCTAACTGCCCAGGCAGTTCAGGAGGAGTAAATTGTGTACACTCTCGAATTTGTCTTGCTTTAGCTTCCAGCCATTGGATCCTGTTCTGCTTTTGTCTGCTAGATTGAAGAGACCTCGCCTAGCAGAAATCTTCACAAAGCATGAGCTCATGTGGGGTTGTTTTCTTACATGCTAACTGTGAATCACATCCTAAACGAATAAACCAAACCTAGCCTAACAAACCGACACAGGAAGCAGCTGTTGTGCTTGTCCTGACTAGGACAAGTGGTTGGACTTAGCCCACGTGTGCCTTAGCTATAGCTATCTGCCAGATTGGAGCTAAAGGCCCTGCATCTACTCCTGATCTAGGTCACCTGCTCAAGTTAGCTAAACTCAAGCCAAACTAGACCACTTGTCCTAGCACATGCTTCCCCATAGCTCTTCCTTTAATGCCAGCAGGGCAAGGCCAGCTCCACAAAGTTTGTTCTTCTTTTGGACTTACGCAGGGACCCAGGCCCAGATCCTCAAAGGTATTTAGCTTCTAACTCTCATTGATTTAAATGGGACTTAGGCACCTACATGCTTTTGATGCTCTGGGCCCCAGTGTCTAGGAATGAAGAGAGAAGTGGATGATGCCCCCTCTCACTGCATCCTATCTGTAAGCGCTTGGGGGCAGGTCTGTGCAGCAGAGCACCTGACATACCTTGGGTGCTGCGAAATTAACAAAGAGTGACGGCCTTCACAACCTTCATGGAAATCCCACCGAGACATCCTTAACCTTGCTGCAAGCTGTCAAGTATTCTGGGATAATTCCCAAACTAGGTCACCAGCCCAAGGTCTGCTGTGTGGAGTTCTCCCTAGTGGAGAGTTCAGCAAAGGTCCCCAGGCCTCACGTTTGCTGTCAGTTTCATTTTTCACTCATGACATTTCTCTCCTCCAGGGATGGGATTCCAAGAGTGTAGCTCCCCTCCCCAGAAGGGATGCGGGGGGGGGGGGGAGTGGGGGATCTGGGACACAGACAGGCCCAAACATGCCCTAGAAGGGAGATTAAATCTGCGTCCACCCATTTTCTGGATATGAATCCAAGGGGGTCATATGTGGCCTTAAAAGCTAAGAACTAGCTGATTGCCTGGGTTATTGCAAGACGTTTGTATGCAAAATAATTCTAGAGTTATGTTCCATGTATGATATTGTGTTCCAAATCTATTTGGAAGAAAATCACAGGCCTGACCCACTCAACATGAGAACAATGGACCTCCTTTGACCAGTTTTTGTTTACTGGGTGGGGAAGAGGCAGCCTTGAGCATACTCAGAGACAAACGATTCCCAGACGAGTTCTCAGAAGAGGAGCCCCCTGGGGTAAGAGACAATGATCTGTGACGGTACAAAAATGAGGAACGGGCACAAGTGAGGACTCAGCCGGTGTGGGACTCTCATGAAACTTGGATCCCAGTTTTTGGAACTGGACAAGCACTGCAAGGAATGACTTTTGGGTGAGATAGACCTTAATTAGATAGGAAGGCGACGAGTTAAGAAGTGTAGGCTATAGTTGGCATGTTATGGGTTTTCTTTTCTTTTTTTTAAACCTGTAACCTTGTTCTCTTCCTTCTAATTGAATTGTTCTCTCAAGCCCTGGTAGATGCACTTCAGTTTGATTTTACTATAATGCTGTCTCAGTGCCTTGCGCTAAGGAGAGCATTGAACTGAGGTGAAGCCAGTGAATGGGGTGCACTGCTTTCTCGGAGGCAGCAGTGTGGCCCAAAGACTCCTTGACACCAGCTGGCAGAGGACACAGAAGTACACATGGGTTACGGGGATTCCCTGGGTCTGGGATCTACGTTCCAGACCTAGTCTGCCAATAAATATAATGTAAGGTCCCTAATGAAAGCCTGTGTCACACTGGTCATCATAATCATTGTGATACGTACGGACAGAAAATATGCGAAGAGTTATGTGTATATACTAAAAATTATGTTCTCTAGGTCTGTGCATTAAGGCAGGTCACCAAAAGGTGAACCACAGACCCATCAGGCAGGGGGGAAGCGACACTTATCTCACTCAGGCAAGTCGTGTGCAAACTGAGTATTGTCTGGTTCACAATGGTACCCAGGGACAGCCTGAGCAAAATGCTAATGGACAGATTGAGGGGGCTGCAGGAAAAAACAAAAACAGCTGGGGGTCTCCTGCTTAGGAGTAAGACAATAAACTTCTGAAACTAGATCTGGGCTGCAGATGAACCCCCAGATATTCTTTCAATCTGTAAGGACAAGCAGCCAGCAGGCTTGAAATCTGCAACTAGAAATAAAGTGTAAATTTTTCACAGTGAGGGGAAATAACCATTGAAACAACTTACTAAGGGTAGTGATGGATTCTCCATCATTGGCAAGTTTTAAATCCAGGTTGGATGTTTTCCTAACAGATCTGCTGTTGTTCAAACAGGAATTATTTTGGGGCAGGTCTCTGGCCTGTTCTATGCAGTGGTCCCTAATGGCCATGAACACATCAATGAACACATCTTTGTCTGGGAGAGAGTTCTGGCTCTGGTGATACCACCTGTTATTGGTAATTGATTTTCAGCAGTCTCCCCAATATGATAGGTGCTTTGCAGACACAAAGGAAGGGATGGTCCTTGCCCCAAAGGGTTTACAGCCACCAGTGTCTTATTTCCCACACCTGCCTGGCTGATTGTGGGGCATTTCCAGGAGCAGGCATTTTCACCCTGATGCACCAGTGTTCCTGGCCAGGATTAGCCAGGTGCTGAGGTCCTGGGAGTGGATGGTGCCTGGGCTGTAGGCTTTCCTCCCCTCCTGGCATGGTTCCATTTGCTTCTGGGGCAGAGAGAACTCTTTGGAAGCACTTGCTAGGACTGAATGAACAGAAGAGAAATATGCATGGATGTGTCACCTCCTTTCTTGGTTTGGCTCCTCGCTGTGCAAGGGACTGTGTCTCCTTCCTGTCGCGTGCTGTTCCCGCTTTGTCCCATGAAGGAGTTTGGCCACCTGCACTGTTGGGATTTTTGCTCTTTGTACAATAATAATTTTGCTGAAAGTCCCCAACATGCCAGGTCTGGCTGCACATTGTTACACTGGGGGCTGGACAATCACACCTTGCTGAAGGTGTTGGGTGTGACAGTTGCCTTCCATTCAGGCTAAATGAGGGAGCAATTAAATGCTTCTTTGTTTTATGATAGCTGAGACAACTCTCACAAATTTATCACGAATGATGAAATTTCTAAGTAAAATTAAGCCTCACTCATGAGCTTGTGAGAGAACTATCAAATCTCAGGAATTTTTTTTTATCCCCATCAGGGGGCTCTGGCCTCTAGTACCTTTTTGTACTAGAAAGGTAAGTTTCTAGCCTGCGTGGTGGCAGAGGAAAATGGGGCCTGAGAGCACCTTAAAGGCCCAGAAACCAGAAGGGAAATAAAAAGAACCCACATTTCATTTTAAAAAAACCCTCACGATTTTAAGCCAAACGGGGTCTGACTCATGATTTTCCAATGGAGAGTGTTGGCAACATGGAGGTGGCCAGTGGAGGTGAGAAGACCAGCTCTGAGGGAGGCCCAGCAACTGGGAGCCCTAACTGTTGTTGGTCTACCTGTGTTATGCTTATAAGAAGCACACGGGATTTTGGGGGGGGAAAAGGCAATAGGCCGCATTTACTAAAGATACAACAATTAGCATATGCATTCAGTCACACTGCACACACACACACACACACACACACACACACTGTCCCACCAGTCGATCTTATAGTTACCAGTCCAGAGTCTGGATCAATCTAGCTAGGTGGATTCCGGGAAGGGAGGAGCTGGGTTCCGTTGGTCACGATATGATGCTCCAGGGAAGTCTTGGCAGGATGAACCCAAAGTAGTATAAGGGCCCTACCGTCAATCAAACCCTAACCTGCCCCTCGACCCCCTAAGCCCCGCCCCTTGACCCCTTAGTCCCTCCCATTGGTCACCGGAAGTCCCGTCCTATGGGGTATTACTTCCGGGGTCAAGGTGGCCACATGACCTGAAGCAAGGTGGGTCCTGTGACCCCTCTAAGAACTTCTCCCACCACCCTCTACCAATCAGGAGGGGTTTCATCCCAAAAGGACCGCCCCGAGAGGAGATTTTGACCAATCAGGGTGACTTCTGGGGCGGGGGTGACCCCTCTGGAAGTGGGTCATATGACCCCTCTGAGAACTCCTCCCAAGGCCCTCAATCAATCAGAGTGCAGCACCATTACCCCATAAGTCCCAGCGCCGGACAGAGGAGGCCATCTCTTACCAAGGACAAGTGTTTTAGAAATCGTGGAAAGGCTGCTGAGAGGAAACATGGACTCCTTCACCACCCCCGTGAGAACTTCTGACTTTGTTTTAGCCCCGAGCATCTTTGGACTTGTGTGGAGAAAACGCTACATCAGCGACAGTTCCAAGGAGGACCCTTTGACCCAACCGTTGATGGATACGCCGGAACCCGACCCCGAAACCCTTGTGAGGCACCCCAATGAGCGTGACGGCCTCTCTTTGTCCACCCCCTCAGAGGTGGAAGGCGATTGCAGCTCGGGGGAGTCACCGGCGGACAAGGTGAACAGAAAAGACGGTGCTCAGGTAAATGAATGATTAAGAAGTGGTGGTCAAGGAGGGGTGGGTAATGAGGCTAGGACCCAGGGCTTGTGTAAATTAAAAACAAGCAGTGGGGGTGCTTACACTGTTTCTTTTCTGAAAATCTCTCAACAGCTCGACAATGCCTTTTTAGAGGCCTTTGAGAACTTACACATCTGCAGCCCTGTGGGAGTAAATATATTGTGCGTCAGCTGTTTT
Organism: Emys orbicularis; assembly: GCF_028017835.1. NCBI lineage: Eukaryota > Metazoa > Chordata > Testudines > Emydidae > Emys > Emys orbicularis. The sequence continues at coordinate 11,855,413 of NC_088701.1, forward strand.
TGCTCATGTCTGAGACACAGATCTCAAGACGAAAAGGACAAAATGGAAGAATGAACCAGCTCAGATTCCCTTATGGTAGGGGTCCTGGCGTCCATTTTTACAGGCAGCTGTAAAAGGTCGTGTTAAACCAGGCGATTAATAAAACTTATTTAAATGTGTCAATATGAATGTGTTCCCTTTCATACTCATGGTAGTAAAAGATGGTATCAGTAACAGTCATGTCTCCACAGACTGCTCTGTTAAAGAACATATATTACACCCCCGGGGAAGTTGGGAGCTTCGGCGGGGTCAACCCTCTTTTTCAAGTGGCCAGAAAGCATAGTAAAACTTTAAACAGAAGACAGGTAACAGCATGGCTTTCAGACCAGGATGCTTACACTTTACACAAACTGGCTCGAATACGTTTTAAAAGAAACAAGACCATTGTTTCAGATGTGGACGCGCAATGGCAGGCAGATTTGGTAAATATGCACCAGTTCTCCAAACACAACAGCGGTTTTAACTACATTTTAACAGTGATAGACATTCTATCCAAATATGCCTGGGCCTTAGGCCTAAAAGACAAGATGAGTAGTGAGGTATCCAAGGCCTTTAAAGCTATTTTCGGCAAAGGTCACGTGCCTCAAAAATTACAAACCAATCGGGGGAAAGAATTTTTAAACAAACCTTTAAAGCTGATTGTTAAAGCGGCATGGAGTTCACCATTTTGTTACTAATAATGAAGTCAAAGCAGGGGTTGTGGAGCGATTTAACAGAACTTTAAAAACTAGAATGTGGAGATATTTTACAGCCCATAACATCTTTCGCTACATTGATGTCTTACCTGACTTTATAAAGAGTTACAACCAGAGCTTTCACAAAACTATATGTACCAGACCCATTGATGTTAACCCTTCAAATTCTCTGAAGGTATGGAAAACGGTTTATAGAGATGGTTTTAAAATAAAACCGGTTGTTGCCCCTTTTAGAAAAAGTGACCACGTGAGACTATCTAAAACAAAAGGTGCTTTTGAAAAAGGTTATGAATAGACATTTACTGATGAGATATTCATAGTGTATGAAGCCTTAACCAGGGGCCAGAGACCTGTATACCGATTAAAAGATTACGAGGGTGAGGCAGTTACTGGATCTTTTTACCCTGAAGAATTACAAAAAGTAAACCCCAAATGAGACAGGATTTACAGGATTGAAAAAATTCTAGCGGAGAAATGAAAAGGGAGAAAAAAAACAGCTACTGGTGAAATGGCTGGGGTGGCCCGATAAGTTTTTTTGCGACCAGGGGCTGCTAACAGGGAGTTTTGCAAGGGAGTTCTCCAGGTGAAGGAGGAGCAATACAGCACCGTTTTGGGGTAAGTGACTGTCTGTAGTGTGTGTTTGTGTTTGGGGGTTACTTGCTGTGTGCTGAGCTTGTGTTTGTCAGTCTGTTTGTTTGTTTGGTTGTTTGAAGGACCGTGTGCTGTGGCTGGCAGTTGGAAGCAGTGAGCTTCAAAGGAAGGTTTGAAAGCTAGAAGCCTCTGGTAAGTGGCTGAGCCTTAATCAGTGGGCGGGGCATTCATACAGGCCAGGGCTTTATAAAGCAGCGCACAAGCGACGAGGGAGCTTTTGCGACCAGGGGCTGCTAACAGGGAGTTTCGCAAGGGAGTTTGGAAGGGGAGTGGGAAGGGGGCGAGGATCCCTTGCCGGTTCTATCTGTTGTCCCTTTATTCCCCTTAAAACCTATAAACCAACTACATTCAAAACTTCTTGCTTAAACAACCCTTTCAGCGGACAGGGGGCTGCAGACGGGAGTTTGACAGAGGGAGGCTTACAATGGTTAGGAAGACCCGCAACATCTGTGCCAGCACTGCTTCTGTCTCCTCCACCTGCGCCTGTAACCAGACAGAGCACCTGAGCATGGATGCTTCTACCCAGATCCTGGTGTGGTTTTGCAGAGACTGTAACTTGCAATTTCCACTTACTGATATCCAGGCTGGGGGGACCATCCAATGTGAAAGGTGCCTGCTGGTGGAATCTCTCAGGCAGCAGGTGGGAGAGCTACAGGAGGAGGTGGCTAGGTTGAGGAGCATCCGAATCCACGAGCAATTCCTGGACAGTGTCCATGTGGAGACAGCTGAGGTAGCTGTCCCAGTACACAAGACTGCTGATACACCACTGGTGGAGGAGATGGCTCAGGGTGGACACTGGCAGCTGGTTACTTCTGGCAGCAGGCAGTGCTCCACCCCTGCTCCGAACCCTCCCGCCATGGTAATAGGTAACCATTATGCTCTTTTTGATACAGGAAAGAAGGAATCACCCCCAACAGTAAAGGAGGAGAAGCCTCATACCCCTAAGGCTGGGGGGTCTGCTGCCACCACTGCGAATAGGAAACGTAGGGTAGTGGTGGTTGGAGACTCTCTGCTGAGGGGGACGGAGGCGCCCATCTGTCGCCCTGACATTTCATCTCGGGAGGTATGCTGCCTGCCGGGAGCCTGTATCTGAAATGTTACAGAGGCATTGTCGAGGATTATCCAGCCCTCTGACTACTACCCCATGCTACTCATCCATGTGGGCACAAATGATACTGTGCAGTGTGACACTGAGCAGATCAAGAGTGACTACAGGGCTCTGGGAGTACGGGTGAAGGAGTTTGGAGCGCAGGTGGTATTCTCTTCGATTCTTCCTGTCAAAGGTAGGGGCCCGGGCAGAGACAGATGCATCATGGAGGTGAATGCCTGGCTGCGAAGATAGTGTCGCCAGGAGGGCTTTGGCTTCCTAGACCACGGGATGCTATTCGAGGAAGGACTGCTAGGCAGAGATGGTGTTCACCTTTCGAGGAGGGGAAAGACCCTATTTGGACACAGACTGGCTAACCTAGTGAGGAGGGCTTTAAACTAGGTTCGACGGGGACAGATGAGCAAAGCCCACAGGTAAGTGGGGAACATGGAGACCTGGGAGATGGGTCGGAAAGAAGAGGGAGTGTGGGCTATATTGGCAGAGAGAAAGGAGGGTCAGGACAAAACTGGGAGAAAAGATCAAACCAGTATCTTAGATGCCTATATACAAATGTGAGAAGTATGGGTAATAAGCAGGAAGAACTGGAAGTGCTAATAAATAAATACAACTATGACATTGTTGGCATCACTGAAACTTGGTGGGATAATACACGATTGGAATGTTGGTGTGGATGGGTACAGCTTGCTCAGGAAGGATAGACAGGGGGAAAAGGGAGGAGGTGTTGCCTTATATATTAAAAATGTACACACTTGGACTGAGGTAGAGATGCACATAGGAGATGGAAGTGTTGAGAGTCTCTGGGTTAGGCTAAAAGGGGTAAAAAACAAGGGTGATGTCATGCTAGGAGTCTACTACAGGCCACCTAACCAGGTGGAAGAGGTGGATGAGGCTTTTTTTAAACAACTAACAAAATCATCCAAGGCCCAAGATTTAGTGGTGATGGGGGACTTCAACTATCCGGATATATGTTGGGAAAATAACACAGCGGGGCACAGACTATCCAACAAATTCTTGGACTGCATTGCAGACAACTTTTTATTTCAGAAGGTTGAAAAAGCTACTAGGGGGGAAGCTGTTCTAGACTTGATTTTAACAAATAGGGAGGAACTCGTTGAGAATTTGAAAGTAGAAGGCAGCTTGGGTGAAAGTGATCATGAAATCATAGAGTTTGCAATTCTAAGGAAGGGTAGAAGGGAGAACAGCAAAATAGAGACAATGGATTTCAGGAAGGCAGATTTTGATAAGCTTAGAGAGCTGATAGGTAAGGTCCCAGGGGAATCAAGACTGAGGGGAAAAACAACTGAGGAGAGTTGGCAGTTTTTCAAAGGGACACTATTAAGGTCCCAAAAGCAAGCTATTCCGCTGGTTAGGAAAGATAGAAAATGTGGCAAAAGACCACCTTGGCTTAACCACGAGATCTTGCATGATCTAAAAAATAAAAAGGAGTCATATAAAAAATGGAAACTAGGACAGATTACAAAGGATGAATATACGCAAACAACACAGGAATGCAGGGGCAAGATTAGAAAGGCAAAGGCACAAAATGAGCTCAAACTAGCTACGGGAATAAAGGGAAACAAGAAGACTTTTTATCAATACATTAGAAGCAAGAGGAAGACCAAAGACAGGGTAGGCCCACTGCTTAGTGAAGAGGGAGAAACAGTAACAGGAAACTTGGAAATGGCAGAGATGCTTAATGACTTCTTTGTTTCGGTCTTCACCGAGAAGTCTGAAGGAATGCCTAACATAGTGAATGCTAATGGGAAGGGGGTAGGTTTAGCAGATAAAATTAAAAAAGAACAAGTTAAAAATCACTTAGAAAAGTTAGATGCCTGCAAGTCACCAGGGCCTGATGAAATGCATCCTAGAATACTCAAGGAGCTAATAGAGGAGGTATCTGAGCCTCTAGCTATTATCTTTGGAAAATCATGGGAGATGGGAGAGATTCCAGAAGACTGGAAAAGGGCAAATATAGTGCCCATCTATAAAAAGGGAAATAAAAACAACCGACCAGTTAGTTTAACTTCTGTGCCAGGGAAGATAATGGAGCAAGTAATTAAGGAAATCATCTGCAAACACTTGGAAGGTGGTAAGGTGATAGGTAACAGCCAGCATGGATTTGTAAAGAACAAATTGTGTCAAACCAATCTGATAGCTTTCTTTGATAGGATAACGAGCCTTGTGGATAAGGGTGAAGCTGTGGATGTGGTATACCTAGACTTTAGTAAGGCATTTGATACGGTCTCGCATGATATTCTTATCGATAAACTAGGCAAATACAATTTAGATGGGGCTACTATAAGGTGGGTGCATAACTGGCTGGATAACCGTACTCAGAGAGTTGTTATTAATGGTTCCCAATCCTGCTGGAAAGGCATAATGAGTGAGGTTCCGCAGGGGTCTGTTTTGGGACCGGCTCTGTTCAATATCTTCATTAACAACTTAGATATTGGCATAGAAAGTACGCTTATTAAGTTTGCGGATGATACCAAACTGGGAGGGATTGCAACTGCTTTGGAGGACAGGGTCATAATTCAAAATGATCTGGACAAATTGGAGAATTGGTCTGAGTTAAACAGGATGAAGTTTAACAAAGACAAATGCAAAGTGTTCCACTTAGGAAGAAAAAATCAGTTTCACACATACAGAATGGGAAGAGACTGTCTAGGAAGGAGTACGGCAGAAAGGGATCTAGGGGTTATAGTGGACCACAAGCTAAATATGAGTCAACAGTGTGATGCTGTTGCAAAAAAAGCAAACATGATTCTGGGATGTATTAACAGGTGTGTTGTGAGCAAGACGCGAGAAGTCATTCTTCTGCTCTACTCTGCTCTGGTTAGGCCTCAGCTGGAGTATTGTGTCCAGTTCTGGGCACCGCATTTCAAGAAAGATGTGGAGAAATTGGAAAGGGTCCAGAGAAGAGCAACAAGAATGATTAAAGGATGATTTTAAAGAATCCTTATTGCGGTTGCAGGAAAAAAACATCCCGATGTGTAGAAAGAATAGTAAATATGGCAGGCGACCAGCTTGGCTAAACAGTGAAATCCTTGCTGAACTTAAACGCAAAAAAGAAGCTTACAAGAAGTGGAAGATTGGACAAATGACCAGGGAGGAGTATAAAACTATTGCTCAGGCATGCAGGAATGAAATCAGGAAGGCCAAATCACACTTGGAGTTGCAGCTAGCAAGAGATGTTAAGAGTAACAAGAAAGGTTTCTTCAGGTATGTTAGCAACAAGAAGAAAGTCAAGGAAAGTGTGGGCCCCTTACTGAATGTGGGAGGCAACCTAGTGACCGAGGATGTGGAAAAAGCTAATGTACTCAATGATTTTTTTGCCTCTGTCTTCACAAACAAGGTCAGCTCCCAGACTGCTGCACTGGGCAGCACAATATGGGGAGAAGGTGACCAGCCCTATGTGGAGAAAGAAGTGGTTCGGGACTATTTAGAAAAACTGGATGTGCACAAGTCCATGGGGCCGGATGCGCTGCATCCGAGGGTGCTAAAGGAGTTGGCGGATGAGATTGCAGAGCCATTAGCCATTATTTTTGAAAACTCATGGCGATCGGGGGAGGTCCCGGATGACTGGAAAAAGGCTAATGTAGTGCCCATCTTTAAAAAAGGGAAGAAGGAGGATCCGGGGAACTACAGGCCAGTCAGCCTCACCTCAGTCCCTGGAAAAATCATGGAACAGGTCCTCAAGGAATCAATTATGAAACACTTAGAGGAGAGGAAAGTGATCAGGAACAGTCAGCATGGATTCACCAAAGGGAAGTCGTGCCTGACTAACCTAATTGCCTTCTATGATGAGATAACTGGCTCTGTGGATGAGGGGAAAGCAGTGGATGTGTTATTCCTTGACTTTAGCAAAGCTTTTGACACAGTCTCCCACAGTATTCTTGCCGCCAAGTTAAAGAAATATGGGCTGGATGAATGGACTGTAAGGTGGATAGAAAGCTGGCTAGATCGTCGGGCTCAACGGGTAGTGATCAATGGCTCCATGTCTAGTTGGCAGCCGGTTTCAAGCGGAGTGCCCCAAGGGTCGGTCCTGGGGCCGGTTTTGTTTAATATCTTTATTAATGATCTGGAGGATGGTGTGGACTGCACTCTCAGCAAGTTTGCAGATGACACTAAACTAGGAGGCGTGGTAGATACACTAGAGGGTAGGGATCGGATACAGAGGGACCTAGACAAATTAGAGGATTGGGCCAAAAAAAACCTGATGAGGTTCAACAAGGATAAGTGCAGAGTCCTGCACTTAGGACGGAAGAATCCCATGCACTGCTACAGACTAGGGACCGAATGGCTAGGTAGCAGTTCTGCAGAAAAGGACCTAGGGGTCACAGTGGACGAGAAGCTGGATATGAGTCAAGAGTGTGCTCTTGTTGCCAAGAAGGCTAACGGCATTTTGGGCTGTATAAGTAGGGGCATTGCCAGCAGATCGAGGAACGTGATCGTTCCCCTTTATTCGACATTGGTGAGGCCTCATCTGGAATACTGTGTCCAATTTTGGGCCCCACACTACAAGAAGGATGTGGAAAAATTGGAAAGAGTCCAGCGGAGGGCAACAAAAATGATTAGGGGTCTGGAGCACATGACTTATGAGGAGAGGCTGAGGGAACTGGGATTGTTTAGTCTCCAGAAGAGAAGAATGAGGGGGGATTTGATAGCAGCCTTCAACTACCTGAAGGGAGGTTCCAAAGAGGATGGAGTTCGGCTGTTCTCAGTGGTGGCAGATGACAGAACAAGGAGCAATGGTCTCAAGTTGCAGTGGGGGAGGTCCAGGTTGGATATTAGGAAACACTATTTCACTAGGAGGGTGGTGAAGCACTGGAATGCGTTACCTAGGGAGGTGGTGGAGTCTCCTTCCTTGGAGGTTTTTAAGGCCCGGCTTGACAAAGCCCTGGCTGGGATGATTTAGTTGGGAATTGGTCCTGCTTTGAGCAGGGGGTTGGACTAGATGACCTCTTGAGGTCCCTTCCAACCCTGATATTCTATGATTCTATGATTCTATGAAAGGTCTTGAGAACATGACCTATGAAGGAAGGCTGAAAGAATTGGGTTTGTTTAGTTTGGAAAAGAGAAGACTGAGAGGGGACATGATAGCAGTTTTCAGGTATCTAAAAGGGTGTCATAAGGAGGAGGGAGAAAACTTGTTCACCTTAGCCTCTAAGGATAGAACAAGAAGCAATGGGCTTAAACTGCAGCAAGGGAGGTCTAGGTTGGACATTAGGAAAAAGTTCCTAACTGTCAGGTTGGTTAAACACTGGAATAAATTGCCTAGGGAGGTTGTGGAATCTCCATCTCTGGAGATATTTAAGAGTAGGTTAGATAAATGTCTATCAGGGATGGTCTAGACAGTATTTGGTCCTGCCATGCGGGCAGGGGACTGGACTCAATGACCTCTCGAGGTCCCTTCCAGTCCTAGAATCTATGAATCTATAAGTTTAACAGCTGGGTGGAAGCTTCTCAACACTGTGAGATTTAGACACGAACAAAAAAAAGATTCCTCCTGCAAAGACAGAGAGAAAGAGAGAGAAAATGAGAGATGGCGGGTTTTACATTACTTTGCCCAGCAATGCCAGCTCTGCAGTTTTTCCCCAAAACACCATCTCGAACTTTACAGTACGGCTAATTAAGCCCTTGGATCTCCCGGGTGCCTGGGAGGTGGGGTTAGTGGAAACACAATACCCGCACAGCTGGAATACTATCAACAAAGACACCCTTTTCGAAATCACCTTTGGAGATACGACGTGGAATTTCATCCTACGACGAGGTTATTACTCGACCATACCCGAATTACTGGAGCATCTGAACAGCACCGTGGCTCATCATCCCGGACCGCCTGAGGTGGTCATGAACTACGACCCTGTGGGTAGAAAAGTGAGACTTAAATCTACTGATTTTATGTATGTTTTTTCTACTGGCGGGGAGCTAGCTAACATTCTGGGTTTGGGCCCCAAACGCAACGTCCAAAAATCCCCTTCTCGGTAGACATCACAGGGGGTTTTAACTCCTTGTATCTGTACACAGATATCGTAGAACACCAGTTTGTGGGGGACTTTTCTGTTCCCCTGTTATGCTGCGTCCCTGTCCGAGGAAAGAACGAGTTTGTTACCATCACCTACGATAAACCTCATTACATCCCTGTCAGTAAACACCACATTGACACCATCACCACTGAAAAAAAGACAAAATCAGAACAGACATGTCTCATTTCGCTTCGGCAAGGTGATTGTCAAGCTGCATCTCCGGCCGCGGAGAGAGCGAGGTTTCTAAAAAGAAAATCACTATTATGGCGATCCTAAAAAATTATGGTGACCCCACCATCTACAGGAACTATTACAAAGCCCAGGCTGGATACGCCCTTCCTGGATATCATGGGACCCCCGTGATGTACGGGGCTGGTGTGGGTGCCCCGTACATCCTCTTGTAGCCTCTTTCAAAAAGCTGGACTGCTTTTGAGGAGGGGGCTAGAGATTATTAAACCCCACGTAAAAACCGCCGCTCAAAACATAGCTAAAGATGTGGTAGGTTATGTCTCCCGTGCTGTTCTGGAGAAGGTAGGGAATACAGCTTCACAGGAAGGATCGGGGCTGATGTACATTAAAAGGAGAAAGAGAAAGAGAAATATGTCATACCTGTGATGCACGGGTCCCCCGAAACCCTTTAAAAGAAGGGCTTTGACACGCAGGGCCGGCCATAAGCGAAAGTCCAAGAGGAAGCCTGGGCAAAAGAGGAGATGCGCTCTGCCTCGTAAAAGACATATTTTAATCAACATGGCTTTTGTTCACTGCGGGTCTGAAGAGTGCACCAAATCCGAACTAGACTTGTTTCAAATAGCCCCTACGCAGACCAGCATCGAGAAAAGCATCTACATCGAGGTGCCACCTCTATCGGCCGTTACGGAGTCTGCCCCCATTGACTTTTTTATAGCAGGGAATGGCATAGATTATATGGATTTAAACAACACACTGCTGTACCTGTGTTGCAAGATTGTAAAAGGAGACGGAACTGAACTCGCCGTGGATGCCGAAGTGGGCCTGGTGAATTACCCTGTGGCCTCTATTTTCAGTCAGTTGGATGTTACGCTGGGAGACCGCATCATAAGCCAAAGCAACAACTGTTACCCTTACAGGGCCTTTATAGAATCAGTGCTCAATTACAGCGACGACACCCTCGCCATGCAATTTTCCGCCGGCCTGTTTTACAAAGACACTGCTGGACAACATGAAGAAACAGAGTTGAATGGAGGGAATCTAGGGTTTGTGAGGCGTGCAAAGCTGACGGCCGAGAGCAGGGCAGTAGAGCTGCTGGGCCATCTACACAGCGACCTGTTTTTTCAAGAAAAGCTTTTGTTGAACGGAGTGGATGTGAAAATTAAACTGATGCGCAGTAAAGACGCTTTCTGTTTAATGGACAGTGCGGCTGAAGGCTTTAAACTGCACATTGTATCAGCGTCCTTTTTTGGGAAGAAAGTACGGCCCTGAGCGTTCGTCTGGGGCATGCGGAGGCCCTGCTTACCGCTAATGCTAAATACCCCGTGGACCGTGTGGGAATGAAAGTGTTTAGCATCCCTGTGGGCAGCAGGGTCAGTAACCAGGCGAACCTGTTCTTGGGACAGTTACCCAAAATGCTTGTCCTAGGATTTGTGAATAACAATGCCTTTAGCGGAAGTTATGCTAAAAATCCCTTTCATTTTAAACATTACGATATTAATTTTGTGGCCTTGTATTTGGATGGTGAACCAAGCCTCTGCAACCGGACTTCGAGGCAGGACGCTGCATGAGAGAATACATGAATCTGGTACAGACAGCTGGTAAACACATGAAAGATCGGTTTCAGAGTAGCAGCCGTGTTAGTCTGTATCCGCAAAAAGAATAGGAGTACTTGTGGCACCTTAGAGACTAACAAATTTATTAGAGCATAAGCTTTCGTGGGCTACAACCCACTTCTTCAGATGCATATAGAGTGAAACATATATTGAGGAGATATATATACACACATACAGAGAGCATGAACAGGTGGGAGTTGTCTTACCAAGTCTGAGAGGCCAATTAAGTAAGAGAAAAAAAACTTTTGAAGTGATAATCAAGATAGCTCAGTACAGACAGTTTGATAAGAAGCAAGTGTGAAAATACTTACAAGGGGAGATAGATTCAATGTTTGTAATGGCTCAGCCATTCCCAGTCTTTATTTAATCCTGAGTTGATTGTGTCTAGTTTGCATATCAATTCCAGCTCAGCAGTCTCTCGTTGGAGTCTGTTTTTGAAGTTTTTCTGTTTTAAGATAGCCACCCGCAGGTCTGTCATAGAAAGATCGTTCTCTGTTAATCGACCGTGAGGAGTTTGCACAGGGTTACACCTTGTTTGCCTTTGACCTGTCTCCTGACCAGGAATGCGCCGATCAGTATTCCCTGATTAAAACCGGGAACCTGAGAGCAGAAATATGTTTTGGGGAGGCTTTAACGGTTACCGTCAATATGATCGTGTATGGGGTTTTTGACAATGTCAGAGATAAATCAGAGGAGAAACGTTCTGTTTGACTACATGTGAACATGGACACCGTGCAGCTCTCACGTGTCTTATCAACAGACCCTTACACGAAAAAGAATTTCTTAGATGTGTTCCCTTGTGATTGGCTCCTTGGCGGCAAGCTGTCTCAGAGACCCCTAGGTTTGGTGGTGAACACACATCCACACAACCAACCTGGTGAACACTGGCTCTCCTTGTATCTGGCAGAGTGAAACTGTGGAGAGTTTTTTGACTCATATGGGCACCTCCCGAACAGTGAGTTGTTTCCTAAAAGCATTATGAAATTTTTAAACAAAAATGCCACAGACATTGTGTTTCACAATAGACAATTACAAGACCCCCGCTCTGTCGCCTGTGGCTATCACTGTGTGTTTTTCTTACATCATCGTAGCAAGGGTTTATCTTTTGACCAGATTTTAAAATTGTATTCTAATGACTTAGTGCAAAACGACCGGATGGTGATGAATTTTGTAAAAAATAAATTTAAATTCTTGGGCATGCCTAGCCTTGCTCAAAACATGTTTCAACAAGCCCAGACATGTGTATCTTGCAATGATTTTCATAGCCATGTTACCCAATAAAGCACCCCAGGTGAAGGGTTTAAAGACAATTGATGTTTGGTTGGTTTTTTTTCTTTTTTTAAATAAAAACCCATGACCAATTGAGAAAAAGTACACAGATTTTTTTTAAAGTATAGAAATGTTTTATTTAAAGCAAAACATTACCAGTTTTAAAAATTTTAGAATGTGAAAAACATTACACACTGATCCATTTGGCTCTTTTAGCCAATTTTCATTTTTTAGATGGCAAAAAAGGTGTCATGGTTTCTCGATCCACCCCGGTGTCGGCAGTTGAGGCCTTGAGGCATTCCAAAAGATCTCTGTTGGCTGCACTGCCCATGACGGAAGATGGTATGTTCAATTCCGCCATGGCATTCATAAACACATCCCATCCTTTAGGTACATGTCTGCTAGGAACAGAGTGAGTCTGGGTGACGGCCCTGACTAAGTCGAGCATGTTAGAACCATTAACCACAGACCTTTGTACACAAAAGACCCTTTATCATTCCATGAAGAGAGATTTTTATACTGGCCCAGCTTATTTAGCAATACTAATGCATTTTTTCTTATAACTCTTATTCACGTTATCCAACACCTCCTGAGCAACAGAGTCGGAGTTCTTTGGTGTTTCTGGGGGTTTGGTAGTCACACTTTGTTCCTGTTCCGGTAGAAACAAAGTTATTTTCCATTTATCTGCATCGCTCTGCTTCACGTACATTAGGTACCTTTGAAGCACGGCGCTGTAAAGTTTAGCCTTTTCGTATTCGGCCAAGTCAGTTCTTTGAAGAACAGACTTCATTTCAGCATCCAGTAAGTGAGTTGCGGTCGTTCTGATATTTTCCTCTGCCAGAGGGGGAGCCCTTAATTGCTCCAACTGGTGGCTGGGCACCAGGTATATTTTTTTCTGCATACTCCATTATCGATTAGTTAAAAGCCCCATTATCAGAGGGATAGCAAAACTTAACAGAGGTCCGATAACCCCCCCAGACTGCTTCACCAGATGCTTTTTTCTTTTAAGTGAAACCCTTTTATTACACAAAGTTTTTATAAGCGTGCGTTTCTTTTTCAGTACACGCATTTGATTCTGTGTTAAAGGTACGTTTCCTTTTAAGGTATTGAGTGTTATTTCTGAGATGCATCCGACGAAGTGGGCATTCACCCACGAACACTTATGCGCCAATACATCTGTTAGTCTTAAAGGTGCCACAGGACCCTCTGTTGCTTTTTACAGATCCGGACTAACACGGCTACCCCTCTGATTTCTGAGATGGCCGCTACTAGATCGTCAGAGGCCAAACACAGTATAGCTCTCCTTTGCTGCAGGGACGATTTGCTAAGTAATTTTAAGAGGCCCAGGTTTCTCTTCACGCAGCTAGACATGTTTTCAGTCAGCAGCCCCGGCTGTTAAAAAGGGGCCTGCCGATAAGTCATCTCTTTTTATATCCAGATGTTGTTCTTTTTAAAGTACAAACCGCCGGCCAGTCTGGAGGGAAAAGACCAGTTCTTAGTCTTTAAGCTTCTGGTATGGAAGCATTTAAATCCACCACCAGGCAGCCATAAGGTCTTTTGGTAGCATCCTCAAAAGCTTCTAGAAAGAATTGAGCTTTGCCGGGGTACATTTGCCAAGCGAGCGTAGCAATTTGTAATTTATCCCTGGGGTTTTTGAACAGAACCACGTATTTTGTGTTTATGTTAATCGTGCGACTCTTTTTTCCCCTGACAAAATACGTTTTGAACTATATACATAATGCTCAGGTTTCTGTGATGCACGTACTTGGTAAAAGCTCTCTCGCTTTCACAAGCAGAGTTCATCAGATCGTCTATGATAATCATATTTACTTTATTAGTAGGAAACAAACTGTCATCGTCAAAAGCATCAGGCAGCCCCTCCACAAAATTAATAAAGGGATATTTACAAAGCAGTTCTTTATACAGAGGTTGCCAACAACTGTAACACCACACGATATTCTCAGGCATAACAGACAGTGTTTGTTTGGCATTATCCAACACATTTTTTATAAAGTAACTTTTCCCGCAGTTGCTATGCCCTGCGAGAATTGCAGAAAAGGGGTGTTTCCATCTTGTATCCATTTTTACAAAAGCCGTAGGGCAGGGTTTTAAAACCTTCTCCTAGGACCCTCTTGTTGTAAACCACTTTGTGTGTTTTTAAGGGTTTTTGTCTCTATTTGCCACTGGTTTTTGTTTCTTACGATAGAGGGCTGCTGCACCTCTCTCTTTTTGAGGTGTTTTTGTTTTCTCGCAGACCCGTGCAATAGTCCAGGACTAGATCTTTCAAACTATCAAGTTGATCTTTTCACAGTTTGCTACGTTTAGGGTAATACCTTTGACTTTCATACAGGCCTTTCCTCCCGACAGCTTATACCCATAGGTTTTCGGGCCTGCTGACACAAACTCAGTGATGTGTTGATCTGGCAGGATCTCGCTCGTGAGGTCTCCTAAATAATCCCGCAGAGGGGGATTCCAGTCACCCTCCCTTTTCACAAATACCACCGCATCAGTGTCGTGGCACAGGCACCGCTCCTGCAAACCGTCTAGCAGGTTGTATAGTTCTAAGCGGGCGTAACCAGTGGTGAAACAGGCTATGAAAACATTGGTATTGCCAGAGACAGAGTACCAGTCTTTTGCGTGCTTCCAAGACACACACGCTGTTTCATCATCGATAAACTCGCAGGATGAAACCTCGTAATTGGGGGAAAACAGGTACTGCAAGAAGCAACAGAGGGTCCTGTGGCACCTTTAAGACTAACAGAAGTATTGGGAGCATAAGCTTTCGTGGGTAAGAACCTCACTTCTTCAGATGCAAGTAATGGAAATCTCCAGAGGCAGGTATAAATCAGTATGGAGATAACGAGGTTAGTTTAGTCAGGGAGGGTGAGGTGCTCTGCTAGCAGTTGAGGTGTGAACACCAAGGGAGGAGAAACTGCTTCTGTTAGTCTTAAAGGTGCCACAGGACCCTCTGTTGCTTTTTACAGATTCAAACTAACATGGCTACCCCTCTGATACTAGGTACTGCAAGAGTTCGTCAGGGTCTCTCACAGTGCTGGAGTTGGGTAAGTTGGTTCTTTGGCCGAATTTACCACACAGAGAATTTAAAAACAGTTTAGCAATTTGGCGTTTAGCAGGGTTTGATCTGATCTCGTGTTGGCGTAAACGTACGCCTTCTTTCTGGTAGAAATCGCTAACGTACTTATTTTGTTTTTCTTCGTCTGTGCACCAACTGGGATACCCTGAAGCCTCTTGTTTCTGGCGGAGGTGTAATCTTATGTACTCTGAAAAGAGTTTATCAGATTTTTCATTAAAATGCCAGATTTCATAGATTTTAGCCACCGCGTACCCCTTCGCTATGGCCACGTTCAATTCCACCGTGCACCAAGTCCCCAGGATGGCCCTCTCCTCATCACTATGGGTGCATGTCTCCTGCTGCTCAGTTTCTGCACAGGTTCAGCATAGCGGGAACATAAGCTTGCTACCCACTCTGACAGGTAACAATGGAAAAAAGAAGCCTCGTGGGGGGTACACTTTAACTTTTGCAATTCCAAAATAATTTGCAAGGGGTCCAAATTTGTCAAACTATATCGGGGTGTCCGATAGGGTATTCTTTGGTTTTGTTTACGAAAGGGTACAGGCTGGTAAAATCATAGTAGTGGATTTCTTCCCCGGAGTTAGGTTTGTAATATAGGCGGATATCGTTTGTCCTCCCCCCGAAAAAGAGCATCCCTAGGTACGAGAGGCTGGGATAACTGGGCTTGGTTTAAAAGGTCTGCAAGCTCTGTGTCTGTTTCTTTCATCACCTCCCACTCGTGCTCCTAAAGAGTCCTCACTACAAAACCAAGTCATTTCAGAAAGTCGGTTTTGAGCTGCGTCTTGTAATAAAGAAACCCAAAAGTTGTCCCCGTCATAGGGTTTTGTGCTTTTTCACAATAAGAGGTGACACAGCCGTGGAAAAAACACCCATTAAACTCTAAGGCTGTGCGTACCCCATCAACGTCAGCATAACCGTCTAAAAAGTAGGGGCCTACCTGTAGTTCCCCATTCTGTAAAGCATGCCGTATTTGTATATTTTCTTTGTGAAAGGTATACAACAGCCACTGAATAGATGGGGTCGAATCTCTCTTTTTCTGCCTATGATAGTTGTCTGGAGGGAGAAGAGCTACCGAGTTAGGCTCCAAAAAACAAACCTGTACATAGCCATGCAGACAGATGCCAGTGTTATGTACCCGAATGGATCTATACAGTTTTATCTCGGTGAATTTACCAGGTTCTTTCTCTACTACATCTCCCTTCTCCGTCATTTTCATAATCTCTTTTCTGTATAGAATACAGGCCTGTCTCAAAATTTTGAGATCCTGCTGACAGTAATACGCGAGCTCTTTCTGCAAGTCAAACTCCTCAGAGCTGTGGTCCCGATACCAGTCCAGAAATCTCTGCTTTTTCTCTGGGCATCATGCTTTCTACACCATAGGGCTCCATACTGGGCATAGGCCCCACGTAATTTTGATTTTCTAAAAAGTGTTAAAAAAATGTGGAAGATACCCTTTGCACCCTTCAAACCCCATCACCTGCGGTAGCTTACTAAGCTTCATGGGCAAGAAGTTTAAAGAGTCTATAAAACGAATGCCCAGAGCCTTAACTTCCACACACATTAGTTTACTACCCTGAGTGATCAGTTCTAGGCACATCTTTTCCTTCAGTAACTGTCTAACAATGAAGTATGCATCATAACCTTTAGAATTGTGTGCTAGGAATGTGTAGTCCCGAAACTCTTTGCCAATAAATGTCTTAAACACAGAAAGACACTCATCATCCTTAAATTCCCAGGACTTTTCCAGCTTTAGGGACATAGCAAAAATGTAATTGGGAGTGTGCAACCCGGTCTCCTGCGTGCATTTGAAATCATATACACACACACATATATACACACACACACACACACACACACACACTTTTCTGAAAATTCGGGCTTTCTAAGGCTGTCCATAAAACAGAGGTGACTGTCTACATCACCAATGATCAAAACCCTGACACTGCTTACAGCGCCTCCCTTTACACCTGTGCCGCTTGTCCACGTAAGACTGACACGTATCACACAAAGTTTTAGACAGGCATTCAACTTGGTTTTTTGACACAGTCAATATGTCTGTCTAAACACTCTTTGGACCGACAATACAGTCTACAGCTAGGACACCGCAGCTGCAAGCCCACGCTGTCTGAGCACATTATGCTCAAGCAGAGGCGGCAACGATACCTGCAAGAGTGGTCGTGGCTGTACACCGTGTGGCAAAACTCACAATAATTTTTCGCTCTAAACTATTTACATCCAGAACCCCATAGTGATGCTCAGCGTGCAACAGGATAAAATAAGTCTTGGGGTACACTGTGCCCCCCGTTTTAAAAAAGCCCCAGCCACCTTTCACTGTATACAGGTGGTGCTGTAGGTTAACTCCTAAATGCTGTTCAAACTTTGCTACGTCACTGAGCATAATCTTTTTTTGATCTGACCACCCCAGTTTCTCATGCAACTTTCTCACCCCCGCTAACAATTCCACGTCCGTAGGTTTACGATAGGACATGACGGCCAAGAGCCCACCCACAAAACACAGATTGGTACCGGTGTAAGTCAGGTCTACTAAACACGGTCTCTTTTTATGAATAATTTGACTACTAAGGATAGAATTTAAAACTCTACGAATGCCCCCACCCCTGTTTTTTACAACTGTCACAACGAGGCGCAATGTCCCATCAACATGCAACTATTGCTCTATAGCAGCTTTGAGGTCTGATTTAAGAAAGCCTCAGCAGACAACTCATCCCTAGTTCTTCTGACCGAAAACAAAGGGTTAGTTAAATTACGGCTCTCTAAACGTAACTGAACATAAGCATCAGGGCCTACCCTACCATTAACGTCATCGAGCACTAACTGTATTCCCCGGTGTATGGCTTCAACAACCTGCTGAGCTGAATTTATTTGCTCAACATTGACAAAACGAAATTCCTCACAATACACCAACCCCCCAAATCTGGATAATTCACGTTGCCAACTTCTCACTCTCTTCATATACACCTCTGCATTTTCGGGGTTACTTGGGGGTTCCTCTACGGGATCATTAGCGGCATCTTCTACATCAGATGCTATTTGAGAGTCAGACTCTGAGGCACCTCCATGAGGGTCATTGGGAGTAGACGGGAACCCATCTAGAGAGCCCTCTGGGGAATTTGCTAAACCAGAGTCTGATTCCACCTCCCCATTTTCACACAAGCCAGTTTGAGAGCCTCCAGTAGGGGGCATCTCTTCCCCCCCCCCCCCCATTACCTCTTTAGCCCTTTTAAAAATTTTTACAACGACCCTGGCCTGGAACGTTTTGGCGCTGTCCCCCCTTTTGTTTACACATGAGCTGATGTGTATCCTGGAGGGTGCCCCTTTTACCCAGGCCCCTTTCCATGACTAGTCATGCCTGCTCAGAGCCACCCTTTCCAGCCCTCCTGTCTTTCAGCATTGTTCTGAACAAAGCATCATATTTTTCCCAAATCTTTCTAGAATCCCGTTCTTTTAGACTCCCTGAGGATACAGCATCCATCACTTTTCTGAGGGAAGCATCAAACTCTTCCCAAATACTAGAATATGGGGGAGCCGTGATGAGCTTATGGTTTTGGGAGAATGGTTTGTCAGTTCTTGTTTTTTTATTCAAAACCCCTAGTGCGCATGCTCTGGGTTTGCACACATTCAGAACCCCTAGAGTGCGTGCTCCGGGTTTGTGAATGTGGGCATTTTCGCTCACAGTTTCCTCAGGGCTTGGTGTGGTGGTGGCCGCTGAGGAACTGGAGTTGTGATTGCATGGTTGTTTTTTTACCAGAGTCTTTTGTTTTGTCCTTGGGTTTGACGTATATGAGATTTGGACCGCCCGAATGCTTCAGCTGCACTCTTGTGCGGTTTTGCGTTGTTAAAGGTCTGAAAGCAGATTCCTGGTTCTTTGGCAGTTCTAGAGGAGGTGTCCTTGTAGCTCTGACTGCAGCATTGTCAGAAAAGTTGCCCATGCCTATGAGGGGGAAAACAACAACATTTTACAAAACTGAACTTTACCATCTTTCTCTCCCACACCTATGTATTGACTTAAAATACAAAACCTCAGAACAACCAAACCAATAAGCAAAATATATTTACTGGGCTTCATCCATCCATCCGTCACTGATGCTGGTGACTTTTCCTTTTCAGCTGTCTCTTTCCTTTTTCTTTTGAGCTTGTTTTCCCTCTGGTCTAAGGATCTCTCATGTTTTGACTGTACTGTGGAGCAAACAACATTATTATAAAACACATGAAACCGTCTTGTAAACACACACACACACACACACACACACACACACACACACACACACACATTATATATATATATATATATATATATATATATATATATATATATATAAATTATTTATTTATTTTTCATTCATTCGGGTGTTTTTCTATTTAAAAAGTCATAGCTTTACAACAAAATAATCCATTTCAGGCTGTACAACAAACACAGGTTTTTAAATACATCTCATTTTGCAGAATAAAAACCAAAACTGCTTTTAAAATCCATTTTGCACAAAAACCCTTGTTAGTTTGAAACACACATACCACCAGTTTAAAACCCCAGTTTGCAACCGAATACTTTTCAATAAACCCACATGCATTTAAAAGCCACATGGTTGTTCTGTCCCACAGCCATGCGTGTTTAGGCCTTTGGGTTAGTTAATAGCATTCCCCCTCCCCAATTGCCTCAAACCCCATTTTTAAAAACACATCACATTATGCACAGTAAAAAAAAAAAACTGTTAGTTTGAAACAAACCAAGTACTTTAAAAAAAAAAAAAAAAAAAACACCCTATACCTTGCACAGGCCCCTCTCTCGCTCTCTCTCTCTCATACACACACATAACAGCAGCTTTATAAAACACACCAAACCAAGTTTGCAGCCATATACTTTTCAAAAACCCACATGCATTTAAAAGCCAATTGCAAAAAAAAGTTACCTTTCACTATGGGATAAAGTGTTGCAGGCACATGCTTGATCTGTTTCCCCCATGTGTGTTTGGGCCTTCAGGTTCAAGAACAAGCAAAAATGTTAGTTAGTATTACCACCAAATCCCTATACAACCTGTGTAATACTTTCTTCTTTTTTTTTATTCAACAGTATTAAACACAATTATAGTTAAAATAGTTTTTACCTTGGCCTGGTGGTGAAATGCAGTTTAAAGTTACTGGTTCAATGCTAAACAGATCACACTGCAATAAACATAGGCACTATTATCTACTAAGACAGCATGGGCAAAGAGTGGCATTATATAATATATAGTTTCAGAGTTAAAGACAGCAAGTCTTACCTCTTTTTGCAGTCCAGCAGCTATCCAAGAAAGTTTTCTGTTGAAAAGGACAGACTCCAGCATACCTGAGGTTTTTATACCATCTTAACCCATTGTTTCAAACAGACTTCAGCACAGTTGCTAACAGGTTAATTTAATCACCTCAGCTCTGAAATAATAGATCCTTAAGGACTTTAGGCACCCTCCCACAACATACCCTTTTGTGATCTGGGGTGGGGGGACCATGTTGTCTGCACAACAGGGCTTTTTTTTCTTCTTCTTTTTTCCCCCTTTAAGTTAAAATACATTTGTGGCTTTCTTACAGTATTAAACAGTACCCATGTCCAAGTGGGGGGGGGGGGGGGGGGGCTTTGCAGATATCAATGAATGTCTTGGGGCTTGGTTGTTTTTTAAAACATGTTTCTTTCATGCTTAAAGTTTGGGGGGTGGGGTTGTTTCCTAGAAAGAATGACCCAGAGCATTCAACCAACTCCTGGGTCCTTTAAACTGTCCAATAGCGCTTTACCAACCCCAGGGGTTATATTTAAACTGTCCAATAGCATCTGTGAATTCCTGAGGTTTTATTTCATTTCATATTAATCAGAACTCACCATCCACCCCAACCCACCCCCATCATATGTAACCCTATAGCAATGAGGGTAAGTAATTGCAGTCACCCTGGCTATTCAGTGAGGGTGTGTGTGTGGTTAAACCTATTTAGTTCAACAGATTAAGGATAGCTCAGTGGTTTAAGCATTGACTTGCTAAGTCCAGAGTTATGAGTTCAATCCTTCAGGGGGCCACTTAGGGATCTGGGGCAAAATCAATATTTGGTCCTGCTAGTGAAGGCAGTTCTATGAGATAGGTATATCTCCGTGTTAACTCTATTGTACTCAAACACATGTCTGAACTAGCCCTGTTTGTTTTATTGTAAGCACGTTTTTAGGATTTTTTCCCACTCCCACAACATACATTTCAGCTTTTTGCTATTAATGGGTCTCTTTTACACACACAAAAACACAAGAGTTAATTATCACAAACAATTTATTTATTTATTTATTTTTATTTAAAAGACATACAGCTCCTTGAAAACAAACCAAGATGCTTCATTAAAACTTAAGGGCCAAAGGCCTTCTAACAAAACACAGATAGTCACAAAACCCTTTTTTTTTTTTTTTTTTAATTTACAGCTACCAAGTTTTATATCGCATGTTTGCCCCCTGACCATTCTCTAACTTAATCCTTTTAGATTTCTTACAAATAGTCTTTTTCTTAAGCAGGGTTCTGTCACTTCTTGTGCGGACCAGACGGTCAATATAACACTGTAAGCAGGCATCTTCCAGTTTGGTCATTTTCTTTAAAACACGGTCAGGGTCTCCACTGAATTGCACAGCATTTTTCAAGGTCACCCCTTGCGCTAAATGTTCTTGGGTTAGGCACAGATATTGCATAGCATAACCTATGGCAATAACAGTGTTTAATTAGCTTTCCAAACACAGCTCAGCACACAGGCCCCGGAGCTTGCAGTTTATGTTCATTGAAGTCCAAGTCACACAGTCATGGTGCCATTGGGCTGGCACACCTAAGACACAGCCCTCACAATCTTCAAAAACCTTTTCCCTAAGGCAGTGTTTAAGGACAGCATAAACAGCAATGTGTACAATAGTCCGCATAACTTTTTTATAACTCACGACGTGGCACTGGCTCAATTAGTTCTAGGCCAAGCCGCCTCCTAAACTCCTCATAGCCATCATCCTGAGAGTCCTCTTCAACAATTTGTATTGGTGTTGAGCAAAAACATGGTGGGCCCGGTTCATCTTCGCTGCTTGATGCAACGCTGTCCAGGGCCTCTGGGTCCTCTAGAAAGGCATCATCGAGCTGTTGAGAGATTTTCCGAAAAGAAACAGTGTAAGCACCCCCACTGCTTGTTTTTAATTTACACAAGCCCTGGGTCCTAGCCTCATTACCCACCCCTCCTTGACCGCCACTTCTTAATCATTCATTTACCTGAGCGCGTCTTTTCTGTTCACCTTGTCCGCCGGTGACTCCCCCGAGCTGCAATCGCCTTCCACCTCTGAGGGGGTGGACAAAGAGAGGCCGTCACACTCATTGGGGTGCCTCACGAAGGTTTCAGGGTCGGGTTCCGGCATATCCATCAACAGTTGTGTCAAAGGGTCCTCCTCGGAACTGTCGCTGATGTAGCGTTTTCTCCACACAAGTCCAAAGTTGCTCGGGGCTAAAACAAAGTCGGAAGTTCTCACGGGGGTGGTGAAGGAGTCCATGTTTCCTCTCAGCAGCCTTTCCACGATTTCTAAAACACGTGTCCTTGGTAAGAGATGGCCTCCTCTGTCTGGCGCTGGGACTTATGGGGTGATGGTGCTGCACTCTGATTGGTAGAGGGAAGTGGGGGGAGTTCTTAGAGGGGTCACACGACCCACTTCCGGAGGGGTCACCCCACCCCGGAAGGCACCCTGATTGGTCAAAATCTCCTCTCGGGGCAGTCCTGTTGGCACAAAACCCATCCTGATTGGTAGAGGGCGGTGGGAGGAGTTCTTAGAGGGGTCACACAACCCACTTCCGGAGGGGTCACCCCCGCCCTGGATGTCACCCTGATTGGTCAAAATCTCCTCTTGGGGTGGTCCTGTCGGAACAAAACCCATCCTGATTGGTAGAGGGTGGTGGGAGGAGTTCTTAGAGGGGTCACACGACCCACTTCCAGACTGGTCACCTCACCCCAGAAGTCACCCTGATTGGTCAAAATCTCCTCTCGGAGCGGTCATTTCGGGATGAAACCCATCCTGATTGGTAGAAGGTGGTGGGAGGAATTCTTAGAGTGGTCACACGACCCACCTTGCTTCCGGTCATGTGGCCACCTTGACCCCGGAAGTAATACCCCCATAGGGCGGGACTTCCGGTGACCAGTGGGAGAGACTAAGGGGTCAAGGGGCGGGGCTTAAGAGGTCAAGGGGCGGGTTAGTGTTTGATTGACGGTAGGGCCCTTATACTACTAAGGCACCCTGTTTATATAGTGATTTTCCTTCATTGGGACCAATGAGTTTTGCACCGTCATGCTGTAATCAATTGTTGTTTGACGAGTGCTTGTTTTCTTAAATTGTCTTTCTGATTCTCTATTTTGTTCTTTCATCAAGTTCCTCAGGGAGTTACCCCATGCTGGTTTTGATCACAGCTATTTTGTCCCCATTGATAGGTGCCTGTCTTTAGAGGCGTCAATCTGCCCTCCTCTGATATTTCAATAGGGGCATGTTGCAGCCTCCTAGAGCCCTTGCGTCTGTCTCCGGTGCTCCCTAGAACATCTGGTTCAGCGATGGCCTTCACACTTACCTCTTTACACACACATTCCTCATTCACACACAAAACAGAATTAATTTACACAGAACATTTTGAACAGGAACATCAAATTGTAATGCAAAAGAAAACAATCATGGCATTCTTTTACTTATTTTAAAATGCTAAACCTACAACAATTGGTGACCCTCAAATGCCTGCTACTGCTCTGAAATCAGTCCAGACACAGATTCCCATTGGCCCATTAGGCCATACGTTTCTGTTATTCAAAAAGGGTGGCTGGCAGGATATGATTAAATCATACATCAATACATTTAATACATGCTACATTATTATTCTTTATTCTTCATTCTAAATTATATAAAATAGAAACATAAAATCCTACTACTACATGTCCCCCTTTTGACTCCTCAAGAACAAGTCTTGAGTGGGTCATATTTTATACAATTGTTTTATAGCAATATACTGAGAGACAATTTGAGCTTCAGAGGGGTAGCCGTGTTAGTCTGAATCTGTAAAAAGCAACAGAGGGTCCTGTGGCACCTTTAAGACTAACAGAATTTGAGCTTGTAGTTGTAATTTAACAAACTATTTTTTGTGTTTAACAGCACATACAACACATTTCTAACAAGCAAACACAGGACAATATTAACACAACTAGTAATGGGTGAAACATAATAGACAATATGCCCTTAGAGGTCGGGGACCAGCTTGTAAAAACTTTGTACCAGTGATCGGCTGTCAGCTTTTTTTTAGATTTAGCAATTTTTAGCATGTTTTTATTGGCATGTAATATTTGAATGACATGCTTTTTAATATTTTTTTGTGTTTCTTGTAAAAATGGAGTCACCTTTTTTAGTTCATTCTAAACACATGTTTTTAATGATGTGTCCTTGCTGCATGTTCTGTGGTGACAGGTAAGGACAAGCACACCCATTTCTGAGGGCTCCATTTCGTACACCCGCGGGAGTCCAATAATTTCTCCTCTTTTCCAGCCCACTGACCCATAACCCAGGGTAGCCAAAAGGATCCCATGGTCAATATTAGGAGCGGGCTTACCTTCCATATTTCCGTCGCCACAGACTGTTGGTGAGTAATTTTAACAATAATTTCACCTAATAACAAATCAGGCTTAACCATGCTGGAAACATGCTGCATCCATTCATATTTGTAGGTATCAAACAAGAACCTCTTCTGTTGTTTTAAAAGATGCGTTAATATCCTACATTTTTAGATATTACCCCAAACATTTTGGGTTCAAGATTTTCCATCTCAATACATCCTATGGCCAAAGCAGTTTTATTTTCTAATTTTATTTGTTGTTTATACAGCAGCCAGGAGGTGGGTGTTCAGCCACCGCCACATATTCCATGTTGTTTTTAGGTTTCCCAGATCTATTTGTACCAAGTCCACAGTAGTGTTTGCCTGCTTGTGAATGAGACTGTCTTGCAGTTGTGACAAGGAACTTAACTTATTCTTAATTACCTTTAGGTTTATAGTATTTATAATTTTTGCTCCCAAACCAACTCCTCCTAACATGTTGTCTACTTCATTTTGTTTTGCTCGGCCATTGGAGTGTTGATGTGTTTTTATCCAGGCCGTTATAATAGGAAGGGAGTAGGGTGAACATTTGGGTTCCAATTTAGACACGTTCAGCGGAGTCCAATTCATACCAATTTTTTATTTGTTACTAATAGTGGATTTAACAAGACTTTTACTGGATCACTTTGAGTCACAAAACAATTTATTTTAATTGGGGAACCTTTTTTGAATGCTTAGTCTCTGGTCCAGGTTCTGGTGCATGTGTCCGGGAACCATAGGTTCAATTCACCACAGGGTATTGGACAGTACCCCACAATAACTGTCAGCATTGTTCCTGTCTTAACAGGCTCGTCCCACTGATATGGTAGTTGTGGGTAGCTGGAACTCCAGGTGGCATCCCCATTAGGACCCTCTATTTTAACCCCTATTTCCCAGTGGTATTTTTATGGTGTTTATAAGGTACACTTTAAGTCCCACTTCCCTTTCCCAGGCATACACATTGGTATTTCCTACGGTTCTTAAGAGTCAGCTAGTGTTTTTATTATACTATTTCATGAGGATCACGGGTAGGAATCCATGATTGGTTGGCAGGGAGTAAATTATTCCTTAAATATTGGCTTATGAGGAGGGCTGCATTTTCTCCCATGATCGCTCTAATTATCCGGGCACTGAAAGTTCCCAAAAGCAGGTAAAGCCAGACCATACACTGGAGTCTCATTTTCTGTGGATTAAAATTGTGGTGGTTAAGCAACGTTTCATGCTCAGGTTCCGGGATGTCCTTTTCTGCAAACTATTCAAACATCAGTATTTATGTAAACAGTTTAATTTGTGAAACATACCCATTTCAGTTCTCCATCTTTTTCAATACGGTATACCAATGGGCTAAGGCAGCCCACTATGGAGTAAGGGCCTATCCATTTTGATTCCAGTGAGTGGCCCCTTTTCCCCATTTTAAGGTACATGACTTGGTCCCCTGTTTCCCACGAGGCTGCCTTTGTGGGCCTTTGTTTCTGAATTTTGTTGTTTATGTGTTTGATGGCCTGATTAACCCTATACTGGAGGGTGGTTTTATTTTCTTGTAACTGTTTAAGCCATTGAAAATAATGAAATTAGAGCTCTCTTCCAGGCCCTGTTCCATGTAACAAGGATCAATCATTAGGCGCATTGGGTGTCCAAACAGAATTTGAAAGGGTTGGATTTTTATTCTTAGTTTATTACTGCTGTGGATGGCAGCCAAAATCAGAAGCAGTTTATCCAGCCAGTCTTTTTCTGTGTGGTTCCTTCCGGAGCACTTTTTAAATAGTGCGGTTCATGTGCTCTACTTGGCCTGAGGACTGGGGCTGGTATGGTATATGGAGCTTTTGTTTAATTTCCAAGGCTTGTATTATTGTTGCAAAGATTTTTTTTTACAAAGGCTCACGCATTGTCAGAATTTATTATTTTGGGGGTGCCATATTTACATACTACCTTATTAAAAAAACTTTTTGGCCACTACCCTGGTGCTATTATTTTTAGTAGGAAATGCCTTTACCCATTCTGAAAAGGAATTAATTATTACCAATAAATACTGGAATTCTTTTTTACTTTTTGGCAATTTATTAATAAAATTAATTTGAACTCTGTGCTACGGCCCAAGCCTTCATTGGTGCATTATGGGTTGTCAGTGCAGGGCACGAGTCTTGTCCTGAGCACACCGAACACAATTTCACACCCATGTTTTAACATCATCCTCCATACACTCCCAGTCTGCTACTTGCTTTAGCTTTTTTAAAGTCCCTTTTACTTTTTTATGCATAAACTGATGGGCTACATTAAGTAAGTTTTATTTGTTTATTTTTTTTGGAATTTGGTTAGGGTGGTTTGTGTGCTATTTGTTAGCTTAGATGTGTTAGCACAGACATTTTTTTTTATTATTTATTTTTGGTTACAAAAATATGTTATGCTGTTGGGCTATTGTATTTATCTGATTATTTTAGATGGTTTTTAGACCCATTTTTTTACTGTGTGCTTTTACACGTCTTACCTTAAACTGTTTAGGGTTTTTTTGTTACCCACTAGTAAATTTATTTTAATTTTTTTGAATATGCAATATTCTTTTTATTTGCTGCTTTTTACCCATTTTTATACCAATTATGTATTTAAAACTGTATTTCTTTCACATAAAAATTACTGTTAGCATAAATATATACCGTGTTGTGGGGAATTTTTATATTCCCTTAAAACCTGATAAATTGTGTGGAGCTCGACATGCTGAGCCAACCCATGGTCTAAATGTCCCTGAATGACTTCCTCTTCGAAATTAACGGCAGCGTATTTTACACATTTTTTTAATTATTATTATTGCACTTTCATTAGTAAACCAGACGTGGTTTTCTTGGCCCACGGTGTTTAATTTTTCCAGTGGGGGTGCCTTTAACAAGGCAATTTTTTGCTCCAGAGTGACCTCTGGACATTCATGTCGGTTCCCTTTTTTAATATTTTGTAATAGTGTGGCAGCCACGGCCATGTTATTAGCCACCAAACGAATAACAAAAGACTGTGATTCATCAAGGAAATGCAGGGCTGGGACTGTGAAAGCCTTCTGTTTTAGCAGGATTAAAGCCGAGTTCTGCTTTTTTATTTTTTATTTTGTTTGTTTTTTTAGCAGTTTCCACAATGGGTGCGTTCTTTTTACATAAGGTGGAGCTGGGTTTTTTTTGTTGGTTTTTTTGTGTGTGCTTACAGAGTTTTTATGCACCCTTATTAAAGTGACAGTTTAATTACACAGAGCCACCTTAAAGCTCTGTGGGGGGCACTGTCTTTTTTTTTTTACACTACAGCTTTTATTTGCTATTTTGTTACCAAAAAATAAATGTAGAATTTTTGTTCATTTTTTTGGTTTTGACTGCCCTGCTGCAGCCACGACTTTGGTCTTTTAAAAAGATATTCAACTTATAAAGCATTAAGGTACCTTAAGTGTTAAATGCTAAATACCAAACCCAAACAACACTAGGTAACCGTGTCTGGCAAAAAGTGTTTCTTGGTTTTGCAACTTCGAATGAAAGATTCAAATGGATTTTAGTGGTATTATTTAAAACCAAAACCAATTTATTTTAAACCTGCAAAACAAGAGTTTTACAAACCAGGAGTGTTGGTTTAGGTCCTAAACACTTTACATATTTACACAATATATTTATACACACTTTTTAAAAAAATATGTTTTTACATTGCTTTAATTTTTACACAGCTGTACATTACATTTGTATACATTTGGGGGCAGTTAAGTTCCAATAGAAACCCCTTATGTTTTTTTAGCGAATTTGACTAAATTGTTCATAGTCAAATGATTTAAATTAGATTTTTTTTTGCCTGGCTTATTTACAGACATTCCTTTGGAAAAGGACCCATTTTCCCTTCAGAATGGCTGCAAAGAAACCAAGGGTTTTTTTATAACACTTTTTAAAAAACATTTTTACAACGTTTAACTGCGTAATTTTTTTCCAGCCTTTGCTGATACTCACACCTTCTTGTCAACTGTTGGAAACGGATGATGTCCACCTTGATTGCATTGGCCTTGTTAGCACTACAAAAGTAATTAACTGAGAATAGGCCACTTCCATCTTAATTGAATTGGCCTCGTTAGCACTGATCCCCCCCCCCCATAAGGCAACTCCCATATTTTCATATATATAGTGCTTACTGTATTTTTCACTCCATGCATCCAATGAAGTGGGTTTTAGCCCATGAAAGCTTATGCCCAAATAAGTCTCTAAGGTGCCACAAGGACTCCTTGTTGTTTTTGCTGATACAGACTACCACTCTGAAACCTGAATTAAGAGAGAAACAGTTGAATGTTGTGTATAATGAGAAACTGCCAGTAGAGGGAGCCATGGAGATTCCACTTTTTGAATCCACAAAGAAAAATGCACCAACATTTGAAAATAGCCTGGCCCCATGGGGCTGGGAAGAAGGGCCTCCGCAGGGGGTGAGGATGATAATGACACAGGCTTGGACATATCATCCCCCTCGTTATCTTAATGCAAAGGGAAATGATGTGACATTGACTCTGGAACTAGATACAGGAGGGGCAATGCCTGTGGTCACTCAGGGGGTTACAAATTGCCTGGGGGACGATTGAGAGACACTGAGGTGCTTTTACAGAATTACAAATAATGGGCAGACAGGAGTATTAGGCAGTCTCCCAGTCACTGCAATATATAAAGGTTGCTGTTCCCCATTAGAGTTAATTGTAACGGAAGGAAATGGTCCCCCACTGATGGGCAGAAAGTGGGTATCCAACGTTTGACTGGCTTGGAGTGTGGTACACCACATGCCAGACAGAGAGAGGGAACTGAAAGAAAACTACAAAGCCTTATGTAGTACAGACATGGGATTGGTAAAAGGCACAGCAGCAAGGCTGGTTGTTTCTGACAAGCCATTTCTAAACTCCTAAAGGTTAGACTGTGACAAAGTGGGAATTTTCTGTAATATCTTTTATGAAGCCTATGTGTGCCTCCATTTCCCCTATGAGCTGCAGGGTTACCCTAGGGGGTAAAAAGGCTTGTTTGCTCTCTGCAGAGGCTCAGAAACTCTGGTGTGAATGGCTCCTAGCTGTCTGGGGCTTGGGTCCCATCAGGGCCGGCTCTAGGCACCAGCAAAACAAGCTGGTGCTTGGGGCGGCACATTTTTAGGGGCGGCCTGGCCGGCGCCAGAATGCTGCCCCTAAAAATGTGCCCCGGCC
The DNA here is from genome assembly GCF_028017835.1 of Emys orbicularis. Classification (NCBI taxonomy): domain Eukaryota; kingdom Metazoa; phylum Chordata; order Testudines; family Emydidae; genus Emys; species Emys orbicularis. The sequence goes on from NC_088701.1 coordinate 11,884,926, forward strand.
ACCCTAGCTCACCTCCGCTGCTGCTGCTCGCCCTCCCTCCCAGGCTCTCAAACCTGGGAGGGAGGGGGAGATCCCAAGCGGCCGCGGCACGCGAAACAGCTGATTCGCGTGCCGCTGCTCACCCTCCCTCCCACGTTTGAGAGCCTGGGAGGGAGGGGGAGATCCCGAGCGGCCGCGGCATGCAAAACAGCTGATGGCCCACCTCTCAGCAGGAAGCAAGTAGTGTTTGCCCAGCTGGAGAACAAAGGACTGGGGAGGTGCCAGGGGGTGATTAAGTGTTGGCTGCTGAGAGCTTCTGGGCACACACCTGAGCTGGGACAGAGCAATCAGAGGCACAGAGCTTTGGCCTCTCTGCTGACCAGGATGGACTCTGCTGTAACTTTGTTTTCTCTGTGCTAGCTAAGGACTTCCTTTGCTGTGTTCCAGCCAACTAATAAACTCTTCTGTGTGACAGCGTGGGCTGGGTGTCCCTGCGGATGCTAGTGGAGGAGGAGCATTACTCCCTGAGATCGTACAAGTTCCCCTCAGGGATCTGCCTCAGTTGGACTTGCTGAGTGGAGCACACGGTGCAAAGAACGGTGCTGAAGGCCCAGAGGTCCAGCCTAAGGAGGTGGTGAAGCCATGTGCTTTCCCTGGAGGAAGAGTGAAGCCACTAGGGGGTCTGGGTCACTGAAGGAGTTCTCCCAGAGACTGTTGCAAAGCTGGGCTCATAGCACTGGTCCTGTGGGTTAGTGACAGAGACCTGTGCCATATGCTCTGCGAGAGACAGAAGAAAACCAAATGGAGGAATTGCAAAACGGTGTAAGTTCAAGTTCACTGAATGGGCTGCCCCAGTTGTGTGTACCCCAAAGAGCGATGGCAGCAGAAGAATTTGTGGGGACTATAAGATCACCATAAACCCTGGGCTGAAAGTGGACCAATATCCAATTGCTAAACGACAAGATTTATTTGCAGAACTGGCAGCAGGAGTGATGTTTCCCAAACTAGTCTTGTCTCAAGCCTACCAGCAGGGGCTGCTGGAACCAGAGTAAAAAATATCTGACAGTGAAGCCACATAAGGGGCTATTGGGTGTGAACGACGACCTTATGACCCCTTGTGGGGAGTGCACCTGCTGTGTATCAAAGAGTAATGGTCAGGTGCTGCAGGGGGTGAATGGTGAGGTCTGTTATGAACTTTTAGAAAGGCTAGAGGAGGTTCTACAGAGATTGTTAACTCTAATGTTATAGTTTTGCAAAGATAAGTGTACATGTTTCAAAATCAGGTTACTCATTTGGAGCATTGTAGAGGTGGAGAAGGGTAAACCCGTTAAAAGAGAAGCCACTGAGAATTCACCAGTAGCACAGAATGTCTTGGAGCTTAGATTGTTTCTGGCCACGTTAAACTACTGTGGAAGGTTACTTCCAAATGTAGCCACATTAAGCAGTCCAATGTCCGCGCTGTTATGGAAAAATATGAAGCCGGTTTGCACCGAAAAGGAAAACAAGGGTTTTGAGGTCGCAAAAAAGAAGCAGAGTCGTTCCAGGCTCCTGGAACATTTCAGTCCGGGATCCTCCTAGCGCTGGTCTGTGAGTGAGGCCTCTCCTGTAGGTGCTGGGGCTGTCGCTGCACACACTGGTAAAGATGGGAGTGAAAACCCCAGAGCATTCTCTCCAGAACGTTCTCAAAGGTTAAGAGAAACTATTCACAAATAGAAAAAAAGGCTTTCGGCACCATTTGGGGGGGAATCAAACTCCATGAGGGCCTGTTTAGACATGTTTGCCCTCATCACTGATCATAAACCCTAGGCCCAAAGGCAGGTGTTCTCTGCTAGAGGCAGCTAAGCTTCAGAGATGGGCTGTGATCTCAGCTGCCTACCAGCATGATGTTTATCATACTGTGATGTTCCCCTCTGGTTTTATTTGGACCGGTGACCTGCTAGGTCACTCCAATCCTCGACTCTGGGAGCCAGCCTTACCCTGCTCTGCTGTGAGAACCCCCCACTCCTGGGCTGTTCACGCACAGCCTCTGGCATGTAACTGCTCCTTGGACTGTGCAACCGAATGACACTAGCCAATATCTCCGATCCCAGACACAACCCTAGGAACCTCCATCTTGCAGTGTCCAGTTATGCCTGCTGGACGCTGCAAACTTATATGAGTTCATCAATTTAACAAAGAAATTGATATGCACCAGGCTTGTTATCCCCAGGGGAATCTCTGACATGCTTCAAACCAAATGTACTGCTTCAGGTAGAATAAACCACACAATCCTATAAGGATGAACATGGGGGTGCAGGGTGTTCCCCCGAGGTACATAGTGTCACACATACACCATCTGATGCACTGTCCCATTTGCTTCTTTACACAGGGAAACAGAGGAAAATCCTGTGTTTACAGTTTCCTAGATCACCTCCCTATTACAGCTAAGGAAATTGTGTTGGAAACAAGCACAGACCCTGCTTTAGTTAAGGCGATGCACCAAGCACTTTCAGGGTGGCCAAATCACACAATCAAAAAGCAACTTGGCCCTTGCTATGTCAGGAAAAAACGGTCACCTACCTTTTCGTAACTGTTGTTCTTCGAGATGTGTTGTTCACGTCCATTACACATTAGGTGTGCGCGCGCCGTGTGCACGGACGTCGGAAACTTTTCCCCTTAGCGGCTCCCGTTGGGCCAGCAGGGGAACCCCGCCAGAGCGGATAAAATCGTCAATTTATCCAACTACACACTCAACCCAGCAGAAGAGTCTGTCCTATCTCGGGGACTCTCTTTTTGCCCCAGCACCCCCACGAACATGATACAGTTCTGCGGTGATCTGGAATCCTACTTTCGCCGCCTCCGACTCAAAGAATACTTTCAAGATAACACTGAACAGCGCACTGATACACAGATACCCTCCCACCAACAACACAGGAAGAAGAACTCCACATGGACTCCTCCTGAGGGTCGAAATGACAGTCTGGACCTATACATAGAATGCTTCCGCCGACGTGCACAGGCAGAAATTGTGGAAAAACAACATCGCTTGCCTCATAACCTAAGTCGTGCAGAACGCAATGCCATCCACAGCCTCAGAAACCACCCTGACATTATCATCAAAGAGGCTGATAAAGGAGGTGCCGTTGTCATCATGAACAGGTCTGACTACCAGAAGGAGGCTGCCAGACAACTCTCCAATACCAAATTCTACAGGCCACTTCCCTCAGATCCCACTGAGGAATACACTAAGAAACTGCACCATCTACTCAGGACACTCCCTACACTAACACTGGAACAAATCAACATACCCTTAGAGCCTCGACCGGGGTCATTCTATCTACTACCCAAGATCCACAAACCTGGACGTGGTTGTGGGAAACCTCCGCATTGAGTCTATGGCTCACTGGAGGGCTGGAAATCTGGATTCCGGGGGGCTCGCTCGTGCCTGTACTGAGTCCAGGACTGCCCCGATGAACTCCAGCCTTTGCGTGGGTATCAGGGAGGACTTGAGCACATTGACTAGGAGACCTAGTCCGTGGAATAGGTTCAGTGCCATCGCCACATGGGAACGGACCTCCTCCTTGGACCGACCGCGAGGAGCCAGTCGTCCAAGTATGGGTACACTCGCATTTTTCTTTTTCAAAGAAAGGCTGCCACTACTGACATGCATTTCGTGAATACACACGGGGCCGTCACCGGGCCGAAAGGTAGCACTGTAAACTGGTAATGGTGCTGGTTTATGGTGAACTGCAGGAATCACCGGTGAGCGGGATGAATGGTGACGTGAAAGTACGCATCTTTCATATCGAGGGCAGGGTACAAATCCCGCTGATCCAGGGATGGGATAATAGAGCCCAGGGAGACCATGCGGAAGCGGGCCTTGACTAAGAATTTGTTGAGTCCGCGCAGGTCTAAAATGGGACGAAGACCCCCCTTTGCTTTGGGGATAAGGAAATACCAGGAGTAAAACCTCTTTCCCCTTAGGTCCCGAGGGACCTCTTCCACAGCCCCCGCCTCGAGGAGGGTCTGTACCTCCTGCATCAGGAGTTGCTCGTGAGAGGGCTCCCTGAAGAGGGACGGGGAAGGGGGGTGGGAGGGAGGGGAGGAGGAGAACTGAAGCGTGTATCCCACTTTCACCATGCGTAGGACCCAACAGTCTGATGTTATATGGGACCACGCATGGTAGAAGTGGGACAAGCGGTTCAGGAAACATAGGGAAGGATCCGGTAACTGGTTCAGTGCGCTGTCCTCGAGCACACCTTCAAAACCCCTGCTTGTTGCCGGGTTGCGGCTTGCCCTTGCCCTGGCCTTGGCTAGGCGTGTGGTTCCGCCTGCGCCTGTTGTCTCTGCCCCTCCTGCAGTATGGCTCCTGTCTAGGGCAAGGTTGGTATTGCCTTTGTTGCAGAGGCTGGGGCTTGAAGGGTTTCCTCTGCATCACCGGGGCGTGCATCCCCAACGACTTAAGGGTTGCCAGGGAATCTTTAAGGCTATGCAGCCTGGCATCTGTTTGGTCCGAGAAGAAGCCGGACCCTTAGAACGGGAGGTCTTGAAGGGTATTTTGGACCTCTGGTGGAAGGCCTGAAGCCTGCAGCCATGCCGAGCATCTCATCACCACTCCTGAGGCGATTGTTCTGGCTGCTGCATCCACCGAGTCAATGGAGGCCTGTAGAGAGGTTTTGGCTACTGCCTTCCTTTCGTCCATGAGGGCCGTGAACTCAGGCTGAGAGTCCTGGGATAAGGAGTCCTTAAATTTGGAGACTGTTGCCCAGGAATTGAAATTGTGCCTATTCAGGATCACCTGCTGATTCGCGATCCTCAATTGGAGGCCCCCAGAGGAATAGACCTTTCTGCCGAATAGGTCCAGGCGCTTTGCCTCCTTGGCCTTGGGAGCTGGAGCTTGCTGCCCATGTCGTTCCCGTTCGTTGACCGTGGAGATGACCAGTGAACAGGGGGCTGGGTGACAGAAGAGGAAGTCATAACCCTTGGAAGGGGCAAAGTACTTCCTCTCTACGCCCTTTGCTGTTGGCGCACTGGAGGCTGGAGTCTGCCAGACCGTCTTATAGTTTGACTGGATTGTTTTTATGAGCAGGAGCGCGATTCTGGAGGGGCCTTCAGGGCTTAAGATGTCCACCATAGGATCCTCCTGCTCTACCGCCTCCTCTGCCTGCAGGCCCAAGTTCTGGGCTACCCTGCGGAGCAACTCCTGGTGCGTCCTGTGGTCGATCGGGGGAGGCCCCAATACCGCTGTGCCCGCCACGGCTTCATCTGGAGAGGACAAAGAAGTTAGGGCCTTCTGCGCCTCGTCGTCTAGCCCTTCCTGCACCTCCTTGCAAGGTGGGGGCTCATCTGGGGCCTGTCTGACTGACAGCGTTTGGGACAGCACCGGGTTCGGTGCCGCTTCCACCTTCCTGTGCTCCGTAGAAGCGTCTGGTGGCCTGGAAACCGTGGCCTCCTTGGGTGCAGAAGGGCATCTGTGCGGGGACCGGGACCTCGAGGCTCTGGAGTGGGGCCCTTGCTGCTGGTGATAGGCCCATGGTGTCCAAAAGGGCCACTGCCCTGGCGGGCCTCATTGGGAGTGCCACGGGGTTTGGGGCTCCCTGCTAGCTGGTGCCCTGCGGGCATAGCTGGAGCGGCCCGAGTCCACCTCGGATTCCGAGGACAGTGACCTCGAAGGCCAGGGTGGTGCTGTGGAATGGTGCTGCTGCATGGCTGGAGAACGGTGCCTCATCGACCGGGACTGGGATCGACGGCTTGTGGTCGGGCCTGGGGACTGCAGCCTTGCTTTGCCTCGGTGCCGGCCCGGCGATGATGCCGGGGATCGCTGCACTGGTGGAACCAGTGCCGTGTGTTGGCTGGGGTCTGGTGCCCTTGAGGCCCGCTGAGTCAGGGGCAGCTGGGAGTCCACCGAGGCTGAGCTCAACCAGGACTAATGCCGGGAGCGGTGCCGGGATGGTGACCTCAAAGGGCGCACCATTGCCGGTTTGCCTCTGGACAGCAGTCTTGGTGCCAGTGCCGGAGGCTTCTCCTTGGCAGGGAGGGGGCTTGTTGCGGACAATTCAATGAGGTCCTTTGCCGCCTCAAAGGTTTCCGGCCCGGAGGGCTGTTCTAGGAGCTCCTCCACACTCAAGGCGCTTAGCCCAGGGCTCAACAGGCTCTTCGGCGCCGGAGCCACCGGTGCCGGGTCATGTCCTAGGGCAGCACTGCCCTTTTGCACGCACAATTCCCTTGGCAGTGCCGCCTTCCTATGCGGGGAGCACCCTCGGGTCTTAGGCTGGCCCTTCGACCGGGCCGGCGAGGTCGAACGGTGCTGGGGCCGGTCTTGTCATCTCAATGTGGTATGCTTGCCATGCCCCACCGGTGCCGGATCGCGAACTGACGCCAGGGCACTCCGCACCGAGGATGCCAGTGCCGAGGTCGGATGGTCTGCGGCCGAAGATTGCAGTGCGGCCTCCATGAGCAGCTGCTTGAGGTGAAAGTCTATTTCTTTTTAATGTCCGCACTTAAAGGCCTTGCAAATTTTGCAGCGCTCCGTCTGATGTGATTCCCCCAGGCAACAGAGACACGAGTCATGGGGATCACTAATAGGCATAGGCTTGCGGCACGTGGCACAAGCCTTAAAGCCTTGGGCCTGCGGCATGCCCCGCAGCCCAGGGCTGGTGTTGGAAGAGCTTCCAAACATCTAGAACAAAGAAAGCTTAACTATCCACTAACGATAACTGCTAACTACTGCTAACTATTAACAACTGCTAACTGCTAACGCTGATAACTATGCTAAGGGACACTCTCAGGTCGAGAGATAAAGAGCTGTTCTAACGCCGCCACGCACGGTAAGAAGGAACTGAGCGAGGGTCGGGGCGGCAGGGGTATGTATGCAGCACGAGGCGCCACTCTGGCGGGGCGCCCCTGCCGGCCCGACGGGAGCCGCTAAGGGGAAAAGTTTCCGACGTCCGTGCACGCTGTGCGCGCACACCTAATGTGTAATGGACGTGAACAATCACTCGAAGAAGAAAGTGGAGTTATCCATGGAGAATGGTTGTTTGCCATGGTGCCTATGAGTAATAATACCAGAAAGCTTACAGAAAAGGCTGCTAGTGGAATTACATGAGCAGCACCAAGGGGTGGTAATAATGAAAGAGGAGGTGTGACATAGCGACTCCTTGGCAAAGGGTCCCTTGTTCTTTGCAAACATCTCTCACCTCTGATGCGACAAACTCTCTACACCAACCAAGACTTGCAGGATATTGCTCATATACAGTAATGTATAAGGTATCTACAGAAAGCTCATAACTTGTCAAGATTTGTACTCATTACAAGACATATGTATGTAGAGGTAATATTTAAGGAATAATGTTTTTATATTGACAGCATGCTTTATAAACTTGGAGTAAAAGTCAGTCACTAGGGGATAATATGTCTCAGTGATGGCCTGTTCAAGCAGGAAGGAGTTGTACCTGCCCCGGTTAGCCGGTGATGTCATGCAAGGCTCAATTGTCCAGCCTTGCTCCATCCCAAAACTATCCATGGAAAACCACCAGAGGGAACTGCAAACAATTGAAACCTCTTGGAGGTAAAAAAAGAAAAATTACAAAAGACAGGGGATCACCCAGTCTAGGAATACAGACTGTGATGCTGGCAGACCAGGTGTCAGACAAAGACATAGCTGGAACCAGTCTGGCTCGCCTGGGTGTTAGTGTTGTTAAACTAGGGCTTGTCTTCACTACCCGCCGATCCGGCGGGTAGCAATCGGTCTATCGGGGATCGACTTACCGCGTCTAGTGAAGACGCGATAAAATCGATCCCTGATGGCTCTACCGTCGACTCCGGAAATCCACCGCGGCAAGAGGCGGTAGCGGAGTCGACGGCGGCGCGGCAGCGGTCGACTTGCCGCCGTCCTCACAGCCAGGTAAGTCGACCTAAAATACGCCACTTCAGCTATGCTATTCACGTAGCTGAAGTTGCGTATCTTAGGTCGACCCCCCGCTGTAGTGTAGACCTAGCCCTAGGTATTAGGGTTTGTGACACAGGGCCAGAAAGGGTTACACAACTAGCAGGCTAATTGACCCAGATTCAACCTTTAAAGACATATTAGTGGATAATGATTGTGTTTTGTGTGTGTTTACATGTATATTGTTAGAGGCTGACAATGTAACCAAATGGTTCCTGTCTACCGCTGTATTATGTTAATTCAGAGATTAAAAGGAAATGTTAACATTTAGATGAACTGTGAATGTAGTAATATCATCGTCCTTATTTCTCTCTGAAGTTTGTAGTAAACTACCTGTGAATGGCTGACGATGGGCAGTTGCCTTTTGTTAATCCATGTAGCTAATTATCGGTGATGCTTAGGAAATACTTCAAAGCTAGGATAATTGCCTATTGTTCACCCAAGGACTGCACGCTGTCAAGAGGCTGCTAGAAAACTATACAAAGAACTCTAGGGCCCTGATCCCCTCATCTCAGATCTGTTTAAGCTGCATCAGGGGAAGTTTGAGTCACAATTCTGAATCACCCTAATATTGGACACTGGACTGTAACCTATGGATTAATTCTGCAAGTACTTTTTGCGACTCTAAAGCTCACCATCTCTACTATGAAACTGATCTAAGAACTCTATTCATATCTGTATGTATAATGATCTCTACCCAATACTTTCTCTTTAAAAACATTTTAGTTTATTTCATAAGAATTGGCTGTTAGCATGGATTTGAGTAAGATCTGAAATATTCATTAACTTGGTGGGTAATGTGTCTGATCCTTTGGGATTGGTAAAACTTTTTATATAATGAACTAGATTTTCAGTAATCCTCATCATATTTGACTTGGCTGTCTGGGTGAAAGCTCAAGGCTGAGTCATGATCCACCCAATCCAGGCCCAAAGGCCTTGGGGGTCCTGGCACAACTGGCACTGGGAGGAAGGGGCATCTTGGCACCTGTGACAGGTTGGATCACAGAACCCCCCCTTGGGAGCTGCCAACTGATTTGCCAAGACTACTTCTGCCCCTGCTTTCTTGCCCCGTCAGCTTAGGACCTCAGTGCCCTGCCTGGTTTGAGCCAGACTCGCTAGCCTGCTGCAAACCCAGACCCAGGTCTGCAAAAATAACAGGAGTACTTGTGGCACCTTAGAGACTAACAAATTTATTAGAGCATATGCATCCAAAGAAGTGGGTTGTAGCCCACGAAAGCTTATGCTCTAATAAATTTGTTAGTCTCTAAGGTGCCACAAGTACTCCTGTTATTTTTGCGGATACAGACTAACACGGCTGCTACTCTGAGACCCAGGTCTGAATCACGTCCCCTGAAAGCAGCTAACAGAAGTGTTCTTGTCTTTAACACTTAGATGCCAAACTCCCAATGAGGTCTAAATCCAAATAAATCTGTTTTACCCTTATAAAGCTTATACAGGGTAAACTCATAAATTGTTCGCCCTCTATAGCATTGATAGAGAGATATGCACAGCTGTTTGCCTACCCAGGTATTAACACATACTCTGAGTTAATTAATAAGTAAAAAGTGATTTGATTAAATACAGAAAGTAGGATTTAAGTGGTTCCAAGTAGTAACAGACAGAACAAAGTGAATTACCAAGCAAAATAAAATAAAACATGCAAATCTTATGTCTAACCAAACTGAATACAGATAATCTCCCCTTAGAGATGCTTCAGTAAGTTTTTTCCTCAAACTGGACACCTTCCAGGCCTGGGCACAGCTCTTGTTCCAGCTCAGGTGGTAGCTAGGGGATTCTTCATAGAATCATAGAATCATAGAATATCAGGGCTGGAAGGGACCTCAGGAGGTCATCTAGTCCAACCCCCTGCTCAAAGCAGGACCAATTCCCAACTAAATCATCCCAGCCAGGGCTTTGTCAAGCCGGACCTTAAAAACCTCCAAGGAAGGAGATTCCACCACCTCCCTAGGTAATGCATTCCAGTGCTTCACCACCCTCCTAGTGAAATAGTGTTTCCTAATATCCAACCTAGACCTCCCCCACTGCAACTTGAGACCATTACTCCTTGTTCTGTCATCTGCCACCACTGAGAACAGCCGAGCTCCATCCTCTTTGGAACCCCCCCTCAGGTAGTTGAAAGCAGCTATCAAATCCCCCCTCATTCTTCTCTTCTGGAGACTAAACAATCCCAGTTCCCTCAGCCTCTCCTCATAAGTCATGTGCTCCAGACCCCTAATCATTTTTGTTGCCCTCCGCTGGACTTTTTCCAATTTTTCCACATCCTTCTTGTAGTGTGGGGCCCAAAACTGGACACAGTACTCCAGATGAGGCCTCACCAATGTCGAATAAAGGGGAACGATCACGTTCCTCGATCTGCTGGCAATGCCCCTACTTATACAGCCCAAAATGCCATTAGCCTTCTTGGCAACAAGAGCACACTGTTGACTCATATCCAGCTTCTCGTCCACTGTGACCCCTAGGTCCTTTTCTGCAGAACTGCTACCTAGCCATTCGGTCCCTAGTCTGTAGCAGTGCATGGGATTCTTCCGTGATGGCCCTCCTTTGTTCTGTTCCAGCCCTTTATATATCTTTTGCATAAGGCGGGAATCCTTTGTCTCTCTGGGTTCCCCCCACCCCTCCGCCCCTTCTCAATGGAAAAGCACTAGGTTAAAGATGGATTCTAGTTCAGGTGACATGATCACATGTCACTGTCAGACCCCAAGCCTTCATTCCTCCCAGCCTGACTCACAGGAAGGCTGCCTGCAAACAGAGCCATCCACAGTCAATTGTCCTGGTTGATGGGAGCCATCAAGAGTCCAAACAACCATTAATGGCCCACACTTTGCATAATTACAATAGGCCCTCAGAGTTATATTTCATATTTCTAGTCCCAGATACAAGAGTGGTACATTTATACAAATAGGATGATCACACTCAGTAGATTATAAGCTTTGTAATGATACATTACAAGAGACCTTTTGCATGAAGCATATTCCAGTTACATTATATTCACTCATTAGCATATTTTTATAAAATCATATAGAGTGCAACGTCACAGCACCCCTTCCCCACCAGCCCCCAAGGCTGGGACCAGCCCAGTGATCAGCTCCCCCAGGCCCACAGCTTGGGCTGAAACGTGCAACCCTCTCCTGCTGTCCTCACCAGGGCCTGGGGCAGAGCGTGGCAGAGCCAGGACAGCATCCTGCCCTCTGCCCAGGGAGGGACTGGAGGCTGGGCCTGTTTGCTAGATCCACCCTCCTGCCCGGCACTGACCAGGCCCATGGCTGTCTGTCTCAGGCCTGCACCCCCCTCATGCTTCTGGGGGCAGGCTGAGGGGTACAGCGTGTGTGGCTGGGGTCCCCCTTGCTCAAGGTGCAGGCCCGGGGTGCACACGGTGCCCCAGTGGCAGCCCAGCTGTAAGGACAGCCATGGTGGGAGCTGGCGAGCCCACAGTTGGGCAGGTGTCTCTGCTGGAGCGTTTTAATGCTGCGCCCCCAATCTGCCGCCCACCCGCCTGGCAGCTGCGCAGCAATTATCCAAATGGGTGTTAATTGTGGCTGATAATTCCCCACGGAGATCAGGGACGGAAAGCTCCGCAGCTGAGCAGATTGTGCTGGGCCCGAGCAGCAGATCAGGGGTGCCAGGGTCTCTGACCCCATCCACAGCAGGCACACAGCGCTGGCAGTGCTCATTTGCCCAGCAGGGAGAGAGGAGCTGGCCCAGGGGGCAGGGGAAACAGGGCCTGCTGGGCTCGAAGGGACTGACCTGTGCGAGGCACATTCCCCAGCAGGCTGTGTCTGCAATTATTAGCAGGGGTATGAGGGGAGAGGAGGATGGGCAGAGTGGGGGGAGGCGGGGAGGCAGGACTCCTGGGTTCTGTGCTGAGCTCTGGGAGGGGAGCAGGGTCTAGGGGTTAGATCAGGGGCTGGGAGGCAGGACTCCTGGGTTCTGTGCTGAGCTCTGGGAGGGGAGTAGGGTCTAGGGGTTAGATCAGGGGCTGGGAGGCAGGACTCCTGAGTTCCATGCCCGGCTCTCTCCCCAAATCCATGTGAGTCACTCCTGCTCTGGGTGCCTGTTATTGAGGTTTCATGTTATTTTTCTCCCTCTGCCTGTCTCCCAGCCAGGGCAGCCCCCAGCAGGGCTGGGAAGCAGCTGCCTGCCCTCCCCACCCCTGAACTAGCCAGGGGCACTGGGCTTGAAGGGGTGCTAGCCTAACGTGGCCTAGGCCAGGCTCAGATGATCACAAACAGGGCGCGCCGAGCCAGGCCATCCCTGCGCCAAACCTGGCTCAGCCCAGGCCCCAACCCAGGGCTGCATGGCCAAGTCAGTGCCCTCCAGCCCCCGCCCTCTCCAACTGCCTGCAATAGCAGTGCTGCCCTCCCCCACACACTGGCCTGGCTGGGACACTGCAGGTCTGGGCGGGGGGAAGGGGCATTCACAGGCAACCAGAGCCACTCAGTGACTCTGTGCATCACCAAAATCTCCCGGGACCCGGGTAAGGGGGGGTTTGGTCCTTGGCACAGCAAAGCTCACAGGCCTGGAGCCTCCCTCCCACCTCGTGGGGTGCACGACCATGTGTGGCTGCCTGAGTGCCCCTTGGGTACCAAGGGAGCAGGGGATGGGCTGGGAGAGGGCAGGAGGGGCCATGGCCCGTGAGCAGGTTGAGAGGAAAGTTAGACAACCCCCAACCCTCATGAGTGATGGGTCTGATCCCCCACAACGGTCACCCCTGGTCTGGGCCCTGATCCCCCATACCCCTCCGGGACCTGGGGCAGGTCCTTGACCTTGTTGGCCAAATAGGGCCCGTTTCCCCCCGGAGCTTACCTAATTACACCAAGGAGGCACGGAGAGACAAGAAGACGGGTACCAGGTCCTTTATTTGTCAGTCAGCTGAGAGGGTGAGCTCTCATCGGCTAATGCCAGAAGAGAGACACACCTTACATGGGCGACATAGGCCCTTTTTATAATCAGTAACAAACAACTCAGTTCTCATCCTTTCTACGTCATTATGCTGACCTATAGATAACAGGTTACACAGAATACATGTATTATTTTGGGGAAGGGGATACAAGAGACATCTGTTGCGGATACACTTATCATTTTGAAGGGAGAGCAAGGTACATCCCTTGACCCTCGGCACTAAATTCCTTGGGGATATATGGGAAAGCAGCCGCATATACTTGCAAGCCAAATGAGCCAATTAGCAAATAGCTGACATGATTAAATACAAGGCTAAATACTTTATTTGGATCTTTAGGCCTTTCTCATCAGAAAGAGGCCTGCATCAGAAAGAGGCCTGCATCTTTAGGCCTTTTCCATCAAATATCCCCCCTTAAAAACATTTCAAGAGCTCATGGCCCTTGTTCCTCAGCTCCTTCCGGCTGATATAATATCATCATTTGTTGATATGTAACCTGACTAGCCATTTTCCGGACTACCGTGACCAAGCAAGGGGTAAAACAAGCAAGCGTTAATAGGGTGGTAATAAAGAATATAAAAAGGAGAAAACCTTTTCGAAGCCATCCCAGTTGTGGCAGCCAGGAAGTAAACCAATCTGTGTCCCACCCACCCCAGGTCTGTACTGGGACATGGGCTAGTTTTCTCATTTCCTTTGTTAACTGTTTTACTGCCTGGCCATTATCGTCTATTTATAAGCAGCAGTTAGACTCATTTAATTTTGCACAGAGGCCTCCTTCCTCTGCTAGCAAGTAGTCAAGAGCTATGTGGTGTTGGAGAATTGCATATCTCATTTGAGTCGATTGATCGGCCAAAAGGTCCAGTGCTGCGGCTGTTTGATTGGTTAATATTTCCAATATAGCCTGCAGCCTAATGATGCGATTTAGATTATAAATTGGTTCCCTGCCCCTGTTACTAGTTCACTAGGGTTCCAGGTGGCCGGTCCATAATGTTTGATGATTCTTTCAGGGGGCCATTCCTGAGCTCCCCAAGTTTGGGAACTCCTGGCAGTCAGAGTGGAGTCCACAAATCGTTTTTCTCTAATCAAATCATCATAAACCTTAACTCCCAATTTATTTCCTTGGTTTTGAGGTAATAAAAAGAATAGAGGCCTAATATATCCTACATAGCATACTCCTGACCAGTTTGGAGGCAATCTGCGATAAGCATAGGATCCACAGATCCAATAATGGCCTTTCAAGGCCCAGATTCCTTTAGCAAAGGGGCCATCCCAGGTCTCGGGGTCGTCTGCGGGGCCCGGCTCCTCGTAATACAGAGCGTTACCTGATTCTATGGGCCCCCCGAGGAAATGATCTACGTCCGGATTACAGTAGTCACATTTCCATGCCCCAGCCCCTGCCTTCCAAACACAATTACAACCAAATTTTGGGCTATTGGTACTAGACCAGAATTGTTTAAAATGGGTCACTCGGGTTCCATTAGGGTGCTGCCATGCCCACTGATGCCATCGTACCACGTGGTCTTTACTAGTGGTGTTATCTCGCTGGCAACTTAAAAAGAGGGCATCAAAGTACCCATCCAATCTGACTGCCTTACAACCATCGCCCCTATGATTCCAGTAGGAGCATCTTACCCAGCTATTATTACTCAGCTTTACGTGGGTAAGATTCCATCGTTCTTGATACTTAAAACAGTCATACGGGCGACAGTGGGGATCCCAGCAATTAAATCCTAAAGATAAGGTCCAGTTGCATGTACTTTTCCCTACATATCTTTCCTCGCGTTTTGTTCGATTAAGGCAAAAGACACCCACTCCCGTAGAATAGAGCCGCCAAGGGCCACTATCCTCAGTCCACCTTCCCGTTCCCTTACGCACTATGCTTAGGCTGCTTAGCCACCATTTGGGCTGTACTGGCTGGACTACCCAGGGCCATTCATTTAGTTCTCCTGGACCACCACATACCCAACAATTGGTAAGGTTAAAGGATCCTGCTATTATTTCCCCTAATTGCAAAAACCTATTTTCCCAACCACAGGAATAGCTGAACATGCATGACAAAAACACAAAGGATAGTTTCATTATCCCTTTCTCCTAAACAATCCCTTTAGTCCTTCTAGTCCTTGGTACTCCCAGGTAGAGTTTTCACCTGTGCCACCCCGGGCTTCCGGAGCCGGAGCGGACAGAGGGCTGTTGTCCTCTTCGGTTGTGTTGTTCTCCGGATTCGGATTCAGAAACCGCTTCACTCGTGTATGATGAGTCCACTTGTCGCTCCCGAGGACCTTAACGGCGGCCTGGCTGATGAGCGATACAGTGTGCGGACCGTCCCACCTTGGCGTGAGGGGATCACGCTTCCACTTTTTGATAAGGACTTGATCACCAATCTGGAAGGAATGCACGGGCTGGTCCAAGGGAAGGGTCTGGAAAGGCGCTGCGTATCGATGTAGCTGTAACAAGACAGATTGTAGCGCAGAAACCTGTTTCCACAAAGAGTCTTTCCCTATTTCCCAGTTTACATCCTCTCGGTACCCCGGGATGAGTACTCGGGGAGGGAACCCAAAAACCAGTTCAAAGGGTGAAAGTTTCAGACCCTTACGCGGGGCCCTCCGAATGCGGGTAAGGGCAAGTGGCAGGGCATCAAGCCACTTTAAACTAGACTCCATACACAGCTTTGTGAGAGTGTCTTTGAGAGTTCTATTCATTCTTTCTACTTGGCCCGAGCTCTGCGGTCTCCAAGGTGTATGCAATTTCCATTGGATACCAAGGGCTCGTGATACCTGTTGAACCACCTGGGAGATAAAATGGCTTCCCCGATCCGACTCAATTACTTCAGGGAGATGGAAGCGGGGAAGTATTTCATGCAACAGGGCCTTGGTGACTGCCCGTGCCTGACAATGCCGTGTAGGGTAACACTCTACCCACCCAGTAAGTTGGTCAGTAAAAACAAGCAAATACTTATAGCCCCTACAAGGGGGGACTTCAGCAAAGTCCACCTGCCACCTTTGAAAAGGATAGGCAGCCCAGAGCCGGCCTCCCATTGGGGCGGGGGGGCCGCACCCCTTTTGGTTTGTTCGCTGGCAAACAGAACAGTTATTAACAATTCTTTGGGCTTCCATATGTATACCCAATCCCCTAAGGGACCGTGTAGCCAAATCGACCATAGCTCCTGATCCCAAATGTCCCTCCTTTGCCCATCCACAACAGTACTACTTCCACCTGTATACCATTCCAAGTCAGCATTCGGGAGTGGCTGATCTTTTAGATCTGGGCGGCTAGAATACTGAACATCTATGATTTCTAAACAGTCATGTTCCGCTCCCTTAACACATTCATACAGAGGTTTAGCCCACAGTCCAAACTCTGGAATCCATATTCTGCAAAAACCTGCCATGCCCAGGAATGCCCTAAGCCGTTTACGGTTGCTGGGGATGGGAACTTGGCAGATAGCCTCCTTCCTTTCGTTTGAGAGCTGTCTCTCTCCCTGCCTGATGTGAAATCCCAGATATTGAACCTCTGTAAGAGCAATTTGGGCTTTGCTTTGAGATACCCTGTATCCTCGCAGTTCAATAAAGTTTAGGAGACTCACAATAGCTCTGAGACAAGGGATTAGACCCACAGCAGCAATTAACAAGTCATCTACATATTGCAGCAGGAGGGCTTTGTCTGAATTATCCTTCTCCTCCAAGTCTCTGGCCAAAGCCTGTTCGAACAGAGTGGGGGAATTTTTAAATCCCTGGGCCAATACGGTCCAGCAAAGCTGCTTTTTAACCCTTCTGTTGTCCTCATTATGCCTTGCAGTATTTTGCAGACCTCACAGTTGCTTGGGCACATTCAGGCCCCCCTTTCTCTTGGTGGTCAGCCAAGTCTTAGCTGTGAACACTGTCCTTGGATGAGCCTGCTAGCTGTATTTTCCTCTCAGTTAACTCATTCCATGCTTTTTTCTTTTCTCCCTTTTTCGGCTTCTTCTAACTTCCAAAGGAACTTTTCACTTTTCACTTATGCACCTTTTCTCCAACCATCAACACATACACATTGCCATCATACACCTTTCCAGTAACATAACTTTTGTACAGAGCCTTGAAGCAACAAACCAGGACGAGCACACTCACTTCTGAGGATTCCCCTCTGTACAACCTCTGGTGTCCAATAGCTTTCCCTTTTAAACCTTAAATGCCTTCCCCGTCTTCCTTCTTAGAATCAATAGCCACCAGCTCCGCCGCCTGGGCAGATAAATTGGGGCTAAGCTTAAACTTGCACACCTCTCCACTCTTAACTACTACGGCTGCTCCTGTAAACCGCTTCCCATCTACTACATAACTAGATCCATCAACGTATCCTTCGATATCGGGATTGGGCCAGGGCAAATCCGAGAGATCAGGGCGAGGTTTAGTCTCTTGTTGCAAAACTTCAATACAATCATGAGTGGGGCGGGTCCTACCGGGGACTTGGGGATCAGGCAACAAGGTAGCCGGGTTGAGGGAACTAACTGTCTTAAAAGTCAGGTTAGGGGCCAACAAAAGCCCCACCTCATATCTAGTATGCCGACTGGGATTTAGATGCTTTTCCCCAGCTCCTGTTCCCAGTATCTGGGGTACCCCATGGGGCACCACAACCTCAGTATCCCCACCCAAGGTTAATTTTTCAGCCTCCTGCACAAGGAGAGCGGTCGCAGCCACGGCTCGTAAACAAGCCGGCCAGCCTTTGGCAACCGGGTCCAATACCTTTGAGTAGTAACCTACGGGTCGCCAGGTCGGTTCCGACCTTTGGCACAGGACTCCAGATGCCACCCCTCCCTTCTCGTGAACGTATAGGGTGAACGGCTTCCGGGAATCCGGGAGAGCTAAAGCGGGAGGCTGAACTAAGGCTTTTTTTTAAGCTCTTGAAATGCTTTTTCTTTTTCCTTGGTCCATGACCAATGGAGCAGACCCTCTTTAGTAAGGGACTCGTATAGTGGTCTGGCTTTCCCTCCGTAGTCAGGGATCCAAAGTCGGCAAAAACCGGTTAGTCCCAGGAAAGCTCTCAACTCTCTGGGACTTCGGGGCTGAGGACTCTCGAGTATAACTTGGATCCTGTCTTTACCCAAGCTACGACGTCCCTGACAAAGATGATACCCGAGAAAAGTGTCTAACCAATTGGGCTTTTTCCCTAGAAACCTTGTACCCCTGGGCCCCAAGAAAATTAAAGAGTTCTATAGTCTGCTCTCTACAAGCTGTTTCTGTCTCAGTACTTAAGAGCAGATCATCACAATACTGAACTATGTTACACGAGGGGTGTCTAGCCAGGAACGGGGCAAGATCTCTTTTTAGCTGGCTACCAAAAATCTCGGGTGCACAGGTAAGTCTCTGAGGGACAACAGTCCAGAGATACTGAGCCTTGTAATGGGTATCTGGGTCCTCCCATTCAAAGGCAAACAGTTTCTGAGACTCCTGATCAAGGGGTATAGAGAAGAAAGCATCTTTTAAATCTATCACAGAGAACCAGCTGTGGCTCTTGGGGACTTGGCCCAAGATAGTATGAGGGTTTGGGACAACTGGATAGGGGGCCTCTATTAACTTATTAACCTGTCTTAGGTCCTGGACCAATCGATACTGCCCATTAGGCTTAGGCACTCCCATTATCGGAGTATTGTACGGGGAAGTGCCTTCCCTTAGCCAGCCGTACTGCAAAAACTTTTGAATCAGAGGCTTCAACCCGATCCGAGTGGTTAACTTAAGGGGGTATTGTCGAATTCGGACTGGGCGGCTTCCTTCCTTAAGGGAAATATGCACTGGTAGAGCATTTCGAGCCCAAGCAAAGCCTCCCTCCTCAGCCCAGACCTTAGAGTTAACCCCCGACAGCTGGTCCCTCTCACCCTCTGGCTGCGCTGGGGGGGGATTTTCAGCACTCAGAAGGGCCATTTGATAATTAGAGGTTTGTTGTTTAGGCAGCCTAACTTCCATAGTCCCATTATTATTGAACGAGATCTCCGCCTGTAATTTAGTAAGGACATCTCGTCCTAGCAGCGCAATGGGACAGGAAGGGCTACAAACGAATTGGTGGGATTTTGTTTCTATATCCTTCCCCCATGGTATGTCATAAGAACATAAGAACATAAGAAAGGCCGTACTGGGTCAGACCAAAGGTCCATCTAGCCCAGTATCTGTCTACCGACAGTGGCCAATGCCAGGTGCCCCAGAGGGAGTGAACTTAACAGGCAATGATCAAGTGATCTCTCTCCTGCCATCCATCTCCATCCTCTGACGAACAGAGGCTAGGGACACCATTCTTACCCATCCTGGCTAATAGCCATTTATGGACTTAGCCACCATGAATTTATCCAGTCCCCTTTTAAACATTGTTATAGTCCTAGCCTTCACAACCTCCTCAGGTAAGGAGTTCCACAAGTTGACTGTGCGCTGCGTGAAGAAGAACTTCCTTTTATTTGTTTTAAACCTGCTGCCTATTAATTTCTTTTGGTGACCCCTAGTTCTTGTATTATGGGCATTATGTCGCTGGGGGCATTCGTTCTTCCAGTGTCCCTCCTCTTTACAGATAGCACATTGATTTCGTCCCAAACGGGGGCCCTTTCCCTTCCCCTGTGGTCCTGTGCGGGGAAACCCCCTTGTCTTGCCCCCCTTTTCCTCACTTCCCTCCCTCAGGGCCATCGCCAGCATGCGGGCCCCCTTTTTCCGTTCCTCATCGTCTCTGCGATCATAAACCTTTAATGCAATCTCCAAGAGCTCCTCTATATTTTTCCTGTTCCAGCTTCATGAGTTCTCTCTGAATCTTTTGACGTTTCATTTCCAAAGACAGCTCATGGTCATAATCATAATTAACTTCTCCATTATCAGATCATCTTTACATAATACCATTCCATAATCAGCCTGGCGTTTAAACGCCTTCCAATTATTTAACATACATTCCAAGGGTGTCCCAGCATATGTGCTTTGTCCGGACCCCATTATGCTCGTGTTTAATTAAACCTGGTCACGGGTTCGACCGACCCCCCTTGCGATCAAGATATCCTGGTCACGGGGTTTCCCCTCGCAGGAGTTTCGGTGCGGCTAGAGTCGGTTTAAGTCCTAGACCTGGTTATCACAATTTTGGCTTCCAGCATACCAGGAATAAAAACAAGCCCTGGGGCTTTTCTACGTCCCAGTAATTGTCCAGTACGGCCCACGAACTAGTGAAGTTAGTGAAATTATTCATAAGCCGTTGTCTGGTTCAGTTATCACAACCACAAAACATTTGTTCAATGAACGTTACTTATTCGTTTAACAACACAGTAACAAAACATTCATAATACTGTCACAGCTTTTAACACTCATACACCCTTCCTGTGCACAGGCTGCCTAAGGGGCTTTCACTGTCCAACCCACACTTCAGGGGCGTTATTTCTCAAAACCCAGGAGGTAAACGCACTTACCGCCCGGAGTGGCTGCGTCCAGCAGTCGGACTTCCCCTTCTTCTGGTACCGTCTTATCTCCGTGTTGTTAGGAGTTCTCTTTAGAGAGGACACAGCCGCCCCGACCGATTGTGACGACCCGAGGCCCGAGCAAACCAACAGCTCGAGGTGGCCACTCCTCGGAATCGCCCTCGGTCGCCGGTCAGTGCCCTCACAGGGAGAGAAGTCCCGGCGGAGTCGCCAATTTGTTGGCCAAATAGGGCCCGTTTCCCCCCGGAGCTTACCTAATTACACCAAGGAGGCACGGAGAGACAAGAAGACGGGTACCAGGTCCTTTATTTGTCAGTCAGCTGAGAGGGTGAGCTCTCATCGGCTAATGCCAGAAGAGAGACACACCTTACATGGGCGACATAGGCCCTTTTTATAATCAGTAACAAACAACTCAGTTCTCATCCTTTCTACGTCATTATGCTGACCTATAGATAACAGGTTACACAGAATACATGTATTATTTTGGGGAAGGGGATACAAGAGACATCTGTTGCGGATACACTTATCATTTTGAAGGGAGAGCAAGGTACATCCCTTGACCCTCGGCACTAAATTCCTTGGGGATATATGGGAAAGCAGCTGCATATACTTGCAAGCCAAATGAGCCAATTAGCAAATAGCTGACATGATTAAATACAAGGCTAAATACTTTATTTGGATCTTTAGGCCTTTCTCATCAGAAAGAGGCCTGCATCAGAAAGAGGCCTGCATCTTTAGGCCTTTTCCATCAACCTGGCACTGGTCTCTCACTGTCTCCAGCTGGTGGGGGGGAGGGGTTGCTGATGGCGCTAACCCCATGCCCAGTGACTACAGAGGCAGGGCGAGTCTCCGAGCTGGGCCGGGGGAGCAGGCTGCGGGAAGGGTAGGAGAATGGGGCTCTCTCACAGCCCCTCCTTGTCTCCTTTCACCCTCCAACGGGAGTGGGGGGGCTTGGGGAGACAGCCACTGCACCCCCAGCTGCTGGTACAGGCTAGAGAGTGCCAGAGGGGAGGCCTGGCCTGGCTGGCGGGAGTCGGGACGAGCCTACAGCAGCTGCTCACACAATGCAGGTGCCAGCGCAGGAACAGGGCCCCAAGGGCTGGGGGCCAGCAGCAGCCGGGGTAGCGGGACCCTGGGGCAGCTCTAGGCACAGGAAGATGGAGGAGGTGGGGGTTGGGGCAAAGGACAGGCCCTAGAGGGGGAGCAAGGACACAGGTGTTCTGTCCCAGATCTGAGCGGGGAGCAGGGGCTAGTGGTTAGAGTGGGAGCTGGGACGCAGGGGCTGGGTTCCAGCGCTGATTCTGGGAGGGGCAGGGGCTGGGTGGGTATGGTTCCCTGTGGGGGCCAGCCTGGGGACTGGGCCCTGGTACTCGCTCAGTGCCTGCCCCAACCCTACACTTAATGGCTTGGGGGGACTCCTGGGGCTCCCTGCTGATCCCTCTGGCACACGCACCAGAGAGGCAGAACAAGTGAGTCGGGGCAGCGGGAACTGTGTAGGTTCTGGGGCATGGCTGGGTGAGCCAGCACTGCACCAGCAGGGGGCGTCCACAGGCCAGAGCAGAGCTGCCCCCAGGCCCTAGTCCAACACTCCAGCTACTGCCCCACCCTGCTCCTGGGGGCGGGAGGGGGGAAGGAGGCAGGGCTGGCCGGGTGACTCGGAGCCAGGGACCTGAAGCAGGGCCAGAGGGGGAGCTGGGGTGATACCGCTCCCTGGCACCCTGGGCCCTCAGCCACACACCCAGCCCCGTCCCCTCCCTTCCCCTTCCCCGCCTGTGAACAGCAGCAAAGGCCTCGGCCAGCCTTTGGCATCGCACTTTACTGGCCCAGGAACATGCCCAGTAGGGCAGTAGCCGGGGGGGCTCAGAGCAGGGAAAACAGACACAGATACACACACAGAGTTCTCTTTACCGCTCTGGGAGGTCACTCCTGGTAAAGGAGGTCACTGCTTTACCTGGGGTCACTCCTGCCAGCGCTTGCCCCAGCACAGCCCTGCTGGCGGGCAAGAGGGAGGGAACCTCTAGGGCCCGTGGGATGCAGGGGGTGAGGCTTGGCTCAGGGCTTGATCAGACCCAGGGGGCTGGAGCTGGGTGCCCCAGATGGAGCTGGGGCTCCAGGTGCCCAGGGGGTGGCTCTGATACCCAGGGAAAGGCACTGGGGAGGTGTCTGCCACTGGGCAGGGGCATTTGATCCAGGCCCATCGGGGCGGCAAACCCGTCCTGCGGGGCCCTAGCTGCTGACTAACCCTGGACGCGCCTCCTATGCAGTCCTGGCTCCACCCCCCCTTACTTGGGCACTCTGACTGCAACTCCTCCTAGGACCCCTCCCCCCTTCTGGAGCCGAGGTCCCCACTGAGGGGACAGGGCCGAGAAGCCAGGGTGCCAGGCTGTGGCAGGAGGGGTGCAGGGAGCCAGGGCTGGGCCAGCACCCCAAGGCGGTGAAGGGGGATGAGATGGGGGCAGAAGGGGGGTTCTCTTTAACCCTTTGCAGACTGGACAGACACAGCCTGGGGCTCAGTGGCTGGATCACATCCCCCCCAAAGCCAATCTCTGGTAGCAGCCTCTGTGCACCCCCCATCGGTGGCAGAGGGGTGACAGGAGGGGGAGGGGCTATGCTTTGGGTCCCAGGGAGGGGAGGTAGGAATGGCTGAGGCTGTAGATAACGGAGTCTGACTCTTCCCCTATCCCATTGGGGGCACGGTGGCCACCCTAGACGCTGTGCCAGAGGGAGAGAGCCTGGCCTGCCCCCTGTCCTAACAGCCAAGCAGCCTGGGGGTCCCGTCCCCTCTCCCGTCCCTCCCCGAAGAACTGACACTGCTGCCAGGAGTAGGGGGGAAGGTGCCTTGTTGAGAAGAGCAGGTGGAGCTGGAGGCAGCAAGCTGTGGGGGGCAGAGTCTCTGGGGGGAGGGGGCTGCTTCTAGGCCTCCACGGGGGCCTCATGGTCGAGGGCTTGGACATCATCGAGGAAACGCTTGGGGGTCAGGTCAGGATGTGACTGGAACCTGGAGGGGAGAGAGGTGGTTGGCAGCGGTGGGCACAGTGGGGCGGGCATGAGGCTGGCATCACCATCTCCCCCATTCTTGCAGCTGGACCCTGCTCTAGTGCAGGGGGGGAGGGGCTGTCTCCTAACCCCCGCGGCCTGGCACCGCACCCCTCGTGCCGCTGTACCCTGCACGGCCAGGCAAGAATCCACGCGCTGACAGCGTTCCTCACCCTTGGGTCTTAGAGGGGTGTGTGCAGGGGGTGAGCCATATCCCTATGGGTGTTACTGGGGGTGTCTGACTGGACCCCCACACATGGTCCCTGGGCAAGGAGAGCACTGGGGAGCCAGGGGCCAGGAGATCAGGTGGCCAGATACAAGCCATGTGGGGCTGCAGGTAGGTGGGCAAGCTCATCTGTTCCCAGGCCCCCGGGTGCGGGAGGACAGAGGGTGGCATGGGCGCCCTGTGGGTGCTGGGCAGGCAGTTCTAGGGTCTCCCCCTCCCAGGGGGTCCCGACTGTCCCTGACCTGGACATTCCAGCCGCCCTCCCCTCAGGACTCGCCCCACTCACCGATCACCACCTCCCACTTGCCCTCCGTGGCCTGGGTCACTTCGTAGGCACAGCGCATGTCAGAAATGGACACCCCACCCAGCACATAGATGATGAGGCGCGGGCCCGTCCGGTACCCGGCCGCTGGCTTGTTCTTGTGCCAATGCCTGAAGCGGGTGCTGGGGGGTGAGAGGGGCAGTGTGGATACCAGGGGCTCACTGAGGGAATGCCAGGCGGAGGGGTGGGCACTGCCCGAAGCGGGGGCTGAGGGACTGCTGCGGTGCGGGGGACATGGTGAGAGGGGTCCAGGGCTCCAGCTATTGGGCACCCCCTCCCCTGTAGAGGGCAGGGTCCTGGCCATGCACTCCCAGGCACAGAGGTGCCTACACCTGGGGGGGGGGGGGCGCTGTCAGGGCTCTGCCCCCCACAGCCCAGCCAGGCTCAGCCTTACCTGACAGCAGCCTGGGGGCTGGCGGCAGGGACTGGGTCTGACACGAAGGGCCACAGCTCCTTGTCCAGTTTGTCCTCAATGATGTCCTGAGGTGTGGGGGGAGGACAGGTCAACAGGGGCCAAGCAGCAGGAACCTTGGACGTGGGAGCCAAGCCGGGCCCCATTGGGGGGAGGGGCTGGGAAGGCTCCTCAGTGAATGATTGACAGTCCCTGGGGGAGCAGCCTGGGGCCCCCTTTCCAGGGTGGGGCATGGGGAGCCAGCAAAGAGCACGCTGACTCCTCCCGTGATGCCCCCCCCATCCCCCTCAGCTGCTCAGTGCCCGCTGTGAACTCCCCACCCATCCACCGTTATGGAGAGGGCAGAGACCTCCTGCAGCCGGATCCAGGGCCCCTCACTTGGGGGCGGGGAGGCAGGGGGCTGCCCTCAGTGCCCCTTCCCTGCTGCAGACAGATCCAGGCCCTGCCTCTTGCCCCATGAAGTGTGTCCCAGCCACGCAGGGGGCCCAGGCTATGATAGATCCTAATGCCACATAATGGGGGCTTTTACATTAATCTGCTGGGTTGACTTGTACAGGGAAGCTTAAGGCCTGCCGAGCTGCGGCTGGCACAGAGGGGCGGCGCCCCTGATTGGATTAGGCATGGGATTGAGGCTACCACAACTGCCTGCCCCAAAATCCCACAGGAAGAACCATCACAACGCTGGAGCAGGGGCCTGGGAGCCTCCCACCTGTGATCTGCCAGGGACAGGAGCTCAGGCAGGGAGGTTAATTCTTGGCCTGGAGGTTGAAGGCAACTAAGTGTGCCCCCCCACCCCCTTGAGGAGTGCCCCACAGGGGAGGGCAATGGGGGCGTAGCCCACAGCAAGGGTGGGGGGAAGGAGCGACACCATGTCACCTTTCACAGGCAAAGCAGGTTTGGGCCCAGGCAGCGCTTGGATAGGAGACGTCTAAAGAAAAGCCACTAGGTGCTGGGGGGGTGCTAGTGAGTCAGCAGAGGGTGCTCTATGACCCCAGTGCGGCGCTAGGGGGCTCTGTGCTGCAGGGAATGGTTTGGGGGCTCAGCAGGGGGCGCTCTCCCCTTGCAGTCAGTGTTGGCCCCAGTGCGGCACTAGGGGGCGCTGTACTGCAGGGAGCGGGTGGGGGGCTCTGCAGGGGGCGCTCTCCCCGGTTAGTCAGTGACCAGTACTATGTTGCAGGAGTCTGTCCTTTAGATAAACGTCAAACAGCTGCTCCTCACTGGAGGTTAGGCCAAGGACCCTGCCGGCCATTCAGATTCCAGTGCCAGTCATGACAGTGTGCTGCCTGGATCCCCTGCACTTCCAGCCCCGCACACTGATCACCTCCTGCTCTAGACTCTCGGGCAGTGCTGCTGTGCGGCTGTTAACAGCTGCCTGCCACTCCTCAGGAAAAATTCAGTCCCGGTGAGGGACCCCTGTATAAACCGCCCGTGCTCCACCCCAGAGGTGGCAGCATCTCAGCACCGGGTAAGACAACTCTCCTGCACTCGTGTCTATGATTTAAGACCCCTAAGGATGGCAGCAGGAGAGGCCTCTCTGATGAGCCCCTCACATGGCTAGAGCCCTGCAAGGATACAAAAATGTGGATGTGCATCAGCCCAGGATCCCCTAGCCGTCTTTTACCTGTATCTGCATTCTCACCAGCGGCAGCAAGCCCTTACAAGAGCTAGCGAGGGCGGGGGAAGGGATCTTGCAGGGAAGAGGCAGTGCTGAGGGGGTCGGGGGGAAGGGGCAGCGTGAGGGCAGGATCGTGAGAAGGGGCAGTATGGAGGGGGTGGGGGCTGGGGGGAAGGGGCAGCGCGGGGGCAGGATCTCGAGGAGAAGGGGCAGTGCGGAAGGGGCGGTGGCTGGGGGGAAGGGGCTGGAGGGTCTCATCACGTGCTGCTCCTGGGGGTCACGAGCGACAGCACATGGTAGCAGCAGAGCATTTTGCATCACTGTGGGGTGGAGGGGTGGGGTGCTGGGGCCCCGTCCGCTCCAATCCCAAATCCTGCTGCCCAGGAGCTGGTAGGGACACTGGTGCTTCTCAGAGTGGCAAGGTGAGTGGGTGCCGGCCAGCCCCAACTTTGACCTGTCGCCCAGCCACTGGCTGCCTGAGCCGGATGCCGCGGGCCAGGCGCTGCTGGGGAGTAGAGCCCGGCCCGGTTGTATCTGCAGCCAATCTACTATCCGCAGAAATGGTGCGCGGATATGCAAGGCTCTACACATGGCTGACCCCAAACCAACCCCTCCCCCTTGGGCCCAGCCTGCCAGGTGTGACCCCCACCCCCAAGGCCAGGAAGCAGACAACCCGGTACCTCCATGACGTCCTTGAGCCTGGGGGTCCAGCGGGAGAGCTGGTAGGTGGACTCCAGCCGCACCTTCCTCTCAGGTCGCAGCTGCCTGCTCTGGGGGAGGAAGTGAGAGGGGGTGAGAGGCAGCAGGGAGGGGGTGCGGGGTGGGAACGGGGGCAGACAGGGAGAGCTCAGCCTACCTGAGTCGCTCCAGCCGGGCTGGCAGGGGAGAGGCAGAGAAAAGAACAGAATGGATCACTGAGCGAGGGAGAGAGAGAGAAGGGGAGAGAGACTGATGGGAGAACAGAGCTGCTTCCCCCCATTCACCGCATGGCCACCCCATGCAGTGGTCACCAGCTCCAGCTCCCTGGCGATCTGAGGTCCTGACCCCCAGGATCCTCTGCAGGGGCAGAAGAGGTCACCCCAGATGGGGAGTAACTCGGGGGTCACCCTCATATGGGGAGGGCGTCACCCCACTGTACAGGGGCAGAGGCCACCTCTGTGCTAGGAGTAGGTCATTGCCATAGGGGCACCCCCAGGATGGCCTGGGCTCCCCTGTGCAGCACAGATATGCCCCCTGGCATGGGTACAGCTGCTGGCTCCTGGCCCCAGTCCCTTACCCCAGGTGTGAGAGAGATGCCCAGGAACTGCATGTTGTGGATGATGTTGCCCTGCTGCTGGATGTTGGCATGCTGGATCAGGTTGGTGAGGTTCTCCTCACCCACACCTGCATGGGGAGAGACAGGTCAGCGCTAGCACCCCTGGGACGCACCCACAGCCCAGGCACATTCAGTCCGTGGCCCCAGGAGTCCTAGTTCCCCGATCAAACCCTGAGATCCTGCTCTTCCTACCCCTCCCAGAGCTGGGGGTAAACCCAAGAGTCCTGGCTCCCAGCCCCCCAACTCTAGCCCACTGGCAGGGCCAGCTCCAGACACCAGCTGAGCAAGCAGGTGCTTGGGGCGGCCAAGGGGAAGGGGCGGCACGTCGGGCTCTTCGGCGGCAATTCGGCAGAGGGTCCCTGTCCCTCTCGGAGGGAAGGACCTGCCGCCGAATTGCCGCCGAAGAAGAAAGCGGCGCAGTGGAGCTGCCGCCGATCGCAATCGCGATCGCGGCTTTTATTTTACTTTTTCCGCTGCTTGGGGCGGCAAAAACCCTGGAGCCAGCCCTGCCCACTGGACCCCATTGCCCTCCCAGAGCTGGGGGTAGAACCCAGGAGTCCTGGCTCCCAGCACCATGCACTCTAAGCCACTGGACCCCACATAGTTAATGGTCGAATTCAGGTCCTTGCTGCTCCTCCCTCCACAGGTTCCCTCAGGGACTGTGGGCAGGGGGTCTCTCTAGCTTCCCCTGGCAGTGCAGTGGGAGCCCCCCTCCCCCTGATCTGGGCTCCCCCTCCTGCGGCCAGTCAGGTGCAACATGCGCCTTCCCCCTCCAGCCCCCCCAAAACCATTTACTGCTGCTTAGTGCAGAGGGGGAGGCCCTGCAACTCCACAGCGCCCCCTGGCCAGGGAACTGGGCAGCCAGAGGAGCCACATGAGGGCACCCTGGCCTGGGCAATGGGCGCAGGGGCAGTGCCTGAGCAGGGTTACAGGAAGGGCCCCGGAGCAGGGCCCTGCCCCACCAAGCCAGCATGGGGCAGGAACCGATGGGGGAAGAGGGACTGTGCCAAGTGTCAGGGTCAGGGAGAGCTGGGGGAAGGGGCTGGATGCAGGAAGAAGCAGGGAGCTGGTACAGGGATAACACAAGGGTTGGGCAGGGAACTGGTCGCAGGGGGCTCAGAGACAGAACATGGTATCTGAACAGCCAGCAGGAAGGGAGGGATGTCCCCCCTCCCTGCAGAGAACGCGCCGTAGGGCCGCTCGGGGCATGCGTCTCCATCCCCCCTCCCTACAGAGAACAGGCCGGGAGGCCGCTCCGGGTGTGTGTCTCCATCCCACCTCCCTGCAGAGAACGGGCTGGGGGGAGCGTGGAGGGCGGACACTGCTCGGAAGGCAGCAGCGGGCAGCAAAGGCCGCCAGGTCCGACCCCAGGGGTTAGTGCGGAGCATGGGTGCGGTGCACTGTCTGGCTCACAGGCACCGAGAGGTGGGCAGAGGGGAGACAGGGCCGTAGAGCCAGGCTGGACACAGGCCCCGGGAAGCGGCTGGCCGGGAGATGCCCTGCGTGGCTGGGGGTGTGCCAGTCTGAGCAGTGCTATTCCCCCCCAGCCCCACAGGCCTGGGCCCTGCCTCCAGGAGCGCCCCGTGCAACAGCAGGCCCCCTAGTGCTGCCCCCTGCAGGCCTGTGGTGTTACCATTCTTCAGGAAGATGTAGAGCAGGATGATGCAGATCTTGTCATAGGCCTGCACACTGGGGTCCAGCAGGAC
Organism: Emys orbicularis; assembly: GCF_028017835.1. Taxonomy (NCBI): domain Eukaryota; kingdom Metazoa; phylum Chordata; order Testudines; family Emydidae; genus Emys; species Emys orbicularis. Next base: position 11,913,790 of record NC_088701.1, read on the forward strand.
GGGCACGATGATCTTCATGGGGTCCTTGATCTTCTCCCCGTCCACGTCCGTCCCCATGGGCAGGTTTTGGGGGGGGAGGGGGCACACACACAAGGCCCAGGTCAGGCCGCTCCACTTCCTCCTGCCCCCGCAGCGGGATGGGGGACGAGACGGCCCAACAGTCGGACCACAGCTCGCCTACCCCCTGTGCCAGGCCCCCCTCCTCCCTGGGGTCAGCACCCCCTGGGGTGAGTAACGGGCCCCCTGGGAGTAACCCAAGCCCCATGTCTCCCTTCTGCACCCCTGGTGCTGCATGGCGGGGGGCTGGCCCTGGCTCCAGCGAGCCTCCGGCTCTGAGACCCCTCTCTCTGGGCTGAGTCCATGAGCCAGACTCTGCCCCCCAGCCAGGCTCTGCCCACAGACCCACCTGCTCCACGCTGCACAGCTTCTCCACCGTCCCTTTGAAGTGCCGCATGCAGTGCTCGGCCAGGTTCAGGCGCGTGGAGTACTGCGGGGAGAGACTGGGACATGGGGGAATTTACTGTGGCACCGCATCACTGGCTGGTCCAGGTCACCCGCAGCCCCCAAGGAGGGCCCCTCTGCCAAAGGAGCAACCCCAATTGGCTGTATAAGCCGAGTATATAGGGATTGTTTTGCCCAGCACTGACATGCAGCCACCTCTGGGATGGGGTGGGGCAGCTGGAGGGGAGGATCAGGAGGGCACCTGGGAGGAAAATGGCTCTGCCTGAAGGGACAGGTCAGCAGCTCTCATCAGGCAGTAAGGCAGTCCCATCACTGGGCCAGGGCTCCTGCCTAGACCTGGACAGAGCCCCCCAGAGTGCCCTGCCCCCCAAAAATCCCTACTATCCCTCACCAGCCCCACTGAATGCCCTGCCCCCCTGCCCACTAACAGCCCCAGCCCTGTTACCTTATTCAGCTCTTTCTGGTACTGGGGCATCTTCTTCAGGATCTGGGACAGGTCCTTGATTTTGGCCTGGGGGGACGCGGGTGGTGAGATCCTGGCCCCTCCCAGCGCACAGAGCCCCCTGCAGGGCAGAGGCCTCACCCGGGGACAGCCGCAGCAGCCCAGCCACGCATGCCAGGGCCTGGCGGGTCACTCAGGCCATGTTCAAAATTGGGTGGCACAGGCCTGGCATGGCTGCAGCTTGGGTTAGACCTGCTCTTCCCAGGCCAGCTGGAACGAGCCGGGAGCCCCGCAACCTGAGCAACCCTCGAGGTGTAAAGCGGCAGTGGGCCGGGGAGATGCCAGCATTGGCTCCCTGCAGCTCTCCCTGCATGGCCCCGATCCTGCTGTCTGACCCTGCCCCATGGGCCTCCGCCCTCCCCCACTGTGGGGAGCTCCAGAGCTCTGGCTGGGGGGCAGGGGGCTCCATATACACCTTTTAGCCCTTTACAGGCAAACCCTGGGAGCAATGGGACAGCTCCCCCACCCCCCGCCAACCCCTCCTAGGGTAGCAGGGCAGCCTCCCCTCCCCATCAGTGGCAGTGGGATGGGTCCCCCCATCCCTCTGGCCTGGATTCCCCAATCGCTCCTCCCCAACCCCCACCACACCTTGTCTGTGGTCAGCTTCTTGCTCTCACAGAAGGTGCGTGTGACGTTATTGATATAATCTGGAACCATATAGAACATGGTTGCAACCAAAGTCCTGTAGTGGCACCAAATCTTGTATAAAGGGGGGTCAAATGAGGTGTCTAAGACAGGGTTATGGTTTGCTGGTTATGATTATGCTGCCTAGATATGTGTATCATTTTTGTAGTTGAAGTTATAAATATTGGCTCTGTACTGTCTGTATTTCAAACTTATGCTGTGCTTCTGGGAAACCTCCCAGACAGGTGGGTGTTAGCTCTGTCTAGCTTGCTTGATGGCCCATTAAGGACCATCAGCTATGCAGTTGACCCATGGAGAGACGCCTTGTAACTCAGCAAAGTATGCAGGAACTTGCCCATGTGACTCCAGACTCCATTTTGCTGTAATTTTCCACAGTAAGAACAAAGAGGTGTTCTTTCACCTGGAAAAACTATAAAAAGGCTAGGAGTACTTGTGGCACCTTAGAGACTAACAAATTTATTAGAGCATAAGCTTTCGTGGGCTACAGCCCACTTCTTCGGATGCAAAGGCTGATGCCTCATCTCCATTTGGTCTTCAATCCTGCTTCTTACCTCTGGAGGGACTTTGCTACAAACTGAAGCTCTGAACAAAGGACTGAGGACCCATCCCAGCTGGGGATGTATTCCAGAGACTTGATTTGAATCTGCAGTTTATTCTATCTCTGCTGCAAGCCTGAACCAAGAACTTTGCCATTACTGTATGTAATTGATTCCGTTTAACCAATTCTAACTCTCATCTCTATCTTTTTCCCTTTATGAATAAACCTTTAGATTTTAGATTCTAAAGGATTGGCAACAGCGTGATTTGTGGGAAAGATCTGAGTTGTATATTGACCTGGGTCTGGGGCTTGGTCCTTTGGGATCGAGAGAACCTTTTTTGTGGATATTGGGATTTTGGTTTTCATAACCATTTGTCCCCATAACGAGTGGCACTGGTGGTGATACTGGGAAACTGGAGTGTCTAAGGGAATTGTTTGTGTGACTTGTGGTTAGCCAGTGGGGTGAAACCAAAGTCCTCTTTGTCTGGCTGGTTTGGTTTGCCTTAGAGGTGGAGAAACCCCAGCCTTGGGCTGTAACTGCCCTGTTTTAGCAATTTGTCCTGAATTGGCACTCTCAGTTGGGTCCCGCCAGAACCGCATCGTCACAGTGGCGTAGTCGGGCTTGGATCCACAGAACCAGGTCAATTAAGCTTTGGGTCAAAACCCCACGCTATCCAAATTTGAACTTCGGAATTGAGAGTTTTGTGGGTTAAAGAGCTGCTGCAATGGCTGAGCAAAGAGCATATGAGGGACTTGGCAAAAAAGCCCTGGAAAATTTGTGTTCAGAAAAGAGGATAAGCTTTAGAAAGAAAGCTACAAATCAAGAACTGAGAAATCTGTTAATAGCCAGTGATCAGGGGGCAAGAGCCCAACAGTATATAGAGCAGTATAAACAAGTCATTGTCTGTATGAAATTTTAGTTTGTACTGACTTCGCTAATGCTTTTTATGTAGCCTGTTGATGTACCCCCTGGAAGACCTCTGCGTACCCCCAGGGGCACACGTAACCCTGGTTGAGAACCACTGGGTTAGAGAAACGGGGGGTCTAGGAATCAGGACTCCTGGGTTCAATCCTGACTGCAAGCGGAGTGGGGGCTAATGGTTAGAGCAGAGAGCTGGCAGTTAGGATTCCTGGGTTCTAGTCCGGGCTATGCAATTGATTCATTCTGTGACATGGTTCGTTCTGCCTTGTCTGCTTGCGACATGTGGAGCGCAGAGACCTGCCCCAGCCCTTCCCTTCCGGCTGGGTGGTGCGGTAATTAAGGGCCGTAGAGCCTGGGCTCCAAGATCCTGGAGCAAAGTATCCCAGAGAAGGAATTTGTTCCCCAGGCTTGACTGGCTCCCTGCCCCATCCCTCCCTCCATCAATCAGAACAAATCCCTCCTGGCAGAGCTGTTGTCTAGTTACCCGCAGTGCAGACCCAATCTATTGTGTCCTGGCTGCTGTTCAGCTCAGGTTAACAGCATGTTCTGTTTCTGTAAACTCCCCCAGAGTTTTCGAATGGAAGTGAGAGTCTTCTTCACACGCTGCTCTAAACTGTGAGTAGTGTCGCTCTGTGGCTGTTCAACAGCTGCTGCATTCCTACCCCACAGGTGGCATCATTTCAGTGCTGGGTGAGTGATCCCTGTGCAGTGTTGCTGTGTGTTGTTATGCGCTCCACCCCAGAAGTGGCTGCAATTCAGTGCAGGGTGAATGAAAGTCCATGTCTCATTTTTTAAAGCATGGGTTCTCCAAGCAAGGGTGCTGTCTGTCCCATGTTCCTGCTCAATAGACTCCGGATTCTTAGCATCAGCGGAGCTACATTTTGAGCAGTGGTGGAACGAGGAGGCAGCTAGGTCATTGGTGGTTCCACCTTCAGTTATACCTATTGGCTTGAAAAGGCATCACACGTATACCTGATGGCTGTCAAGGGGCACGGTTGCCCCGGCCCACTATTACCTCTGCCACTGATTCTTATTAAATGTTCATTGCGCTGCTTCCACCAGCCACTTTGATTTAGTTTTGTTTTACAGACCCAAGCAAAACGCAACCAACCGCCTCATGCTGGCCTGGCTAGAAGCAGATCCGTGTAATTGAACAGACTCATCCAATTACTGAGCCTTCCCAGAGCCATGTGCTGCCCTCACGATACATCAAACCTAGAGGACCTGCTAGGCTCCCAGTAGATGCAGCCTAGAGCCAAACACAGGCCAGGCAAGGTGGCCTCGCCCATGGAGTTCAGGTCCAGGGATTCAGTAGGGAGTAAATGGCCAGCACTGGATGCTTCAGGTTTTGTTGCTCACCCAGAGATGGCTGGGGGCTGATTTTCAATTACACACCCGCAGCTGGCCTGGGCTAGCTGACTCCAGCTCCCGGTGCTCGGGCTAAGGGGCTGTTTAACTGCGGTGTAGTCTTTGGGGCTCAGACTGGAGCTTTGGCTCTAGGACCCTGCGAGGTGGGAGGGTCCCAGAGCTCAGGCTCCAGCCCAAGCCAGAACGTCTACCCTGCAAGTAAACAGCTGCTCAGCTCGAGCCCCGTGAGCCGGACTCAGCTGGCCCGGGCCAGCCGTGAGCATGTAACTGCAGTGTAGACACACCCTAAGTGCCCACGAGCCCCGCTGGGAGCTGCGGGTGTTTAGCACCTCTGAAATCCAGGCCCCAGGTGTCTCAACATGGGCACCCAAAGTTAGGGGCCATTCAAAATCTTCTTGCCAGTGTCCCTATGGTCATGAGGAGGCGGGGGATATGCTGTCGTCTGCTGTCACCTGCTGGCTACAGTCAGAATAGCTCAGACTCTGGGCTTTATCCCCCACTGACGCTCGTGAAATCAAGTGGCGGATGGGAAAGCCTACGGGGCCCCAGACTTCGGGGGTGGGGTTCCACCCCAGCGTCCATATCACAAACCCACTGTTGCTTCAGACTGTATCTGGGCCCCTCGGTGACAGCCCCCGCAGAGCAGCAAGGGGCTGAAAGGGCCACAGGGGCTGAGCGCACCTTTTCCCCTAGAGGCAGGGCTGCTGGACAGTTTGTATCGTGGGGGTGCTGAGAGCTGTTGAACCAGACTGTAAACCCAGTATAGGATGGAAACCACTTCAGCCAGGGGGTGCTGCTGCACCCAGGGCCGGCTCTAGGTTTTTTGCTGCCCCAAGCAAAAAAAATTGTGGCTCCCCCCCCGTCCCAGCCCTGGGCTCCTCGCCGCACTCCCCTGCTGCCCCAGCCCTGGGCTCCGTCATTCCCCCCCACCATTGCCCCCCACATACACCTCCTGCCGCCCCAGCCCTGGGCTCTCTCCCACCCCCACCTGCACCCTCCTTCCGCCACAGCCCTGGGTCACTGGTAACTCACTCCCACGGCAGGTCATTCAGCAGGAATTTTGGATGTGCACAGAACACAGACAGGATTGGTTCCCATATGGTTACAGAACTGCAGTAAAGTGGAACAATTTTCAGCTTGTGTGATTGGAGGATATCTAGATGCATATTATAAGACTGTCCTACATAAATGAGGAAAAGCTGAGGTGCCTTTATTATTCTTTTGTTCCACTCTTTCTTTCTATGGGAAATTTGCCAATGCAATATCACTGTCTTCCTTTTAAACAAACAAACAAACAAAAAAGGCAATGGCTGTTGAAAATAGCAATTCCAGTCCTAATAACCACTGGGAAGCATTTCTTGCTCAATTTTATCCTACTTTTTCTACAGCAAGTTACAGTGGATCAGTATAGTTGATTTGGGAGAAATGAAGTAACAGCTGCCCAAACTGGGCTTGAGCACTCCTGAATTTTGAGGTGTTCAAATCTGGAAGGCAGGTGCTGGGGGGGGGGGTCTGAGTGGCACGGTAAAGGGGCTGGGGCGTTGGATGGGGCGGAGGTTCAGGGGGGCTCTCAGGGGCAGGGAGAAGGGGGGGATAGATGGGTCAGGGGTTTGGGGGGGCAGTCAAGGGACAGGCAGCGGTTGGATAGGCATGGGAGTCCCGGGGGTTTGTCAGGGGACAGGTAGGGGGTGGAGTCCTAGGGGGGAAGTTGGGGGGGGGGGTTTCAGGAGGGGTCAGTTGGGGACAAGGAGAAGGGAGGCTTAGATAGGGGGTGGGATCCCAAGGGGCAGTTAGGGGCAGGGGTCCCAGGAGGAGGCAATCAGGGGACAAGGAGCAGCAGCGCTTAGATGGAGGTGGGGTCCTGGGGGGCAGTTAGGGGCAGGGGTCCCGGGAGGGGGTGATCAGGGGACAGGAAGCGGGAGGGGGGTTGGATGGGTTGGGGTTTCTGTGTGGGACAGTTGGAGGGAGTGGATGGTGGCAAGGTGGGGCTACCCTCCCTCCCTGTGGAGTGTCCTATTTTTTAATGTTAAAATATGGTATCCCTACCCTTCACAGTGCAGCTCTCCAGTCACAGTAGGCTGCAGCATGAGGTCTCAGCTACCTCACTCCCTCCCCCTCTTTCCTGTTGGTAGTGGCCAAGGGAATGCTGGGAAATGTAGTTCTTTCCCTGCTCCAGGGCTGGGTCTATAGGCAGGGAGCTAACCAAGGAACTACAACTCCCAGGGCCCCCTGTTGGTTCTCAGCTCCCATGCTGGATTCCTGCCCCCCCTGCAAATGGGCTGCCCCAAGCACGTGCTTTCTTTGCTGGTGCCTAGAGCCGCCCCTGGCTGCACCCCCAGCACCCCTAGCTCCAGCACCTCGGCCTAGAGGGCATTTCTCCAGGGCAGGAGATGGGGCTGCCTTTGCTTGGCAGAGTGCTGTGACTCCAGTACCCTTCCCCCCCCACGCCAAAGCCCTGGGGTGGGGTGGGGGTTGAGCAGATTATGGGGCCCTCATAGCTTGACAGGCGGCTGCTGTCCCTGCTGGGCAGAGGGTCGCTCTGTGAGCACTGGGGCTGCGCTGGCTGGAGAAGCCGATGATTTGTCTCCCAGCAGCACAAGCTGTGCCAGGCTCTGCTCAATTAAACCTTGAGTTCCTTCAGCCCCTCTGCTAAGCCGCTGTCAGACCATGCTGCAAAGCTCCAACAACCCTACAATAACAAACCTACGTGCAGCCCCTTGCACTCAGGAGCAACCCTGCAATAACAAACCAGTGTATGCAGCCCCCTGCTCTCCTGAGCAATCCTATAATAACAAGTGTATGCAGTCTCCAGCACTCCTGTGTGACCCTACAATAACAAACCAGCATACATAGCCCCACATTGAAAGGAACAGAGCAGTATATTCTGCCTTGTACTCTAGGGCAACGTTTCTCAAATGCGGCCACAACAGCCTCCTAGGCAGTGATGGGGGGCGGGGGGCCAAGCCTCGGCCCTGCCCCCTTTTTCCTTCTTGCTCCTGGATGCACCGCCTGCAAACGAATATTAAAATCTTGTGATTTTTTTAAGCAAATCTCATGCTTTTGAGGCCTGACTCATGACTTCTGAATGTTGGGGGGCAAGAGGGGCACCAACGCTGATGGGCCCGCTTGGCCTTCGTGTCATCTGGACAGAGGCACCTGTGTGGGACCCAGGGTGGGACGTGCCTCCCCACACTTGGGAAAGACAATGCTAAACATCTAATGGGACGCTCTGTGAAAGCAAATGTCAAGGGAAGTTACATAATTAGCCAGGGGAACTCACTGCCACTAGATGTCACTAGATGTCACTGACGTTGCGAACCTGGCAGGATTCAGACAAGGATGGCAGGGGGATGGGGGCAAGGGTGTCAGAACAGAAATTAGAAACTAGGGCACAAGCCCACTGCTGACTATCAGGATGAGGGGGATATGTCCCCTCCCCCCACTGGTTATGTCATCATTAGCCACTAGGAGGGGATTCTTGCACCTTCCTCTGAAGTAGCTGGTGCTGGGGTGGCTGGCCCCATTGATCTGATTGGGGGAAGGAGGCAGCAGGGAGAGGGCGGGATACTGGGCTAGATGGGTCCTGTGACACTAGCAGACCAGTTGCCAGCTCATGCCCAGGCCCTTAGGCCTCACTGAACGCTGACAAATGCAGAGCTTGACCCAGCTTGTGTGTTAGCCGTGTTAAAACAGCTGATAAGCATGTGGAGTGTTTCGACTTGTGGAATTGCTTGCAGGATTGATCTCTCCCATAACCTCTGTAGCCTGTGGTATAAAGTTAGAATGAGTGTTTGCATCGTAAACCTCTGTAACTGTGGCCTGCTCTACACCACTGAGTTTGCAAGACAGCTTACGTCGGCCTAACACTGTGTCTACACTAAAATTTGGCTCCCACTGATGTAACTCGCCTGCTATGCCGACTTAATCACGCCACCTCCCCATGTCATTGACTGTGCATAGCATCACAGTCAATGTAGTTAGGTCAATGCAGCATCAGTGTAGATACTGCGTTGCTTACATCAACTGTCCCACACTGCCCCAAACTGACAGTACAATCGATACCACGCACCACCGACACAAGGAGCCAGGTGTACACACACACAAGCACTGTAACTACTGTGGCGATTGCATGCAGGGTGATTTGATTTTGTAGTGTAGCCATGGCCTGTGTAACTCCCCCAACAGGGAAGAAGCATGAATTAGTGTAAAGTGCTGGGCCTGTCCACTGAAACCAAATGAGCCATTGTGAAACATGAAAGACCTTACTGATTGCCTCTGTTGTTAGATATTTCGCTGTGTGTGTGCTGCCCCAGCTCTAGGCAGACAGACAACACAGCAGACCTTGAGTGAACAGCCCAATGACCACAAGATCCGTTAAGGGATGAAGGCACCCGACCAGGTTTATTGTTGACAAGGCATGGTAATAGCACCTGGCAGACTCTACGAGGATACTAAAACATGTATGCCTGTGACAATGGATGCAGCTCAGTGAATGGCAGGACTTTCCATTTCCCCCTCGGCTGGACCAAGACACTCTCTGAGATACCCTGATACAAACTGCCCCTCTGACATAGATACTGCCCTCTGACCTGACTAGTTATTATCCACTGTTTGGTACATGTTGGTTTGATTAAAACATTTTTATTTATTACATTGTTATTTGACCTTATCTTTTAGGAGGGCTCGTGGGTTCCTGTTACCCTTGGGGAATGTTTTTGTGCCATTCTTGATATTGTGGTTTTTGTACCACACTTCTGGAATGTGTTTGCGTGAGTACTTTGTGCCTAGCACTTTCTAGGAATGCGTGTTTCTGCAATATCAGAGCTGTGCTTGCCAGATTCTGGGAACGTGCAAGCGGGCAGAGCCTGACGTTTGCTCACAGCCTGATGTTTGCTTTATATTAGCAAAGCTTGCTACTATTTCAGCTTACAGAGTAGCAGCCGTGTTAGTCTGTATCCGCAAAAATAACAGGAGTACTTGTGGCACCTTAGAGACTAACAAATTTATTAGAGCATAAGCTTTCGTGGGCTACAACCCACTTCGAAGTGGGTTGTAGCCCACGAAAGCTTATGCTCTAATAAATTTGTTAGTCTCTAAGGTGCCACAAGTACTCCTGTTATTTTTGCGGATACAGACTAACACGGCTGCTACTCTGAAACCTGTCATTATGCAAGGCACTGCATTTAGCCGTATGGAGTGCATATGCATCCGAAGAAGTGGGTTGTAGCCCACGAAAGCTTATGCTCTAATAAATTTGTTAGTCTCTAAGGTGCCACAAGTACTCCTGTTATTTCAGCTTAGGCCTTGTACCAGGCCTTTAATACAAGGGCTTATATTTTAGGCTCTCTTCCTACTACAGCCCCCATGCCCTTGAAGGGGAGTCAGGCGCCGACACTTGTTCCATCAGTTTGAACTCTGGGGAAAAGGAATAAAATGCCTGGCCAGAAGGAGCTGTAGCACTGCCGAGCTTGGCACTTGGGGAGGGCAAGATTTCTAAGCATAAGCAAGGGATCCCCAAGCAGCTCAGCTTGGGTTAGCCTGGAAGGACAAACAGAGCTTGGATGTTACAGCAGCTTCTATTGCCTTTTGGAACCTAAACCTGGGCCTGTCTATCACTAAGGCCGGTTTGCTAGACCAGGGTGCCCCTGGGGACTGTCTGTGGCTCCGTGGTAAGGCTATTGCAGGGCTGGAGGAATTCACACCCGGTACCTGGTTGGTGTGAGCTCTTTTGAGAACACTCAGCCAGTTTCGGGGCTGCCCTGAGGTTGGCACCCACGTCGTGAGCTGCTCCACACCACCTGACACTTAGGGTGACCAGATGTCCCAATTTTATAGGGACAGTCCTGATTTGGGGGTCTTTTTCTTATATAGGCTCCTATTACCCCCCACCCCCTGTCCCGATTTTTCACACTTGCTGTCTGGTCACCCTACACTGGTCAGAGCCAGCGTAGCAGGGAGAGGGGATACTGGGCTGGATGGACCCATGGATCTGTCCCTGCTCTGTTTAGGAACCAGCCAGGGTGAGTTTCCCACAGGGCAGAGGGAGGTGAGTGGACCTCCTTAGTTGCAGCCTGGGGGTCTGGCTGTGGTGAGGGGGGTCTCGGGCTTTGGGGGGGTTCTCTCCAACAGGCTGTCTGTGTAACTGATGCTGATCACACTATGCTGCCCCCTTCTCAAAGCCCAGCCCAGCCCTGCACAGCAGCTAGTGCCCACCCAGTAATGAGATTGAATTTTGGGCAATGAAATGCCACTAAAGTGGCGGGTGAGCCGGCTTTGGGCTGCGCGATAAGATGATAAGCAGCATCACACAGGCTGGTTGCATAGTTGTGAACTTGGGTCAGGCCGGTCGCCTTCCCCGTCCCCCGCCCAGACCCGAGGGTTGGGGGCCGATTCTGGGGAGGGTTGGGGGACGAAGTGCTGGGTCCCTGCCCGGGAGAAGGGGTGTGCGCTGGGCATCATTCTGGGATCGCTCAGCCCCCAGCATGGCCAGGCCCAGGGCAGGGGGCACCAGGCTGCAGTCCACACCCACAAGGGATGGGCAGGTTGGGGGGGCAGGGCTGGCTCAGCCTGAGTTTGGTTAACTCCAACCTTTAGACAGTATTTGCTCTAGGGCCCAATGGATGCACCAGTGCTGCCTACAGGAGGCACTGCCACTGCCTGGGGTGTCACCCACCCCCACCTCCCACTGCCCCACCCCAAATCACCCCGATCCCCCACCCCATGCACTGTATACAGCTTGCAGTTACTGTAAACCTCTCCCCCTCCCTGCTACCCCCATTGTCTCCCCCCAGCCCTGCTGTAAGCCCCCCAAGTCACCCCGCTCTGCCCCAAACACTCTCCTTCCAGCAGGGTCTGCATGCAGGTCTCTGCAGGCTGAGCTCTTCTGCAAGCCTGGTGCAGCCTCTCCCAGGCTGTCGCCCCCATGCCTGGCCCTGGGTCCCAGCTCCGCCCTAGTTATGATCCACCCAGTCCAGGCCCAAAGGTCTTGGGGGCCCTGGCACAGCTGGCACTGGGAGGCAGGGGCATCTTGGCAGCCCATTCCCACCAGCCCCCAGGGCTGGGACCAGCACAGTGATCAGCTCCTCCATAGAATCATAGAATATCAGGGTTGGAAGGGACCTCAAGAGGTCATCTAGTCCAACCCCCTGCTCAAAGCAGGACCAATTCCCAACTAAATCATCCCAGCCAGGGCTTTGTCAAGCCGGGCCTTAAAAACCTCCAAGGAAGGAGACTCCACCACCTCCCTAGGTAACGCATTCCAGTGCTTCACCACCCTCCTAGTGAAATAGTGTTTCCTAATATCCAACCTGGACCTCCCCCACTGCAACTTGAGACCATTGCTCCTTGTTCTGTCATCTGCCACCACTGAGAACAGCCGAACTCCATCCTCTTTGGAACCTCCCTTCAGGTAGTTGAAGGCTGCTATCAAATCCCCCCTCATTCTTCTCTTCTGGAGACTAAACAATCCCAGTTCCCTCAGCCTCTCCTCATAAGTCATGTGCTCCAGACCCCTAATCATTTTTGTTGCCCTCCGCTGGACTCTTTCCAATTTTTCCACATCCTTCTTGTAGTGTGGGGCCCAAAATTGGACACAGTATTCCAGATGAGGCCTCACCAATGTCGAATAAAGGGGAACGATCACGTTCCTCGATCTGCTGGCAATGCCCCTACTTATACAGCCCAAAATGCCGTTAGCCTTCTTGGCAACAAGAGCACACTGTTGACTCATATCCAGCTTCTCGTCCACTTTGACCCCTAGGTCCTTTTCTGCAGAACTGCTACCTAGCCATTCGGTCCCTAGTCTGTAGCAGTGCATGGGATTCTTCCGTCCTAAGTGCAGGACTCTGCACTTATCCTTGTTGAACCTCATCAGGTTTTTTTTGGCCCAATCCTCTAATTTGTCTAGGTCCCTCTGTATCCGATCCCTACCCTCTAGTGTATCTACCACGCCTCCTAGTTTAGTGTCATCTGCAAACTTGCTGAGAGTGCAGTCCACACCATCCTCCAGATCATTAATAAAGATATTAAACAAAACCGGCCCCAGGACCGACCCTTGGGGCACTCCGCTTGAAACCGGCTGCCAACTAGACATGGAGCCATTGATCACTACCCGTTGAGCCCGATGATCTAGCCAGCTTTCTATCCACCTTACAGTCCATTCATCCAGCCCATATTTCTTTAACTTGGCGGCAAGAATACTGTGGGAGACTGTGTCAAAAGCTTTGCTAAAGTCAAGGAATAACACATCCACTGCTTTCCCCTCATCCACAGAGCCAGTTATCTCATCATAGAAGGCAATTAGGTTAGTCAGGCACGACTTCCCTTTGGTGAATCCATGCTGACTGTTCCTGATCACTTTCCTCTCCTCTAAGTGTTTCATAATTGATTCCTTGAGGACCTGTTCCATGATTTTTCCAGGGACTGAGGTGAGGCTGACTGGCCTGTAGTTCCCCGGATCCTCCTTCTTCCCTTTTTTAAAGATGGGCACTACATTAGCCTTTTTCCAGTCATCCGGGACCTCCCCCGATCGCCATGAGTTTTCAAAAATAATGGCTAATGGCTCTGCAATCTCATCCGCCAACTCCTTTAGCACCCTCGGATGCAGCGCATCCGGCCCCATGGACTTGTGCACATCCAGTTTTTCTAAATAGTCCCGAACCACTTCTTTCTCCACATAGGGCTGGTCACCTTCTCCCCATATTGTGCTGCCCAGTGCAGCAGTCTGGGAGCTGACCTTGTTTGTGAAGACAGAGGCAAAAAAATCATTGAGTACATTAGCTTTTTCCACATCCTCGGTCACTAGGTTGCCTCCCTCATTCAGTAAGGGGCCCACACTTTCCTTGACTTTCTTCTTGTTGCTAACATACCTGAAGAAACCTTTCTTGTTACTCTTAACATCTCTTGCTAGCTGCAACTCCAAGTGTGATTTGGCCTTCCTGATTTCATTCCTGCATGCCTGAGCAATAGTTTTATACTCCTCCCTGGTCATTTGTCCAATCTTCCACTTCTTGTAAGCTTCTTTTTTGCGTTTAAGTTCAGCAAGGATTTCACTGTTTAGCCAAGCTGGTCGCCTGCCATATTTACTATTCTTTCTACACATCGGGATGTTTTTTTCCTGCAACCGCAATAAGGATTCTTTAAAATACAGCCAGCTCTCCTGGACCCCTTTGCCCTTCATGTTATTCTCCCAGGGGATCCTGCCCATCTGTTCCCTGAGGGAGTCAAAGTCTGCTTTTCTGAAGTCCAGGGTCCGTATTCTGCTGCTCTCCTTTCTTCCTTGTGTCAGGATCCTGAACTCGACCATCTCATGGTCACTGCCTCCCAGGTTCCCATCCACTTTTGCTTCCCCTACTAATTCTTCCCTGTTTGTGAGCAGCAGGTCAAGAAAAGCTCTGCCCCTAGTTGGTTCCTCCAGCACTTGCACCAGGAAATTGTCCCCTACACTTTCCAAAAACTTCCTGGATTGTCTGTGCACCGCTGTATTGCTCTCCCAGCAGATATCAGGGTGATTAAAGTCTCCCATGAGAACCAGGGCCTGCGATCTAGCAACTTCTGCTAGTTGCCAGAAGAAAGCCTCATCCACCTCATCCCCCTGGTCTGGTGGTCTATAGCAGACTCCAACCACGACATCACCCTTGTTGCTCACACTTCTCAACTTTATCCAGAGACTCTCAGGTTTTTCTGCAGTTTCATATCGGAGCTCTGAGCAGTCATACTCCTCTCTTACATACAACGCAACTCCCCCACCTTTTCTGCCCTGCCTGTCCTTCCTGAACAGTTTATATCCATCCATGACAGTACTCCAGTCATGTGAGTTATCCCACCAAGTCTCTGTTATTCCAATCGCATCATAGTTCCCTGATTGTGCCAGGACTTCCAGTTCTCCCTGCTTGTTTCCCAGGCTTCTTGCATTTGTGTATAGGCACTTAAGATAACTCATCGATCGTCCCTCTTTCTCAGCATGAGACAGGAGTCCTCCCCTCTTGCGCTCTCCTGCTTGTGCTTCCTCCCAGGATCCCATTTCCCCACTTACCTCAGGGCTTTGGTCTCCTTCCCCCGGTGAACCTAGTTTAAAGCCCTCCTCACTAGGTTAGCCAGCCTGCTGGCGAAGATGCTCTTCCCTCTCTTCGTTAGGTGGAGCCCGTCTCTGCCCAGCACTCCTCCTTCTTGGAACACCATCCCATGGTCGAAGAATCCAAAGCCTTCTCTCCGACACCACCTGCGTAGCCATTCATTGACTTCCACGATTCGACGGTCTCTACCCAGGCCTTTTCCTTGCACAGGGAGGATGGACGAGAACACCACTTGCGCCTCAAACTCCTTTATCCTTCTTCCCAGAGCCACGTAGTCTGCAGTGATCCGCTCAAGGTCATTCTTGGCAGTATCATTGGTGCCCACATGGAGAAGCAGGAAGGGGTAGCGATCCGAGGGCTTGATGAGTCTCGGCAGTCTCTCTGTCACATCGTGTATCCTAGCTCCTGGCAAGCAGCAGACCTCTCGGTTTTCCCGGTCGGGGCGGCAGATAGATGACTCAGTCCCCCTGAGGAGGGAGTCCCCGACCACCACCACCCTCCTCCTCCTCTTGGGAGTGGTGGTCGTGGAACCCCCATCCCTAGGACAGTGCATCTTTTGCCTTCCAATCGGTGGAGTCTCCTTCTGCTCCCTTCCCTCAGATGGGTCATCTAGTCCACTCTCCGCATTAGTACCTGTGGAGAGAACATGGAAACGATTGCTCACCTGTATCTCCATTGCTGGTGCATGGACGCTCCTCTTTCTCCTTCTGGAAGTCACATGCTGCCAAACCTCTTCACAATCCTTCTGTCCCTGCTGTGCCTGCTCTGAATCTTCAGAACATTGTGGCCGTAGAAGCATCTCCTGACGTCTGTCCAGGGAATCTTCATTTTCCCTTATGCAACGCAGTGTTGATACTCGTTTCTCCAGCCCTCGAACCTTCTCTTCCAATATGGAGATCAGCTTGCACTTTGTACAGACAAAGTCGCTTCTGTCCTGTGGAAGAAAGACAAACATGGCACAACCTGTGCAGGTTACAACAGCTGATCGCTCACCTTCCATATCCCTGTCCTCTTAAGAGCTTCCTCAGCTGTTGCAGGAACTACTCAGAGAAACCTGCAGATGAAAGCCTCAGTGAGCTCTCTCCAGGCGAGCTCCCAGGCAAACTCCCTCTGTTAGCCTCTGCTGTTCGCCGCTCAGCTGGTTCGCTGCTGACTGCCCTTATATACCAGTCAGGCCCACTCAAGGCCCACCAACACAGCCCCCCTAATGCAGCACTTAGCGTACCTCCTCTCGGACAGCTCCCAGGCAAACTCCCTCTGTTAGCCTCTGCTGTTCGCCGCTCAGCTGGTTCGCTGCTGACTGCCCTTATATACCAGTCAGGCCCACTCAAGGCCCACCTGGAACAAAGCACTCCCAATTCACACTTTTCAAACAAACAAGCAAGCAATCAAGCACACGGTCAAACTGACCAACTGTCCCAGCAGCAGACACTCAGATACTCACCAACACAGCCCCCCTAATGCAGCACTTAGCGTACCTCCTCTCGGACAGCTCCCAGGCAAACTCCCTCTGTTAGCCTCTGCTGTTCGCCGCTCCAGGCCCACTGCATGGGCTGATGCATGCAACCCTCTCCAGCTGCCCTCACCAGGTCCTGGGGCAGAGCATGGCAGAGCCAGGGCAGCATCCTGCCCTCTGCCCTGAGAGGGACTGGAGGCTGGGCTTGTCTGCCGGATCCACCCTCCTGCCTGGCACCGACCAGGCCTATGGCTGTCTGTCTCAGGCCTGCACCACCCTCATACTGCTGGGGGCAGGGCTGAGGGGTACAGCGTGTGGTCCCCCTTGCTCAAGGTGCAGGCCCGGGGTGCACACAGAGCCCCAGTGGCAGCCCAGCTGTAAGGGCAGCCATGGTGGGATCTGGCGAGCCCACAGTTGGGCAGGTGTCTCTGCTGGAGCATTTTAATTCCGCGCCCCCAATCCGCCACCCACCCGCCTGGCAGCCGCGCAGCAATTACCCAAATGGCTGTTAATTGCAGCTGATAATTCCCCACAGGGATCAGGGACGGAGGGCTCCGCAGCAGAGCAGATTGGAGCTGGGCCCAAGTAGCACATCAGAGATGCCAGGGTCTCTCACCCCGTCCACAGCAGGCACGCAGCGCTGGCAGTGCTCATTTGCCCAGGAGGGAGAGAGGAGCTGGCCCAGGGGGCAGGGGAAACAGGGCCTGCTGGGCTCGA
Organism: Emys orbicularis; assembly: GCF_028017835.1. Taxonomy (NCBI): domain Eukaryota; kingdom Metazoa; phylum Chordata; order Testudines; family Emydidae; genus Emys; species Emys orbicularis. The sequence continues at coordinate 11,930,473 of NC_088701.1, forward strand.
AGGGACTGACCTGTGCGAGGCACATGCCTCAGCAGGCTGAATGTGAAATTACGAGCAGGGGTATGAGGAGAAAGGAGGATGGGCAGAGCAGGGGGCGCTGGGAGACAGGACTCCTGGGTTCTGTGCTGAGCTCTGGGAGAGGAGTAGGGTCTAGGGGTTAGATCAGGGGCTGGGAGGCAGGACTCCTGGGTTCCATGCCCAGCTCTGCCCCTAAATCCATGTGAGTCACTCCCATTCTGGGTGCCTGTTATTGAGGTTTCATGTCACACGGGTGCTGCTGGGCATTTTCCAAGCCCCCTGGGGGGCTGGGATCATCTTTTGCCAAGCCTGGGGCACTCTGGGGCTGGCAGGTGCTGGGAGAGCCATGGCAGGGTGCAATGGGTAGGGGCACAGGAGGGGTGCAATACAGAGTCTGGGCTGCAGAGGGCATATGGGATGAGAGAGCCTGACCTGGCTGGTCCCCCTAGTGCTGCTGAGAGGAACTGCATTTTCTCCTTCTGCCTGTCTCCCACCCAGGGCAGCCCCCAGGTGGGCTGGGAAGCAGCCGCCTGTTCTCCCCTCTCCTCCCACCTGTGAACCAGCCAGGGGCACTGGGCTTGAAGGGGTGCTAGCCTAACGTGGCGTAGGCCAGGCCCAGATGATCACAAACAGGGCGCGCCAAACCTGGCTCAGCCCAGGCGCCACCCCATCCCCATGGCTGCATGGCCAAGTCAGTGCCCTCCTGCCCCATCCCCTCCTGCCTGCAATAGCAGTGCTGCCCTCCCCCACACGGTGGCCTGGCTGGGACACTGCAAGTCAGCGAAGGGATCACAGGCAACCAGGGCCACTCAGTGACACTGTGCATCACCAAGATCTCCCAGTACCTGGGTAAGGCAGGTTTGGTTCTTGGAACAGCACAGCTCACAGGCCTGGAGCTTCCCTCCCAACTCATGGGGTGCACAACCACCTGTGGCTGGCGGTGTGCCCCCTGGGCACCAAGGGAGCAGGAGGGACCACGGCTCGCGAGCAGATTGAGAGAAGAAGTTGAGGAGAAGGTTGAGGAGAAGTTAGACATACATGGCCAAAGGTTGAAGCCCCAACCCCCTCCCCTCATGACTGAGGGGTCTGATCCCCCACCACGGGCATCCCTGGTCTGGGCCCTGATCCCCCATATGGTACTCTCCGGGACCTGGGGCAGGTCCTTGACCTGGCACTGGTCTCTCACTGCCTCCAGCTGGTGGGGGGTGGGGTGGGGCTGCTGATGACGCTAACCCCCATGCCTAGTGACTACCCAGGCAGGGCACATCTCCGTGCTGAGCCGGGGGAGCAGGGTGCAGAAAGGGTAGGAGAATGGGGCTCTCGCACAGCCCCTCCTTGTCTCCTTTCATCTTCCAACGGGGGGGGGGGGGGAGGGGCTGGAGAAACTGCCACTGCCCCCTCAGCTGCTGGCACAGGCTAGAGGGTGCCAGAGGGGAGGCCTGGCTGGCGGGATGAGCCTACAGCAGCTGTTCACACAATGCAGGTGCCAGCGCAGGAACAGGGCCCCAAGGGCTAGGGGCCAGCAGCAGCCGGGGTGGCGGGACCTGGGGCAGCTCTAGGCACAGGAGGATGGAGGAGGTGGGGGTTGGGGCAAAGGCCAGGCCCTAGCGGGGGAGCAAGGAGGCAGGTGTTCTGTCCCAGATCTGAGTGGGGCCAGGTTAGACTCCAGCTTGAGGGCTGGGCCCTGGTGCTCACTCAGTGCCTGCCCCAACCCCACACTTGATGGGGACTCTATAGCCGGCTTGTGGGGACTCCTGGGGCTCCCTGCCAGTCCCTCTGGCACACGGACCAGAGAGGCGGAACAAGGGAGTCGGGGCAGCAGGACACGGGGAACTGGGTAGGTTCTGGGGCACGGCTGGGTGAGCCAGCACTGCACCAGCAGGAGGCAGCCGCAGACCAGAGCAGAGCTGCCCCCAGGCCCTGGTCCAACAGTGAAAGGAGCAGCCACATCCCCACCCTCCTTGGGGGGCGGGTAGCACTGGCCAGGTGACTCGGAGCCAGGATGCCTGGAACCTGCAGCAGGGTCCGAGCAGGAAGGTGGGAAGAGCCCAGGGAATCCCAGGCCCTCAGCCACACACTCCACCCTGTTCCCTCCCTTCCCCCGCCTGTGAACAGCAGCAGAGACCTCGGCCAGCCTTTTGCATCGCACTTTATTGGCCCAGGCACATGCCCAGCAGGGCAGTAACCTGGGGGTAGGGCCAGCACGGAAAATACACACCTCTTTAATCGCTCTGGGAGGTCACTCCCGGTAAATGAGGTCACCGCTTTTACCTGGGGTCACTCCTGCCAGCGCTTGCCCCAGCACAGCCCTGCTGGCGGGCGAGAGGGAGGGGACCTCTAGGGGCCGGGGGATGCAGGGGGTGAGGCGTGGCTCAGGTCTTGGTCAGACCCAAGGGGGCTGGAGCTGGGTGCCCCAGATGGAGCTGGGGCTCCAGGTGCCCAGGGGGCGGCTCTGATACCCAGGGAAAGGCACTGGGGAGGTGTCTGCCACTGGGCAGGGGCATTTGATCCAGGCCCGGCGGGGCAGCAAGCCCGGCCTGCGTCTTGTGGAGCCGTAGGTGCAGCCCGGCTCTGCCCCGCTGCTGCCCAACACTCTGGACGCGCCTTCTATGCAGTCCTGGCACCACCCTCAGTTACTGAGGTACTCTCAGGTGTCCACAGGTGGCCCCTGTCCAGGTAACGGGCCCAGCTGGCTGCAACTCCTACTATGGCCCCTCCCCCTCTGGAACCAAGGTCCCCACTGAGGGGACAGGGCCGAGAGGCCAGGGTGCCAGGCTGTGGTGGGAGGGGTGCAGGGAGCCAGGGCTGGGTGAAGGGGGATGATATGGGAGCAGAAGGGGGGGTTCTCTTTAACCCTTTGCAGACTGGACAGACACAGCCTGGGGCGCAGCAGCTGGATCACATACCCGCCCCAAGCCAGATGCTGGTAGCAGCCTCTGCACACACCCCCACTGCTGGCAGCTGGGGGAGGGGCTGTGCTTTGGGTCCCAGGCAGGGTAGGTAGGAATGGCTGAGGCTGGTAGATAACAGAGCCTGACTCTCCCCCACCGGGGGCAGGGTGGGCACAGGGCACACAGGGTGGCAGCCCTAGGACCCTGTGCCAGAGGGAGGGAGTCTGGCCTGCCCACTGCCCCAACAGCCAAGCAGCCTGGGGGTCCCTTCCCCCCACCTCCTCAAGAACCAACACCGCTGCCAGGAGTAGGGAGGGAAGGTGCCTTGTTGAGAAGAGCAGGTGGAGTTGGGGGCAGCGAGCTGAGGGGGGCAGAGTCTCTAGGGGGTGGAGGCTGTTTCTAGGCCTCTGCGGGGGTTGCCTGGTCGAGGGCTTGGACGTCATCCAGGAAGCGCTTGGGGGTCAGGATGTGACTGGAACCTGGGGGGGAGAGAGGTGGTTGGCAGTGGTGGGCACAGTGGGGCGGGCATAAGGCTAGCATCACCATCTCCCCCATCCTTGCAGCTGGACCCTGCTCTAGTGCAGGGGGGGAGGGGCTGTCTCCTGCCCCCCATCCCCCCTATCCTGGCACCACACCCCTTATGCTGCTGTACCCTACACATCCAGGCAAGAATCCACCCCACCCACTGACAGCGTTAATCACCCTTGGGTCTCAGAGAGGTGTGTGCAGGGGGTGAGCCATATACCTATGGGTGTTACTGGGGGTGTCTGACTGGGCCCCCCTACATGATCCCTGGGCAAGGAGGGGCCTGGTGAGCCAGAGGCCAGGAGATCAGGTGGCCAGATACAGGCCATGTGGGGCTGCGGGCAGGTGGAACAAGTGCATCTGTTCCCAGGCCCCCGGGTGCGGGAGGACAGAGGGTGGCATAGGCGCCCTGCGGGTGCTGGGCAGGAAGTTCTAGGGTCTCCCCCTCCCAGGGGGGGTCCTGACTGTCCCTGACCTGGGCATTCATAGAATCATAGAATCATAGAATATCAGGGTTGGAAGGGACCTCAAGAGGTCATCTAGTCCAACCCCCTGCTCAAAGCAGGACCAATTCCCAACTAAATCATCCCAGCCAGGGCTTTGTCAAGCCGGGCCTTAAAAACCTCCAAGGAAGGAGACTCCACCACCTCCCTAGGTAACGCATTCCAGTGCTTCACCACCCTCCTAGTGAAATAGTGTTTCCTAATATCCAACCTGGACCTCCCCCACTGCAACTTGAGACCATTGCTCCTTGTTCTGTCATCTGCCACCACTGAGAACAGCCGAGCTCCATCCTCTTTGGAACCTCCCTTCAGGTAGTTGAAGGCTGCTATCAAATCCCCCCTCATTCTTCTCTTCTGGAGACTAAACAATCCCAGTTCCCTCAGCCTCTCCTCATAAGTCATGTGCTCCAGACCCCTAATCATTTTTGTTGCCCTCCGCTGGACTCTTTCCAATTTTTCCACATCCTTCTTGTAGTGTGGGGCCCAAAATTGGACACAGTATTCCAGATGAGGCCTCACCAATGTCGAATAAAGGGGAACGATCACGTTCCTCGATCTGCTGGCAATGCCCCTACTTATACAGCCCAAAATGCTGTTAGCCTTCTTGGCAACAAGAGCACACTGTTGACTCATATCCAGCTTCTCGTCCACTGTGACCCCTAGGTCCTTTTCTGCAGAACTGCTACCTAGCCATTCGGTCCCTAGTCTGTAGCAGTGCATGGGATTCTTCCGTCCTAAGTGCAGGACTCTGCACTTATCCTTGTTGAACCTCATCAGGTTTTTTTTGGCCCAATCCTCTAATTTGTCTAGGTCCCTCTGTATCCGATCCCTACCCTCTAGTGTATTTACCACGCCTCCTAGTTTAGTGTCATCTGCAAACTTGCTGAGAGTGCAGTCCACACCATCCTCCAGATCATTAATAAAGATATTAAACAAAACCGGCCCCAGGACCGACCCTTGGGGCACTCCGCTTGAAACCGGCTGCCAACTAGACATGGAGCCATTGATCACTACCCGTTGAGCCCGACGATCTAGCCAGCTTTCTATCCACCTTACAGTCCATTCATCCAGCCCATATTTCTTTAACTTGGCGGCAAGAATACTGTGGGAGACTGTATCAAAAGCTTTGCTAAAGTCAAGGAATAACACATCCACTGCTTTCCCCTCATCCACAGAGCAAGTTATCTCATCATAGAAGGCAATTAGGTTAGTCAGGCACGACTTCCCTTTGGTGAATCCATGCTGACTGTTCCTGATCACTTTCCTCTCCTCTAAGTGTTTCATAATTGATTCCTTGAGGACCTGTTCCATGATTTTTCCAGGGACTGAGGTGAGGCTGACTGGCCTGTAGTTCCCCGGATCCTCCTTCTTCCCTTTTTTAAATATGGGCACTATATTTGCCTTTTTGCAATTGTTTGGGACCTCCCCCGATCGCCATGAGTTTTCAAAGATAATGGCCAATGGCTTTGCAATCACATCCTCCAACTCCTTTAGCACCCTTGGATGCAGCGCATCCAGCCCCATGGACTTGTGCACATCCAGTTTTTCTAAATAGTCCCGAACCACTTCTTTCTCCACATAGGGCTGGTCACCTTCTCCCCATATTGTGCTGCCCAGTGCAGCAGTCTGGGAGCTGACCTTGTTTGTGAAGACAGAGGCAAAAAAATCATTGAGTACATTAGCTTTTTCCACATCCTCGGTCACTAGGTTGCCTCCCACATTCAGTAAGGGGCCCACACTTTCCTTGACTTTCTTCTTGTTGCTAACATACCTGAAGAAACCTTTCTTGTTACTCTTAACATCTCTTGCTAGCTGCAACTCCAAGTGTGATTTGGCCTTCCTGATTTCATTCCTGCATGCCTGAGCAATAGTTTTATACTCCTCCCTGGTCATTTGTCCAAAATTCCAGCCACCCTTCCCCCCAGGGCTCACCCCACTCACCGATCACCACCTCCCACTTGCCCTCCGTGGCCTGGGTCACTTCATAGGCGCAGCGCATCTCAGACATGGACACCCCACCCAGCACGTAGATGATGAGGCGCGGGCCCGTCCGGTACTCGGCCGCTGGCTTGTTCTTTTGCCAATGCCCGAAGCGGGCGCTGCGGGGAGAGAGGGGCAGTGTGGATACCAGGGGCTCACTGAGGGAATGCCAGGTGGAAAGGAAGGCACTGCTCAAAGCAGGCACTGGGGGGGACAGGGGTTGTGTGGATACCAGGGACTCGCTGGGGGAATGCCAGGTGGAGGGACAGGGCCTGGAAGAGCCTGGGGGGCAGGCCCTGCCCAAGGCAGTGGGACAGGAGACCCAAAGCAGGCAAGAGGGAGTAGGGCAGGGTGGCGGCGTCTAGAGCCCAGCGAGTCCCTTTCCTCCATCCTGGGCCCTGGTGTGTTGAGGGACTGCTGGGGTGCGGGGGACATGGTGAGAGGGGGTTAAGGGCTCCAGGCTGTTGGGCACCCCCCCCCACCATAGAGGGCCGGGTCCTGGCCACGCACAGAGGCTCCTACACCCTGGGGTGTGTGTGTCAGGGCTCTGCCCCCCACAGCCCAGCCAGGCTCAGCCTTACCTGACAACAGCCTGGGGGCTGGCGGCAGGGACTGGGTCTGACACGAAGGGCCACAGCTTCTTGTCCAATTTGTCCTCAATGGTGTCCTGGGGGCGGTGGGGAACAGGTCAGCAGGGGCCAAGCAGCAGGAACCTCGGACATGGGAGCCAAGCCGGGCCCCATTGTGGGGAGGGGCTGGGAAGGCTCCTTACTGAATGATTGACAGTCCCTGGGGGGAGCAGCCTGGGGCCCCCTTTCCAGGGTGGGGCATGGGGAGCCAACAAAGAGCACGCTGACTCCTCCTGTGATGCTCCCCCACATCCCCCTCAGCTGCTCAGTGCCCTGCTGTGAACTCCCTACCCATCCACCGTTATGGGGAGGGCAGAGACCTCCTGCAGCTGGATCCAGGGCCCCTCACTTGGGGGGGCAGGGAGGGGGAGGGGAGGCAGGGGGCTGCCCTCAGTGCCCCTCCCTGCTGCGGGCAGATCCAGGCCCTGCCTCTTGCCCCATGAGGTGTGTCCCAGCCACGCAGGGGGCACAGGCTACGATACATCCTAATGCCACATAATACGGGCTTTTACATTAATCTGCTGCGTTGAGTTGTACGGGGAAGCTTAAGGCCTGCCGAGCTGCGGCTGGCGCAGAGGGGGGGCGCCCCTGATTGGATTAGGCACTGGAATGAGGCTACCACAACTGCCTGCCCCAAAATCCCACCGTAGGAACCATCACAGCGCTGGAGCAGGGGTCTGGGAGCCCCTGCCTGTGATCTGCCAGGGACGGGGTGTCTGTGTGTGTGTGTGTGTGTCTGTCGGCCTGGAGGAGCCCCAAGCCAGTAGGTTGAAGGCAACTAAGTGTCCTCCTCCATCCCTCCCTCACCCCCACCTTCACCTTGAGGAGTGCCCCAGTGGGGGGCTTAGCCCCCAGCAAGGATGGGGGGAAGAAGTGACCATGTCACCTCTCACAGGCTAAGCAGGTTTGGGCCCAGGCAGCGCTTGGATGGGAGACCTCTAAGGAGAAGCCGCTGGGGGGGTGCTAGTGAGTCAGCAGAGGGTGCTCTATAACCCCAGTGCAGCACTAGGGGGCGCTATACTGCAGGGAGCGGGTGGAGAGCTCAGCAGGGGGCGCTCTCCCCTGGCAGTCAGTGACCAATTCGTCCTTCAGATGAATGTCAAACAGCTGCTCCTCACTGGAGGTTAGGACAAGGACCCTGCCGGCCATTCAGATTCCAGTGCCAGTCATGACAGTGTGCTGCCTGGATCCCCCGCACTTCCAGCCCCACACACTGATCACCTCCTGCCCTAGACTCTCGGGCAGTGCTGCTGTGCGGCTGTTAACAGCTGCCTGCCACTCCTCAGGAAGAATTCAGCCCCGGTGAGGGACCCCTGTATAAACCGCCCATGCCCCACCCCAGAGGTGGCAGCATCTCAGCACCGGGTAAGACAACTCCCCTGCACTCATGTCTATGATTTAAGACGCCTAAGGATGGCAGCAGGAGAGGCCTCTCTGATGGCTCACATGGCTAGAGCCCTGCGCGGATACAAAAATGTGGTTGTGCATCAACTCGCGATCCACTAGCCGTCTTTTACCTGTAACCGCATCCTGACCCTCAGCAGCAAGCCCTCACAAGGGCTAGCGAGGGGGGGAAGGGGACTTGCAGGGAAGAGGCAGCGCGAGGATGGGGACTGGGGGTAAGGGGCAGCGTGGAGGGGGCAGGGGCTGGGGGAAAGGGGTGTCTCATCATGTGCTGCTCCTGGGGGGGGATCACAAGCAGCGACAGCACATGGCAGCAGCAGAGCACGTTGCATCACTGTGGGGTGGAGGGGTGGGGTGCCGGGGCCCCACCCGCCCCAATCCCAAATCCTGTTGCCCAGGAGCTGGTGGGGACGCTGGTGCTGCTCGAGCTGCTGGACAGGAAGCAGCGCGGCAAGGGGAGTGGGTGCCGGACTGCGCCGACTCCGACCTGTCGCCCAGCCACTGGCCCCGAGCATGCTGTGTGCCCCGGGATGCCTGAGCCGGACCCCGCGGGCCAGGCGCTGCTGGGGAGTAGAGCCCTGCACGGTTGTATCTGCAGCCGATCCACTATCCGCAGAAACAGATTTGCAGGGCTCTACACATGGCTGACCCCAAACCAACCCCTCCCGCTTGGGCCCAGCCTGCCAGGTGTGACCCCCCACCCCCAAGGCCAGGAAGCAGATGGCCGGGTACCTCCATGACGTCCTTGAGCCTGGGGGTCCAGCGGGAGAGCTGGTAGGTGGACTCCAGCCGCAACTTCCTCTCGGGTCGCAGCTGCCCACTCTGAAGGAGGAAGGGAGAGGGGGTGAGAGGCAGCAGGGAGGGGGTGCGGGGTGGGAACGGGGGCAGACAGGGAGAGCTCAGCCTACCTGAGTCGCTCCAGCCGGGCTGGCAGGGGAGAGACAGAGAAAAGAACAGAATGGATCACTGAGCGAGAGAGAGAGAGAGAGACTGATGGGAGCACAGAGCTGTTTCCCCCCATTCGCTGCAGACGCTCAGGCTGGAAGGACCACCCCATGCAGGGTCACCAGCTCCAGCCCCCGGCGATCTGAAGGGCAGAAGAGGTCACCCCAGATGAGGAGTATCTGGGGGGTCACCCCCATATGGGGAGGGCGTCACCCCACTGTACAGGAGAAGAGGTCACCTCTGTGCTGGGAGTAGGTCACTGCCATAGGGGGCACCCCCAGGATGGCCTGGGCTCCCCTGTGCAGCACAGATCTGCCCCCTGCCATGGGTACAGCTGCTGGCTCCTGGCCCCAGTCCCTTACCCCAGGCATGAGGGAGGTGCCCAGCAACTGCATGTTGTGGATGATGTTGCCCTGCTGCTGGATGTTGGCATGCTGGATCAGCTTGGTGAGGTTCTCCTCGCCCACACCTGCATGGGGAGAGACAGGTCAGCGCCAGCACCCCTGGGACGCACCCACAGCCCAGGCACATTCAGTCCGTGGCCCCAGGAGTCCTAGTTCCCCGATCAAACCCTGAGATCCTGCTCTTCCTACCCCTCCCAGAGCTGGGGATAGAACCCAGGAGTCCTGGCTCCCAGCCCCCCAGCTCTAGCCCACTGGACCCCACGTAGTTAATGATTGAATTCAGGTCCTTGCTGCTCCTCCCTCCACAGATTCTCTCGGGCGCTGGGGTCTCTCTAGCTCCCCCTGGCACTGCAGTGGGAGCCCCCCTCCCCGATCTGGGCTCCCCCTCCTGCGGCCAGTCAGGTGCAGTGTCAGAGCCGAGGCCTGGCTCTTTAAGGGTGTGAGGCCTTGAGCTGGAGGGAGGGCAAACCTGGAAACCATTTACTGCTGCTTAGTGCTGACAGGGAGGCCTGGCAACTCCACAGCGCCCCCTGGCCAGGAAACTGGGCAGCCAGAGGAGCCACATGAGGGCACCCTGGCCTGGGCAATGGGCGCAGGGGCAGTGCCTGAGCAGGGTTACAGGAAGGGCCCCGGAGCAGGGCCCTGCCCCACCAAGCCAGCATGGGGCAGGAACCGATGGGGGAAGAGGGACTGTGCCAAGTGTCAGGGTGAGGGAGGTTCCCCAGGCCCTAGTGAGCTGGGGGAAGGGGCTGGATGCAGCAAGAAGCAGGGAGCTGGTACAGGGATAACACAAGGGTTGGGCAGGGAAGTGGTCGCAGGGGGCTCAGAGACAGAACATGGTATCTGAACAGCCTGCAGGAAGGGAGGGATGTCCCCCCTACCTGCGGAGAACGCGCCGTGGGGCCGCTCGGGGCATGCGTCTCCTTCCCCCCTCCCTGCAGAGAACGGGCTGTGGGGAGCGTGGAGGGCGGACACTGCTCGGAAGGCAGCAGCGGGCAGCAAAGGCCGCCAGGTCCGACCCCAGGGGGCAGTGCAGAGCGTGGGCGCGGCACACTGGCTGGCTCGCAGGCACCGAGAGGTGGGCAGAGGGGAGACAGGGCCGTAGAGCCAGGCTGGACACAGGCCCCGGGAAGCGGCTGGCTGGGAGGCGCCCTGCATGGCTGGGGGACGTGCCAGTCTGAGCAGTGCTATTTCCCCCCAGCCCCACAGGCCTGGGCCCTGCCTCCAGGAGCGCCCCCTGCAACAGCAGACCCCCCAGTGCTGCCCCCTGCAGGCCTGTGGCGTTACCGTTCTTCAGGAAGATGTAGAGCAGGATGATGCGGATCTTGTCATAGGCCTGCACGCTGGGGTCCAGCAGGACAGGCACGATGATCTTCATGGGGTCCTTGATCTTCTCCCCATCCACGTCCGTCCCCATAGCCAGGTCCTGGGGGGGAGGGGGGCGCACACACAAGACCCAGGTCAGGCCGCTCCGCTTCCTCCCGCGGTGGGATGAGAGACGTGACGGCCCCACGACCCACAGCTTGCCTACCCCCTGTGCCAGGCCCCCCTCCTCCCTGGGGTCAGCTCCCCCTGGGGTGAGCAATGGGCCCCCAGGGAGTAACACAAGCTCCATATCCCCCTTCTGCACCCCCGGTTCTAGGGGGGAGGGGGAGGAGGCTGGCCCTGGCTCCAGCGAGCCTGCGGGTCTGAGACCCCTTTCTCTGGGCTGAGTCCATGAGCCAGACTCTGCCCCCCAGCCAGGCTCTGCCCACAGACCCACCTGCTCCACGCTGCACAGCTTCTCCACCGTCCCTTTGAAGTGCCGCATGCAGTGTTCGGCCAGGTTCAGGTGCGTGGAGTACTGCAGGGAGAGACCGGGGCACGGGGGAGTTTACCGCATCACCGCTTGATCCAGAGCACCTGCACCCTCCCAACCCCCAAGGAGGGCCCCAATCGGCTGTGTCAGCCGAGTATATAGGGATTGTTTTGCCCAGCACTGATGTGCAGCCACCTCTGGGGTGGAGTGGGGCAGCTGGAGGGGAGGATCATGAGGAGGAAGCAGCTTCTAAAACAGACCACGGCTTCTCTGTTAGTCATCATGAAGTCGGGGGCTTGGAGACCAGCAGGTGTTGGGGTACCTGTGCCAGTGGCCAGGAGCTTTCTGTTGGCACATGGCCCAGTGGCACCAGGAGTGGCTCCAATGGGCTGGTTTGGAAGCCCACCAAGGCCCTCTCCCGAGAGCTGCAGCAGCAAGGCGTGGGCGTTACCCAAGGGCTGCCATTGCTGGGGCTAATGTGGCAGCTCTGGGCACTGACGGGCAGGCTGCTGCCCATGGTACCACACAGCACCTGGGGGGAAAATGGCTCTGCCTGAAGGGACAGGTCAGCAGCTCATCAGGCAGTAAGGTGGTCCCATCACTGGGGCAGGGCTCCTGCCTAGCCCTGCACAGAGCTCCCCAGAGTGCCCTGCCCCCCAGAGAGTCCCTACTGTCCCTCACCAGCCCCACAGAGCACCCTACCCCCCCCATCAGTCCCACTGAATGCCCTGCCCCCCGCCCACCAACAGCCCCGTTCCTGTTACCTTGTTCAGCTCTTTCTGGTACTGGGGCATCTTCTTCAGGATCTGGGACAGGTCCTTGATGTTGGCCTGGGGGGAGGTGGGTGGTGAGATCCTGGCCCCTCCCAGCGCACGACGTCCCCTTCAGGGCAGAGGCCTCGCCCGGGGACAGCTGCAGCAGTCCAGCCACGTGTTCCAGGGCCAGGGCGGGTCACTCAGGCCATGTTCAAAATCGGGTGGCACAGGCCCAGTGTGGCCGCGGCTTGTGTTAGACCTGCTCTTCCCAGGCCAGCTGGAACAAGCCGGGAGCCCCGCAACCCGAGCACCCCCCCGGGTGTAAAGCGGCAGCGGGCCGGGGAGATGCCAGTATTGGCTCCCTGCAGCTCTCCCTGGGCGGCCCCGATCCTGCTGTCTGACCCCGCCTCTTAGCCCTTTACAGGCAAACCCTGGGAGCAATGGGACAGCCCCCCCCCCCCCCCCACTTGCCAACCCCTCTTGGGGCAGCAGGGCAGCCTCCCCTCCCCATCAGTGGCTGTGGGATGGGCCCTCCCATCCCTCTGGGCTGGATTCCCCAATCGCTCCCCCCCAGCCCCTGTCGCACCTTGTCCGTGGTCAGCCTCTTGCTCTCACAGAAGGTGCGCAGCAGCTCTGTCACCTTCCTGCAGCAGGGAGAGGGGTCAGGCCAGAACCAGGCACTGCCTTGGAGGTAGAGGGTGCCCTGTCCTGTGCTACAGGGGATGGAGCCCCCGCCCCACCGGCACCAGGGTTCTCTGCCTCGACAGCCTCAGATGGGGCATGTGGGGGGTGCCTCTTCCCAAGTTACCCCAAGGCAGAGAGTTCAGTGCACCCCTGGAGGCTCCTGGCACCCTGCTGGGGGGGTCTGGGGGCAGTGGCAGGCCCAGCAGGAGGTCAGTGAGGGACTCACTCAAGGGGCTGTGAGGTGCATGGGGAGATCCTGAGATCGGGGGAAGACAGTGTCCAGGGGGATCCCCGAGAGGCGATGCAGACAGTTGCTCTGGAAGGGAGCGCTCAGGGGTCCTTTGGGGAGAGGGGCTGGGTCCAGGGGGTCTCAGCACTCAGAGAGGAGCAGGTCTGAGGGACGGACCCCAGCACTGGGTGGGAGAGGAGTGTATCCAAGGGGGAGTGGGGTTCCAGTGGGTGGGAAGGGAAGGGGAGGGGTGTGTCCGAGGGGGCCCCAGGGTGGGGAGGGGTGTGTCCGAAGGGGAAGATGGGGGAATTCCTGGAACTGAAAAAGAAGGTGAGGGGTGCGTCAATGGAGTGGAGGGTCCTGGCACTGGGTGGGAGAGGTGTGTCCGAGGGGGGGAGGTCCTGGCACTGGGCGAGGAGGGGAGAGATGTGCCGAAGGGGGGGTATCGGGTCCCAGTACTAGGCAGGGCACAGAGTGGTGTGTTGGCTGGGGGAAGGAGGTGGGTTCTAGTCCTGGGCGGGGCATGGAGGGGGTATGTCCAGGGGGGATGGGCGGGGCACGGAGGGGCGTGTCAGGGGAGGGGCTGAGCACGCTCACTTGGAGACGTCAGCGATGTGCATGTGGCGTAGCTGCACCCAGAGTTCGTCGTCTTCGTCCAGCAGCGCCTCCTTCTCCCTCGAGTCGCTGATGCCCGTCGTCTCGTACCTGCAGGGGAGGAGAGACGGGGTCAGGCTGCGGCACCCCTCCCCCGAGAGCGGGGGCTGTGGAGCAGTGCAGGTCCCTGGATCACATCCCCCCCCAGCCCGCCTGAGGAGGAGTGCGGGGCGCCCCCTGCTGGCAGCCAGGCCCTACTTGTAGGTGTCGTTCTCGATGTTGAGCAGGTCGTAGGCCATGGCCTGGAAGGTGAGCTCATGCAGTAGTGGAGACACCAGGTCAAAGCTCCGGTCCACGATCAGCAGCTGAGAGCGGGCTTTGTCGGGGCCCTGGGGCAAAGGAGAGAGAGACCCGTCACCCCCTGCTCCGGTGGAGGGATCCTGGCCTGGCTCACACGGCACAATCCAATGGGCCCTGGTGGCCTGAAACTTCACCACCCGCCCTCTCTGCGGCCCAGCCCCTAACCCCAGGGGGTAGCCAGGAGACACCCCCCAAGCTAGCTGAGACGTGCCCTGGGGTCCCGCCCTGACCGGCCGGGAGAGCTCCCCACCCAGCTGCGCTGCAACGCCCCCTGCAGGGACGGGCCACCTGCCCCTCGTGCAAATAGCAATGGCCACTCCCCCAAGCACGCTCTCTGCTCGTGCCTCTCCACCAACGGGAGCATGCCCCTTACAACGCAGCCCCCCAATTGCCCCTTGCCCCATATGCTGCGAGGGGGGTGGGGATACACTAGACCAGAAGACCTTGGCTAGTCTATCATTAACTAACACTAGAGACTCTTCGATACAAAGTCCCAGAGGGGGACAATGGGACGTTATCCCTATGCCCCACCTTGCATCTGAGCTGGGACCCCATATGAGGCTCTAGCTCCCCGCTCCCAGCCTGGGTGGCCTCCAGCATCCAGTTGGACAGAGACCACTCAAATGGTCAGCATCTCAGACCCACATCATTGGGGGACTGGCCCAGCCCCCACTCCCTGCCTGATCAGTATGCACTGCCCTCTTTGGGCAGCAGGTGGCGATAGGAGACCAGCCCTGCGCTCCCATGGCAGAGGGCTCTGAAACCAGCTCCAGCAGCACCAGTGGAACCCAAGCCCACCCAGGAGCACCTCGGCAAGAGGCTGCATCTGCCCTTCGCTGGTAGCACAGACAGCCGGGGGGCTGTCTGTGCAGCCGGGGGGCTGTGGACGTACAGCCCCTGATGCTTCCACAACTGTCCAACCTCAGTACATGGCCAGAGCAGAAAGTCGGACCAGCCACCACCCACTCGCCTGGCAGCTCTCCACAGCCTCTGGGTAAATGGGTTGAGGCTGACAGGGGAGTGCCTCTCCCGGGGGAGTATCTGGCCATCACTGTAGCATCAGGACACCTCACTATCACTGCTGCATCCTGCCCCTCCCCATGCACGTGGAGCTGGGCAGGGCTGCCACCCCACTGCAGAGGGGGATGTAGGCCCAGAGAGGCTGGGTGACTCACCCAAGGTCACACACGGAGTCTGTGGCAGAGCAGGGACATGAACCCAGGGCTTCCAACTCCCAGGGCCATTCTTCCTCTCCAGCTCTACCCAGCCTGGGTCAGTTGCTATGCCCAGCGCCACCCCCCCCCCCCCCCCCGACTCTGCTCACACCTTTGGCAAGGGATCTGGAGGGATCCCCGAGTGCAGATGGGGGCTGGCATAACCACCGGGTCACCCCACCCTGCCCAGAACAGAGGGGCGGTTAGTGCACTGGTGAGTGCCACAGCACTGCCTGTGCCATCTACCCCTCAGGGCTGGCAGCTGGGAAACATCAAGGCAAGAGGGACTACTGCAGACAAGGCCCCAGGGCGCCGTGACCGTGGGCTGGGTGGCTTTGGAGACCTGACTGCTAGAGGCCATGCTACAAGAGTCCCTGGGGTTCTGCGCCAGCTGGCAAGGCGGGGGCACACTGGACTGGCCAGCCGGGATTGTGCAGCATGGAGCCAGCACTGCATTGAGAGCAGGGGCTTGAGTCAGCACTCCCGGCCCTGCGGTGGGCGTGCTGTCTGGATTCTATTGAAGGGGGCTGGGCAGTCAGGACTCCTGGCTCCTATTCCTGCCTCTGCCACCTACTCCTGGCACGCTGCTCCATGCCTCAGTTTCCCCCATGTAACATGGGGATAGTGCTTACACCTGTGACAGGGAGGCTTGGCAAGAGTCTCAGGAATATCCCTGGGGGGGCCTCAGAAGAGCAGGGTGTGCACGGAGCAGGACTTTGCCCTCCCCAGCGCCGCTCTCAGCTCCTGAGAATAGCACAGATCAGACGGGGGCTGCAGGCTGGAGCCAGCTCTGCTGCAGCAAGTAGCTCCGGTGGTTAACAAGCATGCTGTCAATCCCTTCCCTGGGTAGATGGTTTGGGCAGCCAGGTGTGGGCCAGGCTCCCCTCTGGAGGAAGGCCTGTGCTGCCAGCTGTGAGTTACAGAGCGTCTGTGCCATGGCAGCCAGCTATCCCAGAGGGGGCCCCCCTGCCCGAGACTGGTATCATTATCTCCATTTTACAGATGGGGAAACTGAGGCACAAATAGGGGAGGTGACTTGCCCAAGGTCACCCAGCTGGGAATAGAACCCCGGTCTCCCATCCCAGTCCAAGGCTCTATCCACTAGGCAACATTGCCTCGGTGGATGGGAAAGTAGAGAGGAAAGGTGCGCTCATGGATCCACAGGGTCCGTGCCAGGGCCCCAGCTAGGGAAGTCTCTGGGAGGAAGACCTTTGCTGTGCCAGGGCCCAACAGGTATCTCTCTTCCTCCAGGACAGGCCACACTGCCTCCCCCACCTCCTGAGACTGACCCGCTGGGCTTCACCCCGTGAGCCCTGCCCAGCAATTCCAGCTGAGACAGACCCTGGTAGAGACCCATCCACTCCGCAGGACCCGACGCCCCTCAGCCCGGGTGACAGGGCCACTCCCCCAGCGTTGTCAGAACAGTCGGGTTTCTTAGGCACCTGGACCCCAGCCCAGGCAGCCCAGCCCACTGAAGGTTAAAGCAAGAGGCCGTTCTGGTCAGCCCAGAGCCCGGCTGAGCTGCAGCGAAACCTGTTTTCAGGCTCCGGGTCTCTCGCTCAGGGCCTGTCTACATGTAAACCCCTGCAGCTGCGCCGCTTCAGTGACGCCGCCTTTCTCATACCCCCGAGCGACGCAGTTACACCGACCCAATTGCCTCGTGTAGACCAGGCCTCGGTCTGACCTTGGTCAGTTCTCAGGCGAGAGCTCCCAACTTCCCCCACTTATCCCCCAGCTCAAACCTTCCCAACCCTGTGTTCTCGAGCTGGGGCCCCTGCTCCGATTCCCTGCTGGGAGCGTCCAGCCAGGAGCCACTGGAGATGTCATGGTCTTTCTGGCCCCCAGGCTGATCTAGGTCCGATTCTCTTCATTTCACCAAGACAGGGAAGTGACACTGCCCCCCCATGACTCTTACCTTCCCTGAGAGTCCTTCCCCCCCACCCCCCGCCAGAGAAGCCATGAAACATATAGGGGAAACTGAGGCACACATCGGATTCCTAAAAGATATTACAAACATTCCCAGTTGGTCACAGATGCACAGCCTCCCAGCAGCTCAGCAAAGGCTGGAAGCAAGAGCAGAAGCAACAGGAGGGAGAGATCTGGGCAGGCCTTGGAATTTACATCACTTTGCTTCTCCTAGGGGGACAGGAGCCATTGGGTTTCTCATGCGAGAATCCAGGGCAGGGTGGGTTTGCAGCTCCCCTCTGCTGGGGGTGGGACGGGGATGGCAGGAGCTGGGGGAAGCTCACAGGCCAGGGCTGACTTGTGGCTAAGATGCGGGAGAGCTGGGTTCTATTCCTGCTCTGACAGACTCCCTGCATGCCTCAGTTTCCCATCTGTAACACAGGCCCCCCTGCCTCCCCTGGGAGGCTGAATTCATTAGTGAAGTTCCGATACCATAGGGATGGGTGTAGGAGCACACACAGACAGGAGTGTCCAGGTGTGGAAGAGACTCTGTGTGCGAAGCTTAGTTCTGTGACCAAACTGCCCTGTTTATAAACAGAGATTGTGCTGGGCACACACTTCCCCAGTCGGTGCCTCGGTTTCCCCATCTGTACAGAGGGAATAAGGACACTGGCCTTTGTAGAGCACTTTGAGATCCGCCCACGGCCAGTGTTAGAGAAGGGCTGGGGCCGTTAGTCCAACCACACAGGGAATATTATTCTGCCAACCCCTCAGGATCTCCAAGGAGGTTCTAGACAACCCCCCCCCACCAGGATCTCTGAGCAGGTTCTAAATCACTCCTCCTTCCTTCTACTTCTCATGTGCTTCCCCGCTCCCCCCACGGCTCTGTCCCATGGCAAGGGCGTGGCCGGAACAGCTCGCTCACCTCTCCCATGCTGGGGTTGTCTGCCTTGAATGCGTTGAGTTTGGCCAGCACAGCGTGCGCCAGGAGGAAGTTATCTTCATGGTCCCTGCAAGACAACCCTGTGGGTCAGAAACAGCTCCTCCCACAGGGGCACACGCACTTCCTGTAGGAGATGACCAGGTATCCTTCTCCCTCTGGGCACACTCACTTCCTGTAGGGATGGTCGGGTACCCCTCCCCCCAGGCACACTCACTTCCTGTAGCGGATGGCCGGGTACTCCTTCAGGGTTTCACACAATGTGGCAATCTGCTCTGCCAGCATCTCCAGCTGCTTGTTCTTGTCCAAGGAGCGGTGGGAGCTGAAGCAGTTGTGGAAGGTCTGTGGCCTGTCCAGGGAGTACACCTGGGGGGCGGGGGGCAGAGATCAGACCCTGGCGCCTTGCGTTTGTTATACCAATAGAATAAAAACCAGCAGGATATTAAGAGGGATAAGGCAAAGATGCCACATTTATTGTAAATATAAGTCCACTTGACACATTCTTCGGCCAATGGATACTCCCTTTCTAGGCTGGCACCTCCCTAACCATTCATGTATATCAAGCATTCATCAGCATACATGCCATATCTTAACCATATTTTAAATTTACTGTCTCCACCACTTTCGGGGTGTGTGCTAATTCATTTGAGACTCCCGGCCCTTTAATCACAGAGGGTGGGGGGTCTGTTCCTAGGAGCCCTTGCTGTTACAATGAAGTGAAAGTCACTTAACGGCTTATAGCGTTTGTTTACATTGTATCAATTACAGAATAAACTGCCTGACGTGCACAGAGTCAATTAACGGCTTAAGGCTCACAGCAGGGGTCGTAACATAGGGTATGTCTACACTGCCGCGCTAGTTCGGCGGCTGGGGATCGAAGTTCCGGGTTCGATTTATCGCGTCTGGTGTGGACGCGATAAATCGAACCAGGAAGCGCTCGCCGTCGACTGCGGTACTCCAGCTAGACGAGAGGAGTACCGCGGAGTCGACGGGGAGCCTGCCTGCCGCGTGTGGACCGCGTCTGAACCGCGGTAAGTTCGAAGTAAGGTATGTCGAATTCAGCTACGTTATTCACGTAGCTGAATTTGCGTACCTTACTTCGACTTGGGGGGTAAGTGTAGACCAAGCCATAGTGTTCACTTCAAGAACAAAGTCAATTAACTTGTTTGTAAGTTTTATATAGTAATAAAGTATCTTTCACTTCACAGATACAATCAATGGTTTCTACTTAGAGGAGAGGAAAGTGATCAGGAACAGTCAGCAACAGTCAGCAATTCACCAAGGGGAAGTCATGCCTGACTAACCTAATTGCCTTCTATGAGGAGATAACTGACTCTGTGGATGAAGGGAAAGCAGTGGATGTGTTATTCCTTGACTTTAGCAAAGCTTTTGATACGGTCTCCCACAGTATTCTTGCCAGCAAGTTAAAGAAGTATGGGATGGATGAATGGACTATAAGGTGGATAGAAAGCTGGCTAGATCGTCGGGCTCAACGGGTAGTGATAAACAGCTCCATGTCTAGCTGGCAGCGGGTTTCAAGTGGAGTGCCCCAGGGGTCGGTCCTGGGGCCGGTTTTGTTCAATATCTTCATTAATGATCTGGAGGATGGCGTGGACTGCATTCTCAGCAAGTCTGCAGATGACACTAAACTGGGAGGAGTAGTAGATACGCTGGAGGGTAGGGATAGGATACAGAGGGACCTAGACAAATTAGAGGATTGGGCCAAAAAAAACCTGATGAGGTTCAACAAGGACAAGTGCAGAGTCCTGCACTTAGGACAGAAGAATCCCATGCACTGTTACAGACTAGGGACCGAATGGCTAGGAAGCAGTTCTGCAGAAAAGGACCTAGGGGTTACAGTGGATGAGAAGCTGGATATGAGTCAACAGTGTGCCCTTGTTGCCAAGAAGGCTAACGGCATTTTGGGCTGTATAAGTAGGGGCATTGCCAGCAGATCGAGGGACGTGATCATTCCCCTCTATTCGACATTGGTGGAGTACTGTGTCCAGTTTTGGGCCCCACACTACAAGAAGGATGTGGAAAAATTGGAAAGAGTCCAGCGGAGGGCAACAAAAATGATTAGGGGGCTGGAGCACATGACTTATGAGGAGAGGCTGAGGGAACTGGGATTGTTTAGTCTGCAGAAGAGAAGAATGAGTGGGGATTTGATAGCTGCTTTCAACTACCTGAAAGGGGGTAGAGGATGGATCTAGACTGTTCTCAGTGGTACCTGATGACAGAACAAGGAGTAATGGTCTCAAGTTGCAGTGGGGGAGGTTTAGGTTGGATATTAGGAAAAACTTTTTCACTAGGAGGGTGGTGAAGCATTGGAATGGGTTCCCTACGGAGGTGGTGGAATCTCCTTCCTTAGCGGTTTTTAAGGTCAGGCTTGACAAAGCCCTGGCTGGGATGATTTAGTTGGGAATTGGTCCTGCTTTGAGCAGGGGGTTGGACTAGATGACCTCCTGAGGTTCCTTCCAACCCTGATATTCTATGATTCTATGATACAGACAGTAGCTTACAAGTTTTAACTTGTAACTATATGCATCCGAAGAAGTGGGTTGTAGCCCACGAAAGCTTATGCTCTAATAAATTTGTTAGTCTCTAAGGTGCCACAAGTACTCCTGTTATTTTTGCGGATACAGACTAACACGGCTGCTACTCTGAAACAAGTTTTAACAGAAAACCCAAGAGATTTTTGTAAAAAGCAACAGAGGGTCCTGTGGCACCTTTAAGACTAAACAGAAGTATTGGGAGCATAAGCTTTCGTGGGTAAGAACCTCACTTCGTGGGTAAGAACCAGATGCAAGACTTGCATCTGAAGAAGTGAGGTTCTTACCCACGAAAGCTTATGCTCCCAATACTTCTGTTAGTCTTAAAGGTGCCACAGGACCCTCTGTTGCTTTTTACAGATTCAGACTAACACGGCTACCCCTCTGATACAAGAGATTTTTGTACTTGGTGAAACTGTTGGATTTTAAAGTGTGGGGGACAAATTATGTGGGGGTCACTGTCACTTGGGGGAATCACTGTTAGTACCTTCTTTAATATCCCTACACGTTCCCCGTACACTCAAGCTAACTTCCCCCCATAACCTCCAGCCCCTGGGGTGCCAGGGAGGGACCATGGGCAGCGGAAAGCAGTCTTCACCCTAGATATGCTCCTCCTGGCCTGACTGCCCCCGAATGATGGCACAGCTCTGACCCTGCTCCCCATGGCGCTAGCCCTGCCAGGCATGCCATCCCCCCATCAGAATTTCCCCTCACTTGCTCAGTGGCCTGGAGGAGCCGTAGTGAGCCCCTAGTGAGGGAGAGATCCCTTTGCCAGTGCCACTCCTGTTGTGGTAGAGGGACAGCAGCCCAGAGATTCATGCACCAGCCTGGGACGAAGACACCCCGGGTTCAGGTCCTTACTTGGCTGCAGACTCCCAGGTGCCCTCAGGGGTGTGACTCTGCCCTGGAGAAGTCAATGTTGGGGGAGGGGGCTTGGCCATGCTTCTAGTCTGGCGAAAGCCCCAGCGTAGCCACGGGCAAACCCGGCATCAACGTGCGTCTGCCGCTGTCGCTTATTTCACTGGCTGAACAGAACGAGCCATTGGGGCAAACGTGCTGGACACCAATAAAACAGTATCGGCCCACGAAGGGTTTGCTGGCGCAACGGGACGGGTGAGCCAGCAAAGCCTCCTGACGCACACTCAGCTTATACCAGCCAAAGCTTCGCTTGGCACAGCTGGCACTGGTGCCCCAGATGAAATAAGCTACAGTGGCGAAAGGACTGCTTTGCCAGCGTAACAGCATCTACCCAGGGGCTCTGCCAGCACAGCTGCATCAGTTACAGGGGGGGGGGGATATTTTAATTTAATTTAATGGAGATATCTTATCTCCTAGAACTGGAAGGGACCTTGAAAGGTCATCGAGTCCAGCCCCCTGCCTTCACTAGCAGGACCAAGTACTGATTTTGCCCCAGATCTCTAAGTGGCCCCCTCAAGGATTGAACTCACAACCCTGGGTTTAGCAGACCAAAGCTCAAACCACTGAGCTATCCCTCCCCCTGTCCCCGTAACAAACCCATACCAACAAAGCTTTTGTGTGTAGACCAGGCACATGGCTCCGTGCCTCAGTTTCCCCATCAATGCGATGGGGCTGACAACACAGCCCTGCCCCTCAGGGGCATGAGGGGGGAAATCCACTGACGACACAAGGAGGGGATGGGGCGGTTGGGCAAAGGGCAGGTGTGTGGAGTATCGGGCTGTCTTGCACGCCTGGTATAAACCATCAGTAAGAGCTGGTAAAGCCAGGGAGGCAGGGCCCCCTCCCCCATACATCTAAGCCAGCGATTCCATGTCTCACAGGGTGTGAGCAGCCATGGTGAGTCCCTGCCGCCCTGTGCTGGCGTCAAACCCAGGGCCCTAGAAGGGAAAGGTTCCCCCTCTGAGCCACGTCGAACACTTAGGGTGGGGTGTCATATGTCACCGTTTGCCCCGCGGCCCTGCTCCTCCAAAGTCCGGCCACCCCTCACCTGGCTCTCGTAGGGCAGGAAGGCCACGTTGATCTCCTTGAGGGTTTTGATGGCCTTGGTGATCCGTGACTTGCTCAGCTCGTTGAACAGAGGCTCAGGACAGGCTGCAAGGCAAAGGCAGTGGGTGGGGGTGACAGGCACATGTAGATAAATCTCTGATAATTTTCATATGACTTTACATTGTGCCTCTTCATATAACCTTGTGGTGGGTCTACCCATGTGTGACCTGTTTTCATGAAACTTTGTATCAAAGCCTCATATAGAAACCTTGTATTGATGAGCCTTGGTATATGGAAACTTTGTATCAAAGCCTCATGTAGAAACTTTGCATTGCCCTTGGTATAATGTTATAGCCCCCAAGGATAGAATAAGATAGAAGAAAAATGTCTTTTTGCTAGCAGTAGAACAAGAGCTCCCAACACCCCTCTTAATCAATTGCCCTGTTGAATGAATGAGGTGTGGATGAGCAAGGCATGGAAGGCAGCACCTCCAGACAGCCTCAACCATTGGAGAGGGGCTGGGAGCCAGACCCAAGGACAATAAAACGTGTCAAGTGGGCTCATTAAAGACAAGCAGACATACTGACGGCCTCCGGGGTTAGGAGCCAGCACCTTCTTTTGGAAACAACCTCTTTGCAGCATTGGGACAACACCCAGAAGGAAGCAGCACAAAGGACCAATGGACACAGACACAGATTTTGAATCTGGTACAGATTTTCATGAGAGGGAAGCTGCTATAAAAGTGAGGTGTCTTGCAGAGGACCCCGGGTCTCGTCTTGTCCACATGGGAGCATCGATCCGGATCGGCAGAAACCCGGCTCCACCCCCTCCCCCATCTAACTCACCTGGCCAGTGCAGTTAAGGGGAGCAACTATTTGGTAACAACAACAAGACCGAGACCGAGAGTGCATGTGTGTGTGTGTGTGTGTGTGTGTGTGTGTGTGTGTGTGTGTGTGTGAAATATATGATACAGTGTTGGTGAATACATGTATTACTAATAAATGTGGTGTTTTGCCTTATTCTCCCTGAAAAGATCCCGTGCAGTACTTTAAGTACAACACACAGGGCTGAGGACCCCCAGCACAGCGCCAGCCCCCACGGACGGGGCCAGGACGGGCACAGCAGGGGCAGTAGTGCTGCACACCTGTGGGGAACCTGGGCAAGCCAGCAGGGCCACACAGGAGTCAACGATAAGTCCAGCCCCCCCGAACCAGAGTCACGCCGGGTTCTCGGCTTCTGCAGCATCAGCAGCGAGGGGGGGGGCCACAATCTCTCCTACCTAACCCGTCTCACACCCTACCCTCAGCCCCCCCACAGGGGGAAGTGACTGGAGTGTACAACTCCGGATGATGCACAAGGAGGAACAGGGACTTGGGCTCCCCCACCGCTGTAATGGGGAGAAGCAGATGTGACCCTGACACACTGGGTATTCTGGTGGTGTCCCATCCCCCCACCCCAGTTGGGACTGATGGAGCAATGCATGCTGGGAATGGTAGCCAGAGGCTGCCTCTCTAGGCGCACGCTGCAGGTGTCTGTGAGCCGTGCTGGCTGAAGGCAGGCCCGTGGGGGAGAAGTGGGGGAAGGGATCGGTGCGGTTGTTTGGTCTGGCCTGCTGGGGCTGCATCCCCCTGCAGGAGGGCAGAGCGTAATCAGGGTGCTGCACACTGGCCTGCTGGCAGAGAGAGACACCCCCCACCCCCAGTGTGCCACGAGCCAGGCTCCCAGCTGGGGGATCTCCTGCCCCCTGATACTCACTGTCGATGAAGAAGACATGAGCTGCCTTGTAGTTGAAGGTGGGTGTGCCCCGGAAGTCATTGATCAGAGCCTGCACCGACTGCAAAGGGGAGAGAGGGGGGTTGTCAGCACCAGCCGAGGCCCCTCCCTGCTGCCCGAAGGGCCCAGCCCATGCCCAGCCCCTGGGGACTCAGGGCCCAGCATGATGCCATCGGGAGGTGGGCTGGTTTTCACCCCCCTGGCTCCGGGCTCCCTCCTTGCTGGAGCAAGTGCCCATGTCCAGGACATCCTCAGGGCCCAGCCATGTCTCTCACTGGCACACAAGTGTTGGTTCCCGGCCACAGATGGGGCCTGGCATTGGCCTTGAAGCTGTACTAAGTGGGCTCTGAGCAGTGCCCAGGGAACAGCCGGCCGAGCAGCAATCCCAGGCAGCCGCCATCAGGGCCCGCTCCCTCCCCAGGCGCCACGCTGGGCACCTGGAGCTTCGCCACCCCAGCTAGCCAGGCAGGGTGGAGGAGCAGGCACCGAACGGGCTGGCTGTGGGTTTGGAAGCTGTTCGGACCCCGCGACTGGCCATTGTGACAGGTAGAATCATAGAATATCAGGGTTGGAAGGGACCTCAGGAGGTATCTAGTCCAACCCCCTGCTCAAAGCAGGACCAATTCCCAACTAAATCATCCCAGCCAGGGCTTTGTCAAGCCAGGCCTTAAAAACCTCTAAGGAAGGAGATTCCACCACCTCCCTAGGTAACCCATTCCAGTGCTTCACCACCCTCCTAATATCCAACCTAGACCTCCCCCACTGCAACTTGAGACCATTACTCCTTGTTCTGTCATCTGCTACCACTGAGAACAGTCTAGATCCATCCTCTTTGGAACCCCCTTCCAGGTACTTGAAAGCAACTGTGAGGACCTGGCTGCCCTGTCCCAATCCCCAGGCCCCGGCTTGGAGTCCTCTCCTACAGCGCCCCCTCCGCAGGCAGCCCCTGTGGGTACTGGGCTTCACCCTGCTCCCCTTCGCTCTACCAGCACCCCCTGCCCCTGGTCTCCCTCCACTGGCCTCCCTGCTGCAGACGCAGGAGCCTCCTCCCCCACAGCCCCTGCTACCTGAGCCTCTGCCTCAGCGATTCTCCTTCACTTTGAGTCTCAGCTGAGGACTTAGGGTGACCAGATGTCCCGATTTTATAGGGACAGTCGCAATATTTGTTTTTTTTCCCCCTTCTATAGGCTCCTGTTACCCCCCAACACCTGTCCCGGTTTTTCACACTTGCTATCTGGTCAGCCTAGCTGAGGTTGCCTCTCTCCGCCTGCTGCACCTTCCCATCCAACCCCCACGGGACTGCACTGCGGAGAGGTCTAGGGGATAGTCTGTGCCTCACGTGGCAAAGAACACGAAGCCCAGCTCCAGGGAAACAGCCTCTTGGGGAGCCCCTACTGGCCCCATTCCCATCCTGACCTTGTGCTGCGCATCCCCCCGGACAGCGTCACCTCCAGGCTGCACTACGTGCTGCCCCGGGGTCTCCCCTGCTCCCCATCCAGCTGCCCCAGGCCCGAGCTCCTACCTTCTCCACAGGGCTGAGCAGGTAGATGGCCTCCAGGCTGGGGATTGGCTCCCGGCGCTTGTTAATATCTTCCACAACTAGGAGAGAGCAGACATTGGGCGCGGGTCAGTGTGTCCTAGCCACCCGCCCCAGCCGCTCTCCACCGGGATGGGGGGAGGGGAAGCCAAGGGGCACAGGGATGTTCGCTGGCAGCAGGCTGGGCGGTTCCACAGGCTACAATGCAGCAGGAGCTTTGATGTGGGGCCATGGGCTGCGATGCTGCCACAGTACAGAGCAGGCAGGGAACGTCCTTCTGTACTGTGCTGGGGACAGCCCCCTAGAGCGCTGGCTCAGCTCTGTGCCCCTCAACCCCAGGGCTCCTCCACCCTGGAGCAGGGAACCAGCATTCCCCCTCTCCTGCCAGGATCCTGCCCGCAGCATGGGGGAGGAGCAGCGAGGAGTTAACAGGGGTCTGAGAAAAGCGGTGAAGAGGCTCCAGGGGCTGAAAGTGCCGGGCTAAGGGAACTAGACCTGGCTGGGAAGGTACCAATAACAAGGAGGGCGTCTAGGGGGCTGCAAAGGGGGGAACTAGGTGCAAATGTGAATGTAGACAAGTCAACTCCCCGACTGTGAGGTGTATCCAAGGGGGAGGGGAACCCTGGTGGGTGGGGACAGAGTCCTGGGAGCAGACAGGAGGGAGGGACGCCGTTCAAGGCCACTCACTCGTGATGCCTTCGGCCAGGATGTCGGACATCTTGCAGCACGACGAGAGGATGCGCATGCTCGGGTGGTCCATGATCAGCACCTGGGGTAGCGAGAGGGGAGTGCGCCACTTCAGATGAGCTCGTCACTGCCCTGAGCCCAGCCACCCACCCACCATCATCATCCACGGCACAGCCAAGGGAGCAGAGCGACTGCTAACGGCAGAGCTGACGGCTCCTGGCCCAGCCCTTCCACAGCAGAGCGGCAGGGCCGTTACCAAGCCTGCACTTGGCTGAGCTGACCGTGCTAAGGACTGCGTGAGGAGCGACAAGGAGAGTGGCTCTGAGCAGAGTGGCTGGTACGAGATGTCGGAGACAAACCTGGGACACCCGGCCATTCCGAATGGTTCCATCCTCCTAGCTTGGAGGAGATCAGCCTCTTGGCCCAGGTGACAGGGTGACTGCAAGAGGCAGGGACAGAACCCAGGAGTCCTAGCTCCCAGTGCCCTGCTCTGATCCACCAGATACCCGCTCCCCAGCCCTCGGACAGAACCAGGATCAGGGCACAGAGAAATGGAACGAGGGGAGTCTCCGTGTTCCCCTAGGAAAGCCCTGTAGGCCATCGGCCCAACATCTCCACCGCCTTCCTGCCGTGTCGAATGAACCCATTGCTCCGTGCAGCCCAGCATCCTGCTGCACCAGATCCAGCCACTGGGAAACCTAGTCCCCTGTGCTCCCTCTGCCGCACCGGCCTAGCTCACCGCTCCACACACCCCAGCCCAGTCCATGCCGGGGGCTCAATAACCTGCCTGCCCAATGGTGCATGCTGCCCCCATGCTTGGCGCTTTCCTGCTCCTCCTCCCACCCAGGCTGGCTCACTGTAAGGGGCAGCAGGGGATACCGGGCTCACTAGGCCCTGTGGTCTGATCCAGTGTAAGGGTGGGGAGGGAAGAGATACCAGGCTCACTGGGCCCAGTGGTCTGATCTGGTGTGTGTGTGGGTGTGAGAGAGATATGGGGCTAGCTGGACAAGCTGGGTCTGATCCAGCGCAGCGGGAAGGCAGACATACTCAAGCCTAGCTGGAGACGGATGATGGGCTAGACAGAGAAGGGATCTGATCCAGCCTGGAAAACCTCAGGTTCCTAATGAATCCCAAGAAGCTGGAGGGGAAGGAGCACGATATATGGATACAGCATATCCCCAGGGGAACACCAGGGCAGCAGGCCCGGCCTGCTTACCTTCCATTCTCCTTCCTTCTTCACGCTGCGAAAGACAACGCTGAGGATCTCTGCGAGGGAAAGAGATGGGGATTAGTGGTGGGGCTCGGACGGGACAGCTGTGCCCTGAGCCAGGACCCACTGGCTGGTGGAAGGACCCCTCGAGGAAGTGGCTCAGAGGCTGCTCTCAGGCCAGCTAGTGATGTGCTCCTAGCAGAGCCCCCAGTCAGCGATCGTGGTGGGGTGGCAGGCTAGATGGGCCATGGCTCTGATCCCCCTTCCTTTCTGCCAGGCTGGATACGAGCGCAGCTGAACTAAGGATCTGGCCCCGTGCAGCAAGAGAACAGATCCTGTCCAGCACCTCTTGACTGGAGGGGATCCAGGGACCCTCTACTGTGTGTGGGGGACGACAACACGACAAAGACTTCGAATCCTGAGTCCTGCACATAGAACCCCTCCAAGGCATGCCCCGCTCAGGGAACTGCCGGCCTGTCTCCTGGGCACCTTCCACGGCCAAGCTAAGCAATTAGATAGCTCCACAGATGAAACTAGCCTGCAGGGCCGTAGCAACAAAGAATGTGGCCCCCTCCGAACGGTGGCCCCCTCCGAACATATGTCCGGGCGGGGCCCCTTACAATGCAGAAACTGGAATGCGGTATTTATTTTGCCACTTTTAGGGGCCCCCTTCCTTGCGGGGCCCCCTCCGGTCGGAGGGTATGGAGGGCGCTCGCTACGCCTCTGCTAGCCTGTGGAGCTAGAACTTCCAGTGGAGAACGGTGCGGCTTATAAGCGCTGCAGGAGCAAACACAGTTCAATACAGAAGCTATTTCTGCCTCCAGAGCAAGTTCTATATACATCTTGCTGCAATGTTAACACAGGGACTCGGTATCATATGCTCCCAGCCTGGAAACGCTCATGCATGTGCTTAACTTTGTCCCTTTGGGATTAGTCACAGCAGTAAAGCTAAGCACATGCATAAACGTTGGCTGGATTGGGGCCATGCTCCCTGGCAAAAGAGAGGAAGCCTGATCCAGTGGTTAGGGTATGCACCCGGGCCTCACGGGACCTCACTTCAAGTCTCTGCTCTGCCCCAGAATTCCTGTGTGACCTTGGGCAAGTTGCTTAGCCTCCTTGTGTCTCAGTTCCCCAGCTGTACAATGGGGATAACAGTCCTGACAGTTGGACATTAGTAAAGACTTCCTAACCATCAGGGTAGTTAAGCACTGGAATAAATTGCCTAGGGAGGTTGTGGAATCTCCATCACTGAAGGTTTTTAAGAGCAGGTTAGACAAACTCTTGTCAGAATGGTCTAGATAATACTTAGTTCTGCCATGAGTGCAGGGGACTGGACTAGGTGGCCTCTCGAGGTCCCTTCCAGTCCTATGATTCTATGATTATAAGGAAAAATTCCAAGGCAAAGCACGTTAGATCGCGTGACACTTTTCTTAGGAGATGATGGAATGGTGCACTCCACTGTCTATGCCAGATCCCTGACATTTTGCCCCTAAAATCACAATGCACCCTTTCCTAGTCCCACAGGACATCATATGCTTCATTAAAACATTCATGGGTGTAGAGCAGCTGCTGTATTCTCCCCCAGCGGTGGCTGCATTTCTGGCTGTACAGTGTGCACTGTAAAGTGCCTTTAAGATTCTTCAGAATGAAAGGTGCTTCAAAAATACAAATCCATCCATTGTCAGATCTCCAACATCATTTTACCAATTGGTTTCTATGCCTAATTTTGCTGCTTTTTTTATGTAAAAAGCTTAGAAGTCTTTTTAAAAGAAATCTGCTTTTTCACCATTAGAAATTCAAACCTTGTCTTTCCTAAAAGTCTCTGTGGACATCTTGGGATTATGGCCGGTACCTTGGAAGTGATGTGAAGCTTGATTCCTTCAGAGGAAAATGGATTTTTACTTAGCCTGTCAAAATTCTCTGGCTAACCCCTACTTAATTCAAAAGCCATGTACACAGTTGGGAGAAACGATTTGTTTAAGATTCTTTACACCCCACCTCTTGGAATAACAGATGAAAGAGCTTCTAACCTATTTCTCTTGGTCCTCCCAGGAGACCTCGATCCCACAAAGAGATGGCAAGGCTGAGATTCCTAAAGTAAGAAAAGCCAGCAGGAAAAACAAATCCTTCAGTCTTTCTTTATGCATCACAAAGCAACAAGTTACAACTCCTTTTTCATCTGTACAGGTCACTGTTAGTACCCCTTGTGCAAAGGAAATTGGCATACGGCTATTGTGAAATTCATCCTGCTACATGTAACTTATAAACAGCTGATTTCAGACAGGCTGAGAATCCTCAGTGTAAATGTACATCTAGGAACGAAGAATGTCGGCCATACTTACAGGATGGTGGAGTCTGTCCTGGGAAGCCTCTGAAAAAGATGTGGGGGTTGTGGTGGATAATCAGCTGAACATGAGCCCCCAGTGTGGTGCTGTGGCCAAAAGGGCTAATGCAATCCTGAGATGCATAAACAGGGGAATCTCGAGTAGGAGCAGAGAGGTTATTTGTAGGGTGACAAGATGTCCCGATTTTATAGGGACAGTCCCGATTTTTGGGTCTTTTTCTTATATAGGCTCCTATTACCCCCCACCCCATCCTGATTTTTCACATTTGCTGGCTGGTCATCCTAGTTATTTGGCACTGGTGTGACCCCTGCTGGAATCCTGTGTCCAGCTCTGGTCCCCACAATTCAAGAACGGTGTTAATAAATTGGAGGATGAGAGAAGAACCACAAGAATATGCCTTAGAGTGATGGACTCTAAGTGCTCAATCTATTTAGCTTAACAAAGAGACAGTTCAGGGGCGACTTGATCACAGTCTATAAGTACCTACATGTCCCGTCTAGTAGAGGACGCTGGTGGAAGAGCATGAATGTTCAAATGAAAATGCATGTCCTAACACAGGCCCAGCTCCTCAAAGGTATTTTGGCTCCTAGATCTGGGCCACAGTTCTCACAGTGGTCTGAAAAATGTGGGCAGCCCAGCAATGAATGCAATAGCACAGCTGCTAGTCCTCTGCCCCCATCAGTTCTGCCCCCTCCCAAGCCCCACCTCTGCTCTTCCTACAGATCCTGCGGTTCTTCACCCCCGATTCCCCAGCTGGGCGGGGGGGGGGGGGGGGGGAGCGGGCTGCAGCAGGTTCCCCCTCCCCCTTCCCAGGCCAGGTGTTGCAGGGAAGGAGGGGGTGTCTAGCAGAGAAGTCGTCCCATTGCTACAGGAGGGGAGGCGGGAGCAGAGCAGCCCTGAGCTGCTGGGGTCTTTCTGTTCCAGTCCCCCTCCCATAAGAAGGATGTCAGCTTCTGGGTGGGTGGGGTGGTAGCTATGCCTGCTTCCCACACCAGTTCTGATTGGCTGCTTTGCACCCTGTGAGCATTTGGGGTACAAGCCTGTCTCTCACTCACATGGACACGTTACTCCATCCCGCAGGCGCCGCCAGGAAGAGCCCTCCAGAGAGGAGCAAGGACAGATGAACGACTCACAGTTCCTTCCCCATGGGGCTTGGCCACCATTCCCCGGTGTCCGTCCCTCCCTGCTTAGGGGCTGCAGGGGCATTTCACAGCAGGGCTGTATCCCCACTCACCCCCTCATCACCTTCCCTCTCCCCCGAGCTTTTCTTTATCACAATGCTGCTCCCGCCCCCCGCCCCCCTCGCTCCGGAACTGGAGCAGCTGGAGCCATCACTGTGCTCTCTCCCCCTGCCTGGAGCTGCTCCTCTCCCCGTCTGCTCTCCTCAACACTGCCCTGCTGTCTCCCTCCGCTCTCTGGAGCCCAAACATTCTCCCCTGCTCTTGATAACGCTCTAGCTCTATGGGTCTCAGTGTCAGGACTCCTGGGCTCTGCCGTTGACTGGCTGGGTGACCTGGGGTAAATCCCATGGCCTCTCTGAACCCCACTTCATAATAACCAGAGTTAAAGACACGACTCCCATCAGGGCCTTGCCAAACAGATTTCACTGGACCAAATCACAGCCAGCTCTCTTCTTCACTTCCCAGCCCCTCAGGGACTGATGGGTTGTGGCCACAGACAGAGCAGGAGGGTACTGAGATGCCACCAAGGCCTCAGGCCCCTGCAGTGGCAGAGAATTGTTTGGGTGAGACAGGTCCAGATGATCCTAGCAGGGATCCCTGCTCCATGCTGGAGAGGAAGCCGAATCCCAACTTCTTTCCCCCTCAAGGTCCCTGCCAGTCTGACCTGGGGCAAAATTCCTTCCTGACCCCAAACCTGGCAATCAGTGTGACCCTGAGCCTGGGAGCAAGAATCACCAACTGGGCATCTAGGAACAAAGCACTTACTGTAACACCTCAGGGCCCTGGTCCATATCGTCCTGTGTCCTTCCTCCAGCTGTGGCCAATCCCTAATGCTTCAGCAGAAGGCGAAAGAAAACCAAAATGCACCTGGCCAATTGTGCATCAGGGGGAAAGTATTCCTCCCTGACCCCTGCAGGTGACAAATTGAAGCCCTGAAGTATGAGCATTGATTGTAGAAATTGTCTAAATGCAAAGCCGTGAGTGTTCACAGCATGGTGAAGGCCATGCAGTGCTTCCTCTGCTCTCCAGGCCTGGGGAGGGATGGATGTGACAGGGAGAGCAAAGAGTCTGGTATTTTATCCTGGTGCTGGAGCCAAAGATACAGGCCAAGGGTGGGGTTATTATAAATGATGTGAACAGTGCCTTGAATGTGCTCTGCGCTTACACCACACAAATCTCACAAGGCCTTGCCCAAAGAGCTCGCAGCCTGAATGAGGCAAGAGAGACAAGCAGGACAAATACACCCCCTCTTTCTCTGCGTTGGGTGAGAGCAGAACACGCTCCCTGCAAGGGTCCTGTGGGGCTGCCGGGCTTGGCTGCCAGGCTTCCATCTCTTTCTTTGCCCTCTCTGGCAGCGTGTGGAAGCAGGATGCGTGTGCACTAGGAGACCTGTGGGAAGAGATTTCCTTCTGAGAGCAGAATGCTAATCCCCACTAGGATGTTGCTCTGCCACCCCAGTCTGTCCCCTAGCAACAGGAGAAACAGCAGTGGACATTGGGACAATCCCCAACATCAGGCCCCCCATGGCATCACCATGGCAGCACCCACCCCTCCAATTGCTTCTGCCTGCAGGCATTGCTGCATTTCAGCTGCTCTCTCTCCCCAAGCCATGCTATGGATCTGTTCGCCCCTGAGCCCTGTTAGGAGCCAGTCCGTCTCCTCTCCTCTACAATTAGTCTGTTCTGATTCCATTACAGAGCCACTGACCTTGGGGCCTGAACACCCCACTTGGGCCGGGATTTGACACTTGGCAGAAAAGCTTTGAGACAGGATATTCCAGTTACTTCAAAGGCAAAAGTGGCTCTGGAGTAGCAGGTTCAATGGAACAAGGTCTCCCCTGCCCTGAGCACATTCTAGGGTCACTCGCCACATCTCTCCTTTATCTTTATCCCCAACCTCCTCACCCTTCTCACTGCAGACCTGGGCCCCAAAGCCCCACATCTATCAGAGATTTCAAACCCAAACTGGGATCTGGGTCCCAGTTGACTCCATCTTCACTATGAGGTGAACCACAGCCCAGGACCCTGGCAATTTGGGCTGTTAGAGATGGAGCCCAGATCTGAATTTGGTACCTTGGCCCATCTCTTATATTGACCCATAGCACAGGGTGGGACTAAGAGGACCTTATGGCCTCTTATGCGCACACGCACACACACACACACACACACACACGGAGCCAGGGAGAGCTGGAGAATGGACAGTCACCTCCATTTACCCCTGTCACGCTGTGTGGAGTGGCTCACAACTGTGAGTGTTGACCTCCAGGCAGTCTGTCAAAAACAGGACAGACACCCCAAGCTGGTGGTGTCTTCTATAATTAGATTTCACCAAGCCAGTAACAACTGTGAACTCCTGGATCACTATACGAGCCTTACCATGGAGTCACACACAGTCCCCTTAGACTCTCCAGTCTATCTCAGTCAAACTGGCCTTAAGGATAAATGGTCACTTACACCAAAAATCACACCATGTTCAGGTTGCTTCCAGTCCCAAGGCACCAGTCATTTATCCCAGATCAGTTAGTACCCTCGATCTTCTACCGAAGACAACGCCTCTAGCCCGTCCTGTAATAAACTGTCTGAAAGTTTATTAACTAGGAAAAAGAAATAAGAGTTATTTACAGGCTAAAGCAAACAAACATATGCACAAATGAGTTGCAATCTACTCTAAGGTGCCACAAGTACTCCTCGTTCTTTTTGCTGATACAGACTAACACGGCTACGACTCTGAAACCTGAGAGTTGTAGTGATCTGTCAATTCAAAGTGTCTTTGGGGGCAGACCCAAAAGGCAGCCCCGGGGGATCTCTGGCTTCAATTTGGTGTCTCCAGCCCTGTCAGAGTTCAAATAATGAATTAGGAATTTTTTAAGGACACTTTACTAGATGCCCCCAAAGCAACAATAATGACAGAAGGCCATATTGGTTAAAAAAAAAGAAGACCTGGTTTAGAGGGGAAGTAAAGGCAACTATATATATATATATATATATATATATATATATATATACACCTCTACCCCGATATAACGCTGTCCTCAGGAGCCAAAAAAATCTTACTGTGTTATAGGTGAAACCGCGTTATATCAAACTTCCTTTGATCCACCGAAGTGCGCAGCCCCGCCCCCCTGGAACGCTGCTTTACCACGTTATATCCAAATTCGTATTATATCGGGTCGCGTTATATCGGGGTAGAGGTGTATATATAAAATAAATGGAATAAATGGGGAAGTTGATCGTAATGAATATAAATTAGAAGCTAGGAATTGTAGAAAATTGATAAGGGAAGCAAAGGGACACAAGGAGAAATTTATGTCCAGAAGTGTTAAGGACAATAAGGAGTTTTTTAAAAGTCTATTAGGAACAAAAATAATCCTAACAATGGTATTGGTATATTACTAGGTGAAAATGGTAGAATTATCAATAATAATAGAGAAAAGGTAGAAGTGTTCAATAAATATTTCTGTTCTGTATTTGGGAAAAAACACAAATGATGTATTCATATCATATGATAACACTCTTTCCATTCTACTAGTATCTCAGGAGGATGTTAAACAGTAGGGACTCATGTTTAAATCAGCAGGTCTGGATAACTTGCAAACAAGAGTATTAAAAAAGCCTGCTGAAGACCTTGCTTTAATGTTCATTTTCAATAAGTCATGGAACATGGAGAAAGTTCCAGAAGAGTCAAAGAAAGCTAATGCTGTGCCAATATTTAAAAGGAGTAAACAGGACGACCCAGGTAATTATAGACTTGTCAGTCTGAGATTGATCCGAGGCAAGATAACAGATCAGCTGATACTGGAATTAAAGAACAGCAATATAATTAATGCCAATCAACATGGGTTTATGGAAAACAGATCCTGTCAAATTAACTTGATATCTTTTTTGTTGAGACTATAAGTTTGCTTGATAACAGCAGTAGTGTTGATGTAATAGACTTAGACTTCTGGAAGGCATTTGACTTAGTACCGCATGACATTCAAACTAGATATAAAATTAACACGATGAGACACATTAAATGGACTAAAGCTGGCGAACTGATAGTTATCTTTTGAGACTAAATATTGTGACTTATCATCAAACAGGTGTTTCCAGCAGTACACCACAGGGATCTGGTTTTGGCCCCACATTATTTAACATTTTTATCAGTGACTTGGAAGAAAACATAAAGTCACTGACAAAGTTGGCAGATGACCCAATGAATGGGGGATATTTATAGCAAACTACATTCAAAAAGCGACATCAAAAGAATCAGTTGCAAATTCGAGCACTAAACAGGCAATGGTTAATTAAGGTTACCCCTGCAACCTTAATTTGGCCCTTGTGCTCATGCATTATGATACGGTCTTTAATGCCATGATCACTCACTATTACTCACAGGACCCTGGCCCCAATACTGGCATTTCCACACTTTTGAGTACATGACTTTGCAACCTGAAAAAAAACAAAATATCATCAAGTGGAGCCAAAATAACCCTCCTCATGGGACAACAGCAGAGTTGACGCATTTCAATATACAGCGTGGACCTCTGCCACTTGAGCTAACGGAGGAACTGGTAGCAGTGGTGGACTATTATCCTCTCTCTGCACCAGCCTCTAGAGAGGGATGAGACACACGCTTTGCCAGTGGGTTCACAGCTATTTGCCTGACAGCAGAGGAATGCTGAGACTCAGGGCTTGTCTACGTAGGGGGTTTAGTGAATTAGTGTGGATTGAAAATGCCTGAGTACACACGACGCAAACCCTTAAAGCAGCTAACTTGGGAATCCTGGGCTCTGTGCCAGCTTGGAGAAGGGCATCTGTTCTGACTCTGCTGCCCCCTCCCCCACCCCAGCCTGACCCCTTCTGCCCCTGCCCCTAACATCTCCCTCCTCCTCACCCTCTCCCCTCTGCGCCTATGCCACTAGCTCTTATCCCTTTCCCCCACTACTCTCCCCTACTTCTCAGCCCCCCAAACAGCCAGCCCCACTGTGCTCCCTTCCCCGCCTCTCTCACCCCTATGGTTAGGCTGTTTCCTCCATCTCTGGGGGAGTATTGAGTGCACAGGAGAGACAGTCTGGTGCCCAGCACCACAGCATCCCCCAGCAGCCAGGAGGAGCCATTATAGGAAAAGCTCTGCTCAGCCCCGTAGCCTGTTTCGGGTTATTTCTGGGCCCGTTTCGCTGTGATGCCCTGCCCTGCTCTCTGCACATCTGCAGAGGTAAAGTATTGCAGCTAACTCCATATCTTCACCCCACTGCTTCTCTCCCTTGCTTTGAGCCAAACAAAGTCAATGCTGCAGTGCTGGTGGCTTTCGGGAACTGCGCAAGGTAAGCGCCGCCCGGCTGGAGCCCGCACCCCAAACCTCCTCCCACACCACAACACCTGCCCCAGCCCAGAGCCCGCAACCCAAACCTCCTCCCACACCACAACACCTGCTCCAGCCCAGAGCCCGCAACCCAAACCTCCTCCCACACCACAACACCTGCCCCAGCCCAGAGCCCGCACCCCAAACCTCCTCCCACACCACAACACCTGCCCCAGCCCAGAGCCCGCACCCCGCACCCTAACTTCCTCCCAGACCCCGCACTCCTCACCCCCTCTCACACCCAAACTCCCGCCCAGAGTCCGCACCCCCTCCCGCACCCAAATTCCCTCCCAGAACTTACACCCCGCATCCCCTCCCGCACTCCAAGCCCCCCCGTCCCATCCCTGAGCCCGCACCCCACAACCAAACTCCCACCCAGAGCCCGCACCTCCTCCCGCACCCAAACTCTGTCTCTGAGCCCGCACCCAAACTCCCCCACCAGAGCCCGCACTCTGCACCCACTCCCTCCCAGAGCCCGCTCTCCCTCCTGCACCGCAACCCCCACCCCAGCCTGTTGAAAGTGAGTGAGTATAGGCCAGAGTGAGTGACGGAGGGAGGGGGGATGGAGTGAGAGGGGGGCGGGAAGGGGTGGAGTGGGGGCAGGGCCTGGAGCTGACCAGGAGGGTTTGGGAGTCCCTGAAAAATTTTAAATCAAAATGGGGGTCCTTGGGTTGCTAAAGTTTGAGAACCGGTGTCTAGATAATACTTAGTCCTGTCATGAGCACAGGGGACTGGGCTAGACCTCTCAAGGTCCCTTCCAGTCCTATGATTCTATGAACTGAACTCCCCTGATGACGTTTTCTAGGGACAACTCTCGCCCCAGCTAGGCTCCTGCTGCTACTTCCCCACCACTCTCCTCTCTGTGCCCAGAGTGCCCTCAAAGTGCGGCTGTGAGCAGCAGAGGCTGCTCCCCAACCCGTAGCATTTACCACAGGGCCCTAATGGGTTTGACCAAAACGTCAAAGCCTTGAGACCCCTTTGCTGGTGGCATCCAGCATTCCCTGCATTAGAGGCATGGCGACACCCAGTCTCCCTTCCCCGGCCCCTCCCCACAGGAGACAGAAACAAAATGGGTCAGCACCCCTCCCTGGGCAGCTGAATTGATCTCAGCCCAGGGACTCAGATTCCTCTCCTCATGGGCACATTGTGCTGGAGATCACCCCTGAACCCATCCCCCGCCCACACATTTGCCCTTCCCCCCAATCCTATCCATGTGACCCCAGGGACCTCTTGGTGCCAACTGGCAGAGGGGACAACGTGGGTGCACAGGGGTAACATGGATCCCCTGGGTCACAAATAAGAATAATAATTCACCAAAGGTGACATGAAAGGTCTCTACTGAAAGCCAGTAGCTCACTGGTCATCACAATCACTGTGAAATGTATGTACGGATAATAGTTAAGAAGTTAAGAATAGATGCTGAAAAATATGTGGTCTGAATTGGGGGCTGGTCACCAGAAGGTGATTGTGACGGAGCGCCTGCCCCGCACTGACCCTGAGAGGGTTAAAACCCGCCTAGGGAGGCTGAGGGGCAGGCAGCCAAAGGAGGGGCTGCAGGGGAAACAGCCAATTAGGGCACCAGCTGAAGCAGCGGCCCAGCATGAGTGAGTCTGCTGCAGGGAGCCCCAGGGAGAAGACTGGCTTCCTAGAGGGCTACAGAGAGACCAGCACCGGAGGAAGGGCAGGTGCTAACAGGGACCGGGGCAGCTAGGGAGAGCTCCTGGTGGGCTGCCAGGACTTACAGGCTTGAGGCCCTGGGAAGAGGGCAAAGGAGCTGGAGCCAGAACCAGAGGCAGGATCAGAAGGAACTGAGGCTTTGGGGAAGTGGCCCAGGGAATAGAGACAGTGAGCTGGAAGGAAGAGGCAGCAGGAAGCTGCTGTTTGCAGGGTCCCGGGACCCAGAGTAGTGGGCGGGCCTGTCTCCCCCCGACCAGCAGGAGGCACCAATGTGGTGTATGATGCCGTGACAGTGATAAACAGGTTCCTTTCAAGCAGGAGGTGAGAGACGCTTCTCTCGCTGTCTGAGCCGGTGTGTGCTTATGAAAGGAGGGTCCCAGCTGTTAAGTGCTGGGAGAAAGACTTTTGGGTGAGCTAAGCTTTGTTAGACTGGGAAGTGTCTTGTTAGTTAAGTTTAGGCTCTATGCCTCGGGGGGTCAAAACTGAATATCAAATTCAGACCAAACTGCTGAGAAATAGGGCAGATACACCCCAAAACTGGTGGTTATTCTTCCATAAGATATACCGAATCAGCAACAAAAGTAAACTTCTGTCTCACCACACTGGCTAACAAGAAGTCAGAACTGCAGCCTCCTTAGATATTCCAGTCCTGGATTCAACACTCAGACACTAGACTTAATGATGAGTGATTATTTAAAACCAATTTAATCAAACAAAGGGTTCTTCTGATCCCAAAGGACCAGCCACATACCCGGGTCAAAATATAACTCAGATCTTACCCAATAATCACACAGGGTGTCAATCCTTTAGTATCTAATATCTAAAGGTTTATTTATAGAAAGAAAGAGGTGAGTTAAAATTGGTTAAAGGAATCAAATACATATAATAATTGCAAAGTTCTTGGTTCAGGCTTGAAGCAGGGATGAACTAAACTGCTGGCTTGTTAAATCTCTGGTTGCTTCCAAATGATTTGGAAAGTCCTCAGTCCTTTGGTTAGAATACTCCCATAGTCCAGAGATTACAGCAGGAATGAGTCAAAATGGAGCTGTTTCTTGGGCCTGTTATAGCTTCTGCCATGTGGAGGGAAACACATTGTTCTAAGCAAAGCCCTCAGCACAGTTTGTGGAACAGTACAAGCACAAGATGGAGTTTAGTATCACATGACCTAGTCACATGCCCACACATGCTTCAATGAGTCATAACAGAGGCCATTACCCATATTCTAGCTAGAAAGTCCACAGGAAAGCCCATCAGCTAGGGATAAGCCTTTTCTATGGTCCAGTGTGAGTTAGGTGTTCTTTGATGGGCCATTCAACTTGAATAATCCCTTCACAATGTGCTGGCCAGACTAAAGTAAGCTGTCTTGTGGGTGTGAGTGAGGAGTGAGGGGCTGGGGAGGGGAAATCAGGGCACAGCAGAGTGAGGGAGGTTGGTCCCTGGAGTGAGGGGCTGGGGAAATCAGGGCGGGAGACAGACAGGTTTACCACCACCTCCAGCCCCCCTCTCCCCCCCCCCCGCCACACCCGGACAGCGCTGGTACCTACTTTGGAGACCGGTCCAGGAGCCAATCAGTTCTGTCTGTCAGGCTGGGGGGGGGGGGGGGGGGAGGGCGGGAAGAGCAGCAGCATAAATTGCCACGTTGCGAAAGAGTCTATTTTGTCTAGTAGTTAGAGCAGGGGCTGGAATTCAGGACACTTAGGATCTATTCCCAGCTCTGGGAGTTGAATGGGGTCTAGGGATTAGAGTCAGGACTCAGGAGGGTTGGAAGTCAGGATGCCTGGGTTCTATCCCTGGCTCTTGGAGGGGAGGATGGTTTAGTGGTTAGAGTAGGAGTGGTCAGGACTCCTGTTTCCAGCCATGTGAAATACTGTGGTGTAATAAGAGCAGGGGACTGGGAGTCAGGATGCCTGGGTACTAATTTAGTCTCTTCCACTGATTCGCTGCTGTGACCTGGGTAAGTCTTTGTGCTTCAGTTTCCCCATCTGTAAAGTTGGGGTGATAATACCTTGCTCCCAAGAGTGGAAGGGGTGAGGTCTGTGAGGTTTAATGCATTGAAGTTTGTAAAGAGCTGGCAGACCTTGCATGGAAGGGGCCAGAGGGCAGTGGGGTGGCTCTGTGGTTAAGATGAGCTGGCTGTGTTGTGTTCCTCCTGGCCACAGTTTAACAAGTCCACTTCTTTTCACAGATCCAGCCAACCTCATTCATCACACACGTAGCGTCGTTCCACTTCCCGTCTTTGAACATCATCACGCAGTCCTCGCCACTGCCAAAATTGTTGGGCTCCCCTTGATTCCAGTTGCTGGGGATCAAAGAAAGTAGCAAACTCAGCCAGGCATTCGAGGGAAGCCCTGGTGAAATGCACTCCCTGAAATCCCACTTAAGCCCTCAGAGAGGGTGATCCTGCCTCAACCTCTGAAAGGTGGTTTGAGGCTGACTGGTGCAGAGCAAGTGTAATGATATAGGGCCTGACTGACCTCTGTTACGCCAGTTTTAAACTGGTCTAGCTATTAACTTCAATGGAATTTACACTGGTGTAACCCTGGGGTGATACAGTGGTGGATCAGGGCCGTACTGTTACAGTGAGAGTTACCCACAGTCTTACAAGTGCTTTTCCTGAGTGGGTGAGCACTGATCAGGCTTGGAGGACACCCTATGTGGTTAGTGATGTGATGCACATTCTCTTTGGTCAGTTCTCGCTTCCAGCCTGACTCTCTATGTCGAGTTAATTCTTGGGGTAGAGTCACTTCCTGGGAACACTGGGGTATTTGGGCTGAGATTTCTGCTAGAGGGGACTGACCTGGGTGCTGTTGGTGACACCTCTGTCCCAGGACTAGTGTAAATAAACAAGTTACACTGAGAAGGAGCCAGATTCCACCAATTTCTTCTCAAAGGGGAAACTTCCCCGTAAGACCCTGAAAACTGCTACTGCTCGGCTGAAGGTGACAATTTAAAGCTGAGCATCATCCACCACTTTATTCTCCACCCCACTAGCTCTGGTTCCCTGTGGGGAAACCCTGGACAGTTTAAAGAGCAGAACAGATGGAAGATGAATCAAGAAAGGGCAGCTCCACCCACTCAGCCAATGACTCGATGTGTTTGAAATGTACTGATTGGCCAGTTGCACCGGAGCCAACTCCCTCCCCCCCCAATGTACCAATGAGCGGGATTGGGCTGACCTGTATGACACGGAACTGTCGTCAACCCATATAAATGTCCCTTCATTGCTAACGTCGTGCAGGCCGATCCAGTACTGCTTGCCGTTAGCGTTCTTTGTCAAAAACTCCTGAAAAAAGAAAATAATTGATTGTAATAAAATATTGCCCAAATCTAAGGCACCACCCCAACCCCACTTCCCACAGCCCGTACTCCTCTCTGGCTCTCTGTTGTTCTCCTTTTGCCGAGATGTGGCCCACTGGGTTATTATTAGAATTATAGTAACACCTAGGCAGCGACTGAGATCGAGGCCCCATTGTGCTACATAGACACCTAGTGAAAGACACTCCCTGCCCCAAAGAGCTTACAATCCAAACAGACAAAACCAAGGGTGGGAGGGGAAACTAAGTCACGGTGATTTGCCCCAGGTCACACAGAAGGTCAGTGGCAGAGCAGCGAGTAGGACCCAGCTATCCTGGCTCCCTGGCTTGTTCCTGCACCACTAGACCAGGCTGGCTCCCCTCCCAAAGGCCCTGCTGAGGGAGATGTGGCTCTGGATGGATGTGGAAGCACTTTGTGGACATGGAGGCTAGTCAGGAAACATCAGGGGTCTCCCAAGTGACTGTGATCTCATGGATCCCAGTCCTCCACCAGATGTTGTGTCTCCAAACCCTTTCCCCATCACTCCTTACAATCAAGGGTCTCGCTCCAACTCCCGCAAAGTTTCCCTTCCCACGGAGCTTCCCTGGAGCTGTCAGGCTGACTTGCCTGAGGGTCCCCAGCAGCCTGACTAGCGCTTGGGATGAATTGTGCATTAACTCTTGGGAGTTGGGGGAGTGCCCCAAGTCTGTATTCTGGTAAGTGGTTTGCTCCTCGATCCTGTGCCAATAGATGGTGCTCAAGTATATGTAGCATAGTCCCTGGGTTTTGTAGGACCAATACAATTTCTTGTGCACTGCAAATGGTTACGTAATCCATCCCCTGTTATCCACTCCCAGCTTCTGGCAGTCGGAGGTTTAGGGACACCCAGAGCATGGGGCTGGGTCCCTGACCATCTTGGATA
This sequence comes from Emys orbicularis, assembly GCF_028017835.1. NCBI lineage: Eukaryota > Metazoa > Chordata > Testudines > Emydidae > Emys > Emys orbicularis. Next base: position 11,972,737 of record NC_088701.1, read on the forward strand.
ATAGCCATTGATGGAACTATTCTCCGTGAACTTATCTAGTTCTTTTTTGACCCCAGTTATACTTTTGGCCTGCACAACATCCCCTTGCAATGAGTTCTGCAGACTGACTGTGTGCTATGTGAAGAAATACCTCCTTAGGCTTGATTTAAACCTGCTGCCTGTTAATTTCATCGGGTGACCCCTGGGTCTTGTGTTATGTGAAGGGTAAATAACACTGTCTCCACACCAGTCATGATTTTATAGCCTCTATCCTATCCTCTCTTAGCTGTCTCTTTTCCAAGCTGAACAGTCCCAGTCTTTTTAATCTCTCCTCATCTGGAAGCTGTTCCAGCCCCTTGATCATTTTTGTTGCCCTTCTTGTGCACATCTTTACACCAGTGCATAATGTGTTTCCTAGGCACTGAGTAGAAAAACGTCAGCTCCTATCCTGTCCCCAGCATCTCTCTCATCCCAAGAGCCTCCCATTTGCTGGGAGACCATCTCCACGCCCTTTCTGGGCTGTGTGGCTGGACTCAGTGAGCCTGACTTACCTGCTTTTGTGGGTTATCAATAATAATCAGCATGGCACCTTGGTCTTTGCAGGCCTGCTTGGCATAGGACCAGTGTTTTTGCTCTGTGGAGAAGTAGTAGCAGTTCCCTGCATTCAGCAGCCAGCCGGCTGGACAAATGCTGCAGGCAGAGTCTGCAATGCAAAACAGCAGAGGTCACTCTCGGCGCTGGACTGCAAAGGACAATAATAGCATCTGCCTAGTGCCCTTTAGCCAGTGACCTCAACGCACTTAGCCAAGGTGGGGAGGCGTCACCCTCAATTTGCAGAGGGGGAAACTGAGGCATAGAGAGGTGCTCAAGATCATTCCCAAGCTGGGAAGAGAACTCAGGAGTCCTGATTTCCGGCCTCACCTGCTCTAACCACTAGCCCAGTGGTTTTCAACCTTTTTTCGTTTACGGCCCCTTAAAACATTTCTAATGGCAGTGCAGACCCCTTTGGAAATCTTCAACATAGTCTGCGGACCCCCAGGGGTCCGCGTACCACAGGTTGAAAACCACTGCACTAGACAACATTGGCCTCATAGGAGCTGAGAATAGAAGCCAGCCCTCTGCTCTAACCACTAGACTTCATATACCTCCCAGAGATGGGACTAGAATCCAGGTGTCCACATTCCAGTCCCCTGCTCTAACTATTAGACAAAACTGACTCCTTGACAACCTAGCAGTTTATTCAGGGGAAATCCCAGCGAGCCCCCTGAACTATATTAATCCATTATTACTGCTTGTGGGGAAAAGGAGCAGGAATCCTAAGTGCACGAGGTGCCATGGCCCAGGCCCCCATTTGCTGGGTGCTGTACGTTATTTATTACTTGCATTCTGGCAGTGCTTAGACGCCCCAGTCATAGACAGGCCCCGTTGTGCCAGGCATGGTACAAACACAGAACAGAAAGCCGGTCCCTGCCGTGAAGGGCTGGCAATCTAAGCAGGTCGAGGCCGGCGCGTATCTCACCGTTCCCTTTCTGGACAGCATCCAGAATCTTGTAGGCCTCAGCCCTGATGTCATCTCTGTCACTTTTCGCTTTGGCCAGATCCTCCGACACTGCAAATACAGCACACGGTCACATGTAGGAATAGGGCTGTATCCCTTTAAACAGTCTGTGAGCCTCGAGTGACGCTCACCGTGTTCTGTACTTCAGAAGCAGCCAGAAGCCAGCCAGAGCAGCGGGTGTGTGCAGCTAGGCCTGGCATATCTGTGTACAGATCGTAAACAGCGGGATTTGGGGCCTGGCTGTGACACTGAAATGGGGCCCCTATCCCAGCAGCAGGAGGCACTGAGCTTGTTACTCGGTCGGTCTGATACATCATTAGGGACTGGAGACCTGGCCGGAATCGCCAGCTGAACCTGAACCTTTCACAAGGGTCAAAATCATTCCTCTAAAACCAGGTCCCCTCCCCCGAACCTCAGCAGGAGCCCTGCCCTCCCTTTGCACCCAGGCACACTGCCCTGCCCCCCCCCCCAATTCCCTACCTCTGGTTCCCCAGTTTATTACACCTGGGCCTTCTTCTGCCCAGCCCTTTAATCCACCTGCCTCCCCTCGGCCCCTAATGAGTCACCATCAACATCTCCCTCCCCCGACCCTCCCCTGCTTCAAAAGCACATATCCCCTCTCCTATTTGTCCCAAGTGAATCTAGGGAGCAAGAAACAGCCAGATCCCCCCTCTGTAGCAGCCCAGCCCGTGCGAGTCCCTAAAGGCCAGAGGCTCCTGCAGTGACTGGGAACGCACTTGGGGTGAGAATCCCTGGAACTGAAGGTGAACTGGCTTCCCCAGTTCGCCCCAGTTAGAGTCACACACGGTGAATCTGGTGCAGGAGGAGCCCTGGGTGCAGAGGCTCTGTGGGCACTGGTTGTGTCCCTGCCCCTCCGGTGGGTCACCCAGAGTAGGGCATGGCCCCGGTTTCCAGCCTCAGTGGCTTGGTCCCAAATGCTGCTTGCTCAGGCTGGCCTGGGGAATAGGGGGGGATGGATCCCAAATCGCCATGGAACCTGGCGCTGGGATTCTCCACCCCCCCCTCTTCTTTCTGCCGTTCTCCACCCCCTCCTCTGCCTGAGCCCTGCTCCCTCCCCTCCATGGGTACTCACCTTCCATTTTCAGTGCGGCCTGGTCTGACTGCAGCCTCTTCAGATCCGTGGCCAGCTCCACCTCTGAGAGATAAACAGGGCTGATCACATTCCTGGGAGGGTGCGTCATGGGGACCCAGGGCTCAGTGGGAACAAGGAGGTGGCCAGGGAATGGGGGCTGTTGTTGGGAGGAGGAGGAGTAACATGACTGGGGTGCAGGGGGCTCGTAGAGATGACGCTGAGCTGTGGGTCTGTGAGGGCTCCAGTACGTACCGGTGCTGTGCATGGTGGACTGGTTGAAATGAAGCATCTTCAGTTGCTTCCCTGTCTTGGAGCCTGGAAGAGACAGAGGCCGGTGAGCTGTGAACTGCCCCTCACCTCATCTCGTGGGGCAAGGCCGTGTTCCCTAGCAGAGTGGGTCTGTCAGGTACTGGGGTCTCCCGGGGCTGCTTTCTTTCCTGGGAAGAGGCGGCGCTGGTGGATTTGCTTTCGTCCCCGGCCATGATAGTCCATGACTCAGGCTCCGAGATGGAGAGCGACTTGCCCCAGGCCAGGTAGTGAAGCAAGATTAGAACTCGGAGCTCCCTGTCTCGTGCTCATTCCCTCAGACCCCACCTCCAGCTGCCAGCCCTGCCTGGGGAGAGCTTGTTAGTGAGTTTAGTTAGGGCCCATCCAGACTAGGGAAATTTGTACTAGTGTCGCCGTGGACTGGTGCAAATCCCTAGTGCAGACACACAGGGGTGGTGAGTTGTATGGGCCTGTGGTGCCCGGGCTCCAGCAAATTTAGGGCCCGGGGGGCCCGGCTCCACCAATGTTCTGGGTCCAGTCTCTGCCCTGGCCCCACCTGCTGCCCCCATGCGCCTCCCCCGGAGCATCACCTGGCCCCGCCGGCCGCCCCCGCGCACCTCCCCCGAGCATCCCTGCCTGCCCTGGGCAGCAGATGGCTGCCCCCTGCAGCTCCACGTTGAGCTCCCTTGCCAGCTGCTGCTGTGTCCGGCTACAAGGGAGCAGCGCTGGGGGCAGGCTGAGGCGGCTGCTGCGCCTGCGGCAGGAGGAGGGGAGGAGGCGCATCGCCACCCTACCCCCGGCAGGTGACTCCGAGTCAACTCCAAGGGGGGGCGGTGCTTATCCTGGCTAGACCTCCTGAGCAGCAGCCTTGGGTGAGTGTCGTGCCGGGGGGGGGGGGCAGGGTAGGGAGATTCCCCCTCCCCCGGAGCTTGCTGCTGCTGGCAGGGAGGGGGCTGGGGGGAGTCTTCCTCTCTGGCCCCTACCCCAGCCCTGGGCAGCCTGCCTGCTGCACCCCAAACTCCACATCCCTGGCCCAGCCCCATGCCCCACATCCCCTCCCACACCCCAACCCTGCAATTCAACCCAGAGCCCGCACCCAGCACCCAACCCCCCCCAGAGACCGAACTCAGCACCCAAACCCCGTCCTGCACCCAGCACCCCAAGCCCCCTCCCACACCTCCTTCTGCACTCCAACCCCCTATCCCAGCCCGGAGCCCGCACCCAGCACCCCAAACCCCCTCCCGCACCCCGTCCTGCATCCCAACCCTCTATCCCAGCCCAGAGCCCGCACCCAGCACCCAAACTCTCTCCCAGAGCCCGCACCTCTCTGTGATGCTCTGTACCTTGGGAGAAACACCCAGGACCCCTATGTTCATCCTTGTAAAATGATTGTGTGGTATCCAGTACAAAGTTTGTCATGTCAGGTGTCTTCAGAAGGCTCATGATGCACTGAGCATGGTTGTTACAGTGATGTTATAGGTTATAATTTCATGTATGTAGTTATGAGGCTGAAAATGTATCCTCATGGCTTAAAGCAAGCCCAGAAAAAGCTCTCCATAGCAGAGGGGCAGTTCACACCTCATCAGGGCAGGTATGGGACAAACCCAGCCCAGCCTCATAGGAACAAAAGACGCTGGCCTAGGCAGCATCAAAAGAATCTGTTAGACTCTCGAGGGAGTCACCCCCCTTCCTTTGGTCAGTTTGGCACTGCGATGCGGTAATGCTCACCTGACTCTGAAGGGGGGCGGCAAAGCCAAGAAGGAAGAAAGGACATGATAAAAGGGAGAGACATTTTCCATGCTCTCTCTCTCGTCCACCTCCATCTACAGACACCACCACCAAGTGACTGAAGCACTGATCAAAGGGGAGAGCCTGGCTGAAGAGCAACCAACCAGCCTGTGGTGAGAAGCATCTAAGTTTGTAAGGGCATTGAAAGTGTTAAGATCAGCTTAGAATGTGTTTTGCTTTTATTTCATTGGACCAAATCTGACTTGTTATGCTTTGACTTAAAATCACTTAGAATCTATCTTTATAGTTAATGAATCTGTTTGTTTATTCTACCTGAAGCAGTGTGTTTGGTTTGAAGCATGACAGAGACTCCCCTTGGGAGAACAAGCCTGGTACATAACAATTTCTTTGTTAAATTGACAAACTCATATAAGCTTGCAGCATCCAGTGGGCATAACTGGACACTGCAAGACAGAGGTTTCTAGGGTTGTGTCTGGGACCGGAGATATTGGTTAGTGTCATTCGCTTGCAAGTAGCTGGGAGCAGCTTACATGCCAGAGGCTGTGCATGAACAGCCCAGGAGTGGGGGTTCTCACAGCAGAGCAGGGTAAGGCTGGCTCCCAGAGTCAAGGATTGGAGTGACCTAGCAGATCACCGGTCCGGATAACACCAGAGGGGAATGTCACACCCTCCCGCACCCAAACTCTCTCCCAGAGCCTGCACCCCAAACTCCCTCCTGCACCCAAACTCCCTCCAAGAGCCCACACCCCCTCCTGCACCCCAACCCCCTGCCCTTCACCCAGCACCCAAACTCCATCCTAGAGCCCGCATCCCTCCCACACCCAAACTTCCTCCCAGAATCTGCACCCCAAACCCGCTCCCACACCCAAACGCCCTCCCAGAGCCTTAGGCAGGTGTGTGTGTGTGTGTGTGGGAGGGGGGGACTTGGACCTGTTCTGGGCACCACCAGAAATTATACAAACCTGGCACCCCTGCAGACACATGGCACAAGGCTTGCACAGGTTACCAGGGTTAGACCCACTGGTGTGAGTCTTACTTTGCACCATCCCAACATGTGTCTACATTAGTGGTTTGCATCAGCATTTACCTATCAGGACAAGGTCTGTAGAGAAGGGGCAGGTTCTCCATCACCTAGAATCATTAAAAGATTATCTGTCTCTTCCTAAAAGTTCCACTCCAGCTCGACTACCAGATATGGGATGGATATAGGAATCGCTGGGTGGGATTCTCTGGCCTCTGCTATGCAGGAGGTCAGACTAGATGCCCGTAACAGTCCCTTCTGGCCGTAACATCTATGAGAAACGACAGTGCAAACTTCCCTAATGCAGACAGGAACCTAGCTAGTTAGATAGAGCCTGATCCAAACACCACTGAAGACAATGGAAGCCTTTCTATTGGTTCAATGGGTTTCAGATCAAACCATTAGTTAGTTAATAGGAGCACAACAGAAAAGAAGAGGGGTTTGATCTGAAACCCATTTCCCTGTGTCCCTCTGCCTGTCTGTCTGTCTCCACCTATCGTCCCATGTCTTACACTTTGGCTGGAAGCTCTTTGGGGCAGGAATTGGCTTTGTGTTCTGTGTTTGTACAGCACTTCACACAATGGAGTCCTGGTTCATAACTGGGGCTCCTGGCTGCTGCCATAATACACCTAACAGGTGAGCCTGGGATCCACAGACAATCACAGCCCTTGTTAGAGCCAATGAGTGCCAAATATCCACTTTTAGACACAACAGGAGGAGCAATCAAGCTCATTTATGTAGTGAAACAGCTGCAGACAATGGAAGTGACCACCCAAGGCACCAGGATGCATAGCAGGAAAGAGCCGTGTGGGCTGAGAGGGGCCCTGGTTGCAGTCCCAGGTGCTCAGAGCAGCCTGTGTGTGAGGGAGGCTGAAAGAGCTGTGAGCGGGACCCTGGCAGGAAGCAGAGATGGAGTTTCTTGGGCACAGAGCCCGCTGAAGGGGCAGACAGGGGATTTCCAAGAAAGGGAACAGCCTGCGGCTGTTTGTTCCTGCTGTGTTCAAGGGAACAAGATATTGTAACTACCAAGACCACAGTGAGAACAGACCTGCCTGGGAGCAGCGATTGCTCCCTCTAACAGGAACAAACCCGACAGCACCTCAGATTTTGGCTTCCACCAAAGGGGCAACATCGGTAATACAAATACACGGACACTCATAAGTAAACTGAATTGTTACCGTTGCCTCTCAGCACAGATTGATCAGTCCGCAACTGCTCCAGCTCCTTGGACATCTCCGAGTCTAGACAGAAGGACAGACACCAGCTGTTGTTTATATGGTTTGTGGCGGGGAGGGGACTGAGTTTTCAATTTGGATTCACAGCATAGAGAGAGATGCTGCATTTCTACTTTCCAACTTCCCCCTGTGAAGATAATCTCTGAGGGTGGGATCCCCAAAGGGATTTCAGCGTTGCAATGCTGAGCATCACGGTGCCTAGAAAATCCCAGGAACACCCACAAAGCCGAGTTACATGCCCAGGCTCATATACAATGAATGGGGAGAGCAATGCACCTGAGTGCAATTCGCAAAACCCAGCACACTAGGCGGGGAGCTGAGTAAGTAACCAATGGGAGACACTGATGAGCCAAGCCCCACCCTTTTCTCAGAGCTAGGCACGCTAGTCCAGGCTGCAGGAATGGGAAGTATCTAGCTCCGCTAGTGATCCACAAACGGGAACTCCTCTCCTGGCTTAGGCACCTGGGTAGTGTCTTGTGGGAATGAGTTAGGTGCCTGCCTCGTTCTACACAAAATGCAGGGGAGGAGGTGCTGCTGCCCACCTTATAGCCCAATGGTTAGAACACTTGCCTGGGATGTAGATGACCCAGGTTCAAATCTCTCCTCCCTAGCAGAAAGGATTTGTATAGGGGCTTAGGTGGAAGATAGGCATCTAGATTCCTTGAGGGAGGCAGCAGTGCGCATGCCTAGAGGTGTCAAGTGAGTTTAGGCGCCTACAGCGCTCAGTGAGAATTTTGTGGATTGCACTAGGAGACTTAGGTGCCTCATTGGCTTCAAGGATTCCACCCGGAATGACCTCTGCCCTGGCGCAGTCTGGCCAACTCCAGAGGTTAAAAACCAATCACAAGATTGGCTTAAAAATCATAAGATTTGTGAAAAATGATAGACTTTAGTTTTCTTTTCTTTGCCTTCTGGTTTCTTAGCCATTACGTCGCTTTCCCAAGCTTTTCTCTGCAACTAGAATCCGTCTCAGTATTTTTAAATGAAAGCTCAGAGTCTCACCTAATCACAAGACTCCTGGAGTTGGAGCTTTAATTCAAACATCACCTAGAGTTGGCAACGCTGAGGCTGCTATGTGTAATGACACCTAACAAGGCTCCTCAGCAGGACGTGAATCCCTGCTATCTACAGCAAAGACCTCTTGAGCTACAGGAGCTACTCTGTTAGCTGGCAGGAGTAGTTAGGCTGTTATCCTGTGTGGAACAGCTGATAGAGGGTGTCCCAACACATATTGCACTCACTTGTACCTGTGCATACATTCAAGAATCAAACACCACAGTATCCCTGCTCACAGTGCGGGCCTTGGGAAGGGGCCCCACAGCTGTGAATTGGAGGGCAGGCAGCCTTACTTAATGAGTCTTGTCTTACAATTAGCAGCACTATGGCACAATGAAATACATTGCGGGGGACTATATCCCTTCTCCTGCAGTGTCTTGACACTGGCCATTGATAGAGATAAGGGGACCTGGCTGGGAGGGACTCATGGCCTGAAATCCTGGCCTTGCTGAAGCCAATGAGAGTTTGGCCATTGACTTAATGGAGTCAGGATTTCACCCCTGGTCTTTTCCACTGGGTCCATTCCTGTGTGATAGTCCTAAACGCACTCCGGGATACTTACACTTTCCAATCACCATGGCGAGGAGGACGGCCCATAACACAAATGACACGGCGTGCACAGCGTAAAGGGTTAATATGGACTTTTCCTCCCCATTCACGCCCCTACCACACTGCAGCAAGGAATTCCCTGGAAGGCAGAAGCAAAGACAGCAGGAATTAGAGCACCAGTCCCTGCCCTCTGGCGAACCGGTGCTGCGGGGGGAGGTGTGCTCTGAGCCTCGCGGGGAAGGCACTAGGGGAATTCAGAATTCACTATTATTGTAATTCATAAACAAATAGTGATGGATGTGCCGCTGGTGCCAGGAATCTCTGTGCAGATCTACGTATCTATCTATCCCCAAACACCCCCTCTATCTATCCCTATAGAATCAGAAGATTAGGGTCGGAAGAGACCCTAGGGGGTCATCTAGTCCAACCCCCTGTTCAAAGCAGGACCAGCCCCAACTAAATCATCCCAGCCAGGGCTTTGTCAAGCCGGGCCTTAAAACCCTCTAAGGAAGGAGATTCCACCAACTCCCTAGGTAACCCATTCCAGTGCTTCACCACCCTCCTAGTGAAATAGTGTTTCCTAATATCCAACTTAGATCTCCCCCACTGCAACTTGAGACCATTGCTCCTTATATCCACCTTATCTATCATTTGCCCACCTGGATTTCCATTGAGCCTAAAGCCCCAGCAGTTAGAGAACCCCATTTCCTGGGAGTCCCCTCTGTTTTCCCAAGGATCCTTTGGGGAAGCCAGGCCATGAGATCCATGTGAGATGCTGTGATGATTCCCCCCACCACCCCTTTCTTCTTTGACTGCCTTCCACCATCAGGATACAGCTCCACGGCTGCAACCCCGCCTACATCTCCCCCTCACCCCCTGTTTGATCCGTGCTCCCCTCCTGATGGTCGCTTGTACCACCTCCCTGTGGCCAGCCCTGGCCTCCCCTCCGGCGCCCTATGCTCCCCCATACACTGTCCTCCAGGATTCCATCTTGCTGCAAACTCATGCGCCATGAAGCCTGCCATGCAGAAAGGCTGCCCCCAGCTCTGTGCTGCTCTGTCCCATCCACTGTAGCCTCCTCCAGGCAGGAACCAGCCCTTGATTCAGAGCGTTGCTTCATACACAGTACCCTTACTCACCAGCCAACCCCCCCTTCCCCCACTGCCCCAGCCCACTGTGCTGCTGTCAGCAGGGGGGCTGGGGAGGGGAAGGAAGCAGCTGTGTCTCCAACCCCCACACCTCACATCAATGCCCCCCCCCCCCCCACACACACACATATCCCCCTTCACTTTCCAGGAATGAAAAAAAAGAGGAAGAAAAGAAGCACAAATCTGCTGTAATCGCAGAATTGCACGAGGCATGTTCCTATGGCGCAACGCAGGGACATCTCGCCTGATCAGCAGGACTCTGGATCTGAAATGCCTCTCGTAACGCTTCCACCACTGGGCCTGGGACAGGGATCAGGGCCAAGGCTCCTGATGGTATAACCTGCAATTGTGTATGATGGGCTCCACTACCCAGCAACTCGCGCATCGTGGACACTAGTCCTGAGTGCAGTATGGGTGCAAAATCTATTTATCCATTCAATCCCATAAACACTAGCCATCCCTATACAACCCCATCCATCCATCCCCATACTCCTCCATCTGTCCATCCATCCATCCATCCATCCATCCATCCCCATACTCCTCCATCCATCCATTCATCCATCCCCATGCACCCCCCTCCATCCATCTGTCCATCCCCATACACACACATCCAACCATATCTAGCTCACAATCTCCATACACACCAGTTCATCCACATCTATCTATCCATCCATCCATCTATCTATCCTCACACAGCACCCCTCCTCCTCCATTCACTCTCTTTCTCTTGCTCCCCCTCCTTTTAACCCACTCATTGCCATAGTATGCAAGCACCAGACATAAACATCTGACGAAATGCTGCTGAGACAAGCCTGGAATTCTCTCAGCCGGGCTCTGCCCAGCACCTCCAGCTGTGGTGTATGAAACGCCACCTTCCAGCGTACAGACCTGCCTTCGAGTCTGACTTCGCTGCTGAGCACTGTACAGCTCCAGAAGTAGGGCCCAATCCTGCAAACCTCGCTGACACCGCCCTCCTCTTGGCTTCACTGGGGTGTGGAGTCTGCAGGATCAGGGCGTGCCGATTATCAGGAAATGATTGCGCACTCTCCCACTAATGCAGTCTGGGGTTACCTGCTCTCCCAAATGTCATTTCTGTCTCCTGTTCCTTGAGCGTCTCTTGGTCGGACTCTTCGCACTTTTGGTAAATGCTGCCTGAAGGCATCGCTCTGAACCTCTTCCTACCCCAACGGCTCCAGTGGCTTTTATACCAGCTGAGGCTCTGAGCAGCTTTGCTGGAAAAGGAAACACATGTACCCAGCCACTCTTCCTCTCTTCAGAACACAGAGATCTGTGATCCTGTCACTTCTCCTCTAGCAGCTGGGAGCCTTTGTCCAACCAGTATTACTGGTGCAGCTGAAAAATAAGAGCCACCCACACAGTGACCCAAGGGGCACAGACAATCTTTAAGTGGGAGGATCTGTTTGGAGCTGGGCATGTCCTTACCCTGGGCCCTGCAAGAGGGGTTCTCCTGTGTGCAGTCTGTGAACATTGCTGCTCAGGGAAACAGAATGGTGAACATCTTGTCAATAAACAAACGGCACTAAGAAAACACCTGACTCCAAGTCACCGATTTGTGCTCCAAACAGGAAGCTAATCTACAAGGGCCTGAAAAACTGCTTGGCAAAGGGCACCAACATCTTTCTGTCTTTTCAGGGTCTTTGTGCCATTGATGGCACTTGGCATCTTGTCAGTTTCACTGGTTTGCAACCCTGCATAAGCTGTGAGTCAAGTTCCCCTGTTGTTTGCATTGGTCTCTCTCACAGTGCCAGGGAGGGGAAAACAAGGAAAATGTGACTGTAAAAGTACAAAAATTGGCAGGGGGAGGAGTAGGAGCCAAAACAACTTGTGTAACTAAAATCACTGGGGGGAATATTTTCAAAAGCATCTAAGGGGATACCTACACTGCAACAAAAACCATGTGGCATGGCCGCGGCTGACCCAGGTCAGCTAACTCGGGCTTGTGGGACTCAGCCTGCAGGGGCTAAAAATTGCAGTGTAGACATTTGGGCTTGGGGGAGGGGGGAGCCCGGGCTTTGAGACCCTCCCCCTCACTGTGTTTCAGAGCTGGGGCTCCAGCCCAAGCCCGAACGTCTATACTGCGATTTTTAGTCCCACAAGCCCGAGTCGATTGATCCCAGTTCTGAGATTCAGTGCAGTGGATTTTTTATTGCAGTGTAGATGTACCCTAAGTAATTTAGGAGCATAAATCCCAGTTTCAAAAGGTACTTGGGGCCAGATTTTCAAAGGTATCTGGGGCCTAGAGATGCAAAATCAGCTCTCCAGCCCAGAGATTGTAACAGTGAGGTGGGTGTCTCAGAGAGTTCTGTTCTGACGAGAGTTCTTAAGGAGGGGGACGATATCTTGAGTTCTGGTCCCTGACCAGGACTCCTAGGTGCTACTGTTATACAAATAAATAATAATAGTCTGTTCCTCAAGACACGGCTCTAATCTCCAGCTGGCTGACTCAAAAGCCAAGAGCGCTCAGGACAGAGACACTGACAGTGACAGAGCTGCAGAATGCTTCTGAAAACTGGGCTGAGAGGGGAACCCAGCAGAGGAAGAGGAAAAGGAAGATCTCACCTGGGCCAGCAGGTAAATGATTGGCCTGGCTCAGCCTCCTCTCTGTGGGCTGCTCTGCCTCAGTTTTTGCACCAATGTCACTAAATCGGGTGAAAAACAGCGGGATCATGTCACCCTCCCTATTCACTGCAGATTCCAGCTCCGAGCTTCCCTCCTTGCTTTTAAAGATTTCCAGTCACTTGCTCCAGCTGGCTGCTCAGGCCTAGTGTCTCCCTGCTCCCCTTTTCCCAACTGGACCTTCTCTGCCCGTCCCACAATCTCGCTGCCATCGGCGCCAGAGCCTTCTCCTCTGCTGCATGCTGTTCAGCACACGGTCCCTGTATCCCCCAATGCATCGATTCACCAGCTCTCCTCAAACTCCACTGGGCAGCGTCTCTCCAGCCCACCATCAACCCCATCGGACTGTCCATCCTCAGGCCCATTGGCAGCACTGGACATCGCTCCCATCATGGGGGGTCGCACAAAACAGTCTCAGGGAGTGTCAGCCAAAGCATAGGCCCAACCCCGCCAGCCACGGGTGTAGGCCTTGCTAGAGCCCTAGGCATAACTAACAGTGTGAACCAAAGGCTGTGAACCAGAGCAGGCCTGGCCTTGGCAGAACAACACACTAGGCATTGGCTAACGCCAAGTAAGCACATTCATGGCCAGAGAGGATGGTATAAAAACACAAAGCTGTCTCATACCTTCCCCTGGGTTTGAGACCTCTAGGAGCTGCGATGATAAACAAAAGGCAACGGGCTGTTCTGGTCAGTCCTGCCTTGGCTCCCAGATGCAATGAGGAGATGTATGAAAGGAGCCTGAGAAGCAGTGAGGGCAGTAGGCCAGGCAGAGAGTCCAGGCGGCCTCAGCCAGGGGCACGTGAGGGGTTGTTTTCTGAATGGTGCCCCAGAGGGACCCAACAGAAAAGGTTCCTGTCCCTCCCTTAGCAAGCAGCTGTGCCGAGTGGGGCTCTGCTCTGGTTTGCTTGGGCACAGCCCGTCACCTCTCTGGGCCTCGGACCATTTTGTCCCATCCAGTCAGCTCCTCAGGGCGTAGGTGTTTCTCACGAGTTCTCCAGACCAGCAGACGTGGGGTAGTATACAACGTACCCTGCCAGCACTAGGGTTTGAACACATGCTAGGTGACATGGTTTATAAAAGCACCTCTCACCTCCCGATAGGTCTCTTATTACTAAGAATAAGATTATGTCATGGACGCCATGGGGGACAGGGGCCCCTGGAGTTCTCAGCCATCATGGACGGGAGGGTGGGGGGGTGGAGCTACCAGCCACTGCGGATGGCAGGGGGACCCCAGGAGCTTTCAGGTCACAGGTGGCAGGGGAACCCCGAAGCTGTCAGCCACCGTGGGTGGCGGGGGGACACTGGAGCCATCAGCTGCTGCAGCCATCTGGGGTGGGGGGGACGCCGGAACTCTGAGACGCTGGGGCTGCGGCGGGGGTCTGGAGCTGTCAGCCGGCACAGCGGCAGGTGCTGGACTCCCCTCCTCCCCCTGCCTCATGCAGCAGGGCTTGGGCTCTCTTCTCCCACTTGGGCTTCAGTCAGCCCCCCATCAGCACTGCTTCCCATTATTTTTAATAAAAGTCACAGATAGGTCATGGGCTTCCGTGAATTTTTGTTTATTGCCCGTGACTTGTCTGTGACTTTTACTGAAAATAACAGTGATAAAATCTTAACCTGACTCATCGCCCCCCCCTTCAAGCAAGGGAGAGCCCTCCCCATGTCACAGAGGGGGCTCTGCACGGGGCAGCTGCAGTGACGGGCCAAAGGGCACACAGAGAGCCTGGAGCTGAGGCAGGAACTGAATGCAACCCTCCTCCAGGCCAGCCCGATGGCCTGCCCCCTCGGCCATCCTTCCCACCTTACCCTGCTCCAGGCGAGGCCTTGGTGTCTGTGCAGCAGGGACCCCAATTGTGACTGGGGCCTCTAGGCGCTACCATGGTAATAATGGGAGCAGAGTGTTGCTTGGTAACCCATTGGTTCACGGTCACACAACTGGAACCAGTGAGGGGCCGGTAACCACCGGGGCTGCCCTGCTGCAGCTGTGTCAGTGAGCCCACTCCAGGGGACGTAGCAGCTCTTCTGGGGAGCAGCAGAAGAGGTTTGTGCATTTCTGGAGAAGAGCCTGGTCGTGTGGGTTTCGCAACCTCCTTCGCTGCAGGGCTAAGAAGGGACAAAGCTTTCCCATGAGCGATGACTCACGCTGCAACCCGTGCTGTCACTGATGCCACTGGCAGCTGTTTCCATGCAGAGCGTGGGTGAGGAGAGCAATGCTCCATCCTGGTGGTGGGGTTCCTGGTCATGGTCGGTGTCCCCATTGCACCCGAGGCTTCTAAAATGTAAATTGCAGATCAGGATTGAATGGGGGTGATGCTTGTGACACTGCACCCCATATTTGCCATGGTGATGTAATTATGGTATGTTTTGTACAAGGTATACCTTGCGAGGAGTCATTCTAAAAGTCTTGATCTGCTAACCATTAATATCTCGGTGGATTGTATGTGCTACCATTGTATGTGAAGTTATGAAATCTTGCTGTGTGTGTGTTACTAAAATATGATGTGAGGTTGGAAACATCCCAAACCAGCCTTTTGGGTACAACAATGGAGTAGCCAGATAGTGCTAATTGCTGTCATCAGCACCCGTCAAGGGAAGAATCCACTAGCACAGGAACTCTGTATAAGGAAGCCTCCTCCAAGGGAGCACGTAGACAGTGGAGAATGTTTGGCCAATGGGGATGAACCCCTACGTCACATGCATAGACTTTCCAGTAAAAGATGGGGAGTGACATCATCACTTGTCTTCACACCCCCACAACTCAACACCTGAAAGAACCTCTGGAAGAAAATGGACTTTGAACAGGAGAGGGGAACCCAGGCTGCAAAGCAGATGCAGTCTGTGCCTCAAGAAACTGTAAGCCTGTTTGTATCATCAGTCAGGGTGAGATATTGCTGATTAAGTCCTATCTAGTTTATATACGTTTTAGATTGCGATTTTGTTTGATTTCCTATCACTTACGATCACTTAAAATCAATCTTTCTGTAGATAATAAACCTGTTTTTATGTTTTATCTTAACCAGTGTGTTTTTGAGTGAAGCATTAGGGAATCTTAGCTCTGTTAACAAAGGCTGGTGCGTATCTGCCCCACATCGAGGGGGGAGAAGACTAATTAAGGCGCTTGCACCATACAGATCCCTGTGCAGTGCAAGATGGTATAATTCTGGGTTTATACTCCTGTAGGGGTGCAAGGCTGGAGAGCTGGGAAATTGGCTGCTGCCTCCACTGTTGGTCCACGAGTGGCTTAGGTAAAGCACTCGGGTGACTCAGTTGGGTGTGTGGCACCATCGGCTGTCATGTTAGGTGATAACAGGGCTCAGAGGGGATGGCTGTGTGTCACCAGCAGAGCAGGGGGAGAGGCCAACCCAGCTGAATGGTCTGGGGGCACAGCAATTCCAACAGCTTCCAGGCTTCACCCCGGGGGTATGTCCTGTCACAGAGGTCTTCCAAACTCCTCCCACAAAATAAGCTCTGTCCATGAGACCCAGCTTGCAGAAGATTGTGTAGATGTCCCAGATAGAATCATGCCTGTTCTCTGGACCCAGCAATCCCACAGTGGGGTCTAAATGCAACCCTGGGCTCTGCTGGGGATTGGCTTCCCTCTGGTAATGCTTGTATACCCTGCTGGTGAGACCCCCGCTGGATCCTGAGTCAAGTTCTGGTGTCCACACTTCATGGCAAATTGGAAGGGTTCAAAAAAGAGCTACCAGAATGATTCAAGGTTTGGAAAATCTGCCAAAGAGTGAGACAAACTAAATCTATTTCATTTTTCCAAGAGAAGGTTAAGAGCCAACTTGATTACAGTCTATAAGCACCTACATTCAGTGCTTAATTTGCAATTAAAGAGGTCCTGGGGTGCAAGAAATTAAGTGCTGGGACTCAAGCAAATTTTTTTACATTCATAACTGATGCAGTAAGCCCAGAGGTTCCAGGGCTATGGACTGTCAAGTCTAGAGGTGCAGGGGCTCATCCCTGCCACAGCATTGCCTTCCTAAATGGGGAAATATTTCTAGTAGCCAAGGGCTCTTCAATGTAGCAGGCAAAGGCTGAACTTGATCCAAAGGCTGGAAGTTGAAGCGAGGCAAAGTCAGACTGGAAATAAGGTGCAAATGTTTAACAATGAGGGTGATTAACCATTGGAAGAACTGACCCAGGGACATGGTGGATTCTCCATCACTGACAATCTTTAAATCAAGAGTGAATGTGTTTCTAAAAGATACACTCTAGTTCAAATAGAACATATTGGCTTGATTCCTTGCTCACGGGGTGAGATCCTCTGTGTTGTGCTACACACAAGGTCAGACTACATGGTCAGAAGGGTCCCTTCTGGCCTTTAATCCATGAATTTTTCCTACAAATGGTTCCACACATAACTCATATTGTCACCGTGCCTCATTGGGAATACCAAAACCCTGAGAATACCAAATTCAGGACAAACTGCTGAGAAATAGGGCAGACTCACCCCAAACTGGTGGTTATTCTTCCATTAGCTTATACCAAGCCAGTAACAAAAGTAAACTTCTGTCTCACCACACTGTTAACAAGAAGTCAGAAATGCAGTCTTCTTAGGCATTCCAGCCCTTGTCTCACCACTCAGACGCTGGGCTCTACGATGAGTGGTTACTGAAAAACAATTTCATCACATATAGGGTCCTCTAATCCCAAGAGATCAGTCACCTAGCCTGGTCAATATATAACTCAGATCTTATCCAATAATCACACTGTTGCCAATCCTTTAGTAACTAAAATCTGAAGGTCAATTTGCAAAGAAAAGAAGAGGAGAGTTAAAATGGTTAAGGAAGTCACATTACATTCAATCATTGCAAAGTTCTTTTATCAGGTTTGAAGCAGTGATGGAATAAACTGCTAGGTTGCAAATGTCTCTCTGGAAATTACCCAAACAGCTTTGGGGTCATCAGTCCTTGTTAGAAATCCAGTCCAGAAAAATAAACAGGAATTGAAGACAAAATGGAGATGTTTACAGGATCTTGTATACCTTCTCCCATGTGGCAGGTATCCTCTCAGTCTTAGTTTGTGGAAAATTACAGGCACAAAATGGAGTCCATGGTCACATGAGCAAGTCACATGCCCTTGCATGCTTTGATGACTCACAGGAGCAGCCATTGCCCATATTCTGGCTAAGGCATGCTCAGAAAGGCTCATCAGGTGGGAAGAAGCATATTCTATGGCCCATTGTGAGAGTTAAGTGTTCTTTAATGGGCCATCAACTTGAAGAGTTAATTCACAATGTGCTGGCCAGACTGGCCGTAAATTACTTTGTGGGTGTTATCCCAGGAGCAAACACATTTGAAATATAGATCTATATAGCCAATACTCATAACTTCTGATACAAAAATGATATATGCATATAAACAGAATAATCATAACTTTCCATTGACACCTTACATGATATACTTTGTAGAAGATTTGTTGCAGTTGTCTAACAATGGCAATATTAATTATATAAAATGGTCATGTTTGAATCATACAGCATCACACATATTAACCCAGGAGACTGGGGGCTCTGTCACCTACCAGTGGCTGGACCATATAAGAAGTTTATGTGTCTACAGCTGCTCCTGGCTGACAGTGCTGGGTCTTTAGCTCAGGTGACACCAGATCATGCTATTAGATAAAGAATTACTTTGTGGGTGTTATCCCAGGAGCAAACACATTTGAAATATAGATCTATATAGCCAATACTCATAACTTCTGATACAAAAATGATATATGCATATAAACAGAATAATCATAACTTTCCATTGACACCTTACATGATATACTTTGTAGAAGATTTGTTGCAGTTGTCTAACAATGGCAATATTAATTATATAAAATGGTCATGTTTGAATCATACAGCATCACACATATTAACCCAGGAGACTGGGGGCTCTGTCACCTACCAGTGGCTGGACCATATAAGAAGTTTATGTGTCTACAGCTGCTCCTGGCTGACAGTGCTGGGTCTTTAGCTCAGGTGACACCAGATCATGCTATTAGATAAAGAATGTAAATTCAATCCCTGCTGAGAGTGGGCATATACTCACAACAGGATTAGAGCTGATGCAGAGTTTGGACCCATGCATCAGAACCCTTACTTGAGCGTGGGTAGGGGTTTTTGTAGGGAAACAGCAATGGTTCAAGGGAGAACACTAGATTTGTTTATGGGTAAACTGATGATTCAGGGGTTTTCTTTAGGCTAGACAATAGGAACTGATCATTCCTGGCTATGGGTGGTGTTCCTTCCAGGGAGCTCACAATGCAATTAGGCAGCTTCAGTATTTTGGATGTCAATCAAGGATTCATTACTAGAATTGGTCTGATAACTGCTGAGCTGGGTGTGGGCAGGCATAGGTTCATTAACATCTGGAGCAGAGATCCCCCATGATGCAGTGCGTCCCTGCTTTTCTGGTCTCAGAGTTCAGTGCAGTTCTTGCCTTGGAATCTCTGTTCTCCATTCTGTATGCTAATGGAGATGCCTCCCTGTCCCATCTTTGATGCAGATGAGATGAGGGGAGTTGTCTTAACCCTGTCACCCTTGTCAGGAGGGGTTTAGGTGTGTCTCCCACTGACTTCTCATTGCTTTCTGTAAGTCTTTCTTCTGATTGGTTTTGGTTCAAGCAGAGGCTGGGGTGTGGTGTCCTTCATGAGTCAGACAGGCTGGATACTGCGCCCTGGCTCCCCAAGAACACAGAGCTGACTGGTATCACTGCTCCAGGGCTGGCCACATCACAAGGAGTAAGTACCACAGGAGCTCACTCCCAACCAACAGGTGAGGGACTGAGCAGTGATCCCAGTAGTGAGTAGGAGCAGGGAGGTGATTTCACCTTTGCATATGGCATTAATGAGACACAAACTGGAATACTGCCTCCAGTTCTAGGGTCCACATTTGGAAAAGGATGTTGAACAATTGGAAAGGGTGCAGAAAAGAGCTACAAAAATGATTCAAGAGCTGAAAAAAATGCTGACAGTGAGAGACTCAAAGAGCTCAACCTGTTTAGCATATCAAAATGAAGATCAAGAGGGGAATTCTCCAGCTCCTGAGTCTTCAAATCCAGACTGGCTGCCTTTCTGGAAGATGCTTTAGTCAAGCTTCCCTTATTGGGCTCAAAACAGGGTAACTGGATGAAATTCTATGGTCTGTGTTACACAGGAGAGGAGACTTGATGATCTAATGATCCTTTTTGGCCTTAAAATCTGAGACTCTATGAACAATTCCTCTTGGCACAGACACACCAGAGAATCTAGCCCAGGGAATCTAAGGGTGTTTCACTGTCAGGACAGCATCTCATTTGGTGGAACATTCATATTGGAGGGACCAGAAGTAATTGCAAGTTACATCAACTTAAACCATCCTGGACTCTCCTAATCCACCCATGAATTCATTCCACTGACTTCATTCCACTCACTGGACAGATTCCCATCGCCTCAGCTTCCCATGGGGACTCAGAGGCTGTCAGGAGAGGACGAGCTCTGAGGATTCTGAACTTTGCAGATCCCTTATCTCAGAAAAATAATACAGGAAGCCAACCTGATACACATCTTGTTACATGACATCATATCAGCCAAAAGTATTGCAGACAGGAAAGAGCTATCTTCCCACCATGCCTTGCTAACACTTCCTGCTGCCCCACCACACCTCCCAGCCTCGGCGCCTCATAATCATTTGCTTCCCCAAGTAACTTATTCCTCATGGGTGACATTTACCACAGTGCAGAGGGCCCAGAACTATTTCAGTCCTGGCCCCAACGGAAAGTACATAATTCCCATACTGAGCAGTTGCTTACTATCAAAATGGACTGAGATTTCAGTGTTGTGGTGTCTTTAATTAACCTGGTAACTGTTCATCCTAAGGTAGTACAAATATAAAGCTTAGGTCACTTATATACTCTCCTAAACCCAGGAATACACTTTCTGGACATAACATATCTTAATAAAAAGTAACATATATAAGTACATATATAAATAATATAAGTAACATATCTTAATAAAAACCCAGACCTTCATCCAGATGACAGTGTGGCTACTTATCAGTGAGGTGTTGTCCGTATCTCAGCTATGGTTATAGCTCAAATCTGCAACTGTCACCTTCAAGAAGCAGTCAGTCAATGTGCCAGATCCCCAGCTGGTGTAAATCAGCATCGCTCCATTAGAGTCAATGGGGTCAGATTCCCAGTTGGTTAAATGGGCAAAGCTCCATTGGAGTCAACACACCCATTTACACCAACTCAGGATCTGGCCCTATATGATGAACTTCCACACATTCGGGCGTAGCGTCATGCCCAGAACTAGCCCAGGGACGAGACGGGGCGATTAACGAGAATGAGGAAGCTCTTCAGAAGTGTTCTATGTCCAACCTGGGGAAGTTAAACTCAGGCTCAGCGCAGAGGCTGTCTGAGCCAAAGCACTGAGCTGATGCAGGAGGCCAAGCCCAGACTGCAAGGGCTAGTGAGGCGCCCAGCATAGGCTGAGCTACACGTCCCCACACAACACAGACCACGCACTGCAACTGGAACGCTCTCCCCTCGCCAGAGCAGTTCTGCCCCAGCAGCACTAGCGTTGTGGATGTTTGATGCAGTGGCTGGTTGTGTCGGGAGCACTGAGTGCACCCGGCTGATGAAAGGCTGGTGTTTCGGGGGGGCTTGTGGAGCATGGAAGCTGTGGTAATGACACAGTGTGACTGGCTGGAGAAGTTGGAGCCATGTCATGGGAACTGGCTGTTCTTTTTATTTCCTTCCTTTTGTGGGTTTCATTTTCAATGTGTTGTTCATGCTTAACTGCAGGTCCCAGTGGGGGAGAAAATTGGGGGGAGAAGTGCAGCTGCCGGCGGTGAATATTTTATCCAGCAGCTGCACTTTAGCTCTTCTCTGCTGCACGAGATGCTCCAGCAGAACAGTAGCTCTGGCCAGAGAAGGGGTTATATGCCCCTGGTTCTCAAAATCAGGCTTGCGTGCACTCGCCTCCCTCCCTTCCCCACCCCATCAATCAGGGTTTGTACAGCCAGGTCCCAACGAACCAATGAAGTTTGTGCACAGCTGCCCTCCATCCATCGGGTTTCTGTGCACGAGGAACAGCCAGTGAAAGTGAACAGAGAACGGAACACTTAAGAGTGATATTTACAATACGCCTGATCCTCTGACCCACATCACTCCCTTTGTACCAACACTGACCACATGTCCCCTGGGGTAGGGAGTCCGCCATGGGTGTAGGGCCAATGTAGCTAGCTCCTGAAGCCTCCTCTCCAGCTCCAGCATAGCGGAGGCATGGGGACCATTACCAGTTGGCAGCCCCCAGGCTGCACCGGACTCCACCAGGGCTGGTGTAGAACCAGCCAACAAGCCCTAAGAGGTTCCTGGGCAGAGCCAAGACCTGGGGCCTAAGCTGGTTAGTTATGTTTCAAGTTGAAAGGCACCAATAATTTCAAACCCTGGATAAACATTGTGGTTGGTACCCGAGCAAGTGAGGGTGGGAAAAATGATGAAATTCGCCATGTAAACTGTTCATTAGAAAATACTCGCTTGGCGCTCACAAGAATCTAAGCCATGTGTCAGGAGCTGTGATGCATGGGAAGCACAAATGAGTTTTTACACTTTGGAACTGCACATCAGCTGGTCTATACTAGAAAAGTAAATCAACCCAGCAACTTCACTCAGGGGTTGGAGTACCTATGCGGACAGGAGAAGCCACTGTAGCGTTCCAAGTGCAGACACGCCCTTAGGCTGGCTTGTTCCATGATCATTTGCCTCTACATAGAGTCCATCTGCATAAAAATGCCCACCTCTCTCGTTGTCATTTGAGAAATGTTGTTACTAGATTTCAACATCAACTTAATCATAGAGAGAAGTTTAGCAGTTCTGCACTGATCAAGGGTCTCACATTATTATAAATACCGAAGATGACTCATGGCTACAGTTTTCTATCAGACACAGTGTTGCAAACTCTCGTTGTATTATTACAAGCTGTGAAATATTTGTTCTTGTTCTTCAAGCCCCAGCTCTAGGAGTCCCATGATTAGGTGAGAATCTCAGTTTGCATTAAAAAATAAAGTTTCTAGCCCATGTGATGCAGAGAAAAGCATGTCTGACCTCTTGTATACCACAAGCCACAGAACTTCCTCTAAATCAGAGGTTCTCAAACTGTGGTCCGCGGACACTGGTCATTAAATTACTGCTGTATCATAATACAAACTCGTGTCTAATTTGCCACCCATAGGTCATTTTACCCTTTGGGGGTAGGGGGGCAGTTGGAAGGTATCTGAGAGTAGGGACTGGGTATATATCTAACTGCCTCTAGATCACTGGTAGGAATCCCAGTCCAAAGGAATTGCCATAATTATTAGGGCCTAAATAATTCCCAGAGGAGAGCTTTTAAAACAACATCCATCTTGATTTAAAAATTGCCAGTGACGGAGAATCCACCAGGACCCTCACTAAGGAGCTTGATCTATTTAACTTAACAAAGAGAAGGTTAAAGGGTGATTTGATCACAGTCTACATAGGGAACAAATACGGGATAATGGTCTCTTCAGTGTCACAGACAAAGGTCTAACAAGATCCAATGGCTGGAAATTGAAGCTAGACTGGAAATAAGGGATGGTAATTAACCATTGTGGTAGATTCGCTGGTAATTTTTAAATCAAGATGGGATGTTTTCAAAAAACTCTGCTCTAGCTCAAACAGGAATTAATCCAGGGAAGTCCTGTGGCCTGTGTTAGACAGGGAGGTCAGACTAGCTGATCCCTTCTGGCCAGGGAATCAATGAATGTGCCGGTAGATCAAAGCCAACACTGGCTTGTACTTAGGCAGACTGAGGAAGGATTTTATGGTGGTTATGGCCCTCTGCTGGGACTGCGGAGACAGGGGCTGTGGGACCCAGGCCAAGTTTCTCCGGGTCTCATTTCCCCATCTGGGATTTCCTTAATGCATGGGGTGGTTCTGAGACTAGAGGGTCTCAACTTGAGGAGGTATAATGGTACCTGGCTCTTCATTTGTAAGTCTCAAAATGCTGCACGGAGATGGGGGGCAGGTTAATTATTATCCCTGTTCTACCAATGGTGAAATCAAAGCACAGAGTTACCCAGAGCTGTCACTAGCACCCAGGTTTCCTGAGTGCCAGTCCATTGCGCCAGCCAACAGCCCAGGAGCCATTGGAGGTTGTAGAGCACACGGGCGGGCTGAGCTTGCTGTGAGAAGCACTGATCCGTAACCAGGCATTCTGGGCTACTCAGGTCAGCCCTAGGATTAAGGGGCTGCACTCTCATGGTAAGTGACATTACAGTGGTAACATAAAGGCCCCAGCTGAAATCAGGGCCCTGCTGCGCCAGGCACTGTGCAGACAGAGAGAGAGTCCCTGCCCTAAAGAGCTCCTACACTAAATAGACAAAGAGCAGGAGGCCAAAGAGGCCGAGAGAGGGGGAGGAGCCAGCCGCAGAGTCAGGACTGGAACCTAGATCTCCTGGCCCCCTGTCCAACCCCACTGCCCCCAGACCCCACTGTCTTGGCTCCAGCATCACCTTCCGGGAGGGCTTTTTAAAATACAACCAGCATCACCATTGTTCCTCGCCCAGTTCTCAGGACTGTGCTGGGGGATCACTGAATCGCTGACCTTGTGGGTTTTGTGCTGGTGTGAGCCCGGGCTTCTGGAGCTGAGCGAAATGCTGAGCCGCTGTCTCCACGAAGTCACTACAGGCCAAAGGCTCCTGCTGTTATTACACATTCTGCCTCCTCGGGGCTGCTCTCTCCCCACACAGTTTCAAGTGTAAGGGAAAGATTCTGCCTATTCCCAGCTCCATGGCTGGTCTATCGACCTACCTACCCAAAGTGCCCAGCACCAGAGTATCCTGGCATTGATTCCATCCAAGGGATAGAGGCTCTGCCCCCCTTTGAGCTGAGCAAGCAGTGCTTAGGGAGCACAAACTCATCCTAAGTTCCTTGCTAGCCACCCCTTCCCCCAATGCCCCCGCCCTGCGTCTTCCCACCCCTGCTCTGCCCTGCCTCTTCCCGCCCCCACCCCACCTCTTCACCGCCCAGTTCCACCCCCTCCCCAGAATGAGCTGTGCCTTCGTTCCTCCTCTCCAGAGCCTCCAGATGCTGCAAAACAGCTGATCTGTGGCGGGAAGTAGGTGCTGGGAGGGAGGGGGTGGCGCTGATCAGTGGGGCCAGCTGGCGGGCAGGAGGCACTGGGGGGGGGGGAGAGGCATTGATAGGTGGGCTGCCGGTGGGTGCTAAGCTCTCACCATTTTCTTCCTCTGGGTTCTCCAGCCCTGGAGCACCCACAGAGTCGGCGCCTATGCATTCTTCTGTGATGTTTCTCCAGGCTCGGCGTAAGCAGTGCTCACTGTGCTGCCAACCCCAACGTTCAAAAATCACAAGACAGGCCCCTGAGACTGGCTTGAAAATCATGAGATTTAAAAAAAAATAAAAAATGTTGGACTGGTTTGATTTGCCTCCTGGCTTCTGAGCCTTTAGAGTCATGCTCAGGCCATGATTTTAAGCTTTTCTCTACAATCATGAGGGCTAGAAACTTTCTTGCTTGAACCCAGGAGCTGGGACTTGGAGAGACACATCCAATGTTGCGAGACCCGCAATGAAATTGTGGGAGCTGGCAACACTGCATGGCCCTGCGTACTGAGGGTGGGGCCTCTCCTCTCGATGTGCCCACGTAAAGCAGCTGAGAAGATCCAGGCTGATTCCAAAAGACCCATCAGATCTCTAGGACTCCACAGATGAGAAATGCCTTACCCTTCCAACGCCTGATCACTGCTACTTCCTCACAGAGGGAATCCTGGATATGGTCTTCCTATGGTGAGGCCAAGCTGAAATTCAAGGAGAGAAGGAGGATGAGAGGGAGAGATGGGAGGATAGGAGCAGGAAGCCAGAGATACATAATCCCATTTTATGTTGTGATCACATGCATCCTTTCTGGGTTCTACCCTGAGCTCAGTTCATGCTGCAGCAGAATTTTGGCTCTTAGACCCCATCCAGCAAAGGTTCTTATGTATGTGTAACCCATTTAGATTCATCTATAGCAGCTGTTGCTTTTAGCTCTGGAGGGCCCCAGTGCAGGCCATGGTGTACTGGCCAAGATAGCAGCTGTCCAACAACTTGAAGCGCCCAATTACTGTGTGGGTTGACATGTGCTTAGAGTTAAGCACCTGCTCAAGTGCTTTACTGGGTTGTGGTCTCAGTGCCTCATAGATAGCAGGGGGGTCTGGTTCTCTCAGAGATGCTGAGAGCTCACAGCTCCCATGACCTGCAGCGGGAGTTTTGAAGTGCTCAGCCCTTCTGGGAATCAGGCCCATGAAATGCATTCATGAACTAGATTTGGATCTTGGTTATGCTGCTGTAAATCTGGTGTGACTCCATAGAAGCCAACAGATTTACACCTCCATAGAAGAGCCCCATGGTACGAAGTGGAGTGAGGGTGAGCTGATTGTGGGGCTACTGTGATTAAAATTCCCTCAATGGATATAACAGGCATTTGTCTTGTAGCAAATTGCATGGGTCCATTACTAGATGGAAATGGTAGAATTATAAGTAGTGATGCAGAAAAGGCCGAAGATTTTAATAAATATTTTTGTTCTGTGTTAGGGAAAAAAAACAGATGACAGTGTCATCATATGATAATAGCACTCTTTCCATTCTACTAGTATCTTTGGAGATGTAAAGCAGTGACTCCTCAAGATAGGCATTTTTAAATCTGTACGTCCAAATTACTTTCATCTAAGGGTTTTAGAAGAGCTGGCTGAGGATCTTGCTGGACCATTAATGTTGATTTCAGTAAGGTCTGGAAGAAAGCTAATATTGTTCCAATATTTAAAAAGGGTAAATGAGGTGTGTGACATTGATCCTGGGGAAGATAATGGAGTGGCTGATTCAGGACTCAATTAATAAAGAATTAAAGGAGGGTGATATAATTAATGCCAATCAACATAGGTTTATGGGAAATAGATCCTGTCAAACTAACTTGATATCTTTTTTTGATGAGATTACAAGTTTCGTTGATAAAGGTGTTTGATCTGGCCCTGCAGAACATTTTGGTTAAAAAAATAGAATGAAATAAAATGAATAAATTAAAAGCTAGATATCAGTTAGGTCTCAAAATGTAATCATAGATGGGGAATCATCGTCAAGTGGGTGTGTTTCTAGTGGGATCCTGTAGGAATCTGTTCTTGGCCTTATGCGATTTACCATTTTTATCAATGACCTGAAAGAAAACATAAAATCATCACTGATAAAATTTGCAGATGACAATAAAATTGGGGGACTGACAAATAATGAAGAGGACAGGTCGCTAATACAGAGCAATCTGGAATACTAGGTAAACTGCGCGCAAGCAAACAATACTGTAATCCGACCTGTCCTGTTTCTCAAGTCTGGAATGGGAGACTGTCTTGTCCTGAATCCTGCCTTGTTTCAGGGTTATTTAAAGATAAAGAAGGAGGGAATCTTACGAGGAAACACCAGCTCATGTATAGGATTTGAGAGTATTAAAAATGTATGTAGTGAGGAGGCACAATCTTGTGGTTAAGGCACTAAATCAGGACTCAATTCCCAGCTCTGCCATTGACTCCCTGTGTGGACAAATCACGTACCCCTCCCATAGCCCAACCCCCTGCCCCAGCTCGGAACCCCTTCCTGCACCCCAAATCCCTGCCCCAGCCTGGTGAAAATGAGCAAAAGAGTGAGGGTGGGGGAGAGTGAGCGACAGAGAGAGTGGGGATGGAGTGAACAAGAGGCAGGGCATTGGAGAAGGGGCGGGACAGGGGCAGGGGCGGGGCAGTGGGTGGGGCTAGGGTGTTCGGTTTTGTGTTATTAGAATGTTAACAGCCCTAACTACATACTATGGGTACCATTCTAAGGAGCCTCACAGATTCTTTAAAATAGTTATACCAGCAAACCCTTCCTAGTGTAGACAAGATCTTAGTTCCAATCGGTTAGATTTGGGCGAAACTTTGAAGACAATGGGGTTGCTCCAGTGTCACTGAGGTAATTCAGATTTATACCAGTGTAAATAAGATCAAGAGTATTTCCAATAAAAGCCCGATGTAAATGACGGGACTAAAGCCCCGACACTCGATTTTTTTCATTCAGGTCTCATCCTCTGATATTGCTTATGGGCATAGGTCTGAGTGGTTTTTCATTCTCCCAGCACTGCGTGTTTTGAGGATGAGACAGGTCTTTCCCCGTGCACCGTTGTTAGTTTGGGCTCTGGTTATACAGGACTCTCTCCTCATTGCTCAGTGGTGGAGCACAAAGATTTCTATTAGGGATCTGGAAGACATCTTACCTCTAGTTGTCTTCTATGGGGAAAGAAGACCTTAAAACTCTTCTGCCCTTGTATTTTCAGGAGATGACTGCTTGTCCACTCCCAAGTTTGCAGCTTCTGGTCTTCTGCGCTACCCATACCGTGTGTCTTTGTGAGGAACATCTGCTAGGCCAACACCCCTTCAAACCCTCCTGCCTGCACCCCTCTTTCTATAGGAACATAGCTAGAAACACTCCCAGGTCCTGCTACTGCTGCATATGGGTCCTGTGACACTCAGGGAATGTCTACACTGCAATCAGGAGGCAGGAATAGCCAAGCTAGATTTGATTCAGCTCAGCAGTTCTCAAACTTCATTGCACCGTCTGCGACCCCCTTCTGACAACAACAATTATTACATGACACCAGAAACAAGGACCGAAGCCTGAGCCCACCCGAGCCCCACCACGCTGGGTGCGGGGGCCAAAGCCCAAGGGCTTCAGCCCCGGGCAGGGGGCCTGTCACTTGAGCTCTGCCACCCACGGCTTTGCCTGTGGGCCCCAGGCAGCGGGACTTGGGCTTTGCCTGTGGGCCCCGGGTGGCAGCAACTCTAATGCCAGCCCTGGTGACCCCATTAAAATGGGGTTGCAACCCACTTTGGGCTCCCAACCCACAGTTTGAGAACCGCTGATCTAGCTAGATCTTGTAGCTTTGATCTAGCTAAATCTTGTAGTTAATATAGCTAGAAACACACCCACAGGTCCTGTTACTGCTGAATATGGGCCCCGTGACATTCAGGGAATGTCTACACTGCATTGAGGAGATAAAAGCTAGTTTGAGTAACAATAGCAGTGTCGTTGCTGCATTGGGGAGCTCTAATATGGACAGCGCAGTACAGAAATAGCAAGTTTAAAGTGAATATTGGAGAATACCAGCAGACAATAGAGCTGGTTGACTTTTTTCAAAGTTTTGACAAAAATGCTGTCAAGGCTGATTCCACACTCTGGCACGTTGAGTGCAGAAGGTGGGGGCCCGCTAGGATTTTAAAAATTAACACTTGCCACTCCAGGCTTGTATTAAATTCCCAAGGTTACAGCTTCTCTCTGACCTTGGCTTGGTAAACACTTCCAGCACCCAAATGCAAAACCCCTTTTGGAACCCAGGAAGACGCACTTGGGAATTCCTTTCTGTGGGGTACCCTCAAGCCCTTTAACAGCTCCCACTCCCCAGGGAAGAGCTGAGAAAGAAAACAAAGGAAATTAGCTGTTGCCACTAGCTAATTAAATAACATATGCACAAACCTCTTAGACACTAAAAATCCAATCCTGTTCTTAAAAAAAGGTAAATTTTTATTAAAAACAAAAAAGAAAGAAAAATACATCTGGAATTTAGGATTTTGCTAGATTTTAAAAGAGCAATTCCAAAAATTAAGCACCAAAATTAGCTTTCTTGGGGGTTCAGCTTAAAGGTTACAAGCAAACAAAAGCATCTGGGGTTAGCACAGAGGAGTCCATTCGCCATAAGAAATAAACAGAAATAACCCTAGTCGCATCTTTCTAAACATTCCTGATCTACTTACACATTTGGGAGTTTCAAATAAGTAGTTCTAGGTATGATCTGATGATTTACCTGATGATCTGAGAATACCTGGCTTAAAGCTTCTCATAGTAACTGCTCCCTGTTCCCCTCTTTCCCAGAGAAACAACAACAGAGACACAAAGGGGAATTTTTTTCCCCATTTTAAAAAGTTTTAGTCTTCCCATTGGCTCTTTTGATCAGGTGCCCACTCCCTTTCCTTCACCTGGGGGACTTTGTTAACCCTTTACAGGTAAAGCAAGCAGAGAACAGCCACCAAGAGGGACTTTATAGCTAACTGGCTGGATGGGTGTCCATAAAAGGGAGCTACCCCCCTCCCCTTTCAACCGCAAACTTTAACCAAAAAAAGGAGTAGGGGAAGAATCAAGAAGATTTTGAATTTCAACAAACGGGGGTTGTGGGAAGGGAGAATGTAGGGAGGAAAAATGTTTTTTTAGTTTTTGAGCAACTATGTAGCTGGCTGAAATTTTTTATATTTCAAAATTTCATTGAATAAGTACAAAAAAATTATCAACAATTTTGTTGTTGCATCTCCCCCGCCCACACAGATTTAGTAGGAAGTGAGTATCAAAATAGTAACTGGGATTTAGGCACCAGTATTTAAGAGTTCGAAATAAGACTGGGTGACTTAAGCAATCAATTAAAACAGCTTGAGAACTGAACATCGAATAAGTCATTTAGCAAAATTATTCCATGGATAATGTTGAACAATGAATACATTCAAGGGAATTGCAATCCATTTGGGGGAAATTTGCAAACAGGCAAAGTTAACTTAGGGCCTGATTCTATGACTCATGTTTAGGCTCTCAACCTCCTTCTTTCTTCCCAGGGTCAAAATGGGATCCTCCCTTCCTACCAGTTTTAAACCCCTCTTTGTGTGGCCTGCCCTCAATAGACGCCTGACTTTGAAAGAGCTGGGGAGGAAGTGGACACGTGGTACAGATAAGTAATCATCTGATCTTAGATTTGTAACCCTTGTTTGCTCATCTTATTTCAGCACCAATTGTATACAACTCTCACCTGGTGTGTCAGATCTCCCATGAGAGTGTAAACTGCAGCATAAGGACTGTCTGATTCCCTGTTTCCCTGTGAGGGCACCCAGCACACTGCAGGGGTTAGGGAAGATAATAAATAATAAAGGGCCCGTCCCCTTAGTGGGATCAGTTACTGACTTCAGTGAGGTGAACTTGGCCCAAAGACTCTGTTTCCAGACACCAGATATAAGGGGAAGATAAGGAAGATGCTGTGACCGAGTTTTGCTTTGGGTCTTGTTTCTGGTTAATAAAGAAGCTGCAAGGGTCAGAACCCCAGAGTTTGTCTTCTGAGCAGCCATGGGACGCCGAGGCTTCGCATTTCCTCCAAGTAAGTAGAACCGAGTTAGTGATGACAGAGCCATGATGTATGGGAGAGTGTGGCAGGCAAGCCGCTATCCTCTGAATAGCTGGGAGTAGCCAGCTGGTAACTTACTGGAGATGCCAGGGAGGGGAAGTTAGAAGGGTCCTGTCTTCAAGTACTTTGGCGGTTCCCTGGCCTATCAGGGGACATCTACACAGCTGTAGTAGTAAACTTTTATGTTTATATTTTATATAATTTAGAATGAAGAACAAAGAATAATAATGTAGCATGCATTAAATATATGGGTGTATGATTTGGCCATATCCTGCCAGCCACCCTTTCTGAATGCAGAAAGGAATGGCCTAATGGGCCATTGGTAAAGATGCATCAGCCAAAATCTGTGTCTGAAGCTGATTTCAAGGCAATGACAGACCTTTAGGGCCCCCACTTTGTTGTAGGTTTAGCATTTTAAAATAAGTAAAAGAATGCAATAATTGTTTTCTTCTGCATTGAAATGTGATGTTTCTGTTCCAATGCGCTATGTAAATCAATCCTGTTGTGTGTGTAAATAAGGAATGTGTGTGTTAAAAGATAAGTGTGAAGACCATCACCGGACTAATTGTTCTAGGAAAGAACAAAGGACAAACGTAAGGGCACCAGGAGATTGCAACATGCCCCTATTAAAATGTCAGAGGAGGGCAAATTAACGACTCTAAAAATAAAACAGGCACCTATCAATAAAGACAAAATAGCTGTGATCAAAACCAGCATAAAATAACTCCCCCAAAAAATTAATTAAAAAAAGATAATTTTTTTTAAAAAACAATTAAAAAAAACATGCGCTCATCAAACAACAATTAATTACAGCGTAATGGTGCAAATTCATTGGTCCCATTGAAAAAAAATCACTATATAAACAGGATGCCTTGCCATGAAACTTTGGGTTCATCCTGCTAAGACTTCCCCGGAGCATTGTGTCGCGACCGACAGAACCTGGCTCCTCCCTACCCATGATCAACCTGGCCACTAGATTGATCCAGTCTCTAAACTGGTAACTATAATATCGACTGGCGGGACAGTGTGTGTGTAATTAAATGCATATGCTAATTGTTGTATTTCCAATAAATGCGGTGTACTGCCTTTTCCCTTGAAAAAGATCCCGTGTGCTTCTTATAAGCATAAAATTTTTGATGGAGAATTGTGAAAAGAGGAAGACATTCACCATAATTGTTAAAAATACTGCTAAAAGGTATACAGATCTGTCTCATCTTACGCTGGGGTTACGTTCCGCGGTCAGCGCGTAAAGCGAAAACCGCGTATAGTCAAAATTACATTGAGTTCAATGGTGGGTGGAATCGCCCGCACTACAGGTAGAGTATTAAAATTGTTATTTTTTGGTTTTGTTTTTGTTTTTGCAGACCGCGTTAAGCTGAAATCGCGCATGTTAAATGCGCGTAAGATGCGACAGACCTGTACCATACGTATAAAGTAACCAATCATTCAGGTGTGCGCATCCTGGTTGTAAAGATACCAGGCCACAAGGGGGAGAATTAGAGTCCGCGCTGCTCCTCCCCATCTGTTGAGGAAAAATTGCATAGGTGAATATACCCTCAGTCATAGCAGGATCAAGCCCAAAAGGTAGGGGGCTTAGCGTTCCCCCCCACCTGCTCTGTCAGTCAGGGTTTTTAAAGTGGGTATAGACTTTTTGTGTTGTGTAAGTCCCAGGACAATCGTGGGCACGAAAAAATTATAAAGGTAAAAAAAATTCATAAAAAAAATAATGTTCAAGCGAAAAGAGTCCCCTAAAAATAACGCTTAAAAAAAAGGCAAAAAAAAAAAAAAAAATACCATTCCTACAAAAAACTACTCCTTTTAAAAAAATTATGCAAAATTTTCGGCACATCCCATCAACTAAACAAGAATTAGCCAATGTCCATACTACTACTAAAATACAAAAATTGAAAAAGCCCATCAGTGCATCCTTATCAAAATTAGCAATAAAACAACAGTTATTTTCTAAAATACTGCCTGTATAGCAACAGCAAAAAAAAAAAAAAAAAGCAAAATCAGGCCCAAACAAGCAAGTAGGCAACAAATAAAAAAAATAAAAATAAGTTGGGAGCCCTAAGGGGAAGAGTGGCAAAAGTAAAAAAAACAGTAAGTAAGCACAGGCATGGAGATTCCAGATCCCTGGGCCAATACTTGAAATGGGAATATCTGGGCTAATAAAAGTGTCATTTTAAAAAATAAGCAAGTAATTTAAAAAAAAAAAAAAAAAAGTTAACTCTGCAATAGCTGGAAGGAATTAAGCAGTTAAATGTTGTAAAAATATTTTTTTTAAGGTTATAAAAAAGTTCTTGGTTTCTTTGCAGCCATTCTGAAGGAAAAATGGGGCCTTTTCCAAAAAAAGTCTGTAAATAATCCAAGCAAAAAAAAAAAATATCTAATTTAAATAATTTGACTATGAACAATTTAGTCAAATTTGCTAAAAAAAACATATGGGGTTTCTATTAAAACTTAACTGCCCCCAAATAAATAAATAAATAAAATGTAATCTATGTACAGCTGTGTAAAAATTATTAAAGCAATATAAAAATGTTTTTTAAAAAGTATGTGTATATATACACATCTCTGTGTGTGTAAATATATTGTGTAAATATGTAAGGTTTTCAAGACCTAAATCAATACTCCTAGTTTGTAAAACTCTTGTTTTGTAAATTTAAAATAAATTGGTGTGCTTTTATTTTTAAATAATACCACTAAAATCCATTTGAATCTTTCATTCAAAATTGCAAAACTAACCAACACTTTTTGCCAAACAGAAATAACTAGTGTTGTTGGCTTTGGTATTTAGCATTTAACCCTTAAGGTACCTCAATGCTTTATAAAGTTCAATATCTTTTTAAAAATCAAAGTCGTGGCTGCAACAAGGTTGTCAAACTCCCAAAAATAAAATAAAAATCTAAATTTGTTTTTGGTAACAAAATCGCAAATAAAAGCTATCATAAACAAATTAAAAAAATTTAAAAAACAGTGCCCTTCTGGAGCAACAGCAGGGATAAGGTGCACAAAACAAAAAAAGCAACATTAAAAACCATTGAGCCTTAAGATGGCTCTGTGTAATCAAACTGTCACTTTAATAAAAGTACATAAAAACTCAGTAAGCATCTTATGTAAAAATTAATATGGCTAATATAATGTTATAAAAGTTAAACTATTAAAAATGTGCATTTTTTCCAGAACATGTGCAGGGTATATTGTGAAAAAAGTAAAAAAAAAAAAAAAGCAAACAAAACATGCTACTTAATTAAAATCCTGTTAAGGCCCCAAAGGGAGCCACCATAGGTTGTGTTTTCTGTTTCAAATCGCTGTGTGTTTTAAAAGCAAAAGTTAAAAATAAAAAGTAATCAGAACTCTAGTGGACGTTGACTGTGTCCATTTTAAAACAAAGTCTCTAAGCTCTGCTCATGGCTTTAAATTCAAAAGCAAGCCAAACGCCATCTGTTTTCATGCAAATTACCTAAGTAATTACAAAAAAAACCTGCCCATAAATGGCAGCACAAAAAAGCTGCAAATAAAAAACATACCTAATCAGCAAACAAACTACCTAAAACCAAAAACCTCAAATTATAACCCTCCAAAAATAAAAGAAAAAGAAAAATCAAACCTAAAAATAAATAAAAATTAACCCTAAATAAAAAATATTCTTCTTTTGTGTATGCAATGCTAAAATCTAAAAAAAGTAAAAAAAAAATCTATTTATATGCATAACACCCCTACCTTTTAATTCCCCAAAATATAATTAAATTAAAAGACTATGCAAAATTAAAAAAAAAAAATACACTGGCCTCAAAAAAAAATAGTCTAAATAAAAGGCATAGTATAACAAAACACTTTTAATACATTTATTGTTAATATTAAACATTAAGATAAATTTGATGTTAATAAGTACCCTGGTAACAATGTATATTATCTATGATTTAAAAAAAACCCAAACTTTAAAGTCACATAGTAATGCTTCTCAGCTATTACCTGTAAATAAACTTAAAGCTTTGCACAGGGGAAAAAAATTACAAACTTAGTCTGCTGTATAAAAAAAAACCTGAAGTACACCACCTCATGAATTTAATAATGAAACAGTAAAATAATTCACCCTAAACCCTTAAAAAGTAAAAGCCATTAAAACCTGGCCTGCCTATAGAACAAAAACACAAAAAAGTATAAGGGCAATTCCTCTGTTTTGCCTGCAATCAGCAAAAATATTTATAAAAAAAAAAAATTTAAGCAATAATCTACCACCCCAAAAGGGGTAAAAAACATGTTCCTTTTCTCTGTAAAAAAAATAATAAAAAAATGCTGGTACCAGCTAAAAAGCAATCCAAAATACCATAAATTTACTGTCGCAACAAAAATTGTTTTGTGTTTTGTATTCTGTCTTGTGTTGTTTGTCTTCTTACTAGTTTTGTTATATCTTATGTTACAAAAAAAATACTGCATTAAGTAAAAAAAATTAATAAGCATTTTAACTGTATTTACAAAAAATAATACTGCAAAAAAGCAAAATTCAAAAAACACCAGTCTATTAACAAAAAAATCCTTAAATGTGTTGTATGTGCTATTAAACAAAAAAAAGTTTTTAAAATTACAACCACAAGCTCAAATTGCCTCTCAGTATATTGTTATAAAACAGTTATATAAAATATAACCCACTCAAAAATTGTTCTTAATTTTTTTTTTTTAAATGTAGTAATCAGGGCCGGCTCCAGGTTTTTTGCTGCCCTAAGCAATAAATAAATAAATAAATAAATAAAGTGGGCCAAAAAAGGGAGCTGGAGTGCCGCTGCCAAAGCAAAAAAAAAAATGGGGGGGGAGGGGCGGAGTGCTGCCGACGAAACAAAACAAACAAAACAAAACAAAAAAGGCCGGAGTGCCGCCCCTTGAAAAGTGCCTAGAGCCGGCCCTGGTAGTAATAACATTTTATGTTTACATTTTGTATAATGTAAAATAAAAATTAAAAAATAATGTAGCATGCATTAAATATATTAGTACATAATATAACCATATCCTGCCAGCCACCCTTTCTAAAAGTAAAATATAAAAATAAAAATGGCCCAATAGGCCATTAGTAAAAATGCATCAGCCAAAATCTGTGTCTAAAGCTAATTTCAAAGCAGTAACAGACCTTTAGGGTCACCACTTTGGAGTAAGTTTAGCATTTTAAAATAAGTAAAACAATGCAATAATTCTTTTCTCCTGCATTTCAATTTAATGTTTCTGTTCAAATGCTCTATGTATATCAATCCTATTTCATATATAAATGTAACCCTTCTGCCCGTCTGAGTTGGCAGCAACAAGGGCTGGGTTCAGTATCTAGGGGTTCCGTTTCAACAACACAAGGCAAAACCGGCTCAAGTCCCCACTGAGTGACCTGGGACAATTACATACCACCCCCAGGGGGCCTCTGAGAGGCAACACTTCCCCTCTCGCAAGCACCGAGTCTGAGTATAGCAAAAGCCTTTTAATGAAGGAGGGAAACAATGCAGCATTATGTGGGGAAACACCACAAACAGGATTCATAACACAAACCATGAGCAAAAGACCCACCCCCCAAGCAAGTTTGGCAGTACCCTTTTCCCCTCAGGGTCTTGAGTCCAGCAACCCAAAAGTCACCCCTCCCACGGGTTCTGTCCCTGGTCAGAGCAGCCCCAGAGTTCCTAAGTTCATCTGCAGAGTTTACCTCCCAGCCTGAGTGGAAGGGGGGGAGGTATGGGGGCACATTACATACTCCAATGCTCAGGTTGATGGTCAATTGTCACGCCTCTCTGTGGGGTTCTGCTGCAGTCTTCTCCACCAGCCACACCTCTCCACCAGCCATTCTGCTCACCAGTCCTCTCCGCTAGCCACCCTGCTTGCCGCTCACCAACACATCTTCAGCCCCCCCCCCCACTACTTAACCCAGTTCACAGTGATTTCAGCTGTTATCAGGGGAGCCTCACTGCTGGCACACTCAGAACCACTAGCCCAAAGTAGATCTAATGCCGAGACCTAGGAATCAATGATTTCAGCTTTGCAGCACATAACAAGACTCCTGTCCCCAACCCCTCTCTCTCTATTCCCTGGACTTTGGAACCCATGTCCCTTGCCTAGCGAGTGCTACTTAGTTGAGGGCAAGTCCCTCCATCATAAAATGTCAAGTACAGTTCACATGACAAGTCACATAACCAGGATAACAACACTTTATTACTCCTGCCCCAATAACAAAGAGACTGGGGATCCCCCAGCAGCCAAAGTGACCATTTGGGCAAGCAGTCCCATCATGCTAGGCAGGGTGAGTGTGCCCATGCAAACTAGATCAGCCCCTGAAGTCCTTTTCCACAACTCAGCACCAGATGTCAAGGTAGAGCTCATTCTGACTCTGCTTACATCCTTCCCCCAACCGAGAATTTGTCATCCTGACAAATCACACTCCCTATTATACCAACTCATTGGTTCCCTCCAAAGGGCCTCAGGAAGCCCACTATGGCTTCCACAAGCCTGTGTGCTAAACGTATCGGCTCCTCACTAGTCACCCCAGGTGCATCATAAGTTAGCAGCCAAAGTGACCATTTGGGCAAGCAGTCCAATCATGCTAGGTGGGTGTGCCCATGCAAATGAGATCAGCCGCTGAAGTCCTTTTCCACAGCTCAGCACCGGATGTCAGGGTAGAGCTCATTCTGACTCTACTTACATAAATGAAAAATATATATATATATTAAAAAATAAATATAAAAGCCATCACCAAACCAAATATTCTAAAAAAAAAACCCTAAACAAACATAAAAGCACCAAAAAATTGCAACACGCCCCTCTTAAAATATCATAAAAAACAAATTAACTCTAAAAATAAAACAAGCACCTATCAATAAAAACAAAATAGTTGTAATCAAAAACAGCATAAAATAACTCCCTAAAAAACTTAATAAAAAACAAAATAAACAAAAAATACAATAAAAAAACAAGCACTCAAACAACAATTAACTACAGCATAACAATGCAAAATTCATTAGTCCCCCCGCCCCCAAAATAATTATATAAACAAAATGCCTTACCATAAAACTTTAAGTTCGTCCTGCCAAAACTTCCCCAAAGCATCATATCGCAACCAACAAAACCTAGCTTCTCTCTACCCATAATCAACCTAGCTAGCCACTAAATTAATCCAAACTCTAAACTAGTAACTATAACATGTGGCAGAGACCCTCCAAACCTGCCTTGACAGACTCGGGTTTGCGCTACCATGATAAAAAGAGCTGTGTAGACAGCACTGTTAAGTTGTGGTTTGGACCGGCTGAGGCCCATCCCCACCCCAGACTTGAGAGCCTGACCTCCGGTCGAAGCCACAACTTAGAAGCTCTGTGTACGCAGCTACTTTTAGCACAGTCGCACGAGCCTGAGTCTGTTGATCTGGGTTCTGAGCCTTGCTGCTTCAGGCTGCTGCGTGGTGTAGATGTACATTCTGTGACCAGTTGGGCTTCGCAGTCAGAGAGCAGCTGCAGCACCAACTGTTGGCTAAAGAGATTAGCAAGATACATGCTATCCTGGAAACTTATTGTGCATCTTGCCCCTCTCTAGGGTGTGTGTTTGCTTCTGTCCTTAGCAGTGGGCATGCTGACCCATGAGGAACAGATGGGAGAAGGTTATATCTGACAGAACCCAAAATGACAAGGGCAAAGGGGGAAAGTCCTGTGTGGTGATTGTGTGAATTTTGGTAATGATTTATGATTCCTGTGCATGCTTCAGTTTCCCTTTGGCCTTTGCATTTCTGTGCATTGAGCGTAAAGGGAAGTGATGTGGTATTTGACTCAGCAGTCTGGTTGGAGACCCGAGTCATTAAGAAACTAAGTAAAGAAAGTCTACACATGTGAATGGAGGGTCTGGAAGAGACAAGGGAAAATCCAGTGGCTGAGACATTCACTCCTAGTGACCAACAGCTGAGAGGAAGGAGATTTCTCGGCCCCTTGCAGGGCAGCAAACCAATGCCTTGAGGAGGAGAACAAAGGGGAAAGGTGACAGGTGGCTGGGTTTAGAGCTGAGCTTTCAGAGACACAGAAGACACACCTGGAACTAAAGGAACAGAGACGGTGAGAGAGAGCCAAGATGGTTTGTTCCTACAGCAGCCTGGCCCATGGGAGCCCTGGCATTGGTCAGCATGGACCGTGTCTTAACCTCTGCCTCTCTATGCTAAAGTAAGGACTGTCAGATTCTGGAGGCCAGGTGGCTAATGCATTCTTACCCTGTTTTGAAAAGGCTGCCTGGCATTACTGCAAATACTCACTGAGAGCGTTGTTCCCTGAAGGAGTAAAGAACAAACCTCCCACTAGAGTCTGGCTCTGCTGGACTTACTTCAGGGAGCCATGGAAAATGATAGTTGTGGGCACCCAAAGACCTAGTTTTGGCGGCCACGGGTCTGCCCCTGTTGAACTGTGGCCATGTCAATGCTACCCGCCGGATCGGCGGGTAGTAATCGATCTATCGGGGATCGATTTATCGCGTCTTATCTAGACGTGATAAATTGATCCCTGAATCGACACCCGTACTCCACCTCGGCAGGAGGAGTAAGCGGAGTCAACGGGGGAGCCACGGCGGTTGACTTCCCGCCGTGAGGACGGCCAGGTAAGTCGAACTAAGATAC
Source organism: Emys orbicularis (assembly GCF_028017835.1). Taxonomy (NCBI): domain Eukaryota; kingdom Metazoa; phylum Chordata; order Testudines; family Emydidae; genus Emys; species Emys orbicularis. The sequence goes on from NC_088701.1 coordinate 12,011,870, forward strand.
GCGAATAGCGTAGCTGAAGTTGCGTATCTTAGATCGATCCCCCCGCCCCGCCCGAGTGTAGACCAGCCCTGTGTAGGTCTTTGGGGCCTAGCACACTACGGGGATCTCTCCAAAGGGACTGGTTACAGGCTGCAGCATAGACTAGACCCTGTGAATCCATGACCCCCTGCCCCAGGGCATTGAGAAGCCACTCAGACTCCAGCCCCCCCAGCTGCCTCCTACAGAGCATCAGAGGATGAGAGTAGAATGGAAAAATCCAGTGCCTAGCTTCCATTCTCCCCACATCAATGAGGTCCAATGCCCTGATCCTAATTCTGATTTGCTAAATCCCAGGATAAATCCAGGGTAACGCCAGTAAAAGTAAACCAATGGAGTCATTCTAAATTTACACCAGTGTAACTGAGATTAGGGTCAGACTCATACAAAGGTGCTTAGACTCCTTTATTTAGTAATGTCTCCCTGTGTTGTTTGTAGCCATATCTTAGATTTTAAAAGAGTTTTTTGTTCATCTTCTCTCAAGTGTTTTTCTTCCTTGGACTGTTCTGGTTTCTACCACCAGCAAGCGCCCAGAGGACAAACAGAATTGGTAAGTTCTCCGGTTAGTGAAACATAATGCCTTGTGTAAAGTTTTTGTGCCCATAATAAGTGAGTCTCATATAGAGTGTCTGCGATGAATGCCCAAAGTGGGTACACCTCAGGTTCTAAACAGGCCCTGAAGGGAAAACCCAGAATTTTGAGAAGAGGAAAGATTGGGTGTCAGGGATAATTCCTCCTTCTCTGTGTTTGTTTATTCATTCACTCCCTCTTTCTCCCTCTGTCACTCCTTAGGGTATTCTAGTTTTAGTCTGTTCACACTCTGTCCCATGGTAGACAAGAACCTCTTTCTGCTGCCATGTCCCACCGAGAGGTCTTTTAATAGTGTCACTAGGCCATACTGAAAAGCCAGAGGTAGACCCAGAAAGCGGTAGTTCAGTGGTTTGAGCATTGGCCTGCTAAACCTAGGGTTGTGAGTTCAATCCTTGAGGGTGCCATTTAGGGAACAGGTAAAAATCTATTTGGGGATTGGTCCCGCTTTGAGCAGCGGGTTGGACTAGATGACCTCCTGAGGTCCCTTTCAACCCTGATATTCTAACCCTGGACTGGAGGTCTGTCAGGGAGGAGCAAGGGAGAATGAAGTAGCAGTAACTCTGGGTCTGTCCTTTTGGCAGCTTCCCCTTTAAGAAGCTGTTAGTATTACAGAATTGCAAATGAAAACTGAGATCACGATCAATTTCATGTAGAAACTAGAAGCACTGGGAAATACTACCAATGGATCTAAATCCCGAGAGGCATTGAGGACCAGCAGCCAGGGCTGGCCCTAGACCAAATGGCGCATGCCCACCGCTCCATTTGTTAAAATTTTAAATACCTTATTTTTTATTGCATTTGTAGCCCATTTCATGACTTTGATGCATGATTTATCCCTGTCTCATAAAACTAACTGGTGATACTAGGGTTGCCAGGCGTCCGCTTTTCAACCGGAACGCCAAGTTGAAAAGGGACCCTGGTGGCTCCAGACAGCACCAGTGACAGGGCCATTAAAAGTCTGGTCAGCGGCGCAGTGGGGCTAAGACAGGCTCCCTGCCTGCCCTGGCTCTGTGCAGCTCCCCAGAAGCAGCCAGCATGTCCGGCCCCTATGCGCAGCAGTGATCAGCGAAGCTCCGAGTGCTGCCGCCACTCCCAACATCAGCTCCGCAGCTCCCATTGGCTGAGGACTATGGCCGATGGGAGCTGTGGGGGTGGTGATTGCGGGTGCGGGCAGCGCACACCGTGCAGAGCCACCTGGCTGTGCCTCCGCCTAGGGGCCGAACATGCCAGCCACTTCCAGGAGCAGCGCGGAGCCAGGGCAGGCAGCGAGCCTGTCTTAGCACTGCTGAGCCACCAACTGGGAGCTGCCTGACGTAAGCGCCGCCAGGCCAGAGCCCCCACCCTGAATCCCCTACCCCAGCTTGGAACCCCTCCCGCACCCTAACTCCCTCCCAGATCCCACACCCCCACCTGCACCCCAACCCCTTGCCCCAGGTCAGAACCCCCTCCCTCACCCAAACTCCCTCCTGGAGCCTGCACCCCGCATCCCCTCCCACACTCCAATGCCCTGCCTTAGCCCTGAGCCTCCTCCCGCACGCCAAACCCTTTGGCCCAGGCCCGGAGTCCCATCCTGCATCCCAAATCCCTCATCCCCAGCCCCACCCCAGAGCCCGCACCCCCAGTCAGAGCCCTCACCCCCTCCTGCACCCCAACCCCCTTCCACAGTCCAGAGCTCACTCCCGCACCCTGAACCTCTGATTTCTGGCCCCACCCTGGAGCCCACATCCCCAGCTGGAGCCCTCACCCCCTCAACCCCTTCCGCACCCCAAGCCCCTGCCCCAGCCCAGTGAAAGTGAGTGAGGGTGGGGGAGAGAGAGCGATGGAGGGAGGGGAGCTAGAGTGAGTGGGGGGTGGGGCTTTCGGGAAGGGGTGGGGCCCAGGTGTTCGGTTTTGTGCAATTAGAAAGTTGCCAACCCTAATTGATGCCCTGCTCTGTATATAGTCGCGAGGGCGTGGCTGACAACATTCTCGGAGGCTGGAGGAAAATGTAGTTCTCAGAAAATGTGGGAGGTTCCATGAGATCCTATAAAGGTCCAGAACATTCTAGGAGGCTAGTGAAAAATGAATCCACATATGGAATACCTGAAACACTTTACTTCAAACATTCTGGTTTCCCTTTTGTCGCTAAGAACAAAAACAGCACCTCAAGCCCGGCGTCCCCCAACCTAGCATCCCAGGTGGTTGCCTGGGTCACCTGCACCTAAATCCAACCCTGCCACCACCTCCCACTGAGGCTAAGAATGATGAACCCGAGTCTTTTCTCACATACATCAGTGTAAATCAGGAGAAATGCACTGAAATCAATGGCCGTCACATGGTGTAAGGGACAGGAGAAGGAGGCCCATCATTTCACAATATCTCCCCTCACTGATCGTATTAAAGGGCTTGAAGCTAGACAGCCAGATTCTCAGCTAGTGGAAATTTGAGAAGCTATATTACATTTGGCCTTAATTTTCTGTCCACTCAGGACAGAGAGAGCGAGTTCCGGGAGTGAGGATAAAATGTTTACTGGGGGATACGATGCTTCTGGATCTCTCTATAAAGAGCCAAGTGGGATGTCAGCTGGGGGTAAAGGGCAGAATCCTCATCTGTTGTAAATCAGCAAAGGTCTGTTGTAGTCAGTGGTGCTACACTGATTTACACTAGCTGAGGATCTGGCCCTATATAATGAAAAGGGAAATAAAGGAAACTTATTAAATGAAAGTTTTATTTAACTTTTTAAAATTGTAATTTTATTGATCTGTTTCTTATGTGTGTTTAATAAAAGGTTCTCTCTCTCTCTCTCTCTGTATATATATATTTAATGGTGGTGGTTGCAACAGGAGAAGGTGCCAGTGATAACTTGATACAAGACCCCAAACCACACTTATGTGTTTAATGTTGTAACAGTACAAAAGGGTTTTATTATCACCTCAGTCCAAGAGGCCCAAGGCGCTTACCCTTATCAACACAACAGCCTAAAGTTCTATTCCCAGCACTGGGAAGGGTTGTAGGTTTTAATGGTTAGAGCACAAGAGACTGAGAGTCAGGAAACCTGGGTTCTATTCTTAGTTCTTCTGTTGATTTGTGGGTTTACTTTGAGCAAGCTCCTAACCCTCTCTGTGCCTTAGTTTCCCTGTCAGTGCAATGGGGACTGTAATATTGACCCATCTCCTGGTGGCACTGAGAATTATTTAATGTCTGTCTGTAAAGTGTTTTGAGCTTAGACAGGAGGTGCTAGGGAAGGGCAAACAATTATTCTATTATAGAGATCAGGGACAATCATGGAGTTCTGATCCAGATTGGAACATTCCCGAAGTTGTGTTTGGTTCCAAGGCCTTTGTTGGGTACTAAGCTGTCTAAGTTGTGCTTTTTCATTATTTAAAATAATGTTTACTATTAATAAAAAATATTTTCATTTAGATTAAAATATAATGGGGAAAATTTCTAGCTGCATTAAGATTTTTCAAGTACCTTTTCTTTTTTACTGGGCCTTAATTTTTGCCTTGAACAAAGTTGATCCAGTCCCTTTTACTCTATCCACCTTTTGACAGTTTCCCTCTCCACCTCTAAGGTTTTATTGCTATTTTTCCTTGCAGGCACATGTCAGACTGAGACTCTGGGAAGAGAATTCATCACCTCCTACATGGACGACTGTGGGAACTCTAGTCAATTTGAAGTGCAAATTACTGGCTACTTTGCCTTCACTTCAGTGTCTGTTTCCATCTCCAATTACCCGTTTGATAAGAAGATTATGGTAAATCGGGGAGAGATGGTGCGGGTCAGGCTACCAGAGTCAGTGGGAATTAAGGGTGTTATCAAGTTCTCCAAGGTGGTCCTAGTCAAGGCTGACAAAGATATCTCAGTAGTGTCTGTCAGCAACAAAGATGTGAACCCTGAGAACACTGTGCTGTATCCTGTCTCTAGCTTGGGAAATGAACACTACATAGTTACTTCCCCTACAGAATCCTTAGATAGTTACCCAGAGTTCTCTGTTATGACATACGAAGACCGCAACCTTGTGATGGTCCATGTGAAAGGCAAGTTACGTTACGGAACAGGGGTCTACTCCACTGGCGACACACTGAAAATTATACTCCTTGCTTTCCAAGGCTACCAGTTACAAGGCATAGCAAATGTGTCTGGCACCAGGATTGTCTCAGAAAAGCCAGTGGCTGTCTTGGTTGGCCATGTGTGTTTCTGTACTAGCACAAAATGCAACCATGTCTTTGAGCAGCTCCTACCAGTTTGCAGCTGGGGTACAACATACATCATTCCTCCCTTACCCTGGCAGAAAGTAGATGAAATAGTCTACATCACTGCTTCCCAGAACACAACTGTGTTGTATCAACTAGGGGAACAGCAAGAGACTGTTACTCTAGCAGGAGGCAGTGTACTCCAGCGTCCTGTCAAGCCCTTGATCCCAGTCTACATCTCTGCTAATGTGGGCATCCAGGTGGTTTTCTACAGCGTGGGCGCAGCTATGTCTAATTCCTCCCACGCCTTCCTGATGAATGTTCCAGATGTTGCCAGTTACTGCCGGATGTATTCTATAAATGCCCAGCAGGACTTCGAGAACTTTGCCTTGCTGGTGGCCAATACATCAGAGACTGGCGCCATCATCCTAGACAATCAGCCTCTAAGGGATGTGGTGTGGAACCGAGTCCCTGGCACTGAGTTCGTTTGGCGCATGCATACGCTTGGACCTGCCATCAGATCCCATGCTGTGGAACATCCCAGCTCTCCATTTGCACTCCTGAGTGTTGGCACTGCCGCCATGGACAGCTATGGGATTCCGGGTTCCTGCAGGAAGAGTGAGTAGCATGGGTTTTAAATCGATTTTGACCACAGGTTGTGTCCATGCTGCAAAGAAAACAGTGTCACAACCAGGGAGGCAACTATGGGCCTGGTGGAAAGTCTGTTGATTTTGATGGGGCTCCATTGAGTTACACCAGCTGAGAATTTGACCCAACACGCCATCCTAGGCCACCACTAGCCACAGTTACTCAGGCTATGTCCATACTACAGAAGCGACAGCAGCACAGCTACGGCGCTGCAGCTGTGCCTCTGTAGCACTGTAGTGTAGACACTTGGTACAGCGATGGAAGGGGTTTTTCTGTCACTGTAGTTAATCCACCTGCTGAGAGGTGGTATCTAGGTTGATGGAAGAATTCTTCTGTCAACCCATTAGTGTCAACACTGGGCTTAGGACGCCTTAACTACGTCACTCAGGGGTGTGAATTTAGCTAGATTTACCTAAGTTTTAGGCATAGTTGAGGCCTAAGATTGTGCCTGTGTTGCTCGCTGCACCCAACTAGTTTCAGCCCAGCTGATGCAGTTAGGCAGATGCTCACCAGCTGTTCTGAACTGGTTAAGAACTGTTGCACTTTCCCTGCTACACCTGGTTGTAACGCCCTCTGGGTACCCAAGAGAATTTTGTGCCTGATTCTTACTTATGCCACTCCTGAGCTTGTGGCAGGGAATAGAAAGGGTGGAGGAAAAGGTAGCTTTAAGCCACCTTTGTGCTGTATGCATTCTGGGACCATGCAGGGATGCTGTAATTTATCCTCTGCTTCCCATGGCCCCTGAGAATCAGAAAGTAGCTGTAGCATGTGGCGCATTCTGACCACATCCTTGATCTGCCTTGCATATGAAGCCAAGTTCACGTAAAGGCCCTTATACCAGTTCCACACTAGCTGTGGAGGGTCCCTCCACAGGGAACATTCTTAGGAGCCTTTTACACCCACTTTAACCACCTTTTTCAGGCCAGAGCAACATAAGGCTTCTAGTGTAACTGAGGCCTGCTCAACACCTGAAACTTCAGTCAACCATAAGCCAGCCTAAGCCTCAGTGTAGGCAGCACTAGGTCAACAGAAGCATTCGTCTCTTGTCCTAGCTACCAGCTCTCAGAGGTGGATTTACCACAGCAATGGAAGAACCCTTCCATCACTGCAGTCAGTGTCTACACTACAGTGGCACAGCTGCAGCTGCGCCACTTTAGCGTTTCTAGTGCAGACATACCTTGATGAGACTCCGGTTTTTTAGAAGTACAATAGCAGGGTTAGAACAGTTCCTGGGAAGGGAAACGTCTCGACTATAGATGTATCAACCGTCATCTTGGTGATCACCAATGTTCAAACCCAGGACTTTGTAACTGCATGACCTACTACGGTTTGAGCTAAGGGATGAACTCCCATAGCTAGGAGCTGTAGCAGAACCAGACCCGTGGTGGACCGTCTCCTAGAGGACACATAACACACACTGATCAATGAGATACACAGGCAAAGCTTAAGTGAGTATTAACCAGGTAATGTGTGGACACACACCAGGCTTTTCTAGCCGAATGTATTGCTAACTGATTACAGACTCAGTTGAAAGTTGTCAGATAGACAGGGCTTAAGGGATCAATGGAGTTAAAGGGAGAAAACACCTGCTGGTAGGAAGAAAGGACGGCCCTTTGGTTGCCTAATCTGAGACTTTAAAGGGGCCTGATTGTCAGAGGGTGAGTGCTCAGCACTTTTGAATGTCAGGGCCCTATAAAGAGGTCTCAGATTACAAGACACTTTTGAAAACCTTAGCCCTGCAGATGTTGACTTGATGTAATTGTCCTGCCTCTCTTTCTGTTGCTAGATGTTACCTTTAAATGTCAGACTGAGACTTCACAGATAAAAGAGCAGTTGGAGATGTGCAAAGATGTCTTTCTGCAGGTATGTCGAAAGGGTTTATTTGGACTTTGAGGGTTTTCACAAAGAGTACAGAGAAAATTTTGAGCCTGAGGAGTCTCTGTCTATCCAGGGTTTACCACTGACTGCAGTGGGAGCAGAATCAGTCCAACACCAAGTGCTTTTGAAAACTCAACCCTATCATGGTGTGTGACAACCCCACAGTATATCAGAGTTCTGCAGTTAAGGCACCAGCCAGAGATACAGGAAGTCAGAGTTCGGTTCCCATCTCTGCCCCAGACTCACTGTGTGACTTTGGGCAATTTTCTCAGTCTCTCTGTGCATCGGTTCCCCACTTGTAGAAGGAGGATAATAATCCTTACAAACCCCTGTGAGGAAGGGAAGGAGAAATTCATTAATATGCATGAAAGCTTCAATACTATGTGAAATATCAGCGTGTCTGTGGGCTTCACCACACTTAGCCTTAACATGTTGTAATCGGTAGCATTCCACTGGGACAGCCAGCCAGCCATAGGTCAAAGCAACATCGCTCTGCAGAACCATTAACCCTAATTTTGGATGGTGTTTCCATGCTTGCAGAAATAACCCATTTCCTCTGATTGTTCTGCAGGGCAGCAACAGTGAATTTTGCTCCTTCATGAATTCAACCTTAGTGAATTTGGAGACCATGTGTGCCCAGGACAGAGCAGCATCGCTGGAGGTCAGAGGTTCTGCCCCTACCTGTGTGGGCGCTCTATGGCCAAATGCCCTGAGCACAGGAATAGCAGTCTCACTTTGGGGGGAATTGTAGCTGCTCTTCAGAAAAGGGGTGTGTGTGTGCATGTGCATGCTCTCTAGCTTAAGTGGCAGGGGATCTGGGTTCTGTCCCCACTGGTCCTAGGAAGATCCAGATTGCTTCTGGGGGCAACACAGAGAGAACCTAGATGCCTGCTGATTTGTTGCAATGTTCTCTGGCCCATACACTGAAGGGACCAGGGATGAGGAGGGAATGACACAGGGCATTAGCCCTACTCTGGCTTCAGCCTACTGTGGAGTCCTGAGCAAGCCTCAGTAGCCTCACTCGCTCTGTAAAGGGCTCCCTCTTTGAGAATGCTGCAGTCCCACTGAGTGGGGAAGGTCACTATGAACCCGTATGTCCCTAAGATGGTCATTGTTCCCCTGGCAGTCTGAAGAATGTGACTCATGAACCACTGAAATCCTCCCTCCTTCTCCGGGTGTTTCCTTTCCCAATCCCAGGAAGTTGCTGGCCCCTTTGGTTCCTTCCTGAATAGCTCCACTCTCAGTGCTGGTGGGAACGAGAGCAAGAGGGAGGTGGCCTCCGCCGTGACAATACTCCTGCAGAGTGTGGAATTGGCTGCACTGACTGCTGCTTTGAAGTCTCCGGAGTTGAAGACCCAGAACATGACAACAGAGTCCATGGGTGAGGAGGATGGGAGGCTCCCACATTGTCTCGTGGAGGCTGTGAGATGGGGGTTATACTCTATTCAATACAGAACACCACTGCATCCTCTCTCAGGGTTTATAACCCAGCCATGGGCGGCAGGTGAACGAGCCATTGAGAGAGGCTAGCCCCCAGCTCCTCCCTCTCTGCCCAAGGCCCCGCCTCTCCACTTCCACCCCCTCTCTTCCGCTGAAGCCCAGAGCAACCCGTCCCCTCCAGCCCGCGCTACCCCAGCCCTGGAGCGCCGGGCAGCCGGAGCATCCGCAACTCCAGCGCCCCCAGCCCTGGGCCTTGTGAGCGCTGGCCCCAGCCTGCCTGCCTCAGCCTCTAAGCCGTGGAAGAGCGGGAAGGGAACTGGAAGCAGGCAGGAGGGGACCAGGGGGCGGAGCATGGGCGGGGCCATGCCAGGCTGTTTGGGGAGGCACAGCCTTCCCCGGCCTATGCTACCCGCCACCCATAAACCCAGCCCAGGGGCTTTGCAGCAATTTGGCAGCTGCCTGAGAGGGTTTTAAAAGCAATGCCAATCTCCTGTCACCACAGGCAGCTGCCATTGTGTCCTCCTTTCACTCCCTGCCCCAGCAAAACCCCTTCTTGCTGCTTCCCCTGCTAAAGCGCAGAGGTGAAGCAGCAGGGAGAAGTTGCCTTCTGCCTCTTGGCACAGTGGCATCTTCATGGGGACACACGGATGATGGATCATAGAAGGTCAACCAGAGGGGCTCAGGGAAACACAGAGAAATGGAGGTGAGGAGAAAGGGGGAGGGGGTGGTGGGATTCAGAGAGAGTGGAGCTCTGAACCTGCCTTGCCCTTACAGCAAGAGGCTTTGCCATTTCCCTCCCCAGCTATCGAGACGCTCCTCGTTGTCCCGGCTGCTGGTCCCTGTGATGAGGTCTTCAGGCTGAGAGCTCAGGAGGAGACAATGGACATTCACTGCGATACGGTCACCAGAGCAGCAACAGAAGGTACCATCCTGGTGCTTCCCAGGCACTCCCCCCTGTAACTAGACACCAAACCCCAGCCCTAGTTCTCCCCTTCCTCTCGCCCCAGGCTGGCTTGCTTGCCTCTGTTATCCTGACACTGGTGCGGACCTTGTTGGCGGAGCCAGTGTTTCTCAGGCCATTGAGCTCTGCAGAGCCCTTCATTCCTGGTTGTCCTGCAGCATGAAAACCGAGCAATGGGAGGGGCAGGGAGGAGAGAGAAGCTTTGATGGGATATGAATTGGTCCAGAGAATGGAAAGATCAAAGATCCATTGACTCAACACATGATGTCCTGATGATGAGCCCAGCTAGGCCCCAGGTTGACGTGTGTGACTTCCTGGAATGGAACCAGGATGATATTTACCAGTTTTACTCCAATTTTCAGGCCAGTATGACCAAACTGGAACTGGTTCTTAATTCTTCAGCACCAGGGAAAGCTCCTCACTAACCAACCCCTCTGCCTCTCCTAACCAAGAAAACTATGGATTCACCTCAGCGCCTTTTACCTAGGGCTGTCTACCAGGCTGGATAATGTGCAGTATGGGGGTATGATTTCTAAAGAGCACTAACGTACTGTGCATTAATTGGTCTTTATAGACCCTACTAGTGTGCACTAAAGGTTTCCTAGTGTGCTTTAATGTACGTTACTGCACTTTAGGAATCACACTCCCATAGTGCACGCCAGATATTTCCAACACAGAAGCACTTCTGTGGAAGAAGAGGGAGGAGGCAACATACTCTAGTGGTTAAAGCTCAAAATGCTAGACAGAACTTTTGGGTTCTTTTCCCAGCTCTGACCCAGACTCGTTGTGACCTTTGGCACCTGGCTTGCTCTTTCTTTGTCTCTGTGTCCCTGTCTCTATGATGAGGCATCGTTTCATGTTTTCAGATTCTTGGGCTGTTGCTTTTATTTCTTACTCCACCCTGGACTCCATCATTAACAAGAGATTTCTCAACGTGGGAGATCTAATGGCTGATGAGAAATTGAGGAATTTTCACCTGAATTCCAGGGTGGTGAGTGGGGCTGTCGGAGATGGGAGGCCCATGAACCTCTCCAAACCTGTGAACTTCACCCTGCGCCATAGACAGGTGAGTGTAGATCCTTTTACTTTACTCTGTGCCCGGGGCTCCAGCTAGTCACTTAAAAGATACGTCTCCTGCAGGGCATTTGAGTTCTGTTGCCTTTCTGGACTGAGAAACAGTTATCTGAGAAAGAGAGGGAGCTTCTTCAGTCCTGACACGGGGGCTTTTTTGGACATTACATAGGGTTCACCCCAGGCCTGATTGGGTTATGATTCATCATGTAAAACGCTCAGGAGTAACAACTGTCCCTAACTCACCCCTTAGAGCAGGAATAATTGGAAAACAACTCCCTATAGCAGTGGTCCCCAAACTTTTGAGGATTGCCCCCCCCCTTACCACTGTTCACGCCCCTCCATCTGAGCCAGGGATGGGAGCGGGGCCGCAGCTCGGGGGTAGGGGGAAAGGACATGGACAGGGTAAGGGGGCTGAGGCTGGGGCCGCAGCTGGGTTGGTTCTGGGGCCATGAGCAGGGCCAGAGCCATGGCTGGGGGCTGAGGCTGGGGGCGGGAGTGGAGCAGCAGCCAGGCTGCGGTGGGAGCCAGCAGCCAAGCCCATGGCCAGGTGCTGCTCCACTCCCAGCTCCTCCCCTGCCCCCAGTCTCGGCCCTGGGCCGGGAATTGAGCCGTAAGGGGCTGGGGCTGGGAGTGGAGCCATGCTGAGGTTGGGGACAGTGCCACGCATGGGGCTGGAAGTAGGGGATGTGGCTACGGGTGGGACCAGAGCAGAACTCAGGGTGGGGAGGGGCTGGGTGGTGCTCCCTCTCTGCCCCCCATGGGGGCTAACCTGGGAATTGTCCCTCTGAAGGTTCCTCTATGTCCCCCTACGGGGGCGCACCCCACAGTTTGGGGACCTCTGCCCTATAGATTGCAGAGTTCAGGGAAACAGCTTGAGATGGTGCCTTCTTTGATGAAGTAATGAATTTGCTAGAGTGCATGTGGATATTTGTGGGCGGGTGTGTGAATGCCTTTTAATGACTCAAATCGGAACTGCACAATAGTGTGTCATAGACCCTACAGTGCTCAGAGTTAAGGGAATTACCACTTTAGCTCTGGGCTCAGGGGCTTGTGCTATTGGAGCTGGAGGATCTTGCTTGTATTTCCACTGCCAATGGGAAGTCCCAAATGGCTGTTACGTGCAGCACAATGAGAGCCATGAACCCGTTGGTGACTTCAGGTTTATTATTGTCTATTAGAGATGTGTGACAAAAGAAACAGTATTGTCCCCATGATCCAGTGAGGAGGATGATGGGGTGTTTTTGTTTCCAGGCAAAGAAAGAGGAGGAAGAGGCTCTCTGCGTTCACTGGAAATTCATCGCTGGGAAAGGCATCTGGGCTGAGGATGGCTGCACCGCTCTGCACACGAACAGCACTCACACCATTTGTAGCTGTGACCATCTCTCCAGCTTCGCACTCCTTATGGGTCACATCGGAGTGGAGGTATCTCACTGTCAGACTCAGCTCAAAGGGCTGGACTCTGAGCTCCTGACTTGGGCAAAATCAGTGGGAATTTTGCCTGAATGAACACTGCGTAGGAACCTCAGGGTATAATCTGTGGCCATACAGGATGGGTCAGGGTCAAGGGGGCTGGGCTGGGGTTGTGATCTGAGGTGCCTAGAGTAGCCCACACTGACAATGCCAAGGCCAGGGCAGGCTGCAAAAAGTAGAGCAGATTCCCCCAGAAATGGTGGTTAACACTGTAGTTAGAATCACCAACCAGTCACAATCTGTGCTCTGGATCCCCCACACTGGTTATCAAGAAGCTGAAAAAAAGAAATCACCCCCCCCCCGCCCTTTATTGCATTCCAGTCTCTGGCTCCCAATCAGCAGATAGGTCTAGTAAAGTTAGAAGTTACTTAAAACTCTATTCACTTAACAAAATGTTCCTCTGATCCCCAAAGGGGCAGCCACATTGCCATGTCAATATTAGTTTGGATCTTACCCAAAATACCACGCTACCAGCCAATCCTTTAGTATCTAAAACTAAAGGTTTTATTATAAATGAAAAGAAAAGAAAGAGAAGAGAGTTGTTAAATGATCAAAGCAATCCGATACATATGACTTCAAGGTCCATATATCAGGTTCTTAGCTGCATTGGTGAGTTTGCTGGCTTATAAAGTCCCTCTGGAACACACCCAAATCTTAGAGGGGTCTATCAGACCTTTGTTCAAAGCTTCCATTTGTAGAGAAGTTACTCCAGAGGTGAGAAGCAGGACTTAAGACAAAATGGAGGTGATGCAGCTGCCTTTTTCTATCCTTTTCCATGTGGATTGTACTTCCTCTGTCCCATACACAAGCTCACAGCACATGGGCATGGAAAGGTACTTGGAGTCCCCTGTCCATAGGCATGTATCTACATGTCCTGCTGACTCATGGGCATAGCCCTTGGCTTCTCTGAATGGGTTCACTGTAGAGCTCAGCGGTTCTCAAACTTTAGCAACCCGAGGATCCCCGTTTTGATTTTAAATTTTTCACAGACCCCCAAGCGCCCGCTCAGCCCCAGGCCCCACCCTCATTCCATCCATTCCCCCAAGGCTGCACCCCACCTCTTCCCGCCCCCGCTCCACCCCTGCTTCTCCTCTTCCCTGCCCCTTTCCACCCCGTCCCCCGAGTGCACCCCATCCCCGCTTCTCCCCCTCCCAGCGCCTCCTGCATACTGCTGAACAGCTGTTCCCCAGCGTGCAGAAGACACTGGGAGGGAGGTGGGGGACTTGGTCGGCGGGGCCTTCGGACCCTCTGGAGTGCCCTCATGGACCCCAGTTTGAGAAACGCTGGTATAGCTGATTACCCTTGATGGGCCACAAACAGACTGGATAGTGCTGATGATAATCTGTATGGGGGTGTCACCCAGGAACACAGCACAGATATATCACACATATTTATAAGTCACAATGCAAAGATGATACATACATATAAACAAGATTATCATACTTAGCAAATCATAACTTTTCAACTGATACTTTATGTCATAAATAGACAGTTAAGGGTTAAGGCCTCTTTTACCTGTAAAGGGTTAAGAAGCTCACCTAGCCTAGCTGACACCTGACCTGAGGAACCAATGGCAGGACAAGATTTTTCAAGAGGAAGGAGGGAAGTTTTCCTTTGTCTCAGTGTTCATTAAGTTTTGTGCCGGAGAGAAAAAAGATCAAAAAATCAGCCTCTTATCAGAGTAGTGAGTATTAGAGAAGAAATAAATAGGTTTATGTTTATTTTCTTTTGTGACTTGTCTTGTGCATTAGAGGGATAATCAAATTGGGATTTCTTTTGTGTAACTAAGGTTTTGCCCAGGGGAACATCCTCTGTGTTTTGAATCTGTTGTCTGTGAGGTTTCAGAGTAGCAGCCGTGTTAGTCTGTATCCGCAAAAAGAACAGGAGTACTTGTGGCACCTTAGAGACTAACAAATTTATTAGAGCATAAGCTTTCGTGGACTACAGCCCACTTCTTCGGATGCATATAGAGTGGAATATGTATTGAGGAGATATATATACACACATACAGAGAGCATGAACAGGTGGGAGTTGTCTTACCAACTCTGAGAGGCCAATTAAGTAAGAGAAAAAAAAAAAACTTTTGAAGTGATAATCAAGATAGCCCAGTACAGACAGTTTGATAAGAAGTGTGAGAATACTTACAAGGGGAGATAGATTCAATGTTTGTAATGGCTCAGCCATTCCCAGTCCTTATTCAATCCTGAGTTGATTGTATCTAGTTTGCATATCAATTCCAGCTCAGCAGTCTCTCGTTGGAGTCTGTTTTTGAAGTTTTTCTGTTGTAAGATAGCCACCCGCAGGTCTGTCATTGAATGGCCAGACAGGTTAAAGTGTTCTCCCACTGGTTTTTGAGTATTATGATTCCTGATGTCAGATTTGTGTCCATTAATTCTTTTGTGTAGAGACTGTCCGGTTTGGCCAATGTACATGGCAGAGGGGCATTGCTGGCACATGATGGCATATATCACATTGGTAGATGTGCAGGTGAACGAGCCCCTGATGGTATGGCTGATGTGATTAGGTCCTATGATGGTGTCACTTGAATAGATATGTGGACAGAGTTGGCATTGGGCTTTGTTACAAGGATAGGTTCCTGGGTCAGTGTTTTTGTTCAGTGATGTGTGGTTGCTGGTGAGTATTTGCTTTAGGTTGGGGGGCTGTCTGTAAGCGAGGACAGGTCTGTCTCCTAAGATCTGTGAGAGTAAAGGATCATCTTTCAGGATAGGTTGTAGATCTCTGATGATGCGCTGGAGAGGTTTTAGTTGGGGGCTGAAGGTGACAGCTAGTGGCGTTCTGTTATTTTCTTTGTTGGGCCTGTCTTGTAGGAGGTGACTTCTGGGTACTCGTCTGGCTCTGTCAATCTGTTTTTTCACTTCAGCAGGTGGGTATTGTAGTTTTAAGAATGCTTGATAGAGATCTTGTAGGTCTCTATCTGAGGGATTGGAGCAAATGCGGTTATATCTTAGAGCTTGGCTGTAGACAATGGATCGTGTGGTGTGTCCTGGATGGAAGCTGGAGGCATGTAGGTAAGTGTAGCGGTCAGTAGGTTTCCGGTATAGGGTGGTATTTATGTGACCATCGCTTATTAGCACAGTAGTGTTCAGGAAATGGACCGCTTGTGTGGATTGATCTAGGCTGAGGTTGATGGTGGGATGGAAATTATTGAAATCATGGTGGAATTCCTCAAGGGCTTCTTTTCCATGGGTCCAGATGATGAAGATGTCATCAATGTAGCGCAAGTAGAGTAGGGGCGTTAGGGGACGAGAGCTAAGGAAGCGTTGTTCTAAGTCAGCCATAAAAATGTTGGCATACTGTGGGGCCATGCGGGTACCCATAGTAGTGCTGCTGACTTGAAGGTATATATTGTCCCCAAATGTGAAATAGTTGTGGGTGAGGACAAAGTCACAAAGTTCAGCCACCAGGTTAGCTGTGACATTATCGGGGATACTGTTCCTGATAGCTTGTAGTCCATCTTTGTGTGGAATATTGGTGTAGAGGGCTTCTACATCCATAGTGGCATTGTTGTCTGTGAGAGAAGCTTGTATGCGCTCTCCCAGAGATTTTCCTTTCGCCTTTCTTTCTTTAATTAAAAGCCTTCTTTTTAAGAACCTGGCATATCTTGAAGATTCATTGCGGTTTTGTAATATTGGTATCCATAATATTATAAATGGTCACCCATATTCCATAGAATCATAGAACTGGAAGGGACCTCGAAGTCATCTAGTCCAGTCCCCTGCACTCAAGGCAGGACTAAGTATTATCTAGACCATCCCTGACAGGTGTTTGTCCAACCTGCTCTTAAAAATCTCCAATGATGGTGATTCCACAACCTCCCTAGGCAATTTATTCCAGTGCTTAGCCACCCTGACAGTTAGGAAGTTTTTCCTAATGTCCAACCTAAACCGCCCTTGCTGCAATTTTAGCCCATTGCTTCTTGTCCTATCCTCAGAGGTTAAGAAGAACAATTTTTCTTCCTCCTTCTTGTAAGAACATTTTATGTATTTGAGAACTGTTATCATGTCCCCACTCAGTCTTCTCTTCTCCAGACTAAACAAACCAATTTTTTCAATCTTCCCTCATAGCTCATGTTTTCTAGGTCTTTAATCATTTTGTTGCTCTTCTCTGGACTTTCTCCAATTTGTCCACATCTTTCCTGAAATGTGGCGCCCAGAACTGGACACAATTTTCCAATTGAGGCCTAATCAGTGTGGAGTAGAGCAGAAGAATTACTTCTCATGTCTTGCTTACAATACTCATGCTAATACGTCCCAGAATGATGTTTGCTTTTTTGCAACCGCGTTATACTGTTGACTCATATTTAGCTTGTGATCCACTCAGGGCTGTCCTTAGGCATACGCAGCCGCAAACGTGGCTGCGTAGGGCACCCAAAAATTTGGGGCACCCCAGGGTCTTAGTGTCCACCCTTCCGCTTCTTCCTATGCCTGTGCTGACCTTTCCTGCAGGCTCCCACAGCTGGCTGCTGCAGCCTGGTGACTCTTACTCCGGAGGGGATCTAGTAACTTAAAAGTAAAAAAAGCCTCCAGCCATTCAAAGAGCCATTCAAGTGGTAATGAAACCATTTAACAGGCATTTGCCAACCCCCAGGTATATACTGTCAGTTTCTGAGTTTACTGACAAAAACCGTTGTGCATTACTGTAATATTTACTCAGAACATGTTAGTCTACAGAACCTTCGTTTAAAATTTGCTTTAAAAATATTTCATTAGAAAGTTGCTGAAGATTATAAAATCACATCTCTAAAAAATCCTTGAATAGATTTTTAGATCCACAATCTGAGTATTCATCTTTAGCCTTAAATGCTTGGCTCTTCAGGCATAGTTTTTTAAATAAATCCTTCAAAAGACCACTCTTATCTAAAATACACATTTTAATTTTAATTACTATAGTACAAAAAACTTGCTTCCCGAGTCTTCCGGTCCTTTCTGTCCATCCCTTTCTCCCTTCACCCTCCCTCCTCCCACCCCCCATTGAAGAAAGGCTAGCCCTTAAAGGGACAACACCCCTTTCCTTCCAGACGAACGAGTTTCCCTTTCTTTACTTCTGACTATTTGATGAACTAGTTTTAAGAGAACCCTCCAGCAAAATCAGTACCTTAGTAAGATCTAAAATCCTTTGTTATGCCTAAAATCTTTGGAAACATATTTTTTAAAGTTAGTGAAATTTCATGTCTGTTGTTATGAAGATCACACAAAGTAAATTAGTGTTCCCTTTTTCTAAAAGCAATGAACATTGTTATGAACACACTAAACCTCTGTGACTGATTAATTTAAAATAATGTTTTTGTTTCAGTGAGTTAAATATCTGGAATGGTTACTTTATGAAGGCTTAAGAGTACATTTAAAATATAAAATCAGCTTAGAAATACCGATTAAGAAAATGTAAAACAGAGAAGAGCTGCATCACGTATTCCATAATATTTAATGTTGTATTCAGCAGGACAGCTGACTTGCCCTTAAATAAAGTTTTTGCAAATAAATCTCTGACAAACTTCCGAGTATATCAAAATACCTGTGACTGACATTTTTTATTCCTAAATTTAGTGCTTTTAATTAGGTACCGTCTGCATGTCCAGTCTTCACCTTCTGGCATGCAGTGGAAAACATGCTCCATTTTCTTTTGAAAAAAACCCCCCACTCTTCTGCAATTACTTTCTAATGTAATTTGCTTCATTAGGGTTCAGGGATTTGGCTGGAAGGGGGTGAGCAGGGAGGGGGAGGGAAGAGAGGAAGGAGACAGTAGGGAGGGGCGGGGCCTGGGGAGAGTGGGGGCCGAGCTTGGGCAGAGCAGGGGTGGAGTATGGGCAGGGCCACAGGCAGATGAGGTGAGCCTGGGAGCTAGGCTCCCCAAGCGGCAACTTCACGCACCGCCCATGACAGCAGGTAAGAGCGGGTCAGCTCCCGCACACCCAGTGCACGCTGCAATCTCGTTAGGCAGGGGCCAGCACCACACATTCTACATTAGGGAGAGGGTACGGGGGTCTCTGCGAGGAATTGTGACTCTCTGCCACCATGAGGTGGGCCGGGCGTCTCGGTACCCTTTGCTACCTCGTCCCTCCACCCTCCCTCCTACCCCCCCGCCACGGGCTGTGAGCCCGGGCTACCATCAGGCATGGGACACCAGTTTAATAATACTGCGTAGGGCCCCATAAATCCTAAGGACGGCCCTGGATCCACTATGACCCCCAGCTCCCTTTCCACAGTACTCCTTCCTAGGCAGTCATTTCCCATTGTGTATGTGTGCAACTGATTGTTTCTTCCTAAGTGGAGTACTTTGCATTTGTCTTTATTGAATTTCATCTTATTTACTTCAAACAATTTCTCCAGTTTGTCCAGATCATTTTGAATTTTAATCCTATCCTCCAAAGCACTTTCAACCCCTCCCAGCTTGGTATCATCTGAAAACTTTATAAGTGTACTCTCTATGCCATTATCTAAATCATTCATGAAGATATTAAACAGAACTGGACCCAGAACCAATCCCTCTGGGACCCCACTCGTTATGCCCTTCCAGCATGACTTTGAACCACTGATAACTACTCTCTGGGAATGATTTTCCAACCAGTTATGCACCCACCTTATTATTTATGAGACAGTCATAGAATCATAGAATATTAGGGTTGGAAGAGACCTCAGGAGGTCATCTAGTCCAATCCCCTGCTCAAAGCGGGACCAACAACAACTAAATTATCCCAGCCAGGCCTTAAAAACCTCTACGGATGGAGATTCCACCACCTCCCTAGGTAACCCATTCCAGTGCTTCACCACTCTTCTAGTGAAATAGTGTTTCCTAATATCCAACCTAGACCTCCCCCACTGCAACTTGAGACCATTGCTTCTTGTTCTGTCATCTGCCACCACTGAGAACAGCCTAGCTCCATTCTCTTTGGAACCCCCCTTCAAGTAGTTGAAGGCTGTTATCAAATCCCCCCTCACTCTTCTCTTTTGCAGACTAAATAATCCCAGTTCCCTCAGCCTCTCCTCGTAAGTCATGTGCCCCAGCCCGCTAATCATTTTCGTTGCCCTCTGCTGGACTCTCTCCAATTTGTCCACATCCCTTCTGTAGTGGGAGGACCAAAACTGGACACAATACTCCAGATGTGGCCTCACCAGTGCCGAATAGAGGAGAATAATCACTTCCCTCGATCTGCTGGCAATGCTCCTACTAATACAGCCCAATATGCCGTTGGCCTTCCTGGCAACAAGGACAAACTGCTGACTCATATCCAGCTTCTCATCCACTGTAATCCCCAGGTCCTTTTCTGCAGAACTGCTGCTTAGCCAGTCAGTCCCCAGCCTGTAGCGGTGCATGGGATTCTTCCTTTCTTAGTGCAGGACTCTGCACTTGTCCTTGTTGAACCTCATCAGATTTTTTTTGGCCCAATCCTCCAATTTGTCTAGGTCACTCTGGACCCTATCCCTACCCTCTAGGGTATTTGCCTCTCCCCTCAGCTTAGTGTCATCTGCAAAATTGCTGAGGGTGCAATTCATTCCATCATCCAGATCATTACTAAAGATGTTAAACAAAAAGATGTTGAAAAAACTCTGTTTGATACCGGCTGCCAACTAGACATCGAGCCTTTGACCACTACCCGTTGAGCCCAACAATCTAGCCAGCTTTCTATCCATCTTATAGGCCATTCATCCAATCCATACTTCTTTAACTTGCTGGCAAGAATACTGTGGGAGATTGTATCAAAAGCTTTGCTAAAGTCAAGATATATCACATTCACCACTTTCCCCATATCCACAGAACCAGTTATCTCATCATAGAAGGCAATCAGGTTGGTCAGGAATGACTTGCCCTTGGTGAGTCCATGTTGACTGTTCCTGATCACCTTCCTCTCCTCCAAGTGTTTCAAAATGGATTCCTTGAGGACCTGCTCCATGATTTTTCTGGGACTGAAGTGAGGCTGACTGGTCATGCGAGACAGTATTAAAAGCCTTACTATAGTCAAGATATACCACATCTACCGCTTCCCCCCGCCCATCCATAAGGCTTGTTACCCTGTCAAAGAAAGCTATCAGGTTGGTTTGACACGATTGGTTCTTGACAAATCCATGCTGACTGTTATTTATCACCTTATTATCTTGTAGGTGTTTGCAAATTGATTGGTTAATTATTTGCTCCATTATCTTTCTGGATACGGAAGCTAAACTGACTGGTCTGTAATTCCCCAGGTTCTCCTTACTTACCTTTATTTCCCATATGGCATCACAGGATTCACTAGTGACTCTCCCTTTGCTGTGTTACAGGAGAGTGACCCACTGACCATCATCACCTATGTGGGACTGACCCTCTCCCTGCTGTGCCTCCTCCTCGCCATCCTCACCTTCCTCCTGTGCCGCTCCATCCGCAACGTCAGCACCTCCCTTCACCTGCAGCTCTGCCTCTGCCTCTTCCTGGCCGACCTGCTCTTCCTCACTGCGGTGACCCGCACCCGCAGTCGGGTCTGTTATCCACTTTTATTCTTGGTTTAAAATTGAGCTGTGTCCAGATCCTCTGTCACCATTTCTAAAGCTCCCCTCACCCCAGCACCTTTTTATACCCTCAGCTGGATGGTAACATTTATTCCATGCCCTTTAGTCCCGCATAAATAATTATTTATTCCCCTCCAAAAGAAATCTCTATGGGTGAAACCAGTCCTTCCCTTTTCCTTGTGGGCTCCTTCCTTCATCATTCAGACAAAGGAACCCCGATTTCCAGAATCACAGTACCCTGCCTGTTCTCTCTGCCCCCAGACTGATGGGCAGATGCAAGACACCTATACCCTGAAGCAGATATAGAGAAGAGAACCTACACCCTCCAGGTCTCTCCCTATTATGAGGACCAGGAACTTGTTTATATCCCTGCTCCCTTTCCTAGGATTCACAGTATTCAACAATTTCCATGATTTATTTGGGAACTACAACCCCCAGAAACCATCTTTTCTGAGTGGAGATCAGGACCGGGCTGGACTCTGAATGATTGAAAGGGCCAGCCAGCTTGCCCTTAGACAAGCCCCCTATAGACTGAAGAACGTATTGTCTCTGGGAGAGCTCCATAACTGGAGAGATGTGCCCTATGTGATCCCCCCCAAAGTCCTCCCACCTCCAAATTCAGTATTTCCCTTCCCGGAAGCAGTGTCCCAGAGCTCTCTCTTGTCCTGTCCTCAGGTGGTGTGTGCTGTAATTGCTGGCTTCCTACACTACCTCTTCCTGGCCTGCTTCACCTGGATGTTCCTGGAGGGGCTGCACCTCTTCCTCACCGTCAGGAACCTGAAGGTCGTGAATTACACCAGCGCCAGCCGGTTCAAGAAGAGATTCATGTACCCGTTCAGCTATGGATTCCCAGCCCTGGTGGTGGCTATTTCGGCAGCGGTGAATCCTGAAGGCTACGGAACTTCCAAACAGTACGTGCAGCGCCCATCCCAAAGGAGAGCTGGGATGTGGCTTCCATGCGGTTGTCCGGCTCACCCCAGGTCTGACTTGAACCTAGATTTCCCGGCTCACCCTGCCTGGGAGCTGAATGTCCCCCTGGGACTCTTCCCATCCCCAGGGACACTAAGCTGCAGTTGAGTTGCCCACCTGTCAGACATCTACACCCCTCACCCCACTGATGATGCGGAAGAACAAGCCAGAAAGATCCCAACTTGACTCCCAGCTCCCAGGCTGGGTTTGTGGGGCTGGTGGGTAGGAAACAAATGCACCTTCTTACTGTGTACAAATCCCTGTGGATCCCCTCTCTAAAGTGAGCGACTCTATTAAAACAGGGTGTGGCGTGTTCTAGACACCCCAGGCTAGATCCTCAGCTGGTGTAAATCAGGGCAGTTCCACTTCCTTCAGTGCAGCGAGGCCAATGTCCATCCGCTGCATGTCTGGCCCTCCATCAATACTGCGCCCATCCACCAGAAAGGGTCATTTGAGGAGGTGGAAGAGGAAGTGGTGGCTGAAAGCAGCAGTTGCTGAGGTAGATGGGGAGGGCTGTTTGCCTGCTGCCTGCAAGAGAGTCAGCCATGTCACAGGCAGGCTGAGATCCATCTCGCTTTTGAGAGCCAGCTGCCCTGTGATACCTCCTCTTTGCCCCCGGGGCTGAAAAAGGGTAGTAATCCCATTAAAGTCACCTTCTTCCTCCCTCCCTGTAGCTGCTGGCTCAGCCTGGATAAAGGCTTTCATTGGAGCTTCCTGGGTCCAGTCTGTGCCATAATCCTGGTGGGTACCTCACAGAACCACAGGGCCCCATTCTCCTCTCACCTCTGCAACCCTGTGGACTCCAGTGGAGCCAAGAGAAGAATATCTCCCAGAGAATTTAAGATGAAAGAGGCCTATAAGATCCCATTTCATCCACCCCTCTTTGGCCAGTGCAGGATTTCCCCCTAACACAACAGCCTACATTCTATGGAGTCAGTCAGGGCGAATGGAGTCAGGGTTGGGCACTGGGTTGTAAGTCAGGAGACCTGACTCTGCCACTGGCCTGCTGTGTTAACTTGGGAAGTAGCTTCCCCTCGCTGTACCTCTGTTTCTCCTCCCACCCTTTGTCTGTCTTGCCCATAGGCACCGAAAAAAAATAGTGGATGATCACTGGCAGCCAGCTCCCCCACTACCCACCCCGTGCCTCCCACCTGCCAGCGGCCCCACTGATCAACTCCTTCCCCTCCATCCCGCCTGCCGCAATCAGCTGTTCTGTGGTGTGCAGGAGGCGCTGGGGGAGAGGGGGCGGAACTGGGTGGGAAGAGTTGGGGCGGGGGTGGGAAGAGGCGGGGGCTTGGAGAAGGGGTGAGGTGTGGTGGGGGTGGGGCTTGGGGCCAAGTGGAGGTGGGAAGAGGTGGGGTGGGGGCTTGGGACAAAGTGTTGGGTGGGGGTGGGGCTGGGGGTTGAGCACCCCGGGTCCCGGGGGAAGTCGGCACTTGTGGTCTTGCCTCATTATTTTGCTAACATATGCTCCAGGACGGGGGCTGCCCCTTTCTAGGTGTGAGTACAGAACCCAGTGCAGTCTCAGTTGGAGCCTCTAGGTGCTACCATCATACGATTAATTATAATATGTCATTACCCATACAATGCTGCCTTGGAAGCAAGTGGAACCTCTGCCGGAATGAGGATAGTTTTGTCCCTTCCCTTGTCCGGCCTGGCTGGTAAATAA
This sequence comes from Emys orbicularis, assembly GCF_028017835.1. Classification (NCBI taxonomy): domain Eukaryota; kingdom Metazoa; phylum Chordata; order Testudines; family Emydidae; genus Emys; species Emys orbicularis. Next base: position 12,035,282 of record NC_088701.1, read on the forward strand.
CCCAAGTGATGGGGGAAGGGAAGGTGGCTGCAGCCTGGGGAGTTTGAGGATGGAAGGGTACATGTGTTGCAAGAGATAAAGGTAGCAAATGTCCTTGCAGATTCCTCCCCATCTCAGGCAGCAGGTTAAGAATTAATTTCAGCCTCAGAATTGAAGGGAATACTCTATAGACAGGATCTAGAAGCTTTGGCCAAATTGCACGGCACTAAATCTGGAATAACTGCAGACTCCATTGGAATCAGTGGAGTCACTCCAGATTCAGATAAGAGCAGAATGTAGCCCTCTGGCTGTATGATCACATGTGATGCATTAGACTCATAGACTCATAGACTTTAAGGTCAGAAGGGACCAATATGGTCATCTAGTCTGACCTCCCGCATGATGCAGGCCACAAAAGCTGACCCACCCACAACAGAATCTTCCAGCCTGCGACCCCTGCCCTATGCTGCGGAGGAAGGCGAAAAACCTCCAGGGCCTCTGCCAATCTACCCTGGAGGAAAATTCCTTCCCGACCCCAAATATGGCGATCAGCAGAACCCCGAGCATACAGGCAAGATTCTACAGCCGGACCCTCATTTTACCCGCGATGGCCCGTTAATGCCTAATTGACTAAAATCACATTATCCCTTCAAACCATTCCCTCCATAAACTTATCAAGCCTAATCTTGAAGCCAGAAAGGTCTTTCGCCCCCACCGTTTCCCTCGGAAGGCTGTTCCAAAATTTCACCCCTCTGACGGTTAGAAACCTTCTTCTAATTTCAAGCCTAAACTTCCCCACGGCCAGTTTATATCCACCATTGCAGCCCTGCCTATGCCAACTGTTCCCTGCACGGCCTGGAACCAAGATCTGGCAGGGAATGGTGTATGGCCCACCTTGACGAGCAGTCACTGGTGTGCAGCAGTCTGATCCCATAGGACTGTTCCATGCCTCAGCCAGAGAGACTGGCCTTGGCTGGCATGTTTTACAAGGAATATTTCATGCTGTTTCCACAGATAAATTTAACATTTTTTGTTGTAACCCTCTGGATCCTGAGAGACAAACTCTCCTCCCTTAATGAAGATGTGTCCACTCTCAAAGACACCAGGTAGGACAGCGCTAAATATACTAGAAGGGTCCAGTGAGCCTCCTGTATGGGAATTCTGGTGGGATTCAGCACAGATTGCTGCCACCATACAGCTGAGCACATGGCACTGTAAGGTTTCCAGGTTATCTTGGCGACCTTCTGCTTGATGAGAGACTAACAGTCTCACTGCCCAAGGAGCTGATAAACCCCAAGTCACATCAGCAGTCCCTTACTCATGAGTCCTAAAGTTGTCCATGGGACCATCTGCCAAAATAAGGACAATTTGCATGAATAAGGGTATGCTGTATCAGACACAGCACAGCCAGGGATCTGTGGCAATTGAAGGGACAGGTTAGGAGAGAGGAGAGGTCGATGGCAGTAAAGGATCATCATGGGAGTTACTTTTCTGCCATGTGCATCATGTTGGTCCCTGGATGGATATTGAGATGACAGTTGCAGTCTGTTCCAAAGCCCACTGAAGTCATTATGAAATCTGTTTGTTTGGGAGGAACAAGATCAGGGCTGCCAGCTGGGAGTGCTGGATGGAGACATGAGAGGGGAAGAAGATTTTGGAACCAGATCAGAATGTTGAGGCTTCAGAAAGCCATGGTGTTACTTACTGCATGTGCCTAGTGCTGTGTAAGGAGAAATGCAAGTCTGTGCTGATATTCAGAGCTGGGCCATGTGCTACTTAGGGAGGAAACTCATCTCTTTTCCCTGGGGCTGTGGATACTGTCGAGGAAAAGTGCCATCCATTGAGGAGGAACGCAAGTGTGGCTTACTGTTGCTCTGTAGCAACCCCCTGTCTATTTATGGAACAACATAGATGGGTTCCCGAGACCCTAATATCCTGTTCCCACTTGATTGTCACATTCCCAGGACTTGATGTGAAGGGGTTAAAAACAAAACATGTGACGGGATTAAAAACAAAACTGTAATGAGTGGTTTAACCATTTGCTTTGGAAGAGCCACCTATAGGAGGGGAAGGTGTGCGTGGGGGGAAGATGGTTGGGCACAATATTGTAATTCAGATTCATAGGCGTAAGTTGCCATTCTGTTTGTCTTGACAGTAACCCTAAAACACAGTAAAGCGGGTGTCAGCTGTTTTGCTCCACACCACCCAGAGCCCCCTGACTCAGTCACTCACCATAGGGTCGTTATAACAGGATCTCTCCATCTGCCTTTATCCAGACTACTGACTTTTAAAGCTATTGCCCAGCTATTCATTCTGAGCTGCACGTGGAGTCTTGGTTTCTTCCAAGTTGGCTCAGCAAAAATGGTCATGGCGTATTTATTCACCATTGTCAACAGCCTGCAAGGAGTCTTCATCTTCCTGGTGCACTGTCTCCTCAATCGCCAGGTAATGCCCATGGCGCGTCATCAGCGACCCAGTGACTTCACGGGGCTAGCAGTGGCCTGGTCTGAGGGTGTTAGTTACATGATGTAGTGACCATGTCCCTTATTCTCCAGGTGAGAGAGGAGTACAGGAGATGGATTAAAGGCACAAGAAAAACCAGCCCCACAACTCAAAATTTTACTCTGTCCGTGTCCACTGTCACTATCAGCACCAAGATGGTAAGAGATCCTCTATTCTGTTCCAATACCAGCATCCAAAAGTCGCATCCATCAGGGTCTGTTGTAGCTCCTGAGGTGCCTTGTCCCCTGAGTGACACATGCTTGTTTTAATCCATCTGAGAACAGCATTGGGAGTCTTAGTGAGATTCAATTTCATCCAAATCAAGGGGGAATCCCAGGTCTCCTAGAACCCAGCACAGAACTCCTCCTTTCTTGTGCACCTCCACATTCCCTTCCCTTTGCTTCTTTGCAAGCTCCATGCATCACTCACTGTGGAATGGGCAGGGAAGGTGTTGGCTTTGACACAAATTCAGGTAATTATCCAACTGGGGAGGCTTGCAAACCAAAACCTGGGTGGAAATCTTGTCAGTGCAGATGGGCCATACCCAATGAAGAGTTAGCACTGGATGGAATTTCCTCTGGCTCCGTTACCTGTACTGGGAAAGGATCCAGAAGTTTTGTCTGGAGGAAAAGTGGAGACTTATATATGGAAAAGCCTCCCTGCTCCAGTCCCAACACGAGATGCCACAACCTTTGTCTGGAAGTGGACATTTCTGGTTTATTTAGAATCATAGAATCATAGAATATCAGGGTTGGAAGGGACCTCAAGAGGTCATCTAGTCCAACCCCCTGCTCAAAGCAGGACCAATTCCCAACTAAATCATCCCAGCCAGGGCTTTGTCAAGCCGGGCCTTAAAAACCTCCAAGGAAGGAGACTCCACCACCTCCCTAGGTAACGCATTCCAGTGCTTCACCACCCTCCTAGTGAAATAGTGTTTCCTAATATCCAACCTGGACCTCCCCCACTGCAACTTGAGACCATTGCTCCTTGTTCTGTCATCTGCCACCACTGAGAACAGCCGAGCTCCATCCTCTTTGGAACCTCCCAGTTCCAAATTTAGAAATTTAGAGCAGCCTATATTGACTGCTGCTTTATGGCTTACCTGTGCATGGGTCGGGGAAGGGAGCAGGCTTTGTCTACTCTTGTTTAGTTATTTTCCTGCATGTGATGTCACTTCAGTGGAGGCTGGCTGAATTTTGCAGACTCTGCACTATTCCTGAATGAGGACCCAGTCCTGAGCCCATTAAAGTTGACTGGAGTTTTCCCATGGGATTGGCACTCAATGTATATTTGTTTTGCTGGCAGGTGAGTTGGGGAGAGCCCTCCACTTCATCTCTGTGAAACAATCACCTCTCCAACCAGCGATGTTTATCATACAGCCGGCTTTGCTGTGCCAGTGGGGCAGGTGCTTCAGCTGCCATTCTTCATCGCAACTACATACACAACCTGGAAGGGGAAGCGGGATTGGACCAAATCCTCTCTCTGATCCAAATCCACAACTCCTGAATTCAAAGGCCACCCTAGGGTTGTAGCTGGGTATCTCTCCCAGATTTAAAGGGCCAGATGCCAGGTCAGAGAGCAGTTATTTCTTAGGGAAAGCACACCATGCGGGAGGAGAGGAGTGATTTGCAGAGCCCTCGCGTGTTATATGTGTGAGCTAGCTCTGCTGGTTCACTGTAATGTGTAAGTAATAAAATAACCTGCTTATGGACCTTGGTTGCTTCTTTGGTTTGAGGGTTTGCTATCACGTTCTGCCTGTCCTGGAAACCTAGGGCTCAATTCTAAAGCCTCTTTGTGCCAATCCGACAGTGTAAAGGGGCTTTAAAATGGGCAGAAATGGCCCTGTGATTAGCCCTCCTGTGCAGGAGTCCTTCCTGGCTGCTGTAGAGCTGGCATCAAATCTCTACGTTAGCCCTGCTCCCAGCCCCTGGCATGGGGGTTGTGACTGATGGGGTGGAGGTGCTGCTGAGGGCATGGCTGAAGCACACTGCTTCATGGCTATTGTCTGCTTCCCAAGGCCCAGAAGGATCCTTGAAAAGGCACTAGTTTACCCCAGCTGAGGACCTGGCCTGTAATGGATTTTCAGCTCCAGCGCTGTCACTGCACCACTAAATGCTCTTCCACTTTTTTGTTTTCAAACCGTGCTGTCCCCACAACTCTATGAAATTCGCTGATGTCATCTTTCCATAAGAAACTTCTCCAAACTGAGAGCAATGACTGTCAGCCCACTTCTGTTCGCCAGTACTTATTTATATTATATGGGCACATACAGTCCCATGATGCTTGGTGCTGTACATACACATAGTCAGAGACAATCCCTGTCCCAAAGAGCTTACAGGCTAAGTAGACAAGATACACAAGGTGGGAGAAGAGAAGGATTATTACCCCTGTTAGACAGAGGGGATGGTTTTTTGGTTAAGACGTTGGACTTTCGCCATATCTCTCCTATCTCCTCAGCACCATTCAGATATTCAGCTGGTGATAATCAGCTTTGTCGTTCTAAGGAGATGTTGCCTAATGGTCCCTGTAGAGTCAGGTGTGTGGAAGGGTATCAGGCAGTGCAGCGGTCTTGCTCGCTTTGGAAGAGCTGCAGAAAAAGTGGCTGTGAACTTTCAAAAAGGAGGTGTGCTCAGGGCCTAACTCAGTACAAGTTTTTCTAAAAATAGATTTAAGTTGCACCTCTTTCACTGCACATTGGCCCTTGGCGGTAATAGGGGCTGGGTTGAGATGTAGCTGCACAATGAACTGTTGATTAATGTAGGTCTCAGCTCTCTGCTTGAGCTGCAGGATGTTCATGTGGCTATGACCATGGAGTGGGATGGCAGATCTGCAGTCTGTTCTTGGCTCTGCCACAGCTGCCCCATATGTGGAAGGGGTATGCAGTGCATGACATTGAAATACACACAGACACCCCATGGATTCTGGGTGTGGAGAGGGTGTGTTAAGACTAACCAAGACTCCAAGCCAATCCGTGTGAAGGGCAAAAGGTTCCCCAATTGCAAACGTGCTCCTGGCGCCATGCCTCATCCTCGTGGTGGATCCAGGTTCTGCCTCCTCACCAGACGTCCTCATCAGATTCAAACTTAATGGGTTCATGGATTTCCTCCAAGCTCAGGAGCTGTGCATCCTGCTTTAACTGACCTGTGGATAAAACTGTCCTCCTGCCTCCAACAAAACATCTCCCCTTTTACATGACTAACACGTCTGACACATTAGCTGATGATGATGGTGAACGTGCTCCATCTGTACCTGCTACTAACATTCCAGGGAATTGTCTGTTCCCTCACATGCACCTCCTGTCAGAAATGTGGACTGGTCCAGCTCCTGATGGGGTTCTAAGAGGGCTCATCATGCTCAGCAGAGACAGAGTCCTCTCTCTTCCCTGGCTCCCACCTCACATACAGATAAACCAACAAGTAGCAGCTATCAGCTGTTTTCAATAAAGCAGGAATTTTGTCTTCCATGCAAAGGCTTCAGTGTCTGGTGCTGGACTGGAGCAGGGAGGTGTGTCAGACACAAGAATCTGCCCTTTTCCTCGGTGTTCTTCATTCCTGGAAAGAAAAGCAGCAACATGATGATGGGGTCTGAAGCCCCTGTGAACGTCATGTACAAATTGGTGGCAAAAATCGAAGCTCCCGGATCCTTACTCAATAAGGGTAAAGGACCTAAAGGATATTCCTCGAAGTGCTGACTGCTCACTGGGCAGGGTCCATCTGGACTGACAAGGTTTCAGTCCCAGGAAACAATCCTGATCCAATACGTCCAGATCATTACATTGCAAGTGCCAGCAACACCCACACAGTCGACAATCAGTGACCACTGGAGTTCTCAGTGGAGACAAGGGGAGGGAATGTGGAGCTGCTAGGAAAGGAGCGTTCGGTGCTGGTGCCTAAGACATGTAGAATACCCTTTAATCAGAATGTGATTGACTAACACTCTTAATGACATTCCCAGCTGGCTTATAACAAATCCTGGCTCACTCAGGGGACAAAGCACCATTACAGCAGTAATGAGACCCAGCTAGAGATGACTGTTTCACAGGCTGGTACTGGAACAGAGCAGAGGACCTCTTACCGTCTTGGTGCTGGTGGTGGGGACAGCAGACATGGATGGATCCGATGTCTGAGATTTCGTGCTGGACGTTTGGAATCCCTTGATCCATCTCCTGTACTCCTCTCTCACCTGGAGAGTGAGGGACACGGTCACTGCACTATGAAACTAACGCTGAGAAGATCAGACATGGCCACCGCGAGGCCAGTGAAGGTGCTAGGTGGGTGATGACAAGCATGGGTGTTACCTGGTGATTGAGGAGACAGTGCACCAAGAAGATGAAGGCTCCCTGCAGGCTGTTGATGATGGTGAATAAATACGCCGTGACCGTGACTGCTGGGCCGACTTGGAGGAGACCAAGGCTCCATGTGCAGCCCTGAATGAAGAGCTGGGCGATTGCTTTAAAGGTCAGTAACCTGGATAAAGGCAGATGGAGAGATCCCGTTACAATAACCCTATGGAGAGCAATTGGGTAGGAGGATCTGGGCAGAGTAGGGTGGAGTTACCGGCCCCTGCTTTCCTATGTGGGACAGGGTTACTGTCAATACAAACACACTGGGAATTCGTTCCCATGGATCCTAGATATGCTGTTCCCCTCCTGCAATCTCTCACTCCCTCCGCAGGCCAAGGACCTTCCAAACCAAGGCATCTGACCCTCCAGGATTGCTTTGTTGCCTTCTCAATTGTGGTCTTTGAGAGTGGACACATCTGCGCTGAGGGGGGAGAGTCTGTTTCTCAAGATCCACAGGGTCAGGGCAAAGAACATCACATTTATCTGTGGAAACAGCGGGAAATATTTCCTGTAAAACATTTCATCTGGGGCCGATGACTCCATCTGAGGCAGAGAATGATCCCAGGGGACCGATCCAAACACTGCAGAACCAGGGACCGCTCATCCCCTCTCCTGTAATATCCTCTGGCAGCTCTCAGTCCCTCCCCATGCACGGAGCTGATGGCACAGCCAGGGCTGAGATGGATCAATGGGATCACAGAGGCCAGATTCTGCTCAGAGTTACAAATGAAGTGACTCCAGCCTCCAGTGGGGTCAGTTTACACCAGTGTAACTGAGAGCAGGATCTGAGTCAGAGTTTCCAGCGCCCTGTCTCTAGGCTCTTCCCTGCCACTTTCAGGCTGTAACTAATCTCCCCATCCCCAGGACCTGGGAAAGAAACTGCATGGACTTTGTCATCTTCACTCCACCCAATGTAGGGCCTTTCCCCCACCAAACACTGGATGGTGCAGCCCTTCCCTTCCTCATTCCTTGGGTCAGTAACTGGACTAGACCAAACTCTTGCTGTCCTCAAGGTGAGCTCCCACTGGTTTCTGTGACAGCTGTGCCCGAGTAAAGGCTCTGGCCTGGGGATACAGCACAGGGACTAATCCCAGGACTAGGCAAAGCAGATGAGCCATGTGGGACCTAACAGTCTTTCACTGTGTTTTATGGGCCATGTTCTCCTCCTGGCTCCTCTGAAATCAGTGGGGTTGCAGAGGTGAGAGGAGAATGGGGCCCTGTGGTTCTGTGAGGTACCCACCAGGATTATGGCACAGACTGGACCCAGCAAGCTCCAACGAAAGCCTCTCTCCAGGCTGAACTGGCAGCTACAGGCAGGGAGGAAGAAGATGCACATTATCTCAGTGCAGGGACAGGGTGGCGGGGAAGGGAAATGCTGTGTAAGGGGGAGACCTGCTGGGGGTCACACCGGGATTCTTGTTAGCACATCCAGTTATAGCGCTCCGTGAGCCAGAGACAGCAGGTTCCTCGGTCTATGGAGGGTCCTGCGGCTGCACATTGCTGATGCAGGAAGGGAGCAGAGATTAGTGGTTAGAGCACGGGAGCAGGGCTCAGGGGATCCTGGTTCTGTTCCCAGCCCTGCCACAGATTCCCTGGGTGATAGTGGGCAAGTCACTTAGTCTCCCTATGCCTCAATTCCTCTCCTGTGACATAGGGATAGAACTGGCCACACTCCTGGGGATGGGGAGACTGAGGCCACTGTGCCCAGTGTGAAGGGGCCTAACAGGGGATGGAAACATCCCCCCCGGAAACCTCCCTGTGACCTGCACAGCTCAGAATCCAGGGAGCACAAAGGGGTTCAAAGCTACACACCCCAGCCCTGCTGAGAGTGGAGGAACAAAGCAGGGGAGAATCAGGCCGTACCCGACTGCGGGTGCAGGTCACCGCGGTGAGGAAGAGCAGGTAGGCCAGGAAGAGGCAGAGGCAGAGCTGCAGGTGGAGGGAGGTGCTGACGTTGCGGATGGAGCGGCACAGGAGGAAGGTGAGGATGGCGAGGAGGAGGCACAGCAGGGAGAGGGTCAGTCCCACGTAGGTGACGATGGTTAGTGGGTAATTCTCCTGTAACACAGCAAAGGGAGAATCACCAGTGAGTCCAGCCCAGCCCCCTCAGCCCTGAGATCCTGAGGTTCCTACTCAGACATTACCCCGGCAAAGCCACCAATGGCTCAGGGTCCAGCCCTTTGAGTTGAGTCTGAGAGTGAGACACCTCCACTGCGGTGGGACCCATAAGGAGAGCGAAGCTGGGGAGAAGGTGGTGTGAGTGCTGTTTGTGTGCAGAGCGGTGCAGCCGTCTTTCCCAGCGAAGAATTTCCAGTGGATGCAGAGAGCCTCTTCCTTGGTTGTCTTTGCCTGGAAACACAATAGCACCATCATCATCCTCGCGAAGATCTTGTTTCTGTTATTGTGTGTCTATATTCCATGCAGTAACAAACCCAAGGCCACACAGTGCCCCATGGCTCTCCCCACGCAGCACATATCTTTTCTCAGTGAGGACAAGCAGAGGAGTTGGCCTGGGAGGAGCTTTCCCTGGTGCTGGAGGATTCAGGAGCAGTATCAGGACTTATCTACACTGCAAGTTACTGTGCTGCAAGCGAGGTGAAGAATCTATGGCGCACCAGCTTGCTGCGCAATAACATCCCTTGAGGGCACTGCTGTAGCACCCTGAACTGCAGCAATGCTCACAGGGGATTTTACTGAGCCGCAAGCTGGTGTGCTGGAGATTCACAACCTGACTTGCAGCGCAGCATCTTGCCATGGAGACAGGGCCGGCTCTGGCTTTTTGGCTGCCCCAAGCAATAAAAAAAAAAAAAAAAAACGGGGCAGCCAGAAAGGCAAAGCAAAAAAAAAAAAAAAAAAAAACCTGCGGCGCGGCTGGAGCCAGGGTGTAGGGGGACTCCCTGCGCTGCAGACGTGGGGGGGTGCAGGGGGAGGGAGCGGGGGGAGAGAGAGAAGGGGGGCGGCTAGGGCTTCAGCAGGGCGCTGCCACGCGGTCCCAACCGCCGCGCCGCCTGCCGGGAGGGCTCCGCGTCGCTCTGGTCGGCTGGGAGGGAAGGACACGGGCTGCCCTGCCGGGCTTGCTGCAGGGCGCTCCCCTCCTCTGCGCCGCCCCCTACAGGGCGGCCGGAGCGGAACAAAACAACAACAACAACAAAAAAGCGGCCGTGCCACCCTAGGATTGGGCGGAATGCCGCCTCGTACAGTCTGCCCCCCCAAGCACCAGCTTGCTCGGCTGGTGCCTGGAGCCGGCCCTGCATGGAGACAAACTCAGTTAAGTCATGTCAGCCCGAATGTGGGAGTTGAGGGGAAATGTTATTTTGGTTCCCACCCAGGGAGATGCTCATCTCCAGCCTGGGGTTTAGCTGGGCTAAGAATTCCCTCCCCTTTCCATTCTCTTGGCCCACTTCATACCACAGAGCCCCTCTGCTGAGCCATCTCCCCTCTGAGCCCCCACCTCTGTGAGACAACCAGAAATGAAGGTGTCTGCACAGTCCCATGGCCGACAGCCTGAGAACCACTGGCTCAGTCAGCAAGGTCCACACTAATGCTGGAACCAGAGATGAAGGTCCTGGCCTGGGGATCCTGGGGACAGAGCAAAGATAGAACCAGGACTGGGGTTTGGTGCCTGGGAATTGCTCTGTGCTGCAGTTTGGTCCCTGGGCATCTCCATCCCCTGGATGGTAGCTTGTGCAGTTGCTATGGTGACTGTCCATCGTCTCCTCCTGAGCTCTCAGCCTGAAGGCCTCGCTGTCCGCACTGCAGTTCCCTGTGACGAGCCAAGTCTCAGTACCTGGGAGGGGGGAAGTGACAGAGCTTCCCACTGTGAAACCACTTCCCCGGGAATCCGCCCATTCTGGCCCAGATCCTTGCCCCTCTCCCACTCTGCCTGGGGTGTGAAGGTCTTTGGGGTTCTTCCCTGTTGGGGAAGGGGACGGTTTGGAGCTCCCCCTCTCTGCCTCCCCTTGGCCCATCTCCCTGTATCCCCTCCCCACATTCTGGCTGTGTCTCCCTGGGGGTTCTGCATCTCCTCTGCACTCACCCAGCTGGTGGAGTGGCATTTGGGGCAGGGGCAGAAAAGGGGGGAGAAGTGCCTGGCTCAGCATGGCTGCCCCTAGGGGCAGGGTGCAAGTACTGCATTTAAAACCTCTGGCATTTGCTGATACTCCTCAGGGCAATGGCTGGGCTGGATTATAATTCCTGGGGCAGGGGGCGGTTCTGTTCTGTGTCTATATTGAATGCACTGTATAATCTTCTATCCCACAGCAGCTGAGAGCCACACAGCCCCTTCACCTATAGATCCTGTCCTCCCGTTCTGAGTCTTCGTCTCTGGAGACCGGAGCGCAGTGGCCAGCGTGGTCAGTTTCATGGCCTGCAGCAGGAGCGTCACAGCCGATGCCACCTCTCCCTCGCTGGCACCGGCCCAGAGGGAGCTGCTGTTCAGGAGGGAGTCGAAAGGGGGAGTTGCTTCCTAGTGATGGGGAAATACACACCTTGTGAGTGAGGAGTCTAGGGGCTCTGGTGCCACATCTCGTGTGGGGACAGTGACATCGCTTAGGGACATTGGGGGTCAGACTGGCCTTTCCCAGCTCGGGGTGCTACACGCAAATGTGCACTCCCCACTGGAGCGTGCACGCACACATCCCCAGTGGAGGGCATCGATATTTTCTGACGAGTATCTATCTACACATCCTCCTGCTGTGAGACCCCGACATGAGCTAAGGGGGCACTGGGCTGTGGGGTGCACCCAATGGACTCTGGGGCACACCCAGGGCAGACCCTCTCACCTGCAATGATAACGCCTCACTCCCGTCTCCGCACATGGATGTCAAAATCTCTACAGTTGAATTCATGAAAGAGTAAACCCCGCAGCAGCTGCTGCTCATCTCTCCCTGCAGAGAGACCCAGCGCAATGGGTGAGTTCTGCAAGCACCAGAGGGCAACCCAGCACTGAGGCAGATGTCTCCTCACTGCCATTTGGCATATACACATACAGAGGCCTGATCCTGCCAACCCTAAGCATATGCACAAAGCTTTTCAGGATTGTGCCCCAGCTATGAAAGGTACAAACAAAAAGGCAAGATTGGTGATTTGGCATCACTGGAAGGGCAGAGTTAAGGTTGTTGGTGCCTGAACTGTGCATTTCTGGCCTTTCAGACAAGTAGTTTTCTTTTAGTTTAGGCGTAGTTCTGAATTTCCTGGGTTTCTGGTGCTTCCTGTTTTTTTAAAAATAATTACAACAGTTTTGTGAGGTTCCTTTTTTAACTCTTAAGTTTCTGATGTTGGGTCTGGCCCATGCTGAAGGACAATGGCTTTGTGGGTAAGGCACAGGACTGGGACTCAGAAAATCTGGGTCCAGCTCCTGGCTCTGCTGTTGACTCTGGGTTCCCCTGGGTAGATCCCGTAATCTCTCTGCACCTCAGTTTCCGCTTAAGCAAAGCAAGGGTAATCATCCTTCCTCTATTTGGTTTGCAAGCGCTCGAGGAGAAGAAGTGTCTGTGACTCAGTCTTTGGGAGGGCCTAGCACAATGGGGAGCTGATCTTGGCTGGTGCTTCTAGGCACTGCCGTAATACAAACACCAAAGCTTTTAGTCTAGACATTTCCATAGTGTTGGTAGAAACACTGAACAAAACACCCAACAAATGAATGATCAGTTCAAAGGTACCTGCAGAGAGAAGTTCCTGCACCTCTCTCTGACTCCCGCAAACTCAGGGCTGCAGTTAAAGATGGGCACTTGGAGCAATGGAAAGAGAGGCGCAGACATTAGAGCATCAGATCACATTAGGGGGGGAAATCCCCTTATCTTCCCAACCGTGAAGGCTGCCCTCTGACTGCATGCCAGTCCTGTGCTGCCAATAGTCTAGTAAGTGCCTGCTGCAAAACTCCTCTCCCTTCCTCTCCTCTCCCCCTGCCTTTCTCTCCCTCCATTGACACTCCCCTGTCTCCCTTTCCCTGCTCCTGTTCCTTTGATCCCTCACGTGACCCTGGGCTTCTGCCTCCCTTCAGCTGCTCAGAGTGTTTCACAAGGTGACTGGAGGAATTTAAGGCATACCCCCGACAAACACAGGGGAGCTGCTGGCCTTGAGCCTGCGCATCAGCGCTAGAGAGCACCCTGTCTGGGAGGGCAGGAGAAACTAATTCTTACCCCATCCTCCTACCACGCCTGCAAGTCAGCTTCATAGACCTCTTGATGTGTTTCCATCTACCCCTGCTGGATACAGACACCTCTGCCCAGTGGGGGAGAACTCACCTTTACATGTGGCTTTGTTCTGTACCCTGGTCCCGACCCTGGTGGAAGGGATGCGACCAGTTGTGCACTCACACCAGTGACCCCCCAATGGTGTTGATGCATCGGGCTCCTGGCCCGCAGATGGCTGGGGATCTGCTGCATTCATTAAAATCTGGGAAGGGAAATGAGAGATACCCCATTAAGAAGCTGTTTTGAATCACTGACCATGGAGTTGTCATCAGCAGTGTTTTGATCCCAGACTTTCAGCACCACAGAGCAGGCCTTGACCATGTAAGTTAAAGGAGTAGTTTCATTAGCTAGCAGCAGCAGTAGGTTGTTATACTCCTGGTGGACAGACACGAGAGGGGGACATCAGCCCATACCCCAAAATGAGCTCTCCATCCCAGGACTTTGCTATCAGGATGCCTAGAAACTGCCAAGTGGACTCTGGTATCTCTCCTCACCTTGAGGACATGAGTGGTGGGATCATTATTAAATGGTCCCATCCATCCTACCTATGCATAGTTTGAAAATATTCTTGTGATTCCTCCCAAATCCCAAGTGACATTTATAAGTGTCATTCCCAGGAGTGTTGATGCATCTCCCATGCAGTTCACAGAGGGAGTCATTTTGTTGACACTTGTCAATATCTGCAATGAGAAAAGGGATAAAACTGTCAGTGAGACTTTGGGCGGGAGCAGAGCAGAACTGGTCCAAAAATGGGGTTATTCCCACAGAATTTTTCAACAAATCAAACAAACAAAAAAGTTAACCAAGGGCAGCCAGGCGCAGGGAGGGATTGGGGCGGGGGGTCCTCACCCTGACAGGTGTTCTCATTCGCATCCAAGAAATTCCCTTTCACGGGATAGGCTTTTATCCATCTACAGAGGCACAGTGGGAACTTCCAGTGACATTGTGGCACTCTGCGAAGGGTCTGCACACATGAGGGGACTCCGGTCATTTCCAAGCACAAAAACGTTCACCTTTAAAGCCCAGCTGCACTGACCTGGGACATGGAACCCAGGTGTCCGGGGCCCTGAGTCAGTTATAAAGGACCCAGAGGGGCTTTCCCCTGAGCTGGAGACAGTGAAACCTGCTGGGAAGCCAGGGGAGGTGGAGCCAGTGCAGAGGGTTTGTGCAGGAGGCAGGATGCCTGGGGGGACACGGCTTTGGGATTCAGGATCCTGGGCTCCCGGGCAGGTGTCAGCCTCTTTCTGCTGCTGCAGTTGGAGGGAGGGGGACTGCAGGGTGTGACGGGATGAAATCCATGTTGATGAATGACCCCGGTCGGAGCAGAGATCCCTCCAGTCTATCATGAACCAACCCCTCAGGTCAGGAGTCTCTGTGGGGCTGGAGAACAGGGATGGGGACCTGAGGGACCCTTGCTTTGCCCCATCACCAGGGATGGTGTCTGCTATCATCAGGTGCCAATAGACACAGCATCACATTGGGCCCCTTTCTCCTCTCACTGTGGACACTTCTGCTTTCCATTGACTTTGCTGAGATCATGGTCTCACTCTCCCGAAAGCTCCTGAATCGAAAGGGTTGTGAGGTGATGCAAGAAGAGTCACATCTCTGTAACCGTTCTGCCCATCTGAGTTGGCAGCAACAAGGGCCGGGTTCAGTATCTAGGGGTTCCGTTTCAATAACGCAATGCAAAACCGGCTTGAGCCCCCACCCAGTGACCTGGGACAATTACATACCACTCCCCAGGTGCCTCTAAGGGTATGTCTACACCCAGCCACTAGTTTGGCGGCTGGGAATCGAAGTTCTGGGTTCGACTTATCGTGTCTTGTCTGGACGCGATAAGTCGAACCAGGAAGTGATCGCCGTCGACTGCGATACTCCAGCTAGACGAGAGGAGTACCGCGGCGTCGACGGGGGAACCGCGGCGTCGACGGGGGAGCCTGCCTGCCGCGTGTGGACCGAGGTAAGTTCGAACTAAGGTACTTCGAACTTCAGCTACGTTATTCACGTAGCTGAAGTTGCGTACCTTAGTTCGAATTGGGGGGTAAGTGTAGACCAAGCCTCAGAGGCAATGCTTCCCCTCTCGCAAGCACGGAGTCTGAGTGTAGCAGAAAATGTTTAATAACATGAGGTAAATGACATCAGCATTAAATTGGGAAAACACCACAAACAGGATTCATAACACAAACCATGAGCAAAAGACACACCCCCAAAGTCCCAAAAGTCCAACACCCTAAAAGTCTCTTGAGTCCAGCAACCCAAAAATCACCCAAAAGTCCAGCAACCCAAAAGTCTCTGTCCCTGGTCAGTGCAGCCCCAGAGTTCAAAAGTTTACCTGCAGAGTCTTACACCCCACCCACCGAGCCTGGGTAGAAATGGGGGGGAGAAAGGGGCACACGGGGTATTAAGGGGCACCTTACGTGGTCCGAGGCCAACTGCCCTGCCTCTCCATGGGGTTCTGCTGCAGCCTTCACCATGAGCCACTCCGCTCCTCCAGCCACTCCACTCCTCCAGCCGTCCCATGGGCCGCACCAACCGTCCTGCAAACTGCTCAGCTTTGCTCACCATCCCAACCGTCCTGCAAACTGCTCAGCTCTGCCAGCCGCTTAGCAATAAATCTTCAGATCCCCCCACTAGTTAACACAGCACTTGGTGACCTCAGCTTGTAGTAGGAAAGCCCCAGTGCTGGTGCACCATTGGCCCAAAGTGAATTCAGCTCAGCAGCCTGTAACTAGACTCTTAATAGAATTAAAATTAGCTCTGCTATTTAACAGTGGAGAGAGGAGATGGTGCAATGGGTGTTTCAGACCCCGGGGGTCCGGTCCATCCCATCAGGCACAAGTACCTATCCCCAGTCTCTCTCAATTCACTGGGTTTTGGAACCCATGCCCCTTGTCTAGCGAGTGCTACTTAGTTAATGGTGAGTCCCTCTGTCATACAACAGTTCCACTGGCCTTGATTCACATAATCAGGGTAACAACACTTTATTCTTCCTGCCCCAATAACAGAGAAACTGGGGATCCCACTCCAGACAAAGTAACCACTTTCGGTTGCTGTGGGCTCATGCTAGGCGGGTGGGTGTGCCTATGCAAACAAGATCAGCCCCTGAAGTTCTTTTCCACACTCGCCATAATTCACCACCAGATGTCAGGGTAGAGCTCATCCTGACTCTGCTTACATCTGTTTTTTGCTATACTTGCCCAGGGCTAGCTCTACCCTGAGAGGGGCCAATCACCTCCAGGAGGCACTGGTGAGCAACCTCAATTCCTTCTGAGTGAAGGGAACTCCGCGTTTCCCAGGAGACACTCAGAACCTCGCAAACTCTCTAGCAAACACATAGAACTTGGAGGGAGGAACATAGGTTGCAGAGGGGAGGAGTTTGGAGGAGGCACCTGGAAGTCAGTCTGTGTGCACATGGCTTGAATTCTAGCTATGGCGCTCACACATCTGAAATAGTTGTCTTGATAAAAAAAGGAGTTTAGTTTTACAAGCATGGAGTCCTCTCCTGTTATTACCCAACATGCAGTACATGAAAACTGGTGGCTGTGGTCTGTCTATGTGTTTAACATAAAAAAAAAAAAAAAGCAGCAGCTAGAAACGGAGCAAACAGGCAGTAAAACAATTCCTGCTCCAGGGCTGGCCACATCACAAGGAGTAAGTACCACAGGAGCTCACTCCCAACCAACAGGTGAGGGACTGAGCAGTGATCCCAGTAGTGAGTAGGAGCAGGGAGATGATTTCACCTTTGCATATGGCATTAATGAGACACAAACTGGAATACTGCCTCCAGTTCTAGGGTCCACATTTGGAAAAGGATGTTGAACAATTGGAAAGGGTGCAGAAAAGAGCTACAAAAATGATTCAAGAGCTGAAAAAATGCCTGACAGTGAGAGACTCAAAGAGCTCAATCTGTTTAGCGTATCAAAATGGAGATCAAGAGAGGAATTCACCAGCTCCAGAGTCTTCAAATCCAGACTGGCTGCCTTTCTGGATGATGCTTTAGTCAAGCATCCCTTACTGGGCTCAATAGAGGGTAACTGGATGAAATTCTATGGTCTGTGTTACACAGGAGAGGAGACTTGATGATCTAATGATCCTTTTTGGCCTTAAAATCTGAGACTCTATGAACAATTCCTCTTGGCACAGACACACCAGAGAATCTAGCCCTGGGAATCTAAGGGGGTTTCACTGTCAGGACAGCATCTCATTTGGTGGAACATTTGTATTGGAGGGACCAGAGGTAATTGCAAGTTACATCGACTTAAACCGTCCTGGACTCTCCTAATCCACCCCTGAATTCATCCCACTGACTTCATTCCACTCACTGGACAGATTCCCGTCACCTCGGCTTCCCATGGGGACTCAGAGGCTGTCAGGAAAGGACAAGCACTGAGGATTTTGAGCTTTGCAGATCCCTTATCTCAGAAAAACAACACAGGAAGCCAACCTGATGTACATCTTGTTACATGACATCATATCAGCCAAAAGTTTTGCAGACAGGAAAGAGCTATCTTCCCACCATGCCTTGCTCACACTTTATGCTGTCCCACCACACCGCCCAGCCTCGGCGCCTCATAATCATTTGCTTCCCCAAGTAACTTATTCCTCATGGGTGAAATTTACCACAGTGCAGAGGGCCCAGCACCATTTCAGTCCTGGCCCCAACTGAACAGACGTAATGCCCATACTGAGCAGTTGCTTACTATCAGAATGGACTGAGATTTCAGTGTCTTGGTGTCTTTAATTAACCTGGTAACTATTCATCCTAAGGTAGTACAAATATAATGCTTAGGTCACTTATATACTCTCCTAAACCCAGGAATACACTTTCTGGAAAGTAACATATCTTAATAAAAACCCAGACCTTCATCCAGATGACAGTGTGGGTACTTATCAGTGAGGTGTTGTCCGTATCTCAGCTATGGTTATAGCTCAAATCTGCAACTGTCACCTTCAAGAAGCAGTCAGTCAATGTGCCAGATCCCCAGCTGGTGTAAATCAGCATCGCTCCATTAGAGTCAATGGGGTCAGATCCCCAGTTGGTTAATGGGCAAAGCTCCATTGGAGTCAACACACCCATTTACACCAACTCAGGATCTGGCCCTATATGATGAACTTCCACACATTCGGGCGTAGCGTCATGCCCAGAACTACATTAACGAGAACGAGGAAGCTCTTCAGAAGTGTTCTATGTCCAACCTGGGGAAGTTCAACTCAGGCTCAGCGCAGAGGCAGTTTGAACCAAAACACTGAGCTGATGCAGGAGGCCAAGCCCAGACTGCAAGGGCTAGTGAGGCTCCCAGCATAGGCTGAGCTACATGTCCCCACACAACACAGACCACGCACTGCAACTGGAGCAGTTCTTCCCCAGCAGCACTAGTGTTGTGGATGTTTGATGCAGTGGCTGGTTGCTCCAACCGGGAGTCAAGTATAAAAGCCTGCAGAGCTGCTCAGTCAGGGCTGGCGGCTGAGGAAGGAGGATGCCCAGCGGAGGCTCCAACCCAGGGGCAGTTGCGACCCTTACCAGGGACAGCCGAGGAGCCGGGGACTGGGACCAGAGGCCGGCAGCTGTTGGAACCCCAGGGAGCACTGGGTGCTGAAGAACCTGGAGACCCTGATGCCACAGGGACTGCTATGATTAGAGAACTGATAGGAAGTGACCCAGGGAAGGGAAGGGAGTGGTATCCCCCACCACTCTGAGGGCAACGTGTTGCGGTAGGATTCCCCGCTGACCCGTGGCGGATCACGCCGTCACTGACAGGACCCTGGGTTGGAGCCCGGTGAAGGTGGGTGGGTCGGGGCTCCCCTACCGGGGGTCTCTAACCCCCCCCTTTTTTTGGGGTGACAAGATAGTTCACCAACCCCTCTTTTACCTCAAGGAGATAGAGGAACTCCGGCCGCTGGGCCGAACTATCCTACGAGGGGAAGAGAGTTTGGAGAGACTCTGGCCATTGGGCCACGCTGCTTTAGGAGCACACTACATGGACTCTGGCCACAAGGCCGCGCTATCCCACCAGGGGAAAAGGATTTAGAGGGACTCTGGCCATTGGGCCATACGGCCCTGACTACCGGGGAGGTAGTAGAACCGACATAGATACAAGGAGGTGGGGTTAACCTCACCCCCCCTTGAATCGGCCGGCAAAAAAGCTGGAGCCGGCCCTGCCACCAGGCCATTTGTTTGATGGTGGTAAGGGGTGGCAACCAAGTGGTTCACCCCATGAGCTTCCCAAAGACTTTTCATGGTCCCTGCCAAGAAATTAGTTCCTAATCCGCAAGGATGTCAGAGAGCCAACCTACCCTGGCAAAAATGTCTGTTAATGCCTGGCACACACTTTTAGCCCTGGTGTTGCCATCGGGTGGAAAAATCCATGAAAGTCAGTATGTACTGCTTTCCTCTGGGTGTCTTTTTAGGGAAAGGACCCAGAATATCCACAGCTAGTCGCTGAAATGGAAGCTCAATGATGGGGAGTGGCTGAAGAGGGGCTTTGACTAGGTCTTGGGGTTTTCCCGTCTTTGGCACACTTCACAAGACCGGACATAGGTAGAAACATCCTTGCCCATTCCCTCCCAGTGGAATGACCTTCCCACACAGTCTTTGGTCCTGTTCACCCCAGCATGGCCACTAGGATGATCGTGGGCTAAGCTTAAAAGCTTTACCTGGTACTTAGCCTGGAGGCTTTTATCTGCTTCCTGCTTGGTTTGGAACTGTTCCCTTGATGCTGGAGACATCAGTTCCCCACTAGATTGTGGACTTGGGCTTAGTCCCTCTGGAAGCAATGTAGGTGATGTGCTTGTTTTCATTGACTGTGAACCACTCTCCACTGGTGCACTATGTTGGATTTCAGGCGCCGTCTGAGCCTCTTGTGCAGGTTTAGCTGCGGTTGCCTGTGCAGGCTCGCTGGTGCCCTCTGGTGTTGGAGTTGCAGACAGGGTTACAAGCACTGGTTTCAGTGCTGGCAATGGTTCTGGTGCTGGTTGCTCTGCCTGTTCCAGTTCTGAGACTGGTTCTGGTTGGGTCTTTGGGACTGGATTCACTATTGCTGTTGCAGTCATTGGCAGAGCATCCGGTTCCACCACCTCAGTCTGGGTCTCTGGTAACACAGACGGGGCCCTTTTAGAAGGCTCAGGAACAGGGGTAAGTGTGGAGGCTTGCTTAGCCTGGCTGCGGGTGACCATTCCCACCCTCTTGGCTAGCTTCACATGATTGATCAAGTCTTCTCCCAGCCACATGGGAATGGGATAATCATCATAGACTGCAAAAGTCCACATTCCTGACCAGTCCTTGAACTGCTCCATTTGCATTAGGAGAGACAGATCTTCCAGAGATTTAACACTTGCTCCTGATTTCCAGGCATCCCAATTTTTTACAGTGTGGTAGGCGTGCCACGAAAATGCCACGTTTGGTTTCCACCTTAGGGTTCTGAACCACCGACAGGCATGCTCGGGTGTTAGCCCCATTCTAATTCTGACCTTTTTTAAAATAAGTTCGTAGTTGTTCATGTGTTCTTTAGGCATTTCAGCTGCCACCTCTGCTAAGGGTCCACTGAGCTGCGGCCTCAGATCCACCATGTACTGGTGTGTAGAGATGCTGTAGCCAAGGCAGGCCCTTTCGAAATTTTCTAAGAAGGCCTCTGTATCGTCGCCTACCTTGTATGTGGGGAATTTCTTGGAATGGGGAGTGGTACCTGGAGAAGGACTGTTACGGTTATCTGGTAGACTCAGCTTAGCTCTTTCCAGCTCTAAGCACTTCGGCTCTAACTCCGTCTCCAAGCGTTTCGCCTCTGCCTCCAAGCGCTTCGCCTCCATTTCCATCTCCAAGTGTTTTGCCTCCGTCTCCAAGCGTTTTGCCTCTTTTCTTTCCTCCACTTCCAACTCCAAGTGCTCTAAGTCCATTTGTCTTCCATGGTCCTTCTGTTTTTCTTCAGCTTCCAATCTGGCTAATTCCAGTTTCTTCTGGACCTCACTTTCCGTCATCTTTGCTAACCTTCCTGCTCTTAGCCTAACCTAGCCTGAGAGCTAGAAAAACAACAACAAAAAAACAACAACCCAGCTTGTGAATTCCCTTGCTGTAACTTAACTACTCTGCCCTCAGGCAAAGGAAAAAAACTCCAGCTGCTCTCAGCTTAAAAAAAAAAAGTGTCCTTTAAAAAAAACAAAACCTCCCTGGTTTTCAAGCATCCAAAAGAAAAAATGTGTCCTTCCAAAATCCTAAGGTCTGTACTTCTGGTTCAAAATGAACATGGCACATGGTACAGCTGCCCAGGAGAAATTTTATGCTACCCTTATTTGTATGTTTATGATAGAGGTCTGTGGAGATCCCCTCACTTTGCTCCCTGTTGGGGGCTCACCTGCTGAGCGTTTGGGTTGTGCTGCCTTTCTGGGTTCCCACTGGGTCTGAAAATCAGAAAGACCTCCTTATTCCTGATGCACTGGGGCTGTTTTAGTGGGGAAGGTTATGAGGGTTCGCACTATGTCACATTGGATTATGATTCATTGCGGAAAGTGCTCTGGGGTAACAGCTCTGCCTGGATCACCCCTGATCCAGACTAATATGAAAACAGCTTCCTATAGCTCATGGGGTTCAGGGAATCAGCATGAAACAGTGCTTTCTTTGATACAGAAATGAGCTGGGGGGGCAGTTGTACCACTTCCCTCTGCTGGATGGAATGAGAACGGCTCGGCCATGTGCCACATGCCCTGTAGTGCTGTTAGATAACAAGGGCTCTCAGGTAGCACGGCCTTTGCTTTTAGAGCTCTGGGATCTGAGTTCTCTCTCCACCGTCATCATAAAATAACCCATGGGCACTGGGTGCCACGTGGGGAGAGCCATGGGGCACTACGTGGCCTTGGGTTTGTTACTGCATGGGATATAGACCCACAATAACAGAAACAACATTGTCTCAGTGATCTCATGAGGATGATGATGGTGTTATTGTGTTTCCAGGCAAAGACAGCCAAGGAAGAGGCTCTCTGCATCCACTGGAAATTCATCGCTGGGAAAGGCACCTGGTCTCCAGCTGGCTGCACCATTCTGCACACAAAGAGCACTCACACCACCTGCAGCTGTGACCATCTCCCCAGCTTCGCTCTCCTTATGGGTCCCACCGCAGTGGAGGTGTCTCACTTTCAGACTCAGCTCAAAGGTCTGGACCCTGAGCCATTGGTGGCTTTTCTGGGGTAAAGTCTAAGTAGGAAGGAACCTCAGGATCTCAGGGCCGAGGGGCCTGGGGTCACTGGTGGTTCTCCCTTTGCTGTGTTACAGGAGAGTTACCCACTGACCATCGTCACCTATGTGGGACTGACCCTCTCCCTGCTGTGCCTCCTCTTCACCATCCTCACCTTCCTCCTGTGTTGCTCCATCCGCAACGTCAGCACCTCCCTCCACCTGCAGCTCTGCCTCTGCCTCTTCCTGGAGAACCTGCTCTTCCTCACCGCGGTGACCCACACCTGCAGTCGGGTACGGCCTGATTCTCCCCTGCTCTGTTCCTCCACTCAGGAGCGGCAGGATTGTATAATTTTTGGTGGTGCCCAGAACAGTCCAAGTCCCCCCCCCCCCCCCACAGCTGCCTTGTAAGCCAATATACAGTAACTCCTCACTTAAAGTCATCCTGGTTAACATTGTTTTGTTGTTACATTGCTGATCAATTAGAGTAGTGGCTCTCAAACTTTTTTCCCCGCGGGCCACTCGAAAATTGCTGAGGGGCTTGGCAGACCACTTAATGATCTTTCCAAATGTTGTTTGTACCATTAGCTAACTATTGTAAAGCGCTTTGGATAAAAGTGCTATATAAAAAAACCCCTTAATAATAATTAACTTTTTTTGTTCTACACATAAAAGCACACAACTCATATTTTAATATCAGTAGTCTTAACCTGTCTAATGCGATGGATGTGCCTTCTCTCCCCCACTGCAGCGGCCCCTGAGCTCGGGCTGGAAAGGAGGGGGCGTTCTCTCCCCTGCCACAGCAGCCACAGAGCTGAAGCTGGGAAGGAAGGGGGTCTCTCCCAGCAGCCGCAGCCGTGGAGCCTCTTTCTCTGGCCGCCATAGCCCCGCACATCCCAAATTCCCCCCACCCCCTCTTCTCACACCACTGCCCCCTCCCACTTACCCTCTATTCCCCCCACCGCCACCACCTCCCCTAGGGTGACCAGACAGCAAATGTGAAAAATCGGGATGGAGGGTGGGGGGTAATAAGAGCCTATATAAGAAAAAGACCCAAAAATCGGGACTGTCCCTATAAAATCGGGACATCTGGTCACCCTAACCTCCCCTTACATGTGCATCTTCTGCAGGGTCCAGGCACATAATTAGTGGAGTCATGCCTGCGCGACTCCACTAATTAGGTGGGCGGCCCTTCATTCTCTCATGTACGGCCACCCAGGAGTGCAACTTAGAGGGAACTATCCGCAGACCACCTGAATGGAGCTTGCGGACCAGTGGTGGTCCATCGACCACAGTTTGAGAACCTCTGAATTAGAGAACATGCTCGTTTAAAGTTGTGCAATGCTCCCTTATAACGCTGTTTGGCAGCCACCTGCTTTGTGCACTGCTTGCAGAAAGAGCAGCCCATTGGAGCACTAGTGGTGGGGGCTTGGAACCAGGGTGGGCCGACAGCCCCTCTATCAGCTCCCCTAAGTTCCCTGTGTGGCTGCCGCCCAGCAGACTATCAATTGCTGGGCAGTTCAAGTGTCCCTCCCCCCCACTGCCATGTGCTGCTCCTGCCCTCTGCCTTGGAGCTTCTCCCATGAACCTTCTGCTTGCTGTGTAGGGAGGGAGAGGGAAGAGGGGTGCTGTTGTCAGGGTGTTCCCCTCCCGCGTTCTTGCCCCCCCATCTCCACAGAGCGGGGGGGGGGGGGGACGACATGACAGGGCTCAGAATGGAGGGAGCTTGCTGGCAGCAGCTGCTGTCTCAAAGTCTCTCTCTCACACACAGGGTGTGTGTCTCTGTCCCTCTCTGCCAGGCTGTCTCCCCCCCTCCATTCGTGCTGCTTTATAGAGTGTGAGGCTGCATTAACAACAATGTGTTAACCCTTGAGGGCTCAGCCAATTGCTAGTTCATCATTTAGCAGTCAAGCATTCCCTGGGAAATATCCCACCCCCTTCAACCCTCTTACTCCACCACCTCTACCAAGCGTCACAATCATCAATGCTGTGTAGTGTATTAAATTGTTTGTTTAAAACTTATACTGTGTATATAACAGAATCATAGACTCATAGAATATCAGGGTTGGAAGGGACCTCAGGAGGTCATCTAGTCGAACCCCCTGCTCAAAGCAGGACCAATCCCCAACTAAATCATCCTTATACATCCTCTATATATAAAATATAGTCTTTTGTCTGGCAAAAAAAAAAAAAAATTCCCTGGAACCTAACCCCCCCATTTACATTAATTCTTATGGGGAAATTGGATTCACTTAACATCGTTTCTCTTAAAGTAGCATTTTTCAGGAACATAACTACAACATTAAGTGAGGCGTTACTGTATATTTTTTAAAATAATGTCAAAATGTGAGGGCTCTGGGGTGGGGCTGGTGATGAGGGGTTTGGGGTGTGGGAGGGGCTCTGGACTAGGGCAGAGGGTTGGGGTGAGGGGGTGGGGTGGGGCTGGGGATGAGGGGTTTGGGGTGTGGGAGCGGCTCTGGACTAGGGCAGAGGGTTGGGGTGAGGGGGTGGGGTGGGGCTGGGGATGAGGGGTTTGGGGTGTGGGAGGGGCTCTGGACTAGGGCAGAGGGTTGGGGTGAGGGGGTGGGGTGGGGCTGGGGATGAGGGGTTTGGGGTGTGGGAAGGGCTCAGGGCTGAGGCAGAGGGTTGGGGTGCAGGGGGTGAGGGCTCTGGCTGGGGTGCAGGCTCTGGGGTGGGACAAGGCTGGGGACGCGGAGTTTGGGGTGCAGACATGCTGCCTTAAGGCAAGGGCCAGAGAGGAGGATTCCCCCCAGCCCTCTCCCTGAAGGCAGCAGCAAGCTCTGGGGGAGGGCCCCTCCCACTTCCCCCCTGCACCACACTCACCTCGCACCACTGTCACTGCACGTGCTTCTAGGGCCCCTCTCAGGTACAGGAAGCCCCCTCGCCTCTCCTGCAGTGGGTGCCGCGGTGGGGGGGCTGCCATCACATGTGCGCCTCCTCCCCTACTGCTACCCCCACTGTAGCCTCACTGGGGGTGGGGCTGCCCCTTGTCCAGCATAGGGCAGGAGCAGTGACTGCGGGCGGGGGGGGGGGGGGGGCTGTGCTGGTGGAGGGTCCTTCTGGAAAATGAAAGGATCTGAGGGGGATGGGCAGGCTCAGGGTCAATCTGCCCTGGCAGTAGTGGGTGGGGGGCACTAGGACCCTGTGGCGGCAGTTGATGCAGGGAGGCAGCATGGAGGTGCAGGGAAGAGACAGGAACACTGCCACGCCATCCCCCGCTCCCCCTCCAAGCGCTGTGCCGCGCCAAGCCCCCTCCCCCCATCCAAGCACCACGCCAACCCCCGCTGCCCAAAGCCCCACCCCCCCAGCGCCGCAGAAACAAAAAAACCCTCCAGCGCTGCCCCTACGAACCCCCCAAAAATAAATAAATAAATAAAAACCCGAGCGCCGCCTCGCCCCAAGGTGCCGCCCCAAGCACGTGCTTGGTGGGCTGGTGCCTGGAGCCGGCCCTGTCCCGAACATTGGTACTTGTAGGTCGTGAATTACACCAGTGCCAGCTGGTTCAAGAAGAGATTCATGTATTCCCAGCCCAGCCAGTGGTGGCTATTCCTGCAGCATTCAACCCAGCTGGCTATGGAACTCCCCGACAGTAAATGCAGACCCTTCACCCTCCACACTGACACTAAGCTGCCCTGAGCACTGTAGCTGAGTTGCCCACCTGCCATATATATACAGACCTCACCCCACTAATGATCCCAGCTCGACTCCCAGGTCCCAGGCTGGGTTTGTGGTGCTGGTGGAAAGGAAACAAACAACCTTCTTCCTGTGTACAAAGCCCTGAGGATTCCCTCTCCCTTCTCCCTTCTCTAAAATGAGGAACTTCCACTAAGAAGGGTGTGGCTTCTTCTAGACACTCCAGGCGAGATCCTCGGATGGTGTAAATCAGCGTAGTACCACTGCTTTCAATGCAGCTAAGCCAATTTACATCAGCTGAGTCTCTGGCTCTCCATCAATACTGCACGAATCTGCTAGAGAGAGAGTAATCTGCACACTCTGTTGGCACCAGGAGGCCAAACTTGCTCACATCACTCTCTCTAATCTCTCTCTATTCCCCCCAGATTTTTATTCCACACCCATCACCATGGTATCTGAGCTCTGAGTGTTTACACCTGTGTAAATCAGGATTAACTCCATGGATTCTTATGGAATGTTTCTGGATTTACACTGGTATAACTGGGGTCCACACCTGGCTCTGAGACTGTGTTCAAGGTTTCAGTGTAATCCATTTTTTGTTTCAGGACAGAATCCCCGTCTCTGCTCCAGTAGCTGTGTCATAGATATAGAGAGAAGGCTAGCATAAAATCCCTCCTTGGCAGCTGTACTGAATCGCTCTACCTGTAAGGGGTTAAGTAGGTCAAATAACCTAGTTGGCACCTGACCTGAAGGAACAATGAGGAAAGAAGATTCTTTCAAATCGGGGGGGGGGGGGAAGATTTGTTCCCTCTCCGGATGGAGAGAGAAGCCAAGCAGGTACAACAGCTCCTGAAAATATACCTGGAATATTCCATCTAAAATTACTGAAATTGTAAGTAAGGAAAGGAAATGTGTTAGGTTATCTTTTGTTTTAGCTTGTTAATTTTCCTATGCTACAGAGGTAGTTTCATTCCTGTTTTTGTAACTGTGAAGCTGAGCCAGAAGGGAATCCTCTGTGTTTTAAATCTTTTTATTTACCCTGTAAAGTTACCTTCCATCTTAATTTTGCAGGTGTGATTCTTTTACTTTTTCTTTATAAATATAGTTTCTCTTTTAAGAACCCGATTGATTTTCAGTGTTCTGAAGACAAAGGGTATGGTCTGTGCTCACATTGCTAACCAATATTATTCTCAAGCCTCCCCAGGATAGGGGGTGAAGGGGCTTGGGGGATATTTTGGGGGGATAGGGCTCTAAGTGACCCTTCCCCAAATTTTTGTGTAAATCACATGGTGGTGGCAGCAATACCGTCCAAGAACAAGGAAAGGAATTTGTGCCTTGGGGAAGTTTTTAACCTAAGCTAGTAGAATATAAGCTTAGGGGGTCTTTCATGCATGTCCCCACATCTATACCCCCAGAGTTCAGAGTGGGGGGGAACCCTGACAGGCTGAAAAGGGGTAATATATTCATATTCATGTCACAGCTCTGGGATAATGCGCTTTGCCTTCCTCCCTGCCCGTAGCTGCTGGCTCAGCCTGGAGAGAGGCTTTCATTGGAGCTTCCTGGGTCCAGTCTGTGCCATAATCCTGGTGGGTACCTCACAGAACCACAGGGCCCCATTCTCCTCTCACCTCTGCAACCCCACTGATTTCAGAGGAGCCAGGAGGAGAACATGGCCCATAAAACACAGTGAAAGACTGTTAGGTCCCACATCGCTCATCTGCTTTGGCTAGTCCTGGGATTAGTCCCTGTGCTGTTGTCACGGAGTGTGGGGGGACACAGGGCCCTGCACCCCTGGCTTCCTGCGATTCACCATGACTCTCAGCCAGCCAGTAAAGCAGAAGGTTTATTTGGACGACAGGGACACAGTCCAAGACAGGTCTTGCAGGCACAGACGACAGGACCTCCTCAGTTAGGTCCATCTTGGGGTCCCCGGGCACCCTAGCCCCCCTTGGGAGGTCAGAGCCCCGTCTGCCTCCCAGCCAAGTCCCTAGCCAGCTCCTGAAACTCTGCCTTCAGCGACCCCTCCCACAGCCTTTGTTCAGTTTCCCGGGCAAAGGTGTCACCTGGCCTCTAACCCCTTCCTGGGTTCTCATGTTACATGCTCAGGTATTCTCCATCGGTCAGTCTCCCATCCCCCAATGCAGACCATCCTAGCCACACTCCCCTGTCAGCATTCAAAGACCACAGTAAGAACAGTCCCAGTTCGTCACAGCTGTATCCCCAGGCCAGAGCCTTTAGTCGGGCACAGCTGCCACAGAAACCAGTGGGAGCTCACCTTGAGGACAGCAAGAGTTTGGTCTAGTCCAGTTACTGACCCAAGGAATGAGGAAGGGAAGGGCTGCACCATGCAGTGTTTGGTGGGGGAAAGGATCTACATTGGGCAGAGTGAAGATGACAAAGTCCATGCAGTTTCTTCCCCAGGTCCCGGGGATGGGGAGATTAGTTACAGCCTGAAAGTGGCAGGGAAGTGCCTAGAGATAGGCACTGGAAACTCTGAGTCAGATCCTGCTCTCAGTTACACTGGTGTAAACTGACCCCATTGGAGGCTGGAGTCACTTCATTTTCAACTCTGTGCAGAATCTGGCCTCTGTGATCCCATTGATCCATCTCAGCCCTGGCTGTGCCATCAGCTCCGTGCACGGGGAATGACCGAGAGCTGCCAGAGGATATTACAGGAGAGGGGATGAGTGGTTGCTGGTTCTGCAGCGTTCAGATTGGTCCCGTGGTATCGTTCTCTGCCTCAGATGAAGTCATCGGCCCCGGATGAAATGTTTTACAGGAAATATTTCCCGCTGTTTCCACAGATAAATGTGATGTTCTTTGCCCTGACCCTGTGGATCTTGAGAAACAGACTCTCCTCCCTCAGCGCAGATGTGTCCACTCTCAAAGACCACCGTTGAGAAGGTAACAAAGCAATCCTGGAGGGTCAGATGCCTTGGTTTGGAAGGTCCTTGGCCTGCAGAGAGAGTGAGGAATTGCAGGAGGGGCAGGGCCGTCTCCAGGCACCAGCGCAGCAAGCAGGTGCTTGGGGCGGCCAACGGAGAGGGGCGGCATGTTCGGCTCTTCGGCGGCGGGCCCCCTGTCCCTCTCGGAACGAAGGACCTGCCGCCGAATTGCCGTCGAAGAATGAAGCAGTGGTAGAGCTGCCACCGAAGTGCCACCCTTTTTTTTTTTTTTTTTTTCTGCTTCGGGAGGCAAAAACACTGGAGCCGGCCCTGAGGAGGGGAACAGCATATCTAGGATCCATGGGAACGAATTCCAAGTCAG
The DNA here is from genome assembly GCF_028017835.1 of Emys orbicularis. Lineage (NCBI taxonomy): Eukaryota > Metazoa > Chordata > Testudines > Emydidae > Emys > Emys orbicularis. The sequence continues at coordinate 12,064,380 of NC_088701.1, forward strand.
GTTCACGTTGACAGTAACCCTGTCCCACGCAGGAAAGCCAGGGACGGTAGCTTCACCCCACTCTGCCCTGATCCTCCCGACCCAATTGCTCTCCATAGGGTTATTGTAACGGGATCTCTCCATCTGCCTTTAGGCAGGTTACTGACCTTTAAAGTCATTGTCCAGCTATTCGTTCTGGGCTGCACATGGAGCCTTGGTCTCCTCCAAGTCGACCCAGCTGTCACAGTCATGGCGTATTTATTCACCATTGTCAACAGCTTGCAGGGAGCCTTCATCTTCCTGGTGCACTGTCTCTGCACCACCTCTTCCCACCCCACCCCCACCCCCACTCCACCCTTCCCCCAAGGCCCCACCCCTGAGCAAAGCCGCGAGCCGGTGGGTTGGAGCGGAGCAGGCTGGGTCTGGGTCACTTGCTGCTGCCAGCGCCAGGCCCCCCGCTATCCCTTCAGGCCATTCTGGACCCTCTGTCCCCCGGAAGCACAGGGCAGGGGTAGACACCACCATGTTGCGTGACGGACACTTGACAAAATTACCGGACTTAGGGACGGACATTGGGCGGGGGTATTATGTCATTCAGTCATTCAACCCGTAAAATAGCACAAAATGTCCCACACTGGAAAAAAAACAGTAACCTACTACTAATAATAATTAATAATAATAAATTCAACTTATATAATTAATGTGCACACATCCTCTTTGCAAGTTCACAGCCACTTTTTCTGCAGCTCTTCCAAAGTGAGCAAGACCCTTCCACACACTTGAATCTACAGGGACCATAAGGCAACATCTCCTTAGAACGACAAAGCTGATTTTCACCAGCTGAATATCTGAATGGTGCTGAGGAGATAGGGTAGATATGGCGAAAGTCCAACGTCTTAACCAAAAAACCATCCTAAGGCAGCAGAACTGAATTTAGTTCCTGATTCTGCTACAGGCTCCGTATGTGACTTTAGCCAAGTCACCTGATCCCCTGTCCTGTCTCTGTCTAACAGGGGTAATAATCCTTCTGTTCTCCCACCTTGTGTCCATCTTGTCTACTTAGCTCGTAAGATCTTTGAGACAGGGATTGTCTCTGACTGTCAAGTATCAGAGGGGTAGCCAGGTTAGTCTGAATCTGTAAAAAGCAACAGAGGGTCCTGTGGCACCTTTAAGACTAACAGAAGTATTGGAGCATAAGCTTTCGTGGGTGAATGCCCACTGTGTGTATGTACAGCACCAAGCATAGTGGGACTGTATGTGCCCAGATAATATAAATAAATACTGGCGAACAGAAGTGGGCTGACAGTCACTGCTCTCAGTTTGGAGAAGTTTCTTATGGAAAGATGACATCATCGAATTTCATAGAGTTGTGGGGACAGCACAGTTTGAAAACAAATTTTCTTAAAAAAAACTAAAACAGTAGATGAGCATATAGTGGTGCAGTGACAGCGCTGGAGCTGAAAATCCATTACAGGCCAGGTCCTCAGCTGGGGTAAACTAGTGCCTTTTCAGGGATCCTTCTGGGCCTTGGGAAGCAGACAATAGCCATGAAGCAGTGTGCTTCAGCCATGCCCTCAGCAGCACCTCCACCCCACCAGTCACAACCCCCATGCCAGGGCTGGGAGCAGGGCTAACGTAGAGATTTTATGCCAGCTCTACAGCAGCCAGGAAGGACTCCGGCACAGGAGGGCTAATCACAGGGCCATTTCTGCCCACTTTAAAGGCCCTTTACACTGCCAGATTGGCATAAAGAGGCTTTAGAATTGAGCCCTAGGTTTCCAGGACAGGCCGACCGTGATAGCAAACCCTCACACCAAAGAAGCAACCAAGGTCCATAAGCAGGTTATTTTATTATTTACACATTACAGTTAAAGAGCAGAGCTAGCTCACACACATAGCACACAAGGGTCTGCAAGCCCCTTCCCCCCCCCCCCCCACGGTGTGCTTTCCCTAAGAAATAACTGCTCTCTGACCTGGCATCTGGCCCTTTAAATCTGGGAGAGACACCCAGCTACAACCCTAGGGTGGCCTTTGAATTCAGGAGCTGTGGATTTGGATCAGAGAGAGGATTTGGTCCAATCCCGCTTCCCCTTCCAGGTTGTGTATGTAGTTGCGATGAAGAATGGCAGCTGAAGCACCTGCCCCACTGGCACAGCAAAGCCGGCTGTATGATAAACATCGCTGGTTGGAGAGGTGACTGTTTCACAGAGATGAAGTGGAGGGCTCTCCCCAACTCACCTGCCAGCAAAACAAATATACATTGAGTGTCAATCCCATGGGAAAACTCCAGTCAACTTCAATGGGCTCAGGACTGGGTCCTTATTCAGGAATAGTGCAGAGTCTGGAATATTCAGCCAGCCTCCACTGAAGTGACATCACTTGCAGGAAAATAACTAAACAAGTGTAGACAAAGCCCGCTCCCTTCCCCCACACATGCACAGGTAAGCCATAAAGTAGCAGCTAACGGAGGCTGCTCCAAATAAACCAATAATGTCCACTTCCAGATAACAGTTGTGGAATCTCGTGCTGTGACTGGAGCAGGGAGGTTTTTCCAGATATAAGTCTCCACTTTTCCCTCCAGACAAAGCTTCTGGACCCTTTCCCAGGTAATATGGAAGGGGAGCATTCAGCTGTTGTAACCAGCACAGGTTGTGCCATGTTTGTCTTTCTTCCACAGGACAGAAGCAACTTTGTCTGTACAAAGTGCAAGCTTGTCTCCATATTGGAAGAGAAGGTTCGAGGTCTGGAGAAACAAGTATCGACCCTGCGTTGCATAAGAGAAAATGAAGATTTCCTGGACAGACATCAGGATATGTTTCTACAGGCACAATGTTCTGAAGAATCAGAGCAGGCTCTGCAGTGGGGACAGAGGGAAGGTGAAGAAATTTGGCAGCATGTGACCTCCAGAAGAAGAAAGAGGAGCCTCCATGTACCAGCAATGGAGATACAGGTGAGCAACCGTTTCCATGTTCTCTCCAGAGGTACTAATGTGGAGAGTGGAGTAGATGATACATCTGAGGGAAGGGAGCAGAAAGAGACTCCACTGATTGGAAGGCATGAGATGCACTGTCCTAGGGATGGGGGTTCTACGACCACCACTACCAAGAGGAGGCGGCGGGTGGTGGTGGTCGGGGACTCCCTCCTCAGGGGGACTGAGTCATCTATCTGCCACCCCGACTGGGAAATCCGAGGGGTCTGCTGCTTGCCAGGAGCTAGGATTCACGATGTGACGGAGAGACTGCCGAAACTCATCAAGCCCTCGGATCACTACCCCATCCTGCTTCTCCACATGGGCACCAATGATATTGCCAAGAATGACCTTGAGTGGATCACTGCAGACTACGTGGCTCTGGGAAGAAGGATAAAGGAGTTTGAGGCGCAAGTGGTGTTCTCGTCCATTCTCCCTGTGCAAGGAAAAGGCCTGGGTAGAGACCGTTGAATCGTGGAAGTCAACGAACGGCTACGCAGGTGGTGTCGGAGAGAAGGCTTTGGATTCTTTGACCATGGGATGGTGTTCCAAGAAGGAGGAGTGCTAGTCAGAGACGGGCTCCACCTAACGAAGAGTGGGAAGAGCATCTTCGCAAGCAGGCTGGCTAACCTAGTGAGGAGGGCTTTAAACTAGGTTCACCGGGGGAAGGAGACCAAAGCCCTGAGGTAAGTGGGGAAATTGGATACCGGGAGGAAGCACGAGCAGGAGCTCACAAGAGGGGAGGGCTCCTGTCTCATACTGAGAAAATGGAACGATCAGCGAGTTATCTTAAGTGCCTATACACAAATGCAAGAAGCCTGGGAAACAAGCAGGGAGAATTGGAAGTCCTGGCACTGTCAAAGAACTATGATGTGATTGGAATAACAGAGACTTGGTGGGATAACTCACATGACGGGAGTACTGTCATGGATGGATATAAACTGTTCAGGAAGGACAGGCAGGGCAGAAAAGGTGGGGGAGTTGCATTGTATATAAGAGAGGAGTATGACTGCTCAGAGCTCCAGTATGAAACTGCAGATAAACCTGAGAGTCTGTGGATTAAGTTTAGAAGTATGAGCAACAAGGGTGATGTTGTGGTGGGAGTCTGCTATAGACCACCAGACCAGGGGGATGAGGTGGATGAGGCTTTCTTCCAGCAACTAACAGAAGTTACTAGATCACAGGCCCTGGTTCTCATGGGAGACTTTAATCACCCTGATATCTACTGGGAGAGCAATACAACGGTGCACAGACAATCGAGGAAGTTTTTGGAAAGTGTAGGGGACAATTTCCTGGTTCAAGTGCTGGAGAAACCAACTAGGGGCAGAGTTCTTCTTGACTTGCTGCTCACAAACCAGGAAGAATTAGTAGGGGAAGCAAAAGTGGATAGGAACCTGGGAGGCAGTGACCATGAGATGGTCGAATTCAGGATCCTGACACAAGGAAAAAAGGAGAGCAGCAGAATATGGACCCTGGACTTCAGAAAAGCAGGCTTTGACTCCCTCAGGGAACTGATGGGCAGGATCCCCTGGGAGAATAACATGAGGGTCAAAGGAGTCCAGGAGAGCTTTCTGTATTTTAAAGAATCCTTATTGAGGTTACAGGAACGAACCATCCCGATGTGTAGAAAGAATAGTAAATGTGGCAGGCGACCAGCTTGGCTTAACAGTGAAATCCTTGCTGATCTTAAATACAAAAAAGAAGCTTACAAGAAGTGGAAGATTGGACAAATGACCAGGGAGGAGTATAAAAATATTGCTCAGGCATGCAGGAGTGAAATCAGGAAGGCCAAATCACACTTGGAGTTGCAGCTAGCAAGAGATGTTAAGAGTAACAAGAAGGGTTTCTTCAGGTATGTTAGCAACAAGAAGAAAGTCAAGGAAAGTGTGGGCCCCTTACTGAATGAGGGAGGCAACCTAGTGACAGAGGATGTGGAAAAAGCTAATGTACTCAATGCTTTTTTTGCCTCTGTCTTCACGAACAAGGTCAGCTCCCAGACTGTGGGCAGCACAGTATGGGGAGGAGGTGACCAGCCCTCTGAGAAGAAAGAAGTGGTTCGGGACTATTTAGAAAAGCTGGATGAGCACAAATTCATGGGGCCAGATGCCAGGGCCACCCAGAGGATTCAGGGGGCCTGGGGCAAAGCAATTTCAGGGGCCCCTTCCATAAAAAAAAGTTGCAATACCATAGAATACTATATTCTAGTGGGGGCCTGGGGCAAATTGCCCCACTTCCCCCCCCCCCGGTCGGCCCTGCCGGATGCGCTGCGTCCGAGGGTGCTAAAGGAGTTGGCAGATGTGATTGCAGAGCCATTGGCCATTATCTTTGAAGACACAAGGTGATTGGGGTAGGTCCCAGATGACTGGAAGAAGGCTAATGTAGTGCCCATCTTTAAAAAAGGGAAGAAGGAGGATGCGTCAGGCCAGTCAGCATCACCTCAGTCCCTGGAAAAATCATGGAGCAGGTCCTCAAGGAATCAATTCTGAAGCACTTAGAGGAGAGGAAAGTGATCAGGAACAGTCAGCATGGATTCACTAAGGGCAAGTCATGCCTGACTAACCTAATTGCCTTCTATGAGGAGATAACTGACTCTGTGGATGAGGGGAAAGCAGTGGATGTGTTATTCCTTGACTTTAGCAAAGCTTTTGATACAGTCTCCCACAGTATTCTTGCCGGCAAGTTAAAGAAGTATGGGCTGGATGAATGGACTATAAGGTGGATAGAAAGCTGGCTAGATCGTCAGGCTCAACAGCTAGTGATCAATGGCTCCATGTCTAGTTGGCAGCCGGTATCAAGCGGAGTGCCCCAAAGGTCGGTCCTGGGGCCGGTTTTGTTTAATATCTTCATTAATGATTTGGAGGATGGCGTGGACTGCACTCTCAGCAAGTTTTTAGATGACACTAAACTGGGAGGAGTGGTAGATATGCTGGAGGGTAGGGATAGGATACAGATGGACCTAGACAAATTAGAGGATTGGGCCAAAAGAAATCTGATGAGGTTCAACGAGGACAAGTGCAGAGTCCTGCACTTAGGACGGAAGAATCCCATGCATTGCTACAGACTAGGGACCGAATGGCTAGGCAGCAGTTCTGCAGAAAAGGACCTAGGGGTTACAGTGGATGAGAAGCTGGATATGAGTCGACAGTGTGCCCTTGTTGCCAAGAAGGCTAACGGCATTTTGGGCTGTATAAGTAGGGGCATTGCCAGCAGATCGAGGGACATGATCATTCCACTCTATTCGACATTGGTGAGGCCTCATCTGGAGTACTGTGTCCAGTTTTGGGCCCCACACTACAAGAAGGATGTGGAAAAATTGGAAAGAGTCCAGCGGAGGGCAACAAAAATGATTAGGGAGCTGGAGCACATGACTTATGAGGAGAGGCTGAGGGAACTGGGATTGTTTAGTCTGCAGAAGAGAAGAATGAGGGGGGATTTGATAGCTGCTTTCAACTACCTGAAAGGGGGTTCCAAAGATGATGGAGCTAAGCTGTTCTCAGTGGTGGCAGATGACCGAACAAGGAGTAATGGACTCAAGTTGCAGTGGGGGAGGTTTAGGTTGGATATTAGGAAAAACTTTTTCACTAGGTGGGTGGTGAAGCACTGGAATGGATTACCTAGGGAGGTGGTGGAATCTCCTTCCTTAGCGGTTTTTAAGGTCAGGCTTGACAAAGCCCTGGCTGGTATGATTTAGTTGGGAATTGGTCCTGCTTTGAGCAGGGAGTTGGACTGGATGACCTCCTGAGGTCCCTTCCAACCCTGATATTCTATGAGAGGTAACAGAGCCAGAGGAAATTCAATTCAGTGCTAACTCTTCGTTGGGGATGGAAAAGCAACAAAAATGATTAAAGATCTAGAAAACATGAGCTATGGGGAAGATTGAAAAAACTGGATTTGTTCTGTCTGGAGAAGAGAAGGCTGAGAGGGGACATGATAACAGTTCTCAAATACATAAAAGGTTGTTACAAGGAGGAGGGAGAAAAATTGTTCTTCTTAACCTCTGAGGGTAGGACAAGAAGTAATGGGCTAAAATTGCAGCAAGGGCGGTTTAGGTTGGACATTAGGAAAAACTTCCTAACTGTCAGGGTGGCTAAGCACTGGAATAAATTGCCTAGGGAGGTTGTGGAATCCTCCATCATTGGGGATTTTTAAGAGCAGGTTGGACAAACACCTGTCAGGGATGGTCTAGATAATACTTGGTCCTGCCTTGAGTGCAGGGGACTGGACTAGATGACCTTGAGAGGTCACTTTCAGTTCTGTGATTCTATGGAATATGGGTGACCATTTATAATATTATGGATACCAATATTACAAAATTGCAATGAATCTTACAAGATATGCCATGTATGATATCAGTCAAAAAGTTATGATTTGCTAAGTATGCTAATTTTGTTTATAAGCATGTATCATCTTTGCATCGTGCATTATAAATGTGTGATATATCTGTGCTGTGTTTCTAGGTGACACCCCCAGACAGATTGGCATCAGCACTATCCAGTCTGTTTGATGGCCTATCAAGGGTAATCAGCTATACCAGTGTTTCTCAAACTGGGGTCCGCGAGGGTACTCCAGGGGGTCCACAGGCCCCCCTGACCAAGTCCTCCACCTCCCTCCCAGTGCCTTCTGCACGCTGGGGAACAGCTGTTCAGTGGCATGCAGGAGGCGCTGGGAGGGGGAGGGGCGGGGATAGGGGGCGCTCAGGGGAGGCAGTGGAAAGAAGCAGGGAAGAGGAGGAGAAGGGGTGGAGCGGGAGCGGGAAGAGGTGGGGTGGGGCCTTGGGGGAATGGATGGAATGGGGGTGGGGCCTCGGGCTGAGCAGGGCTGTTGGCGGTCTGTGAACATTTTTAAATCAAAATGGGGATCCTTGGGTTGCTAAAGTTTGAGAACCGCTAAGCTCTACAATGGACCCATTGAGAGAAGCCAGGGGCTATGCCTATGAGTCAGCAGGACATGTAGGGACATGCCTATGGACAGGGGACTCTAAGTATCTTTCCATGCCCATGTGCTGTGAGCTAGTGTTTGGGACAGAGGAAGTACAAACCATATGGAAAAGGATATAAAAAGGCAGCTGCATCACCTCCATATGTCTTCAATCCTGCATCTCACCTCTGCAGTAACTTCTCTACAAACGGACAAAGGTCTGATAGACCCCCTCTAAGCTTTGGGTGTGTTCCAGAGGGACTTTACAAGCCAGCAAACTCGCCAACACTGCTATGAACCTGATATATGGACCTTGAAGTCATATGTATCAGATTGCTTTGATCATTTAACAGCTCTCTTCTCTTTTTTTTCATGTATAATAAAACCACTAGTTTTAGATACTAAAGGATTGGCTGGCAGTGTGGTATTTTCCACACTAATCCAAACTAATATTGCACTGGCAATGTGGATGCCCCTTTGGGGATCAGAGGAACATTTTGTTAAGTGAATAGAGTTTTAAGTAACTTCTCACTTTACTGGACCTATCTGCTGATTGGGAGCCAGAAACTGGAATGCAATAAAGGGGGCTAAGGGATTTCTTTTTTTCAGCTTCTCGATAACCAGTGTGGGGGATCCAGAGCACAGATTGTGACTGGTTGGTGATTCTAACTACAGAGTTAACCACCAGTTTTAGGGGAATCTGCTCTCCTTTTTGCAGCCTGCCCTGGCCACAGATTATACTCTGAGGTTCCTACTCAGCATTCATTCTGTCAAAATTCCCACTGATTCTACCTGAGTAAGGAGCTCAGAGTTCAGCCCTTTGAGCTGAGTCTGACAGTGAGATACCTCCACTCCGGTGAGAGACCCATAAGGAGTGCGAAGCTGGAGAGATGGTCACAGCTGCAGATGGTGTGAGTGCTGTTCGTGTGCAGAGCGGTGCAGCTGTCTGGAGTCCAGGTGCCTTTCCCAGCGATGAATTTCCAGTGAACACAGAGAGCCTCTTCCTCCTCTTTCTTTGCCTGGAAACAAAAACACCCCATCATCATCCTCACTGGTTCATGGGGACAATACTGTTTCTTTTGTCACACATCTCTAATAGACAATAAGAAACCTGAAGTCACCAAGGGCTTCATGGTTCTCATTGTGCTGCACGTAACAGCCATTTGGGACTTCCCATTGGCAGTGGAAATACAAGCGAGATCCTCCAGCTCCAATAGCAGAAGGCCCTGACCCCAGAGCTAAAGTGGTAATTCCCTTAACTCTCAGCACTGTAGGGTCTATGACACACAATTGTGCAGTTCCATTTTGAGCCAGGGCTGCCCGGGGGGCAAGTGGGGCAATTTGCCCCAGGCCCCGGGCCCCACAGGGGCCCCCACGAGAATATAGTATTCTATAGTATTGCAACTTTTTTTTATGGAAGGGGCCCCTGAAATTGCTTTGCCCCGGGCCCCCTGAATCCTCTGGGCAGCCCTGTTTTGAGCCATTAAAAGGCATTCACACACCCGCCCACAAATACCCACATGCACTCTAGCAAGTTCATTACTTCATCAAAGAAGGCACCATCTCATGCTGTTTCCCTGAACTCTGCTATCTATAGGGCAGAGATTCCCAAACTGTGGGGTGCGCCCCCCTAGGGGGACATAGACGAACCTTCTGAGGGACATGACAGGTCCTGGGTCAGCCCCCATGAGGGGCGGAATGAGAGTCCAACCCAGTCCCTCCCCACCCTGAGCTCTGCTCTGGTCCCACCCGTAGCCGCATCCCTGACTTCCAGCCCCATGTCTGGGACCGTCCCCAGCCTCAGCATGGCTCCACTTCCAGCCCCAGCCCCTTACGGCTCCATTCCTGGCACAGGGCCCAGGCTGGGAGCAGGGGTGGGGCTGGGAGCAGAGCCGCACCTGGCCATGGGCTCAGTTGCTGGCCCCCACCACAGCCCAGCTGCTGCTTCACTCCCAACGTCAACCTCGGCCCCCGGCCATGGCTCTGGCCCTGCTCCTGCCCCCAGACCCAACCCCGCTGCGGACGCAGCCTCAGCCCCCTTACCCCTGTCTGTGTCCTCTCCCCCTGCCCCTGAACCGTGGTCTGAACCCAGCCCCAGCTCAGAGGGAGAGGTGTGGACAGGGTAAGCGGGGGTGATCCTCAAAAGTTTGGGGACCACTGCTATAGGCAGTTGCTTTCCAGTTATTCCTGATCTAAGGGGTGATCCAGGCACAGCTGTTACTTCTGAGCGTTTTACATGATGAATCATAACCCAATCAGGCCTGGTGTGAACCCTATGTAATGTCCTCCAGCAAAACAGCCCCAGTGTCAGGACTGAAGAAGCTCCCTCTGTTTCTCAGATAACTGTTCCTCAGTCCAGAAAGGCAACAGAACTCAAATGCCCTGCAGGAGACGCACCTTTTAAGTGACCAACTGGAGCCCCTGGCACAGAGCAAAGTAAAAGGATCTACACTCACCTGTCTATGGCGTAGGGTGAAGTTCACAGGTTTGGAGAGGTTCATGGGCCTCCCATCTCCGACAGCCCCACTCACCACCCTGGAATTCAGGTGAAAATTCCTCAATTTCTCATCAGCCATTAGATCTCCCTCGTTGAGAAATCTCTTGTTAATGATGGAGTCCAGGGTGGAGTAAGAAATAAAAGCAACAGCCCAAGAATCTGAAAACATGAAATGATGCCTCATCATAGAGCCAGGGACACTGAGACAAAGAAAAAGCAAGCCAGGTGCCAAAGGTCACAGCGAGTGTGGGGCAGAACTGGGGAAAGAACCCAGGAGTCCTGGCTAGCAGTTTGAGCTTTAACCACTAGAGCATGTTGCCTCCTCCCTCTTCTTCCACAGAAGCACTTCTGTGTTGGAAACATTGGCATGCACTATGGGAGTTTCAGAATAGCAGCCGTGTTAGTCTGTATCCGCAAAAATAACAGGAGTACTTGTGGCACCTTAGAGACTAACAAATTTATTAGAGCATAAGCTTTCGTGGCCTACAACCCACTTCTTCGGATGCTATATGCATCCGAAGAAGTGGGTTGTAGCCCACGAAAGCTTATGCTCTAATAAATTTGTTAGTCTCTAAAGTGCCACAAGTACTCCTGTTATTTTTACTATGGGAGTGTGATTCCTAAAGTGCACTAACGTACATTAAAGCACACTAGGGAACCTTTAGTGCACACTAGTAGGGTCTATAAAGACCAATTAATGCACAGTACATTAGTGCTCTTTAGAAATCATACCCCCATACTGCACATTATCTAGCTAGGTAGACAGTCCTAGGTGAAAGGCACTGAGGTGAAGCCGTAGTTTTTCTTGGTTAGGAGAGGCAGAGGGGTTGGTTAGTGAGGAGCTTTCCCTGGTGATAAAGAATTAAGAACCAGTCCCAGTTAGGTCATACTGGCCTGAAAATCAGAGTAAAATTGGTAAATATTATCCTGGTTCCATTCCAGGACGTCACGCACGTCAACCTGGGGCCTAGCTGGGCTCATCATCAGGACATCATGTGTTGGGCCAACGGATCTCTGATCTTTCCATTCTCTGGACCAATTCATATGCCTATCAAAGCTTCTCTCTCCTCCCTGCCCCTCCCACTGCTCGGTTTTCATGCTGCAGGACAACCAGGAATGAAGGGCTCTGCAGAGCTCAACGGCCTGAAAAACACTGGCTCAGCCAACAAGGTCCACACTAGTGTCAGGATAACAGAGGAAAGCAAGCCAGCCTGGGGTGAGAGGAAGGGGAGAACTAGGGCTGGGGTTTGGTGTCTAGTTACAGGGGGGAGTGCCTGGGAAGCACCAGGATGATACCTTCTGTGGCTGCTCTGGTGACCGTATCGCAGTGAATGTCCATTGTCTCCTCCTGAGCTCTCAGCCTGAAGACCTCATCACAGGGACCTGCAGCCGGGACAACGAGGAGCGTCTCGATAGCTGGGGAGGGAAATGGCAAAGCCTCTTGCTGCAAGGGCAAGGCAGGTTTGGAGCTCCACTCTCTCTGAATCCCACCCCCCCCCCCTTTCTCCTCACCTCCATTTCTCTGTGTTTCCCTGAGCCCCTCTGGCTGACCTTCTATGATCCATCATCCCTGCGTCCCCATGAAGATGCCACTGTGCCAAGAGGCAGAAGGCAACGTCTCCCTGCTGCCTCACCTCTGCGCTTTAGCAGGGGAAGCAGCAGGAAGGGGTTTTGCTGGGGCAGGGAGTGAAAGGAGGACGCAATGGCAGCTGCCTGTGGCGACAGGAGATTGGCATTGCTTTTAAAACCCTCTCAGGCAGCTGCCATTGCTGCAAAGCCCCAGGGCTGGGTTTATGGGTGGCGGGTAGCATAGGCCGGGGAAGGCTGTGCCTCCCCAAACAGCCTGGCATGGCCCCACCCATGCTCCGCCCCCAGGTCCCCTCCTGCCTGCTTCCAATTCCCTTCCTGCTCTTCTGTGGCTGAGAGGCTGGGGCAGGCAGGCTGGGGCAGGCAGGCTCCAAGGCCCAGGGCTGGGAGGGCTGGGGTTGGGGTTGGGGCCATGCCACGTCACACTGCCTGCCCATCCGCCCGACGCTGGAGTTGGGGACGATCTGACTGCCCGGTGCTCCAGGGCTGGGGGTGCTCCCACTGTGCTGCCCGCCCCGCGCTCCGGGGCTGGGGTAGGGGTGCCAGTGGAAGAGAGGGGGTGGAACGGGAGGGATGGGCCTTGGGCAGAGAGGGAGGGGCCGGGGACTAGCCTCTCTAAATGGCTCATTCACCTGCCACCCATGGCTGTGTTATAAACCCTGAGAGAGGCAGCAGTGGTGTTCTGTATTGAAAAGAGTATAACCCACTATCTCACAGCCTCCACGAGGCAATGTGGGAGCCTCCCATCCTCCTCACCCATAGACTCTGTTGTCACGGTCTGGGTCTTCATCTCCGGAGACATCAAAGCAGCTGTCAGTGCAGCCAATTCCACACTCTGCAGGAGGAACGTCATGGTGGAGGCAATTTCCCTCTTCTTCTCATTCCCACCAGCACTGAGGGTGGAGCTATTCAGGAAGGAACCAAAGGGGCCAGTAACTTCCTGAGATTGGGAAAGGAAACACCCTGAGAAGGAGGGAGGATTTCAGTGGTTCATGAGCCACATTCTTCAGACTCCCAGGGGAACAATGACCCTCTTAGGGACATACGGGTTCATAGTGACCTTCCCCACTCAGAGGGACTGCAGCATTCTCAAAGAGGGAGCCCTTTACAGAGCGAGTGAGGCTACTGAGGCTTGCTCAGGACTCCACAGTAGGCTGAAGCCAGGGTAGGGCTAACGCCCTGTGTCATTCGCTCCTCATCCCTGGTCCCTTCAGTGTACGGGCCAGAGAACATTGCAACAAATCAGCAGGCATCTAGGTTCTCTCTGTGTTACCCCCGAGAGACTTTGGATCTTCCTAGGACAGAACCCAGATCCCCTACCACTTAAGCTAGAGAGCATGCACATGTGCACACACACCCCTTTTCTGAAGAGCAGCTACAATGCCCCCCAAAGTGAGACTGCTATTCCAGTGCTCAGGGCATTTGGCCATAGTACGCCCACACATGTAGGGGCAGAACCTCTGACCTGCAGCGATACTGCTCTGTCCTGGGCACACATGGTCTCCAAATTCACTAAGGTTGAATTCACGAAGGAGCAAAATTCACTGGTGCTGCCCTGCAGAACAATCAGAGGAAATGGGTTATTTCTGCAAGCATGGAAACGCCACCCAAAATTAAGGTTAATGGTTCTGCAGAGCGATGTTGCTTTGACCTGTGGCTGGCTGGCTGTGCCACTGAAATGCTTACAGATTACGACATGTTAAGGCTAAGTGTGGTGAAGCCCACAGACACGCTGATATTTCACATAGTATTGAAGCTTTCATGCATATTAATGAATTTCTCCTTCCCTTCCTCACAGGGGTTTGTAAGGATTATTATCCTCCTTCTACAAGTGGGGAACCGATGCACAGAGAGACTGAGAAAATTGCCCAAAGTCACACAGTGAGTCTGGGGCAGAGATGGGAACCGAACTCTGACTTCCTGTATTTCTGGCTGGTGCCTTAACTGCAGAACTCTGATGTACAGTGGGGGCGTCACACACCTAAGCATGATACGGTCAAGTTTTCAGAAGCACTTTGTGTTGGACTGATTCTGCTCCCACTGCAGTCAGTGGTAAACCCTGGATAAGCAGAGAATTCTTAGGCTCAAGGTTTTGTGTGTACTCTTTGTGAAAACCCTCAAAGCCCAAATAAACCCCTTCCACGTACCTGCAGAAAGACATCTTTGCACATCTCCATCTGCTCTTTTATCTCTAGAGTCTCAGTCTGGCATTTAAAGGTAACATCTAGCAACAGAAAGAGAGGCAGGACAATTACATCAGGTCAACATCTGCAGGGCTAAGGTTTTCAAAAGTGTCTTGTAATCTGAAACCTCTTTATAGGGCCCTGACATTCAAAAGTACTGAGTACTCACCCTCTGAAAATCAGGCCCCTTTAAGGTCTCAAGTTAGACAACCAAAATCACAAGGCAATTTTGAAAACCTTGGCCTAAGTGACACACTAAGGCCACACACACAGGGACTCTAGGACAGAGCTGGGAATGGAAGCTTGATCATTTGAGTCCTAGCCTAGCATTTTAGCCACAAGGGCCATCCTACCAGGCAGGGCTGCCTGGAGGGGCGGGGGGGGGGGGGCAAGTGGGGCAATTTGCCCCAGGTCCCCGGCCCCGGAGGGGCCCCCACGAGAGTATAGTATTCTATAACTTTTTTTTATGGAAGGGGCCCCCGAAATTGCTTTGCCCCAGGCCCCCTGAATCCTCTGGGCGGCCCTGCTACCAGAATATAAAGTTGATGATCTACTGAAACCCAGCAGGTGTTTTCTCCCTTTAATTCCACTGATTCCTTAAGCCCTGTCTATCTCACAACTTTCAACTGAGTCTGTAATCAGTTAGCAATACATTCGGCCCTAAAAGCCTGGTGTGTGTCCACACATCACCTGGTTAATACTCATTTAAGCTTTGTTTGTGTAGCTCATTGATCAGTGTGTGTTATGTGTCCTCTAGGGGCTGGTCCACCGAGGGTCTGGTTCTGCCACAGCTCCTAGCTATGGGAGTTCATCCCTCAGCTCAAACAGTAGGGGGTCATGCAGTTACAAGATCATGGGTTTGATCCTTGGTGATAACCAAGATGACGGTTGTTACATCTATAGTCGAGACGTTTCCCTTCCCAGGATCTGTTCTAACCCTGCTATTGTACTTCTAAAAGGCCGGAGTCTCATCAAGGTATGTCTGCACTAGAAACGCTAAAGTGGCGCAGCTGCAGCTGTGCCACAGTAGTGTAGACACTGACTGCAGTGATGGAAGGGTTCTTCCATTGCTGTGGTAAATCCACCTCTGAGAGCTGGTAGCTAGGACAAGAGACGAATGCTTCTGTTGACCTAGTGCTGCCTACACTGAGGCTTAGGCTGGGGCTTATGATTGACTGAAGTTTCAGGTGTTGAGCAGGCCTCAGTTACACTAAAAGCCTTATGTTGTGCTGGCCTGGAAAAGGTGGTTAAAGTGGGTGTAAAAGTCTCCTAAGAATGTTCCCTGTGGAGGGACCCTCCACAGCTAGTGTGGAACTGGTAGAAGGGCCTTTACATGATCTTGGCTTCATATGCCAGGCAGATCAAGGATGTGATCAGAATGCACCATGCTACAGCTACTTTCTGGTTCTCAGGGGCCATGGGAAGCAGAGGATAAATTACAGCATCCCTGCATGGTCCCAGAATGCATAGAGCACAAAGGTGGCTTAAAGCTACCTTTTCCTCCACCCTTTCTATTCCCCGCCGCAAGCACGGGAGTGGCATAAGTAAGAATCAGGCACAAAATTCTCTTGGGTACCCAGAGGGCATTACAACCAAGTGTAGGAGGAAGAGTGCAACAGTTCTTAAACCAGTTCAGAACAGCTGGTGAGCATCTGCCTAACTGCATCAGCTGGGCTGAAACTAGTTGGGTGCAGCTAGCAACACAGGCACAATCTTAGTCCTGGACTACACCTAAAATTTAGGTAGATCTAGCTATGTGAAAAATTCACACCCCTGAGAGACGTAGTTAAGGCGTCCTAAGCCCAGTGTCGACACCATTAGGTTGACAGAAGAATTCTTCCATCAACCTAGATGCCACCTCTCGGCAGGGTGGATTAACTACAGTGACAGAAAAACCCCTTCCACCGCTGTACCAAGTGTCTACACTACAGTGCTACAGAGGCACAGCTGCAGCACCGTAGCTGTGCTGCTGTCGCTTCTGTAGTATGGACACAGCCTAAGTAACTGTGGCTAGTGGTGGCCTAGGATGGCATGTTGGCCAAATTCTCAGCTGCTTTAACTCAATGGAGCCCCATCAAAATCAACAGACTTTCCACCAGGCCCATGGTTGCCTCCCTGGTTGTGACACTGTTTTCTTTGCAGCATGGACACAAACTGTGGTCAAAATAGATTTAAAACCCATGCTACTCACTTTTCCTGCAGGAACCCGGAATCCCATAGCTGTCCATGGCGGCAGTGCCAACACTCAGGAGCACAAATGGAGAGCTCGGATGTTCCACAGCATGGGATCTGATGGCAGGTCCAAGCGTAGGCATGCTCCAAACGAACTCAGTGCCAGGGACTCGGTTCCACACCACATCCCTTAGAGGCTGATTGTCTAGGATGATGGCGCCAGTCTCTGATGTATTGGCCACCATCAAGGCAAAGTTCTCGAAACCCTCTTGGGCATTTATAGAATACATCCGGCAGTAACTGGCAATATCTGGAACATTCATCAGGAAGGCATGGTAGGAATTAGGGAGAGGTGCACCCAGGCTGTACAAAACCACTTGGATGCCCACATTAGCAGAGATGTAGACTGGGATCGAGGGCTTGACAGGACGCTGGAGTACACTGCCTCCTGCAAGAGTAACAGTCTCTTGCTGTTCTCCTAGTTGATACAACACAGTTGTGTTCTGGGAAGCAGTGATGTAGACTACTTCATCTACTTTCTGCCAGGGTAATGGAGGAATGATGTATGTTGTACCCCAGCTGCAAACTGGTAGGAGCTGCTCAAAGACATGGTTGCATTTTGTGTTATTACAAAAACACCCCTGGCCAACCAAGACAGCCACTGGCTTTTCTGAGACAATCCTGGTGCCAGACAAATCGGCTATGCCTTGAAACTGGATGCCTTGGAAAGCGAGGAGCTTAATTTCCAGTTTGGTGCCAGTGGAGTAGATCTGTGTTAGGTAATGTAACTTGCCTTTCACATGGACCTCCACGGAGTTGGGCTCTTGGTACGTCACAACAGAGAACTCTGGGTAACTATCTAAGGATTCTGTAGAGGGAGTCACTATGTAGTGTTCATTTCCCAAGCTGGAGACAGGATACAGCACAGTGGTCTCAGGGGTCACATCTTTGTTCCTGACAGACACTACTGAGATATCTTTGTCAGCCTTGACTAGGACCACCTTGGAGAACTTGATAACACCCTTAATTCCCACTGACTCTGGTAGCCCAACCCGCACCATCTCTCCCCGATTTACCATAATCTTCTCCTCAAATCTTCCCCCGCCAAACGGGTAATTGGAGATGGAAACAGACACTGAAGTGAAGGCAAAGTAACCAGTAATTTGCACTTCAAATTGACTAGAGTTCCCACAGTCGTCCATGTAGGAGGTGATGAATTCTCTTCCCAGAGTCTCAGTCTGACATGTGCCTGCAAGGAAAAATAGCAATAAAACCTTAGAGGTGGAGAGGGAAACTGTCAAAAGGTGGATAGAGTAAAAGGGACTGGATCAACTTTGTTCAGGCCAAAAATTAAGGTCCAGTAAAAAAGAAAAGGTACTTGAAAAACCTTAATGCAGCTAGAAATTTTCCCCATTATATTTTAATCTAAATGAAAATATTTTTTATTAATAGTAAATATTATTTTAAATAATGAAAAAGCACAACTTACCAAACACGACTTCGGGGAATGTTCCAATCTGGATCAGAACTCGACGATTGTCCCTGATCTCTCTAATAGTTCAGAACCAGAATCCTGGATCCAAACACTCATGGAAACACAGAAAAATTTCAGATCCAGATGCTCACTTAATGATTTGGACTCAGCTCTAAGAATAATTGTTTGCCCTTCCCGAGCATCGCCTGTCTAAGCTCAAAACACTTTACAGACAGACATTAAATAATTCTCAGTCCCACCAGGAGATCGGTCAATATTAATGTCCCCACTGCACTGAGGGGGAAACTAAGGCACAGAGAGGGTTAGGAGCTTGCTCAAAGTAACCCCACAAATCAGCAGAAGAACTCTCAGTCTCTTGTACTCTAACCGTTAAAACCTACAACCATTCCCAGCATTGGGAATAGAACTTTAGTCTGTCGTGTTGATAAGGGCAGGTGCGTTGGGCCCCTTGGACTGAGGTGATAATAAAACCCTTTTGTACTGTTACAACATTAAACACATAAGTGTGGTTGAGGGTCTTGTGTCAAGTTATCACTGGCGCCTTCTCCTGTTGCAACCACCACCATTAAATAGAGAGAGAGAGAGAGAGAGAACCTTTTATTAAAGTATTTGCTGCCAAGCACCCAGAAAATGCCGAGGGCTATCAGTCATGCTGCACCGTCGTCTTAAGATGTAAAAAATAGATTTATTCTGTATTCATTTGCTTACCCCCTCCCTCCTGCTAAACCCAGGCTTTTGAGTTCAATCTTTAGGGGGGGGCCATTCTGTGTGACAGTTGTTTGTGTTTCTCCCTGATGCAAAGCCACCTTTCTTGATTTTAATTCCCTGTACCTGTACGCCATGTCGTCACTCGCCCCTCCCTCCCTCCCTCCCTTCTTCCCCTGGTCCGTCAAATACTACTTTCGCGCCTTTTTTCAGACCAGACGCCATAGCTAGCACTGGGATCATGGAGCCCGCTCAGATCACCGCGGCAATTATGAGCACTATGAACACCACGCGCATTGTCCTGGAGTATATGCAGAGCCAGGACATGCCAAAGCAAAACCAGGACCAGGCGAGGAGGAGGAGGCGATTGCAGCGCGGCAACGAGAGTGATGAGGAAATGGACATGGACCTAGACCTCTCACAAGGCACAGGCCCCAGCAATGTGGAAATCATGGTGTTAATGGGGCAGGTTCATGCCGTGGAACGCCGATTCTGGGCCCAGGAAACAAGCACAGACTGGTGGGACCGCATCGTGCTGCAGGTGTGGGACGATTCCCAGTGGCTGCGAAACTTTCGCATGCGTAAGGGCACTTTCATGGAACTTTGTGACTTGCTTTCCCCTGCCCTGAAGCGGCAGAATACCAGGATGAGAGCAGCCCTCACAGTTGAGAAGCGAGTGGCGATAGCCCTGTGGAAGCTTGCAACGCCAGACAGCTACCGGTCAGTCGGGAATCAATTTGGAGTGGGCAAATCTACTGTGGGGGCTGCTGTGATCCAAGTTGCCAGGGCAATGAGAGACCTGGTGATATCAAGGGTAGTGACTCTGGGAAACGTGCAGGCCATAGTGGATGGCTTTGCTGCAATGGGATTCCCAAACTGTGGTGGGGCGATAGACGGAACCCATATACCTATCTTGGCACTGGAGCACCAAGCCACCGAGTACATAAACCGCAAGGGGTACTTCTCAATGCTGCTGCAAGCCCTGGTGGATCACAAGGGACGTTTCACCGACATCAACGTGGGCTGGCCGGGAAGGGTACATGATGCTCGCGTCTTCAGGCACTCTGTTCTGTTTTGAAAGCTGGAGGAAGGGACTTTCTTCCCGGACCAGAAAATAACCGTTGGGGATGTCGAAATGCCTATCGTGATCCTTGGGGACCCAGCCTACCCCTTAATGCCATGGCTCATGAAGCCGTACACAGGCAGCCTGGACAGGAGTCAGGACCTGTTCAACTACAGGCTGAGCAAGTGCCGAATGGTGGTGGAATGTGCATTTGGGCGTTTAAAAGCGCGCTGGCGCAGCTTACTGACTCGCTCAGACCTTAGCGAAAAGAATATCCCCATTGTTATTGCTGCTTGCTGTGCGCTCCACAATATCTGTGAAAGTAAGGGGGAGACATTTATGGCGGGGTGGGAAGTTGAGGCAAATTGCCTGGCCACTGATTACGCGCAGCCAGACACCAGGGCGGTTAGAGGAGCACAGCAGGGCGCGGTGCGCATCAGAGAAGCTTTGAAAACCAGTTTTGTGACTGGCCAGGCTACGGAGTGAAACTTCTGTTTGTTTCTCCTTGATGAACCCTCCGCCCCTACACCCCCCCACCCGGTTAACTCTACTTCTCTGTAAACCAACCACCCCACCCTCCCCTACTACCCTCCCCCCCTTCGAGCACCACTTGCAGAGGCAATAAAGTCATTGTTACTTCACATTCATGCATTCTTTATTAATTCATCACACAACTAGGGGGATAATTGCAAAGGTAGCCCGGGATGGGTGGGGGAGGAGGGAAGGAAAAGGACTCACTGCAGTTTAAAACTTTAAAACTTTAACACTTATTGCTCGGGAAATCATGTGGGCTGGAGTGACTGGGTGGCCGGAGGCCCCCCCACCGTGTTCTTGGGCGTCTGGGTGAGGAGGCAATGGGACTTGGGGAGGAGGGCTGTTGGTTACACAGGGGCTGTAGCGGCGGTCTGTGCTCCTGCTGCCTTTCCTGCAGCTCAACCATACGCTGTAGCACTGGGGAGGAGGGCTGTTGGTTACACAGGGGCTGTAGCGGCGGTCTGTGCTCCTGCTGCCTTTCCTGCAGCTCAACCATACGCTCTAGCATATCAGTTTGATGCTCCAGCAGCCGGAGCATGGACTCTTGCCTTCTGTGTGCAAGCTGACGCCACCTCTCATCTTCAGCCCGCAACTTCCTCTGTTCCTCCAGCGATTCAGCCCGCCACCTCTCCTCCTCAGCCCGCGATTCAGCCCACCACCTCTCCTCTCGCTCATATTGGGCTTTTCGATAATCAGTCATTGACTGCCTCCACACATTCTGCTGTGCTCTGTCAGCGTGGGAGGCAGTCTGTAGTTCTGTAAACATTTCATCACGTGTCCTTCGCTTCCGTTTTCGAATATTCACTAGCCTCTGTGAAGGAGAACGATTTGCAGCTGGTGGATGAGAAGGGAGAGGTGGTTAAAAAAGATACATTTTAGAGAACAATGGGTACACTCTTTCACGTTACATTTTGCTGTTCACATTACACAGGAGATGTGCTTTCGATACAAGGTCGCATTTTTCCTCTTATATTGAGGGCCTGCCGGTTTGGTGTGAGAGATCACTCACGCAGTGCCAGGTCACAGATTTCAGCTTGCAGGCAGCCATGGTAAGACACAGTCTTTTGGCTTTTTTAACCTTCTTAACATGTGGGGATGGTTTCAAAGAGTACTGCTCTCATTAACCATACCAAGCACCTGTTGGGTTGGCCATTTAAAATGGGTTTGCAATGTAAAAGGAGGGGCTGCGGTTTCAGGGTTAACGTGCAGCACAAACCCAACTAATAACCCTCCCACACACACCCAATTCTCTGGGATGATCACTTCACCCCTCCCCCCACCGCGTGGCTAACAGCGGGGAATATTTCTGTTCAGCAGAGCAGGAAGGGGCACCTCTGAATGTCCCCTTAATAAAATTGCCCCATTTCAACCAGGTGACCGTGAATGATATCACTCTCCTGAGGATAACAAAGAGCGATAAGGAATGGATGTTGTCTGCATGCCAGCAAACACCGGGACCATACGCTGCCATGCTTTGTTATGCAATGATTCCAGACTACGTGCTACTGGCCTGGCGTGGTAAAGTGTCCTACCATGGCGGACGGGATAGGGCAGCCCTCCCCAGAAACCTTTTGCAAAGGCTTTGGGAGTACATCCAGGAGAGTTTTCTGGAGATGTCCCTGGAGGATTTCCGCTCCATCCCCATACACGTTAACAGACTTTTCCAGTAGCTGTACTGGCCGCGATTGCCAGGGCAAATTAATCATTAATCATTAAACACGCTTGCTTTTAAACCATGTGTAATATTTACAAAGGTACACTCACCAGAGGTCCCCTGTGTGCCCACAGGGTCTTGGGTGAGTTCGGGGGTTACTGGTTCCAGGTCCAGGGTGATAAAAATATCCTGGCTGTTGGGGAAACTGGTTTCTCCGCTTCCTTGCTGCTGTGAGCTATTTACATGATCTTCATCCTCATCTTCCTCGTCCCCAGAACCCGCTTCCCTGTGTGTTTCTCCAGTGAGGGACTCATAGCACACGGTTGGGGTAGTGGTGGCTGCACCCCCTAGAATGGCATGGAGCTCTGCATAGAAGCGGCATGTTTGCGGCTCAGCCCCGGACCTTCCGTTTGCCTCTCTGGCTTTGTGGTAGGCTTGCCTTAGCTCCTTAATTTTCACGCGGCACTGCTGTGCGTCCCTGTTATGGCCTCTGTCCTTCATGGCCCTGGAGACCTTTTCTAATATTTTGCCATTTCGTTTACTGCTTCGGAGTTCGGCCAGCACTGATTCATCTCCCCATATGGCGATCAGATCCCGAACCTCCCGTTCTGTCCATGCTGGAGCTCTTTTGCGATCCTGGGACTCCATCACGGTTACCTGTGCTGATGAGCTCTGCGGGGTCACCTGTGCTCTCCACGCTGAGCAAACAGGAAATGAAATTCAAACGTTCGCGGGGCTTTTCCTGTCTACCTGGCCAGTGCATCAGAGTTGAGAGTGCTGTCCAGAGCGGTCACAATGAAGCACTGTGGGATAGCTGCCGGATGCCAATAACGTCGAATTCCGTCCACGCTAACCCAATTCCGACCCCCTAAGGCCGATTTTATCGCTAATCCCCTCGTCGAAGGTGGTGTAAAGAAACCGGTTTAAAGGGCCCTTTAAGTCGAAAGAAAGGGCTTCGTCGTGTGAACGTGTCCAGGCTTAATTCGATTTAACGCGGCTAAAGTCGACCTAAACTCGTAGTGTAGACCAGGCCTTAGTTATATAGGGCAAGATCCTCGGCTAGTGTAAATCAGTGTAGCATCACTGACTACAACAGACCTTTGCTGATTTACAACAGATGAGGATTCTGCCCATTACCCCCAGCTGACATCCCACTTGGCTCTTTATAGAGAGATCCAGAAACATCATATCTCCCAACAAACATTTTATCCTCACTCCCAGAGCTCTCTCTCTGCCCTGAGTGGAAAGAAAATTAAGGCCAAATGTAATATAACTTTTCATAAGAACGGCCGTACTGGGTCAGACTAAAGGTCCATCCAGCCCAGTATCCTGTCTACCAACAGTGGCCAATGCCAGGTGTCCCAGAGGGAGTGAACCTAACAGGTAATGATCAAGTGATCTCTCTCCTGCCATCCATCTCCACCCTCTGACAAACAGAGGCTAGGGACACCATTCCTTACCCATCCTGGCTAATAGCCATTAATGGACTTAACCTCCATGAATTTATCCAGTTATCTTTTATACCCTGTTATAGTCCTAGCCTTCACAACCTCCTCAGGCAAGGAGTTTCACACGTTCACTGTGCGCTGTGTGAAGAACTTCCTTTTATTTGTTTTAAGCCTGCTGCCCATTAATTTCATTTGGTGACCCCTAGTTCTTATATTATGGGAACAAGTAAATAACTTTTCCTTATTCACTTTCTCCATATCACTCATGATTTTATATACCTCTATCATATCCCCCCTTAGTCTCCTCTTTTCCAAACTGTAAAGTCCTAGCCTCTTTAATCTCTCCTCATATGGGACCCGTTCCAAACCCTTAATCATTTTAGTTGCCCTTCTCTGAACCTTCTCTAGTGCCAGTATATCTTTTTTGAGATGAGGAGACCACATCTGTACGCAGTATTCAAGATGAGGGCGTACCATCAATTTATATAAGGGCAATAAGATACTATCCGTCTTATTCTCTATCCCCTTATTAATGATTCCTAACATCCCGTTTGCTTTTTTGACTGCTGCTGCACACTGTGTGGATGTCTTCAGAGAACTGTCCACGATGACTCCAAGATCTTTTTCCTGACTTGTTGTAGCTAAATTAGCCCCCATCATATTCTATGTATAGTTGGGGTTATTTTTTCCAATGTGCATTACTTTACATTTATCCACATTAAATTTCATTTGCCATTTTGTTGCCCAATCACTTAGTTTTGTGAGATCTTTTTGAAGTTCTTCACAGTCTGCTTTGGTCTTAACTATCTTGAGCAGTTTAGTATCATCTGCAAACTTTGCCACCTCACTGTTTACCCCTTTCTCCAAATCATTTATGAATAAGTTGAATAGGATTGGTCCTAGGACTGACCCTTGGGGAACACCACTAGTTACCCCTGTCCATTCTGAGAATTTACCATTTATTCCTACCCTTTGTTCCCCGTCTTTTAACCAGTTCTCAATCCATGAAAGGATCTTCCCTTTTATCCCATGACAACTTAATTTATGTAACAGCCTTTGGTGAGGGACCTTGTGTGACAAAGTGGGGGTTTTTCTTGTTTTCTGTGGAGTTTCAATGGTTTGCATGCAGAGGGGGTGGGACTCAGTTTCCCTGGGTGTTACTGGTTTAACGAGGTGAGGGGAGAGGGAGTGTGTTTTGCAGAGGACCGGAGAAAGGACTTGGGGACCCAGCCAATGGCCGGGAGGATGGATACCCCAGTGACCGGTGACCTGGCGACCTGGAGGCCCAGCTGAGGAGACACAGCCAGTTCTGGCCAATGGGCGGACAATGGGCTGCAGAGTGAGGACCCAGTGACCTAACCAGCCGGTTCCAGCCAGAGGACAGAAGCGAGGAGAGGAGGCCCCGGTTTACGACCCTGTTTACCTGGAGAGAAGACAATGGACAGAGGCGGGGCCTGGGGCCGGTGATCTCAGATGCCCAACTGGGAGCAGGGGGGCTCTGGGCTGGAGAGGGGGAGCAGGCAGAGCCCACCTGGATGCAGAGAGACTGGGGTGTGCTGGGCTGAGGGAGGCCAGGCCTGAGGCCCTGAGAGTTTCCTGTGCTGTGTTCAACTCTCAATAAACCCTCCTGTTTTATGCTGGCTGAGAGTCACTCCGGTCTAGAGAACAGGGTGGCATCAACCCCTTTGGGGGTGGAGGCCCGGGGGGTCCAGAGCGAGTGGACTCCCTGAGGGGGCCCATGGCGAGAAACAGGTGTGCTAGGGCTCCGAGAGGTGCGGATCCAGGAGATGGAGGGGCCTGACCCCGAGAGAGAGTGGACCCCCGAGAAGGACTGTCTCACTAAAAGGGGCACCCCCCACGGACCGCACGGGGCCAAGAGTGGGCACGATCTGTGAGTCCGTGACACCTTGTCAAAGGCTTTCTGGAAATCTAAGTACACTATGTCCACTGGATCCTCCTTGTCCACATGTTTGTTGACCCCTTCAAAGAACTCTAATACATCAGAAAGACATGATTTCCCTTTACAGAAACCATGTTGACTTTTGCCCAACAATTTATGTTCTTCTATGTGGCTGATGATTTTATTCTTTACAATTGTTTCCCGGTACTGACGTTAGACTTACCGGTCTGTAATTGCCGGGATCACCTCTAGAGCCCTTTTTAAATATTGGCGTTGCATTAGCTATCTTCCAGTAATTGGGTACAGAAGCCAACTTAAAGGACAGGATACAAACCATAGTTAATAGTTTCTCAATTTCACATTTGAGTTCTTTCAGAACTCTTGGGTGAATGCCATCTGGTCCCAGTGACTTGTTACTGTTAAGTTTATCAATTAATTCCAAACCCTCCTCTAGTGACACCTCAATCTGTGACAATTCCTCAGATTTGTCACCTACAAAGGACGGCTCAGGTTTGGGAATCTCCCTAACATCCTCAGCCGTGAAGACTGAAGCAAAGAATCCATTTAGTTTCTCCACAATGACTTTATCGTCTTTAAGCGCTCCTTTTGTATCTCAATCGTCCAGGGGCCCCACTGGTTGTTTAGCAGGCTTTCTGCTTCTGATGTACTTAAAAAACATTTTATTATCTTCTGAATTTTTGGCTAGCTGTTCTTCAGCTTTTCTTATTACATTTTTACACTTAATTTGGCAGTGTTTATGCGCCTTTCTATTTACCTCACGAGCATTTGACTTCCCCTTTTTAAAAGATGCCTTTTTATCTCTGACTGCTTCTTTTACATGGTTGTTAAGCCACGGTGGCTCTTTTTTAGTTCTTTTACTGTGTTTTTTAATTTGGGGTATACATTTAAGTTGAGCCTCTATTATGGTGTCTTTGAAAAGTGTCCATGCAACTTGCAGGGATTTCACTCTAGCCACTGTACCTTTTAATTTCTGTTTAACTAACCCCCTCATTTTTGCATAGTTCTCCTTTCTGAAATTAAATGCCACAGTGTTAGGCTGCTGAGGTGTTCTTCCCACCACAGGAATGTTAAATGTTATTATATTATGATTACTATTTCTAAGCGGTCCTGTTATAGTTACCTCTTGGACCAGATCCTGCGCTCCACTCAGGACTAAATCGAGAATTGCCTCTCCCCTTGTGGGTTCCTGTACCAGCTGCTCCAAGAAGTAGTCATTTAAAGTATCAAGAAATTTTGTCTCTGCATTTCGTCCTGAGGTCACATGTACCCAGTCAATATGGGGATAATTGAAATCCCCCACTATTATTGAGTTCTTAATTTTGATAGCCTCTCTAATCTCCCTTAGCATTTCATCATCACTATCACCGTCCTGGTCAGGTGGTTGATAATAGATCCCTAATGTTATATTCTTATTAGAGCATGAAATTACTATCCATAGAGATTCTATGGAACATGTGGATTCACTGAAGATTTTTACTTCATTTGATTCTACATTTTCTTTCACATATAGTGCCACTCCCTCCCTCCTCCCCCGCCCCCCGCACAACCTGTTCTGTCCTTCCGATATATTTTGTACCCCGGAATGATTGTGTCCCATTGATTTTTCTCACTCCACCAGGTTTTTATGATGCCTATTATATCAATATCCTCCTTTAACACGAGGCACTCTAGTTCACCCATCTTATTATTTAGACTTCTAGCATTTGTACTTTAAAAACTTGTCACTGTTTATTTGTCTGCCCTTGTCTGATGTGTCGGAAATTTCCACTAGCTGAGAATTTGGGTCTAGCTTCAGGCCCTTTAATACGATCACTGAAGGGAGATATTGTGAAATGCTGGGCCTCCTTCTCCTGTCCCTTACACCATATGACCGCCACTGATTTCAGTGCATTTCTCCTGATTTACACTGATGTGTGTGAAAAGAGATTCAGGCCCATCATTCTTAGCCTCAGTGGGAGCTGGTGGCAGGGTTGGATTTAGGGGCAGGTGACCCAGGCAACCACCTGGGGTGCCAGGTTTGGGGGGTGCCGGGCTCGGGGTGCTGTTTTTGTTCTTAGCGACAAAAGGGAAACCAGAATGTTTGAAGTAAAATGTTTCAGGTATTCCATATGTGGATTCATTTTTCACTAGCCTCCTAGAACGTTCTGGAGCTTTATAGGATCTCATGGAACCTCCCACATTTTCTGAGAACTACATTTTCCTCCATCCTCCGAGAATGTTGTCAGCCACGCCCTCGCGACTATACATGGAACAGGGCATCGCCTACGGTTGGCAACTTTCCAATTGCACAAAACTGAACACCCTGGCCCCAACCCATCCCCAAGGTCCCACCCCCCACTCACTCCAGCCCCTCTCCCTCCGTCACTTGCTCTCCCCCACCCTCGCTCACTTTCACTGGGCTCGGGCAGGGGATTGGGTGTGGGAGGGGGTGAGTGCTCTGGCTGAAGGTGCAGATTCTGGGGTGGGGCTGGGGATGAGGGTTTTGGGATGCAGGAGGGGGCTCCAGGCTGGGACCAAAGGGTTTGGAGTGCAGGAGAAGGCTCAGGCATGGGGCAGGGCACTGGGATGCGGAAGGGGAGGCAGGCTTGGGGAGGGAGCTTGGGTACAGGAGGGGGTTCCAAACTGGGGCAGGGGGTTGAGGGTGGGGGCTCTGGCTGGGCGGGCGCTTACCTCAGGCAGCTCCCGGTCGGTGGCGCAGCGGGGCTAAGGCAGGTTACTGCCTGCCCTGGCTCTGCGCTCGTCCCGGAAGTGGCCGGCATGTTCAGCCCCTAGGCGGAGGCGCAGCCAGGTGGCTCTACGTGGTGTACGCTGCCCGCGCCCGCAGCCACCACCCCCACAGCTCCCATTGGCCACAGTTTCCGGCCAAAGGGGGGTGCGAAGCTGGTGCTGGGAGCGGCGGCAGCACTTGGAGCTTCGCTGATCGCCACTGCATCTAGGGGCCGGACAGGCTGCTTCCGGGGAGCTGCGCAGGGCCAGGGCAGGCAGGAAACCTTCCTTAGTCCCACTGCGCCGCCAACCAAACTTTTAATGGCCTGGTCAGCGGTGCTGTCCGGAGCTGCCAGGGTCCCTTTTGACTGGGCGTTCCAGTCGAAAACCAGACGCCTGGCAACCCTAGTATCACCAGCTAGTCTTATGAGACAGGGATAAATCATGCATACAAATCATGCATCAAAGTAATGAAATGGGCTACAAATGCAATAAAATATAAGGTATTTAAAAGCTTAACAAATGGAGGGGCAGGGCGCATGCCATTTGGTCTAGGGCCGGCCCTGGCTGCCAGTCCTCAGTGCCTCTCAAGATTTAGCTCCATTTGAAGGATTTCCAAGTGCTTCTAGTTTCTACCTTAAAGTAATCATGATCTCAATTTTCATTTGCAATTCTGTAATACTAACAGCTTTTTAAAGGGGAAGCTGCCAAAAGGACAGACCCAGAGTTACTGCTACTTCATTCTCCCTCACTCCTTTCTGATAGACCTCCAGGTATTGCAGTCCAGTATAGGAAATCTCCAGCTACCGCTTTCTGGGCCCACCTCTGGCTTTTCAGTATGGCCTAGTGACACTATTAAAAGACCTCTCAGTGGGACATGGCAGCAGAAAGAGGTTCTTGTCCACCATGGGACAGAGTATGAGCCGACTAAAACTTGAATACCCTAAAGAGTTTCAGAGGGAGTGAATGAATAAACAAACACAGAGAAGGAGAAATTATCCCTGACACCGATTCTTCCCTGTTCTCAAAATTCTGGGTTTTCCCTTCAGGGCCTGTTTAGAACCTGAGGTGTATCCACCCCTTTGGGCATTCCGCTACTCCTCATGACCCGGATGCAGTGAAACCCACATTAGCGTCCAGATAATGCTGCTGTGAGCTTCCAAGCCAATACCAGCTTCATTGCAGACAGTCTATATGGGACTCACTTATTATGGGCAAAGAAATGTTACACAAGGCATTATGTTTCACTAACCGGAGAACTTACCAATTGTGTTTGTCCTCTGGGTGCTTGCTGGTGGTAGAAACCAGAACAGTCCAAGGAAGAAAAACACTTGAAAGAAGATGAACAAAACTTGTTTAAAATCTAAGATATGGCAATAAACAACATAGGGAGACATTACTAAATAAAGGAGTCTAAGCACCTTTGTATCAGTCTGACCCTAATCTCAGTTACACTGGGGTAAATTTGGAATGACTCCATTGATTTACTTTTATTAGAGTTACCCTGGATTTATTCCTGGGACCTAGGAGATCAGAATTAGGATCAGGGCGTTGGACCTCATTGAGGTGGGGAGAATGGAAGCTAGGCACTGGATTTTTCCATTCTAGACTCATCCTGTGATGCTCTGTAGGAGGCATCTGGGAGTCGGGAGTGGCTTCTCAAAGCCCTGGGGCAGGTTGTCATGGATTCACAGGGTCTGGTCTATGCTGCAGCCTGTAACCATTCCCTTTGGAGAGATCCCTGTAGTGTGCTGGGCCCCAAGGACCTACACAGTTCCACAGGGGCAGACCCATGGCCTCCAAAACTAGGCCTTTGGGTGCCAGCAATCCCCATCATTTTCCATGGCTCCCTGTGGTAAGTCCAGCAGAGCCAGACTGCAGTGGGAGGTTTGTTCTTTACTCCTTCAGGGAACAATGCTCTCAGTGAATATTTGCCATAATGCCAGGCAGCCTTTTCAAAACAAGGTAAGAATGCATTAGCCACCTGGCCTACAGAATCTGACAGTCCTTACTTTAGCATAGAGAGGCACAGAGTAAGATATGCTCCATGCTGACCAATGCCAAGGCTCCCATGAGCCACGCTGCTGTAGGGCAAGATGCACAGTAAGTTTGCAGGAGAGCATGTATCTTGCTAATCTCTTTAGCCAACAGTTGGTGCTGCAGCTGCTCTCTGTCAACCTGTGAAGCCCAACTGGTCACAGAATGTACATCTACACCGCGCAGCAGCCTGCAGCAGCAAGGCTCAGAACCCAGCTCGACAGACTCGGGCTCGTGCAACTGTGCTAAAAGTAGCTGCATACATAGAGATTCTAAGTTGTGGCTTGCACAGGAGATCAGGCTCTGAAGTGTAGGGAGGGGGATGGACCTCGGCTGGTCTAAACCACAACTAAAAGTGTGTCTGCGCAGCTATTTTTATCATGGTAGCACAAGCCCAAGTCTGTCAAGGTGGGCTTGTAGGGTCCCTGCCACAGGCTGTGTAGATATCCCCTGATAGTCCAGGGAACCTCCAAAGTACCTGAGGACAGAACCCTTCTAGCTTCCCCTCCCTGGCATCTCCAATAAGTTGCCAGCTGGCTACTCCCAGCTATTCAGAGGATAGCGGCTTGCCTGCCACACTCTCCCATACCTCATGGCTCTGTCATCACTAACTCGGCTCTACTTACTTGGAGGAAATGCGAAGCCTGGGCGTCCCATGGCTGCTCAGAAGACAAACTCTGGGATTCTGACTCTTCCTTATTAACTAGAAACAAGACCAAAAGCAGAACTGACACACACTCGGTCACAGCATCTTCCTCTTTAGTCCCCTTATTTCTGGTCTCTGGAAACAGAGTCTTTGGGCCAAGTTCACATCACTGAAGTCAGTAATTGATCCCACTAACGGGGTGGCCCTTTATTATTTATTATCTTCCCTTACCCCTGCAGTGTGCTGGGTGCCCTCACAGGGCAACAGGGAATCAGACAGTCCTTATGCTGCAGTTTGTGAAAGAAAATGTACAATCAAATGAAGTAAAAATCTTAAGCAAATCCGCATGTTCCATAGAATCTCTATGGATAGAAATTTCATGCTCTAATAAGAATATAACATTAGGGATCTATTATCAACCACCTGACCAGGACGGTGATAGTGATGATGAAATGCTAAGGGAAATTAGAGAGGCTATCAAAATTAAGAACTCAATAATAGTGGGGGATTTCAATTATCCCCATATTGACTGGGAACATTTCACTTCAGGACGAAATGCAGAGATAAAATTTCTCGATACTTTAAATGACTGCTTCATGGAGCAGCTGGTACAGGAACCCACAAGGGGAGAGGCAACTCTAGATTTAGTCCTGAGTGGAGCGCAGGAGCTGGTCCAAGAGGTAACTATAGCAGGACCGCTTGGAAATAGTGACCATAATGCAATAGCGTTCAACATCCCTGTGGTGGGAAGACCATCTCAACAGCCCAACACTGTGGCATTTAATTTCAAAAGGGGGAACTATGCAAAAATGAGGGGGTTAGTTAAACAGAAGTTAAAAGGTACAGTGACTAAAGTGAAATCCCTGCAAGCTGCATGGGCGCTTTTTAAAGACACCATAATAGAGGCCCTATTTCAATGTATACCCCAAATTAAGAAACACAGTAAAAGAACTAAAAAAGAGCCACCGTGGCTTAACAACCATGTAAAAGAAGCAGTGAGAGATAAAAAGACTTCCTTTAAAAAGTGGAAGTCAAATCCTAGTGAGGCAAATAGAAAGGAGCATAAACGCTGCCAAATTAAGTGCAAGAATGTAATAAGAAAAGCCAAAGAGGAGTTTGAAGAACGGCTAGCCAAAAACTCCAAAGGTAATAACAAAATGTTTTTTAAGTACATCAGAAGCAGGAAGACTGCTAAACAACCAGTGGGGCCCCTTGATGATCGAGATACAAAAGGAGCGCTTAAAGACGATAAAGTCATTGCGGAGAAACTAAATGGATTCTTTGCTTCAGTCTTCACGGCTGAGGATGTTAGGGAGATTCCCAAACCTGAGCTGGCTTTTGTAGGTGACAAATCTGAGGAACTGTCACGGATTGAAGTGTCACGAGAGGAGGTTTTGGAATTAATTGATAAACTTAACATTAACAAGTCACCGGGACCAGATGGCATTCACCCAAGAGTTCTGAAAGAACTCAAATGTGAAGTTGCGGAACTGTTAACTAAGGTTTGTAACCTGTCCTTTAAATCGGCTTCTGTACCCAATGACTGGAAGTTAGCTAATGTAACGCCAATATTTAAAAAGGGCTCTAGAGGTGATCCCGGCAATTACAGACCGGTAAGTCTAACGTCTGTACCGGGCAAATTAGTCGAAACAATAGTTAAGAATAAAATTGTCCGACACATAGAAAAACATAAACTGTTGAGGAATAATCAACATGGTTTCTGTAAAGGGAAATCGTGTCTTACTAATCTATTAGAATTCTTTGAAGGGGTCAACAAACATGTGGACAAGGGGGATCCAGTGGACATAGTGTACTTAGATTTCCAGAAAGCCTTTGACAAGGTCCCTCACCAAAGGCTCTAATGTAAATTAAGCTGCCATGGGATAAAAAGGGAAGGTCCTTTCAAGGATTGAGAACTGGTTAAAAGACAGGGAACTAAGGGTAGGAATAAATGGTAAATTCTCAGAATGGAGAGGGGTAACTAGTGGTGTTCACCAAGGGTCAGTCCTCGGACCGATCCTATTCAACTTATTCATAAATGATCTGGAGAAAGGGGTAAACAGTGAGGTGGCAAAGTTTGCAGATGATACTAAACTGCTAAAGATAGTTAAGTCCAAATCAGACTGTGAAGAACTTCAAAAAGATCTCACAAAACTAAGTGATTGGGCAACAAAATGGCAAATGAAATTTAATGTGGATAAATGTAAAGTAATGCACATTGGAAAAAATAACCCCAACTATACATAGAATATGATGGGGGCTAATTTAGCTACAAGAAGTCAGGAAAAAGATCTTGGAGTCATCGTGGATAGTTCTCTGAAAATGTCCACGCAGTGTGCAGAGGCGGTCAAAAAAGCAAACAGGATGTTAGGAATCATTAAAAAGGGGATAGAGAATAAGACTGAGAATATATTATTGCCCTTATATAAATCGATGGTACGCCCTCATCTCGAATACTGCGTACAGATGTGGTCTCCTCATCTCAAAAAAGATATACTGGCACTAGAAAAGGTTCAGAAAAGGGCAACTAAAATGATTAAGGGTTTGGAACGGGTCCCATATGAGGAGAGATTAAAGAGGCTAGGACTCTTCAGCTTGGAAAAGAGGAGACTAAGGGGGGATATGATAGAGGTATATAAAATCATGAGTGATGTGGAGAAAGTGGATAAGGAAAAGTTATTTACTTATTCCCATAATACAAGAACTAGGGGTCATCAAATGAAATTAATAGGCAGCAGGTTTAAAACAAATAAAAGGAAGTTCTTCTTCACGCAGCGCACAGTCAACTTGTGGAACTCCTTACCTGAGAAGGTTGTGAAGGCTAGGACTATAACAGAGTTTAAAACTAACTGGATAAATTCATGGTGGTTAAGTCCATTAATGGCTATTAGCCAGGACGGGTAAGGAATGGTGTCCCTAGCCTCTGTCTGTCAGAGGGTGGAGATGGATGGCAGGAGAGAGATCACTTGATCATTGCCTGTTAGGTTCACTCCCTCTGGGGCACCTGGCATTGGCCACTGTCGGTAGACAGGATACTGGGCTAGATGGACCTTTGGTCTGTCCCGGTACGGCCTTTCTTATGTTCTTATGTAGTTTACACTCTCATGGGAGATCTGACACACCAGGTGAGAGTTGTGTACAATTGGTGCTGAAATAAGATGAGCAAAGAAGGGTTACAAAACAAAGATCAGACGAAAAAACAATGAGGAGTCCTTTTGGCACCTTAGAGACTAACAAATGTATTTGGGCATAAGCTTTCATGGGCTAAAACCCATCAGATGCATGGAGTGCAACATACAGTAGGGAGGTATAAATGCATAGCATATGAATAGATGGGAGTTGCCTTACCAAGTGGGAGGTCAGTGCTAACGAGCCAATTCAATTAAGGTGGAAGTGAGCTATTCTCAACTCAATTAATATTATTAATGCTCTAATAAATTTGTTAGTCTCTAAGGTGCCACAAGTACTCCTGTTATTCTCAACAGTTGACAAGAAGGGGTGGAAATCACTTTTGAAGTGCTAATGAGGCCAATGTAAACAAGGTGGCCCATTTCAAACAGTTGACAAGAAGGTGTGAGTATCAGCAGGGGGAAATTAGTTTTTGTAGTGACCAATCCACTCCCAGTCTTTATTCAGGCCTAATTTGATGGTGTCCAGTTTCCAAATTAATTCCAGTTCTGCAGTTTCTTGTTGGAGTTTTTTTGTTGAAGAATTGCCACTTTTAAGTCTGTTATTGAGTGACCAGGGAGATTGAAGTGTTCTACTGATTATCTACAATGTACTACTGTTGCAAAAAATAAAAAAACACACAACCCCCCCCCCCCCCCCCCAAATAACCCATTCAACCACTTTCTACCCTCAAATAACCCACATTAGGGAAATGTAGCTCTCTAGTTACTTTCACATAAGAGAATAAGAATCTACTACTACTGCACACTAGAGAAGCATATCCTTTAGCTAAAGGGGTACAAGATTCATGCTTTTAGTGCAGAAGATACTAGGTATAATCCCTGCTGATGACCCACAGTGGATAAATAGCTAAATTCACTCCACACTGCAACCCAGATCTGGGGGTTATAGTGGATCACAAACAAAAATCTGAATCAACAATGTATTACTGTTACAAAAAAAGAAAAACCCATAATTCTGGGATATAGTGTGCTCTTGTTGCCAAGAAGGCTAACGGCATTTTGGGCTGTATAAGTAGGGGCATTGCCAGCAGATCGAGGGACGTAATCGTTCCCCTTTATTCGACATTGGTGAGGCCTCATCTGGAGTACTGTGTCCAGTTTTGGGCCCCACACTACAAGAAGGATGTGGAAAAATTGGAAAGAGTCCAGCGGAGGGCAACAAAAATGATTAGGGGTCTGGAGCGCATGACTTATGAGGAGAGGCTGAGGGAACTGGGATTGTTTAGTCTCCAGAAGAGAAGAATGAGGGGGGATTTGATAGCTGCTTTCAACTACCTGAGGGGGGGTTCCAGAGAGGATGGAGCTCAGCTGTTCTCAGTGGTGGCAGATGACAGAACAAGGAGTAATGGTCTCAAGTTGCAGTGGGGGAGGTCTAGGTTGGATATTAGGAAACACTATTTCACTAGGAGGGTGGTGAAGCACTGGAATGCGTTACCTAGGGAGGTGGTGGAGTCTCCTTCCTTGGAGGTTTTTAAGGCCTGGCTTGACAAAGCCCTGGCTGGGATGATTTAGTTGGGAATTGGTCCTGCTTTGAGCAGGGGGTTGGACTAGATGACCTCCTGAGGTCCCTTCCAACCCTGATATTCTATGATTCTATGATTCTATGATATATTAGCAGGAGTGTTGTAAGCAAGACATGAGAAGTAATTCTTCCACTCTACTCAACACTGATAAGGGCTCAACTGGAGTAGTGTGTCCAATTCTGGGCACCACATTTCAGGAAAGATGTGAACAAACTGGAGAAAATCCAGAGGAGAGCAACAAAAATGATTAAAGGTCTAGAAAACATGACCTGTGAGAAAAGATTGAAAAAATTGGGGTTGTCTAGTCTGGAGAAGACTGGGGGCGGGTGGGGAGGGGAGACACACATGATAACAGTCCTGAAGTACATAAAAGGTTTTTATAAAGAGGAGGGTGATAAATTGTTCTTCTTAACAACTAAGGACAGGACAAGAAGCAATGGGCTTAAATTGCAGCAAGGTAGATTTAGGTTGGACATTAGGAAAAACTTCCTAACTGTAAGGTTAGTTTAGCAGTGGAACTAATTACCTATGGAGTTGTGGGATCTCAATCACTGCATGTTTTTAAGAATATAAAAAAAATGAAAGATTTGTTGGGAAAATGGGTGAGGGGTAAAGAGGTGGCAAGTTTTGAAGGAATGATTGATCTTGTTGCTCAAGAGCATTTCTTAAGCATATGTAAGGCCGAAGTAAAGAAGTGTCTATGGGACAAAGATGTAAAGACTGTGGATGAGATGGCTTTTTTAGCTGATGCCTTTGAACAGCATTGAAACTGCTTCAAACAGCGGTTTGTTCGATCATTTTGTTACTTGAACAAAATGCTTTTATTTCATTTGACCAAATTTGACTTGTTTTGCTTTGACTTATAAACACTTAAAACCTATCTTTGTAGTTAATAAATCTGTTTGTTTATTCTATCTGAAGCAGTGCGTTTGGTTTGAAGCATGTTAGAGACTCCCCTTGGGATAACAAGCCTGGTACATATCAATTTATTTGTTACACTGATGAACGTATATAAGCTTGCAGCGTCCAGTGGGCATAACTGGACACTGCAAGATGGAGGTTCCTAGGTTTGTGTCTGGGACCGGAGATATTGGCTAGTGTCATTGGGTTGCACAATCCAAGAAGCAGCTGACATGCCAGAGGCTGTGTGTGAACAGCCCAGGAGTGGGGGTTCTCACAGCATAGCGGGGTAAGGCTGGCTCCCAGAGTCAAGGATTGGAGTGACCTAGCAGATCACCGGTCCGGATAACACCAGAAGGGAATGTCACAGTGGCACAGAAAACACGGTGTATGTGCAGCTTGTTACTCCAATTGGAGTTCACACTTTAAGCACTGATATTTGTGATTTTAACTGAATCTTAAGTGCAGTGGCTAAGAACAGTCTGGAGGAGGTCACAGTTTTGTTATTTTCTGATTGTTTATTTCGGGTGAGGGAAATAAGCACAAGAAAGAAGAAAAATGACTACCAGTGAGGCAGCTACAAAACTAAAGGTGGCCAGACTGGAAGCTGCGGAGAATAAAAAGGACTGCGAGTTTCAAATGTGGCGGGCAGGGAGGCAGCCAGGGAGGAGGCTGCACACAGAAGGGCCATGGAAGAAAGAGAGGGAAGAAAGAGAAATGGAGAGAGAGAGAAAACACCAACTGGACCTATTAGAGAAGCAGAACCAGAACTCCCCGACCCCAATGACTCTCATCACTCCAAAAATACACGAATGGGAACACTTATGTCCCGCATACAGTGAGGATGATGATATTGCTGAATATCTGACTACCTGTGAAAGGCTGTGTAATACATGAAATCCCTGATGATAAGAGAGTTCCTACCCTGATTGCAAAATTAACCGGTAAAGCTCAAAATGTATTCAGTGGAATGCCTATTGAAGATGCTTTAGATTATTGTAAATTTAAAGATACTGTTTTGCGAAGTTTTCAGATTACCCCTGAAACCTATAGAGTTAAATTTAGGAATCTTAAGAGGGATATTGGTATGAGTAATGGGGAATATGTAAACAAAATGAAAGATTGATTTGGGAAAATGGGTGAGGGGTAAAGAGATGGCAAGTTTTGAAGGAACGCTTGATCTTGTTGCTCAAGAGCATTTCTTAAGCATATGTAAGGCCAAAGTAAAGCAGTGTCTATGGGACAAAGATGTAAAGGCTGTGGATGAGATGGCTTTTTTAGCTGATGCCTTCGAACAGACTCAGGCATCTATTGAGGGCAGGCCACAGAAAGAGCGGTTTAAAACTGGTGGGAAGGGAGGCTCCCATTTTTCCCCTGGACTATTTAGAAAAGCTGGATGAGCACAAGTCCATGGGCCTGGATGCTCTGCATCCGAGGGTGCTAAAGGAGTTGGAGGATGTGGGTGCAGAGGCATTGGGCTTGGCCATTATCTTACAAAACTCAATAGTGTTGCGGAGGTCCTGGATGACTGGAAAAAGGCTAATGTAGTGCCCATCTTTTAAAAAGGGAAGAAGGAGGATTTGGGGAACTACAGCCCAGTCAATCTCACCCCAGTCCCTGGAAAAATCATGGTGCAAGAGGGGAGGGATAGCTCAGTGGTTTGAGCATTGGCCTGCTAAACCCAGGGTTGTAAGTTCAATCCTTGAGGGGACCACTTAGGGATCTGGGGCAAAATCAATACTTGGTCCTGCCTAGTGAAGGCAGGGGGCTGGACTCAATGACCTTTCAATATCCCTTCCAGTTCTAGGAGATAGAATATCTCTCTCTATTTATTTAATTTTGAAGCACTTAGAGGAGAGGAAAGTGATCAGGAACAGTCAGCATGGATTCACCAAGGGTAAGTAATGTGTGACTAACCTAATTGCCTTCTATGAGGAGATAACTGGCTCTGTGGATATGGGGAAAGCAGTGGACGTGAATATACCTTGACTTTAGCAAAGTTTTTGATATGGTCTCCCACAGTATTCTTGCCAGCAAGTTAAAGAAGTATGGGTGGATGAATGGACTATACGGTGAATAGAAAGATGGCTAGATTGTCAGGCTCAATGGGTAGTGATCAACGGTTCGATGTCTAGTTGGCAGCCGGTATCAAGCGGAGTGCCCCAAAGGTCGGTCCTGGGTCCGGTTTTGTTCAATATCTTCATTAATGATCATTCTGGAGGATGGCGTGGACTGCATCCTCAGCAAGTT
Source organism: Emys orbicularis (assembly GCF_028017835.1). NCBI lineage: Eukaryota > Metazoa > Chordata > Testudines > Emydidae > Emys > Emys orbicularis. Next base: position 12,102,756 of record NC_088701.1, read on the forward strand.
TGCAGATGACACTAAACTGGGAGAAGTGGTAGATACGCTGGAGGGTAGGGATAGGATACAGAGGGACCTAGACAAATTAGGGAATTGGGCCAAAAGAAATCTTATGAGGTTCAACAAGGACAAGTGCAGAGTCCTGCACTTAGGACAGAAGAATCCCATGCACTGCTACAGACTAGGGACCGAGCGGCTAGGCAGCAGTTCTGCAGAAAAGGATCTAGGGGTTACAGTGGATGAGAAGCTGGATATGAGTCAATAGTGTGCCGTTGTTGCTAAGAAGGCTAACGGCATTTTGAGCTGCATAAGTAGGGGCATTACCAGCAGGTCGAGGGACGTGATCATTCCACTCTATTCGACATTGGTGAGGCCTCATCTGGAGTACTGTGTCCAGTTTTGGGCCCCACACTACAAGAAGGATGTGGAAAAATTGGAAAGAGACCAGCGGAGGGCAATAAAAATGATTAGGGGGCTGGGGCACATAACTTATAAGGAGAGGCTGAGGGAACTGGGATTATTTAGTCTGTAGAAGAGAAGAATGAGGGGGGATTTGATAGCTGCTTTCAGCTACGTGGAAGGGGGTTCCAAAGAGGATGGATCTAGACTGTTCTCAGTGGTAGCAGATGACAGAACAAGGAGTAATGGTCTCACGTTGCAGTGGGGGAGGTTTAGGTTGGATATTAGGAAACACTATTTCACTAGGAGGGTGGTGAAGCACTGGAATGGGTTACCTAGGGAAGTGGTGGAATCTCCATCCTTAGAGGTTTTTAAGGTCAGGCTTGACAAAGCCCTGGCTTGGATGATTTTGTTGGGGATTGGTCCTGCTTTGAGCAGGGGGTTGGACTAGATGACCTCCTGAGGTCCCTTCCAACCCTGATATTCTGTGATTCTATGATTCTATAATTACAGCCGAGACCTTTCGGCGGCAGCTCCGAAAGGCGACCTACTCTCTAGGGGCCTGACCTTGCACCGTTGCCCATGAGATAGAGGACCTCTGCTGGTGGTGGTTGCTCCCAGAGAGGCATTCAGCGGGAGAAGTCACCGAGCAAGTGGCCCTGGAGCAATTCACCCAGATTCTCCGGCCCCGTGGTAGCACATGGGTACTCTGACATCGCCCAAAAACTTTAAGCACAGCCGTCACCTTGGTGGAGGACTTCTTGGCTGCTGAAGATCCCATTGGGCCGGGGGCCTAGACTCTGGGTGCCACAACTATGGCGATGACCCCAGCATCGACCTAGAGACCAGACCCAGACTAGGCAGCACCCGGGCACCGGCAACTCAGAGAACCACCCCATTAACCAGCCTCCCTCCTATCATCCACAGGGCACGCCTCTTGGGGAGCCTTGAGCCCGCCGGGCCCGGACTATCATCGGAACCCACCTCTAGAAGTGGTGCCCCAGCCAGCGCATTCAGAAGTGGGGCCCTACTTCACATGGGGCCCTGCTTCACATGTGGCCGATTCGGACACTTACAGCACGAATGTCCTGAGATGGATTGTAGCTTTGGCCAGGTCTGCACCAGGGAATCCTGGGCCCGCAAGCCATCCTCCCCAAAGCTGACAATGCCGGTCGAAGTAGGCCCCAAGCCAGTCATGGCCCTCCTGGATTCGGGATGTTGGCAGATCCTTGTATGGCAGGGAGTCATCCCGAACCTGAAAAGGACCGAGGAGAGATTTGACTCCAGTGTGTTCACGGAGACATAAAAGTGTACCCCCGGGTCCGGGTACTTTTAATGACAAATGGGGTGACCGAGGAGATGATAGTAGAGTTGACCCCCATCCTTGCCTATCCCGTCATTCTCGGCCGGGACTGGCTGGGCTTTAATGACCTTCTCCGGGAGGCCAGGCTTTGGGGGACTCTTCCCCTGACAGCTCTAGGGGAAGACGCAGTGGCAAACCAGGGCCCTGAGGCCAATGGAGGGGGACACCATGAACCAGAGGAAGAGGAACAGGGAAAAGAAAACCCCGATGAGTCCCAGACCCAAACCTGGCCCCCAGATCCAGTGGGGGAAGGCTCTGCGAGAACCTCCCTGTCCAACTTCCCTCAAGACCAGTGGGATGATCCCACCCTTAAGCATGCCTATAACCAAGTGTCCCACATCAACAGGACTGTAGTAGACCCCTCAGAGAGCACTGCAGTGGCCACAGTTTGAGATTACAGCCGATCGCCTATATCAGGTAGAGCGGGACCCCCAGAACCAGAAGGTCCGAACCTAGTACCCCACTCATGCATCAAGTTCTCCCCCTTTGAACTCTTGTTTGGATGCTAGCCCCACAGGGTACTGGATCTGAGGAGAGAGGCCTGGGAGTACACCCCCTCAACCACCATGGGGTTTCTCCAATATGTACTGCAATTGCGAGCCCGCCTTGACCAAGCCAGGACCCTTGCCCGAGAAAATCTTCAGGCGGCCCAAGGGATCCAGGAGCGGTGCTGTAACCACTGGACCTGTATAAAAAGCTTTGAGCCTGGGGAACGGGTACTTCTACTCCTCCCATCAGAAGAGTCGAAGCTCCTGGCCTGGTGGCAAGGCCCATACAAAATTGTCCATCACGTGGGTCCTGTCACCTATGAGGTTCACCAGCTCGACAGGAGGAAGAAGAAACAGGTGTACCATGTGAACCTCTTGAAACTCTGACATGCCCGGGAAGGATTGCTAATTGCCCCATACCCACCCGAACCAGCCCTAAGGCCCCAAGTGCCTGAGTTGGACAAGACGGAGCCCCATTTGGGTGAGATGCTGTCGGCTGATCAACGGAAACAAGCTCAGTGCCTCCTGGAAGCCTTCCAGAAGACTTTCACCACACACCCTGGCCAGACCACCGTCGTACAGCACATGATCCAGACAACCCCGGGACAGGTGGTCCAGGAAGCGACACGCCCCCTCCCATGGTAGATGTGAGAGATCATGGAGAAGGAGGTCCAAATGATGGTAGAATTGGAGGTCATCGAGCGGTCGTGAAGCGAGTGGCACAGCCCCATTGTACTGGTCCCAAAACCTGATGGGAGCCATCGCTTCTGTATCGACTTTCGGAAGGTAAATGCAATCTCGAAGTTTGACGCCTATCCGATGCAGCGGATTGATGAGTTCCTCCACAGTCGGGGAACTGCCAATTACATCACCACTGTAGCCCACAGGATTATTTTGCTTGCTATTATATCCTACTAATCCAGCCAACCATATCAAATAATATGTTTCTCTTTCTGAATTAATCCATTTCATTCTTACATTTTATCTGTATTAATTCCTATGAAATTAGGATGTGTTGAGGCATATGATACGTGTTTCCTAATAATTATATATAGACTAAGTTCTGATGAAATGCAAGAAGCCTACCAGCCTGTATCCGGTAAGATGCGCTAAATAGCTAAAAGTACAATCAGTTAAGGTAAATCAGCATAAAAGCTGGTAACCTTTGGGGAACCAAAGGGAGGAACTATACACAACACTGAACAGGTGTATCTGGCGTCTGCAACCGGTTGGTAACCGCAGGGTATACCACAAACCTGGAAGTCGCCAAGAGACCCTAGGTTGGCAATTTTTGGAGTGAGATAATCCTTATTTTATATATATAAAGAGTAAGTGTCATAATCCACTAACCTATAGGATAAGGATACCCATAAATTTCTTAGGGTACAGAAATAAGATTTGGGTATAGTAGTTGGGCCTGAACTACATAGTGTCAGGATCCTATAAAATACCTTGTAAGGATATCATAGGGAGGCTTTAGCTCTCTCTTTTCTTTGTCCTCCTATATTCTATAGACTATGTTTTTATTTACCTATCATTCTATCTTCTGTCACGCTATCAGCTCAGCTTGTGTAGTATAGTATAACTACTCAACATTCCTAACTATTGGGGAGCCATTGTGTTATCGGGCATGCCAGGAGTAAGGCTGGTCCTTCACCTCCTATTACCAGGTCCTCAAGGAAGGGTGTGAGTATGTTAGGTTAAGGTACTGTGACAAAGTTCCTCCTCTATCTTGGTGGGTCCTGCGCTTATTGGCGGATTTTCTTGCCTCAGAGATTCACCATGTGGATTGGGGAACAGCCCAGAGACCTTCCCCTCTGGAAGAACCCACAGTCCAGGTCAATTGGGAGGTTTGGGGGGAACCCGGGCCCGCCCTCTACTCCGGGTTCCAGCCCAGGGCCCTGTGGACTGCAGCTGTCTATAATGCCTCCTGTAACAGCTGCATGACAGCTACAACTCCCTGGGCTACTTCCCCATGGCCTCCTCCAAACACCTTCCTTATTCTCACCACAGGACCTTCCTCCTGGTGTCAGATAACGCTTGTGCTCCTCAGTCCTAGAATCATAGAATCATAGAATCATAGAATATCAGGGTTGGAAGGGACCTCAAGAGGTCATCTAGTCCAACCCCCTGCTCAAAGCAGGACCAATTCCCAACTAAATCATCCCAGCCAGGGCTTTGTCAAGCCGGGCCTTAAAAACCTCCAAGGAAGGAGACTCCACCACCTCCCTAGGTAACGCATTCCAGTGCTTCACCACCCTCCTAGTGAAATAGTGTTTCCTAATATCCAACCTGGACCTCCCCCACTGCAACTTGAGACCATTGCTCCTTGTTCTGTCATCTGCCACCACTGAGAACAGCCGAGCTCCATCCTCTTTGGAACCTCCCTTCAGGTAGTTGAAGGCTGCTATCAAATCCCCCCTCATTCTTCTCTTCTGGAGACTAAACAATCCCAGTTCCCTCAGCCTCTCCTCATAAGTCATGTGCTCCAGACCCCTAATCATTTTTGTTGCCCTCCGCTGGACTCTTTCCAATTTTTCCACATCCTTCTTGTAGTGTGGGGCCCAAAATTGGACACAGTATTCCAGATGAGGCCTCACCAATGTCGAATAAAGGGGAACGATCACGTTCCTCGATCTGCTGGCAATGCCCCTACTTATACAGCCCAAAATGCCGTTAGCCTTCTTGGCAACAAGAGCACACTGTTGACTCATATCCAGCTTCTCGTCCACTGTGACCCCTAGGTCCTTTTCTGCAGAACTGCTACCTAGCCATTCGGTCCCTAGTCTGTAGCAGTGCATGGGATTCTTCCGTCCTAAGTGCAGGACTCTGCACTTATCCTTGTTGAACCTCATCAGGTTTTTTTTGGCCCAATCCTCTAATTTGTCTAGGTCCCTCTGTATCCGATCCCTACCCTCTAGTGTATCTACCACGCCTCCTAGTTTAGTGTCATCTGCAAACTTGCTGAGAGTGCAGTCCTCCAGCAGCACACCCTCTCACTCTCAGCTCCATGCGCCTCTTGCTCCCAGCTCCTCACACTCACACTGCAAACTGAAGTGAGCTCCTTTTTAAAACCCAGGTGCCCTGATTAGCCTGCCTTAATTGATTCTAGCAGCTTCTTAATTGGCTCCAGGTGTCCTAATTAGCCTGCCTGCCTTAACTGGTTCTAGCAGGTCCTTATTACTCTAGTGGAGCCCCTGCTCTGGTCACTCAGGGAACAGAAAACTACTCATCCAGTGACCAGTATATTTGCCCTCTACCAGACTCCTGTACCCCACTGGTCTGGGTCTGTCACAGTACGTATAATAGGAATATTACCACCAGGAGTTCTGGAATTCTTTTACTGTTTTGCAGTCATAAGTTTCATAGCATTTATTATTCTTTTGTTAATCTCAATAAAGTTTTTATCAATTTGGTATTGTCCTCAGTGTAAGTGTTTTTGCCAAGCACCCCAAGAGTCCTCTCCCGATCTAGAACTCTCTGAGTTCTCGGACCCTGTAGTCTGAGTTGGACAAGAACCTATAAATCTTCTGGTCGGATGTGATCAGTGGCGAGCCATTACAGTTAACCCATAAAATTCAGGTCAACACCACACTTGATCTCACAAAAGGGTATTAGCAGATCCGCCTGGACCTGCGTTCCAGAGAGAAGACGGCGTTCGCCACCGTGATGGGGCTGTATCAATTTGTCCGGATGCCCTTCAGCCTCCATTGGGCCCCAGCTACCTTTCAGAACATGAGGAAATGTCAGATTGGATGGCAAGGAACTACCTACCTGAGATATACCCTAGGGAGAGCCTCATATGGCCCCTCATAGGGAAAGTTCAAGACTTGCAGGCCTGCCCAGTGCCAACTACAAAGTGGCAGGTATGGCAGTTTCTGGGCATAGCAGGATACTATCGACGAATCAGCCCCCAGTTTGCATCCGTCGCAGCTCCCCTCACAGCTCTTTTAACTAAGGACAGCCCACGACGAGTATGATGGTCGGCGTAATGCGAAGAGGCATTCCAAACCCTCAAGGAAAGCCTGTGTCGGGAACCTGTACTATTCAGCCCTGATTTTCACCAAGAGTTCCTGGTCCAGACGGATGCTTCAGAGGTGGGGCTAGGGGCGGTCTTGTCCCAGGAGGTGGCTGGGGAGGAGCACCCTGTCCTCTGCATTAGACGGAAGCTCTTTCCCAGAGAACACCACTATGCAGTTATAGAAAAGGAGGCCCTTGCCATCAAAGGGACGAATGAGGCCCTTAGACACTACCTTTTTGGGAAACCATTCATTCTGATAACCGATCACGAGCCCTTAAGGTGGTTGGGCACCATGAAAACCGCCAACTGCTCACCTTGCAGCAGTATGCCTTCACTATCCGACACCTCGTGGGGAAACAGAATGCTAATGCAGACCTTCTGTCCCACCTAGGGGAAAGCCAAGAGCCCATCCCTGAAGATTGGGAGCCGGACTTAAGGGCGGGGTGTGTAGTGAGGTGGGATGACCCAGGTGGGAGGGCCCCTGCACTGAGCCCCTCAGGAAGTGGGTGGGAGGGGCAGGAAGTATAAAAGGCGGCCAAGAAAACTCAGTAGGGAGGCAACCATTGGAGAGACCAGATGCCTCTTGTGGCCTCCCGAGCTGGGAAGTGGCGGAGGGTGCCGAGGGAGCAGAGGACTAGCCTGGGCCACCGGGGCTGCTAGCTGATTCAGACCTGGAGGAAGGAGACAACTGGCCCAGACTGCCGTCAGACCTGACCCCAGAGGGAAAGGACAACTGGTCCAGACCACCAACAGACCAGATCCCCGAGAACTTGCTCACGGACCTGGAAGCCACCTTCAGCCTCGATCCATTCTCACAGCAACAGGTACACCAAGAAGGGGAGAGTGGAAGTGCCCCAGGGGTAGCAGACCCCTGTCTGGCCGCAACTCTGACAGAGGGTGAGTCAGCATGTTGTGGCGTGGATCCCCGCTGACAGGGCCGGCTTTAGGCCAATTCAACCAATTCCCCTGAATCGGGCCCCACGCCTAAGAGGGCCCCGTGCCCCTAAAGAGGAGAATCGGTTGAATCAGCCTAAAGCTGGCCCTGCCCGGGCCCTTTAAATAGCCCCCAGAGCCTTGGGGTAGCGGGGGCTCCGGGGGCTATTTAAAGGGCCAGGGCTCCAGCTGCCTCTGCCGCCCTGTCCTTTAAATAGCCGCGGGAGCCCCGCCGCTTCCCCAGGGCTCCCGCGGCTATTTAAAGGGCCGGGGCGGTAGAAGCAGGGGAGCCCCGGGCCCTTTAAATAGCCCCCGAGCCCCAGGCTGCTGCTGCTACCCCCTGCCCTGCCCGCAGCCAGCCCCTGTCTCCAGCCAGCCCCACACCCCCTGCCCGCAGCCAGCCCCTGCTGCACCCCCTGCCCTGCCCGCACCAGCCCCTGTCTCCAGGAGGGAGGAGGAGGGGGCACTTACCGTACAGGGTGGGCTGGGGGCTGGCTCTGACCCCCTCAGCCAGTGGTGAGCTGGAGCCCGTTTGCACGAACCGGTTGTTAAATTTTAAAGCGGTTTTAGACCCGTTTGTTAACCGGCTTCCCTGCGAGGGGGCTGCGGCTTTGATGGGCTCTGGCCGGGAAGTGTGTAATTCCTCCTCCGGCTGCCGGGGGCGCTGCGCTGCGGGAGCCATGTGGGCCACCTCCTGGCCCTGTTGATGCTGCTGCTCCTCGGACCTCTGGCCCTGGGGCTCCCACTGCTGCCTGGTGGGTCCCCGGCTGCTCTGCTGGGCCTGGGCTTCGTCCTGCTGCTCCAAGGCGCCCTCCCGGTGAGTACCCGCCACTCTGCCCGCAGCCAGCTCCTGTCTGCTGCCAGCCCCTGCTGCACCCCCTGCCCACAGCCAGCCCATCTCCAGCCAGGCCCGCACCCCCTGCCCTGCTCGCAGCCAGCCCCTGTCTCCAGCCAGCCCCGCACCCCCTGCCCTGCCTGCAGCCAGACGCTACCTCTAGTCAGCCCCTGCCCTACCTCCAGTCAGCCCCTGCCCTGCCTCCAGCCAGCCCCATGTCCACTGGTGACCTGCAGTTCCCAGGGCAGTAACCCTGCACACCTGCTTCAATGAGGGGAGCAGAGAGCAGCTGGGACCCACACATGTGCACACGCCACACCCCCAGGGAGTGGCGGGGACCCGCACATGTGAAACGGAGCTCATTTCTAGTTCAGGCCCATCTTTTAAAAAAAGAACTTTAGGTAGGGTTAACATACATCCGCATACATTACGCAATGTATGTAATATATAATTTTGTTATTATTTATATACTTATGGAAAGTAAATAATACATGGAAGAAATGAAAGGGTTTTTTTTACGTGTTTTTTTTTTTCTTAGTCATCCCTGCCGGGGCCCCGCCGAAAATGTTCGTATTGGGCCCCGCACTTCCTAAAGCCGGCCCTGCCCGCTGACCCAGTGACAAAGCGCTTTGTCACTGCTAGGGCCCTGGGATAATTAGGATGACTTTGAATGAGGTACTTAGCTATACGAATTAACATGAGGCCATTTGGTTTTTCCTCCACCATTCACAGTACATTTCAAAGAGAGATGAATACGGAGATATCCCATGTTTACAATTCATTTAAATTATATCAGAATACAGCATAGACAGGGACTGTTGATTACATTGTGAACCCTACTCATACATCTGTAAACACACAAAAACACAAACATTATCTCCCTACATGTCTTTTGAGGGTTATTTTATTTTACAGGATGTTTAACCCTTTCTAGCCATGCATCACACCCCCTCTGGAACCTTTTGCTTAAAATACAACCCTCTCTGTAAGCAAAATTCTTCCAGGCTTTTTCTGTCAGGATCCTGATCATGGGTCACTCACTGTAACTGATTTTTCACCCTTAAACTCTCCAATATAAAAATTAAATTTTGACAAGTGTGTGGTTCTGATCCAAAAACCCAATTAACCTGTGGTAATGTGTATCCAAGCACAACTATGCCACTGTGATGGGTTCGGTCACAGAGACTCCCTTGGGACTGTCACCTGATGTGCTGAGACTACCTCTAAGCCCGTTTTCTCTGGCAGTTTGGGCCTCCAGAACCCTGCCTTGTTCAGCCAGACACGCAAGCCTCCTGCATCACAGACCCAGGGTCTGAACCACGCCCCCAAAGTTGCAGACTTAACTGAAAACAGCTTAAAAAGTGCTCCTGTCTCCATCACACAGACACCGAGCTCCCAATCGGATCCAAACCACAAATTAATCTGTTTTACTCTGTATAAAGCTTATACAGGGTAAACTCATGAATTATCCGCCTTCTATAACACTGATAGAGAGATATGCACAGCTGTTTACTCCCCCAGGTATTAATTACTTACTCTGGGTTAATTAATAAACAAAAGTGATTTTATTAAGTATCAAAAGTAGGATTTAAGTGGTTTCAAGTAATAACAGACAGAACAAAGTAAGTTACCAAGCAAAATAAAACAAAACACGCAAATTTAAGCCTAATACATTTAAGAAACTGAATACAGGTACATCTCACCTTCAGAGATGTTCCAATAAGCTTCTTTCACAGACTAGACTCCTTCTTAGTCTGGGCCCAATCCTTTCCCCTGGTACAGTCCTTGTTAGTTCCAGCAGGCATCTTAGGTGAAAAGCAGGGGATTCCACATGACTGAGACCCCTTTGTTCTGTTCCACCCCCTTTTATAGCTTTGGCACAAGGTGGGGATCCTCTGGGTTCCCACCGCTCCTTTTAAATGGAAAAGCACCAGGTTTAAAATGGATTCCAGTATTATGTGACATGGTCACATGTCCTGTGAGACTCCTAGTCTCCATTCTTCCAAGACTGGCCCGCATGTATGCAGTGGAGGCTTGCAGATAAACAGAGTTAATGGGAGCCATCAAGATTCCAAGCCATTATTAATGGCCCACACTTTGCATAATTACAATAGGACTTCAGAATTATACTTCATATTTCTAGTTTTAGATACAAGAATAATACATACATAGAAATAGGGTGAACACACTCAGTAGATTATAAGCTTTGTAATGATACCTTACAAGAGACCTTTTGCATAAAGCATATTCCAGTTACATTATATTCACACTCATAAGCATATTTTCATAAACATATAGAGAGCAACGTCACAGCCAGCTGTGCACAAACTTCATTGGTTGGTTGGGGCCTGGGTGCACAAAACCTGATTGATGTGGTGCGGAAGGGAGGGAGGCAAGTGCACGCATGCCTGATTTTGAGAACCAGGGGCATATAAACCTTTCTCTGGCCAGAGCTACCATCTCGTGCAGCAGAGAAGAGCTCAAGTGCAGCTGCTGGATAAAATATTTTCCACAGGCAGCTTCTCCCACAAGTTTTCTCCCCCACTGGGACCTGCAGTTAAACTTGAACAACACGTTGAAAATGAAACCCACAAAAGGAAGGAAATAAAAAGTACAGCCAGTTCCCATGACATGGCTCCAACTTCTCCAGCCAGTCACACTGTGTCATTACCACAGCTTCCATGCCCCACAAGCCCCCCCGAAACGCCAGCCTTTCATCAGCCGGGTGCACTCAGTGCTCCCGACACAACCAGCCACTGCATCAAACATCCACAACGCTAGTGCTGCTGGGGAAGAACTGCTGTGGCGAGGGGAGAGCATTCCAGTTGCAGTGCGTGGTCTGTGTTGTGTGGGGACGTGTAGCTCAGCCTATGCTGGGCACCTCACTAGCCCTTGCAGTCTGGGCTTGGCCTCCTGCATCAGCTCAGTGCTTTGGCTCAAACCGCCTCTGCGCTGAGCCTGAGTTTAACTTCCCCAGTTTGGACATAGAACACTTCTGAGGAACTTCCTCATTCTCGTTAATTGCCCCTTCTTGTCCCTGGGCTAGTTCTGGGCATGACGCTGCGCCCGAATGTGTGAAAGTTCATCATATAAAGCCAGATCCTCAGTTGGTATAAATCGGTGTGTTGACTCCAATGGATCTTTGCCCATTTTACCAACTGGGGATCTGCCCCACAAGCCTGCTCCTTCCCCACCCCCCGCGGAGGCCTGGGGGTGGGCTGCGTACCACAATGTCTAGGGACAGCCCTGGGTGCTTGACTAAAGCATCTTCCAGAAAGACAGTCAGTCTGGATTTGAAGACTCTGGAACTGGTGAATTCCCATCTTGATCTTCATTTTGATATGCTAAATAGATAGAGCTCTTCAAGTCTCTCACTGTCAGGCAGAGTGGGAGAGGGGCAAGGATCTGGGCCAGAATGGATGGATTCCCGGGTAAGTGGTTTCACAGTGGGAAGCTCTGTCACTTCCCCCCTCCCAGGTACTGAGACTCGGGTCGTCACAGGGAACTGCAGTGCGGACAGCGAGGCCGTCAGGCTGAGAGCTCAGGCAAAGACGATGGATATTCACTGTGATACAGTCACCATGGCAACTGCACAAGCTACCATCCAGGGGATGGAGATGCCCAGAGACCAAACTGCAGCACAGAGCAATTCCCAGGCACCAAACCCCAGTCCTGGTTCTATCCTTGCTCTGTCCCCAGGATCCCCAGGCCAGGACCCTCGTCTCTGGCTCCAGCATTAGTGTGGACCTTGCTGACTGAGCCAGTGGTTCTCAGGCTGTCGGCCATGGGACTGTGCAGATACCTTCATTTCTGGTTGTCTCACAGAGGTGGGGGCTCAGAGGGCAGATGGCTCAGCAGAGGGGCTCTGTGGTATACAGTGGGCCCAGAGAATGGAAAGGGGAGGGAATTCTTAGCCCAGCTAAACCCCAGGTTGGAGATGAGCATCTCCCTGGGTAGGGACCAGAATAACATTTTCCCTCAACTCCCACTTTTGGGCTGATATGACCTAACTGAGAGTTTGTCCACGTGGCAAGACACTGCGCTGCAAGTCAGGTTGTGAATCTCCAGCGCACCAGCTTGCGGCTCAGTAAAATCCCCTGTGAGCATGGCTGCAGTTCAGGGTGCTACAGCAGTGCCCACAAGGGATGTTATTGCGCAGCAAGCTGGTGCACCATAGATTCTCCACCTCGCTTGCAGCACAGTAACTTGTAGTGTAGACAAGTCCTGATACTGCTCCTGAATCCTCCAGCACCAGGGAAAGCTCCTCCCAGGCCAACTTCTCTGCTTGTCTTCACTAAGAAAAGTTATGTCTTCGCCTCAGTGTCCTGCAGCTTAATGTTTCCAAGATGGACTGTTTCTCTGGCCTCAGTGGGGGGAGGTAGCCTGGTCCAGTGGTTAGCCAGGACTCCTGAGTTCAATACCCAATTCTGCCACAGTCTCACTGGTCATTCGGTGTCTCATAGAGTTTAAGGCCAGAAGGAACCATTAGATCATCTGGTCTGACCTTCTGTATAGAACAGGCCCCAGGTATTAAGGTCAATAACTTGTGCTTGTCTAAATTGCCGAGTGCCTTCCAGAAGGGCAGTCTGTCTGGATCTGAAGACAGCATGGGCTGGAAAATCCAGTGGTTCCCTTGGGAGTTTGTTCCAATGGTTAATTGCTCTCGCTGTGGTGTCTTATTTCCAGTTTCCTTTTGTCTGGCTTCAGCTTCCAGATGCTGGTTCTTGTTCTGCCCCCCCCGAGACATGAACAGACTTCTCTCACCTGACCTGTCCAGGGGCCCCAAACTCCAGCCAGGGCTGGCTCCAGGCACCAGGCACCCAAGCACATGCTTGGGGCGGCACCTGGTAAGGGGCAGCGGGAGGAGCGCGGCGTGGCGCGGCATTCCGCGGGGGGGGGCGCTCCGGCGGCGCAGCGCTCGGCGGGGGGGGCGGGCTCTGGCGGCGCGGCACTCGGTTGGGGGGCGGCGCGGGAGCGGCGCTGGGGGGGGGGTTCCGGCGGCGCTCAGCGGGGGCGGGCTCCGGCGGCGCGGCACTCGGCGGGGGGGGCGCGGCGCTCGGGGGGGGTGGCGCGGCGCGGCGCTCGGCGGGGGGGGGGGCTCGGGGGGCGGCGCTTTTTTTTGCTGCTTGGGGCAGCAAAAAAGTTAGAGCCGGCCCTGACTCCAGCTACATGGAGACAAACAAACCAACACCAAACAACTTGCCAAGTCCCTCTACCTCCAACCATGGGCTCTGCAGCTATGCTCTCTGAAATTCCCCTGCTAGCCGCACCTGGCTGGCTCTTTCTTCACCTTCAGCGTCCCTATCTCCAGAAAGAGGTATCATCTCCTGTTCCAACAGGTTTCATGGCTGTTGCTTCTATTACTTATTCCACCCTGGACTCCATCATTAACGAGACATTTCTCAGTGAGGGGAAATCTCCCAGCTGGTGAGAAGCTGAGGAAAGTTCGGCTGAACTCCAGGGTGGTGAGTGGGGCCATCGGAGATAGGAGACCCATTCACCTCTCCAGACCTGTGAATTTGACCCTGCACCATAGAGAGGTGTGTGAAGATCCCCTCACTTTGCTCCCTGTCTGGGGCTCCCCTACTGAGCGTTTGGATTGTGCTGCCTTTCTGGGCTCCCACTAGGTCTGAGACGCGGAGAGACCTCCTTATTCCTGATGCACTGGGGCTGTTTTACTGGGGGATGTTACGCGGGTTCACATCGTGTCACATACATTCATCGTACAAAGTGCTCATGGGGTTCAGGGAATCAGCATGAAACAGTGCTTTCTTTGATACAGAAATGAGCTGGGAGGGGGGCAGTTGTACCACTGCCATCTACTGGATGGAACGAGACTAGCTCGGCCATGGGCCACATGCCCTGTAGTGCTGCTAGATAACAAGGGCTCTCAGGTAGCAGGGACTTTGCTTTTGGAGCTCTGGGATTTGAGTTCTCTCTCCACCGTCAGCATAAAATGACCCATGGGCACTGGGTGCTGTTTGGGGAGAGTCATGGGGCACTACGTGGCCTTAGGTTTGTTACTGCATGGGATATAGACCCACAATAACAGAAACAACATTGTCTCAGTGATCTCATGAGGATGATGATGGTGTTATTGTGTTTCCAGGCAAAGAAAGAGGAGGAACAGGCTCTCTGCATCCACTGGAAATTCATCGCTGGGAAAGGCACCTGGTCTCCAGCCGGCTGCACCGCTCTGCACACAAACAGCACTCACACCACCTGCAGCTGTGACCGTCTCCCCAGCTTCGCTCTCCTTATGGGTCCCACCGCAGTGGAGGTGTTTCACTCTCAGACTCAGCTCAAAGGGCTGGACCCTGAGCCATTGGTGGTTTTTCTGGGGTAATGTCTGAGTAGGAACCTCAGGATCTCAGGGCCGAGTGGGTTGGGCTCGGCTCACTGGTGATTCGCTCTTTGCTGTATTACAAGAGAGTTACCCACTGACCATCGTCACCTACGTGGGACTGACCCTCTTCCTGCTGTGCCTCCTCCTTGCCATCCTCACCTTCCTCCTGTGCCGCTCCATCCGCAACAGCAGCACCTCCCTCCACCTGCAGCTCTGCCTCTGCCTCTTCCTGGCCGACCTGCTCTTCCTCACCATGGTAACCTGCAACGGCAGTCAGGTACGGCCTGATTCTCCTCTGCTCTGTTCCTCCACTCTCAGCAGGGCAGGGGTGTGTGGCTTTCAACACCTTTGTGCTCCCTGGATTCTAGTCTGTGCAGGACACAGAGGGGATTCTCGGGGGGATGTTTCCATCCCGTTAGGCCCCTTCACACTGGGCACAGTGGACTCAGTCTCCGCATCCCCAGGAGTTTGGCCAGTTCTATTCCTGTGTCACAGGAGAGGAATTGAGGCATAAGGAGCCTAAGTGACTTGCCCACTATCACCCAGGGAATGTGTGGCAGGGCTGGGAACAGAACCAGGATCCCTGCTCTAACCACTAACCTTCTTCCTGTGTACAAAGCCCTGAGGATCCCCTCTGCCTTCTCCCTCCACTAAAATGAGGAATTTCCACTAAGAAGAGTGTGGTTTCTTCTAGACACTCCAGGCGAGATCCTCGGATGTTGTAAATCAGCGTAGTTCCACTGCTTTCAATGCAGCTAAGCCGATTTACATCAGCTGAGTCTCTGGCTCTCCATCAATACTGCACGAATCTGCTAGACAGAGAGTAATCTGCACACTCTGTTGGCACCAGCAGGCCAGACTTGCTCACATCTCTCTCGCTCTATGCCCCCAGGTTCTTATTCCACACCCACCACCATGGTATCTGAGTGTTTACACCTGTGTAAATCAGGATTAACTCCATGGATTCTTATGGAGTGTCTCTGGATTTACACTGGTATAACTGGGGTCCACACCTGGCTCTGAAACTGTGTTCAAGGTTTTCAGTGTAATCCATTTTTTGTTTCAGGACACAATCCCCGTCTCTGCTCCAGTGGCTGAAAAGGGGTAATATATTCATATTAATGTCACTGCGCTGGGATAATGTGCTTCTTCTTCCTCTCTGCATGTAGCTGCTGGCTAAGCCTGGAGAGAGGCTTTCATTGGAGCTTCCTGGGTCCAGTCTGTGCCATAATCCTGGTGGGTACCTCACAGAACCACAGGGCCCCATTCTCCTCTCACCTCTGCAACCCCACTGATTTCAGAGGAGCCAGGAGGAGAACATGGCCCATAAAACACAGTGAAAGACTGTTAGGTCCCACATGGCTCATCTGCTTTGGCTAGTCCTGGGATTAGTCCCTGTGCTGTATCCCCAGGCCAGAGCCTTTACCCGCGCACAGCTGCCACAGAAACCAGTGGGAGCTCACCTTGAGGACAGCAAGAGTTTGGTCTAGTCCAGTTACTGACCCAAGGAATGAGGAATGGAAGGGCTGCACCATGCAGTGTTTGGTGGGGGAAAGGCCCTACATTAGGTAGAGTGAAGATGACAAAGTCCATGCAATTTCTTCCCCAGGTCCCGGGGATGCGGAGATTAGTTACAGCCTGAAAGTGGCAGGGAAGAGCCTAGAGATAGGCGCTGGAAACTCTGGCTCAGATCCTGCTCTCAGTTACACTGGTGTAAACTGACCCCACTGGAGGCTGGAGTCACTTCATTTGTAACTCTGAGCAGAATCTGGCCTCTGTGATCCCATTGATCCATCTCAGCCCTGGCTGTGCCATCAGCTCTGTGCATGGGGAGGGACCGAGAGCAGCCAGAGGATATTACAGGAGAGGGGATGAGCGGTCCCTGGTTCTGCAGCATTCGGATTGGTCCCCTGGGATCGTTCTATGCCTCAGTTGGAGTCATCAGCCCCAGATGAAACGTTTTCACAGATAAATGTGACATTCTTTGCCCTGACCCTGTGTATCTTGAGAAACAGACTCTCCCCCCTCAGCACAAATGTGTCCACTCTCAAAGACCACAGTTGAGAAGGCAACAAAGCAATCCTGGAGGGTCAGATGCCTTGGTTTGGAAGGTCCTTGGCACCGGGCAGGAGTGAGAAATTGCAGGAGGGGAACAGCATATCTAGGATCCATTGGAACGAATTTCCAGTGTGTTTGCATTGACAGTAACCCTGACCCACACTGGAAAGCCGGGGCCAGTAGCTCCACCCCACTCTGCCCAGATTCTCCTGACCCAATTGCTCTCCATAGGGTTATTGTAACTGGATCTCTCCATCTGTCTTTATCCAGGTTACTGATCTTTAAAGCCATCGCCCAGCTCTTCGTTCTGGGCTGCACATGGAGCTTTGGTCTCCTCCAAGTCGGCCCAGCAGCCACGGTCATGGCGTATTTATTCACCATCGTCAACAGCCTGCAGGGAGCTTTCATCTTCCTGGTGCACTGTCTCCTCAATCGCCAGGTAACGCCCGTGCCTGTCATCACCCCCCCCCCAACACCTTCACCAGCCTCGAGGTGGCCATGTCTGATCTTCTCATCATTAGTTACATAGTGCAGTGACCGTGTCCCTCACTCTCCAGGTGAGAGAGGAGTACAGGAGATGGATCAAGGGATTCTGAACGTCCAGCACGAAATCTCAGACATCGGATCCATCCATGTCTGCTGTCCCCACCACCAGCACCAAGACGGTAAGAGGTCCTCTGCTCTGTTCCAGTACCAGCCTGTGAAACAGTTATCTCTAGCTGGGTCTCATTACTGCTGCAACGGTGCTTTGTCCCCTGAGTGAGCCAGGATTTGTTATAAGCCAGCTGGGAATGTCATTAAGAGTGTTAGTCAATCGCATCCTGATTGAAGGGTATTCTACATGTCTTAGGCACCAGCACCGAACGCTCCTTTCCTAGCAGCTCCACATTCCCTCCCCTTGTCTCCACTGAGAACTCCAGTGGTCACTGATTGTCGACTGTGTGGGTGTTGTTGGCACTTGCAGTGTAATGATCTGGACATATTGGATCAGGTTTGTTTCCTGGGACTGAAACCTTGTCAGTCCAGATGGACCAGGCCCAGTGAGCAGCCAGCACTTTGAGGAATATCCTTTAGGTCCTTTACCCTTGTTGAGAAATAATCCGGGAGCTTCGGTTTTTGCCACCAATTTGTACATGACGCTCACAGGGGCTTCAGACCCCATCATCATGTTGCTGCTTTTCTTTCCAGGAATGAAGAACACGGAGGAAAAGGGCAGATTCTTGTGTCTGACACACCTCCCTGCTCCAGTCCAGCACCAGACACTGAAGCCTTTGCATGGAAGATGAAATTGCTGCTTTATTGAAAACAGCTGATAGCTGCTACTTGTTGGTTTATCTGTGTGTGAGGTGGGAGCCGGGGAAGAGAGAGGACTCTGTCTCTGCTGAGCATGATGAGCCCTCTTAGAACCCCATCAGGAGCTGGACCAGTCCACATTTCTGACAGGAGGTGCATGTGAGGGAACAGACAATTCCCTGGAGTGTTAGTGGCAGGTACAGATGGAGCACGTTCACCATCATCATCAGCTAATATGTCAGACGTGTTAGTCATGTAAAAGGGGAGATGTTTTGTTGGAGGCAGGAGGACAGTTTTATCCACAGGTCAGTTAAAGCAGGATGCACAGCTCCTGAGCTTGGAGGAAATCCATGAACCCGTTAAGTTTGAATCTGATGAGGAAGTCTGGTGAGGAGGCAGAACCTGGATCCACCACGGGGATGAGGCATGGCGCCAGGAGCACGTTTGCAATTGGGGAACCTTTTGCCCTTCAAAAGGATTGGCTCAGAGTCTTGCTTCATCTTAACGCACACTCTCCACACCCAGAATCCGTGGGGTGTCTGTGTGTATTTTAATGTCATGCACTGCATACCCCTTCCACATATGGGGCAGCTGTGGCAGAGCCAAGAACAGACTGCAGATCTGCCATCCCACTCCACGGTCATAGCCACATGAACATCCTGCAGTTCAAGCAGAGAGCTGAGTCCTACTTTAATCAACACTTCGTTGTACAGCTACATCTCAACCCAGCCCCTATTACCGCCAAGGGCCAATGTGCAGTGAAAGAGGTGCAATTTAAATCTATTTTTAGACAAACTTGTACTGAGTTAGGCCCTGAGCACACCTCCTTTTTGGAAGTTCACAGCCACTTTTTCTGCAGCTCTTCCAAAGTGAGCAAGACCGCTGCACTGCCTGATACCCTTCCACACACCTGACTCTACAGGGACCATTAGGCAACATCTCTTTAGAATGACAAAGCTGATTATCACCAGCTGAATATCTGAATGGTGCTGAGGAGATAGGGTAGATATGGCGAAAGTCCAAAGTCTTAACCAAAAAACCATCCTAAGGCAGCAGAACTGAATTTAGTTCCTGATTCTGCTACAGGCTCCCTATGTGACTTTAGCCAAGTCACCTGATCCCCTCTCCCCTCTCTGTCTAAAAGGGGTAATAATCCTTCTGTTCTCCCATCTTGTGTCCATCTTGTCTACTTAGCTTGTAAGCTCTTTGGGACAGGGATTGTCTCTGACTGTGTGTATGTACAGCACCAAGCATCATGGGACTGTATGTGCCCAGATAATATAAATACATATGGGGAAAGAGCAGTGGGCTGACACAGTCATTGCTCTCAGTTTGGAGAAGTTTCTTACGGAAAGATGACATCAGCGAATTTCATAGTGTTGTGGGGACAGCACGGTTTGAAAACAAATTTCTTTAAAAAAAAGGGGGAAGAGCATTTAGTGGTGCAGTGACAGAGCTGGAGCTGAAAATCGATTACAGGCCAGGTCCTCAGCTGGGGTAAACTAGTGCGTTTTCAGGGATCCTTCTGGGCCTTGGGAAGCAGACAATAGCCATGAAGCAGTGTGCTTCAGCCATGCCCTCAGCAGCACCTCCACCCCACCAGTCACAACCCCCATGCCAAGGCTGGGAGCGGGGCTAATGTAGATTTTATGCCAGCTCTACAACAGCCAGGAAGGGCTCCTGCACAGGAGGGCTAATCACAGGGCCATTTCTGCCCACTTTAAAGCCCCTTTACACTGCCAGATTGGCATAAAGAGGCTTTAGAATTGGGCCCTAGGTTTCCAGGACAGGCAGAACGTGATAGCAAACCCTCAAACCAAAGAAGCAATCAAGGTTCATAAGCAGGTTATTTTATTACTTACACATTACAGTGAAACAGCAGAGCTAGCTCACACACACAGCACGCAAGGGCTCTGAAATCGTCTCCCCCCACCCACCATGGTGTGCTTTCCCTAAGAAATAACTGCTCTCTGACCTGGGATCTGTCCCTTTAAATCTGGGAGAGACACCCAGCTACAAGCCTAGGGTGGCCTTTGAATTCAGGAGTTGTGGAATTGGATCATAGAGAGGATTTGGTCCAATCCTGCTTCCCCTTCCAGGTTTTGTATGTAGTTGCAATGAAGAATGGCAGCTGAAGCACCTGCCCCACTGGCACAGCAAAGCCGGCTGTATGATCAACATCGCTGGTTGGAGAGGTGATTGTTTCACAGAGATGAAGTGGAGGGCTCTCCCCAACTCACCTGCCAGCAAAACAAATATACATTGAGTGTCAATCCCATGGGAAAACTCCAGTCAACTTCAATGGGATCAGGACTGGGTCCTCATTCAGGAATAGTGCAGACTCTGCAAAATTCAGCCAGCCTCCACTGAGGTGACATCACGTGCAGGAAAATAACTAAACAAGTGTAGACAAAGCCCGCTCCCTTCTCCCACCCATGCACAGGTAAGCCATAAAGTAGCAGTTCATAGAATCATAGAATCACAGAATATTATGGTTGGAAGTGACCTTAGGAGGTCATCTAGTCCAATCCCCTGCTCAAAGCACGACCAACACCAACTAAATCATCCCAGCCAGGGCTTTGTCAAGCCAGGCCTTAAAAACCTCTAAGGATGGAGATTTCACCACCTCCCTAGGTAACCCATTCCAGTGCTTCACCACCCTCCTAGTGAAATAGTGTTTCCTAATATCCAACCTAGACCACCCCCACTGCAACTTGAGACCATTGCTCCTTGTTCTGTCATCTGCCACCACTGAGAACAGCCGAGCTCCATCCTGTTTGCAAACCCACTTCAGGTAGTTGAAGGCTGCCATCAAATTCCCCCCTCTTCTGCAGACTAAATAACCCCAGTTCCCTCAGTCTCTCCTCATAAGTCACGTGCCCCAGCCCCCTAATCATTTTTGTTGCGCTCTGCTGGACTCTCTCCAATCTGTCCACATCCCTTCTGTAGTGGGGGGACCAAAATTGGACACAATACTCCAGGTGTGGCCTGACCAGTGCCAAATAGAGGGGAATAATCACTTCCCTCTAACTGCTGGCAATGCTTCTACCCAGTATGCCGTTCGCCTTCTTGGAAACAAGGACACACTGCTGATTCATATCCGGCTTCTTGTCCACTGTAATCCCCAGGTCCTTTTCTGCAGAACTGCTGCTTAGCCAGTCAGTCCCCAGACTGTAGCAATGCATGGGATTCTTCCATCCTAAGTGCAAGACTCTGCACTTGTCCTTGTTGAACCTCATCAGATTTCTTTTGGCCCAATCCTCTAATTCAGGGATCGGCAACCTTTCAGAAGTGGTGTGCCGAGTCTTCATTTATTCATTCTAATTTAAGGTTTCGCGTGCCAGTAATACATTTTAACATTTTTAGAAGGTCTCTTTCTATAAGTCTATAATGTATAACTCAACTATTGTTCTATGTAAAGTAAATAAGGTTTTTAAAATGTTCAAGAAGCTTCATTTAAAATTAAATTAAAATGCAGAGCCCCCCGGACCGGTGGCCAGGACCCTGGCAGTGTGAGTGCCACTGAAAATCAGCTTGCGTGCTGCCTTTGGCACGCGTGCCATAGGTTGCCTACCCCTGCTCTAATTTGTGTAGGTCACTCTGGACCCTATCCCTACCCTCCAGTGTATCTACCTCTCTCCCCAGCTTAGTGTCATCTGCGGACTTGCTGAGGGTGCAATCCATCCCATCATACAGATCATTAATAAAGACGTTGAACAAAACCTGCCCCAGGACCAAACCCTGGGGAAAGCCGCTTGATACCCACTGCCAACTAGAAATTGAGCCATTGATCACTACCCGTTGAGCCCGACAATCTAGCCACCTTTCTATCCACCTTATAGTCAAGAATACTGTGGGAGACCGTATCAAAAGCTTTGCTAAAGTCAAAATATATCACAGCCACCGCTTTCCCCTTATCCACAGAGCCAGTTATCTCATCATAGAAGATAATCAGGTTGGTCAGGCATGACTTGCCCTTGGTGACTCCATGTTGACTGTTCCTGATCACCTTCCTCTCCTCCAAGTGCTTCAAAATGGATTCCTGGAGGACCTGTTCCATAATTTTGCTGGGAATTGAAGTGAGGCTGTAGTTCCCCGGGTTCTCTTTTTCCCCCTTTTTAAATATGGGCACTATATTTGCCTTTTTCCAGTCGTCCTGGACCTCCCCCAATCACCATGAGTTTTCAAAGATAATGGCTAATGGCTTTGCATTCACATCAGCCAACTCCCTCAGCACCCTTGGATGCATTAGATCTGGACCCATGGACTTGTGCATGTCCAGCTTTTCTAAAGAGTCCTTAACCTGTTCTTTCACCACTGAGGGCTGATCACCTCCTCCCCATATTGTGCTGTCCAGTGCAGCAGTCTGGGGACTAACCTTGTCTGTGAAGACCGAGGCAGAAAAAGCATTGAGTACTTCAGCTCTTTTCACATCTTCTGTCACTGTGTTGCCTCCCCCATTCAGTAAGGGTCCCACACTTTCCCTGACCTTCTTGTTGTTGTGAACATACCGGTAGAGATCCTTCTTGTTACCCTTCACACCCTTGCTAGCTGCAACTCCAGTTGTGCCTTGGCTTTCCTGATTACACCCCGCCATGCTCAAGAAATATTTTTATACTCCTCCCTAGCCATCTGTCCGAATTTCCAGTTCTTGTAAGCTTCCTTTTTGAGTTTAAGCTCACCAAAGATTTCACTGTTAAGCCAAGCTAGTCACCTGCCATATTTGCTATTCTTTCTGCACATTGGGATGGTTTGTTCCTGCACCCTCAATAGGCTTCTTTAAAATACAGCCAGCTCTCCTGGACTCCTTTCCCCCTCATATTAGCCTCCCAGGGGATCCTGCCCATCATTTCCCTGTTTTTCTGAAGTGCAGGGTCCGTATTTTGCTACTCTCCTTTCTTCCTTTTGTCAGGATCCTGAACTCAACCATCCCGTGGTCACTGCTGCCTGGGTTGCCACCCACTTCTACTTCCCTACCAATTCTTCCCTGTGTGTAAGCAGCAGGTCAAGAGGAGCATGGCCCCAGTTAATATAGGCTGCTCTAAATAAACCAGAAATGTCCACTTCCAGACAACAGTTGTGGTGTGTCGTGCTGGGACTGGAGCAGGGAGGTTTTTCCAGATATACGGCTCCATTTTTCCCTCCAGACAAAGCTTCTGGATCCTTTCCCAGTAGAGGTAACGGAGCCAGAGGAAATTCCATCCAGTGCTAACTCTTCGTTGGGGATGGCCCATCTTCATTGACAAGATTTCCACCCAGGTTTTGATTTGCGAGCCTCCCCAATTGGATAATTACCTGAATTTGTGTCAAAGCCAACACCTTCTCAGCCCATTCCACAGTGAGTGATGCATGGAGCTTGCAAAGAAGCAAAGGGAAGGGAACGTGGAAGTGTGCAAGAAAGGGGGAGTTCTGTGCTGGGTTCTAGGAGACCTGAGATTCCCCCTTGATTTGGATGAAATTGAATCTCACTAAGACTCCCAATGCCATTCACAGATGGATTAAAACAAGCATGTGTCACTCAGGGGACAAGGCATCTCAGGAGGTACAACAGACCCAGATGCATGTGAATATTTGGATGCTGGTATTGGAACAGAATAGAAGATCTCTTACCATCTTGGGGCTGGTTGTGACAGTGGACACAGACACAGTACAAGTTTGAGTTGTGGGGCTGGGTTTTCTTGTGCCTTTAATCCATCTCCTGTACTCCTCTCTCACCTGGAGAATAAGGGATATGGTCACTACATCATGTAACTAACACCCTCAGACCAGGCCACTGCTAGGCTCGTGAAGTCACTGGGTGGCTGATGATGCACGATGGGCATTACCTGGCGATTGAGGAGACAGTGCACCAGGAAGATGAAGGCTCCTTGCAGGCTGTTGACAATGGTGAATAAATACGCCATGACTATTTTTGCTGAGCCGACTTGGAAGAGACCAAGACTCCATGTGCAGCCCAGAATGAATAGCTGGGCGATAGCTTTAAAAGTCAGTAGTCTGGATAAAGGCAGACGGAGAGATCCTGTTATAATGACTGAGTCCTGAGTGACTGAGTCAGGGGGCTGTCAGGGTTTCCTCCCCACTCTGAACTCTGGGGTACAGATTTGGGAACCCTCATGAAAGACCCCCTAATCTTATATTCCACCAGTTTAGGTTAAAAACTTCCCCAAGGCACAAATTCCTTTCCTTGTCCTTGGATGGTATTGCTGCCACCACCAAGTGATTTAAACAAAAATTCAGGGAGGGGCCACTTGGAGCCCTATCCCCCCAAAATATCCCCCCAAACTGATAAGTTAACAAAGTGAGCACAGACCAAACCCTTTGGTTTCTAGGACACTAAAAATCTATCAGGTTCTTAAAAGAAGAACTTTATTATAAAGAAAAAAGTAAAACAATCACACCTGCAAAATCAGGATGGAAGGTAACTTTACAGGGTAATAAATGATTTCAAACACAGAGGATTCCCCTCTGGGCTCAACTTCACAGTTACAAAAAACAGGAATAAAAGTACCTCTTAGCAAAGGGAAAATTCACAAGCTAAAACAAAAGATAATCTAATGCATTTCCTTGCCCTTACTTACAATTTTTGTAATCTCAGATGGATCATTTCAGGGATGTTTTCAGGGGATGTTTTTTTCCTGCCCTGGTCTCTTTCTCCCCCCAAAGAGGGAACAAACAAAAACTCCCCGCCCCAGATTTGAAAGTATCTTCTTTCCCCATTGGTCCTGCTGGTCTGGTGCCAACTAGATTAATTGAACTGATTAACCCCTTACAGGTAAGGCAATCCAGTACAGCTACTCAGGGGGGATTTTATGATACCCTTAGCTGTGTGCTTATTACACAGGGCTCTGGTGCTTTACTGTGTCTTAGGTTTACTGTCAAGATGAACACAATGGCAACTTACGCCTATGAATCCAAAATACAATATTGTGCCCAACCATCTCCCCCCACACATACACCTTCCCCTCCCACAGGTGGCTCTTTCAAAGCAAATGGTTCAACCTCTCATTTCGGTTTTGTTTTTAATCCCTTCACATCAGGCCCTGGCAATGTGACAATCAAGTGGGAACAGGATATTGGGCTCTCAGGAACCCATCTATGTTGTTCCATAAATAGACAGAGGGGTTGCTACAAAGCAACAGTAAGCCACACTTGCCTTCCTCCTCAATGGATGGCACTTTACCTCGACAGTATGCACAGCCCCAGGGAAAAGAGATGAGTTTCCTCCCTAAGTAGCACATGGCCCAGCTCTGAATATCAGCACAGACTTGCATTTCTCCTTACACAGCACCAGGCACGTGCACTAAGGGCTGGTCTACAGTGCGGGCGGGGAACGATACAAGATACGCAACTTCAGCTACGCGAATAGCGTAGCTGAAGTTGAAGTATCTTGGATCGAATTACCTGGGGTCCAGACGGCGCGGGATTGATGGCCGCGGCTCCCCCGTCGACTGCGCTACCGCCGCTCGCTCTGGTGGAGTTCCAGAGTCGACGGTGAGCACGTTCGGGGATTGATATATCGCGTCTTAACGAGACGCGATATATCGATCCCGGATAAATCTATTGCTACCCGCCGATACGGCGGGTAGTGAAGACGTACCCTAAGTAACACCATGGCTTTCTGAAGCCTCAACATTCTGATCTGGTTCCAAAATCTTCTTCCCCTCTCATGTCTCCATCCAGCACTCCCAGTTGGCAGCCCTGATCTTGTTCCTCCCTAACAAACAGATTTCATAATGAGCTGCTTTAAAGACCATTTACATGCCACAATCTGAATGTGCTGCAGGACTTACTTCAAGAGCCTCACTGATCTAGCAGTCTCTTCCATACCATTACTTCCACTGACTTCAGCGGGCTTTGGAACAGACTGCATCTGTCATCTCAATATCCATCCAGGGACCAACATGATGCACATGGCAGAAAAGTATCTCCCATGATGATCCTTTACTGCCGTAGACCTCTCCTCTCTCCTAACCTGACCCTTCAATTGCCACAGATCCCTTGCTGTGCTGTGTCTAATTTAAGGTCCGACACAGCATACCCTTATTCATGCAAATTGTCCTTATTTTGGCAGATGGTACCATGGACAACTTTAGGACTCATGAGTAAGGGACTGCTGATGTGAGTTAGGGTTTATCAGCTCCTTGGGCAGTGAGACTGCTACTCTCTCATCAAGCAGAAGGTCGTCAAGATAACCTGGAAGCCCTACAGTGGCATGTGCTCAGTTGTATGGTGGCAGCAATCTGTGGGGAATCCCACAGGAATTCCCATACAGGAGGCTCACTGGATCCTTCTAATACAGGGGTGGGCAAACTATGGCCCGTGGGTCGGATCCGGCTTTGGATCCGGCCCTCAGGATTGCCACTCAAATGGATTGCAGCCCCTGAGTGAAGGGGGCATAGAGGACTCCTTGCGCTGCCCTCGCCTGCAGCCCCCCCCCCCGCAGCTCCCATTGGCCAGGAACGGGGAGCCCTCTGCCCCCCTCTGCAGCCTGCCTGAGCACCACTGCGCGCCGCTGTCACCACGGAACCGCTCCAGGTAAGTGGCGCCGGGCCGAAGCCTGCACCCCAAACCTCTCCTGCACCCAACCCCATTCCCTGAGCCCTTGCTGCATCCCACACCCCTCCTGCACCCCAACCCCATTTTTGAGCCCCCTCCTGCACCTCAACCCCTTTCCCTGAGCCCCGAACTAGCTGCCCTGAGCCCCCTCCCGCACTCCCTCCTGCACCCCAACCCCCTGCCCAGGTAAGCGACACCAGGCCGGAGCCTGCACCCCAAACATCTCCTGCACCCCGTACCTCAGCCTCTTTCCCTGAGCCCTCTCCCACACTCTGCACTCCCTCCTGCACACCAACCCCCTGCCCTGAGCCCCCTCGTACATCCCGCACCACTCCTCCACCCCAACTCCTTGCCCTGAGCCCCTTCCTGCAAACCTCACCCCCTCCCACACCCTGCTCTCCCTCCTGCACCCCAACCCCTTGCCCCAGCCCTACACTCATGGCCCTGCATGCAATTTCCGCAGCCGGATGTGGCCCTCAAGACAAAAAGTTTGCCCGCCCCTGTTCTAGTAGATTTAATGCTGTCCTACCTGGTGTCTTTGAGAGTGGACACATCTTCATTAAGGGAGGAGAGTTTGTCCCTCAGGATCCAGAGGGTTACAAGAAAAAATGTTAAATTTATCTGTGGAAACAGCATGAAATATTCCTTGTAAAACATGCTAGCCAAGGCCAGTCTCTCTGGCTGAGGCATGGAACAATCCTATGGGATCAGACTGCTGCAGAGCAGTGACTGCTCGTCAAGGTGGGTCATAACCATTCCCTGCCAGATCTTGGTCCCAGGCCATGCAGAGAACTGTTGGCATAGGCAGGGCTACAATGCATCACATGTGATCCTACAGCCAGAGGGCCACATTCTGCTCTTATCTGAATCTGGAGTGACTCCACTGATTCCAATGGGGTCTGCAGTTATTCCAGATTTAGAGCCGTGTGATTTGGCCAAAGCTTCTAGATCCTGTCTACAGAGTATTCCCTTCAATTCTGAGGCTGAAATTAATTCTTAACCCGCTGCCTGAGATGGCGAGGAATCTGCAAGGACATTTGCTACCTTTATCTCTTGCAACTCATGTACCCTTCCATCCTCAAACTCCCGACACTGCAGCCACCTTCCCTTCCCCCATCACTTGGGTTATTTACCAGCCAGGCTGGACAAGGCAAGGGACAAAACTATCCTCATTCCGGCAGAGGTTCCACTTGCTTCCATTCTAGCATTGCATGAGTAATGACATATTATAATTAATCATATTATGGTAGCACCTAGAGGCTCCAATGAGACTGCACTGGGTTCTGTACTCACACCTAGAAAGGGGAAGCCCATGTCTTGGAGCATTTGTTTGCAAAATAACTAGGCAAGACCACAGGCACCGGCTTCCCCCGGGCCGCTCAATCCCCCCACTCTGCCCCAGGCCTCACTCCCACCCAACCCCTTCTCCCAAGCCCCCACACCACCTCTTCCCACCCCTGCTTGGCCCCAAGCCTCGCCCTCACCCACCCCTTCTCCAAGCTCCCACCTCTTCCCACCCCGCCCCACCTCTTCCCACACAGTTCTACCCCCTTCATCCCAGCGCATCCTGCACACCACAGAACAGCTGACTGCGGCAAGCGGGAGGTGATGGGATGGAGGGGGAAGAGTTGATCGGCGCGGCTGACAGTGGACGGGAGGCACGGGAGGGGGGCGGGGATGAGTGGGGGAGCTGGCTGCCAGTGGGTGCTGAGCATCCACTAAGTTTTTTCAGTGCCTATGGGCAAGACAGACAAAGAGTGGGAGGAGAAACAGAGGTACAGCGAGGAGAAGCTACTTCCCAAGTTAACACAGCAGGCCAGTGGCAGAGTCAGGTCTCCTGACTCACAACCCAGGGCCCGACCCATTCGCCCTGACTGACTCCATAGAATGTAGGCTGTTGTGTTAGGGAAAAATCCTGCACTGGCCAAAGAGGGATTGATGAAATGGGATCTTATTGGACTCTTTCATCTTAAATTCTCTGGGAGATATTCTTCTCTTGGCTCCACTGGAGTCCACAGGGTTGCAGAGGTGAGAGGAGAATGGAGCCCTGTGGTTCTGTGAGGTACCCACCAGGATAATGGCACAGACTGGACCCAGGAAGCTCCAATGAAATCCTCTCTCCAGGCTGAGCCAGCAGCTACAGGGAGGGAGGAAGAAGAAGGTAACTTTAATGGGATTACTACCCTTTTTCAGCCCCAGGGGCAGAAAGGGGGTGTCACAGGGCAGCTGGCTCTCAAAAGCGAGATGGATCTCAGCCTGCTGGTGACATGGTCTCTTGCGGACAGCAAGCAAACAGCCCTCCCCATCTACCTCAGCACCTCCTGCTTTCAGCTACCACTTCCTCTTCCACCTCCTCAAATGACCCTTTCTGGTGGATGCGCGCAGTATTGATGGAGGGCCAGACATGAAGCGGATGGGCATTGGCCTAGCTGCACTGAAGGAAGTGGAGCTGCCCTGATTTACACCAGCTGAGGATCTAGCCTGGGGGGTCTAGAACATGCCACACCCTGTTTTAGTGGAGTCACTCACTTTAGAGAGGGGATTCAGGGATTTGCACACAGTAAGAAGGTGCATTTGTTTCCTACCCACCAGTACCACAAACCCAGCCTGGGAGCTGGGAGTCAAGCTGGGATCTTCCTGGCTTGTTCTTCCACATCATCAGTGGGGCGAGGCGTGTAGATGTCTGACAGGTGCGCATCTCAACTAAAGCACTCGGGGCAGCTTAGTGTCCTTGGGGATGGGAAGGGTCCCAGGGGGACATTCAGCTCCCAGGGAGGCTGAGCAGGGAAATCTAGGTTCAAGTCAGACCTGGGGTGAGCCGGACAAACGCATGGAAGCCACATCCCAGCTCCCCTTCGGGATGGGCACTGCACGTACTGTTTGGAAGTTCCGTAGCCTTTGTGATCCACCGCTGCTGAAATAGCCACCACCAGGGCTGGGAATCCGTAGCCGAACGGGTACATGAATCTCTTCTTGAACCGGTTGGCACTGGTGTAATTCACAACCTTCAGGTTCCTGACAGTGAGAAAGAGGTGCAGCCCCTCCAGGAACATCCAGGTGAAGCAGGCCAGGAAGAGGTAGTGTAGGAAGCCAGCAATAACAGCACACACCACCTGAGGATAGGATGAAAGAGAGCGCTGGGACTTCGCTTCTGGGAAAGGAAATACTGAATTTCGAGGTAGGGGAACTTTTGTGAGGATCACATAGGGCTTTTTATTAACACATCTCTCCAGTTACAGAGCTCGCCCAGAGACAATACGTTCTTCAGTCTAAGGGGGGCTTGTCTAAGGGCAAGCTGGCTGGCCCTTTCAATCATTCAGAGTCCAGCCCAGTCCTGATCTCCACTCAGAAAAGATGGTTTCTGGGGGTTGTAGTTCCCAAATGAATCGTGGAAATTGTTGGATACTGTGAGGAATCCTAGGAAAGGAAGCAGGGATATAAACAAGTTCCTGGTCCTCATAATAGGGAGAGACGTGGAGGGTGTAGGTTCTCTTCTCTATATCTGCTTCAGGGTATAGGTGTCTTGCATCTGCCCATCAGTGTGGGGGCAGAGAGGACTCTGGAAATTGGGGTTCCTTTGTCTGAATGATGAAGGATGGAGCCCACAAGGAAAAGGGAAGGACTGGTTTCACCCATAGAGATTTCTTTTGGATGGGGAGTAAATAATTATTTCTGCGGGACTAAAGAGCATGGAATAAATGTTACCATCCAGCTGAGGGTATAAAAAGGTGCTGGGGTGAGGGGAGCTTTAGAAATGCTGACAGAGGATCTGGACACAGCTCAATTTTAAACCAAGAATAAAAGTGGATAACAGACCTGACTGCTGGTGTGCGTCACTGCGGTGAGGAAGAGCAGGTTGGCCAGGAAGAGGCAGAGGCAGAGCTGCAGGTGGAGGGAGGTGCTGACGTTCCAGATGGAGCGGCACAGGAGGAAGGTGAGGATGGCGAGGAGGAGGCACAGCAGGGAGAGGGTCAGTCCCATGTAGGTGACGATGGTCAGTGGGTAACTCTCCTGTAACACAGCAAAGGGAGACTCACCAGTGAGCCCTGTGACACTATATGGAATATGGGTGACCATTTGTAATATTATGGATACCAATATTACAAAATCGTAATGAAGCTTACAAGATATGCCATGTAAGATATGACTCGAAAAATTATGATTTGCTAAGTATGAGAATCTTGTTTTTATGTATGTATCATCTTTGCATCGTCAGTTATAAATGTGTGTGATATATCTGTGCTGTGTTTCTGGGGTGACACCCCCAGAGAGACTGGCAACAGCACTATCCAGTCTGTTTGATGGCCAATCAAGGGTAATCAGCTATACCAGCGTTTCTCAAACTGGGGTCCACGAGGGCACTCCAGGGGATCCACAGGCTCCGCTGACCAAGTCCTCCACATCCCTCCCAGTGCCTTCTGCATGCTGGGGAACAGCTGTTCAGTGGAGGTGCTGGGAGGGAGGGGGAGGAGCGGGGATGGGGGTGCTCAGGGGAGGCAGTGGAAAGAAGCAGGGAAGAGGAGGAGCATGGGTGGAGCTGGGGCGGGAAGAGGTAGGGTGGGGCCTTGGGGGAAATGGATGGAATGGGGATGGGGCCTCGGGCTGAGCGGATGGTTTGGGGTCTGCGAAAATTTTTAAATAAAAATGGGGGTCCTCGGGTTGCTGAAGTTTGAGAACTGCTGAGTTATACAATGAACCCATTGAGAGAAGCCAGGTGCTATGCCCATGAGTCAGCAGGACATGTAGGGACATGCCTATAGACAGGGGACTCTAAGTACCTTTCCATGCCCATGTGCTGTGAGCTTGTGTTTGGGACAGAGGAAGTACAAGCCACGTGGACAAGGATATAAAAAGGCAGCTGCATCACCTCCATTTTGTCTTCAGTCCTGCTTCTCACCTCTCCAGTAACTTCTCTACAAACTGAAGCTTTGAACAAAGGTCTGATAGATTCCTCTAAGCTTTGGGTGTGTTTCAGAGGGACTTTACAAGGCAGCAAACTCACCAATGCTGCTAACAACCTGATATATGGACCTTGAAGTCACATGTATCAGATTGCTTTGATCATTTAACAGCTCTCTTCTCTTTCTTTTCTTTTCCTATATAATAAAACCTTGAGTTTTAGATACTAAAGGATTGGCTGGCAACGTAGTGTTTTGGGTGAGCTCCAACCTAATATTGACCTGGCAATGTGGCTTCCCCTTTGGGGATATCATAAATATAATGGGAAGGGTAACAACCTTTATGTATGCAGTAACATAAAATCCTTCCAGGCCAGAGGTGCAGAATCATTTTACCCGCATGAAAGCCCCCCTAAGCTTATTTCTAGCAGGCACACTTCCCCAAGGCACAAATCATTTCCTTGTCCTTGGATGGTATTGCTGCCACCACCAAGTGATTTAGACAAAGAGTTAGGAAAAAGGGCCACTTGGAGTTCCTATTTCCCCAAAATATCCACCCAAGCCCCTTCACCCCCTTTCCTGGGGAGGCTTGAGAATAATATACCAACCAATTGCCTTTAATAAAAGTACAGACCAGACCCTTTATTTTTAGGACACTAAAATCAATCAGGTTCTTAAAAGAAGAACTTTATTATAAAGAAAAAAGTAAAAGAATCACACCTGCAAAATCAGGATGGAAGGTAATTTTATAGGGTGATAAAAAGATTTAAAATACAGAGGATTCCCCTCTAGGCTCAACTTCAAAGTTACAAACCAGGAATAAACCTCCCTCTTAGCATAGGGAAAATTCACAAGCTAAAACAAAAGATAATCTAATGCATTTCCTTGCCTTTACTTACAATTTCTGTAATTTTAGATGTATCATTTCAAGGTATCTTTTCAAGAGATGGTTTACCTGCTTGGGCTCTCTATCCAGAGAGAACAAACAAAAAGAGCACAAACAAAACCTCCTCTCCCCACCCCCCAGATTTGAAAGTATCTTCTTTTTCCATTGGTCCTTCTGGTCAGGTGCCAACTAGGTTAACTGAACTGATTAACCCCTTACAGGTAAAATGATTCTCTACCTCTGTCTGTACCTCTGGCGAGGAGAGATTTTATGTTACTGCATAAAGGTTGTTACCCTTCCCTTTATATTTATGACAGGGGATCAGAAGAACATTTTGTTAGGTGAATAGAGTTTTAAGTAACTTCTCACTTTACTGGACCTACCTGCTGATTGGGAGCCAGAGACCGGAATTCAATAAAGGGGGTTGTGTGATTTCTTTTTTCCAGCTTCTCGATAACCAGTGTGGGGGATCCAGAGCACAAATTATGACTGGTTGGTGATTCTCAGTACCAGATTTACCATGGGGCCGGGCCCACGGTCCAAAGGGGCCCTGGCCTGGCCCGCTCTTCTCTGCCCCCCGCTCTTGCCTGCGGGGCAGTGGGCAGAAGCTGGGTCCTGCCGGCTCCTGCAGCAGGGCAGGCTCTGCTGGCAACCAAGCTCCCCCTCCCCTGCCTCTTCCCTTGAGCATGCTATGTTCCTGCCCCTCCCCCTCTCCCTGCTGCCGATCAGCTGATTGCCCTTGTGAGGGAGGGGGAGGAGCGGAGCCACAGCATGCTCGCTGCTGGGGGAAGAGGCAGGGCAGGGCCTTAGGGAAGGGGGTAGAATCAGGGCATAGCCCCTCCAGCCCCCTGCCTTGAGCCGCTCAGGGCAGGGGGCTGGGAGCACCCCCACGACTCCAGCCCACAGCCCCAGCTCTCTGCCATGACTCCTGCACCCCCACACACACATCCCAGCCCCCTGCACCCCCCTCCACACCCATGGCCCCAGCCCTGACCCCTGCACCCCCTCACACTCCCATAGTCCCCTGCCCTAACTCCTGTACCCCCTCACACACCCCTATGATCCCAGCCCTGACTCCTGCACCCCCTCACACTCCCACAGCCCCCTGCCCTGACTCCTGCACCCCCTCACACACACTCAGCCCTCTGCCCTGGCTCCTGCACCCCCCATGCCCCCCACGACCCCTGCCCTGACTCCTGCACCCCCTCACACACACCCAGCCTTCTACTGTGACCTCTGCACCCCCACACACCTCCATGACCCCTGCCATGACTCCTGCACCCCTCACATGCCCCCAGTCCTGACTCCTGAACCACCCACACATACCCACCCCCAAACTGAGCACCAAATGGGAGCTCCTGCACCTCCCCCCGCATTCCCACCTGCACCCCTCGCACCAAATGGGAGCTGCCCCAGGTAAGCGCTCCACACCCCAAACTCCTGCCCCAACCTGTGCCCCGTCCCTCACCCTAGCTCCTAGCCAGACCCTGTACCCCAACCCCCATCCTGCTCCTGCACCCTAACTCCCTACTAGACCTGACCCTGCACCCCCAGCCCTGTGCTCAGTGCACCCTGACCCTCAGCTCAGTGCAGAGAGAGATGAAGAGAATGGGCTAGAACCAGGGAGAAGGTAGGTACCTGCTCTATGTGGGCAGGGGTGGGGGTGATCCTGTTTACCCCCTCCCCAGCCCTGCTGCACTTGCAGTTTACCCTCGGCCCCCTCCCTTGCTCCAGGGACCAACCCTAGCTCCCACCCCACTGTGCTTTTGCCCCCAGCCCCTGCCTTGCTCCAGTCAGCAGGGACTAATCCTCCCCCCATGCCCCACTGTGCTCATGTTGCCCCTGGTTCCTGCCTCACTCCAGCTGGGGACCAATCCTTCCCTCGCACCATTCCCTGCTGTCAGGGTGAATAAAAATCAATGACTTTTTAAAAAAAAATTAAAAATCGGATTTTTTTATTTAAATCAGATTTTTGAGGGGAAAAACCAGCTAAAGATAGTTTTAATTAAGATCCATGATGAGAGATAATGTAATAGGGATTATAAATTCTAATTCTATAGTATGAGACAATATATTCATGTAATGTTTAAGAAAAGTTTTGTAAATAAGTTCTAATAGTTCATGGATTAGGGACCCAATTTTATGGGGTTCCACAGGCTTCTGTATAGATTATTTAGGTTAATCTTTCTATCTACCCAATGGGACTCAGTGCGCAGTCAAGAAGATACCATCAGAGATGCTTAGTTTTGCAGTTCTCAAACTGTGGATTTGTGTAGCCAGGGGTAACATGCTTGTTAACAGCAAAAAAAATTAAATAAAAAATAATATATAGAGGTGAGAAATAACAGACCTCAAATCTACTGTCCCTCTGCAAATTTGTGTACACAGAGTCAATCCCTTACCTCTCTTTAAAAGTGAAAAGTTTCAAAGAGTTCAATGAATGGAAGATTGTTGGGAGCAGGATAGATCTGGACAAGGAGAAGAAGTCTGCAGATAAATGTGAGAAGCGAGGGACATATCCTTTTTTACTAAAATATTATGTTTGCTGTTGAAGAAAAAAATCCAGACTACTTAATGTTGTTGTTTTAGTTAAATAAAACAATTTAAATGTCTGTCTGGTGATGTTCTCCTCCTAATACAGCCTGGCAAGAAAATCCTCCAAATATTAATGATTAGCCTGTTGAACTGGAGATACTGTAGTTCACCTCCCAATGACTTCATAAATATCTGCTTCAATTTTGGTAAATGAAATAACCAAACAATCATTCATTTTCTGATATAGCTGTAAAACTCATCTGAAAAGTTTTCAAAATAAATCATTGTTTAAAAATGTATAGTGTGTACCTTCTAAAAATAAAACCTACTCTATCTCTGAGTTGTGAAGAATATGTATTAAGGCTATAAGAACCAACAAGAGTGCACTTTTATGTAGAAAACCATGATTAAATCGAGTCTTCCTGACTAGTGATTTAAATCATGATTTAAATCAAATCCACCCTGCCCGCTGTGCTCTTGCCCCTGGCCCCTTCATTCCCCAGGCGGGCCCACAAAAAGTTAATCCGGCCCTGGTGATTCTAACTACAATGTTAACCACCAGTTTTGGGGGAATCTGCTCTCCTTTTTATAGCCTGCCCTGACCTTGGCATTGTCAGTGTGGACTACTCTAGGCACCTCAGATCACAATCCCAGCCCAGCCCCCTTGACCCTGACCTATCCTGTGTGGCCACAGATTATACCCTGAGGTTCCTATACAGCGTTCAATCAGGCAAAATTCCCACTGATGTTGCCCAGGTCAGGAGCTCAGAGTCTAGCCCTTTGATCTGAGTCTCACAGTGAGATACCTCCACTCCGGTGTGACCCATAAGGAGTGCGAAGCTGGAGAGATGGTCACAGCTGCAGATGGCGTGAGTGCTGTTCGTATGGAGAACGGTGCAGCCATCCTCAGCCCAGATGCCTTTCCCAGCGATGAATTTCCAGTGAACGCAGCGAGTCTCTTCCTCCTCTTTCTTTGCCTGGAAACAAAAACACCCCATCATCATCATCCTTACTGGATCATGGGGACAATACTGTTTCTTTTGTCACACATCTCTAATAGAGAGTAATAAACCTGAACTCACCAAAGGGTTCATGGCTCTCATTGTGCTGCATATAACAGCCATTTGGGACTTCCCATTGGCAGTGGAAATAGAAGCGAGTTCCTCCAGCTCCAATAGCACAAGCCCCCGATCCCAGAGCTACAGTGGTAATTCCCTTAACTCTCAGCACTGTAGGGTCTATGACACACAATTGTGCAGTTCCGATTTGAGCCATTAAAAGGCATTCACACACCCGCCCACAAATACCCACATGCACTCTAGCAAGTTCATCACTTTATCAAAGAAGGCACCATCTCATGCTGTTTCCCTGAACTCTGCTATCTATAGGGCAGAGGTCCCCAAACTGTGGGGAGCGCCCCCCTATGGGGACACAGAGGATCCTTTGGAGGGACATGAGAGGTCCCAGGTCAGCCCCCATGGGGGGCAGAAAGGGAGCACCACCCAGCCCCTCCCCACCCTGAACTCTGCTCTGGTCCCACCCATAGCCACATCCCTAACTTCCAGCCCCATGTCTAGCATCATCCCCAGCTTCAGAATGGCTCCACTCCCAGCCCCAGCCCCTTGCGGCTCCAGTCCTGGCCCAGGGCCAAGGCTGGGGGCAGGAGCAGGGCTGGGAGTGGAGCCGCTCATGGCCATGGGCTTGGCTGCTAGCCCCCACCACAGCCCGGCTGCTGCTCCAATCCCACCCCAAGCCTCAACCCCGGCCATGGCTCTGGCCCTGCTCCTGTCCCCAGACCCAAGCCATCTATGGCCCCAACCTCAGCCCCCTTACCCCTGCCCGTGTCCTTTCCCCCTGGCCCCGAGCCCCGCTCCCGGCCCCAGCTCAGAGGGAGGGGCATGGATGGGGTAAGGGGGGGTGTGATCCTCAAAAGTTTGGGGACCACTGCTATAGAGAGTTATTTTCCAATTATTCCTGCTCTAAGGGGTGAGCCAGGGACAGTTGTTACATGATGAATCATAACCCAATCAGGCCTAGTGTGAACTCTATGTAATGTCCTCCACCAAAACAGCCCCAGTGTCAGGACTGAAGAAGTTCCCTCTCTTTCTCAGATAACTGTTCCTCCGTCCAGAAAGGCAACAGAACTCAAATGCCCTGCAGGAGACGCACCTTTTAAGTGACCATTGGCGTCCCTGGCACAGAGCAAAGTAAAAGGATCGACACTCACCTGTCTATGGCGCAGGGTGAAGTTCACAGGTTTGGAGATGTTCATGGGCCTCCCATCTCCAATAGCCCCACTCACCACCCTGGAATTCAGGTGAAAATTCCTCAATTTCTCATCAGCCATTAGATCTCCCTCGTTGAGAAATCTCTTGTCAATTATGGAGTCCAGGGTGGAGTAAGAAATAAAAGCAACAGCCCAAGAATCTGAAAACATGAAATGATGCTTCATCATAGAGCCAGGGACACTGAGACAAAGAAAGAGCAAGCCAGGTGCCAAAGGTCACAGCGAGTCCGGGGCAGAGGCAGTAAAAGAACCAAGGAGTCCTGGCTAGCAGTTTGAGCTTTAACCACTAGAGTATGTTGCCTCCTCCCTCTTCTTCCACAGAAGAACTTCTGTGTTGGAAACATCTGGAATACACTATGGGAGTGTGATTCCTAAAGTGCACTAATGTACATTCAAGCACACTAGGGAACCTTTAGTGCACATTAGTAGGGTCTATATGGACCAATTAATGCACAGTACGTTAGTGTTCTTGAAAAATCATACCCCCATACTGCACATTATCCAGCTAAGTAGACAGCCCTAGGTGAAAGGCTCTGAGGCTCAGAGGGGTTGATTAGTGAGGAGCTTTCCCTGGTGCTAAAGAATTAAATTAATTAAAGAATTAAAGAAAAAAAATTAAAACCAGTTCCAGTTAGGTCATACTGGCCTGAAAATTGGAGTAAAATTGCTAAATATCATCCTGGTTCCATTCCAGGAAGTCAGGCACGTCAACCTGGGGCCCAGCTGGATTCCTCATCAGGACATCATGTGTTGGGCCAATGGATCTCTGATCTTTCCATTCTCTGGACCAGTTCATATGCCTATCAAAGGTTCTCTCTCCTCCCTGCCCCCCCATTGCTTGGTTTTCATGCTGCGGGAAGGACTCTGCAGAGCTCAATGGCCTGAGAAACACTGGCTCAGCCAACAAGGTCCACACAAGTGTTAGGAAAACATAGGCAAGCAGGCTAGCCTGGGGCGAGAGGAAGAGGAGAACTAGGGCTGGGGTTTGGTGTCTAGTTACAGGGGTGAGTGCCTGGGAACCACCAGGATGGTACCTTTTGTGGGTGCTGGGGTGACCATATCACAGTGAATGTCCATTGTCTCATTCAGAGCTCTCAGCCTGAAGACATCATCACAGGGACCAGCAGCCGGGACAACGAGGAGCGTCTCGATAGCTGGGGAGGGAAATGGCAAAGCCTCTTGCTGTAAGGGCAAGGCAGGTTCGGAGCTCCACTCTCTCTGAATTCCACCACCCCCCTTTCTCCTCACCTCCATTTCTCTGTGTTTCCCTGAGCCCCTCTGGTTGACCTTCTATGATCCATCATCCCTGCGTCCCCATGAAGATGCCACTGTGCCAAGAGGCAGAAGGCAACTTCTCCCTGCTGCTTCACCTCTGCGCTTTAGCAGGGGAAGCAGCAGGAAGGGGTATTGCTGGGGCAGGGAGTGAAAGGAGAACACAATGGCAGCTGCCTGTGGCGACAGGAGATTGGCATTGCTTTTAAAACCCTCTCAGGCAGCTGCCAAATTGCTGCAAAGCCCCTGGGCTGGGTTTATGGGTGGCGGGTAGCATAGGCCGGGGAAGGCTGTGCCTCCCCAAACAGCCTGGCATGGCCCCGCCCATGCTCCGCCCCCAGACCTCCTCCTGCCTGTTTCCAGTTCCCT
The DNA here is from genome assembly GCF_028017835.1 of Emys orbicularis. NCBI lineage: Eukaryota > Metazoa > Chordata > Testudines > Emydidae > Emys > Emys orbicularis. Next base: position 12,141,286 of record NC_088701.1, read on the forward strand.
ACCCGCTCTTCTGTGGCTGAGGGGCTGGGGCAGGCAGGCTGGGGCCAGTGCTAACAAGGTCCAGGGCTGGGGGCGCTGGGGCTGGGGCCATGCCATGTCACACTGCCTGCCCATCCGCCTGGCACTGGAGCTGGCGATGCTTCAGCTGCCCGGCACTCCAGGAGTGGGGGCACTACCACTGGACTGCCCGCCTGACGCTATGGGGCTGGGGTAACGCAGGGGGCGGCAGGTTGCTCTGGGCGCCAGCGGAACAGAGGGGGTGGAATGGGAGGGGCGGGGCCTTGGGCAGAGAGTGAGGGGTCGGGGGCTAGTGTCTCTCAATGGCTCGTTCACCTGCCGCCCATGGCTGGGTTATAAACCGCGAGAGAGGCTGCAGGACTGTTCTATATTGAAAAGAGTATAACCCCCTATCTCACAGCCGCCACCAGGTGATGTGGGAGCCTCCCATCCGCCTCACCCATAGACTCTGTTGTCACAGTCTGGATCTTCGTCTCCGGAGACTTCAAAGCAGCAGTCAGTGCAGCCAATTCCACACTCTGCAGGAGGAACGTCACGGCGGAGGCCACCTCCCTCTTGCTCTCGTTCCCACCAGCACTGAGGGTGGAGCTATTAAGGAAGGAACCAAAGGGGCCAGCAACTTCCTGAGATTGGGAAATGAAACACCCTGAGAAGGAGGGAGGATTTCAGTGGTTCATGAGCCACATTCTTCAGACTCCCAGGGGAACAATGACCCTCTTGGGGACATACGGGTTCATAGTGACCTTCCCCACTCAGCGGGACTGCAGCATTCTCAAAGAGGGAGCCCTTTACAGAGCGAGTGAGGCTACTGAGGCTTGCTCAGGACTCCACAGTAAGCTGAAGCCAGGGTAGGGCTAACGCCCTGTGTCATTCCTTCCTCATCCCTGGTCCCTTCAGTGTAGGTGCCAGAGAACATTGCAACAAATCAGCAGGCATCTAGGTTCTCTCTGTGTTGCCCCTGGAAGCAATCTGGATCTTCCTAGGACCAGTGGGGACAGAACCCAGATCCCCTGCCACTTAAGCGAGAGAGCATGCACATGCACACACACACCCCTTTTCTGAAGAGCAGCTACAACTCCCCCCAAAGTGAGACTGCTATTCCAGTGCTCAGGGCATTTGGCCATAGAGCGCCCACACAGGTAGGGGCAGAACCTCTGACCTCCAGCGATGCTGCTCTGTCCTGGGCACACATGGTCTCCAAATTCACTAAGGTTGAATTCATGAAGGAGCAAAATTCACTGGTGCTGCCCTGCAGAACAATCAGAGGAAACGGGTTATTTCTGAAAGCATGGAAACGCCACCCAAAATTAAGGTTAATGGTTCTGCAGAGCGATGTTGCTTTGACCTATGGCTGGCTGGCTGTGCCACTGAAATGCCTACAGATTACGACATGTTAAGGCTAAGTGTGGGGAAGTCTGGGGCAGAGATGGGAACCAAACTCTGACTTCCTGTATCTCTGGCTGGTGCCTTAACTGCAGAACTCTGATATACTGTGGGGGTGTCACACACCATAATAGGGTTGAATTTTCAAAAGCACTTAGTGTTGGACTGATTCTGCTCCCACTGAAGTCAGTGGTAAACCCTGGATAGACAGAGAATCCTCAGGCTCAAAGTTTTCTATGTACTCTTTGTGAAAACCCTCAAAAACCCAATAAACCCCTTCGACGTACCTGCAGAAAGACATCTTTGCACATCTCCAACTGCTCTTGTATCTGTGGAGTCTCAGTCTGGCATTTAAAGGTAACATCTAGCAACAGAAAGAGAGGCAGGACAATAACATCAGGTCAACATCTGCAGGGCTAAGGTTTTCAGAAGTGTCTCGTGATTTGAGACCTCTTAAAAGGGCCCTGAATTTCAAAAGTGCTGAGCACTCACCCTCTGAAAATCAGGCCCCCTTAAGGTCTCAGGTTAGGCAACCAAAATCACAAGGCAATTTTGAAAACCTTGGCCTAAGTGACACACCTAAGGCCACACACACAGGGACTCTAGGACAGAGCTGGGAATGGAAGCTTGATCACTTGAGTCCTAGCCTAGCATTTTAGCCACAAGGGCCATCCTTTCTTCCTACCAGAATACAAAGTTGATGATCTACCTAAACCCAGCAGGTGCTGTCTCCCTTTAACTCCATTGATCCCTTAAGCCCTGTCTATCTGACAACTTTCAACTGAGTCTCTAATCAGTCAGCAATACATTCGGCCCTAAAAGCCTGGTGTGTGTCCACACATCACCTGGTTAGTACTCACTTAAGCTTTGTCTGTGTATCTCATTGATCAGTGTGTGTTATGTGTCCTCTAGGAGACGGTCCACCACGGGTCTGGTTCTGCTACAGCTCTAGCTATGGGAGTTCATCCCTTAGCTCAAACAGTAGTAGGTCATGCAGTTACAAAGTCCTGGGTTTGAGCCTTGGTGATAACCAAGATGATGGTTGTTACATCTATAGTCGAGACGTTTCCCTTCCCAGGAACTGTTCTAACCCTGCTATTGTACTTCTAAAAGGCCGGAGTCTCATCAAGGTATGTCTGCACTAGAAACGCTAAAGTGGTGCAGCTGCAGCTGTGCCACAGTAGTGTAGACACTGACTGCAGTGATGGAAGGGTTCTTCCATTGCTGTGGTAAATCCACCTCTGAGAGCTGGTAGCTAGGACAAGAGACGAATGCTTCTGTTGACCTAGTGCTGCCTACACTGAGGCTTAGGTTGGCTTATGGTTGACTGAAGTTTCAGGTGTTGAGCAGGCCTCAGGCTACGTCTACACTACCCGCCTGAATCGGCAGGTAGAAATCGATCTCTCGGGGATCGAATTATCACGTCTCGTCGGGACGCGACAATCGATCCCCGAATCGACGCTTGTACTTCACCAGCGGAGGTAGGAGTAAGCGCCGTCGACGGGGGAGCCGCGGAGGTCGATTTGCCGCCGTCCTCACAGCGGGGTAAGTTGGCTCCGATATGTCGAATTCAGCTATGCTATTCGCGTAGCTGAATTTGCGTATCTTAAATTGACACACACACCCCCCGTAGTGAGGACGTAGCCTAAGTTACACTAGAAGCCTTATGTTGCTCTGGCCTGGAAAAGGTGGTTAAAATGGGTGTAAATGGCTCCTAAGAATGTTCCCTATGGAGGGACCCTTCACAGCTAGTGTGGAACTGGTAGGAGGGCCTTTACATGAACTTGGCTTCATATGCAAGGCAGATCAAGGATGTGGTCAGATTGCACCATGCTAAAGCTACTTCCTGGTTCTCAGGGGCCATGGGAAGCAGAGGATAAATTACAGCAACCCTGCATGGTCCCAGAATGCATAGAGCACAAAGGTGGCTTAAAGCTACCTTTTCCTCCACCCTTTCTATTCCCCGCCGCAAGCACAGGAGTGGCACAAGTAAGAACCAGGCACAAAATTCCCTTTGGTACCCAGATGGTATTACAACCAAGTGTCGGAGGAAAAGTGCAACAGTTCTTAACCAATTCAGAACAGCTGGCGAGCGTCTGCCTACAGGGCCGCCCAGAGGACTCAGGGGGCCTGGGGCAAAGCGGGGGAGCTGCGGCACTTGTACTCACCCGGCGGCGCTCCGCGTCTTCGGCAGCACTGAACGGCCCCCCGCCGCCGAAATACCGCCGAAGACCCAGAGCGGGGCCGGAGGCCTGGGGCAAATTGCCCCACTTGCCCCCCCCCCGCCCCCGGGAGGCCCTGTCTGCCTAACTGCATGAGCTGGGCTGAAACTAGATCGGTGCAGCTCACACCCCTGACAGACTTAGTTAAGGCGTCCTGAACCCAGTGTCGAGACCACTAGGTTGACAGAAGAATTCTTCCGTCAACCTAGATACCACCTCTCGGCAGGTGGATTAACTACAGTGATAGAAAAACCCCTTCTATTGCTGTAGCAAGTGTCTACACTACAGTGCTACAGAGGCACAGCTGCAGCACCGTAGCTGTGCTGCTGTCACTGCAGTAGTATGGACACAGCCTAAGTAACTGTGGCTAGTGGTGGCCTAGGATGGCGTGTTGGGCCAAATTCTCAGCTGCTGTAACTCAATGGAGCCCTATCAAAATCAACAGACTTTACACCAGGCCCATGGTTGCCTCCCTGGTTGTGACACTGTTTTCTTTGCAGCATGGACACAAACTGTGGTCAAAATCGATTTAAAACCCATGCTACTCACTCTTCCTGCAGGAACCCGGAATCCCATAGCTGTCCATGGCGGCAGTGCCAACACTCAGGAGCGCAAATGGAGAGCTGGGATGTTCCACAGCATGGGATCTGATGGCAGGTGCAAGCGTATGCATGCCCCAAACGAACTCAGTGCCAGAGACTCGGTTCCACACCACATCCCTTAGAGGCTGATTGTCTAGGAAGATGGCGCCAGTCTCTGATGTATTGGCCACCATCAAGGCAAAGTTCTCGAAGCCCTGCTGGGCATTTATAGAATACATCCGGCAGTAACTGGCAACATCTGGAACATTCATCAGGAAGGCATGGGAGGAATTAGACATAGCTGCGCCCACGCTGTAGAACACCACCTGGATGCCCACATTAGCAGAGATGTAGACTGGGATCGAGGGCTTGACAGGACGCTGGAGTACGCTGCCTCCTGCTAGAGTAACAGTCTCTGCCTGTTCCCCTAGCTGATACAACACAGTTGTGTTCTGGGAAGCAGTGATGTAGACTATTTCATCTACTTTCTGCCTGGGTAAGGGAGGAATGATGTATGTTGTACCCCAGCTGCAAACTGGTAGGAGCTGCTCAAAGACATGGTTGCATTTAGTGTTATTACAAAAACACCTCTGGCCAACCAAGACAGCCACTGGCTTTTTTGAGACAATGCTGGTGCCAGACAGATCTCCTATGCCTTGAAACTGGTAGCCTTGGAAAGCGCGGAGGTTTATTGTCAGTCTGGAGCCAGTGGGGTGGACCTGTGTTAGGTAATGTAACTTGCCTTTCACATGGACCTCCACGGAGTTGGGCTCTTGGTACGTCACAACAGAGAACTCTGGGTAACTATCTAAGGATTCTGTAGAGGGAGTCACTATGTAGTGTTCATTTCCCAAGCTGGAGACAGGATACAGCACAGTGGTCTCAGGGCTCACATGTTTGTTGCTGACGGACACTACTGAGATATCTTTGTCAGCCTTGACTAGGACCACATTGGAGAACTCGGTAGTGCCCTTAATTCCCACTGACTCTGGTAGCCTGACCCGCATCATCTCTCCCTGATTTACCATAATCTTCTCCTCAAACCTTTCCCCATCACCCGTGTAATTGGAGATGGAAACAGACACGGAAGTGAAGGCAAAGTAGCCAGTAATTTGCACTTCAAATTGACTAGAGTTCCCACAGTCGTCCATGTAGGAGGTGATGAATTCTCTTCCCAGAGTGTCAGTCTGACATGTGCCTGGAAGGAAAAATAGCAATAAAACGTTGGAGGTGGAGAGAGATACTGGCAAGAGGTGGATAGAGTAAAAGGGACTGGATCAACATTGTTCAGGCCAAAAATTAAGGCCCAGCAAAAAAGAAAAGGAGTTTGAAAACCTTAATGCAGCTAGAAATGTTTCCCATTATACTTTTAATCTAAATTAAAATATTTTTTATTAATAGTAAACATTATTTTAAATAATGAACAAGCACAACTTAGACAGCTTAGAACCCAACAAAGGCCTTGGAACCAAACACGACTTCAGGGAATGTTCCAATCTGGATCTGAACTCCATGATTGTCCCTGGTCTCTATAATAGTTCAGAACCTGAATCCTGGATCCAAACACTCATGGAAACACAGAAAAATTTCAGATCCAGATGCACACTTAATGATTTGGACTCAGCTCTAAGAATAATTGTTTGCCCTTGCCTAGCACCTCCTGTCTAAGCTCAAAACACTTTACAGACAGACATTAAATAATTCTCAGTCCCACAAGGAGATGGGTCAATATTACTGTCCCCACTGCACTGAGGGGGAAACTAAGGGACAGAGAGAGTTAGGAGCTTGCTCAAACTAACCCCACAAATCTGCAGTATAAGTATAAGTATAAAACCCAGGTTTCCTGATTCCTAAGTCTCTTGTGCTCTAACCATTAAAATCAATGCTGGGAAGAGAACTTTAATCTGTTGTGTTGATAAGGGCAGGTGCCTTGTGCCTATTGGGCTGAGGTGATAATAAAACCCTTTTGTACTGTTACAACATTAAACACATAATTGTGGTTTGGGGTCTTGTATCAAGTTATCACTGGTACCTTCTTCTGTTGTAACCACCACTGTATATATATATACAGAGAGAGAGAGAACCTCGTATTAAACACACATAAGAAACAGATCAATAAAATTACAATTTTAAAAAGTTAAATAAAATTTGTATTTAATAAGTTTCCTTCATTTCCCTTTTAGTTATATAGGGCCAGATCCTCAGCTAGTGTAAATCAGTGTAGCACCACTGACTACAACAGACCTTTGCTGATTTACAACAGATGAGGATTCTGCCCATTACCCCCAGCTGACATCCCCCTTGGCTCTTTATAGAGAGATCCAGAAACATCGTATCTCCCAATAAACATTCTATCCTCACGCCTAGAGCTCGCTCTCTCTGCCCTGAGTGAAAAGAAAATTAAGGCCAAATGTATGTTGGAGAATCTCTGCTTCCACATGTAATATAGCTTCTCAAATTTCCACTAGCTGAGAATCTGGCTGTCTAGCTTCAGGCCCTTTAATACGATCAGTGAGGGGAGATATTGTGAAATGCTGGGCCTCCTTCTCCTCTCCCTTATACCATATGACCGCCATTGATTTCAGTGCATTTCTCCTGATTTACACTGATGTATGTGAGAAGAGAATCAGGCCCATTGTTCTTAGCCTCAATGGGAGGTGGCGGCAGGGCTGGATTTAGGGGCAGGTGACCCTGGTAACCACCTGGGTGCCAGGCTTGTGGGGCCGTGGGATTGGAGTGCTGTTTTTGTTGTTAGAGACAAAAGGGAAACCAGAATGTTTGAAGTAAAATGTTTCAGGTATTCCATATGTGGATTCATTTTTCACTAGCCTCCTAGAATGTTGTGAACCTTTATAGGATCTCATGGAACCTTCCAGATTTTCTGAGAACTACATTTTCCTCCAGCCTCCTAGAATGTTGTCAGCCACGCCCTCGCGACTATACATGGAGCAGGGCATCACCTATGGTTGGCAACTTTCCAATTGCACAAAACTGAACACGCTGGCCCCACCCCTTCCCCAAGGCCCCACCCCTTCCCCAAGGCTCCACCCCCACTTACTCCAGTGCCTCGCTCTCCCCCACCCTCACTAAAGGCTAGGTCTACACTGCAGCGGGGGTCCGACCTAAGATACGCAACTTCAGCTACGTGAATACCGTAGCTGAAGTTGCGTATTTTAGGTCGGCTTACCTAGCGGTGAGGACGCGGGAAAGTCGACCGCTGCCGCGCTGCCGCCGACTCCGCTGCCGCCTCCTGCCGAGGTGGATTTCCGGAGTCGACGGCAGAGCGATCAGGGATCGATTTTACCGCGTCTTCACTAGACGCGGTAAGTCGATCCCCGAAAAACCGATTGCTACCCGCCGGATCGGCGGGTAGTGAAGACAAAGCCTCACTTTCACTGCACTGGGGCAAGGGATAGGGGTACAGGAGGGGGTGAGGGCTCCGGCTGGGGGTGCGGGCTCTGGGGTGGGGCTGGGGATGAGGGTTTTGGGATGCAGGAGGGGGCTCCGGGCCAAGACCAAAGGATTTAGAGCGCAGGAGAAGACTCAGGGCTGGGGCAGGGTATTGGGGTGCAGAAGGGGATGCCGGCAGTGGGAGGGAGTTTGGATTGCAGGAGGGGGTTACATCTTGGGGCAGGGGGTTGAGGGTGGGGGCTCCGGCCAGGCAGCGCTTACCTCAGGCACCTCCCGGTCGGTGGTGCAGTGGGGCTAAGGCAGGCTCCCTGCCTGCCCTGGCTCCATACTGCTCCCGGAAGTGGCCAGCATGTTCAGCCCCTAGGCGGAGGTGCAGCCAGCTGACTCTGCGCAGTGCCCCTGCCCACAGTTGCTGCCCCCACAGCTCCCATCAGTCACAGTTCCCAGACAATGGGAGCTGCGGAGCTGGTGCTGGGAGTGGTGGCAGCACTCAGAGCTTCACTGATCACCACTGCGCCTAGGGGCCGGACATGCCGGCTGCTTCCAGGGAGCTTCACAGAGCCAGGGCTGGCAGGGCCTGCCTTAGCCCCACTGCACTGCCAACCGGACTTTTCAAGGCCTGGTCAACGGTGCTGTCCGGAGCCGCCAGGGGCCCTTTTCGACCGGGCATTCCGGTCGAAAACCGGACACCTGGCAACCCTAGTATCACCAGTTAGTCTTATGAGACAGGGATAAATCATGCATACAAATCACACATCAATGTCATGAAATGAGCTACAAATGCAATAAAAAATAAGGTATTTAAAAGTTTAACAAATGGAGGCGGGGGGGGGGGGGTGCCATTTGGTCGAGGGCCGGCCCTGGCTGCCGGTCCTCAATGCCTCTCAGAATTTAGCTCCATTTGTAGGATTTTCTAGTGCTTCTAGTTTCTACATGAAATTAATCATTATCTCAATTTTCATTTGCAATCCTGTAATGCTAACAGCTTCTTAAAGGGGAAGCTGCCAAAAGGACAGACCCAGAGTTACTGCTACTTCATTCTCCCTCGCTCCTTTCTGACAGACCTCCAGGTACTGCAGTCCAGTATAGGAAGTCTCCAGCTGGCTTTTCAGTATGGCCTAGTGACACTATTAAAAGACCTCTCAGTGGGACATAGCTGCAGAAAGAGGTTCCACCATGGGACAGAGTATTAGCAGACAAACTGGAATACCCTAAGGAGTGACAGAGGGAGAAAGAGGGAGTGAATGAATAAACGAACACAGAGAAGGAGGAATTATCCCTGACACCCAATCTTTCCTATTCTCGAAATTCTGGGTTTTCCCTTCAGAGCCTGTTTAGAACCTGAGATGTACCCACCCCTTTGGTCATTCCGCTACTCCTAATGACCCAGATGAAGTGAACCCCCACATTAGAGTCCAGATAATGCTGCTGAGAACTGCCAAGCCAATACCAGTTTCATTGCAGACACTCAATATGCGACTCACTTATTATGGCCACAAAAACGTTACACAAGGCATTATGTTTCACTAACCTGAGAACTTACCAGTTGTGTTTGTCCTCTGGGCACTTGCTGGTGGTAGAAACCAGAACAGTCCAAGGAGGAAAAACACTGGAGAGAAGATGAACAAAACTTGTTTAAAATCTAAGATATGGCTATAAACAACACAGGGAGACATTACTAAATAAAGGAGTCTAAGCACCTTTGTATGAGTCTGACCCTAATCTCAGTAACATTGGTGTACATTTGGAATGACTCCATCGGTTTACTTTTATTGGAGTTACCCTGGATTTATCCTGGGACTTAGGAGATCAGTATTAGGATCAGGGCGTTGGACCTCATTGATGTGGGGAGAATGGAAGCTAGGCACTGGATTTTTCTATTCTAGTCTCATCCTCTGATGCTCTGTAGGAGGCATCTGGGAGGCGGGAGTCTGAGTGGCTTCTAAGTGCCCTGAGGCAGGGTGTGATGGATTCACAGGGTCTGGTCTATGCTGCAGCCTGTAACCATTCCCTTTGGCAAGATCCCTGAGGTGTGCTGGGCCCCAAGGAACTACACAGTTCCACAGGGACAGACCCATGGCCTCCAAAACTAGGCCTTTGGGTGCCAGCAATCCCCGTCATTTTCCATGGCTCCCTGTAGTAGGTCCAGCAGAGTCAGACTCCAGTGGGAGGTTCGTTCTTTACTCCTTCAGGGAACAATGCTCTCAGTGAGTATTTGCAGTAATGCCAGGCAGCCTTTTCAAAACAAGGTAAGAATGTATTAGCCACTTGGCCTACAGAATCTGACAGTCATTACTTTAGCATAGAGAGGCACAGAATCATAGAATCATAGAATATCAGGGTTGGAAGAGACCTCAGGAGGTCATCTAGTCCAACCCCCTGCTCAAAGCAGGACCAATCCCCAACTAAATCATCCCAGCCAGGGCTTTGTCAAGCCGGGCCTTAAAAACCTCAAAAACCTTAAATAGCTCTCATTTCTTTTCCCCAGTTAATAAATCTTTACTTAATTTATTACAGGACTGGCTACATGCTCTTTCTTTGGTGAGAGACTAGGGCACAATTGACCTGGGGTCCTTTGGGACTGGCAGTAACCTGCATACTGCTGTGACTCTTGGTGTAAGGGACCATCTGTCACAAAGGGAGGCTCCCCTGGGTAGCGAGGTAGATCAGAGTGCCCAAGGGGACTGTCGGTGACTCCATGTTGAGGTGGTTCTAGTGCCTGAGGAGGTCACAGTGGATACTGGTTGCTGAAATCGAAGTATAGAACTCAGAACCAATCTGGGGTTTGCGCCCCATTTCCTACCAGTCTGCCCCGAGATTGGGACTTGTGCCCTGGAGTCCCTGCAGGGCAGCTTGACACTCCCAATCCCTGCATTGTCTTTGACTCCTCTCTGGGCCAGACTCCCCAGGTTAAGACATGGTCCATGCTGACCAATGCCAGGGCTCCTATGAGCCAGGCTGCTATAGAAACAAACCATCTTGGCTCTCTCTCGCCATCTCTGTTCCTTTAGTTCCAGGTGTGTTTCATGTGTCTCTGAAAGCTCAGCTCTAAACCCAGCCACCTGTCACCTTTCCCCTTTGTTCTCCCACGCAGGGCGCAGGGCGTTTGGTTTGCTGCCCTGCAAGGGGCCGGGAAATCTCCTTCCTCTCAGCTGTTGGTTGCTAGGAGTGAATGTCCCGCCCACTGGGGTTTCCTTTGTCTCTTCCAGACCCTCCATTCACATGTGTAGACTTTCTTTACTTAGTTTGTTAGTGACTCTGGTCTCCAACCAGACTGCTGAGTCAATTACCACATCACATCCCTTTACGCTCAATGCACAGAAATACAAAGGCCAGAGGGAAACTGAAGCATGCACAGGAATCATAAATCATTACCAAAATTCACACAATCACCACACAGGACTTTCCCCCTTTGCCCTTGTCATTTTGGGTTCTGTCAGATATAACCTTCTCCCATCTGTTCCTCAGGGGTCAGCAAGCCCACTGCTAGCAGGGAAGCAAACACACACCCTAAAGAGGAGCAAGATGCACAATAAGTTTCCAGGAGAGCATGTATCTTGCTAATCTCTTTAGCCAACAGTTGGTGCTGCAGCTGCTCTCTGACTGTGAAGCCCAACTGGTCACAGAATGTACATCTACACCGCGCAGCAGCCTGCAGCAGCAAGGCTCAGAACCCAGCTCGACAGACTCAGGCTCGTGCGACTGTGCTAAAAGTAGCTGTGTACACAGAACTTCTAAGTTGTGGCTTGGACGGGAGGTCAGGCTCTGAAGTGTAGGGAGGAGGATGGACCTCGGCTGGTCCAAACCACAACTTAAAAGTGTGTCTGCACAGCTATTTTTATCATGGTAGCACAAACCCGAGTCTGTCAAGGGTCCCTGCCACAGGCTGTGTAGATGTATCCTGATAGGCCAGGGAACCTCCGAAGTACCTGAGGACAGAACCCTTCTAGCTTCCCCTCCCTGGCATCTCCAATAAGTTGCCAGCTGGCTACTCCCAGCTATTCCGAGGAGAGCGGCTTGCCTGCCACACTCTCCCATACATCATGGCTCTGTCATCACTAACTCGGCTCTACTTACCTGGAGGAAATGCGAAGCCTCGGCGTCCCATGGCTGCTCAGAAGATAAGCTCTGAGATTCTGACCCTGGCAGCTTCCTTATTAACTAGAAACAAGACCAAAAGCAGAACCGACACACACTCAGTCACAGCATCTTCCTCTTTAGTCCCCTTGTCTCTGGAAACAGAGTCATAGAATCATAGAATATCAGGGTTGGAAGGGACCTCAGGAGGTCATGTAGTCCAACCCCCTGCTCAAAGCAGGACCAATTCCCAACTAAATCATCCTAGCCAGGGCTTTGGGCCAAGTTCACCTCACTGGAGTCAGTAACTGATCCCACTAAGGGGATGGGCCCTTTATTATTTATTATCTTCCCTAACCCCTGCAGAGTGCTGGGTGCCCTCACAGGGCAACAGGGAATCAGACAGTCCTTATGCTCCATATCTCTTAGCTAAAGGGGTAAAAGGCTCATGCTTTTAGTGCAGAAGATTCTAGGTACAATCCCTGCTGATGACCCACAGTGGAATGTGTCTTAGGATGGGGCCCAGAGGAGGGAACTGGGGAAGGAATAGTGGGGGTACAGGAATGTCTCCTCACTAGTCACTCAGGGCAGAATGCCCAGGACACTAGGAGGATGGGTCAGCATCTGTGCACCCAGGCACTCAGCCTGTGACCCAGGTTTTGAGAAGGAACTGTGTAACTGACCTCCTGGAGGGGAGCAGTCACACAGCTGACTTCTCAGGGACAGCGAAAGGAGTGGCGAAGCTGTGATGGAGCAGGGAGCGGGGCAGATTTGACCTGGGAATGTTGCCTGGGAGTTACATTGAGCTACCTGAGCTGTAACCTGAGCCAGGAGGGGGGGTGGGAGAAATGACACCTTCTGCCTGGGAGACTGAACAAAGGAGAGGAGGAGCAGAGGGGAGGGGAAAAGAAAGCGGCTGGAGGGATTTGGGAGTTTTTGAGTTGCGAGCTGGGTGGTGCAATGCAGGGAACCCCAAGCTGGGGTCTAAGCTCCCTGAACCCCCAAAAGGACTTTATTGGTGAGTCCTGGTTGTACCTACAAGCCCTGCTGTAGACTGTGTTCGTATTGTCCAATAAACCTTCTGTTCTCCTGGCTGGCTGAGAGTCACAGTGAATCTCAGGAAGAGGGGTGCAGGGCACTGACTCCCCTACACTCCGTGACAGAAGGATACCCCAATCCAGGTCCCAGTTTTTCAGGATGCTATTTCTGATAAGCTTTTGGAAAGTAACTGTGTCTCTGTAAATCAAGATGCAGCTCCAATGCCTGTGATAACAGAGGAGATTGGACCAGGAAATTGCCAGGTGGTAGTTTGTGAGAGTGCAAGTGACCCAACTGACAGAGAAGGGGGTGTTTTCCCCCAGGCTGGTGAGAGGCAGGGAGCAGTTATGGGAAAGCTGCTGGGAAAAGGTGAATCTGATCGAAGGGTAAACACACCTAGCCCAGAGAGCACAGATCACAGCCCTCTAGGGGGCAGAGAAGGTCTCAGTGCTGGGAGGAGGAAACACAGGGGAACCCCAAAAGGGGAGCTGGATTTTCTGCATATGTACAGTCCTGGGGTTGGGAGACCACTCCCCAAAGGGCCAGCCAATGTGCAGGATCCCCCTGAACACTTATCTTGCCAGACTCTGAGGCAGTGAAATTCCAGAAACATGATTAAATTAAGAGCCCACATAGAGGGGAACACTGGAGGGAAACAAAATCCAGTGACTGATTACATGGGAGAGAGTCAAAGGACAGCATGGGTAATGAACAACTAACCTCAAACTAGAATATCTGAACAGAGGGCATGATCTCATAAAGATACTTGTAAACACACACCTGAGATACAAAATTTGGTATTAATGTTAAGAACATAAGAATGGCCGTACTGGGTCAGACCAAAGGTCTATCCAGCCCAGTATCCTGTCTACCAACAGTGGCCAATGCCAGGTGCCCCAGAGGGAGTGAACCTAACAGGCAATGATCAAGTGATCTCTCTCCTGCCATCCATCTGCACCCTCTGACAAACAGAGGCTAGGGACACCATTCCTTACCCATCCTGGCTAATAGCCAAGAATTTATCCAGTTCTCTTTTAAACCCTGTTATAGTCCTAGCCTTCACAACCTCCTCAGGCAAGGAGTTCCACAAGCTGACTGTGCGCTGAGTGAAGAAGAACTTCCTTTTATTTGTTTTAAACCTGCTGCCCATTAATTTCATTTGGTGGCCCCTAGTTCTTATATTATGGGAACAAGTAAATAACTTTTCCTTATTCACTTTCTCCACATCACTCATGATTTTATAAACCTCTATCATATCCCCCCTTAGTCTCCTCTTTTCCAAGAATTTTGACATGGATGTTGAACCTTATGATAATGCTACTTTTCAATTAATACCTGTAAACAGGTTTAAAGCTTATCACAGAAGAAAACCCATAAAAAACCCGGTTTGCTGTGTATGAATGAGGAAACTGAGGCACATTGCCTCATAGCCTTGATAGCTGGGTGCCAAGAGAACTATAACACAAACTGCCTTCGAGCTAGTCAGTGACTAACCCTCTTGCAGTAAACTAAGGGGGGAGGTTCTGTACCTCGGGGGAACACTCTGCACCCCCATGTTCATCCTTATAATATGATTGTGTGGTATCCAATGCAAAGTTTGTCATGTTGGGTTTCTTTGGAAGGCTCATGATGCACTGAGCATTGTTGTTATAGTGATGTTATAGTAATGTTATAGGTTGTAAATTCATGTATATAGTTATGAGGCTGAAAATGTGTCCTCATGACTTAAAACAGGCCCAGGCAAAAGTCTCCAAGAGCAGAGGGGCAGTTTACACCTCATCAGGGCATGTATGGGACAAACCCAGCCCAGCCTCACAGGAACAAAGGACACTGGCCTAGGTAGCAACAAAGGATCTGTTGGACTCTTGAATGAGTCACCCCCCCTTCCTTTGGTCAGTTTTGGACTGCGATGAGGTAATGCTCACCTGACTCTGAAGTGGGGGCAAAGCCAAGAGGGAAGAAAGAACATGACAAAAGGGAGAGATATTTCCCATGCTCTTCCTCTCTCTTCCACCTCCATCAACACACATCCCCACCAAGCTACTGAAGCACTGATCAAAGGGGTGAGCCTGGCTGAAGGGCAACCAGCCAGCCTGTGGTGAGAACCATCTAAGTTTGTAAGGACATTGAAAGTGTTAAGATCAGCTTAGAATGCGTTTTGCTTTTATTTCATTTGACCAAATCCAACTTGTTTTGCTTTGACTTATAATCACTTAAAATCTATCTTTGTAGTTAATACATTTGTTTGTTTATTCTACCTGAAGCAGTGTGTTTGGTTTGAAGCATGTCAGAGACTCTCCTTGGAATAACAAGCCTGGTACATATCAATTTCTTTGTTACACTGACAAACTTATATAAGCTTGCAGCCTCCAGTGGGCATAACTGGACACTGCAAGACGGAGGATCCTAGGTTTGTGTCTGGGACCAGAGATATTGGCTAGTGTCATTCAGTTGCACAATTCAAGGAGCAACTTATATGCCAGAGGCTGTGCGTGAACAGCCCAAGAGTGGAGGTTCTCACAGCAGAGCAGGGTAACACTGGCTCCCAGAGTCAAGGATTGGAGTGACCTAGCAGATCACCAGTCCAGATAACACCAGACGGGAACATCACAGGGGCGCAGCGAGCAGCGTTGTATCTGCAGCTTGTTACTCCAAGTGGAGTTCACACTTTAAGCACTGATATTTGTGATTTTAACTGGGTCTTAAGTGCAGTTCCTAAAAACAGTCAAGAGGAGGTCACAGTTTTGTTATTTTCTGTTTGTTTATTTTGGGTGAGGGAAATAAGCACAAGAAAGCAGAAAAATGACTACCAGTGAGGCAGCTACAAAACTAGAGCTGGCCAGACTGGAAGTAGCAGAGAAGGCAAAGGACCGCAAGTTTCAAATGTGGTAGGCAGAAATGAGGCTCAAAGAAGCAGCTGCGGCCAGGGAAACTATGGAGGCAGAGGCAGCCAGGGAGGCAGCCAGGGTGGAGGCTGACCACAGAAGGGCCATGGTAGAAAAAGAGAAAGAGAGGGAAGAAAGAGAAACAGAGAGAGAGAGACTGAGAGAGAGAGAGAGAGAGAGAGAGAGAGAGAGAGAGAGAGAGAGAGAGAGAGAACACCAACTGGACCTGTTAGAGAAGCAGAAGCAGAACCAGAACCCCCTGACCCCAACGACTCTCATCACTCCAAAAATCCATAAATGGGAACACTTATGTCCTCCACACAGTGAAAAGGATGATATTGCTGAATATCTGACTGCCTTCGAAATGCTGTGTGTAATACATGAAATCCCTGATGATACGAGAGTTCCTACCCTGATTGCAAAATTAACTGGTAAAGCTTGAAATGCATTCAATGGAATGCCTAATGAAGATGCTTTAGACTATTGTAAATTTAAAGAAACTGTTTTGCGAAGTTTTCAGATTACCTCTGAAACATATAAAGTTAAATTTAGGAATCTTAAGAGGGATATCGATATGAGTAATGGGGAATATGTAAACAAAATGAAAGATTTGTTGGGAAAATGGGTGAGGGGCAAAGAGGTGGCAAGTTTTGAAGGATAGCTTCATCTTGTTGCTCAAGAGCATTTTAAAGCATATGTAAGGCTGATGTCAAGCAGTGTCTATGGGACAAAGATGTAAAGTCTGTGGATGAGATGGCTTTTTTAGCTGATGCCTTCGAACAGACTCAGGCGTCTATTAGACTCAGGCCACACAAAGAGGGGTTTAAAACTGGTTGGAAGGGAGGATCCCATTTTGCCCCTGGGAAGAGAGAAGGGGGTTGGGAGCCTAAACATGTGTTCTAGAATTTGACCCTAAGTTAACTTTGCCTGTTTGCAAATTTCTCCCAAATGGATTGCAATTCCCTTGAATAAAAACAATGAGGAGTCCTTGTGGCACCTTAGGGACTAACAAATTTATTTGGGCATAAGCGGATGCATCTGATGAATTGGGTTATAGCCCACAAAACCTTATCCCCAACTAATTTGTTAGTCTCTAAAGTGCCACGAGGACTCCACGTTGTTTTTGCTGATACAGACTAATACAGCTACCCCTCTGAAACCAATTTCCTTGAATATATTCATTGTTCAACATTATCCATGGAATAATTTTGCGAAATGATTTATTCGATGTTCAGTTCTCAAGCTGTTTTAATTGATTGCTTAAGTCACCCAGTCTTATTTCGAACTCTTAAATTCTGGTGCCTAAATCCCAGTTACTATTTTGATACTCACTTCCTACTAAATCTGTGAGGGCAGGGAAGATGCAACAACAAAATTGTTGATAAATATTTTGTACTTATTCTATGAAATTTTGAAATATAAAAAATTTCAGCCAGCTACATCGTTGCTCAAAAACTAAAAAAACTTTGATATTTTCCTCCCTACATTCTCCCTTCCCCCAACCCCCATTTGTTGAAATTCAAAATCTTCTTGATTCTTCCCCTACTCCTTTTTTTGGTTAAAGTTTGCGGTTGAAGGGGGAGAGGGGTAGCTCCCTTTTATGGACACCCATCCAGCCAGTTAGCAATAAAGTCCCTCTTGGTGGCTGTTCTCAGCTTGCTTTACCTGTAAAGGGTTAACAAAGTCCCCAGGTGAAGGAAAGGGAGTGGGCACCTGACCAAAAGAGCCAATGGGAAGGCTAGAACTTTTTAAAATGGGGGAAAAAATTCAATTTTGTGTTTCTGTTGTTGCTCTCCGGGAAAGAGGGGAACAGGGAGCAGTTATGCTATGAGAAGCTTTAAGGCAGGTATGATCATAAATCATCAGATCATACCTAGAACTACTTATTTGAAACTCCCAAATGTGTAAGTAGATCAGAAATGTTTAGAAAATTGCGACTAGGGTTATTTCTGTTTATTTCTTATGGTGAATGGACTCCTCTGTGCTAACCCCAGATGCTTTTGTTTGCTTGTAACCTTTAAGCTGAACCACCAAGAAAGCTATTTTCGGTGCTTAATTTTTGGAATTGCTCTTTTAAAATCTAGCAAAATCCTAAATTCCAGATTTTTTTTCTTTCTTTTTTGTTTTTAATAAAATTTAACTTTTTTTAAGAACAGGATTGGATTTTTGGTGTCTAAGAGGTTTGTGCATATGTTATTTAATTAGCTAGTGGCAACAGCTAATTTCCTTTGTTTTCTTTCTCAGCTCTTCCCTGGGGAGTGGGGACTGTTAAAGGGCTTGAGGGTACCCCACAGGTGCGTCTTCCTGGGTTCCAAAAGGGGTTTTGCATTTGGGTGGCTCAGGCTTTGGTCCTTGTTCCTGGCGTCATGTAATAATTTTTGTTGTCAGAAGGGGGTCGCAGATGGTGCAATGAAGTTTGAGAACTGCTGAGCTGAATCAAATCTAGCTTGGCTATTCCTGCCTCCTGATTGCAGTGTAGACATTCCCTGAGTGTCACAGGACCCATATGCAGCAGTAGCAGGACCTGGGTGTGTTTCTACCTATGTTCCTATAGAAAGAGGGGTGCAGGCAGGAGGGTTTGAAGGGGTGTTGGCCTAGCAGATGTGCTCTCAAAGACACACGGTATGGGTAGCGCAGAAGACCAGAAGCTGCAAACTTGGGAGTGGGCAAGCAGTCATCTCCTGAAAATACAAGGAGAGAAGAATTTTAAGGTCTTCTTTCCCCATAGAAGACAACTAGAGGTAAGATGTCTTCCAGATCCCTAATAGAAATCTTTGTGCTCCACCACTGAGCAATGAGGAATGGAGGGGAGAGTCCTGTATAACCAGAGCCCAAACTAACAAGGGCGAACAGGGAAAGACCTGTCTCATCCTCAAAACATGCAGTGCTGGGAGAATGAAAAACCACTCAGACCCAGGCCCCTAAGCAATATCAGAGGATGAGACCTGAATGAAAAAAATCGAGTGTCGGGGCTTTAGTCTCCTGTCATTTACATCGGGCTTTTACTGGAAATACTCCTGATCTTATTTACACTGGTATAAATCTGAATGACCTCAGTGACACCGGAGCAACCCCATTGTTTTCAAAAGTTTCGCCCAAATCTAACCGATTGGAACTAAGGCCTTGTCTACACTAGGAAGGATTTGCTGGTATAACTATTTTAAAGAATCTGTGAGGCTCCTTAGAATGGTACCCATATAATGTATTTAGGGCTGCCAACGTTCTAATAGCACAAAACCGAACACCCTAACCCCACCCACTGCCTTGCCCCTGCCCCGAGGCCCTGCCCCTGTCCTGCCCCTTCTCCAAGGCCCTGCCTCTCATTCACTTCATGCCCCCACTCTCTGTCGCTCGCTCTCCCCCACCCTCAGTCATTTGCTCATTTCACCAGGCTGGGGCAGGGAGTTGGGATGCAGGAGGGGGTGAGGGCTCCAGCTGGGGGTGTGGCTGTGGGGTGGGACCAGGGAAGAGTGGTTTGGGGTGCATGAGGGGGCTCCGGGCTGGGGCTGAGGAGTTTGGAGTGCAGTAGGGGATTCTGATCTGGAGCAGGGGATTGGGGTATGGGAGGGGTACGGGATGCGGGCTCCAACTTCCTGGTACAAGTGCTGGAGGAACCGACTAGGAGCCGTGCTCCTCTTGACCTGCTCCTTACAAACAGGAAAGAATTGGTAGAGGAAGTAGAAGTGGGTGGCAACCTAGGCAGCAGTGACCATGAGATGGTTGAGTTCAGGATCCTGAAAAAAGGAAGAAAGGAAATTAGCAAAATATGGACCTTGGACTTCAGAAAAGCAGACACAATAAGGCTAGGTCTACACTACCCGCCTGAATCGGCGGGTAGAAATCGACCTCTCGGGGATCGATTTATCGCGTCCCATCAGGACGAAGTGCAGAAAGAATAGCAAATATGGCAGACAACCAGCTGGGCTTAACAGTGAAATCTTCGGTGAGCTTAAACTCAAAAAGGAAGCTTACAAGAAGTGGAAATTTGGACAGATGACTAGGGAGGAGTATAAAAATATTGCTCGAGCATGCAGGGGTGTATTCAGGAAGGCCAAGATACAATTGGAGTTGCAGCTAGCAGGGGATGTGAAGGGTAACAAGAAGGGTTTCTACAAGTATATTAGCAACAAGAAGAAGGTCAGGGAAAGTGTGGGACCCTTATTGAATGGGGAAGGCAATATAGTGACAGATGATGTGGAAAAAGCTGAAGTACTCAATGCTTTTTTTTGCCTTGCTCTGCACAGACAAGGTCAGTCCCCAGACTGCTGCACTGGAAGCCCAGTATGGAGAGGAGGTGAGCAGCCCTCAGTGGTGAAAGAACAGGTTAAGGACTATTTAGAAAAGCTGGACATGCCCATGTCCCTGGGTCCAAATCTAATCCATCCAAGGGTGCTGAGTGAGTTGGCGGATGTGATTGCAGAGCCACTGGCCATTATCTTTGAAAACTCATGGCGTTCGGGGGAGGTCCCGGATGATTGGAAACAGGCAAATATAGTGCCCAGATTTTAAAAAGGGAAGAAAGAGAACCCGGGGAACTACAGATCAGTCAGCTTCACTTCAGTCCCCAGCAAAATCATGGAGCAGGTCCTCCAGGAATCCATTTTGAAGCAATTGGAGGAGAGGAAGGTGATCAGGAACAGTCAACATGGATTCACCAAGGGCAAGTCATGCCTGACCAACCTAATTGCCTTCTATGATGAGATAACTGGCTCTGTGGATATGGGGAAAGCAGTGGACGTGAATATACCTTGACTTTAGCAAAGTTTTTGATATGGTCTCCCACAGTATTCTTGCCAGCAAGTTAAAGAAGTATGGGCTGGATGAATGGACTATAAGGTGAATAGAAAGCTGGCTAGATTGTCGGGCTCAATGGGTAGTGATCAACGGTTCGATGTCTAGTTGGCAGCCGGTATCAAGCGGAGTGCCCCAGGGGTCGGTCCTGGGGCCGGTTTTGTTCAACATCTTTATTAATGATCTGGATGATGGGATGAATTGCACCCTCAGCAAGTTCGCAGATGACACTAAGCTGGGGGGAGAGGTAGATACGCTGGAGGGTAGGGATAGGATACAGAGTGACCTAGAGAAATTGGAGGATTGGGCCAAAATAAATCTGATGAGGTTCAACAAGGACAAGCGCAGAGTCCTGCACTTAGGAAGGAAGAATCCCATGCACTGCTACAGGCTGGGGACCGACTGGCTAAGCAGCAGTTCTGCAGAAAAGGACCTGGGAATTACAATGGACTAGAAGCTGGTTGCATCCCTTCCACCTTCCACTAGGGTCGGGACCTGGGTACAGAACAAAACCACATATAAAGGTGAGTTCTCCCCCAGCGGGTATCCAGCAGGTCTGTCTGTGGGGTAGATGGAAACATATCAAGAGGTCTATGAAGCTGGCTTGCAGGTGAGGATGGGGTAAGAATTAGTTTCTTCCACCCTCCCAGACAGGGTGCTCTCTAGTGCTGATACACAGGCTCAAGGCCAGCAGCTCCCCTGTGTTTGTAGGGGTATGCCTTAAATTCCTTCCATCACCTTGTGAAACACTCTGAGCAGCTGAAGGGAGGCAGAAGACCAGGGTCACATGAGGGATCAAAGGAACAGGAGCAGGGAAAGGGAGACAGGGGAGTGTCAATGGAGGGAGAGAAAGGCAGGGGGAGAGGGGGAGGAAGTTGAGAGGATTTTTGCAGCAGGCACTTACTAGACTATTGGCAGCACAGGACTGGCATGCAGTCAGAGGGCAGCCTTCACGGTTGGGAAGATAAGGGGATTTTCCCCCCAATCTGATCTGATGTAAAAGCTCTAATGTCTGTGCCTCTCTTTCCATTGCTCCAAGTGCCCATCTTTAACTGCAGCCCTGAGTTTGCGGGAGTCAGAGAGAGGTGCAGGAACTTCTCTCTGCAGGTACCTTTGAACTGCTCATTCATTTGTTGGGTGTTTTGTTCAGCGTTTCTGCCAACACTATGGAAATGTCTAGACTAAAACTTTGGTATTTGTATTACATTAGTGCTTAGAAGCAGTAGCCAAGATCAGCTCCCCATTGTGCCAGTTCCTTCACAGACACTTCTTCTCCTCGAGCGCTTGCAAACCAAATAGAGGAAGGAGGATTACCCTTGCTTTGATTAAGAGGAAACTGAGGTGCAGAGAGATTACGGTATCTGCCCGGGGCACTCAGAGTCAACAGCAGAGCCAGGAGCTGAACCCAGATCTCCTGAGTACTAGTCCTGTGCCTTAGCCACAAAGCCATTGTCCTTCAGCATGGACCAGACCTGACATCAGGAACTTAAGATTTGAAAGGTTGAATCGTCACTTGGGCCTCTGGGTTGATGAATTTGGGGTCCACTAAGGATTGGTGGATAGCTGACACCTGTGCTCCAGTGTCCCTCCACACGATAACCCTTTTCTCGCCCACACTGACAGTTTCCCTTTGCTCTGAGGGTATCCGGGAGGCATCTGGGCCTGAGGATCTTTGGTGTGAGCCGGTGTAATGAACTGTAATCTGTTGGGTCTCTTGGGGCAGTTGGTCTTCACATGCCCCCAGCTTGTTACATTTAAAACATTGTCCAGCTGACTGGTCACTGGGGTGAGGTGGGTTGCTGGACACAGGTGTGGTGGGACGATAAGGTGTCTGGGGTTTTCCTTGGGGTGTAGGTGGAGCCTTGGGCTGCCCCCGGTGGTAGGGTGTTGTCTCGGGTTGCCCCTTCTGATATCCGCTACAATTGCTACTAGCTTTTTTCTTTTCCACCACCTCCACCCATTTGGTTCCGATCTCCCCCGCCTCGATTACTGTTTTGGGCTTCCCATCTAAGAACTGCTCCATTTGTGTTAGGAGAAACAGATCTTCCAGAGATTTAGCACTTGCTCCTGATATCCAGGCATCCCAATTTTTTACAATACGGTAGGCATGTCGGGAAAATGCCACGTCTGGTTTTCACCTTATGGCTCTGAACCGCTGACGGGCATGCTTGGGTGTTATCCCCATTCTAATTCTGTTTTTTTTTTTAAAAAGTTCATAGGTGTTCATGTATTCTTTAGGCATTTCAGCTGCCACCTCTGCTAAGGGTCCACTGAGCTGTGGCCTCAGCTCCACCATATACTGGTCTGTAGAGATGCTGTAGCCAAGGCAGGCCCTTTTTAAATTTTCTAAGAAGGCCTCTGTATCATCGCCTACCTTGTAGATGGGGAATTTCTTGGAATGGTGAGTGGTACCTGGAGAAGGACTGTTAGGGTTATCTGGTAGACCCAGCTTAGCCCTCTTAGTCCAGGAGAGCTGGCTGTATTTTAAAGAAGCCTTATTGAGGGTGCAGGAACAAACCATTCCGAAGTGCAGAAAGAATAGCAAATATGGCAGACAACCAGCTGGGCTTAACAGTGAAATCTTCGGTGAGCTTAAACTCAAAAAGGAAGCTTACAAGAAGTGGAAATTTGGACAGATGACTAGGGAGGAGTATAAAAATATTGCTCGAGCATGCAGGGGTGTATTCAGGAAGGCCAAGATACAATTGGAGTTGCAGCTAGCAGGGGATGTGAAGGGTAACAAGAAGGGTTTCTACAAGTATATTAGCAACAAGAAGAAGGTCAGGGAAAGTGTGGGACCCTTATTGAATGGGGAAGGCAATATAGTGACAGATGATGTGGAAAAAGCTGAAGTACTCAATGCTTTTTTTTGCCTTGCTCTGCACAGACAAGGTCAGTCCCCAGACTGCTGCACTGGAAGCCCAGTATGGAGAGGAGGTGAGCAGCCCTCAGTGGTGAAAGAACAGGTTAAGGACTATTTAGAAAAGCTGGACATGCCCATGTCCCTGGGTCCAAATCTAATCCATCCAAGGGTGCTGAGTGAGTTGGCGGATGTGATTGCAGAGCCACTGGCCATTATCTTTGAAAACTCATGGCGTTCGGGGGAGGTCCCGGATGATTGGAAACAGGCAAATATAGTGCCCAGATTTTAAAAAGGGAAGAAAGAGAACCCGGGGAACTACAGATCAGTCAGCTTCACTTCAGTCCCCAGCAAAATCATGGAGCAGGTCCTCCAGGAATCCATTTTGAAGCAATTGGAGGAGAGGAAGGTGATCAGGAACAGTCAACATGGATTCACCAAGGGCAAGTCATGCCTGACCAACCTAATTGCCTTCTATGATGAGATAACTGGCTCTGTGGATATGGGGAAAGCAGTGGACGTGAATATACCTTGACTTTAGCAAAGTTTTTGATATGGTCTCCCACAGTATTCTTGCCAGCAAGTTAAAGAAGTATGGGCTGGATGAATGGACTATAAGGTGAATAGAAAGCTGGCTAGATTGTCGGGCTCAATGGGTAGTGATCAACGGTTCGATGTCTAGTTGGCAGCCGGTATCAAGCGGAGTGCCCCAGGGGTCGGTCCTGGGGCCGGTTTTGTTCAACATCTTTATTAATGATCTGGATGATGGGATGAATTGCACCCTCAGCAAGTTCGCAGATGACACTAAGCTGGGGGGAGAGGTAGATACGCTGGAGGGTAGGGATAGGATACAGAGTGACCTAGAGAAATTGGAGGATTGGGCCAAAATAAATCTGATGAGGTTCAACAAGGACAAGCGCAGAGTCCTGCACTTAGGAAGGAAGAATCCCATGCACTGCTACAGGCTGGGGACCGACTGGCTAAGCAGCAGTTCTGCAGAAAAGGACCTGGGAATTACAATGGACTAGAAGCTGGTTGCATCCCTTCCACCTTCCACTAGGGTCGGGACCTGGGTACAGAACAAAACCACATATAAAGGTGAGTTCTCCCCCAGCGGGTATCCAGCAGGTCTGTCTGTGGGGTAGATGGAAACATATCAAGAGGTCTATGAAGCTGGCTTGCAGGTGAGGATGGGGTAAGAATTAGTTTCTTCCACCCTCCCAGACAGGGTGCTCTCTAGTGCTGATACACAGGCTCAAGGCCAGCAGCTCCCCTGTGTTTGTAGGGGTATGCCTTAAATTCCTTCCATCACCTTGTGAAACACTCTGAGCAGCTGAAGGGAGGCAGAAGACCAGGGTCACATGAGGGATCAAAGGAACAGGAGCAGGGAAAGGGAGACAGGGGAGTGTCAATGGAGGGAGAGAAAGGCAGGGGGAGAGGGGGAGGAAGTTGAGAGGATTTTTGCAGCAGGCACTTACTAGACTATTGGCAGCACAGGACTGGCATGCAGTCAGAGGGCAGCCTTCACGGTTGGGAAGATAAGGGGATTTTCCCCCCAATCTGATCTGATGTAAAAGCTCTAATGTCTGTGCCTCTCTTTCCATTGCTCCAAGTGCCCATCTTTAACTGCAGCCCTGAGTTTGCGGGAGTCAGAGAGAGGTGCAGGAACTTCTCTCTGCAGGTACCTTTGAACTGCTCATTCATTTGTTGGGTGTTTTGTTCAGCGTTTCTGCCAACACTATGGAAATGTCTAGACTAAAACTTTGGTATTTGTATTACATTAGTGCTTAGAAGCAGTAGCCAAGATCAGCTCCCCATTGTGCCAGTTCCTTCACAGACACTTCTTCTCCTCGAGCGCTTGCAAACCAAATAGAGGAAGGAGGATTACCCTTGCTTTGATTAAGAGGAAACTGAGGTGCAGAGAGATTACGGTATCTGCCCGGGGCACTCAGAGTCAACAGCAGAGCCAGGAGCTGAACCCAGATCTCCTGAGTACTAGTCCTGTGCCTTAGCCACAAAGCCATTGTCCTTCAGCATGGACCAGACCTGACATCAGGAACTTAAGATTTGAAAGGTTGAATCGTCACTTGGGCCTCTGGGTTGATGAATTTGGGGTCCACTAAGGATTGGTGGATAGCTGACACCTGTGCTCCAGTGTCCCTCCACACGATAACCCTTTTCTCGCCCACACTGACAGTTTCCCTTTGCTCTGAGGGTATCCGGGAGGCATCTGGGCCTGAGGATCTTTGGTGTGAGCCGGTGTAATGAACTGTAATCTGTTGGGTCTCTTGGGGCAGTTGGTCTTCACATGCCCCCAGCTTGTTACATTTAAAACATTGTCCAGCTGACTGGTCACTGGGGTGAGGTGGGTTGCTGGACACAGGTGTGGTGGGACGATAAGGTGTTTGGGGTTTTCCTTGGGGTGTAGGTGGAGCCTTGGGCTGCCCCCGGTGGTAGGGTGTTGTCTCGGGTTGCCCCTTCTGATATCCGCTACAATTGCTACTAGCTTTTTTCTTTTCCACCACCTCCACCCATTTGGTTCCGATCTCCCCCGCCTCGATTACTGTTTTGGGCTTCCCATCTAAGAACTGCTCCATTTGTGTTAGGAGAAACAGATCTTCCAGAGATTTAGCACTTGCTCCTGATATCCAGGCATCCCAATTTTTTACAATACGGTAGGCATGTCGGGAAAATGCCACGTCTGGTTTTCACCTTATGGCTCTGAACCGCTGACGGGCATGCTTGGGTGTTATCCCCATTCTAATTCTGTTTTTTTTTTTAAAAAGTTCATAGGTGTTCATGTATTCTTTAGGCATTTCAGCTGCCACCTCTGCTAAGGGTCCACTGAGCTGTGGCCTCAGCTCCACCATATACTGGTCTGTAGAGATGCTGTAGCCAAGGCAGGCCCTTTTTAAATTTTCTAAGAAGGCCTCTGTATCATCGCCTACCTTGTAGATGGGGAATTTCTTGGAATGGTGAGTGGTACCTGGAGAAGGACTGTTAGGGTTATCTGGGAGACCCAGCTTAGCCCTCTTAGTCCAGGAGAGCTGGCTGTATTTTAAAGAAGCCTTATTGAGGGTGCAGGAACAAACCATTCCGAAGTGCAGAAAGAATAGCAAATATGGCAGACAACCAGCTGGGCTTAACAGTGAAATCTTCGGTGAGCTTAAACTCAAAAAGGAAGCTTACAAGAAGTGGAAATTTGGACAGATGACTAGGGAGGAGTATAAAAATATTGCTCGAGCATGCAGGGGTGTATTCAGGAAGGCCAAGATACAATTGGAGTTGCAGCTAGCAGGGGATGTGAAGGGTAACAAGAAGGGTTTCTACAAGTATATTAGCAACAAGAAGAAGGTCAGGGAAAGTGTGGGACCCTTATTGAATGGGGAAGGCAATATAGTGACAGATGATGTGGAAAAAGCTGAAGTACTCAATGCTTTTTTTTGCCTTGCTCTGCACAGACAAGGTCAGTCCCCAGACTGCTGCACTGGAAGCCCAGTATGGAGAGGAGGTGAGCAGCCCTCAGTGGTGAAAGAACAGGTTAAGGACTATTTAGAAAAGCTGGACATGCCCATGTCCCTGGGTCCAAATCTAATCCATCCAAGGGTGCTGAGTGAGTTGGCGGATGTGATTGCAGAGCCACTGGCCATTATCTTTGAAAACTCATGGCGTTCGGGGGAGGTCCCGGATGATTGGAAACAGGCAAATATAGTGCCCAGATTTTAAAAAGGGAAGAAAGAGAACCCGGGGAACTACAGATCAGTCAGCTTCACTTCAGTCCCCAGCAAAATCATGGAGCAGGTCCTCCAGGAATCCATTTTGAAGCAATTGGAGGAGAGGAAGGTGATCAGGAACAGTCAACATGGATTCACCAAGGGCAAGTCATGCCTGACCAACCTAATTGCCTTCTATGATGAGATAACTGGCTCTGTGGATATGGGGAAAGCAGTGGACGTGAATATACCTTGACTTTAGCAAAGTTTTTGATATGGTCTCCCACAGTATTCTTGCCAGCAAGTTAAAGAAGTATGGGCTGGATGAATGGACTATAAGGTGAATAGAAAGCTGGCTAGATTGTCGGGCTCAATGGGTAGTGATCAACGGTTCGATGTCTAGTTGGCAGCCGGTATCAAGCGGAGTGCCCCAGGGGTCGGTCCTGGGGCCGGTTTTGTTCAACATCTTTATTAATGATCTGGATGATGGGATGAATTGCACCCTCAGCAAGTTCGCAGATGACACTAAGCTGGGGGGAGAGGTAGATACGCTGGAGGGTAGGGATAGGATACAGAGTGACCTAGAGAAATTGGAGGATTGGGCCAAAATAAATCTGATGAGGTTCAACAAGGACAAGCGCAGAGTCCTGCACTTAGGAAGGAAGAATCCCATGCACTGCTACAGGCTGGGGACCGACTGGCTAAGCAGCAGTTCTGCAGAAAAGGACCTGGGAATTACAATGGACTAGAAGCTGGTTGCATCCCTTCCACCTTCCACTAGGGTCGGGACCTGGGTACAGAACAAAACCACATATAAAGGTGAGTTCTCCCCCAGCGGGTATCCAGCAGGTCTGTCTGTGGGGTAGATGGAAACATATCAAGAGGTCTATGAAGCTGGCTTGCAGGTGAGGATGGGGTAAGAATTAGTTTCTTCCACCCTCCCAGACAGGGTGCTCTCTAGTGCTGATACACAGGCTCAAGGCCAGCAGCTCCCCTGTGTTTGTAGGGGTATGCCTTAAATTCCTTCCATCACCTTGTGAAACACTCTGAGCAGCTGAAGGGAGGCAGAAGACCAGGGTCACATGAGGGATCAAAGGAACAGGAGCAGGGAAAGGGAGACAGGGGAGTGTCAATGGAGGGAGAGAAAGGCAGGGGGAGAGGGGGAGGAAGTTGAGAGGATTTTTGCAGCAGGCACTTACTAGACTATTGGCAGCACAGGACTGGCATGCAGTCAGAGGGCAGCCTTCACGGTTGGGAAGATAAGGGGATTTTCCCCCCAATCTGATCTGATGTAAAAGCTCTAATGTCTGTGCCTCTCTTTCCATTGCTCCAAGTGCCCATCTTTAACTGCAGCCCTGAGTTTGCGGGAGTCAGAGAGAGGTGCAGGAACTTCTCTCTGCAGGTACCTTTGAACTGCTCATTCATTTGTTGGGTGTTTTGTTCAGCGTTTCTGCCAACACTATGGAAATGTCTAGACTAAAACTTTGGTATTTGTATTACATTAGTGCTTAGAAGCAGTAGCCAAGATCAGCTCCCCATTGTGCCAGTTCCTTCACAGACACTTCTTCTCCTCGAGCGCTTGCAAACCAAATAGAGGAAGGAGGATTACCCTTGCTTTGATTAAGAGGAAACTGAGGTGCAGAGAGATTACGGTATCTGCCCGGGGCACTCAGAGTCAACAGCAGAGCCAGGAGCTGAACCCAGATCTCCTGAGTACTAGTCCTGTGCCTTAGCCACAAAGCCATTGTCCTTCAGCATGGACCAGACCTGACATCAGGAACTTAAGATTTGAAAGGTTGAATCGTCACTTGGGCCTCTGGGTTGATGAATTTGGGGTCCACTAAGGATTGGTGGATAGCTGACACCTGTGCTCCAGTGTCCCTCCACACGATAACCCTTTTCTCGCCCACACTGACAGTTTCCCTTTGCTCTGAGGGTATCCGGGAGGCATCTGGGCCTGAGGATCTTTGGTGTGAGCCGGTGTAATGAACTGTAATCTGTTGGGTCTCTTGGGGCAGTTGGTCTTCACATGCCCCCAGCTTGTTACATTTAAAACATTGTCCAGCTGACTGGTCACTGGGGTGAGGTGGGTTGCTGGACACAGGTGTGGTGGGACGATAAGGTGTTTGGGGTTTTCCTTGGGGTGTAGGTGGAGCCTTGGGCTGCCCCCGGTGGTAGGGTGTTGTCTCGGGTTGCCCCTTCTGATATCCGCTACAATTGCTACTAGCTTTTTTCTTTTCCACCACCTCCACCCATTTGGTTCCGATCTCCCCCGCCTCGATTACTGTTTTGGGCTTCCCATCTAAGAACTGCTCCATTTGTGTTAGGAGAAACAGATCTTCCAGAGATTTAACACTTGCTCCTGATATCCAGGCATCCCAATTTTTTACAATACGGTAGGCATGTCGGGAAAATGCCACGTCTGGTTTTCACCTTATGGCTCTGAACCGCTGACGGGCATGCTTGGGTGTTATCCCCATTCTAATTCTGTTTTTTTTTTTTAAAAAAAGTTCATAGGTGTTCATGTATTCTTTAGGCATTTCAGCTGCCACCTCTGCTAAGGGTCCACTGAGCTGTGGCCTCAGCTCCACCATATACTGGTCTGTAGAGATGCTGTAGCCAAGGCAGGCCCTTTTTAAATTTTCTAAGAAGGCCTCTGTATCATCGCCTACCTTGTAGATGGGGAATTTCTTGGAATGGTGAGTGGTACCTGGAGAAGGACTGTTAGGGTTATCTGGTAGACCCAGCTTAGCCCTTTCCAGCTCAAAGCGCTTCAGCTCTAACACCGACTGCAAGCGTTTCATCAAGCGTTTTGCCTCCATTTACATCTCCAAGCGCTTTGAATCCATCTCCAAGCGTTTTGCCTCTTTCCTATCTTCCCCCTCCAGCTCCAAGCTCTTTAAGTCCATCTGTCTTTCATGTTCCTTCTGTTTTTCTTCAGCTTCCAATCTGGCTAATTCCAGTTTCTTCTGGACCTCACTTTCCGTCATCTTTGCTAACCTTCCTTCCCTTAGCCTAGCCTAGCCTGAGAGCTAGAAAAAAAACAACAGCTTGTGAATTCCCTTGCTGTAACTTAACTACTCTGCCCTCAGGCAAAGAAAAAGAACTCCAGCTGCTCTCAGCTTTAAAAAAAGTGTCTTTAAAAAAAAAACACACCTCCCCGGTTTTCAAGCAGCCAAAACAAAAATGTGTCCTTTTAAAATCCTGAGGTCTGTGCTTCTGATTCAAAATGATCACACCGCTCTGCCACCATGTCAGGGTTCCCCCCCACACACACTCTGAACTCTGAGGTACAGATGTGGGGCCCTGCAAGAAAGACCCCCTAAGCTTTAAAAGATTTAAAACACAGAGGATTCCCCTCTGGCTTAGTTTCACAGTTACAAAAATGGGAATAAAACTACCTCTTAGCATAGGGAAAATTCACAAGCTAAAACCAAAGATAATCTAACGCATTTCCTTAGCCTTACTTACAATTTTTGTAATCTTAGATGGATCATTTCAGGTATGTTTTCAGGAGACATTTTACCTGCCTGGTCTCTCTCTCCATCTGGAGAGGGATCAAACAAAGAGAGCACCAACAAAACCTCCCCACTCCCCCTATTTGAAAGTATCTTCTTTCCTTATTGGTCCTTCTGGCCAGGTGCCAACCAGGTTATTTGAGCTTCTTAACCCCTTACAGGTAAAGATTCCATACAGCTGACCAGGAGGAACTTTATGCTACCCTTATTTGTATGTTTATGACAGAGGTGTGTGGAGATCCCCTTACTTTGCTCCCTGTCTGGGGCTCACCTACTGAGCGTTTGGATTGTGCTGCCTTTCTGGGCTCCCACTGGGTCTGAGAAGAGGAGAGACCTCCTTATTCCTGATGCACTGGGGCTGTTTTACTGGGGGAGGTTACGAGGGTTCTTACTGTGTCACACTGGGTTATGATTCACAGTGGAAAGTGCTCCAGGGTAACAGCTCTGCCTGGATCACCCCTGATCCAGACTAATATGAAAACAGCTTCCTATAGCTCATGGGGTTCAGGGAATCAGCATGAAACAGTGCTTTCTTTGATACAGAAATGAGCTGAGGGGGCAGTTGTACCTCTGCGCTCTGTTAGATGGAATGAGAATGGCTCAGCCATGTGCCACATGCCCTCTGGTGCTGCTAGATAACAAGGGCTCTCAGGTAGCTCTAAGTTCTCTCTCCACTGTCATCATAAAATGACCCATGGGCACTGGGTGCTGCATGGGGAGAGCCATGGGGCACTACGTGCCCTTGGGTTTGTTACTGCATGGGATATACACACAATAACAGAAACAACATTGTCTCAGTGATCTTGTGAGGATGATGATGGTGCTATTGTGTTTCCAGGCAAAGACAGCCAAGGAAGAGGCTCTCTGCATCCACTGGAAATTCATCACTGGGAAAGGCACCTGGTCTCCAGCTGGCTGCACCATTCTGCACACAAAGAGCACTCACACCACCTGCAGCTGTGACCGTCCCTCCAGCTTCGCTCTCCTTATGGGTCCCACCACAGTGGAGGTGTCTCACTCTCAGACTCAGCTCAAAGGGCTGGACCCTGAGCCATTGGTGGCTTTGGTGGGGCAAAGTCTGAGTAGGAACCTCAGGATCTCAGGGCTGAGGGGGCTAGACTGGGGTCACTGGTGATTCTCTCTTTGCTGTGTTTCAGGAGAGTAACCCACTGACTGTCATCACCTATGTGGGAATGACCCTTTCCCTGCTGTGCCTCCTCCTCGCCATCCTCACCTTCCTCCTGTGCTGTTCCATCTGCAACGTCAGCACCTCCCTCCACCTGCAGCTCTGCCTCTTCCTGGCCGACCTGCTCTTCTTTACCCTGGTGACCCGCACCCGCAGTCAGATATGGCCTGATTCTCCCCTGCTCTGTTCCTCCATTCACAGCAGGACTGGGGTGTGTGGCTTTGCACCCCTTGTTCTCCCTGGATTCTGAGCTGTGCAGGACACGGGGAGGTTCCCGGGGGGGATGTTTCCATCCCCTGTTAGGCCTCTTCACACTGGGCACAGTTGGCCTCAATCTCCCCATCCCCAGGAGTGTGGCCTGTTCTATCCCTATGTCACAGGAGAGGAATTGAGGCATAGGGAGACTAAGTAACGTGCCCACTATCACCCAGGGAATCTGTGGCAGGGCTGGGAACAGAACCAGGATCCCCTGAGCCCTGCTCCGGTGCTCTAACCACTAATCTCTGCTCCTTTCCTGCATCAGCAATGTGCAGCCGCAGGACCCTCCATAGACCGAGGAACCTGCCATCTCTGGGTCACGGAGCGCTATAATTGGAGGGCCGTGCTAACAAGAATCCCGGTGTGACCCTCCCAGGCAGGCCTCCCCCATACTCAGCATTTCCCTTCCCCGCCGCAGTGTCCCTGGGCTCTCTGTCTCCACCAGGTGGTGTGTGCTGTCATTGCTGGCTTCCTACACTACCTCTTCCTGGCCTGCTTCACCCGGATGTTCCTGGAGGGGCTGCAC
Organism: Emys orbicularis; assembly: GCF_028017835.1. Classification (NCBI taxonomy): domain Eukaryota; kingdom Metazoa; phylum Chordata; order Testudines; family Emydidae; genus Emys; species Emys orbicularis. Next base: position 12,173,753 of record NC_088701.1, read on the forward strand.
CTCTTCCTCACCATCAGGAACCTGAAGGTCGTGAATTATACCAGCGCCAGCCGGTTCAAGAAGAGATTCATGTACCTGTTCGGCTATGGATTCCCAGCCCTGGTGGTGGCTATTTCTGCAGCATTCAACCCAGATGGCTACAGAACTCCCCGACAGGGAGTTCAGACCCATCGCCCCTCCCCAGTGACACTAAGCTGCCCTGAGCATCTGCCATATATCTACAGACCTCATCCCACTAATGATCCCAGCTCGACTCCCAGGTCCCAGGATGGGTTTGTGGTTCTGGTGAATAAGAAACAAATGACCTTCTTCCTGTGTACAAAGTCCTGAGAATCCCCTCTCCCTTCTCCCTCCTCTAAAATGAGGAACTTCCACTAAGAAGGGTGTGGCTTCTTCTAGACACTCCAGGCGAGATCCTCGGATGGTGTAAATCAGCGTAGTTCTTTCAATGCAGCTAAGCCAATTTACATCAGCTGAGTCTCTGGCTCTCCATCAATACTGCACGAATCTGCCAGAGAGAGAGTAATCTGCACACTCTGTTGGCACCAGCAGGCCAGACTTGCTCACATCTCTCTCGCTCTATCCCCCCAGGTTCTTATTCGACACCCATCACCATGGTATCTGAGTGTTTACACCTGTGTAAATCAGGATTAACTCCATGGATTCTTATGGAGTGTCTCTGGATTCACACTGGTACAACTGGGGTCCACACCTGGCTCTGGGACTGTGTTCAAGGTTTCAGTGTAATCCATTTTTTGTTTCAGGACACAATCCCCGTCTCTGCTCCAGTGGCTATGTCATAGATATAGAGAGAAGGCTAGCATAAAATCCCTCCTTGACAGCTGTACTGAATCGCTCTACCTGTAAGGGGTTAAGTAGGTCAAATAACCTAGTTGGCACCTGACCAGAAGGAACAATGAGGAAAGAAGGTACTTTCAAATCTAGGGGGGGAGGATTTGTTTTTCTCTTTGACCTTGGAACCAAACACGACTTTGGGAAATGTTCCAATCTGGATCAGAACTCCATGATTGTCCCTGATCTCTATAATAGTTTAGAACCAGAATCCTGGATCCAAATACTAATGGAAACACTGAAAAATTTCAGATCCAGATGCACATTTAATGATTTGGACTCAGCTCTAAGAATAATTGTTTGCCCTTCCCTAGCACCTCCTGTCTAAGCTCAAAATACTTTACAGACAGACATTAAATAATTCTCAGTCCCACCAGGAGATGGGTCAATATTACAGTCCCCATTGCACTGAGGGGGAAACTAAGGCACAGAGAGGGTTAGGAGCTTGCTCAATGTAACCCCACAAATCAGCAGTAGAACTAAGAATAGAACCCAGATTTCCTGACTCTCAATCTCTTGTGCTTTAACCATTAAAACCTACAACCCTTCCCAGCGTTGGGAATAGAACCTTTGTCTGTTGTGTTGATAAGGGTAGGTGCCTTGGGCCTATTGGGCTGAGGTGATAATAAAACCCTTTTGTACTGTTACAACATTAAACACATACGTGTGATTTGGGGTCTTGTGTTAAGTTATCACTGGCACCTTCTCCTGTTGCAACCACCACCATTAAATATATATATACAGAGAGAGAGAGAGAGAGAGAGAGAGAGAGAGAGAAAACCTTTTATTAAACACACATAAGAAACAGATAAATAAAATTACAATTTAAAAAGTTAAATAAAACTTTCATATAATAAGTTTCCTTTATTTCCCTTTTAGTTATATAGGGCCAGATCCTCAGCTAGTGTAAATCAGTGTAGCACCACTGACTACAACAGACCTTTGCTGATTTACAACAGATGAGGATTCTGCCCATTACAGCCAGCTGACATCTTTATAAAAAGATCCAGAAACATCGTATCTCCCAATAAAAATTTTATCCTCACTCCTAGAGCTCTCTCTCTCTGCCCTGAATGGAAACAAAATTAAGACCAAATGTAAGATAGCTTCTCAAATTTCCACTAGCTGAGAATATGGCTGTCTACCTTCAGGCCCTTTAATACGATCAGTGAGGGGAGATATTGTGAAATGCTGGGCCTCCTTCTCCTGTCCCTTACACCATATGACTGCCATTGATTTCAGTGCATTACTCCTGATTTACATTGATGTATGTGAGAAGAGAATCAGGCCCATCTTTCTTAGCCTCAATGGGAGGTGGCGGCAGGGCTGGATTTAGGGGCAGGTGACCCTGGTAACCACCTGGGGTGACAGGAGTGGGGGGCGCTGGGCTTGGGGTGCTGTTTTTGTTATTAGCGACAAAAGGGAAAAGAGAATGGTTGAAGTAAAATGTTTCAGGTATTCCGCATGTGGATTCATTTTTCACTAGTCTAGAATTTTCTGGACCTTTATAGGATCTCATGGAACCTTCCAGACTTTCTGAGAACTACACTTTCATCCAGCCTCCAAGAATGTTGTCAGCCATGCCCTCGCGAGTATATAAGGAGCTGGGTATCACCTAGGGTTGGCAACGTTCTAATTGCACAAAACCTGGCCCCACCCCTTCCCCAAGGCCCTGCCCCCACTCACTCCAGCCCCCCTCCCTCCACCGCTTGCACTCCCCCGCCCCCAGTCACTTTCACTGGGCTGGGGCAGGGGGTTGGGGTTGGGGTGACGGAGCGGGTGAGTGCTTTGGCTGGTGGTGCAGGCTCTGGGGTTGGGCTAGGGATGAGGGGTTTGGGATGCAGGAGTGGGCTCCGGGCTGGCACCAAAGGGTTTGGAGTGAAAGAGAAGGATCAGGGCTGGAGCAGGACATAGGGATGTGAAAGGGGATGCGGGCTGGGGGAGGGAGCTTGGGTACAGGATAGGGTACAGGATAGGATAGGTACAACCTGGGATAATGGGTTCAGGGTTGGGGCTCTGGCCGGGAGGCGCTTACCTCAGGCAGCTCCCCATTGGTGCCTGAGCTCCCAGCTGCTGCCTGCCCTGGCTCCGCGCTGCTCCCGGAAGTGGCCGGAATGTTCGGGCCCTAGGCAGAGACGCAGCCAGGTGGCTTTGCATGGTTCCCGCACCCGCAGCTGCCACCCCCAGAGCTCCCATCAGCCACAGTTCCCGGCCAATCGGAGCTGCGGAGCTGGTGCTGGGAGCAGTGGCAGCACTCGGAGCTTCGCTGATCGCCACTGCACCTATGGGCCGGATATGCCGGCTGCTTCCGGGGAGCTGCGCAGAGCCAGGGCAGGCAGGGAAACTGCCTTAGCCCCACTGCGCCGCCGACCGGACTTTTAATGGCCCGGTCAGCGGTGCTGTCGGGAGCCGCCAGGGTCCCTTTTCGACTGGGCGTTCCGGTCAAAAACCAAACGCCTGGCAACCCTAGTAACACCAGCTAGTCTTATGAGATAGGGATAAATCATGCATACAAATGCATAAAAGTAATGAAATGGGCTACAAATGCAATAAAAAATAATGTATTTAAAAGTTTAACAATTGGAGGGGTGGGGGCATGCCATTTGATCTAGGGCTGGCCCTGGCTGCTGGTCCTCAATGCCTCTCAGAATTTAGCTCCATTTGTAGGATTTCCCAGTGCTTCTAGTTTCTACATGAAATTGATCGTGATCTCAATTTTCATTTGCAATCCTGTAATACTAACAGCTTCTTAAAGGGGAAACTGTCAAAAGGACAGACCCAGAGTTACTGCTACTTGATTCTCCCTCACTCCTTTCTGACAGACCTCCAGGTACTGCAGTCCAGTATAGGAAGTCTCCAGCTAACACTTTCTGGGCCCACCTCTGGCTTTTCAGTATGGCCTAGTGACACTATTAAAAGACCTCTCGGTGGGACATAGCAGAAGAAAGAGGTTCTTGTCCACCATGGGACAGAGTGTGAGCAGACAAACTGGAATACCCTAAGGAGTGACAGAGGGAGAAAGAGGGAGTGGATGAATAAACAAACACAGAGAAGGATGAATTATCCCTGACACCCAATCTTTCCTCTTCTCAAAAGTTTGAGATTTCCATTCAGGGCCTGTTTAGAACCTGAGGTGTATCCACCCCTTTGGGCATTCCGCTACTCCTCATGACCCAGATGCAATGAAGCCCCACATTAGAGTCCAGATAATGCTGCTAAGAGCTGCCAAGCCAATACCAGTTTCATTGCAGACACTCTATATGGGACTCACTTATTATGGGCACAGAAACTTTACACATGGCATTATCTTTCACTAACCGGAGAACTTACCAATTCTGTTTGTCCTCTGGGCACTTGCTGGTGTTAGAAAACCAGAACAGTCCAAGGAGGAAAAACACTTGAGAGAAGATGAACAAAACTTGTTTAAAATCTAAGATATGGCAATAAACAACACAGGGAGATATTACTAAATAAAGGAGTCTAAGCACCTTTGTATGAGTCTGACCCTAATCTCAGTTACACTGGTGTAAATTTGGAATGACTCCATTGATTTACTTTTATTGGAGTTACCCTGGATTTATCCTAGGACTTAGAAAATAAGGATTACGATCAGGGAATCGGACCTCATTGATGTGCAGAGAATAGAAGCTAGGCACTGAATTTTTCTATTCTAGTCTCATCCTTTGATGCTCTGTAGGAGACATCTGGGAGTCGGGAGTCTGAGTGGCTTCTCAATGCCCTGGGGCAGGGTGTCATGGATTCACAGGGTCTGGTGTATGCAGCAGCCTGTAACCAGTCCCTTTGGAGAGATCCCTGTAGGGTGCTGGGCCCCAAGGACCTACACAGTTCCATGGGGGCAGATCCGGGGCCTCCAAAACTAGGCCTTTGGGTGCCAGCAATCCCCGTCATTTTCCATGGCTCCCTGTAGTAAGTCCAGCGGAGCCAGATTCCAGTGGGAGGTTTGTTCTTTACTCCTTCAGGGAACAATGCTCTCAGTGAGTATTTGCAGTAATGCCAGGCAGCCTTTTCAAAACAAGGTAAGACTGTATTAGCCACCTGGCCTACAGAATCTGACAGTCCTTACTTTAGCATAGAGAGGCACTAATGATCTGGAGGGTGGCATGGACTGCACCCTCAGCAAGTTTGCAGATGACACTAAACTGGGAGGAGTGGTAGATGCGCAGGAGGGTAGGGATAGGATACAGAGGGACCTAGACAAATTAGAGGATTGGGCCAAAAGAAATCTGATGAGGTTCAACCAGGACAAATGCAGAGTCCTGCACTTAGGACGGAAGAATCCCATGCACCACTACAGACTAGGGATCAAATGACTAGGCAGCAGTTCTGCAGAAAAGGACCTGGGGATACAGTGGACAAGAAGCTGGATATGAGTCAACAGTGTGCCCTTGTTGCCAAGAAGGCTAACGGCATTTTGGGCTGTATAAGTAGGGGCATTGCCAGCAGATCGAGGGACATGATCATTCCCTTCGATTCAACATTGGTGAGGTGAGGCTTCATATGGAGTACTGTGTCCAGTTTTGGGCCCCACATTACAAGAAGGATGTGGAAAAATTGGAAAGTGTCCAGTAGAGGGCAACAAAAATGATTAGGGGTCTGGAGCACATGACTTATGAGGAGAGACTGAGGGAACTGCTATTGTTTGTCTGCAGAAGAGAAGAATGAGGGGGGATTTGATAGCTGCTTTCAACTACCTGAAGAGGATGGATCTAGACAGGCCTGCACAACTCGTAAAGTGGTGAGGGCCATATTACTCCAAAGAAAATAGCTGAGGGCCGAACCCCACCTGCCCTGCTGAAACACACACCCCCAGCGCCGCCCAGCCCCCGTGTAAGCAAGCAGGACTCACCCCGGCGGCGCCTCCTGCTGGTCTTCTCGGGAATTAGCTCATCCAGCCGTTGGAGCGCCCTCTGCAGGCTGGTGTCCCGCTGCCGCTGGCCCCGTGTCCCTCCCGGACCCTGGTGCCCTTTGATCTGGGGTGCTGCCCCCTGGCAATACCCCCACACTCTGCCTCTAGGTCTCCCCTCTCTGGGGAACCCCCAACCCTCTAATCCCCACCTCGCCTCAGTATAAGGCTACTGCCAGTCACCAACTAGCCCCTGCTCCCTGGGGCAGACTGCAGTATAAGCCACTCATCACAGGCAAGGTTGGGTTTGGACCTGCTGCCTCTCTCTATAGCTGGGCTGCCCCTCTGCAGCCCTGGTACTGGTTTTAGGCCCTTAGCTAGCTCTTCCCCTCCAAGAAGGGCTTGAAATGTCCTATGTTTTAGTCCTCTAGAATGGATGTAGTTTACAATGGAAACTACCACTGACATTACATGCTCAAATTTTAAGTCTTTGCTACACAAAACCTGCTGATGTATAATGCAGTGATGTTTGGCTATTTCTCTCCCGATAAATTCTTCAAGAAGAGTAACTGCTCCAACATTTTTTCTGCACATAGCTGGAGCACCATCAGTACAAATGGCCACCAAGTTTGTGAGATCTAATCCCAACTTATCATTCATGCACTTTATCACTTCACTGGAGATTTCTTTTCCGGTTGTGCGACCCGTCATGGAACACATGCCAACAAGTTCTTCAGTAATTTCAAAGTTTTTATCAATCCCTCTAATAAAAATAAGAAGTTGGGCGGTGTCTTTTAAATCGGTGCTTTCATGCATAGCTAGGGAGTAAAAGCAGAATTCACTGACTCTCTGCTTTAACTGATCACTTAGATTGGTAGAAATGTCAGCTATTCTTCTCTGTACAGTCTTGTGTGATAGACTGATATTCTCAAATATTCCCCTCTTTTCTGGACATAACTCAGATACAGCAATCAACATACACTTTTTTAAAAACTCGCCTTCTGTGAAGTATTTCCCAGCAGCAGCAATTTCCTTAGAAATTTGAAAGCTTACTTTAGTAACTGTATCGTCCTCAGTGCTCACTTTCTTGAAAGTTTGCTGTTGTCCACTAAGGTTTTTCGCTAAACTGGCTCCTTTAATTATTTTTTCATTTGGGTTCAATTTGGCAAGATTGGGATGTTTAGTTTCAAAGTGCCGCCGAAGGTTGTATTCTTTCGGAACGGCTAACGTTTCGCGACACACGAGGCACAGTATTTTGTCTTTGGAAACAGTACGTAAGTATTTATTCATCCATTCAGTGTTGAAAACTCTGTGCTCTGATTCTCTTTTTCTCTTTTTCTTTTCACTCATGGTAGTCATTATGAAGCTCAAGATTTTGTTGAATAAATTCACATACAAGGGAAACACTCAGTCAGGGCCGGCGCTTCCACTAGGCGACCCTAGGCGGTCGCCTAGGGCGGCAGGATTTGGGGGGCGGCATTTTGCTGCCCTCGGCGGAAATTTGGGGGCGGGGGTCCTTCCGCTCCGGGTCTTTGGCGGAAATTCGGCAGTGGGTCCTTCACTCACTCCAGGAGTCCCCGAAGACGCGGAGCGGAAGGACCCCCGCCACCGAATGCTCAGAGGAGGAGCGCTGCCGCCCAGGGTGGCAAAAACCCTGGCGCCTCTCCTGCTCACAGTCACACACAAAGAGACGAGATATCTCACGGCACGTGGCACACTAGCAAGGCACTGACAGTGTGTGGAAGCTTGTAGAGGGGGAAAGAAACGGCGCGCATAGGGTAACCAGATCACAGCAGTAAAATAGGACCTGCCCCCTCCCTGCTCGGCCCCACCATTACACCGCTCTTCAACCCCCCCAGGGGTCACTATATTACTGCACACCAAAAATTACCAAAAATTAAAATACTGAGAATGGACGCCTCCCTCCAGCCACCAACTCGCCGCTCGCCTCCTCACCCCCCCAAGTATAAAGCCTCGCCGCCACTACCTGCCCACCCGCCCGCTCTGTTCGTCATCCCCCCATGAAATAAGGGGAGGGGACAAGGGGGACAGTTTGAAGGGATTTTCTGGGGCTATGAACTAAGCCAGGGAGGGGAAAGGGGGGCAGTGTGAAGGGATTGGATGTGACTGTCCAACACACAAACACAGGGAGCCCTGGGGGGGCAGTGTGATAGGGGCCAGGGAGAGGTAAGGTCCCTGGACCAGGGAAGGGGGCAGCAGTCGGGGCAGGGCAGGTGCAAAACACACACACACACGTCTCCCCTGGGGATTTCCTGGCTGCCCACAGACAGTTCAAACCCCCCCTCTCCCCATCACTACGGAGGCCGCCCTGGGAGCAACCAGCGCAGTAGCCGCAGGGCCATCCAGAGGATTCAGGGGGCCTGGGGCAAAGCAATTTCAGGGGCCCCTTCCATAAAAAAAAGTTGCAATACTATAGTAATGTATTTGGAAATGTAAAAAATAACTAGTAAAATACATTCAAAAAATAATTTGAAAATACACTAAACACATTATTTAAAAACATTAAATGCTTTAATGGTATGTATACATTTGCAATTACATAATGGGCTGTTGCTGGGTGATGGTTGGTGCCAATGGGCTGTCACTGCCTGGGGGTGGTGCTGCTGTTGCACAGGGCTGGGTGGGTAGCTGGGCTTTGGGTCGGGGGGTGCCCGGCTCACAGGGGCTGGGCTCAGGGATGTGGGGAGATGGGATCGGGGGGTGTCTGGCTCAGAGGGGCTGGGCTTGGAGCTGGGGGTCAGGGCTGTGGGGGGGATGGGGTCGGGGGGGGTACCCGGCTCAGAGGGGCTGGGCTCGGAGCTGGGGGTCAGAGCTGTGGGGGATGGGGTCAGGGGGGTGCCCAGCTCAGTGGGGCTGGGCTCAGAACTGGGGGTCAGGGTTGTGGGGGATGAAGTCGGGGGGGTGCCCGGCCCCTTACCATGCCGCTTACCCCATCTCCAGGAGCCTCAGCGCGCCGCATCCAGGAGCGGCCCCATGGTGTCTCCAGAGGGGCCTGAGCTCCCACTGCTCGGCCGCAGCTCACAGCCCAGCCCCCTTACCAGCTGAGACGCCGGGGGATGGGGGAAGACGGAGGCGGGGGGAGCCTCTGACATACTCCTGGGGGCCCCTGCGGGGCCCAGGGCAAATTGTCCCACTTGCCCCCCCTCTGGCCGGCCCTGCCATCTGGGCGGCCGGCGCGCGGTGCGCGCGGGGCTGTGAGGTTGGCCCCAACCCCCCCCCCAGCAGGGGGCGAACCCGGCAACCGCGCTTCTGACCGTCTGGGCAGTCGGAGCGCGGCGCGTGTGGGTCTTTGAGGTCGGCCCCCCGCCGGGCAGGGGGCGAACATGGCAGACCCTCCCGCCGCTTGCCCACACAGTTCTCAGTGGTAGCAGATGACAGAACAAGGAGTAATGGTCTCAAGTTGCAGTGGGGGAGGTTTAGGTTGGATATTAGGAAAAACTTTTTCACTAGGAGGGTGGTGAAGCACTGGAATGGGTTACCTAGGGAGGTGGTGGAATCTCCTTCCTTAGAGGTTTTTAACGTCAGGCTTGACAAAGTCCTGGCTGGGATGATTTAGTTGGGGATTGGTCTTGCTTTGAGCAGGGGGTTGGACTACATGACCTCCTGAGGTCCCTTCCAACCCTGATATTCTATGGCTAGGTCTACACTACCCGCCTGAATCGGCAGGTAGAAATCGATCTCTCTGGGATCGAATTATCGCGTCTCGTCGGGACGTGACAATCGATCCCCGAATCGACGCTCTTACTCCACCAGTGGAGGTGGGAGTAAGCGCCGTCGACGGGGAGCCGCAGAGGTCGATTTTGCCGCCATCCTCACAGCGGGGTAAGTTGGCTCCGATACGTCGAATTCAGCTACGCTATTCGCGTAGCTGAATTTGCGTATCTTAAATCGACCCCCCCGTGTAGTGAAGACCTGCCCTATGATTCTAAGAGGGATTTTATAGCACCTGGCTGGCTGGGTGCCCATAAAAGGGAGCTACCCTCCCCCTTTCATTTATCACAAGAGGTAATAATCCTTTTGCTCTCCCACCTTCTGTCCATCTCGTCTACTTAGCTTGTAAGCTCTTTGGGAGAGGGATTGCCTCTTACTGTGTGTATGTACAGCACCAAGCATAATGGGACTGTATGTGCCAAGATAATATAAATAAATACTGTGAACAGAAGTGGTCTGACACAGTCACTGCTCTCAGTTTGGAGAAGTTTATTACGGAAACATGACATCAGCGAATTTCATAGTTTTGTGGGGAAAGCACAGTTTGAAAACAAAAAAAGTGGCAGAGCATTTAGAGCATTGGCCTGCTAAACCCAGTTTTGTGAGTTCAGTCCTTGAGGGGACCACTTAGGGATCTGGGGCAAAATCTTTACTTGGTCCTGCTAGTGAAGGTAGGCAGCTGGACTTGATGACCTTTCAAGGTCCCTTCCAGTTCTAGGAGATGGGATAATCTCCATTAATTATTAATAGTGGTGCAGTGACAGTGCTGGAGCTGAAAATCAATTAAAGGCCAGGTCCTCAACTAGTGTAATCTAGTGCATTTGCCCCAGATCCCTAAATGGCCCCCTCAAGGATTGAACTCACAACCTTGGGTTCAGCAAGCCAATGCTCAAACCACTGAGCTATCCATCCCTCCCCTTTAATGATCCTTCTGGGCCTTTGGAAGCAGACAATGTTATATCAATAAAGACCAACAGGATCTTGTAAGAGGGATAAAGCAAAAGCGCCACATTTATTGCTAATACAAAACAATAGTTCATTTATGAAAGGAAGCAAAATACAATCATTTATAAAGACAACCCTCTATCCATACATCCATATATGCACACATACACACACCATCTGCAAACTGAAGTTGTTATAGTTACCTGCCTAGAGGTTGCTCATGCCAAGTTACTGGCCAGGTAGCCTAGACACAAGGGTGGAGCCGAGTTGTTGTCAGACGCGCATCCGATGCTCCTGGAGGGTGATTGCAGAACCAGACTCACAATCCCTGAGTTTTTGGTTCTGTTCTTATAGGATTTTGTCCTTATACAAGGCTATGGGAATTGCTTCATCATGCTGATGTTTGTTTGAAGTGATAATCAATCAGCAGATGACGGTTGAGTGTTACCTTGTTCTTCGAGTCTTCAGCCCTCCATCGGGGGGGGGGGGGGGGGCACTTGGGTGGATTCCGGCTTGCCAAGCAGGGTCATCCGGTTATCTCCGCGCTACGCATTCTTCGGCCATGGGATATCACAGTTATAACTCTTAGGCTGGCACCTTTGATTTGCTAATTATTTATTTGCATCACACGCATTTATTCACATTCATTCTTTATCTTTAAGTCACATCTTGCACTTTTGTTTTACTACCTCCTCTTCCTTGACATCCTTATTTTACAATTTTATTTTTCAGATGTGACAGACTCCCATCAATCTATTTAACTTCTCTGATACAGTAGTAGAAAACAACCAGGGCAATAAATGAAGGAGGGTAAGGGGGGTTCTGCAAGACCAATTCCAGAGCACAGTTGTTACAACAGCTCTTATCACCTCCTCGAACAGAGTCTTTGTCTGTGGATGTGCTAGTGCAATTAGCAAGTTGTCCTTGTAACTTTTCACATAGAGATACAGGGAAGATAGTTTTAATTAGCTTGGTCTTGGTGCTTGAGATCCTATATAGCTTTCTGCTGGCTTGGTTTGGTTTGGGGCCTAAAAGGGGATATATATGTAACCCTTCTGCCAGGCCGAGCTGATAGCAGCAAGGGCCGGGTTCAGTACATAGGGGTCCCCTCCCAACAGCGTAACACAAAACCAGCTCGAGCCCCCACCCAGTGACCTGGGAAAATCTTACACACACCCCTGGGCGCCTCGAAGAGGCAATACTTCCCCTCTTGCAAGCACAGAGTCTTGGTGTCGCAGAAAATGTTTAATAACATGAGGTAAACGACATAGCATTAAATTGGGAAAACACCACAACTAGAGTTCATAGACCAAACCATGAGCGAAGACCCACCCCAGCAAATTGGGCCGTGTCCTTTCATAGAATCATAGAATCATAGAATATCAGGGTTGGAGGGGACCTCAGGAGGTCATCTAGTCCAAGCCCCTGCTCAAAGCAGGACCAATTCCCAACTAAATCATCCCAGCCAGGGCTTTGTCAAGCCGGGCCTTAAAAACCTCCAAGGAAGGAGACTCCACCACCTCCCTAGGTAACGCATTCCAGTGCTTCACCACCCTCCTAGTGAAATAGTGTTTCCTAATATCCAACCTGGACCTCCCCCACTGCAACTTGAGACCATTGCTCCTTGTTCTGTCATCTGCCACCACTGAGAACAGCCGAGCTCCATCCTCTTTGGAACCCCCCTTCAGGTAGTTGAAGGCTGCTATCAAATCCGCCCCCCCCATTCTTCTCTTCTGAAGACTAAACAATCCCAGTTCCCTCAGCCTCTCCTCATAAGTCATGTGCTCCAGACCCCTAATCATTTTTGTTGCCCTCCGCTGGACTCTTTCCAATTTTTTCCACATCCTTCTTGTAGTGTGGGGCCCAAAACTGGATACAGTATTCCAGATGAGGCCTCACCAATGTCGAATAAAGGGGAACGATCACGTTCCTCGATCTGCTGGCAATGCCCCTACTTATACAGCCCCAAATGCCGTTAGCCTTCTTGGTAACAAGAGCACACTGTTGACTCATATCCAGCTTCTCGTCCACTGTGACCCCTAGGTCCTTTTCTGCAGAACTGCTACCTAGCCATTTGGTCCCTAGTCTGTAGCAGTGCATGGGATTCTTCCGTCCTAAGTGCAGGACTCTGCACTTGTCCTTGTTGAACCTCATCAGGTTTTTTTTGGCCCAATCCTCTAATTTGTCTAGGTCCCTCTGTATCCGATCCCTACCCTATAGTGTATCTACTACTCCTCCCAGTTTAGTGTCATCTGCAAACTTGCTGAGAGTGCAGTCCACACCATCCTCCAGATCATTAATAAAGATATTAAACAAAACCGGCCCCAGGACCGACCCTTGGGGCACTCCGCTTGAAACCGGCTGCCAACTAGACATGGAGCCATTGATCACTACCTGTTGAGCCCGACGATCTAGCCAGCTTTCTATCCACCTTATAGTCCATTCATCCAGCCCATACTTCCTTAACTTGGCGGCAAGAATACTGTGGGAGACCGTATCAAAAGCTTTGCTAAAGTCAAGGAATAACACATCCACTGCTTTCCCCTCATCCACAGAGCCAGTTATCTCCTCATAGAAGGCAATTAGGTTAGTCAGGCATGACTTCCCCTTGGTGAATCCATTTGTTCTTGAAACCAGCAACCCAAAAATCACCCAAAGTCCCAAAAGTCCAACCCCCACAAAGTGACCAAAGTCCCCAAAGTCCAACAACCCCCAAAGTTTCTGTCCCTGTTCAGTGCAGCCCCAGAGTTCAAGGGGGGGGGGCGCACAAGGTGTTAAGGGGCACCTTATGTGATCTGAGGCCGACCGGCCGCTTCTCCGTGGGGTTCTGCCGCAGCCTTCACCACGAGCCGCTCCACTCCACCAGCCGTCCAGTGAGCCGCTCCTGCCGTCCCACGAACTGCTCTGCTCTACCAGCTGCTCCGCTCCGCTCACCGACCTGTGAGCCGCTCCAGCCATCCCCACAAATGGCTCTGCCCGCTCCGCTCGCCGTTCCTTGGGCTGCTCCAACCGTCCCCACAATGCTAGCTGCTCCTCCAGCTGTCCCCGCAAACTGCTCTGCCAGCCACTTAGCAATATAGCTTCAGGCTCCCCCACTAGTTAACACAGCACTCAGTGATCTCAGCTCTTAGTAACTTTAGCTCTTTTGTGATTTTAGCTCTTAGTGATTTCAGCTAGTAGTAGGGGAGGCCCAGTGCTGGTGCACTATTGGCCCAAAACAAATTCAGCTCAGCAATCTATAACTAGACTCCGAATGGAATCAAAGTTAGCTCTGACATTCCACAGTTGAGGAAAAATTGGTGCTTCAGGCTCACAAAAGAGGGCCCACACCACCAGGTACAAATGCCTACCCCAATCTCTCTCAATTCACTAGGGTTTGTAACCCATGCCCCTTGTCAAGCAAGTGCTACTTAGGTAATGGTGAGTCCTTCTGTCATACAACAGTTCCACTGGCCTTGATTCACAGAATCAGGGTAACAAAACTTTATTCTTCCTGCCCCAATAACAGAGAAACTGGGGATCCCACACCAGCCAAAGTAACCACTTTCAGTTGCTGTTGTCTCATGCCAGGCGGGTGGGTGTGCCTATGCAAACAAGATCAGCCCTTGGAGTTCTTTTCCACACTCGCCATAATTCACCACCAGATGTCAGGGTAGAGCTCATCCTGACTCTGTTACATATATACCTATGGGGGGCGGAGCTTGGCTGATTAGGAGACCTATAAAAGAGGCCTCCCAGCCAAGCAGCGAGCAGCTAGCAGCTAGCAGCGAGCAGCGGTCGGCAAACAGGGGAGTTTAAGTGGGAGTTTACAGGGGGAGGTGGAAGGGGAGGCAGGAGGGCGCGGTGGTCGGTGTGCTTTGTTCCCTCAGAGGCTGCAGGCAGAGACCATAGCAGCCATGAGCCAAGCAGCAGGGGACACAATGCAGATGAAAGCATGTAGCAGCTGCGGTATGTATATAGTCCTAGCAGGTGCAACTGCTCAGAGGTATGTTTGTATGAAATGCCGCCTACTTGCCCTGTTAGAGGAAAAGGTTCGGGGGTTGGAGATGCAGGTAGAGACCCTGGTAGAGTTTAGAAGGGGGTTTGAACAGCTAATGGAGCAAAGGCAAGGGGTAACTGAAGGGGAATGCTCAGGGGTGCAGGTGGAAGCGGGGGCTATGGTCTGTGAGGGGGGAATGTCGGGGGGAGAACAAGAGCAGTGGAAGCATGTGACCGTGAGAAGCAGGCCAAGGAAAAGGAGGGCTAGCGAGGGGGAAATAGAACTCAGGAACAGGTTTGGGTGTTTGGCTAACGAGGAGGGGACGCAGCAGGTGGTAACTGATGGTGGGAGGCAGAGGAAGAAAAGAAGGGCAGCTAGTCCAATAGACAGGGGGGAGGAGTTGATGGAGACGGCATCAATACTCGGCCCCGGGAGGATACAGGATGGCAATAGGGGGACTATAAGGGAAAATGGAGACAGACAGGAGTTACGGCCGCACGGGACAGGGGATAGATTGGTAGATTGCGCTGCCCCTAGGCAAAGGCAGGTTTATGTGATTGGGGACTCCTTACTGAGGAGGTTAGACAGGCCTGTGACCAGGGCGGACCCGGAAAACAGAAGGGTGTGCTGTCTGCCGGGCGCTAAGATACGGGATGTGGACCTGCGGTTGAAAAGGATCCTAAAGGGAGCAGGTAAGAACCCCTTGATCGTCCTTCACGTAGGAACGAATGACACGGCTAGGTTCTCGCTAGAGAGAATCAAGGGAGATTATGCCAGGCTGGGGAAGACGCTTAAGGAAGTTGAGGCTCAGATTATCTTCAGTGGGATTCTGCCTGTTCCTAGAGAAGGACAGCAAAGGGCAGACAGGATTGTGAGGATAAATAGCTGGCTGAGGGAGTGGTGCTATAAGGAGGGCTTTGGGATGTATGGCCACTGGGAGGCATTCGGGGACAGACAGCTGTTCTCGCGGGATGGACTTCACCTGAGTAGGGAAGGAAATAGACTTCTGGGAGGGAGGCTGGCTCATCTCATCAAAAGGGCTTTAAACTAGGAACTTGGGGGAGATGGTTGGGAGATGTCCAGTTGATCTCCACGCCAGATTCCAACACTGAAAATGAGGGCGAAGAGATAAGCGCAGATATAGATAGGGGTAGGGAATTGGACATTAGAAGGAGGGGGCGGATGGACACTAGGGGGTCCGTACCAAAGTGCATAACTAATGGGAGAAAGGATAGACAGCATACGGTAAGATGTTTATACACCAATGCGAGAAGCCTAGGTAACAAAATGGAGGAACTGGAGCTCCTGGTCCAAGAAATAAAACCTGATATCGTAGGAATAACTGAAACATGGTGGAACTGTAGTCATGACTGGAGTACAGGTATCGAAGGGTATGTGCTGTTTAGGAATGACCGGAAAAAAGGTAAAGGTGGGGGTGTGGCACTGTATGTGAATAATGAACTAAAATGTAAAGAAATAATAAGTGATGGAATGGATAAGACAGAGTCTGTCTGGGCAATGATTACACTAGGTAAAAGAACTAATAGAGCCTCCCCTGAGATACTGCTTGGGGTGTGCTATAGACCGCCGGGATCTAGCCTGGATGCGGACAGAGAACTATTTAATGTTTTTAAGGAAATAAAAACTAATAAGAGCTGTGTGATCATGGGGGACTTTAACTTCCCAGACATAGATTGGGGAACAAATGCTAGTAACAATAATAGGGCTCAGATGTTCCTAGACGTGCTAGCAGATGAATTCCTTCAGCAAGTAGTAGCTGAACCGACGAGGGGGGATGCCATTTTAGATTTGGTGCTGGTGAGTAGTGAGGACCTAGTTGAGGAAATGGTAGTAGGGGACAACCTTGGCTCGAGTGACCATGAGCTAATTCGGTTTAAACTAAATGGAAGGATTAACAGAAATAAAACTGTGACTAAGGTTTACGATTTCAAAAAGGCCAACTTTAATAAATTAAGGGAACTACTTAGGGAAGTGGATTGGGCTAACATACTTAGAGAGCTAAAGGTAGATGAGGCCTGGGATTATTTCAAGCTGAAGTTGCACGAGCTGTCCGAGGCCTGTATCCCGAGAAAGGGGAAACGGTTAGTAGGCAGGAGAATTAGACCTAGCTGGATGAGCGGGCGTCTCAAAGGGGCGATTAAGAAAAAACAGAAAGCGTACAAAGAATGGAAAAGGGGGCAGATCGACAAGGAAACCTACCTTATTGAGGTCAGAGCATGTAGGGATGCGGTGAGAAAGGCCAAAAGCCGTGTAGAGTTGGACCTCGCGAGGGGAATTAAATCCAATAGTAAGAGGTTTTATAGCCATATAAATAGGAAGAAAACAAAGAAAGAGGAAGTGGGACCGCTGAAGCATGTAAATGGAGTGGAGATTAAGGATAATCTAGGCATGGCACAATATCTAAATGAATATTTTGCGTCGGTGTTTAATAAGGCTAACGAAGGGCTTAGGAATAGAGGGAGCGGGACAGAGGGGAATAAAGGAGGGGCGATTGACATTACAGTATCAGAGGTGGAAGCCAAACTTGACCAGCTAAATGGGACTAAATCGGGCGGACCGGATGATCTCCATCCTAGAATATTGAAGGAGCTGGCGCGAGAAATTGCAAGCCCCTTGGCGATAATTAAATAATAAATCTGTAAACTCGGGGGTGGTGCCGATGGACTGGAAAATAGCTAATGTGGTTCCTATTTTTAAGAAGGGGAAAAAAAGTGACCCGGGTAACTACAGACCTGTTAGTTTAACTTCTGTAGTATGCAAGGTCTTGGAAAAAATTTTGAAGGAAAAAGTAGTTAAGGACCTTGAGGTGAATGGCAATTGGGACAAATTACAACATGGGTTTACGAAAGGCAGATCGTGCCAAACCAACTTGATCTCCTTCTTTGAGAAAGTAACAGACCTTCTAGATAAAGGAAATGCGGTGGATCTAATTTACCTCGATTTTAGTAAAGCGTTTGATACTGTGCCGCACGAGGAATTATTGGTTAAATTGGAAAAGATGGGGATCGATATGAAATTCCAGAGGTGGATAATGAACTGGTTAAAGGGGAGACTGCAGCGGGTAGTACTGAAAGGTGAACTGTCGGGTTGGAGGGAGGTCACCAGTGGGGTTCCTCAAGGTTCGGTTTTGGGTCCGATTTTATTCAATCTATTCGTTACTGACCTCGGAACCGAATGTAGGAGTGGGCTGATAAAGTTTGCGGATGACACAAAGTTGGGAGGTATTGCCAATTCGGAGAAGGATCGGGATATTCTGCAGGGAGACTTGGATGACCTTGTAAATTGGAGTAAAAATAATAGGATGAGATTTAATAGTGAGAAGTGTAAGGTGATGCATTTAGGGATGACTAATAAGAATTTTAGTTATAAGTTAGGGACGCATAGGTTGGAAGTGACGGAGGAGGAGAAGGACCTCGGAGTCCTGGTTGATCGCAGGATGACTATGAGTCGGCAATGTGACGTGGCTGTGAAAAAAGCTAACGCGATTTTGGGATGCGTTAGGCGAGGTATTTCTAGTAGGGACAGGGAGGTGCTGCTTCCGTTATACAAGGCACTGGTGAGACCTCATTTGGAGTACTGTGTGCAGTTCTGGTCTCCTATGTTTAAAAAGGATGAACTCAAACTGGAACGGGTACAGAGAAGGGCCACTAGGATGATCCGAGGAATGGAAAACCTTTCCTATGAAAGGAGACTCGAGGAGCTCGGTTTGTTTAGCCTAACCAAAAGAAGGCTGAGGGGGGATATGATTGCTCTCTTTAAATATATCAAAGGGATTAATACCAAGGAGGGAGAGGAATTATTTCAGCTCAGTAGTAATGTGGACACGAGAACGAATGGATATAAACTGGCAGTGGGGAAGTTTAGGCTTGAAATTAGAAGAAGGTTTCTAACCGTCAGAGGGGTGAAATTTTGGAACAGCCTTCCGAGGGAAACGGTGGGGGCGAAAGACCTTTCTGGCTTCAAGATTAGGCTTGATAAGTTTATGGAGGGAATGGTTTGAAGGGATAACGTGGTTTTAATCAATTAGGCATTAACGTGCCATCGCGGGTAAAATGAGGGTCCGGCTGTAGAATCTTGCCTGTATGCTCGGGGTACTGCTGATCGCCATATTTGGGGTCGGGAAGGAATTTTCCTCCAGGGTAGATTGGCAGTGGCCCTGGAGGTTTTTCGCCTTCCTCCGCAGCATAGGGCAGGGGTCGCAGGCTGGAAGATTCTGTTGCGGGTGGGTCAGCTTTTGTGGCCTGCATCATGCGGGAGGTCAGACTAGATGACCATATTGGTCCCTTCTGACCTTAAAGTCTATGAGTCTATGAGTCTATGAGACTCTGTTACATATATACCTATGAAATCACAAAATCACATATAAAACTATTAATACTCAACAACAATAGCCATGAAGCAGTGTGCTTCAGCCATGCCCTCAGCAGCACCTCCACCCCGCCAGTCACAACCCCCATGCCAAGGCTGGGAGCAGGGCTAATGTAGAGATTTTATGACAGCTCTACAGCAGCCAGGAAGGACTCCTGCACAGGAGGGCTAATCACAGGGCCATTTCTGCCCATTTTAAAGCCCCTTTACACTGCCAGATTGGCATAAAGAGGCTTTAGAATTGGGCCCTAGGTTTCCAGGACAGGCAGAACGTGATAGCAAACCCTCACACCAAAGAAGCAACCAAGGTCCATAAGCAGGTTATTTTATTCTTTACACTTTACAGTGAAACAGTAGAGCTAGCTCACACACATAGCACGCAAGGGCTCTGAAATCGTCTCCCCCCTCCCCATGGTGTGCTTTCCCTAAGAAATAACTGCTCTCTGACCTGGGATCTGTCCCTTTAAATCTGGGAGAGATACCCAGCTACAACCCTAGGGTGGCCTTTGAATTCAGGAGTTGTGGATTTGGATCAGAGAGAAGATTTGGTCCAATCCCGCTTCCCCTTCCAGGTTGTGTATGTAGTTGCGATGAAGAATGGCAGCTGAAGCACCTGCCCCACTGGCACAGCAAAGCCGGCTGTATGATAAACATCGCTGGTTGGAGAGGTGATTGTTTCACAGAGATGAAGTGGAGGGGTCTCTGCAATTCACTGCCAGCAAAACAAATATACATTGAGTGCCAGTCCCATGGGAAAACTCCAGTCAACGTCAATGGGATCAGGACTGGGTCCTCATTCAGGAATAGTGCAGACTCTGCAAAATTCAGCCAGCCTCCACTGAGGTGACATCACATGCAGGAAAATAACTTAACAAGTGTAGACAAAGCCCGCTCCCTTCTCCCACCCATGCACAGGTAAGCCATAAAGTAGCAGTCAATATAGGCTGCTCTAAATAAACCAGAAATGTCCACTTCCAGACAAAGGTTGTGGCCTCTCATGCTGGGACTGGAGCAGGGAGGTTTTTCCAGACATAAGACTCCACTTTCCCTCCAGACAAAACTTCTGGATCCTTTCCCAGTAGAGGTAATGGAGCCAGAGGAAATTCCATGCAGTGCTAACTCTTTGTTGGGGATGGCCCATCTGCACCTTCCCAGCCCATTCCACAGCCAGTGATGCATGGAGCCTGCAAAGAAGCAAAGGGAAGGGAACATGGAGATGTACAAGAAAGGAGGAGTTCTGTGCTGGGTTCTAGGAGACCTGGGATTCCCCCTTGATTTGTATGAAATTGAATCTCACTAAGACTCCCAATGCCGTTCTCAGATGGATTAAAACAAGCATGTGTCACTCAGAGGACAAGGCACCTCAGGAGCTACAACAGACCCAGATGGATGCGACTTTTGGATGCTGGTATTGGAACAGAATAGAGGATCTCTTACCATCTTGGTGCTGGTAGTGACAGTGGACCCGGACGGACTAAACGTTTGGGTTGTGGGGCTGGGTTTTCTTGTGCCTTTAATCCATCTCCTGTACTCCTCTCTCACCTGGAGAATAAGGGATATGGTCACTACATCATGTAACTAACACCATCAGACCAGGCCACTGCTAGGCCCGTGAAGTCACTGGGTGGCTGGTGACGCGCCATGGGCATTACCTGGCGATTGAGGAGACAGTGCACCAGGAAGATGAAGACTCCCTGCAGGCTGTTGACAATGGTGAATAAATACGCCATGACCATTTTTGCTGAGACGACTTGGAAGAGACCAAGACTCCATGTGCAGCCCAGAATGAATAGCTGGGCGATAGCTTTAAAAGTCAGTAGTCTGGATAAAGGCAGACGGAGAGATCCCATTATAACGACCCTATGGTGAGTCAGGGGGCTCTGGGTGGTGTGGGGCAAAACAGCTGGCACCCACTTTACTGTGTCTTAGGGTTACTGTCAAGGCGAACACAATGGCAACATATGCCTATGAATCCAAAATACAATATCGTGCCCAACCATCTTCCCACACACACACTTTCCCCTCTCACAGGTGGTTCTTCCAAAGCAAATGGTTCAATCTCTCATTACGGTTTTGTTTTTAATCAAGTGGGAACAGGATATTGGGCTCTTGGGAACCCATCTATGTTGTTCCATAAATAAACAGAGGGGTTGCTACAGAGCAACAGTAAGCCACACTTGCCTTCCTCCTCAATGGATGGCACTTTACCTTGACAGTATCCACAGCCCCAGGGAAAAGAGATGAGTTTCCTCCCTAAGTAGCACATGGCCCAGCTCTGAATATCAGCACAGACTTGCATTTCTCCTTACAAAGCACTAGGCACGTGCAGTAAATAACACCATGGCTTTCTGAAGCCTCAACATTCTGATCTGGTTCTAAAATCTTTTCCCCTCTCATGTCTCCATCCAGCACTCCCAGCTGGCAGCCCTGATCGTGTTCCTCCCTAAAAAACAGATTTCATAATGAGCTGCTTTAAAGACCATTTGCATGCCACACTCTGAATGTGCCGCAGGACTTACTGCAAGAGCCTCACTGATCTAGCAGTCTCTTCCGTACCATTACTTCCACTGACTTCAGCGGGCTTTGGAACAGACTGCAACTGTCATCTCAATATCCATCCAGGGACCAACATGATGCACATGGCAGAAAAGTATCTCCCATGATGATCCTCTATTGCCGTAGACCTCTCCTCTCTCCTAACCTGACCCTTCAATTGCCACAGATCCCTGGCTGTCCTGTGTCTAATTTAAGGTCCGATACAGCATACATTATTCATGCAAATTGTCCTTATTTTGGCAGATGGTCCCATGGACAACTTTAGGACTCACGAGTAAGGGACTGCTGATGTGAGTTAGGGTTTATCAGCTCCTTGGGCAGTGAGACTGTTACTCTCTCATCAAGCAGAAGGTCGCCAAGATAACCTGGAAACCCTACAGTGGCATGTGCTCAGCTGTATGGTGGCAGCAATCTGTGGGGAATCCCACAGGAATTCCCATACAGGAGGCTCACTGGACCCTTCTCATACAGGGGTGGGCAAACTACAGCCCATGGGCCGGATCCAGCCCATCAGGGCTTTGGATCCAGCCCGTGAGATTGCCACCCCCGTGGCGCCGCGGGCCCTGCACCGCTCCCAGAAGCAGGCAGCACCATGTCCCTGAAGCCTCTGGGGGAAGCGGAGAGCAGAGGTCTCCGCAAGCTGCCCCCGCCCCACACCCCCTCCCACAGCTCACATTGGCCGGAACGAGGAACCACATCCAATGGGAACTTCTGGGGAAACGCGCATTGCCCCCTGCCCCCCCTCCCCCGCCCGGGGCCGCAGGGACGTGGTGCCGGCCGCTTCCGGGAGTGGTACAGGGCCACTGCTCCTGCACCCCAACCCCCTGCCCTGAGCCCCTTCCTGCACACCACACCCTCTCCCACATCCCGCACCCCAACCCCCTGCCCCAGCCCTACATTCATGGCCCTGCATGCAATTTCCGCACCCGGATGTGGCCCTCAAGACAAAAAGTTTGCCCACCCCTGTTCTAGTAGATTTAGCACTGTCCTACCTGGTGTCTTTGAGAGTGGACACATCTTCATTAAGGGAGGAGAGTTTGTCTCTCAGGATCCAGAGGGTTACAAGAAAAAATGTTAAATTTATCTGTGGAAACAGCATGAAATATTCCTTGTAAAACAAGGCCAGTCTCTCTGGCTGAGGCACGGAACAATCCTATGGGATCAGACTGCTGCCGACCAGTGACTGCTCGTCAAGGTGGGTCATACACCATTCCCTGCCAGATCTTGGTCCCAGGACATGCAGGGAACTGTTGGCATAGGCAGGGCTGCAATGCATCACATGTGATCATACAGCCAGAGGGCCACATTCTGCTCTTATCTGAATCTGGAGTGACTCCACTGATTCCAATGGGGTCTTTAGTTATTCCAGATTTAGAGCCGTGTGATTTGGCCCAAAGCTTCTAGATCCTATCTATAGAGTATTCCCTTCAATTCTGAGGCTGAAATTAATTCTTAACTTGCTGCCTGAGATGGGGAGGAATCTGCAAGGACATTTGCTACCTTTATCCCTTACAACGCATGCACCCTTCCATCCTCAAACTCCCCACGCTGCAGCCACCTTCCCTTCCCCCATCACTTGGGTTATTTACCAGCCAGGCCGGACAAAGGAAGGGACAAAACTATCTTCATTCCGGCAGAGGTTCCACTTGCTTGCACGGCAGCATTGCATGAGTAATGACATATTATAATTAATCATATTATGGTAGCACCGAGAGGCTCCAACTGAGACTGCACTGGGTTCTGTACTCACACCTAGAAAGGGCAGCTCCTGTCCTGGAGCATTTGTTAGCAAAATAACAGGGCAAGACCACAGGCACCGGATTCCCCCGGGCCGCTCAACCTCCCACTCCGCCCAAAGCCCCGCCCCCACCCCACCCCTTCTCCAAGCCCCCGCCTTTTCCCACCCCCACCCCAACTCTTCCCACCCAGATCCACTTCCTCCCCTCCAGCACCTCCTGCACAACTCAGAACAGCTGACTGCGGCAAGCGGGAGGTAATGGGATGGAGTGGGAGGAGTTGATTGGCATGGCTGCCATTGGACGGGAGGCATGGGGGGAAGGTATGAGTGGGGGAGCTGGCTGCCAATGTGTGCTGAGCATCCACTATTTTTTTTCGGTGCCTATGGGCAAGACAGACAAAGGGTGGGAGGAGAAACAGAGGTACAGCGAGGGGAAGCTACTTCCCAAGTTAACACAGCAGGCCAGTGGCAGAGTCAGGTCTCCTGACTCACAACCCAGGGCCTGACCCATTCGCCCTGACTGACTCCATAGAATGTCGGCTGTTGTGTTAGGGGGAAATCCTGCACTGGCCAAAGAGGGGTGGATGAAATGGGATCTTATAGGACTCTTTCATCTTAAATTCTCTGGGAGATATTCTTCTCTTGGCTCCACTGGAGTCCACAGGGTTGCAGAGGTGAGAAGAGAAGGGGCCCTGTGGTTCTGTGAGGTACCCACCAGGATTATGGCACAGACTGGACCCAGGAAGCTCCAATGAAATCCTCTCTCCAGGCTGAGCCAGCAGCTACAGGGAGGGAGGAAGAAGGTGACTTTAATGGGATTACTACCCTTTTTCAGCCCCGGGGGCAGAGAGTGAGTGTCACAGGGCAGCTGGCTCTCAAAGCGAGATGGATCTCAGCCTGCCTGTGACATGGCCAACTCCCTTGCGGGCAGCAGGCAAACAGCCCTTCCCATCTACCTCAGCATCTCCTGCTTTCAGCCACCACTTCCTCTTCCACCTCCTCAAATGACCCTTTCTGGTGGATGCGCGCAGTATTGATGGAGGGCCAGACATGCAGCGGATGGACATTGGCCTCGCTGCACTGAAGGAAGTGGAGCTGACCTGATTTACACCAGCTGAGGATCTAGCCTGGGGTGTCTAGAACACGCCACACCCTGTTTTAGTGGAGTCACTCACTTTAGAGAGGGGATCCTCAGGGATCTGCACACAGTAAGAAGGTGCATTTGTTTCCTACCCACCAGCACCACAAACCCAGCCTGGGAGCTGGGAGTCAAGCTGGGATCTTTCTGGCTTGTTCTTCTGCATCATCAGTGGGGTGAGGAGTGTAGATGTCTGACAGGTGGGCAACTCAACTACAGTGCTTGGGGCAGCTTAGTGTCACATTCAGCTCCCAGGCAGGGTGAGCAGGGACATCTAGGTTCAAGTCAGACCTGGGGTGAGCCGGACAAATGCATGGAAGCCACATCTCAGCTCCCCTTTGGGATGGGCGCTGCACGTACTGTTTGGAAGTTCCGTAGCCATCAGGATTCAGCGCTGCTGAAATAACCACCACCAGGGCTGGGAATCCATAGCCGAACGGGTACATGAATTTCTTCTTGAACCAGCTAGTGCTGATGTAATTCACGACCTTCAGGTTCCTGACGGTGAGGAAGAGGTGCAGCCCCTCCAGGAACATCCAGGTGAAGCAGGCCAGGAAGAGGTAGTGTAGGAAGCCAGCAATAACAGCACACACCACCTGAGGACAGGATGAGAGAGAGCTCTGGGACACTGCTTCCGGGAAGGGAAATACTGAATTTGGAGGTGGGGGGAGGATCACATAGGGCTTTTTATTAACACATCTCTCTAGTTATGGCACTCTCCCAGAGACAATACGTTCTTCAGTCTACGGGGACTTGTCTAAGAGCAAGCTGGCTGGCCCTTTCAATCATTCAGAGTCCAGCCCAGTACTGATCTCCACTCAGAGAAGATGGTTTCTGGGGGTTGTAGTTCCCAAATAAATTGGGGAAATTTTTGGATACTGTGAGGAATCCTAGGAAAAGGAGCAGGGACATAAACAAGTTCCCAGTCCTCATAATAGGGAGAGACGTGGAGGGTGTAGGTTCTCTTCTCTATATCTGCTTCAGGGTATAGGTGTCTTGCATCTGCCCATCAGTGTGGGGGCAGAGAGGACAGGCAGGGGACTGTGACTCTGAAAATCGGGGTTCCTTTGTCTGAATGATGAAGGAAGGAGCGCACAAGGAAAAGGGAAGGACTGGTTTCACCCATAGAGATTTCTTTTGGATGGGGAGTAAATAATTATTTCTGCAGGACTAAAGAGCATGGAATAAATGTTACCGTCCAGCTGAGGGTATAAAAAGGTGCTGGGGTGAGGGGAGCTTTAGAAATGCTGACAGAAGATCTGGACACAGCTCAATTTTAAACCAAGAATAAAAGTGGATAACAGACCTGAATGCTGGTGCGGGTCACTGCGGTGAGGAAGAGCAGGTTGGCCAGGAAGAGGCAGAGGCAGAGCTGCAGGTGGAGGGAGGTGCTGACGTTGCGGATGGAGCGGCACAGGAGGAAGGTGAGGATGGCGAGGAGGAGGCACAGCAGGGAGAGGGTCAGTCCCACGTAGGTGACGATGGTCAGTGGGTAACTCTCCTGTAACACAGCAAAGGGAGACTCACCAGTGAGCCCTGGGACACTATGTAGTAAATAAAGGGAAGTAAGGACACCCTGGGGAATTACAGACCAGTCAGATTAACTTCTGTACTGGGAAAGATAATGGAGCAGATAATTAAGCAATCAATTTACAAACACCTAGAAGATAATAAGGTGATAAATAACAGTCAGCATGGATTTGTCAAGAACAAATCGTGCCGAGCCAGCCTAATAGCTTTCTTTGACAGGGTAACAAGCCTTGTGGATCGGGGGAAGCGGTAGATGTGGTATATATTGACTTTAGTCAGGGCTAGTCTACACAGGACATGTGACCATGTCCATGATACTGGAAACCATCTTAAATATGGTATTTTCCCATTTAGAAGGAAGGGTGTGGACCCAGAGAGACAAAGGATTCCCGCCTTTTGCCAAAGCTATAAAAGGGGGTGGAGCAGAACAAGGAGCGGTCCCAGTCATGAGAAAGTCCCTGCTTTTCATCTAAGATGCCTGCTGGAACTAACAAGGACTGTACCAGGGGAAAGGATTGGCCCCAGATGAGGAAGGAGCCTAGTCTGTGAAAGAAGCCTATTAGAACAGCTCTGAGGGTGAGATTTACCTGTATTCAGTTTCTTAAATGTATTAGGCTTAGACTTACATGTTTTGTTTTATTTTGCTTGGTAACTTACTTTGTTCTGTCTGTTATGACTTGGAACCACTTAAATCCTACTTTTTTACTTAATAACATCACTTTTGTTTATTGCTAAAGCCAGAATAAGTGATTCATCCCTGGGGGAGCGAACAGCTGTGCATATCTATCTATCAGTGTTATAGAGGGCGAATAATTTATAAGTTTACCCTGTATACGCTTTATACAGAGGAAAACGGATTTATTTGGGGTTTGGATCCCATTGGGAACTGGGTGTCTGGGTGCTGGAGATAGGTGACCTGCTGAGTGGTTTTCAGTTAAAGCCTGAAGCTTTGGGGGCATTGTTCAGACCCTGAGTCTGTGTTGCCACAGGTTAGCATGTCTGGCTCAACAAGGCAGGGTTCTGGAGTCCCAAGATGGCAGGGAAAATGGTCTCAGAGGTAATCTCAGCAATTCAGGTGACAGTCCCAAGGGGGTCTCTGTGACCGAACCCGTCACAGCGCGGCACTGGCGCATTCAGCTCTGTAAATATGGTCCCTGCCTAAGGACACTGCAGCGTGTGCTGGGTATGTGGGAACCAACCCGCTATTACCTGCTGTCTTGGGCAGTGGATGAAGCTGCAGCTTGGGGAGGCTAGCCCCCCAGCCCACCTCTTCTGCCTGTGGCCCCACCCACACTCCACCCCTGCTCTGGCCTAGGCCCTGCCCCCACTCTGCCCTGGCACCGCCCCTCCCCACTGTCTCCCTCCTCTCTTCCCTCCCCCTCCCTGCTCACCTCCTTCCAGCCAATCCCTGAACCCAAATGAAGCTAATGACATTAGAAAGAAATTGCAGAAGAGTATTTTTTTTTTCAAAAGAAAATGGAGCATGTTTTCCACTGCATACCAGAAGGTGAAAACCGGACATGCAGACGGTACCTAATTAAAAGCACTAAATTTAGGAATAAAAAAATGTCAGTCACAGGTATTTTGATATACCCTGAAGTTTGTCAGAGATTTATTTGCAAAAACTTTGTAGTAAGGGCAAGTCAGCTGTCCTGCTGAATACAACATTAAATATTATGGAATACGTGATGCAGCTCTTCTCTGTTTTACATTTTCTTAATCAGTATTTCTAAGCTGATTTTATATTTTAAATGTACTCTTAAGCCTTCATAAAGTAACCATTCCAGATTACTACATACACCTCTATCCCGATATAACGTGGTCCTCAGGAGCCAAAAATCCCAACCGTGTTATAGATGAAACCCCGTTATATCGGGGTAGTGGTGGCAGGGCTCCAGCAGTGATTTAAAGAGCCCGGGGCGCCGGCCATGGGGAGCCCAGGGCCCTTTAAATTGCCACCCAAGCCCCGCTACTGCAGCCCCAGGGGTAGCAGCAGCAGGGCTCCAGCGGTGATTTAAAGGGCCACGGGCTCCCCACAGCAGCCGGAGCCCCAGGCCCTTTAAAGCGCTGCCCGAGCCCCACTTCCGGAGCCCCGGGGTTACCACGTTATATGAGAACCCGTGTTAGATCGGGTCGCATTATATCGGGGTAGAGGTGTATTTAACTCACTGAAACAAAGACATTAGTTTCAATTAATCAGTCACAGCGGTTTAATGTGTTCATAACAATGTTCATTGCTTTTAGAAAAAGGGAACACTACTTTACTTTGTGTAATCTTCATGACAACAGACATGAAATTTTACCAACTTTAAAAAATATGTTTCCAAAGATTTTAGGCATAACAAAGGATTTAATATCTTACTAAGGTACTGATTTTGCTGGAGGGTTCTCTTAAAACTAGTTCATCAAATAGTCAGAAGTAAAGAAAGGGAAACACATTTGTCCAGCTATCTGGAAGGAAAGGGGTGTTGTCCCTTTAAGGGCCAGCCTCTCTTCAACGGGGAAGGCGGGGGGGGGGGGGGGGGGAAGGTGTGACAGGAGATAGGGATGGACAGAAAGGACCGGAAGACTTTGGAAGCAAATTTTTTGTACTATAGTAATTAAAATTAAAATGTGTATTTTAGATAAGAGTGGTCTTTTGAAGGATGTATTTAAAAAAAACTATATGTCTGAAGATCCAAGCATTTAAGGCTACAGATGAAGACTCAGATTGTGGATTTAAAAACCTATGCAAGGATTTTTTAGAGATGTGATTTTGTAATCTTCAGGAATCTTCTAATGAAATATTTTAAAGTAAATTTTAAACTAAGGTCCTGTAGACTAACATGTTCTGAGTAAATATTACAGTAATGCACAACTGTTTTTGTCAGTAAACTCAGAAACTGACAGTATATACCTTTAAATGCCTGTTAAATGGCTTCATTACCACTTGAATGGCTCTTTAACAGTTTCAATGTTGGGCTAATAGGTCTGGCAGGCTGGAGACTTTTTCACTTTTTAGTTACTAGATCCCCTCCGGAATAAGAGTCACCAGGCTGCAGCAGCCAGCTGTGGGAGCCTGCAGGAAGGGTCAGAACAGGGAAAGGAAGAGGTGGGAGGTGGACACTAGGACCCAGGGGTGCCCCAAATTTTCAGGTGCGCTACACTGCCGCGTATGCAACTGCATTTGCCTAAGGATAGTTCTGAGTGGATCACAAGCTAAATATGAGTCAACAGTGTAACGCTGTTGCAAAAAAAGCAAACATCATTCTGGGACGTATTAGCATCAGTATTGTAAGCAAGACACGGGAAGTAATTCTTCCACTCTACTCTGTGCAGATTAGGCCTCAACTGGAGTATTGTGTCCAGTTCTGGGCACCATATTTCAGGAAAGATGTGGACAAATTGGAGAAGGTCCAGAGAAGAGCAACACAAATGATTAACACTCTAGAAAACATGATCACCAGTTTTGGAGGAATCTGCTCTCCTTTTTACAGCCTGCCCTGGTCTTGGCATTGTCAGTGTGGGCTACTCTAGGCACCTCAGATCACAATCCCAGCCCAGCCCCCTTGACCCTGACCCATCCTGTATGGCCACAGATTATACACTGAGGTTCCTACGCAGCGTTCATTCAGGCAAAATTCCCACTGATTTTGCCCAGGTCAGGAGCTCAGAGTCCAGACCTTTGATCTGAGTCTCACAGTGAGATACCTCCACTCCGGTGAGACTCATAAGGAGTGCGAAGCTGGAGAGATGGTCACAGCTGCAGATGGTGTGAGTGCTGTTCGTGTGGAGAACGGTGCAGCCATCCTCAGCCCAGATGCCTTTCCCAGCGATGAATTTCCAGTGAACGCAGAGAGCCTCTTCCTCCTCTTTCTTTGCCTGGAAACAAAAACACCCGATCATCATCCTCACTGGATCATGGGGAGAACACTGTTTCTTTTGTCACACATCTCTAACAGACAGTAATAAACCTGAAGTCACCAACGGCTTCATGGCTCTCATTGTGCTGCATGTAACAGCCATTTGGGACTTCCCATTGGCAGTGGAAATACAAGCGAGATCCTCCAGCTTCAATAGCACAAGGCCCTGATCCCGGAGCTAAAGTGGTAATTCCCTTAACTCTGAGCACTGTAGGGTCTATGACACACTATTGTGCAGTTCCGATTTGAGTCATTAAAAGGCATTCACACACCCGCCCACAAATATCCACATGCACTCTAGCAAGTTCATTACTTCATCAAAGAAGGCACCATCTCAAGCTGTTTCCCTGAACTCTGCAATCTATAGGGCTGTGGGGCTGCTATCTGTAACTGTGGGGTGCGCCCTCCTAGGGGGACATAGAGGAACCTTCAGAGGGACAATTCCCAGGTCAATCCCCATGGGGGGCAGAGAGGAAGCACCACCCAGCCCTTCCCCACCCTGAGTTCTGCTCTGGTCCCACCCGTAGCCACATCCCCTACTTCCAGCCCCATGTCTGGCAGCATCCCCAGATTCAGCATGGCTCCACTCCCAGCCCCAGCCCCTTGCAGCTCCATTCCCAGCCCAGGCTGGGGGCAGGGGCAGGGCTGGGAGCGGAGCCGCAGCTGGCCATGGGCTTAGCTGCTGGCCCCAACCACAGCCTAGCTGTTGCTCCACTCCCACCCCCAGCCTCAGCCCCCGGCCATGGCTCTGGCCCTGCTCCCAGCCCCAGCCCCACCCCCAGCTGCGGCCCGAGCTTCAGCCCCCTTACCCCTGTCTATGTCCTTCCCCCATCCCCCCCAAGCCACGGCCCTGCTCCCAGCCCTGGCTCAGGGTGAGGGGCGTGAATGGGCTGGAGGGGTGCGACCCTCAAAAGTTTGGGGACCACTGCTATAGGCAGTTGCCTTCCAATTATTCCTGCTCTAAGGGGTGAGCCAGACAATTGTTACTCCTGAGCATTTTACATGATGAATCATAATCCAATCAGGCCTGGTGTGAACCCTATGTAATGTCCTCCCCAGAACAGCCCCCGTGTCAGGACTAAAGAAGCTCCCTCTCTTTATCAGATAACTGTTCCTCAGTCCAGAAAGGCAACAGAACTCAGATGCCTTTCAGGAGACTCACCTTTTAAGTGACCAGCTGGAGCCCCGGGCACAAAGCAAAGTAAAAGGATCTACACTCACCTGTCTATGGCGCAGGGTGAAGTTCACAGGTTTGGAGAGGTTCATGAGCCTCCCAGCTCCAACAGCCCCACTCACCACCCTGGAATCCAGGTGAAAATTCCTCAATTTCTCATCAGCCATTAGATCTCCCTCGTTGAGAAATCTCTTGTTCATGATGGAATCCAGGGTGGAGTAAGAAATAAAAGCAACAGCCCAAGAATCTGAAAACATGAAATGATGCCTCATCATAGAGACAGGGACACTGAGACAAAGAAAGAGCAAGCCAGGTGCCAAAGATCACAGCGAGTCTGGGGCAGAGCTGGGAAAAGAACCCAGGAGTCCTGGCTAGCAGTTTGAGCTTTAACCACTAGAATATATTGCCTCCTCCCTCTTCTTCCACAGAAGCACTTCTGTGTTGGAAACATCTGGCGTGCCCTATGGGAGTGTGATTCCTAAAGTGCACTAACGTATATTAGAGCACACTAGGGAACCTTTAGTGCACACTAGTAGGGTCTCTACAGACCAATTAATGCACAGTACGTCAGTGCTCTTGAAAAATCATACCCCCATACTGCACATTATCCAGCTAGGTAGACAGCCCTACGTGGAAGGCACTGAGGTGAAGCCATAGTTTTTCTTGATTAGGAGAGGCAGAAGGGCTGGTTAGTGAGGAGCTTTCCCTGGTGATAAAGAATTAAGAACCAGTCCCAGTTAGGTCATACTGGCCTGAAAATCGGAGTAAAATTGGTAAATATTATCCTGGTTCCATTCCAGGAAGTCACACACGTGAACCTGGGGCCTAGCTGGGCTCATCATCAGGACATCATGTTGAGTCAATGGATCTTTGATCTTTCCATTCTCTGGACCAATTCATATCCCATCAAAGCTTCTCTCTCCTCCTTGCCCCTCCCATTGCTCGGTTTTCATGCTGCGGGACAACCAGGAATGAAGGGCTCTGCAGAGCTCAGTGGCCTGAGAAACACCGGCTCACCCAACAAGGTCCACACCAGTGTCAGGATAACAGAGGCAAGCAAGCCAGCCTGGGGCGAGAGGAAGAGGAGAACTAGGGCTGGGGTTTGGTGTCTAGTTACAGGGATGCATCCGAAGAAGTGGGTTGTAGCCCACGAAAGCTTATGCTCTAATAAATTTGTTAGTCTCTAAGGTGCCACAAGTACTCCTGTTATTTTTGCGGATACAGACTAACACGGCTGCTACTCTGAAAAAAGTTACAGGGATGAGTGCCTGGGAAGCACCAGGATGGTACCTTCTGTGGCTGCTCTGGTGACCGTATCGCAGTGAATGTCCATTGTCTCCTCCTGAGCTCTCAGCCTGAAGACCTCATCACAGGGACCTGCAGCCGGGACAACGAGGAGCGTCTCGATAGCTGGGGAGGGAAATGGCAAAGCCTCTTGCTGCAAGGGCAAGGCAGGTTCAGAGCTCCACTCTCTCTGAATCCCACCACCCCCTCCCCCTTTCTCCTCACCTCCATTTCTCTGTGTTTCCCTGAGCCCCTCTGGCTGACCTCCTATGATCCATCATCCGTGTGTCCCCATGAAGATGCCACTGTGCCAAGAGGCAGAAGGCAACGTCTCCCTGCTGCCTCACCTCTGCGCTTTAGCAGGGGAAGCAGCAGGAAGGGGTTTTGCTGGGGCAGGGAGTGAAAGGAGGACGCAATGACAGCTGCCTGTGGCGACAGGAGATTGGCATTGCTTTTAAAACCCTCTCAGGCAGCTGCCATTGCTGCAAAGCCCCAGGGCTGGGTTTATGGGTGGCGGGTAGCATAGGCCGGGGAAGGCTGTGCCTCCCCAAACAGCCTGGCATAGCCCCGCCCATGCTCCGCCCCCAGGTCCCCTCCTGCCTGCTTCCAATTCCCTTCCTGCTCTTCTGTGGCTGAGAGGCTGGGGCAGGCAGGCTGGGGCTGGTGCTCACAAGGCCCAGGGCTGGGGGGGCTGGGGCTGGGGTCGGGACCTTGCATCGTCACGCTGCCTGCTCTTCCGCCCGGCGCTGGAGTTGGGGACGATCCGGCTGCCCAGAGCTCCAGGGCTAGGGGTGCTCCTGCTGCGCTGCCCACCTGGCACGCTGGGGTAGTGCAGGGGTGGAGGGCCGGGATGCTCTGGGCTCCAGCGGAAGAGAGGGGGTTGAAAGGGAGAGGTAGGGCCTTGGGCAGAATGGGTGGGGCTGGGGGCTAGTCTCTCTCAATGGTTAGCCTCTCTCAATGGCTCGTTCACCTGCTGCCCATGGCTGGGTTATAAACCCTGAGAGAGGGGCAGCGAGGCTGCAGTGGTGTTCTGCATTGAAAAGAGTATAACCCCCATCTCACAGCCACCACCAGGTGATGTGGGAGCCTCCCATCCTCCTCACCCATAGACTCTGTTGTCAAGTTCTGGGTCTTCAACTCCGGAGACTTCAAAGCAGCTGTCAGTGCAGCCAATTCCACACTCTGCAGGAGGAACGTCACGGCGGCGGCCACCTCCCTCTTGTTCTCGTTCCCACCAGCACTGAGGGTGAAGCTATTCAGGAAGGAACCAAAGGGGCCAGCAACTTCCTAGGATTGGGAAAGGAAACACCCAGAGAAGGAGGGAGGATTTCAGTGGTTCATGAGCCACATTCTTCAGACTCCCAGGGGAACAATGACCCTCTTAGGGACAAACGGGTTCATAGTGACCTTCCCCACTCAGAGGGACTGCAGCATTCCCAAAAAGGGAGCCCTTTACAGAGCGAGTGAGGCTACCGAGGCTTGCTCAGGACTCCACAGTAAGCTGAAGCCAGGGTAGGGCTAACGCCCTGTGTCATTCCCTCCTCATCCCTGGTCCCTTCAGTGTAGGTGCCAGAGAACATTGCAACAAATCAGCAGGCATCTAGGTTCTCTCTGTGTTGCCCCCGGAAGCAATCTGGATCTTCCTAGGACCAGTGGGGACAGAACCCAGATCCCCTACCACTTAAGCTAGAGAGCATGCACATGCGCACACACACACCTTTTCTGAAGAGCAGCTACAATTCCCCCCAAAGTGAAACTGCTATTCCACTGCTCAGGGCATTTGGCCATAGAGCGCCCACACACGTAGGGGCAAAACCTCTGACCTCCAATGATACTGCTCTGTCCTGGGCACACATGGTCTCCAAATTCACTATGGTTAAATTCACGAAGGAGCAAAATTCACTGTTGCTGCCCTGCAGAGCAATCAGAGGAAATGGGTTATTTCTGCAAGCATGGAAACGCCACCCAAAATTAAGCTTAATGGTTCTGCAGAGCGATGTTGCTTTGACCTATGGCTGGCTGGCTGTCCCACTGGAATGCTACAGATTACGACATGTTAAGGCTAAGTGTGGTGAAGCCCACAGACACGGTGATATTTCACATAGTATTGAAGCTTTCATTCATATTAATGAATTTCTCCTTCCTTTCCTCACAGGGGTTTGTAAGGATTATTATCCTCCTTCTATAAGTGGGGAACCGATGCACAGAGACACTGAGCAAATGGCCCAAAGTCACACAGTGAGTCTGGGGCAGAGATGGGAACCGAACTCTGACTTCCTGTATCTCTGGCTGGTGCCTTAACTGCAGAACTCTGATATACTGTGGGGGTGTCACACACCATGATAGGGTTGAGTTTTCAAAAGCACTTGGTGTTGGACTGATTCTGCTCCCACTGAAGTCAGTGGTAAACCCTGGATAGACAGAGAATCCTCAGGCTCAAAGTTTTCTGTGTACTCTTTGCGAAAACCCTCAAAAACCCAAATAAACCCCTTCCACGTACCTGCTGAAAGACATCTTTGCACATCTTCAACTGCTCTTGTATCTGTGGAGTCTCAGTCTGGCATTTAAAGGTAACACCTAGCAACAGAAAGAGAGGCAGGGCAATAACATCAGGTCAACATCTGCAGGGCTAAAGTTTTCAGAAGTGTCTCGTGATTTGAGACCTCTTAAAAGGGCCCTGACTTTCAAAAGTGCTGAGCACTCACCCTCTGAAAATCAGGCCCCTTTAAGGTCTCAGGTTAGGCAACCAAAATCACAAGGCAATTTTCTTCCTACCAGAATACAAAGTTGATGATCTACCTAAACCCAGCAGGTGCTGTCTCCCTTTAACTCCATTGATCCCTTAAGCCCTGTCTATCTGACAACTTTCAACTGACTCTGTAATCAGTCAGCAATACATTCGGCCCTAAAAGCCTGGTGTGTGTCCACACATCACCTGGTTAGTACTCACTTAAGCTTTGCCTGTGTATCTCATTGATCAGTGTGTGTTATGTGTCCTCTAGGGGCTGGTCCACCGAGGTTCTGGTTCTGCTACAGCTCCTAGCTATGGGAGTTCATCCCTTAGCTCAAACAGTAGTGGGTCATACAGTTACAAAGTCCTGGGTTTGATCCTTGGTGATAACCAAGATGATGGTTGATACATCTATAGTCGAGACGTTTCCCTTCACAGGAACTATTCTAACCCTGATATTGTACTTCTAAAAGACCGGAGTCTCATCAAGGTATGTCTGCACTAGAAACGCTAAAGTGGCGCAGCTGCAGCTGTGCCACTGTAGTGTAGACACTGACTGCAGTGATGGAAGGGTTCTTCCATTGCTGTGGTAAATCCACCTCTGAGAGCTGGTAGCTAGGACAAGAGAAGAATGCTTCTGTTGACCTAGTGCTGCCTACACTGAGGCTTAGGCTGGCTTATGATTGACTGAAGTTTCAGGTGTTGAGCAGGCCTCAGTTACACTAAAAGCCTTATGTTGCTCTGGCCTGGAAAAGGTGGTTAAAGTGGGTGTAAATGGCTCTTAAGAATGTTCCCTGTGGAGGGACCCTCCACAGCTAGTGTGGAACTGGTAGAAGGGCCTTTACATGAACTTGGCTTCATATGCAAGGCAGATCAAAGATGTGGTCAGATTGCACCATGCTAAAGCTACTTCCTGGTTCTCAGGGACCATGGGAAGCAGAGGATAAATTACAGCAACCCTGCATGGTCCCAGAATGCATACAGCACAAAGGTGGCTTAAAGCTACCTTTTCCTCCACCCGTTCTATTCCCTGCTGCAAGCACAGGAGTGGCATAAGTAAGAATCAGGCACAAAATTCTCTTGGGTACCCAGAGGGCATTACAACCAAGTGTCGGAGGAAAAGTGCAACAGTTCTTAAACCAGTTCAGAACAGCTGGCGAGCATCTGCCTACAGGGCTGCCCAGAGGATTTAGGGGGCCTGGGGCAAAGCAGGGGAGCTGCGGTGCTTCTACTCACCTGGCGGCGGTCCGGATCTTTGGCGGCATTTCGGCGGCGGGGGGGCTTTCAGTCGCTCCGCGTCTTCAGCAGCACTGAAGGGCCCCCCGCCACCGAAATACCGCTGAAGACCCGAACCACCGCTGGGACAGGGCTCGCGGGGCCCGGGGCCTGGGGCAAATTGCCCCACTTGCCCCCCCCTCTGGGAGTCCCTGTCTGCCTAACTGCATGAGCTGGGCTGAAACTAGATCGGTGCAGCTCACACCCCTGAGAGACTTAGTTAAGGCGTCCTGAGCCCAGTGTCGACACCACTAGGTTGACAGAAGAATTCTTCCGTCAACCTAGATACCACCTCTCGGCAGGTGGATTAACTACAGTGATAGAAAAACCCCTTCCATCGCTGTACCAAGTGTCTACACTACAGTGCTACAGAGGCACAGCTGCGGCGCTGTAGCTGTGCTGCTGTCACTTCTGTAGTATGGACATAGCCTTAGTAACTGTTGCTAGTGGTGGCCTAGGATGGCATGTTGGGCCAAATTCTCAGCTGGTGTAACTCAATGGAGCTCCATCAAAATCAACAGACTTTACACCAGGCCCATGGTTGCCTTCCTGGTTGTGACACTGTTTTCTTTGCAGCATGGACACAAACTGTGGTCAAAATCGATTTAAAACCCATACTACTCACCCTTCCTGCAGGAACCTGGAATCCCATAGCTGTCCATGGCGGCAGTGCCAACACTCAGGAGCGCAAATGGAGAGCTGGGATGTTCCACAGCATGGGATCTGTTGGCAGGTGCAAGCGTAGGCATGCTCCAAACGAACTCAGTGCCAGGGACTCGGTTCCACACCTCATCCCTTACAGGCTGATTGTCTAGGATGATGGCGCCAGTCTCTGATGCATTGGCCACCATCAAGGCAAAGTTCTCGAAGCCCTCCTGGGCATTTATAGAATACATCCGGCAGTAACTGGCAACATCTGGAACATTCATCAGGAAGGCGTGGGAGGAATTAGACATAGCTGCGCCCACGCTGTAGAACACCACCTGGATGCCCACATTAGCAGAGATGTAGACTGGGATCAAGGGCTTGACAGGACGCTGGAGTACACTGCCTCCTACTAGAGTAACAGTCTCTTGCTGTTCCCCTAGCTGATACAACACAGTTGTGTTCTGGGAAGCAGTGATGTAGACTATTTCATCTACTTTCTGCCTGGGTAAGGGAGGAATGATGTATGTTGTACCCCAGCTGCAAACCGGTAGGAGCTGCTCAAAGACATGGTTGCATTTTGTGTTATTACAAAAACACCCCTGGCCAACCAAGACGGCCACTGGCTTTTCTGAGACAATCCTGGTGCCAGACAGATCTCCTATGCCTTGAAACTGGATGCCTTGGAAAGCGTGGAGGTTAATTGTCAGTCTGGAGCCAGTGGAGTTGTCCTGTGTTAGGTAATGTAACTTGCCTTTCACATGGACCTCCACGGAGTTGGGCTCTTGGTACGTCACAACAGAGAACTCTGGGTAACTATCTAAGGATTCTGTAGAGGGAGTCACTATGTAGTGTTCATTTCCCAAGCTGGAGACAGGATACAGCACAGTGGTCTCAGGGCGCACATGTTTGTTGCTGACGGACACTACTGAGATATCTTTGTCAGCCTTGACTAGGACCACCTTGGAGAACTTGATAACACCCTTAATTCCCACTGACTCTGGTAGCCTGACCCGTACCATCTCTCCCCGATTTACCATAATCTTCTTATCAAACGGGTAATTGGAGATGGAAACAGACACTGAAGTGAAGGCAAAGTAACCAGTAATTTGCACTTCAAATTGACTAGAGTTCCCACAATCGTCCATGTAGGAGGTGATGAATTCTCTTCCCAGAGTCTCAGTCTGACATGTGCCTGCAAGGAAAAATAGCAATAAAACGTTGGAGGTGGAGAGAGATAGATAGAGTAAAAGGGGCTGGATCAACTTTGTTCAGGCCAAAAATTAAGGCCCAGCAAAAAAGAAAAGGAGTTTGAAAACCTTAATGCAGCTAGAAATGTTTCCCATTATACTTTTAATCTAAATTAAAATATTTTTATTAATAGTAAACATTATTTTAAATAATGAACAAGAACAACGTAGACAGCTTAGAACCCAACAAAGGCCATGGAACCAAACACGACTTCGGGGAATATTCCAATCTGGATCTGAACTCCATGATTGTCCCTGGTCTCTATAACAGTTCAGAACCTGAATCCTGGATTCAAACCCTCATGGAAACACAGAAAAATTTCAGATCCAGATGCACACTTAATGATTTGGACTCAGCTCTAAGAATAATTGTTTGCCCTTCCCTAGCACTTTCTGTCTAAGCTCAAAACACTTTACAGACAGACATTAAATAATTCTCAGTCCCACCAGGAGATGGGTCAATATTACAGTCCCCACTGCACTGACGGGGAAACCAAGGGACAGAGAGGGTTAGGAGCTTGCTCAAAGTAACCCCACAAATCAGCAGTAGAACTAAGAATAAAACCCAGGTTTCCTGACTCTCAGTCTCTTGTGCTCTAACCATTAAAATCAATGCTGGGAAGAGAACTTTAGTCTGTTGTGTTGATAAGGGCAGGTGCCTTGGGCCTATTGGGCTGAGGTGATAATAAAACCCTTTTGTACTGTTACAACATTAAACCCATAAGTGTGGTTTGGGGTCTTGTATCAAGTTATCACTGGCACCTTCTCCTGTTGCAACCACCACCATTAAATATATATATATATACAGAGAAAGTGAGAGAGAGAACCTTTTATTAAACACACATAAGAAACAGATAAATAAAATTACAATTTAAAAAGTTAAATAAAACTTTCATTTAATAATTTTCCTTTATTTCCATTTTCATTATATAGGGCCAGATCCTCAGCTAGTGTAAATCAGTGTAGCACCACTGACTACAACAGACCTTTGCTGATTTACAACAGATGAGGATTCTGCCCATTACCCCCAGCTGACATCCCACTTGGCTCTTTATAGAGAGATCCAGAAACATTGTATCTCCCAATAAACATTCTGTCCTCACGCTAGAGCTCGCTCTCTCTGCCCTGAGTGGAAAGAAAATTAAGGCCAAATGTATGTTGGAGAATCTCTGCTTCCACATGTAATATAGCTTCTCAAATTTCCACTAGCTGAGAATCTGGCTGTCTAGCTTCAAGCCCTTTAATACGATCAGTGAGGGGAGATATTGTGAAATGCTGGGCCTTCTTCTCCTGTCCCTTACACCATATGACCGCCACTGATTTCAGTGCATTTCTCCTGATTTACACTGATGTATGTGAGAAGAGAATCAGGCCCATCATTCTTAGCCTCAATGGGAGGTGGCGGCAGGGCTGGATTTAGGGGCAGGTGACCCTGGTAACCACCTGGGTGCCAGGCTTGTGGGGCCGTGGGCTTGGAGTGCTGTTTTTGTTGTTAGAGACAAAAGGGAAACCAGAATGTTTGAAGTAAAATGTTTCAGGTATTCCATATGTGGATCCATTTTTCCCTAGCCTCTAGAATGTTGTGAACCTTTATAGGATCTCATGGAACCTTCCAGATTGTCTGAGAACTATATTTCCCTCCAGCCTCCTAGAATGTTGTCAGCCATGCCCTCGCGACTATACACGGAGCAGGGCATCACCTATAGTTGGCAACTTTCCAATTGCACAAAACTAACACACTGGCCCCGCCCCTTCCCCAGGGCTCCACCCCCACTTACTCCAGTGCGTCGCTCTCTCCCACCCTCACTCACTTTCACTGCACTGGGGCAAGGGATAGGGGTACAGGAGGGGGTGAGGGCTCTGGCTGGGGGTGCGGGCTCTGGGGTGGGGCTGGGGATGAGGGTTTTGGGATGCAGGAGGGGGCTCCAGGCCAAGACCAAAGGATTTAGAGTGCAGGAGAAGGCTCAGGGCTGGGGCAGGGTATTGGGGTGCAGAAGGGGATGCCGGCAGTGGGAGGGAGTTTGGATTGCAGGAGGGGGTTACATCTTGGGGCAGGGGGTTGAGGGTGGGGGCTCCGGCCAGGCAGCGCTTACCTCAGGCACCTCCCGGTCGGTGGTGCAGTGGGGCTAAGGCAGGCTCCCTGCCTGCCCTGGCTCCACGCTGCTCCCGGAAGTGGCCAGCATGTTCAGCCCCTAGGCGGAGACGCAGCCAGCTGACTCTGCGCAGTGCCCCTGCCCACAGTTGCCGCCCCCACAGCTCCCATCAACCACAGTTCCCGGACAATGGGAGCTGCGGAGCTGGTGCTGGGAGTGGCGGCAGCACTCAGAGCTTCACTGATCACCGCTGCGCCTAGGGGCCGGACATGCCGGCTGCTTCCACGGAACTTCACAGAGCCAGGGCTGGCAGGGCCTGCCTTAGCCCCACTGCACTGCCAACCGGACTTTTCAAGGCCTGGTCAGTGGTGCTGTCCGGAGCCGCCAGGGGCCCTTTTCGATCGGGCATTCCGGTCGAAAACCGGACACCTGGCAACCCTAGTATCACCAGTTAGTCTTATGAGACAGGGATAAATCATGCATACAAATCACACATCAATGTCATGAAATGAGCTATATATGCAATAATAAATAAGGTATTTAAAAGTTTAACAAATGGAGGCGGGGGGGGGGGTGCCATTTGGTCTAGGGCCGGCCCTGGCTGCCGGTCCTTAATGCCTCTCAGAATTTAGCTCCATTTGTAGGATTTTCCAGTGCTTCTAGTTTCCACATGAAATTAATCATGATCTCAATTTTCATTTGCAATCATGTAATGCTAACAGCTTCTTAAAGGGGAAGCTGCCAAAAGGACAGACCCAGAGTTACTGCTACTTCATTCTCCCTCGCTCCTTTCTGACAGACCTCCAGGTACTGCAGTCCAGTATAGGAAGTCTCCAGCTGGCTTTTCAGTATGGCCTAGTGACACTATTAAAAGACCTCTCAGTGGGACATAGCTGCAGAAAGAGGTTCTTGTCCACCAGGGGACAGAGTATGAGCAGACAAACTGGAATACCCTAAGGAGTGACAGAGGGAGAAAGAGGGAGTGAATGAATAAACCAACACAGAGAAGGAGGAATTATCCCTGACGCCCAATCTTTCCTGTTCTCGAAATTCTGGGTTTTCCCTTCAGAGCCTGTTTAGAACCTGAGATGTACCCACCCCTTTGGGCATTCTACTACTCCTAATGACCCAGATGAAGTGAACCCCCACATTAGAGTCCAGATAATGCTGCTGAGAACTGCCAAGCCAATACCAGTTTCATTGCAGACACTCAATATGCGACTCACTTATTATGGCCACAAAAACGTTACACAAGGCATTATGTTTCACTAACCTGAGAACTTACCAGTTGTGTTTGTCCTCTGGGCACTTGCTGGTGGTAGAAACCAGAACAGTCCAAGGAGGAAAAACACTTGAGAGAAGATGAACAAAACTTGTTTAAAATCTAAGATATGGCTATAAACAACACAGGGAGACATTACTAAATAAAGGATTTTAAGCAGCTTTGTATGAGTCTGACCCTAATCTCAGTAACATTGGTGTACATTTGGAATGACTCCATCGGTTTACTTTTATTGGAGTTACCCTGGATTTATCCTGGGACTTAGGAGATCAGAATTAGGATCAGGGCGTTGGACCTCATTGATGTGGGGAGAATGGAAGCTAGGCACTGGATTTTTCTATTCTAGTCTCATCCTCTGATGCTCTGTAGGAGGCAGCTGGGAGGCTGGAGTCTGAGTGGATTCCCAGTGCCCTGGGGCAGGGTGTGATGGATTCACAGGGTCTGGTCTATGCTGCAGCCTGTAACCAGTCCCTTTGGCAAGATCCCTGTAGTGTGCTGGGCCCCAAGGAACTACACAGTTCCACAGGGACAGACCCATGGCCTCCAAAACTAGGCCTTTGGGTGCCAGCAATCCCCGTCATTTTCCATGGCTCCCTGTAGTAGGTCCAGCAGAGTCAGACTCCAGTGGGAGGTTCGTTCTTTACTCCTTCAGGGAACAACGCTCTCAGTGAATATTTCAAGTAATGCCAGGCAGCCTTTTCAAAACAGGGTAAGAATGTATTAGCCACCTGGCCTACAGAATCTGACAGTCCTTACTTTAGCATAGAGAGGCAGAGAATCATAGAATCATAGAATATCAGTGTTGGAAGAGACCTCAGGAGGTCATCTAGTCCAACCCCCTGCTCAAAGCAGGACCAATCCCCAACTAAATCATCCCAGCCAGGGCTTTGTCAAGCCGGGCCTTAAAAACCTCAAAAATCTCTCATTTCTTTTCCCCAGTTAATAAATCTTTACTTAGTTTATTACAAGATTGGCTACATGCTCTTTCTTTGGTGAGAGACTAGGGCACAATTGACCTGGGGTCCTTTGGGACTGGCAGTAACCTGCATACTGCTGTGACTCTTGGTGTAAGGGACCATCTGTCACAAAGGGAGGCTCCCCTGGGTAGCGAGGTAGATCAGAGTGCCTAAGGGGACTGTCGATGACTCCATGTTGAGCTGGTTCTAGTGCCTGAGGAGGTCACACTTATACTGGTTGCTGAAATCGAAGTATAGAACTCAGAACCAATCTGGGGTTTGTGCCCCGTTTCCTACCAGTCTGTCCCGAGATTGGGACTTGTGCCCTGGAGTCCCTGCAGGGCAGCTTGACACTCCCAATCCCTGCATTGTCTTTGACTCCTCTCTGGGCCAGACTCCCCAGGTTAAGGGTATGTCTACACTACAGGATTAATCCGAATTTATATAATTCGAATTTAGGAAACCGATTTTATAAATTCGAATGTATTCGGCCACACTAGGCACCATTAATTCGGTGGTGTGCGTCCAAGCTACCGTAGTAGCATTGATTTCCAGAGCGTTGCATTGTGGGTAGCCAATAACATCTAATTTCCAGTAACATCGAACTGCGGCCACACTAACCTTAATTCGGATTAACAATACCGATTTTGACACTACTCCTCTCGTCGAGGAGGAGTACAGAAATCGAATTAAAGGGCTCTTTAATTCGAATTAAATGGCTTCGTTGTGTGGACGGGTCAAGCGTTAATTCGAATTAAAGCAGCTAAATCCGAATTAAGGTCGTAGTGTAGACCAGGCCTAAGACATGGTCCATGCTGACCAATGCCAGGGCTCCTATGAGCCAGGCTGCTATAGAAACAAACCATCTTGGCTCTCTCTCGCCATCTCTGTTCCTTTAGTTCCAGGTGTGTTTCCTGTGTCTCTGAAAGCTCAGCTCTAAACCCAGCCACCTGTCACCTTTCCCCTTTGTTCTCCCACTACCAATTTAGCTAGGAGGGTGGGCTTCTTAATTAGCCCCCACCCTTCCTGGTCTCTTCCCTTTACTAGGGGTGCATACACATTTTGTTATTCAAAAACAAATTCAAATCTTTTATGTTTTTGGCTTTGACTACCCTGCTGCAGCCACAACCTTTGGTCTTTATTTAAAATGTTTTAAATAAAGATCAAAGGTTGTGGCTGCAGCAGGGTAGTCAAAGCCAGGAGAATAAAAGATTTGAATTTGTTCTTGAATAACAAAATAGTAAATAAAAGCTCTGGTAAAAAGAGAGGAGGACAGTGCCCCTGGGTCTGTGTGGTTAATGTGCAGTGTATATTTTAGCAGGGGTAAAAAAAAATATACACTGCACATGCATCTAATCTAATTAAATGCAAACTTACCATGCTATTTAATTAAAATCCTATTGGGCTCTAAGGGGCACTATAAGTAGTGTTTTCTTTCAAATCACTATATGTTTAAAAGCAAAAGTTTAAAGTAAAAGGCAATCAAAAGTCTGGGAAAGTTAATTGTGTCCCTTTTTAAGTAAGAATCTTTAAGCTGTGAATAGCTTTGAATCCAGAAGCAAGCCAAAAAGCATCTGTACTAATGCAAATTATCTAACTGATAAGGTAGAAGCCACTGAAACCTGGGCTGCCTATGAAACAAATACAAGGAAATATGGGGTAATTCCTCTGTTTTTCCTAAATCAACAAAAGTATTTGTATATAAAAAAAATATTTTAAGCAATGACTGACTGCCCAGAAGGGGTAGACCTCTGTTCTTTTGTCTTTCAGATCATCAGAGAAAACGGATGCCAGCTGAACAGCATTCAACGTACCATGCATTTACTGGCACAATAGGAATTATTTCTGTGTTCTATGTCCTGTCTTGTGGTGTTTGTCTTGTGGCCAGAATTGTTATGTTTAATATTTTCATAGGACAGTCTAGTTCAAAATCAAAGAGAAGGGTTAAATCAAAATGCAAATATTTGTTTTATTCAACTTGAAATACAAAGTGTTTGGTTAAATCAGGAAAATGTGATATACTAAAGTCTAATACATTTGCTTAAGTAAGAAAAAGAAACTTCATTGGCCAGATCTTTTAGTTAAAAAATTGTTAAAATTTGCATACCAACAGTCTTTGGAAGCAAGGACATGAAAAGTTAACCCACTCCCCATATTGCATATGGGATCCTTCTGGCTACCTCAGATTTATAGCCAGAGGGCTGGGGAGAAGGGAAAGCTATTGGACACCAGAGGTTGTACCGAGTGGACTCCTCAAAAGTGGGTGTGCTTGTCCCGGTTTGTTGCTCCAAAGCTCTGTATATAAGTTATTTTACTGGAAGAGTGTATATGGCATACATTGAATAATAAGACTAATGTACTGTATAATGGCAATATGTATGTGTTCATTATTTAAAAAAAAGTATATAAGTAAAAAATAAAACTTTCCTTTGTAAATTAAAAAAAGCCAAAACAAAAAAAAGTTAACTAAAAAAAAAAATAGCTAGCAAGCTCAGTCCAAAGATAAGATGCTGGCCCCATTCAAAGACACTGCTTACAGCTAAGACTTGGCTTACAACCAAGAAAAGGGGGGCTTGAATGAGCCCCACCAACTCTAAAATC
The DNA here is from genome assembly GCF_028017835.1 of Emys orbicularis. NCBI lineage: Eukaryota > Metazoa > Chordata > Testudines > Emydidae > Emys > Emys orbicularis. The sequence continues at coordinate 12,218,669 of NC_088701.1, forward strand.
TGCAAAACACTGCCAGGCATTAATGAAATGTGTTAGGGTTCTTTTCTCACAGGTAAAAAAAGTGCTACCCAAAGACCCTAGCAGCCCTGCCATTCATTGAAACCAAAAGACTGAGTCTACGTAAAGTCCATCAATGAAAGACTGCTTTGGCTCCATGCTGGAAAGTCCTTTTCCAAGTCCTGTTAACCACCAACACTGCTGTGAAGTGCCAAGGACTGCCTACCTGGACCCATGCTTCTCACTGTAAAAAGACCCCTCCAACTCGGGAGGACTCTCCGACTGATGATCAGCCTATTCCTCCTTCTAGCTCTGCTGTGCCTTCTGGACAGCAGGGGAAAAAAGACAAGGTGAAGTGCTAGTAACCTCTCCCTTGTCCACTGACAGACCTACTGTGCCTTTGAATTTTTCTAATAAAAGCAAAACCATTACAGGGTGATGTGCTAGTAACCTTTCCCCTGTATAATGCTGAACCACGACTGTTTCAAAAAAAAAAAAAAAGAAGAAACACTCGCTCCATTGAAACCACCAAAGTCCAGGGATTCCTAACTACAAAAAACATTAAGAACTGACCCTGGTGAAGAAACAAAGAATTATACACTGGGAGGAAAAAACTTGTGGGACCCATGCTTGGGAATGTGGTATTGATTGGATTTTGGAGTTTATTCTACAGGCTGCACCCTGTGTTTTGAATATGTCCTTCAGCATGTATTGCCCTCCCTAATTGGATTTTAAATGACAAGTACCAAAGGCACCTTGTTGCCACTGCCCCTGCCATCTCCTCCATTACACTATTACCCCAGTAACAGATCCAAATACAGACAATGACATATATTTAATAAAACCAATGGCCAAGGCCTTCACACTTTAGTGATTTATTTAAATATTGTTTAAAAAATATTTTTAAGGTTCAGAATATTCCATATAAGCAAACAATTAAATAAAAAACAAATAAATCAGTAAAAATAAAAGTATATCATATCACTACAAATAAACCCCAAGAATCTGTAATTGCAATTAATGGGTTCTATAGCGAAGTAGATATGATGGCTGTTCCTGGAATTTGCACTGTGTTAAATGAGAGGCCCTTATTGTTATTTGGTCACCCAATTAGTAAACAATCAAACGAATACCCAAAGAGTTTGTTCTGCCACTGGAAATTTTACCTGCATAGAAATTATTCCAGTGACTAATAATGTTACCTGTTCCTTATTGCAATACACCCCCTCTTATGCCATTAGTATTAATGCCTCCTGAAAGTACATAACCAAGAAATGTGGTATAGTACTAGACCAAAAAAAATGTATTAAAATATCGATGGACTGTAATTAACACTACATTAGGGACTGTTAAATTTTCATTGCCTTTATACAGTTTCCAGATCACCTCTACATACCCAAATTGTTCACGGGGGGCTGCCATTAAATTAGCACAACAGAGGGCTTGGGTTATTTCCTCTAAAAAAAAAAAACATAACCAGATCTCTATGGGATGGGGCCAATAGTGCAGCAGCAGTTTAAAATATTTTTAAAAACCAAAAACATAATGAAAAATTGGGGCAACTAAAGAAGACCACTGGCCTGAATTCTGGGGCACAGCTATCCCAGGTACAGGCTAAAGCTGGTGAGTTACATGTTATTTCCGCCCTTGGTTCTATGACCCAGAAGTTGCTGACAGAGATGGTATTGAATATCACTGAGGCTGGGAAGGCATTGCAGTGGGATCTAGCATGTTCAAAAATTCAGGATTTCCTGAATGACCAGCTAATGGCCATTCGGAATGACCTTGAGCATCAGGCTTGGCCCACTGCCCTTACAGACACATCAGGAGTACCATCTGATCTGTGGCCATAAAGACATACTTGGAGACTTTCTGGGTGGAAGTGCGGACGTTCTCAGTGCTCCTTCCAAGCATATGGATCGGTTGGGTGGGTGTGGGCTCCCACATACCGAATCCTGCCGGGTCCATGAAAAAAGTGCATGTGGAATTGGGTAATTCACCAAGACATCTGGGAAATTAGACTACCTGGTATGCCCAATGAATTTTTAGTTAGTGCTCCTGGAATTACACCTGATATTTAAATGGGGTTAGAAAGTCAATAGACATTTTGGCCATTAGAACCTCCACAGCTTCAGTGTATCCGTAAACTAAAGCCAAAAAAAGTTGTCACTGTTCATGACTGCATTTGCTAAAAAGGTAAAGGACAAAAAACTACCCTGACAGGACACTTACTTTTTCAAGCTAATAATAGCTGTGTGTATGTTAAAGCCACCACATTGCAATACATATATTTTAATCTCACCACCACTGCAGGCAATCATATTATTTCCTGGCCTGCAAATAGAATTTTGCAAGTAGCCCTTAGGTTCCAAATACCCTTTAATTGGACTAGCTTAGTGCCTAATCGATTTCAAAATTTGCTTTCATTGTTACCAAAGGTTCAAAAAATCTCTAAAGTACAAGGGCAAATTCACATGCTTCAAAAATATATATCAAGTTGAAAAGTATGCCTTTCATACAGCTTATAAAGTGTCTATTTTATGCACTAAGTATAATGTATTGTGCTTTATAACTAAAACTGTATAACAACCCCATCATATTATCATTATGAAAATGTTATTGCTTGTGTTGTTATTAGTTAGCTTAAAATTATGTTATTGTTATTGTAAAAAACGTAATAATAGTAATACCTTTCATGTCCATGCTAATCATGCATTGTCATTACATCCAATCAAAACCCCTAAGGTTAAAGCATCTAAAGTAGAATCTAAATTCCAAAACTTAATACAAATAAATATTTGAAAATGTTTGTTGTACTAGTAATACAAAACGCGGGGTTGTGGAAGCAGAGCAAGGCCTGACAAAAATTAAAAGGGAATTTCAAATGCCATCAGTCTTTTTGAGCAAGAGTTAGGCTAACTGTAACCCTAATAACGCAAGATTTGTAAAAGCAAGAATTGTGTAAGGCAAGTGGAAAAAAGCTGTAAGAAGTTGTTGCGACCTTGCGTAAATAATGTGTAGCCAACATGGTAGACTAAAGTCTAAATAAATAAAAATATATATATATCAAAATGACCTATGTATAAACAAAATGCAGCTGTTGCTTATTATTGTCTGTAACAAAAGGTATAAATGCTTGCTGTAATTGTTTACCTGTTAAAAGACCTGCCTAGGAGGGGGAGACCCTGTGTCCTAGTGCACTCTCTCCCTTTACGCAATTGCTTAAAAAAATAAAGTATCTAACTTTGCTGTACCCAACCAAAAGAGTAAAAACTCTGTTATTCTCCGACACTGTCAACCTGTGAAGCCCAACTGGTCACAGAATGTACATCTACAACGCACAGCAGACTGCAGCAGCAAGGCTCAGAACCCAGCTCGACAGAGTCGGGTTCGTGCGACTGTGCTAAAAGTAGCTGCATACACAGAGCTTCTAAGTTGTGGCTTGGACAGGAGATCAGGCTCTGAAGTGTAGGGAGGAGGATGGACCTCGGCTGGTCCAAACCACAACTTAAAAGTGTGTCTGCACAGCTATTTTTATCATGGTAGCACAAACCCGAGTCTGTCAAGGGTCCCTGCCACAGGCTGTGTAGATGTCCCCTGATAGGCCAGGGAACCTCCGAAGTACCTGAGGACAGAACCCTTCTAGCTTCCCCTCCCTGGCATCTCCAATATGTTGCCAACTGGCTACTCCCAGCTATTCAGAGGATAGCGGCTTGCCTGCCACACTCTCCCATACACCATGGCTCTGTCATCACTAACTCGGCTCTACTTACCTGGAGGAAATGCGAAGCCTCGGCGTCCCATGGCTGCTCAGAAGACAAGCTCTGGGATTATGACCCTGGCAGCTTCCTTATTAACCAGAAACAAGACCAAAAGCAGAACTGACACACACTCAGTCACAGCATCTTCCTCTTTAGTCCCTTTGTCTCTGGAAACAGAGGCTTTGGGCCAAGTTCACCTCACTGAAGTCAGTAACTGATCCCACTAAGGATCACTAAGGCCCTTTATTATTTATTATCTTCCCTAACCCCTGCAGTGTGCTGGGTGCCCTCACAGGGAAACAGGGAATCAGACAGTCCTAATGCTCCATATCTCTTAGCTAAAGGGGTACAAGGCTCATGCTTTTAGTGCAGAAGATTTTAGGTACAATCCCTGCTGATGACCCACAGTGGAATGTGTCTTAGGTGGGGGCGCAGAGGAGGGAACTGGGGAAGGAATAGTGGGGGTACAGGAATGTCTCCTCACTAGTCACTCAGGGCAGAATGCCCAGGACACTAGGAGAATGGCTGGGTCAGCATCTGTGCACCCAGGCACTCAGCCTGTGACCCAGGTTTTGAGAAGGAACTGTGTAACTGACCTCCTGGAGGGGAGCAGTCCCACAGCTGACTTCTCAGGGACAGAGAAAGGGGTGGCGAAGGGTACCCCAATCCAGGTCCCAGTTTTTCAGGATGCTATTTCTGATAAGCTTTTGGAAAGTAACTGTGTCTCTGTAAATCAAGATGCAGCTCCAATGCCTGTGATAACAGAGGAGATTGGACCAGGAAATTGCCAGGTGATAGTCTTCCAGAATAAAAATGACCCAACTGACAGAGAAGGGGGTGTTTTCCCCCAGGCTGGTGAGAGACAGGGAGCAGTTATGGTAAAGCCGCTGGGAGAAGGTGAATCTGATCAGATGAACCTGCTTCATCAGATGCATGCATATAGCCCACAAAAGCTTATGCCCAAATAAATTTGTTAGTCTCTAAGGTGACACAAGGACTCCTCGTTGTTTTTGCTGATACAGACTAATACAACTACCCCTCTGAAACCAATTTCCTTTAATATGTTCATTGTTCAACATTATCCATGGAATAATTTTGCTGAATGACTTATTCGATGTTCAGTTCTCAAGCTGTTTTAATTGATTGCTTAAGTCATCCAGTCTTATTTCAAACTCTTAAATTCTGGTGCCTAAGTCCCCTACAGTTACTATTTTGATACTCACTTCCCACTAAAGCTAAAAAATTTCAGCCAGCTATGTAGTTGCTCAAAAACTATAAAAACATTGGCATTTTTCCTCCCTACATTCTCTCCCCTCCTCTCCCGTTTGTTGAAATTTAAAACGTTCTTGATTCTTCCCCCACTCCTTTTTTTTCAATGCATTTGTGATAAATGAAGGGGGTGGGGTAACTCCCTTTTAAGGACACCCAGCCAGCCAGTTAGCTGTAAAATCCCTCTTGGTGGCTGTTCTCTGCTTGCTTTACCTGTAAAGGGTTAACAAAGTCCCCCAGGTGAAGGAAAGGGAGTGGGCACCTGACCAAAAGAGCCAATGGGAAGGCTAGAACTTTTTAAAATGGGGAAAAAACTTCCCCTTTGTGTCTCTGTCATTGTTTCTCTGGGAAAGAGGGGAACAGGGAGCAGTTATGCTATGAGAAGCTTTAAGGCAGGTATGATCATAAATCATCAGATCATACCTAGAACTACTTATTTGGAACTCCCAAATGTGTAAGTAGATCAGGAATGTTTGGAAAGATGCGATTAGGGTTATTTCTGTTTATTTCTTATGGCGAATGGACTCCTCTGTGCTAACCCCAGATGCTTTTGTTTGCTTGTAACTGTGGAAGCAGAGAAAGAACTGACAGGAAGGGGATTGCAATGCATGACAGTTTGTTAGCAAGAGTTAGGCTAACTGTAACCCTAATAACATGGGATTTGTAGAAGCGAGGATTGTGTGAGGCGAGTGGGAAAGAACTGTGTGAGAAGTTGTTGCGACCTTGTGTAGATAATGTGCAGACAATATAAAATGTAGACTAAGAGTCTACACAAGTGAGAAAAACAAGATATCAGAATGACCTATGTATAAACAAAATGCAGCTGTTGCTTTTCATTGTCTGTAACAAAAGGTATAAATGCTTGCTGTAATTGTTTATCTGTTGAGAGACCTGCCTAGGAGGGGGAGACCCTGTGTCCAAGTGCACTCTCTCCCTTTACGCAGCTGCTTGAGAGAATAAAGTATCTGAATTTGCTGTACCCAACCAAAAGAGTGAGAACTCTGTTATTCTCCGACAATTTGGGGGCTCGTCCGGGATGGCAACGCCTACTGAGACAGCGGCAGCTGTCACAGACCGTTCCCCTTCTAACCCCATGGCACCACAATAGAGGTAGGAGACCTTTTGAAATCTCTATTGGGGTGTCGGAGGAGGACTGTCTGTGGGGCCGTCTGTCCCTGTTGGGCTTACGCCATCTGAACTTATTGACTGTGCAGCAAGATCAAATGCAGAGCGGTACTGGGGAACTGTTTTGCCGCCCCCAACAAGGTTAGTTAAAGTGGTACTGAGGACTTAGTTTGCCACCCTCAATAAGGTAGTTGTATGCGGTACTGGGGACTATAGTTTGGCCGCCCCCAACAAGGTTAATGCATAAGGGAAATGCATTAGGTATGCACCGGTGCTGAGGGGTTTTTACCGCCTCAAGAGGGGTTGTTACCGCCTCATAGTGTATTGAGTCCGGACATAAGGTACAAATGCATCGTGGTATTTAGAAATAGAGGCCTTGGTGTGTGTGTGTGTACACCAGTGTAAATGAAAGTTACCGGAAGACGCCCAGAGTATTCTGCGAAGTCATTTGGCTCGTGACCAGAACTACTCTAACGCAAGCCCGGTAACTAGAGGATCTATAGAAGATCTGACCCATGGTAGGCTGACTCGGCCTGGCATCGTCCGGCGAGGAAGCTACCTGAGTCTAGGAGTGTGTGAACCCATCTTCCCTCCCCTTTTCCTCTCTGTGTGAGCCGCTGACAGTCTGATCATCTCACTGGATACAACGAGAGTGAGCGGCGCCGTCTCTCTGAGACTAGCCAATGCTCTTTGCTGAAGGGAGGTGTAGGAGGGTCGTGGCCATCCTCGTTAGCCTCTCCTGTGTGAGTACCCTGTAGGGAGAGATCCTTAGTTTATGTGCCGCTAGCGCGGACAGGGCAGCCTCCCTGTGTGTGTGATTGGAAAGTGGGTGGGGGACAGTCTAAGCATTCCCTCTCACCCCCTAAGGGTACCCCAGTTTATTTCATGTACGTACATTATGGTCCTAAAACCTGCAGGTATTTAGAGAACTGGAATCATTACACGCATGCAAATCCATCTAAACAATGCCCACTAGAAGGTACCTTCAATCTAGATAAGATCATACATCTCAGAGGAGCTTTTAATGACCAAAAAGCCTCTGACACACAATGGGAGCAATTTGTCTATTGAGGAAAGGAACAGGTTAATTTGAAATTCAGCTTGGCCCAGAGATAAAGAGAAAGTTGCTCTGCGTTCAAGGTCAAAAATCAACGCAGACCATGCTAAGTACAAAGAAAAACTGCTTCGGCCCCAGCTGGCTGTGAAAAATATAGACAGAGGCAAACCAAAGGCAATTCAAGTTACAGGACTGAGATTACATTTGCAAAGCTTAACTGTCCAGTGAGATCCAACACTCTGCCTTTGCGACCCTGGAGCCGACGTGGTTTGGGGACACTGAAGAAGCCACAGGCAGCCGGCCTGGACTGGAATCTCTGAAGAGACGCCGCAGGAGACCCCAGGGTGTAAAAGAACAACTCTCCCAAGAGTGGAAGCAAGTTGGAGATTCTGGACAAGCTGTATACAGGATAATCTCCCGTCCACCTCTCCCCCTTCTCTGGACGTTATACACAGATATGGCCAGTCTGGACGTACGTGTGTGAGTATGAAAGTGTGCCTACTCTCAGCCGCAGTAAGTCTGAGAACCGGAGAGGGGTTTAGCATTCCTCTCTCCACCCCGGTTGACCGGGAAGGGTGTCAGGTGGATCTACCCCCAGTCGTAGCAGGACTGGGCAATAGAGAAGTTGGAGAAAAGGGAAGAGTTGTGTACTTGATAACTAGAATTAAGCAATCAAGAGCATAGATCATGAACCAGGCAGCAACTCAAACCTCCGCCCAGGGCAAGTTGCAAGCCTTGAAACAGGACTTCCAGGCAGAAAAGGAAGCACTGGCTAAGCAAGTACCGGTCCTTCAGGGACTTGTCAGAATTTAACCATTTGTGTTTGCATATGCTGTAACAGCAGTGTGTTTGCCACAAAAGAAAATTGAATAGTTAAATGCCAATGGGTCATGCGTTTTTGCCCAGGTGGCAAGCCTCACGAGGGAGGACTCGGGTAGCCTTGTGAGTAAGAATGTTTAAGGGAAGAGATCAGGAAGGGTGGGGGCTAGTTGAGAAGCACACCCTCCTAGCTAAATTGGTAGTGAAAAAAGCCGGTGCCCATGGAAGGGACAGTTCAGCGAGAAAAGCAGGATCAGGCCCAAGCAGGCAGGCAACAGATAGAGAGATCGGAAAACAGGTTAAAAACTTTAAGGGCATAGTAAAAAAAAAAAAGTAAGTAATTATAATTATATACTATATACTATACTATAAATCATGGGGATTTTATAAGTTTAAAATGAATTGGTATTGTTTAAAGTTGCAAAACTGAGAATACTTTTGCCAGACACAAGAAACTAGTGTTGTTTAATATGGTATTTAGCATTTAATCCTTAAGGTGACTTAATGCTTTACAAGATTTAAAATGTTTTAAATAAAGACCAAAGGTTGTGGCTGCAGCAGGGTAGTCAAAGCCAGGAGAATAAAAGATTTGAATTTGTTTTTGGGTAACAAAATAGCAGATAAAAGATCTGGTAAAGAGAGAGAAGGACAGTGCCCCTGGCTCTGTGTGGTTGAGCTGTCACTTTGCTGTGGGTGCATGGAGAATTTGTAAGCATAAAAGAAACAGTTACATCTTGTGTAGAAACTAATGTGACTAGTGTTGTGGAAGTTGAATTATGGAGGAAATGTGCATTTTCCCCAGAACATGTGCAGTGTATAATGTAGCAGAGGTAAAAGAAATGCAAACCTACCAATATAGGTTGTGTTGTCTTTTTCAGATCGCTGTGTGTTTGAAAGCAGGAGTTAGAAGTAAAAGGCAATCAAAAGTCTGGGAAAGTTGATTGTGTCCTTTTTTTAAGTAAGAGTCTTTAAGCTGTGGATAGCTTTGGATCCAGAAGCAAGCCAGAAAGCATTTGTACTAATGCAAATTATCTAACTGATAAGGTAGAAGCCACTGAAACCTGGGCTGCCTATGAAACAAATACAAGGAAATATGGGGCAATTCCTCTGTTTTGCCTGAAATCAACAAGAGTATTTGTATATAAAAGAAGTATTTTAAGCAATGACTGACTGCCCAGAAGGGGTAGACCTCTGTTCTTTTGTCTTTCAGATCATCAGAGAAAACTGATGCCAGCTGAACAGCATTCATCGTACCATGCATTTACTGGCACAATAGGAATTATTTTTGTGTTCTATGTCCTGTCTTGTGGTGTCTTGTGGTGTTTGTCTTGTGGCCAGAATTGTTGGGTTTAATATTTTCATAAGACAGTCTAGTTCAAAATTAAAGAGAAGGGTTAAATCAAAAAGCAGATACTTGTTTTATTCAACTTGGAATACAAAGTGTTTGGATAAATCAGGAAAATGTGATATACTAAAGTCTAATACATTTGCTTAAGTAAGAAAAAGAAACTTCATTGGCCAGATCTTTTAATTGAAAAAATTGTTGTTAAAATTTGCATATCAACAGTCTTTGGAAGCAAGGACATGAAAAGTTAAACCACTCCCCATATTGCACATGGGATCCTTCTGGCTACCTCAGATTTATAGCCAGAGGGCTGGGGAGAAGGGAAAGCTATTGGACACCAGAGGTTGTACCGAGTGGACTCCTCAAAAGTGGGTGTGCTTGTCCCGGTTTGTTGCTCCAAAGCTCTGTATATAAGTTATTTTACTGGAAGAGTGTATATGGCATACATTGAATAATAAGACTAATGTACTGTATAATGGCAATGTGTATGTGTTCATTGTTGGAAAAGGTGTATGAGTGAAGAGTGGAAGTTTCCTTTGTAGGTTAAAAGAACCCAAGAAGAGGAGAAGGAAAAAGAACAGAACGAGTTAACTGGAAAAAAATAGCTGTCAAGCTCAGTCCAAAGATAAGACGCTGGCCCCATTCAAGGACACTGCTACAGCTAAGATTTGGCTGACAGCCAAGAAAAGGGGGGCCTGAATGTGCCCAAGCAGCTGTAAAATCTGCAAAACACTGCCAGGCATTAATGAAATGTGTTACGTTTCTTTTCTCACAGGTAAAAAAAGTGCTACCCAAAGACCCTAGCAGCCCTGCCATTCATTGAAACCAGGAGACTGAGTCTACGTAAAGTCCATCAACGAAAGACTGCTTTGGCTCCATGCTGGAAAGTCCCTTTCCAAATCCTGTTAACCACCAACACTGCTGTGAAGTGCCAAGGACTACCTGCCTGGACCCATGCTTCTCACTGTAAAAAGACTCCTCCACCTCGGGAGGACTCTCCGACTGATGATCAGCCTATTCCTCCTTCTAGCTCTGCTGTGCCTTCTGGACAGCAGGGGAAAAAAGACAAGGTGAAGTGCTAGTAACCTCTCCCTTGTCCACTGACAGACCTACTGTGCCTTTGGATTTTTCTAGAAGAAGCAAAACCATTACAGGGTGATGTGCTAGTAACCTCTCCCCTGTATGATGCTGAACCACAACTGTTTCAGGACAATAGAAGAAGGAACACTCGCTCCATTGAAACCACCAAAGTCCAGGGATTCCTGACTACAAAAGACATTGAGAACTGACCCTGGTAAAGAAACAAAGAATTATACACTGGCAGGAAGAAACTTGCTTGGGAATGTGGTACTGATTGGATTTGGGGGTTTATTCTACAGGCTGCGCCCTGTGTTTTGAATATGTCCTTCAGCATGTATTGCCCTCCCTAACTGGATTTTGAATGACAAGTACCAAAGGCACCTTGTTGCCACTGCCCCTGCCATCTTCTCCATTACACTATTACCCCTGTAACACATCCGAATACAGACAATGCCATATATTTGATAAAACCAATGGCCAAGGCCTTCACACGTTAGTGATTTATTTAAATATCGTTTGAAAAAGAAATTATTTTTAAGGTTCAGGATATCCCATTTAAGCGAACAATTGAATGGAAAATGAATGGATCTTTGGAGATAAAAGTATATGATATCACTACTAGTGAACTCCAAGAATCTGTAATTGAAAATTGATGGGTTCTATAGTGAAGTAGATATGATGGCTGTTCCTGGAATTTGCACTGTGTTAAATGAGAGAGGCCCTTATTGTTATTTGGTCACCCAATTAGTGAATAATCAAACAAATACCCTTGGAGTTTGTTCTGCCACTGGAAATTTTACCTGCATAGAAATTATTCCAGTGACTAATAATGTTACCTGTACCTTATTGCAATACACCCCCTCTTATGTCATTAATATCAATGCCTCCCAGAAATATATAAAGGTGTTCAACCAACAGATGTGGTATAGTACTACACCAAAGAGAGATGTATTAGGATATCGATGGACTGTGATTAACACTACACTAGGGAGTCCGCCCTTAGTTCTATGACCCAGAAGTTGCAGACAGAGATGGTATTGAATATCACTGAGGCTGGGAAGGCATTGCAGTGGGATCTAACATGTTCAGAAATTCAGGATTTCCTGAATGACCAGCTAATGGCCATTCGGAATGATCTTGAGCATCAGGCTTGGCCCACTGCCCTTACAGACACATCAGGAGTACCATCTGATCTGTGGCCATGGAGACATACTTGGAGACTTTCTGGGTGGAAGTGCAGACGTTCTCAGTGCTCCTTCCAAGCATATGGACCGGTTGGGGGGGTGTGGGCTCCCACATACCGAATCCTGCCGGGTCCATGGGGAGGATGCATGTGGGATTGGGTAATTCACCGAGACATCTGGGAAATTAGACTACCTGGTATGCCCAATCAATTTTTAGTCAGTGCTCCTGGGATTACATCTGACATTTGGATGGGTTTAGGGAGTCAATGGACATTTTGGCCGTTACAACCCCCACAGCTTCAGTGTACATGTAAACTGAAGCCAGGGGAAGTTGTCACTGTTCATGACAACATTTGCTGGGAGGGTAGGGGACAAGGAACTACCCTGACAGGACACTTACTTTTTCAAGCTAATGATAGCTGTGTGTATGTTAAAGCCACCACCTTGCAAGATATACATTTTAATCTTACTACCGCTGCAGGCAAAATTATTTCCTGGCCTGCAGATAGCATTTTGCAAGTAGCCCTTAGTTTCCAGATACCCTTTAATTAGTGCCTGATCGATTTCAAAATTTGCTTTCACTGTTACCAGAGGTTCAGAGAATCTCTGAAATACAAGGGCAAATTCACATGCTTCAAAATATATATCAAGTTGAAAAGAATGCCTTTCATACAGCTTATAGAGTGTCTACTTTATGTACTAAGTATGATGTATTCTGCTTTGTGATTAAAACTGTACAACAACTCCATCATATTATTACTGTGGGAATGTTACTGCTTTTATTGTTGTTATTTAGTTTAGGATTATATTATTGTTGTTGTAAAGGACGTAATAATAGTAATACCTTTCATGTCCATGCTAATCATGCATTGTCATTACATCCAATCAAAACCCCTAAGGTTGAAGCATCTGAAGTAGAATCTGAATTCCAAGACTTAATGCAAATAGAGATTTGAGAATGTTTGTTGTACTAGTAGTACAAAAGGGGGGGTTGTGGAAGCAGAGAAAGAACTGACAGGAAGGGGACTGCAATGCATGACAGTTTGTTAGCAAGAGTTAGGCTAACTGTAACCCTAATGACGCGAGATTTGTAGAAGCGAGGATTGTGTGAGGCGAGTGGGAAAGAACTGTGAGAGAAGTTGTTGCCCCCCCTAGACCTGCATTTCTAGGGGGGGCCGCCACCACTACCCCACCTCTGACTGTGGATTCCGAGCTGGGGATAATCTCATCAGGTACACCTGATGATTCCGTGGAAGGGGAAGAGGAGGAGGAGGAGGAGGACGAGCTGGCAGAGAGCACCCAGCTCTCCGTTCTCCCCAACAGCCAGGATCTGTTTCTCACCCTGACTGAAGTACCCTCCCAAGCCTCCCAAGCCAGCACCCAAGACCATGACCCCATGGAAGGGACCTCAGGTGAGTTTACCTTTTAAAATATAAAACATGGTTTAAAAGCAAGCATTTTTAATGATTAATTTGCCCTGAGCACTTGGGATGCATTCGCAGCCAGTACAGCTACTGGAAAAGTCTGTTAACATGTCTGGGGATGGAGCGGAAATCCTCCAGGGACATCTCCATGAAGCTCTCCTGGAGGTACTCCAAAAGCCTTGCCACAAGGTTTCTGGGCAGTGCAGCCTTATTCCGTCCTCCATGGTAGGACACTTGACCACGCCATGCTAGTAGCAAGTAATCTGGTATCATTGCCTGACAGAGCCTGGCAGCGTATGGTCCCGGTGTTTGCTGGCATTCAAGCAACATCCGTTCTTTATCTTGCTGTGTAATCCTCAGGAGAGTGATATCGCTTAGGGTAACCTGGTTGAAATAAGGGAATTTAATTAAGGGGACAGAGGTGGCCGTTCCTACTGGGCTGTTTGCCTGTGGCTGAAAAGAAATCCTTCCCTGCATTTAGCCAAGTGCAAAGGGGGGGGGAGGATTGGCCCAGAGCTTTTCGCGTTTTGCTAGCAGGGATCTTCCCTGATACCAGCCACGCGGTGGGGGGAGGGAGAAAGCACTCATCCCAGAGAATTCATGGCGGGTGGGGGGGGTGTTGTTAGTTTGGTTCCTGCAGGGATCTTCCCTGATACCAGCCACGCGGTGGGGGGAGGGAGAAAGCACTCATCCCAGAGAATTCATGGCGGGTGGGGGGGGGGGGTGTTAGTTTGGTTCCTGCAGGGATCTTCCCTGATACCAGCCACACGGTGGGGGGAGGGAGAAAGCACTCATCCCAGAGAATTCATGGCGGGTGGGGGGGGGTGTTGTTAGTTTGGTTCCTGCAGGGATCTTCCCTGATACCAGCCACGCGGTGGGGGGAGGGAGAAAGCACTCATCCCAGAGAATTCATGGCGGGTGGGGGGTGGGGGGTGTTAGTTTGGTTCCTGCAGGGATCTTCCCTGATACCAGCCACGCGGTGGGGGGAGGGAGAAAGCACTCATCCCAGAGAATTCATGGCGGGTGGGGGGGGGGGTGTTAGTTTGGTTCCTGCAGGGATGTTCCCTGATACCAGCCACGCGGTGGGGGGAGGGAGAAAGCACTCATCCCAGAGAATTGGATGCGGGGGGGGTGTTAACCTTCAGCAGCAGAAAACAAGCTAACAGGAAAACTGCAGCACAACGGGCTTTGCTTGGTATGTGGGAAAGCAGGGCGCAGAAGCCTAAAGACAGTGGCTTACCATGGCAGCATGCAAGGTGAATTCTGTTGCCCGGACCTGCGTCTGTGATCTCTAGCAGCAAAGCCACAGGCACTCAATATTAAGAGGCAAAATGCGACCTTGCACAGAAATCACATGTGCTATGTAATGTGAATAGTATACACCGTGAAAGAGTATAAGCATTGTTCTGAAAAATGTATCTTTTAAAAAAATTCTCTCCTTTTTTCACTCCCTCCAGCAGGTGCAAATGTTTCAAGCCTCCCTCCTCCTTCCCGAAGGCTATCCCAGATAAGGCGTCGTAAAAAAAAGACGAGAGAAGAGATGTTTGCCGAAATCATGCAATCCACCAGGAATGAAAGAGCTCATCTGAATGAGTGGAAGGAGACGGTTTGCAAGTATAGGAAAGAAGCCAGTGACCGTGAGGACAGGAGGGACCAACGTGAGGACATGAGGGACCAACGTGAGGACAGAAGGGACCAACGTGAGGAGAGGAGAGACGCTCGAGATGAGAGGTGGCGGCAGGAAGATCAGAGGAGTCGGGAAGCAACGCTGGGGCTGCTGCGTGAGCAAACAGACATGCTCCGGCGTCTGGTGGAGCTTCAGGAACGGCTGCTGGAGAACAGAGTGCCGCTACAGCCCCTGTATAACCCCCCTACGTCCTCACCATGTTCCATAGCCTCCTCACCCAGACGTGTAAGAACACGGGGGGGGAGGCTCCGTACACCCTCCCATTCCACCCCAGTGGACAGCCCAAGCAAAAGGCTGCCATTTTTTTAACCTTTTTTTACTGGGCTTTTCCTTCCCGCAGATCCTCCTCCCAAACCCCACTCAGGTTCTGTGCCGCTACAGCCCCTGTATAACCCCCCTACCTCCTCACCATGTTCCATAGCCTCCTCACCCAGACGTTTAAGAACACGGGGGGGGGGGAGGCTCCGTACACCCTCCCATTCCACCCCAGTGGACAGCCCAAGCAAAAGGCTGCCATTTTCTTAACCTTTTTTTACTGGGCTTTTCCTTCCCGCTGATCCTCCTCCCAAACCCCACTCAGGTTCTCTCCCTCTTTTTATAATCAATTAATAAAGAATAAATGATTTTTAAACAATGGTGACTTTATTTCCTTTGAAAGCAAGCTGGGGGAAGGGGGAGGGTGGGTTCCTTACAGAGAATGAGTCAATAAAGGGGGCGGGTTTTCAGGAAGGATAAACAAACATAAATTTCACACTGTAGCCTGGCCAGTCATGAAACTGGTTTTCAAAGCTTCCCTAATGCGCAGCGCTTCATCGTGTGCTCTTCTAATCGCCCTGGTGTCTGGCTGCGAGTAATCAGCAGCCAGGCGATTTGCCTCAGCCTCCCACCCTGCCATAAAGGTCTCCCCCTTGCTCTCACAGAGATTGTGAAGCACACAGCAAGCAGTAATAACAATGGGGATATTGGTTTGGCTGAGGTCTGAGCGAGTCAATAAGGATCGCCAGCGACCTTTTAAACGGCCAAATGCACATTCTACCACCATTCTGCACTTGCTCAGCCTGTAGTTGAACAACTCCTGACTCCTGTCCAGGCTGCCTGTGTATGGCTTCATGAGCCATGGCATTAAGGGGTAGGCTGGGTCCCCAAGAATAACAATTGGCATTTCAACATCCCCCACGGTTATTTTCTGGTCCGGAAAGTAAGTCCCTTGCTGCAGCCGTTTAAACAGATTGGTGTTCCTGAAGACGCGAGCGTCATGAACCCTTCCCGGCCAGCCCACATGGATGTTGGTGAAACGTCCCTTGTGATCCACAAGTGCTTGCAGCACCATTGAGAAGTACCCCTTGCGGTTTATGTACTGGGTACCCTGGTGCTCCGGTGCCAAGATAGGAATATGGGTTCCATCTATTGCCCCACCACAGTTAGGGAATCCCATTGCAGCAAAGCCATCCACTATGACCTGCACATTTCCCAGAGTCACTACCTTTCGTAGCAGCACCTCCGTGATTGCTTTGGCTACTTGCATCACAGCAGCCCCCACAGTAGATTTGCCCACTCCAGATTGATTCCCGACTGACCGGTAGCTGTCTGGCGTTGCAAGCTTCCACAGGGCTATCGCCACTCGCTTCTCAACTGTGAGGGCTGCTCTCATCTTGGTATTCTGGCACTTCAGGGCAGGGGAAAGCAAGTCACAAAGTTCCATGAAAGTGCCCTTACGCATGCGAAAGTTTCTCAGCCACTGGGAATCGTCCCACACCTGCAACACTATGCGGTCCCACCAGTCTGTGCTTGTTTCCCGGGCCCAGAATCGGCGTTCCAAGCCTATAACCTGGCCCATTAACATCATAATCTCCAAAGCACCGGGGCCCGCGGTCTCAGAGAATTCTGTGTCCGTGTCCATGTCCTCATCACGCTGGTCGCTGCGCTGCAATCGCCGCCTCCTCCTCCTCGCCTCTTTTTTCTGGTCCTGTGTAAGCATAAACTCCACGAGAAAGCGCGAGGTGTTTATAATGTTCAAGACTGCGTTCTGGAGCACAACGGGATCCATGCTTGATGCAGAATGGAGTCTGCAGAGTTCACTCAGGAAAAAAGGCGCGAAATGGTTGTCTGCCGTTGCTTTCAGGGAGGGAGGGGGAGGCTGTACCCAGAACTACCTGCGACAATGTTTTTTGCCCCATCATGCACTGGGGTCTCAACCCAGAATTCCAAGGGGGGTGGAGACTGCGGGAACTATGGGATAGCTATGTAAAAGCTACCCACAATGCAACGCTCTGGAAATCGATGCTACTATGGTAGCTTGGACACACACCACCGAATTAATGGTGCCTAGTGTGGCCGAATACATTCGAATTTATAAAATCGGTTTCCTAAATTCGAATTATATAAATTCGGATTAATCCTGTAGTGTAGACATACCCCTTGTGTAGATAATGTGCAGACAATATGGAATGTAGACTAAGAGTCTACATAAGTGAGAAAAACAAGATATCAGAATGACCTATGTATAAACAAAATGCAGCAGTTGCTTTTCATTGTCTGTAACAAAAGGTATAAATGCTTGCTGTAATTGTTTACCTGTTGAGAGACCTGCCTAGGAGGGGGAGACCCTGTGTCCTAGTGCACTCTCTCCCTTTACGCAGCTGCTTGAGAGAATAAAGTATCTGACTTTGCTGTACCCAACCAAAAGAGTGAGAACTCTGTTATTCTCCGACATAACCTTTAAGCTGAACCCCCAAGAAAGCAAGTTTGGGTGCTTAATTTTTGGAATCTAGCAAAAGCCTAAGTTCCAGATGTATTTTTCTTTCTTTTTTGTTTTTAATAATATTTACCTTTTTTTAAGAACAGGATTGGATTCTTAGTGTCCTAAGAGGTTTGTGCATATGTTGTTTAATTAGCTGGTGGCAACAGCTAATTTCCTTTGTTTTCTTTCTCAGCTCTTCCCCGGACGGGGGAGGGGGTGAAAGGGCTTGAGGGTACCCCACAGGAAGGAATTCCCAAGTGCATCTTCCTGGGTTCCAAAAGGGGTTTTGCATTAGAGTGGTGGAAGCATTTACCAAGCCAAGGTCAGAGAGAAGCTGTAACCTTGGGAGTTTAATAGAAGCCTAGAGTGGCCAGTATTAATTTTTAAAATCCTAGCGGGCCCCCACCTTCTGCACTCGAAGTCCCAGAGTGTGGAATCAGCCTTGACAGCATTTTTGTCAAAACTTTGAAAAAAGTCAACCAGCTCTATTGTCTGCTGGTATTCTCCAATATTCACCTTAAACTTGCTCTTTCTGTACTGCGCTGTCCATATTAGAGCTACCCAATACAGCAACGACATTGCTATTGTTACTCAAGCTAGCTTTTATCTCCTCAATGCAGTGTAGACATTCCCTGAATGATACAGGACCCATATGCAGCAGTAGCAGGACCTGGGAGTGTTTCTAGCTATGTTCCTATAGAAAGAGGGGTGCAGGCAGGAGGGTTTGAAGGGGTGGTGGCCTAGCAGATGTTCCTCACAAAGACACATGGTATGGGTAGCGCAGAAGACCAGAAGCTGCAAACTTTGGAATGGGCAAGCAGTCATCTCCTGAAAATACAAGGAGAAAAGAGTTTTAAGGTCTTCTTTCCCCATAGAAGACAACTAGAGGTAAGATGTCTTCCAGGTCCCTAATAGAAATCTTTGTGCTCCACCACTGAGCAATGAGGAGTGGAGGGGAGTGTCCTGTATAACCAGAGCCCAAACTAACAAGGGCGCACAGGGAAAGACCTGTCTCATCCTCAAAACATGCAGTGCTGGGAGAATGAAAAACCACTCAGATCCAGGCCCCTAAGCAATATCAGAGGATGAGACCTGAATGAAAAAAATCGAGTGTCGGGGCTTTAGTCTCCTGTCATTTACATCGGGCTTTTACTGGAAATACTCCTGATCTTATTTACACTGGTATAAATCTGAATTACCTCAGTGACACTGGAGCAACTCCATTGTCTTCAAAAGTTTTGCCCAAATCTAACTGATTGGAACTAAGGCCTTGTCTACACTGGGAAGGGTTTGCTGGTATAACTATTTTAAGGAATCTGTGAGGCTCCTTAGAATGGTACCCATAGTATGTAGTTAGGGCTGCCAATGTTCTAATAGCACAAAACCGAACACCCTAGCTCCACCCCCTGCCCTGCCCCTGCCCCGAGGCCCTGCCCCTCTCCCTCCCCTTCTCCAAGGCCCTGCCTCTCATTTACTCCATCCTCCCCCCTGTCACTCGCTCTTCCCCACCCTAACTAATTTGTTCATTTTCACCAGGCTGGGGCAGGGAGTTGGGATGCAGGAGTGGGTGAGGGCTCCAGCTGGGGGTGTGGGCTCTGGGGTGGGGCCAGAAAGAGGGGTTCAGGGTGTGGGAGGGAGCT
Organism: Emys orbicularis; assembly: GCF_028017835.1. Lineage (NCBI taxonomy): Eukaryota > Metazoa > Chordata > Testudines > Emydidae > Emys > Emys orbicularis. The sequence goes on from NC_088701.1 coordinate 12,237,797, forward strand.
CCAGGCTGGATCAAGGGGTTGGGTGCAGAAGGGGGTGGAAACTCCAGCTGGAGATGCGGGCTCTGGGGTGGGGCCAGGGAAGAGTGGTTGGCGGTACAGGAGGGGGTTCCGGGCTGGGGGGGGCTGAGAGCTCTGGCTGGGGATAAAGACTCTGGGGTGAGGCTGGGAATGAGGAGTTTGGGGTGCAGGAGGGCCAAGATACAATTGGAGTTGCAGCTAGCAAGGGATGTGAAGGGTAACAAGAAGGGTTTCTATAGGTATGTTAGAAACAAGAAGAAGGTCAGGGAAAGTGTGGGACCCTTACTGAATGGGGGAGGCAATATAGTGACAGATGATGTGGAAAAAGCTGAAGTACTCAATGTTTGGTTTTTTTTGCCTCGGTCTTCACAGACAAGGTCAGTCCCCAGACTGCTGCACTGGACAGCACAATATGGGGAGGAGGTGAGCAGCCCTCAGTGGTGAAAGAACAGGTTAAGGACTATTTAGAAAAGCTGGACATGCACAAGTCCCTGGGTCCAGATCTAATGTATCCAAGGGTGCTGAGGGAGTTGGCGGATGTGATTGCAGAGCCATTGGCCATTATCTTTGAAAATTCATGGCAATCGGGGGATGTCCCGGATGATTGGAAACAGGCAAATATAGTGCCCATATTTAAAAAAGGGAAGAAAGAGAACCTGGGGAACTACAGACCGGTCAGCCTCACTTCAGTTCCCAGCAAAATCATGGAATCCATTTTGAAGCAATTGGAGGAGAGGAAGGTGATCAGGAACAGTCAACATGGATTCACCAAGGGCAAGTCATGCCTGAGCAACTTGATTGCCTTCTATAATGAGATAACTGGCTCTGTGGATATGGGGAAAGCGGTGGATGTGATATATCTTGACTTAGGAAAGCTTTTGATGTGGTCTCCCACAGTATTCTTGCCAGCAAGTTAAAGAAGTATGAATTGGATGAATGGACTATAAGGTGGATAGAAAGCTGGCTATATTGTCGGGCTCAATGGGTAGTGATCAACGGTTCGATGTCTAGTTGGCAGCCAGTATCAAGCGGAGTGCCCCAGGGGCCAGTTTTGTTCAACATCTTTATTAATGATCTGGATGATGGGATTAATTGCACCCTCAGCAAGTTCGCAGATGACACTAAGTTGGGGGGAAAGGTAGATACGCTGGAGGGTAGGGATAGGGTCCAGAGTGACCTAGACAAATTGGAGGATTGGGCCAAAATAAATCTGATGAGGTTCAACAAGGACAAGTGCAGAGTTCTGCACTTAGGAAGGAAGAATCCCATGCACTGCTACAGGCTGGGGACCGACTGGCTAAGCAGCAGTTCTGCAGAAAAGGACCTGGCAATTACAGTGGATGAGAAACTGGTTGCATCCCTTCCACCTTCCACTAGGCTCGGGACCTGGGTACAGAACAAACCACATGTAAAGATGAGTTCTCCCCTAGCTAGAAGAGGTGTCTGTATCCAGCAGGTCTGTCTGTGGGGTAGATGGAAACGCATCAAGAGGTCTATGAAGCTGGCTTGCAGGTGTGGTAGGAGGATGGGGTAAGAATTAGTTTCTCCCACCCTCCCAGACAGGGTGCTCTCTAGCGCTGATACACAGGCTCAAGGCCAGCAGCTCCCCTGTGTTTGTCGGGGTTATGCCTTAAATTCCTTCCATCACCTTGTGAAACACTCTGATCAGCTGAAGGGATTCAGAAGACCAGGGTCAAGTGAGGGACCAAAGGAACAGGAGCAGGGAAAGGGAGACAGGGGAGTGTCAATGGAGGGAGAGAAAGGCAGGGGGAGAGGGGGAGGAAGTTGAGAGGAGATTTGCAGCAGGCACTTACTAGACTATTGGCAGCACAGGACTGGCATGCAGACAGAGGGCAGCCTTCACGGTTGAGAAGATAAGGGGATTTTCCCCCCCAATCTGATCTGATGTAAAAGCTCTAATGTCTGCGCCTCTCTTTCCGTTGCTCCAAGTGCCCATCTTTAACTGCAGCCCTGAGTTTGCGGGAGTCATAGAGAGGTGCAGGAACTTCTCTCTGCAGGTACCTTTGAACTGATGATTCATTTGTTGGGTGTTTTGTTCAGTGTTTCTACCAACACTGTGGAAATGTCTAGACTAAAAGCTTTGGTATTTGTATTACGGAAGTGCCTAGAAGCACCAGCCAAGATCAGCTCCCCATTGTGCTAGGCCCTCCCGAAGACTGAGTCACAGACACTTCTTCTCCTCGAGCGCTTGCAAACCAAATAGAGGAAGAGTTATTATCCATGCTTTGATTAAGAGGAAACTGAGGTGCAGAGAGATTACGGTATCTGCCTGGGGCACCCAGAGTCAACAGCAAAGCCAGGAGCTGAACCCAGATCTCCTGAGTCCCAGTCCTGTGCCTTACCCACAAAGCCATTGTCCTTCAGCATGAGCCAGACCTGACATCAGAAACTTAAGATTTGAAGGGTTGAATCGTCACTTGGGCTTCCGGGTTGATGAATTTGGGGTCCACTAAGGATTGGTGGATAGCTGACACCTGTGCTCCAGTGTCCCTCCACATGATAACCCTCTTCTTGCCCACACTCACAGTTTCCCTTCGCTCTGAGGGTATCCGGGAGGCATCTGGGCCTGAGGACCTTTGGTGTGAGCCGGTGTAATGAACTGTAATCTGTTGGGTCTCTTGGGGCAGTTGGTCTTCACATGCCCCCAGCTTGTTACATTTAAAACATCGTCCAGCTGACTGGTCACTGGGGTGAGGTGGGTTGCTGGAGACAGGTGTGATGGGACGATAAGGTGTTTGGGGTTTTCCTTGGGGTGTAGGTGGGGCCTTGGGCTGCCCCCGGTGGTAGGGTGTTGTCTCGGGTTGTCCCTTGTGATATCCACTCCAACTGCTACTAGCTTTTTTCTTTTCCACCACCTCCACCCATTTGGTTCCGATCTCCCCTGCCTTGATTACTGTTTTGGGCTTCCCATCTAGGATGTACCTTTTTATCTGCTCAGGAACACCCTCTAAGAACTGCTCCATTTGTGTTAGGAGAGACAGATCTTCCAGAGATTTAACACTTGCTCCTGATATCCAGGCATCCCAATTTTTTACAATGTGGTAGGCATCTCGGGAAAATGCCACATCTGGTTTTCACCTTAGGGCTCTGAACCGCTGACGGGCATGCTTGGGTGTTATCCCCATTCTAATTCTGGGTTGTTTTTTTTAAAAGTTCATAGGTGTTCATGTGTTCTTTAGGCATTTCAGCTGCCACCTCTGCTAAGGGTCCACTGAGCTGCGGCCTCAGCTCCACCATATACTGGTCTGTAGAGATGCTGTAGTCAAGACAGGCCCTTTTTACATTTTCGAAGAAGGCCTCTGTATCATCGCCTACCTTGTATGTGGAGAATTTCTTGGAATGGGGAGTGGTACCTGGAGAAGGACTGTTAGGGTTATCTGGTAGACCCAGCTTAGCCCTTTCCAGCTCAAAACGCTTCAGCTCTAACTCCGTCTGCAAGCGTTTCACCTCTGCCTCCAAGCGTTTTGCCTCCATTTCCAACTCCAAGCGCTTTGAATCTGTCTCCAAGCGTTTTGCCTCTTTCCTGTCTTCCACCTCCAACTCCAAGCTCTTTAAGTCCATCTGTCTTTCATGTTCCTTCTGTTTTCCTTCAGCTTCCAATCTGGCTAATTTCAGTTTCTTCTGGACCTCACTTTCCGTCATCTTTGCTAAGCTTCCTTCCCTTAGGCTAGCCTAGACTGAGAGCTAGAAAAAAAAACCTTGTGAATTTCCTTGCTGTAACTTAACTACTCTGCCCTCAGGCAAAGAAAAAGAACTCCAGCTGCTCTCATCTTAAAAAAAAGGGTCTTTAAAAAAAACAAAAAAAAAAAACTCCCTGGTTTTCAAGCAGCCAAAACAAAAAATGTGTCCTTTTAAAATCCTGAGGTCTGTGCTTCTGATTCAAAATGATCCCACCTCTCTGCCACCATGTCAGGGTTCCCCCACACACACACTCTGAACTCTGAGGTACAGATGTGGGGCCCTGCAAGAAAGACCCCCTAAGCTTTAAAAGCTTTGAAACACAGAGGATTCCCCTCTGGCTTAGTTTCACAGTTACAAAAACGGGAATAAAACTACCTCTTTAGCATAGGGAAAATTCACAAGCTAAAACCAAAGATAATCTAACACATTTCCTTGCCCTTACTTACAATTTTTGTAATCTTAGATGGATCATTTCAGGTATGTTTTCAGGAGATGTTTTACCTGCCTGGTCTTTCTCTCCGTCTCGAGAGGGAACAAACAAAGAGAGCACCAACAAAACCTCCCCGCCCTCCTCCCCCCCGATTTGAAAGTATCTTCTTTCCTTATTGGTCCTTCTGGTCAGGTGCCAACCAGGTTATTTGAGCTTCTTAACCCCTTACAGGTAAAGATTCAATACAGCTGACCAGGAGGAATTTTATGCTACCCTTATTTGTATGTTTATGACAGAGATGTGTGGAGATCCCCTTACTTTGCTCCCTGTCTGGGGCTCACCTACTGAGCGTTTGGATTGTGTTGCCTTTCTGGGCTCCCACTGGGTCTGAGAAGAGGAGAGACCTCCTTATTCCTGATGCACTGGGGCTGTTTTACTGGGGGAGGTTACGAGGGTTCTCACTGTGTCACACTGGGTTATGATTCACAGTGGAAAGTGCTCCAGGGTAACAGCTCTGCCTGGCTCACCCCTGATCCAGACTAATATGAAAACAGCTTCCTATAGCTCATTGGGTTCAGGGAATCAGCATGAAACAGCGTTTTCTTTGATACAGAAATGAGCTGAGGGGGCAGTTGTACCACTGTGCTCTGTTGGATGGAATGAGAACGGCTCAGCCATGTGCCACATGCCCTCTGGTGCTGCTAGATAACAAGGGCTCTCAGGTAGCTCTAAGTTCTCTCTCCACTGTCATCATAAAATGACCCATGGGCACTGGGTGCTGCGTGGGGAGAGCCATGGGGCACTACGTGCCCTTGGGTTTGTTACTGCATGGGATATACACACAATAACAGAAACAACATTGTCTCAGTGATCTTGTGAGGATGATGATGGTGCTATTATGTTTCCAGGCAAAGACAGCCAAGGAAGAGGCTGTCTGCATCCACTGGAAATTCATCACTGGGAAAGGCACCTGGTCTCCAGCTGGCTGCACCATTCTGCACATAAAGAGCACTCACACCACCTGCAGCTGTGACCGTCCCTCCAGCTTCGCTCTCCTTATGGGTCCCACCGCAGTGGAGGTGTCTCACTCTCAGACTCAGCTCAAAGGGCTGGACCCTGAGCCATTGGTGGCTTTGGTGGGGCAAAGTCTGAGTAGGAACCTCAGGATCTGAGGGCTGAGGGGGCTAGACTGGGGTCACTGGTGATTCTCTCTTTGCTGTGTTACAGGAGAGTAACCCACTGACCGTCATCACCTATGTGGGAATGACCCTTTCCCTGCTGTGCCTCCTCCTCGCCATCCTCACCTTCCTCCTGTGCTGTTCCATCTGCAACGTCAGCACCTCCCTCCACCTGCAGCTCTGCCTCTGCCTCTTCCTGGCCGACCTGATCTTCCTCACACCTGTGACCCGCACCCGCAGTCAGGTACGGCCTGATTCTCCCCTGCTCTGTTCCTCCATTCACAGCAGGACTGGGGTGTGTGGCTTTGCACCCCTTGTTCTCCCTGGATTCTGAGCTGTGCAGGACACGGGGAGGTTCCCGGGGGGGATATTTCCATCCCCTGTTAGGCCTCTTCACACTGGGCACAGTTGGCCTCAGTCTCCCCATCCCCAGGAGTGTGGCCTGTTCTATCCCTATGTCACAGGAGAGGAATTGAGGCATAGGGAGACTAAGTAACGTGCCCACTATCACCCAGGGAATCTGTGGCAGGGCTGGGAACAGAACCAGGATCCCCTGAGCCCTGCTCCTGTGCTCTAACCACTAATCTCTGCTCCTTTCCTGCATCAGCAATGTGCAGCCGCAGGACCCTCCATAGACCGAGGAACCTGCCGTCTCTGGGTCATGGAGCGCTATAATTGGAGGGCTGTGCTAACAAAAATCCCGGTGTGGTCTCCCCCATACTCAGCATTTCCCTTCCCCGCTGCAGTGTCCCTGGGCTCTCTGTATCCCCCAGGTGGCGTGTGCTGTCATTGCTGGCTTCCTACACTACCTCTTCCTGGCCTGCTCCTGGCTGGCACCAAAGGGTTTGGAGTGAAAAAGAAGGATCAGGGCTGGAGCAGGACATAGGGGTGCGAAAGGGGATGCGGGCTGGGGGAGGGGGCTTGGGTACAGGATAGGGTACAGGATAGGATAGGTACAACCTGGGATAGTGGGTTCAGGGTTGGGGCTCTGGCCGGGTGGCACTTACCTCAGGCAGCTCCCCATTGGTGCCTGAGCTCCCAGCTGCTGCCTGCCCTGGCTCCGCGCTGCTCCCGGAAGTGGCCGGAATGTTCGGGCCCTAGGCAGAGACGCAGCCAGGTGGCTTTGCATGGCTCCCGCACCCGCAGCTGCCACTCCCAGAGCTCCCATCGGCCACAGTTCCCGGCCAATGGGAGCTGCGGAGCTGGTGCTGGGAGCAGTGGCAGCACTCGGAGCTTCGCTGATCGCCACTGCACCTATGGGCCGGATATGCCGGCTGCTTCCGGGGAGCTGCGCAGAGCCAGGGCAGGCAGGGAAACTGCCTTAGCCCCACTGCGCCGCCGACCGGACTTTTAATGGCCCGGTCAGCGGTGCTGTCGGGAGCCGCCAGGGTCCCTTTTCGTCTGGGCGTTCCGGTCAAAAACCAAACGCCTGGCAACCCTAGTATCACCAGCTAGTCTTATGAGATAGGGATAAATCATGCATACAAATGCATAAAAGTAATGAAATGGGCTACAAATGCAATAAAAAATAATGTATTTAAAAGTTTAACAGTTGGAGGGGTGGGCACATGCCATTTGATGTAGGGCTGGCCCTGGCTGCTGGTCCTCAATGCCTCTCAGGATTTAGCTCCATTTTTAGGATTTCCCAGTGCTTCTAGTTTCTACATGAAATTGATCGTAATCTCAATTTTCATTTGCAATCCTGTAATACTAACAGCTTCTTAAAGGGGAAACAGTCAAAAGGACCCAGAGTTACTGCTACTTCATTCTCCCTCGCTCCTTTCTGACAGACCTCCAGGTACTGCAGTCCAGTATAGGAAATCTCCAACTAATACTTTCTGGGCCCACCTCTGGCTTTTCAGTATGGCCTAGTGACACTATTAAAAGACCTCTCAGTGGGACATGGCAGCAGAAAGAGGTTCTTGTCCACCATGGGACAGAGTATGAGCAGACAAACTGGAATACTCTAAGGAGTGACAGAGGGAGAAAGAGGGAGTGAATGAATAAACAAACACAGAGAAGGAGGAATTATCCCTGACACCCAAACTTTCCTCTTCTCAAAAGTTTGAGATTTCCCTTCAGGGCCTGTTTAGAACCTGAGGTGTATCCACCCCTTTGGGCATTCTGCTACTCCTCATGACCCAGATGCAACGAAGCCCCACATTAGAGTCCAGATAATGCTGCTGAGAGCTGCCAAGCCAATACCAGCTTCATTGCAGACACTCTATATGGGATTCACTTATTATGGGCACAGAAACTTTACACATGGCATTATCTTTCACTAACCGGAGAACTTACCAATTCTGTTTGTCCTCTGGGCACTTGCTGGTGGTAGAAACCAGAACAGTCCAAGGAGGAAAAACACTTGAGAGAAGATGAACAAAACTTGTTTAAAATCTAAGATATGGCAATAAACAACACAGGGAGACATTACTAAATAAAGGATTCTAAGCACTTTTGTATGAGTCTGACCCTAATCTCAGTTACACTGGTGTAAATTTGGAATGACTCCATTGATTTACTTTTATTGGAGTTACCTTGGATTTATCCTGGGACTTAGGAGATCAGAATTAGGATCAGGGCGTTGGACCTCATTGATGTGTGGAGAATAGAAGCTAGGCACTGAATTTTTCTATTCTAGTCTCATCCTTTGATGCTCTGTAGGAGGCATCTGGGAGTCTGGAGTCTGAGTTGCTTCTCAATGCCCTGGGGCAGGGTGTCATGGATTCACAGGGTCTGGTCTATGCTGCAGCCTGTAACCAGTCCCTTTGGAGAGATCCCTGTAGGGTGCTGGGCCCCAAGGACCTACACAGTTCCATGGGGGCAGATCCGGGGCCTCCAAAACTAGGCCTTTGGGTGCCAGCAATCCCTGTCATTTTCCATGGCTCCGTGTAGTAAGTCCAGCAAAGCCAGACCCCAGTGGGAGGTTTGTTCTTTACTCCTTCAGGGAACAATGCTCTCAGTTAGTATTTCAAGTAATGCCAGGCAGCCTTTTCAAAACAAGGTAAGACTGTATTAGCCACCTGGCATCCAGAATCTGACAGTCCTTACTTTAGCATAGAGAGGCAGTAATGATCTGGAGGGTGGCATGGACTGCACCCTCAGCAAGTTTGCAGATGACACTATACTGCGAGGAGTGGTAGATGCGCAGGAGGGTAGGGATAGGATACAGAGGGACCTAGACAAGTTAGAGGATTGGACCAAAAGAAATCTGATGATTTTCAACCAGGACAAGTGCAGAGTCCTGCACTTAGGAAGGAAGAATCCCATGCACCGCTACAGACTAGGGACCAAATGACTAGGCAGCAGTTCTGCAGAAAAGGACCCGGGGTTACAGTGGACAAGAAGCTGGATATGAGTCAACAGTGTGCCCTTGTTGCCAAGAAGGCTAACGGCATTTTGGGCTGTATAAGTAGGGGCATTGCCAGCAGATCGAGGGACATGATCATTCCCTTCGATTCAACATTGGTGAGGTGAGGCCTCATCTGGAGTACTGTGTCCAGTTTTGGGCCCCACACTACAAGAAGAATGTGGAAAAATTGGAAAGAGTCCAGTAGAGGGCAACAAAAATGATTAGGAGTCTGGAGCACATGACTTATGAGGAGAGACTGAGGGAACTGGGATTGTTTAGTCTGCAGAAGAGAAGAATGAGGGGGGATTTGATAGCTGCTTTCAACTACATGAAGAGGATGGATCTAGACAGTTCTCAGTGGTAGCAGATGACAGAACAAGGAGTAATGGTCTCAAGTTGCAGTGGGGGAGGTTTAGGTTGGATATTAGGAAAAACTTTTTCACTAGGAGGGTGGTGAAGCCCTGGAATGGGTTACCTAGGGCGGTGGTGGAATCTCCTTCCTTAGAGGTTTTTAACGTAAGCCTTGACAAAGTCCTGGCTGGGATGATTTAGTTGGGGATTGGTCTTGCTTTGATCAGGGGGTTGGACTAGATGACCTCCTGAGGTCCCTTCCAACCCTGATATTCTATGATTCTAAGAGGGATTTTATAGCACCTGGCTGGCTGAGTGCCCATAAAAGGGAGCTACCCTCCCCCTTTCATTTATCACAAGGGGTAATAATCCTTTTGCTCTCCCACCTTCTGTCCATCTCGTCTACTTAGCTTGTAAGCTCTTTGGGAGAGGGATTGCCTCTTACTGTGTGTATGTACAGTACCAAGCATTGTGGGACTGTATGTGCCAAGATAATATAAATAAATACTGGTGAACAGAAGTGGTCTGACACAGTCACTGCTCTCAGTTTGGAGTAGTTTATTACGGAAACATGACATCAGCGAATTTCATAGTTTTGTGGGGAAAGCACAGTTTGAAAACAAAAAAAGTGGAAGAGCATTTAGTGGTGCAGTGACAGAGCTGGAGCTGAAAATCGATTACAGGCCAGGTCCTCAGCTGGTATAAACTAGTGCATTTTCAATGATCCTTCTGGGCCTTGGGAAACAGAAAATGTTATACCAATAAAGACCAACAGGATCTTGTAAGAGGGATAAGGCAAAAGCGCCGCATTTATTGTTAATACAAAACAATAGTTCATTTATGAAAGGAAGCAAAATACAATCATTTCTAAAGACAACCCTCTATCCATACATGCACACCTACACACACTGTCTGTCTGAAGTTATTATAGTTACCTGCCTAGAGGTTGCTCGTGCCAAGTTACTGGCCAGGTAGCCTGGACACAAGGGTGGAGCCGAGTTGTTGTCAGATGTGCATCTGATGCTCCTGGAGCGTGGTTGCAGAACCAGACTCAAAGTCCCTGAGTTTTTGGTTCTGTTCTTATAGGATTTTGTCCTTATACAAGTCTATGGGAATCGCTTCATCATGCTGATGTTTGTTTTACGTGATAATCAATCAGCAGATGGCACATCCCTGACGGTTGAGTGTTATCTTGTTCTTCGAGGCTTCAGCCCTCCATCCGGGGGGGGGCACTTGGGTGGATTCCGGCTTGCGAAGTGGGGTCATCCGGTTATTTCTGCACTACGCATTCTTCGGCCATGGGATATCACAGTTATAACTCTTAGGCTGGCACCTTTGATTTGCTAATTATTTATTTGCATCACATGCATTTATTCACATTCATTCTTTATCTTTAAGTCACATCTTGCACTTTTGTTTTACTACCTCCTCTTCCTTGACATCCTTATTTTACAATTTTATTTTTCAGATGTGACAGACTCCCATCAATCTATTTAACTTCTCTGATACAGTAGTAGAAAACAAGCAGGGCAATAAACGAAGGAGGGTAAGGGGGTTTCTGCAAGACCAATTCCAGAGTACAGTTGTTTTTACAACAGCTCTTATCACCTCCTCGAACAGACTCTTGGATGTGCTAGTACAATTAGCAAGTTGTCCTTGTAACTTTTTACATAGAGATACAGGGAGGATAGTTTTAATTAGCTCGGCCTTGGTGCTCGAGATCCTATATAGCTTTCTGCTGGCTTGGTTTGGTTTCGGGCCTAAAAGGGGATATATATACCTAGGGCTGGGAGCAGGGCTAACGTAGAGATTTTATGCCAGCTCTACAGCAGCCAGGAAGGACTCCTGCACAGGAGGGCTAATCACAGGGCCATTTCTGCCCATTTTAAAGCCCCTTTACACTGCCAGATTGGCATAAAGAGGCTTTAGAATTGGGCCCTAGGTTTCCAGGACAGGCAGAACATGATAGCAAACCCTCACACCAAAGAAGCAACCAAGGTCCATAAGCAGGTTATTTTATTATTTACACATTACAGTGAAACAGCAGAGCTAGCTCACACACATAGCACGCGACGGCTTTGCAAATTGCCCCCCTGCAACCCGCATGGTGTGCTTTCCCCAGGAAATAACTGCTCTCTGACCTGGGATCTGGCCCTTTAAATGTGGGAGAGACACCCAGCTACAACCGTAGGGTGGCCTTTGAATTCAGTAGATGTTGTGGATTTGGATCAGAGAGAGGATTTGGTCCAATCCCACTTCCCCTTCCAGGTTTTGTATGTAGTTGCGATGAAGAATGGCAGCTGAAGCACCTGCCCCACTGGCACAGCAAAGCCGGCTGTATGATCAACATCGCTGGTTGGAGAGGTGATTGTTTCACAGAGATGAAGGGGAGGGCTCTCTGCAAGTCACTGCCAGCAAAACAAATATACATTGAGTGCCAATCCCATGGGAAAACTCCAGTCAACGTCAATGGGATCAGGACTGGATCCTCATTCAGGAATAGTGCAGACTCTGCAAAATTCTGCCAGCCTCCACTGAAGTGACATCACGTGCAGGAAAATAACTAAACAAGTGTAGACAAAGCCCGCTCCCTTCCCCCACCCATGCACAGGTAAGTCATAAAGTAGCAGTCAATAGAGGCTGCTCTAAATAAACCAGAAATGTCCACTTCCAGACAAAGGTTGTGGCCTCTCATGCTGGGACTGGAGCAGGGAGGTTTTTTCAGACATAAGGCTCCACTTTTCCCTCCAGACAAAACTTCTGGATCCTTTCCCAATAGAGGCAATGGAGCCAGAGGAAATTCCATGCAGTGCTAACGCTTTGTTGGGGATGGCCCATCTGCAGTGACAAGATTTCCACCCAGGTTTTGATTTGCAAGCTTCCACAATTGGATAATTACCTGAATTTGTGTCAAAGCCAACACCTTCCCAGCGCATTCCAGAGTGAGTGATGCATGGAGCCTGCAAAGAAGCAAAGGGAAGGGAACCTGGAGGTGCGCAAGAAAGGAGGAGATCTGTGCTGGGTTCTAGGAGACCTGGGATTCCCCCTTGATTTGGATGAAATTGAATCTCACTAAGACTCCCAATGCCGTTCTCAGATGGATTAAAACAAGCATGTGTCACTCAGGGGACAAGGTACCTCTGGAGCTACAACAGACCCAGATGGATGCGACTTTTGGATGCTGGTATTGGAACAGAATAGAGGATCTCTTACCATCTTGGTGCTGGTAGTGACAGTGGACCCGGACAGACTAAACGTTTGAGTTGTGGGGCTGGGTTTTCTTATGCTTTTAATCCATCTCCTGTACTCCTCTCTCACCTGGAGAATGAGGGACATGGTCACTACATCATGTAACTAACACCCTCAGACCAGGCCACTGCTAAGCCCGTGAAGTCACTGGGTCGCTGATGACGCGCCACGGGCATTACCTGGCGATTGAGGAGACAGTGCACCAGGAAGATGAAGGCTCCCTGCAGGCTGTTGACAATGGTGAATAAATACGCCATGACCATTTTTGCTGAGCCGACTTGGAAGAGACCAAGGCTCCATGTGCAGCCCAGAATGAATAGCTGGGCGATAGCTTTAAAAGTCAGTAGTCTGGATAAAGGCAGATGGAGAGATCCTGTTATAACGACCCTGTGGTGACTGAGTCAGGGGGCTCGGAGCAGTGTGGGGCAAAACAGCTGGCACCCACTTTACTGTGTCTTAGGGTTACTGTCAAGACGAACACAATGGCAACATATGCCTATGAATCTGAAATACAAAATCGTGCCCAACCATCTTCCCACACACACATCTTCCTCTCCTCAATGGATGGCACTTTATATCGACAGTATCCACAGCCCCAGGGAAAAGAGATGAGTTTCCTCCCTAAGTAGCACATGGCCCAGCTCTGAATATCAGCACAGACTTGCATTTCTCCTTACACAGCTCTAGGCACGTGCAGTAAGTAACACCATGGCTTTCTGAAGCCTCAACATTCTGATCTGGTTCCAAAATCTTTTTCCCCTCTCATGTCTCCATCCAGCACTCCCAGCTGGCAGCCCTGATCGTGTTCCTCCCTAAAAAACAGATTTCATAATGAGCTGCTTTAAAGACCATTTGCATGCCACACTCTGAATGTGCTGCAGGACTTACTGCAAGAGCCTCACTGATCTAGCAGTCTCTTCCGTACCATTACTTCCACTGACTTCAGCGGGCTTTGGAACAGACTGCATCTGTCATCTCAATATCCATCCAGGGACCAACATGATGCACATGGCAGAAAAGTATGTCCCATGATGATCCTTTATTGCCGTAGACCTCTCCTCTCTCCTAACTTGACCCTTCAATTGCCACCCTGGCTGTGCTGTGTCTAATTTAAGGTCCAATACAGCATACATTATTCATGCAAATTGTCCTTATTTTGGCAGATGGTCCCATGGACAACTTTAGGACTCACGAGTAAGGGACTGCTGATGTGAGTTAGGGTTTATCAGCTCCTTGGGCAGTGAGACTGTTACTCTCTCATCAAGCAGAAGGTCGCCAAGATAACCTGGAAACCCTACAGTGGCATGTGCTCAGCTGTATGGTAGCAGTAATCTGTGCAGAATCCCACAGGAATTCCCATACAGGAGGCTCACTGGACTCTTCTAATACAGGGGTGGGCAAACTACAGCCCATGGGCCGGATCCAGCCCATCAGGGCTTTGGATCCGGCCCATGGGATTGCCACGCCCGTGGTGCCGCAGGCCCCGCACCGCTCCCAGAAGCAGCCGGCACCATTTCCCTGAAGCCCCTGGGGGAAGGGGAGAGCAGAGGTCTCCGCATGCTGCCCTCACCTGCAGGCACTGCCCCCCGCCCCCCTCCCACAGCTCACATTGGCCGGAACAAGGAACCGCGTCCAATGGGAGTACCCGCAGGCGAAGGCAGCGTACGGTGCCCCCTACCCCCCCGGGGCCGCAGGGACGTGGTGCCGGCCGCTTCCTGGAGTGGTGCGGGGCCAGGGCAGGCAGGCAGGCAGCCTGCCTGAGCCCTGCTGCGTGCCGCTGCCACCCTAGGTAAGTGGCACCGGGCCAGAGCCTGCACCCCAAACCCCTCCTGCACCCCGTACCTCAACCTCCTTCCCTGAGCCCCCTCCCACACTATGCACCCTTCCCTGCACCCCTGCCCTGAGCCCCCTCCCACACTCTGCACTCCCTCCTGCATCCCAACCCTCTGCCCTGAGCCCCTTCCTGCACAGCACACCCCCTCCCACATCCCGCACCCCAACCCTCTGCCCCAGCCCTACATTCATGGCCCTGCATGCAATTTCCGCACCCGGATGTGGCCCTCAAGACAAAAAGTTTGCCCACCCCTGTTCTAATAGATTTAGTGCTGTCCTACCTGGTGTCTTTGAGAGTGGACACATCTTCATTAAGGGAGGAGAGTTTGTCTCTCAGGATCCAGAGGGTTACAAGAAAAAATGTTAAGTTTATCTGTGGAAACAGCATGAAATATTCCTTGTAAAACATGCCAGCCAAGGCCAGTCTCTCTGGCTGAGGCACGGAACAGTCCTATGGGATCAGACTGCTGCAGAGCAGTGACTGCTCGTCAAGGTGGGTCATACACCATTCCCTGCCAGACCTTGGTCCCAGGACATGCAGGGAACTGTTGGCATAGGCAGGGCTGCAATGCATCACATGTGATCATACAGCCAGAGGGCCACATTCTGCTCTTATCTGAATCTGGAGTGACTCCACTGATTCCAATGGGGTCTGCAGTTATTCCAGATTTAGAGCCATGTGATTTGGCCCAAAGCTTCTAGATCCTGTCTATAGAGTATTCCCTTCAATTCTGAGGCTGAAATTAATTCTTAACTTGCTGCCTGAGATGGGGAGGAATCTGCAAGGACATTGCTTTATCTCTTACAACACATGTACCCTTCCATCCTCAAACTCCCGAAGCTGCAGCCATCTTCCCTTCCCCCATCACTTGGGCTATTTACCAGCCAGGCCGGACAAGGGAAGGGACAAAACTATCCTCATTCTGGCAGAGGTTCCACTTGCTTCCACAGCAGCATTGCATGAGTAATGACATATTATAATTAATCATATTATGGTAGCACCTAGAGGCTCCAACTGAGACTGCACTGGGTTCTGTACTCACACATAGAAAGGGGCAGCTCCTGTCCTGGAGCATTTGTTAGCAAAATAACAGGGCAAGACCACAGGCACCGGCTTCCCCCCGGCCACTCAACCCCCCCACTCCACCCCAGGTCCCGCCCCCACCCCTTCTCCAAGCCCCCGCCTCTTCCCACCCCCACCCCAACTCTTCCCACCCAGATCCACTTCCTCCCCTCCAGCACCTCCTGCACAACTCAGAACAGCTGACTGTGGCAAGCCGGAGGTGATGGGATGGACGGGGAGGAGTTGATTGGCGTGGCTGCCATTGGACGGGAGGCATGGGGGGGGGGGATGAGTGGGGGAGCTGGCTGCCAATGTGTGCTGAGCATCCACTATTTTTTTCGGTGCCTATGGGCAAGACAGACAAAGGGTGGGAGGAGAAACAGAGGTACAGCGAGGGGAAGCTACTTCCCAAGTTAACACAGCAGGCCAGTGGCAGAGTCAGGTCTCCTGACTCACAACCCAGGGCCCGACCCATTCGCCCTGACTGACTCCATAGAATGTAGGCTGTTGTGTTAGGGAAAAATCCTACACTGGCCAAAGAGGGATGGATGAAATGGGATCTTATAGGACTCTTTCATCTTAAATTCTCTGGGAGATATTCTTCTCTTGGCTCCACTGTAGTCCACAGGGTTGCAGAGGTGAGAGGAGAATGGAGCCCTGTGGTTCTGTGAGGTACCCACCAGGATTATGGCACAGACTGGTCCCAGGAAGCTCCACTGAAAGTCTTTCTCCGGGCTGAGCCAGCAGCTACAGGGAGGGAGGAAGAAGGTGACTTTAATGGGATATCTACCCTTTTTCAGCCCCGGGGGCAGAGAGTGAGTGTCACAGGGCAGCTGGCTCTCAAAGCGAGATGGATCTCAGCCTGCCTGTGACATGGCCAACTCCCTTGCGGGCAGCAGGCAAACAGCCCTTCCCATCTACCTCAGCATCTCCTGCTTTCAGCCACCACTTCCTCTTCCACCTCCTCAAATGACCCTTTCTGGTGGATGCGCGCAGTATTGATGGAGGGCCAGACATGCAGCGGATGGACATTGGCCTCGCTGCACTGAAGGAAGTGGAGCTGACCTGATTTACACCAGCTGAGGATCTAGCCTGGGGTGTCTAGAACACGCCACACCCTGTTTTAGTGGAGTCACTCACTTCAGAGAGGGGAATCAGGGATTTGCACATAGTAAGAAGGTGCATTTGTTTCCTACCCACCAGCGCCACAAACCCAGCCTGGGAGCTGGGAGTCAAGCTGGGATCTTTCTGGTTTGTTCTTCCGCATCATCAGTGGGTGAGGAGTTTAAATGGGCAACTCAACTACAGTGCTTGGGGCAGATTAGTGTCACATTCAACTCCCAGGCAGGGTGAGCAGGGAAATGTAAGGTCAAGTCACATCCCAGCTCCCCTTCGGGATGGGCGCTGCACGTACTGTTTGGAAGTTCCGTAGCCTTCAGGATTCAACGCTGCCGAAATAGCCACCACCAGGGCTGGGAATCCGTAGCCAAACGGGTACATGAATCTCTTCTTGAACCGGCTGGCGCTGGTGTAATTCACGACCTTCAGGTTCCTGACGGTGAGGAAGAGGTGCAGCCCCTCCAGGAACATCCAGGTGAAGCTGGCCAGGAAGAGGTAGTGTAGGAAGCCAGCAATGACAGCACACACCACCTGAGGACAGGATGAGAGAGAGCTCTGGGACACTGCTTCCGGGAAGGGAAATACTGAATTTGGAGGTGGGGGGAGGATCACATAGGGCTTTTTATTAACACATCTCTCTAGTTATGGCACTCTCCCAGAGACAATACGTTCTTCAGTGTACGGGGGCTTGTCTAAGGGCTAGGTGGCTGGCCCTTTCAATCATTCAGAGTCCAGCCCGGTGCTGATCTCCACTCAGAAAAGAGTTGGATACTGTGAGGAATCCTAGGAAAGGGAGAAGGGACATAAACAAGTTCCCAGTCCTCATAATAGGGAGAGACGTGGAGGGTGTAGGTTCTCTTCTCTATATCTGCTTTAGGGTATAGGTGTCTTGCATCTGCCCATCAGTGAGGGGGCAGAGAGGACAGGCAGGGGACTGTGACTCTGGAAATCGGGGTTCCTTTCTCTGAATGATGAAGGAAGGAGCCCACAAGGAAAAGGGAAGGACTGGTTTCACCCATAGAGATTTATTTTGGAGGGAAGTAAATAATTATTTCTGCAGGACTAAAGAGCATGGAATAAACATTACCGTCCAGCTGAGGGTATAAGAAGGTGCTGGGGTGAGGGGAGCTTTAGAAATGGTGACAGAAGATCTGGACACAGCTCAATTTTAAACCGAGAATAAAAGTGGATAACAGACCCGACTGCGGGTGCGGGTCACCGCGGTGAGGAAGAGCAGGTAGGCCAGGAAGAGGCAGAGGCAGAGCTGCAGGTGGATGGAGGTGCTGACGTTGCGGATGGAGCGGCACAGGAGGAAGGTGAGGATGGCGAGGAGGAGGCACAGCAGGGAGAAGGTCAGTCCCACGTAGGTGACGATGGTCAGTGGGTAACTCTCCTGTAACACAGCAAAGGGAGACTCACCAGTGAGCCCTGGGACACTATGTAGTAAATAAAGGGAAGTAAGGACACCCTGGGGAATTACAGACCAGTCAGATTAACTTCTGTACCCGGAAAGATAATGGAGCAGATAATTAAGAAATCAATTTACAAAGACCTAGAAGATAATAAGGTGATAAATAACAGTCAGCATGGATTTGTCAAGAACAAATCATGTCAAGCCAGCCTAATAGCTTTCTTTGACAGGGTAACAAGCTTTGTGGATGGGGGGGAAGCGGTAGATGTGGTATATATTGACTTTAGTCAGGGCTAGTCTACACAGGACATGTGACCATGTCACATAATACTGGAATCCATCTTAAATATGGTACTTTCCCATTTAGAAGGAAGGGTGTGGACCCAGAGAGACAAAGGATTCCCGCCTTGTGCCAAAGCTATAAAAGGGGGTGGAGCAGAACAAGGGGGGGTCTCAGTCATGAGAAAGCCCCTGCTTTTCACTTAAGATGCCTGATGGAACTAACAAGGACTATACCAGGGGAAAGGATTGGCCCCAGATGAGGAAGGAGCCTAGTCTGTGAAAGAAGCCTATTAGAACATCTCTGAGGGTGAGATTTTACCCTTAAACAGTTTCTTAATGTATTAGGCTTAGACTTATGTGTTTGGTTTTATTTTGCTTGTTAACTTACTTTGTTCTGTCTGTTATGACTTAGAACCACTTAAATCCTACTTTTTATACTTAATAACATCACTTTTGTTTATTGCTAAATCCAGAATAAGTGATTCATACCTGGGGTAGCGAACAGCTGTGCATATCTCTCTATCAGTGTTATAGAGGGCGGACAATTTATGAGTTTACCCTGGGTAAGCTTTATACAGAGTAAAACGGATTTATTTGGGGTTTGGATCCCATTGGGACTGGGTGTCTGGGTGCTGGAGATAGGTGACCTGCTGAGTGGTTTTCTGTTAAAGACTGCAGCTTTGGGGGCGTGGTTCAGACCCTGAGTCCGTGTTGCCGCAGGTTAGCATGTCTGGCTCAACAAGGCAGGGTTCTGGAGTCCCAAGCTGGCAGGGAAAATGGTCTCAGAGGTAATCTCAGCAATTCAGGTGACAGTCCCAAGGGGGTCTCTGTGACCGAACCCGTCACAGCACGGCACCGGCGCATTCAGCTCTGTAAATATGGTCCCTGCCTAAGGACACTGCAGCGCCTGCTGGGTATGTGGGAGCCAACCCGCTCTTACCTGCTGTCATGGGCAGTGGATGAAGCTGCAGCTTGGGGAGGCTAGCCCCCCAGCCCACCTCTTCTGCCTGTGGCCCTGCTCATACTCCACCCCTGCTCTGCCCCAGGCCCTGCCCCCACTCTGCCCAGGCACCGCCCCTCCCCACTGTCTCCCTC
The DNA here is from genome assembly GCF_028017835.1 of Emys orbicularis. Classification (NCBI taxonomy): domain Eukaryota; kingdom Metazoa; phylum Chordata; order Testudines; family Emydidae; genus Emys; species Emys orbicularis. The sequence goes on from NC_088701.1 coordinate 12,256,880, forward strand.
CTCTCTTCCCTCCCCCTCCCTGCTCACCTCCTTCCAGCCAATCCCTGAACCCAAATGAAGCTAATGACATTAGAAAGAAATTGCAGAAGAGTATTTTTTTTTCAAAAGAAAATGGAGCATGTTTTCCACTGCATACCAGAAGGTGAAAACCGGACATGCAGACGGTACCTAATTAAAAGCACTAAATTTAGGAATAAAAAAATGTCAGTCACAGGTATTTTGATATACCCTGAAGTTTGTCAGAGATTTATTTGCAAAAACTTTGTAGTAAGGGCAAGTCAGCTGTCCTGCTGAATACAACATTAAATATTATGGAATACATGATGCAGCTCTTCTCTGTTTTACATTTTCTTAATCAGTATTTCTAAGCTGATTTTATATTTTAAATGTACTCTTAAGCCTTCATAAAGCAACCATTCCAGATTACTACATACACCTCTACCCTGATATAACACGGTCCTCGGGAGCCAAAAATCCCTACCGCGTTATAGGTGAAACCCCGTTATATCGGGGTAGCGGCGGCAGGGCTCCAGCAGTGATTTAAAGAGCCCGGGGCGCCGGCCATGGGGAGCCCCGGGCCCTTTAAATTGCCACCCGAGCCCTGCTACTGCAGCCCCAGGGGTAGCAGCAGCAGGGCTCCAGCGGTGATTTAAAGGGCCACGGGCTCCCCACAGCAGCCGGAGCCCCAGGCCCTTTAAAGCGCTGCCCGAGCCCCACTGCCGGAGCCCCGGGGTTACCACGTTATATGAGAACCCGTGTTAGATCGGGTCGCATTATATCGGGGTAGAGGTGTATTTAACTCACTGAAACAAAGACATTAGTTTCAATTAATCAGTCACCGAGGTTTAGTGTGTTCATAACAATGTTCATTGCTTTTAGAAAAAGGGAACACTACTTTACTTTGTGTGATCTCCATGACAACAGACATGAAATTTCACTAACTTTAAAAAATATGTTTCCAAACATTTTAGGCATAACAAAGGATTTTATATCTTACTAAGGTACTGATTTTGCTGGAGGGTTCTCTTAAAACTAGTTCATCAAATAGTCAGAAGTAAAGAAAGGGAAACACATTTGTCCAGCTATCTGGAAGGAAAGGGATGTTGTCCCTTTAAGGGCTAGTCTCTCTTCTATGGGGGGTCGGGGTGGTGACAGGAGAAAGGGATGGACAGAAAGGACAGGAAGACTTTGGAAGTTTTTTGTACTATAGTAATTAAAATTAAAATGTGTATTTTAGATAAGAGTGGTCTTTTGAAGGATTTATTTAAAAAACTATGCCTGAAGAGCCAAGCATTTAAGGCTAAAGATGAATATTCAAATTGTGGATCTGAAAACCTATGCAAGGATTTTTTAGAGATGTGATTTTATAATCTTCAGCAATCTTCTAATGATATATTTTTAAAGCAAATTTTAAACTAAGGTCCTGTAGACTAACATGTTCTGAGTAAATATTACAGTAATGCACAACTGTTTCTGTCAGTAAACTCAGAAACTGACAGTATATACCTTTAAATGCCTGTTAAATGGCTTCATTACCACTTAAATGGCTCTTTAACAGTTTCAATGTTGGGCTAATAGGTCTGGCAGGCTGGAGACTTTTTCCCTTTTAACAGGTTTCAGAGTAGCAGCCGTGTTAGTACTTGTTCCAAGTACTCCTGTTCTTTTTGCGGATACAGACTAACATGGCTGCTACTCTGAAACCTGTCATTATGCAAGGCACTGCATTTAGCCCTATGGAGTGGCAAGTACTCCTGTTCTTTTTCCCTTTTAAGTTACTAGATCCCCTCCGGAGTAAGAGTCACCAGGCTGCAGCAGCTAGCTGTGGGAGCCTGCAGAAAGGGTCAGAACAGGGAAAGGAAGAGGTGGGAGGTGGACACTAGGACCCAGGGGTGCCCCAAATTTTCAGGTGCGCTACACTGCCGCGTATGCAACTGCATTTGCCTAAGGATAGTTCTGAGTGGATCACAAGCTAAATATGAGTCAACAGTGTAACGCTGTTGCAAAAAAAGCAAACATCATTCTGGGACGTATTAGCAGCAGTATTGTAAGCAAGACACGGGAAGTAATTCTTCCACTCTACTCTGTGCAGATTAGGCCTCAACTGGAGTATTGTGTCCAGTTCTGGGCACCATATTTCAGGAAAGATGATGACAAATTGGAGAACGTCCAGAGAAGAGCAACACAAATGATTAACGCTCTAGAAAACATGATCACCAGTTTTGGGGGAATCTGCTCTCCTTTTTACAGCCTACCCTGGCCTTGGCATTGTCAGTGTGGGCTACTCTAGGCACCTCAGATCACAATCCCAGCCCAGCCCCCTTGACCCTGACCCATCCTGTATGGCCACAGATTATACCCTGAGGTTCCTACGCAGCGTTCATTCAGGCAAAATTCCCACTGATTTTGCCCAGGTCAGGAGCTCAGAGTCCAGCCCTTTGATCTGAGTCTCACAGTGAGATACCTCCACTCCCATAAGGACTGCGAAGCTGGAGAGATGGTCACAGCTGCAGTTGGTGTGAGTGCTGTTCGTGTAGAGAACGGTGCAGCCATCCTTAGCCCAGGTGCCATTCCCAGCGATGAATTTCCAGTGAACGCAGAGAGCCTCTTCCTCCTCTTTCTTTGCCTGGAAACAAAAACACCCGATCATCATCCTCACTGGATCATGGGGAGAACACTGTTTCTTTTGTCACACATCTCTAACAGACAGTAATAAACCTGATCTCACCAAAGGGTTCATGGTTCTCATTGTGCTGCACGTAACAGCCATTTCGGACTTCCCATTGTCAGTGGAAATACAAGCGAGATCCTCCAGCTTCAATAGCACAAGGCCCTGATCCCGGAGCTAAAGTGGTAATTCCCTTAACTCTCAGCACTGTAGGGTCTATGATACACAATTGTGCAGTTCCAATTTGTGCCATTAAAAGGCATTCACACACCTGCCCACAAATACCCACATGCATGCTAGCAAGTTCATTACTTCATCAAAGAAGGCACCATCTAATGCCGTTTCCCTGAACTCCACTATCTATAGGGCAGAGGTCCCCAAACTGTGGGGTGTGCCCCCCTATGGGGACACAGAGGAACCTTCAGAGGGACATGACAGGTCCTGGGTCAGCCCCCATGGGGTGCGGAAAGGGAGCCCCTCCCAGCCCCTCTCCACCCTGAGCTCTGCTCTGGTCCCACCAGTAGCCACATCCTTGACTTCCAGCCCCATGTCTGGCACCGTCCCCAGATTCAGCATGGCTTCACTCCCAGCCCCAGCCCCTTGCGGCTCCACTCCCAGCCCAGGCTGGCGGCAGGGCTTAGCTGCTGGACCCTACCACAGCCTAGCTGTTGCTCCACTCCCACCCCCAGCCTCAGCCCCCGGCCATGGCTCTGCCCTGCTCCCAGCCTGAGCCCCAGCCTCACCCCCAGCTGCGACCCGAGCCTCAGCCCCCTTACCCCTGTCTATGTCCTTCCCCATCCCCCCCAAGCCACGGCCCCGCTCCCGGCCCTGGCTCAGGGGGAGCAGCGTGAACGGGTTCGGGGGGGCGACCCTCAAAAGTTTGGGGACCACTGCTATAGGGAGATGCCTTCCAATTATTCCTGCTCTAACGGTTGAGCCAGACAGTTATTACTCCTGAGCATTTTACATGATGAATCATAACCCAATCAGGCCTGGTGTGAACGCTATGTAACGTCCTCCACCAAAACAGCCCCCGTGTCAGGACTGAAGAAGCTCCCTCTGTTTCTCAGATAACTGTTTCTCAGTCCAGAAAGGCAACACAACTCAAATGCCCTGCAGGAGACGCACCTTTGAAGTGACCAGCTGGAGTCCCTGGCACAGAGCAAAGTAAAAGGATCTACACTCACCTGTCTATGGCGTAGGGTGAAGTTCACACGTTTGGAGATGTTCATGAGCCTCCCATCTCCGATAGCCCCACTCACCACCCTGGAATTCAGGTGACAATTCCTCAATTTCTCATCAGCCATTAGCTCTCCCTCGTTGACAAATCTCTTGTTCATGATGGAGTCCAGGGTGAAGTAAGAAATAAAAACAACAGCCCAGGAACCTGAAAACATGAAATGATGCCTCATCTTAGTGCCAGGGACACTGAGACAAAGAAAGAGCAAGCCAGGTGCCAAAGGTCAGAGCGAGTCTGGGGCAGAGCTGGGAAAAGAACCCAAGAGTCCTGGCTAACAGTTTGAACTTTAACCACTAGAGTATGTTGCCTCCTCCCTCTTCTTGCACAGAAGCGCTTCTGTGTTGGAAACATTGGCGTACACTATGGGATTGTGATTCCTAAAGTGCACTAACGTATATTAGAGCACACTAGGGAACCTTTAGTGCACACTAGTAGGGTCTCTACAGACCAATTAATGCACAGTCTGTTAGTGCTCTTTAGAAATCATATCCTCATACTCAAAATTATCCAGCTAGGTAGACAGCCCTAGGTGAAAGGCACTGATGTGAAGCCATAGTTTTTCTTGGTTAGGAGAGGCAGAGGGGTTGGTTAGTGAGGAGCTTTCCCTGGTGATAAAGAATTAAGAACCAGTCCCAGTTAGGTCATACTGGCCTGAAAATCAGAGTAAAATTGGTAAATATTATCCTGGTTCCATTCCTGAAAGTCACACACGTCAACCTGGGGTCTAGCTGGACTCATCATCAGGACATCATGTGTTGGGCCAATGGATCTCTGATCTTTCCATTCTCTGGACCAGTTCATATGCCCATCAAAGCTTCTCTCTCCTCCCTGCCCCTCCCATTGCTTGGTTTTCATGTTGCGGGACAACCAGGAATGAAGGGCTCTGCAGAGCTCAATGGCCTGAGAAACACTTGCTCAGCCAACAAGGTCCACACCAGTGTCAGGATAACAGAGGCAAGCAAGCCAGCCTGGGGCGAGAGGAAGGGGAGAACTAGGGCTGGGGTTTGGTGTCTAGTTAAAGGGGTGAGTGCCTGGGAAGCACCAGGATGGTACCTTCTGTGGCTGCTCTGGTGACCGTATCGCAGTGAATGTCCATTGTCTCCTCCTGAGCTCTCAGCGTGAAGTTCTTATCACAGGGACCAGCAGCCGGGACAACGAGGAGCGTCTCGATAGCTGGGGAGGGAAATGGCAAAGCCTCTTGCTGCAAGGGCAAGGCAGGTTCGGAGCTCCACTCTCTCTGAATCCCACCACCCCCTCCCCCTTTCTCCTCACCTCCATTTCTCTGTGTTTCCCTGAGCCCCTCTGGCTGACCTTCTATGATCCATCATCCCTGCATCCCCATGAAGATGTCACTGTGCCAAGAGGCAGAAGGCAACTTCTCCCTGCTGCCTCACCTCTGCGCTTTAGCAGGGGAAGCAGCAGGAAGGGGTTTTGCTGGGGCAGGGAGTGAAAGGAGGACGCAATGGCAGCTGTCTGTGGCGACAGGAGATTGGCATTGCTTTTAAAACCCTCTCAGGCAGCTGCCATTGCTGCAAAGCCCTAGGGCTGGGTTTATGGGTGGCGGGTAGCATAGGCCGGGGAAGGCTGTGCCAACCCAAACACCCTGGCATGGTCCTGCCCATGCTCTCCTGCCTGCTTCCAATTCCCTGCTTCCCTGCCTGCTTCCCCAGACCCTCTCCTGCCTGCTTCCAATTCCATTCCGGCTCTTCCGTGGCTGAGGGGCTGGGGCAGGCAGGCTGGGGCTGGTGCTCACAAGGCCCAGGGCTGGGGGGGTTGGGGAGGTTGGGAGGGCTGGCCCGGGGACATGCCGCGTCATGCTGCCTGCCCATCCGCCCAGCTCTGGAGTTGGGGACGCTCTGGCTGCCCGGCGTTCCAGGGCTGGGGGTGCTCCCGCTGTGCTGCCCACCTGGCACTCCAGGGCTGGGGTAGCGCGGGGATGGGGGCGGGTTGCTCTGGGCTCCAGCGGAGGACAGGGGGTGGAACGGGAGGGGCGGGGCCTTGGGCAGAGAGGGAGGAGCAGAGGGCTAGCCTCTCTCAATGGTTAGCCTCTCTCAATGGCTTGTTCACCTGCCGCCCATGGCTGGGTTATAAACCCTGAGAGAGGGGCAGCGGGGCTGCAGTGGTGTTCTGAATTGAAAAGAGTATAACCCCCTATCTCACAGCCACCACCAGGTGATGTGGGAGCCTCCCATCCGCCTCACCCATAGACTCTGTTGTCACATTCTGTTTCTTCATCTCCGGAGACTTCAAAGCAGCTGTCAGTGCAGCCAATTCCACACTCTGCAGGAGGAACGTCACGGCAGAGGCCACCTCCCTCTTGCTCTCGTTCCCACCAGCACTGAGGATGGAGCTATTCAGGAAGGAACCAAAGGGGCCAGCAACTTTCTGGGATTGGGAAAGGAAACACCCTGAGAAGGAGGGAGGATTTCAGTGGTTCATGAGACACATTCTTCAGACTCCCAGGGGAACAATCACCCTCTTAGGGACATACGAGTTCATAGTGACCTTCCCCACTCAGCGGGACTGCAGCATTCTCAAAGAGGGAGCCCTTTACAGAGCAAGTGAGGCTACTGACGCTTGCTCAGGACTCCACAGTAACCATAAGCCAGGGGAGGGCTAACGCCCTGTGTCGTTCGCTCCTCATCCCTGGTCCCTTCAGTGTAGGTGCCAGAGAACATTGCAACAAATCAGCAGGCATCTAGGTTCTCTCTGTGTTGCCCCCGGAAGCAATCTGGATCTTCCTAGGACCAGTGGGGACAGAACCCAGATCCCCTGCCACTTAAGCTAGAGAGCATGCACATGCACACACACACCCCTTTTCTGAAGAGCAGCTACAGTTCCCCCCAAGGTGAGACTGTTATTCCAGTGCTCAGGGCATTTGGCCATAGAGCGCCCACACACGTAGGGGCAGAACCTCTGACCTGCAGCGATACTGCTCTGTCCTGGGCACACATGGTCTCCAAATTCACTAAGGTTGAATTCACGAAGGAGCAAAATTCACTGTTGCTGCCCTGCAGAACAATCAGAGGAAATGGGTTATTTCTGCAAGCATGGAAACACCACCCAAAATTAAGGTTAATGGTTCTGCAGAGCGATGTTGCTTTGACCTATGGCTGGCTGGCTGTGCCACTGGAATGCTACAGATTACGACATGTTAAGGCTAAGTGTGGTGAAGCCCACAGACACGCTGATATTTCACTTAGTATTGAAGCTTTCATTCATATTAATGAATTTCTCCTTCCCTTCCTCACAGCGATTTTATAAGGATTATTATCCTCCTTCTACAAGTGGGGAACCGATGCACAGAGAGACTGAGAAAATTGCCCAAAGTCACACAGCGAGTCTGGGGCAAAGATGGGAACCGAACTCTGACTTCCTGTATCTCTGGCTGATGCTTTAACTGCAGAACTCTGATGTACAGTGGGGGCATCACACACATAAGCATGATACTGTCGTGTTTTCAAAAGCACTTTGTGTTGGACTGATTCTGCTCCCACTGAAGTCAGTGGTAAACCCTGGATAAGCTGAGAATCTTCAGGCTCAAAGTTTTCTGTGTACAATTTGTGAAAACCCTCAAAGCCCAAATAAACCCCTTCCACGTACCTTCAGAAAGACATCTTTGCACATCTCCATCTGCTCTTTTATCTGTGGAGTCTCAGTCTGGTATTTAAATGTAACATCTAGCAACAGAAAGAGAGGCAGGACAATTACATCAACTCAACATCTGCAGGGCTAAGGTTCTCAAAAGTGTCTCGTGATTTGAGACATCTTAAAAGGCCCCTGACTTTCGAAAGTGCTGAGCACTCACCCTCTGAAAATCAGGCCCCTTTAAGGTCTCAGGTTAGACAACCAAAATCACAAGGCAATTTTGAAAATCTTGGCCTAAGTGACACACTAAGGCCACACACACAGGGACTCTAGGACAGAGCTGGGAATGGAAGCTTGATCACTTGAGTCCTAACCAAGCACTTTAGCCACAATGGCATCCTTTCTTCCTATCAGAATACAAAGTTGATGATCTACCTAAACCCAGCAGGGGTTTTCTCCCTTTAACTCCATTGATCTCTTAAGCCCTGTCTATCTGACAACTTTCAACTGAGTCTGTAATCAGTCAGCAATACATTCGGCCCTAAAAGCCTGGTGTGTGTCCACACATCACCTGGTTAATACTCATTTAAGCTTTGTTTGTGTAGCTCATTGATCAGTGTGTGTTATGTGTCCTCTAGGGGCTGGTCCACTAAGGCTCTGGTTCTGCTACAGCTCCTAGCTATGGGAGTTCGTCCCTTGGCTCAAACCGTAGTAGGTCATGCAGTTACAAAGTCCTGGGTTTGATCCTTGGTGATAACCAAGATGACGGTTGTTACATCTATAGTCGAGACGTTTCCCTTCCCCAGAACTGTTCTAACCCTGCTATTGTACTTCTAAAAGACCGGAGTCTCATCAAGGTATGTCTGCACTAGAAACGCTAAAGTGGTGCAGCTGCAGCTGTGCCACTGTAGTGTGGACACTGACTGCAGTGATGGAAGGGTTCTTCCATTGCTGTAGTAAATCCACCTCTGAGAGCTGGTAGCTAGGATAAGACAAGAATTCTTCTGTTGACCTAGTGCTGCCTACACTGAGGCTTAGGCTGGCTTATGCTTGACTGAAGTTTCAGGTATTGAGCAGGCCTCAGTTACACTATAAGCCTTATGTTGCTCTGTCCTGGAAAAGGCAGTTAAAATGGGTGTAAATGGCTCCTAAGAATGTTCCCTGTGGAGGGACCCTCCACAGCTAGTGTGGAACTGGTAGAAGGGCTTTACATGATCTTGGCTTCATATGCAAGGCAGATCAAAGATGTAGTCAGAATGCACCATGCTACAGCTACTTTCTGCTTCTCAGGGGCCATGGGAAGCAGAGGATAAAGTACAGCATCCCTGCATGGTCCCAGAATGCATAGAGCACAAAGGTGGCTTAAAGCTACCTTTTCCTCCACCCTTTCTATTCCGTGCCACAAGCACAGGAGTGGCATAAGTAAAAATCAGGCACAAAATTCTCTTGGGTACCCAGAGGGCGTTACAACCAAGTGTAGGAGGAAAAGTGCAACAGTTCTTAAAGACAGGTTTCAAAGTAGCAGCCGTGTTAGTCTGTACCTGCAAAAAGAACAGGAGTACTTGTGGCACCTTAGAGACTAACGAATTTATTTGAGCATAAGCTTTCGTAGGCTACAGCCTACTTCATCGGATGCATAGAATGGAACACACAGAAAGAAGATATTTATACATACAGAGAACATGAAAAGGTGGGAGTAGCCATACCAACTGTAAGAGGCCAATCAATTGAGATGAGCTATCATCAGCAGGAGAGAGAAAAAAACCTTTGAAGTGATAATCAAGATGACCCATAGAAGGTGTGAGGATATTTTAACATATTTTAACATGAGGAAATAGATTCAATTAGTGTAATGACCCAACCATTCCCAGTCTCTGTTCAAGCCTAAGTTAATTCTATCTAATTTGCATATTAATTCAAGTTCAGCAGTCTCTCTTTGGAGTCTGTTTTTGAAGTTTTTTTGTTGCAAAATTGCCACCTTCAGGTCTGTCACTGAGTGGTTAGAGAGATTGAAGTGTTCTCCCACTGGTTTTTGAATGTTATGATTCCTGATGTCAGATTTGTGTCCCTTTATTCTTTTACGTAGGGACTGTCCTGGAAATCCCGGACACCCCATCATCTCAAGCATTGGCACCCTAACAGCAGGATTGTCTGGCTATGTGGACTCTCTCCTCAGGCCCTATGCTACCAGCACTCCCAGCTATCTTCAAGACACCACTGACTTCCTGAGGAAACTACAATCCATCGGTGATCTTCCAGAAAACACCATCCTGGCCACTATGGATGTAGAAGCCCTCTGCACCAACATTCCACACAAAGATGGACTACAAACCATCAGGAACAGTATCCCCGATAATATCACGGCTAACCTGGTGGCTGAAGTTTGTGACTTTGTCCTCACCCACAACTATTTCACATTTGGGGACAATATATACCTTCAAGTCAGCGGCACTGCTATGGGTACCCGCATGGCCCCACAGTATGCCAACATTTTTATGGCTGACTTAGAACAACGCTTCCTTAGCTCTCGTCCCCTAACGCCCCTACTCTACTTGCACTACATTGATGACATCTTCATCATCTGAACCCATGGAAAAGAAGCCCTCGAGGAATTCCACCATGATTTTAACAATTTCCATCCCACCATCAACCTTAGTCTAGACCAATCCACACAAGCGGTCCATTTCCTAGACACTACTGTGTTAATAAGTGATGGTCACATAAACACCACCTTATACCGGAAACCTACTGACCACTATACTTTCCTACATGCCTCCAGCTTCCATCCAGGACACACCACACGATCCATTGTCTACAGCCAAGCTCTAAGAGACAACCGCATTTGCTGCAATCCCTCAGACAAACACCTACAAGATCTCTATCAAGCATTCTTAAAACTACAATACCCACCTGCTGAAGTGAAAAAACAGATTGACAGAGCCAGAAGAGTACCCAGAAGTCACCTACTACAAGACAGGCCCAACAAAGAAAATAACAGAACGCCACTAGCCGTCACCTTCAGCCCCCAACTAAAACCAGTGCCGTAACAAGGGCGAGGCGAGTGAGGCACTTGCCTCGAGCGCACAAAGCAGAGGGGCGCAGAAAAAGACTGTGGTTTTCTCGCCTCCCTCCCTAACCAGGTCGAGCTTGATCCCTCCCTGTGTGTGTCCCTGAGGGCGGCTGCCTGGAGAACACCAGCCCTAGCACCTGCAGCCTCCCGGCAGCCCCTTTCCACACACACCAAGACTTGTTCTGCAGCGATTCCAGCCCCAGGCTCCAGGGCAGCCTCCCAGCCACTGCCCGTATCTCCACCTGGCTCCTCTGGTCTGAGCCAGCCCAGCGTGGGATGGGGAACGGGGAGAGCCGCTACCCGGTACCCCCAGCACAGCCCGGCTTGTGCCCTGGGGCTTCTTCCTCTGGCTTAACCAGGCGGGGTTTAGTCCATTGTGGCCCAGACCAACCCCAACCCCGGAGAACTGGCCCAAGCTGTGGGGTTGGCAGGGGATGAGCCCGGCTGCCAGGAGGGTTTTAGTAGGAGCCAGAGGCAGGTCCGATGCAGACCGTAGAACTCTGCATTCTTTGGCACCACAGCTGCACTGAGCCATGGCTGGGAACTAGGAGCGGGGCCCAGATGTAACTAGCGCCCCAGCGCTACCCCGGCGCAGCAGCTCCCGGGCTGGGCCCGCAGCGCTCAGGGCCCGGGGCAGCGGGCGAGATGCTCTTGGAGCAGCCAGGTTATTTCCCTCCCGGACTAGCTAAAGATTGCAGCGCAGTGGCTGGGGACTGAGCCGGCTTCGGGGGGCTTTGGGCTCCTGGGTCCCGGCAGGGTTTGGAGGGGAGGCTACGAATGGGTGAGGGGGCAGCTTGGCTGCGTTCGTCTAAGCAGCATGTCCCCAGCACTGGGCACGTTGGTGCCCCAGCAGGACGCTGCACTGGGACTGCTCCCGCTTCCGGGCTGCAGCACCCCAGATCCCCCTGCCCAGCTCGGGCCGGATCGCAGGGAGGCGGGTAGCTCAGAGAACGGACTGGGCTGGTTCTGGCGTTTCCGCCTCTGTCCGCTGCTCCTGCCCGGCCCTTTTCACCCACCGGCTCAGGCGCCCCCTCCCTGGGTACGGGCTGGGGGCTGAAGCGATCAGAGCCGCTCCCTGGCTGGGCTTTGCCCTGGCGTGCTTGCACCACCCCGAGACAGTTGCTTAAACACCAACACCTTTAAAAACATGTTTCTAGTGAAGGGGGGGAAAGCTGTCCAGTCCTAGGGAAGGAAAACCCCCCTGGACATGTGGGAGGAAAAAGCAACGGTGCCCGCCCGCTCCAGCAGTAAATGTATGATGGAGGCGGTGAAAAATGAAACTAAAAACAACTGTTTTCTATTTACAAATTTAAATAAACAGAACAGCCTTCGTTTGTCTAAGTGCAGCAGCATTGCTGCTGTGTAGATCATGAAAAGGGTGGTGCATAGTTTAAAACTTCCCATTCTGGTAATTTCTTAAAGAACAGTCGTTCATAGTCCGAACACAAAAGCTCATGATTTAATTAGGAACAGAAACAAAATCTCTGATTGTTGGTGTTTCAAACAATATTTTTTTTCTGAAGACTTCCTAGTTCAAACAGATCTTATGATTAAAATAAATAAACGTTCTATTATCATTATTATTCTTGTTATTTACGTATTTTCCTTTTTTTACAAAGTAACTACTATGAAATTATATGGAGGGGGAGGGCGCAATTTTATATTCTTGCCTCGGGCGCAAAAATAGCTAGTTACGGCTCTGACTAAAACCTCTCCAGCGCATCATCCAAGGTCTACAACCTATGCTGAAAGATGATCCCTCACTCTCACAGATCTTGGGAGACAGACCTGTCCTCGCTTATAGACAAGCCCCCAACCTGAAGCAAATACTCACCAGCAACTGCACACCATACAACATAAACACTAACCCAGGAACCTATCCTTGCAACAAAGCCCGATGCCAACTCTATCCACATATCTATTCAAGTGACACCATCATAGGACCTAATCACATCAGTCACGCCATCAGGGGCTCATTCACCTGCATATCTACCAATGTGATATATGCCATCATGTGCCAGCAATGCCCCTCTGCCATATACATTGGCCAAACCGGACAGTCTCTACGTAAAAGAATAAATGGACACAAATCTGACATCAGGAATCATAACATTCAAAACCCAGTGGGAGAACAGTTCAATCTCTCTAACCACTCAGTGACAGACCTGAAGGTGGCAAAAACTTCAAAAACAGACTCCAAAGAGAGACTGCTGAACTTGAATTAATATGCAAATTAGATAGAATTAACTTAGGTTTGAACAGAGACTGGGAATGGTTGGGTCATTACACTAATTGAATCTATTTCCTCATGTTAAAATATGTTAAAATATCCTCACACCTTCTATGGGTCATCTTGATTATCACTTCAAAGGTTTTTTTCTCTCTCCTGCTGATGATAGCTCATCTCAATTGATTGGCCTCTTACAGTTGGTATGGCTACTCCCACCTCTTCATGTTCTCTGTATGTATAAATATCTTCTTTCTGTGTGTTCCATTCTATGCATCTGATGAAGTAGGCTGTAGCCCACAAAAGCTTATGCTCAAATAAATTCGTTAGTCTCTAAGGTGCCACAAGTACTCCTGTTCTTTTTACAGTTCTTAAACCAATTCAGAACAGCTGGTGAGCATCTGCCTAACTGCATGAGTTGGGCTCAAACTAGTTGGGTGCAGCGAGCAACACAGGCACAATCTTAGGCCTGTACTACTCCTAAAATCAGGCTATGTCGCTCAGAGACGTAGTTAAGGCGTCCTAAATCCAGTGTCAACACCACTAGGTTGACAGAAGAATTCTTCCTGCAACCTAGATGCCACCCCTTGGCAGGGTGGAATAACTACGGTGACAGAAAACCCCCGTCCACCGCTGTACCAAGTGTCTACACCAGGGGTAGGCAACCTATGGCATGGGTGCTGAAGGCGCCACGCAAGCTGATTTTCAGTGGCACTCATACTGCCCGGATCCTGGCCACTGGACCGGGGGGCTCTGCGTTTTAATTTAATTTTAAATGAAGCTTCTTAAACATTTTAAAAACCTTATTTACTTTACATACAACAATAGTTTAGTTAAATATGTTAGCAGAGTCAGGATGAGCTGTACCCTGACATCTGGTGGTGAATTATGGCGAGTGTGGAAAAGAACTCCAGGGGCTGATCTTGTTTGCATAGGCACACCCACTCGCCTGGCATGAAACAACAGCAACTCAAAGTGGTTACTTTGGCTGGTGTGGGATCCCCAGTTTTCTCTGTTATTGGGGCAGGAAGAATAAAGTTTTGTTACCCTGATTCTGTGAATCAAGGCCAGTGGAACTGTTGTATGACAGAAGGACTGAGTGAGTCCTTCACCATTACCTAAGTAGCACTTGCTTGACAAGGGGCATGGGTTACAAAACCCAGTGAATAAAGAGAGGATGGGGACAGGTATTTGTCCCTGATGGTATGGGCTCCCTCTGAGGGTTTAAAACACCAATTGCACTACCTTCTCTCTCCACTGTTGAATGTCAGAGCTAACTTTGATTCCATTAGGAGTCTAGTTACAGACTGCTGAGCTGAATTCACTCTGGGCCAATGGTGCACTAGCACTGGGGCTCCCCTACTATGAGCTGAAATTGCTAAGAGCTGAAATCACAAAAGAGCTAAAGTTATTAAGAGCTGAGATCACGGAGTGCTGTGTTATCTAGTGGGGGAGCCTGAAACTATATTGCTAAGCAGCTGGCGGAGCAATTTGTGGGGACGACTGGAGGAGCAGCGAGCGGCGCGGAGCCTTGCGGCGCCGGTTGGAGCGGCCCAAGGAACGGCGAGCGGAGCTGTTTGCGGGGACGGCTGGAGCGGCTCACAGGTCGGTGAGCGGAGCGGAGCAGCTTGTAGAGCGGAGCAGTTTGTGGGACGGCAGGAAGTGGACTGGCTCGTGGTGAAGGCTGTGGCGGAACCCCACGGAGAGACGGCCAGCCGGCCTCGGATCACGTAAGGTGCCCCTTAACACCCTGCGTGCCCCCCCCTTTTACTCTGGGGCTGCACTGACCAGGGACAGAGACTTTGGGGTCTGTTGGACTTTTGGGACTTTGGGTGGTTGCTGGACCCAAGAGACTTTGGGGGTGTTGGACTTTGGGGACTCTGGGTGATTTTTGGGTTGCTGGATTCAAGAACCAAAGGGAAAGAACACAGCCCAATTTGCTGGGGTGGGTTTTTTGCTCATGGTTTGTGTTATGAATCCTGTTTGTGGTGTTTTTCCAATTTAATGCTGATGTCGTTTACCTCATGTTATTAAACATTTCTGTTACACTCAGACTCCGTGCTTGCGAGAGGGGAAGTATTGCCTCTTAGAGGCACCCAGGGGGTGGTATGTAATTGTCCCAGGTCACTGGGTGGGGGCTCGAGCCGGTTTTGCATTGCGTTATTGAAACGGAACCCCTAGATACAGAACCCGGCCCTTGTTGCTGCCAACTTAGATGGGCAGAAGGGTTACATATATTATAGACGTATAGAAAGAGACCTTCTAAAAATGTTAAAATGTATTACTGGCACGCGAAACCTTAAATCAGAGTGAATAAATGAAGACTTGGTACAACATTTCTGAAACGTTGCCAACCCCTGGTCTACACTACAGTACTACAGAGGCACAGCTGCAGTGACGTAGCTGTGCTGCTGTCGCTTCTGTAGTATGGACACAGCTGAAGTAACTGTGGCTAGTGGTGGCCTAGGATGGCGTGTTGGGCCAAATTCTCAGTTGGTGTAACTCAATGGAGCCCCATCAAAATCAACAGACTTTACACCAGGCCCATGGTTGCCTCCCTAGTTGTGACACTGTTTTCTTTGCAGCATGGACACAAACTGTAGTCAAAATAGATTAAAGACCCATGCTACTCACCCTTCCTGCAGGAACCCGGAATCCCATAGCTGTCCATGGCAGCAGTGCCAACACTCAGGAGCACAAATGGAGAGCTGGGATGTTCCACAGCATGGGATCTGATGGCAGGTCCAAGCGTAGGCATGCTCCAAACGAACTCAGTGCCAGCGACTCGGTTCCACACCACATCCCTTACAGGCTGATTGTCTAGGATGATGGCGCCAGTGTCTGATGTATTGGCCACCATCAAGGCAAAGTTCTCGAAGCCCTCCTGGGCATTTATAGAATACATCCGGCAGTAACTGGCAACATCTGGAACATTCATCAGGAAGGCGTGGGAGGAATTAGGGAGAGCTGTGCCCACGCTGTAGAACACCACTTGGATGCCCACATTAGCAGAGATGTAGACTGGGATCGAGGGCTTGACAGGACGCTGGAGTACGCTGCCTCCTGCTAGAGTAACAGTCTCTGCCTGTTCCCCTAGTTGATACAACACAGTTGTGTTCTGGGAAGCAGTGATGTAGACTATTTCATCTACTTTCTGCCAGGGTAAGGGAGGAATGATGTATGTTGTACCCCAGCTGCAAACTGGTAGGAGCTGCTCAAAGACATGGTTGCATTTTGTGTTATTACAAAAACACCCCTGGCCAACCAAGACGGCCACTGGCTTTTCTGAGACAATCCTGGTGCCAGACACATTTGCTATGCCTTGTAACTGGTAGCCTTGGAAAGCAAGGAGTATAATTTTCAGTGTGTCGCCAGTGGAGTAGACCCCTGTTCCGTTACGTAACTTGCCTTTCACATGGACCGTCACAAGGTTGCGGTCTTCGTATGTCATAACAGAGAACTCTGGGTAACTATCTAAGGATACTGTAGAGGGAGTCACTATGTAGTGTTCATTTCCCAAGCTGGAGACAGGATACAGCACAGTGGTCTCAGGGCTCACATGTTTGTTGCTGACGGACACTACTGAGATATCTTTGTCAGCCTTGACTAGGACCACATTGGAGAACTCGGTAGTGCCCTTAATTCCCACTGACTCTGGTAGCCTGACCCGCACCATCTCTCCCTGATTTACCATAATCTTCTTCTCAAACCTTCCCCCGTCACCCGTGTAATTGGAGACGGAAACAGACACTGAAGTGAAGACAGAGTAGCCAGTAATTTGCACTTCAAATTGACTAGAGTTCCCACAGTCGTCCATGTAGGAGGTGATGAATTCTCTTCCCAGAGTCTCAGTCTGACATGTGCCTGCAAGGAAAAATAGCAATAAAACGTTGGAGGTGGAGAGAGATTCTGTCAAGAGGTGGATAGAGTAAAAGGGACTGGATCAACAAATGACCAGGGAGGAGTATAAAAATATTGCTCAGGCATGCAGGAGTGAAATCAGGAAGGCCAAATCACACTTGGAGTTGCAGCTAGCAAGAGATGTTAAGAGTAACAAGAAGGGTTTCTTCAGGTATGTTAGCAACAAGAAGAAAGTCAAGGAAAGTGTGGGCCCCTTACTGAATGAGGGAGGCAACCTAGTGACAGAGGATGTGGAAAAAGCTAATGTACTCAATGATTTTTTTGCCTCTGTCTTCACGAACAAGGTCACCTCCCAGACAACTGCACTAGGCATCCCAGTATGGGGAGAAGGTGACCAGCCCTCTGTGGAAAAAGAAGTGGTTCGGGACTATTTAGAAAAACTGGACGAGCACAAGTCCATGGGGCTGGATGCGCTGCATCCGAGGGTGCTAAAGGAGTTGGCGGATGTGATTGCAAAGCCATTGGCCATTATCTTTGAAAACTGATGGCGATCGGGGGAGGTCCCAAACAATTGCAAAAAGGCAAATATAGTGCCCATATTTAAAAAAGGGAAGAAGGAGGATCCGGGGAACTACAGGCCAGTCAGCCTCACCTCAGTCCCTGGAAAAATCATGGAGCAGGTCCTCAAGGAATCAAGTCTGAAGCACTTAGAGGAGAGGAAAGTGATCAGGAACAGTCAGCATGGATTCACCAAGGGCAAGTCATGCCTGACTAACCTAATTGCCTTCTATGAGGAGATAACTGACTCTGTGGATGAGGGGAAAGCAGTGGATGTGTTATTCCTTGACTTTAGCAAAGCTTTTGATACAGTCTCCCCCAGTATTCTTGCCAGCAAGTTAAAGAAGTATGGGCTGGATGAATGGACTATAAGGTGAATAGAAAGCTGGCTAGATCGTCGGGCTCAACGGGTAGTGATCAACGGCTCCATGTCTAGCTGGCAGCCGGTTTCAAGCGGAGTGCCCCAAGGGTTGGTCCTGGGGCCGGTTTTGTTCAATATCTTCATTAATGATCTGGAGGACGGCGTGGACTGCACTCTCAGCAAATTTGCAGATGACACTAAACTGGGAGGAGTTGGGGAGGTTTAGGTTGGATATTAGGACAAACTTTTTCACTAGGAGGGTGGTGAAGCACTGGAATGGGTTACCTAGGGAGGTGGTGGAATCTCCTTCCTTAGAGGTTTTTAAGGTCAGGCTTGACAAAGCCCTGGCTGGGATGATTTAGTTGGGATTAGGTCCTGCTTTGAGCAGGGGGTTGGACTAGATGACCTCCTGAGGTTCCTTCCAACCCTGATATTCTATGATTCTATGATTCTAACTTTGTTCAGGCCAAAAATTAAGGCCCAGTAAAAAAGAAAAGGAGCTTGAAAATCTTAATGCAGCTAGAAATTTTCTGCATTATATTTTTAATCTAAATTAAAATATTTTTTATTAATAGTAAACATTATTTTACATAATGAACAAGCACAACTTAGACAGGTTAGAATCCAACAAAGGCCTTGGAAACAAACACAACTTCAGGGAATGTTCCAATCTGGATCAGAACTCCATGATTGTCCCTGATCTCTGTAATAGTTCAGCACCAGAATCCTGGATCCAAACACTCATGCCAACATAGAAAAGTTTCAGATCCAGATGCACATTTAATGATTTGGATTCAGCCTTGAGAATAATTGTTTGCCCTGCCCCAGCACCTCCTGTCTAAGCTCAAAACACTTTACAGACAGACATTAAATAATTCTCAGTCCCACCAGGAGATGGGTCAATATTACAGTCCCCATTGCACTGACAGGAAAACTAAGGCACAGAAAGGGTTAGGAGCTTGCTCAAAGTAACCCCACAAATCAGCAGAAGAACTAAGAATAGAACCCAGGTTTCCTGACTCTCAGTCTCTTGTGCTCTAACCATTAAAACCTACAACCCTTCCCAGCGCTGGGAATAGAACTTTAGGCTGTTGTGTTGATAAGGGTAAGCGCCTTGGGCCTCTTGGACTGAGGTGATAATAAAACCCTTTTGTACTGTTACAACATTAAACACATAAGTGTGGTTTGGGGTCTTGTATCAAATTATCACTGGCACCTTCTCCTGTTGCAACCATTAAATATATGTATATATACAGAGAAAGAGAGAGAGAGAGAGAACCTTTTATTAAACACACATAAGAAACAGATAAATAAAATTACAATTTAAAAAGTTAAATAAAACTTTAATTTAATAAGTTTCCTTTATTTCCCCTTTAGTTATATAGGGCCAGATTCTCAGCTAGTGTAAATCAATGTAGCACCACTGACTACAACAGACCTTTGCTGATTTACAACAGATGAGGATTCTGCCCATTACCCCCAGCTGACATCCCACTTGGCTCTTTATTGAGAGATCTAGAAACATCGTATCCCCCAATAAACATTTTATCCTCACTCCCAGAGCTCGCTCTCTCTGCCCTGAGTGGAAAGAAAATTAAGGCCAAATGTAATATAGCTTCTCAAATTTCCACTAGCTGAGAATCTGGCTGTCTAGCTTCAGGCCCTTTAATATGATCAGTGAGGGGAGATATTGTGAAATGCTGGGCCTCCTTCTCCTGTCCCTTACACCATATGACCGCCATTGATTTCAGTGCATTTCTCCTGATTTACACTGATGTATGTGAGAAGAGAATCAGGCCCATCATTCTTAGGCTCAATGGGAGCTGGCGGCATGGCTGGATTTAGGGGCAGGTGACCCAGGAAACCACCTGGGGTGCCAGGAGTGGGGGGCGCCGGGCTCGGGGTGCTGTTTTGGTTGTTAGCAACAAAAGGGAAAACAGAATATTTGAAGTAAAATGTTTCAGGTATTCTGTATGTGGATTCATTTTTCACCAGCCTCCTAGAATGTTGTCAGCCATGTCCTCGTTAGTATATACGGAGCAGGGCATCACCTAGGATTGGCAACTTTCTAATTGCACGAAACTGAACATCCTGTCCCCGCCCCTTCCCAAGGACCTGTCCCTTCCCTGAGGCTCCGCCCCTACTCATTAAAGCCCCCCTCCCTCCAGCGCTCACTCTCCCTCACCCTCACTCACTTTCACTGGGCTGGGGCAAGGGGTTGTGGTGGGGGAGGGGATGAGGGCTCCAGGGTGGGGCCAGAAATCAGAGGTTCAGGGTGCGAAAGGGGGCTCCAGACTGGGGCACAAGGTTGGGGTGCAGGAGAGGGTGAAGACTTTGGCTGAGGGTGCGGGCTCTGGGGTGGGGCTGGGGCTGAGGGGTTTGGGATTCAGGAGGGGGCTCCAGGATGCGGCCAAAGGGTTTGGAGTGCAGGAGCAGACTCAGGGCAGGGCCAGGGGGTTGGGGTCCAGGAGGGGGTGCAGGCTCCATCTGGGGTTGGGGGCTCAGATTGGGGCTTGGGATGAGGGGTTTGGGGTGCAGGAGGGGGTTCCAGGTTGGGGCCAAGGGGGTTGGAGTGTAGGAGGAGGCTCAGGGCTAAGGCAGGCCATTGGAGTGCAGGAGGGTATGCGGGGTGCAGGCTCTGGGAGGGAGTTTGGATGTGGGAGGGGGTTCCGACCTGGGGCAGGAGGTTGGTATGCGGGTGAGGGTGCGGGATCTGGGAGGGAATTAGGATGCAAAAGGGGGTTCTGACCTCAGGCAGGGGGTTGGGGTGCAGGTGAGGGTGTGGGGACTGGGAGGGAGTTAGGGTGTGGGAGAGGGTTCCAACCTGGGGCAAAAACCGCACACCTGGCAACCGTAATATTACCAGTTAGTCTTATGAGACAGGGATAAATCATGCATCAAATTCATGAAATGGCTACAAATGCAGTAAAAAATAAGGTATTTAAAAGTTTAACAAATCGGGGCGGGGGGATGACGGGGACGCATGCCATTTGGTCTAGAGCCGGCCCTGGCTGCTGGTCCTCAATGCCTCTCAGTAGTTAGCTCCATTTGTAGGATTTCCCAGTGCTTCTAGTTTCTTCATGAAATTGATCATGATCTCAATTTTCATTTCCAATTCTGTAATACTAACAGCTTCTTAAAGGAGAAGCTGCCAAAAGGACAGACCCAGAGTTACTGCTACTTCATTCTCCCTCGCTCCTTTCTGACAGATCTCCAGGTACTGCAGTCCAGTATATGAAAGCTATTGCTTTCTGGGCCCACCTCTGGCTTTTCAGTATGGCCTAGTGACACTATTAAAAGACCTCTCAGTGGGACATGGCAGCAGAAAGAGGTTCTTGTCCACCATAGGACAGAGTATGAGCAGACTAAAACTAGAATACCCTAAGGAGTGACAGATGGAGAAAGAGGGAGTGAATGAATAAACAAACATAGAGAAGTAGAAATTATCCCTGATACCCAATCTTCCCTGTTCTCAAAATTCTGGGTTTTTCCTTCAGGGCCTGTTTAGAACCTGAGGTGTACCCACCCCTTTGGGCATTCCACTACTCCTCATGACCAGATGCAGTGAACCCCCCATTGGAGTCCAGATAATACTGCTGAGAGCTGCCAAGCCAATACCAGCTTCATTGTAGACACTCCTTATGGGACTCACTTATTACGGACACAAAAACGTTGCACAAGGCATTATGTTTCACTAACTGAAGAACTTACCAATTCTGTTTGTTCTCTGGGCGCTTGCTGGTGGTAGAAACCAGAACAGTCCAAGGAGGAAAAATACTTGAGAGAAAATGAACAAAACTTGTTTAAAATCTAAGATATGGCAATAAACAACACAGGGAGATATTACTAAATAAAGGATTCTAAGCACCTTTGTATGAGTCTGACCCTAATCTCAGTTACACTGATGTAAATTTGGAATGACTCCATTGGTTTACTTTTATTGGCGTTACCCTGGATTTATCCTGGGATTTCGGAGATTAGAATTAGGATCAGGGCATTGGACCTCATTGATGTGTGGAGAATAGAAGCTAGGCACTGAATTTTTCTATTCTAGTCTCATCCTTTGATGCTCTGTAGGAGGCATCTGGGAGTCTGGAGTCTGAGTTGCTTCTCAATGCCCTGGGGCAGGGTGTCATGGATTCACAGGGTCTGGTCTATGCAGCAGCCTGTAACCAGTCCCTTTGGAGAGATCCCTGTAGTGTGCTGGGCCCCAAGGACCTAAACAGTTCCACAGGGGCAGACCCGGGGCCTTCAAAACTAGGCCTTTGGGTGCCAGCAATCCCTGTCATTTTCCATGGCTCCCTGTAGTAAGTCCAGCAGAGCCAGACTCCAGTGGGAGGTTTGTTCTTTACTCCTTCAGGGAACAATGCTGTCAGTGAGTATTTGCAGTAATGCCAGGCAGCCTTTTCAAAACAATGTAAGGCTGTATTAATCACCTGGCCTCCAGAATCTGACAGTCCTTACTTTAGCATAGAGAGGCACAGGTTAAGACATGGTCCATGCTGACCAATGCCAGGGCTCCCATGGGCCACGCTGCTGTAGGAACAAACCATCTTGGCTCTCTCTCACCGTCTCTGTCCCTTTAGTTCCGGGTGTGTCTCCTGTGTCTCTAAAAGCTCAGCTCTAAACCCAGCCACCTGTCACCTTTCCCCTTTGTTCTCCTCCTCAAGGCATTGGTTTGCTGCCCTGCAAGGGGCTGGGAAATCTCCTTACTCTCAGCTGCTGGTCGCTAGGACTGGATATCCTGGCTACTGGGGTTTCCATTGTCTCGTCCAGACCCCCCATTCACATATGTAGATTTTCTTTACTTAGTTTGTTAATGACTCTAGTCTCCAACCAAATACCCACATCACATCCCTTTACGCTCAATGCACAGAAATGCAAAGGCCAGAGGGAAACTGAAGCATGGACAGGAATCAAAAATCATTACCAAAATTCACACAATCACCACGCAGGGCTTTCCCCCTTTGCCCTTGTCAATTTGGGTTCTATTAGATATAACCTTCTTCCATCTGTTCCTCGTCGGTCAGCATGCCCAGTGCTAAGCAAGGAAGCAAACACATGCCCTGGAGAGGGGCAAGATGCACAATAAGTTTCCAGGAGAGCATGTATCTTGCTAATCTCTTTAGCCAACAGTTGGTGCTGCAGCTGCTCTCTGTCCACCTGGTAACCGAATGTACATCTACAACGCACAGCAGACTGAAGCAGCAAGACTCAGAACCCAGCTCGACAGACTCGGGCTCATGCGACTGTGCTAAAAGTAGTTGCGTACACAGAGCTTTTAAGTTGTGGCTTGGACTGGAGGTCAGGCTCTGAAGTCTAGGGAGGGGGGTGGGCCTCAGCTGGTCCAAACCACAACTTAACAGTGCTGTCTACACAGCTATTTTTATCATGGCAGCGCAAACCCGAGTCTGTCAAGGTGGGCTTGGAGGGTCTCTGCCACAGGCTGTGTAGATGTCCCCTGATAGGCCAGGGAACCTCCGAAGTACCTGAGGACAGAACCCTTCTAACTTCCCCTCCCTGGCATCTCCAATAAGTTGCCAGCTGGCTACTCCCAGCTATTCCGAGGAGAGCGGCTTGCCTGCCACACTCTCCCATACACCATGGCTCTGTCATCACTAACTCGGTTCTACTTACTTGGAGGAAATGCGAAGCCTCGGCGTCCCATGGCTGCTCAGAAGACAAGCTCTCAGATTCTGACCCTGGCAGCTTCCTTATTAACCATAAATAAGACCAAAAGCAGAACTGACACACGCTCGGTCACAGCATCTTCCTCTTTAGTCCCCTTATCTCTGGTCTCTGGAAACAGAGTCTTTGGGCCAAGTTCACCTCACTGAAGTCAGTAACTGATCCCACTAAGGGGACGGGCCCTTTATTATTTATTATCTTCCCTAACCCCTGCAGTGTGCTGGGTGCCCTCACAGGGCAACAGGAATCAGACAGTCCTCATGCTGCAGTTTACACTTTCATGGGAGATCTGACACACCAGGTGAGAGTTGTATACAATTGGTGCTGAAATAAGATGAGCAAACAAGGGTTACAAAACTAAGATCTGACAGTTACTTATCTGTAACCCATGTGTCCACTTCCTGCCCAGCTCTTTCAGAGTCCCCCCCTCCAACCACTTTCTACCCTCAAGTAACCCACACTAGGACAATGCAGCTCTCTAGTTATTTTCACATAAGAGGATAAGAATCTATTACTGCTGCACACTAGAGAATCATATCCTTTAGCTAAACGGATAAAAGACTTGTGCTTTTATTGCAGAAGATTCTAGGTATGATCCCTGCTGATGACCCACAGTGGATAAATAGCTAAATTCACTCCACACTGCAACCCAACAGCCCCCCGCCCCCCCCCCCCCCCCGCTCTCTCTTTCACTCTCTCTCTCACACACACATACCTACCTCAGCAGGAGTCTTATTTCACATGTACAAAATGGGAAATGCAACAGAGGGTCCTGTGGCACCTTTAAGACTAACAGAAGTATTGGGAGCATAATGTTTCGTGGGTAAGAACCTCACTTCTTCAGATGCAAGGCTTCTTACCCACGAAAGCTTATGCTCCCAATACTTCTGTTAGTCTTAAAGGTGCCACAGGACCCTCTGTTGCTTTTTACAGATTCAGACTAACACGGCTACCCCTCTGATACTTAAAATGGGAAATGACTGCCTAGAAAGGATGAATGACTGCCTTTTCTACAGAAAAGGATCTGGGGGTTATAGTGGATCACAAACAAAAATCTGAATCAACAATGTACTACTGTTGCAAAAAAAGCAAACATAATTCTGGGATATATTAGCAGGAGTGTTGTAAGCAAGACACGAGAAATAATTCTTCCACTCTACTCAACACTGATAAGGCCTCAACTGGAGTAGTGTGTCCAATTCTGGGCACCACATTTCAGGAAAGATGTGAACAAACTGGAGAAAGTCCAGAAGAGAGCAACAAAAATGATTAAAGTTCTAGAAAACATGACCTGTGAGAAAAGATTGAAAAACCTAGGGATGTCTAATCTGGAGAAGACCGGGGGAGGGGAGGGAATGTGAGGGAGACACACATGATAACAGTCTTCAAGTACATAAAGAGGAGGGTGATAAATTGTTCTTCTTAACTACTAAGGACAGGGCAAGAAGCAATAGGCTTAAATTGCAGCAAGGTAGATTTAGGTTGGACATTAGGAAAAACTTCCTAACTGTAAGGTTAGTTAAGCCCTGGAACTAATTACCTAGGGAGTTGTGTGATCTCCATCACTGGACGTTTTTAAGAAGAGGTTAGACAAACATCTGTCAGGTTGGCCTAGATAGTATTTAGTTCTACTTTAGTGCGGGGGACTGGACTAGAAGACCTCTCGGGGTCCCTTCAAGTCCTACATTTCTATGATTCATCACTTCTGACTTCAGAGGTTTCTAGGGCTGTGAAGGGAGTGTGACGTTCTGTACCTCAGGGGAAAACTCTGCACCCCCATGTTCATCCTTATAAAATGATTGTGTGGTATCCAATGCAAATTTTGTCGTGTTGATTGTCTTCGGAAGGCTCTTGATGCATTGAGCATTGTTGTTATAGTAATGTTATAGTAATTGTTGTTACAGTAATGTTATAGTAATGTTATAGGCTGTAATTTCATGTATATAATTATGAGGCTGAAAATGTGTCCTCATGGCTTAAAACAGGCCGAGGCAAAACTCTCCAAGAGCAGAGAGGCAGTTCACACCTCATCAGGGCATGTATGGGACAAACCCAGCCCAACCTCACAGGAACAAAGGACACTGGCCTAGGCAGCAACAAAGGATCTGTTGGACTCTTGAATGAGTCACCCTCCTTCCTTTGGTCAGTTTTGGACTGCGATGAGGTAATGCTTACCTGACTCTGAAGTGGGGGGCAAAGCCAAAAGGGAAGAAAGAACATGATAAAAGGGAGAGACATTTGTCATGCTCTTCCTCTCTCTTCTACCTCCATCAACACACATCACCACCAAGCGACTGAAGTGCTGATCAAAGGGGAGAGCCTGGCTGAAGGGCAACCAGCCAGCTTGTGGTGAGAAGCATCTAAGTTTTTTATGGGAATTGAAAGTGCTAAAATCAGCTTACAATGTGTTTTGTTTTTATTTCATTTGACCAAATCCAACTTGTTTTGCTTTGACTTATAATCACTTAAAATCTATCTTTGTAATTAATAAATCTGTTTGTTTATTCTACCTGAAGCAGTGTGTTTGGTTTGAAGCATGTCAGAGATTCTCCTTGGAATAACAAGCCTGGTACATATCAATTTCTTTGTTACACTGACAAACTTATATAATCTTGGAGCATCCAGTGGGCATAACTGGACAGTGCAAGATGGAGGTTCCTAGGGTTTTGTCTGGGACTGGAGATATTGGCTAGTGTCATTCGGTTGCACAGCCCAAGGAGCAGTTACATGCCAGAGGCCGTGCGTGAACAGCCCAGGAGAGGGGGTTCTCACAGCAGAGCAGAGTAAGGCTGGCTCCCAGAGTCAAGGATTGGAGTGATCTAGCAGATCACCGGTCCAGATAACACCAGAGGGGAACGTCACAGTGATGCTGCGAGCAGCGTTGTATGTGCAGCTTGTTACTCCAAGTGGAGTTCACACTTTAAGCACTGATATTTGTGATTTTAAATGGGTCTTAAGTGCAGTTGCTAAAAATAGTCAGGAGGAGGTCACAGTTTTGTTATTTTCTGTTTGTTTATTTCGGGTGAGGGAAATAAGCACAAGAAAGCAGAAAAATGACTACCAGTGAGGCAGCTACAAAACTAGAGCTGGCCAGACTGGAAGCAGCAGAGAAGGCAAAGGACTGCATGTTTCAAATGTGGCAGACAGAAATGATGCTCAAAGAAGCAGCTGCAGCCAGGGAAACTATGGAGGCAGAGGCAGCCAGGGAGGCAGCCAGGGTGGAGGCTGATCACAGAAGGGCCATGGTAGAAAAAGAGAGAGGGAAGAAAGAGAAAGAGAGGGAAGAAAGAGAAAGAGAGAGAGAGCGAAAACACCAACTGGACCTGTTAGAGAAGCAGAACCAGAACCCCCCCGACCCCAACGACTCCCATTACTCCAAAAATCCACAAATGGGAACACTTATGTCCTGCATACAGTGAAGAGGATGATATTGCTGAATATCTGACTACCTGTGAAAGGCTGTGTAATACATGAAATCCCTGATGATAAGAGAGTTCCTACCCTGATTGCGAAATTAACTGGTAAAGCTCAAAATGTATTCAGTGGAATGCCTATTGAAGATGCTTTAGACTATTGTAAATTTAAAGATACTGTTTTGCGAAGTTTTCAGAAACCTATAGAGTTAAATTTAGGAATTTTAGGAGCGATATTGATATGAGTAATGGGGAATATGTAAACAAAATGAAAGATTTGTTGGGCAAATGGGTGAGGGGCAAAGAGGTGGCAAGTTTTGAAGGAATGCTTGATCTTGTTGCTCAAGAGCATTTCTTAAGCATATGTAAGGCCGAAGTAAAGCAGTGTCTATGGGACAAAGATGTAAAGACTGTGAATGAGATGGCTTTTTTAGCTGATGCTTTTGAACAGACTCAGGCGTCTATTGAGGGCAGGCCACAGAAAGAGGGGTTTAAAACTGGTGGGAAGGGAGGATCCCATTTTGCCCCTGGGAAGAGAGAAGGGGGTTGGGAGCCTAAACATGTGTTATAGAATCTGGCCCTATGTTATCTTTGCCTGTTTGCAAATTTCCCCCAAATGGATTGCAATTCCCTTGAATAAAAACAACGAGGAGTCCTTGTGTCACTTTAGGGACTAATGAATTTATTTGGGCATAAGCTTTTGTGGGCTATAACCCACTTCATCAGATGCATCTGCTGCATCTGCTGCATCTGATGAAGTGGGATATAGCCCACAAGAGCTTATGCCCAAATAAATTTGTTAGTCTGTAAGGTGCCACAAGGACTCTTCCTTGTTTTTGCTGATACAGACTAACACAGCTACACCTCTGAAATCAATTCCCTTGAATATATTCATTGTTCAACATTATCCATGGAATAATTTTGCTGACTGTTCAGTTCTCAAGCTGTTTTAATTGATTGCTTAAATCACCCAATCTTATGTCGAACTCTTAAATTCTTGTGCCTAAGTCTCCTACAGTTACTATTTTGATACTCACTTCCCACTAAAGCTGTGTGGGGTAGGGGAGATGCAACAGCAACATTGTTGAAAAAATTTCTGTACTTATTCAATGAAATTTTGAAATATAAAAAATTCAACCAGCTACATAGTTGCTCAAAAACTATAAAAACTTTGACATTTTTCCTCCCTACATTCCCCCTCCCCCGTTTGTTGAAATTCAAAATGTTCTTGATTCTTCCCCCACTCCTTTTTTTTGGTTAAAGTTTGCGGTTTCAATGCATTTGTGATAAATGAAGGGGGGGTAGCTCTCTTTTATGGACACCCAGCCAGCCAGTTAGCTGTAAAATCCCTCTTGGTGGCTGTTCTCTGCTTGCTTTACCTGTAAAGGGTTAACAAAGTCCCCCAGGTGAAGGAAAGGGAGTGGGCACCTGACCAAAAGAGCCAATGGGAAGGCTAGAATTTTTTAAAATGGGGAAAAACTTCCCCTTTGTGTCTCTGTTGTTGCTCTCCGGGAAAGAGGGGAACAGGGAGCAGTTATGCTATGAGAAGCTTTAAGCCAGGTATGATCATAAATCATCAGATCATACCTAGAACTACTTATTTGGATCCCCCAAATGTGTAAGTAGATCAGGAATGTTTGGAAAGATGCAATTAGGGTTATTTCTGTTTATTTCTTATGGCTAGTGGACTCCTCTGTGCTAACCCCAGATGCTTTTGTTTGCTTGTAACCTTTAAGCTGAACCTCAAGAAAGCTAGTTTGGGTGCTTAATTTTTGGAATCTAGCAAAAGCCTAAGTTCCAGATGTATTTTTCTTTTGTTGTTGTTGTTTTTAATAATATTTACCTTTTCTAAATAATAGGATTAGATTTTTGGTGTCCTAAGAGGTTTGTGCATATGTTGTTTAATTAGCTGGTGGCAACGTCTAATTTCCTTTGTTTTCTTTCTCAGCTCTTCCCGGAGGGGGGAGCGGGTGAAAGGGCTTGAGAGTATCCCACAGGAAGGAATTCTCAAGTGCGTCTTCTTGGGTTCCAAAAGGGGTTTTGCATTTGGGTGTTGGCAGCATTTACTAAGCCAAGGTCAGAGAGAAGCTGTAACCTTTAATACAAGCCTGCAGTGGCCGGTATTAATTTTTAAAATCCTAGCGGGCCGCCACCTTCTGCACTCGAAGTGCCAGAGTGTGGAATCAGCCTTGACAGCATTTTTGTCAAAACTTTGAAAAAAGTCAACGAGCTCTATTGTCTGCTGGTATTCTCCAATATTCACCTTCAACTTTCTCTTTCTGTACTGCATTGTCCATATTAGAGCTCCCCAATGCAGTGATGAGACTGCTATTGTTACTCAAGCTAGCTTTTATCTCCTCAATGCAGTGTAGACATTCCCTGAATGTCACACGGCCCATATTCAGAAATAGCAGGACCTGTAGGTGTGTTTCTAGCTATGTTAACTTCAAGATTTAGCTAGATCAAAGCTACAAGATTTAGCTAGATCAAAGCTACAAGATCTAGCTAGATAAGCTGTTCTCAAACTGTGGGTTGGGACCCCAAAGTGGGTTGCGACCCTGTTTTAATGGGGTCACCAGGGCTGGCATTAGAGTTGCTGCCACCCGGGGCCCACAGGCAAAGCCCGAGCCCTGCTGCCTGGGGCCCACAGGCAAAGCCCTGGGTGGCAGAGCTCAAATTACAGGCCCCCTGCCTGGGGCTGAAGCCTTTGGGCTTTGACCCCCGCACCCAGAGCGGTGGGGCTCGGGTTGGCTCAGGCTTCAGACCCTGTTCCTGGGATCATGTAGTAATTTTTGTTGTCAGAAGGGGGTTGCAGATGGTGCGATGAAGTTTGAGAACTGCTGAGCTGAATCAAAGCTAGTTTAGCTATTCCTGCCTCCTGACTGCAGTGTAGACATTCCCTGAGAGTCACAGGACCCATATGCAGCAGGAGCAGGACCTGGGAGTGTTTCTAGCTATGTTCCTATAGAAAGAGGGGTGCAGGCAGGAGGGTTTGAAGGGGTGTTGGCCTAGCAGATGTTCCTCACAAAGACACATGGTATGGGTAGCGCAGAAGACCAGAAGCTGCAAACTTGGGAGTGGGCAAGCAGTCATCTCCTGAAAATATTTATTAAAAACTTCTGCCTTTTCTGCATTACTTCTGATAATTCTACCATTTCCATCTAGTAATGGATCCATGCAATTTGCTACAACCCAAATGCCTGTTATATCCATTGAGGGAATTTTAATCACAGTAGCCCCACAATCAGCTCGCCCTCACTCCACTTCGTACCAAGGTGCTCTTCTATGGAGGTGTAAATCTGTTGGCTTCTATGGAGTCACACCAGATTTACAGCAGCATAACCAAGATGGGGATTCCATGACCACCACTCCCAAGAGGAGGAGATGGATGGTGGTGGTCGGGGACTCCCTTCTAAGGGGGACGGAGTCATCCATCTGCCGACCAGACCGGGAGACTCGAGAAGTGTGCTGCTTGCCTGGAGCTAGAATCCAGGATGTGATGGAGTGTTTGCAGAGACTGATCAAGACCTCGGACCACTACCCCTTCCTACTTCTCCACGTCGGCACTAATGATACTGCCAAGAATGACCTTGAGCAGATCACTGCAGACTACGTGGCTCTGGGAAGAAGGATAAAGGAGTTTGAGGCACAAGTCGTATTCTTGTCCATCCTCCCTTCTGAAGGAAAAGGCCCAGGTAGGTACCGTAGAATTGTGGAGGTGAATCCGTGGTTACGCAGGTGGTGTCGGAGAAAGGACTTTGGATTTTTTGACCATGGGATGTTGTTCCGGGAAGAAGGATTGCTAGGAAGAGATGGGATCTACCTAACGAAGAGAGGGAAAAGCATCTTTGCAGACAAGATTACTAACCTAGTGAGGAGGGGTTTAAACTAGGTTCACCGGGAGATAGTGACCTAAGCCCAGCGTTAAGTATGGGAGTGGGATACCGGGAGGAAACACAAGGAGGAGTGTACAAGATGGGAAGCCTCCTGATTCATACTGAGAAAGTAGGACAATCGGCTAGTTTTCTTAGGTGAATGTACACGAATGCAAGAAGCCTGGGAAATAAGCAGGAAGAATTGGAAGTCCTGGCACAGTCAAAGAACTACAATGTGATTGGAATAACAGAAACTTGGTGGGGCAGTTCACATTACTGGAGCACTGTCATGGATGGGTATAAACAGTTCAGGAAAGACAGGTATGGAAGGAAAGGTGGAGGAGTTGCACAGTATATAAGAGAGCTGTATGATTGCTCAGAGCTCGGGTTTGAAACTGGAGAAAAGCCTGTTGAGAGTCTTTGGGTTAAGTTTAGAGACGAGAGCAACAAGGGTGATGTCATGGTGGGAGTGTGCTATAGACCACTGGATCAGAAGGCTGAGGTAGACGAGGCTTTCTTCGGACAACTAACAGAAGTTTCCAGATCACAGGTCCTGGTTCTAATGGGGGACTTCAATCACCCTGACATCTGCTGGGAAAGCAATACAGCAATGCACAGACAATCCAGAAAGTTTTTGGAGAGTGTTGGGGACAACTTCCTGGTACAAGTGGTGGAGGAACCGACTAGGGGCCATCCTCCTCTTGACCAGCTGCTTACAAACAGAGAAGAATTGGTAGGGGAAGTAGAATTGAGTGGCAGCCTAGGCCGCAGTGACCATGGGATGGTTGAGTTCAGGATCCTGAAAAAAGGAAGAAAGGATAGTAGCAAAATACGGACCCTGGACTTCAGAAAAGCAGACTTTGACTCCCTTAGGGAACTGATGGGCAGGGTCCCCTGGGAGGCTAATATGAGGGGGGAAAGGAGTCCAGGAGAGCTGGCTGTATTTTAAAGAAGCTTTATTGAGGGCGCAGGAACAAACCATCCCGAAGTGCAGAAAGAATAGCAAATATGGCAGGCGGCCAGCTTGGCTTAACAGTGAAATCTTCAGTGAGCTTAAACTCAAAAAGGAAGCTTACAAGAAATGGAAATTTGGACAGATGACTAGGGAGGAGTATAAAAATATTGCCAGAGCATGCAGGGGTGTAATCAGGAAGGCCAAGATACAATTGGAGTTGCAGCTAGCAAGGGATGTGAAGGGTAACAAGAAGGGTTTCTACAGGTATGTTAGCAACAAGAAGAAGGTCAGGGAAAGTGTGGGACCCTTACTGAATGGAGGAGGCAACATAGTGACAGATGATGTGGAAAAAGGTGAAGTACTCAATGTTGGGTGTTTTTTTTTTTTTTTTTTTGCCTCGGTCTTCAAAGACAAGGTCAGCTCCCAGACTGCTGCACTGGGCAACACAGTATGGGGAGGAGGTGAGCAGCCCTCAGTGGTGAAAGAACAGGTTAAGGACTATTTAGAAAAGCTGGACATGCACAAGACCCTGGGTCCAAATCTAATACATCCAAGGGTGCTGAGGGAGTTGGCTGATGTGATTGCAGAGCCATTAGCCATTATCTTTGAAAACTCATGGCGATTGGGGGAGGTCCCGGACAATTGGAAACAGGCAAATATAGTGCCCAGATTTTAAAAAGGGAAGAAAGAGAACCCGGGGAACTACAGAGTGGTCAGCCTCACTTCAGTTCCCAGCAAAATCATGGAGCAGGTCCTCAAGGAATCCATTTTGAAGCAATTGGAGGAGAGGAAGGTGATCAGGAACAGTCAACATGGATTCACCAAGGGCAAGTCATGCCTGACCAACCTGACTGCCTTCTATGATGAGATAACTAGCTCTGTGGATATGGGGAAAGCGGTGGATGTGATATATCTTGACTTTAGCAAAGCTTTTGATACAGTCTCCCACAGTATTCTTGCCAGCAAGTTAAACAAGTATGGATTGGATGAATGGACTATAAGGTGGACTGAAAGCTGGCTATATTGTCGGGCTCAATGGGTAGTGATCAATGGTTCGATGTCCAGTTGGCAGCTGGTATCAAGCGGAGTGCCCCAGGGGCCAGTTTTGTTCAACACCTTTATTAATGATCTGGATGATGGGATTAATTGCACCCTCAGCAAGT
Source organism: Emys orbicularis (assembly GCF_028017835.1). Lineage (NCBI taxonomy): Eukaryota > Metazoa > Chordata > Testudines > Emydidae > Emys > Emys orbicularis. Next base: position 12,289,544 of record NC_088701.1, read on the forward strand.
TCACAGATGACACTAAGCTGGGGGGAGAGGTAGAAACGCTGGAGGGTAGGGAGAGGGTCCAGAGTGACCTAGACAAATTGGAGGATTGGACCAAAAAAAATCTGATGAGATTCAACACGGACAAGTGCAGAGTTCTGCACTTAGGAAGGAAGAATCCCATGCACTGCTACAGGCTGGGGACCGACTGGCTAAGCAGCAGTTCTGCAGAAAAGGACCTGGGGATTACATTGAACGAGAAGCTGGTTGCATCCCTTCCACCTTCCACCAGGGTCGGGACCTGGGTACAGAACAAAACCAAATATAAAGGTGAGTTCTCCCCCAGGGGGTATCCAGCAGGTCTGTCTGTGTGGTAGATGGAAACACATCAAGAGGTCTATGAAGCTGGCTTGCAGGTGAGGATGAGGTAAGAATTAGTTTCTTCCACCCTCCCAGACAGGTTTGCTCTCTAGCACTGATACACAGGCTCAAGGGCAGCAGCTCCCCTGTGTTTGTAGGGGTATGCCTTAAATTCCTTCTGTCACCTTGTGAAACACTCTGATCAGCTGAAGGGAGGCAGAAGCCCAGGGTCACGTGAGGGATAAAGGAACAGGAGCAGGGAAAGGGAGACAGGGGAGTGTCAATGGAGGGAGAGAAAGGCAGGGGGAGAGGGGGAGGAAGTTGAGAGGAGTTTTGCAGCAGGCACTTACTAGACTATTGGCAGCACAGGACTGGCATGCAGTCAGAGGGCAGCCTTCACGGTTGGGAAGATAAGGGGATTTTCCCCCCAATGTGATCTGATGTAAAAGCTCTAATGTCTGTGCCTCTCTTTCCATTGCTCCAAGTGCCCATCTTTAACTGCAGCCCTGAGTTTGCGGGAGTCATAGAGAAGTGCAGGAACTTCTCTCTGCAGGTACCTTTGAACTGCTCATTCATTTGTTGGGTGTTTTGTTCAGTGTTTCTGCCAACACTATGGAAATGTCTAGACTAAAAGCTTTGGTGTTTGTATTACGGCAGTGCCTAGAAGCACCCGCCAAGATCAGCTCCCCATTGTGCTAGGCCCTCCCAAAGACTGAGTCACAGACACTTCTTCTCCTCGAGCGCTTGCAAACCAAATAGAGGAAGGATGATTACCCTTGCTTTGCTTAAGCGGAAACTGAGCTGCAGAGAGATTACATGATCTAGCGGAGTGACCCAGGGGTAAGTCCTGGTTTTGTTCAACATCTTTATTAATGATCTGGATGATGGGATAAATTGCACCCTCAGCAAATTCGCAGATGACTCTAAGCTGGGGAGAGAGGTAGATATGCTGGAGGGTAGGGATAGGGTCCAGAGTGATGGAGACAAATTGGAGGATTCGGCCAAGAAATTCTGATGAGGTTCAACAGGGACAAGTGCAGAGTCCTGCACTTAGGACGAAAGAATCCCATGCACAGCTACAGGCTGTGGACGACTGGCTAAGCAGCAGTTCTGCAGGAAAGGACCTGGGGATTACAGTGGACAAGAAGCTGGATACGAGTCAGCGATGTGCCCTTTTTGCCAAGAAGGCCAATGGCATATTGGGCTGTATTAGTAGGAGCATTACCAGCAAATCAAGGGAAGTGATTATTCCCCTCTATTTGGCACTGGTGAGGCCACACCTGGAGTCCTGTGTCCAGTTTTGGTCCCCCCACTACAGAAGGGATGTGGATAAACTGGATAGAGTCCAGCGGAGGGCAACGAAAATGATTAGGGGGCTGGGGCACATGACTTACGAGGAGAGGCTGAGGGAACTAGGCTTATTTAGTCTGCAGAAGAAAAGAGTGAGGGGGGATTTGATAGCAACCTTCAGTTACCTGAAGGGGGGTTCCAAAGAGGATGGAGCTTGGCTGTTCTCAGTGGTGGCAGATGACAGAACAAGAAGCAATGGTCTTAAGTTGCAGTGGGGGAGGTCTAGGTTGGATACTAGGAAACATTATTTCACTAGGAGGGTGGTGAAGCAGTGGAATGGGTTACCTAGGGAGATAGTGGAATCTCCATCCTTAGAGGTTTTTAAGGCCCGGCTTGACAAAGCCTTGGCTGGGATGATTTAGTTGATGTTGGTCCTGCTTTGAGCAGGGGATTGGACTAGATGACCTCCTGAGGTCTCTTCCAACCCTAATATTCTATGATTCTAAGATCCTAATCTAATTCATGAACGCACTTCAAAACTCCAGGCTTAGGTCATGGGAGCTGTGAGCTCTCAGCACCTCTGAGAGAACTGGACCCCCCTGCTATCTACGGGGCACTGAGACCACAACCCAGTAAAGACCTTGAGCAGGTGCTTAACTCTAAGCACATGTCAACCCACACAGTAATTGGGAGCTTAAAGTTGTTGGACAGCTGCTAACTTGGAGTGGGTTTTAGCCCACGAAAGCTTATCCGCAAATAAATTTGTTAGTCTCTAAGGTGCCACAAGTACTCCTCATTCTTTTTCCTGATATAGACTAACACGACTACCACTCTGATAGCTGCTATAGACTGATCTAAAGGACCCAGGGGGTTACACATACATAAGAGTCTTTGCTGGATGGGATCTAAGAACCAAATTTCTGCTGCAGCATGACTGAGCTCAGGGTAAAACCTGGGAAGGATGCATGTGATCACAAAATAAAACGGGATTATCTATCTCTGGCTCCCTGCTCCTATCCTCCCATCTCTCCCTCCCGTCCTCCTTCTCTCCCTGAATTTCAGCTTCGCCTCACCACAGGAAGACCATATCCAGGATTCTCTCTGTGAGGAAGTAGCAGTGATCAGGCATTGGAAGGGTAAGGCATTTCTCACCTATGGAGTCCTAGAGATCTGATGGGTCTTTCATGGAATCAGCCTGGATCTTCCCAATCCCCAGCCAGCTCCTCGGACACTGCAAACTCCAGGGGGAGGAAACTGCTGCTTTACATGGGTGCATCAGGGGAGGGATAGCTCAGTGGCTAGATCATTGGCCTGTTAAACCCAGGGTTATGAGTTCAATCCTTGAGGGGGCCACTTAGGGCTCTGGGGCAAAATCAATACTTGGTCCTGCTAGTGAAGGCAGGAGGCTGGACTTGATGACCTTTCAGTGTCCCTTCCACTTCTATGAGATAGGTATATCTCCATCAAGAGGAGAGGCCCCACCCTCAGTACGCAGGGCCATGTAGTGTTGCCAGCTCTTGCGATTTCATCGCGGGTCTCACATCATTGGCTGCGCCTCTCCAAGTCCCAGCTCCTGGGCTGAAGTAAGAAAGTTCCTTGTGATTGTAGAGAAAAGCTTAAAATCATGGCCAAGCACAACCCTAAAGGCTTAGGAGGCAAATCAAACCAGTCCAACATTTTTTTTTAAATTTCATGATTTTTAAGCTCGTCTCATGGGCCTGCCTCATGATTTTTGAACACTGGGGTTGGCAGCACAGTGAGCACTGCTTACGCCCAAGCGTGGAGAAACAGCAGCAGAAGAATACATAGGCATCACCCTTGTTGCTCTTGCCTCTAAGATTAATCCAAACACTCTCCTGTGGATTCTCCCCACTTGCAGGAGCATGTGGCATGGAGTGCGGGACATGGGAGCTGGCGATACCAGCTGTAACCCTGCCAGGGGCTCCCGCACACTGGCTAGCAAGGAACTTAGGGTCAGTTTGCACTCCCTAAGCACTGCTTGCCTAGCTCAAAGGGGGGCAGAGACTCTATCTGTGATGGGTTGAGTCACAGAAACTCCCTCAAGACTGTCACTAGATGTGCTGGGATACCACTGAGAACAACCTCCCCCCCCCACCCCCCCGCCAGAAAAGGCTTGCCTCCACTCCCGTCTTGCTGAGCTAGACACACCAGTCGGCTCCAGCACAGACCAAGAGGTTGGGCCACGCCCCCCTGCAGTTCACAGAAACTAGGATTCACTTAGCCCAGGGGCTTCTCAGTTAACAGGGACTTTCCCAGCACCCAGTATTCAGTCGTTCTGGGAGCCTAAACCCTGAATAACCCCTGTTTTACTCTGTATAAAGCTTATACAGGGTAAACTCATAAATTGTCTGTTCTCTATCATACTGATAGAGAGAGATGCACAGCTGTTTGCTCCCCCAGGAATTAATCACTTTCTCTGGGTTAATTAATAAACAAAAGTGATTTTATTAAGTATAAAAGGTAGGATTTAAGTGGTTCCAAGTAATAACAGACAGAACAAATTACCAAGCAAAATAAAACAAAACACGCAAGTCTAAGACTAATACATTAAGAAACTGATAACAGATGAAATAAAACCCTCAGAGATATTCCAATAAGCTTCTTTCACAGACTGGACTCCTTCCTAGTCTGGGCCCAATCCTTTTCAGACCAACGTTGTAGTTTATGGCCTGGGTCCAGCAATCACTCACACCCCTGTAGTTACAGACCTTTGTTCCAGCTTCTTTCACGCATCTCTTTGGGTTGGAGAGGCCATCTCTTGAGCCAGGTCAAGACAAAATAGAGAGGCTTCCAGGGCCTTTTATATTCTCTCTCTTGTGGGTGGAAACCCCTTTGTTCTTCTGTGCAAAATCACAGCAACAAGATGGAATTTGTAGCCACCTGGGCAAGTCACATGTCCATGATTGATTCAGCTTTTTCCAGGCCGATGCCATTGTTTACATGTTAGTTTGAATGTTCCCAGGAAAGCTCAGATGTGGATTGGCATCTCCCCAAGTCCATTGTTAATTAAATACTCCCAATTACTTGAATAATCCCTTTACAACATGTTGGCCAAACCTTCCTTTTGTTTTCCTACAGCAAACACTTTAAATACAAGCATAGAGCCAACGCTCATAACTTCAGACATAAAAATGATACATGCAGACAGTGGGTCTGGGGGCAGCGGGGTTGGACAGGGGGCCAGGAGCTCTAGGTTCCAGTCCTGACTCTGCGGCTGGCTCCTCCCCCTCTCTCAGCCTCTTTGTCCTCCTGCTCTTTGTCTATTTAGCATAGAAGCTCTTTGGGGCAGGGACTCTCTCTCTCTGTCTGCACAGTGCCTGGCGCAGCAGGGCCCTGATTTCAGCTGGGGCCTTTATGTTACCACTGTAATGTCACTTACCATGAGAGTGCAGCCCCTTAATCCTAGGGCTGACCTGAGTAGCCCAGAATGCCTGGTTACGGATCAGTGCTTCTCACAGCAAGCTCAGCCCGCCCGTGTGCTCTACAACCTCCAATGGCTCCTGGGCTGTTGGCTGGTGCAGTGGACTGGCACTCAGGAAACCTGGGTGCTAGTGACAGCTCTGGGTGACTCTGTGCCTTGCTTTTGCTGTTGGTTGAACAGGGATAATAATATTGACACACACACCCCCTCAGCGTAGCATTTTGAGACTTACAGATGAAGAGTTGAACCCCTCTAGCCTCAGAACCACCCCATGCATTAAGGAAATCCCAGATGGGGAAATGAGACCCAGAGAAACTTGGCCTGGGTCCCACAGCCCCTGTGTCCCCAGTCCCAGCAAAGGGCCATACCCACCATACAATCCTTCCTCAGTCTGCCTAAGTACAAGCCAGTGTTGACTTTGATCTACTGGCACATTCATTGATTCCCTGGCCAGAAGGGATCAGCTAGTCTGACCTCCTGTCTAACACAGGCCACAGGACTTCCCTGGATTAATTCCTGTTTGAGCTAGAGCAGAGTTTTTTGAAAACATCCCCTCTTGATTTAAAAATTGCCAGTGAATCTACCACAATCATTAATTACCATCCCTTATTTTGAGTCTGAATTTTCTAGCTTCAATTTCCAGCCATTGGATCTTGTTAGACCTTTGTCTGTGACACTGAAGAGACCATTATCCCGTATTTGTTCCCTGTGTAGACTGTGATCAAATCACCCTTTAACCTTCTCTTTGTTAAGCTAAATAGATCGAGCTCCTTAGCAAGGGTCCTGGTGGATTCTCTGTCACTGGCAATTTTTAAATGAAGATTGGATGTTGTTTTAAAAGCTCTCCTCTGGGAATTATTTAGGGGAAGTTCTGTGGCCTGTGGTATACAAGTGGTCAGACATGCTTTTCTCTGCAATCACATGGGCTAGAAACTTTATTTTTTAATGCAAACTGAGATTCTCACCTAATCATGGGCCTCCTAGAGTTGCGGCTTGAAGAACAAGAACAAATATTTCACAGCTTGTAATAATACAATGAGAGTTTGCAACACTGTGTCTGATAGAAAACTGAAGCCATGGGTCATCTCTGGTGTTAATAATAACCAGGTGAGACCCTTGATCAGTGCAGAACTGCTAAACTTCTTTCCATGATTAAGTTGATGTTGAACTGTAGTAACAACGTTTCTCAAATGACCACCAGACAGGTGGGCATTTTCATGCAGATGGACTCTATGTAGAGGCAAATGATCATGGAACAAGCCAGCCTAAGGGCTTGTCTGCACTTGAAATGCTACAGTGGCTTCCCCTGTCCATGTAGGTAGTCCACCTCCCCAAGAAGTGAAAGTTAGGTGGAAGGCAGAATTCTTCCATCAACTGTATATATATCTCCTCAATATATGTTTCACTCTATATGCATCCGAAGAAGTGGGTTGTAGCCCACGAAAGCTTATGCTCTAATAAATTTGTTAGTCTCTAAGGTGCCACAAGTACTCCTGTTCTTTTTGCGGATACAGACTAACACGGCTGCTACTCTGAAAGCTGTTGACACAGACTCTTAGCTCAGCTTAACTGCATTGGTCAGGGATGTGGATTTTTCCAACCCCTGAGTGAAGTTGCTGGGTTGATTTAATTTTCTAGTATAGATCAGCTGACATGCAGTTCCAAAGTGTAAAAACTCCTTTGTGCTTCCCATACATCACAGCTCCTTACACACGGCTTAGATTCTTGTGAGCGCCAAGCGACTATTTTCTAATGAACAGTTTATATGTCAAATTTCATCACTTTTCACACCCTCACTTGCTCGGGTGCCAACCACAATGTTTGTCCAGGGTTTGAAATTATTGGTGCCTGTAGTGAGGCCGGGTGGCCTCCCGAGGACCCGGAGTGGGCGGGCCCTAGGACTGAGCCCTGGTGGGCAGCACCAGGGCCTAGTTGCCCCTCCCTCAGGAAGTGGGTGGGAGGGGCAGGAAGTATAAAAGGTGGCTCAGAAAGCTCAGTAGGGAGGCAACCACCAGAGAGACCAGACACCTACTGTGGCCTCCCAAGCTGGAAAGCGGCGGAGGGTGCCGAGGAAGCAGAGGACTGGCCTGGGACACTGGGGCCACTAGCTGATTCAGACCTGGAGGAAGCAGACGACTGGCCCGGACAGCCCAGACTGCTGTCAGACCTGACCCCGGAGGGAGAGGACGACTGGCCTGGACCACCAATGGACCAGATCCCCAAGGACTTGCCCGTGGACCCAGAAGCCGCTGTCAACCTCAACCCATCCTCACAGCAGCAGGTACACGAAGAAGGGGATAGTGGAAGTGGCCCAGGGGTAGCAGACCCCTGTCTGGCCACAACTCTGACAGAGGGTGAGTCAGTGTGTTGCGGCATAGATTCCCGCTGACCCAGTGACAAAGCGCTGGGCTGGGGCGCAATGGAGTGTGTGGGCCTGCATCCCCCCTGCTGCCCCAACCTGGGGGTGTCAGTCTCCCCTTCCTCAGGCCAGAAGCCTGAGCCTCAGACTCTTTGCTGCCCCGCATTGATCCAGGGCCTGGGATAATTGACTGCTTATTTGCCGCTCAGCCTGCACACATGCCCGGGCCCCAGCTGCGAGTGGAGACTGCTTTGTTCCCCACAGCGGTCAACGTATGAGTGACGTAGTGAGGCAGGGTGGCCTCCCGAAGATCCAGAGTGGGAAGGCCCCCCTGCACTGAGCAACTACACTTGGTGGAGAATGCAGGCACGACCCGACCCCTGCGATAAGGGGTCTCGTGGCCGCCCCTGACGAGTTCTCTGGGGGGAAAAAGAGAGAGAGTGAAAGATGGAACTGGACAAGCTCCTCAAGTACCTGGCTGAAAGCCAGCAGCAGCAACAGCAGCAACTGGTGCAGCAGCTGGGGGCCCGACAACAGCAAGTCCTCCGGGAGTTGGGGGCGCAGCTTCGGGAGCTGCAGCAGCAGTGCCTCCAACAGCTCACGACCTTGCTACCCCAACCCAGTGTGCCCCACCTCGGGGAGCCGTCGGCCCCACCGCGGCTCTGGTGCCAATCAGATTCTCCAAGATGGAACCCGAGGACGATCCGGAAACATTCTTGGAGACCTTTGAGCGGGTGACTGTGGTAGCAGGGTGGCTGCAGGAGCAGTGAGTAACCCTCTTCACCCCATACTTGAGTGGAATTGAGTGGGGGCTGCCAGTTGAGAATGCGCGAGAGTACAGGTGGGTGAAGACGACCATCCTGGATGCCCTGGATATTACACCCGAGACCTTTCATCTGCAGCTCCGAAAGGTGACCTACCTTCCAGGGGCCCGACCTCGCACCGTCGCTCATGAGATAAGGGACCTCTGCTGGCAGTGGTTGCTCCCGGAGTGGCATTCGGTGTGAGAAGTCGCCGAGCAAGTGGCCCTGGAGCAATTCACCCAGATTCTCCCGCCCCGCAGTAGGGCATGGGTATTCCAACATCCCCCAAAATCTTTAAGCATGGCCATTACCTTGATGGAGGACTTCTTGGCTCCTGAAGGTCCCATCGGGCAGGGAGCCCAGGCTCTGGGCACCACAACTAGGGCGATGACCCCAGCATTGACCCAGAGACCCAAACCCAGACCTGAGCAGTACCCAGGCACCCGCAACTCAGAGAACCACACCTGTAAACCCTCCCCCCCCCCCATCATCCACAGGGCATATTTCTGGGGGAGCCTTGAGCCTGGCGGGCCCAGACTATCATCAGAGCCCACCTCTAGAAGCGGTGCCCCAGCCAGCGCATTCAGACATGGGGCCCTGCTTCACATGTGGCCGATTCGGACACTTACAGCGCGAATGTCCTGAGATGGATTGTAGCTTTGGCCAGGTCTGCACTGAGGAATCCCAGGCCTGCAAGACATCCTCCCCGAAGCTGACAACGCTGGTTGAAGTAGGCTCCGAGCCAGTCATGGCCTCCTGGATTCAGGATGTGGGCAGAGCCTCGTACGGCAGGGAGTCATCCTGAACCTGAAAAGGACCGAGGAGAGATTTGACTCCAGTGTGTTCACAGAGACATAAAAATGTACCCCCGGGTCTGGGTACCTTTAACAATAAATGGGGTGACTGAGCAGATGACGGTAGAGTTGGCCCCCCACCCTTGCCTATCCCGTCATTCTCAGCCGGGACTGGCCGGGCTTTAAAATACCTTCTCCTGGAGGCCAGCCTTCGGGGGACTCTTCCCCTTACAGCTCTAGGGGAAGACATGGTGGCAGACCAGGGCCCTGAGGCCAACTAAGAGGGACACCATGAACCAGAGGAAGAGGAACAGGGAGAAGAAAACCCGATGAGTCCCAGACCCAAACCCGGCTCCCAGATCCAGTGTGGGAAGGCCCTACGAGAACCTCCGTGTCTGACTTCCCTCAAGACTAGGAGGACGACCCCACCCTTGAGCATGTCTATAACCAAGTGTCCCACGTCAACGGTGTTAGGATATAGATATTCAGGCCTGTCTGCAAAGGCCTATACTTTAAGAATTTAGGTGTATTCTTATCACTTAGCTAGTTATAGAGGTATAAAAGAAAGATTCAAAATCACTGTCTGTCTGTGTAAGGCCTTCTCTTACGGTGACAGCTAAGTAGCAGAAGCAGCCATAAACTGGGAAGTGTATGGTCACATCCTTACATTCCAAACTAGTCACATTGAAATAAGGTGCTATTGGGGTGTTAGGAATACAATCCTGTCCTGATATTCCTATCACCTCCAGAGAAAGGGAAGAGCCTAGAAGATGTAAAAGGAAACTTAGTTTGATAGCATCCTGTCTGGCAAGAACTCACTTATCAATAGCTGGGATGTGAAATCCTCATTTCTGTATTGTTCTATCACTGTAGTCTCCACTTGCCTATTGTTTGTCTGTATAATCTCTGTCTGGTTCTGTGTTTCTGTCTGCTGTATAATTAATTTTGTTGGGTGTAAACCAATTAAGGTGGTGGGATATAATTGGTTAAATAATCATGTTACAATATGTTAAGATTGGTTAATTAAATTTCAGTAAAATGATTGGTTAAGGTATAGCTAAGCAGAACTCAAGTTTTATTATATAGTCTGCAGTCAATCAGGAAGTAAGGGGGGAATGGGAACAGGGAATGGGGGTGAGGGAATTGGAATCATGTTTCGCTAAGGGTGGGAATGGGAACAGGGAATGGGAACAGGGACACAGACAAGGCTCTGTGGTGTCAGAGCTGGGAAGGGGGACACTGAGGAAGGAAACTGGAATCATGCTTGCTGGAAGTTCACCCCAATAAACATTGAATTGTTTGCAGCTTCGGACTTCGGGTATTGTTGCTCTCTGTTCATGCGAGAAGGACCAGGGAAGTGAGAGGGTGAAGGAATAAGCCCCCTAACAAATGGGACTGCAGTAGACCCCCAGAGAGCACTGCAGTGGCTGCGGTTTGAGATTACAGCCGATCACCTCTCTCGGGTAGAGCAGGACCCCCAGACCCAGGAGGCCCAGCCCCAGCTGGTCATTTCCTGGTGCCATCGGAGAAGTGTTCTGAAGCTCGCTCACGACATCCCTGTAGCTGGCCACCTGGGACAAGAAAAGACCGTGGCTCGAGTCTTATCCCGCTTCTATTCTATTCACCGGGAGGTAAGGGACTATTGCTGCTCATGGCCAGACTGCCAGTTGGCTGCCGACCCCGGGGTGTCGAAGGAGCCCTTAGTTCCCTTGCCCATGGTGGGAGAGCCCTTTGAGCGAGTTACCAGAACCTGATCAGGCCCCTACCCAAGAGCAAGGCTGGGTTCTGGCATATCCTCGTCCTACTGGACTATGCCACCCATTTCCCTGAGGCCATCCCACTGCAGAACACCAGTGCCCGTACCATCATGGCTGAGCTGGTGAAGGTTTTCACCCGGGTGGAGCTTCCCTGAGAGCTCCTTACCGACCAGGGGACCAATTTCACGTCCCGGTTACTCCATGAAGTCTACACCCTGCTCAGCATTTGGAAGCTGCAAACGTCCGTATACCATCCCCAGATGGACGGGCTCGTTGAGCGCTTTAATAGAATGCTCAAGACAATGCTGAGGAAGTTTCCTCCTCAAGAACTGCAATAGTGGGACTAGCTACTTCCACAATTGCTCCTGGCCATCAGCGAAGTACCCCAGTCATCCACCAACTTCTCCCCCTTTGAACTCTTGTATGGATGCCAGCCTCATGGGGTATTAGATCTGAGGAGAGAGGCCTGGGAGTACACCCCCTCAACCACCCAGGGGCTTCTCCAATATGTACTGCAATTGTGAGACTGGCTTGACCAAGCCGGGACCCTCGCCCAAGAAAATCTTCAGGCAGCCCAAGGGATCCAGGAGCGGTGCTGTAACCACAGGGCCCAAACAAGAAGCTTTGCGCCCGGGGACCAGGTACTTCTACTCCTCCCATCAGAAGAGTCGAAGCTCCTGGCCCAATGGCAAGGCCTGTACAAAATTGTCCGTCAGCTGGGACCTGTCACCTATGAGGTTCACCAGCCTGACCGGAGGAAGAAGAAACAGGTGTACCATGTGAACCTCTTGAAACGCTGACATGCCCGGGAAGGATTCCCACCCACAAGTGCCCGGGTTGGACAAGACAGAGGAGCCCCAATTGGGTCACACGCTGTTGGCTGATCAATGGAAACAAGCTCAGTGCCTCCTGGAAGCCTTCCGGAAGATTTTCACCACATGCCCCATCTAAACCACCGTCGTACGGCACTGGATCTAGACAACCCTGGGACAGGTGGTCTGGGAAGTGACCCGCCCCCTCCCATGGCAGATGCGACAGATCATGGAGAAGGAGATCCAAATGATGGTAGAATTGGGAGTCTTCGAGTGGTCATTGAGTGGCGCAGCCCCATTGTGCTGGTCCCAAAACCTGATGGGAGCCATCGCCTCTGTATCAACTTTTGGAATCTCAATATTTGATGCCTATCCGATGCCCTGGATTGATGAGCTCCTCGACCATCTGGGCACTGCCAATTACATCATCACACTTGATCTCACAAAAAGGGTATTGGCAGATTCCCCTGGACCTGCGTTCCAGAGAGAAGACAGTGTTTGCCACCCCAACGGGCTGTATCAATTTGTCCAAATGCTCTTCGGCCTCCATGGAGCCCCAGCTACCTTTCAGTGCATGATGGATCATCTCCTGAGTCCTCATATCGCTTATGCGGCCGCTTACCTAGACGACGTTGTTATCTATAGTCACCATTGGGAAGAACACTGAGAAGCTGTCCTGCGGACCATTCGGAAAGCAGGCCTCACAGCCAACCCGAAGAAATGTCGGATTGAATGGCAGGAAACTACCTACCTGGGATAGAGCCTAGGGCGAGGCCTCGTACGGCCCCTTGTAGGGAAAGTCCAAGCCCTGCAGGCCTCCCCAGTGCCAACTACAAAGCGGCAGGTATGGCCGTTTTGGGGCATAGCAGGATACTTTTGACGCTTCATCCCCCAGTTCGCATCCATCGCGGCTTCCCTCATGGCTCTTTTAACTAAGGACAGCCCACGGCGAGTATGATGGTCGGCGGAATGCGAAGAGGCATTCCAAACCCTCAAGGAGAGCCTGTGTCAGAAACCTGTACTATTCAGCCCCGATTTTGACTAAGAGTTCCTGGTCCAGACAGATGCTTCAGAGGTGGGGCTGGGGGCGGTCTTGTCCCAGGAGGTGGATGGGGAGGAGAACCCTGTCCTCTACATTAGCCAGAAGCTATTCCCCAGAGAACACCACTGTGCGGTGTGACAAAGTTCCTCCTCTATCTTGGTGGGTCCTGCGCTTATTGGCGGATTTTCTTGCCTCAGAGATTCACCATGTGGGTTGGGGAACAGCCTAGAGACCTTCTCCTCTGGAAGAACCCACAGTCCAGGTCAACTGGGAGGTTTGGGGGGAACCCGGGCCCGCCCTCTACTCCGGGTTCCAGCCCAGGGCCCTGTGGACTGCAGCTGTCTATAATGCCTCCTGTAACAGCTGCATGACAGCTACAACTCCCTGGGCTACTTCCCCAGGGCCTCCTCCAAACACCTTCCTTATTCTCACCACAGGACCTTCCTCCTGGTGTCTGATAACGTTTGTGCTCCTCAGTCCTCCAGCAGCACACCCTCTCACTCTCAGCTCCTTGCGCCTCTTGCTCCCAGCTCCTCACACTCACACCACAAACTGAAGTGAGCTCCTTTTAAAACCCAGGTGCCCTGATTAGCCTGCCTTAATTGATTCTAGCAGCTTCTTCTTAATTGGCTCCAGGTGTCCTAATTAGCCTGCCTGCCTTAACTGGTTCTAGCAGGTTCCTGATTACTCTAGTGCAGCCCCTGCTCTGGTCACTCAGGGAACAGAAAACTACTCATCCAGTGACCAGTATATTTGCCCTCTACCAGACTCCTGTACCCCACTGGTCTGGGTCTGTCACAGCGGTTATAGAAAAGGAGGCCCTCGCCATCAAATGGACAATTGAGGCCCTTAGATACTACCTTTTTGGGAAACCCTTCATTCTGATAACTGATCAGGAGCCCTTAAGGTGGTTGGGCACCATGAAAATCGCAACACTCGGCTGATGAGATGGTACCTCACCTTGCAGCAGTATGCCTTCATGATCCGACATCGCACGGGGAAACAAAATGCTAATGAAGACTTTCTGTCCTGCCTAAGGGAAAGCCAAGAGCCCAACCCCGAAGATCGGGAGCCAGACTTAAGGATGGGTGTGAAGTGAGGCGGGGTGGCTTCCCGTGGACCCGGAGTGGGAGGGTCCCCGCACTGAGCCCTGGTGGGCGGACACAAAGCCTCGTTGCCTCTCCCCCCAATAAGTGGATGGGAGGGGCAGGAAGTATAAAAGGTGGCACAGAAAGCTCAGTAGGGAGGCAACCACCGGAGAGACCAGACGCCTCCTGTGGCCCGTTTTCTCTGCCGGTTTGGGCCTCCAGAACCCTGCCTTGTTGAGCCAGATATGCAACCCTGCTGCAACACAGACCCAGGGTCTGAACCATGCCCCCAAAGCTGTAGACTTAACTGAAAACATCTTAAGAAGTCCTCCTGTCTTCAGCACCCAGACACTCAGCTCCCAATGACATCCAAACCCCAAATAAATCCGTTTTACTCTGTATAAAGCGTATACAGGGTAAACTCATAAATTGTCCGCCCTCTATAACACTGATAGAGAGATATGCACAGCTGTTTACTCCCCCAGGTATTAATTACTTACTCTGGGTTAATTAATAAACAAAAGTGATTTTATTAAATATAAAAAGTAGGATTTAAGTGGTTTCAAGTAATAACAGACAGAACAAAGTAAGTTACCAAGCAAAATAAAACAAAACACGCAAGTCTACGACTAATACATTTAAGAAACTGAATACAGGTAAATCTCACCCTCAGAGATGTTCCAATAAGCTTCTTTCACAGACTAGACTCCTTCTTAGTCTGGGCCCAATCCTTTCCCCTGGTACAGACCTTGTTAGTTCCAGCAGGCATCTTAGGTTGAAAACAGGGGATTCCACATGACTGGGATCCCTTTGTTCTGTTTGCATCATTAACTGGATGCAACCTAGTTACAATGTCACCAGGCTTGCAGGTAAACAGAGCCATCTAGAGTCAATTGTTCTAGTTAATGGGAGCCATCAAGATTCCAAGCCATTATTAATGGCCCACACTTTGCATAATTACAATAGGACTTCAGAATTATACCTCCTATTTCTAGTTTTAGATATAAGAATAATACATACAGGTCTGTCTCATCTTACGCGCATTTAACATGCGCAAATTCAGCTTTGCGTGGTCGGCAAAAACAAAAACAAAAGAGAAAAATAACAATTTAAATACGGTACTTGTAGTGCGGGCGATTCTGCCTGCCATTACACTCAATGGAGTTTTGACTATATACAATTTTCGCTTTACGCGCTGACTGCGGAACGTAACCCCAGCGTAAGATGCGACAGACCTGTACATACAAATAGGATGAACACACTCAATAGATTATAAGCTTTGTAATGATACACATTGAAACACGTTGAAAATGAAACCAACAAAAGGAAGGACATAAAAAGCACAGCCAGTTCCCATGACATGGCTCCAACTCCTCCAGCACAGTCACACTGTGCCATTACCACAGCTTCCGTACCCCACAAGCCCCCCCGAAATGCCAGCCTTTCATCAGCTGGGTGCACTCAGTGCTCCCGACACAACCAGCCACTGCGTCAAACATCCACAACACTAGTGCTGCTGGGGAAGAACTGCTCTGGCGAGGGGACAGCGTTCCAGTTGCAGTGGATGGTCTGTGATTGGGGACGTGTAGCTCAGCCTATGCTGGGAGCCTCACTAGCCCTTGCAGTCTGGGTTTGGCCTCCTGCATCAGCTCAGTGTTTTGGCTCAAACAGCCTCTGCAATGAGCCTGAGTTGAACTTCCCCAGGTTAGACATAGAACACTTCTGAAGAGCTTCCTCGTTCATTGCCCCATCTCGTCCCTGGGCTAGTTCTGGGCATGATGCTATGCCCGAATGTGTAGAAGTTCATCATATAGGGCCAGATCCTCAGCTGGTGTAAATGGGTGTGTTGAATCCAATGGAGCTTTGCCCATTTAACAACTGGGGATCTGGCTCCATTGATTCCAATGGAGCGATGCTGGTTTACACCAGCTGGGGATCTGGCCCCATTGACTGACTGCTTCTAGAAGGTGACAGTTGCAGATGTGAGCTATAACCATAGCTGAGATACAGACGACACCTTCTCACTGATAAGTAAATAGGTATATCTCTATATTTATTTTATCTCGTAGAGCTGGAAGGGACCCTGAAAGGTCATCAAGCCCAGCCCCCTGCCTTCACTAGCAGGACCAAGTACTGATTTTGCCCCAGATCCCTAAGTGGCCCCCCTCAAGGATTAAACTCACAACCCTGGGTTTAGCAGGCCAATGCTCAAACCACTGAGCTATCCCTCCCCCCAGTAGCCACACTGTCAGCTGGATGAAGGTCTGGATTTTTATTAAGATATGTTACTTTCCAGAAAGTGTATTCCTGGGTTTAGAATCATAGAATATCAGGGTTGGAAGGGACCTCAGGAGGTCATCTAGTCCAACCCCCTGCTCAAAGCAGGACCAATCCCCATCTAAATCATCCCAGCCAGGGCTTTGTCAAGCCTGACCTTAGAAACCTCTAACGACGGAGATTCCGCCACCTCCTGAGGTAGCCCATTCCAGTGCTTCACCACCCTCCTAGTGAAAAAGTTTTTCCTAATATCCAACCTAAACTTCTCCCACTGCAACTTGAGACCATTACTTCTTATTCTGTCATCTGCTACCACTGAGAACAGTCTAGATCCATCCTCTTTGGAACCCCCTTTCAGGTAGTTGAAAGCAGCTATCAAATCCCCCCTCATTCTTCTCTTCTGCAGACTAAACAATGCCAATTCCCTCAGCCTCTCCTCACAAGTCATGTGCTCCAGCCCCCTAATTGTTTTTGTTGCCCTGTGCTGGACTCTTTCCAATATTTCCACATCCTTCTTGTAGAGTGGGGCCCAAAACTGCACACAGTACTCCAGATGAGGCCTCACCAATGTCGAATAGAGGGGAATGATCACGTCCCTCGATCTGTTGGCAATGCCCCTACTTATACAGCCCAAAATGCCGTTAGCCTTCTTTGCAACAAGGGCACACTGTTGACTCATATCCAGCTTCTCATCCACTGTAACCCCTAGGTCCTTTTCTGCAGAACTGCTGTCTAGCTGCTTGGTCCCTAGTCTGTAGCACTGCTTTCCCCATATCCTTAGTGCCAGTTATCTCCTCATAGAAGGCAATTAGGTTAGTCAGGCATGACTTGCCCTTGGAGAATCCATGCTGACTGTTCCTTATCACTTTCCTCTCCTCTAAGTGCTTCAGAATTGATTCCTTGAGGACCTGCTCCATGATTTTTCCAAGGATTGAGGTGAGGCTGACTGGCCTGTAGTTCCCCGGATCCTCCTTCTTCCCTTTTTTAAAGATGGGCACTACATTAGCCTTTTTTCCAGTCATCCGGGACCTCCCCCAATCGCCATGAGTTTTCAAAGATAATGGCTAATGGCTCCACAATCACATCCGCCAACTCCTTTAGCACCCTCGGATGCAGCTCACCAAGCCCCATGGACGTGCACTTGTCCAGCTTTTCTAAATAGTTCTGAACCACTTCTTTCTCCACAGAGGGCTGGTCACCTCCTCCCCATGCTGTGCTGCCCAGTGCAGCAGTCTGGGAGGTGACCTTGTTTGTGAAGACAGAGGCAAAAAAGCATTGAGTACATTAGCTTTTTCCACATCCTCTGTCACTAGGTTGCCTCCCTCATTCAGTAAGGGGCCCAAACTTTCCTTGACTTTCTTCTTGTTGCTAACATACCTGAAGAAACCCTTCTTGTTACTCTTAACATCCCTTGCTAGCTGCAACTCCAAGTGTGATTTGGCCTTCCTGATTTCACTCCTGCATGCCTGAGCAATATTTTTATACTTCTCCCTGGTCATTTGTCCAAACTTCCACTTCTTGTAAGCTTCTTTTTTGTGTTTAAGATCAGCAAGGATTTCACTGTTAAGCCAAGTTGGTCACCTGCCATATTTACTATTCTTTCTATACATTGGGATGGTTTGTTCCTGCAACCTCAATAAGGATTCTTTAAAATACAGCCAGCTCTCCTGGAGTCCTTTCCCCCCAGGTTATTCTCCCAAGGGATCCTGCCCATCAGTTCTCTGAGGGAGTCAAAGTCTATGACCTAAGGCAAAGTGACCTAAGCATTATATTTGTACTACCTTAGGATGAATAGTTACCAGATTAACTGAAGACACCAAGATACTGAAATCTCAGTCCATTCTGATAGTAAGCAACTGCTCAGTATGGGCATTAGGTACGTTCCGTTGGGGCCAGGACTGAAATGGTGCTGGGCCCTCTGCACTGTGATAAATGTCACCCATGAGGAATAAGTTACTTGGGGAAGCAAATGATTATGAGGTGCCGAGGCTGGGAGGTGTGGTGGGGCAGCAGGAAGTGTGAGCAAGGCATGGTGGGAAGATAGCTCTTTCCTGTCTGCAATACTTTTGGTTGATATGATGTTATGTAACAAGATATGTATCAGGTTGGCTTCCTGTGTTGTTTTTCTGAGATAAGGGATCTGCAAAGCTCAGAATCCTCAGAGCTCATCCTCTCCTGACAGCCTCTGAGTCCCCATGGGAAGCCGAGGTGACGGGAATCTGTCCAGTGAGTGGAATGAAGTTAATGGGATGAATTCAGGGGTGGATTAGGAAAGTCCAGAAGGGTCTAAATTGATGTAACTTGCAATTACTTCTGGTCCCTCCAATATGAATGTTCCACCAACTGAAATGCTGTCCTGACAGTGAAACCCCCTTAGATTCCCCGGGCTAGATTCTCTGGTGTGTCTGTGCCAAGAGGAATTGTTCATAGAGTCTCAGATTTTAAGGCCAAAAAGGATCATTAGATCATCAAGACTCATCTCCTGTGTAACACAGACCGTAGAATTTCATCCAGTTACCCTGTATTGAGCCCAGTAAGGGAAGCTTGACTAAAGCATCTTCCAGAAAGGCAGCCAGTCTGGATTTGAAGACTCAGGAGCTGGAGAATTCCCCTCTTGATCTTCATTTTGATACACTGAACAGGTTGAGCTCTTTGAGTCTCTCACTGTCAGCATTTTTTTCAGCTCTTGAATCATTTTTGTAGCTCTTTTCTGCACCCTTTCCAATTGTTCAACATCCTTTTCCAAATGTGGACCCTAGAACTGGAGGGAGTATTCCAGTTTGTGTCTCATTAATGCCATATGCAAAGGTGAAATCACCTCCCTGCTCCTACTCACTACTGGGATCACTGCTCAGTCCCTCACCTGTTGGTTGGGAGTGAGCTCCTGTGGTACTTACTCCTTGTGATGTGGCCAGCCCTGGAGCAGGAATTGTTTTACTGGCTGTTTGCTCCGATTCTAGGTGCTGCTTTGTTTTTTCTGTTAAACACACTCCCTTCTGAGCTGCGGGTCTCACTAGGCAGACCGGAGCCACCAGTTTTCATGTACTGCATGTTGGGTAATAACAGGAAAGGACTCTATGCTTGTAAAACTAAACTGCTTTTTTATCAAAACAACTATTTCAGATGTGTGAGCACCATAGCTAGAATTCAAGCCATGTGCACACAGACTGACTTCCAGGGGCCTCCTCCAAACTCCTCCCCTCTGCAACCCGTGTTCCTCCCTCCAAGTTCCATGTGTTTGCTAGAGAGTTTGCGAGGTTCTGAGTGTCCCCTAGGAAACGCGGAGTTCCCTTCACTCAGAAGGAATTGAGGTTGCTCATCAGTGCCTCCTGGAGGTGATTGGCCCCTCTCAGGAGTAGGGCTAGCCTTGGGCAAGTATAGCAAAAACCAGATGTGACTATTCTTGCATCACTTCACAACCCTTTTGATTCAGGAGCTTTCGGGAGAGTGAGACCATGATCTCAGCAAAGTCAATGGAAAGCAGAAGTGTCAACAGTGAGAGGAGAATGGGGCCCAATGTGATGCTGTGTCCATTAGCACCTGATGATAGCAGACACCATCCCTGGTGATGGGGCAAAGCAAGGGCCCCTCAGGTCCCCATCCCTGTTCTCCAGCCCCACAGAGACTCCTGACCTGTGGGGTTGGTTCATGATAGACATGAGGGATCTTTCCTCCAACCAGGGTCATTCATCAACATGGATTTCATCCCGTCACACCCTGCAGTCCCCCTCCCTCCAACTGCAGCAGCAGAAAGAGGCTGACACCTGCCCGGGAGCCCAGGATCCTGAATCCCAAAGCCATGTCCCCCCAGGCATCCTGCCTCCTGCACAAACCCTCTGCACTGGCTCCACCTCCCCTGGCTTCCCAGTGGGTTTCACTGTCTCCAGCTCAGGGGAAAGCCCCTCTGGGTCCTTTATAACTGACTTCTCTGGGCCCCGGACACCTGGGTTCCATGTCCCAGGTCAGTGCAGCTGGGTTATAAAGGGGAATGTCTTTGTGCTTGGAAATGACTGGAGTCCCCTCATGTGTGCAGACCCTTCGCTAAGTGCCACAATGTCACTGGAAGTTCCCACTGTGCCTCTGTAGACGGATAAAAGCCTGATCCCGCGGAAGGGAATTTCATGGATGCGAATGAGAAAACCTGTCAGAGTGAGGACCTCCCATCCCTCCCTGCGCCTGGCTACCCTTGGTTAACTTTTGTTTGTTTGTTTGATTTGTTGAAAAATTCTGTGGGAATAACCCCATTTTTGGACCAGTTCTGCACTGCTCCCGCCTTTCCCTTGTCACTGAATTGGGCCCAAGGTCTCACTTACAGTTTTATCCCTTTTCTCATTGCAGATATTGACAAGTGTGAACAAAATGACTCCCTCTGTGAACCGCATGGGAGATGCATCAACACTCCTGGGAATAACACTTGTAAATGTCACTTGGAATTTGGAAGGAATCACAAGGATATTTTCAAACTATGCATAGGTAGGATGGGTGAGACCATTTAACAATGATCCCACCACTCATGTCCTCAAGGTGAGGAGAGATACCAGGGTCCACTAGACAGTATATAGGCAGCCTGATAGCAAAGTCCTGGGATGGAGAGTAACCAGGCAGAGAGCTCATCTTGGGTAATTAGCTGATGTCCCCCTCTTGTGTCTGTCCACCAGGAGGATAACAACCTACTGCTGCTGCTAGCTAATGAAACTACTCCTTTAACTTACATGGTCAAGGTCTGTGCTGTGGTGCTGAAAGTCTGGGATCAAAACACTGCTGATGACAACTCCATGGTCAGTGATTCAAAACAGCTTCTCAATGGGGCGTCTCTCATTTCCCTTCCCAGATTTTAATGAATGCAGCAGATCCCCAGCCATCTGCGGGCCGGGAGCCCGATGCATCAACACCATTGCAGGGTCACTGGTGTGAGTGCCCAACTGGTCGCATCCCCTCCACCAGGGTTGGGACCTGGGTACAGAACAAAACCACATGTGAAGGTCAGTTCTCCCTCAGCGGGCAGAGGTGTCTGTATCCAGCAGGTCTGTCTGTGGTGTAAATGGAAGCACATCAAGAGGTCTATGAAGCTGGCTTGCAGGTGAGGATGGGGTAAGAATTAGTTTCTTCCACCCTCCCAGACAGGGTGCTCTCTAGCACTGATGCACAGACTCAAGGCCACCAGCTCCCCTGTGTTTGTAGGGGTATGCCTTAAATTCCTTCAGTCACCTTCTGAAACACTCTGAGCAGCTGAAGGGATTCAGAAGACCAGGGTCACATGAGGGACCAAAGGAACAGGAGCAGGGAAAGGGAGACAGGGGAGTGTCAATGGAGGGAGAGAAAGGCAGGGTGAGAGGGGGAGGAAGTTGAGAGGAGTTTTGCAGCAGGCACTTACTAGACTATTGGCAGCACAGGACTGGCATGCAGTCAGAGGGCAGCCTTCACGGTTGGGAAGATAAGGGGATTTTTCCCCCAATGTGATCTGCTGCTCTAATGTCTGCGCCTCTCTTTCCATTGCTCCAAGTGCCCATCTTTAACTGCAGCCCTGAGTTTGCGGGAGTCATAGAGAGGTGCAGGAACTTCTCTCTGCAGGTACCTTTGAACTGATCATTCATTTGTTGGGTGTTTTGTTCAGTGTTTCTACCAACACTATGGAAATGTCTAGACTAAAAGCTTTGGTGTTTGTATTACGGCAGTGCCTAGAAGCACCAGCCAAGATCAGCTCCCCATTTTGCTAGGCCCTCCCAAAGACTGAGTCACAGACACTTCTTCTCCTCGAGCGCTTGCAAACCAAATAGAGGAAGGATGATTACCCTTGCTTTGCTTAAGCGGAAACTGAAGTGCAGAGAGATTATGGGATCTGCCTAAGGCACCCAGAGTCAACAGCAGAGCCAGGAGCTGAAGCCAGATCTCCTGAGTCCTAGTCCTGTGCCTTACCCACAAAGCCATTGTCCTTCAGCAGGGGCCAGACCTGACATCAGAAACTTAAGAGTTAAAAAAGGAACCTCACAAAACTGTTGTAATTATTTTTTTTTAAAAAGCAGGAAGCACCAGAAACCCAGGGAATTCAGAACTATGGCTAAACTAAAAGGAAACCTACTTATCTGAAGGCCAGAAATGGCACCAACAACCTTAACTCTGCCATTCCAATGACACCAAATCACCAATCTTGCCTTTTTGTTTGTACCTTTCATAGCTGGAGTTCGATCCTGTAAAGCTTTATGCATATGGTTAGGGTTGGCAGGATCAGGCCTCTGCATGTGTCTAGCGATGCCAGCGAGGGGGAGGTGGCATCAGCTGTGACGCTCTGGCTTCAGGCCATGAAACTGGCCACTGCGCTCCGGTCTCTAGAGTCGAAGACTCAGAATGGGAGTACAGGATCTATAGGTGAAGGGCCCGTGTGGGATAGAAGATTATACAGTACTGTTGGGATATGTAAGGGTTAAGTAGAGACATGGAAAACTGCTGGTGTGCTGGCAAGGTATCAGGGAGTAGGCACAGGCACGCACTATTCCTTCACTTAATAGATAAAGTGTTACCCCTTTCCCCTCCCTTCTCCTTGTTAAGGATTGATAAGTGTTGCAGCTGCATAAGAAATGTGGGGATCTAAAGGATACCTTTTGGGTAAAGAAGTATCATTTTTAGTTAATAATAATTTTTAATTAATGGAGATATCCTATCTCCTAGAACTGGAAGGGACCTTGAAAGGTCATTGAGTCCAGCCCCCTACCTTCACTAGCAGGACCAAGTACTGATTTTTGCCCCAGATCCCTAAGTGGCACCCTCAAGGATTGAACTCACAATCCTGGGTTTAGGAGGCCAATGCTCAAACCACTGAGCTATCCCCCCCCCCCCCAATTGCCTCCTTTCCTTTCCTTTCTTTTCTTTTCCCAGCTACATAAGCGACCCCTGGGTCATGGCCCCTTCTTCCCTCCCCTGAGAACTGCAAATTAAGGGAATTTGTAGCAACAAATTACTGCAAACAAATGTATTTTCAAGGTAAAGACGTGTGTGTAATGCTGTAATCAGTCAATAGGGGTGGGTATAATCATAGTATGGGAGTTTCTATTACTTAATAAGGATTTGGGGGGGGGGTCGTAGCAGATGTAGGTATGTACATACTAACTTAGATAAAAAGAGCGTGCTGTAACTAATCCAGTGCTTACTCGACAATTGGGTCAAGGGGAACAAGTATCACAATAAAGAAGCCCGTACTCATATTTGCCTCTGGGTCAACCTGCTCCTTCTTCAAACATCTGGCGTCACAAACAGGATCCCAGGGGAGAGTCGTGCCTAATCACCACATCTCGCCATGAATTCGATGAGTAAGTTGGACTGGACCTTTACTGCAACCCTGGTTACGGAGTTCATTAACAGGTTGGTGGGGGAATGGGGGGGTCCTTATGTGGTTCCCCCCGGGGAACGTCAGGACTCACAGGCCATCCAGGGGTGAGTGAAAGCCTTCCTTACGTTCAGGTGCTCCCAGGCTGTTTTGTTGCAGGCTCTTTGGGAGAGACTGTCGGGTTCATGGAATGAGGTCACAAGCCTTAAAAGTAAAGTGAAAACGTAGCAAATTGCTGAGGATCAGCGCACAGTACATCATCCCAGTGTGCTGTCAGTCAGAATGGCTAATAAGTGTATGGGCTCCAAAAGGAGCCACAGTAGGTTGTGTTTTCTTTTTCAAATGGCTGTGTGTTTTAGAAGCAAAAGCTAAAAGTAAAAAGTAATCAAAACTCTGGTGGAAATTAATTGTGTCCCTTTTAAGACAGAGACTCTGAGCTACTAATAGCTTTGGATCCAAAAGCAAGCCAGAAAGCATCTGTGTGAATGCAAATTACCTAGCTGATGGGGGGGGGGGGGGAAACTGCCCATAAATAACAGCACAAAAAAGCTGAAAAAAATAAATATACCTGGTCAGCAAACAAGCTATTTGTAAGCAAGAAGACTCAAATTATGGCCCTCCAAAAAAAAAAAAAAAAAAGCCTAAAAAACCCCCCTAAGATACACAAAAAAGTATAAAGGTAATTCTTCAGTTTTCCTGCAATCAGCAAAAGAATTTGCAAAAAAAAAAAAAAAAAGGGGGGGGGGTATTTTTAAGTAATAATCTGTCCCCACCAAGAGGCTGGGAAATGTTTATTTTGTTTTTCAAATATTGTGACCAAGTTGGCACCAACGGAAGAAGAACCCAGAACACCATGGGTCTACTGTTGCAGTGAAGATTGTGTTGTGTGTTTTGTGTTATTTGTCTTGTTATTTCATTATTTTGGTAAATATTGTACAAGGAAAATTAATGCATACAGCAGTAAAGGTTAGTGCATGGTATAACCTGCCTGGAAAGCACGGTCTACCCAACAGGGGGAATCGAGTGATGTACTGCGTTCCAGGAGAATACCATCCATTCCCAGTTCCTAAATTCCTAGGGTTCTTTACCTAGTCTTTGACCAGTTGGGGCCCAGCCTGCTGCTATTAAAAAAATATGAAGGATGAAAATGGGTTTATTGCACGCAAATAAAAAGGCACAGAATGGGGGTTAAAAAAAATGTATAAATTGTTACCTGCATATTACAGGTGGACCTACAAAAGAAAAACCAAGGATTCCCTGGCCTGAAATGGAACAATCCTTGTTGCTAATCACAATTATCACTATGGTAAACCCTGCCCAGATTCCGCAATGTAAAGTGGCAAAAAAAGGAAACACGTGAACTGTTACACCCCCAAGTGGTGGTAATGAAGCAAAGAAGAACTTTAAGAATTTACCGTGAAAAACTACTACTAATCCCTCATGGGAATTTGGCAATGTTAATACGTAGTATATAAATTAAAGTAGAAATCCTAACCCGGTAAAAAAATATCAAATTTATCAGGAAATATTGCATAGTATTCCTTAAAATATGCAGTTAAGTACATCCCAGACTGAGCATGAGGTTTCCCCTGGAATGTTGGGAATATGACAATTTAACCACTTTGCAGACTGTAACCTTACAGGTAATATGGATGCCAAGCTGGAAGAATCCTGATTTAAGCTGGCCGCAGCCCGGAGCTGGAAGTACTTCCTTATGGGCGAACGTGTGGAAGCCACTGTGACAGCGGGTGCAACCAAAGCTTGTCAATGTGTCCTTTCAGTCCATTACATGGATGGATGGTACACCCCACAGAATGGTGGGGGGACCGGGTACATCCCAACTGCAGCACATACATAGACGGGTTAAAGCAACAATTTAAATGGTGGGTGAGGGGATACACATGAAATTGTCGCTGCAAAAGAAATCTATGGGCAGTAGGAACCACACCCACAGTGGGTGTATGGAATCTAGGGGACGGTTAAACAACTAAGTAATTAATAAGCCAAAATGTAAAACTTATGTATAAAAATGTAAAATGCTCAATTAGGGGGACTAGCACCTGGGTAATAGTTGCAATAAAATAAAACAGCAACTAAGGTGGTCCCCATAAGCCCTATAAAAATAATAATAATAATAAAAAGTTCACTAAAAATAAATAAAAAAATATAAAATAAACAGTAATTCTGTTAAGTATTGTTTGTCCAAAAAAAATATTTAAATGTTCCCCTCCCCAATGGCTATAAAGGAGCAAACCCAGTGGCCTGTGCCTGGGGTAAACAATTGGGTGTAATGTATGTGGGATATAAAGTGTTCCGCTGAAAATATGCACCATTCTGTAATATAACACTTAAAAGTAAAAGTGCACCAGCATCTGGCACAATTACACATATCTACATGCTGCCATTAGGAGTTTAGTGCATGAATGGATCTGTGGAACTCATTGCTGCGGACAATCAAACCAGTGTATTACCAAGTGGTCAAGCTGGTTTGGACAATACCCCGTTTCTCTGTAAATATTCAATATACTCATAATATGAACAAAAGCACATAAACACAGTAGGGGCAGCTCACTGCAACTGCCAACAACTGGACACATTTAAAATATATACTCCAAAATGGTGTTACAAAGTTTTAACCTTGTCAAAGAAGAAAAAGCAGTGTTTCTGGTGGTGGCCCAGGTATTAGACTCAAGTCTTGAAAGCCCAGGCCCTTCAAGGAATGAATGCCTTCCAATTGGCTACTAAACTGCCTGCTGATTGTGCTTGGACTGATGTTGCCTGTGCCCTTCAAACAAACCTAATGGACACTCATTCACTTCTTGGTCGTATTACTCATGTTGTAGAAATGTTATTTCTATTAATTGTAATATTAATCATATTTTTGGGGTGCTCAAATTATGTGCTGCCTTAGCCTCTCCCCGAAGGCCATATTTGTAAATTCAGTGGCTTACCCCTTTTTATAACCTCCCTTCTCTCTCTCCTCGTAGCATAATCAGTGGACCAAGGTATCAGGCTATCTGGAGCCAGGGCCTCCAGCCTGAATGCCCCGCCGTTCAGTGTGCAAGAAGGAGGGGCACCTGGGCCCTTCTTTGAAGAGAGTGGGGGAGTGCTGGAATATGTAAGGGTTAAGTAAAGACACGGAAAACCGCTGATGTGCTGGCATGGTATCAGGGAGTAGGCACAGGCACACACTATTCCTTCACTTAATAGATAAAGTGTTACCTCTTTCCCCTCCCTTCTCCTTGTTAAGGATTGATAAGTGCTGCAGCTGCATAAGAAATGTGGGGATCTAAAGGATACTGTGACGGGTTGGATTACAGAAATCCCCTTGGGAGCTGCCACCTGATGTGCCAAGACTACTTCTATTCCTGTTTTCCCTGCCAACTCAGGACTCCAGCACCCTGTCTTGATGAGCCAGACACTCCCGTCTGCTCCAGCACAGACCCAGGGTCTGAATTACTTGCCCCAAAGCTGCAGGTTTACCTGAAAACAGCTCACAGAAGTGTGCTTGTCTTTAGCACTCAGATGCCCAACTCCCAATGGGGTCTAAACCCAAATAAATCCATTTTACCCTGTATAAAGCTTATGCAGGGTAAACTCATAAATTGTTCGCCCTCTATAACACTGATAGAGAGATATGCACAGTTGTTTGATCCCCCAGGTATTAATACATACTCTGAATTAATTAATAAGTAAAAAGTGATTTTATTGAATACAGAAAGTAGGATGTAAGTGGTTCCAAGTAGTAACAGACAGAACAAAATAAGTCACCAAGCAAAATAAAATAAAATGCGCAAATCTATGTCTAATCAAACTAAATACAGATAAGATCCTCACCAGTTCCAGAATGCTCCCTTTTACAGGCTAATCTCCTTTTAGCCTGGGTCCAGCAATCACTCACACCCCCTATGGTTACTGTCCTTTGTTCCAGTTTCCTTCAAGTATCCTGGGGGGGGTGGGGTGGAGAGGCTCCTTCTTTAGCCAGCTGAAGACAAAATGGAGGGGTGTCCCAGGGGTTTAAATAGACTTTCTCTTGTGGGTGGAGACCCCCTCCTCACCCTGTGTAGAATCCAGTCACAAAATGGAGATTTGGAATCACATGGGCAAGTCACATGCCCATGCATGACTCAGGACTTGCAGGCAGTAGCCATTACCCACATGCTACCTTGAACGTCCTCAGGTAGACTTCTTATGTGGATTGGAGTCTTCCAAGCACTTTTGCTTCCTGATTGAGCACCTAATTTGCACATTCCTTTCCCAAGAAGTGACCAAATGTTCTAACTAAGGCCTTGGCTACACTCGAAACTTCACAGCGCTGCTGCGGCATCGCTGCCGCGGCAGCGCTGTGAAGCGCAAGTGTAGTCGCGCCGCCAGCGCTGCGAGAGAGCTCTCTTGCAGCGCTGTACGTACTCCACCTCTCCGAGGGGAGTAGCTTGCAGCGCTGCGAGCGAGCGTGCAGCGCTGCAGGCGCTGATTACACTGGCGCTTTACAGCACTGTACTCGCTGCGCTCGGGGGGGGGCGTATTCACACCCCTGAGCGCAGCAAGTTGCAGCGCTGTACAGCGCCAGTGTAGCCAAGGCTTAAGGCTACTTAGAAATCAAGCAATTATACAGCCAATGTTCATAACTTTGAACACACAAATGGTGCCTGCATACAACTAGGATGAACATAACCAGTAGATCATAACCTTTACATAGATATGTTACATGGCAT
The DNA here is from genome assembly GCF_028017835.1 of Emys orbicularis. NCBI lineage: Eukaryota > Metazoa > Chordata > Testudines > Emydidae > Emys > Emys orbicularis. Next base: position 12,317,580 of record NC_088701.1, read on the forward strand.
ATGTACCAAAACCCTATTCCAGTTATATCATACATACATTTATGAGCACCCCCCCATAAAGCCTTATGGGGAACACTGTCACAGATACCTTTTGGGTAAAGAAGTGTTATCTCCTCCTCCCTTCCTTTCCCAGCTACATAAGCGAGCCCTGAGTCATGACCCCTTCCACCCTCCCCTGAGAACTGCAAATTAAGGGAATTTGTAGCAACAAATTACTGCAAAGAAATGTATTTTCAAGGTAAAGTCGTGTGCGTAATGCTGTAATCAGCCAATAGGGGTGGGTATAATCGTAGTATGGGAGTTTCTATTACTTAATAAGGGGTTTTGGGGTGTCGTAGCGGATGTAGGCATTTACATACTAACTTAGATAAAAAGAATGTGCTGTAACTAATCCAGTGCTTACTCGACAATTGGGTCAAGGGGAACAAGTATCGCAATAAAAAAGCCTGTACTCATATCCGCCTCTGGGTCAACCTGCTCCTTCTTCTAACAAGTGCATTCAATACAGACACAGAACAGCACCACCCCCTGCCCCAGGAATTATAATTCAGCCCAGCCAGTGCCCTGAGGAGTATCAGCAAATGCCAGAGGTTTTAAATGCAGTACTTGCACCCTGCCCCTAGGGGCAGCCATGCTGAGCCAGGCACTTCTCCCCCCTTTTCTGCCCCTGCCCCAAATGCCACTCCACCAGCTGGGTGAGTGCAGAGGGGATGCAGAACCCCTAGGGAGAGACAGCCAGAATGTGGGGAGGGGATACAGGGAGATGGGCCAAGGGGAGGCAGAGAGGGGGAGCTCCAAACCATCCCCTTCCCCAACAGGGAAGAACCCCAAAGACCTTGACACCCCAGGCAGAGTGGGAGAGGGGCAAGGATCTAGGCCAGAATGGACGGATTCCCAGGGAAGTGGTTTCACAGTGGGAAGCTCTGTCTCTTCCCCCCTCCCAGGTACTGAGACTCGGCTCGCCAGGGAACTGCAATGCGGACAGTGAGGCCGTCAGGCTGAGAGCTCAGGAGGAGATGATGGACAGTCACTGTAATACAGTCCCCATGGCAATCACACAAGGTACCTGGAGATGCCCAGGGACCAAACTGCAGTACAGAGTGATTCCCAGAAACTCCAGTCCTGGTTCTAGCCTTCCTCTGTCCCCAGGATCCCCAGGCCAGGACCCTCGTCTCTGGCTCCAGCACTAGTGTGGACCTTGCTGACTGAGCCAGTGGTTCTCAGGCTGTCGGCCATGGGACTGTGCAGACACCTTCATTTCTGGTTGTCTCACAGAGGTGGGGGCTCAGAGGGCAGATGGCTCAGCAGAGGGCCTCTGTTGTATGAAGTGGGCCCAGAGAATGGAAAGGGGAGGGAATTCTTAGCCCAGCTAAACCCCAGGCTGGAGATGAGCATCTCCCTGGGTAGGAACCAGAATAACATTTCCCCTCAACTCCCACTTTCGGGCTGATACGACCTAACTGAGAGTTTGTCCACGTGGCAAGATACTGCGCTGCAAGCCAGGTTGTGAATCTCCAGCGCACCAGCTTGAGGCTCAGTAAAATCCCCTGTGAGCATTGCTGCAGTTCAGCGTGCTATAGCAGTGCCCACAAGGGATGTTATTGCGCAGCAAGCTGGTGCGCCATAGATTCTCCACCTCGCTTGCAGCACAGTAACTTGCAGTGTAGACAAGTCCTGATACTGCTCCTGAATCCTCCAGCACCAGAGAAAGCTCCTCCCAGGCCAACTCCTCTGCTTGTCCTCACTGAGAAAAGTTATGTCTTCGCCTCAGCGTCCTGCAGCTTAATGTTTCCAAGATGGAATGTTTCTCTGGCCTCAGAGCGGGGGTAGCCTGGTCCAGTGGTTAGCCAGGACTCCTGAGTTTGATACCCAATTCTGCCACAGTCTCACTGGTCATTCGGTGTCTCATAGTGTTTAAGGCCAGAAGGAACCATTAGATCATCTGGTCTGACCTTCTGTACAGAACAGGCCCCGGGTATAGAGCCCAATAACTTGTGCTGGTCTAAATTGCCTGGTGCCTTCCAGAAGGGCAGTCGGTCTGGATCTGAAGACAGCATGGGCTGGTGATACCAGTCAGCTCTGTGTTCTTGGGGAGCCAGGGCGCAGTATCCAGCCTGTCTGACTCATGAAGGACACCACCCCCCGAGCCTCAGCTTGAACCAAAACCGATCAGAAGAAAGACTTACAGAAAGCAATGAGAAGTCAGTGGGAGACACACCTAAACCCCTCCTGACAAGGGTGACAGGATTAAGGCAACTCCCCTCGCCTCATCTGCATCAAAGATGAGACAGGGAGGCATCTCCATTAGCATACAGAATGGAGAACAGAGATTCCAAGGCAAGAACCGCACTGAACTCTGGGACCAGAAAAGCAGGGATGCACTGCATCATGGGGGATCTCTGCTCCAGAGGTTAATGAACCTATGCCTGCCCACACCCAGCTCAGCAGTTATCAGACCAATTCTAGTAATGAATCCTTGATTGACATCCAAAATACTGAAGCTGCCTAATTGCATTGTGAGCTCCCTGGAAGGAACACCACCCATAGCCAGGAATGATCAGTTCCTATTGTCTAGCCTAAAGAAAACCCCTGAATCATCAGTTTACCCATAAACAAATCTAGTGTTCTCCCTTGAACCATTGCTGTTTCCCGACAAAAAAAACCCCTACCCACGCTCAAGTAAGTGTTCTGATGCATGGATCCAAACTCTGCATCAGTTCCACTGGGACCTCATCTTCTCCTGACTGATCGTGCTGGGGGCTCTGCCTGTCTCCAGCAATCAGGACCCTGAGCTACCAACATCATCTGGGAACCCCGAGCAGTTAAAACTTCATGGAGTGGTGAGACCCCAGCTCACTCTGTCTCTCTCTGTTTTCTTTTCTACCTCAGGTATAACTTTTAACCCTGACTTGTTTGATCAGATATAGTTTTCTATATCTGACTTTTTGTAATCTTTAATAATGTATGTTATGTTGGTTTAGCCCTCCTTGTGTAGTTATCACTATTATTCAATAAATAACTTTTATGGTTCAGCTGGTTGCTTCTCTCTCTCTCTCTGAACTTTACTCTTTTGCGTTTTTAGCTTCCCACATTTACTTTGCAGCAATGCTTCTTGTACCTAAGCTAAAGATCCCTGTAGCGCCCAAAATACTGTGGGGTTTGCTCATCAAGTGGGTTACTACCAGAACAATTGTAACGTGAAAGTGGGGATAGGGATGTACTGAACCTATGACATACGAGGGTGGCAGCTTGGAAGTGCTGCTCGACCCAGACTACTGAGTCCAGGGGCATATAAGGGTGGCAGCCTGGAAGGGCAGCTCAACCCAGCCTGCTCAGGCTTACTGTATTCCGGTGCGGTACCTGTGGCATATAAGGGTGGCAGCTTGGAAGTGCTGGTTGGCCCAGCCCACTGAGTCCAGGGACATATAAGGTTTCAGCTTGAGAGTGCTGATTGACCCGGTCCACTCAGGCTTGCTCTATTTTTGTGTGTGTGTGTGTTCATCTGATTCTGAGACTAAGTGACTTGCCCACTATCACCCACGGAATGTGTGGCAGGGCTGGGAACAGAACCCAGGATCCTCTGAGCCCTGCTCCCGTGCTCTAACCACTAATCTCTGCTCCCTTCCTGCATCTGGGTCACGGAGCGCTATAACTGGAGAGCTGTGCTAACAAGAATCCCAGTGTGACCCCCCCCCCCAGGCAGGTCTCCCCCATACGCAGCATTTCCCTTCCTCACTGCAGTATCCCTGGGCTCTCTGTCTCCCCCAGGTGGTGTGTGCTGTCATTGCTGGCTTCCTACACTATCTCTTCCTGGCCTGCTTCACCTCGATATTCTGGTTCAAGAAGAGATTCATGTACCTGTTCGGCTACGGATTCCCAGCCCTGGTCGTGGCTATTTCTGCAGCATTCAACCCAGATGGCTACAGAACTCCCCGACAGGAAGTGCAGACCCGTCGCCCTCCCCAGTTACACTAAGCTGCCGCGAGCACTGTAGTTGAGTTGCCCACCTGCCATAGATCTACAGACCTCACCCTACTAATGATCCCAGCTCGACTCCCAGGTCCCAGGCTGGGTTTGTGGTGCTGGTGGAAAGGAAACAAATGACCTTCTTCCTGGGTACAAAACCCTGAACATCCCCTCTCCCGCCTCTAAAATGAGGAACTTCCACTAAGAAGGGTGTTGCTTCTTCTAGACACTCCAGGCGAGATCCTCGGATGGTGTAAATCAGCGTAGTACCACTGCTTTCAATGCAGCTAAGCCAATTTACATCAGCTGAGTCTCTGGCTCTCCATCAATACTGCACGAATCTGCTAGAGAGAGAGTAATCTGCACACTCTGTTGGCACCAGCAGGCCAAACTTGCTCACATCACTCTCTCTAATCTCTCTCTATTCCCCGCAGGTTCTTATTCCACACGCATCACCATGGTATCTGAGCTCTGAGTGTTTACACCTGTGTAAATCAGGATTAACTCCATGGATTCTTATGGAGTGTCTCTGGATTCACACTGGTATAACTGGAGTCCACACCTGGCTCTGAGACTGTGTTCAAGGTTTTCAGTCTAATCCATTTTTTGTTTCAGGACACAATCCCCGTCTCTGCTCCAGTGGCTGAAAAGGGGTAATATATTCATATTAATGTCACTGTGCTGGGATAATGCACTTCTTCTTCCTCCCTGCCTGTAGCTGCCAGTTCAGCCTGGAGAGAGGCTTTCGTTGGAGCTTGCTGGGTCCAGTCTGTGCCATAATCCTGGTGGGTACCTCACAGAACCACAGGGCCCCATTCTCCTCTCACCTCTGCGACCCCACTGATTTCAGAGGAGCCAGGAGGAGAACATGGCCCATAAAACACAGTGAAAGACTGTTAGGTCCCACATGGCTCATCTGCTTTGGCTAGTCCTGGGATTAGTCCCTGTGCTGTATCCCCAGGCCAGAGCCTTTACTCGGGCACAGCTGCCACAGAAACCAGTGGGAGCTCACCTTGAGGACAGCAAGAGTTTGGTCTAGTCCAGTTACTGACCCAAGGCATGAGGAAGGGAAGGGCTGCACCATCCAGTGTTTGGTGGAGAAAGGCCCTACATTGGGCGGAGCGAAGATGACAAAGTCCATGAAGTTTCTTCCCCAGGTCCTGGGGATGGGGAGATTAGTTACAGCCCGAAAGTGGCAGGGAAGAGCCTAGAGACAGGGCGCTGGAAACTCTGACTCAGATCCTGCTCTCAGTTACACTGGTGAAAACTGACCCCACTGGAGGCTGGAGTCACTTCATTTGTAACTCTGTGCAGAATCTGGCCTCTGTGATCCCATTGATCCATCTCAGCCCTGGCTGTGCCATCAGCTCCGTGCATGGGGAGGGACCGAGAGCAGCCAGAGGATATTACAGGAGAGGGGATGAGGGTCCCTGGTTCTGCAGCGTTTGGATCGGTCCCCTGGGATCATTCTCTGCCTCAGCTGAGGAGTCATCGGCCCCGGATGAAATGTTTTACAGGAAATATTTCCCACTGTTTCCACAGATAAATGTGATGTTCTTTGCCCCGACCATGTGGATCTTGAGAAACAGACTCTCCTCCCTCAGCACAGATGTGTCCACTCTCAAAGACCACCGTTGAGAAGGCAACAAAGCAATCCTGGAGGGTCAGATGCCTTGGTTTGGAAGTTCCTTGGCCTGCGGAGGGAGTGGGAGATTGCAGGAGGGGAACAGCATATCTAGGATCCATGGGAACGAATTCCCAGTGTGTTTGCATTGACAGTAACCCTGTCCCACACAGGAAAGCAGGGGCCGGTAACTCCACCCTACTCTGCCCAGATCCTCCTACCCAATTGCTCTCCATAGGGTTATTGTAATGGGATCTCTCCATCTGTCTTTATCCAGGTTCCTGACCTTTAAAGCCATCGCCCAGCTCTTCATTCAGGGCTGCACATGGAGCCTTGGTCTCCTCCAAGTCGGCCCAGCAGCCACAGTCATGGCGTATTTATTCACCATTGTCAACAGCCTGCATCATCTGGTCATCTTCCTGGTGCACTCTCTCCTCAATCGTCAGGTAACACCCACGGCCCGTCAGCGCCCACCCAGCACCTTCACCGGCCTCGCGGTGGCCATGTCTGATCTTCTCAGCATTAGTTACATAGTGCAGTGACTGTGTCCCTCACTCTCCAGGTGAGAGAGGAGTACAGGAGATGGATCAAGGGATTCCAAACGTCCAGCACGAAATCTCAGACATCGGATCCATCCATGTCTGCTGTCCCCACCACCAGCACCAAGATGGCTAGAGGTCCTCTGCTCTGTTCCAGTACCAGCCTGTGAAAGAGTCATCTCTAGCTGGGTCTCATTACTGCTCTAACGGTGCTTTGTCCCCTGAGTGAGCCAGGATTTGTTATAAGCCAGCTGGGAATGTCATTAAGAGTGTTAGTCAATCGCATCCTGATTGAGGGGTATCCTACATGTCTTAGGCACCAGCACCGAACGCTCCTTTCCTAGCAGCTCCACATTCTCTCCCCTTGTCTCCCCTGAGAACTCCAGTGGTCACTGATTGTCGACTGTGTGTGTGTTGTTGGCACTTGCAATGTAATGAGCTGGACGTATTGGATCAGGATTGTTTCCTGGGACTGAAACCTTGTCGGTCCAGATGTGTACAGGGAGATTTTGGCAAACCAGTAAAGTACCTGAAACCACTTTGGCTTATTGCTAAAAGCAACCTAGTCAGCAGGCTGTAAAATGGCCAGGCAGCTTGAGCAAGGCAGGAGGGGAGGGGTTTTTTGGGTGCCACAGAAAGGGCAGCTTGACCCCATGTCCTTCCTGATAAGAATTGTGTTGAAGTTGCTGATACATGCATTTTAGGAGAGCAGGATGTGCCCCAGGAATGTCTATTGGGGCCTCAAGGCTGCAAACTCTGGAAAAACCCACACCGGGTTAATCAATAATCAGAAGGAACCTCTTGCCTGACCATTGAAACTGCTTACTTAACAAGTTTTCTTTAAGAGACATGTCATTCTATTACTAATGTATAAATAAGGGGGAAAAGTTTGAGGTGGACTCTTTTGGGACTCTCCTTCTGGATACATCTTGCGGTCCCCACTGGCAGACGGAAGATTTGGCCACCGGAAGCTTGCCGCTGTTTCACTTGAGAGCCACACTCAGCTTTGGTAATTATCAAGGGTTGGGGGTGTTTTACTAACCTGTTGCGGACGTGTGTAAATGCTTGAGACTAAGTAAAGTTTAGCTTTAAGTGAAAGCACTGTTAGGTTGTCCTGTTTGTGCCAGCCATCTATCGGTCGGACGGCCGTGTCTCCCCTGATTTGTTTCCTGACACCACCTCACACAGTGTAAAAGTTACCAAGAGCTTTGGGTTGAAAGAACCCCGGGTAACAAATGGACCCTGCCCAGTGAGCAGTCAGCACTTCGAGGAATATCCTTTAGGTCCTTTACCCTTATTGAGTAAGGATCCGGGAGCTTCGATTTTTGTCACCAATTTGTACATGACGCTCACAGGGGCTTCAGACCCCATCATCATGTTGCTGCCTTTCTTTCCAGGAATGAAGAACATGGAGGAAAAGGGCAGATTCTTGCATCTGACACACCTCCCTCCTCCAGCCCAGCACCAGACACTGAAGCCTTTGCATGGAAGACAAAATTGTTGCTTTATTGAAAACAGCTGATAGCTGCTACTTGTTGGTTTATCTGTGTGTGAGGTGGGAGCCGGGGAAGAGAGAGGACTCTGTCTCTGCTGAGCATGATGAGCCCTCTTAGAACCCCAGCAGGAGCTGGACCAGTCCACATTTCTGACAGGAGGTGCATGTGAGGGAACAGACAATTCCCTGGAGTGTTAGTGGCAGGTACAGATGGAGCACGTTCACCATCATCTCCGGCTAATATGTCAGACGTGTTAGTCATGTAAAAGGGGAGATGTTTTGTTGGAGGCAGGAGGACACTTTTATCCACAGGTCAGTTAAAGCAGGACGCACAGCTCCTGAGCTTGGAGGAAATCCATGAACCCATTAAGTTTGAATCTGATGAGGACGTCTGGTGAGGAGGCAGAACCTGGATCCACCACGAGGATGAGGCATGGCACCAGGAGCACTTTTGCAATTGGGGAACCTTTTGCCCTTCACACGGATTGGCTCGGAGTCTTGGTTAATCTTAACGCACCCTCTCCACACCCAGAATCCATGGGGTGTCTGTGTGTATTTCAATGTCATGCACTGCATACCCCTTCCACATATGGGACAGCTTTGGCAGAGCCAAGAACAGACTGCAGATCTGCCATCCCACTCCACGGTCATAGCCACGTGACCATCCTGCAGCTCAAGCAGAGAGCTGAGACCTACATTAATCAACAGTTCATTGTGCAGCTACATCTCAACCCAGCCCCTATTACCGCCAAGGGCCAATGTGCAGTGAAAGAGGTGCAACTTAAATCTATTTTTAGAAAAACTTGTATTGAGTTAGGCCCTGAGCACACCTCCTTTTTGGAAGTTCACAGCCACTTTTTCTGCAGCTCTTCCAAAGCGAGCAAGACCGCTGCACTGCCTGATACCCTTCCACACACCTGACTCTACAGGGACCATTAGGCAACATCTCCTTAGAACGACAAAGCTGATTTTCACCAGCTGAATATCTGAATGGTGCTGAGGAGATAGGAGAGATATGGCAAAAGTCCAACGTCTTAACCAAAAAACCATCCTAAGGCAGCAGAACTGAATTTAGTTCCTGATTCTGCTACAGGCTCCCTATGTGACTTTAGCCAAGTCACCTGATCCCGTCCCCCCGCTGTCTAAGGGCTGGTCTTCACTATCCGCCCGGATCGGCGGTAGAAAATCGATCTTTCAGGGATCGATTTATCGTGTCTTGTCGGGACGCGATAATCGATCCCTGAATCGACGCGCGTACTCCACCAGCCCAGGTAGGAGTAAGCGCCGTCGACGGGGGAGCCACGGCGGTCGATTTGCCGCCATCCTCACAGCAGGGTAAGTCGGATCAGATACGTCGAATTCAGCTACGCTATTCCCGTAGCTGAATTTGCGTATCTGAAATCAATCCCCCCACCCCCCCGTAGTGTAGACGTAGCCTTACAGGGGTAATAATACTTCTGTTCTCCCACCTTGTGTCCATCTTGTCTACTTAGCTTGTAAGCTCTTTGGGACAGGGATTGTCTCTTACTGTGTGTATGTACAGCACCAAGCATAGTGGGACTGTACGTGTCAAGATAATATAAATAAGTACTGGCAAACAGAAGTGGGCTGACACAGTCACTGCTCTCAGTTTGGAGAAGTTTCTTATGGAAAGATGACATCAGTGAATTTCATAGTGTTTTGGGGAAAGCACGGTTTGAAAACACATTTTCTTTTAAAAAAAAAAAAGGGGGAAGAGCATTTAGTGGTGCAGTGACAGCGCTGGAGCTGAAAATCGATTACAGGCCAGGTCCTCAGCTGGGGTAAACTAGTGTGTTTTCAAGGATCCTTCTGGGCCTTGGGAAGCAGACAATAGCCATGAAGCAGTGTGCTTCAGCCATGCCCTCAGTAGCACCTCCACCCCACCAGTCACAACCCCCATGCCAGGGGCTGGGAGCAGGGCTAATGTAGATTTTATGCCAGCTCTACAGCAGCCAGGAAGGGCTCCTGCACAGGAGGGCTAATCACAGGGCCATTTCTGCCCACTTTAAAGCCCCTTTACACTGCCAGATTGGCACAAAGAGGCTTTAGAATTGGGCCCTAGGTTTCCCGGATAGGACGACCGTGATAGCAAACCCTCACACCAAAGAAGCAACCAAGGTCCATAAGCAGGTTATTTTATTCTTTGTACATTACAGTGAAACAGCAGAGCTAGCTCACACACATAGCAAGCGAGCACCGCCCCCCGCCCCGCCCCATGGTGTGCTTTCCCTAAGAAATAACTGCTCTCTGACCTGGGATCTGTCTCTTTAAATCTGGGAGAGACACCCAGCTACAACCCTAGGGTGGCCTTTGAATTCAGGAGTTGTGGATTTGGATCAGAGAGAGGATTTGGTCCAATCCCGCTTCCCCTTCCAGGTTTTGTATGTAGTTGCGATGAAGAATGGCAGCTGAAGCACCTGCCCCACTGGCACAGCAAAGCCGGCTGTATGATAAACATCGTTGGTTGGAGAGGTGATTGTTTCACAGAGATGAAGTGGAGGGCTCTCCCCAACTCACCTGCCAGCAAAACAAATATACATTGAGTGTCAATCCCATGGGAAAACTCCAGTCAACTTTAATGGGATCAGGACTGGGTCCTCATTCAGGAATAGTGCAGAGTCTGCAAAATTCATCCAGCCTCCACTGAAGTGACATCACGTACAGGAAAATAACTTTTAAAAAAGTAGACAAAGCCCAATCCCTTCCCCCACCCATGCACAGGTAAGCCATAAAGTAGCAGTTTATAGAATCATAGAATATTAGGGTTGGAAGGGACCTCAGGAGGTCATCTAATCCAATCCCCTGCTCAAAGTAGGACCAACACCAACTAAATCATCCCAGCCAGGGCTTTGTCAAGCCGGACCTTAAAAACCTCTAAGGATGGAGATTCTACCATCTCCCTAGGTAACCCATTCCAGTGCTTCACCACCCACCTAGTGAAATAGTGTTTCCTAATATCCAACCTAGACCTCCTCCACTGCAACCTGAGACCATTGCTTCTTATTCTGTCATCTGCCACCACTGAGAACAGCCGAGCTCCATCCTCTTTGGAACGCCCCTTCAGGTACTGGAAGGCTGCTATCAAATCCTCCCTCACTCCTCTCTTCTGCAGACTAAATAACCACAGTTCCCTCAGCCTCTCCTCGTAAGTCATGTGCCTCAGCCCCCTAATCATTTTCGTTGCCCTCTGCTGGACTCTCTCCAATTTGTCCACAACCCTTCTCTAGTGGGGGGACCTAAACTGGACACAATACTCCAGGTATGGCCTCACCAGTGCCGAATAGAGGGGAATAATCACTTCCCTCGATCTGCTGGTAATGCTCCTACTAATACAGCCCAATATGCCTTTGGCCTTCTTGGCAACAAGGGCACACTGCTGACTTGTATCCAGCTTCTCGTCTACTTTAATCCCGAGGTCCTTTTCTGCAGAACTACTACTTAGCCAGTCAGTCACCAGCCTGTAGCAGTGCATAGGATTCTTCCATCCTAAGTGCAGGACTCTGCACTTGTCCTTGTTGAACCTCAGATTTCTTTTGGCCCAATCCTCCAATTTGTCTAGGTCACTCTGGACCCTATCCCTACCCTCCAGTGTATCTACCTCTCCCCCAAGCTTAGTGTCATTTCCGGACTTGCTGAGGGTGCAATTCATCCCATCATCCAGATCATTAATAAAGATGTTGAACACAACTGGCCCTAGGACAGACCCCTGGGACACTCTGCTTGATACCAGCTGCCAACTAGACATGGAGCCATTGATCACTACCCGTTGAGCCTGACAATCTATCCAGCTTTCAGTCCACCTTATAGTCCATTCATCCAATCCATATTTCTTAAACTTGCTGGCAAGAATACTGTGGGAGATCGTATCAAAAGCTTTGCTAAAGTCAAGATATATCACAGCCACCACTTTCCCCATATCCACAGAGCCAGTTATCTCATCATAGAAGGCAATCAGGTTGGTCAGGCATGACTTGCCCTTGGTGAATCCATGTTGACTGTTCCTGATCACCTTCCTCTCCTCCAAGTGCTTCAAAATGGATTCCTTGAGGACCTGCTCCATGATTTTGCTGGGGACTGAAGTGAGGCTGACCAGTCTGTAGTTTCCCAGGTTCTCTTTCTTCCCTTTTTAAAATATGGGCACTATATTTGCCTTTTTCCAATCATCCGGGACCTCCCCCGATCACTACGAATTTTCAAAGATAATGGCTAATGGCTCTGCAATTGCATCAGCCAACTCCCTCAGCACCCTTGGATGCATTAGATCTGGACCCATGGACTTCTGCATGTCCAGCTTTTCGAAATAGTCCTTAGCCTGTTCTTTCACCACTGAGGGCTGATCACCTCCTCCCCATACTGTATTGCCCAGTGCAGCAGTATGGGAGCTGACCTTGTCTGTGAAGACCGAGGCAAAAAAAGCATGGAGTACTTCAGCTTTTTCCACATCTTCTGTAACTATGTTGCCTCCCCCATTCAGTAAGGGTCCCACACTTTCCCTGACCTTCTTGTTGTTGCTAACATACCTGTAGAAACCCTTCTTGTTACCCTTCACATCCCTTGCTAGCTGCAACTCCAATTGTGCCTTGCCCTTCCTGATTACACCCCTACATGCTCTAGCAATATTTTTATACTCCTCCCTAGTCATCTGTCCAAATTTCCACTTCTTGTAAGCTTCCTTTTTGAGTTTAAGCTCACTGAAGATTTCACTGTTAAGCCAAGCTGGTCGCCTGCCATATTTGCTATTCTTTCTGCACATTGGGATGGTTTGTTCCTGCGCCCTCAATAGGCTTCTTTAAAATACAGCCAGCTCTCCTGGACTCCTTTACATATCAGTTCCCTAGGGGAGTCTAAGTCTGCTTTTCGGAAGTCCAAGGTCTGTATTTTGCTACTCTTTCTTCCTTTTGTGAGGATCCTGAACTCAACCATCCCATGGTCACTGCTGCCTAGGTTGCCACCCAGTTCTACTTCCCCTACCAATTCTTCCCTGTTTGTGAACAGCAGGTCAAGAGGAGCATGGCCCCAGTTAATAGAGGCTGCTCTAAATAAACCAGAAATGTCCACTTCCAGACAAAGGTTGTGGCGTCTCATGCTGGGACTGGAGCAGGGAGGTTTTTCCAAATATAAGACTTCACTTTTCCCTCCAGACAAAGCTTCTGGATCCTTTCCCAGTACAGGTAATGGAGCCAGAGGAAATTCCATCCAGTTCTAACTCTTCGTTGGGGATGGCCCATCTGCACTGACAAGATTTCCACCCAGGTTTTGTTTGCAAGCTTCCCCAATTGGATAATTACCTGAATGTGTGTCAAAGCCAACGCCTTCCCAGCCCATTTCACAGCGAGTGATGAATGGAGCTTGCAAAGAAGCAAAGGGAAGGGAACGTGGAGGTGCACAAGAAAGGAGAAGTTCTGTGCCGGGTTCTAGGAGACATGGGATTCCCCTTTGATTTGGATGTAACTGAATCTCACTAGGACTCCCAATGCTGTTCTCAGATGGATAAAAACAAGCATGTGTCACTCAGGGGACAAGGCACCTCAGGAGCTACAACAGACCCAGATGGATGCGACTTTTGGATGCTGGTATTGGAACAGAATAGAGGATCTCTTACCATCTTGGTGCTGGTAGTGACAGTGGACACGGATAGACTAAAATTTTGAGTTGTGGGGCTGGGTTTTCTTGTGCCTTTAATCCATCTCCTGTACTCCTCTCTCACCTGGAGAATAAGGGACATGGTCACTACATCATGTAACTAACACCCTCAGACCAGGCCACTGCTAGGCCCGTGAAGTCACTGGGTGGCTGATGACGCGCCACGGGCATTACCTGGCGATTGAGGAGACAGTGCACCAGGAAGATGAAGACTCCTTGCAGGCTGTTGACAATGGTGAATAAATACGCCATGACCATTTTTGCTGAGCCAACTTGGAAGAGACCAAGGCTCCATGTGCAGCCCAGAATGAATAGCTGGGCAATAGCTTTAAAAGTCAGTAGTCTGGATAAAGGCAGACGGAGAGATCCTGTTATAACGACCCTGTGGTGACTGAGTCAGGGGGCTCGGGGCAGTGTGGGGGAAAACAGCTGGCACCCACTTTACTGTATCTTACGGTTACTGTCAAGACGAACACAATGGCAACTTACGCCTATGAATCTGAATTACAATATTGTGCCCAACCATCATCCCGCCACACACACCTTCCCCTCCCACAGGTGGCTCTTCCAAAGCAAATGGTTCAACCTCTTATTACGTGCATGCCACACTCTGAATGTGCCGCAGGACTTACTGCAAGAGCCTCACTGATCTAGCAGTCTCTTCCGTACCATTACTTCCACTGACTTCAGCGGGCTTTGGAACAGACTGCATCTGTCATCTCAATATCCATCCAGGGACCAACATGATGCACATGGCAGAAAAGTATCTCCCATGATGATCCTTTATTGCTGTAGACCTCTCCTCTCTCCTAACCTGACCCTTCAATTGCCACCCTGGCTGTGCTGTGCCTAATTTAAGGTCCAATACAGCATACCCTTATTCATGCAAATTGTCCTTATTTTGGCAGATGGTCCCATGGACAACTTTAGGACTCACGAGTAAGGGACTGCTGATGTGAGTTAGGGTTTATCAGCTCCTTGGGCAGTGAGACTGTTACTCTCTCATCAAGTAGAAGGTCGCCAAGATAACCTGGAAACCCTACAGTGGCATGTGCTCAGCTGTATGGTAGCAGGAATCTGTGGGGAATCCCACAGGAATTCCCCATACAGGAGGCTCACTGGACCCTTCTAGTAGATTTAGCGCTGTCCTACCTGGTGTCTTTGAGAGTGGACACATCTTCATTAAGGGAGGAGAGTTTGTCTCTCAGGATCCAGAGGGTTACAAGAAAAAATGATAAATTTATCTGTGGAAACAGCATGAAATATTCCTTGTAAAACATGCCAGCCAAGGCCAGTCTCTCTGGCTGAGGCACGGAACAGTCCTATGGGATCAGACTGCTGCCGACCAGTGACTGCTCGTCAAGGTGGGCCATACACCATTCCCTGCCAGATCTTGGTCCCAGGCCGTGCAGGGAACTGTTGGCATAGGCAGGGCTGCAATGCATCACATGTGATCCTACAGCCAGAGGGCCACATTCTGCTCTTATCTGAATCTGGAGTGACTCCACTGATTCCAATGGAGTCTGCAGTTATTCCAGATTTAGTGCCGTGTGATTTGGCCCAAAGCTTCTAGATCCCGTCTATAGAGTATTCCCTTCAATTCTGAGACTGCAATTAATTCTTAACCCGCTGCCTGAGATGGGGAGGAATCTGCAAGGACATTTACTACCTTTATCTCTTGTAACACATGTACCCTTCCTGCAACACATGTACCCTTCCATCCTCAAACTCCCCACGCTGCATCCACCATCCCTTCCCCCATCACTTGGATTATTTACCGGCCAGGCTGGACAAGGCAAGGGACAAAACTATCATCATTCCGGCAGAGGTCCCACTTGCTTCCATGGCAGCATTGCATTAGTAATGTCATATCATAATTATTATTAATCATATTATGGTAGCACGTAGAGGCTCCAATGAGACTGCACTGGGTTCTGTACTCACACCTAGAAAGGGGCAGCTCCTGTCCTGAGCATTTGTTTGCAAAATAACTAGGCAAGACCACAGGCGCCAGCTTCCCCCGAGCCCCGGAGTGCTCAACTCCCTGCTTGGCCCCAGGCCCCACCCCCACCTGACCCCTTCTCCCAAGTGCCCACCCCACCTCTTCCCACTCCCGCTTGTTCCCAGCCCCGCCACCACCCCCACCCCACCCTTCTCCAAGCCCCTGCCTCTTCCCACGCAGTTCTGCCCCCTTCTTCCCAGCTCCTCCTGCACACCACAGAACAGCTGACTGCGGCAGCGGGATGGAGGGGAAGGAGTTGATCAGTGGGGCTGCTGGCAGGCAGGAGGTACGGGGGGGGATGAGTGAGGGAGCTGGCTGCCAGTGGGTGCTGAGCATCCACTATTTTTTTTCGGTGCCTATGGGCAAGACAGACAAAGGCTGGGAGGAGAAACAGAGGTACAGCGAGGGGAAGCTACTTCCCAAATTAATACAGCAGGCCAGTGGCAGAGTCAGGTCTCCTGACTCACAACCCAGTGCCCGACCCATTCGCCCTGACTGACTCCATAGAATGTAGGCTGTTGTGTTAGGGGGAAATCCTGCACTGGCCAAAGAGGGGTCGATGAAAGAATCCTAGAAGATCACATTTCATCTTAAATTCTCTGGGAGATATTCTTCTCTTGGCTCCACTGGAGTCCACAGGGTTGCAGAGGTGAGAAGAGAAGGGGCCCTGTGGTTCTGTGAGGTACCCACCAGGATTATGGCACAGACTGGTCCCAGGAAGCTCCAAATAAAGCCTCTCTTCAGGTTGAGCCAGCAGCTACAGGGAGGAGAGATGTAGAGGTACAGTGACATTAACATGAATTCTTACTAATTTTGGCTGCTGGGGTAGAGAAGCAGATTGTTCCAGGGTAAATATAGATTCAAAGGGAATTGCTCAAAAGTTCTGGAGTGTCTCAAAACCACATTCTGATTTTAGAGGGCCTGAAACCAGTGGAGTTACTCCATATTTACACTAGTGTAAGTGCTCTAGTGCTCAGATACTACAGTGACTGGCATGGAATAGGTGTCTTCATGGAGAGAGAGAAAAAGGAGCAGAGTCTGGACAGCTATGTCCCATGGTGCTCTGAGATGATGCATCCCATTGTAGAGAAGTTCAGGACCCCTGGGTGATGTGGGGGACACAGGGGTTTGGTGGATTTGAGGGGGATCGTCAGGACTTTGTACAAAGCATTGAGGACATTTTCCTGCCCACCCAGTACCACAAAAAAAAAAAAAAAAGCCAGGGATCTAGAGTCAAGCTGGCTTATGCCTCCATCCTCATTATCACTAGTGACTCTGAGCCATGGGAGGTGTATTATTGGGGTGCACTTTAACTACACCCCTTGGGGGCTCAGTGTTACTGGTGAGGGGGGAAAGGTCCCAGCTTTGGCAGTCACATTGCAGGTGGAGTTACGAGTGAAAGACCTCAGCCAAAGTCAGATTTGGTGTACCCCAGTGCAACCGCATGGAAGTCACATCCTGACTCCCCTTCGGGATGGACTTGGCACTTACTATTGGGGAGTCCCATAGCCATCTGAGTTGAGTGCTGCAGAAATAGCCACTATCAGGGCTGGGAATCCATAGCCGAACAGGTACATGAATCTCTTCTTGAACCGGCTGGCGCTGGTGTAATTCACAACCTTCAGGTTCCTGACGGTGAGGAAGAGGTGCAGCCCCTCCAGGAACATCCAAGTGAAGCAGGCCAGGAAGAGGTAGTGTAGGAAGCCAGCAATGACAGCACACACCACCTGAGGACAGGACAAGACAGAGCTCTGGGACTTTGCTTCTGGGAAGGGAAATACTGAATTTGGAGGTGGGGGGGACTTTTAGGAGGATCACATAGGGTTTTTTATTAACACATCTCTCCAGTTACAGAGCTCTCCCAGAGACAATACGTTCTTCAGTCTAAGGGGGGCTTGTCTAAGGGCAAGCTGGCTGGCCCTTTCAATCATTCAGAGTCCAGCCCGGTCCTGATCTCCACTCAGAAAAGATGGTTTCTGGGAGTTGTAGTTCCCAAATGAATCATGGAAATTGTTGGATACTGTGAGGAATCCTAGGAAAGGGAGCAGGGATATAAACAAGTTCCCGGTCCTCATAATAGGGAGAGACGTGGAGAGTGTAGGTTCTCTTCTCTATATCTGCTTCAGGGTATAGGTGTCTTGCATCTGCCCATCAGTGTGGGGGCAGAGAGGACAGGCAGGGGACTGTGACTCTGGAAATGGGGGTTCCTTTGTCTGAGTGATGGAGCCAACAAAGAAAAGGGAAGGACTGGTTTCACCCATCGAGATTTCTTTTGGAGAGGAGTAGATAATTATTTCTGTGGGACTAAAGAGCATGGAATAAATGTTACCATCCAGCTGAGGGTATAAAAAGGTGCTGGGGTGAGGGGAGCTTTAGAAATGCTGACAGAGGATCTGGACACAGCTCAATTTTAAACCAAGAATAAAAGTGGATAACAGACCTGACTACCGGTGCGGGTCACTGCGGTGAGGAAGAGCAGGTCGGCCAGGAAGAGGCAGAGGCAGAGCTGCAGGTGGAGGGAGGTGCTGACGTTGCGGATGGAGCGGCACAGGAGGAAGGTGAGGATGGCGAGGAGGAGACACAGCAGGGAGAGGGTCAGTCCCATGTAGGTGATGATGATCAGTGGGTAACTCTCCTGTAACACAGCAGAAGGAGAATCACCAGTGAGCCCTGTGACGCTATATGGAATATGGGTGACCATTTATATTATGCAACAGAGTCCTGTGGCACCTTTAAGACTAACAGATGTATTGGAGCATTGGGTGAATACCCAATACATCTGTTAGTCTTAAAGGTGCCACAGGACTCTCTGTTGCTTTTTACAGATCCAGACTAACACGGCTACCTCTCTGATACATTTATATTATGGATACCAATATTACAAAATTGCAATGAATCTTACAAGATATGCCATGTAAGATCTGAGTAGAAAAGTTATGATTTGCTAAGTATGAGAATCTTGTTTATATGTATGTATCCTCTTTGCATCATGAGTTATAAATGTGTGTGATATATCTCTGCTGTGTTTCTGGGTGACACCCCCAGACAGATTGGCATCAGCACTATACAGTCTGTTTGATGGCCCATCAAGGGTAATCAGCTATACCAGCATTTCTCAAATTGGGGTCCATGAGCCCCGCTGACCAAGTCCTCCACCTCCCTCCCAGTGTCTTCTGCACGCTGGGGAACAGCTGTTCAGAGGCATTGAGGAGGTGCTGGGAGGGAGGGGAAGTGGGAGGGGTGGGGATGGGGGGCGCTCGGGGGAGGCAGTGGAAAGAAGCAGGGAAGAGGAGGAGCATGTGTGGAGCTGGGGCGGGAAGAGGTGGGGTGGGGCCTTGGGGGAAATGGATGGAATGGGGGGGTTGGGGGTCTGCAAAAAAAATTAAATCAAAATGGGGATCCTCGGGTTGCTAAAGTTTGAGAACCACTGACTCTACAATGAACCTATTGAGAGAAGCGAGGGGCTATGCCTAGGAGTCAGCAGGACATGTAGGGACATGCCTATGGACACGGGACTCCAAGCACCTTTCCATGCCCGTGTGCTGTGAGCTTGTGTTTGGGACAGAGGAAGTACAAGCCACGTGGACAAGGATATAAAAAGGCAGCTGCATCACCTCCATTTTGTCTTCAATCCTGCTTCTCACCTCTGCAGTAACTTCTCTACAAACTGAAACTTTGAATAAAGGTCTGATAGACCCATCTAAGCTTTGGATGTGTTCCAGAGGGACTTTACAAGCCAGCAAACTCAACAAAGCTGCTAAGAACCTGATATATGGACCTTGAAGCCATATGTATCAGATTGCTTTGATCATTTAACAACTCTCTTCTCTTTCTTTTCTTTTCATTTATAATAAAACCTTTAGTTTTAGATACTAAAGGATTGGCTGGCAGTGTGGTATTTTCCACACTAATCCAAACTAATATTGCCCTGGCAATGTGGCTGCCCCTTTGGGAATCAGAAGAACATTTTGTTAAGTGAATAGAGTTTTAAGTAACTTCTCACTTTACAGTACCTGTCTGCTGTTTGGCAGCCAGAGACTGGAATGCAATAAAGGGGGCTGTGTGATTTCTTTTTTTCAGCTTCTCGATAACCAGTGTGGGGGATCCGGAGCACAGATTGTGACTGGTTGGTGATTCTAACTACAGAGTTAACTACCATTTTGGGGGGAATCTGCTCTCCTTTTTGCAGCCTGCCCTGACCTTGGCATTTTCAGTGTAGGCTGCTCTAGGCGCCTCGGATCACAACCTCAGGCCAGCCCCCTTGACCCTGACCCTTCCTGTATTGCCACAGATTATACCCTGAGGTTCCTACCAGGCATTCATTCAGCAAAATTCCCATTGATATTGCCCAGGTCAGGAGCTCAGAGTCCAGCCCTTTGATCTGAGTCTGACAGTGAGATACCTCCACTTCGGTGTGACCCATAAGGAGTGCGAAGCTGGAGAGATGGTCACAGCTGCAGATGGTGTGAGTGCTGTTCGTGTGGAGAACAGTGCAGCCATCCTCAGCCCAGGTGCCTTTCCCAGCGATGGATTTCCAGTGAACGCAGTGAGCCTCTTCCTCCGCCTGGAAACAAAAACACCATCATCCTCTTCCTCCTCCTCCTCACTGGATCATGGGGAGAACACGGTTTCTTTTGTCACACATCTCTAATAGACAATAAGAAACCTGAATTCACCAACAGCTTCATGGCTCTCATTGTGCTGCACTTAACAGCCATTTGGGACTTCCCATTGGCAGTGGAAATACAAGCGAGATCCTCCAGTTCCAATAGCACAAGCCCCCAATCCCAGAGCTAAAGTGGTAATTCCCTTAACTCTGAGCACTGCAGGGTCTATGACACACAATTTTGCAGTTCCGATTTGAGCCATTAAAGGCATTCACACACCTGCCCACAAATATCCACATGCACCCTAGCAAGTTCATTACTTTATCAAAGAAGGCACCATCTCGTGCTGTTTTCCTGAACTCTGTTATCTATAGGGCAGAGGTCCCCAAACTGTGGGGTGTCGCCCCTAGGGAGACACAGAGGAACCTTCAGATGGACATGACAGGCCTCGGGTCAGCCACCATGGGGGGGCAGAGAGGGAGCACCACCCAGCCCCTCCCCACCCTGAGCTCTGCTCTGGTCCCACCAGTAGCCGCATCCCCAACTTCCAGCCCCATGTCTGGCAGCGTCCCCAGCTTCAGCATGGCTCCACTCCCAGCCCCAGCCCCTTGCAGCTCCATTCCCAGCCCAGGCTGGGGGCAGGGGCGGGGCTGGGAACAGAGCTGCACCTAGCCATGGGCTCGGCTGCTGGCCCCACCACAGCCTGGTTGCTGCGCCACTCCCGCCCCCAGCCTCAGCCCCCGGCCATGGCTCTGGTCCTGCTCCCGGCCCCAGACCCACCCCCCACCTGCATCCCCAGCCTCAGCCCCCTTACCCCTGTCCGTGTCCTTCCCCACCTCCCCCGAGCCGCAGCCCCGCTCCTGGCCCTGGCTCAGGGGGAGGAGCGTGAATGGGTTGGGGGGGTGACCCTCAAAAGTTTGGGGACCACTGCTATAGGGACTTGCCTTCCAATTATTCCTGCTCTAAGGGGTGAGCCAGACAGTTGTTACTCCTGAGCATTTTACATGATGAATCATAACCCAATCAGGCCTGGTGCAAACCCTATGTAACGTCCTCCCCAAAACAGCCCCCATGTCAGGACTGAAGAAGCTCTCTCTCTTTCTCAGATAACTGTTTCTCAGTCCAGAAAGACAACACAACTCAAATGCCCTGCAGGAGACATACCTTTTAAGTGACCACCTGGAGCCCTGGGCACAGAGCAAAGTAAAAAGATCTACACTCACCTGTCTATGGCGCAGAGTGAAGTTCACAGGTTTGGAGATATTCATGGGCCTCCCATCTCCAATAGCCCCACTCACCACCCTGGAATTCAGGTGAAAACTCCTCAATTTCTCATCAACAATTAGATCTCCCTCGTTGAGAAATCTCTTGTCAATGATGGAGTCCAGGGTGGAGTAAGAAATAAAAGCAACAGCCACGGGATCTGAAAACATGAAATGATGCTTCATCATAGAGCCAGGGACACTGAGACAAAGAAAGAGCAAGCCAGGTGACAAAGGTCACAGCAAGTCTGGGAACAGAACCATAGAATATCAGGGACCTCAGGAGGTCATCTAGTCCAAGCCGCTGCTCAAAGCAGGACAAATCCCCTGACTTTTTTTTTTTTTACCCCAGTTCCCTAAATGGCCCCCCTCAATGATTGAACTTACAACCCTGGGTTTAGCAGACCAATGCTTAAACAACTGAGCAATCCCTCCCCCCAGGCGTCCTGACTAGCAGTTTGAGCTTTAACCACTAGAATATGTTGCCTCCTCCCTCTTCTTCCACAGAAGTGCTTCAGTGTTCGAAACATTGGCATGCACTATGGGAGTGTGAGTCCTAAAGTGCACTAACGTACATTAAAGCACACTAGGGAACGTTTAGTGCACACTAGTAGGGTCTCTACAGACCAATTAAATGCACAGTATGTTAGTGCTCTTTAAAAAAAGTCATACCCCCACACTGCACGTTATCCAGCTAGGTAAACAGCCCTAGGTGAAGGTGAAGCCATAGTTTTTCTTGGTTAGGAGAGGCAGAAGGGTTGGTTAGTGAGGAGCTTTCCCTGGTGATAAAGAATTAAGAACCAGTCCCAGTTAGGTCATACTGGCCTGAAAATTGGAGTAAAATTGGTAAATAGTATCCTGGTTCCATTCCAGGAAGTCACACACGTCAACCTGGGGTCTAGCTGGGCTCATCATCAGGACATCACCTGTTGGGCCAATGGATCTCTGATCTTTCCATTCTCTGGACCAATTCATATGCCTATCAAAGCTTCTCTCTCCTCCCTGCCCCTCCCATTGCTCGGTTTTCATGCTGCGGGACAACCCGGAATAAAGGGCTCTGCAGAGCTCAACGGCCTGAGAAACACTGGCTCCGCCAACAAGGTCCACACCAGGGTCAGGATAACAGAGGCAAGCAAGCCAGCCTGGGGCGAGAGGAAGGGGAGAACTAGGGCTGGGGTTTGGTGTCTAGTTAAAGGGGTGAGTGCCTGGGAAGCACCAGGATGGTACCTTCTGTGGCTGCTCTGGTGACTGTATCGCAGTGAATGTCCATTGTCTCCTCCGGACCTGTCAGCCTGAAGACCTCATCACAGGGACCAGCAGCCGGGACAACGAGGAGCGTCTCGATAGCTGGGGAGGGAAATGGCAAAGCCTCTTGCTGCAAGGGCAAGGCAGGTTCAGAGCTCCACTCTCTCTGAATCCCACCACCCCCTCCCCCTTTCTCCTCACCTCCATTTCTCTGTGTTTCCCTGAGCCCCTCTGGCTGACCTCCTATGATCCATCATCCCTGCGTCCCCATGAAGATGTCACTGTGCCAAGAGGCAGAAGGCAACGTCTCCCTGCTGCCTCACCTCTGCGCTTTAGCAGGGGAAGCAGCAGGAAGGGGTTTTGCTGGGGCAGGGAGTGAAAGGAGGACACAATGGCAGCGGCCTGTGGCGACAGGAGATTGGCATTGCTTTTAAAACCCTCTCAGGCAGCTGCCATTGCTGCAAAGCCCCAGGGCTGGGTTTATGGCTGGTGGGTAGCATAGGCCGGGGAAGGCTATGGCCCCCCCAAACACCCTGGAGTGGGCCCGCCCATGCTCTGTCCCCAGGCCCTCTCCTGCCTGCTTCCAGTTCCCTACCCGCTCTTCCGTGGCTGAGGGG
Source organism: Emys orbicularis (assembly GCF_028017835.1). Classification (NCBI taxonomy): domain Eukaryota; kingdom Metazoa; phylum Chordata; order Testudines; family Emydidae; genus Emys; species Emys orbicularis. The sequence goes on from NC_088701.1 coordinate 12,340,601, forward strand.
CTGGGGCAGGCAGGCTGGGACCAGTGCTCACAAGGCCCAGGGCTCGGGACACTGGGGCGGGGGCCATGCCGCATCACGCTGCCTGCCCTTCCGCCCGGTGCTGCAGTTGGGGGCGCTCTGGGGCTGGGGCAACCTGGGGGGAGGAGGGTTGCTCTGGGCTGCAGAGGAAGAGAGGGGGTGGAATGGGAGGGACGGGCCTTGGGCAGAGAGGGAGGGACCGCGGGCTAGCCTCTCTCAATGGCTCGTTCACCTGCCGCCCATGGCTGGGTTATAAACCCTGAGAGAGGGGCAGCGAGGCAGCAGTGGAGGAGCATACTTGAAAAAATGAGTATAACCCCCTAACTCACAGCCACCACCAGGTGATGTGGGAGCCTCCCATCCTCCTCACCCATAGACTCTGTTGTCAAGTTCTGGGTCTTCATCTCCGGGGACCTCAAAGCAGCCGTCAGTGCAGCCAATTCCACACTCTGCAGGAGGAACGTCACGGCAGAGGCCACCTCCCTCTTGCTCTCGTTCCCACCAGCACTGAGAGTGGAGCCATTCAGGAAAGAACCAAAGGGGCCAGCAACTTCCTGGGATTGGGAAAGGAAACACCCTGAGAAGGAGGGAGGATTTCAGTGGTTCATGAGACACATTCTTCAGACTACCAGGGGAACAATGACCCCTCTTAGGGACATATGGGTTCATAGTGACCTTCCCCACTCAGAGGGACTGCAGCATTCTCAAAGAGGGAGCCCTTTACAGAGTGAGTGAGGCTACTGACGCTTGCTCAGGACTCCACAGTAAGCTGAAGCCAAGGTAGGGTTAATGCCCTGTGTCATTCCCTCCTCAGCCCTGGTCCCTTCAGTGTACGGGCCAGAGAACATTGCAACAAATCAGCAGACATCTAGGTTCTCTGTGTTGCCCCCGGAAGCAATTTGGATCTTCCTAGGACCAGTGGGGACAGAACCCAGATCCCCTGCCACTTAAGGTAGAGAGCATGCACATGCGCACACACACCCCTTTTCTGAAGAGCAGCTACAATTCCCCCCAAAGTGAGACTGCTATTCCAGTGCTCAGGGCATTTGGCCATAGAGCGCCCACACACGTAGGGGCAGAACCTCTGACCTGCAGCGATACTGCTCTGTCCTGGGCATACATGGTCTCCAAATTCACTACGGTTGATTTCATGAAGGAGCAAAATTCACTGGTGCTGCCCTGCAGAACAATCAGAGGAAATGGGTTATTTCTGCAAGCATGGAAACGCCACCCAAAATTAAGGTTAATGGTTCTGCAGAGCGATGTTGCTTTGACCTATGGCTGGCTGGGTGTCCCACTGGAATGCTACAGATTACGACACGTTAAGGCTAAGTGTGGTGAAGCCCACAGACACGCTGATATTTCACATAGTTTTGAAGCTTTCATTCATATTAATGAATTTCTCCTTCCCTTCCTAACAGGGGTTTGTAAGGATTATTATCCTCCTTCTACAAGTGGGGAACCGATGCACAGAGAGACTGAGAAAATTGCCCAAAGTCACACAAGGAGTCTGGGGCAGAGATGGGAACCGAACTCCGACTTCCTGAATCTCTGGCTGGTGCCTTAACTGCAGAACTCTGATGTACAGTGCGTAGGGGCGTCACACACCTAAGCATGATACGGTCAAGTTTTCAGAAGCACTTTGTGTTGGACTGATTCTGCTCCCACTGAAGTCAGTGGTAAACCCTGGATAAGCTGAGAATCTTCAGGCTCAAAGTTTTCTGTGTACAATTTGTGAAAACCCTCAAAGCCCAAATAAAGCCCTTCGACGTACCTGCAGAAAGACATCTTTGCACATCTCCATCTGCTCTTTTATCTGTGGAGTCTCAGTCAGGGATTTAAAGGGAACATCTAGCAACAGAAAGAGAGGCAGGACAATTACATCAGGTCAACATCTGCAGGGCTAAGGTTTTCAAAAGTGTCTCGTGATTTGAGACATCTTAAAAGGGGTCTGACTTTCAAAAGTGCTGAGCATTCACCCTCTGAAAATCAGGCCCCTTTAAGGTCTCAGGTTAGACAACCAAAATCACAAGGCAATTTTGAAAACCTTGGCCTATGTGACACACCTAAGGCCACACACACACAGGGACTCTAGGACAGAGCTGGGAATGGACGCTTGATCACTTGAGTCCTAGCCTAGCATTTTAGCCACAAGGGCCGTCCTTTCTTCCTACCAGAATACAAAGTTGATGATCTACCTAAACCCAGCAGGGGTTTTCTCCCTTTAACTCCATTGATCCCTTAAGCCCTGTCTATCTGACAACTTTCAACTGAGTCTGTAATCAGTTAGCAATACATTCGGCTCTAAAAGCCTGGTGTGTGTCCACACATCACCTGGTTAATACTCACTTAAGCTTTGTGTATCTCATTGTTCAGTGTGTGTTATGTGTCCTCTAGGGGCTGGTCCACCAAGGGTCTGGTTCTGCTACAGCTCCTAGCTATGGGAGTTCATCCCTTAGCTCAAACAGTAGTGGGTCATACAGTTACAAAGTCCTGGGTTTGATCCTTGGTGATAACCAAGATGACGGTTGTTACATCTAGTCGAGAAGTTTCCCTTCCCAGGAACTGTTCTAACCCTGCTATTGTACTTCTAAAAGGCCGGAGTCTCATCAAGGTATGTCTGCACTAGAAACGCTAAAGTGGTGCAGCTGCATGATCTTGGCTTCATATGCAAGGCAGATCAAAGATGTAGTCAGAATGCACCATGCTACAGCTACTTTCTGGTTCTCAGGGGCCATGGGAAGCAGAGGATAAAGTACAGCATCCCTGCACGGTCCCATAATGCAGAGAGCACAAAGGTGGCTTAAAGCTACCTTTTCCTCCACCCTTTCTATTCCCCGCCGCAAGCACAGGAGTGGCATAAGTAAGAATCAGGCACAAAATTCTCTTGGGTACCCAGAGGGCGTTACAACCAGATGTAGCAGGGAAAGTGCAACAGTTCTTAACCAGTTCAGAACAGCTGGTGAGCATCTGCCTAACTGCATCAGCTGGGACGAAACTAGTTTGGTGCAGCGAGCAACACAGGCACAATCTTAGTCCTGGACTACACCTAAAACTTAGGTAGATCTAGCTATGTGAAAAATTCACACCCCGAGAGACATAGTTAAGGCGTCCTAAGCCCAGTGTTGACACTACTAGGCTGACAGAAGAATTCTTCTGTCAACCTAGATACCACCTCTTGGTGGGGTGGATTAACTACAGTGACAGAAAAACTCCTTCCTCCGCTGTATCAAGTGTCTACACTACAGTGCTACAGAGGCACAGCTGCAGCGCCGTAGCTGTGCTGCTGTCGCTTCTGTAGTATGGACACAGCTGAAGTAACTGTGGCTAGTGGTGGCCTAGGATGGCATGTTGGGCCAAATTCTCAGCTGGTGTAACTCAATGGAGCTCCATCAAAATCAACAGACTTTACACCAGGCCCATGGTTGCCTTCCTGGTTGTGACACTGTTTTCTTTGCAGCATGGACACAAACTGTGGTCAAAATCGATTTAAAACCCATACTACTCACTCTTCCTGCAGGAACCTGGAATCCCATAGCTGTCCATGGCGGCAGTGCCAACACTCAGGAGCGCAAATGGAGAGCTGGGATGTTCCACAGCATGGGATCTGATGGCAGGTGCAAGCGTATGCATGCCCCAAATAAACTCAGTGCCAGGGACTCGGTTCCACACCACATCCCTTACAGGCTGATTGTCTAGGATGATGGCGCCAGTCTCTGATGCATTGGCCACCATCAAGGCAAAGTTCTCGAAGCCCTCCTGGGCATTTATAGAATACATCCGGCAGTAACTGGCAACATCTGGAACATTCATCAGGAAGGCGTGGGAGGAATTAGACATAGCTGCGCCCACGCTGTAGAACACCACCTGGATGCCCACATTAGCAGAGATGTAGACTGGGATCGAGGGCTTGACAGGACGCTGGAGTACACTGCCTCCTACTAGAGTAACAGTCTCTGCCTGTTCCCCTAGTTGATACAACACAGTTGTGTTCTGGGAAGCAGTGATGTAGACTATTTCATCTACTTTCTGCCAGGGTAAGGGAGGAATGATGTATGTTGTACCCCAGCTGCAAACTGGTAGGAGCTGCTCAAAGACATGGTTGCATTTTGTGTTATCAAAAAAACACACCTGGCCAACCAAGACAGCCACTGGCTTTTCTGAGACAATCCTGGTGCCAGACAGATCGGCTATGCCTTGTAACTGGATGCCTTGGAAAGCGAGGAGCTTAATTTCCAGTTTGGTGCCAGTGGAGTAGATCTGTGTTAGGTAATGTAACTTGCCTTTCACATGGACCTCCACGGAGTTGGGCTCTTGGTACGTCACAACAGAGAACTCTGGGTAACTATCTAAGGATTCTGTAGAGGGAGTCACTATGTAGTGTTCATTTCCCAAGCTGGAGACAGGATACAGCACAGTGGTCTCAGGGCTCACATGTTTGTTGCTGACGGACACTACTGAGATATCTTTGTCAGCCTTGACTAGGACCACATTGGAGAACTTGGTAGTGCCCTTAATTCCCACTGAGTCTGGTAGGCTGACCCACACCATCTCTCCCTGATTTACCATAATCTTCTCCTCAAACCTTTCCCCATGACCCGTGTAATTGGAGATGGAAACAGACACGGAAGTGAAGGCAAAATAACCAGTAATTTGCACTTCAAATTGACTAGAGTTCCCAAAGTCCGCCATGTAGGAGGTGATGAATTCTCTTCCCAGAGTGTCAGTCTGACATGTGCCTGCAAGGAAAAATAACAATAAAACATTGCAGGTGGAGAGAGATACTGGCAAGAGGTGGATAGAGTAAAAGGGACTGGATCAACTTTGTTCAGGCCAAAAAATAAGGCCCAGTAAAAAAGAAAAGGAGCTTGAAAATCTTAATGCAGCTAGAAAATTTTCCCCATTATATTTTTAATCTAAATTAAAATAATTTTTTTATTAATAGTAAACATTATTTTAAATAATGAAGAAGCACAACTTAGACAGCTTAGAACCCAACAAAGACCTTGGAACCAAACACGACTTCAGGGAATGTTCCAATCTGGATCAGAACTCCATGATTGTCCCTGATCTCTATAATAGTTCAGAACCAGAATCCTGGATCCAAACACTCATGGAAACACAGAAAAATTTCAGATCCAGATGCACACTTAATGATTTGGACTCAGCTCTAAGAATAATTGTTTGCCCTTCCCCAGCACCTCCTGTCTAAGCTCAAAACACTTTACAGACAGACATTAAATAATTCTCAGTCCCACCAGGAAATGGGTCAATATTACTGTCCCCATTGCACTGACGGGGAAACTAAGGCACAGAGAGGGTTAGGAGCTTGCTCAAAGTAACCCCACAAATCAGCAGAAGAACTAAGAATAGAACCCAAGTTTCCTGACTCTCAGTCTCTTGTGCTCTAACTGTTAAAACCTACAACCCTTCCCAGCATTGGGAATAGAACTTTAGTCTGTTGTGTTGATAAGGGCAGGTGCCTTGGGCCTATTGGGCTGAGGTGATAATAAAACCCTTTTGTACTGTTACAACATTAAACACATAAGTGTGGTTTGGGGTCTTGTGTTAAGTTATCACTGGCACCTTCTCCTGTTGCAACCACCACCATTAAATATATATTATATATATATATATATACACACACACACAGAGAGAGAGAGAGAGAGAGAGAGCGCCTTTTATTAAACACACATAAGAAACAGATAAATAAAATTACAATTTAAAAAGTTAAATAAAACTTTCATTTAATAAGTTTCCTTCATTTCCCTTTTAGTTATATAGGGCCAGATCCTCAGCTAGTGTAAATCAGTGTAGCATCACTGACTACAACAGATCTTTGCTGATTTACAACAGATGAGGATTCTGCCCATTACCCCCAGCTGACATCCCACTTGGCTCTTTATAGAGAGATCCAGATACATTGTATCTCCCAACAATCATTTTATCCTCACTCCCAGAGCTCGCTCTCTCTGCCCTGAGTGGAAAGAAAATTAAGGCCAAAAGTAATATAGCTTCTTAAATTTCCACGAGCTGAGAATCTGGCTGTCTAGTTTCAAGCCCTTTAATACAATCCATGAGGGGAGATACTGTGAAATGCTGGGCCTCCTTCTCCTGTCCCTTACACCATATGACGGCCATTGATTCAGTGCATTTCTCCTGATTTACACTGATATATGTGAGAAGAGAATCAGGCCCATCATTCTTAGCCTCAATGGGAGCTGGCAGCAGGGCTGGATTTAGGGGCAGATGACCCAGGCAACCACCTGGGGTGCCAGGCTTGGGGGGCGCCGAGCTTGAGGTGCTGTTTTTATTGTTAGTGACAAAATGGAAACCCGAACGTTTGAAGTAAAATGTTTCAAGTATTCCGTATGTGGATTCATTTTTCACTAGCCTCCTAGAATGTTCTGGACCTTTATAGATCTCATGGAATCTTCCAGATTTTCTGAGAACTAAATTTTCCTCCAGCCTCTAAGAATGTTGTCAGCCACACCCTCGCAAGTATACACGGAGCAAGGTATCATCTAGGGTTGGCAACTTTCTAATTGCACAAAACCGAACACCCTGGCCCCGCCCCTTTCCCAAGACCTCACCCCTTCCCCAAGGCCCCGGCACCACTCATTCCAGCCCCCTCCCTCCGTTGCTCGCTCTCTCCCCCACCCTCACTCACTTTCACTGGGCTGGGGGCTGGGTGCGGGAGGGGTGAAGGCTCCAGCTGGGGGGTGGCTCCAGGGTAGGGCCAGAAATCAGAGGTTCAGGGTGCAGGAAGGAGCTCCAGACTGGGGAAGGGGGTTCAGGGTGGGGGCTCTCACCAGGCGGCATTTACCTCAGGCTGTTCCCGGTGGGTGGCACAGCGGGGCTAAGACAGGCTCGCTGCCTGCCCTGGCTCCGTGATGCTCCCAGAAGTGGCCGGCATGTTCGGCCCCTAGGCGGAGGCACAATCAGGTGACTCTGCGGCGTGTACGCTGCCCATGCCCGCAACCGCCGCCCCCAAAAAACTCACATGGGCCACAGTTCCAGGCCAATGGGAGCTGTGGAGCTGGCACTGGCAGTGGCAGCAGAACTCAGAGCTTCGCTGATTGCCGCTGCACCTATGGGCCGGATGGGCCGGCTGCTTCCAGGGAGCTGGGAAGAGCCAGAGCAGGCAGGGAGCCTGCCTTAGCCCCACAGCGCCGCTGACCAGACTTTTAATGGCTATGAGGAGCCGCCAGGGTCCCTTTTCGACTGGGCGTTCCGGTCAACAACCTGATGCCTGGCAACCCTAGTATCACCAGTTAGTCTTATGAGACAGGGATAAATCATGCATACAAATCATGCATCAAAGTCATGAAATGAGCTACAAATGCAAAAAAAATAAATAAGGTATTTAAAAGTTTAACAAATGGAGGGGGGAGGGGTGCACCATTTGGTCTAGGGCCAGCCCCGGCTGCTGGTCCTCAATGCTTCTCAGGATTTAGCTCCATTTATAGGATTTCCCAGTGCTTCTAATTTCTACATGAAATTGATCATGATCTCATTGTTAATTTCCAATTCTGTAATACTAACAACTTCTTAAGGGGAAGCTGCCAAAAGGACAGGCCCAGAGTTACTGCTACTTCATTCTCCCTCGCTCCTCTCTGACAGACCTCCAGGTACTGCAGTCCAGTATATGAAGTCTCCAGCTACCGCTTTCTGGGCCCACTTCTGGGTTTTCAGTATGGCCTAGTGACACTATTAAAAGATCTCTCAGTGGGACATGGCAGCAGAAAGAGTTTCTTGTCCACTATGGGACAGAGTGTGAGCCGACTAAAACTGGAATACCCTAAAGAGTGACAGAGGGAGAAAGAGGGAGTGAATGGATAAACGAACACAGAGAAGGAGGAATTATCCCTGACACCCAATCTTTCCGCTTCTCAAAATTCTGGGTTTTCCCTTCAGGGCCTGTTTAGAACCTGAGGTGTACCCACCCCGTTGGGCATTCAACTACTCCTAATGACCCAGATGCAGTGAACCCCCACATTAGAGTCCAGATAATGCTGCTGAGAGCTGCCAAGCCAATACCAGCTTCATTGCAGACACTCTATGTGGGACTCACTTATTATGGGCACAGAAACATTACACAAGGCATTATGTTTCACTAACCGGAGAACTTACCAGTTGTGTTTGTCCTCTGGGCGCTTGCTGGTGGTAGAAACCAGAATAGTCCAAGGCGGAAAAACACTTGAGAGAAGATGAACAAAACTTGTTTAAAATCTAAGATATGGCAATAAACAACAGAGGGAGATATTACTAAATAAAGGAGTCTAAGCACCTTTGTATGAGTCTGACCCTAATCTCAGTTACACTGGTGTAAATTTGGAATGACTCCATTGGTTTACTTTTATTGGAGTTACCCTGGATTTATCCTGGGACTTAGCAAATCAGAATTAGGATCAGGGCATTGGACCTCATTGATGTGTGGAGAATAGAAGCTAGGCACTGGATTTTTCCATTCTAGTCTCATCCTGTGATGCTCTGTAGGGGGCAGCTGGGAGGCTGGAGTCTGAGTGGCTTCTCAATGCCCTGGGGCAGGGTGTCATGGATTCACAGGGTCTGGTCTATGCTGCAGCCTGTAACCAGTCCCTTTGGAGAGATCCCTGCAGTGTGCTGGGCCCTAAGGATGTACACAGTTCCACAGGGGCAGACCTTTGGGTGCCAGCAACCCCCGTCATTTTCCATGGCTCCCTGTAGTAAGTCCAGCAGAGCCAGACTCCAGTTGGAGGTTTGTTCTTTACTCCTTCAGGGAACAACGCTCTCAGTGAGTATTTGCAGTAATGCCAGGCAGCCTTTTCAAAACAAGGTAAGAATGTATTAGCCAACTTGTCCAAAGAATCTGACAGACCTTACTTTAGTATAGAGAGGCACAGGTTAAGACGTGGTCCATGCTGACCAATGCCAGGGCTCCCATGGGCCAGGCTGCTGTAGGAACAAACCATCTTGTCTCTCTCTCGTCGTCTTTGTTCCTTTAGTTCCAGGTGTGTCTCTGAAAGCTCAGCTCTAAACCCAGCCACCTGTCACCTTTCCATAGGCGGTGAGTTATATGGGCCCGTGGTGCCCGTGCTCCACCAATATTTAGGAACGTGGGCCCAGCTCCACCAATGTTTGGGCTTACCGTGCTTTGGGGTGCTCTGCGCTTCAGGGGGACGCAGGGTCCAGTGTGCCCTGGGAGGTTAGTGGGGGGGCTGGCGCTGGCAGCAGCTAGCGAGCAACCCGTCCCCAGCCCGCCCTGCTCCATCCTGCCCCGCCAGCTCCCAGCGTCGCACAGGGGAAGAGGTGGAAGCTGGAAAGAGGCAGGGTGGGGGCTTGGGGGAAGGGGTGGAGCAGGGGTGGGCTGGGGCGGGTCACTCACTGCTGCCAGTGCCAGGCCCCCCACTAACCCTCCAGGCTGCCCGGGACCCTGTGTCCCCCTGAAGCGCAGGGTCCCCAAAGTGCAGGGCCTGGGGCGGTTGCCCTGGTCCGTCCTATGGACGGGATGGCTCTTGGTCCAGGGTGGCCTGGGGGGTTAGCAAGGGATCTGGCTCCATCCCCTCCCTGCCCTGCCCCCATTCCACCCCTTCCCCCAAACCACCGTCCCGCCTCTTTCAGGATTCCGCCCCCTTCTCCGAGCGATGCTGGGAGCTGGTGGGGCAGGCTGGGCCCGGGTCGCTAGACCCCATGTATCCCTGAAGCGTGGGATCCCCAAAGCGTGGGGCTCGGGGTGGTTGTCCCAGTCCAGCCTATGGACTGGGTGGCTCTGCTTGGACCCATTCTGGGCACCACCAAAAATTATACAAACCTGGCACCCATGCTCCTTTCCCCTTTGTTCTCCCGCTCAGGGTGTTTGGTTTGCTGCCCTGCAAGGGGCCGGGAAATCTCCTTCCTCTTAGCTGTTGGTCACTAGGAGTGAATGTCCGGGCCATTGGGATTTCCGTTATCTCTTCCAGACCCTCCATTCACATGTGTAGATTTTCTTTACTTAGTTTGTTCATGACTCTGGTCTCCAACCAGACTGCTGAGTCAAATACCACATCACTTCCCTTTACGCTCAATGCACAGAAATGCAAAGGCCAGAGGGAAACTGAAGCATGCACAGGAATCATAAATCATTACCAAAATTCACACAATCACCACATGGGGCCCTTGTCATTTTGGGTTCTGTCAGATATAACCTTCTCCCATCTGTTCCTCATGGGTCAGCAAGCCCACTGCTAGCAGGGAAGCAAACATGCCCTAGTGAGGGGCAACATGCACAATAAATTTGCAGGAGAGCATGCATCTTGCTAATCTCTTTAGCCAACAGTTGATGCTGCAGCTGCTCTTTGTCCACCTGTGAAGCCCAACTGGTCACAGAATGTACATCTACACCGCGCAGCAGCCTGCAGCAGCAAGGCTCAGAACCCAGCTCGACAGACTCGGGCTCGTGCGACTGTGCTAAAAGTAGCTGCATACACAGAGATTCTAAGTTGTGGCTTGGACGGGAGGTCAGGCTAGGGAGGGGGATGGGCCTCAGCTGGTCCAAACCACAACTTAACAGTGCTGACTACACAGCTATTTTTATCATGGTAGCACAAGCCTGGGTCTGTCAAGGCGGGCTTGGAGGGTCCCTGCCACATGTTATAGTTACTAGTTTAGAGTTTGAATTAGTTTAGTGGTTAGCTAGGTTGATTATGGGTAGGGAGGAGGTTGCGATATGATGCTTTGGGGAAGTTTTGGCAGGATGAATTTAAAGTTTTATGGTAAGGCATTTTGTTTATATAGTGATTTTTTTTTATTGGCACTAATGAAATTTGCATTGTTATGCTGTAATTAATTGTTGTTTGATGAGTGCTTGTTTTTTAAATTTTTTTTATTAAGTTTTTTAGGGAGTTATTTTATACTGGATTTGATTACAGCTATTTTGTTTTTATTCATAGGTGCTTGTTTTATTTTTAGAGTTGTTAATTTGCTTTTTATATATATTTTAATAGGGGCGTGTTGCAATTTTTGGCACTTTTGTTTGTTTTGGGGTTTTTTTTAGAATATTTGGTTGGTGATGGCTTTTATATTTATTTTTTAATATATGTATTTTTATTTATATATGAAATAGGATTGATTTACATAGAGCATTTGAACAGAAATGATAATTTGCAATGCAGAAGAAAACAATTATTGCATTTTTTTTTTTAAACTTATTTTAAAATGCTAAACTTATAACAAAGTGGTGACCTGAAAGGTCTGTTACTGCTTTGAAATTAGCTTTAAACATTAGGCCATTTTTGCTTTTAGAAAGGGTGGCTGGCAGCAGGGCCGGCTCTAGCGTTTTTGACGCCCCAAGCAGCAAAAAAAATTAAATTAATTAAAAAAAAAAAATGACGCGATTGCGATTGGCGGCAGCTGTACCGCCGCTTCATTCTACGGCGGCAATTCTGTGGCAGGTCCTTCGCTCCGAAACGGAGTGAGGGACCCGCCGCTGAATTGCCGCCGAAGACCCGGACGTGGTGCCCCTCTTCGTTGGCCACCCCAGGCACCTGCTTGCTACATTATTATTTTTTAATTTTTATTTTAAATTATACAAAATATAAACATAAAATTTTATTACTACATAAAATTACATAACTACATAAAACTACTACTGTTTTTTTTTAAATTAAGAACAATTTTTGAGTGGGTTATATTTTATATAAACTGTTTTATAGCAATATACTGAGAGGCAATTTGAGCTTGTGGTTGTAAGTTAACAAAACTTTTTTTTGTTTAATAACACATACAACACATTTTTAGCCAGCAAACACAGGACAATATTAACACAACTAGCAATGGGTGAAACATGATAGACAATACACTTTTAGAAGTCGGGGACTAGCCTATAACATAACTTAGTTTGTTTGCTATTATTTTTATGTTAGTAGCATTTAGTATGTTAAGTTTTATTTAAAACAGTTTAATACATTTTTTGGGAGCTTTTTTTTTTTTTTTTTTTTATAAAGGCTACTTACTTTTTTTGGCTGCCAAGCAAATTTAATAACTTTTAGTAGTTTACTTTGAGATAGGATTAGGGCAGCTATATTTTTGTTGGGTTTTTATTGCACTGCTTTTTATAGTATGTAGGGAAGGCATTGCAATGGCTTTTTTTAATATATATTTAATTTTATACAACACACAGGTGCATTTAGCTGGGCTTGCATGCTGGAAGTTGATTAAGCCTTTCTAATTATTACTGAACTTTTAAAGCAATTAATGTTTTATATATATAATTTGGTAATTTTATTTTGTGCTTTAAAAAAACTTTGTGTTTTTTTTTACTTTTATTAACAGATAAACTTTGTGTTTTATGCAAAATTTACCTTTAAATGTGCTTGTATTAGTTAAGGAATTTTTTTTTTTGTTAATAGACTGGGGGGGATTATTTGTGGTTGTTGTTTTTTTTTTTTTTGGCAATATTCCATTTTGTAAATACAGTTAAAATGCTTATTAATTTTGTTTTTGTTTAATGCAGTATTTTTCTTGTAATATAATATATAATAGTGCTAGCAACAAGACAAAACACAAGACAAAACACAATTTTTGTTGCGACAGTAAATTTGGGGTATTTTGGGTTGCTTTTTAGCTGGTACCAGCTTTTTTTGATTTTTTGAAAGACAAAAAGAATATGTTTTTACCCCTTTTGGGGTGGTAGATTATTGCTTAATTTGTTTTTTTATAAATATTTTTGCTGATTGCAGGCAAAACAGAGGAATTACCCTTATACTTTTTTGTGTTTTTGTTCTATAGGCAGGCCAGGTTTTAATGGCTTTTACTTTTTAAGGGTTTAGGGTGAATTATTTTACTGTTTAGCTATTAAATTTATGAGGTGGTGTACTTCGGTTGGTTTGGGTATTTTTAATACAGCAGACTAAGTTTGTAATGTTTTTTTGTTTTGTGAGCTCCGACCCCGACAGGGACGTGTGGCTGCGAGCCCCGACCCCGACGCTAGTGCGTGGCTGCGAGCCCCAACCCCGGGCTGTGAGTCCTGACCCCGACCCCTGCACCCGGCTGTGAGCCCCGACCCCAGGCTGTGAGCCCCAACCCCGACCCCTGCGCCCAGCTGCGAGCCCCGACCCCGACCCTAGTGCGTGGCTGCGAGCCCTGACCCCGGGCTGTGAGTCCTGACCCCAACCCCTGCGCCCGGCTGCGAGCCCCGACCCCGACCCTAGTGCGTGGCTGCGAGCCCCGACCCTGGGCTGTGAGTCCTGACCCCGACCCCTGCGCCCGGCAGTGAGCCCCTGACCCCGACCCTAGTGCGTGGCTGCGAGCCCTGACCCCGGGCTGTGAGTCCTGACCCCAACCCCTGCGCCCGGCTGTGAGCCCCGACCCCGGGCTGTGAGTCCTGACCCCGACCCCTGCGCCCGGCTGTGAGCCCCTGACCCCGACCCTAGTGCGTGGCTGCGAGCCCCGACCCCGGGCTGTGAGTCCTGACCCCAACCCCTGCGCCCGGCTGCGAGCCCCGACCCCGACCCTAGTGCGTGGCTGCGAGCCCCGACCCTGGGCTGTGAGTCCTGACCCCGACCCCTGCGCCCGGCTGTGAGCCCCTGACCCCGACCCTAGTGCGTGGCTGCGAGCCCTGACCCCGGGCTGTGAGTCCTGACCCCAACCCCTGCGCCCGGCTGTGAGCCCCGACCCCGGGCTGTGAGTCCTGACCCCGACCCCTGCGCCCGGCTGTGAGCCCCTGACCCCAACCCTAGTGCGTGGCTGCGAGCCCCGACCCTGACCCCTGCGCCCGGCTGCGAGCCCCTGACCCCGACCCTAGTGCGTGGCTGCGAGCCCCGACCCCGGGCTGTGAGTCCTGACCCCGACCCCTGCACCCGGCTGTGAGCCCCTGACCCCGACCCTAGTGCGTGGCTGCGAGCCCCGACCCCGGGCTGCGAGCCCCAACCCCGACCCCTGCGCCCGGCTGCGAGCCCCGACCTAGTGCGTGGCTGTGAGCCCCGACCCCGATCCCTGCGCCCGGCTGAGAGCCCCAACCCCGACCCTAGTGCGTGGCTGCGAGCCCCAACCCCGGGCTGTGAGTCCTGACCCCGACCCCTGCGCCCGGCTGCGAGCCCCTGACCCCGACCCTAGTGTGTGGCTGCGAGCCCCGACCCCAGGCTGTGAGTCCTGACCCCGACCCCTGCACCCGGCTGCGAGCCCCTGACCCCGACCCTAGTGCGTGGCTGCAAGTCCCGACCCCTGCGCCCGGCTGCGAGCCCCTGACCCCGACCCTAGTGCGTGGCTGCGAGCCCCGACCCCAGGCTGTGAGTCCTGACCCCGACCCCTGCGCCCGGCTGTGAGCCCCTGACCCCGACTCTAGTCCGTGGCTGCGAGCCCCGACCCCAGGCTGTGAGTCCTGACCCCAACCCTAGTGCGTGGCTGTGAGCCCTGACCCCGGGCTGCGAGCCCCAACCCCGACCCCTGCGCCCGGCTGCGAGCCCCGACCCCGACGCCAGTGTGCGGCTGCGAGCCCCGACGCCTGCAAGCCCCAACCCTGACCCCAGTGTGCAGCTGCAAGGCGAGCCCCGACCCCGACCCCTGCGCCGGGCTACAAGCCCCGACCCCCGCAGTTCATGATGCACACCTTATATGTATTAGTTGATTTTGTGCGCAGATCTTATGATTAAAATAAATAAACATTCTATTATCATTATTATTATTATTATTTTTTACGTTTTTTTTTTTTTTTACAAAGTAACTACTATGAAATTATATGGGGGGGGGGGGGAGGACACAATTTTATATCCTTGCCTCGGGTGCAAAAATAGCTAGTTACGGCTCTGCGGCAATTGTAGCCTGCTGGGCAGCTGCTGCACAGGGAACTGAGGGGAGCGGGGAGCTGATGTGGGGGCTGCCAGTCCATCCTGGTTCCAAGCACACACCAGCTAGCTCCAACAGGCTGCTCTTTCTGCAAGCAGTGGACAAAGCAGGCGACTGCCAAACAACGTTATAAGGGAGCATTGCGCAAATGTAAACAAGCATGTTTTCTAATTGGTCAGCAACGAACAACTTTAACTGGGACGACTAAGTGAGGAGTTACTGTATTTACGCAATATATTTACATACACAGAGGTTATATATTATACACACACTTTTTATATTGCTTTAATAATTTTTATGCAGCTGTATATAGATTAAGTTTTTTTATATATATATATTTGGGGGCAGTTAAGTTTTAATAGAAATCCCTTATGTTTTTTTAGCAAATTTGACTAACTTGTTCCTAGTCAAATTATTTAACTTAAATTGTTTTTTTTGTGTGGATTATTTACAGACTTTTTTTTGGAAAAGGGCCCATTTTTCCTTCAGAATGGCTGCAACGTTTAACTGCTTAATTCCCTCCAGCTTTTGCAGAGTTAACTTTTTATTTTATTTTTTTAAATGACACTTTTATTAGCCCAGATATTCCCATTTCAAGTATTGTCCCACGGATCTGAAATCTCCATGCCTGTGCTTACTTACTGATTTTTTTTATTTATTTATTTATTTATTTTAAACTTTTGCCACTCTTCCCCTTAGGGCTCCTAACTTGTTTTTTAATTGTCTTATTTGTTGCCTGCTTGCTTGTTTGGGCCTGATTTTGCTTTTTTTGCTGTTGCTATACTGGCAGTATTTTAGAAAATAACTGTTGTTTTATTACTAATTTTGATAAGGAGACACTGATGGGCGTTTTTAATTTTTGTATGTTAGTTGTAATATGGACATTGGCTAATGCAGGGATTGGCAACCTTTGGCCCTTTGGGTAAGTCCCCTGGCGGGCCGGGCCGGTTTATTTACTGGCCGTGTCCGCAGGTTCGGCCGATCGCAGCTCCCACTGGCCGCAGTTTGCCGCTCCAGGCCAATGGGGGCTGCGGGAAGTAGTGACCAGCACTTCTCTCAGCCCACGCCGCTTCCCACAGCCCCCATTGCCCGGGAGCAGCGAACCATGGCCAGTGGGAGATGCGATCAGCCGAACCTGCAGACACGGCAGGTAAACAAACTGGCCCGGCCCGCCAGAGGGCTTACCCTGGAGGGTGCCATGCCAAATGTTGTCGATCCCTAGGCTAATGCTTGCTTAGTTCATGGGCTGTGCTCAAACTTTGGCAAAAATAATTTAAAAGGAGTAGTTTTTTGTATGAATGGTAATTTTGCGCTTTTTTTGAGCATTGTTTTTAGGGAACTCTTTTCGCTCAAACATATTTTTTTTTTATGAATTTTTTTTTTACCCTTATAACTTTTTCACGCTTGTGCTGGGACATACACAACACAAAAAGTCTATACCCACTCAAAACCCTGACTGACAGAGCAGGAGGGGGAAATGCTAAGCCCCCTACCTTTTGGGCTTGATCCTGCTACAACTGAGGGTATATTCACCCATGCAATTTTCCCCCCGATAGATGGGTAGGAGCAGCGAGGACTCTAATTCTCCCCCTATTGCCCGGTATCTCTATGACCAGGGGTGTGCATACCTGAATGATTGATCACTTTATACATATGGTATAACTTTTAGCAGTATTTTTAACAATTACGGTGAATGTCTTCTTCTTTTCACAATTCTCCACCAAAAATGTTATGCTTATAAGAAGCACACGGGATCTTTTTCAGGGGAAAAGGCAATATGCCACATTTATTGGAAATACAACAATTAGCATATGCATTTAACCACCCACCCACCCACACTCCTGCCAGTCGATGTTTTACCAGTTTAGAGACCAGATCAATCTAGTGGCCAGCTAGGTTGATCACAGGTAGAGAGGAGCCAGGTTCTGTTGGTCGCGACACAATGCTCTGGGGAAGTCTTGGCAGGATGTACCCAATGTTTCATGGCAAGGCACCCTGTTTATATAGTGATTTTTTTCATTGGGACCAATGAATTTTGCACCCTTATGCTATAATTAATTGTTCTTTGACAAGTGCTTGTTTTTTTAAATTGGGTTTTTGGGGGTTTTTTGTATTTTGTATTTTGTTCTTTGTATTAGTTTTTTTAGGGAGTTTTTTTATGCTGGTTTTGATCACAGCTACTTTGTCTTTATTGATAGGTGCCTGTTTTATTTGTAGAGTCATTAATTTCCCCTCCTCTGACATTTTAATAGAGGCTTGTTGCAATCTCCTGGCGCCCTTACATTTGTCCTTGGTTCTTTCCTAGAACATTTGCTCCAGTGATGGCCTTTACACTTCTTTTTTAACACACACATTCCTTATTTACACACAAAACAGGATTGATTTACATAGAGCATTGGAACAGAACATCACATTTCAATGCAGAAGAAAACAATTATTGCATTCATTTACTTATTTTAAAATGCTAAACCTATAACAAAGTGGTGACCTAAAGGTCTGTCACTGCCTTGAAATCAGCTTCAGACACAGATTTTGGCTGATGCATCTTTACCAATGGCCCATTAGGCCATTCCTTTCTGCATTCAGAAAGGGTGGCTGGCAGGATATGGTCAATCATCCACCAATACATTTAATGCATGCTACATTATTATTCTTTATTTTTTATTTTAAATTATACAAAATACAAACATAAATTTTTACTACTGCAGCTGTGTAGATGTCCCCTGATAGGCCAGGGAACCTCCTAATATCTGAGGACAGAACCCTTCTAACTTCCCCTCCCTGGCATCTCCAATAAGTTGCCAGCTGGCTACTCCCAGCTATTCAGAGGATAGCGGCTTACCTGCCACACTCTCCCATACACCATGGCTCTGTCATCACTAACTCATTTCTACTTACTTGAAGGAAATGTGAAGCCTTGGCGTCCCATGACTGCTCAGAAGACAAGCTCTGAGATTCTGACCCTTGTAGCCTCCTTATAAACCAGAAACAAGACCAAAAGCAAAACCGACACACATCCAGTCACAGCATCTTCCTCTTTAGTCTATTTATCTCTGGTGTCTGGAAACAGAGTCTTTGGGGCAAGTTCACCTCACTGAAGTCAGTAATTGATCTCACTAAGGGGATGGGCCCTTTATTATTTATTATCTTCCCTAACCCCTTCAGTGTGCTGGGTGCCCTCACAGGGAAACAGGGAACCAGACAGTCCTTATACTGCAGTTTACACTCTCATGGAAGATCTGACACACCAGGTGAGAGTTGTATACAATTGGCACTGGAGTGCGGGAGGGCATGCGGGGTACAGGCTCCGGGGGCGGGGGGGGAGTTTGGGTGCAGGAGAGGGTTCCAACCTGGGGCAAGGGATTGGGGTCTGGGAGGGAATTAGGGTGCAGAAGGGGTTCTGACCTGGGGTAGGGGTGCAGATGGGAGTGTGGGGTCTGGGAGGGAGTTAGGGTGCAGGAAAGGGTTCCAACCTGGGGCAGGGGGTTCAAGGTGGGGGCTCTGGCCAGGCAGCACTTACCTCAGGTGGCTCCCGGTCAGTGGCGCACTGGGGCTAAGGCAGGCTCCCTGCTTGCCCTGGCTCCATGCTGCTCCCGGAAGTGGCCAGCATATTCGGCCCCTAGGCAGAGGCACAACCAGGTGGCTCTGTGCAGTGTGCACTGCCTGCACCCACAGCTCCCATCAGCCACAGTTCCCGGCCTGTAGCGCAGCGACGACTCACCGCTGCAGTGCCTCCTAATGGTCATCCAGAGAATTAGCTCTTTCCACTCAGGAGCGCCCTCTGCAGGCCGGTGTCTCGCTTGCTGCTGGCCCCGGTGTCTCTCCCAGACCCCGGTGCCCCTTCTCTCAGGGTTCTGCCTCCTGCAGTACCCCACAGTCTCGCTGGGTCTCCCCTCCCCAGGGAACCCCCAACCCCCTATCCCCACCTTGCCTCAGTCACCATCTAGCCTCCGCTCACTGGCCCACTGCCCTCTTATAAGGGCCAGCTGGGCCCTGATTGGGGCATGGCCGCATCTGTGGCTGGTTCCCCAATTAGCCGAAGCTTGCTGCTTTTCCTAGCAGCAGCCCTCTCGCAGCCTCAGCCCTCTGCCAGGACTGATTTAAGCCTTTTAAGGCAGGAGCGGGTGATCACCCCACTACATATCCCCCACCTCAAGATCCCCTCCACCAGGGGGTGGGGGGGTTGTTCCTATCTCTCCAGCTTCCCTCTCAGCTGGGCCTGCAGGAGGTCCCTCTCCTGCCGCAGGTTTTCTATTAAGAGGAGCCACCTGCTTCCCTCTTCTGCAGTCTGGGTCCCCACAGTAGCCGGTCCCGTTCCTACATGGGTTGCCCTGTCCATCTGGGTCCCCACTGTAGGTTGTCCCGCTCCTGCGTAGGTTCCACTTTTTATCTGGGGCCTTTCTGCCCCAGACAAGCCCCTTTCTAGGGCCCTGGTCCTAACCACCCCCTCCTTTGGGGCAGTTCCAGACCCAGCCTGATCCTCCAGCCTCCCCTTTCTTCTCTGGGGGCAAGGCCGTCTTTCTTGGACGCGCTTGTGGCACAGGAAGCACAGCCAGTGCCTTCCTTTGGACACCTCCGGGTTAAGCCTGGCCCTGTGAGTCCCGTGAGGGCACTCCATCTTCTTGTGCCCCGGCTCCCCACAGGCCCAACACGTTTGGAGCCCCACTGTTGGCTTCACAGGGGGCACTCTAGTCTCTCTGCAAAGTCCCGGGCGGAGCCTCTTTGCTCCATCCCAATAGGAGCACTCCCTCTTATAGTGCCCCAGTCACCCACAGGCGAAACAGTCTTTAGGCCCCAGCACCGGCCTCCAGCCCAAGGTGCCTGGCCCCCTATGAGAGCTATGTGCCCTCCCCCGCAGCAGCTGTAGCACCCTTGCTTGCTGCTCGGTGCGATGGGCCACACAGGCTCTCCAATAGTAGTCTCTCATTTCTCTCTCATTTCTTACAGTCCTGTATCGGGGCAGACTGCATATGCCTGCATTCTCCACCACGGGTAGCGCAGTGACAACTCACCGCTGCGGCACCTCCTGATGGTCATCCAGTGAATTAGCTCTTTCCACTCAGGAGCGCCCTCTGCAGGTCGGTGTCTCGCTTGCCGCTGGTCCCCGGGTCCCTCCCGGACCCCAGTGCCCCTTCTCTCAGGGTTCTGCCCCCTGCAGTACCCCGCAGTCTCGCTGGGTCTCCCCTCCCCGGGGAACCCCCAACCTCCTATCCCCACCTTGCCTCAGTCTTGGGCTACCCCCAGTCACCATCTAGCCCCTGCTCACTGGGGCAGACTGCAGTATAATTGCCACTCATCATTGGCAAGGAGGGTTTGGACCTGCTGCCTCTGCCTACCCTTGGGCTGCCCTCTGCAACCCTAGTACCTTTCTTTGGCCTTTAACAAAGCCTGCAGCCTGGGGGGTTTCTAGGCTGGAGCTCCCCAGCTCCTCTGGCCTTCCCCCAGAGCTGCTCCAGTCTTGGTACTCTGCTTAGCTCCTAGCAGCCAGGCCCATCCCTCTCCACATCTAGAGAGAGTATCTCTGTGTGCTCCTGGCCCACTGCCCTCTTATAAGGGCCAGCTGGGCCCTGATTGGGGCATGGCCGCATCTGTGGCTGGTTCCCCAATTAGCCGAGGCTTGCTGCTTTTCCTAGCAGCAGCCCTCTCGCAGCCTCAGCCCTCTCCCAGGGCTGATTTAAGCCTTTTAAGGCAGGAGTGGGTGACCACTCCACTACACGGCCAATGGGAGCTGCGGGGCTGGTGCTGGGAGCAGCGGCAGCCGTCAAAGCTTCACTGATCGCCACTGCACCTACAGGCCGGACTGCTTTGGTGGAGCTGCGCAGATCCAGGGCAGTCAGAAGCCTGCCTTAGCCCGACTGCACAGCCGACCGGATTTTTAATGGCCCCGTCAATGGTGCTGTCCGGAGCCACCAGGGTCCCTTTTTGACTGGGCATTCCAGTTTAAAACCGGATGCCTGGCAACCCTAGTATCATCAGTTAGTCTTATGAGACAGGGATAAATCATGCATCAAAGTCATGAAATGGGCTACAAATGAAATACAAAATAAGGTATTTAAATATTTAACAAATGGAGGGTGGGGTGCGCGCCATTTGGTTTAGGGTAGCCCTGGCTGCCGGTCCTCAATTTCTCAGGATTTAGCTCCATTTGTAGGATTTCCCAGTGCTTCTAGTTTCTACATGAAATTGATCGTGATCTCAGTATTACAGAATTGTATATGAAAATTAACAGCTTCTTAAAGGGGAAGCTGCCAAAAGGACAGACCCAGAGTTACTGCTACTTCATTCTCCCTCGCTCCTCCCTGACAGACCTCCAGGTACTGCAGTCCAGTATATGAAGTCTCCAGCTACCGCTTTCTGGGCCCACCTCTGGTTTTTCAGTATGGCGTAGTGACACTATTAAAAGACCCCTCAGTGGGACATGGCAGCAGAAAGAGGTTCTTCTCCGCCATGGGACAGAGTGTGAGCAGACTAAAACTAGAACACCCTAAGGAGTGACAGAGGGAGAAAGAGGGAGTGAATGAATAAACAAACACAGAGAAGGAGGAATTATCCCTGACGCCCAATCTTTCCTCTTCTCAAAATTCTGGGTTTTCCCTTCAGGGCCTGTTTAGAACCAGAGGTGTACCCACCCCTTTGGGCATTCCGCTACTCCTCATGACCCAGATGCAGTGAACCCCCACATTAGAGTCCAGATAATGCTGCTGAGAGCTGCCAAGCCAATACCAGCTTCATTGCAGACAGTCTATATGGGACTTACTTATTATGGGTACAAAAACTTTACACAAGGCATTATGTTTCACTAACCTGAGAACTTACCAATTCTGTTTGTCTTCTGGGCGCTTGCTGGTGGTAGAAACAAGGCCAGCTCCAGGCACCAGCTCAGCAAGCAGGTGCCTGGGGCGGCCAATGAAGATGGGCGGCACGTTCGGCTCTTTGGCGGCAATTCGGCGGCGGGTCCCTCACTCCCTCTCGGAACAAAGGACCTGCCGCTGAATTGCCGCCGAAGAATGAAGCGGCGGCGGTAGAGCTGCCGCAGATCGCAATCGTGGCTTTTTTTTTCTTTTTCTTTTTCTTTTTTTTTTTTTTGCTGCTTGGGGCGGCAACAACCCTGGAGCCGGCCCTGGATAGAAACCAGAACAGTCCAAGGAGGAAAAGCACTTGAGAGAAGATGAACAAAACTTGTTTAAAATCTAAGATATGGCAATAAACAACAGAGGGAGACATTACTAAATAAAGGAGTCTAAGCACCTTTGTATGAGTCTGACCCTAATCTCAGTTACACTGATGTAAATTTGGAATGACTCCATTGGTTTACTTTTATTGGCGTTACCCTGGATTTATCCTGGGACTTAGCAAATCAGAATTAGGATCAGGGCATTGGACCTCATTGATGTGGGGAGAATGGAAGCTAGGCACTGGATTTTTCCATTCTACTCTCATCCTCTAATGCTCTGTAGGAGGCAGATGGGGGGGCTGGAGTCTGAGTGGCTTCTCAATGCCCTGGGGCAGGGTGTCATGGATTCACAGGGTCTGGTCTATGCCGCAGCCTGTAACCAGTCCCTTTGGAGAGATCCCTGTAGTGTGCTAGGCCCCAAAGACCTACACGGTTCCACAGGGGCAGACCCGTGGCCTCCAAAACCAGGCCTTTGGGTGCCAGCAATCCCCGTCATTTTCCATGGCTCCCTGTAGTAAGTCCAGCAGAGCCAGACTCCAGTGGGAGGTTTGTTCTTTACTCCTTCAGGGAACAATGCTCTCAGTGAGTAATTTGCAGTAATGCCAGGCAGCCTTTTCAAAACAGGGTAAAAATGTATTAGCCACTTGGCCTCCAGAATCTGACAGTCCTTACTCTAGCATAGAGAGGCACAGGTTAAGACATGGTCCATGCTGACCAATGGCAGGGCTCCCATGATCCAGGCTGCTGTAGGAACAAACCATCTTGGCTCTCTCTCGCCGTCTCTGTTCCTTTAGTTCCAGGTGTGTCTCCTGTGTCTCTGAACGCTCAGCTCTAAACCCAGCTCTAACGAACTTAGTTTGTTCATGACTCTGGTCTCCAACCAGACTGCTGAGTCAAATACCACATCACGTCCCTTTATGCTCAGTGCACAAAAATGCAAAGGCCAGAGGGAAACTGAAGCATGCACAGGAATCATAAATCATTACCAAAATTCACACAATCACCACATGGGGCTTTCCCCCTTTGCCCTTGTCATTTTGGGTTCTGTCAGATATAACCTTCTCCCATCTGTTCCTCATGGGTCAGCATGCCCAGTGCTAAGCAAGGAAGCAAACACACACCCTAGAGAGGGGCAAGATGCACAGTAAGTTTGCAGAAGAGCATGTATCTTGCTAATCTCTTTAACCAACAGTTGGTGCTGCAGCTGCTCT
The DNA here is from genome assembly GCF_028017835.1 of Emys orbicularis. Lineage (NCBI taxonomy): Eukaryota > Metazoa > Chordata > Testudines > Emydidae > Emys > Emys orbicularis. The sequence continues at coordinate 12,363,806 of NC_088701.1, forward strand.
CTGTCAACCTGTGAAGCCCAACTAGCAACTGAATGTACATCTACACCGCGCAGCAGCCTGCAGCAGCAAGGCTCAGAACCCAGATCAACAGACTCGGGTTCGTGCTACTGTGCTAAAAGTAGCTGTGTACACAGAGCTTCTAAATTGTGGCTTGGACTGGAGGTCAGGCTCTGAAGTCTAGGGAGGGGGATGGGCCTTGGCTGGTCCAAACCACAACTTAACAGTGCTGTCTACACAACTATTTTTATCATGGTAGCACAAGCCCAAGTCTGTCAAGGTGGGCTTGGAGGGTCCCTGCCACAGGCTGTGTAGATGTCCCCTGATAGGCCAGGGAACCTCCGAAGTACCTGAGGACAGAACCCTTCTAACTTCCCCTCCCTGGCATCTCCAATAAGTTGCCAACTGGCTACTCCCAGCTATTCCGAGGAGAGCGGCTTGCCTGCCACACTCTCCCATACACCATGGCTCTGTCATCACTAACTCGGTTCTACTTACCTGGAGGAATCGTGAAGCCTCGGCGTCCCATGGCTGCTCAGAAGACAAGCTCTGGGATTATGACCCTGGCAGCTTCCTTATAAACCAGAAACAAGATCCAAAGCAAAACCAAGACACACTCAGTCACAGCATCTTCCTCTTTAGTCTATTTATCTCTGGTGTCTGGAAACAGAGTCTTTGGGGCAAGTTCACCTCACTGAAGTCAGTAATTGATCTCACTAAGGGGATGGGCCCTTTATTATTTATTATCTTCCCTAACCCCTGCAGTGTGCTGGGAGTCCTCACAGGGCAACAGGGAATCAGACAGACCTTATGCTGCAGTTTACACTCTCATGGGAGATCGCACACCTTACAAGACTGTACATAAGGAGAAACGGCCTTGCCCATTCTCTCCCAGTGGAATGACTTTCCCAAACGGTCTTTGGTCCTGTTCACCCCAACATGGTCACTAGGGTGATCGTGGGCTAAGCTCAAGAGCTTTTCCCTATACTTAGTTGGAACTACCAACTGTCTCTGAGGATGCCAGTCCTCCTTGTGCCCACCAGAAAGGGTTTCCTTGTATAAGAGTCCTCCTTCTACAACAAACCTGGATCTATTAGAAGAGCTGAGAGGCGGTGGGTCACTCTGTGCCACTGTCCAAGCTCCCTTGAGGCTTTCATCCTCTTCCTGCTCTGCCTGGAACTGCTCTCTTGATGCTTGAGACATTAGTTCCTCGCTGGGTTGTGGATTTGGGCTTGGTCCCACTGGAAACGATGCATGTGATGGGGGTGTCTCCATTGATTGTGAACCGCTCTCTGCTGGTGCACTAGGTGATATTTCAGGCTCCGATTGAGCTTCTTGCGCCGGTTTAGCTGCTGCTGCAGGTGCAGGCTCTGTGGAGCCCTTTGGTGCTTGCTCCCCTGTCTCTGGTGGGGTTGCATGTACGGGCTCTGGTGCTGACTGATCCACCAGTTCCGATCCTTGGGCTGGTTCTAGATGAGTCCCAGGAACTGGATCTAAAACCGCTGCCATAGACTCTGGTCTGGGGTCTGGTTCCACCACCTCTGGCTGGGTCCCCAGGCCTGTGGTATCAGGGGACACAGACTGGGTCCTTGTAGGAGGCTCAGGAATGGAGTTAGGTGTGGAGGCCTGTTTAGCCTGGCTGCGGGTGACCATCCCCACCCTTTTTGTTAGCCTCACCTGGTTGGCTTAGTCTTCTCCCAGCAACATGGGAATGGGATAATCATCTAGACAGTATTTGTTCCTGCCATGAGGGCAGGGGACTGGACTTGATGTCCTCTCGAGGTCCCTTCCAGTCCTAGAATCTATGAATCTATGAATCATAGATTGCAAAAGTCCATATTCCTGACCAACCCTTGTACTGGACAGGCAACTTGGCTGTAGGCAAGTTAAAAGAGTTGGCCTTAAAGGGTTGTACTGTCACTTGGGCCTCTGGGTTGATGAATTTGGGGTCCACCAGGGATTGGTGGATAGCTGACACCTGTGCTACAGTGTCTCTCCACACAGTAATCTTCCATCTGCCCACATTCACAGATTCCCTTTGCTCTGGGGGTATTTGCGAGGCATCTGGGCCTGAAGGCTCTTGGTGGGATCCCACGGTGATGAGTTGCAGTCGGCTCGTGCTCTTGGGGCAGCTGGCCTTCACATGCCCCAGCTCATTACATTTAAAGCATTGCCCAGCTGACTGTGGGCTGGGGTGAGGTGGGTGGTTGGAGAGTTGGGTGGTGGGACAAGAGGGCATCTGGGGTCTCCCTGGCTGTGTGGAGGGCTCCTCCTTGCTAGGTGGGGCCTTGGGCTGATGCCGATGGTGGGCTTTCGTCTCGGGTGGCCCCTTCTCGTATCCCCACCAACTGCTACTAGCTTTCTTCTTCTCTGCCACCTCCACCCATTTGGTTCCAATCTCCCCCGCCTTGATTACAGTTTTGGGCTTCCCATCTAGGATGTCAAGTATCAGGGGGTAGCCATGTTAGTCTGTATCTACAAAAACAACAAGCAGTCTGGTGGCACCTTAAAGACTAACAGATTTATTTGGGCATAAGCTTTCATGGGTAAAAACCTCACTTCTTCAGATGCATAGAGTGAAAGTTACAGATGCAGGCATTATATACTGACATATGGAGAGCTTAAAGACTACAAACTACTACCAGTGTACACTGGTTCTCCACTTGCGAAGTAACTCCCTGCTCTCCATGTGTCAGTATATAATGCCTGCATCTGTAACTTTCACTCTATGCATCTGAAGAAGTGAGGTTTTTACCCATGAAAGCTTATGCCCAAATAAGCTTCCTACAGATGAAGCGCTTCTGCCTCCAAGCGCTTCATCTGTAGGAAGAAATTCCTGTCTTCTGCAGTTAGAACTTGGTTTGGGTTAAGGGCATCCCTCCATCTTGGCACCTGGATCTCGGGTTGGGCAGGGCTGACCATTCTCTCCAGGGAAATCTCCAGTTTCCCGTCCCCTCCCTGCATTTCTGTCATGGAGCTGGATGTCTGGGCTTGATCTGGGTCTGTCTTCTCTGTGGCATGCTGCTTTGGGAAGACTGGTTGCTCTAGGGTTTTGGTGCCCAACCAATACTCTAGCCTACCTATTTTGTTGCCACAAAGCTATAAAAAAAAAATTGCTTGTTGGACTCCCTGGCTTTGCAGGCTGAACCCTTTGTGTGCCTGTTCTCCCTCAGGCAGCAAATAAAAGAAAAGAAAGAAAAAAAAAACTCCCTGGCTTTGCAGGTTGCCAAAAGGAAAAATGTGTCCTTTTAAAATCCTGAGGTCTATGCCTCTGGTTCAAAATGATCCCATCGCTCTGCCACCATGTCAAGGCTAATTCCCCACTCTGGCACTTCAGGTGCAGAAGGTGGGGGCCCGCAAGGATTCTAAAACTTAATACTGGCCACTCCAGGCTTTTATTAAACTCCCAAGATTACAGCTTTTCTCTGATCTTAGATTGGTAGATGCTGTGCTGCCACCGCCCAAGTGCAGAACCTCTTTGAGAGCCCAGGAAGGCGCACTTGGGAATTCCTTCCTGTGGGGTACCCTCAAGCCCTTTCACCCCTCCACTCCGGGGAAGAGCTAAGAAAGGGGGGGAAAAGGAAATCAGCTGTTGCCACCAGCTACTTAAACAACATGTGCACAAACCTCTTAAGACACAAAAATCCAATTCTGTTCTTTAAAAAGGTAAATTTTATTAATAAAAAAAAGAAAGAAAATACATCTGGGAACTCAGGCTACTGCTAGATTTTAAAAGAGCAACTACAAGGATTAAGTATCAAGAATAGCTTTCTTGAGGTCCAGCTTAAACGTTACAAGCAAAACAAAAGCACCTGGGATTACCACAGAGGAATCCACAAGCCATAATGAAATAAAAGGGATAAACCTAATCGCGTCTTCCTAGACATATCCTGATCTATTTACATATCTGGGGTTTTAAATGAGTAGTTTCTAGGTATGATAGTGATGATTTTTTCATACCTGGCCCAAGCTTCTTAAAGCTTAGCTGCCTTGTCCGCCTCTCCCCAGGAGAACAACAACAGACAGACAAAAGTGGAGTCTTTTTTTCAATTTTAAAAAAGTTCTAGCCTTCCCATTGGCTCTTTTGGCCAGGTGCCCACTCACATCCTTTTACCCATGCATAGCAGTGAGACTTTTTAACCCTTTACAGGTAGAGCAATTAGAAAACAGCTACTAAGAGAACATAAGAACAGCCGTACTGGGTCAGACCAAAGTCCATCTAGCCCAGTATCCTGTCTACCGACAATGGCCAATGACAGGTGCCCCAGAGGGAGTTAACCTAACAGGTAATGATCAAGTGATCTCTCTCCTGCCATCCATCTCCACCCTCTGACAAACAGAGGCTAGGGACACCATTCCTTACCTATCCTGGCTAATAGCCATTAATGGACTTAACCTCCATGAATGTATCCAGTTCTCTTTTAAATGCTGTTATAGCCCTAGCCTTCACAACCTCCTCAGGTAAGGAGTTCCACAAGTTGACTGTGCGCTGTGTGAAGAAGAACTTCCTTTTATTTGTTTTAAACCTGCTGCCTATTAATTTCATTTGGTGACCCCTAGTTCTTGTATTGTGGGAATAAGTAAATAACTTTTCGTCATCAACTTTCTCCACATCACTCATGATTTTATATACCTCTATCATATCCCCCCTTAGTCTCCTCTTTTCCAAGCTGAAAAGTCCTAACCTCTTTAATCTCTCCTCATATGGGACCCGTTCCAAACCCCTAATCATTTTAGTTGCCCTTTCTGGACCTTTTCTAATGCCAGTATATCTTTTTTGAGATGAGGAGACCACATCTGTACGCAGTATTCGAGATGTGGGCGTACCATCGATTTATATAAGGGCAATAATATATTCTCTGTCTTATTCTCTATCCCCTTTTTAATGATTCCTAATACATCCTGTTTGCTTTTTTGACCGCCTCTGCACACTGCATGGACGTCTTCAGAGAACTACCCACGATGACTCCAAGATCTTTTTCCTGATCAGTTGAAGCTAAATTAGCCCCCATCATATTCTATGTATAGTTGGGGTTATTTTTTCCAATGTGCATTACTTTACATTTATCCACATTAAATTTCATTTGCCATTTTGTTGCCCAATCACTCAGTTTTGTGAGATCTTTTTGAAGTTCTTCACTGTCTGCTTTGGTCTTAACTATCTTGAGCAGTTTAGTATCATCTGCAAACTTTGCCACCTCACTTTTTACCCCTTTCTCAGGATCATTTATGAATAAGTTGAATAGGATTGGTCCTAGGACTGACCCTTGGGGAACACCACTAGTTACCCCTCTCCATTCTGAGAATTTACCATTAATTCCTACCCTTTGTTCCCTGTCCTTTAACCAGTTCTCAATCCATGAAAGGACCTTCTTCAGGTATGTTAGCAACAAGAAGAAAGTCAAGGAAAGTGTGGGCCCCTTACTGAATGAGGGAGGCAAGCTAGTAACAGAGGATGTGGAAAAAGCTAATGTACTCAATGCTTTTTTTGCCTCTGTCTTCACGAACAAGGTCAGCTCCCAGACTGCTGCACTGGGCAGCACAGCATGGAGAGGAGGTGACCAGCCCTCTGTGGAGAAAGAAGTGGTTCAGGATATTTAGAAAAGCTGGACGAGCACAAGTCCATGGGGCCGGATGCGCTGCATCTGAGGGTGCTAAAGGAGTTGGCGGATGTGATTGCAGAACCATTGGCCATCATCTTTGAAAACTCATGGTGATTGGGGGAGGTCCCGGATGACTGGAAAAAGGCTAATGTAGTGCCCATCTTTAAAAAAGGGAGGAAGGAGGATCCGGGGAACTACAGGCCAGTCAGCCTCACATCAGTCCCTGGAAAAATCATGGAATCAATTCTGAAACACTTAGAGGAAAGTGATCAGGAACAGTCAGCATGGATTCACCAAGAGCAAGTCATGCCTGACTAACCTAATTGCCATCTATGACGAGATAACTGGCTTTGTGGATGAGGGGAAAGCAGTGGACGTGTTATTACTTGGCTTTAGCAAAGCTTTTGATACAGTCTCCCACAGTATTCTTGCCAGAAAGTTAAAGGAGTATGGGCTGGATAAATGGACTATAAGGTGGACAGAAAGCTGGCTAGATTGTCGGGCTCGATGGGTAGTGATCAATGGCTCCATGTCTAGTTGGCAGCTGGTATGAAGCGGAGTGCCCCAAGGGTCGGTCCTGGGGCCGGTTTTGTTCAATATCTTCATTAATGATCTGGAGGATGGCGTGGACTGCACCCTCAGCAAGTTTGCAGATGACCCTAAACTGGGAGGAGTGGTAGATGCGCTGGAGGGTAGGGATAGGATACAGAGGGACCTAGACAAATTAGAGGATTGGGCCAAAAGAAATCTGATGAGGTTCAACAAGGACAAGTGCAGAGTCCTGCACTTAGGACGGAAGAATCCCATGCACTGCTACAGACTAGGGACCGAATGGCTAGGCAGCAGTTCTGCAGAAAAGGATTACAGTGGATGAGAAGCTGGATATGAGTCGACAGTGTGCCCTTGTTGCCAAGAAGGCTGTCAAGGTTTCTTCCTCACTCTGAACTTTAGGGTATAGATGTAGGGACCTGCATGAAAACCTCTAAGCTTCTCTACCAGCTTAGATCTGCCTTTGCTGCCACCACTCCCAATGTGCTAAGTCCCTTCCCTGGGTAGCCTTGAGAGACTTTTCCACCAATTCCCTGGTGAACACTGATCCAAAACCCCTTGGATCTTAAAACAAGGAAGAATTAATCATTCCCCCCCTTCCCTTCCCCCCACCAATTCCTGGTGAGTCCAGATTAATCCCCTTGGATCTTAGAACAAGGAAAAATCAATCAGGTTCTTAAAAAGAAGGCTTTTAATTAAAGAAAGAAAGGTAAAAATCATCTCTGTAAAATCAGGATGGAAAATAACTTTACAGGGTAATCAAACTTAAAGAGCCCAGAGGACCCCCCTCTAGCCTTAGGTTCAAAGTTACAGCAAACAGAGGTAAACACTCTAGCAAAAGGTACATTTACAAGTTGAGAAAACAAAGTTAAAACTAACACGCCTTGCCTGGCTGTACTTACAAGTTTGAAATATGAGAGACTTGTTCAGAAAGATTTGGAGAGCATGGATTGATGTCTGGTCCCTCATAGTCCCAAGAGCGAACAACCACCAAAACAAAGAGCACAAACAAAAGCCTTCCCCCCACCAAGATTTGAAAGTATCTTGTCCCCTTATTGGTCCTTTGGCTCAGGTGTTAGCCAGGTTACCTGAGCTTCTTAACCCTTTACAGGTAAAAGGATTTTGGTGTCTCTGGCCAGGAGGGATTATAGTATTGTACACAGGAGGGCTGTTACCCTTCCCTTTATAGTTATGACAAAGGCTAATGGCATTTTGGTCTGTGTAAGTAGGGGCATTGCCAGCAGATTGAGGGATGTGATCATTCCCCTCTATTCAACATTGGTGAGGCCTCATCTGGAGTACAGTGTCCAGTTTTGGGCCACACATTACAAGAAGGATGCAGAAAAATTGGAAAGAGTCCAGTGGAGGGCAACGAAAATGATTAGGGGGCTGGAGCACCGGACTTATGAGGAGAGGCTGAGGGAACTGGGATTGTTTAGTCTGCAGAAGAGAAGAATGAGGAGGGATTTGATAGCTGCTTTCAACTACCTGAATGGGGGTTCCAAAGAGGGTGGTACCAGATGACAGAACAAGGAGTAATGGTCTCAAGTTGCAGAGGGGGAGGTTTAGGCTGGATATTAGGAAAAACTTTTTCATTAGGAGGGTGGTGAAGCACTGGAATGGGTTACCTAGGGAGGTGGTGGAATCTCCTTCCTTAGAGGTTTTTAAGGTCAGGCTTGACAAAGCCCTGGCTGGGATGATTTAATGGGGATTGGTCCTGCTTTGAGCAGGGGGTTGGACTACATGACCTCCTGAGGTGCCTTCCAACCCTGATATTCTATGATTCTAAGAGGGATTTTATAGCACTTGGCTGGCAGGGTGTCCATAAAAGGGAGCTACCCTCCCTTTTCATTTGTCACAAGGGGTAATAATCCTTTTGTTCTCCCACCTTGTGTCCATCTCGTCTACTTAGCTTGTAAGCTCTTTGGGACAGGGATTGTCTCTTACTACGTGTATGTACAGCACCAAGCATAGTGGGACTGTACGTGCCCAGATAATATAAATAAATACTGGTGAACAGAAGTGGGCTGACACAGTCACTGCTCTCAGTTTGGAGAAGTTTCTTACGGAAAGATGACATCAGCGAATTTCATAGAGTTGTGGGGACAGCACGGTTTGAAAACAAATTTCCTTAAAAAAAAAAGTGGAAGAGCATTTAGTGGTGCAGAGACAGCGCTGGAGCTGAAAATCCATTACAGGCCAGGTCCTCAGCTGGGGTAAACTAGTGCGTTTTCAAGGATCCTTCTGGGCCTTGGGAAGCAGACAATAGCCATGAAGCAGTGTGCTTCAGCCATGCCCTCAGCAGCACCTCCACCCCACCAGTCACAACCCCCATGCCAGGGGCTGGGAGCAGGGCTAACGTAGAGATTTTATGCCAGCTCTACAGCAGCCAGGAAGGACTCCTGCACAGGAGGGCTAATCACAGGGCCATTTCTGCCCATTTTAAAGCCCCTTTACACTGCCAGATTGGCATAAAGAGGCTTTAGAATTGGGCCCTAGGTTTCCCGGATAGGCCGACCGTGATAGCAAACCCTCACACCAAAGAAGCAACCAAGGTCCATAAGCAGGTTATTTTATTCTTTACACATTACAGTGAAACAGCAGAGCTAGCTCACACACATAGCACGCGAGGGCTCTGCAAATCACCTCGCCCTGCCCACCATGGTGTGTTTTCCCTAATCATAGAATATCAGGGTTGAAAGGGACCTCAGGAGGTCATCTAGTCCAACCCCCTGCTCAAAGCAGGACCAATCCCCAGACAAATTTTTACCCCAGTTCCCTAAATGGCCCCCTCAAGGATTAAACTCACAACCCTGGGTTTAGCAGGCCAATGCTCAAACCACTGAGCTATCCCCTCCCTGAAATAACTACTCTGTGACCTGGGATCTGACCCTTTAAATCTGGGAGAGACACCCAGCTACAACCCTAGGGTGGCCTTTGAATTCAGTAGACATTGTGGATTTGGATCAGAGAGAGGATTTGGTCCAATCCCGCTTCCCCTTCCAGGTTTTGTATGTAGTTGCGATGAAGAATGGCAGCTGAAGCACCTGCCCCACTGGCACAGCAAAGCCGGCTGTATGATAAACATCGGTGGTTGGAGAGGTGATTGTTTCACAGACATGAAGTGGAGGGCTCTCCCCAACCCACCTGCCAGCAAAACAAATATACATTGAGTGTCAATCCCATGGGAAAACTCCAGTCAACTTCAATGGGATCAGGACTGGATTCTCATTCAGAAATAGTGCAGAGTCTGCAAAATTCAGCCAGCCTCCACTGAGGTGACATCACGTGCAGGAAAATAACATAAGTGTAGACAAAGCCCGCTCCCTTCCCCCACCCATGCACAGGTAAGCCATAAAGTAGCAGTTAATAGAGGCTGCTCTAAATAAACCAGAAATGTCCACTTCCAGACAAAGGTTGTGGCGTCTCATGCTGGGACTGGAGCAGGGAGGTTTTTCCAAATATAAGACTTCACTTTTCCCTCCAGACAAAGCTTCTGGATCCTTTCCCAGTAGAGGTAACGGAGCCAGAGGAAATTCCATCCAGTTCTAACTCTTCGTTGGGGATGGCCCATCTGCACTGACAAGATTTCAACCCAGGTTTTGTTTGCAAGCTTCCCCAATTGGATAATTACCTGAATGTGTGTCAAAGCCAACGCCTTCCCAGCCCATTTCACAGCGAGTGATGAATGGAGCTTGCAAAGAAGCAAAGGGAAGGGAACATGGAGGTGCACAAGAAAGGAGAAGTTCTGTGCTGCGTTCTAGAAGACCTGGGATTCCCCCTTGATTTGGATACAACTGAATCTCACTAAGACTCCCAATGCTGTTCTCAGATGGATAAAAACAAGCATGTGTCACTCAGGGGACAAGGCACCTCAGGAGCTACAACAGACCCAGATGGATGCGACTTTTGGATGCTGGTATTGGAACAAAATAGAGGATCTCTTACCATCTTGGTGCTGGTAGTGACAGTGGACATGGACGGACTAAAATTTTGAGTTGTGGGGCTGGGTTTTCTTGTGCCTTTAATCCATCTCCTGTACTCCTCTCTCACCTGGAGAATAAGGGACATGGTCACTACATCATGTAACTAACACCCTCAAACCAGGCCACTGCTAGGCCAATGAAGTCACTGGGTGGCTGATGACGCACCATGGGCATTACCTGGCGATTGAGGAGACAGTGCACCAGGAAGATGAAGACTCCCTGCAGGCTGTTGACAATGGTGAATAAATACGCCATGACCATTTTTGCTGAGCCGACTTGGAAGAGACCAAGACTCCATGTGCAGCCCAGAATGAATAGCTGGGCGATAGCTTTAAAAGTCAGTAGTCTGGATAAAGGCAGATGGAGAGATCCTGTTATAACGACCCTATGGTGAGTGACTGAGTCAGGGGGCCCTGGGTGGTGTGGGGTGAAACAGCTGGCACCCGCTTTACTGTGTTTTAGGGTTATTGTCAAGACGAACACAATGGCAACTTACGCCTATGAATCCAAAATACAATATTGTGCCCAACCATCTTCCCACACACACACCTTCCCCTCCCACAGGTGGCTCTTCCAAAGCAAATGGTTCAACCTCTCATTACAGTTTTGTTTTTAATCCCTTCACATCAGGTCCTGGCAATGTGACAATCAAGTGGGAACAGGATAATGGGCTCTCGGGACCCCATCTATGTTGTTCCATAAATAGACAGGGGGTTGCTACAGAGCAACAGTAAGCCACCCTTGCCTTCCTCCTCAATGGATGGCACTTTACCTCGACAGTATCCACAGCCCCAGGGAAAAGAGATGAGTTTCCTCCCTAAGTAGCACATGGCCCAGCTCTGAATATCAGCACAGACTTGCATTTCTCCTTACAAAGCACTAGGCACATGCAGTAAGTAACACCATGGCTTTCTGAAGCCTCAACATTCTGATCTGGTTCCAAAATCTTTTTCCCCTCTCATGTCTCCATCCAGCACTCCCAGCTGGCAGCCCTGATCTTGTTCCTCCCGAACAAACAGATTTCATAATGAGCTGCTTTAAAGACCATTTGCATGCCACAATCTGAATGTGCCGCAGGACTTACTGCAAGAGCCTCACTGATCTAGCAGTCTCTTCCGTACCATTACTTCCACTGACTTCAGCGGCTTTCGAAGAGACTGCAACTGTCATCTCAGTATCCATCCAGGGACCAACATGATACACATGGCAGAAAAGTATCTCCCATAATTATCCTTTACTGCTGTAGACCTCTCCTCTCTCCTAACCTGACCCTTCAATTGCCACCTTGGCTGTGCTGTGTCTAATTTAAGGTCCAATACAGCATACCCTTATTCATGCAAATTGTCCTTATTTTGGCAGATGGTCCCATGGACAACTTTAGGACTCACGAGTAAGGGACTGCTGATGTGAGTTAGGGTTTATCAGCTCCTTGGGCAGTGAGACTGCTACTCTCTCATCAAGCAGAAAGTTGCCAAGATAACCTGGAAACCCTACAGTGGCATGTGCTCAGCTGTATGGTGGCAGCAATCTGTGGGGAATCCCACAGGAATTCCCATACAGGAGGCTCACTGGACCCTTCTCATACAGGGGTGGGCAAACTACGGCCCATGGGCCAGATCCAGCCCATCAGGACTTTGGATCCGGCCCGCAGGATTGCCACGCCCGTGGCGCCGCGGGCCCTGCACCGCTCCCAGAAGCAGCCGGCACCACGTCCCTGAAGCCCCTGGGGGAAGGGGAGAGCAGAGGTCTCCGCACGCTGCCTTCACCTGCAGGCACTGCCCCCCACCCCCCCACACACACAGCTCACATTGGCCGGAACAAGGAACCACGTCCAATGGGAGCTTCTGGGAAAGCACCCGCAGGCGAGGGCAGCACGCGGTGGCCTCTGTGCCCACCCCCCTGCCCGGGGTCACAGGGACGTGGTGCCGGCCGCTTCCGGGAGCGGTGCAGGGCCAGGGCAGGCAGGCAGGGAGCCTGCCTGAGCCCTGCTGCGTGCCGCTGCCACCCCGGAGCCACTCCAGGTAAGCAGCACTGGGCCAGAGCCTGCACCCCGAGCCCCTCCTGCACCCCATACCTCAACCTCCTTCCCTGAGCCCCCTCTCGCACTACGCACCCTTCCCTGCACCCCTGCCCTGAGCCCGCTCCCACACTCTGCACTCCCTCCTCCACCCCAACTCCTTGCCCTGAGCCCCTTCCTGCACACCTCACCCCCTCCCACACCCCACACTCCCTCCTGCACCCCAACCCCCTGCCCCAGCCCTACACTCATTGCCCTGCATGCAATTTCCCCACCCTGATGTGGCCCTCGAGCCAAAAAGTTTGCCCGCCTCTGTTCTAGTAGATTTAGCGCTGTCCTACCTGGTGTCTTTGAGAGTGGACACATGTTCATTAAGGGAGGAGAGTTTGTCTCTCAGGATCCAGAGGGTTACAAGAAAAAATGTTAAATTTATCTGTGGAAACAGCATGAAATATTCCTTGTAAAACATGCCAGCCAAGGCCAGTCTCTCTGGCTGAGGCATGGAACAATTCTATGGGATCAGACTGCTGCCGACCAGTGACTGCTCGTCAAGGTGGGCCATACACCATTCCCTGCCAGATCTTGGTCCCAGGACATGCAGGGAATTGTTGGCATAGGCAGGGCTGCAATGCATCACATGTGATCATACAGCCAGAGGGCCACATTCTGCTCTTATCTGAATCTGGAGTGACTCCACTGATTCCAATGGGGTCTGTAGTTATTCCAGATTTAGAGCCCTGTGATTTGTCCCAAAGCTTCTAGATCCTGTCTATAGAGTATTCCCTTCAATTCTGAGGCTGAAATTTATTCTTAACTTGCTGCCTGAGATGGGGAGGAATCTGCAAGGACATTTGCTACCTTTATCCCTTACAACGCATGCACCCTTCCATCCTCAAACTCCCCACGCTGCAGCCACCTTCCCTTCCCCCATCACCTGGGTTATTTACCAGCCAGGCCGGACAAGGCAAGGGACAAAACTATCCTCATTCCGGCAGAGGTTCCACTTGCTTCCATGGCAGCATTGCATGAGTAATGACATATTTTAATTAATCATATTATGGTAGCACCTAGAGGCTCCAATGAGACTGCACTGGGTTCTGTACTCACACGTAGAAATGGGTAGCTCCTGTCCTGGAGCATTTGTTAGCAAAATAACAGGGCAAGACCACAGGTGCCAGCTTCCCCCAGGCCGCTCAACCCCCCCACTCCGCCCCAGGGCCCACACCCACCCGACCCTTTCTCCCAAGGCCCCACCCCACATCTTCCCACCCCCGCTTGGCACCAAGCCCTGTCCCCCCTTGCCCAAGCCCCTGCCTCTTCCCACCCCTACCCCACCTCTTCCCACGCAGTTCTGCCCCCTTCCTCCCAGTGCCTCCTGCACACCACAGAACAGCTGACTGCGGCAAGTGGGAGGCACTGGGATTGAGGGGGAGAAGTTGATCAGCATGGCTGCCAGTGGACGGGAGGTACGGGGGGGGATGAGTGGGGGAGCTGGCTGCCAGTGGGTGCTGAGCATCCACTATTTTTTTCGGTGCCTATGGGCAAGACAGACAAAGGGTGGGAGGAGAAACAGAGGTACAGCGAGGGGAAGCTACTTCCCAAGTTAACACAGCAGGCCAGTGGCAGAGTCAGGTCTCCTGACTCACAACCCAGGGCCCGACCCATTCGCCCTGACTGACTCCATAGAATGTAGGCTGTTGTGTTAGGGGGAAATCCTGCACTGGCCAAAGAGGGGTGGATGAAATGGGATCTTATAGGACTCTTTCATCTTAAATTCTCTGGGAGATATTCTTCTCTTGGCTCCACTGGAGTCCACAGGGTTGCAGAGGTGAGAAGAGAAGGGGCCCTGTGGTTCTGTGAGGTACCCACCAGGATTATGGCACAGACTGGACCCAGGAAGCTCCAATGAAAGCCTCTCTCCAGGCTGAGCCAGCAGCTACAGGGAGGGAGGAAGAAGGTGACTTTAATGGGATATCTACCCTTTTTCAGCCCCGGGGGCAGAGAGGGGGTGTTACAGGGCAGCTGGCTCTCAAAAGTGAGATGGATCTCAGCCTGCTGGTGACATGGTCTCTTGCAGACAGCAAGCAAACAGCCCTCCCCGTCTACCTCAGCACCTCCTGCTTTCAGCCACCACTTCCTCTTCCACCTCCTCAAATGACCCTTTCTGGTGGATGGGCGCAGTATTGATGGAGGGCCAGACATGCAGCGGATGGGCATTGGCCTAGCTGCACTGAAGGAAGTGACAGGTTTCAGAGTAGCAGCCGTGTTAGTCTGTATCCGCAAAAATAACAGGAGTACTTGTGGCACCTTAGAGACTAACAAATTTATTAGAGCATAAGCTTTCGTGGGCTACATCCGAAGAAGTGGGTTGTAGCCCACGAAAGCTTATGCTCTAATAAATTTGTTAGTCTCTAAGGTGCCACAAGTACTCCTGTTATTTTTTTGAAGGAAGTGAGCTACCCTGATTTACAACAGCTGAGGATCTAGTCTGGGGTGTCTAGAACACGCCACACCCTGTTTTAATGGAGTCGCTCACTTTAGAGAGGGGATCCTCAGGGATCTGCACACAGTAAGAAGGTGCATTTGTTTCCTACCGACCAGCCCCACAAACCCAGCCTGGGAGCTGGGAGTCAAGCTGGGATCTTTCTGGCTTGTTCTTCCGCATCATCAGTGGGGCGAAGAGTGTAGATGTCTGACAGGTGGGCAACTCAACTACAGCGCTTGGGGCAGCTTACTGTCCCTGGGGATGGGAAGGGTCCCAGGGGGACATTCAGCTCCCAGGCAGGGTGAGCCGGGAAATCTAGGTTCAAGTCAGACCTGGGGTGAGCTGGACAACCGCATGGAAGCCACATCCCAGCTCCCCTTCGGGATGGGCGCTGCACTTACTATTTGGAAGTTCCGTAGCCTTCATGATTCACCGCTGCAGAAATAGCCACCACCAGGGCTGGGAATCCATAGCCGAACAGGTACATGAATCTCTTCTTGAACCGGCTGGCGCTGGTGTAATTCATGACCTTCAGGTTCCTGACGGTGAGGAAGAGGTGCAGCCCCTCCAGGAACATCCAGATGAAGCAGGCCAGGAAGAGGTAGTGTAGGAAACCAGCAATGACAGCACACACCACCTGAGGACAGGACAAGAGAGAGCTCTGGGACACTGCTTCCGGGAAGGGAAATACTGAATTTGGAGGTGGGGGAACTTTTGTGAGGATCACATAGGGCTTTTTATTAACACATCTCTCTAGATATGGCACTCTCCCAGAGACAATACATTCTTCAGTCTACGGAGGCTTGTCTAAGGGCAAGCTGGCTGGCCCTTTCAATCATTCAGAGTCCAGCCCGGTCCTGATCTCCACTCAGAAAAGAGTTGGATACTGTGAGGAATCCTAGGAAAGGGAGCAGAGACATAAACAAGTTCCCAGTCCTCATAACAGGGAGAGACCTGGAGGGTGTAGGTTCTCTTCTCTATATCTGCTTCAGGGTATAGGTGTCTTGCATCTGCCCATCAGTCTGGGGGCAGAGAGGACAGGCAGGGGACTGTGACTCTGGAAATCGGGGTTCCTTTGTTTGAATGATGAAGGAAGGAGCGCACAAGGAAAAGGGAAGGACTGGTTTCACCCACAGAGATTTATTTTGGAGGGAAGTAAATAATTATTTCTGTAGGACTAAAGAGCATGGAATAAACATTACCGTCCAGCTGAGGGTATAAGAAGGTGCTGGGGTGAGGGGAGCTTTAGAAATGCTGACAGAAGATCTGGACACAGCTCAATTTTAAACCAAGAATAAAAGTGGATAACAGACCTGACTGCCGGTGGGAGTCACCGCGGTGAGGAAGAGCAGGTTGGCCAGGAAGAGGCAGAGGCAGAGCTGCAGGTGGAGGGAGGTGCTGACGTTGCGGATGGAGCGGCACAGGAGGAAGGTGAGGATGGCGAGGAGGAGGCACAGCAGGGAGAGGGTCAGTCCCACATAGGTGATGATGGTCAGTGGGTCACTCTCCTGTAACACAGCAAAGGGAGACTCACCAGTGAGCCCTGGGACACTATATAGTAAATAAAGAGAAGTAAGGACACCCTGGGGAATTACAGACCAGTCATCTTAACTTCTGTACTGGGAAAGATAATGGAGCAGATAATTAAGAAATCAATTTACAAACACCTAGAAGATAATAAGGTGATAAATAACAGTCAGCATGGATTTGTCAAGAACAAATCATGCCAAGCCAGCCTAATAGCTTTCTTTGACAGGGTAACAAGCCTTGTGGATGGGGGGGAAGTGGTAGATGTGGTATATCTTGACTTTAGTAAGGGCTAGTCTACACTGCCCAGCGCTCTACACTGCCCAGCACTCTATGGGAGGCGTAGCTACCTGGTGCACTGTTTACACTGGCATTTTACAGCACTGAAACTTGCTGTACTCAGGGGGGTGTTTTTTCATACCCCTGAGCAAGAAAGTTTCAGTGCCGGAAATTGCCAGCGTGGACAAACCCTAAGGCTTTTGATACTGCCTTGCATGACCTTCTCATAAACAAACTAGGGAAATACAACCTAGATTGAGCTACTATAAGGTGGGTGCATAACTGGTTGGAAAATCGTTCCCAGAGATTAGTTATCAGTGGTTCACAGTCAAGCTGTGGGGGGTGGAGGAGGGAGGGATGAGGAAGCAAGGATACTGAGCTACCTGGCCCGCTTCATGGTGGCGGAGAGTCGCAGTTCTGCACAGAGACCCCCGTACCCTCTCCCTCACGCAGAATGCGTGTGTGACGTTGCACTCCATAATGTTTTATGAAAATATGCTTGAGTATAAATATGATGTTACTGAAATATGCTTTATTCAAAAGGTCTCTTGTAAGGTATCATTACAAAGCTTATGATCTACTGACTGTGTTCATCCCATTTGTTTGCATGTATTATTTCTATGTTTGGAGTTAGGAGAATAAGATACAAACTTGTATTACTGATGTAAACATGTTAAGTGGAAGCCATTAAGGGTGCTTCAGAATCTATCACTTGTAAATGGCTCTGTTTACTTGTAAACCTTCCGGGTATGTGTGGGCCAGCCCTGGAAGAATTGAGACTAGGGGTCTCACAGGACATGTGACCATGTCACATGATACTGGAATCCATCTTAATCTGGTACTTTCCCATTTAGAAGGAGGGTTGGGGACCCAGAGAGACAAAGGATTCCCACCTTGTGCCAAAGCTATAAAAGGGTGTGGAGCAAAACAAGGGGGAGGGGGGCCTCAGTCATGAGAAAGCCCCTGCTTTTCACCTAAGATGCCTGCTGGAACTAAAAGGACTGTACCGGGGAAAGAATTGGCCTCAGATGAGGAAGGAGCCTAGTCTGTGAAAGAAGCTTATTGGAACATCTCTGAGGGGGAGATTTTACCTGTAAACAGTTTCTTAATGTATTAGGCTTAGACTTATACATTTTGTTTTATTTTGCTTGGTAACTTACTTTGTTCTGTCTGTTATGACTTGGAACCACTTAAATCCTACTTTTTATACTTAATAATATCACTTTTGTTTATTGCTAAACCCAGAGTAAGTGATTCATACCTGGGGAAGCGAACAGCTGTGCATATCTCTCTATCAGTGTTATAGAGGGCGGACAATTTATGAGTTTACCCAGTATAAGCTTTATACAGAGTAAAACGGATTTATTTGGGGTTTGGATCCCATTGGGACTGGGTGTCTGGGTGCTGGAGATAGGTGACCTGCTGAGTGGTTTTCAGTTAAAGCCTGCAAATTTGGGGGCGTGGTTCAGACCCTGAGTCTGTGCTGCAGCAGGTTAGCATGTCTGGCTCAACAAGGCAGGGTTCTGGAGTCCCAAGCTGGCAGGGAAAACGGTCTCAGAGGTAATCTCAGCAATTCAGGTGAGAGGCCCAAGGGAGTCTCTCTGACTGAACCCATCACAGAACGGCACCAGCGTATTCAGCTCTGTAAATATGGCCCCTGCCTAAGGACACTGCAGCATGTGCTGGGTATGTGGGAGCCAACCCGCTCTTACCTGCTGTCATGGGCAGTGGATGAAGCTGCTCCTTGGGGAGGCTAGCCCCCCAGCCCACCTCTTCTGCCTGTGGCCCCACCCATACTCCACCCCTGCTCTGCCCTAGGTCCTGCCCCCACTCTGCCCAGGCACTGCCCCTTCCCACTGTCTCCCTCCTCTCTTCCCTCCCCCTACCTGCTCACCTCGTTCCAGCCAAATCCCTGAACCCTAATGAAGCAAATGACATTAGAAAGAAATTGCAGAAGAATATTTTTTTTCAAAAGAAAATGGAGCATGTTTTCCACTGAATGCCAGAAGACGAAGATCGGACAGGCAGACGGTACCTAATTAAAAGCACTAAATTTAGGAATAAAAAATGTCAGTCACAGGTATTTTGATATACCCTGAAGTTTGTCAGAGATTTATTTGCAAAAACTTTGTAGTAAGGGCAAGTCAGCTGTCCTGCTGAATACAACATTAAATATTATGGAATACATGATGCAGCTCTTCTCTGTTTTACATTTTCTTAATCGGTATTTCTAAGCTGATTTTATATTTTAAATGTACTCTTAAGCCTTCATAAAATAACCATTCCAGATTACTACATATTTAACTCACTGAAACAAAGACATTATTTTAAATTAATGAGTCACAGAGGTTTAGTGTGTCCATAACAATGTTCATTGCTTTTAGAAAAAGGGAACACTAATTTACTTTGTGTGATCTTCATAACAACAGACATGAAATTTCACTAACTTTAAAAAATATGTTTCCAAAGATTTTAGGCATAACAAAGGATTTTATATCTTACTAAGGTACTGATTTTGCTGGAGGGTTCTCTTAAAACTAGTTCATCAAATAGTCAGAAGTAAAGAAAAGGAAACTCGTTTGTCTGGAAGGAAAGGGATGTTGTCCCTTTAAGGGCTAGCCTCTCTTCAATGGGGGGAGGGGGGCAGGGAGGGTGAAGGGAGAAAGGGATGGACAGAAAGGACAGGAAGACTTGGGAAGCAAGTTTTTTGTACTATAGTAATTAAAATTAAAATGTGTATTTTAGATAAGAGTGGTCTTTTGAAGGATTTATTTAAAAAACTATACGTCTGAAGATCCAAGCATTTAAGGCTAAAGATGAATACTCAGATTGTGGATCTAAAAATCTATGCAAGGATTTTTTAGAGATGTGATTTTATAATCTTCAGGAATCTTCTAATGAAATATTTTAAAGCAAATTTTAAACTAAGGTCCTGTAAACTAACATGTTCTGAGTAAATATTACAGTAATGCACAACGGTTTTTGTCAGTAAATTCAGAAACTGACAGTATATACCTGGGGGTTGGCAAATGCCTGTTAAATGGCTTCATTACCACTTGAATGGCTCTTTAACAGTTTCAATGTTGGGCTAATAGGTCTGGCAGGCTGGAGACTTTTTCACTTTTAAGTTACTAGATCCCCTCCAGAATAAGAGTCACCAGGCTGCAGCAGCTAGCTGTGGGAGCCTGCAGGAAGGGTCAGAACAGGGATAGGAAGATCTGGTAAGGTCGACACTAGGACCCAGGGGTGCCCCACACTGCGCGTATGCAGCTGCATATGTCTAAGGACGGCCCTGAGTGGATCACAAGCTAAATACGAGTCAACAAAAAAAGCAAACATCATTCTGGGACGTATTAGCAGCAGTATTGTAAGCAAGACACAGGAAGTAATTCTTCCACTCTATTCTGTGCTGATTAGGCCTCAAGTGGAGTATTGTGTCCAGTTCTGGGCGCCACATTTCAGGAAAGATGATGACAAATTGGAGAAAGTCCAGAGAAGAGCAACACAAATGATTAAAGCTCTAGAAAACATGATCACCAGTTTTGGAGGAATCTGCTCTCCTTTTTACAGCCTATCCTGGGCTTGGCATTGTCAGTGAGGGCTACTCTAGGCACCTCAGATCACAACCCCAGCCCAGCCCCCTTGACCCTGACCCATCCTGTATGGCCACAGATTATACCCTGAGGTTACTATGCAGCGTTCATTCAGGAAAAATTCCCACTGATTTTGCCCAGGTCAGGAGCTCAGAGTCCAGACCTTTGATCTGAGTCTCACAGTGAGATACCTCCACTCCGGTGAGACTCATAAGGAGTGCGAAGCTGGAGAGATGGTCACAGCTGCAGATGGTGTGAGTGCTGTTCGTGTGGAGAACGGTGCAGCCATCCTCAGCCCAGATGCCTTTCCCAGCGATGAATTTCCAGTGAACGCAGAGAGCCTCTTCCTCCTCTTTCTTTGCCTGGAAACAAAAACACCCCATGATCATCCTCACTGGATCATGGGGAGAATACTGTTTCTTTTAAAAAGAACAGGAGTACTTGTGGCACCTTAGAGACTAACAAATTTATTTATTAGTCTCTAAGGTGCCACAAGTACTCCTGTTCTTTTTGCGGATACAGACTAACACGGCTGCTACTCTGAAACTGTTTCTTTTGTCACACATCTCTAATAGACAGTAATAAACCTGAAGTCACCAACGGCTTCATGGCTCTCATTGTGCTGCACGTAACAGCCATTTGGGACTTCCCATTGGCAGTGGAAATACCAGCGAGATCCTCCAGCTCCAATAGCACAAGGCCCTGACCCCAGAGCTAAAGTGGTAATTCCCTTAATTCTCAGCACTGTAGGGTCTATGACACAAAATTGTGCAGTTCCGATTTGAGCCATTAAAAGGCATTCACACACCCGCCCACATATACCCACATGCACGCTAGCAAGGTCATTACTTTATCAAAGAAGGCACCATCTCATGCTGTTTTCCTGAACTCTATCTATAGGGCAGAGGTCCCCAAACTGTGGGGTGCGCCCCCCTAGGGGGACACAGAGGAACCTTCAGAGGGACATGACAGGTCCTGGGTCAGCCCCCATGGGGTGCGGAAAGGGAGCCCCTCCCAACCCCTCTCCACCCTGAGCTCTGGTCTGGTCCCACCAGTAGCCACATCCCCAACTTCCAGCCCCATGTCTGGCAGCGTCCCCAGCTTCAGCATGGCTCCACTCCCAGCCCCAGCCCCTTGCGGCTCCAGTCCCGCCATGAGGTTGGCTGCTGGCCCCCACCACAGCCCGACTGTTGCTCCACTCCCGGCCATGGCTCTGGTCCTGCTCCCAGACCCAGACCCACCCCCAGCTGCGGCCTGAGCCTCAGCCCCCTTACCCCTGTCTATGTCCTTCCCCATCCCCCTCAAGCAGCAGCTCTGCTCCCGGCCCTGGCTCAGGGGGAGCAGAGTGAACGGGTTCGGGGGGGCGACCCTCAAAAGTTTGGGGACCACTGCTATAGGGAGATGCCTTCCAATTATTCCTGCTCTAAGGGGTGAGCCAGACAATTGTTACTCCTGAGCATTTTACATGATGAATCATAATCCAATCAGGCCTGGTGTGAACCCTATGTAACGTCCTCCACCAAAACAGCCCCCGTGTCAGGACTAAAGAAGCTCCCTCTCTTTCTCAGATAACTGTTCCTCAGTCCAGAAAGGCAACAGAACTCAAATGCCCTGCAGGAGACTCACCTTTGAAGTGACCACCTGGAGTCCCTGGCACAGAGCAAAGTAAAAGGATCTACACTCACCTGTCTATGGCGCAGAGTGAAGTTCACAGGTTTGGAGAGGTTCATGAACCTCCCAGCTCCGACAGCCCCACTCACCACCCTGGAATTCAGGTGAAAAGTCCTCAATTTCTCATCAGCCATTAGCTCTCCCTCGTTGAGAAATCTCTTGTTAATGATGGAGTCCAGGGTGAAGTAAGAAATAAAAGCAACAGCCCCAGAATCTGAAAACATGAAATGATGCTTCATCATAGAGCCAGTGACACTGAGACAAAGAAAGAGCAAGCCAGGTGCCAAAGGTCAGAGCGAGTCTGGGGCAGAGCTGGGAAAAGAACCCAAGAGTCCTGGCTAGCAGTTTGAGCTTTAACCACTAGAATATATTGCCTCCTCCCTCTTCTTCCACAGAAGTCATTCTGTGTTGGAAACGTCTGGCATGCACTATGGGAGTGTGATTCCTAAAGTGCACTAACATATATTAGAGCACACTAGGGAACCTTTAGTGCACACTAGTAGGGTCTATACGGACCCATTAATGCACAGTCTGGTAGTGCTCTTTAAAAATCATACCCGCACACTGCACATTATCCAGCTAGCTAGACAGCCCTACGTGAAAGGCACTGAGGTGAAGCCATAGTTTTTCTTGGTTAGGAGAGGCAGAGGGGTTGGTTAGTGAGGAGCTTTCCCTAGTGATAAAGAATTAAGAACCAGTCCCAGTTAGGTCATACTGGCCTGAAAATCGGAGTAAAATCGGTAAATATCATCCTGGTTCCATTCCAGGAAGTCAGGCACATCAACCTGGGACCTAGCTGGGCTCATCATCAGGACATCATGTGTTGGGCAAACGGATCTCTGATCTTTCCATTCTCTGGACCAATTCATATGCCTATCAAAGCTTCTCTCACCTCCCTGCCCCCTCACCCCCCATTGCTCAGTTTTCATGCTGTGGGACAACCAGGAATGAAGGGCTTTGCAGAGCTCAATGGCCTGAGAAACACTGGCTCAGCCAACAAGGTCCGCACTAGTGTCAGGATAACAGAGGAAAGCAAGCTAGCCTGGGGCGAGAGGAAGGGGAGAACTAGGGCTGGGGTTTGGTGTCTAGTTACAGGGATGAGTGCCTGGGAAGCACCAGGATGATACCTCCTGTGGCTGCTCTGGTGACCGTATCGCAGTGAATGTCCATTGTCTCCTCCTGAGCTCTCAGCCTGAAGACCTCATCACAGGGACCAGCAGCCGGGACAACGAGGAGCGTCTCGATAGCTGGGGAGGGAAATGGCAAAGCCTCTTGCTGCAAGGGCAAGGCAGGTTCGGAGCTCCACTCTCTCTGAATCCCACCACCCCCTCCCCCTTTCTCCTCACCTCCATTTCTCTGTGTTTCCCTGAGCCCCTCTGGCTGACCTCCTATGATCCATCATCCGTGTGTCCCCATGAAGATGCCACTGTGCCAAGAGGCAGAAGGCAACGTCTCCCTGCTACCTCACCTCTGCGCTTTAGCAGGGGAAGCAGCAGGAAGGGGTTTTGCTGGGGCAGGGAGTGAAAGGAGGACGCAATGGCAGCTGCCTGTGGCGACAGGAGATTGGCATTGCTTTTAAAACCCTCTCAGGCAGCTGCCATTGCTGCAAAGCCCCAGGGCTGGGTTTATGGGTGGCGGGTAGCATAGGCCGGGGAAGGCTGTGCCTCCCCAAACAGCCTGGCATGGCCCCGCCCATGCTCCGCCCCCTGGTCCCCTCCTGCCTGCTTCCAATTCCCTTCCTGCTCTTCTGTGGCTGAGAGGCTGAGGCAGGCAGGCTGGGGCTGGTGCTCACAAGGCCCAGGGCTGCGGGTGCTGGGGCCGGGGCCATGCCATGTCATGCTATCTGCCCATCCGCCTGGCACTGGAGTTGGGGACGCTCCAGCTGCCCGGCGTTCCAGGGCTGGGGGTGCTCCCGCTGCGCTGCCCACCTGGTGCTCCAGGGCTCGGGTAGCGCGGGGATGGGGGCGGGTTGCTCTGGGCTCCAGCAGAAGAGGGGGGGCGGAACTGGAGGGGCCGGGAGCTAGTCTCTCTCAATGGCTCGATCACCTGCCGCCCATTGCTGGGTTATAAACCCTGAGAGAGCGGCAGCGAGGCTGCAGTGGTGTTCTTTATTGAGAAGAGTATAACCCCCATCTCACAGCCACCACCAGGTGATGTGGGAGCCTCCCATCCTCCTCACCCATAGACTCTGTTGTCACAGTCTGGGTCGTATTCTCTGGTGACTTCAAAGCAGCTGTCAGTGCAGCCAATTCCACACTCTGCAGGAGGAACGTCACGGCAGAGGCCACCTCCCTCTTGCTCTCGTTCCCACCAGCACTGAGGGTGGAGCTATTCAGGAAGGGATCAAAGGGGCCAGCAACTTCCTGGGATTGGGAAAGGAAACACCCTGAGAAGGAGGGAGGATTTCAGTGGTTCATGAGACACATTCTTCAGACTTCCAGGGGAACAATGACCCCTCTTAGGCACATACGGGTTCACAGTGACCTTCCCCACTCAGTGGGTCTGCAGCATTCTCAAAGAGGGAGCCCTTTACAGAGCGAGTGAGTCTGCTGAGGCTTGCTCAGGACTCCACAGTAAGCTGAAGCCAGGGTAGGGCTAATGCCCTGTGTCATTCCCTCCTCATCCCTGGTCCCTTCAGTGTAGGTGCCAGAGAACATTGCAACAAATCAGCAGGCATCTAGGTTCTCTCTGTGTTGCCCCCAGAAGCAATCTGGATCTTCCTAGGACCAGTGGGGACAGAGCCCAGATCCCCTGCCACTTAAGCTAGAGAGCATGCACATGCACACACACACCCCTTTTCTGAAGAGCAGCTACAATTCCCCCCAAAGTGAGACTGCTATTCCAGTGCTCAGGGCATTTGGCCATAGAGCGCCCACACACGTAGGGGCAGAACCTCTGACCTGCAGCGATACTGCTCTGTCCTGGGCATACATGGTCTCCAAATTCACTAAGGTTGATTTTATGGAGGACCAAAATTCACTGTTGCTGCCCTGCAGAAGAATCAGAGGAAATGGGTTATTTCTGCAAGCATGGAAACACCACCCAAAATTAAGGTTAATGGTTTCACAGAGTGATGTTGCTTTGACCTATGGCTGGCTGGCAGTCCCACTAGAATGCCTACAGATTAAGACATGTTAAGGCTAAGTGTGGTGAAGCCCACAGACACACTGATATTTCACATAGCATTGAAGCTTTCGTGCATATTAATGAATTCCTCCTTCCCTTCCTCACAGGGGTTTGTAAGGATTATTACCCTTACAAGTGGGGAACCAGTGCACAGAGAGACTGAGCAAATTGCCCAAAGTCACACAGTGAGTCTGGGGCAGGTATAGGAACTGAACTCTGACTTCCTGTATCTCTGGCTGGTGCCTTAACTGCAGAACTCTGATATACAGTGAGTGGGGGCATTACATACCTAAGCATGATTATGGTCGAGTTTTCAAAAGCACTTGGTGTTGGATTGATTCTGCTCCCACTGAAGTCAGTGGTAAACCTTGGATACAGGGCCGGCTCTAGGTTTTTTGCCGCCCCAAGAAAAAAAATGTTGGCTGCCCCCCACCCCAGCTCTGGGCCCCCCACACCCTGCTGCCGCCCCAGCCCTGGGTTCTCCCCCACAACCCAACCGCACCCTCCTGCCGCCCCAGCCCTGGGTCACTAGTAACTCGCTCCCAGGGTGGGTCATTCAGCAGGAATTTTGGATGTGCACAGAACACAGACAGGATTGGTTCCCATATAGTTACAGAACTGCAGTAAAGTGCAACAATTTTCAGCTTGTGTGATTGAAGGATATCTGGATGCATATTATAAGACTGTCCTACATAAATGAGGAAAAGTTGAGGTGCCTTTATTATTCTTTTGTTCCACTCTTTGTTTCTATGGGGAATTTGCCAATGCAATATCACTGTCTTCCTTTTAAACAAATAAAACTTAAAAAAAAAAAAAAAAGGGCAATGGCTGTTGAAAATAGCAATTCCAGTCCTAATAACCACTGGGAAGTATTTCTTGCTCAATTTTATCCTACTTTTCTACAGCAAGTTACAGTGGATCAGTATATTTGATTTGGGAGAAATGAAGTAACAGCTGCCCAAATTGACCTTCAGCACTCCTGAATTTTGAGGGTGTTCAAATCTGGAAGGCAGGTGCTAGATTCCCTTTCTGGCTATTAGCTAAATCTGGAAAGGAAAAGTCAATTTCTGCTTCCATGGCTCAGAAGTAGAAATCTTCCTACGTGCCTGGTACTGTATCTAAAGCTGCCCAGGTCCTCTAGTAGAGCCTCCCTTCCCTTACTTTTCATTTTAAATTCTAGTGGGATCCACGTACCTCCCTTGCTAGGCTTCAGATAGAGAGGGGCACTGTCCATTTAGTCCACCCAATTCTTTCTTTGGGGGCTGCAAGGTGAGGTCACACCAGTATCCCTAATCCAGTCTGGGGATGTCTTCTGAAGGGGATATCTGGGCCAAAGCCTTCTACTCCTTGAGCACACTTGTTCCCCCGTTCACAGTGCCACCCCATTCTAGCAGTGAGCTCTCTATTTACAGCAAGCTGCAGCATGAAGTCTCAGCTACCTCACTCCCTCCCCCTCCCTTTCCTGTTGATTGCTGCCAAGGGAATGCTGGGAAATGTAGTTCTTTCCCTACTCCAGGGCTGGCTCTATAGGCAGGGAGCTAACCAAGGAACTGCAGCTCCCAGGGCCCCCTGTTGGTTCTCAGCTCCCCTGCTGGATCCCTGCCGCCCCTACAAATGTGCTGCCCCAAGCACTTGCTTGCTTTGCTAGTGCCTAGAGCTAGCCCTGCTTGGCTAAGCAGAGAATCCTCAGGCTCAAAGTTTTCTGTGTACTATTTGTGAAAACTCTCAAAGCCCAAATAAACCCCTTTAACGTACCTGCAGACAGACATCTTTGCACATCTCCATCTGCTCTTTTATCTGTAGAGTCTCAGTCAGGGATTTAAAGGTAACATCTAGCAACAGAAAGAGAGGCATGGACAATTACATCAGGTCAACCTCTGCAGGGCTAAGGTTTTCAAAAGTGTCTCGTGATTTGAGACATCTTAAAAGGGCCCTGACTTTCAAAAGTGCTGAGCATTCACCCTCTGAATATCAGGCCCCTTTAAGGTCTCAGGTTAGGCAACCAAAATCACAGGGCAATTTTGAAAATCTTGACCTAAGTGACACACCTAAGGCCACACACACAGGGACTCTAGGACAGAGCTGGGAATGGATGCTTGATCACTTGAGTCCTTGCCTAGCATTTTAGCCACAAGGGCCGTCCTTTCTTCCTACCAGAATACAAAGTTGATGATCTACCTAAACCCAGCAGGTGTTTTCTCCCTTTAACTCTGGTGTGACCCATAAGGAGTGCAAAGCTGGAGAGATGGTCACAGCTGCAGATGGTGTGAGTGCTGTTTGTGTGGAGAACAGTGCAGGCATCCTTAGGCCAGGTGCCATTTCCAGCGATGAATTTCCAATGAACGCAGCGAGTCTCTTCCTCCTCTTTCTTTGCCTGGAAACAAAAACACCATCATCATCATCCTCACTGGATCATGGGGAGAATACTGTTTCTTTTGTCACAAATCTCTAATACACAGTAATAAACCTGAAGTCATCAATGGCTTCATGGCTCTCATTGTGCTGCACATAACAACCATTTGGGACATCTCATTGGCAGTGTAAATACAAGCGAGATGAAGAAGTTACTCACCTTGTGCAGTAACGATGGTGCTTCGAGATGTGTCCCCCTGTGGGTGCTCCACTCTAGGTGTCGGTGCATCCCTGCACTGGAGATAGGAGATTTCTCACAGCAGTACTCGGTCGGGTGAAGGGCGTGCACAGGAGTTGTCTCATGCAGCCATTGGCACCTCCTGTAGCGCACACTCCCCTGACCGTCCCCTCCGTTCCTTCTCTACCCCAGAGCTTGGCTATGTGAACTCCAAAGTAGAGGGGAGGAGGGTGGGTAGTGGAGCACCCACAGGGACACACATCTCGAAGAATCATTGTTACTGCACAAGGTAAGTAACTTCTACTTCTTCGAGTGGTGTTCCTGTGGGTGCTCCACTCTAGATGCTTGTAGAGCAGTACCCCACCAGGGGTGGTAAGGTTTCAGAGGTATGTATAAGTGTGTGATGAGAGCTCAGTGAGGCCAACGATAGAGTATGAGACAAGGCCTTGGGTGATAGCATAATGCTTTGCAAAAGCGTGCTCTGATGTCCAGATTGCAGCTCTACAAATATCTATTAAGGGGACATTGTTCAAGAATGTGATTCATGTCGCCATGGCTCATGTTGAGTGGGAATCTGATGCCCACGGGGGGTTCTTTGTGATGCAGATGGTAGCAAGTTACAGGTAGAGACCCATTTGGAGAGTCTCTGGGTCGATATTGTAGAGCCCTTGGAGTGCTCTGCTGTAGAGACGAATAGTCTTGGTGACTTGTGGAATGGTTTTGTTCTGTCCAAGTAGAAGGCTACAGCCCATCTGACATCTCGCATGTGCAACGTTGCTTCTCAAGAGTCGTTATATGGCTTGGGATAGAAGGCAGGTAAGTGTATGTTTTGGTTAATATGAAAATGTGTAGCCATTTTGGGCAAGAATTTTGGGTGAGGATGCTAACATAATTTTGTCTTTGTTAAATACAGTGTATGGTGGTTCAGCCATCAATGCTCCTATTTTGCTGACACGTCTGGCAGACGTGATTGCCACTAGGAATGCGACCTTCATTGACATATGAAGGAGCGAGCAGGTTGCTAGAGGTTCGAAGGGTGGTCTTGTGAGACATTTGAGCACAAGATTGAGATCCCAGGGTGGTGCAGGTTGCCGTACTTCTGGGTACATGTTCTGTATACCTGCTAGAAAGCGCCTAGCTGTGTAATTGGGTGAGTGAATATTGAAGCCCCTTCTATCTGTCTGTGGAGGGCCGTGATGGCAGCCAGGTGTACTTTAATAGAGCTTATGGCTAACCCCATTTCCTTCAATTCTAGTAGGTAGTCTAGGATCATAGATAGCAGCGCCTTGGTCGCATCCAGCTGTTTTTGCTGACACCAAAGAGAAAATCTTCTCCACTTGTGGTGGTAAGTATTTCTAGTGGTGAGGTGATGGCTATTTAGTAATACCTGTTTTACTTTCTCCGAACAGTTCAATTCCCCATGTTGGAACCAGAGAGGAGCCACGCTTTGAGATGGAGTTTCGCTGGGTCTGGATGGAACGTCAGGCCCTTGCTCTGGGACAGGAGGTCCGTCCGGAAAGGCAGCGGTTGTGGGGCAGAGACTGCTAGACGTGAGAGGTATGGAAACCAAGTCTGTCTCTGCCATGTGGGGACAATGATAATGATGTATGCTCTGTCAAGTCGTATCTTGCGGATGACCCGTGGGATCAGTGGTATCGGTGGGAAGGCGTACATGAGTGATGCGTTCCATGGGATGAGGAAGGCATCCCCTAACGATCCCGGTGTCAGGTCTGCCCTGGAGCAAAATAGTGGACATTTGTGATTTATCACTGAGACGAAAAGGTCGATTACTGGATGACCCCATTTTTGGAATATTGTGTCAAGAACACTGTTGTGGATTTCCCACTCGTGTTCCTGTGAGAAGTGCCTGCTGAGATTGTCGGCTGTAGTGTTTTGGCACCCTGGTAGGTATGATGCTGTGATGTTTATATTGTTGCAGATGCACAAGTTCCATAAGTTCATGGCTTCTATGCATAGTGAGTGAGACCTGGCTCCCCCTTGGTGATTGATGTAAAACATGCACGCAACATTGTCGGTGAGAATAGAGATTGAGGTTTCTCGTATGAGTGGGAGGAAGTGTCGGCATGCATTGTGTACCGCGTGGAGTTCCAGGAGATTGATATGTAGTCGAGTTTCTGTCACAGACCACTTGCCTTGTACATTGTGGTGACCCAAGTGGGCGCCCCAACCTATCAGAGAGGCATCTGTTCTACTAGTCACTGATGGGGGGTCTTGTTGAAAGGGAATCCCAGAGTATACATTCCCTGGCTGTGTCCACCATTGTAGGGAGAGGATAACTCTTGGTGGTAGTGTCACAAGTCTGTTGAGAGAGTGTTTGCTGGGTACATAGACCGTGTTCAGCCATTGCTGCAGACAGCGCATATGGAGTCTGGCATACTTTACTATGAAAGTCATAGCTGCCATATGTCCCAGAATCTGAAGGCATGTCCTCACTGAATTTTATGGGCTGATGGTTACCATGGAAATAAGATTGGTCAATGTAGTGAATCTGTGATTTGGCAATATTGCCTTGGCTTGTATGGAGTCTAGGTCGGCTCAGATAAACTCCAATCGCTGGGTTGGTTCCAGGGTGGATTTCTTTTTGTTTATCTGTAGACCTAGCTAGTGAAACAGGTCTATTGTGGTCTTCAGCATGCCTGCCGTTTCTTGTCGGTTGGCACCCTTGAGAAGGCAATTGTACAAATGGGGGAAGATTATGACTCCTTTGCGTCGTAAATGTGCTGCTACTACCGCGAGCGTTTTTGAGAATATGCGGGGAGCAGTGGACAGTCCGAAGGGAAGGATCCTGTATTGGTAGTGGTTGGGTCCTACTGTGAACCGCAGGAACTGTCTGTGGGCAAGATGTACTGTAATATGGAAGTTTGCATCTTGGAGGTCGAGGGCTGCAAACCAGTCCTCCCCATCTAGCACTGGGATTATTGTGGCCAGAGTGACCGTTTTGAACCTGTGGTTGCGTACGAACCTGTTGAGTTTTCAGAGATCTAAGATTGGTCTCCATCCCCCTCCTTTCTTCTCTGTTAGGAAATATTTGGAATAAAAACCCCTCCCTCGGTATTGATGTGGTTCTGGTTCTACAGCACCC
The DNA here is from genome assembly GCF_028017835.1 of Emys orbicularis. Lineage (NCBI taxonomy): Eukaryota > Metazoa > Chordata > Testudines > Emydidae > Emys > Emys orbicularis. The sequence goes on from NC_088701.1 coordinate 12,394,332, forward strand.
AGCAGTAGGAGGTGGTCTACTTCCTGTTGCAGAAGGTGCTCATGAGAGGAGTCCCTGAAGAGGGACGGGGAAGGAGGGAGGGTAGGGGGGATGGCTGTGAAAGGAATGGTGTAGCCAGATTGTATGATCTCCGAAACCCATTGATCTGTGGTTATCACAGCCCAGGCATGGTAAAATGGGCATAGGCGGTGACCAAAATTGTCGGATGGGGTATCTGTTGGCGCTAGAGGTGTGGGGAGGTCATGCATACCCTCGACCAAGACTTCAAAATTGTGGCTTAGATGTAGATGGACGGGCGGATGAGGCCTGGTTCTGTGGAGCTCGTCGTCTCTGGGCCTGTTGTTTGGGTCTGTTCTGAGTGAAGTATTGTGGTTGTTGATGGTTAAACAAGGTGTCTCGTGATCTCTGGTATGATGTAAAGCGAGGGCATTTGTCAGGTGGTGGGTGTATGCCTAGTGTACGCGGTGTCGTTCGGGAGGCCTTCATGGTATGGAAGATGTCGTCTGTTTGAGATAAGAATACTTTATTCCTATCGAAGGGGATGTCCTCCACTTTTAGCTGTAGTTCTTTTGGAATTCCCGAAGCCTGCAACCATGATGTTCTTCTCAGAACCACGGCTGTTGCAGTTGTTCGGGCAGCTGTGTCCGCTACATCCATTGAGGCTTGCAGCGCTGTGCGGGCTATTAACTGACCCTCGTTGATAATGGCATTGAGTTGAGGATGTTTATTCTTGGGGAAGTCTTCCATGAGCTCTTGTATTTTACTATAGTTAAAGTAGTCATAATTCGCTAGTAGAGCAGAATAGTTGGCAACTCTAAGCAGAAGGGTAGCTGACGAGTACTTTCCGCCCAAAGAGGTCCAGTCTCTTGTGTTCTTTATCTTGCGGTATGGAGCAGAAATGAGGCTGTTTACTGCACTGATTAGCAGCCTCTAGTACCAGAGAACAGGCTTGACGGTGTGAAAACAAAAATTCCATGCCTTTGGCTGGAATGAAGTATTTTCTGTCAGCCCTTTTGCTGGTGGGTGGTGCCGATGCCGGTGTTTGCCATATTACCTCCGCAGGCTCCAATATAGCCTCATCCATGGGGAAGGCAATCTTGGTCGATGATGCCAGTTGTAAGATTTTTAACAACTTATGTTGTTTCTCCTGCACCTCATGTAAGGCAATTTCTTGGCTGTTTGCTACTCTTTTGAAGAGTTCTTGGAACTGTTTCAGGTCATCTGGTGTCATTGGGGTAGACAGTGTCACCACTTTGTCTGGTGCAGAAGATGAGTGTGGGAGAGGTGGTGAATCATCCAGGTCTGCCTGAGATAGTATCTCTTCCTCTTTTATCTCTGTCTCAGGGGGGTCAGAGGTTTCTATGTGTGGTAAGGATGGGTGTACTCTGAAACCTCTTGTTGCTGGGGAAGGGGGACCAGAATAGGGGTTCTGGTATGTGGACCAATGACCCCATTATGGCCATTGAATGGGGTAAGGTGGTGTGACGGGTTGGATCACAGAAACCCTCTTGGGAGCTGCCACCCGATGTGCCAAGACTACTTCTATCCCTGTTTTCCCTGCCAGCTCAGGACTCCAGCACCCTGTCTTGCTGAGCCAGACACTCCTGTCTGCTCCAATACAGACCCAGGATCTGAATTACTTGCCCCAAAGCTGCAGGTTTACCTGAAAACAGCTCACAGAAGTGTGCTTGTCTTTAACACTCAGATGCCCAACTCCCAATGGGGTCTAAACCCAAATAAATCAGTTTTACCCTGTATAAAGCTTATACAGGGTAAACTCATAAATTGTTCGCCCTCTATAACACTGATAGAGAGATATGCACAGTTGTTTGCTCCCCCAGGTATCAATACATACTCTGAGTTAATTAATAAGTAAAAAAGTGATTTTATTAAATACAGAAAGTAGGATTTAAGTGGTTCCAAGTAGTAACAGACAGAACAAAGTAAGTCACCAAGCAAAATAAAATAAAATGCGCATATCTATGTCTAATCAAACTGAATACAGATAAGATCCTCACCAGTTCCAGAATGCTCCCTTTTATAGACTAATCCTTTTTTAGCCTGGGTCCAGCAATCACTCGCACCCCCTGTAGTTACTGTCCTTTGTTCCAGTTTCTTTCAACTATCCTGGAGGGTGGAGAGGCACTCTCTTTAGCCAGCTGAAGACAAAATGGAGGGGTCTTCCACAAGTTTAAATAGACTTTCTCTTGTGGGTGGAGACCCCGCTCCTCACTCCTATGCAAAGTCCAGCTCCAAGATGGAGTTCTGGAGTCACCTGGACAAGTTACATGTCCATGCATGACTCAGTCTTTACAGGCAAAAGCCATTGTCCACGTGGTATCTTGTAGGTCTCCAGGAAGACTTCTTATGTGGATTGGAGCATTCCAAGATGCATTGTTCCCCAAGTACTTCCTGATCGGGTACTTAACCTTGTGAATTCCTTCCTAAAGAAGCTGACCAAATGCCTCACAAAGCTTACTTAGAAACCAATCAAGTATACAGCCCATATTCTTAACCTCAAGTAGAAAATGATATATGTGTACAAATAGGATGAATAGATATAGTAGACCATAACCTTTACAGAAATATGTTACATGGCTCAGGCAGCACAAAACATATTCCAGTTATGTCATATTCCCATAAAGCCTTATGGGAGGTACTGTCACAGGTGGTAATGGGTAAGGCCAGTGCTGTTCATACCAGGGCTGTGAATGATCGGCGGGATGAGGCTTAGGCTTCACAGCATTCCATGTAGGTCTCATGGGATGGGGATGAATGTTGAGAGGAGAAGCCATTGTCCTGCACCTCTCCTTCCTCACCACTATGCATGCAGAGTGGTGCAGGAGATGAAGGATGGTACCGTGCTATGTAGCTCGGGGAGTGTTCGGTGCCGAGCAGTGGTGACTGCAGTGCCGAAGAAACTGCTATGTCAGCAGGACGCAGGTCCTGCCTTGGGATTGCGGTCGACCGTTGGAGCGCTGACCGGTGCTGGATTCAGCTTGTTAGGCAGCAGCATGTCTTGGGTCGGTGCCGATGGCGGCAGCATTGATCATGGTGCCGCTGCCTGTGCCGCGCTCTGCACCAGGGTAGTGGACTCCTGTGCATGCCCTTCCCCCGACCAAGTACTGTTGCGAGAAATCTCCGATCTCCGGCGCAGGGACACACCAACACCTAGAGTGGAGCACCCACAGGGACACCACTCGAAGAAGAACCTCCAGCTAAAATAGCACAAACCCCCGATCCCAGAGCTAAAGTGGTAATTCCCTTAACTCTCAGCACTGTAGGGTCTATGACACACAATTGTGCAGTTCCGATTTGAGCCATTGAAAGGCATTCACACACCTGCCCACAAATACCCACATGCACCCTAGCAAGTTCATTACTTTATCAAAGAAGGCACCATCTCATGCTGCTTCCCTGAACTCTGCTATCTATAGGGCAGAGGTCCCCAAATTGTGGGGTGCGTCCCCCTATGGGGGCACAGAGGAACCTTTGGAGGGACATGACAGCACCACCCAGCCCCTTCCCACCCTGAGCTCTGCTCTACTCTACTCCCACCAGTAGCCACATCTCTGACTTCCAGCCCCATGTCTGGCATCGTCCTGAGCTTCAGCATGGCTCCACTCCCAGCCCCAGCCCCTTGCGGCTCCATTCCCGGCCCAGGGCCGAGGCTGGAGGCAGGGGCAGGGCTGGGAGTAGAGCAGCACCTGGCCAAGGGCTCGGCTACTGGCCCCCACTGCAGCCCAGCTGCTGTGCTACTCCCATCCCCAGCCTTGGCCCCCTACCATGGCTCTGGCCCTGCTCCTGGCCCCAGACCCAACACAGCTGCGGCCCAAGCCTCAGCCCCCTTAACCCCGTCCATGTCCTTTCCCCCCTGCCCCTGCCTTCCAATTATTCTTTCTGTAAGGGGTGAGCCAGGCACAGTTGTTACTCCAGAGCATTTTACATGATGAATCATAACCCAATCAGGCCTGGTGTGAACCTTACGTAACATCCTCCACCAAAACAGCCTCCGTGTCAGGACAAAAGAAGCTCCCTCTGTTTCTCAGTCCAGAAAGGCAACAGAACTCAAATGCCCTGCAGGAGACTCACCTTTTAAGTGACCAGCTGGAGCCCCGGCCACAGAGCAAAGTAAAAGGATCTACACTTACCTGTCTATGGCGCAGGGTGAAGTTCACAGGTTTGGAGAGGTTCATGAACCTCCCAGCTCCGACAGCCCCACTCACCACCCTGGAATTCAGGTGAAAATTCCTCAATTTCTCATCAGCCATTAGCTCTCCCTCGTTGAGAAATCTCTTGTTAATGATGGAGTCCAGGGTGGAGTAAGAAATAAAAGCAACAGCCACAGAATCTGAAAACATGAAATGATGCCTCATCATAGAGCCAGGGACACTGAGACAAAGAAAGAGCAAGCCAGGTGCCAAAGGTCACAGTGAGTCTGGGGCAGTGCTGGGAAAAGAACCCAGGAGTCCTGGCTAGCAGTTTGAGCTTTAACCACTAGAATATATTGCCTCCTCCCTCTTCTTCCACAGAAATGCTTCTGTGTTGGAAACATCTGGCATGCACTATGGGAGTGTGATTCCTAAAGTGCACTAACGTATATTAGAGCACACTAGGGAACCTTTAGTGCACACAAATAGGGTCTATACAGACCAATTAATGCACAGTACGTTAGTGCTCTTTAGAAATCATACCCCCATGCTGTACATTATCCAGCTAGCTAGACAGCCCTACGTGAAAGGCACTGATGTGAAGCCATAGATTTTCTTGGTTAGGAGAGGCAGAGGGGTTGGTTAGTGAGGAGCCTTCCCTGGTGATAAAGAATTAAGAACCAGTCCCAGTTAGGTCATACTGGCCTGAAAATTGTAGTAAAATTGGTAAATATTATCCTGGTTCCATTCCAGAAAGTCATGCACATAAACTTGGGGCCTAGCTGGGCTCATCATCAGGACATCATGTGTTGGGCCAATGGATCTCTGATCTTTCCATTCTCTGGACCAGTTCATATGCCCATCAAAGCTTCTCTCTCCTCCCTGCCCCCTCCCCCCCCCCCCCCATTGCTCGGTTTTCATGCTGCGGAACAACCAGGAATGAAGGGCTCTGCAGACCTCAATGGCCTGAGAAACACTGGCTCAGCCAACAAGGTCCGCACTAGTGTCAGGATAACAGAGGAAAGCAAGCCAGCCTGGGGCGAGAGGAAGGGGAGAACTAGGGCTGGGGTTTGGTGTCTAGTTAAAGGGGTGAGTGCCTGGGAAGCACTAGGATGGTACCTTCTGTTGCTGCTCTGGTGACTGTATCGCAGTGAATGTCCATTGTCTCCTCCTGAGCTCTCAGCCTGAAGACCTCATCACAGGGACCTGCAGCCGGGACAACGAGGAGCGTCTCGATAGCTGGGGAGGGAAATGGCAAAGCCTCTTGCTGCAAGGGCAAGGCAGGTTCAGAGCTCCACTCTCTCTGAATCCCACCACCCCCTCCCCCTTTCTCCTCACCTCCATTTCTCTGTGTTTCCCTGAGCCCCTCTGGGTGACCTATGATCTATCATCCGTGTGTCCCCATGAAGATGTCACTGTGCCAAGAGGCAGAAGGCAACGTCTCCCTGCTGCCTCACCTCTGCGCTTTAGCAGGGGAAGCAGCAGGATGGGGTATTGCTGGGGCAGGGAGTGAAAGGAGGACACAATGGCAGCTGCCTGTGGCGACAGGAGATTGGCATTGCTTTTAAAACCCTCTCGGGCAGCTGCCATTGCTGCAAAGCCCCAGGGCTGGGTTTATGGCTGGCGGGTAGCATAGGCCAGGGAAGGCTGTGCCTCCCCAAACAGCCTGGTATGGCCCCGCCCATGCTCCGCCCCCTGGTCCCCTCCTGCCTGCTTCCAGTTCCCTTCCGGCTCTTCTGTGGCTGAGAGGCTGGGGCAGGCAGGCTGGGGCTGGTGCTCACAAGGCCCAGGGCTGCGGGTGCTGGGTCCGGGGCCATGCCATGTCATGCTATCTGCCCATCCCCCTGGCACTGGAGTTGGGGACGCTCCGGCTGCCCGGCGTTCCAGGGCTGGGGGTGCTCCCGCTGCGCTGCCCACCTGGTGCTCCAGGGCTGGGGTAGCGCGGGGATGGGGGCGGGTTGCTCTGGGCTCCAGCAGAAGAGGGGGGGTGGAACTGGAGGGGCCGGGAGCTAGTCTCTCTCAATGGCTCGATCACCTGCCGCCCATGGCTGAGTTATAAACCCTGAGAGAGCGGCAGCGAGGCTGCAGTGGTGTTCTTTATTGAGAAGAGTATAACCCACTATCTCACAGCCACCACCAGGTGATGTGGGAGCCTCCCATCCTCCTCACCCATAGAGTCTGTTGTCACAGTCTGGGTCGTATTCTCTGGTGACTTCAAAGCAGCTGTCAGTGCAGCCAATTCCACACTCTGCAGGAGGAACGTCAGGGCAGAGGCCACCTCCCTCTTGCTCTCGTTCCCACCAGCACTGAGGGTGGAGCTATTCAGGAAGGGATCAAAGGGGCCAGCAACTTCCTGGGATTGGGAAAGGAAACACCCTGAGAAGGAGGGAGGATTTCAGTGGTTCATGAGACACATTCTTCAGACTTCCAGGGGAACAATGACCCCTCTTAGGGACATACGGGTTCACAATGACCTTCCCCACTCAGCGGGACTGCAGCATTCTCAAAGAGGGAGCCCTTTACAGAGCGAGTGAGGCTACTGAGGCTTGCTCAGGACTCCAGAGTAACCTGAAGCCAGGGGAGGGCTAACGCCCTGTGTCATTCACTCCTCATCCCTGGTCCCTTCAGTGTAGGTGCCAGAGAACATTGCAACAAATCACCAGGCATCTAGGTTCTCTCTGTGTTGCCCCCAGAAGCAATCTGGATCTTCCTAGGACCAGTGGGGACAGAACCCAGATCCCCTGCCACTTAAGCTAGAGAGCATGCACATGCACACACACACCCCTTTTCTGAAGAGCAGCTACAATTCCCCCCAAAGTGAGACTGCTATTCCAGTGCTCAGGGCATTTGGCCAGAGAGCGCCCACACACATAGGGGCAGAACCTCTGACCTTCAGCGATACTGTTCTGTCCTGGGCACACATGGTCTCCAAATTCACTAAGGTTGAATTCACGAAGGAGCAAAATTCACTGGTGCTGCCCTGCAGAACAATCAGAGGAAATGGGTTATTTCTGAAAGCATGGAAACGCCACCCAAAATTAAGGTTAATGGTTCTGCAGAGTGATGTTGCTTTGACCTATGGCTGGCTGGGTGTCCCACTGGAATGCTACAGATTACGACACATTATGGCTAAGTGTGGTGAAGCCCACAGACACGCTGATATTTCACATAGTAATGAATTTCTCCTTCCCATCCTCACAGGGGTTTGTAAGGATTATTATCCTCCTTCTACATGTGGGGAACCGATGCACAGAGACACTGAGCAAATGGCCCAAAGTCACACAGTGAGTCTGGGGCAGAGATGGGAATCGAACTCTGACTTCCTGTATCTCTGGCTGGTGCCTTAACTGCAGAACTCTGATGTACATTGGGGGCATCACACACCTAAGCATGATACGGTCTAGTTTTCAAAAGCACCTGGTGTTCCACTAATTCTGCTCCCACTGCAGTCAGTGGTAAACCCTGGATAAGCAGAGATTCCTCAGACTCAAAGTTTTCTGTGTCCTCTTTGTGAAAACCCTCAAAGCCCAAATAAACCCCTTCGATGTACCTGCAGAAAGACATCTTTGCACATCTCCAACTGCTCTTTTATATGTGGAGTCTCAGTCTGGTATTTAAATGTAACATCTAGCAACAGAAAGAGAGGCAGGACAATTACATCAGATCAACATCTGCAGGGCTAAGGTTTTCAAAAGTGTCTCGTGATTTGAGACATCTTAAAAGGGCCCTGACTTTCAAAAGTGCTGAGCACTCACACTGTGAAAATCAGGCCCCTTTAAGGTCTCAAGTTAGACAACCAAAATCACAAGGCAATTTTGAAAATCTTGGCCTAAGTGACACACCTAAGGCCACACACACAGGGACTCTAGGACAGAGCTGGGAATGGAAGCTTGATCACTTGAGTCCTAGCCAAGCACTTTAGCCACAAGGGCCATCCTCTCTTCCTACCAGAATACAAAGTTGATGATCTATTGAAACCCAGCAGGTGTTTTCTCCCTTTAACTCCATTGATCCCTTAAGCCCTGTCTATCTGACAACTTTCAACTGAGTCTCTAATCAGTTAGCAATACATTCGGCCCTAAAAGCCTGGTGTGTGTCCACACATCACCTGGTTAATACTCACTTAAGCTTTACCTGTGTATCTCATTAATCAGTGTGTGTTATGTGTCCTCTAGGGGCTGGTCCACCAAGGGTCTGGTTCTGCTACAGCTCCTAGCTATGGGAGTTCATCCCTTAGCTCAAACAGTAGTAGGTCATGCAGTTACAAAGTCCTGGGTTTGATCCTTGGTGATAACCAAGATGACGGTTGTTACATCTATAGTCGAGAAGTTTCCCTTCCCAGGAACTGTTCTAACCCTGCCGGAGTCTCATCAAGGTATGTCTGCACTAGAAACGCTAAAGTGGTGCAGCTGCATGATCTTGGCTTCATATGCAAGGCAGATCAAAGATGTAGTCAGAATGCACCACATGCTACAGCTACTTTCTGGTTCTCAGGGGCCATGGGAAGCAGAGGATAAAGTACAGCATCCCTGCACGGTCTCATAATGCATAGAGCACAAAGGTGGCTTAAAGCTACCTTTTCCTCCACCCTTTCTATTCCCTGCCGCAAGCACAGGAGTGGCATAAGTAAGAATCAGGCACAAAATTCTCTTGGGTACCCAGAGGGCGTTACAACCAGGTGTAGCAGGGAAAGTGCAACAGTTCTTAAACCAATTCAGAACAGCTGGTGAGCATCTGCCTAACTGCATCAGCTGGGCTGAAACTAGTTGGGTGCAGCGAGCAACACAGGCACAATCTTAGTCCTGGACTACACCTAAAATTTAGGTAGATCTAGCTATGTGAAAAATTCACACCCCTGAGAGACATAGTTAAGGCGTCCTAAGCCCAGTGTTGACACTACTAGGCTGACAGAAGAATTCTTCCATCAACCTAGATACCACCTCTCAGCAGGTGGATTAACTACAGTGACAGAAAAACTCCTTCCTCCGCTGTATCAAGTGTCTACACTACAGTGCTACAGAGGCACAGCTGCAGCGCCGTAGCTGTGCTGCTGTCGCTTCTGTAGTATGGACACAGCTGAAGTAACTGTGGCTAGTGGTGGCCTAGGATGGCATGCTGGGCCAAATTCTCAGCTGCTGTAACTGAGTGGAGCTCCATCAAAATCAAAAGACTTTATACCAGGCCCATAGTTGCCTCCCTGGTTGTGACACTGTTTTCTTTGCAGCATGGACACAAACTGTGGTCAAAATCAATTTAAAACCCATGCTACTCACTTTTCCTGCAGGAACCTGGAATCCCATAGCTGTCCATGGCGGCAGTGCCAACACTCAGGAGCGCAAATGGAGAGCTGGGATGTTCCACAGCATGGGATCTGATGGCAGGTGCAAGCATATGCATGCTCCAAACGAACTCAGTGCCAGAGACTCGGTTCCACACCACATCGCTTAGAGGCTGATTGTCTAGGATGATGGCACCAGTCTCTGATGTATTGGCCACCATCAAGGCAAAGTTCTCGAAGCCCTCCTGGGCATTTATAGAATACATCCGGCAGTAACTGGCAACATCTGGAACATTCATCAGGAAGGCGTGGGAGGAATTAGACATAGCTGCGCCCACGCTGTAGAACACCACCTGGATGCCCACATTAGCAGAGATGTAGACTGGGATCAAGGGCTTGACAGGACGCTGGAGTACACTGCCTCCTGCTAGAGTAACAGTATCTGCCTGTTCCCCTAGCTGATACAACACAGTTGTGTTCTGGGAAGCAGTGATGTAGACTATTTCATCTACTTTCTGCCAGGGTAAGGGAGGAATGATGTATGTTGTACCCCAGCTACAAACTGGTAGGAGCTGCTCAAAGACATGGTTGCATTTTGTGTTATTACAAAAACACCCCTGGCCAACCAAGACAGCCACTGGCTTTTCTGAGACAATCCTGGTGCCAGACACATTTGCTATGCCTTGTAACTGGTAGCCTTGGAAAGCAAGGAGTATAATTTTCAGTGTGTCGCCAGTGGAGTAGACCCCTGTTCCGTAACGTAACTTGCCTTTCACATGGACCGTCACAAGGTTGCGGTCTTCGTATGTCATAACAGAGAACTCTGGGTAACTATCTAAGGATTCTGTAGAGGGAGTCACTATGTAGTGTTCATTTCCCAAGCTAGAGACAGGATACAGCACAGTGGTCTCAGGGTTCACATCTTTGTTGCTGACAGACACTACTGAGATATCTTTGTCAGCCTTGACTAGGACCACCTTGGAGAACTTGATAACACCCTTAATTCCCACTGACTCTGGTAGCCCGACCCGCACCATCTCTCCCCGATTTACCATAATCTTCTTATCAAACGGGTAATTGGAGATGGAAACAGACACTGAAGTGAAGGCAAAGTAGCCAGTAATTTGCACTTCAACTTGACTAGAGTTCCCACAGTCGTCCATGTAGGAGGTGATGAATTCTCTTCCCAGAGTCTCAGTCTGACATGTGCCTGCAAGGAAAAATAGCAATAAAACGTTGGAGGTGGAGAGAGATACTGGCAAGAGGTGGATAGAGTAAAAGGGACTGGATCAACTTTGTTCAAGGCAAAAATTAAGGCACAGTAAAAAAGAAAAGGAGCTTGAAAATTTTAATGCTAGAAATTTTCCCCATTATATTTTTAATCTAAATTAAAATAATTTTTATTAATAGTAAACATTATTTTAAATAATGAAGAAGCACAACTTAGACAGCTTAGAACCCAACAAAAGACCTTGGAATCAAACACGAAGTTGGGGAATGTTCCAGTCTGGATCAGAACTCCATGATTGTCCCTGATCTCTATAATAGTTCAGAACCAGAATCCTGGATCCAAACACTCATGGAAACACAGAAAATTTTCAGCTCCAGATGCACACTTAATGATTTGGATTCAGCTCTAAGAATAATTGTTTGCCCTTCCCTAGCACCCTCTGTCTAAGCTCAAAACACTTTACAGACAGACATTAAATAATTCTCAGTCCCACCAGGAGATGGGTCAATATTACAGTCCCCACTGCACTGACAGGAAAACTAAGGCACAGAAAGGGTTAGGAGCTTGCACAAAGTAACCCCACAAATCAGCAGTAGAACTAAGAATAGAACCCAGGTTTCCTGACTCTCAGTCTCTTGTGTTCTAACTGTTATAACCTGCTCCCTTCCCAGCATTGGGAATAGAATCTTAGTCTGTTGGGTTGATAAGGGCAGGTGTCTTGGGCCTATTGGGCTGCGGTGATATTAAAACCCTTTTGTACTGTTACAACATTAAACACATAAGTGTGGTTTGGGGTCTTGTGTCAAGTTATCACTGGCACCTTCTCCTGTTGCAACCACCACCATTAAATATATGTATATATACAGAAAGAGAGAGAGAGAGAGAGAACCTTTTATTAAACACACATAAGAAACAGATAAATAAAATTACAATTTAAAAAGTTAAATAAAACTTTCATTTAATAAGTTTCCTTCATTTCCCTTTTAGTTATATAGGGCCAGATCCTCAGCTAGTGTAAATCAGTGTAGCACCACTGACTACAACAGACCTTTGCTGATTTACAACAGATGAGGATTCTGCCCATTACCCCCAGCTGACATCCCACTTGGCTCTTTATAGAGAGATCCAGAAACATCGTATCTCCCAATAAACATTTTATCCTCACTCCCAGAGCTCTCTCTCTCTGTCCTGACTGGAAAGAAAATTAAGGCCAAATGTAATATAGCTTCTCAAATTTCCACTAGCTGAGAATCTGCCTGTCTAGCTTTAAGCCCTTTAATACGATCAGTGAGGGGAGATATTGTGAAATGCTCGGCCTCCTTCTCCTGTCCCTTACACCATATGACCGCCACTGATTTCAGTGCATTTCTCCTGATTTACACTGATGTATGTGAGAAAAGAATCAGGCCCATCATTCTTAGCCTCAATGGGAGATGGCAACAGGGCTAGATTTATGGGCAGATGACCCAGGCAACCACCTGGGGTGCCAGGTTTGGGGGGTGCCGGGCTCGGGGTGCTGTTTTTGTCGTTAGCGACAAAAGGGAAACCAGAATGTTTGAAGTAAAAGGTTTCAGGTATTCCATATGTGGATTCATTTTTCACTAGCCTCCTAGAATGTTCTGGACCTTTATAGGATCTCATGGAACCTTCCAGATTTTCTGAGAACTACATTTTCCTCCAGCCTCCTAGAATGTTGTCAGCCACGCTCTCGCGACTATATATGGAGCAGGGCATCACCTAGGGTTGGCAACTTTCTAATTTCACAAAATGGAACACCCTGGCCTTACCCTTTCCCCAAGGCCCTGCCCCCACTCACTCTAGTCCCCCTCCCTCCGTCGCTCGCTGTCCCCCACCCTCACTCACTTTCAGTGGGCTGGGACAGGGGGTTGGGGTGCGGGAGGGGGTGAGGGCTCCAGCTGGGGGTGCGGGCTCCGGGGTTGGGCCAGAAATCAGAGGTTCAGGGTGCAAGAGTGGGCTCCAGACTGAGGCAGAGGGTTGGGGTGCAGGAAGGGGTGAGGGCTCTGCCTGGGGGTACTGGCTCTGGGGTGGAGCTGGGGATGAGGGGTTTAGGATGCAGGAGGGGGCTCCGGGCTGGGGCCAAAGGGTTTGGAGTGCAGGAGCAGGCTTAGGGTTGGGCCAGGGGGTGAGGGTCCGGGAGGGGGTTCAGGCTCTGGCTGGGATTATGGGCTTGGGGGTGGGGCCAGGGATGAGGGGTTTGGGGTGCAGGAGGGGGCTCCAGGTTGGGGACAAGGGGTTTGGAGTGCGGGAGGAGGCTCAGGGCTAAGGCAGGGCATTGGAGTGTGGGAAGGGATGCGGGGTGCAGGCTCCAGGAGGGAGTTTGGGTGAGGGAGGGGGTTCTGACCTGGGGCAAAGGGTTGGGGTATGGGTGGGGGTGCAGGGTCTGGGAGGGAGTTAGAGTGCGGGAGGGGGTTCCAACATGGGGCAGTGGGTTCAGGGTATGGGCTCTGGCCAGGCAGCACTTACCTCACGCGGCTCCCATTCGGTGGCACAGCGGGGCTAAGGTAGGCTCCCTGCCTGCCCTGGCTCCGCGCTGCTCCTGGAAGTGGCCAACATGTTCAGACCCTAGGCGGAGGATCAGCCAGGTGGCTCTGCACGGTGTGCGCTACCTGCACCAACAGCCGCCACCCCCACAGCTCCCATGGGCCACAGTTCCCAGCCAATGGACGCTGCGGAGCTGGTGCTGGGAGCAGCAGCAGCAGCAGCAGCAGCACTCGGAGCTTTGCTGATCGCCGCTGCACTTAGGGGCCGGACATGTCAGCTGCTTCCGGAGAGCTGCACAGAGCCAGGGCAGGCAGAGAGTTTGCCTTAGCCCCAATGCACCACCGAACGGACTTTTAATGGCCAGGTCAGCGGTGCTGTCCAGAGCCGCCAGGGTCCCTTTTCGACTGGGCGTTCCAGTAGAAAACCAGACGCCTGGCCACCCTAGTATCACCAGTTAGTCTTATAAGACAGGGATAAATCATGCATACAAATCATGCATCAAAGTCATGAAATGGGCTACAAATGAAGTAAAAAATAAAGTATTTAAATGTTTAACAAATGGAGGGGAATGGGGGCACATGCCATTTGGTCTAGGGCCGGCCCTGGCTGCCGGTCCTCAATGCCTCTCAGGATTTAGCTCCATTTGTAGGATTTCCCAGTGCTTCTAGTTTCTACATGAAATTGATCGTGATCTCACTATTACAGAATTGTATGTGAAAATTAACAGCTTCTTAAAGGGGAAGCTGCCAAAAGGACAAACCCAGAATTACTGCTACTTCATTCTCCTTCGCTCCTTTCTGACAGACCTCCAGGTACTGCAGTCCAGTATATGAAGTCTCCAGCTACCACTTCCTGGGCCCACCTCTGGCTTTTCAGTATGGCCTAGTGACACTAATAAAAGACCTCTCAGTGGGACATGGCAGCAGAAAGAGGTTCTTGTCCACCATGGGACAGAGTATGAGCAGACTAAAACTAGAATACCCTAAGGCGAGTGACAGAGGGAGAAAGAGGGAGTGAATGGATAAATGAACACAGAGAAGGAGGGATTATCCTTGACACCCAATCTTCCCTGTTTTCAAAATTCTGGGTTTTCCATTTAGGGCCTGTTTAGAACTTGAGGTGTACCCACCCCTTTGGGCATTCCGCTACTCCTAATGACCCAGTTGCAGTGAATCCACACATTAGAGTCCAGATAATGCTCAAGCCAATACCGGCTTCATTGCAGACACTCTATATGGGACTCACTTATCATGGGCACAAAAACTTTACACAAAGCATTAAGTTTCATTAACCTGAGAACTTACCAATTGTGTTTGTCTTCTGGGCACTTGCTGGTGGTAGAAACCAGAACAGTCCACGCAAGAAAAACACTTGAGAGAAGATGAACAAAATTGTTTAAAATCTCAGATATGGCAATAAACAACACAGGGAGGATTCTAATAAAGGATTCTAAGCACCTTTGTATGAGTCTGACCCTAATCTCAGTTACACTGATGTAAATTTGGAATGACTCCATTGGTTTACTTTTATTGGAGTTACCCTGGATTTATCCTGGGATTTAGGAGATCAGGATTAGGATCAGGGCATTGGACCTCATTAAACCACCAGGCTGCAGGCCTTGTCAAGGCCTACAAAGGGTACTGGGGCTGCAAAGGGGCAGCCCAGAGACAGGCAGAGGCAGCTGGTTCAAACCCCCCTTGCAAATGATGAGTGGTTTATAAACTGCAGTCTTCCCCAAGGTCCGGAAGGGACATGGGGGCCAGTGGCAAGCGAGACACTGGCCTGCAGAGAGCGCTCTGTGCTGGAATTGCTAATTCCCTGGATGACCAGCAGGAGGTGCCATGCTGGTGAGTCATCGCCCCGCCACACATAGGAATCATAAATCATTACCAAAATTCACACAATCACCACACAGGGCTTTCCCCCTTTGACCTTGTCATTTTGGGTTCTGTCAGATATAACCTTCTCCCATGCCCAGTGCTCAGCAAGGAAGCAAACACACGCCCTGAAGAGGGGCAAGATGCACAATAAGTTTGCAGGAGAGCATGTATCTTGAAATGAAATAATGGAGATATCCTATCTTATAGAACTGGAAGGGACCTCAAAAGGTCATCGAGTCCAGCCCCCTGCCTTCACTAGCAGGACCAAGTACTGATTTTGCCTCAGATTCCTAAGTGGTCCCCCCTCAAGAATTGAACTTACAACTCTGGGTTTAGCAAGCCAATGCTCAAACCACTGACCTATCCCTCCCCCCTAGTCTTGCTAGTCTGTTTAGCCAACAGTTGGTGCTGCAGCTGCTCTTTGTCCACCTGTGAAGCCCAACTGGTCACAGAATGTACATCTACACCGCGCAGCAGCCTGCAGCAGCAAGGCTCAGAACCCAGCTCGACAGACTCGGGCTCGTGCTACTGTGCTAAAAGTAGCTGTGTACACAGAACTTCTAAGTTGTGACTTGGACTGGAGGTCAGGGTCTATGGAGCGGGATGGGCCTCAGCTGGTCCAAACCACAACTTAACAGTGCTGTCCACACACCTATTTTTATCATGGCAGCACAAGCCCGAGTCTGTCAAGGTGGGCTTGGAAGTTCTCTGCCACAGGCTGTGTAGATGTCCCCTGATAGGCCAGGGAACCTCCGAAGTACCTGAGGACAGAACCTTTCTAACTTCCCCTCCCTGGCATCTCCAATAAGTTGCCAACTGGCTACTCCCAGCTATTCCGAGGAGAGCGGCTTGCCTGCCACACTCTCCCATACACCATGGCTCTGTCATCACTAACTCGGTTCTACTTACTTGGAGGAAACACGAAGCCTCGGCGTCCCATGGCTGCTCAGAAGACAAGCTCTGGGCTTCTGACCCTGGCAGCTTCCTTATTAACCAGAAACAAGACCAAAAGCAAAACTGAGACACATTCGGTCACAGCATCTTCCTCTTTAGTCTCCTTATCTCTGGTCTCTGGAAACAGAGTCTTTGGGCCAAGTTCACCTCACTGAAATCAGTAACTGATCCCACTAAGGGGATGGGCCCTTTATTATTTATTATCTTCCCTTACCCCTGCAGTGTGCTGGGTGCCCTCACAGGGAAACAGGGAATCAGACAGTCCTTATGCTGCAGTTTATACTCTCATGGGAGATCTGACACAGCAGGTGAGAGTCAGGGCCACCCAGAGGGGGGGCAACTGGGGCAATTTGCCCCGGGCCCCACAGGGGCCCCCACAAGAATATAGTATTCTATAGTAATGTAACTTTTTTTTATGGAAGGGGCCCCTGAAATTGCTTTGCCCCAGGCCCCCTGAATCCTCTGGGCGGCCCTGGTGAGAGTTGTATACAATTGGTGCTGAAATAAGATAAGCAAACAAGGGTTACAAAACTAAGATCTGACAGTTACTTATCTGTAACCCATGTGTCCACTTCTTCCCCAGCTCTTTCAGAGTCCCCCCCCTCCAACCACTTTCTACCCTCAAGTAACCCACACTAGGACACTGCAGCTCTCTAGTTATTTTTCACATAAGAGAATAAAAATCTACTACTGCTGCACACTAGAGAATCATATACTTTAGCTAAAGGGATAAAGGGCTGATGCTTTTAGTGCAGAAGATTCTAGGTACAATCCCCGCTGATGACCCACAGTGGATAAATCTCTAAATTCACTCCACACTGCAACCCAACAGCCACCTCTCTCTCTTTCACTCTCTCTCTCTCTCTCTCTCTCTCTCACACACACACACACACACACACACTCAGCAGGAGTCTCATTTCACATGTACAAAATGGGAAATGACTGCCTAGAAAGGATGAATGACTGCCTTTTCTACAGAAAAGGATCTGGGGGTTATAGTGTACCACAAACAAAAAATCTGAATCAACAATGTACTACTGTTGCAAAAAAAAAAAAAAAAAGCAAACATAATTCTGGGATATATTAGTAGGAGTGTTGTAAGCAAGACATGAGAAATAATTCTTCCACTCTATTCAATACTGATAAGGCCTCAACTGGAGTAGTGTGTCCAATTCTGGGCACCACATTTCAGGAAAAATGTGAACAAACTGGAGAAAGTCCAGAAGAGAGCAACAAAAATGATGAAAGTTCTAGAAACCATGACCTGTGAGAAAAGATTGAAAAAACTGGGGATGTCTAGTCTGGGGAAGACGGGGGGAGGGGGGAGAATGGGAGGGAGAAACACATGATAACAGTCTTCAAGTACATAAAGAGGAGGGTGATAAATTGTTCTTCTTAACTACTAAGGACAGGGCAAGAAGCAATAGGCTTAAATTGCAGCAAGGTAGATTTAGGTTGGACATTAGGAAAAGCTTCCTAACTGTAAGGTTAGTTAAGCCCTAGAACTAATTACCTAGGGAGTTGTGGGATCTCCATCACTGGATGTTTTTAAGAAGAGGTTAGACAAACACCTGCCAGGTTGGCCTAGATAATATTTAGTTCTACCTTAGTGCAGGGGACTGGACTAGAAGACCTCTCGAGGTCCCTTCAAGTCTTACATTTCTATGATTCATCACTTCTGACTTCAGAGGCTTCTAGGGCTGTGAAGGCAGTGTGACATTCTGTACCTCAGGGGAAAACTCTGCATCCCCATGTTCATCCTGATAAAATGATTGTGTGGTATCCAATGCAAATGTTGTCATGTTGATTGTCTTCGGAAGGCTCATGATGCACTGAGCATTGTTGTTATAGTGATGTTATAGTAATTGTTGTTACAGTAATGTTATAGTAATGTTATAGATTATAATTCCATGTATATAGTTATGAGGCTGAAAATGTGTCCTCATGGCTTAAAACAGGCCCAGGCAAAACTCTCCAAGAGCAGAGAGGCAGTTCACACCTCATCAGGGCATGTATGGGACAAACCCAGCCCAGCCTCACAGGAACAAAGGACACTGGGATAGGTAGCAACAAAGGATCTGTTGGACTCTCGAGTGAGTCACCCCCATTCCTTTGGTCAGTTTGGCACTGCGATGAGGTAATGCTCACCTGACTCTGAAGTGGGGGGCAAAGCCAAGAGGGAAGAAAGAACATGATAAAAGGAAGAGACATTTGCCATGCTCTTCCTCTCTCTTCCACCTACATCTACAGACACCACCACCAAGCAACTGAAGCACTGATCAAAGGGGAGAGCCTGGCTGAAGGGCAACCAGACAACCTGTGGTGAGAAGCATCTAAGTATGTAAGGGCACTGAAAGTGTTAAGATCAGCTTAGAATGCGTTTTGCTTTTATTTCATTTGACCAAATCCGACTTGTTTTGCTTTGACTTATAATCACTTAAAATCTATCTTTGTAGTTAATAGATCTGTTTGTTCATTCTACCTGAAGCAGTGTGTTTGCTTTGAAGAGTGTCAGAGACTCCTCTGCATCCGAAGAAGTGGGTTATAACCCACAAAAGCTTATGCCCAAATAAATTTGTTAGTCTCTAAGGTGCTCCAAGGACTCCTCATTGTTTTTGCTGATACAGACTAATACAACTACCCCTCTGAAACCAATTTCCTTGAATATAGTCATTGTTCAACATTATCCATGGAATAATTTTGCTGAATGACATATTTGATGTTCAGTTCTCAAGCTGTTTTAATTGATTTTAAGTCAGCCAGTCTTATTTCGAACTCTTAAATTCTGGTGCCTAAGTCCCCTACTGTTACTATTTTGATACTCACTTCCCACTAAAGCTAAAAAATTTCAGCCAGCTATATAGTTGCTCAAAAACGATAAAAGCTTTGACATTTTTCCTTCCCACATTCTCCCCCTCACCCCCACGTTTGTTGAAATTCAAAATGTTCTTGATTCTTCCCCCACTCCTTTTTTTGGTTAAAGTTTGCAGTTTCAATGCATTTGTGATAAATGAAGGGGGGGTAGCTCCCTTTTATGGACACCCAGCCAACCAGTTAGCTGTAAAATCCCTCTTGGTGGCTGTTCTCTGCTTGCTTTACCTGTACAGGGTTAACAAAATACCCCAGGTGAAGGAAAGGGAGTGGGCACCTGACCAAAAGAGCCAATGGGAAGGCTAGAACTTTTTAAAATGGGGGGAAAAAACTTCCCCTTTGTGTTTCTGTTGTTGTTTCTCTGGGAAAGAGGGGAACAGGGAGCAGTTATGCTGAGAAGCTTTAAGCCAGGTATGATCATAAATCATCAGATCATACCTAGAACTACTTATTTGGAACTCCCAAATGTGTAAGTAGATCAGGAATGTTTGGAAAGATGCGATTAGGGTTATTTCTGTTTATTTCTTATGGCTAATGGACTCCTCTATGCTAACCCCAGATGCTTTTGTTTGCTTGTAACCTTTAAGCTGAACACCCAAGAAAGCTAGTTTGGGTGCTTAATTTTTGGAATCTAGCAAAAGCCTAAGTTCCAGATGTATTTTTCTTTCTTTTTTGTTTTTAATATTATTTACCTTTTTTAAAGAACAGGATTGGATTCTTGGTGTCCTAAGAGGTTTGTGAATATGTTGTTTAATTAGCTGGTGGCAACAGCTAATTTCCTTTGTTTTCTTTCTCAGCTCTTCCCGGAGTGGGGAGGGGGTGAAAGGGCTTGAGGGTACCCCACAGGAAGGAATTCCCAAGTGCGTCTTCCTGGGTTCCAAAAGGGGTTTTGCATTTGGGTGCTGGAAGTGTTTACCAAGCCAAGGTGAGAGAGAAGCTGTAACCTAGCGGGCCCCCACCTTCTGCACTTGAAGTGCCAGAGTGTGAAATCTGCCTTGACAGCATTTTTGTCAAAACTTTGAAAAAAGTCAACCAGCTTTATTGTCTGCTGGTATTCTCGAATATTCACCTTAAACTTGCTCTTTCTGTACTGACTGTCCATATTAGAGCTACCCAATGCAGCAATGAGACTGCTATTGTTACTCAAGCTAGCTTTTATCTCCTGAATGCAGTGTAGACATTCCCTGAATGTCAAAGGGCCCATATTCAGCAGCAGCAGGACCTGTAGGTGTGTTTCTAGCTATGTTAACTTCAAGATTTAGCTAGATCAAAGCAATAAGGTCTAGCTAGATCAGTGGTTCTCAAACTGTGGGTCAAAGTGGATTGTGACCCCGTTTTAATGGGGTCACCAGGGCCGGCATTAGAGTTGCTACCACCCGGGGCCCACTGGAGGAAACACAAGGAGGCGGGTGCAACGGGGGGGGGGGGCTTCCTGATTCATACTGAGAAAGTAGGGCAATCGGCTAGTTATCTTAGGCGCATGTACACGAACGCAAGAAGCCTGGGAAACAAGCAGGAAGAATTGGCACAATCAAATAACTATGATGTGATTGGAATAACAGAGACTTGGTGGGGTAGCTCACATGACTGGAGCACTGTCATGGATGGGTATAAGCTGTTCAGGAAGGACACGCAGGGGAGGAAAGGTGGAGGAGTTGCACTGTATGTAAGATTGCTGTATGATTGCTCAGAGCTGTATGCTATGCACTGTATGATTGCTCAGAGCTCCAGTATGAAACTGGAGAAAAGCCTGTTGAGAGTCTTTGGGTTAAGTTTAGAAGCAAGAGCAACAAGGGTGATGTCATGGTGGGCTTGTGCTATAGACCACCAGACCAGGAGGATGAAGTAGACGAGACTTTCTTCGGACAATTCACCGAAGTTTCCAGAACACAGGCCCTGGTTCTAATGGGGGACTTCAATCACCCTGACATCTGCTGGGAGAGCAATACAGCAGTGCACAGACAATCCAGAAAGTTTTTGGAGAGTGTTGGGGACAACTTCCTGATGCAACTACTGGAGGAACCAATCAGGGGCCATTCTCCTCTTGACCTGCTGCTTACAAACAGGGAAGAATTGGTAGGGGAAGTAGAAGTGGGTGGCAACCAGGGCAGCAGTGACCATGAGATGGTAGAGTTCAGGATCCTCACAAATGGAAGAAAGGAGAATACGGACCTGGACTTCAGAAAAGCAGACTTTGACTCCCTTAGGGACCTGATGGGCAGGATCCCCTGGGAGGCTAATATGAGGGGGAAAGGAGTCCAGGAAAGCTGGCTGTATTTTAAAGAAGTTTTATTGAGGGCGCAGAAATAAAACATTCTGATGTGCAGAAAGAATAGCAAATATGGTAGGCGACCAGCTTGGCTTAATTGTGAAATCTTCGGTGAGCTTAAGCACAGAAAGGAAGCTTACCAGAAGTGGAAACTCGGCAGATGACTAGGGAGGAGTATAAAAATATTTCTCGAGCATGCAGGGGTGTAATCAGGAAGGCCAAAACACATCTGGAGTTGCAGCTAGCAAGGGATGTGAAGCATAACAACAAGGGTTTCTACGGGTATGTTAGCAACAAGAAAAAGGTCAGGGATAGTGTGGGACCCTTAATGAATGGGGGAGGCAACCTAGTGACAGATGATGTGGAAAAAGCTGAAGTATTCAATGCTTTTTTTTGCCTCGTTCTTCACAGACAAGGTCAGCTTTCACACTGCTGTCCTGGGCAACACAGTATGGGGAGGAGGTGAGCAGCCCTCAGTGGTGAAAGAACAGGTTAAGAACTATTTAGAAAAGCTGGACATGCACAAGTTCATGGGTCCAGATCTAATGCATCCAAGGGTGCAGAGGGAATTGGCTGATGTGATTGCAGAGTCATGGGCCATTATCTTTGAAAACTCATGGCGATTGGGGGAGGTCCTGGACGATTGGAAAAAGGCAAATATAGTGCCCATATTTGAAAAAGGGAAGAAGAACCCAGGGAACTACAGACCGGTCAGCCTCACCTCAGTCCCTGGAAAAATCATGGAGCAGGTCGTCAAGGAAACCCTATTGAAGCACTTGGAGGAGAGGAAGGTGATCAGTAACAATCAACATAGATTGACCAAGGGCAAGTCATGCCTGACCAACCTGATTGCCTTCTATGATGAGATAACTGGCTCTGTGGATATGGGGAAAGCAGTGGACATGATATATCTTGACTTTAGCAAAGCTTTTGATATGGACTCCCACAGTATTCTTGCCAGCTAGTTAAAAATGTATGAATTGCATGAATGGACTGTAAGGTGGATAGAAAGCTGGCTAGATTGTCGGGCTCAACAGGTCGTGATCAATGGCTCGATGTCTAGTTGGCAGCCAGTATAAAGCGGAGTGCCCCAGGGGTCGGTCCTGGGGCTGGTTTTGTTCAACATCTTTATTAATGATCTGGATGATGGGATGGATTGCACCCTCCGCAAGTTTGAAGATGACACTAAGCTGGGGGGAGAGGTAGATATGCTGGAGGGTAGGGATAGGGTCCAGAGTGACCTAGAGAAATTGGAGGATTGGCCCAAAAGAAATCTGATGAGGTTCAACAAGGACAAGTGCAGAGTCCTGCACTTAGGACAGAAGAATCTCATGCATTGCTACAGGCTGGGGACCAACTGCCTAAGCAGCAGTTCTGCAGAAAAGGACCTGGGGATTACAGTGGACGATAAGCTGCATTTGAGTCAGTAGTGTGCCCTTGTTGCCAAGAAGGCTAACGGCATATTGGGCTGTATTAGTAGGCGCATTGCCAGCAGATCTAGAGAAGTGATTATTCCTCTCTATTCGGTACTGGTGAGGCCACATCTGGAGTACTGCATCCAGTTTTGGTACCCCCACTACAGAAGGGATGTGGACAAATTGGAGAGAATCCTACGGAGGGCAATAAAAATGATTAGGGGGCTGGGGCACATGACTTACAAGGAGAGGCTGAGGGAACTGGGCTTGTTTAGTCTGCAGAAGAGAAGAGTGAGGGGGGATTTGATAGCAGCCTTCAACTACCTGAAGGAGGAGCTCAGCTGTTCTCAGTGGTGGCAGATGACAGAACAAGGAGTAATGGTCTCAAGTTGCAGAGAGGGAGGTTTAGGTTGGATATTAGGAAAAACTTTTTCATTAGGAGGGTGGTGAAGCACTGGAATGGGTTATCTAGGGAGGTGGTGGAATCTCCATCCTTAGAGGTTTTTAAGGCCTGGCTTGACAAAGCCCTGGCTGGGGTGATTTAGTTGGTGTTGGTCCAGCTTTGAGCAGGGGGTTGGACTGAATGACCTCCTGAGGTCTCTTCCAAACATAATCTCCTATGATTCTATGACTCTTGAGTGAGTTACCCCCCTTCCTTTGGTCAGTTTGGGATTGCGATGAGGTAATGCTCACCTACTCTGAAGAAGGGGGGCAAAGCCGAGAGGGAAGAACGAACATGATAAAAGAGAGAGACATTTGCCATCCCCTTCTTCAAGTTGCAGTGGGGGAGGTTTAGGTTGGATATTAGGAAAAACTTTTTCACTAGGAGGGTGGTGCAGCACTGGAATGGGTTACCTAGGGAGGCGGTGGAATCTCCTTCCTTAGAGGTTTTTAAGGTCAGGCTTGACAAAGCCCTGGCTGGGGTGATTTAGTTGGGAATTGGTCCTGCTTTGAGCAGGGGTTGGACTAGATGACCTCCTGAGGTCCCTTCCAACCCTGATATTCTATGATTCTATGATTCCTCTCTCTTCCACTTCCATCTAGAGACATCACCACCAAGCGACTGAAGCACTGATCAAAGGGGAGAGCCTGGCTGAAGGGCAACCAGACAACCTGTGGTGAGAAGCATCTAAGTATGTAAGGGCATTGAAAGTGTTAAGATCAGCTTAGAATGCGTTTTGCTTTTATTTCATTTTTCATTATTCTGTTTGTTTATTCTATCTGAAGCAGCGTGTTTGGTTTGAAGCGTGTCAGAGACTCCCCATGGAATAACAAGCCTGGTACATATCAATTTCTTTGTTACACTGACGAATTTATATAAGCTTGCAGCGTCCAGTGGGCATTACTGGACACTGCAAGACGGAGGTTCCTAGGTTTGTGTCTGGGACCGGAGATAGTGGCTAGTGTCATTTGGTTGCACAATCCAAGGAGCAGCTTACATGCCAGAAGCTGTGCGTGAACAGCCCCGGAGTGGGGGTTCTCACAGCAGAGCAGGGTAAGGCTGGCTCCCAGAGTCAAGGATTGGAGTGACCTAGCAGATAACACCAGAGGGGAACGTCGCAGGCAGTTCCCATTCATTAACCCTCCTAAGACTGAGTAGGGTTTCCTGAGTTGCCTGCTGATTAGACAATATCTTTCAGACAGAACCAAGTGCTATAAAGGGGAGTCCACGTGGTGCAAAGAGGAGGATGCTAGAGCCCTGGTGCTGTAGGGCATTATGAGACCCTCTGTCTGAGCTCCACATGATGAAGTTGTCCCAGATGTCCAGGAGCAAGGAACAAAATGTCAAGTTCATAGCAGTTCAGGACTGAGATGTGTCACTGAAGCAGGATACCCCTCACGGCTACTCCTGTTGCTATACAGCCAACACATTATCTCTTGATGATGACTATGCCTAGATGTGCAATTTTGACAGAGGATTTCAGGTTCAATTTCTCAAGACAGAGGGGGCTGTGAGGTCCAGTAAGAAAGGAACAAGTTGGTGTCAAGATAAGCCAGAAGACGCAGGGTATTCTGAGAAGAAAGCCTTTTCATGTTTTCAGTTTCAGCTGATAGGATCTTATGACACAACAGGGCCCATTGTCTGCTTGGTTTCCTTTTTAATTTTTCACTTACAAGGTGTCAAGGCTGCTTCCCCACTTTGAACTTTAGGGTACAAATGTGGGGGCCTGCATGAAAACTTCTAAGCTTAACTACCAGCTTAGATCTGGTCCGCTGCCACCACTCCCAAAATGCTAATTCCCTTCCTTGGGTAGCCTTGAGAGACTCTTCACCAATTCCCTGGTGAATACAGATCCAAACCCCTTGGATCTTAAAACAAGGAGAAATTAACCATACCCCTCCTTTCTCCCACCAACTCCTGGTGGATCAAGATCCAACCCCCTTGGATCTAAAAACAAGGAAAAAATCAATCAGGTTCTTAAAAAGAAGGCTTTTAATGAAAGAAAAAGGTAAAAATCATCTCTGTAAAATCAGGAGGGAAAATAACTTTACAGGGTAATCAAACTTAAAGAGCCCAGAGGAATCCCCTCTAGCCTTAGGTTCAAAGTTACAGCAAACAGAGATAAACACTCCAGCAAAAAGGTACATTTACAAGTTGAGAAAACAAAGATAAAAACTAACACGCCTTGCCGGGCTGTTTACTTACAAGTTGGAAATATGAGAGACTTGTTCAGAAAGATTTGGAGAGCCTGGATTGATGTCTGGTCCCTCTCAGTCCCAAGAGCGAACAACCCCCAAAACAAAGAGCACAAACAAAAGCCTTCCCCCCACCAAGATTTGAAAGTATCTTGTCCCCTTATTGGTCCTTTGGGTCAGATGTCAGCCAGGTTACCTGAGCTTCTTAACCCTTTACAGGTAAAAGGATTTTGGAGTCTCTGGCCAGGAGGGATTTTATAGTATTGTACACAGGAGGGCTGTTACCCTTCCCTTTATAGTTATGACACAAGGTTTTTGCAAGGATCAGAATTCCAAAACTCGTCCTCTTCTCATAGGCCCTGAGCCTCCATGGGAAGCTGGAGCCTTGTATTCTCTTCAGGTACATGGGACAAACTCAGTGGATTATGGAGCCATGACTCTACAACTAAAAACTAACCTAGGGACAGATTCTGTGGCAGGGGTTCTCAATCTTTTTCTTTCGGAAACCCCCCCCAACATGCTACAAAAATTCCACAACCCACCCATGCCACAACAACTGTTTTTCTGCATATGAAAGCCAGGGCCAGCATTAGGGGGTAGCAAGCAGGGCAATTGCACGGTGCACCAGACTACAGGGGGCCCTGTGAAGCTAAGTTGCTCAGGTTTTCACTTCAGCCCCGGGTGGCAGGACTTAGAGCCCCAGACTTCCGACCCAAGTGGTGGGGCTTCGGCTTTCTACCCTGGCCCCCTCTAATACCAGCCCTGCGTGGCGGACCCCCTGAAACCTGCTCGCTTCAAGCCAGTGGGCCCTGGACCCCTGGTTGAGAACCACTGCCCTATGGGCCTACTCATGCAGATACGGTGCTACTTAACAAGACCAAGAGTCATAGAATCAGGCCCTAAGTTAATTTTGCCTGTTTGCAAATTTCCCCCAAATGGATTGCAATTCCCTTGAATGTATTCATTGTTCAACATTATCCATGGAATAATTTTGCTGAATGACTTATTCGATGTTCAGTTCTCAAGCTGTTTTAATTGATTGCTTAAGTCACCCAGTCTTATTTTGAACTCTTAAATTCTGGTGCCTAAGTCCCCTACAGTTATTATTTTGATACTCACTTCCCACTAAAGCTGTGCAGGGGTGGGAAATGCAACAACAAAATTGCTGGAAATTTTTCTGTATATGAAATTTTGAAATATCAAAAATTTCAGCCAGCTACATAGTTGCTCCAAAACTATGAAAACTTTGACATTTTTCCTCCCTACATTCTCCCCCCTTCCCCACATTTGTTGAAATTCAAAATGTTCTTGAATTTCCCCACTCCTTTTTTTAGTTAAAGTTTGCGGTTTCAATGCATTTTTGTCAAAACTTTGAAAAAAGTCAACCAGCTCTATTGTCTGATGGTATTCTCCAATATTCACCTTAAACTTGCTCTTTCTGTACTGCACTGTAAATATTAGAGCTACCCAATGCAGCAATGAGACTGCTATTGTTACTCAAGCAAGTTTTTATCTCCTGAACGCGTGTAGACATTCCCTGAATATCACAGGGCCCATATTCAGCAGCAGCAGGACCTGTAGGTGTGTTTCTAGCTATGTTAACTTCAAGATTTAGCTAGATCAAAGCTACAAGATCTAGCTCAGGAGTGGGCAAACTTTTTGGCCCGAGGGGGTCATCTGGGTATGGAAATTGTATGGTGAGCCATGAATGCTCATGAAATTGGGTTGCAGGAGAAGGTGAGGGCTTTGGCTGGGGCCAGAAATTAGGAGTTCAGGAGGGGGCTCTGAGCTGGTACAGGAGGTTGGGTGTTGGTGGCAGGGGAAGGGGGAGTGCTCTGGCTGGAGGTGTAGGAGGGTGCTCCAGGCTGGGACCAAGGGGTTTGGAGGGCAGGAGGGGGATCTGGGCTGGGGCACGGGAGCAGGTGGGGGTGCAGGCTCCGGGTGGTGCTTACCTCAACCAGCTCCTGGAAGCAGCAGCATGTTCTCCCTCCGGCTTTTATGTGGAGATGCAGCCAGGTGGCTCTGCGCACTGCCCTGTCCGCAGGCACCACCCATGCAGCTCCCATTAGCTGCAGTTCATAGAATATCAGGGTTGGAAGGGACCTCAGAAGGTCATCTAGTCCAACCCCCTGCTCAAAGCAGGACCAATCCCCAGACAGATTTGTTGCCCCAGATCCCTAAATGGCCCCCTGAAGGATTGAACTCACAACCCTGGGTTTAGCAGGCCAAAGCTCAAACCACTGAGCTATCCCTCCCCCAATGGGAGCTGCAGGGATGGCACTTGGGGCTGGGGCAGTGCATAGAGCCCCCTGGCTTCCCCCAAATGTAGGAGCTGGAGGGGGGACATGCTGCTGCTGCTGCTTCTGGGAGCCTTGACACGTAGTGCAGCCTCTGACCCCACTCCCCAGCTGGAGCGCCGGAGTGGGGCAATCTCCAGACCCCACTCACCAGCGGGAGCTCGAGGGACGGATTAAACTGGCTGGAGGGCCGGATGTGGCCCGCAGGCCGTAGTTTGCCCACCCCTGATCTAGCTAGATCAGCAGTTCTCAAACTGTAGGTCAGAACCCCAAAATGGATTGTGACCCCGTTTTAATGGGGTCATTAGGGCTGGCATTAGAGTTGCTGCCACCCGGGATCCACAGGCAAAGCCTGAGCCCCGCTGCCTGGGGACCACAGGCAAAGCCATGGGCAGCAGAGCTCAAGTTACAGGCCCCCTGCCTGGGGATGAAGCCCTTGGGCTTTGGCCCCCGCACCCAGGGTGGTGGGGCTCGGGTTGGCTCAGGCTTTGGTCCTTGTTCCTGGGATCATGTAGTATTTTTTGTTGTCAGAAGGGGGTTGCAGATGGTGCAATGAAGTATGAGAACTGCTGAGCTGAATCAAAACTAGCTTGGCTATTCCTGCCTCCTGACTGCAGTGTAGACATTCCCTGAGTGTCACAGGACCCATATGCAGCAGTAGCAGGACCTGGGTGTGTTCCTCACAAAGCCACAGATGTTCCTCACAAAGGCACACAGTATGGGTAGCGCAGAAGACCAGAAGTTGCAAACTTGGGAGTGGGCAAGCAGTCATCTCCTGAAAATACAAGGAGAGAAGAGTTTTAATGTCTTCTATTGGGAAAGAAGATCACTAGAGGTAAGATGTCTTCCAGATCCCTAATAGAAATCTTTGTGCTCCACCACTGAGCAATGAGAAGTGGAGGGGAGAGTCCTGTACAACCAGAGCCCAAACCAACAAGGGCACAAAGGGAAAGACCTGTCTCATCCTCAAAACATGCAGTGCTAGAATGAAAAACCACTCAGGCCCAGGCCCTTAAGCAATATCAGAGGATGATCCTGAATGTAAAAAAAAAAATTGAGTGTCTGGGCTTTAGTCTCCTGTCATTTACATAGGCTCTCACTGGAAATACTCCTGATCTTATTTACACTGGTATAAATCTGAATTACCTCAGTGACACTGGAGCAACCCCATTGTCTTCAAAAGTTTCGCCCAAATCTAACCGATTGGAACTAAGGCCTTGTCTACACTAGGAAGGGTTTGCTGGTATAACTATTTTAAAGAACCTGTGAGGCTCCTTAGAATGGTACACTTAGTATGTAGTTAGGGTTGCCAACTTTCTAATAGCACAAAAGCAAACACCCTATCCCCGCCCCTTTCCCCAAGGCCCTGCCCCTGTCCCACCCCTTCTCCAAGGCCCCGCCTCTCGTTCACTCCATCCACCCTCTGTCACTCACTCTCCCCCACCCTCACTTGCTCATTTTCACCAGGACAGGAAGTTGGGGTGCAGGAGGGGATGAGGGCTCCAGCTGGAGATGCAGGTTCTGGGGTGGGGCCAAGGATGAGGGGTTTGGGGTGCAGGAGCGGGTTCCGAGCTGGGGCAGGGGCTGGGGTGTGGAAGGAGGTGCAGCATGCGGGCTCCAGGAGGAAGTTTGGGTGCAGGGGGTTCTCATGGCGGGGGCAGGGAGCCTGCCTTAGTCCCACGCCGTTAACCAGACTTTTAAGGACTGGGTCAACGGTGCTGACTGGAGCCGCCGGGGTCCCTTTTCGACCGGGTGTTCCGGTTAAAACCGGGTGCCTGGCAACCCTATATGTAGTCCTTCTCTCAGATTATTTCCTCTTCAGCCATAATGGTCACAATGGGACAAGAGGCTTAATAAAAAACAAAAAACTGTTATTATTTGTATTCCAGCAATGTAGAAAGGCCCAGAGATCTGGACCCTGTTGTGCTGGGTGCTGTACACAGGTAGTAAGAAACAGTCCCTGCCCAAAAGAGCTTACAATGTAAAGAGATAAGACACACAAAGTATGGGTTGTTATCCCCATTTTACAGATGGGGAACTGAGACACAGAGAAGTGAAGTGACTTGTCCACACAGGGAGTCAATGGCAGAGCTGGGAATTGAGTCCTGGTCTAGTGTGTTAACCACAAGATCATGCCTCCTCACTACATTTTTAATACTCTCAAATTCTATACATGCACTGGTGTTTCCTCGTAAGTTTCCCTCCTTCTTTATCTTTAAATAACCCTGAAACAAGGCAAGACCTGAGAAACAGGACAGGTCGGATTTACCATCTGCCGTTGAAAATCAGAATTCAATCCCTGCTTTTCAGGAGTTAATGGAAGTTTCCTAGGCTGAGCAGCTTCATGATTTATTTAAAACACTGAACTGATTATGTCTGGATAATCACTAGGATGAGTCACAAGAGCCTGTGTTCTAACATCTCACAGTGATAACATCCAGGACTTGCTAAGTCATCTGAGTCAGAGAGGCTGAGATCAAAGCTTTGAATTCCATCAGTGAAACTACCTTCTTTTTTCTTTGTTTGCTCACTCGTCAAGGGATTGAAATAAACTTCTTGACTTTGCAAGAACTTTTCAGCTACACACAAGCAATTTAAAATGGTCTTGGGTCTTAACCATAGTATGGGGCTTTGTAAATAGGAATTGCCACACCAGAAATTCATCTAGTATGAGTCACTCACACTTCTTTCAGAGTAGCAGCCGTGTTAGTCTGTATCCGCAAAAATAACAGGAGTACTTGTGGCACCTTAGAGACTAACAAGACACACTTCTTGTGGCACGGCACCCTCTAGGACAACTTTGTGGAAGAGCAGCACACAGTGCCCTAACACTGGAGAGAATATGGCCCAGTACTCCAAGAACTGTTCCTGGTTTTATATTTTTTCTAATAATTAAAAAGCAATTTATAATTGTAACCAGGCATGCTGGGACAAATATGATTGTGTAGCAACCATGCATGGAGGAGGTCTGAGGCACAAGGCCAAACAAAGCACATGCAGTATGCTACTTGGTTGCTCATTGCAGTAACACAATAACACACCCTGGAGTGTCCTAATGCTTCGGTAATAGTACGTCTTTCCATCCAACTTATACCACCTGTGGGACAGGGAAGAAGTTGTAAACAAACTTTTATCTGTCATAGAATCATAGAAAATTTGGGTTGGAAGAGACCTCAGAAAGTCATCTAGTCCAATCCCCTGCTCAAAGCAGGACCAACCCCAACTAAATCATCCCAGCCAGGGCTTTGTCAAGCCAGGCCTTAAAACCCTCTAAGGATAGAGATTCCACCACCTCCCTAGGTAACGCATTCGATGCTTCACCACCATCCTAGTGAAATAGTTTTTCCTAATATCCAGCCTACACCTCCCCAACTGCAACATGAGACCATTGCTTTTTGTTCTGTCATCTGCCACAACTGAGAACAGCCGAGCTTCATCCTCTTTGGAAACCCCCTTCAGGTAGTTGAAGGCTGCTATCAAATCCCCCCTCACTCTTCTCTTCTGCAGACTAAATAACCCCAGTTTCCTCAGCCTCTCCTCATAAGTCATGTGCCCCAGCCCCCTAATCATTTTTGTTGCCCTCTGACGGACTCTCTCCAATTTGTCCACATCCCTTCTATAGTGGGGCGCCCAACACTGGACACAATACTCCAGGTGTGGCCTCACCAGTGCCAAATAGAGGGGAATAATCACTTCCCTCAGTCTGCTGGCATTGCTCCTACTAATGCAGTGCAATATGCCGTTAACCTTCTTGACAGCAAGGGCACACTGCTGACTCATATCCAGCTTCTTGTCCACTGTAATCCCCAGGTCCTTTTCTGCAGAACCTCTGCTTAGCAGTCGGTCCCCAGCCTGTAGCAGTGCATGGGATTCTTCCTTCCTAAGTGCAGGACTCTGCACTTGTCCTTGTTGAACCTCATCAGATTTCTTTTGGGCCAATCCTCCAATTTCTCTAGGTCACTCTGGACCCCATCCCTAGCCTCCAATATATCTACCTCTCCCCCCAGCTTACTGTTATCCACGAAGTTGCTGAGGGTGCAATCCATCCCATCATCCAGATCATTAATAAAGATGTTGAACAAAACCGGCCCCAAGACCGACCCCTGGGGCACTCCGCTTGATACCGAATGCCAACTAGACATTGAGCCATTGATCTCTAGTTAAGACATGTTGATCTCTAGTTAACACATGCTCACTCACTCCCACACACTAATGACTAGACACCACACCTGATTCTGATCTGCTCTACACCTATGTGACTCCATTTTTCAGTTGAGTTACTTCTGATTTGTGTTGGTGTGAGATAATCAGACTGCCACCAGAATACTTATTAGTAAGACCAAAGATTCTTCAGCAAATGGAGTTGCTCTAAATTTATCCTGGTATAAGTCACTGACAGATTTGGAACAGCCTGGAAGTTCCTTAAAGACAGTGGGCTAAATCTTCAGCTGGTATAAATTGTTATAACTCCATTTACTTCAATGCATCTATGCCTATTTACACCAGCTGAGGATCTGGCCAGCTGGGTCACATTCTGTTCTCAGTTACAAAGTGTAAAACTGGAGTACTTTCATTGGATCAGATTGTGTTCTCAGTTACACCTGTATAAATCTGCAGTTACTACATTAGACTGGATTCTTCTCTCATTTACCCTCTTGTAAATCTGAAATAACTTCACTTGGCCAGATTGAGTTACCATTTACACCACTGATTTCAGGGAAATTATTCTAGATTTAATGCAGCATAATTGAAGGTAGCACCTGACCCTATAGGTCAGTGGTGGGCAACCTGCAGTACATGGGTCGCATGCGGCCCATCAGGGTAATCCATTGGCAGGCCACAAGACAGTTTGTTTACACTGGGAGCTGCGGGCGGCCGTGCCTGCCGACAGTCAATGGCCGCGGTTCACCATTCCTGGCTAATGGGCGCTGCGGGAAGTGGCAAGGGCCACAGGCATGTGCTGGCCGCCGCTTCCCACAGTCCCATTGGCTGGGAACGGCTAACTGCAGCCACTGGCTGTACCTGTGGACGGTCAATGTAAACAAACTGTCTCGCGGCCTGCCAGTGGATTACCCTGACGGGCCGCAGGTTGCCCACCACTGCTATAGGTTCTGCAGGGCAATAGATTAAATTACATCTCTTAAAAACACTGATTCCGTTGGCCTAATTCTGGTCTCACATCAGTGAGAATAAAGAGTAATTGCATGTCAACTAATGGAGTTTTACTCCTCAAGGAATCAATTATGAAACACTTAGAGGAGAGGAAAGTGATCAGGAACAGTCAGCATGGATTCACCAAGGGGAAGTCGTGCCTGACTAACCTAATTGCCTTCTATGAGGAGATAACTGGCTCTGTGGATGAGGGGAAAGCAGTGGATGTGTTATTCCTTGACTTTAGCAAAGCTTTTGATACGGTCTCCCACAGTATTCTTGCCGCCAAGTTAAAGAAGTATGGGCTGGATGAATGGACTGTAAGGTGGATAGAAAGCTGGCTAGATCGTCGGGCTCAGCGGGTAGTGATCAATGGCTCCATGTCTAGTTGGCAGCCGGTTTCAAGCGGAGTGCCCCAAGGGTCGGTCCTGGGGCCGGTTTTGTTTAATATCTTTATTAATGATCTGGAGGATGGTGTGGACTGCACTCTCAGCAAGTTTGCAGATGACACTAAACTGGGAGGCGTGGTAGATACGCTGGAGAGTAGGGATCAGATACAGAGGGACCTAGACAAATTAGAGGATTGGGCCAAAAGAAACCTGATGAGGTTCAACAAGGACAAGTGCAGAGTCCTGCACTTAGGATGGAAGAATCCTATGCACTGCTACAGACTAGGGACCGAATGGCTAGGTAGCAGTTCTGCAGAAAAGGACCTAGGGGTCACAGTGGACGAGAAGCTGGATATGAGTCAACAGTGTGCTCTTGTTGCCAAGAAGGCTAATGGCATTTTGGGCTGTATAAGTAGGGGCATTGCCAGCAGATCGAGGGACGTGATCGTTCCCCTTTATGCGACATTGGTGAGGCCTCATCTGGAGTACTGTGTCCAGTTTTGGGCCCCACACTACAAGAAGGATGTGGAAATATTTGAAAAAGTCCAGCGGAGGGCAACAAAAATGATTAGGGGTCTGGAGCACATGACTTATGAGGAGAGGCTGAGGGAACTGGGATTGTTTAGTCTCCAGAAGAGAAGAATGAGGGGGGATTTGATAGCTGCTTTCAACTACCTGAGGGGGGGTTCCAAAGAGGATGGAGCTCGGCTGTTCTCAGTGGTGGCAGATGACAGAACAAGGAGCAATGGTCTCAAGTTGCAATGGGGGAGGTGTAGGTTGGATATTAGGAAACACTATTTCACTAGGAGGGTGGTGAAGCACTGGAATGGGTTACCTAGGGAGGTGGTGGAATCTCCTTCCTTGGAGGTTTTTAAGGTCAGGCTTGACAAAGCCCTGGCTGGGATGATTTAGTTGGGAATTGGTCCTGCTTTGAGCAGGGAGTTGGACTAGATGACCTCCTGAGGTCCCTTCCAACCCTGATATTCTATGATTCTATGATTTTTTAAGCAAAATCAGAATTGAGCCTTATGATTTTGCTAGTCTGCAGCTTTTTTTATTTGTATACAAGGAGAGTTTCTCCCTTCCTGTTGTTGTAAACATGATTTGGGAAGTACTTGGAAAAGGTGCCTTTAAATATTGATGAAACGATGCTAGTCATTTCCAGGAAATGGTTTCAAACTTGCAGCATAAAGTCCAGAAAGGGCACTGCACCATCTACTGTCTAATGCCGGTTAGTTTCTTAAGAGGAAACTATTCCAGCAAGTCAGGGGACAATAGTTCATCTGTTTAAATGTTTCTATTCACATTGTTTTCCTGGGGCAATGGCCACTGCATTCTAACAAATCAAGATATATATGGAGACAGCCTTTATATAAATCATTTAGGACAAATTCATTTCTCATGTAATTCCATTGACTCCACTGGTGTGAATTTGGCCCTTTGGAGTTATAGAAAGACTGGTTTTCTGAGAAACTAAGTCATTAGAACAGACACTGATTTCAGTCATATTGGTGTAAATCTGGAGTAATTCCATCAACACCAGTTATCACAGGTGTAAATGAGATCAGAATCTCATCCAGAACTATAGGAGTACAGTGACTGTCCTTGATTATTTTATTTCTTTTCTTCTTTATTAATTAATTAATCCTATGCGTGAATTTAATGCTGGTGAAAGTATAGGACTGGCAAACTGGGGCTTGATCCTGTGTGTTGCTGAGATGCTCCGAGGCCAATAGGAACTGAGGACTCAACACATCACAGGTCTTTGCTCCTCTATTTTTCCACAGAGAAGCACTGGTAACAGCTGTACACATTTTCCATACACCACATTCATCCACTGTGCCTCAAGCCTGACCTGGAGAATCCAATTTCGGGGTATATGACAGTAATTCAATTTCTGTGGCCTATTCAGTTCTTGGTCTCTCTGCTAAGGTTGCCAGCAGTGGGGCCCATTAGTGTCAGGTGTGAGGATGGGTTCTGTAAGGTGGATACCTGTCCTAGAGGGAACTGGATATGAACAACTTTGTTGCAACCAGCGGCGGCTCTAGCTATTTCGCCGCCCCAAGCACGGCAGGCAGGCTGCCTTCGGCGGCTTGCCTGAGGGAGGTCCCCAGTCCCGCGGATTCGGCGGCATGCCTGCAGGAGGTCCTCCGGTCCCACGGCTTCGGCGTACCTGCCGCCAAATTGCCGCCGAATCCGCGGGACCGGCGGACCTCCCACAGGCAAGCCGCTGAAGGCAGCCTGACTGCCGCCCTTGCAGGGACCGGCAGGGCGCCCCCCGCGGCTTGCCGCCGAAGGCATGAGCTTGGAGCGCTGGTGCCTGGAGCCGCCGTTGGTTACAACAACTTGGCTGAACTCAGACCACAAAACTAGACGTTACTAAGGCATTTGTATATCATTCCGATGAGTATGGTATAGAAGTCTATGTAAATCAGATAGAACTGAAAGTTTCAATATTCTATTAACAATCCCTGACAGCATCCAGAAGTTTATCTAATCTATCATTATATGTATGCATCTATATAGATTATAATGTACCATCTACCAAAGTATCTGAGTACTCTGATGTCATGCTGGTTTTAAGAAGGAGCTTCCCAATGCACATCATATATGCTTCTCTGCTAAAGAGAAGATTGAGCATTGCTTTTGTTTAAAGGTGGACTGTTCTAAGTACTCTAACTTGGATTGTCTTGAAATTTGCTGTGCATCATAAGGGTGCTGAGTAGTATTAGTGGGGTCATTTGAGGATGGGGTTCTCAAGAGACAGACCCCCCAAAACTAGCATTTTACAAAATTAACTCATTCTTCTAACTTTTATTGCTCAACACGATTCTAATTGTTCCCCAACTGATCTCAGTCACTTGGTATTTATCTGAGCTAGGACATGGCATCCACTGACTCTCGGGGGAAGCAATATTGAAAAAGTTATTTATTTAAGAGTTTAGAATTCGGGTTCAGGTCAGATGTAGCAAATAGGAGCGATCTCCACCTGGCCGATACTCAAACACCAAGGGTATGTCTACACTATCCACAGTACCACAGCGGCACAGGTGCAGCTACACCGCTGCAGTGCTATAGTGTAGACACTTGCTACAGTGATGGAAGGATTTTTTCTGTTGCTGTAGTAAATCCACTGCCTCAAGAGGCAGCAGCTAGATTGACGGAAGAACAGTGGTATCTATACTGGGGCTTAGGTTGGCTTAACTACATCTCTCAGGGGATGTGAAAAATTCACACCCCTGCATGATACAGCTAGGTCACCCTAAATTTTAAGTGTAGGCCAGGCTTGAGGCTACTCCACACAAACCACTCCAGACTTACTAACTTTTACTTCCCTGTCACAGGGGCCTCTATTCACCACTGGACGGTACCACTGCCTGGCAGTTCTGGGGCTTACCTCTGTCAGGTCAACACCTCTTCTTCACTTCCTTGGCCTGCGGCCCCTCTCACTCCAGGAACTGCAGTGTTCTCATGACTCAGCCGTCTGACCAGGTCACTGCATGGTTTCCCCTTCTGGGGGGATGTGTATCAAAGTCCCTGCTCACCAGCAGTCTCAGGCAGTCCTCCATTCACTGCTCAGGTGTCATTCCCTCAGTGGCTGGTAGGGGAAGCCATGCCTGCCCTCTACGCCAGGTTCCAGCTCAGGAACTCTCTAAACAGCAGCCAAGGTGTGGTTCCACCTTGCTGCCTTTCCCTGAGCCTCTTCCTTACCTCCTGCCTTTCCCACGCCTCTGGGTTTGCCAGTCTCTCAACTCTTTTCCCAGGGAGTGATTGCAGATACCTTCCTGCAGCCTCCTCTTCTTCCAATTTCCTGTCTTTATATAAATCTCACCTGTTCACACACAGGTGAGTTTCCCCTAATTATAGGGTTACCATATGTCCAGGATTTCCTGGACATGACCTCTTTTTTGGTCCTTTGATCTCCATCCAGGTGGATTTTTGAAATGTGAAGAAATGTCCTGGATTTTTCCTTGCTTGTTGCAAATCAGAAAAAGCTGTCTCCGCAGTCATAACTAGGCTCTTCAGCATCCAGGGCGAGCAAGCACACTTGTACCCCCTGTTTTTGGATCCCCGTCATTTCTCAGCCTCCATGGCTTTGTACCCACGGTGGCTGCCCTGCTCACCCTGCCCTGGTTACAGCCCTGAATCTTGGCACCCAGATTGGTCCCTCCCCTGCACCCGCAGCTGATGGATCCTGCCTCGCCGGCCCGAATCACCAGGTAAGCAGAGCCACCAAGTGCCTCTCAGCCAGGCCACCTGCCCTGCCACAGGGCCTCAGAGTCCGGCTGGGAGTGATGACAGGGCCAGGCCACAGCTCCCACCCTCGGGATGGGGAGAGGCTCACAGGGAGGTGCTGACTGATAGGCTGGCACTGCATCCCGGGCCTGCGCCACCTGCCCTGCCACCATGACAGGGAACACAATCCTGCCCCCCACCGAGTGTGAGGCCGCACTTCCCCAAATACCCCCTCCCATCCCAGTACACACACACACCCCTCCAGCACCCCCCAGATACCCACTCCAACTCTCCCTCCCCCCATCAGTGTCCTCTGTTTGGGAACTTGAAATATATAAACCTTACATGGCTTTCCTCCCAGGCGTAATTCTCCCACATTGCAGCTTAATTGGCTGATTGGGCCCACTTGACCCAATACAGCTCTTGCAGGGCCAGTGTAGGGCATACGCCTCATCACCCTTACCCTGAGGATTCCTTCTGAAATATAGCCTTCACTGACCCCTCCATGAGGCCTGGAGAGCACAGTCATGTATGCCACCAGACTGCTGACAAACGCCCTGTCAAGAAGACACCTTTGTGCACCTCTATGGACATGGCCTGACAAACTCAGTGCTGAAATGAGGTATACCTGATCCTTTGAAGTACATATGCACCTTTCATCATATCACAGTATCATAAGTAACAGTTCTGCCGAGATACTTCAACTAATCCCTCCACTATTCACCACAGGTACACCTAACACAATGAAAGCAATTGGAATGCATGCAGATAAATGCAGTAATTCAAATCTGTGGACCGCAACACAAATAATGACACATTTTCATAGATCTTCATAGATTTATTATGGCACCCCCTGCCCCTTCCTGAATCATTCCCAGTGTGGCTACTGCCAGTTTCAGGGGGCAAAGTTAAGGTTGCATTGGGGGGGGTGGCATGTAACTTAACTTTGTACTTACTGGTTTTCAGAGGTTTAAGTTCCACATACTGGAAGGGCATCAGACACCATTGGGCAATCTTAACTCTGTATTAATTAAGTTTTGGGGCGTTTAATTTAGAAATAAGTGGGCAAGGTGCAATATAGAAAGTGGCCCAGTTGGATGAACAAGGATAGAATGAAGGAAAGTCCAATCCAGTCCAGTCCAAATCCAGTTTCATGATTTTATTGGGAGGGTCACAATATTTGGTGTTTTCTTAAAGCTTCAGCTCTTGGAGTCCTATAATTATTGGAGAATTTCAGGTTTCATATTTTTAAAGTAAATTTCTAGGCTTTGTGATTCCTGGGAAAATCTGGAAAACATGAACCGTAAAGACTTAAAAACCAGAATACAAATCAAAAGACCCTGTTTTTAATCTCATTATTTTTATACCTGATTTATGATTTTAAAATGCTTTGGGTTGCCAATATTGCTAGCCTGCCTTGGTACATTCTCCACTATCCAAAGGGAATAGGTAAACATCCTCATATTCCCATAAAAGATGCCAGCTTTGATCACAGTCTGTAACTTTGTATAGCACTCTTCATCCGTAAGGATCTTAATTAATGCTCAACATAGTGATATGGCACTCAGGGTATGTCTACACTGCAATGTAAGCCCGGGCTAGAGCCTGGGCTCAAGGCAAACCCCCTTGCATCCACATTGCAATGACCTTGCAGGGCTGGAGGGTCCAAGCTCAGGTCAAGCTGGAACCTAGGTTCTGAGGCCTATTGCTTTGCAGTGTAGACGTCGCCTCGGTTTGATTCAGGAGTCATCCAGATGTATCCCCCAGTTCCTTATGGCAACTGCCTTAGACCTCTCTATGCCAACAATCTGCAACACACTCTATTGCAAACAGAAGCCACCCTCCCTTTGTGAACAGCAGCAGCTCAGGTCAGCATTAACCCCTTGTCTTCTGATTACCGATGTACAAGCACACTATCAGAGAGTCTCCAGGATCTGCAATGGAGACTGATCTGATCAAGCCTTTTGCAAAGCGAGCTGCTTTCTGGTCACGCGAGCACAGCCAGATTTGGTGAATCTATGGTGTGAGGATAGTAAAACTGTGGACTTCAGCAAAAGCATCAGGAATGGGTATGCATACCAGCAAAGAGCTAAAAAGCTGGCAGCTCTGCAGATTTTCCGGACAGGTGATCAGTGCAGGGAGCGAATTAAGAGGCTAAAGAGCAAATACAGGAAGACCCAGGATAAGAATTGCACTTTGGGAAAGTCACCAATAACATGCCCATTTTATGATGATTTTGGCTGGAGCACCCACAGAAAAAAAAATGAGTGGGTGCTTAGCACCCACTGGCAGACAACTCCCCCCTCCTCCTCCCCAGCGCTTCCCGTCCGCCAGTGGCCCGACCGATCAACTCCACCCCCTCCCTCCCAATGCCTCTCACCTGCTGCGATCAGCTGTTCCGTGACGTGCAGGAGGTGCTGGAGGGAAGGGGAAGAGCGGGGACAGGACACACTCGGGAAAGGGGGCAGAACTGTGTGCGAAGAGGCGGGGACAGGGTGGAGAGGAGCGGGAAGAGTCAGGGCAGGGCTGAGGGCTTGGGAGTGGCCTGGGGCCGAGCGCGGGTCGGAAGAAACAGGGTGGGATGGGGGCTTGGAGGAAGGGGTCGGGTGGGAGCAGGGCCTGGGGCAGAGCTGGGGGTTGAGTACCCCTGGGGCTCAGAGGAAGCCAGCGCCTGTATGTGATGGTACCATTCTGGCCCCTGAATCCAGCATGGGGACTGACTGCAGCCAACAGCAGGC
The DNA here is from genome assembly GCF_028017835.1 of Emys orbicularis. Lineage (NCBI taxonomy): Eukaryota > Metazoa > Chordata > Testudines > Emydidae > Emys > Emys orbicularis. Next base: position 12,434,331 of record NC_088701.1, read on the forward strand.
TCCCAGCCAGAATCATGAAGTGACGAAACCAGTCCCAGAGCAAGGTGTGGATCAGGTTCAACAGCACATTTTTGGTCCTTACTCAGAAGAGCTGTTTGAGCCTCCTGCCCCCGAGGAGCAGCCTGCTGCTGAGCCTGCTGAGAAGCTGGTGGAGACAGAAGCCACCCTAGAGCCTGATAAGTGCATGATTCAAATTAAAAGTTCATTATTGCAGTAGAGGGAGGGATTTCTGCTTTAAGAAGCAATGCAAAAATGGTAAGCCCCGGCTACCAGTGTTTGGACACTAATGGTGGATTGTATTACAGTGTCTAGGCATGCCCCCATAAGCTATGGGGATGGGTGCCTTAGAAATATGTATAACAAAGTATTCAGGAACCACTTCCCACATGCCTTGGGTAGCACACGAAAGCTATTAATCCTGCACAACTGTTTTGGAAAGAAAGTGACAAAGAATCCTATATCCAATTTAAACTGTACAGAGAATATAGAGAGGCAGAATGGAAACTAGCCAGGACATACTGAGGTTAGCAACAATAACTCGTAAGGCAACAGCCATAGGATAATTAATGACCACATGTGGAAAATATATTGTTTTCACTTTTTATCTCAAAGACATCTCCAAAGTACAATAGTTCCTAGCACCACATTTGGTCACAGAAGCTGTTTAGGCTACAGACACCCTCTAATATTTATTTCATTTTCAGGTATCTTTCTTTTGATTCCCAAGTGTTGGTTGTGACACACAATTCCTGCTTCTCACAGATTCATAGATACCAAGGCCACAAGGGACCATTCTGATCATATTCTAGTCTGACCTCCTATGTAATAGAGGCCATACAACAAATAATTTCAGGAGCATATCTTTTAGAAAAAAGTCCAAACTTGATTTACAAATAGTCAGTGTTGGAGAATCCACCACAACACTTTGTAAATTGTCCCAATGGTTAATTGCCCTCATTGTTAAACATTTATACTTTATTTCTCATTTGAATTTGCCTAGTTTCAACTTCCAGCCATTGAATTGTGTTATTCATTTCTCTGAGAGATTGAAGATCCCATTATTAAATATTTGTTCCCCATATAATTACTTAGACTATAATCAAGTCACCCCTTAATCTTCTCTTCTTCAAACCCCCTCTAATTTATTATCATCCTTCTTGAATTGTGGGCACCAGAACTGAACACAGGATTCCAGCAGCGGTCACACCAGTACCTAATATAGAGGTAAAATAACCTCTCTAATCCTACTTGAGATTCCCCTGTTTAAGCATCCCAGGATCTCATTAGCTGTTTTGGCTACAGTGTCAAATTGGGAGCTCATGTTCAGCTGATTATCTACCATGACGCTCAAATCTTTTCCAGAGTCACTACTTCCCAGGATAGAGTCCCCCATCCTGTAAGTATGGCCTACAGTCTTTGTTCCTAGATGTATACATTTACATTTAGCCATATTCAAATGCATATTATTTGCTTGCACCCAGTTTACCAAGAGATCCAGATTATGCTGAATCCATGACCTGTCCTCTTCATTATTTATCATTCCCCCAATTTTTGGGTCATCAGCAAACTTTATCAGTGATGATCTTATGTTTTCTTTCAGGTCATTGATAAAAATGTTAAAAAGCACGGCGGGGTCAAAAAAACTGTTAAACAAGACATTAATCATCATATCCTGAGCACTTCTTTTCTTTATCAAGGTCATTATTAGGAGAGTAGCAGATTAGTTGTGGAATCTCCATCTCTGGAGATATTTAAGAGTAGGTTAGATAAATGTCTATCAGGGATGGTCTAGACAGTATTTGGTCCTACCATGAGGGCAGGGGACTGGACGCGATGACCTCTTGAGGTCCCTTCCAGTCCTAGAATCTATGAATCTATTCATCTAGTTGTATGTTCATTTGCAGAAGTATAACACTTCCTACTTATACATGCAAGGATTTAACAAGGTCTGGTTCTCCTCCCACTTAAATCAGAAGTAACTCCATTGAAGTCAATGGGCCAGTCAATCACACTTAGCTGATGTAAATCAGTAGATCTCCATTAACTTCAACAGAGCTATGCCAATTTACAGCAGATGAGGATCTAGCCCAATGCAGTTGCTCTGATGTAAAACCTGAGTAACAGGAGAACAAGACCCTCTCAGCATGCTGCAGCAATATTAGCTATATAGTCTTACAATGCCCTGCAAGGTAGGCAAATACTTATTCTTAGTTACTTCATTTTAAATCCACTAACAGCAGTGGAGTTCCTCATAATTTACACCTCTGTAATCTAATCCTTAAGTGACTTGCCTCCGGTTATAGAGAGAGGCTGTGGACCTCATTCTCCCCGCATACTGGCGAGAATCAGAAGTAACTAATGAAACCAGTGGAGTTATACTGGTATAAACTGGTGTGAAAGGAGAATGCAAGTCTTCTAGGCCTGTATCTTAACTTCAAGACAATTCTTCCTTCCCTCGAAACAGCCATTGATAGCCTGATTCTGAACTCACACCAGGTGTACACTTATGTAATTCTGTTAGACCAGATCCTCCTCTGATTTATACTAGTATAAATCTGGAGTAACTTTACTGCATTCAGCAGAGTTACTCTGGATTTACACTGGTATAACTGAGTAGTATTTTGCACATTGCACCTGATTCTCCTTTCGCTTCAGTAACTCTATTGAAGTCAGTGGAGTTATACTGGTGTAAAACAAGCATAAGAGAATTGGGGTCTGTGAGTTTAATCCTAGATGAAACTCAGGCATCTAACCATAAATGTTTCGAATGTACAAGTCACATTACCCCATTTCTATGCAACTTTGCATGCAGAAGAGACAAAATTATAATAATCCTCCTTGTGTGGAGCCCATAGTAGAATACAATACATCACGATTTTTACAGCTGACCTCTCTACAACTGCAGCCTTGTGAAGGGAAGAAAAGATTCATTCTGAAGGGGATAAAATGCCAGTCCCTCTATGTTATATGCACAATGCTGCACACAGGGAACAGAAAGTTAATTTAAACTATTTCTAAATACTCCTTTGCTTCCCTCTGGTGCTGGCTGAATCTAGAGCAGGGATATAATATAGGCTGACTCTTTGTGTTTGTATCATCCAGCCTACTCTTGTGATGCATTTCTATTAGGTCACTGTCACAATATGGCAGGTGTCAGTGAACTGATGATCCACAGATCATTCTGCTTTACTCACACAACACAAATTAAGTATGAACCACAGTACAGGTGAGCCAAAATCCAAGACCAGAACGTTCCTGAATTTGAAGGTTGTAACCTGGATAGTAATTTTTGAAGTATATTGCCATCATCATCAGGGCAGAATTAAGGTTTTGTGGTTGCCCTGTGCATTTCTTAGTTTTCTGAAATTTTGGTTGCTTGTTTGGTTCCATAGGTCAGAATACTGACTCCACAGAAGGGGCACAACTGCTTCCAGAGCACCCCCTTTTGCTGAATGTGGCTCTGCTGTGGCCTGCATCAGGTCCTCCCCTTACCTCATTAAGATCTGAGATCACACTGAGATCACTTATACAGTCCCATCAAGGAGAAGCCAAAAGCTCTTCTTTACAGCATTATATCTCCCTTTAATAAAACCTTCTGAAAGGAGCACTTGTAGACAGGTTTATAGGCTCTGTTTTACCCCAGGTTTACCCCAGAGCCCACATAAAACTTAAAAGTCCATAACAAAAGTCTCCAAAAGCAGCTCCTCCTGCTATAAGCCTCAGGCTTCTCCACTGCCTGGAGAGTTCTGCAGTCTTTCCCCTGCTTGTTCAGGTTCTCTTCCTGCCCAAAAAACATTTGCCTAGAGTGACAGAATACACCCTTGTATTCACACCCTACATAACACTGTAATAATCTTACCTCAAAAAGCATATTTTGTAGAATCATTTGAAAACTAACAACTCATTGGTCAATAATATCATGATGAAATGTGTGTAACAGAAACTGAAATAGGTCTGAAATGTCTTTACCAGACAAGTCTGGGTAAACCAGTTTCTCAAAAACAAACAACAAGGTGATGACTCTACCCAGGTGTCATCAAAGGTGATGGGCAATCACCTATCAAGTGGCCATTATTTGACCAGGAAGTAGGGGCAGTAACAAACAGATCTGCATCTTAGCAAACAACAGCATGAAACCTTTTCCACCACCAGACTCCTTGCCTCCATCCTCACAGCAGGAATGAACTTTATCTAGGGGTAATCCTCAGGACAATGCATTTCAAAGGGGAACTGAACTATAAAAGTGAGGGGCAAAAACACCCCGCGTTATTTCTCCCTATCCATCTCTCGCTCTTTCACCTAAAAAGACAAAAGAAACTAGCCCATTTGCCTCTGGGAGAGGTCCTGACCTGAAATTTAGACAGCCCTGTTGCTGGGAATGTGTGGTAAGAATTTTATCTTAAACCAAGGCCTGGTCTACACTAGGAGTTTATATCGAATTTAGCGCCGTTACATCGAATTAACCCTGCACCCGTCCACACCACGAAGCTATTTAGTTCGACATAGAGCTCTTTTAAATTCGACTTCTGTACTCCTCGAAAACGAGAGGAGTAGCGCTAAATTCGAAATGGCAATATCGAATTAGGCTAGGTGTGGATGGAAATCGACGATAATAGCTCCAGGAGCTATCCCACAGTGCACCACTCTGTTGACGCTCTGGACAGCACTTCGAGCTCGGATGCTCTGACCAGCCACACAGGAAAAGCCCCAGGAAAATTTGAATTCCTTTTCCTGTCTGGCCAGTTTGAATCTCATTTTCTGTTTGGACAGCGTGGAGAGCTCAGCAGCACTGGCAACGATGCAGAGCTCTCCAGCAGAGATGGCCGTGCAATCTAATAGAAAGAGGGCCCCAGCATGGACTGATCGGGAAGTCTTGGATCTCATCGCTGTGTGGGGCGATGAGTCCGTGCTTTCAGAGCTGCGCTCCAAAAGAAGGAATGCAAAGATCTACGAGAAGATCTCTAAAGCCATGGCAGAGAGAGGATACAGCCGGGATGCAACGCAGTGCCGCGTGAAAATCAAGGAGCTGAGACAAGGCTACCAAAAAACCAAAGAGGCAAACCGACGCTCCGGATCCCAGCCCCACACATCACGTTTCTACGAGGCACTGCATTCCATCCTAGGTGCGGCCGCCACCACTACCCCACCAGCGACCGTGGACTCCGAGGATGGGATATTGTCCACGGCCGGTTCCTCGTCGGAAATGTTAGGTGACGGGGAAGATGAGGAAGGAGATGAGGAGGACGAGGCAGTCGACAGCGCTTGCACCGCTGATTTCCCCGACAGCCAGGAGCTCTTCATCACCCTTACCGAGATCCCCTACCAACCGTCCACAGCCATTACCCCGGACACCGAATCAGGGGAAGGATCAAGCAGTGAGTGCTTTAAACATCTCAACATTTCATTTTAACATAACTGGAATATTTATATTGTTAAGAATGGGCTTTTCAGTCACTCATTTAAACATAGAAACTTTTATTTATAACAAAACAGGAATATTAACTATATTAGTAATTTGTTGTTCATGATTTAGTTGGCTTAGTCAACTATTTAGTCCTAACTATGTATAGAAAATCAAATAATGTCCGGATATTCATGATTAGGCCACCACAGGACGCTCCACTCTGTAGTCCCTTATGCTGCACTTAAATGAAAAGACGGTCAATGTGCCCGGGAATGGACAGAGAGTCCTCCTGGGATAGCTCGGCATAGCTCTCCTGGAGGTACCGCTCAAGCATGCGCATGAGGTTCCGCGGCAGGGCGATCTTGTTCGGTCCCCCGTGGTAACACACGTTCCCACGCCATGAGTCCATCAGGTAGTCCGGGATCATTGCACGGCACAGCATGGCGGCATACGGCCCTGGCCTCTGCATGGTCTCACGAAGCATCCTTCCCCTCTCGGTCTCCGAGATCCTCATCAGTGTAATATCACACATGACGCCCTGCTTTAAATTAGGGAGGGGAATGTTAGTATTGGGACTGCTTTACAGCCACGCGGTGGAGGCGGCAGAGGGGCAGCATACAGGGAGCTTTCCCGGGGACAGCCGCGAGGTGGTGGGACAGGGGCAGAGCTCATGCTTCCCTGATTGCTGCCAGCAGAGAGTGGCCTTGCATTCAGTGCGAAAGGAGCCCAGTGCTACTATTACATTTTTAAGCTGCAACAAGTCTACGACTTACCATGTTTTCCTGCAACAGAAGTAGAGGTGTCCTGCAACGCTTCTCTGATCGCAACTGCAGGACCCCAGGCACTCAAAACGAGGGCCGAAAATTCGACCTTGTCCTGAGTGCGCATGTGAAAGGTCCAGTGCATGGTATTGTTCACAGAGAAAGACTATGTTCTTTGTTAGCAACTTCATTTATCTGTCTCAGGAATTTACTCCCTTTTTCCCATTCCCACAGACACATCTGCGACTGTCTCCCAACCCAGCCTGGCATCACACTCCCAGAGGCTAGCGCAGATTAGGAGAAGGAAGAGAAAGACGCGTGAAGACATGTTTTATGAACTTATGGAGTGCTCACGAGAGCAGGCAGCCCAGATGACACAGTGGAGGGAGAACTTGTCACAAATGCACAGAGCAGTCATGGAACGGGAGGAGAGGTGGCGCCAGGAGGACCAGCAGGCTACTCAAACCCTGCTTGGACTAATGAGGGAGCAAACGGAGACGCTCCGGCGCCTAGTGGATGTTCTGCAAGACCGGAGGCAGGAGGACAGAGCCCTGCTGCTGTCTATCTCTAACCGCCCTCCCCCGCCACCAAGTCCCACACCCCCCTCACCAAAAGTCCAAAGAAGGAGGGGCGGCAAGGGCCGTTAAAACTTTCAGTCGGCCCCTGCACACTGCTGCAGCAATGGAAGGCTCTCGTTCCAAAGTTTGAAAAGTCCTTTCCTACCCATCTCACAATAGCCCACGTCCAAGTTTCCTCCCCCCCATTTTCATGTGCGGTTCATAATAAAACATCTGTTTCTGTTAAGTACTGTTTCCGAGAGTGTCTTTTAGAGGGGATTCTGTCTGAAGGGGGGGAAGGGGTTTGTTACTTGGACAGGACAGTCACCTGTAGCAGGCTACAGAGGCGGGGGCAGGTCCAGCATCAGGACACATACACAGTACAGTCACCAGTTACCCTGGTCAGTCTGGGAGGCGGTTTTCATGTTCTGGGGTGCGAGGGGGTTGATCTGTGACTTTGTGGCGGGGGAGGGCAGTTAGAGATCTTATGCCGCGGTCCTTATCCTGGATCACAGAGCCACGCAGCAGGGGATCTGTTACCCTCCGCCCCCTGCCAGAAAGTCACTTGGCCGACACATACATGCAGTCCCGCCCAGGACTGCTGGCAGGCTGCGTTGAAACAACCAATCCAGCACTGCGGAGCCTGTCATTCCCGGAGTTTAGAAGCATCATTTGCATCAAAACACTAAACCCGCCCCCCGCCACAGTCTGCGTCCCCGGTTTAAAACATTCCCGCGAAAACAGTAAGAAAGAGAACCTTGTTCATTAACAAAACGGAACAGATTTTATTTGTTGGGAAGGTGGGGAAGGGGGTATGAAACTTGGAAGGATAGTCAACAGTAACTGGGTAAAGAAACGGGGGCAGGTTCAGCATCTGTGTCCACAAAGTAAACAGTCACTGGAGACCCTGCTCAGTCAGGAACCTGGCTTTCAAAGCCTCCCTGATGCACTGCGCGTCCCGCTGGGATCTTCTAATCGCCCGGCTGTCTGGCTGGACGTAATCAGAAGCCAGGCTATTTGCCTCAAGCTCCCACCCCGCCATAAAGGTCTCCCTCTTGCTCTCACACAGATTGTGGAGCACACAGCAAGCAGCTATCACAATGGGGATATTGGTCTCGCTGAGATCACAGCGAGTGAGTAGGCTTCTCCATCTCCCCTTGAGACGGCCAAAAGCACACTCCACCACCATTCTGCACTTGCTGAGCCGGTAGTTGAATAGTTCTTTCCCTGAGTCCAGTGCGCCAGTGTAGGGCTTCATGAGCCAGGGCATTAGCGGGTATGCAGGGTCCCCGAGGATGACTGTAGGCATCTCCACATCCCCAACAGTTACTTTGTGGTCCGGGAAGTAAAGACCTTCCTGCAGCCGTCTAAACAGACCAGAGTTCCTGAACACCCTAGCGTCATGAACCTTGCCAGGCCATCCAACGTAGATATTGGTAAAACGTCCCCGATGGTCCACCAGTGCTTGCAGCACCATGGAAAAGTAGCCCTTTCGGTTGATGTACTGGCTGGCCTGGTGTTCCGGTCCCAGGATAGGGATGTGAGTCCCATCTATAGCCCCACCGCAGTTTGGGAATCCCATCTCGGCAAAGCCATCTCTGATGAGCTCCACGTTTCCCAGGGTCACTACCTTAGATAGCAGTAGCTTGACGATTGCCCTGGCTACTTGCATAACAGCAACCCCCACGGTAGACTTGCCCACACCAAAGTGGTTAGCGACGGACCGGTAGCTGTCTGGCGTTGCGAGCTTCCAGAGGGCTATGGCCACTCGCTTCTGGACAGTCAGGGCTGCCCGCATGCGGGTGTCCTTTCGCTTCAGGGCAGGGGACAGCAACTCACACAGTTCGAGGAAAGTCCCCTTCCGCATGCGAAAGTTGCGCAGCCACTGGGATTCATCCCAGACCTGCAGCACTATGCGGTCCCACCAGTCCGTGCTTGTTTCACGGGCCCAGAATCGCCGTTCAACAGTATCAACAAGACCCAGTGACAGCGAGATGTCCTGGGCGCTGGGTCTCATGTTCTCAGAGAGGTCGGAGCTAGTGTCCGACTTCATGCCGTCACGGTGGTGCCGTAGCCTCCTCTCATGATTGATCTGCAGCTGCCTCTGGAACAGGTGGAGGAGAAGCTGCGAGGCGTTGAGAACTGCCACAACTGCAGCGATGGTCGCAGCGGGATCCATGCTCGCACTGCTGTGGCGTCCGCGCTGTCAGTAATCAGAAAAGCGCGCGAACTGATTTCCCGCCGGCGCTTTCAGGGAGGGAGGGAGGGAGGGAGGGCGTGAGTGACGGACGGATGACGACAGGCGCCCAAAAGCACCCTCGACACATTTTTTTACCCAGAAGGCATTTGGGGCTCGACCCAGAATTCCAATGGGCAGCGGGGACTGCGGGAACTGTGGGATAGCTGCCCACAGTGCACCGCTTCCAATGTCAACGCTTGCCCCGTTAGTGTGGACTCACAAAGTCTCACAAAGTCGAATTACTGTCCTTAGTGTGGACACACACGTTCGACTTAGTAATATCGATTCCACATAGTCGAATTAACTAAAATCGAAGTACTCTCGTAGTGTAGACATACCCCAAGTCTTGTTTGTTAAGATTTAGCACTAGGAAACTTTTTAGCTTTATTTCTCTTGTAACCATTTCTGACTTTAATGCTTTGTACTTGTACTCACTTAAAACCTATCTCTTTGTAGTTAAATAAACTTGTTTTATTCTTTAATCAAAATTAATCCAATGTTGTGAACTGTGTGAGTAACTCCATTTACGATGGCAAACTATTATATACTGATCACCTTAGAGTGGCAACGGACCTAATATATCTGGACTGTCCAAGAGAGGGCAGGACAGTGCAGAACACAGGCTTTGGGGGAAAATCCAGGGCTGGGAATGTGTTGGGGTCACCCTGCAAGTGGTAACCAAGGCTGGTGAAAGTCAGAGTGTGACTGGAGTGTGGTTGGCAGGCTGCAGGTATACACACACACTCAGGGGGTGACCTGCATGCTGGAAGGTTGTTTGTGAGCAGCCCAGATGGAGCTACAGCAGCAAAGCATTGCGAGGCACCCATGTTTGCAGGGCTGGGGTGACACAGCCCCCCAGTGGTCTGGTTTGCACCCCAGAATGTAATACCAAGTTCAAGCTCCTTAGGAGCTCCCCTCCTCTAGAGCTTCCTTTCTCCTCAGGAGCTTTTTTCAGCTGCGCTTTCCTAAGCCTTTTATTAGGCCCAGGAGCTCCTTACTTAATTAACTGCCTTCCAGATATTTGGGCAATTACTTGTCCCCAGATGGACTTGGGTTGGCTTATTCCCTTCAGTGGAGTCTGTCACAGGTAGGCTGGGCAGCTGTCTCCTTTAAAGGGCCAGCAGTGTGACACAACCACCAGAGCATTATATATCACGGATAATCTCAGCTTGGTGGTTTCCCACTAAGATGCTAGAGCCCACAGCATGCTCAAAATGGCTGCCCAGAAGAACTTTGGTTTTATCCCAATTAATTCTCAGGCCGACTTTTTCCACTGAGCTTTCCAGGTTTTAAGTGCTGCAACTTGCTCATCCATTGATTCAACAACTAGTGCTATGTCATTGGCAAAATCGACTTTGGTGAAGTTCTGATCATCAAGGTGTATGCCTAAATTGCATTTACTTAGGGCAGGTCTTCACTACCGGGGGGGGGTCGATTTAAGATACGCAAATTCAGCTACGCGAATAGCGTAGCTGAATTCGACGTATCGGAGCCGACTTACCCCGCTGTGAGGACGGCGGCAAAATTGACCTCCGCGGCTCCCAGTCGACGGCGCTTACTCCCACCTCCGCTGGTGGAGTAAGAGCGTCGATTCGGGGATCGATTGTCGCGTCCCGACGAGACGCGATAATTCGATCCCCGAGAGATCGATTTCTACCCGCCGATTCAGGCGGGTAGTGTAGACCTAGCCTGAGTGTCTGGTCAAGTACATAATCTATGACAACAGGGGATGATCACTCGATAAATTGCCCTGTTCTGTTCACTTCCTCTGAAGCACTTGGCACGGCCACTGTCAGAAAACAGGATACTGGGCTAGATTGACCATTGGTCTGACTGAGTACAGCCATTCTTATGTTCTTATGAAGAGTTCTGGGGTGGGAACACATCTTTGACATATACCCAGCCTAATCCAGAAGAAGGTCAAGACTGAAAAGCAGCATCTCCAAATGATTGAAAATAACAAATTGTACATATTCATGTTGAATGCCCCCCTGCCAAGTTTTCTAACTAAATAGGTCCCTGTCAGGAACCCTGTCTTGAACCCTGGTCCATGGTGCTAGTAAGTGCCAAACTGCCTCCCAGGAAGGGCAGGATTAATTTTTTGTGGGCCCTGGTGCCTGGAACATGACCCACCTACCACTCCACCTGTGCTCTGTCTTGAGGCCCTGCCCCACTCAGCCTCTTCCCCCAAGGCCCCGCCCCCACATGGCATCTTCTCCCCAAGACCCCCACCCACCACTCGCATGGGGAAGGAGGGGGAATAGAGGAGCTGTGACCACTAGGTATGGCTGCTGTTGACCTGGTCATGACAGTGTGCACGGCCCATTTAGGCCACAGGATTGGGCCCAGTGCCAGCAGAATGGACCTGGCTAACCCTTCGGAAGCACAAAACACAGTTGAGTGGGCTGCCTGCCTTCAGGCAGACAACCAAGCCCTCAGGCCTGGGTCATCCAGCTGATCTCAGAGAACCAGCTATTGCAGGAGCAAGTCATGCAGTTGCATGCTGGAAACACCGCACTCCAGACATGGCTTGTGCTGCCCTGTTCTACAATATCACTGTTGGAACAGTTTGAAGGAAATTGCCAGCAATTCTGGGGTTTTATAAACCAGTGCTGCCTCCTATTCATAATGCATCCTCAGGCCTATACCACTGATTGTACAAAGGTGAGTGTGGTCATCAGCCTGCTGTCCAGAGAAACATTAGACTGGGTCTCTCCCTTGTTGGAGTATGACAGCCCAGTACTTTCAAGCTAGGAGGTCTTCCTCCAAGCCATGTTGGTACTATTCAATGATCTGCACCAAATTCAGACAATGGAGGCTAACCTAAGTTCCAACAGGGGCAGGACACTGTAGCTTCCTATTCCGCAGCCTCATGGCTTATACATATGTGCTGCCTCATTCCAGTTTATCAGTTCTGGTGGGGCCTGGAAGAAGAGGTTAAAGATGAATTAGCCCATATAAAGATGCCTGCAAGTCTAGATACCCTGCTGGATCTTGCCATCCATAAAGACAATTGGTTACAGGAATGAAAAAAAGGAAAAAACAGGGGACTTGCAGCATAGAAAAGGACATAGAAAGGAATGACAATGCCAACACTATCTCTGCTTCTACCTTGATGAGTCAGGTCACTCCATCTCTGCCTGCCCCATATTAATTCCAAAGAGTCAGGGAAGAGAGCTCCCCCACACTTCAGTCCAGACCTAATCTTGGCCTACCAGCCTTCATCAACTCAGATGAGGCTGACTGCTTATAGACAGAACAGAAGCCAAGACCCTGCAAATTCCCCTGCAACAGAAGGCCACTTCTGACCTTGTAGAGACTATTGGCAGTTCCTTTATCTTCTGGTCCAGTAATGGAGGTTGTGATTCAGGGTCACCAAGAAGTGTTACCATTTAGTGTGATCCATTCTCCACACTTTGCCCTGATCCTCGGTATCTCCTGGGTGGTCCTCCACAATCCGCTCATTTGGTGGCAAGCACAGGAAATCTGTTTTCCATCAGAGTTTTGTTGGCAGCACTGCTGGAGATCAGTAGATCCTGTCCCAGCTTCCAAACTGCAAGAGATTCAGGTGGAGGTGACCAACCAGGCAGAATCTTCCATTGCAGCTATGTCTGAGCTCCTCTTGAAATACCAAAACTATGCCAATCTTTTTAAAAAGTAGAATGCAGAAACCCTACCTCTGCACTGGGACTATGACCACCCAATAGAGTTGCAGCCAGAAGCCAAAATACAATTGGATGAATTTATGCCATGTCGGAACCTGAGCTGACAGAGTTCTAAGAATACCTCCAGGAGAATCTGGCCTGAGAGTTTATCTGCTAGTTGACCTTCACGACTGGTGCACTCATCCTGTGTCAAAAAGAAAGACAGCAGTCTCTGACTCTGCATGGACTACTGCTCATTAATCAGATAACTATCAGGAATTGTTACCTGCTACCTCTGATTCTGAAGCTGTTAGACCGTGTGGGGACTGCCCATCTATTGGACCTATGGCTGGTGTACAAACTCATACAAATCAGAGAAGGGGATAAGTAGAAGACTGCATTCCAGACCTGGTATGGCCACGATGAATATCTGGTAATGCCTTTCAGGTTGACCAATGCTCCAGCCACCTTCCAACATTTTATAAATGATGTGTTCTGAGACATATTGGACCAGTATGTAGTAGTCTACCTAGATGACATACTGATCTTGTCTGACTACCCTGAACAGCATATTGATCACATCTGAACTCTCCTGGAACATTTGTGGCAGCATGGCCTTTATGCCAAGCTCGAGAATTGTGTCTTCAATCAGGCCTATATGGAGTTCTTGGGCTTCATCTTATCCCCAAAAGGAATTCAGATGGACCCACGTATAGTCCAAGCTGTCCAAGACTGGCCGACTCTCCATATAATATTTAACCTGCAATGCTTCCTGGGGTTTGCCAATTTCTATCAACAGTTTATCCTGATTTTTTTTAAACAAATTGAGCCCCTCATGGTTCTTCTCCAGAAAAATGCCTATTTCCATTGGTCTCCCGGAGCTCAGTATGCATTCAATCAACTTAAACTTGCCTTTAGTACAGCACCTATCTGAGCTCCAACTAACCTTCATCATAGAACCTGATGCCTTCAACACAACAATCGGGGCTGTTCTTTCCCAGCAACTTGGTTCCAAACCAGTGTTTACACCCATGTGCTTATTATTCTAGGAAGCTCAATCCTGCAGAGCTAAACTATGAAATACTTGACAAGGAACTTCTGGTGATAAAAACTGCTTTTGCAGAATAGCGGCACTACATGAAAGCAGCTCGTTGCTCAGTCCAGGTGTTCACTGACCACCAAAACCTGAACTATCAACGTAGAGCAAAAGCACTAAACCAACGGCAGCTTCAATGGGCCTTATTTTTTTCCCCATGATTTGATTTCATTATCACCTGTCACCCCGGATCCAAAAATGGCAAGGCAGATGCCCTGTCCCAAAGATATGATACCATTCCACAAGACCCCAACCAGGAACAAATCCCATAACTTTCTCAGTGCAGCTTATCACCAGGATATACTCAGATTGATATGCTCTGCCTCAGGAATTCCACCTGATGAAGAAGCTATTATTGACAAGCAGCCACATGACTCCTGGGAAGGGATAATATACATAAGGGACTGTGTCTGTGTGCCCCCAGGACTTGCAAAGGTCTCAGTCCTGCAACTATGCCACAGTTTTCCCCTAGCAGGACACTTGGGGTACTTCAAGACCCAAAGACTAATATCCTGCTCCTTTTGGCGGCTCTGAATGCACCAAACCATACAGTCATTCATTGCCTCCTGTGATGTTTGTGCCCATGCTGTAACCCCGTGCCACAAGCCTTGTGGTCTCCTTCAGGCATTGCTATAGATTTTATCATAGAACTACCAATGTCCAACAAAGTTATGACAATTTTAACAGTAGTGGACCACTTTACCAAAATGGCCCAGGCCGCCCAGTTCATCTCTTGCACAGGTCTCCCCCTTCTGAAGAGACAGTCTACCTCCATGACCTTCCAAAGCCCATAATCTCCTATCCGGGTTCACAGTTCATGGTCTGGTTCTGGCACAAGGCCATGCACCTGCTGGGAATCTGCATGTCTTTCCTCTGCTTACCATTCACAGTCCAACAGCCAGATGGAAAGGGGCAACCAGGTTCTCAAGCAGTATCTACAATGCTACATCAGTCATCACTAGGACGATTGGTCCTCACTTCTGCCTTACACTGAGTTTGCCTACAATAATTCAGATGATGCATCTATGGTCAGAGCCCCCTTTTTACCTACTGTGGATACTTCCACAATTTCACCCACAATTACCTGCACCCTTGTCCAACCCAGCCGCCTCAGACCTGGTGCAGCAGATTTGTCAGGCCTGGGAAGAAGTGAAGAAGCACCTGGAAAAGACAAAAGTGAACTATAAGTGGCTTGCGGACCAGCATTGGTAGCATGGCCCCACCTATGCAGTAGGACAAGTATGGCTCTCCACAGAGCACCTCCGCACCGACAGGCCTGCTCGCAAGCTGGACTTTTGGTTCCTTGGCCCTTTTAAAAACCTGCAACAGGTTAATACAGTCACTGTTGAATTCCTACTACCCCTCCTCCAAAGATTCACCACATGTTTCACTTTTGAAACCCTATACAGAAAACCCTTTTATCTCACAGGACCCAGCCACCTTCTCCACAGGTACAAGTACAGGGCCACGAAGAATATGTGATTCATGAGATCTTGGACTCCAAAGACAAATGTGGCAGGCTCTGGTATCCTGATGACTGGAAAGGATATGGTCCTGAGGAATGCACCTATGAGCCTGCGGAAAATGTACATGCTCCTTGTACAGGTGTTCCATAAGAATTGCCCTGAAAAACCTGATCCCTCATCACTCTGAGGGTGCCCCTTGGAGAGGGGGTGATGTCAGGAACCATGGGTCTTGAACTGAGGTCCACTGGACTCTTAGGTGCTTGTAAGTGCCACCCAGGGACCTGCTAACAGTTGTGAGGGCAGAAGCTGAACTGTGACAGAGGACTCCAGTCCTAGAACCTGACTGGCAGACTGCTGGGGGTCCTGATTGGTCCACAGCTGCTATATAAACCCAGCACAGGACCAGGAAGCTGTCCATGCAATTGAGATTCATCCTGCACTGTGTGCCTCCTGCTCCAGTGCCCTGGGCTTGACTTTCTGGCATCCAGCTTGTGGTTCCAACCTCTAGTTTGTCTCCTGCCTCTGACCCCCTGATATTCCAACCCAGACTGGTTATTGATTCAAGTTTGTTTGCTGTGTCTGATCTCCTAGTATCCTGACCAGGCTGACTCTTGACTCCCATCCTGTGACTGTGGACCCTGGCTCTGACCATTTGGTCTGGCTGCCCGTGACCTGGCTGTGATAGTCCCTCTCTTTCAAACTATCATTCAACACTCTAAGGTGGCATGGTCATCTGCTCTGAATGCCTACCAGCTGCCCTGTGAGAATCATCTTCACCTTTGACCCTGTAGCACGGTCCCAGTTGGTCCGCCGAGCTACTGGGGAGCTACTGCCTCGTCAAAAGGCCCTGGTCACACCTCTCTGTCGATGTGGAATTAGCGGAGGGAGGTGTGACATCACAGTTAGTGCAACACGGGAGTACCGGCAAGAGTCTGTGGCACGCCCCTCTGGCAGGGGAGCGCCAGCAAGAGTCATGTGTGAGTTTCAGGCCAGTCCATCGATGAGCGCATTGGGTCCGGACTTCTTGGGTCTCGGTAAATGCAATAGAGCCAATCGTGATTCAGTTCGAACCCAGGCAACTGGGTCGCGCGCTGGGCCTCAACGACCTCACTATCCACCCGGGCCAGCTGCTCATAGGCAAACGGCAGTGTAGGGTCTTCCTTTTGGTCTCAACTAAAGTCTGCAAGGCCAGGAGGGGGGCCAGCAGTGTGTGGGCGGTCCCGATCGGGTGTGGGAGATGGGGCGACTCCGGGGTCAGACATCGTGTCCAGGGCTACCTCTGTCTCGGGTGGAGTTCCCTCAAATGCCTCTTCTGTTGGTAGGGATCGGACTACCTCAATGAAGTTCAGCCAGTCGCAACCCAGAATAACAGGGTAAGCCAAAGGGGACGCCAGCGCCACGGTCATTAACAGTCATTTACCATGAGAGGGACCCAAGTCATGGGGTACGGTTTCACATCTCCATGGATGTACTGGATCCGGACCTCCCCAATGGTCTGCTCAGTGTCTGGGACAAGTGTCTGGCAGACAAGGGTCTGCCCATAGCCCGAATCAACTAGGCCAGTAATGTGGGTCCCCGCAACTTCCATGGGGGCCATCAGCTTTGCAGCAGACTGGTGACGGGGCCGCAACTCCCGGCCAAAGTCACAATCCATCGTAGTGCAGTCTTGCTACAGATGTCCATACTCGCTATACTGACATCAAGGTCCTACCTCTGGATGCCCTGGCTATGCCGGGGCATCAGTTTGACCCTGGGGTTGGCTAGGGCCTGGTACCTAGCGCCCAGACGCTGTGCGGGGTGCGGGCTCTGGGCGTCAGGGAAGTCGGTCCTGCCGCCATCCGGTCGTCAGGTATGGAGTGGCCCATCAGATTTGGGCGTGAGCCCCTTTTTGGGCTTCTGTGTGCTAGGTCCGGGGGGGTGGGGCGCAGGCTGCCAGTCCTATCGGGGCCTCCCCTGCTAGGAAGTCCTCCATAAGCATGACGGCTGTGCTCAGGGTTGTGGACCGGTGCCACAAAACCCATACCCTCCCCTGGGTCGGGAGGATGTGTACGAATTGTTCGAGGATAACCTGTTCAGTCACGTAAGCCGCTGTCCGACACTCAGGCTGTAGCCATTGGCAACAGGTGTCCTTTAATTCCTGGGCCACGGTCCAGGGCTGGGTGCCCAGTGGGTAGACCTTCCCCTGAAACCGTTGCCAAAAGGTCTCCAGGGTGGTGTCCAAGGCGTCCAGAATCGCCGCTTTCACCCAGGCACAGATGCGGGCCTCATCATCCAGAAGTCCTCGGTAAGCCCTCTGAGCGGGCCCCATCAGGTAGGGGACGAGGAGGGTCACCCACTGGTCAGGTGCCCAGCCAGCCACTGAGGTAACCCACTCAAAGGTCACCAGATAGCCTCCGGGTCGTCCTCAGGCCCCATCTTGGCCAGACGGATTGGTGTGGCGGGCGGGGGAGAGGGGGAGGTTAGCTGCCCCCTCAGATTGAGCCCCACCTGGGCAAGACCACAGGGGTACGAGTTGCTGGAAGCATTGTTGTTGTTGTTCGCAGTGCTGGGCCCCCAAGGTCTGAAGCAACTGCTGCTGCTGGGCGCCTAGCTGCTGTACTAGTTGTTGCAGCTGGTGTTGCTGGCTCTCGGTCAGGAACTTGAGAAGCTTATCCATCTCCATGCTTCGATTAGGGGAGCTTCAGAGGCCACCTCGTTCTAATCCCTTACCACAGGGATAGGATCAGCTACCCACATTCTCCACCACATGTAGCACAGTCTCAGTTGGTCCGCCAAGCCGTTGAGGAGTGGCGGGGAGCTACTGCCTCGCTGAAAGGCCCAGGTCACACCTCTCTGTCAACAGGAAATTAGCGGAGGGAGGTGTGATGTCACAGTTGGCACAACACAGGAGTAGCGGCAAGAGTCCGTGGCACACCCTCCAGCAGGGGGAGCACCAACAACAGTCCGTGGCTTTCCCCTCAGGCAGGGGGAGCGCCGACAAGGGTCCGTGGCATGCCCCTCATGCAGGGGGAGCGCCGACAAGGGTCCGTGGCACTTTTTCAGGGTTTTGCCACCCCAAGGCAGGGTGGAAGGTGTAGGGGAATGCAGGCCCACCCAACTCCACTGCGTTCCAGCCCAGGGCCCTGACAGTAGTTGGGGCGGGGGGGAATCCCACCCTGGGTCATGGGGGATCCATCCGCAACACACTGGCCAAACACCAACTCACCACATTGTCCAGTTCTGCCCCTGGGCTACTTCCTACCCGGTCTATCGAGTGGGTATCTCTGGTTCCTCCAACTCATCGGGGTATTCAGCCGCCGGTAGCCCCGGTAGCTCCAGCTCGCCCTCAGCGTCAGGCTCAGGTCGCTGCCCAGCTCCTCCAGTTCCTCGGGATACTCTGCAGCTGGCAGTCCTGGTAACCCAAGTCCCTCCTCTGCCTCAGGTTTCCCCAGGTCCAGGGCATCCCCTGGTTCGGCAGCAGGGTCCACAGGGAGCAGCCACCAGCCTATGTCTGTCTCCCTCCCTGGTGCTCCCCTGACTGGGCTAAGGGCCCCGCCTTTTGTACTTCCTGTTCCACCCCTCTCCTTCGGGGGGATGGAATAAGCTTGGCCTTGCTCCGCTCACTCAGGCTGAGAGAGTGGCTCCTCACCCTCTGGTTCGGAGAGAGACCACACGGGCTTCCTACAGACCCAATGAATCATTAATTAACGTGTCCTTACCACAGCTGTGGAAGTTATGGAATAAGCATAATTAAAGATTGTATGGTGCTCAGACACTATTGTAATAAGGGCGCTCTAAAAACCTAGGTTAGTAGGGCAATTGTTCTTAACCTTGAGATAGCTGTCACTCTATCTTTCCCATATTGCTGAAAGGTGGGGGATCCCACCAAGATTGGGGCGGGGTTCTGTGGTGAGGTGTGTCTTCATTTGGAATAAGGCATCCTGGTATGGAAAAGACTGAGAACCACTGTACTAAAGTAAATCTTTAATTGCGTTGTCATGGATCCACAGGATCTGTGCTATGTCCCAGCTTTTAAACAGCCCCTTGGAGGAGCCCCATCAGTGTGTCAGGCCCTGAAGGGTCCAACTCTTCCTTAAGGGTAGGCCATGCAGTCTCACCGCCTCTGAGCCTGAGCCTGTGGACCCCAGTGAGTCCAACTGAGATAGATTCCTATGCTGAAACATTTTGCCCTCTACAGGGGTCAATATACCTCAGCAAGTATTTGCAGTGACACTAGACAGCCTTTTCAAAACAGAGTAAAGTTTATTAGTAAGCTGGAACGCAGCATGGAAAAGTCCTTAGGTTAGTAAAGTAAAGCAAAGATTAAGACACAGTTCATACTGGCCAAACCAGTGCTCCCTTGAGTTGTGCTACTGAAGGAACCATCTTGGTTTCCTCTCTATCTATCGCTCTGTCCCTTTGTCTCTCTTTCTCTCTCAGTCCTAGGTGAGAGCTGCCTATTTCTTCCAAAGGCCAGCTCTTATCCTATCCTCCTGTCATATCTTGGTCCGTTGTCTTCCTCCTGCAGACCCATGATGAGCTCACATGTGCTGCTTGCAGGAGTTTTCTGGGGATAGGTATCCATTGTTCAGTCCTTCGGGTTCTCTTTCCCACTGTCTTTCTGGATTCTCCATTGATGGGGCTGGTTTCAACCAGTCCTTTAACAATGCATTCATACCAACCCCAATAGTTACATGAATGCCTCATGTCTCCTCCTTTGCTCCAAGAGCAGCTTTTAACCCTTTATATATTCCATGCACAGCAATGCAAAGCATAAAAGGAAATGAAGGCACACATAATACCAAAATTCCATCGTTCATCACACGTGAAATCAGGGTACCCAATTTTACTTATTCTCCCTGTGGCTTAATTGTCCATCTGTAACACTCTGATAAGTATCACAACACTTGGGGGAACTACAGAAGTACCACGATCATCCCAAAGTTTCGGATGAGCAATTAAGCCACCTGAAGAAATAAGAGACTTGTTTAAGGTGACAGAAGATGGTGGCAAAGCCAGGAAGTGAATCCAGGTCTCCTGTGTCACACTCTATTGCCTTGGCCACACCACACTTTTTTCTCTCTAATTGTGCAATGTTACCTGGCTCTCAGCCACGCTGTCAGTGTCACTGTCTCTGTGTCCACCACCACACAAAATCAGGAGTCCTGTCCAGGCCCCGCTCTCCCCGACCGGCCAGAGCGCCGGGAGGAGGGCGGAGAGCCCGGCCGCGGCCCCGCTCTCCCCGGCCAGCCAGAGCGCCGGGGGAGGGCGGCCCCGCTCTTCCCGGCCGGCCGGAGCGCCGGGGGGAGGGCAGCGAGCCCGGCTGCGGCCCCGCTCTCCTTGGCCGGCCGGAGCGCCGGGAGAGGGCGGCGAGCCCGCCGCGGCCCCGCTCTCCCCGACCGGCCGGAGCGCCGGGAGGAGGGCGGAGAGCCCGGCCGCAGCCCCGCTCTCCCCAGTTGGCCAGAGCGCCGGGGGAGGGCGGCCCCGCTCTCCCCGACCGGCCGGAGCGCCGGGAGGAGGGCGGCGAGCCTGGCCGCGGGCCCACTCTCCCTGACCGGCCAGAGCGCCGGGAGGAGGGCGGCCCCGCTCTTCCCGGCCGGCCGGAGCACCGGGGGAGGGCAGCGAGCCCGGCCGCGGCCCCGCTCTCCCCGGCCAGCCGGAGCGCCGGGGGGCGGGCGGAGAGCCCGGCCGCGGCCCCGCTCTCCCCGGGTGAGCGCCGCCCCCCTCCAGGTGCCGCCCCAAGCACATGCTTGGAGAGCTGGTGCCTGGAGCCGGCCCTGGTCCTGTCCATTCATTCAGTGCAGCAGAATCTTAGTGTGCTCTACATTGCACCATTCCTTGGGGGACATGTTCTGTTGATGGGCTGAGACATAATGAGCCAAAAGGGGGCCAGGGATTGGGCTAAGGGACTGTGAACTTTCAGGGCAATGGAAGGGGGTGCAATTTAAGCTCATACATAGCATGCTTCACAACTGACCAACTGTTGCTAGTTAAAGGGCAGAATTAAGGTTGTGTCAGGAGAGAAAGGGCTAAGGAAATGCGTGGGGCCCTGACACTCCTGATCCAATCCCCTATGGGCTTCTCTGGGACCCCTCAGGGCTCCCTCCCACAGTGCTCCCTGGGAACCCCCTGTCAACCCCTTGAGGGCCCCTCCCCCAAAGCTCCCTAATCCCCTACCACCCCTCAGGGCCCCCTCCCCCAATGCTCCCTAACCCCCTACCACCCCTCAGGGCCCCCTCCCCCAATGCTCCCTAACCCCCTGCCAACCCCTGAGGGCCCCCTCTCTCAGTGCTTCCTGGGAACCCCCTGCCAGTGCCAACTCCCCAGGGGCCCCCTCCCAATGATCCCTAACCCCCTGCCACCCCTCAGGGCTCCCTCTCCCAAGCTCCCTGGGAACCCCCTACCAGCCCCCCACGGATCCCTCTCAACGTTTCTCCTCTAGCCTCTCCCCCCCTTCCCGCCCTTGGCTCTGTCTGGTGAAAGATAACTAGGGTGACCAGACAGCAAATGTGAAAAATCAGGGAAGGGGGTTAGAGGTAATAAGAAAAAGATCCAAAAATTGGGACTGTCCCTATAAAATCGGGACATCTAAGTCACCCTAAAGGTAACTGAGGCAAGGCAAAATTCCCTTCAGCAACGGGACTTAAGCTACTCGACGCCCCATAGGTTGATACCCTTGTCCGTCTTGCGCTCCCTACCAATTAGAGCTCTTTCACAGCTCATAGGGCGACGACAGACCTGGACAGCTCTCTCTTCAAAATCCATTGGTTTGCCGAGCTACCACTCCGAAACCTCCCTGTAACTGATCAGTTTAGTTACCTGTCAATCAAAGCTAGACTGCTAACCTATTGGCCCTGGGAGCAAGAGGTGGGGATTATTGTCTTCCATCACAGAGCATGGCACGCAAAAGCTTTTCTGAACTTGATAGGTGAAGAGACCTGTCTATCAATTCCTCTTGCGATTCCTATTGGTCTTTGGAATAAGGGGCGTCCCGCCCCCGTATCCTACCCCTCAACATCTTTTTCACCGTAGTCGGTGGGAAATCTTGTCCATTAACTATCCTCGGTGTCTATTGGTTAATCGTTTAATAGGCGTGGCTTATATCCCCGCCCCCACTCCCTCCTTCCTCTCTCGGATCCGCAGTTCATTCCCTCTCCGGCTGCTGGTGGGTGCGGATACGGTCCGGTTGCCAGCCCTGAGCTCCGATTGGAGGATGTGGCTCGGTAGGCGGGCTCTGAATGTACTGTCTCGGGCGGGATTGGTCAGCGCGGCGAGGGGGCGGGGAGGAGGGCGGAGCCGCCTGTCAGTCAGTCTGTCCGTCTGGTCCGGGCAGCCGGCGGTTTCATGGCAGCTGCGGTGCCCGGCGCCCCCGCCCCTCTTCATGTGGTGACTGGGGGAGAGAAGGCCGGGCCCGCGGGGTTCGGTCCCCCGCCCCCCTGAGGAGGAGGCTGGGGAGCCGTTATGGCAGCGCCACACAGGTAGGAGGAGCAACCGGGGGCTTCCACCTAGCCCGGGGGCGGCTGGTTCCCAGTGCCCTTCCCCCACCCAGACACGCTGATCCCTGTGTGTGCGGGGCCCCACCCACCCCGGCGGGGTGCCTGCCCCCCTTCCCCCCCCCCCCCCGCTCTAGCCTGGTTGGGTCCGGCCACCCCCACCCCCCCCGAATCCCCGTCAGAAAGATGGAGCGGGGTGTCTGATCCCAGACTCCACCTGCCACCCCCACCAAGGCAGTCCCCCTCCCAACCAGCGGGCCTGGTCCTTTGTTCAGCCCCCACTGGGATAGGAGTGATTCACCCTGACCCCCAAACCAAGCCCCTCCTGCTTTGGGTTCTCCCTCCTCTCCCAGCTAGGTGAGAGGCATCTGTAACCCCCTCCCATAACATGCCCGCCTCTCTAGGGAGTGCCTGGTCACTTGCCCAGAGACATGGATACTCCCTGTTCCCTAGTGCCCTCCTTTTCCCCCACCCACCAGGAGGATTTCACACATGCCCTATTCCCCCAGGCACAGTGTTACCCCCATCCCAAGAGGTGGTGGTAGTGAATCTGCCTACAGCCCCTCATATCCCTGTGAGATGGGCATAAGGAAGGGAGAGTGCCGAATCCCCTCTGTTTCCAGGGAAAAGATGGTAGGAGCTGGCACATCTGCCTTCAGCACACACTGGCACATCACCAGCTCCTGGCCACTGAAGCTGTGTCTCTGTGATATGAGCTTTTCATTTGTCTCTGTCCCAGTCCCTGAAGCTACCATCTTCTTTTGGGTTAAAAAAATGTAAAATCTAGGCCAGGGTGACTTGGTCTGTTCTAGAAGGAGCCCTCCCCTTGCCTCCTTTTCTGTAATGGTATCTGCTGCTGAAACAGATATTCACTCCCCAGTTCTAGCTCTTGGGTGGGCCTTGCTCCTTTTTTGGGCTGTTAGGCCAGTATCCAAAATCCTTTAGTTGATGGCTTTGCCGAACCCAGCACAGACGTGAGGAGTTGTCTCAAGGTCTAACTCAGTAGTTCTCAACCAAGGGTCTAGGGTCCCCTAGGGTGCCTCGAGCAGATTTCAGGGGGGCCTCCAAGCAGGGCCAGCATTAGCCTCGCTGGGACTGAGGACAGAACACCGAAGCCCCGTCGCATGGGGCTGAAGCCTGAGCAACGTGGCTTCGTGGGAACCCCTGAGGCATGGGGCCCCAGGCGTTGCCCTGCTTGCTGCCCCCTAACGCCAGCCCTGGCTTTTATATGCAGGAAACCAGTTATTGTGGCACAAGTGGGCCATGGAGTTTTTATATTCTGTTGGGGGGTGGGGGCTCAGAAAGAAAAAGGTTGAGAACCTCTGGTCTAACTGGATACCACTTGGCAGGTGTAATGGCAGTATCCACTGAATTGTGCTACAGCTGAAGGCTTGTTATTATGCCCATTGTGTTCATTTTTAGTGGGGTTTAGTAACTGGGGTAGAAACCTTGGACACAGCTTGTCCCTTTTGATATAACTTTGAAAAAATACACTGCCAACTGACTGCCTTTGAATGAAAGATTGCCAAAATGCTGTTAAATGCTCCAATCTTTGGGTTTAAAATTTGTCTATTCAGTATGCCCAAAATGGCTAAATTATGAAGAGGAAGATCTCTGCTGTGACTGATTTGCTTGTAGAGTATTTCTGAAAGAAAATGCTTCAAAATGGCCCAGATGTTTGTTAGCTGCTTAGTAGGTTGCTTGCAGGGAATGAAAATTAGGTTGATTTTGGTGTCCATGGGACTTGCTGTAGTCAGTCCTGGATCAGTGCAAAGAAAGCACTGCTAGTCTGAGATCTTGCATATCACCAGACTAGGTATCAATGGAAAACTTCTCAAGGATATAAAACATCTGTTGTTAGCCCTAGTTGCAACTTACTGGCACCTTTTAAAAAAAAATCAAATTATTTTGATCACCGTCCTGTATTGTCATTCTTCACTTGACTTTAGATAGGATTTTAGCAGCCACTGTCTCAGGAGCAACTAGGAAAGCTGGTACCCATTTTTTTAGCAGTGACACAAGCATTCGGTAGATGGGGGCTTTAAGCAGTTTTACCACTCTTTCATAAATGCTCACTCTGAACTTTGACTATGGCATTGGACGTTCATCTCCCTCAGTGCTAACAATGTTGAGAGCCCTAGTGTAGACAACCCTCCACTGCCAGCATGACTTTGAAAACTATTGCTCAGACTTGCTGTGGGCAGGTCCCATGAACAGAATGCATAAAATGATGTTGGCAGCTGGCAGGCTATTTACACTAAGAGCTCGTCTACAGAAACAATTTGTGGTAAAATGGGGTATGAATCTGTCCCATGCTAGCCTGCCACAGTCTGTCAGAGTGGTTAGAGTGCTTTAGGCCACTAGCTTGCCATTTCAGCTTGTTGCAAACTAATTGTTCTTGTAGACAAGGCCTAAGGCGTCTTTTCCATAGTGTAGACACCTCCAGCAAGGTTAGCTGATGTAGTAAAACTGCCAGAGGCTAGTCTACACTAATTCATACACAGTTGCAAAAAAATGAGTACTAACTTCTGTAAAATAGATGTGGCCTTAACAGTTAGAAACTGGTGCCATTTACCATTTGAAAGTAGCTTGGTGTCTCTGCCTTCAAGTAGTATAATAGTGAACCGCTGACATTGGAGATTATGAGAAGTCAGCTGCTGAAATCATGTCAAAATTGAAGTGGAAAGAAAAGATAATTTGAACGATGTGACTTTTTTTGGTCAACTGGTATCAAGGTTTCCAGGATCAGTTAATGCTTCCAGATATCCTTCCTGGACTAGTGAGCAGAAGAGGGAAATATATGAAGCCAAGCCAAGATATGAAGTCACATCAATCTAATACATGACATACATACTGTTGACAAAGTCCTTGCCAATTGTAAATTATGAATGGACCTGGTTTTGCAGTTGGGATCTCCAATGGAAAAACAACTTTATATTTGAAACAAAATTATTTTTCTGCTTAGTAGTTGAATCTTATATGTCCGTTTGTGAATTCCTCCGATGACAACATTTTTGTTTTAGAAAACTTTAGAAAAGTGTGCTGAAAATTTCACGTATCAAAAAAAGTCCCCAACCCTCCAGAAAAACCCAATAACATTTAAGTTTCAGATTTGCAAAGGAGGCTAAAGAAGCTTGGTGTCCAATTCCCACTGACCAGGATTCGGTTGCCTAAAACCCTGAAGTGTCTCTGAACGTTTGTCTACAAAAACTTAATTTGGGAGTGGGTGGGGAAATAGCCAACGCTCTCCAATACTTTTATTACCATCCGAAAGAAGAGCCACAAGTTGGGATGAAACCCAGTTTCTCTGTTGGGTAGCCGACTTCAAACACTCCTAGAGCATTGAACTTGCTCTGGCTTGTAGGCATGAATTTTACCATCTGCACTTCTCTGCTGTCCACATTAGAGTGCAAGTTTCTTTGAAATTATAGGGCCCTAGTGGCTTGCTATGGTTCTTAGAAGAGAAGATGTGACATGTACATGTGTGTGTTCATCATGCAAGATCCAGAACAATTAGGCAATCTAATTTCAGACCTAACAATCTTGTCACTGGCCCTTTAAAGCAATATTTACTTTCACATTTAGTAATAAAGTAATAAAGTCCTGGGTTGCCTATGACATTGATCTCAATGGGACTTTATAGGTGTGCTTGGGAGTAATAGATTCTTTGGTAAATACTGGCAGCCAAAGGCTGAGAACTAAGGGTTCCTTATAACCTTGAGGTTTTTCTGAAGCATACTAGCAACATTACATCATTCTAATGGTATAAAATGTATATTTAAACGTGTTCTTTCTAAACTGACCTATATGTGGAGTCCTGATATATTGACTCTGGCAACACTTATGATTTGTCATGCCAGGAAAGTTATTGAAATTGGATTGCCTATACTTGTGAGATGCTTAGCACAATGAAATATTTGCATACGTACAAAGACTGACGATCTGTGTTGAAATTGAATCGTGCAGAATGAAATTGGGAGGAAAAGATTTCGGAATCAGAGAGTGTTAGGTGGTAGACTGTTCATTGGCTACTTAGGTGGTTGTCTTAAAGGACAGTTTTTACAGCACCAATTCAATTTAGCTTCACCACATGCTGTTTGCACCAATGCATCTTGCTGCTGCCCTGAAGAGAGAACCTTTGGGCTTTAGAGTTCAAGACCTGTTGTTCACTCAGTCCTCTAAGACCTCCTACAATTTGGGGGTATTGATGGCAACTTGATTAATAGGGATTATGCCATCAGAGTAGCTGTCCTAGCTATATAATTCTACTATGCCTGTACTGTGGTATTTTAGCACCTTGCGAGGCTAGTGTGGTAAGGCTTTGAATGATAACACTGATGGTGCGTTCTGATTTCCCCCCCCCCCCCATACTTTTTGGCATGTTGTTACTCAGAACTCCCACTGAAGTGAAGATGATTCTTGCACCGTAGAGTTCACTGAGTTTTTGCCTGGAAAGTCTAACATAGTCATAATGCTAACATGTAGTCATATTACTAGAGCTGCTTCTGTGTCTGACATCAGCATTGTTGCATGAGCAGTTCAACACTGGATACAGTCTCTTTTAAATTAATAAAAGCAAGAAAACTCAGACCTAGGGCTGCCATCGTATTCCCTCTGCAGAAATATAGATTTTAATATAGCATTTAAGATTGCCCATTGTTTAGATACTGTTTTGAGGCTCATTACAAAGTGAAATGACTCTAGTGAATGACAAACATGAGTTGTCTTTCCCCTGGGTCAGAAACCAGATTCACTCCCCCAAATAAGAATGTCACGAGTCCTCAAACCACCTGTCTGAATCCCGTGGCACTTTTAAGACTCCCACCACCCTCAATCATCCCACATTGTAACCCCGGGCTGGAGTAGCATGTAGCTTCCTTATTGAGCCTGCCAACAAATGAACATTAGAATCATAGAATATTAAGGTTGGAAGAGACCTCAGGAGGTCATCTAGTCAAATCCCCTATTCAAAGCAGGACCAACACCAACTAAATCATCCCAGCCAGGGCTTTGTCAAGCTGGGCCTTAAAAACCTCTATGGGTGGAATTCCACCACCTCCCTAGGTAACCCATTCCAGTGCTTCACCACCCTCCTAGTGAAATAGTGTTTCCTAATATCCAACCTACACCTCCCCCATTGCAACTTGAGACCATTGCTGCTTGTTCTGTCATCTGCCACCACTGAGAACAGCCTAGCTTCATCGTCTTTGGAATCCCCCTTCAGGTAGTTGAAGGCTGCTATCAAATCCCCCCTCACTCTTCTCTTCTGCGGACTAAATAACCCCAGTTCCCTCAGCCTCTCCTTGTAAGTCATGTGCTCCAGCTCCCTAATCATTTTCGTTGTCCTCCGCTGGACTCTCTCCAATTTGTCCACATCCCTTTTGTAGTGGGGGGACCAAAACTGGACACTACTCCAGGTGTGGCCTTACCAGTGCTGAATAGAGGGGAATAATCACTTCCCTTGATCTGCTGGCAATGCTCCTACTAATACAGCCCAATATGCCATTGGCCTTCTTGGCAACAAGGGCACACTGCTGACTCGTATCCAGCTTCTCATCCACTGTAATCCCCCAGGTCCTTTTCTGCAGAACTGCTGTTTAGCCAGTCGGTCCCCAGCCTGTAGCAGGGCATGGGATTCTTCCTTCCTAAGTGCAGGACTCTGCACTTGTCTTTGTTGAACCTTGTCAGATTTCTTTTGGCCCAATCCTCCAGTTTGTCTATTTCTCTCTGGACCCTATCCCTACCCATCAGCGTATCTACCTCTCCCCCCAGTTTAGTGTCATCTGTGAACTTGCTGAGGGTGCAATTCATCCCATCATCCAGATCGTTAATGAAGATGTTGAACAAAACCGGCCCCAGGACCGACCACTGGGGCACTGTGCTTGATACCGGCTGCCAACTAGACATCGAGCCGTTGATCACTACCCGTTGAGCCCGACAATCTAACCAGCTTTCTGTCCACCTTATAGTCCATTCATCCAATCCATACTACTTTAACTTGCTGGCAAGAATACTGTGGGAGACTGTATCAAAAGCTTTGCTAAAGTCAAGATATATCACATCCACCACTTTCCCCATATCCACAGAGCTAGTTATCTCCTCATAGAAGGCAATCAGAAACATTAGTTTCTCTGTAACTGATTTGTTTTTTGCAAAACTATGCTGGTAGGATAGTGAGGGCGAGCTTATTCACTCCTGCCTCTGTATACATAACAGGCCCTGCTCTCCCCCATGGGATGTGGGGGGGAACCAATAATGGGGGCTCATTAGTGTCCCGCTGGTAGCTGGAGTGACCTGTCTCTACAGGTTAGCCCCCTGAATTTTTTTAAGTGAATTTACTACCATGGAAGAAGCCGGATTGAAAATGTCTTTGAGACTAAAGTCCTCTGTCTATCCCCAGGACAATAAAAGGGCAATCTTTCCCACATGCTGCCTGTACCAATGTACCTCACCTCTGCCTTGGAGGTAGCGCTGGGTGTTCAATTTGTCTGTCCGTTCAGCCCTAGCCTCTCTGAGACTGTCTACAAATCTGTTACGTAGCATCAAATGTGATAGTGACTTGATACAACACCGGGCTGCTGAGAACTATACAGACCCCCAGCTCATTTCATATATTCCCCTAAACAGCCTTCAGATGGCCGTTACTTTTGGTTACTATGGTCAGAAATGGATTTGAACCAGCGACCTAGAGGAGCCTACATCTTGGATGGTGTAGAGTGGCTAAATTAAGACACTGTAAACTTCAGAGCTAGGAAGAACAAAGTGTTTTTGAGCACTTGTGGCAATGTTAGATATGTGGATTGGACAGTCATACTAAAATGAAGGGTTTATTATATTAAATATATTCTTCTCCTTCTCCTTGCCTGAACATGTGATAACTAAACCAGCTACTAAATTAACTTCTGGAATTGTGGGTGATAGCTGCTAATGGTTAACTGTACTGGTATGAATAAACCAATAGCCGTTTAATCTTCACATACCCCAAGCTATAGAGTTCTGATGTCCTTGCCTGTCCCATGGTGGAAAATTTGAGGGACATTTTTTTTGTGTACAAAAGGTCATGTCATTACTCTACTGTAGCACTCTAGGCATTGCAATGAATTTTAAGCATGTTATCAGAAGGCTATCGGTCTGTGTGTGTGTGTGTGCTTCTGCTGGTGGTGTTAATAAGAGAAAGGAGGATGTGTGTTTAAAATTACGGTCCCAGTATAGGCAATACTTGCTTCTGAAAACGTGTGTTTTGTTCCCCAGAGTTATAAAAATAAAATCTGTTCAAGACAATTTAAGGAAGATCTTATAGGCTGGCTGAATCTATGAAAATTTACTTCAAGGCTATTATTTCTTAGGCATCACAGAATAGTTCAACAGAACCATAGACGGTAGTGAAGTGATCTTTTCACTGTAAATGATATTGAAGACTTCACAGAGAGTTCCGTGAAGTCTTCAGTATGGCTCTTCTGCTTTAATTATTTTTGAGCATAGCATTTAATAATTCACAGAAAATCTTAACTGTGCAATGGAGCAAGAGTAGTAGTGTCAGTTGTACGGGACCAGTCTGAAGCAGATCATGGAGTTGGAAGCAGAATTGCTCAACCTTAATCTAGGTCTTGGGGTTTGGCTTTTTTTTTCTTTTTTTTTTTTTTATATAAAGGAAACTCTTACTAAGCAGTCCCTTATAATGCAGCCACTTCTGTTAACAATTTAATTCCCATCTTTCCTCTAGGGCCAAGTAGCTATGCCCTTTAGACTTGAAATGTTTTGGTTAAACTTTGCTGAACTTCAGAACTATTAACCTAACGGCATGGTAACACTATATTCCAAACTGAAATAACTTAAGTTATTATCAGGTGTTGTCTGTCGCATCCACTCTTTCTGTCTGGCTGTTCCAGGTTTTTAGTGTGTTTAGTATGCCCACTTTCCTTCTGATGAAGGGTTGGAAGCTGTATGAAATGCTGCTCCCTGACTAGGATAGTCAGTTTTCTGACAATTTAAAATTATAGCACAACTTAATCCTTCTTGAAGTAGACCAAAGTAAGCATCTTTCTCAATAGGCAGTCACTTATTCCTATTCTGATGGCATCTGGTTTGCATTAAGATTGAATTAAACCTGATGCAGGTAAATAAGGAATATTAATTATTAAAAATATCTTGTCTTCCAAAACCGTGTTTCTCAGGTTGGTTTGGTTGTTTCTCCTCTCATCTCAGAGCTGTTTATAACATTTCTGTTACTGTTTTGTCCACTGGTAGTTACTGCAGATTGCCCTTCCTAGCAATAGGCACCATCTTGTGCCAGGAATCAAATTAGGGCCTTGCGAGCTCAGTGCCATTCCCAATGTAGCACTGTAGCTTTTGAAATGTCACGATTGATTTGGTTTTCAGGTTGCCTTTGTCATGTGTTCCTGTTTGTTTATGACCTTATACTATTCTGTAAGGCTGAAGGTGAAGCCTTTTCAACCACACCTTTTGAGCAGTGCAGTATCTGCTTATACCTGTCCTTCTCAAAGGGTTGTTACCTGTAACAAAACATACTTTATTAATGTTATAAACCATTAGCTAATGAGTCCTGACCTCTGATTTATAACCAGCTACATACTGTGCTAGAATCTGTCAGCTAATCATACTCCTCGCATAATGCCCATTTTTGTAACAGTGAATTGTGTAGTGATCATGATTATTCAGAGTTCATATGGAAACATGAAAGAGGTGTTTGTGTTCAAATGATTACAAACATGAGTTGGTATAATTATGAAGAGTTTTTGGTGTCATGTATAATTTCCATTATTATTAGGAGCTGTTAAACCAGATTTGCTCCTTGAGCTCCTCCCCGGAAGAAGACTGAGAAATGTACAATGGCACAGGCATTTTTTCATAGTGACAGGGAAGAGATGATCAAATGCTTCACACCCAGCAAGCATGTTTGCAGTGAAACCTTTTTAGATCTAAGAATGAGAAGCAGGATTGTGGCACTGATTGCTACAGTGTACCTGGTCAGTGCCTCTTCCTTGCATCCAAACCTGCACATAGCTGCCAGTTGCCTGTTGTAACAGGGGTGCTCAGAAGAGCTGGGAGTGAAACAATGCTCAATTAATCCAAGAAGCATAAGGGATCACTTATTAATAGGCACTAGAAAATGTTCCCTTTTAAAAGTGTCTGGGTCTGTTAAAACAGGCAGTGCTGCTGCATTGTTCACGTGGTAAAATTAACTTTGCTGCATTTTTCAGACATGGTGCTTCCAGTCTGTGGATAATAGTTGTAATTTTACAGTAATGCCCTGCTGGTGTCAGCAAATAAATGAGGCTGAGATTTATAAGAACATGTCATACTCTTCCTGTATTAAGGGAAAGGGGGAGAAATTGAAGCACATGTTACGTGTTTGCAGCTGACAAATAGCTATAAAATTAGTAGGAGCCAACATAATCGTTTATCACACTGATTAATCAGCCCTATTATCATAACTAGGACAAGGCACGATGAATTTCTAGAGGACTACACATTACTGGACAGAGGTTGATACAAAAGATGGAGACACCAGTTAGGTCCAGAACCAGTGCCTTACTGAGAAGCTCCGCTCCACCACTTCCAGCTACTTGAGGGGAGATCCTTCCAAGGTGCCCTGCCCCCCCAGACTCTTTTTTTTTAAATATACATTATTTTTCATTGCCCTTGGCTG
Organism: Emys orbicularis; assembly: GCF_028017835.1. NCBI lineage: Eukaryota > Metazoa > Chordata > Testudines > Emydidae > Emys > Emys orbicularis. The sequence goes on from NC_088701.1 coordinate 12,466,640, forward strand.
ATAGATATACCACATTTTGAAGCCTCTTGCTTTCTCCTCTCTCCACAGATCCCAAGCTACTGGAAGAGATGAACTCTTTCCCCTTCCACCCACATTCCAAAGCCTCCTAAATACTGGGGAGGGGTCTCCTGTTCTATCCTTCCTCTAGCCTCTGTGGTGGTGATGGTGGGGTTTTTTCTTGGGTGGGGGGGGGACAACAAGGGGGATGGTTGTCCCTCACAAATAGTATCACTGCTTGCAGCTGCAGCAGCCTATGTTTTAACTTGATATTATTGTCAGTTTCCTGGCTGCCTAGAACAACCATGGTGAAACTAGGATGAGTCTTGTTAATTTCACTTTGCTGCTTGTTTGGAAAGCAATGGGCAGGGAGAGAGGTACCAAATCTCTGCCTATAGTCTCGGGGAAACAGCCCTGTATGGGTTCACTTTTGGAAGGTTCTCGGCAATAAATGCAAGCGAAAAGCCTTGTGACCTGATTTTCAAAAGCACTGAGCACCTGCAGCTTTCACTGAACTCAGTGGGAGCTGTGGCTGCACAGCACCTGTGCAAATCAGACTGATGTGTGTGGGTTTGTGTGTTTTTTAAATGAGTGTTTGTGCTCAACAGAAACTGATGCTTAGGTCCCTTTGCCCACCAGGGTCTGCCACTGATTTAGATGCATCTCAGTGCTACAGACCTGATGCTTCAGTGTAATATACCAGCCTCCTTAGCCTTATTTCAGTGCTTTATCCCCAGTATGAGAACAATATACTGAGCACCTTTGTTGCCTTCTGTACTCTAAGCTGTATTATGAAGGGGGGAGGGATAGCTCAGTGGTTTGAGCATTGGCCTGCTAAACCCAGGGTTGTGAGTTCAATCCTTGAGGGGGCCATCTAGGGATCTGGAGCAAAAATTGGGGATTGGTCCTGCTTTGACCAGGGGGTTGGACAAGATGACCTCCTGAGGTCCCTTCCAACCCTGATATTCTATGAACCCACTGTACTTACTGAAGCTTTTCAATATCGTGATTTCTTTCTTTCCTGAGGTATCGGTATACTCTATTGGTCTTCTCAAGTTGAGCTCAGTATGCCAGACTCTTCATCCTAATTGGTAGGGTGACCATATTTTCCCAAAGGGAAAACAGGACACCCCGCAGGCCGGCCTGAGGCCCCTTCTCCCCCTGTGCCTGAAGCTGGCCCGAGACTCCCTGACGCCTGCCCGTGTGGGACTGGCCCAGCCTAAGCTGCTCTCTTGAGCCCTCCCTCCTGCAAGGGGCTGATGTTGTCACTCCCTTCCAACCTTCCCAACCCACATTCTAGCTGGTTTTAAAAACATTTCACTTATGCCATGAGGAAAGGCCATTTAGTTAGTTGACTACATGTGGAGTGTACTCTTCTAGATTTCATATGAGGGAGACTTGTTGGAGCAACATTGGAAACCTCTGTCAATCACTCGGCGGTCAAAGTACCTTACTTGGTTCCTTTGTGGAATGCCCTCAATGGTTAACTCAGGAGACATTGATGCAAGCTTCTTAGAATAAGAGCAGCAGCACAGAGGGTTTAAAAATATACCTGAGCAGTGGGTCCTAGACAAATTAGAGGATTGGGCCAAAAGAAACCTGATGAGGTTCAACAAGGACAAGTGCAGAGTCCTGCATTTGTCTTCCTGCATACAGACTAGGGACCGAATGGCTAGGAAGCAGTTCTGCAGAAAAGGACCTAGGGGTTACAGTGGACGAGAAGCTGGATATGAGTCAACAGTGTGCCCTTGTTGCCAAGAAGGCTAACAGCATTTTGGGCTGTATAAGTAGGGGCATTGCCAGCAGATCGAGGGACGGGATCATTCCCCTTTATTCGACATTGGTGAGGCCTCATCTGGAGTACTGTGTCCAGTTTTGGTCCCCACACTACAAGAAGGATGTGGAAAAATTGGAAAGAATCCAGCGGAGGGCAACAAAAATGATTAGGGGGCTGGAGCACATGACTTATGAGGAGAGGCTGAGGGAACTGGGATTGTTTAGTCTGCAGAAGAGAAGAACGAGGGGAGATTTGATAGCTGCTTTCAACTACCTGAAAGGGGGTTCCAAAGAGGATGGATCTAGACTGTTCTCAGTGGTACCAGATGACAGAACAAGGAGTAATGGTCTCAAGTTGCAGTGGGGGAGGTTTAGGTTGGATATTAGGAAAAACTTTTTCCCTAGGAGGGTGGTAAAGCACTGGAATGGGTTACCTAGGGAGGTGGTGGAATCTCCTTCCTTAGAGGTTTTTAACGTCAGGCTTGACAAAGTCCTGGCTGGGATGATTTAGTTAGGGATTGGTCCTGCTTTGAGCAGGGGGTTGGACTAGATGACCTCCTGAGGTCCCTTCCAACCCTGATATTCTATGAAGGGATAGCTGTTTGTGTCCCTGGAAAGTGCAGTACTCTGCCAGCTTGAGATCAATCTTAAGAAAGGGTATGCGTGCATGAGGAAGTTACCTTCTGCATGCTACTAATGTTGGTGACGCACAAAGTAGACTCTGTGGACTGCTCTGTCTCAATCACTCTAGTCTTGCCCTCCCCTGGGAGGAATTCTTCTGTAAAATATTGTATTAATACATAAACTAAACCACATTTTAGTAACCTGAAGGCTGACACCAACCAATAAAATTAATTCATAGCTAAGGCTGCTATTACGTCTGTCACCATCCAACAAATCATCTCTGGGAAACTTGACCAAGGTTTTTAAAATTTACAAAATCCATAGATGGAAGGAATGCTGTGGGTGGGTATAAACTAGCTGCATGTGACTTCCCTCTGTCTTGAAAAACGTAATTCAAATTGGCTTGCAAACACTATCCTATGTCACAGCATATTTATCCTCACAACACTTCTAACTATTGAGGGGCACTCAGATATCATGGTAATGGGAGCCATCTAAGTACCTAAAATAGATAGTATGGTCTGCAGCCATACATGAATTTGGGCTGTGATCTTGTCAGATCTTGTAAGTAATGGGAGTCAGGCCTGGTTAGTATTTGGGTGTAAGCCATCTATGGAAAACCCATGGTGCTTTAGGTCCCCTCTGAGCCCATGTCCTACCAGGATGCTAAGACATTGTCCATATTCAAAGTTGCACCAGTTTAACTATAGGTATGATTTTTTTAAAAAACTGATTAAGTTAAACCAGTGCCATTGAGAGTTAATACTCTTAAATCGCAGGATTTATCTATTTGTGAAAGATAATCTAGAATAAAATAGGGTGAGAATTTAAAGCAGATTAACTATTCTGTGGCTACGTCTTCACTACGGGGGGGTCGATTTAAGATACGCAAATTCAGCTACGCGAATAGCATATCTGAATTCGACGTATCGCAGCTGACTTACCCCGCTGTAGGGACGGTGGCAAAATTGACCTCTGCGGCTTCCCGTCGACGGCGCTTACTCCCACCTTCGCTGGTGGAGTAAGAGCGTCGATTCGGGGATCGATTGTCGCGTCCCGACGGGACGCGATAAATCGATCCCCGAGAGGTCGATTTCTACCCACCGATTCAGGCGGGTAGTGTAGACCTAGCCTGTGTGTGGATACTGTTATTCTGGATTAAGACTGCCTGATTCCAAATTAGGCACTCCTATTCCAGAATAAGGGTGTCCACACATGGAGTTAATCAGGAATAGATATTTCAGAATAACTCCTTGTGTGGACAATCCCTAAATCTGGTTTATTGACTTGGCTTAATTTGATTAACTTAATAATTAATCTTAATAGGCTTTAAACTGACTTAAATTTAATTGTGGCTTTTGCATCAATTTATTTAAATTGGTTTTTAAACATAAAATTAAACCTGTACAAAGGGGCAGTTTGTTGCTGGAGATGTGGTCCTTTCAGCTCACCCGAAAAGCTCTCTTATGGTGAAAGACTGCAAAGAGTGGGTGCAAAGTCTGGAGTCTTGGGCCTGGGAGAGACCATGACAGAAGGCATTGGATGAGGCCAACGTGAACATGAATCTCTGCAATGGGTAGTTGAGCAGTTCCTAATGGAAACGAAGGGACACGAGACTAGACTTGGAGTGCTGAGTTGAAGATAATCTACTTTTCAGTCAGTACAATGTTGGTTTAGCATTAGGGCTGTCAAGCGATTAAAAAACGTAATCACGATTAATCGCACTGTTAATAATAGAATACCGTTTATTTAAATATTTTGGATGTTTTCTACATTTGCAAATATATTGATTTCAATTACAACACAGAATACAACATGTACAGTGCTCACTTTATATTTATTTTTGATTATAAGTATTTGCACCGTAAAAACCAAAGAAATAGTATTTTTTAGTTCACCTAATACAAGTACTGTAGTATCTCTTTGTCGTGAAAGTTGAATATACAAATGTAGAATTATGTACACAAAAACCCTGCATTCAAAAATAAAACAACGTAAAATTTTAAAGCCTAAAAGTCCACTCAGTCCTACTTCTTGTTCAGCCAATCGCTCAGACAAACAAGTTTGTTTACATTTGCATGAGATAATGCTGCCGGCTTCTTGTTTACAGTGTCATCTGAAAGTGAGAACAGGTGTTCTCATTGCACTGTTGTAGCCGGTGTCACTAGATATGTGCCAGATACACTAAAGATTCATATGTCCCTTCGTGCTTCAACCACCATTGGGGGACATGCATCCATGCTGATGATGGGTTCTGCTCGATAACAATCCAAAGCAGTACATACTGACGCATGTTCATTTTCATCATCTGAGTCAGATGCCACCAGCAGAAGATTGATTTCATTTTTTGGTGATTTGGGTTATGTAGTTTCTGCATTGGAGTGTTGCTCTTTTAAGACTTCTGAAAGCATGCTCCACACCTCGTCCCTCTCAGATTTTAGAAGGCACTTCAGATTCTTAAATCGTGGGTCCAGTGCTATAGCTGTCTTTAGAAATCTCACATTGATACCTTCTTTGCATTTTGTGAAATCTGTAGTGAAAGTGTTCTTAAAATGAACATGTGCTGGGTCATCATCCGAGACTGCTATAACATGAAATATATGGCAGAATGCGAGTAAAACAGAGCAGGGGACATATAATTCTCTCCCAAGGAGTTTAGTCACAAATTTAATTAACACATTCTTTTTTTTTTTTTTTTTAACAAGTGTCTTCATTATGGAAGCATGTCCTCTGGAATGGTGGCTGAAGCATGAAGGAGCATGCGAATGTTTAGCATATCTGGCATGTAAATACCTTGCAATGCCGGTTACAACAGTGCCATGCAAATGCCTATACTTACTTTCTGGTGACATTGTAAATAAGAAGAGGGAAGCATTATATCCTGTAAATGTAAGCAACTTGTTTGTCTTAGCAATTGGCTGAACAAGAAGTAGGACTGAGTGGACTTGTAGGCTCTGAAGTTTTACATTGTTTTGTTTTTGAGTGCAGCTATGTAACAAAAAAAATCTGTATTTGTAATTTGCACTTCCACAAGGGGATTGCACTGCAGTACTTGTATGAGGTGAATTGAAAATTACTATTTCTTTTGTTTATCATTTTTACAGAGCAAATATTTGTAATCAAAAATAATATACACTTTGATTTCACTTATAATACAGAATACAATATATATGAAAATGTAGAAAAACCATCCAAAATATTTAATAAATTTTAATTGGTATTCTATTGTTTTCACAGTGCGATTAAAACTGTGATTAATTTTTTTTGAGTTAATCGCGTGAGTTAACTGCGATTAATTAACAGCCCTATTTAGCATAATTCAGTATTCCATAGGGGAACCAGTGGCTGCTGAAACTGACAGTCTGAGTAAGAAAATGTCTGAAACAAAGGAACTACAGGAACTCCTCACTTAAAGTCGTCCAGGTTAATGTTGTTTCAATGTTAAGTTGCTGATCAATTAGGGAACATAGATTCTAGGACTGGAAGGGACCTCGAGAGGTCATAGAGTCCAGTCCCCTGCCCTCATGGCAGGACCAAATACTGTCTAGACCATCCCGGATAGACATTTATCTAACCTACTCTTAAATATCTCCAGAGATGGAGATTCCACAACCTCCCTAGGCAATTTATTCCAGTGTTTAACCACCCTGACAGTTAGGAAATTTTTCCTAATGTCCAACCTAGACCTCCAATGCTGCAGTTTAAACCCATTGCTTCTTGTTCTATCCTTAGAGGCTAAGGTGAACAAGTTTTCTCCCTCCTCCTTATGACACCCTTTTAAATACCTGAAAACTGCTATCATGTCCCCTCTCAGTCTTCTCTTTTCCAAACTAAACAAACCCAATTCTTTCAGCCTTCTTTCATAGGTCATGTTCTCAAGACCTTTAATCATTCTTGTTGCTCTTCTCTGGACCCTCTCCAATTTCTCCACATCTTTTTTGAAATGCGGTGCCCAGAACTGGACACAATACTCCAGCTGAGGCCTAACCAGAGCAGAGTAGAGCGGAAGAATGACTTCTCGTGTCTTGCTCACAACACACCTGTTAATACATCCCAGAATCATGTTTGCTTTTTTTGCAACAGCATCGCACTGTTAACTCATATTTAGCTTGTGGTCCACTATAACCCCTAGATCCCTTTCTGCCATACTCCTTCCTAGACAGTCTCTTCCCATTCTGTATGTGTGAAACTGATTTTTTCTTCCTAAGTGGAGCACTTTGCATTTGTCTTTGTTAAACTTCATCCTGTTTAACTCAGACCATTTCTCCAATTTGTCCAGATTATTTTGAATTATGACCCTGTCCTCCAAAGCAGTTGCAATCCCTCCCAGTTTGGTATCATCCGCAAACTTAATAAGCGTACTTTCTATGCCAATATCTAAGTCGTTGATGAAGATATTGAACAGAGCCGGTCCCAAAACAGACCCCTGCGGTACCCCACTCGTTATGCCTTTCCAGCAGGATTGGGAACCATTAATAACAACTCTCTGAGTACGGTTATCCAGCCAGTTATGCACCCACCTTATAGTAGCCCCATCTAAATTGTATTTGCCTGGTTTATCGATAAGAATATCATGCGAGACCGTATCAAATGCCTTACTAAAGTCTAGGTATACCACATCCACAGCTTCACCCTTATCCACAAGGCTCGTTATCCTATCAAAGAAAGCTATCAGATTGGTTTGACACAATTTGTTCTTTACAAATCCATGCTGGCTGTTCCCTATCACCTTACCACCTTCCAAGTGTTTGCAGATGATTTCCTTAATTACTTGCTCCATTATCTTCCCTGGCACAGAAGTTAAACTAACTGGTCTGTAGTTTCCTGGGTTGTTTTTATTTCCCTTTTTATAGATGGGCACTATATTTGCCCTTTTCCAGTCTTCTGGAATCTCTCCCGTCTCCCATGATTTTCCAAAGATAATAGCTAGAGGCTCAGATACCTCCTCTATTAGCTCCTTGAGTATTCTAGGATGCATTTCATCAGGCCCTGGTGACTTGCAGGCATCTAACTTTTCTAAGTGATTTTTAACTTGTTCTTTTTTTATTTTATCTGCTAAACCTACCCCCTTCCCATTAGCATTCACTATGTTAGGCATTCCTTCAGACTTCTCGGTGAAGACCGAAACAAAGAAGTCATTAAGCATCTCTGCCATTTCCAAGTTTCCTGTTACTGTTTCTCCCTCTTCACTAAACATGCTCGTTTAAAGTTGTGAAATGCTCCCATCTAACGTTTGGCAGCCGCCTGTTTTGTCCACTGCTTGCAGGAAGAGCAGCCCGTTGCAGCTAGCTGGTGGGTGGTTAGAACCAGGGTGGACCATCAGCTCCCCCTATCAGCTCCCCACTCCCCTAAGTTCCCTGTGCAGCAGCTGTCCCTCCCCCCACTGCCATGTGCTGCTCCTGCCCTCTGCCTTGGAGCTGCTCCCAGAACTCCTGCTTGCTGTACATGGGGAGGGCGGAAGAGGGGGGCTAATGTCAGGGTGTCTCCCCCTCCCCCCTGCTCCTGCACCCCACTTACCCCATCTTCCATCGAGTGGGGAGGGGACACAGGAGGGAGGGAGCTTCTAGGCAGTAGCTGCTGTCTCAGGTCTCAGCAAGCTGATTTAATTAACAAGGCAGTGTACTTAAGCCTGGGGTCAGCTACTTAAAGGGAAATGCACATTTTTTCTCTCTCACACAGGGTGTGTGTCTCTGTCTGCCCTCCCTCCTTTCCTGCTGCCTTGCAGAGTGTTGTGAGAGTTAACCCTGGAGGGCTCAGTCAATTGCTAGTTCATTTAGCAGTAAGGCATTCCCTGGGAAATATTCCCACCCTCTGACTCCTCCACCTCAACTAAGCTTCACAATCATCATCACTGTGTACCAGTATTAAATTGTTTGTTTAAAACTTATGCTGCGCGTGTGTGTGTGTGTGTGTGTGTGTGTGTGTGTGTGTATAATATATAAAATATAGTCTTTTGTCTCGTGAAAAAAATTTCCCTGGAACCTAACCCCCTCATTTACATTAATTCTTATGGGGAAATGGGATTCACTTAACGTCGTTTCGCTTAGTCGCATTTTTCAGGAACATAACTACAACATTAAGTGAGGAGTTCCTGTATAGACTCTGGTGCTGTCCATGTGTATTGATGCTGCTTGTTCACTTCCAGATGAAACTTTGACTTTCCTGAAGGGTGTTCCTGTGGATTTTGCGAATGAACATCCCTGATACCCTCAGCCTTCCTGAGATGGCAAGTCCGGCAGTCAGCCCAGACTCTTCCTCCCACGAGGCTCTTTCTTCTGTCAACTCTGCGCCCGCATGCTCCCCCACCTCAGATTCAGAGAACCTAAGCCCAGATGAGCTGGAGCTGTTGGCAAAGTTGGAGGAGCAGAACAGGTGAGGGAAGCTTAAAGTTCTAGTGTATCCTTGTTGCTGAGGAGGCCAAGGCCGATAGGTGGTAATTTATAATTCAAGGAGTCTGTATGTGCTGTAGTGTGCAATGTGTCATCACCTGTATCTGAACCGTAGTGTGAAACCACCAAAGAACAATACTGCTAAAGTGCTCCAGCAATGTGTCTCAGCCCTGACCTGGAGGGATTGCCTCTTCAGGTGAAAGGACAGCTTGGCCTGTAAGGCCCATACCATCCTTCGCCTCACTCCTAACTATCAGCAAGACATCAATTGCGACTGACAGTCTTGTGCTAGTGGCAAGTGTATGCAAGCTTCCTTCCCCCCCACCAACAGATCACTTCAGAGATCCCCCTGCAGTCAGAAGATAAATGGTAGTGACCAAGAGTTTTTACTAAACTGGGTCACTTTTGCTTCAGTGATCTAGAAGTGAAAGGTGCCATATATTTCGGCCAATCACTTGAGTTACTCTGTCCAGCTGATCTCATTCTTTCTGATGTTTCATCTATCTTGAGGTGCCTACCACTTGCTCCATGGTAGGTGTAGTTCCATTTGGGTAGCTGTTTACAGAAAACCTCCACCTCACACAGTGCATAGTGTCCACAGTAACAGACCAATTATCTGGTCTGCAAAACTGGGGGCTGAACATCTTTTCCCACTCTGCCTCTTAATCTGTAGCGTGAGGCAAGTCATTTCACCATTCTGTGCCTTGTTTTACCCATCTTGAAAATGGGGGATAATGATACTTACCTTCCCCAAAGAGGGGTTGTGAGGCTTAATTAGTTTGGGCCAAATTCTGCCCTTGGAGACATGCACCTGAGTCCCCTTAAAGTTGACAGATGTTACCTCTGAGCATCCAAGGAATAAAATTGGTCTGTAGCATTTTTCCTGGGACAAAAGCTCTCTGGAAGGATAAAGGCAATGGCATCCCATTTCCTGATTAATATCTGCCTCATCTTCAGTTTCTGTTGGGAATGATTCTGTTATTGGTTCTGAGTTTTTATAATACAAGTGAATGTGTTGTCTTTAACATCTGTCCCAAACACGAGAGGTCTGGACGCTGGAAGCGTAAAGAGCCTTGCGCAGCTCAAGTTTGCAAAACAAAGGGGTAAGGGAAGGCATCAACTTCCCTGTGAGATATGGGTGTTTCCACAGCTTGTTCTTTTTTAGAATGGGGAGACTTTAGTGTTTACACTCATGGTAATTTAACTCATGGCAGCTGGAACTTCTTTTGTCAACTGTCCATACAAACAGTTGATGATTCTCTGGGAAACAAAGCAAATAGCTGCATTTTAACAAAGCACAAGAATGTTGCTGAAACCTTGTAATCTGCAGCCTGTTGGAGATAGGGATGTAAATATTGTTTTTAAAAGTTAACCGTGTACGTGTAAACGATTAAAATTGTATCTAGGGCTGTCAAGCGATTAAAAAAATTAATCGTGATTAATCGTGCGATTAAACAACAGTAGAATACCATTTATTTTAAGTATTTTTGGATGTTTACTACATTTTCAAATATATTAATTTTAATTACAACACAGAATACAAAGTATACAGTGCTCACTTTATATTTATTTTTGATTACAAATATTTGCACTGTAAAAAAATTAAATTGTATATTTCAATTCACCTCATGTAGGTACTGTAGTGCAATCTCTTTATCATGAAAGTTGAACTTACAAATGTAGAATTTGGTAAACAAAAACCCTGCATTCAAAAATAAAACGTAAAATTTTAGAGCCTGAAAGTCAACTCAAACAAAAACAACAAGGAGTCTGATGGCACCTTAAAGACTAACAGATTTATTTGGGCATAAGCTTTCGTGGGTAAAAACCTCACTTCTTTAGATGCATAGAGTGAAAGTTACAGATGCAGGCATTATATATATGTGTATATATATATATGTGTGTATATATATATATGTGTGTATATATATATGTGTGTATATATATATATGTGTGTATATATATATGTGTGTATATATATATATGTGTATATATATATATATATATATATCGTGTGTGTGTGTGTATATAAAGTATATATATAATGCCTGCATCTGTAACTTTCACTCTATGCATCTGAAGAAGTGAGGTTTTTACCCACGAAAGCTTATGCCCAAATAAATCTGTTAGTCTTTAAGGTGCCATCAGACTCCTTGTTGTTTTTGTAGATACAGACTAACACGGCTACCCCCTGATACTTGACACAAAGTCAACTCAGTCCTACTTCTTGTTCAGCCAATTGCTCAGACAAACAAATTTGTTTACATTTGCAGGAGATAACGCTGCCGGCTTCTTGTTTACAATGTCACCTGAAAGTGAGAACAGGTGTTCTCATTGCACTGTTGTAGCCGGTGTCGCTAGATATATATGCCAGATACACTAAAGATACACTGTGTCCCTTCATGCTTCAACCACCATTCCAGGGGACATGCGTCCGTGCTGATGATGGGTTCTGCTCGATAACAATCCAAAGCAGTACAGACTGACACATGTTCATTTTCATCATCTGAGTCAGATGCCACCAGCAGAAGATTGATTTTCTTTTTTGGCGGTTTGGGTTCTGTAGTTTCTGCATCAGAGTGTTGTTCTTGTAAGTCTTCTGAAAGCATGCTCCACACCTCGTCCCTCTCAGATTTTGGACAGCACTTCAGATTCTTAAACCTTGGTTCGAGTGCTGTAGCTATTTTTAGAAATCTCACGTCGGTACCTTCTTTGTGTTTGTCAAATTTGCTGTGAAAGTGTTCTTAAAACGAACATGTGCTGGGTCATCATCCGAGACTGCTATAACATGAAATATATGCAGAATGTGGATAAAACAGAGCAGGAGACATACAATTCTTCCCCAAGGAGTACAGTCACAAATTTAAATGATGCATTATTTTTTTTAATGAGCATCATTAGCATGGAAGCATGTCCTCTGGAATGGTGGCCAAAGATGGAAGGGGCATACGAATGTTTAGCATATCTAGATTGTAAATACCTTGCAACGCGGGCTACAGAAGTGCCATGCGAACGTCTATTCTCGCTTTCAGGTGACATTGTAAATAAGAAGCAGGCAGTATCTCCTGTCAATGTAAACAAACTTGTTTGTCTTGGAGATTGGCAGAATAAGAAGCACCACTGAGTGGACTTGTAGGCTCTAAAGTTTTACACTGGTTTGGTTTTGAGTGCAGTTATGTAACCAACAAAAATCTGCATTTGTAAGTTACACTTTCAGGATAAAGAGATTGCACTTCAGTACTTGTATGAGGTGAATTGAAAAATACTGTTTTTGTTTATCATTTTTACAGTGCATATATTTGTAATAAAAAGTAATATAAAGTGAGCACTCTGTAATTGAAATCAATATTGAAAATGTAGAAAAACATCCAAACATATTTAATACATTTCAATTAGTATTGTATTGTTATAAGTGCGATTAATCATGATTAATTTTTGAGTTAATCGTGTGAGTTAACTGCGATTAATTGACACCCCTAATTATATCGTTTAACCGGTTAACCGCTGGGGCTGGTGCGGTTGGGGTTGGGCCAGCTGGAGCAGCCCCAGGGCTGAGGTTGCTCCGGCTGGCGCAGCTGGGGTTAATGGTTAGAGCAGTTAACCTGTAAGACTAATGCTTACCGGTTAACTGTTTACTATTTTACATCCCTAGTAGGAGATGGATGGAGTTAGGATCAGGAGTTCCCAAACTTTTTACTAAGAAGTCCCACTAACTGCATCTTGCCTTTTTTCTGTGACCCACACAGGATCCAAATTCATGTGGGGGCCAAAATCATATGCCAGCGTTCTTCTACTCCTCTGCCAGCTTCTCCTCCTCCTTGCCCCACTGAGGAGGCACTGACCACCTTCAGCAACACACTCCATCCTGGCACTGCAACCCTAATCCCAGTCAGGTGCAGAGGGGAGGCCTCAAAGGCAGGGTTGGATTGGAGTGGAAGGCCACCCACACTCACCCCGCAGCCAGGCCAAACCTGAGTGGCACTGCAACCCCATGCAACAGCTCACAACTCCCAGAGCAGGGAGCCAGGTTCACCCCCATGGGACAGGAGCTGCTCTGGTGTGAGCACAGGGTGGGCTTATTCTCCTTCCCACCCACCTGGGGCCTTCTCATGACCCATTAATGGATTGTGACCCACCATATGGGTTAGAGGATCTGTTGAAGAGGACTTTATTAAAGTTATTTCCTTAAAGTATCTGCCAAGGACCATTTGAAATAACATCATGTGCTGCATCTTACCCTAGTAAAAGATGGTCCAGATAATTCTTGCTTCAAAAAAAAAAAAAATCCCATCTCCTGTGCTTAAATGCAATTTTCAAAGTTTAAAAATAATTAGTTTAAAACTTTGATCTCCACTGTTAAACTTGTAGTGGAGATGAGTTAAGCAAGTAATTGATTATCTTCTACTCTGCGTTGGCAAGAAGCATATCCTGCTAACAGGAGATTCTGACCAAGTGCCCAGCACTACACCCCACGAGAGCAAATGTGAATCCCTGTATGTGCACTCAGTATCAACGCAGCACAATGGCCACGTTGCCAACCTGAGTTCCATCCCCAGGCCTCTTCTCATTCTCCAGGTGAGATTTTTTTTCTGAGTGTAAAATGAATGGTTTTGTTAGTGAGGTCTGTTCTGGTAAAACCATTCTGAGGGCACCACAGTTGCTTTGAGGAAGTTCTATGACCAGTGTTATATAGGAGGTCAGACTAGATGATCACAAAGGTGCCTTTTGGCCTTGGAATCTGTGTCTGTTGGCTTTGCATAGTTCCAGCCCTGACCCTATAAATACCATTTTCCTTCCTTTCATCATGAGTCGGAGGCTAATCTTCCCCCTGTAGCAGGAGGGACTTTAGCAAACAATTCAGTCTATGATTCTCTGTCTCAAAGAATCCAGGCCACAAAAGCAAATGCTTCTCCTAGATCTCTGATTGCGCTATGGCAAGGATGCTGCTGGAGGAGGTTCCTATCAACAGGGTGACATCTGGGGGATGCAGTTTGTGGTGGGGAGGGGGAGGAATTACAGTGTGAGGCAGAGGATGGGGGACACTGACCTTGCCAGGTACTGATCATCCTGTTTCCTCAGACTTTCCTCTCCCTGTTCCTCAGCAGCCAATCAATCAGTCCCTAATTTGATGACACTGAATCAAAAAATGGCGGACAACCTTGCCAGCTGAACTTGAAAGCAGAAAGGTGCAGCTGTTGGTAGGATGAACTGATATTCAGAAAGGCACCAGATTCAATACCCTTTCCCATCTTTTAGAATGTCCCCTGAAACTATACTGTATCCCCTGTGCACTGAAACTGCCTCCATTCTGCTTCTCTGTGTCCCACTCAGTCCCATAATATGCCACGTTCTTTTCATCAAGAAGGTGACTTTTCTTAAAGTGACGTTGAGAATTTTTAGAAAGGGAGACTCCTTTTCTGTTCAGGTTCATTGCTGAGTTTAATGCTATATTAAGAGTAACTATTAGTCTCAAATCAGGAAGTCACTCTATACGGCCCTAGCTTGTGCTGCAGATAACAAAAGCCACTTTCATTACCCATTTCTGCCCCAATAGGCATCGGACTCTGTAGCTCAGTTGTAGATTTCCTTCCCTCTCTGATTGCTCTGAGGGGGCGTACCTGAGTGTCCCTGAGCACATCTGATTTCTTAGTTGCTGAATGTTTAAAAGGAAACACGACCAGCTCTAAGCTCTATTGTCTGAGTGACTGGAGGGAAAATGCAGAATCCTGTTAAAAAATGACTCTGTCTTCAGATGAAATGGAAAGCAGAGGTCCTGTCTGCTTGTGGTGGCTGCAGATCAATGGTACTTCTAGCAAGAGTGGGGGGGTGATATCTCTGTTGTCCTGGCCAGATTACAAATTGGGTTACTGTATCTTGCATGCTTAAAACTCCCTGTGCAGTTTAATTTGTAGCTCATCTTCATTTCCTGTCCTAAACTGTAGCACAGTGTTGCTGTGTGCTGTTAAATACCTGCTGTGCCCCATCCCAGGGATGGTAGCATTTCACTGAAAGGAGAAGAGCTCTCTTCTTGCTTTGCCTTTGTTTCCTTGTAAGAAAGACAAGGTGGGTGAGGTAATAAGACCAACTTGTGTTGGGGTGAGAGAAGCTTTCGAGCTTACATGGAGTTCTTCTTAAGATCTGGGAAATGTACTCAGAGTGTCACAGCTAAATACAAGGTGGAACAGATTGTTTAGCATAAGCAGTTAACACATTTCAAGGGACCATTCAAGGTGAAGTGGCCTGTTAACACCTCTCCAGTGGGGGGGGGGGGGATATAGGAGTTGTAATAAACCATAAATCCAGTGTCCGTTCAATCCATGATTTTTTGTGTCTTGCAAAGTTACAAATTTGCTTAAATTTCCCAGACCCGAAGAAGAGCTCTCTGTAAGCACAAAAGCTTCTCTCTCATCAATGCAAGTTGGTCTTATTACCTCACCCACCTTGTCTCTCTAATCTCCTTGGACCAACGCAACTACAACACTGCATACAGTTTCTCTGTAAAACACTTCGGTATCCTGAAATGTAGGACCAGAATTTCAGCTGATTTAAATTGCCCTGTTTCTATTGACTTCAGTAGAGCTATGCCGATTTACACCACATAGCCTGCAATTATATTAAATGGCCACGTGGTGGCATCATAAGGGAATAATAATTTAATGTTACAGTAGCCCCAGCCAGGGTTGGGGCCCAATTGTGCTAAGTGCCATGAGGGTGACCAGATGCTAAGTGGAAAATATCGGGACCGCCGCAGGGGGGGCGCCTTTTTAATTGTTACACTCACCCGTCCAGGTCTTCGGCGGCAATTCAGCAGAGGGTCCTTCAGTCGCTGACGGTCTGCAGCGGCATTTCGGCAGCGGGTAATAAACCTTGCCACCAAAGACAGAAGCACCCGCCGCCGAAATGCCGCCGAAGACCCGGACGGGTGAGTGTGGTTTAAAAAAAAAAAAAATAGCCCGAACCAAAATACCGTACTTCGGTCGGGACGCAGGACAAACTCCTCAAAATTGGGACAGTCCTGGTTTTATCGGGACGTCTGGTCACCCTAAGTGCCATGGACACGGAGTGAAAGGACTCTGATTCTTGCCAATATCTCCTATGTAAGGTCTCCAGACATCTTCAGTTATCATAACACCCTGTAATCCAGGGTCATCACTTTCTGAATCATTCACCTTTTAGTCTGATACCTTCTAGTTTGATCTCTGCCCAAAGGCAGTTTTTTAAAGTTTTTTTTTTTTTTTTTTTTTAAGTTTGATCAGAATTCCTTCAGGCCAGGGCATGAGAGTTCAGCAGTGGAGCAAGAATACATAAAGCCACAGAGGAGTGTGGAAAGTATGTGCACTGATTAACTCCAGACTTCTGTTTTCCTAGGCAATTTAAATGCAAAGGCCCCTAGCATTAGGGTTGTCAGATCAAGGGCCCAGGAATAAGTGAACTTGGCTGTGTTGTACATAGGCTGATGTCAGTTATTCTTTCCCTTATGAAATGTAAACTTTAATGTGTTGTGTTCTAACAACATAACATTAAGGTTTACATTTAATCTATTTTTAAAAGTAGCAATGTGCTGAATAGCTCCTCCCCTCCCATTCCAGCTAGATTAAGAGGGGTATCAAAACAGATTATTAAAGTGACTTGCAAAAGATGACATGCTGGAGTTCACGTTGCCAGTTCATTCTGACTGTATTTAAAGGTTGGTATCTTCCTTTGAAACAGAAAACAAGAAGGGTTAAAGAGCTTAAATTGGAAATTGACAGATTCTAAGATCCTCCCACAGGAGTACAGAGGGTTTGCCCTGGCCTCTGGTTGCACTCCTTACTCCTGGGGGAATTCTGCGCCACTGCACAATGCAGAATTTTGCAGAAATGAATGTTGTGCACGCAGAATTTCCTCCTCCTTCCCCCCCCCCCCCGAAATGGGCTGCAGTGCTGCTAGCCGCCACTAGGGGCTGCTGGACCCGGCAGAGCTCAGCTCACAAATAGAAGACCAGGCCGGGGGTAGGGGGAAGGGAACTGGAGGGTTCCCAGCAAGCCCTGAAGGAAGGAGGCAGCGGTGCGCAGGAAACTGGGACCCAGCATCAGGCTGTTTACCCCTAGAGCGCAGGGATCCAGAGGGATAGAGGGTGTGAATGCCTGGGTCGGGGCAGGGCGCCCATAGCTGGCCTCTAGGGGGGCAGGCAGTGTGTGTGTCTGGGCTGGGGGGCGCAGGTTGCAACTGGGCTCTGGAGGGGAGAGGGTGTAAGTGTCAGGGGTGTGGGGGTTGCCCTACAGCTGGCCTCCTGGGGGTATAGGGTGAGTGTGTCTGGGCGGAGGAGGGGGTTGCAGCTGGTCTCTGAGGGGGTTGTGGCTGGTCTCTGAGGGGGTGTGAGTGTCTGGGCTGGGATGGGACATGGCTGGGCTCTGGGGAGAGGAGAGGAGAGGTGTCTGGCCCCCTGGCTGGGCTCTGTAGGGGAGGGGGCAGAGAAACAGGAACTGCGTTGTTGTAGGAGTTTCTTTAACTCTCTACTCCTGGGGGAAATTTTGTGTGTTTGTATTGTTACAGACCTACTTGCTGAAATAATTGAATCTGGCTTGATTATATAGTGTTGTTTTGCAAATAAATTTTGCAGAATTTTTGATTTTTTTTTTTTTTTTTGGCGCAGAATTCCCCTAGGAGTAACTCCTGGTGTAAATTCCCTCTCAAAAAGCTCTATTGCGAGTCTAGTTAAACTTTGTTCTTAAAAGATCCCCTGACAAAAAACGTCTGTGTTCCATGATGGAATCTTTGAGTCCAAATCACTTCCTGAAACACACAAACTTGAACTCTTATTTTTAAAAATAAAATGTAGTAACCCATTAAATGCTCCCTCCTGTTTCTGCTTTTGCTGCAGAGGTTGGTGACTTTAATAGCTCTTCTTCCTGCAGAGAAGCTTTCTTTTTGGATGAGGAGTGTTAGCTCCCTGCATGTGATGTAGAGCACCGAGGGGACAGGCTTGCTCTGGTGGTCTTGCTGCGTGGCTTGGATGGTTGCTTGGTTGTTGCCCTTGTGGCTTTGCTTCGTGGAATCTGGGAAGGGGTGGCAGTAGCTCTGGTCTCACCATGGTGGTGGCATCTCTTGCAAGGGGTGGCAGTAGCTCTGGTCTCACCATGGTAATGGCATCTCTTGCAGGCTGCTGGAAGCAGATTCCAAGTCCATGCGCTCCATGAATGGCTCCCGCAGGAACAGCGGCTCCTCCTTAGTCTCCAGCTCCTCAGCCTCCTCAAACCTAAGCCACCTCGAGGAGGACACCTGGATCCTATGGGGGAGGATTGTCAACGAATGGGACGAATGGCGGAAGAAGAAAGAGAAACTGCTGAAGGTGAGGAAAGAGGGCAGGTTAGCGAGAAATTGAGAGGCTGATAGCACAGACATCCCCACCCCCACCCCAAGCTCCTTCCCAGCAAAACCTGAGATCCTTTTCAGGGTCAAAGGTGGCTTGATTTCCTCTGTGGCAAGTCCTAGGACAGGGTTAGAGCCACAAACGTTCTTTCCCTACTCACCCCCATATCTATCGATCTCAATCACAAGTGAGAAGGGATGGATCCTCTTCAGGGCTCTCTGCAGCATCCCAAACCCTTGCCAGCAAGTGCATCAGCACAAGCTCATGCAGAGGATTGAACCCCACTCACCTCTTGTGGCACAAAGAGGGGCCATATAAAATACCAGGATTTTGAAACGTTCTCCCATGTTGCCTCATGATCTGCCATACCTTGCTTTTCGCCAGGAGCTCATACGGAAAGGAATCCCACACCACTTCCGAGCCATCGTATGGCAGCTGCTGTGCAGTGCCACAGATATGCCTGTCAAGAACCAGTATTCAGAGCTGCTGAAGATGTCTTCCCCCTGCGAGAAGCTGATCCGGAGGGATATAGCCCGCACATATCCTGAGCATGAGTTCTTCAAGGGACAGGACAGCCTAGGCCAAGAGGTCCTTTTCAACGTCATGAAGGTAAGGAGGAGCCACCTGTAATGGTCACATTGGAGGGCAGTATCTAGCATATGAGCAGATTGTGTATGTGAGCCATGGCAGCATATGATGCAAGCACTTCACTCTCTCAAAGTGGGCTTACAGTCAGAAAAGTGACTCAGTGGAAGATACGTAAATTCCATTTCACTTCCTTGAATGCCAGGTATGTGACAGAGTAAACGCTTCTTACAGGGCTTGGGGTTTTCAACCCCACCCCATATGAGAAAGTCTTATTAGGAAGTAGTCTGAAGAGAGTTTGTGCCTATCTCAGGTTAGGGTGTGATCCATCTCATTTCACTCACTGTTAGAACAGGGGAGGGACCCCGGGCTATTAGTAGTCTTTAGCAAAGCATGCTGGGAGTCAGAGGAGTCTGAGCCCTAAAAAATACAGGTACTTCCTAGTCAGGAGGAGGGAGAGACAGTGCCAGAGAAAGGGCTGCTTGCTAAGGGAATGCTTAGAGGAATAACACCAGGCAGGGGACGCTATCTGAAGGATCTGGGAAGGTTAAACCTGTGGGTATGTACAGAATAAGGGGTTGGAGAGGTTCTCTTGTGTGAAGCCTGTATTGACTGTGTACCAAAGATGTTGGAGGGCCGATATCACTAAATACTTCAAGGGAACTGGGCTACAGAGCGTTCTCCAGAGAGTATCCTCCTCCATCTATCTTCCCCATCATTTTCATAGTCCTGACCCATCGGTGAGAAGCTAGTGACAACTTCAGCCAGGGAACTCTCTTCCTCCAACCCCTCATATCCTCCCCAATGATGATATCTGACAGGATGAGGAAGACTAGTATCCAGTTGGCTCTGCTGTAACTTTATGGGTCTTGCAGGGCTAACAGGAACCTGGGTAACTTGTCAGTTTCATCTGACTTAGGGAGATGGTGTAAGAAGGGACCATATATACCAAGTTGTTCTTCTAGCTGTGAAGGCATATTAAATGAAAACACCCTGTCGACTGCAAAGCACTGCAGCATGTTTTCCCCTTAAAACACTGAGTGTGGTTTTGCCTGTTAAAGACACAGTATGAAAGAGACATTCAAATAAGGAAAATGGGCTTAGAAAGAGGGGGCTAATAAAGCACCTGAGAAATGAGAGGCAATTTCCCTTTAATGTTTCTCATTGCAATCTCAGGACCTTTGCCACAGTCTCGGTATCAGTTCTTATCTCTTGTTGCATAAATACATGGAGGGCTGTATACAGTGGTTTAAAGCTCTTCAGTTTTCTCTGGTGAAATTATGGTTTTGGTGGCACATCAGCAAAGTGTCTCAATTATTAAATAATGGATGAAAGCACATCCATTCCTCTGGAATGTAAAGGTGTTGGAGTTTGAAGTCTTCTAAAGCACTTTGAGATCTATGATGAAAAGTGCTGTGTAAGAGCTAGATATTATCTCACCAAAAACGGGTACGCCCCATGGGCAGCCATAATACAAACTTCCCCTGCCAATATGCTGCCTTCTTCTAGAAGGACTCTTGAGGGACTTCGGGGTCCTCCAGTCTCCATAGCCCATTCAGTGGTTGTCTCTGAGGCTCCCAATCAGAAGGTCAATTGCAATGATGGTTTCTGGGTGCACGGTAGTCTACGACAAGCCAATTGAGCCCACAAACTCACTTCCAGTGGCCTCGACACCAATCTGAGACTTCTGTGGAAACATCAGAGTCCTGAAGGAGCCAATCCAGCTATGAGAGAACAAGCTGGATTCTGCCTCATGCCTCAACAGTATTGTTTGGTAAATTCCAACTGTAAAATCTCTGTTACTGGGGCCAAGGGTGGAGGCAGGGAGAACCCACTTGAACATCACCTCCCAGTGAGAGTTTGCAAGCACTGGTGGTTACAGAAATCTTAGTAAACTTAGTGCTGGGAATTGAGCAGTTGTGATCTGGAAGCCCTTGAGGGAAAATAAATACAGCATCTCACATGTATAATGCACCACTCTTCTTTCTGTCCTTTAGTAGCCATTTTTTTCAGCCCTACCTCCCAGAGGCTGCCTTCCATTCGTGGTATCACAAATGACACCTTGGTCACAAACATACTGACCATTACCTGGGGGCAGCTTAGATAGGCTAGTAATATAAAGCTTTGTCTCCACATGCATTTCACAGCGATTCTCTTCAGCTTTCAGGTTGAGAGTCTGACTTGGAGCTGCTTTGCTATGCAGGCAGGTTTCTTCCCGTATTGGGACATAACTCCTCATTCTCATCAGTGGCTGTGAGTGGCCTGGCTTAAGGAGAGAACGGAATCCTTTAAATGTTAATGGGACCTAATCTTTGATTATGGCCTTCAGCTTGTTTGTTCTTTTCTATTTAGTTTTTCTCATGTCTTTGAATAACTGTTGTGGGAAAGGCATAGATTGTCCCCACCCTCCATTGAAGTTTTCTGTGGATTTAATTTAAATCTGTAGTGATAACTTCATTACATTCCAAGAAATCAGTCCTTCTGCACCTGCAGAGAGAGAGCGAGTGCTATTTGTGCTATGATTCTGTGGCTGGACTCTCATTGGAATACATGTGGCTGCAGTGGGCGCATATTAGACTCTGTTAAATGTCCCATGTGTGTTTGGCAAGTGCACTCTTTCTACCTAGTTGCTTTTCTGACAGTAACTGGATGTTGATATAAGTTCTGTTTCTTATCAGACCCTGCTATAGACCGTTAATGCAGCTTTATGGTATTTAAAGCACTACATTTGCTGGCTGCAGTCCCTGGGCACAGGAGAGCACATTGTAGGCAGGCAATTTAATCTGAGATACATTTCTCTGCATGTGTGTGGGCAGGGGGGGCTGCATAGAAATACTTAAGCTACTTCCTGGTCCTAAAAAGCAGTATCCTTTCCCAAGTTCCTTCCTCTGGCCTCCAACCCCCATGACCCTTGGTTTTGTTGCCTTACTCCTTGCCCTTATGCTCTCTTCTAAGTAATTATCACTTGTGTCTCAGTATGTTCCGTCAGAGCTCTCTAGCTCCCCTGCAGGACTCTAGAGACCGTATCCCTGCCTGCATCACACTTAAGCACTCTCTCTTCCAGGCCTATTCCCTAGTGGACCGTGAGGTTGGATATTGTCAGGGCAGCGCATTCATCGTGGGATTGCTGCTAATGCAGGTTGGTGTGAGTGGAGATCATATAGCATGAGATTATGCAGCACCTGTCCCACCAAAGCTGCTAGCCCAAAGCTCTTCCCAATTCAATTAATTGCTGTGGAAATGCCACAGGATCTTTAACTTCCCCCCGAGACTTGGCAGAAGGGACTTGGTTTAATGGCTCACTCAAAGGACCCCTGCCGCTTACTGCACTGTCAATACAAATGCAAACCCTGGGACCAGAGTTAGTGACCTTCTGGACTGTGAATGCAGCCAGCTTGAGCTGTGCTGACTCGTTTCTAGTTCTCTGCCATTTCTGGAAAGTGTCCTCTCTCAGGTGCCAGAGTGTCTTTATTAGGGAACAGGAATTTTCCATTGACATTGAGCATAAAATATGACATCCTTCCTGCATTTGTGTAACAAAGCAAAGCCTGTTTAAAAGCCCAAATCCACCACCTCACTCTGTGAAGCATATGCCGTGGAGGGTTTTAAGGAAGGACTTTTAAAGAAGAAAAGCTAAGTACAGTACTTGTTTTGTCATGAAGCTCTGCTGGAAATGCCTCTGAAACACTTCACAGGTGAATCAACACACTTAATGCATCTGGCCAGGAATTTAGATGCTTCCTCTCATAATCAGCAAACCACTTGGCAAATGTTTTGAATATTCCTTTGTTTCCTCTGTGCCTGTTTTGACCCTTATCTCACACTAGTGATCCCTAAAATTGGAATGGAAGGGGGTGGGTGGAGAAAAGTCATTGGGCCTCCCCTTCACCTTTTTAGAACCTTTCTAGATCAGACTAATCTGTTTGTAAGGTCCAGCATAAATTTACTGTATGCTCTGTACAAATGACAAGTAAAATCAATGTAGACCTACTGGGGAGAAGAGGGCCCAGCATGGCAAGGTACTAGTCAGTATACGAGTGGGATTATGTAAGCAGTCGCTGGCCAAGCTATTTTCCTGCTGTTTCCACGTGATCACTGCCCAGAAGTGTCAGGAATCAAACCCAAATGTAACGCATTGTTCTACGTAAAGCTGCTCCACCTCTCGTAACAAGTGTTTGTCTGATCTATGTTAGAGCATCGTTCTGGGTCGGTTCTGTGCCGGGTTCTGTTGCAAGACTAATGTGGGATTTGTCTCGTTTTGCACCTGTAGATGCCTGAAGAAGAGGCTTTCTGTGTGTTTGTGCGACTGATGCAGGAATATCGATTACGAGAGCTATTCAAACCCAGCATGGCTGAGCTGGGCCTCTGCATCTACCAGTTTGAGTACATGCTGCAGGTAAATACAGCGAGGAGACCAGGGTGGTAGTAGCTTAGACAATAAATAAATAAATAAATAAATGGAGATATCCTATCTCCTAGAACTGGAAGGGACCTTGAAAGGTCATCGAGTCCAGCCCCCTGCCTTCACTAGCAGGACCAAGTACTGATTTTTGCCCCAGATCCCCAAGTGGCCCCCTCAAGGATTGAACTCACAACCCTGGGTTTAGCAGGCCAATGCTCAAACCACTGAGCTATCCCTCCCTGGACCATGTGATCCAGAGCAGTAGCAGGCTAAGTATGGGGAACTGGCCAGTAGTTTCTTTGTGCACATAATGGTTTGTGAATCCAGGCTGGAGAAGTCTGGCTCCTTTCCAGATTCCCCTGGGAGTGTTAGAGAAGACCGGAGCGGCTAATGGAATTGGTTCCTGCAATGGAGTCCTTAGCTCTGATAGTTGAGAGCCTCCTCTGGCCAAGAGACTCCCATATCCCAGAGGGGATGGTGGGACCCAGTTGGCTGTAATTATCAGCGGTAGTAAAATGTCTGCTGTGTCTTTCTCATATTCAGGAGCAGCTGCCTGAGCTGAACATCCACTTCCGCTCCCAGAGTTTCCTCACCTCCATGTACTCGTCGTCCTGGTTTCTCACCCTCTTCCTCACGACCTTCCCTCTGCCTGTGGCCACCCGAGTGTTTGACATCTTCATGTATGAGGTAAAGTGCTTTATACCAGGACGACTGGGGGCATGAGCATGGGCTCACAGGGATTTCTGATACTGCTTTTCTCAGTGCAGTGTTCAAAGGCAACGATGCTAGCATCTGGGAGGGATTAATTGAGAACAAGACACAGCTGCATTTTCTGCTTGAATAGAAGAACCTCGTTAGATCTTGCTTAGGCTGCCTTGTAAAATAAAAAAGGGGTTTCCCTGCTACACAGTGCTTGACGTGTTTAAAAACCTGGGTCCTGATTTTCTTTTTTCCAATGACACTGAGCACCCCAAACTCCCATTGAATCTCTTGCATTCCTGGGCGACTAGATGAGATTACACTGAAAATCAGCAATGATTAGCCCTGATGGACCAGCAAGGGGAACAGCTTAGTGGCAGGAGCCCTATACTGCACTTCACTCCTCCCCACTGAGTCTGGCCCTATTAGCAGAAGTATCCTTGGGGGGGGGTGTGTGTGTGTGTGTGTGTGTGTGTGTGTGTGTGTGTGTGTGTGTAAATTGGAGTCATTTCTATGCTAGCGGTGGCCAAACTGCAACACATGGAGTTGTGGGGAGATAGGTCCTAGTCAGCCTTCTTGATCCAAGGGGTCTGGCTAGGGTGACCTGACAGCAAATGTGAAAAATTGGGATGGGGTAGGGGTAATAGGAGTTTATATAAGAAAAAGACCCCGAAATCAGGACTGTCCCTATAAAATCCGGACATCTGGTCACCCTAGATCTGGCTGACCAGACCTGCACTCAGGATGAGGTATTTGCATATGCCCATTTTCTGCAAGTTAGTTGTTTGTCCTCCCTGAGCCTGGCAAGTTGCCTTTAGGGACCATTGAGCTGGTCAGAGTTTGGGTTCACCACACAGTATGTGCAAATTTGAGATGTAAGCTTTAACTTGTAGCTGATCCTAAGGAAACTGACACAATTTTCCCCCAGTGAGGCTTTTGTGTGACCCACTAGAAATTCAGGGCCTAATTCTCAGTTATGCTAAAGGCCCCTTTATGTGGCTCTGGCAGTGAAGTTCTTGTGTCATCATTGCTCTGGCAGGGTAAAGGGAGCTTAGTGTGGGCATAAATTACATTTACTTTAAGGCTCTTTTTATTGCCAGAGTGATGTCCGGGCCTGGTTGTAAATGAGAATCAGGCCTTGGGTGCCTTTCCCTGTCCTCCTCCTCTCTGCAGCCCAGAGCTTGGGCACCTAATTTTTATTGCACTCTCAAATGCCACATGAGCCTTGTGTCTGGGGCTGAAACTTCTCTGTGCTTTGCCATAGGGGCTGGAGATCGTCTTCCGTGTGGGGATGGCCCTCCTGCAGTTCAACCAGGCAGAGCTGATGCAGCTGGATATGGAGGGGATGTCGCAGGTCAGAGCAGCTCCACATTGCACTCAAACTGCCCTCTAGGGAGGGGTTTATACTTCAGCCATGCAGTTGTGGTAGAAAGAGCCTCACCAAATTCACGGTCCATTTTGGTCAATTTCACGGTCATAGGATTTTAGAAATCATAAATTTCGTGATTTCAGCTATTTAAATCTGAAATTTCATGGTGTTGTAATTGTAAGGGTCCTGACACAAAAAGGAGTTGTGGAGGGGGGTTGCAAGGTTATAGTACAGGGGGGTTTGTGATACTGCTACCCTGATTTCTGCGCTACTGCTGGTGGCAGCACTGCCTTCCGAGCTGGAGAGCGGTGGCTGCTGGCCAGGAAGTAAGGGTGACATGATATGGTATTGCCACCCTTACTTCCATGCTGCTGCTGGTGGGGGGGCTGCCTTCAGAGCTGGGCGCTTGGCCAACAGCCGCTGCTATCTAGCTGCCCAGTTCTGAAAGCAGTGCAGTAGTAAGGGTGGCAATACCGCGACACGCCCCCTCCTAAAATAACCTTGCAATGCCCCTGCAACTCCCTTTTGGGTCAGGACCCCCGATTCGAGAAACTGTGGTCTCCTCAGTGAAATCTGTATAGTATAGGTTAAAAGCACACAAGACCAGATTGCACGGGGGGGAGCCAGATTTCACAGTCTGTTGTGTTTTTCATGGTTGTGAATTTGGTAGGGCTCTACCCATAATCCTGTTGAGCTCTGATTGGCTGGCCATACCCAGTGTATAAATAGAAGATGCCCAGTATAACTCCCAAGGTCAGCCCATTTCCTAGTGACTGGCCCATGCATCAGCACAGAGTGGTCTGGAGCTCTTGTGGTGTGACACTGCTCTGTGTAACACTGGTGTGCTTCCAGCCTTGAAGAGGCTCATCCTGCCATGCATCTGAAACTCAGTGGGCCAGGAGTCTGAGCAGCCTCTCTTACATCCTGCCACCCTCTAGTCCCTGTCTAGCCCAGAACCTGAGTCCAGAACTTTGTGAAAAGTGAGTTTAAGCAACTTCTACAGGCAGTCTCCCTTTTTCCTCAGGCACAATTTCAAAGGTGAGATGTGAAAGAATCCCCAATAGATATTCTCACTCTCCAAACAGTGAAATAGTTGCCTGCAATGTGTAAGATTTATCCCAGCAGTGCCATGCACAGGGTTAATCTTACAGCCCAGTAACTGTGACTCTTGTTCTGCTTAGACTGCAGATGATGCAGTACCAACCTCTTGGCTGCGTGGGACCCACTGCTGAGTCCAAGCAGTTGGTGGGAAGGGCGAATAAAACAATTGCATCACAAGAGAATGCATTACAGTGTTAAATACAATTGGGCTTTGTGAGCCTGGCCCAACAGCAGTTACAGCTCTAACTCACTGTGCTGTCCATGTCATGCACCAGACAGAAGGTGAAGAAGTGCTTTCAGGCCTGCTTAGGTTGCAGTGATTTTCCTTTCAGTCCCCCTGCAGCCTGGGCACTATGAGGCATAACTTTGTTATTCTGTTGGATTTGAGATGTCCCGAGACCAAACACATGAACATCCTCTGTGTGTTTGGAACTGACAGTATTAGATAAGCTCCTGTGCCTGCCTTGTGCAGGAGCTCAGAGCCTACAAGTCATGTCATCTGCCCGTGCCTCAGTTTCCCCTAACTCACCCCTCTGGTGTTAAGATAAGAACTATAAAAATGCCAAGAGTGGTGCATTGTCCATGCTGCCCTGTCAGCAGGAGCCTGTCCATGATCCTGGGCCATAAATGGGGGAAGGGGTGTAATCCCCTCCAGAATTCCTAGAAATACCCTCCTAGAATTCCTAGAAATCTCCCCCCCCCCCCTTACTGACTCCAGCCATCCAGCTTCTTCTCATGCAGCTATGCTGCCCACCCTTTTCCCTGGCTGCTGAAGCTGGAACTTTGGAGACTTTCCAGATCCTGAACATACCCAAGTGCTGCTCAGAAAGAGTCCCACATTCCACAGGTGCACTTGAAACACCAAGGTGTAGTCACTAGTCAGAGACTTCTCGTGATTGCTCAAGAGGGTCAGACACAACTAGAGCTGAGGTAGCGCAGGGAAGGCAAGTTGCTGGGCTGTCTGCTCTGGCTTGAGAGGGGAAGCAAGTACTGAATGAAGAGGATGGGAGGAGATTTGGGGAGAGTGGGTAGAATTTATTAGAGTGCTCAAAAGGGGCTCAGAGAAATGCATCCTGCCCTCTGCTCCCTTCCCACAGTATTTCCAGAAGGTGATTCCTCATCAGTTCGACAGTTGCCCGGACAAGTTGATCCTGAAGGCATACCAGGTCAAATACAACCCCAAGAAAATGAAGAGGTAAGTTTGCTCCCTCACCCTGTGAAAGATCCTAGACAGGCGACTGGCAGAAAAACCCCTCCTTGATCTGTGCTGTTTCGAGGATCCTGCGCTAGACTTAAGCGGGAGGACAGGGAACAGAAAGGGAGCTTGCATTGCGGGCTCTTCTAGATATTCTTTAGAGCCACACAGCAAGCAGCAGTGAAAATAGAGAAGAGATGAGTGAGTGCTGTGCGGGAGGACTCACTAATAACAAGGGAGTTACTGCCTTCTCTGACAGCAAGTCTGATGGGCTTGTGGGAGGCCATGAAAGCTTTCCCGCACTATAGAGACAAGGCAGGCTGATGGCAGCAGAGCTGCTTGGCCTTGGCAGGGACTCTGGCTTTGTTAGGAGTTGGGGGGGCATTTTGTGTATCCAAGGAAGTGGGTATAGCTCCTACCCCAAACTTCCATCTCCTGCTGTGCAAGCAGGGGATGCTATGACCTCCTGCCTTCCTCTCCTGGAAGATAGAAGCCTGCAATTTGAATCTCTTAAGTGGGGACAGTCATCCTGACACTTGGTACGAAGGAGGGTGCAGAAGCTGGAAAGATAAAGATCAGGCAAAATTGGCCTATTCCAATTTTTCTTGTAGTTCAGTTAAGGGACTAGTTACTTCCTACCCCCGTGGTAGCCTACAGTAGCTGGTCTGCCTTATTGTAAATTGACTGAATGACTAGTGCCCTTCAATCAGGCTGGGTCTTCCCAGCTCTGACAGTACTGTGTAGTGAGCAAAACTGTCCCCTTCCCCAAAAGATGGGACAGAAAGGAGAATCCCTTTGGGAGCACACAGTACTGAGAGACAGATTGTTACCCAACAGCAGAACCATGAAACCAAGCCAAAGGGTTCAGTCGGGGGCAGGGGAGGATTGCTTGGAGAGGTGAGTTTAAGGAATGGTATTGGGGACACTCATAGGCACACAAGCTCTCTGTTCCTCTTGTGCTGCTGCTCACTCCTCACCACAAATCCTGATCCTCGGCCTGTGGCCGCCCACTGTGCTGCTCATCAGCTGATCTGGATGCCAAGTTCTCTGGGATTGTGGCTCCAACTGAGGAGCAAGCAGTAGGAGCTGAGGACCGGAGTGTGTCAGTGGTAGGTCTTTAAGTTGATTACAAGTGTGTAAGACCTCAGCCATGTAGCTAGGGCACTTAAAAATAGAAGATTTGGGTGAGGCAGTGTGTTTGTAAAAATCCGCATATATGTAAAACCCCCAATCCAGGGTCACTAATTTGCCCCATCATGCCCAGAAGCTTCAATATGTGTGGCCTGTTGCTGCATGGGCCTCAGCACAAGGCACTGCAGGGGAGTTGTGGTGTCAGCCTAGATTGTTAGCTCCTGTCCTTTGCAGGTGTACCCACTGACCCTGAGCGCTCTGCTGGGGGGGGAGGGGGCGTGTGGGTCTGAAGCAGGTTTGATCCAACCTGGCTTGCATGTCTGTCTCAGGCTGGAGAAGGAGTATGCTGCAATCAAAAACAAAGAGATGGAGGAGCAGATTGAGATCAAAGTAAGTCCTTTCTTTGCTCCATGCCCTCCTTGCTCTAGTGTTGTCTGTATCACAGCAGCACACAGAGGGAAAGGTTATGGGAGCCACCTTAGTTTAACTCTGAGAGCTCATCAGATCACTGCCTCTAATGCTCCTTATTGGTGCTCCAGCACCATTATCCAAAGCTAGACCTGTAGGGACAGAGATTACAGCTTTACAGACCTTTTCCCCTGAAAAAGATCCCATGTGCTTCTTATAAGCATAACACAGATGCTCCCCTCTCCCATCTGGCCTTTCACATTTGTGTAGCTAACTGCACTTGGGTACTGAAATTCCCCCAGCAACTTCAGTCAGATGCCCCCTTCATTTTTTGTGTGGTGATGCTGCATGCTGTTAAACAGCTGCCATGTTCCACCCCAGAGATAGCTGCACTTCAGAGATGATTGAGGTGATCTCTCTATATACTGTCTGGATTCCTAGGGAATGAAAGGCACTATGTAAATGTAAGAGATTACTCCTCCTTCATTCTTATGGCTGAATTTGGAGCCTACCCCAAAGCACTGGCAAAGGGTTTTCTGCAGCCCAGAAGTTCTCTTTAGGTCTCTGGTCCATCACTTGCTGTGATTTCAGTTACTTCCCAGTAGAGGGCAGACCCACCCTATTTAATAAGCCCAGGCTTGCATACAGGAAGCTCCTCTTGATGTCTCGCTTCTTCCTCTGCAGAGGCTCCGGACTGAGAACCGCCTCCTGAAGCAGCGGATCGAGACCCTGGAGAAGGTGAGAGGCATGCCGGGCCGTGTGCGAATCCACCTGCTCCACTTCCAGACTAGCCTGGCTTCCAAAAACGAGGCCTTGCACAGCCGCCTGTCCCAGCTCACTATCAACCTGCCCAGGAAAGGCAACCATTAGGCCAGGCCATGTAGGCCGCATCATAAGCTCACACCACTCCCTGGCATGTCAGTCTAATGCACTGTCGACAATAGTGATGGCTTCTAAAGGAAGGCTTTGGAGCCGGGTCAAAGGGCAGGGACTAGACGTACTGTCAGGGTGACTATTAAAGTGATGCTTGTGTGTTCAAATGTCTTGCAAGCTGGATGAGATGCTAAAGCACTTTACATCTTACTTGCCAGGTCACTGAACTGATGCTTAGATTGTTTTGGTTTTTTTTGTTTTTTTTTAAATCTTCAACTGCAGAATAAAATGCGTCGAGCCCAAGTCGTGAAGATATGCTGAGGTCACTTGTAAAAGGGTATCTCTGGAACTGAGCAGAGTGCCGGATTTCTTTGCCCATGTGGCATTGACCATACTTTGGTGTGGCTTTTAAAACTTATTTACCTGGCCTGCAATTGATTTGATTGCCCTGCCCTTCAGTTTTGTACCTCAGCCTCTAATTCTGTCACTCAGCCTCACACTGTAAAATACTTCAAACTACTTAGTTCTTGTGTAAAAAATTTACAAAATGGATTTAAATAAAGCTTAAAAGGAAAATCTACAGAACCAGAGAGAATCCCTGATTACCCTAGGGCTTCCTGGCCCCATGCATGACCGAGGGTCATCTACCAGCCTATCCACACTGCTGTCCTGCACTCTGGCACTATCGTCCTGATCTTCAGAGGTGCTGAGCACCTGCAGCTCCCATCCACCTCAGCAGGTAAACGTGAGCATTCAGCACCTCTGTAAAATCAGGCCCTAGATGCTAGGTCCTCTCTCTGACCGCACTTGCCAAGATCAAGTATTTAGTATCCTCTTTCCAGGTGGTAAGGACTCTGGCTCTCATGGATTTTCCATTGCTAATTACTACGATCTTGTAGGACATCACTGAGAACATCTTCAAGGTCTGCAGGCAGCATATGGCCCTAAAGTCCATCATAGCAGCTCTCTATCCCCCTGGAACTGAAGGGTTCAGACCCAGCTAATCAATGGCAGGTTTATTGCTGGTGAACACAACGAGCAATTAGCCTTCTATCAAGGGAGACACTTGTTGGACAAATTCCTGTACAGATTTGGGGTGGCTTCTGGCAGGCTGCCACTGTTTGCAACAAAAGGTAGTCGGGTGAAAAAGTTTGGACTCCCCCACCCTAGCTGATCTGGAAGACTTTTCTTCTTGGGTGCACTTATCTCACTGGGCTCTGCTGGGTTCTCTTCCTGCTGCTAAGTCTTGCTGTTCTGTGTGCTTCTAGCTGTGGTTGGAGCGCTTCTGCAATGACCTTGTTATTGTCGTGTCTTTTTTTTTTTTTCTTTTCTTCTTTCCTTCTCCATCTTTCCTTCCCTGTCTGGATCTCCACTAGGAGAGCGCTGCCTTGGCAGATAGACTGATCCAGGTACTGTAAAACCTTTATTTTCATCTCTCCTTTCTTGGTTTTACATTTCAATCCAGAAACAAAACAGCTGCACCCACTGTGTGTGTGATTTGCATTTGCTCCACTTCTTTTTATACAGGGTCAGAGCAGCACTCCCACACCAGATTCAAAGGGTTACAAGTGAATCCTTCCTTTATCACAAAGTTTAAGTCCCCTCTCCCACCAAAGACCTCTGAAACACATACTCGAAAGAATTTTTGAGGCCAGAGCCTCAGTTGCTATAAATCAGCAAAGCTCTATTAAAATAAAAGGGCCAGATCCCCAGTGGGTGTAAATTGGCATAGAGCACTTTCAGTTTATACTAGCTGAGGATCTGGCCCTTGATCTTTAGGCAGACATTCATGGAGTGGCCCCCCTAAGGAAATTATTACAGCCTGACTAGATAAGGCAGGCAGAGTGTGGGTGAAAAGGACTATCCTTGTTTTGCAGCTGGGAAACTTGGTGAAGTGGCTTGCCCAGGGTTCCACAGCAAGCATGGGGCTAGGGTGAGAATTGGCACTCAGATCTCCTGAGTCTTCAGCTGCAAGACCATTCTTGCTGCTTAACTGACACCACACTGTAAGTTATGCATGTTGCTAGTCTTCAGACAAGCATTGAATAGGGCAGAGAAGGTAATTCTGACAGCCCCAGAGCTGGCCCCTCCACATCAGCCAGGAGCCAGGGTCAGGTGTGGGAGGGCAGTATATGGGCAGCACTGTCTGCTATACCTGGCTAGAGGATTCTAGAAATGTCCAGCTGCTGTAAAGCACATTAGGGTCCCTTTAACCACTGGGGCACAAGGGTGGGAGTGGGGAGTGCATCCTGTGATCTATTGTAGCAAACCTGAACAAAGTGGGTCCCTGCTATAACTGTGGTTCCTGCAGGACTTACCACTGTAACTATGCCACTAGCGCAGTAAGATCTAAAGTGCCCTGCAGGGGCAGGTGGTTCTGCCTCAAATTGTTTCCATATAAATCCATGGTACGCCCCCATCTTGAATACTGTGTGCAGATGTGGTCATCCCATCTCAAAACAAGATATATTGGAATTGGAAAAGGTACAGAAAAGGGCAACAAAAACAATTAGGGGTATGGAACAGCTTCAGTTAATCACACTAGGACTTTAAGAGATGACTGAGGGAGGATATGATAGAGGTCTATAAATTCATAACTGGTGTGGAGAAAGTAAATAAGGAAGTGTTATTTTATGCTTCATAACACAAGAACTAGGGGTTACCAAATTAAATTAATAAGCAACCCGTTTAAAACAAACAAAGGGAAGTATTTCTTTACACAATCAGCCTTTGGAACTCCATGCCAGAGGATGTTGTGAAGGCCAAGATGATCACAAGGTTCAAAAAAGAATTAGATAAGTTCATGGAGGATAGGTCCATCAATAAAAATCAACAAAGAGTCCTGTGGCACCTTATAGACTAACAGACGTATTGGAGCATAAGCTTTCGTGGGTGAATGCTATTAGCCAGGATGGGCAGGGATGGTGTCCCTAGCCTCTGTTTGCCAGGAGCTGGGAATGGGCGACGGGATGGCTTGATGATTACCTGTTCTGTTCATTCCCTCTGGGGCACCTGGCATTGGCCACTGTCAGAAGACAGGATACTGGGCTAGATGGACCTTTGGTCTGACCCAGTATGGCTGTTCTTATGCAAGGTGGGTCAACTCTTGTGTATTCAGTATACAGCTCCCAACTCTTTAAGCAGCCCTTGCATGGCATTATTACCCTTCTCCTCTGCCTCCTACATCAAGGAGCAATGAGCCTTGTTTTACTACTATATGTCCTAGTCAACTCTAGTTAATAGCAGTCATTGGAGCAGTGTGATGAAGAGGAGACCCACAATGCTGTTTGACGAGGGTGGGGGAAGACTCTAACTTTGATACCCATCGCCCCTGCCTCCTAGAACTAGAAGATGGGAAGGACCCTAGCTGTGCCTCACTTCAATCAAAACAAATTCAGGGTTGGAAATGCCCACTTCACCCCACGATCCCCATCTAAACAGTGGGCCAGGGTCTTCAGTGCAAAACAGATGAAGGTGGGGCAATGGAAGCCACTGGCTAACAGCATGAGGCTTCTGAGGCCAACTTCCTGATTGTATTTGCAGCTCCCCGCTTTGCTGCTTCTATGGAGGCCATGAGTGAGAGCCTCTAGAACACGCTAGTATTAAAAGTAGCCGTGGGATTAGCACAACACTTATGTGCATTAAGTATGTTGCCTAAGCCAAAGGCTTGAAGCTAAACTACTACAGCTTAGTCTCCACACTAGTTTACTCAAGGGGTGATGCTAAACCAGTGCAAACCCCTGTGCAGGCACTTAAATGTATGTAAACCTGGTTTGTATCAACTTAGCTTAAGTCAGTTTCTTCCTGTTTTAAGCTATATTGACAAATTGGGTTTGAGTTACGTTTTATGAGTGGCTACATAACGGGTTTGCACAGATTTAACTGAAGTGGTTTTAGTTAAACTGGTTGAGGACACTGAGGAAGGTGTTCACACTGGTGTGCATTCCTCTTCTGGGAGCAGGGGTTGAGGGCTTTGAGTTCGTCATGCTATTCTTTAAGCGCCAACCATTCGCTTAGTGCTGTAGAAGATGCAAACTGAAGCGAGAAAGCAAAATCATGGGAAGGATAAGGCAGGAATAACTAGAAATTCACCCTTGTGTAACTAGGGTGACGAGACAGCAAGTGTGAAAAATCAGGACAGGGGTTGGGGGGTAATAGGAGTCTATATAAGAAAAAGGCCCAAAAATCGGGACTGTCCCTATAAAATTGGGACATCTGGTCACCCTGTGTGTAACTAAGACCAAAGCAGATTGTGAAGAACTTCAAAAAGATCTCACAAAACTAAGTGATTGGGCAACAAAATGGCAAATGAAATTTAATGTGGATAAATGTAAAGTAATGCACATTGGAAAAAATAACCCCAACTATACATACAACATGATGGGGGCTAATTTAGCTACAACGAGTCAGGAAAAAGATCTTGGCGTCATCGTGGATAGTTCTCTAAAGATGTCCACGCAGTGTGCAGAGGCGGTCAAAAAAGCAAACAGGATGTTAGGAATCATTAAAAAGGGGATAGAGAATAAGACTGAGAATATATTATTGCCCTTATATAAATCCATGGTTCGCCCACATCTCGAATACTGTGTACAGATGTGGTCTCCTCACCTCAAAAAAGATATTCTAGCACTAGAAAAGGTTCAGAAAAGAGCAACTAAAATGATTAAGGGTTTAGAGAGGGTCCCATATGAGGAAAGATTAAAGAGGCTAGGACTCTTCAGTTTGGAAAAGAGAAGACTAAGGGGGGACATGATAGAGGTATATAAAATCATGAGTGATGTTGAGAAAGTGGATAAGGAAAAGTTATTTACTTATTCCCATAATACAAGAACTAGGGGTCACCAAAAGAAATTAATAGGCAGCAGGTTTAAAACAAATAAAAGGAAGTTCTTCTTCACGCAGCGCACAGTCAACTTGTGGAACTCCTTACCTGAGGAGGTTGTGAAGGCTAGGACTATAACAATGTTTAAAAGGGGACTGGATAAATTCATGGTGGCTAAGTCCATAAATGGCTATTAGCCAGGATGGGTAAGACTGGTGTCCCTAGCCTCTGTTCGTCAGAGGATGGAGATGGATGGCAGGAGAGAGATCACTTGATCATTGCCTGTTAGGTTCACTCCCTCTGGGGCACCTGGCATTGGCCACTGTCGGTAGACAGATACTGGGCTAGATGGACCTTTGGTCTGACCCAGTACGGCCTTTCTTATGTTCTTATGTAACTAAACTGCTTTAATTAAATCACTGCACACCTCTGTTGAGATGCAGTACACCTTAATCTGGTAGTTAACACCTGTGTTAGCACCAGTGCTGCATACCAGTACTGGTTGCGCTGGTGCAGCTACATTGATTTATTTGTATTATTGTAACATCTTGGAGCCCCAGTCATGGCTCAGACCCTCATTGTGCCAGTTCAGGGGTCGGCAACCTACGGCACGCGTGCCAAACACGGCACGCGAGCCGATTCTGAGTGGCACGCTGCTGCCCACGGAGGAGCGGAGGGGCCGGAATGCACCACGTTGTGCGAAGAAGTGGGGGAGAGGGGGAGCTTGGCTGCCACAGGACCAAGCTTCTGCCTCCTGCCCCCGCAGGAGTGGGCGGGGGGGGCTGAATGGGGCGGGGGGCCGGGACCTGGACCCCCCCCCCCCCCACCGCTCTCCCCTGCGGGGGCAGGAGGCAGAAGCTTGGTCCTGCGGCAGCCAAGCTTCCCCCTCCCCCGCTTCTTCGCACAATGTGGTGCATTCCGGCCCCTCCTCCTCCCCCCCCCTCCCCCCAGAGGAGCAGAGCCGAGCGGCAGCGTGCTGGCTGCTCCGTAGAGCAGGCAGAGAGAGGTAGGGACGGGCCTGGGGGAAGGGGGTGGAACAGGTCATATCCCTCCCAGCCCCCTGCCATGAGTCGCTCAGGGCAGGGGGCTGGGAGCACCCCCACGAGCCGAGCACCCCAGCCTTCTGCCCTGCACCTCCCCACCCCAACACACACCCATCTCTCTGCCCTGCACCCCCACAGCCCCATCCCTCTGTCCTGCACCCCCCCCACACACCCCAGCCCTCTGCCCTGACCTCGAGTTGCCCCCAATACCCAGCCTTCTGCCCTGCATCTCCACACACACCCCATCCCTCTGCCCTGACCTCGAGTTGCCCCCAACACCCAGCCTTCTGCCCTGCATCTCCACACACACCCCAGCCCTCTGCCCTGAACCCCCCCCACACCCAGCCTTCTGCCCTGCACCTCCACACCCCCCAGCCCTCTGCCTTGACCTCGAGTCCCCCCCCAACACCCAGCCTTCTGCCCTGCACCTCCACACACACCCCAGCCCTCTGCCCTGCACCCCCTCACACACCCCAGCCCTCTGCCCTGACCTCGAGTCCCCCCCAACACCCAGGCCTCTGCCCTGAACCCCCCCAGGCCTCTGCCCTGAACCCCCCCCCCACCCAGCCTTGTGCCCTGCACCTCCACACACACCCCAGCCCTTTGCCCTGACCTCGAGTCCCCCCCCAACACCCAGCCCTCTGCCCTGAACCCCCCACCCCTCACCCAGCGGGCTGAGCAGGCTGGCGGCGTAAGATCAGCATTTTAATTTAATTTTAAATGAAGCTTCTTAACATTTTGAAAACCTTGTTTACTTTACATACAACAATAGTTTAGTTATATAATATACACTTAGGGTTGGTCCACACTAACCCCCCCAGTTCGAACTAAGATACGCAACTTCAGCTACGTGAATAACGTAGCTGAAGTCGAAGTACCTTAGTTCGAACTACAAGGTACTTACTGCGGGTCCACACGTGGCAGGCAGGCTCCCCCGTCGACTCCGCGTACTCCTCTCGCGGAGCAGGAGTACCGGCATCGATGGCGAGCACTTCCGGGATCGATTTATCGCGTGTAGACAAGACGCGATAAATCGATCCCAGAAGATTGATTGCTTACCGCCAAACCCGGAGGTAAGTATAGACGTACCCTTAGAGAGAGACCCCTTCTAAAAAAACGTTAAAATGTATTACCGGCACGCGAAACCTTAAATTAAAGTGAATAAATGAAGACTCGGCACACCACTTGTGAAAGGTTGCCAACCCCTGTGCTAGTTGCTGTACAAACACCCAACAGAATGATGGTCCCTGCCCCAAAGAGCTCCCCATCTAAGACAGTGGTCCGCAAAATTTTGAGTTGGGCCCTTCCTCCCCCCTGTCCATGCCCCCTGCCCCTCCAGGGCCAGGAGCTGGGCTGCAGCTCTGAGGGGAGGGGGAAGTAAACAGGGTAAGGGGGCCGAGGCTGGGGCTACAGCTAGGAGTGGGTCTGGGGCCAGAGTTGTGGCCAGGAGTGGGGCTAGGAGAGAGCCGCAGCTGGGGGTGGAGCCATGTCAGGGACAGACATGGGGCTGGGAGCCAGGGCTGCAGCTGGGAGCAGGGCTGGGCAGCGCTCCCTCCTTGCCCCCTGTGTGAGGTTGGCCTGGCCTGCCTTGCCCCCATGAACATTCCTCCGTGCTCCCCTAAGAGGGAACAGCCCGGAGTTTGGGGACTTCAGATCTAAGACAAGGGACAGCAGATGAATACCAGCCAACAAAGCAGTACAAGAAAACAGTGAGACAGTACTGGACAGCCTGATAGGCAGTGGGCTCAGCACACCAGCAGTCTCCCCAGTGTCAAGGGTTTTGTAGAATTGTAGCAAAGGAGTGTTTGAAGGAGGACAGTGGCTTTGTGGGTATTTACGGAGAACTCCTCCCAAGCCTGGGGGTAGTGGGGGAGAAAGGGGCTTGTTGTAGTGATCCCACTCAATTTTGGTTGTGTACAGACAGCCTCAGCTAGGGCCACATTCTCATTTACTCCAGCACCCTTTTACACCACTGATTGTGCTCACTTCACGCTGCCAGCACAGTGTTCAGCAGAGTCAGCCCCATTAGCTCTTAGCTAAGAACTCTCCCTCTTCAGGGGTAGCACAGCAGTGGGGAGTCTGTCGTGAGACTACTGGGCCACCCTTGGGGGGAGGGAAGGGAGGGTCATGGACTCTTTAAGTCAGATCATGAAAAGTGTGGCTCTTGGCCGGAGGAAGATAAAAATCCCAGGGCAGTTTTCCTGGGCAGTGTGTCTCAATGAAACTAAACAAACCCAACCAGATTGACTCTTGAATTACAGTGCATTCCTCAATGCCAAGTGCTCTGCCTCAGCCAGGGCTTGCTTAGGAGTCTCCTCGGTTGGAGGAGACCACTATGGCTTCCCTCACCTGGGAGGTTGTAACGATGCTGGTTCTGGCGGGACCCAACTGAGAATACCAATTCAGGACAAATTGCTTAAAGCAGGGCAGTTACAGCCCAAGGCTGGGGTTTTTCCACCTCTAAGGCAAGGCAAACCAGCCAGCCAAAGAGGACTTTGGTCTCACCCCACTGGCTAACCACAAGTCACACAAGCAATTCCCTTAGACACTCCAGTTTCCCAGTATCACCACCAGTGCCACTCATTGTGGGGACAAATGGTTATGAAAACCAATACCCCAGTAAAAGAAAAAAGGTTCTCTCAATCCCAAAGGACCAAGCCCCAGACCCAGGTCAATATACAACTCAGATCTTACCCACAAATCATGCTGTTGCCAATCCTTTAGAACCTAAAATCTAAAGGTTTATTCATAAAAGGAAAAAGATATAGATGAGAGCTAGAATTGGTTAAATGGAATCAATTACATACAGTAATGGCAAAGTTCTTGGTTCAGCCTTGTAGGAGTGATAGAATAAACTGCAGGTTCAAATCAAGTCTCTGGAGTACATCCACAGCTAGGATGGGTCATCAGTCCTTTGTGTAGAGCTTCCATATGTAGCAAAGTCCCTCCAGAGGTAAGAAGCAGGATTGAAGACCAGATGGAGATGAGGCATCAGCCTTTTATAGTCTTTTCCAGGTGTAAGAATACCTCTTTGTTCTTACTGTGGAAAATTACAGCAAAATGGAGTTTGGAGTCACATGGGCAAGTCCCTGCATACTTTTCTGAGTCACAAGGCATATCTGCCTTCTCTCAGTGGGTCAGTTGTATGGCTGATGGTCCTTAATGGGCCATCAAGCAGGCTAGGCAGAGCTGACACCAACTTGTCTGGGTGTTACCCAGAGGCATAGCAGAAGTTTGAAATACAGACAGTATAGAGCCAATATTCATAACTTCAACTACAAAAATGATACACATATACAGATAGCATAACCAAAACCAGCAAACCGTAATCTTGTCTTAGACACCCTATTTGACCCCCTTTATACAAGATTTGGTGCCATAACAGGACTTTGGTTGCAACTATGATCTATATGGTCCCAGTTCATGTCAATTATGTCACAGAGGCCCAGCTATCAGTGCCATCTCCTATCAGCTTAGCAAGCCACAGCTCCCAGCTCCTTACCCTGGCAGGCTTTCAAGGCCAGCTTCCTCCATTGTGCCCAGAGAAGAGGTTTAACCCCTTCCTGCATGTCCCACACATCCATGTCACATGTGAGGAGAGGTTTGAACCAGGAGAAGGGGCAGTGGGTAGGTGAACCAGGCTGGAGGGTCTGCTGCATACAGAGATGGGAGTGGAAGGAGACGTGAGGCATGAAGGCTGGCATTGTTTGTTGAGCTGGTGTGATAAGGTGTAACGTAGCTGTCATCTTGTTAGTACTAATACTTTATACTCCAAAGCATTTCTCATGCCAGCTGCATACAGCTCCTCTGCAAACGCAGCCTCCTCTGGGGTGGAGAGAGGTAGCTAGGGCAATGAGGGCAAATTGTGGCTAGAGACTGTCACTGAGCCCACTCTTGGTGAAAAGTGCCATGGTTCTCTTCACCAAGTAGATGGGACCCCGTGTCTGTACCCTGGTGAACACTAGAGAACCCGATTGCCCTCAGAGAGACAGGGCTAAAGCAACCCTGTGGAGCTGAGAACAGAGGCTTCGAGGGAGGAAACTGAGCTCATCCACCGGAGGCGTGGGCACTGCCAGCTCTCAGCACCATCATGATGATAATTTAACATTTAGATGGTCATAGCACCTGGAGCCCAATCACATCGGTGCCTTGTTACGCTAGGCACTGCACCCACCCACATGCAGAGTAAATGACCCCCATTGGCAGGGTGCTAAGTGCTGTACACACCCAAAAATGACCACGCAGAGTAAATGGCCCCATGCACATGCATACGCAGGCTTTATGATCTGCATTGGGTGAGGCAATGTGCACATGTGCACACACACACAAAGTAAATGACCTTTTGTGCAAGTTTTGCACCAGTTCCTCTGCCCAATACAGTATTCTAGGGCCTTTCAATTTCTTACCCATCAGGAAGTCACCAATGCCTGATGTGCATTCTTAGGATCTCTGGGATAGAGGATCCTCCAATCTGGTGACAGAGGGTCAGTGGGAGAGCCAGGAGCCCCTGATTCCCAATCCCTCCCCTCTGCTCTAAGCACTACACCATGCTGCGCCCCCCAAGTACAATAAATACAAGTCAGATGATCAAATTCCCTGCTCTAACCAGTAGAGACATTGTCTCCCAGTGCTGGGAATAGAACCCAGGAGTCCTGGCGGCACTCATCCTCTTGCTAGCAGGATGTTCGCAGGCCAGTCTGATCAGTAACTGATTTTTTGGAGAGGGTGTTTTGTCCAAACACATCAGTGAATAAATGAGACATTGTGATCCAATGGACAGGACAGGGTGCTAGGCATCAGGTCCCCTCTACATTCTAATCCTGGGCTTTCCACTGACTAATGTGAGCTTAGGCAAGTCACTTCCCCCATGCCTTTCTGTGCCTCAGTTTCCCCAGCTGTAAAATAAGGATAATGCCATTTACCCACTATTCTAAAGCACTGTGTGGCCTGTGCATGAAAACTGGTCTAAAAGGGATGAGTGTTAATGTGTTGTATGCCTCCTTGTAAAGCAGGCAAGCGTTTGTCCCAAGGTCACAGTTGCGGAACCCCAGAGGTCCCCCACTCTCACCACTAGACGACACTCCCTTCCAAGATCTGAGACTCTAATCCAGGTGTCCTGAGTCCCATCCCTCTGATCTCACTCAATCACACTCTTCTTCCAGAGCTAGAAATGGAACCCAGGAGTCCTGACTCCCAGCTCTGTATACTTTAGCTGCAAGACACTGGCAAGTGGTAACCTTATACACAGAAGGGGTAACTGGCACTGAAGCATTGGCAGCGGAAGGTTGGGCCGCTGCTGCCAGAGCTGTCTAAGGCATAGGCGGCCCCTTGGGGAATTCACTTCTTCCCAGTAAATCTGATCCCACTGGGCTGTGATCCCAGCCACTGCATGTGGCCCAGAGAGAGAATTCCCATGCAGATGCACATGGAGCATGCTGAAGGTGTTTCCTTTGACATCCTCTTTCCCTCTCCTCTTACCCCCTCCCCCCTCCCCAGGGCCAAGTCACCCGCGCACAGGAGGCCGAAGAGAATTACATCATCAAGCGAGAGTTGGCGGTGGTGAAGCAGCAGTGCAGCTCAGCCACGGAGAACCTGCAGAAGGCCCAGAGCACCATCCGGCAGCTGCAGGACCAACAGGTGAGGAAGCAGGCTAGGGTGGCACCGCTGAGGGGGCATAGGGTGGGACCATGATACAGGGCGCCAGGTGGCACTAAAAATGCAGGCTTGGGGATTTGCCCTGCTTACTGGAACTAGATGGGCAAAGCAGCTATAAGCCCTGATGTGCACCAGTGCAGCTTACCCTTGGGCAAATAGCAGCTGGGCCTGCCCATGCTAGTGCAGCTGCACATCTAGCTGGGTACGATTTAGCCACATGATGCCATCTTGGGATCCTGCATCCCAGATGTTCAGGGCGCTGCCATTTAGCTGCAGCAAGAGAATG
Source organism: Emys orbicularis (assembly GCF_028017835.1). Taxonomy (NCBI): domain Eukaryota; kingdom Metazoa; phylum Chordata; order Testudines; family Emydidae; genus Emys; species Emys orbicularis. The sequence goes on from NC_088701.1 coordinate 12,508,347, forward strand.
TAATATTTATATTAGGGTAGCATCCAGAGACCCCAACTAAAATTGGGGCCCTGTAGTGCCAGGCACTGCACAGACAATCCCTGCCCTGGAACTTACATTCTAATGATGCAAAGGAAGGATTAATAGCCCCATTTTATACCTGGGGAAACTGAGGCACAGAGCTGTATCCCAGAAGCCTTTGGTAGAGCTAGGAATTGAACGTACATCTCCGGAGTTCTAATCCAGCACTTTAACCACAAGACCATCTTTGGTCTCTGGACAGGGCTTATGGTGGATTGATTTAAATCAAAGTGATTTAAATAATTTATTTTAATCTTGTTTTGGGTTTGCACTTTTTAGTTATTGTTCTAAAGAGGCATTGATTCTCATGGGTTGGTAACCATTAAAACATGTTGATTTGCACCAAACTATAAGCCTTACACTAAACTTGGAACTTCTTTTTGCTAACCAGCAGGATACACTATATTTATACACATTTATTTACACAGTTATAGAGCTTAACATTCATTTATTCAGAGTCTAATGTTTACTTTTTTATAATGTTATAAAATGGTAAATGATGCATTTATTTACTACATGATTAATTTTTTTATTTGTGAATTTTGTCAAACTCTATTTGGATGGAAATTGGAGTTAATTAAAAATGTGCAAAAAAAAAAAACGCTTTTTAAAAAAATTAGTTAAATAAAACTACCTTAAATATGATGGATACATAAGAAAAATAAGTTAAAACACATTTTGCATTTAAAACTAACTGATTTATGGAACAAAGAAAGTATTATCTGATAATGAGTTGAACTAACTGCTTCTGGTAAACATGTCCTTCAAGATTTTAATATGCAGTGTATGTAAAGCTTGTCTCTCACCAACAGTAGTTGGTCCAATAAAAGATATTACCTCACCCACCTTGTCTCGTCGAGATTTTAGAACTAGTAGATCTCATCCTCTAACATCTAGTTTTTATTCGTAGTTTGAAAAAGGTAAACAAGTTTTCCTCCTTTTTCAACTCCCATTTGGTTTCTTAACTTTCAGTGAACTAGTCATTGAACTAAACTAGTTGAATAAACTGAAATCAAGAAAATATTCTCTTTGCACCTGTAGAAGAAGCTACTGCAGTCAAAAACTCATTTAGCACTTCAACAAACTCTGGTTGCTGGTGCTGAGCCCAGTGTTTTCCACCAGTTCAGTGGTTTGACTTTCTTTAAAACTTTAGCAGCAAACTTGTATTGCTTAGAATTAAATGTTTTATTTAATTTAAACTATTTTAATAGATTACAGTCAGTTTAGGCCTTAACATATATTGCCATAACTTCAAATTTTAATTTTAAATAGGTTCATTTTTTAAAAGGAAAAATATGTACTTTAAATTTTAAAAAATCCAGTGTATGTTTTGAAAAATCAGTTGGTTTTTATTTTTATTTTTTTTTAAATCATTGTTGGTGCCTCTGCTGGTTCCACTTTGGTCACTGTTGTCTATAGTCAAACTCCCCTTCTTGCGAGAAGCAGTGGAGGTGAGCTTGTGGATTTCAGCAGTGGCCCTGGAGATGAGTGATGTAGCAAAGGTTGCTTTGGTGTTACGCTGAATCCAGTCCAGAGCCGAAATTCAAATCTTGCCCTAACAAACAGCTGGAGTGTGCCCTTCAGCAGGGAGCCCCCTCTCTGGAAATGAGCTTGCTATAACACAGTTAATATCCGTACTGTGAAAATAACTAGAGAGGAATGACACAGGACAGCCTTGTGGTTAAGGCCCTGGGCTGGGACTCAGATCTAGGTTCCATTCTCAGCTTTGCCACTGACTCGCTGTGTGAGCTTGGACAAGTCCTGCATGTCTCTGGGCCCCAGTTCCCCACCTGTAAAAGATGGATAACAATGCTTCCTTCCTTTGTCTGTTCAGACTATGATCTCTTTGGGGCATGGACTGTCTCTGTGCAGCAATGGGGCCCTGATCTCAATTGAGCTTTCTAATTGCTGCTACAATAATTTGGGACGTGTACTGTTGACAGCTGGGGGCATTAGAGCTGCTGCGAAGTCAGGGCTGAACCACTAAGTGGAGGTTACGGAGATGAAAGCAAAAGCAAAGCAAAAGCTAAGTGTGTGTGGGAGGGGTGCTTGGTGGCTGTGATGGTCTCACTCACACACACAGACTCCCATGTAAAGGTTATCATGTGCACATTGTTGAGAGCCCAATCTCTTTGCCACCTGTTGCCTGTCTTTGACAGAAGCTTTTTGATCAGGGAGGGCTTCTTCTGAATCTCACAGGTGTCCTTGCAAGTGGGAAAAACGGCCAAGCAGTAGGTTGTTTTTTCTTGGGTGGGGGGAGGGCTTTGAATCCCCCCCTTCTTTGTGCAACTGAAGTCTCTGATATTTTACCCCATCAAAAATGCAGAGCTCTCACCAAAAGGAGAGAGCAAACAAACAGTGCTTAAAACAATGCTCAGCGGCTCTTCTTCGGAAAGAGCCCCAGGTGAAAGCTCTCCAGGAGAGAACGCAGGGCTGTGTGGTTACAGGGAGAACGATAGTGCCTAGAAAGCAGACCTGCCTACGGCAGAAAAAAAGAGCCTAGAGGTTTGTCTGCTTCATGAGCTCTTCTGGTTCATCCAAAATGGGTTCTTTGTGGGAAGGAAGGGCTGGTCTTCTGGTTAGAGCACGGGACTGGGAATCAGGACTCCTGGGTCTGCGTGGGGAGTGGGAACTAGGGTCTGGGAGGTAGGACTCTTGGGTTCTATTCCTGGTTTTGCCACTGACTGTGACCTCAGGCAAATCTCAACACCTCTCTCTGCCTCAGTTTCCACAGTTGCAAATGAGGATAACAGTTCTGTACACAACAGGGGCATTGTAATACTAAGTTACTTAATGTCTGTAAAACATGTTGGGATGTTCGAATGGGAGACAGGTAGAGTGTTGCTGTTAAATGCGGAGTGTGTTGAAGCACAGTGTTACACTAGAAATGTCTCTTCCATTCCATGTGCAACTGACTCATTCCAGAGGTACAACCCTACAGAGGAGAAGTCTGATGGAAGCCATAGACCCCAGGGTAGGGAACTGATAGCTGGAGAGGCATAACTGTTAGCCTCTGGGCACAAACCAAAGGTGCCAGTTCACATGGACTGTCCCATATGAGAAGTCTGTTGCAAATGGGCTGAGTGAAATGAGGGAGTCCCCTCCCACCTGACCCTTGTGCGTCAGAGAGCTCTTCTCTCTTGGGCAGCTCCAAGGACATCTCAGGCTGCTAAGCAAAGCACCAGACCATCCAGGGGAAGAACCCTACACTAGCTGAGGGGAGGATGAGAAGCTGTGACCCATCTTTAATTCGCCAGTCCTAGGGGAATTCACAGCTAGATTGGTTCTGAGTTCAGCTTCTGAGAAGACAGGGCTTTGCTCAGAACATTGGCCCATCTACTGTGGCAGAGGCCACTACACGAGGCATCAGAGCAGCCTCTCCTTTGGACCATCAGTGGTGACAGCCCTTCCTGGCAGTTCTTTTGAGATCCAGGTGGTGGCTGATGAGAGGAATTGGAAGTGGGGAGCTGGGTCTCCGGAGACTGAAAGAACTGGAGAACCACAGCTTCATAGAAAGCGGAACCTTCTCACCCCCCATGCCTCCTGCCTCCTTCCTCCTTAATGCACCTGGTCAATTCCACAGTGCTGCAGATGCGTGGTGGTGGGAGATTCCTTCCTGAGCCCATACCGGCAATCAGTGTGTGTCCCCAGCACAAGATCTGATAAACCCCATCATCTCCGTTCACATGGCAACGGCCGCAAAACTCTCCAGCCTGCGTTTAAACCAGCTATGGTATCAGACTCTGTAAACTCCCCTCCCACTGGCTGGCAATATGCAGGGTGATCACAGACAAGCCCTCCTAGGGCCCATCTAGTCCATCCACCCATAGAGGCCAGGGCAGGGACCGAGGTCCCCATATCATGCTCCCCTTGGCAAGGATGGTTCCCTCCCCCACCCCAGCAGCATATTCCTCTCCTGTAGGATGCTCTCATTGCAGCTGCATTCACTCAGCATGGGGGGGAACTGGTTGGGGAGGGCTCTTGCTTCACTGATGGGAGATGACGGTTCTGCCACTCAAGCTTGGTGCTGGGTAGGGTTGGCTTGGATCTGGGTTAAGGTTTGAGGCCAAACGAGGGCCAGGGCTAGACCTCAGCTGATATAAATTGCCACTGACTCTGATGCAGCATCCCATCAGCCAGGGATCTGGCCCTATTGACTCCAATGGAGCGATGCTGGTTTATACACCAGCCGGGGATTCGGCCCCATTGACTCCAATGCAGCGATGGCGATTTGCACCAGCCAGGGATCTGGCCCCTAAAACTCTGATTCAAGGGTGCTGAGATCTCACACCCTGCTGGCGCAAGTCTCCTGTCCCAACCAAAGCAGAACCGGAAATTAGGCCCCTTTTGGTTTTGGATCCAACCTAAAACCACAGCTACAGCTACAGAGGGGTGGTTTTGAATGTGAGGCCTCCAATCCAAAGCGCTCCAAAATTCAAAGGGTGTTGAGTTCGAGGTTGCATCTGGTTGCAAGGAGGGGTCTCCACCCCTCCCCCCATGGGCTGGATTGGATCGTGTTTAATTCTCCCCCAGAAAACAAGCTGGTGTTTATCTGATGAACTGCCAACAGCTGCAATAGCACAGACGGTTACAGTGGGTAGGAGCTGTGCCAGCGCTCCCCCGGCCTTTCCCCCAGCGGAGGTTGCTGTGGTTGAGGCGTGCTCTGGAGAGTAGCACTCTGCTCAGATTGGGTGGGGTGGGGGGGTGAGATTGAAGAGCCAGCTGGATCCCGCTACAGGAGAGCCTCCAGCCTCCAGCAACGGTATCCCTGCCCAGCTACCCTTTTAGGGGCCCCAGGGTGTCGCATAAGTGGCCTCATGGCCTGCCTCCTCCTTGGAGCGTGCCTAGTCCCCGCCAGAACTGTGGCCACTGGAGAAAAGGTTCAGAACAAGATCCAGAGCAGCCACCACATTAGGTGCTAGGTGTCCAACCCCATCAGGCAGTGCACAGTACAGTGATGGGAGTTGGGTCCATTTGCCCCACAGGTCAGCAAGGACTGACAAGGCAGCAGCCAGCTGGCTCTTAGGAATCACCTCCGTCCCAGCTGCCCAGGTGTCATGTTAATGGGCCCCCAGAAGCTGAGTCCAGGACAGTTTGGTCCAATGTGAAGCCTTAAGGAGAAATCTCGGAGCATGCTGCTAGGGGGCACCGTGCTGGCCTTCACTGTGATTCTTGGATGAGACACAAGACCAAGGCCTTGAAGGCTTATGGACATTAAAGATCCTCTGGCCCTTTCTGCAAAAGTGGGAGCGTTAACTCTGGTGCCCAGCCAGACTAATGCTTCATTCACCTCTTACAACCTTCAGCTGTAGCACTGCTGTACATCTGTTACCCAGTGCCACATACCACCCCAGAGCTGCTGCATTGCAGTGATGGGCACCGTAGTCGCTTCAGAGGGCACGTCTATAGGAAGAGAGACTCCAGACCTGGGCAGCGAGTCAGGGGTGTCTCCAAGAGTGGCAGGGAAGGTGAGCAGAGCTGTCTGATCATGGGTGCAGCTTAACATTGCGCTGGGCCCCCAAAGTGCAGATCTGTGTCTGTAATCCTGCAATCTGCCCTCCTTTCCCCCCACCCATCAATGCTCCTCAGCCCTGCCCTGCAGGGCTGCAAGGGGAGTTCCTTCCAGCAGCCTCTCTCATTGTCCTGCACTGAATATGGGGGTGCACTTGTGGGTAAAAATTGCCTATGTGCGCTTGAGCATGTCTCCCCCTAGAGGCTGGCCCCTTCAACACAAACAGCCTTGCTCTCGCTAGAGGAGTTCCTCACTTGGTAGAGGCCTGTGGTTTCAGTGCTAAAGATCCCCTCCCTGGTTAACAATGCCTGGTTTGGGTTTTTTTGCTTCCTAACAGGGAAACCCCCGGTTCACGGAGGAGTTTGTGAATCACCTGGAAACAGAGCTGGAGCAGTCGCGTCTGAGGGAGATGGAGACATTGGGCGCGCTCAAGGAGATGCAGGACAAAGTGCTGGACATGGAAAAGGTGTGTGTGGGGAGGGAGAAATCCCTGCTCCAGCATCATTTAAATATGCAATGGGAGTCATGGGGGGAGCAGCCTGTCCCCCTACAACTTGGTGTGGGTCTGTTACTTTTATAGCATGGGTTGTAAAACCAAGGCCTTTGATGGCTTCAGGGTCATTAAAGATCCCGTGATGCTTTCCATAAAAGTGGAGCTGTTAGCCCAGCCCGCCTGGTCCAGTACCATAGAAGGGTTCTGCCTACGTAGACCCTCTCCTCCCTGTAGTTTCAGCTGGATGTGGGATTTTCCATCCTCATCTGATCTGTAGTTAAACAGCTGCTGTGTCCCCCGAGAAGTGGGTGTATTTCAGTGGGGAGTTAAGTGAACCCTGTGTAGTTTGCAGAGTGCATCGGGGTCTTTCAGGATGAAAGGCATAAGGGATCAGATGCTCAGCTGGTGTAAATCAGCATAGTGCCATTGACTTCAGTGGAGATATGCCAGCTGATGACATTTGGGGATCTGGCCTGAGATATTCACTGTGGTGCTACTGATCTGTGCCATGTGGATTTAGGCTGGTGAAGTGCATGCCTGATGTTTAATTGTACTTCACAATCCTAAGCAAAGGAAGTCCTGACCTAGACTCAGCCTTCCTTTTAGTGGGGCCTGAATCAAATTGACAGCAGCTGCTGTGCGTATCATAGTGATTAAAGTGGGGGGGCTTCAAGCACTTGCATGGGGAGTTGAAGATAAGCTGTGTTCCCAGAGTGCAGGGGTTCTCAAGCTTCATTGCACTGCGACCCCCTTCTGACAACAAAAATTACTACACGACTCTAGGAGGGGGGGACCGAAGTCTGAGCCCGGCCAAGCCCCACCACCCCGGGGGCGAAGCCAAAGGGCTTCAACTCTGGGCGGGGGGCCTGTAACCTGAGCCTCGCCGCCCAGGGCTGAAGCAATTCTGACGCCAGCCCTGGTGACCCCATGAAGACCCACTTTGGAATCCTGACCCACAGTTTGAGAACCGCTGCCCAAGTGCCTTTCAGCCTGAAGGACCCCACAGCACTTAACTTCGTGTGCAGAGATCACACCTACCCCATTGAAATGCAGTCACCTTTTGAGGGTGGAGCATTTGTTCAATGGCACCAAGCAACACTAAGGGAGAATTTAGGACAGGAAGTGAAGAAGAATCCCAATTATGACCTGTGCAGCCTCTGGCACAATGGGGCTCTGATCTCACCTGGGCTCTGTGTAGCTCCCAGCCTTCTGAAAGGCAGTGCTTCCATTGGCACAGTGCCCCCGGATGTTCCTTGGTTGTTTCCCATCCAAGTGCAAAGTTGGGCTGATGCTGCCTGACTTTTGAGGTGTGACCTGATCACAGCACAAGGCTGATTATGCCTGCTTTTTGTGACTCTTACTTTATTTGCCTCACTCAGGCTGCAGTATCTTTAGTACAACTTCTATTGAATCCATGTCACTAGCAGTGAGAGGCAGTGTGGGCCATGCATAGGAGGAGTCAGGAGACCTTTGATCTTTTTCTCAGCTCTGCCACTGACTTGCTGTCTGGCCTTGGGCAAGTCATTTCCCCGCTCTGTTTCAGTGGGATCCCTGAACTCAATCAAGGCTTCTGGATGCTGCTATAAACTAGTAACTGGTGGCTGTTTTTGCTCAGCCTGAATCCTCTGCTGAGAACAGGGTTGTACCACACACACACCCTCCTTGACTGTTTGGGGGTCATATTAAGAAGGCTCCCTACCCTACACAGCATCCATCTGGACCCATTCAGTGTCCCCATGGACACTGAACCCAGATAAGGATCTCATGCAGACAAGATTTTCTGCCCATGTTTCTTTTTCCTTGGCCATCCTGCAATAAGTGATTGTACATTTGATTTATTTTTTCCTTTGCGGTCGCAACTGGGATTAGATTTGAAAACCTCTGAAGATGGTTATCAGAGCATGATTAAAAATAAAAGCAGCTAGATAAACCCGCCCCTTCCAGAAAAGGCCTTGCCCTGTAACCATTTCCTTCCTGCATGGTTGTAAGTTGCACGTCAGCGCACTTTTGTGCTTCGCAAAACCAGACCAGGTCTGTCTGCAAAGCCTGGCAATGGGAAGGCTACGCATTTACTGCCGGGTCAGTTTCAGGCTTGGGCAGCAATCCTATGGGAGCAGGAGAGGGGCAGCAAGACCCATCCATCAAGGCACCTTCAGGGCCCCAATCTGAGCACCTCACAGTTACCTATTGAATTCATCCCCCCAGCACGGCAGGGAAGGATCATCATCCCAATTGGCCTGAGGTCACCCAGGGAAAGCTGGGAATTGGAGTTTCTATTATTATTATTATTTATTAGGTATAGTACAGTAGCACCTGTCATGGCCCAGGACCTCCTTGTGCCAGGTGCTGTACAAACACAGGACAAAAAGACAGTCCCTGCCCCAAAGTTTGAAATCTACTAAGTCTCAGTCTAGCGCCTTAATCGTAGGACCATCCTTCCTCTCTGCCTTGCAGCCTTGCTGTGATTAGCCAGAGACTGGGCCCAAATAAACCCCCCCCTATTATAAGTCCTCCAGACATTAGGGGTGCTTGAAGTCTGATGACAGACCTGGATCTAAATGCTGCAAAGGATCCCTGTCCTTATAGCAGGCTGACCCGAATGCCAGATCCCCAGCCCTCCACTTTTGGGGGTGGTCTGTCCAGATCTGAATTTCTGTACCTTAAATCTAACCTCTAACTTCTCTAGTTCAGGCTGAGCTGATGCTGGAGAGCCTCATCTTAGCTGATCAGAGCTGTGAGAATTAAGTCCTCCCACCCTTTTAACACCCTGACAGGCCCCGAACCAGCCCTTCCTGCTGCAGCTTGCACTGCTGCGACCACACTGGAGCAGCATGTGAGAAAGCCCATGGGGGCTTGAGAGCTCAAAGAATGACTCAAGGCCTCACCCTCCACCCAACACATCAGTGTGAAAACGCCTGAGGCGTGGGGTGAGGAAAGAGCCGGACCACGGCGTAGCCCCATGTGTTTATGTGTGACACTACTGCTGGGTCCCCATTTGTCCTAGGAACAAGAAGTGCCCAGGGTTTATTTGACTAACAGATGTTGCAGTCTTACCAGAGAGATGTGTGATTGCTCCATTTTAAGTGGGGTCACCACTTCCCCCCTCTCCCATTACACACACAGATCTGTCCTCTCTCCCAATAGTCCCATGAAGCAGAGGGAGAAAGAGGAGCAGCTGCTTCTGCTCAGGACAGACCGCTTTGCACACAGTTGGTGGCAGGGTGGTGTTTTCTCACTGTTGATTGATATTACGGTTTGACCTACAGGCTGCAATCGGTGACCAGGGCCCCATTGTGTCATGCGCTGTGCACACACAAGACTAAGATGCACAGCACCTAGCACAATGGGGTCCTGCTCCATGACTGCAGCTCCTAGGTGCTACCGTGATACACCAAATAAATAACACCACCTGTCCCTGCTCCTAGGAGTTTGCCGTCTAAGTATAAGATGAGGGATGGCAGGTAGATAGAGAGGGACAAGGGGGGAACCTAGTGACACTTGAGGTGGTTATGATTAGTGGCATGAGAAGAGATTAGTATGAGCCATGGAGCTGCTAGGAGTATTGAGCCCAGGCAGATGAAGGGGATGACTGTGATTGTCTTCTAATGTGATATGAACCCCAGGGTTCATGGTGGGTGCAGGACCCCTGGCCCCCCAGCACTAGTTCAGAAGAGATGAACTCGCAATCACCAAACGTTACCCTGACTCCCCCCCTCGCGCTTCCCCTGCAGCTGCCAGCATGTGATTTCTGCTCCAGCAGAGGTGCGATAACACCTCATCTGATTGCTTTCCTGCTGAGCGTGGGGGCGGTGTCTGAAACCCACTGGAAGCCTCCCCCTGCCTGTGCTGTGTGTGTGAATCACTCAGCAGTCACAGAGCTCCTTGGGTGGCTTTGTCTGCACTGGCAGCCCGAGCCTCCACCGCTGTAAATAGGTGCCGCTCTATCGACTCCCATGGAGCAGCGCTGATTTATACCAGCCAGGGATCTGCCCCTGGGATTTTAGCCACGGGTTCAAACCCAGCAGAAAGATTGTTTCCACCAGCACAGCTCACCCTTGTGTAAAGCCAAGATGAGCTGCACCAGTTCAAACCAGGTCTGCCCTTGTGATCCGCACTGGTGCAGCTTCTGCAGGGCTGAAACCACAGTGTAGACAAGGCCTCAGCTCACTTCTCCCTAGCGTGTTATAGAAAAGCCACTCGGTTGGCCACCCTTTCCAATAGTGCCCCAGGGCTGATGAGAGTTCAGAGGGGCGCTGCTTGGGCTGTGCCTCTTTTCTTCTGTAGCTGGGGGTTTGCAGAGCGCGCTCGGCCCTGCTGCAGTTGTTCTAGTCAAGAAGTGGGTGTAAACGTGAGCCCCTTCTTGCTACCCAGGCTGGCTTGTCCCTTTACAGCAGTGGGGCTGTGCGGACTCCAGTGGAATTCCACCATTGTGAGCAGAGAGCCAGACCCCAGGTCTCCGCCCCTGCTCGGATCTCCCCACTTTGTGCTGCTCCGGACAAATCCCAGGAGACAACATCTCCAGAGGAGTGAGCCAGAGCCTGTCCCATCTCCTGACCTGTAAGCCAGTGCTCTGGCTTCTCTAGAACAGCCACCGTGTTGGGGACTGCGCTTCCAGCAGGGTCAGGTCCAAACATGGCTCTCTCTAGATGGGACCAGGTTGTGTCCCCACCATGCCAGGGCTAGAGCTGCCCATTAGGCCATGCTGCTGTCCCTTTGTGTCGGGAGATCCCACCAGTAGGAAGCTTGGAGCCACTGGGATTCCTTCTTTGCCCTCTGCTAACAACCGGGGTGGGAGTGGGGCCTGCTGAACTGCTGAATATCAGGGGGTGAGGGTGGCCTTGGGGTCTCAGGGAGCTGCTTCCAGGAGCTAGCAGGGGGTCACCCAGAGTAGCATGTCACTCTGCACCCCTGCAGCACTTCCAAAGGCTCCAACCCTAGCCCCAGATTATCTGAGTGTGGGGCTGTGGAGCTCATTCCCTGCCCGTGCCCACAGAGCCTGGATGTGGAAAGGTGGGAAGCACAGTGCAGTGGTCAGAGCAGAGAAGCCTGTGCTGCTGAGGTCCCAGTCTGACTCCCTCTGCCCCCACCTCCCTGCAGAAGAACAGCTCGCTGCCCGACGAGAACAACGTGGCCCGTTTGCAGGAGGAGCTCAAGGCATTGAAGGTACGCGAGGTGGCGGCGCTGACCTCACTCAAGGAGCTACAGCTGCAGGTGAAGGATCTCAACGACAGCTGGCAGGTAAAGCCCCCTTCCCCGTCGGCTCCACTCACCACCAGGCCAGCTACCCATCCCCGACCCCAGCACATGGGCAGAGACAACCCCCCTCCATAGATACATCTAATTAGCGATTATCTTTGAGAACTCATGGAGGACAGGGGAGGTCTCAGAGGACAGGAGAAGGGCTAACACAGTACCTATCTTTAAAAGGGGAACACAGAGGACCCAGGGAATGATAGAACACTCTAACTTTGGGAACCTGGAAAGATACTGGAATAAACTATTAATTTGTTAGCACCTAAAGGATAATAGGGTAATAAGTAATAACCAACCAATGGTGCCAAACCAACCTAATTTCCTTCTTTGACAAGGTTACTGGCCTAGTAGATGCAGGAAAGCTGTAGGCATGATATTGTGATGGGTTAGACCCCCCTTTGGGATGTCACCTGATGTACTGGGGTCTCACTGAGCCCCTCCTGCTCCACCAACCTGGATTTCCTCTCCTTGTTTTGCTGAATGAGGCTATCCGGCCTCTTGCAGCGTGCGTGTGCGCACACACACACACACACACGCCGACTGAAGTCAGCTCTGTGTGAGAGGATTCACCCACCACTCACGTGCACGCCCCTTTTGGGGGAATAAACCCAAAATAATACTGTCTTGCACTGAAGATTGCCTACTGTCTGGCAGGCATTCCCCCAAGTACACGCGTAGTTGTAATTGTTACATAGTCAATATTCCTAACTTCAGATACAGAAATGATACGTGCATACAAATTGGATAATCACATTCAGTAGATCATAATCTTTCCAATGATACCTCACATGAGCCATCTTGCATAAAGTATATCTTAGTCATGCCATATTCGTATCATAACCATATTTCTATGAAGAATATGGGGTGTAACGTCACAGATATATCTTGATTTTAGTAAGGCTTTTGACAATCTCACAAGGCATTCTTATGAGCAAACTAAGGAAATGTGGTCTAGATGAAATTGCTATAAGGTGGATGCACAAGTGGTTGAAAGACTGTAACTCAAAGAGTAGTTATCAAAAGTTCACTGTCAAACTGGGAAGGAAAAATCAAATACATAAATACAAAATACAAAATAACTGGCTAGGTGGTGGTACTGCTGAAACAGTTCTGGGGTTATAGTGGATCACAAATTGAATATGAGCCAACAATGACTTTGAGGACCTCAGTTACTCAGCCAGAGGTTATGGGTCTATTCCAGGAGTGGATGGGTGAGGTTCTGTGGCCTGCAATGTACAGGAGATCATAGGTGCTGACTTTTAATTTTGCCAGTGGGTGCCCCGTCCTGGCTCTGCCCCCTTCCCCAAGGCTCCGCCCCCACTCCACCTCTTCCTGCTCCCGCTCTACCCCATCCCGCTACACCGCCCTGAACGCCTCCTGCCTGCCAACCCCCTCCCCTAAATGCCTCCCACCTGCCACTCACTCCTTTCTGCCTCCTCCTGCCTTAAGGGTGAGTTGTATGTGCTTGAGGGGTGCTCTGCCAGTTTTGAGGGGAGGCTATTTTCAGCATATTTAAACACTTTCATTCTAGTTATTGAATGTGTGTCTATCATTGGTATCTCCCCTTCCTGATGTTTCCCACTTCTTGCTCTCCACCTGTGTCCCTTTTCCCAGCTCACTCGCTCTCTCTCTCTGCTCCCCACCTCCAGGTGGCTCTGTTTAGCGCCTACTCCCTCCCAGGCACTCAAAGCAGCTCTGTCTCCCCCCCAACCCCAACCCCTGCGGCCAGCCCAGAAACTGCCCGCCCTGAGACAGAGAGAGAAATTTAATTCAACAGCCCAGCATAGACATGGCCCATTCATCCATCCTGCTGTGTGGCTGCTGTGTCGCTCCAGCTCCTCCCAGTCCCCAGGGTTGCAGCTCGCTCCTGACTCCCTCACACACTTTGCAACTTTTGTGGGCGGGGAGCCCCTGGTGGGACCATGGCCAAAGGCGGGGGTGGGGTTGCTTCCTCCTTCGGGCTGCAGCAGCCCAGCACCCTGAAGCAAGAGGAGCTCAGGTGTCCCAAGCTGAAGCAAGGCAGCGTCTCCCGACTTGAAGCTGATACAGGGGGATGGATGCAATGGAAGGAATTCCCTGGGAGCTGGAGCGGGGGGTGTGGCTCCAGGGGAAGGAAATCCATCCTTCCTGATGCGGGGAGACGCTGATCTGGAGGGGAGGGGGATAAACTTCCTCTCTGGGAGGAAAAGCCCCTCAAGCAGGCTTGATCTGGGCTGGGAGGGGAGACAGCTTTGAGCTGAGCAAGCGTTACTTTCCCAGGCATGAGAGCCGGCCATGGAGAAGAGCCCGTGGGGAGGATGGGGCTAGACGTACTGGTGGTGTATTGCCCCTCCTGTCCCTCCACACACCGGGGAAGGGATGCGGAGTCCCGGGACCTGTGTCAGAACCGTAGGATTTGGGAACTCTCAGAGCCTGCGTGGGAGGGGTCGGGGCACAGGCAGGGTCCGGGCTGTGGGAGGCTGCTCATTTGCACCTGGGGCTGCAGTGAAGAGCCCCTCTCACCTTTGGCACAGGGAGGGGGCAAGCTGCTGGCCCCAGCCCAAATTCGCTCATCAGACACAAGGGCAAACTTTTCTTAAAGGAGCCATGTCCTTTGGTTTGTCCCCCTGTCCAGTACTAAGGGGGTCCACAGCTGGTTTCTCCTGGCTGGAGGGGGGCACAGGTCCTGGGGGAGACACCAGGGTGGTATGAGAATGGCTGGCTCAGTCCTCAAGAAACCCCCCAGCCTGTACTCCCCCCAGCAGCCCCCTGTGGCCAGCCAAGAAGCTGCCCACCCATCTCCCCCTAGCTCCCTGCCAAGAAGCTGCCCACCCCTCCACAGCTTGCCTAGAAGCTGCCGTGCCCTGGCTGCTTCTCCCCCTAGCCCAGCTCCCTCTGCCCTGAAAATTAAAAGGACTCACACCTGCCTGCAGTGGGAGGTGGGAGCCCGCTGGGAGCTTTAGCAGCCGCAGGGGAAACAGCTGATAGGCTGGGACTACGTGCCAAACAGCCGATTGGCCGCAGCCAGCCAAAGAACTGATGGGGGCTGCTGCGCATGCTAAATAGCTGATTGGCAGTTGCCAACAGCTGATCTTCCCGGTGGGTGCTAAGCACCCGCTAATTTTTTTCCGTGGGTGCTCCAGCCCCGGAGCACCCACGGAGTCGGCGCCTATGCAGGAGGTCAGACTAGATGATCATGATGGTCCCTTCTGGCCTTAAAGTCTATGAGTCTACTCTGAGTCTAAGGGCTGGTCTACACTAACCCCCCCACTTCGGACTAAGGTATTAACGTAGCTGAATTCGAAGTACCTTAGTCCGAAGTTACCGCGGTCCAGACGCGGCAGGAAGGCTCCCCCGTCGATGCTGCGTACTCCGCTCGCCGAGCTGGAGTACCAGCGTCGAAGGCGAGCACTTCCGGGATCGATCCGGGATCGATTTATCGCGTCTTAACCAGACGCGATAAATCGAACTCAGAAAATCGATTGCTTACATCCGGACCCGGATGTAAGTGAAGACGTTACCTAATGTGATGCAGTTATGAAAACAGCTCTCATCATTCTGGGGTGTACTAACAGCAGAGTTGTATATAAGACTTGGGAGGTAATTGGCCCCTTCTGCTCAGCACCTGTGAGGCCTCAGCTGGAGTCCCGTGTCCCAGTTTGGGGCATCACATTTCAAGAAAGGTGTGGACAAATTGGAGAGATTTCAGGGAGACCAACAAATAATCAAAGGTTTAGAAAACCTCACCTGTGAGGAAAGGTTGAAAAACTGGGCATGTTTAATCTTGAGAAAAGAAGGCTGGGGTGCGGGACCTGATAACCATTTCCTTTCCCAGGACCCATGCTTAGGCCAGTCCCTTTTGGGTCTCTTCATACCCAGCCCTGCTGCCCACAAACTCATCTGCCAGCCAGCCTGCACACCACAGATCTTCAGGCTTTCTGTCCACTGACCACATTTTAAGCTCATAGGGACAGATCTCATAAAGTTTTTCCAACCCAACCAGCATGGTGAGCCCTGCACCCTTACCCCATTTGTGGAGATATTCTCCCATCCAGGTGCTGGCTTTCATTTAGGTCACACCCTCGGTCTTTTGCACACCCCAAAACCTTTTCCTATAAGCCTCAGGTCAATTCACACTTAAGCAGCGAAGCCATATTGGTTAGGTCCTAGACCCCAGTGTCAACCCCGTCCATCTGGCTGCACGCCTCTATGGCTTTGGGACTGGCAGTGCAGCGATCAGGACCTGACCTCATGGGAGTGCAGTGGGGCTGAACAAGGCTTGGGAAGCGCTGTGGGACCCTGGTTGGAGAGGCCCATGCAGGCGAGAAGCAGGGAGCTCCGCAGGTTGGTGTGTGAATCCTGACATGGGGGGGCACATTCACCCTGTGCACCCCTCCACTCCCCTAGGCTCATCTGTCGCGGACAGGCGGGCGCTGGAAGGAGTCCCCCCGCAAGAACACCATGAACGACCTCCAGGATGAGCTGATGACCATCCGCCTGCGGGAGGCCCAGGCCCAGGCCGACCTCCGTGAGCTGCGGCAGAGGCTGGTGGAGCTTGAAACCCAGGTGAGGCAGTTGGCAGGGCGACGAGCCAGCTGGGTCTGGAGCGTTCCCATGGGAGATGGCCACACAATCCCGATGTACCCCCGGGCGAGGACCCCTGACAGCAGGGAACAGTGGGGAGAGGGGTGGGGTTGGAGTGTAGTTGTGTGGGTAATGGGTGTGGGGGGAAGCATGCAAGTAAGGAGGCGGGGGTGTTGTGGATGAATAAGGGGGGCTGCAATTGAAGGTGGGATGTGTGTGGGGCATGTGCTGTGTATAGAGAGGGGGATGTGGGAAGGGTGTGTGGGTGGTATGTAGGGTGGGGGATGTGGGTGGGGCATGGGCGGAGTGAAGGGGATGTGGGCGGGGTGTAGGGAGGGGATGTGGGTGGGGCATAGGGAGGGGGATTTAGGCGGGGCCTGGGCGGGGCATAGGGAGGGGTTATGTGGGCAGTGCGTAGGCGGGACGTAGGGATGGGGATGTGGGCGGTGCATAGGGAGGGGGGATGCGGGCACTGCGTAGGCAGGGGGATGTGGGTGGGGCATGGGTGGTGCGTATGGAGGGGGGTGTGGGCGGTGCGTAGGGAGGCGGTGGGGCATGTACTGTGTATTGGAGGGGAATGTGTATCTTGTGTTGGGGGAGTGCGGGGCATGTACAGTGTATTGGGGTGGGGGCATGTACAGTGTGGTTGTGTGCAGGGCGTGCACAGTGTGTTGGGAAGTGGGTGGGTATGTGCGTATGTACAGTGTGTTTGGCTTGGGAGGTGCATACAGTGTGTTTGGATTGGGAGGTGTGTACAGTGTGTTGGGGGTGTGGATGTGTGCGGGGCGCGTACAGTGTGTTGGGGGGGTGAATTTTGCAGGGCATGAGCAGCGTGTTGGAGTATATGGGCATGTGTAGTGTGTTGGCGAGTGTGTGTGTGTGGTGTATATTGAGGGGTGTTGTGTGCACGTGGATTGCAATCCTGGAGTGTGGCCGTACTGGGGGGTGCACTAGGGGGTGGCTGTTTGGAGTGGGTGCACTGGGTGACTGTCAGAAGCTGGGGCTGGACAATGATGGATCACTTGCTAATTGCCCTGTTCTGTTCCTTCCCCGTGAAGCATCTGGCACCAGTCACTGCTGGCAGACAGGCCACTGGGCTAGATGGACCATTGGGCTGACTCAGTATGGTCGTACTTATGGGGATGGGAGTGCAGTTGGTGTTGGAGGTGTCTGCAGGGGATGTGGATGTGTATTGTGTGTGCATGGAGCGTGGGTGTGCATTGTGTAGGGGTGCAGTTGGGGTGGATGTTTGCAGGCTGGGAGTGTGGGTGTGGTGGGTATTTGGGGGGCTAGGGGAGTGGGGGTGGGAATGAGGATGCAGTAGAGGTGTAGTTGTGGGGCGTATTGAGTGGCGGGTGCTGCTATACAGTGGGGGGACGCAGTTGTGAGGAGTGGGTGTGTATTGCATGTGCATGGAGATCAGTTATGGAGCATGGGTGTGTATTCTGTGGGGGTGCAGTTAGAGGATGTGGGTGTTTGCAGGTTGGGAGTGGGGGGTGCAGTTGGGGATGAGGGGGTGCATTGGGCGTTTACACACACACACATGCACACACACATTGGGGGTGCACGCACCTAGCTGTGGAAGCCGTAGGGCTGGAACCCCATGTGTGCTGCGAGTGGGCATGGTGGAATGGCCTGTCTCCTGAGCTCTATTCCCTGTCTGTCTCCCCCCGGCACCCCAGGATCAGATTCACAGTAATCTGCTGAACCGGATGGAGCAGGAGTGCCTAGGGCTGCAGGAGAAGCTGCAATACCTCACTGCCCAGAACAAAGGGCTGCAGACGCAGCTGAGTGAGACCAAGCGCAAGCATGCGGAGTCTGAGTGCAAGGTGAGTGCCAGGCTGGGGGGCGCAGGGCCGTCCTTACCCATAGGCAAAGTACGCAGCTGCGTAGGGCACCAGGAAACTTGGGGCACCAAATTTCCAGGTGCCCTGCACAGCTGCGTGCTGCTCCAGCCCCTGCTCCGGCTCTTCCCCAGGCCCCCCGCCCCTGCCCCTGCCCCGCCCCAGACCCGCCTCTTCCCACCCCTGCTCCGCCCCTTCCCGCCCCTGAGGACTGCAGCAGGGCCGGGCCTGCACTCACCAGCGGGGGGAAGTGCAGGGACCTGGCCCCAGCTGTGCCACCAGTGAGTGCTGAGGGGTGGTTCCCCCCTGCCCCCCAAGCCAGCCCACCCCCACGGAGGCATCGCCCCCTCCCGATCCCCCCCCCCGCGGGGGGGCTGCATAGGGCCCCAGAATAGCTAGGGACGGACCTGGGGGGCGGCCACAGCAATGCAGTGGGGATGGCCTGCTCAAGCCCAGGAAACTGTCCCCTGTGGTGCCCTGCCCTGCCCTGCCCTGCCCTGCCCCAGCCAACTCTGCTCTGCTTGGCACTGGGTGAAATTCACCTGGCTGCTTTTCAGGGCTAGGTGGCAAGAAGCCAGCACTGTCAGCCTCCAGGTGTGGCCTCCAGACAGGGACTCTAACAGCAGCTGGTGCAGAAATCCTCTCCCCAGACCTGGGATTCACAGCCCCCGATGTGCTGACTCAGGAACCCCTCTTGCTCTGGGGATGAGCTTTGAGGGGCAGAGATCAGGTGGCCCACAACTGGGCTTCCCTACCTGTTTTGAACACACCACCACCTGTGTAGACCTGGACCCAGCAGGACAGACATGGTCACAGTGCAGCCCGTATGCAGGTGGAAGGGGCTGTACCCCAAGCTAACGCTGATGAATTTCCAGGCAGCAGAATCTGGGTGGTTTCTGAAGCTCTGACACACGTTGGGGGTTCGTGGTGTCTTCAGCAGGGGCATGGCATATCCTCGAGCTGGGTCTTGGCAGATTTTAACCCTCCCCTTGCTGAGTCCTGTTGTTCCCCCTGCTGTTGCGCTGGCACTAACACCATGTGTTTGACACCACAGAGCAAAGAGGAGGTGATGGCGGTGCGGCTGCGGGAGGCCGACAGCATGGCAGCCGTGGCAGAGATGCGGCAGCGGATCGCTGAGCTGGAGATCCAGGTGAGGGGAAATAACCAGCTCACCCAGGCATGTATATCTGTGTGAGCACAAAAACCACACTCCTGCTCCAGGGCCTATCCTGATCCCAGCTGGGGGTCAGGAAGGGATCTCTGAGTGAGATGGGAAAGGGAAACGGCTGTCGCCTTGGCATCCCTGCTCTCTGTTCCCAGTCGCCTTTGGACCAAGCCTGATTCTCTCCCCACTCCCCACAGAGGGAAGAAGGGATGATCCAGGGCCAGCTGAACAACTCTGACTCCTCCCAGTACATCCGGGAGCTCAAGGACCAGATTGATGAGCTCAAGGCTGAGGTGAGTGCAGTCCCCACCTCGAGTGCTGTGTCCATTATGGGGGCAGGGAGCGACTTATCAGGCTCCCCCTTGGCCAGGGTCCTGCCAGGCCATCTTGGTCCCCTGTGCCCGAGTTTAGACCTTGGGGTGAATAGCAGTGTCCTTCTTGCAGGATCCCTGAAACCACTTTCCGAATGGGGAATGCCAGACCCAGCTTCCTTCCAGTTGATCCCTCCTCAGCACGGAGGGTAAATCCAGATCCAGGCTTTTGGGCTGGCCCACAGGAAGTTGGGCTGTTGGCAAATTTTTGAACTGGATCGAGCTCTGGATTTGGGGCCGTTGAGACCTGGGCTCTTGTCTGCAGCCCATCTCTAGTTGCAACCCGTATTATCACGACTCTCCTCTGTCTCTGCCTCATTGTATGCGTATGTAAGGCACCAATCCCATAGACCACTCAGCCCTCAGTGCTGCGTAGCACAAAGCTTTGGAAGGGCCAGGGAAAGGCAGTGCCCCCAGCTCAGACCTGTCCTTGCAAGCGCCCTCTCTGCTGCTGACTTCTGGCTGCTGATCCCCATCTATAAGACATGGGCGTAGTTTGGGAAGGGCATAGGGGGCGTGGCCCCCCCAAACTGCAAGCCTCTGGCAGGTGCAGAATTTGGCCCCCACGCACGGTCCCGTTGGCCTGGCTGGAACTGTCCTCCCAAATATAGAAGTCAAACTATGCCTATGTTGTGAGAGCTAGGACTAGGATGGCACAGTGGTTAGGAACTCGGGGGACCTGTGTTCAATTCCCTGCTCTGCCACAGACTCCCTGGGTGACTTCGGGTAAGTTGCTTAGTCGCTCTGTGCCTCAGTTTCCTTGTTTGTACAGTGGGGATGATAGCCCTGCCCCGCCTCACAGTGGTGGTGTTAGGATAAATGCATTAAAGTGCATGAGATGCTCAGATACTACAGTGCTGGGGCCATAGAAGAAGCGATATACCCATCCCACATCCCCAGTCCTGTGTAGCAGAGCCAGTAGCTGGCGGCTGTTTGTTCACCTCCGCAGCCTCTACAGGTGGCTGGACACATCTCCTTCCCCATGAAAAGCCTTTGGCTTCATGAGAAAAGGAGGTGAGGGGCCGCAGTGAGGCTGTCGCTGCTGCAGTGGATGGGGCAGAGCATTCACTGGCATGCCCTGATAGAGGACGGGGTGGACATGTCATCGCGCAGATGGTGGGGTTTGAAGGCCCTTGGCGCTGGGCTGTGGAGAGCGATCAGAATCCAGAGGGGTGGGGAGAAGAATCATAGAATCTTAGTATTAGGATTGGAAGAGACCTCAGGAGGTCATCTAGTCCAACCCCCTGCTCAAAGCCGGACCAATCCCAACTAAATCATCCCAGACAAGGCTTTGTCAAGCCGGGCCTTAAAAACTTCTAAGGATGGAGATTCCACCAGTTCCTAGATAACCCATTCCAGTGCTTCATCACCCTCCTAGTGAAATAGTGTTTCCTAATATCCAACCTAGACCTCCCCCACTGCAACTTGAGACCATTGCTCCTTGTTCTGTCATCTGCCACCACTGAGAACAGCCGAGCTCCATCCTCTTTGGAACCCTGCTTCAGATAGTTGAAGGCTGCTATCAAATCCCCCCTCACTCTTCTCTTCTGCAGACTAAATAACCCCAGTTCCCTCAGCCTCTCCTTGTAAGTCATGTGTCCCAGCCCCCTAATCATTTTCGTTGCCCTCCGCTGAACTCTCTCCAATTTGTCCACATCCCTTCTGTAGTGGGGGAACCAAAACTGGATGCAGTACTCCAGGTGTGGCCTCATCAGTGCCGAATAGAGGGGAATAATCACCTCCCTCTATCTGCTGGCAATGCTCCTACTAAATACAGCCCAATATGCCGTTGGCCTTCTTGGCAACAAAGGCACACTGCTGACTCATATCCAGCTTCTCATCCACTGTAATCCCCAGGTCCTTTTCTGCAGAACTGCTGCTTAGCCAGTCGGTCCCCAGCCTGTAGCAGTGCATGGGATTCTTCCTTCCTAAGTGCAGGACTCTGCATTTGTCCTTGTTGAACCTCGTCAGATTTCTTTTGGCCCAATCCTCCAATTTCTCTAGGTCATTCTGTATCCTATCCCTACCCTCCAGCGTATCTACCTCTCTCCCCAGCTTAGTATCATCTGCGAATTTGCTGAGGGTGCAATTCATCCCATCATCCAGATCATTAATAAAGATGTTGAACAAAACCAGCCCCAGGACCGATCCCTGGGGCACTCCGCTTGATACCGGCTGCCAACTAGACATTGAGCCGTTGATCACTACCCGTTGAGCCCGACAATCTAGCCAGTTTTCTATCCACCTTATAGTCCATTCATCTAATCCGTACTTCTTTAACTTGCTGGCAAGAATACTGTGGGAGACCGTATCAAAAGCTTTGCTAAAGTCAAGATATATCACATCCACCACTTTCCCCATATCCACAGAGCCAGTTATCTCATCATAGAAGGTAATCAGGTTGGTCAGGCATGACCAACCCTTGGTGAATCCATGTTGACTGTTCCTGATCACCTTCCTCTCCTCCAAGTGCTTCAAAATGGATTCCTTGAGGACCTGCTCCATGATTTTGCCGGGGACTGAAGTGAGGCTGACCAGTCTGTAGTTCCCCGGGTTCTCTTTCTTCCCTTTTTTAAATATGGGCACTATATTTGCCTTTTTCCAATCGTCTGGGACCTCCCCCGATCGCCACGAATATTCAAAGATAATGGCCAATGGCTCTGCAATCACATCAGCCAACTCCCTCAGCACCCTTGGATGCATTAGATCTGGACCCATGGACTTGTGCATGTCCAGCTTTTCGAAATAGTCCTTAACCTGTTCTTTCACCACTAAGGGCTGCTCACCTCCTCCCCATATTGTGCTGCCCAGTGCAGCAGTCTGGGGACTGACCTTGTCTGTGAAGACCGAGGCAAAAAAAGCATGGAGTACTTCAGCTTTTTCCACATCATCTGTCACTAGGTTGCCTCCCCTGTTCATTAAGGGTTCCATACTTTCCCTGAGCACCTTCTTCTTGCTAACATACCTGTAGAAACCCTTCTTGTTACCCTTCACACCCCTTGCTAGCTGCAACTCCAGTTGTGCCTTGGCTTTCCTGATTACACCCCTGCATGCTCTAGCAATATTTTTATACTCCTCCCTAGTCATCTGTCCAAATTTCCACTTCTTGTAAGCTTCCTGTTTGAGTTTAAGCTCACCAAAGATTTCACTGTTAAGCCAGGCTGGTTGAAGACAGTGTATATTAGCTCCCGGGACTCTCATACTAGTATCTTTGTGGCAGACCACAGCCCCCTACGCATGGTAACGTCGAGTTGAGGAACAGCCTATGACTAAGGCTTCCAAGTCACTGATTTCCAGGGGAGCTGATAGAGATCAGAGGTATGCTTCTGAGTCAGCCAGCCAGCACCTTCAACAACACCCAGGACAAGCCCAGATGGGGAGCTGGGCTCAGTAGAGACTCTAGCAGCTGCTCTGTCACGCACAGATTTTGGTAGGCTGGAGTCTGACAGTGCCTGGTATGATGGGTCCCCAATCTCAGGCAGGGTTTGGCAGCACCCAACACGACCAGGCCCCTGTCTCAGGCAGGGACCCCAGTCTTGCTTGGGGTCCATGCAGTGCCCAGCACAGTGGGACCCTGGCTCTGGTTGAGGCCTCTAGATGCTACCATAATTCAAACAACCCTGATGTCTCCTGTCCCCTAGCCTGATGCCTCACCTGCTGGGCCATGCTCACTGTCTGTCTGAGTTCTCTGATTCTCCGTTAACCTGTGCTGGACTGCTCTGCTGCCATGAAGCCTAAAGGCTTTTGGGATTCACTGCTTGGGGAAGCCTGTCTGTCACAGTGTCACCCGGTGTGATGCTTTGTACACTGAATTCCCAGGTGACAGAGGTCGCCAGACTGCATTGGGCCAGATCCTCAGCTGGTGTAAATTTCTGTAGCCCCATTGACTCCAGTATAGCAATGCTGATTTAAACCAGGTGAGGATATGGTCCACTGACTCCCATAGAGCTCTGCCCATTTACACCAGCTGGGGATCTGGCTGTACATATTGAATCATAAAGGCAGCACTTGTCACTGCTGGGGATCTGAGTCAAAGCACTTTGGAAAGAGGAATGAATTCAGCCCCACAACCCCACCCTGGGAGGTGGGACAGCATTATTAACCCCTGAACAGACAGGGAAACTGAGGCACAGAGCGGGCATGTGACTTGCCCAAGGTTGTGCAGAGCCAAGAAATTCTCTCAGTTGAATTTCTCAGCCACAAGATCGGCTCTGTGGGTAAGCAGCCATCCTCCATCAGCCATCCTCCTCTGTCCCATACTGGGGAGCTGCGTCTGCCCTATGCTGCGTGGGGCTCTCTGCTCCTCCCACTCCCCAGAGCTCCCTTTGCCCCATACCGAGAGGGGCTGTCTCTGCTCCCCCTCCCCACAAGCTCCCTCTACCCCACACTGGGAAGAGGTAGTCTCCATAAATGTAACCCAGTCAGCCCTCTGCTCCCCCCTTGAGGGAGCTGTCTGTACACCCTTTTGTCTCTGGGGGATTAGACTGCCAGATCCCCCAGTGTATTTCTGAGCTCCATCGTGCCCTGCCCCTCCCCGTCCAGGCCAGACAGGCAGGGCTGGCGAGGGTGCATGCGCCAGCCCTGTCACTTCTGTTCCTCACCTCCGGTTCCCTGTGCCCTCCAGATCCGGCTGATGAAGGGCCAGAAGCCCTTCGAGGACTCCATGGGCTTTGATGGCATCCACATTGTGAGCCACCTGGCGGTGGACGAGGACTCGCTGCACTCCTCAGATGAGGAGCTGCTGACCAACCCCATGGTGGTGGGCGCGCTGCAGGACGTGCTGTACCCACTCTCACCCTGCAATGCCCGCTTCCTGCGGGGCATGGAGAGCTCCGGCAAGGAGAGTGACGGCTCCACGGACAGTGAGCCCGAGGACCCCACCTCCACCACGGAGGCCGACGGCGAGATGGAGCCGCAGATCATCTTCGGAGAGACCCTCAGCAAGTGAGAGGAGATGCCGATGCCAGGGGGATCCCCCCCTCCACCAAACGGGCACTGAGCGCACAGCCTGGAGAGAAGAGACTCCTCTCCTTGGTGCTCTCAGTAGCAGCAGGTGGGGGAGATCATAGACCCAACACGATAGCTGGGCTCAGAGAGCATTGCACGTCCGCTGCCATGCGGGGACAGCTCTCCAGCCGGCCTGTGTTATACAGAACCTCTACTTTGATTGTTGTCTGCACTGCCTTTCTCCTGCTCTGTCATCACCAGTAGTTACACTCCGACTCCATTGAGTAACCCTCGTTCGTCCCACCCCGCCCCTAATGCCTCCTTCCTGTATTGCCCTCCCCCAAAAGTTTGCACACTTGAGAACTCAGCTCAATGTTATCGTGAGCGGGGATGGAAGTGGCAAGGCCGCTGGATATCCGGGCCCAATGACCATCCACCGAGTCTGAGCACCCGTGGGCAACTGGCCAACAAACCATTTCCCTCCCCTCCACACTCAGAGGGCGGGAAGTTGGGTCCCTCTTCCTTTTATTTAAATGTGTGTTCCCGATGATCCCGAGAGCATCTGCTCGGAGAGGGGAGAGTTGGAGGCCTTCATATCCCTATTCCCAAGAGAGCTCTCCCCAGGATGGGAAGGGCCCGGTGCGGGGGATTCTGGATCGAGGAGCCTGCCTGGTTACATGAGAGATTATATTTTATTTTTGTTCTCCAGATGTTATTTATTTAAACTGTTATTATGCCAACTGGGCTCCCCTCGGAGAGCTCCACACTAAGCTTTAAGTTCTAGGAAATTACACTGACATTGTGTCATAAGGGAATCTGGGAGCAGCGTTCTGCCCTGCTGCCTTCCTGTCCTCCATCCGTAAGGGAGCTGTGCTCTCAATCTCCTGCACCGTTACGTTCTCCAGAAGGTGTTGTAACTGTTGCTATTCTCTTCTGCTCCATATGGCAAACTGCAGGGTTTCCAACCTCCCTGTCTGGAGAGGGCTATGTGGAAACAAATCCCCTAGGAGAACCTTTCTTACTCTCCCCAGAGAGCCACCTGAAATCTCGTATCCCGACCAAGATCAGTCTGGTGCACAGCAAAGGTGCCCGGTAAGCAGGAGCGGTTTGGGGAGGAGCATAGAGAGAAGTCCCCAGCTGGGAATCATCTGGAGGACGTTTGTTTCTATGCATGATGGGGCTTCACCTCCCTCAGCCAGCCTGGCCTGTGTTCCTCTGAACTGGCTCTCCCAGCTCTGCAGCTGGCACCATGTTTCCATAGCCCTCCAGTCCACCAGAGCAGTAAGGAGATTTGGAGCGATGGATGGACAGCATGCACAGCCCAGCAAGCCCTGGTCAGATGATGGAAATGCCCGCTCCTTGGAGTGGCCCTTAGTAGAGAACTCCGCTCCTAATCAGAGAGAAACCCAAATGGGCCACCCTGGGCCAGAATTGCTGAACCATTCACCACTTCAAAGCCTGCCCTGGTGATCAGGCAGCAGGTGAAGCAGCTTCCTTGGGATGGAGCCAGTCTGCAAACGTGATCCTCGTTGAAGGAATTATCCAATAAAGCATTGCCTGTGGTGCTCCCACCCTGGCTAGCGGCATCGTTCTTGGCAGCAGTGCCCATCTAGTATCATTTCTGTGGAAGAGCCGGCCAGGCCCACCACCACAGCCCTTCACCCAAAGAGCTTTGCTTGCAGTCAGCAAGCCAGCTCCTCAGCTGGTGCAAATGCCCAGAGCTCTGCTGCAGTAAATGGCACTACATTGATCTACACCAGCGCAGGAGCTAGTCTGTTTTGTCTACAGCTCTGACTCCTAATTTCCAGTGTGTGAGGAGACATGTCTGGCTCTGCTTCCCTCACTACAAAACGGTCCAGATTGCGCTTCCATTTGTTTGTGACAGAGTCCGAGTATTGCATCACTTCCTGCTTCGGGGCTTTACATCACTTCCTGGTGGTGGAGAGATGCCATAGAGCTGCAAGCACCTGAGGCTGTCGTGTTGGTTCATTTCCACCCCCTCTGTGCAGCAGCAACACAGCTCCATTCTAACACCCCTTCGGAGAGCACAGATGGAAATGAAAGGCGAGATCTCCAGGACTGGCTGCTCCCAGCGGGGATGGAAGATCTCAGGTGGCTGGGATAAAGGCTGAATTTCCCAGGCACCTGGATGGCAAACGAAGGGAGTGGGGCTCAGGACCAGAGTTCACATGGTGCTGGGACATGGCGGGAGGGCCCTTTTGGGGCCATTGTCATGTCTGTGGGAGAGACTGATGCTGCTAGGCACCAGTGGCTGCTTTGAAACCTTGAGCGCATGGGATGCTTTGTTGCCCATTGGCTGTTCTATTTATGGAGAGCACCGGCCATCGAGAGCAGCCTGCGCACAGACCTGCTCGGGCAGAGAGAAGAACGATGGAAGGGGTGTGGAACTGGCTGGATCCATCAGTCCCTGCGGAGATTATCTGGCTGGCTCTCTTATGGACTTGAGTTTTATTTCCTCTGGCCCTTTCTTTCTTTCTTTCTTTCTTTCTTTCTTTCTTTCTTTCTTTCTTTCTTTCTTTCTTTCTTTCCATCCTGCCCCTGCTTTACACCCTCCTCGTATTTCCCTTCTGCTCTCTGAATTCAGTAAACCCGGACATCCAGCAGCTGAGGAAAACCCATTCCCATGGGTGGCTTTGCCTGATTTCCTCTGCAGCCGATTGCAAACGTCACTTTCAATGGACTACACCTCCAACCCTCCCCTGCCAACAGGTATTTCCATAGCTCTCCCCTTCCCCGCTGGTGTATTAAGTTCACTCGGTCTGTTTCCAAAGGAGGGGTGCCTTGGACCTCCCAGCTTGACAGAACCTTCCCCCATATCCTAAACCTTCCCCTTCTGAGATGGAAAACAACAGCCCCAGTGGACTGAGCCCCTCACCGTTCCACCACGTCACTGGACTGGAGTATTATGTACACTTATATAAATATGCCTGGGAGAGGCTTTGGTTGGGTATTTATAATCTGTATATTTTAATATATATATTATATATATATATATATATACATGCTGCACTGTATTGCCAAATTCTTGTGATACCCCTTCCCCCCCCTCAGAGAGCAGCAGCAGCCCACACGAGCTGAGGGTAATTCACATGCAGGCCTTTCTCTGCCATCGCCTTTAGCTCCAGGTGCCACTTTCCTATGCTGTTTACAACAGAAGATGGCTGGTGAATCCATTTGCTGGTTACGGAGCTGGTCATGCGCCGCCGCCTTGTTTTATTTATTCTGTACAGCGCCAGCCGAGGACTAGCAGCTTCAGAGAGCGGCCTGAAGGCACAAACCCTTCTGGAAATAAGGGATTGATTTGGAGCTCCTTCCCCCATTGATTTCAGTGGAGTTGCTTTAGATGAACGCTGGGATAACAGATCAGAATCTGTCCCATAGGGCCAAGTCCTTCCTGAACTCGGCGTTTACCTGGGCCTTACCCCGTCAAGGGGCTGAGAGCTTTGCCTAAGGAAAGGCTTTGGCATTTGGCTCCTATTAAAGGACTCTGCAATACTGTTCCTAAGGGCACGTCTTCACTACCCGCCGAATCGGCGGGTAGCAATCGATCTATTGGGGATCGACTTATTGCATCTAGTGAAGACGCGATAAAATCGATCCCCGATGGCTCTTCCGTCGACTCCGGAAATCCACCGCGGCAAGAGGCGGAAGCGGAGTCGACGGCGGCGCGGCAGCGGTCGACTCGCCGCCGTCCTCACAGCCAGGTAAGTCGACCTAAAATACGCCACTTCAGCTACGCTATTCACGTAGCTGAAGTTGCGTATCTTAGGTCGACCCCCCCCTGTAGTGTAGACCTAGCCTAAGTACTGCAGCTGGGAGCAGTGCTGGGGCCACAGCTGGAGGATACCGTGCTACATCTACTACTGAGAGCAATGTGTTTACACCAGCTAGGGATTTAGCCCATTGGCTCCAGCAGAGTGACACTAATTTCCACCAACTGGAGATCTGGCCCTCAGTCCTTAGGCAAAACATGTCTTTAAAATCAGTGGGAGCTTCTAGATTAGGTCCTGAGTAAATCCTTCCTGGCCTCTGGCTTTGGCTCTTTGACTTCGCTGGGAATTTTGCTTTAGTCAGGATCAGGCCCTTATTTTCACACCCTTTCCGAGAGGACGGTCCCCTCGTGCGGGTTTATCACGTTCCAGCAGAGACTTCGCATGTCGCACCTTGCGATTGGGCGTGGCCCTGCTGGAGGGAGCAGACACTAGCCCTGCTCTGCTGGGCTGGAATCCTGTCCCCACTTAGACCCACACAGTGGTTTCAGTAGGATCACACTGGAGTCAGTAATGGCAGAATCTGGGGTGCAGAACGAGTGGGCCTTTCCTCCTGCATGCCCACGTCCACAGCTGCACACTGAGCAATAAGGTGTTCAGGACCTGCCCCCTGCCCACCGCCACCCCCCATAAGGAATCAGCTCTCAGGGAGACCCAGACCCTCCCTAGGACATCATCCTGACCACAGAGGTGCTGGGCCATGAGGAGGGGGGGAGGGGTAACATCCTTCCCCCTGGAGACCACCCCAGGAGGTGGCATGAGCTGACTGCCAGTTTAGCACCCCTTCTTCTTGCTCAACTGGTGGGGAAGGGGCTCTTCGATAGGGCGCTGCCTGCAGCCCACAGGAGGTCCCTGGTTCAAGTCAGCATTGCAGCAACCTGCATGAACAGAGGGCCAGATTCTGCCATTGCTGACTCTCGTGCAATGCCACTGAAATGGGTGGGACTGTGTGGGTGTAACCACAGGCTGGATTCCAGCCCAGCAGAGTCTGCTGCCTACAGCAGGCCACTGGGTTACTCCTTGACTGCCCTCCCCCCGGGGCTGGACCTGGAGAAGAACTGCAAGGCGTGGCTGGCCACCTGCGTTCCGCCCCCATTGCTGTCGGTCAGATGGCGTGGCAGCATGGGCTTACAAATGACAAAGCTGGGCACTGTGGGGTGACTTGGTGGAAAGGCTCTGGGTGGCTTTCCATCCACCATAGACAGGACCAGTTCAGCTGCAGGTTCCTTCCCAGGCGCTCCATGCAAGCGGGGCATCGGGGTCTCAGGCAGCTCTTCTGCGTGGATTAGTGGTGCAAGTTCAAGGCATCGGAGAAAGGGTTTTTTGAAGGCTCCCATTGCCTGCATGGCAGTTTGCCCGATTAAGGATGTGTTGCTATCGCCTCCATGACAAGGACAGAGCCTGTAAATCCCACCTGCAGTGCTGGCTACTATGGCACATGGAAGGGTTTGGATCATGACTAAAGCAAACTGAACTGAGTTTAGAAGGGAAAATCCACCGCCTCCCCCACTCCCTGCGGCTCTGGCGAGGTTCATTCTCGAGCTACTCAGGTTGGGGGTTTGGGTTTGGTTTTGTTTTTTCCTGTATGATTTTTGAGTAGCAACTAAAACAAGGTGCCTAAAGTTGACCTGCTCTGTGCTCTGTAGTAGGCTGCAGCCGCATAGCTCCGAGAAGGCAGCATCCAGGACAGCAGGGCGCGCCTGCTTGGTGACACTCATGCATGCCCCTCCCCTCCCTGGCAATAGCATAAGTACAGCTCATCACGCCATGGGCAAACCTCAGCCAGACCTTTCCCCCTTCACTCTAGCTGCCCCTAACCTGGCAGCTTTGGTCCCCTCGCTGCTTCTTCAACTGTCTGCCCACTGCAAGAATCCATCTTCCTCTGACGTAGCTGGGACTGGCCAGTTGTAGACAGGCCTGGGTAGACCATTAGGTTGATCCACTCTGGCAAGCCCTTTGTTTAGCACAGCCAGGGCTGTGGGGCAGGCTGCAGGCAGCGCCGATGAGAATGCATAGGTAGGGAGTGGGTGCTGAGTAGCTGTTGGGGGCTTCACCTGAATTCTGTCCATTAGGGAGGGAGAGGCATGGCCTAGTGGGTCGATTCTGCGACTGGGAGCCCAGGGTCTCCTGTGTTCCAATCCCAGCTCTGACTCCAGATTGTGCAATGCAAGTCATTTCTTTCTCCTTTCTGCCTCAGTTTCCCCATCTAGTGTCAGGATGGTTAACTAGTTATGTTTGTGGAATGTGCTGGATGCAATATTATTAGGTGTATTATCACAGTGCCCAGGGGCCTTAACTGAGATCAGGGCTGCAGGGTGCTGCACAGACACACGTAGTAGGAGAGAGCCCCTGCTCCAAAGAGCTTACAGTCTAGAGGGAAACTGAGACCCAGAGAAGGGAAGGAACTTGCCCAGGGTCACCCCGTAGGGAAGTTCAGAGTGGGCTTTAAATTGCTACTACTTGATTGAGTTCGGGACTCCGAGAGAAACGGAGAAGGGGGAGCAAAATTAGAGCCTGAAAGTTCAGACTGGACTCCCCCAAATTTTGGGGCACTTGGAGCTAGGGCTTGGGTTCAAACCCACCTCTAGGAAACACATTTTGTGAAACCCCCGAAGTTGGGGAAGCTTCAACACTTAAGAGCAAAAATGTCAGAGTTTCTACAACTCAAGATCTCCTGCCTGTCCATCTTGTGCCATCAGCCTGCTCTTTAATAGAGGCTGTAAAGCCACTGTGCTGTTGGGGCATTAACAGCTCCCACACAGCCCCCTTCAGTTCTGTCCCACTTCTTAGTGGACAGTCCCACAGAGGGCAGACCCAGAGAGAAAAGGCCCACAGAGTGACCAGGACCAGCCAGGATCTGTGTCCTAGGACTCAGCTGCCACATGGATTGACACAGGTTCAGTCTCCCCACCTGGCTGCCAGAGAAGAGTGAATAGCTAGAACCTCTCCATGCCCATCCCCATGCTGAGCAAGGAGCAGTGCTGATGGGGGCCGAATGAGATACCCTGGAGGCCAGGAAGCAGAGAGCGTAGAAGATTGAATGGAGGAGATCATAAGGAGTTACAGATTCCAAGGACAGAGGGGACCATTGTGATCAGCTAGTCTGACCACCTGGATAACAGGCCAGAGACCTGCCCCCAATAATTCCTAGAGCAGAGCTTTGAGAAAAACATCCAGCGTTGCTTTAAAAATGATCTGTGATGGAGAATCCACCATGACCCTGGTAAATGGTTCCAATAGCTCCAACTGGGAAGCAGGGGAAATCCCCAGGACAGGTGAGGTTAGACTAGGGGATGTTGGCCTGTACTATGACAGAGGGATAGCTCACCCACTATGGATCAGCAATCACGGGACCGATCCCCAGCTGCTGTGAATCAGCATTACTCCATAGGAGTCAATGGGCCAGATCCCCAGCTGGTGTACATTGGAGTCCCACTGGAGTTGCAACGTTCCAGCAGCTGTGGAACTGGTCTCTCCAGAGAAGGTAACAGTGAAATGCGAGTGAGACTGAGGAGGGGACTTGGCAGGGCTTCCCACCAGTGGGCAGAGTCATTACCAACACCCCACCCCACAGGGAATACAACACACCCGGGCACCTCCCTCGCTGGCAATCAGCATGCAAAGGCATGTCAGATTGGTGCCACCTCCTTGGCTTGGATGCTGCCTTCCCGCGAGGTGCACATAGCTCAGCCATGGGGAAACCCGTTTGGCTCCATATCCAAGAAGCGCACTCAGGTTGCAGTGAATTTTGGTTCATTTTGATGGTACTGTAACTGCCCCCCGATGGTCTGACCGCTCCCAAACTCGTGTGTCTGGTGTATCTGTGTAGCGGTGACCCCTCCTCCTCTCTGACTGTAACCTTCGTCCTCTTCAGCCCACGCCCATTTTTAAAAAAAAACTGACTTGTGCAAAAAACATCTGTACTTTCAAAAAAAGAGAAAAAAACCATCAAAAACAATAAACTATTTACACTGTCTTACTAACTCTGTGCCTCTGGGCTCTGTAGGACGCTTCTGCTCCAGGAATGGCTGGGGAAGGCTGGCAGGTCAGCACCTCTTCCTGAGTGCATCTGGAAAACGTCAGCATGTTAAAAATATTCACAGATTGGCCAGAAAAGACCATTGTGATCATGTAGTCTGGCTGATAACATAAACCACATAGAACCTCGCCCAGTGTCTCCTGCAACCAGCCCATATCTTGTGGTTGAGCCAGAGCATATGCACACACAGAGAGGAAGACACAGCCACTCCTGAGTTAGTCTTCCAAGTGATGGAGAATCCACTGCACCTCTTGGGAAATTGTCCCAGTAGTTCATTTCCTTCTCCATTAAAATGCACATCTTATTTCTAGCCCAGGGCTTGGCAACCTGTCAGAAATGCTGTGCCGAGTCTTCATTTATTCACTCTAATGTAAGGTTTCGCATGCCAGTAATGCATTTTAATGTTTTTAGAAGGTCTCTTTCTATAAGTCTATAATATATAACTAAACTATTGTTGTATGTAAAGTAAATAAGGTTTTTAAAATGTTTAAGAAGCTTCATTTAAAATTAAATTAAAATGCAGAGCCGCCCAGACCAGTGGCCAAGACCCGGGCAGTGTGAATGCCACTGAAAATCAGCTCGCGTGCCGCCTTTGGCACACGTGCCATAGGTTGCCTACCCCTGTTCTAGCCTGAATTTATCTAGCTTCAGCTTCCAGCCAGTGGATTTTTTCTGCCTTTGTACTCGGGGTTGGATTATCACACTGATGGGAGAAGGCTGCTCTTACGACTAGCAGCCAAAGGCATCATGCAGTCCAGTGGCTGGAATTTAAAGCCAGACAAATTTAGACTGAAAATAAGGTGCAAATGTTGAATGGTGAGGGGTGACTGCCCACCAGAAATGACCTGGGGGCGGGGTGGATTCTCCAGCACTTGAGCAGAAGTGTTTTTCAATGAGCTGCGGTAGCTCAAGCATGAGATATGGGCTGTGTGCTGGGAGCCCTGGGTGCTTTGCTCTGGCCTGGGTTATGCTGGAGGGCAGACATTGAGCATAGTGTCCCCTTCTAGTCTTAAACTCTATGCAAGGGAGTGAGGGGAGAACTGATATGGGACGTAAAGGGCCAGATCTTTAGCTGGTGTAAATCAGCATCACTCCGCTGACTTTAATGGGGCAATTCTGATTTACATCAACTCAGGATCCAGCCCAGAGCCTTTGCCATCTTGGTCACTGGTTCAGAGCCAGCCCAGCTCAGGGAGTGAACATTGATGGTGGCTGTTTGGTGGGTCTGAGTCCCCGTTCTTGTAGGGCTGGTGTCCGTCTCCCACAGACCAGTCCTAGTTGGCAGCTGCGGGACCACAGAGCCATGACTGAATGCACCATAAAGGAAGGATAGTGGGGTAAGTGCCCCATCATGGCCTATAGTGAGAGGCTTTCTCTCTGGAGGGCTGTCAGTCCAGCCCTTTTCCCAGGCCCCGAATCCATGCTTTGCCCGCCCCTAAGAATAACTCACATTAAGGGGAGATTCACGGCCCTCACATTCTGAGTGATTGCCCGCTCCCCCATGCTGAGCGGGCTCTCGCCAAAGGCAGGCTGTTGCCAGGGCTCCTGAATTTGGTCATAATTCCTTCCGGGACTCCAGCTCCTCGCCCTGTGGCTGCAAGCCACAATCTGGCCCTGCTAGCCTTTTGCTTGAGCTCCCCATTAGCAGGGAGCCTGCGAGCTTCCCCTCCATAGAGACGGGCCGAGCAGTGGCCAGTGCAGGCTGCTGCAGTTGGGACCTGAACAGCAGGGCTGGGCAGGTGCCTCAGCGGACATAGGAGTTTCCCTCTGGCTGAGCTGGGGGGATCTCAGCTGCTTTAGGCTGGAATATCTAGTGAAGCTGAGTTGCTCCCCCGCTGTCAATGGCCGTACGTACCTGCCGGGCTCCTACCCATAGGCAACGACTTTTGCTCCTGCCGGTGGGTGCTCAACCCCCCTCTGCCCCCGGCCCTGCCCCAACTCCACCCCTTCCATGAGGCCCCTCCCCTGCCCCGATTCCAACCCCTTCCCCAAAGTCCCCACCCCAACTCTGCCCCCACCCTGCCCCTATTCCGACTCCTTCCCCAAATCCCTGCCCAGCCCCACCTCTTCCCCGGAGCGTGCCATGTTCATGCTCCTCCCCCTCCCTCCCGGAGCTTGCTACGCCGCCAAACAGCTGTTTGGCGGCGGCCTGGCAGGAAGCACTGGGAGGTAGGCAGAGGACGTGGCATGCTCAGGGGAGGAGGTGGGGCGGGAAGCTTGGCTGTTGGCTAATTTTTCCCCGTGGGTGCTCCAGGCCCGGAGCACCCACAGAGTTGGCGCCTATGCTCCTACCAGGTCAGCTGCCCCAGTGTTTGAGAGCATGAGCCAACCTTTAG
Organism: Emys orbicularis; assembly: GCF_028017835.1. Taxonomy (NCBI): domain Eukaryota; kingdom Metazoa; phylum Chordata; order Testudines; family Emydidae; genus Emys; species Emys orbicularis. The sequence goes on from NC_088701.1 coordinate 12,542,721, forward strand.
CTAATGGTTAGGTAGAAACTTCCCCTGGGAGCAGGTTATTCCATTAATGCCCACTAGGGTGCATCCTCTGCAGCTGGCGGTGCTGGACACTGCCGCAGGTGGGATACCAGGCTAGATGGGCCCATCAGTCTGAGCCAGGCTGGCAGCCAATAGCAGATGGACTCGCTGCACGCACCAGATGTTTGTGACTTGCCGCTTATGGGAAGGATTTAGCAGAGCAAAGGCATCACCCCTGCTGCCCGTTCAGTTCTTGCACCAAGCCATCCAGCCCAGCCCAGAGCAAGATCTGTGCAAACAGCCTCCTAGCTGAGACAGGAAGTGGGCAGGGGAATTGGGGCTCCCGTGAGTCAGAGCAGAACCAGACGGCAAGGGAGTGAAACTGGCACATGGCTGACACAATGGGGAGGATGTTCAGAGGTGCATGTTGCAGGAGCTGCTTGAGGGATTGAGAGCTGGACCTGGCAATGCCCCATGCGGTCAACTATCATCCAGGCAGGTAGTTCGGAGCAGCTGACTGCAGGTGGGGCATGCTGTCAAGATTTTAAAGCCCTGGCTGCCTGCGTGTAGGCCTTAAAGATCCCTCTGCAATAGCAGTGTGTGTCCTGGCCAAAACCTCCCCCCATGGCTGTGATTCAAGCTGGTAGCTCCACCCCAGAGGTGGCTGCATTCTAACAGTGCTGGGTGTGCATCGGTTGGGATAGAGGGGCTGCTCCTGCCTTCTTCCCTGCCTTCTCTGAATTTCCGGATCTGGAGGTGTGGAAGAGGCAGCAATTCAGGCCTCTTGCTGTTGTGTTTGCTGGAGCCCATCCAGCACTACTCCTGTGCCCCCATCCGTTTCAGCTATCCCCATCCACTGCAGGGCTGGGCCCATCCAGGGCTGCTCCCATCCCTCCATCCATATGGGCCATTCCCATCCACTGCGGGACTGGGCCCATCCAGGGCTGCTCCCATCCCTCTGACCAACCATATCGGCTGTTCCCATCCATTGTGGGGCTGGCAAATAGGATCCACAAAAACCAGCACACTAGGGAAGGAGCTGCCTAAACTAGCCAATGGGGCGATGCTGATAAGAGGGGTGTGTCTGAAGCCCCGCCCCCTCATGGAGTTCGGCACAAATCAGGGCTGCGGTAGGTGCCTCCACCCAGTAGCAATCTCCGCTGGGGGCAGGCGCCCAAGCTGGTTGTGGTGAAAATCAGAGCGGTGCCTGCTTCGCTGCACAGCAGGAGGGGTGATGCTGCCCCCTTACACTTTTAGCCCAGTGGCTTGAGCACTCAGCTGGGCTGTGGGAGACCCCTGTTCAAATCCTCACTCCCCCACAGGCAGAAGGGGGATTGAACCTGCGTCTCCCACATCCCGGCTGATTGCCCGTCCACTGGCCTAAAACATTGGGGGTGGTACCGCTGCCTTCTCTGGCTGGAGTTTGAATGGGACCTGATCCGGTGGGTGGCCTCCAAGGCTGACTATCGGCTCGGGCCCTGCAGTTGAGGCAGGTGCTCCTCTGCTTATCTTCCCGGGTTCACAGATGTCTGGGGCTTAGGCGCCGGTCAAGTAGAGGGAGGCAGCAGTGCGCGTGCCCAGAGGCTGAAACTTGGTGCCAAAGGAAACTTTACTCTGAAAACACAGGTGCCAAGTTTAGGCACCTACAGGGTTTGACAGCAGCCAGCAGGGGTTTTGTGGATCACAAGGGTGCATAAAACTGGGACTTATGTAAGCAGGGGAATTGTCCCGCTATTGTGGGGAACTTTCCTGGCTTATACACGACCCCGGTGGAATGGGCTGGCGAAAGGATCCGAGTCCTCGCTCCCACTTCCTTTACCCAGAGGCCTCCCTGACCTCGAGGGCTCCCCTTCCACTCTCCTGTGTGGCAGAGTCCTCATAACCCCAACAAGGCTGGGCCGAGGATTCCTGGGGGGCTCGACCCCCAACCTTGTCATGGACACTTAGGGCAGGGGCTAAGCCGGGTGTCCCCACTCTGGGGTGCTCTCGCTGCACTGGATGCTTCCCTGACCCACTGATCATCACATATAGTTCAAAGCAAATACAATTTATGTAACACCAATCAGTTTTTAAAAACTAAGGCAATCACGTGACTCCACTCTGTGGCACGGGGACATCACAACCAGCCATCTCTGGAATGTAAGGGCAGGTCGCAGTCTGTCCCTCACGCTCCCAGGTCTCCTGCCCAGGCCCTGGCTGTGCTGCAGGGCTGCTGCGGGTCGGACACTTGCTCTGGCACTGGCCACACTCCCTCTGGCTCTAGGTGTCAGGACCCTTGTTCCCAGGGTCAGTCCCCCCGTCAGGGTTATGATCCCCCTCCACGTTTGGCCTGCAAGGCCTCTTGGCTGGGGGCATCTCCCTGCGCTGCGCCCGCTGCCCAGGTTCCCCCCTCGCTCCCCACGGTGCTCACTGCTCCAGCTCCAGCCCCAGCACCGACGCTGCTCTGCCTCCAGCTCCCTGGGCTGCGTCTCTGGCCCCTCTGGCTCTGGTTGCTGCAGCTCTGCTCCCAGCACAGGTCTGCTCCCTGGGCTGCTTCTGTGGTTCTCTCTGGCCAGTGCAGCTCTGCTCCCCAGCTCAGCTCAGGCTCCTGCTCTCTCCTTTGCTCAGCCCTGCTCTGGGCCAGGCAATTTCAGCTCACATGGAAAGGACCCCCCTGGACTCCTGACTCCCTCATTAGCCTGCCCTGCCTTGTCAATCAGGCTGACCTGGAATATTGGCATCTTCCCCATTGCCCCTGGGGACTGTCAGTCTCAGGGTCCTGATTTCCCATCGACCCTTCCCCCTTTTTTTGGTACTGGGAGCTAGCAACCAACCCCCTCCCCCCCCCCCCCCACACACACAGAGTTTTAGTAAGGGGCCAACAGTCCCCTTACACTTAGACACCTGAGTATCTCTGTGAATCTGGGCCTCAGTTTCTCAGCTGTAAAAGGGGGATTTTACATCTCTCCCATCTATTTAAATTGTAAACTCCTGTGAGCAGGAACTGGCTGTCTGTGCAGCACCCGGCACAACGGGGCCTCCAGTCTCCCTCGCTGTCTGCACAGCACCCGACATGACAGTGGGGGCGAGATCTCCATCGCAATGATGTAGTTGGACTCGAGATCCGCTCCCACCGGAGGTTTTTGTAGGCTCTACACAAAAGCAATTCCTCGTGCTCCCCCTGCAGGCCCTGCAGTGAACTGCCAGTGTTTTCAGAGCACAGATTTCTGCCCAGGTTGGTAGGTAAAACAGAGATGCCGTGCGTTATGGGCTGGCGGAAAGAGCCTGATCAACAGATGGATGAGGTCTCTAAGCTGCAGCGTGAGGACAGTCTGGGCCCATCGCCTTGCCTTGGGGCAAGAGAGAGTGCATCCAATCTAAGGCCCTTCTGCTGATGGCCCCAGTTAACTGCAACAGCCTCAGCTCCCTGCTGAATGCACAGCTGGATCAGGAACCGCTGCCACTAGACACCCCCGCCCCCTTGCCTCCAGCCAGTGGTTTCTGCCTTGCAGCTGGCAGTTGGGCGCCTGTTCGGATCAGAAGGAAGCCAGCTGTGGTTTGCAGCGGGGAGCGTTAGCCCCCGTCCGGCAGCCTGATTGGCTGCGCGTCATGCGGGTGCTCTGCCCTGCCCCGGCTCTTGGGCTGAGATGGCAAAGGTGGTGGAATAGCCACCCGCAGAGGCTCCCCCACAGCGCGGAGGCTGCAGGTGAGTGAACCCTTGGGGGTGCGAGGTCCATGCGAGTGCCTTGCCACGGCTCCCTTACTGCTAATGGATTGTGTCTGTCCAGACTGGGTACAGTTGGGGCTTCCACATGGCAGGAAATAGCGTGATTAGACACACTGGGGCCCTTTCAGGCAGTACACCTTGCAGGGATGGGTGCCGGGAACAGAACCCAGGCGTCCTGACTCCCAGCCCCCAACCTGTAACCACTAGACACCACTGCCCTCCCAGAGCTTAGAATAGAACCCACGAGTCCTGACTCTCAAGCCCCCCCCCACAATACCCAATAGACCCCACTGCCCTCCCAGACCTTAAAATAGAACCCACAAGTCCTGACTCCCAAGCCCCCCCCCCCCCCCCACTCTACCCACTAGATCCCACTGCCCTCCCAGAGCAAGGGATGGAACCCAGGAATCCTGAGCCCCAGCTCCACCATGCCTTAACCCACTACAGCCCACTCCCTTCCTACAGCTGTAAATACAAGCCAGTTCTTTCTATCCCACCATCCTGACCAGCTGTCGCTCCATGACCCCGACCCCACCCGACCCGCACTGTGCTGGCTCCTGCTCTGTCCCTGGGGGGCCATGTCTGGAGCTGGTGCTGTGCAGGGGGCTTGCTGGTACCACTTACTCTATCATCTCCCGCCCCGGGGGACAGTAAGTACGGTACTTGGAGGCTCTAAAAGCAACCAAGCCCCCAGCTCCTGGGGGCCAGTGTCGCTCGGTGGGCGCTGGGGAGCTGGGATGGCTCCTGCACCAGTTTTGTGTAGGAAAACTTCACGCAGTACCTTGGGCCAGATGCCCAGCTGGTGTAAACTGGTGTCACTCCTTTGGCATCATTGGGGCCGGATCCCCAGGCGGTGGAAATCGGATGTTTTCATTTGGAGCCTGGTTGATTTACACCAACCGAGCTCTGGCCCATTTGTATGGCAACTTTGTGGCTGCTGTCCGAGGCGCGGCTTGGATCTAGTCTACTGTTTCCAGGTGAGTGAGGGGAGTGGGTTTAGCAGCTAGATGGGGGCTGGGAGTCAGGATGCCTGGGTTCTTTTTCCAGCTCTGGGAGGGAAGTGGGGTCTAGTGGTTAGAATAGGGAGGGCTGGGAGTCAGGACTCCTGGGTTCTTTTCCTAGCTCTGGGAGGGGAGTGGGGTCTAGTGCTTCGAGACGGAGGGGGAGGGCTGGGAGTCAGGACTCCTAGGTTCCAGTATCAGTTTTGGCACTGTCTTGCTGCATGACCTCAGAACAGGTCTCTTCACCATCCGTTAACTGGGATACCCTGACCTGCCTCTCGGTGGGCCAGGCAGGTGTCATTATGACTAACCCTGAGTGGTGTGAGGTAGCATCTGATTGTTCCTGGGGACAGGCTTGTCAGCCCCATGGTTTATCGGGCACCCTTGTGCATGGGGCTGTACAAACAAATGCAAAGCCTGGTCCCCGCCCTCAGTACTGTCAGGTCCAGGGCAGGAAAGGGCATCTGGAGCTGTGAATTGAAGCACTTCACAGATGTTAATGAACTGATGGGGCAATTGAGGCACAGAGAGGGGAAGGGACTGGCTCAAGGTCACACAGCAAGTGAGAGACAGGCAGAACCCAGGAGTCCTGACCCCCAGTCCTTCCCCAACCCCTCTCAAACCATGAGACCACACTCCCCTCCCAGAGCTGGGAACTGAGCCCTGGAGTCCTGACTCCAGTCCCGTCTGCAGAGGAGAATGACTGAGGGGCAGGAGACGGGAGGGGTCGCTTAGCGACTTGCCCCTACTGGGACCCACTACAGACCAGCGACAGGTTAGGCCTGTCCGGGCCGTTCCCAACTGGCTCAGCGCCCCCCGCAAGCCCCATGGGGCAGGGGCTGGGCCGGCCACATAGTGACACCGCCTATCCCCATCCCACAGCTGCCAGAATGCCGCGCTCCTTCCTGGTGAGAAGCAAGAGGGGCCCAAACCACCCGGGGCAGCGACCGGAGGGTCTTGGCGGTGAGTGGGGGGCGGGGGGAGGGCTGAGCTGGGGCAGCAGGTGAGGGGAAAGAGTACCCTCAAAGAGAGAATGCAGGGGAGGGGAATGGGAGGGGGCAGGCAAGGGGAGAAGGGCGCCCTCTACTGGAGAGCAAGGGAGGGGCAGGGAATGGGAAGGGTGGGGCTGGGTGAACATGGAGAGAACCCACCAAACACCCCCATGATCTCACCTGGAGGCCGGGGGTTCGCCTGCCCTGCCCAGCCCAGGGTTGGGGGTGGAGGGGAGGCTCAGAGAATCTCACCAGCAAATCCTTCTTCCAGACCCAGCCTGGGGAGCGCCCCAAGCAGGGCCGGCACCGGCCCATCCCCCCAAGCTGGGGCAGGGGGCAGAGGAAGGGAGCAGAGCCCATCCCAGGGCCTTGGAAAGCTGCGGGGTGCCAGATGGGGAGGGGGCAGCCAGCCAGCCGCAGCGCAGCCCCCCCTCCGAGACGGACTTCAGCCAGAGCTGGGCCTGTCGGCCCCTGCCAGGTAACCCCCCACCAGCCCCAGCCCCCCCGGGGGGAGCCCCTCCCAATCCCGCACCAGCTCATCACCCACAGCCTCCCAGCTTCCCTCTCCAGGGGCAATTCCCATGCCCCTCCCCACCTTGTCTGACCTTGCCAATCATTCTGGGGTACAAAATTTATCGGAAGGACAGAACAGGTCATGCGGGGGGGGGGGAGTGGCACTATATGTGAAAGAAAATGTACAATCAAATGAAGTAAAAATCTTAAGCAAATCCGCATGTTCCATAGAATCTCTATGGATAGAAATTTCATGCTCTAATAAGAATATAACATTAGGGATCTATTATCGACCACTGACCAGGACAGTGATAGTGATGATGAAATGCTAAGGGAAATTAGAGAGGCTATCAAAATTAAGAACTCAATAATAGTGGGGGATTTCAATTATTCCCATATTGACTGGGAACATTTCACTTCAGGACGAAATGCAGAGATAAAATTTCTCGATACTTTAAATGACTGCTTCATGGAACAGCTGGTACGGGAACCCACAAGGGGAGAGGCAACTCTAGATTTAGTCCTGAGTGGAGCGCAGGAGCTGGTCCAAGAGGTAACTTTAGCAGGACCGCTTGGAAATAGTGACCATAATACAATAGCATTCAACATCCCTGTTTTGGGAAGAACATCTCAACAGCCCAACACTGTGGCATTTAATTTCAAAAGGGGGAACTATGCAAAAATGAGGGGGTTAGTTAAACAGAAGTTAAAAGGTACAGTGACTAAAGTGAAATCCCTGCAAGCTGCGTGGGCGCTTTTTAAAGACTCCATAATAGAGGCCCAACTTCAATGTATACCCCAAATTAAGAAACACAGTAAAAGAACTAAAAAAGAGCCACCGTGGCTTAACAACCATGTAAAAGAAGCAGTGAGAGATAAAAAGACTTCCTTTAAAAAGTGGAAGTCAAATCCTAGTGAGGCAAATAGAAAGGAGCATAAACGCTGCCAAATTAAGTGCAAGAATGTAATAAGAAAAGCCAAAGAGGAGTTTGAAGAACGGCTAGCCAAAAACTCCAAAGGTAATAACAAAATGTTTTTTAAGTACATCAGAAGCAGGAAGACTGCTAAACAACCAGTGGGGCCTCTCGATGATCGAGATACAAAAGGAGCACTTAAAGACGATAAAGTCATTGCAGAGAAACTAAATGGATTCTTTGCTTCAGTCTTCACGGCTGAGGATGTTAGGGAGATTCCCAAACCTGAGCTGGCTTTTGTAGGTGACAAATCTAAGGAACTGTCATGGATTGAAGTGTCACGAGAGGAGGTTTTGGAATTAATTGATAAACTTAACATTAACAAGTCACCGGGACCAGATGGCATTCACCCAAGAGTTCTGAAAGAACTCAAATGTGAAGTTGCGGAACTGTTAACTAAGGTTTGTAACCTGTCCTTTAAATCGGCTTCTGTACCCAATGACTGGAAGTTAGATAATGTAACGCCAATATTTAAAAAGGGCTCTAGAGGTGATCCTGGCAATTACAGACTGGTAAGTCTAACGTCTGTACCAGGCAAATTAGTCGAAACAATAGTTAAGAATAAAATTGTCCGACACATAGAAAAACATAAACTGTTGAGCAATAGTCAACATGGTTTCTGTAAAGGGAAATCGTGTCTTACTAATCTATTAGAATTCTTTGAAGAGGTCAACAAACATGTGGACAAGGGGGAATCCAGTGGACATAGTGTACTTAGATTTCCAGAAAGCCTTTGACAAGGTCCCTCGCCAAAGGCTCTTATGTAAATTAAGCTGCCATCGGATAAAAGGGAAGGTCCTTTCATGGATTGAGAACTGGTTAAAAGATAGGGAACAAAGGGTAGGAATTAATGGTAAATTCTCAGAATGGAGAGGGGTAACTAGTGGTGTTCCCCAAGGGTCAGTCCTCGGACTGATCCTATTCAACTTATTCATAAATGATCTGGAGAAAGGGGTAAACAGTGAGGTGGCAAAGTTTGCAGATGATACTAAACTGCTCAAGATAGTTAAGACCAAAGCAGACTGTGAAGAACTTCAAAAAGATCTCACAAAACTAAGTGATTGGGCAACAAAATGGCAAATGAAATTTAATGTGGATAAATGTAAAGTAATGCACATTGGAAAAAATAACCCCAACTATACATACAATATGATGGGGGCTAATTTAGCTACAAGAAGTCAGGAAAAAGATCTTGGAGTCATCGTGGATAGTTCTCTGAAAATGTCCACGCAGTGTGCAGAGGCGGTCAAAAAAGCAAACAGGATGTTAGGAATCATTAAAAAGGGGATAGAGAATAAGACTGAGAATATATTATTGCCCTTATATAAATCGATGGTACGCCCTCATCTCGAATACTGCGTACAGATGTGGTCTCCTCATCTCAAAAAAGATATACTGGCACTAGAAAAGGTTCAGAAAAGGGCAACTAAAATGATTAGGGGTTTGGAACGGGTCCCATATGAGGAGAGATTAAAGAGGCTAGGACTCTTCAGTTTGGAAAAGAGGAGACTAAGGGGGGATATGGTAGAGGTATATAAAATCATGAGTGATGTGGAGAAAGTGGATAAGGAAAAGTTATTTACTTATTCCCATAATACAAGAACTAGGGGTCATCAAATTAAATTAATAGGCAGCAGGTTTAAAACAAATAAAAGGAAGTTCTTCACGCAGTGCACAGTCAACTTGTGGAACTCCTTGCCTGAGGAGGTTGTGAAGGCTAGGACTATAACAGAGTTTAAAAGAGAACTGGATAAATTCATGGTGGTTAAGTCCATTAATGGCTATTAGCCAGGACGGGTAAGGAATGGTGTCCCTAGCCTCTGTCTGTCAGAGGGTGGAGATGGATGGCAGGAGAGAGATCACTTGATCATTGCCTGTTAGATTCACTCCCTCTGGGGCACCTGGCATTGGCCACTGTCGGTAGACAGGATACTGGGCTAGATGGACCTTTGGTCTGACCCGGTACGGCCTTTCTTATGTTCTTATGTTATGCCCCTGGGGGGCAGTGGCAAGCAGGTGGCCAGTTCTGTGATGGGGGCACCTGCCCCACTGGGAACTGGACTGAGACCCACCAACCTCATCTTACACAATGGCAACTACCCGTGTCCCATTCCCCACCCTCTGAGTCAGCCAGTCCCTGGGGCCAGGCCAGATCAGATCAGAGCCGGCGCCCCACGGAGGGGAAAGTCCCCATGTCCCAATCACTGGCCCCCTGAGCCAGCCAGAGCCAGCGTCCCCTGGAGGGGAAAGGCCCCATGTCCCAATCACTGGCCCCCTGAGCCAGCCAGAGCCAGCGTCCCCTGGAGGGGAAAGACCCCATGTCCCAATCACTGGCCCCCTGAGCCAGCTGGAGCCGGCGCCCCCTGGAGGGGAAAGGCCCCATATCCCAGTCCCCCACTTGCTGTTTCCCTATAGGCGTGAGCAGCCCCCCAGACGTGTCTTTCAAGCCCTTCTGGAGCAGCTACCGTAGCCCTGAGCTGCAGCAGCTGGTGCAGAGTGTCCTGCCGCCGGCGCTGGGCTCCGGGAGGGAGCTGGGCAGGGACGCTGAGGGGACCTCTGGCCTCCTGGGATCTCTCCTGCTCTTCTCCAAGCCACCACACAGGTGCAGCTGCTGTGACAAGGTAACGCCCCCCCACCCCACAAGGACTGGGCTGAGCCCCTCGCCCTGCTGACCCTGGGAGCTGAGGCCTCCCTGCGTGATCGAGCTCTGGGAGCTCCATCCCCCTTCAGCGCTTGGCCTCCCCTCAGGGCTGCCAGCAATGGGGCTGTTTGGAGGCTCCTGCCCCTGGGAACTGGCTGGAGAACCCTTCCCACCTCACTTCACGCGGGCACCACTGCCTACCACTTCCAGCTCGGGCGGAATCAGATCCAGCGCCCCCTAGAGGGGAAAGGCCCCATGTTCCATTCCCTGCCCCCTGAGCCAGCTAGTCCCACCCTGGGGCAAGATGGGAGCTGGCGCCCCCTAGAGAAGAAAGGCCCCCGTGTCCCGTTCCCAGCCCCCACCTTTAAACAGAGCTGAGTGAAGCCCTCTCCCCACACCCAGCCTGGTGCTTCCCAGTGTGGGGCTGCGCTGCCCCATATGCCAGGCTCTGGCACTACCCTGGGGCACATTTACCGACCTGCCCAGCCGCTCCTGCCCTCTGTGTGCAGTATCGCCCAGCCTATGGGGCACTGTCACTGGGGGCGCAGGGGTCGACCCATTGGGGGCCCGCTACCCAGCACTCTTGGCTCAATGATGCACCTGGGGGTGGGGGGGGGTGAGGCCCCAGCTGTGGCCCCATCAGAGTAAACGCAGCACAAGCCTTTCACCCCAGCAGGGCCAGCTCCGACCCCACTGAGTCCAACAGCCAAAGCCCTGCTCGCACTCAGGGGGTTGGCTCGGGGCTGTGAGCTGAGCCCAGCTGCTGGCTCTGTGGTGGCCCCCATGAGTGTCATGAGTTTGGGGCAGGTCTGAGCCCCTTTCTCAGTGCATCTGTATCATCCCAGCGCCATTTCCCGGCCCCCTGGCATTATAGTGGCCACACTGACCCACCCCACAGGCTGCTAGGGGTCTGTAGGCAGAGGGGACAGCTGGGATGGGGTCTCTGGGGCAGGCACAAGTGGCAGCGTAGCCTAGTGGACAAAACACCAGACTGGGACTTGGGGACCAGGGTTCACTGATCTGCTTGGGTGAGTTCTTCCCCTCCCTCTCTGTGCCTCAGTTTACCCTTCCACCCCGTGTCTGTTTAGGGTGTGACCAGGGCATGTCGCAGTCTGTGCAGGGCTCAGTGTTGGGGGCCCTATCCCATTAGGGGGTGCTAGGTGCTGCCATGCTGTATAGTGGAAACTCGCCCTGCTTGGGTGGAGGGGTTGGTAGCTACCTGGTCCCGAGCCCCGTCCCTGGCAGGGGCTGCCCGGCCGGCTCCTTTCCCCAGTGTTGGCTTGTGGGCGGGGGGCGGGTAATTGTGAGGGTTCCGGGTCAGTGTCACGAGAGGGTGGCTGTAGAACAAAGGCAGGTTACACAGGCTGGCCCCAGCAAACGTCCAGGCACCAGAGGGTGGGTTCAGTCACTGCTGTGATGAGTTTGGGGAGGTCTCAGCCCCGCCCTACATGGCCACCACCAATTCCAGCCCGTACATTTGGGGCAGGCTCCCCATGTTGACCCCATTTCTCTCCCCACCCACAGGGCCTCCCTGCAGCCCAGCGCCTAGGCAGCCACCTGAAATGCTCAACGCTCTGCAGCCACATGGCCCCATGGGGGATGTGTGGACATCCAGGCGGCCTGCAGCACCAGCCTGCCCCTCCCGGCCCGGGCAAAGGGAAGCCAGAGGTGGGTGAGGCCTAGGGGGGGGTGGAACGTGATGGGGGTTTAGAGGTGGATCTTTTGCAGCAGTGAGGGGTTTGGGGGCCTGGATGGGCATCCATTTGGGCAGGGGGCAGCCATGGGGCTAACATTGGGGGGGGGCTGGCAACGTGCCATGGGGTTGGGGTGAAAAGGCAGGGCTATATTGGGGAGGCCACTGGAGGAGGCCAGGGTTTCTGCAGGTCGTCGTCTCCCCCCCCCCCCCCCCCCAGCTGATGGGTCTCCCTGCAGGTGAGGCACTTCCCCTGCCGGATCTGCGGGAAGCAGTTCAAGCGCTCGTCCACGCTCTCCACACACCTGCTCATCCACTCGGACACGCGCCCCTTCCCCTGCCCCTTCTGCGGGAAACGCTTCCACCAGAAATCTGACATGAAGAAACACACCTTCATCCACACAGGTGAGGGGCAGCCGGCTCGGACTCCCCCAACCCCCAGGACAGGGGCATTGGCAAAGATTTGGGGGGAGAGGGCACAGCTGGGACAGCAAGAGACTGCAGGTCAGGATTGGGGGGCACTGCAGAGCTGTGGGGGGATCCCAAGGCTGGGACAGCAGCAGGCTGCGGGTCGGGCTTGGGGGGCACCAGCAGAGCTGTGGGGGGAGCCCAGGTCCAGGACAGCAGGGGCTGCGAGTTGGGATTGAGGGGGCCCAGGCAAGCTGGGGGTCAGGGCCAGGACAGCAGGGGCTGCGGGTCTGGATTGGGGGCACCGGAGAAGCTGGGGGTCAGGGCTTGGACAGCAGGGGCTGCACGTGGGGCTTGGGGGCACCAGCAGAGCTGGGGGGAGCCCAGGGCCGGGACAGCAGGGGCTGCGGGTGGGGCTTGGGGGGCACCAGCAGAGCTGGGGGGAGCCCAGGGCCGGGACAGCAGGGGCTGCGGGTGGGGCTTGGGGGGCACCAGCAGAGCTGGGGGGAGCCCAGGGCCGGGACAGCAGGGGCTGCGGGTGGAGCTTGGGGGGCACCAGCAGAGCTGGGGGGAGCCCAGGGCCGGGACAGCAGGGGCTGCGGGTGGGGCTTGGGGGGCACCAGCAGAGCTGGGGGGAGCCCAGGGCCGGGACAGCAGGGGCTGCGGGTGGGGCTTGGGGGGCACCAGCAGAGCTGGGGGGAGCCCAGGGCCGGGACAGCAGGGGCTGCGGATGGGGCTTGGGGGGCACCAGCAGAGCTGGGGGGAGCCCAGGGCCGGGACAGCAGGGGCTGCGGGTGGGGCTTGGGGGGCACCAGCAGAGCTGGGGGGAGCCCAGGGCCGGGACAGCAGGGGCTGCGGGTGGGGCTTGGGGGGCACCAGCAGAGCTGGGGGGAGCCCAGGGCCGGGACAGCAGGGGCTGCGGGTGGGGCTTGGGGGGCACCAGCAGAGCTGGGGGGAGCCCAGGGCCGGGACAGCAGGGGCTGCGGGTGGGGCTTGGGGGGCACCAGCAGAGCTGGGGGGAGCCCAGGGCCGGGACAGCAGGGGCTGCGGGTGGGGCTTGGGGGGCACCAGCAGAGCTGGGGGGAGCCCAGGGCCGGGACAGCAGGGGCTGCGGGTGGGGCTTGGGGGGCACCAGCAGAGCTGGGGGGAGCCCAGGGCCGGGACAGCAGGGGCTGCGGGTGGGGCTTGGGGGGCACCAGCAGAGCTGGGGGGAGCCCAGGGCCGGGACAGCAGGGGCTGCGGCTGCGGGCCGGGATCTGCAGACTGCCTGAACAGCGGGACATTTGTTGCACGTGCCTCCATGTCCTGCCCTGGACAAACTGGTCCCTCGCGCCTGCTCCAGCCTCCCGGCCCGGCCCCGCGCAACTCCATGGAGCAACATCACCACCTGGTGGCCTGATCAGGGAATGGCAGGTGAAGGGGTTCACAGGGCTGCAAGCATCGACTCCATGACCATACTGCAGCCCAAGCAGGATCCAGGCTGCGCTGGGCCCATGGCCGGCCGAGTAGGTGGGGGACCTGGGCCCGTGGCTGTCTGGGTAGTTGGGGGCCCTGGGCCCATGGCCGGCCAGATCTGAGGGGGCCCTACTACTCTAGAGTCCTTCCAGTCCTGCAGGACTCTGGGTGAGTTCTGGGGCTCTCTGCTGAGCCCTGAGGGATCCCAGCCCCTCCTGCAGCCCCCACCCCTAACCTCTCCCCCCCCCCCCCCCCGCAGGTGAGAAGCCTCACAAATGCCAGGTGTGCGGCAAAGCCTTCAGCCAGAGCTCCAACCTCATCACCCACAGCCGCAAGCACTCAGGGCACAAGCCCTTCGCCTGCTCCCTGTGCCCCAAGGGCTTCCAGCGCAAGGTGGACCTGCGGCGCCACCAGGAGACCCACGGGCTCTTCCATAGCCCCGGGGGCGGCCAGGTGCTGGGCGCCCTCCGCTAGGGGCCGGGCAGGTGGGGCCCGGGACACCCGGCCTGCAGGGGGAGCTGTGGAGGTCAGAGGAGAAACCCCAGAGTTGAGGGGGCTCCTGGATCATCCCCCAAGCTGCCATCGCGCCCCGTCCCCCCTCGCCTGGAAGTTGCTGCTGGGACCCGCAGCCACCATGTGACGGAGCCGGCAGGAGGACTCAGCTGCCCGCCCTTCGTGGGCCCCTCTTGCCAGCCAGACCCTGGGTCCCCCCATGGCTGAAGGTGGGCACAGTGGGACAGTCAGGGCGCCTGTTTGGGGTGAGGGGGGAGCACCAGCCTGGTTGCCCTGGGGCTTCTCTGCATCTGGCTCCCTGCATGAGCATCTCCCCAGGGGGCTGGGCTGGGGCAGAGGGAGGGGTGAGCTGCACCCCCCGACCCAGATGCAGGGGAGAGATGTGAGCTGAGATCTGTCCTGTGCCCCAGTAAGCCGAGATGGCTCCTCAGCCCGTCGCTGTAACCCTCCCCTGGCTGCCGGCAGAGAATTAAAGGATGTGAGGGGAAAGCAGCCTGCGTCCCGGCCCCTGGCAGCAGCGACGCCGCGTACAATAACACACGGGCAGCGCCGGTGCGTCCTCCGCGGTCACATTTATACACAGAAAGTGCAAACACGCGCCGCAGCCGGCAAAGAACCAGCCGGCGCCGCAGCCCCGATGCCTGAGCGAGGCCTGCCGCCCGCTGGCTGCCGGTCACACGGAGGGGGCCCTTCGGGCCAGGTGGAGAGGCCCTTCCCCGAGTCGCCTCCCTGGCTGTGCTGAGCAGAGTCCGATGGGCTCCTGATCCCGGGAGCCGCAGGGCCGGGCGCCTGCAGGTGGTGACGGTGGGGCCGGTGCCAGCGTATCCCTAAGAGCATGGACAGGGAGGCCCCTGTGAGCTGCCAGAGGGAGACAGATAGATGGGTCAGTGGGGGCGCCCCCCCCATCCACCCCATGCTCCCATCCCCTCCCCTCCCCCCAATGCTCCACCACACACCACAGCCCAATTCATCCCACACGGCTCAATGTCCCGCCCTGTGGCAGGGAATCCCACCCACGCCGGGGGATTTCCATACACCCGGCCCCACGCAGGGCTGGGGCCCCATCTCCACACTTGCGGTACCACCTTCCTCCACTGGGGGGGGTATTTCCCAGGCAGCCCCAGAGGGGCGTTGAGCTTCAGAGTTCACTTTTCAGTCCCTAGTTCCTGCTCTGCCCCAGTGCTTCCCCTGCCCTGCCCTGCCCCCCTGCTCTGCCCCAGTGCGTCCCCTCCCCCCAACCCTGCCCGCTGTGCGTCCCCTGCTCCCAACCCTCCCCCTTGCTCCCATAACCATGCGCCGGGGTATGCCTGGCAGCCACGCTGGTGTCTCTGGATTGTTCTCATTCACAGTAGAACCATCAAATCCCTCCCTGAACCCTGCTAAACTCCCAACTCCACAGAGCCCTTGTGGCAAGGAGTTCCACCAGCTCATAGCAAGGAACAAGGATTATCCCCCCTGTCAAGACTGAATCCGCTGCCTCTCCCATCCTCGAGTGTCATCTGCTGCCTGGATTCATCCCACCCTGCCTTTGCCACCCCATTCCTTAGCTATAGACAGCCAGTTTTATTTGACGCCAGCTAAACCCTTAGACCTCGTGGCAGGGAGTCCCGCAGGCTCTCTGTGGAAGACAGACCAAGCGCCTGGGGGTGGGCCAGGACTGGGGCTGTCAGAGCTTAGGAGAAAGGGCTGGGGATGGCAGAGTGCTGGGATGGGGGCTAGGAATCAGTAACCCTTCGACATCCTGACTCTCGGCCTGCTCTAAGACTCTCAGCCTGCTCTAATCATTAGCCCCACAGGAGTCCTGGCTCTCAGCCACTCCCTGCTCTAACCCACTAGATGCCACTCCCCACCCAGAGCTGGGACAGAACCCAGGAGTTCTGGCTCCAAGATTCCCCCCCAGAGTTAAGGGGGCTTTTCCCTGGGGCTCTGGGGATGCTGGTAGCTTTAGACTCCAGGGTACAGAGAAGAGTTCCCGTGGAGTCCCCTGGTTCCCCCCACACACACACACATGCATGTGACACATGACAAGCCCACTCCCACCCCCAAATGTATTGGCTAGGAAGGAACCACTGGCATGGGGGGGGGGGTATGGGCGGCAACTGGATCAATGGGGGCACCATCCATCTCCTGACCCCCACCTCAACCGACAGCCCCTCCTACCTGTCCTGGAGTGAATGAGCCAGAGCCCCCCAGTGAGAGAGACGCCGATGACGAAAGCTGAGAAGACGATGCCCACCACGGTGGGCAGCTCCAGGCCCTGGGGCAGGGGGGCTGTGGGGAATTGGGAGAGTGAGCCCCACAGCCACCCCCAGGAGCAGATGCAGAGCCAGTGCTGGGGGGGGGGGAGAAACCCAGGAGTCCAGGCTCCCAGACTCCTCCTCCACCCTGCTCTCACCCAATAGCCCCCCCCCCCCCAAACAAGGAATGGAACCCAGGAATCCTGATTCCCAGCATGACCTCTGTTCCCACTGAAACCAAGGGGAGCTATGTGCTCTCTGCAGCTTGCAAAGCAAGTGGACCACCAGGGGGTTTGGGGGGGTGATATCGAGAAGGCATCTCTTACCAGGGGGGGTCTCTCCCTGCTCTGGCCGGGGTGCCTCCTTCAGCACCTTCCCCCTCCTGCCAGCCAGAGGAAAGGGCACCGGAAAGGGATCTGCTGGGAGAGGACAAGGAAGCCAGAAACATTTTGAGAGAACAATGGAGACCGCCCCTAATCTCCTCTAGGGGGCGCTCTCCCCTGGCTGTCAGCGCTGGTCCCAATGCCCCAGCCCAGTGCTAGGGGGCGCTGTGCACCAGGGAACAGGGCAGGGGCTCAGTAGGGGGCGCTCTCCCCTGGCTGTCAGTGCTGACCCCGGTTCGCAGCCCAGTGCTAGGGGCGCTGCACTGCAGGGCGATTGCATCAGGGCTTTGGTGTGTTGCAGTCTCTGTGCCTGCTCCCATAACCAGCCCCCAGCCCGTCCCAGGTCTCACCTGTTCCTGGGGTGGGTTTGGTGGCTCTGGTCAGGCTCCCCACCGTTACGATGATTGCTTTGGTGAAGGTGTACTGGAACCGCCCGCTGCTCGGCTCCCCCACGCGGCTGCTGGGGCATGCCCCGGCCTGGGGCCCACACTGAAACTGACAAGGCTCAGACAGGCATCTCGTCCCAGTACTGGATGCTCACCCCCCCCCAACCTTCCCAAGCCCAGCCCCTCCCTCCACCCTATTGGTCCCAGCCCTGAGGTCCCACCCCCTTCCTGAGCCCAGCCACGCTGGTTCTAACTGGTATAGATTGGCACTGATTTGTCCTAGAGAAAGTCTGCCCCCTCCCAGCTGCTTGCCAAGGGTCACAACTGTGGCCAAGAGTCCTGACTCCAGCCACTGGACCCCAAACTCCCCCCAGCACTGGGGGTGGAAGCCAGGGGGCCTGGCCCTGTAAACACTAGACTCCATTCTCCTCCCAGAGCAGCCCCTGCAGCGTTGAACCCACGGGCAGAGTTGGCCCCCTGGGGCACCCTCCCTCCGCCCCCAGCAGGGACCATTGTACTGGCCTGGGGGATTCAGCCCCTGCCCTCCAGGTGCTCCCAGCCAGGGCCGGCTCCAGGCACCAGCTCTCCAAGCATGTGCTTGGGGCGGCACCTGGAGGGGGGCGGCGCTCACCTGGGGAGAGCGGGGCCGCGGCCGGGCTCGCTGCCCTCCCCCGGCGCTCCGGCCGGCCGGGGAGAGCGGGGCCCCGGCCGGGCTCGCTGCCCTCCCCTGCCACGCTCCCCGCCGGGGGGGGGGGAGGGCAGCGGGAGGCTTTTTTGCCGCCCCAGGCAAAAAAGCCAGAGCCGGCCCTGCTCCCAGCATTGCCTGCAGCCCAGGGTAGAAATCCAGCCTGGGGGACAACCCCTGGAGGCAAGGGTAGAACTGGGGCTGGTCCACGCTGCCGCCTGAGCTAAAGGAGACCCCCCCCCCCTTTGCTGCAGCAGTAGCTGGGCTTTTATCCTCCCGATGTCATCCGGCAGCGTGGTACAGACCTTGGGGAGGGCGCCCCCATAGGCTCCAGCCTGGCCCTGGGGCTCCTGGGTGCAGAGGGCCAGGCGGCAGTGCAGGAATTGGATGGAGTCATTGTAGAGGGGCCGGAGCAGGAAGCTGAGGCGCTGCAGCTCCTGGGAGCTGGGGGACAATGCCCGGCCTGCAGCCCCCGTGTGGGGCGGGTGCAGAGAGACGTCGGGGTGGGCCGGGCAGCCCCCCCGCACCAGGATGTAGGGTGAGTCCAGCGAGGAGGAGGAGCTTGGCGAGAGGAAGCAGAGGCGGATGCTGAAGCTAAGCCCAGGGTCGAAGGCAGCCAGCGCAGCCTGCACAGAGGGTTGGGGAGAGCTCAGGAGGGGATGGGACGCCTCAGGCCAGCTGGGTCCCACTCCACAAACATGATCTCACCCCCACGCCTGGAACCCAGGAATCCTGGCACCCACCCCCGTTCTAATCCCTGATCCTGCTCCCCTCCCAGAACTGGGGATAGAACCCAGCCCCCTGTGCTCTAAATCATTAGACCCCGCTCCCCACCCAGAGCCGGGGATAGAGCCCAGCCCCCTGCTCTACCACCACCAATCTCACCTCCTGCCAGGTTAATATTGTAACTTTCTCCACAGCTCCTGCCCCAGAGCCTGGAGCAATCCCCCTGTGGGTGTGGAAGGGGCCTGCGGGAGAGGACCCCACAGCTCCAGCAGGTTAACCAGCCTGGTGGGGGGGGACCTGGCTAGCACAGCCCCTCATAGATCTGCCCTCCCGAAGGTGATGGGGCCCTGGGCAAAGCCCCAGGCCTGCTGGGGTAGAGGGGAGGGGAATCCCAGTGCCATGGGGCTGGATGGCGCCTCCCCCGCAGTTACTTCCACAAAGACGCGGCTGTTGGCCGACACCGTGCAGGGTCCCTGGGCCTTGGCGAAGGCCTCGGAGCTGTAGACCTCCAGGCTGAGCAGGACACGGCCCAGGTGGAAGGGCAGATCCGGGATGGGCTCAGCAGAGCGGGACGGTTGGCTCAGGGCTGGGGAGGAGCAGGAGAACTGTGGGAGAGGAGCAGAGGGTGTGGGGGGTATAGGGGACATGGGGACCAGCCCCCAGAACTCCAGTCCCAGAGACTCCCCAGTTATCTCAGTCTTCCCAAACCCTAGGACACCTCCCCAACCAAGGCTCTCCAAAAAAATTTATTTTTTATTTTTATTATTATTTATCTCCCCATGGCTGCTGCTCGGTCCCCACTGAACCAGGAGCCCTTGGGAGCCAGGAACCCCCAACCCAGGCCAGGGGGGTTCGCAGTGGGCCCACAGTGTGCTCCCCCACTTTGAGCTGCTCCCAATAGTTTGGGAGGGAACCCACCAATCCCAGGTCCTCCCCCACTGAAAGGACCTGAGGGACCCGCCCCACAGCGGCGCCAGAACCGCCCGGCCAAAGACACCTCCCCTCCCCCCTCGCCCACCTCAATGGACTCCGAGCTATCTTCAGCCTGTCCCACTGGGAGCGGGGGACCCCTGGGCACTGCCCCTGGCTTGCTGCCCCAGAGCACCACCTGGGGGGAGGGGAAAGTGGGGGGAGGGGTGGGGAGCAACCGGCACAATCAGAAACATGGGAGCATCAGACGAGACCCCAGCACCCCAGGATGGTGGGGGCAGAGCCCAGAACCAGGACCAATTCTCCCAGCCCCACAGAATTCCAGTTCCCCCAGTCCTCCCATTAACCCCAGCCTTAGAATCATAGAAGATCAGGGTTGGAAGGGACCTCAGGAGGTTCTAGTCCAACCCCCTGCTCAAAGCAGGACCAATCCCCAACTAAATCATCCCAGCCAGGGCTTTGTCAAGCTGGGCCTTAAAAACCTCTAAGGAAGGAGATTCCACCACCTCCCTAGGGAACCCATTCCAGTGCTTTACCACCCTCCTAGTGAAAGAGTTTTTCCTAATATCCAACCTAGACCTCCCCCACTGCAACTTGAGACCATTGCTCCTTGTTCTGTCAAGCCTTCCCAGTCCTCACTTCTCCCACTCCTCCCCAGTTCCAGTTTCCCAGTGTCCAGGGCCGGCTCCAGGCACCAGCCTAGCAAGCAGGTGCTTGGGGCGGCCCCTCCGGAGAGGGGCAGCACGTCCAGCTATTCGGTGGCAATTCGGCAGACGGTCCCTCACTCCCGCTCGGAGCGAAGGACCTCCCGCCGAATTGCCGCCGCAGATCGCGATCGCGGCTTTTTTTTTTTTTTGGCTGCTTGGGGCGGCCAAAACCCTGGAGCCGGCCCTGCCAGTGTCACCCTGTTCTCCAGCCCTGTCCAGCCCCCATTGACCCTGTCCTGGTCCCCTCGACTCCCCTAACATTCTAGCCCCTTTGCAGACCCCCAGACTCTTTCACTTCACGTCTCCCCCCACCCCCATGCACTCTCAGCCCCACATTGTGCCCCCTATCCCCCGGCTCACCGCATTCTGGTACCGCCAGACGCCCGACGTGGGGTCCAGGGCCGGGATGCGCAGGGCACCGCAGCCGGCCAGGGGAGACTCCAGCAGGAAGTGGGTGCCATTGGACTGGGCTGCACAGCTGGGGTCCCGCAGGGTCACTCGGGCTGGGGAGAGTCTGGCAGCCTGGCCGAGGCGGGTGGGGGGAGACTATGAGACTGACACAGCCAGCACTGACTGGGAGGGGTGAGCGCCCCCTGCTGAGCCCCCACCTGACTCCCCGCAGCACAGCACCCCCTCGTGCCACCCTGGGGCCAGCACTGACTGGGAGGGGAGAGCGCCCCCTGCTGAGCCCCCGCAGTACAGCGCCCCCTAGTGCCGCCCTGGGGCCAGCGCTGATTGTGAGGGGAAAGTGCCCCCTGCTGAGCCCCCACCACACTTCCTGCAGCACAATGACCCCTAGTGCCGCCCTGTGGCCAGCACTGATTGTGAGGGGAGAGCGCCCCCTGCTGAGCCCCCATCACACTCCCTGCAGCACAGCGCCCCCTAGTGCCGCACTGAAGGAACTGTTTATACAAGGGGATTCCTCACCTGGAGCATGTCCTTGTTGACATGAACAGCCACCCTCTCGCTCAGACACGCCACAGACAGAGCTCCCGCCAGCCGCACAGCGCTCCCGCCTCCTGAGGCCGCCCGGCTCCTCTCCCAGACCATGGGGGAGATCTTGGCAGGTCTGGGGAGCGGGATGGAGGGGTGGGGGGCCTTGGGGTCCCCTAGCAGGAGAAAACAGAGTGAGGGGGCAGAGGGGAAGAAGGAAACAGGGCGGGATGGTGAACAGGGTGAGGGGACATGAGAGAAAGAGAGCAACTCTGCCCCCTGCTGGCTGGATTGAGAACTGCCCAGCTCTGTGTCCTAGTCCCCATATTCCCCCCCTTCACCATGGCACTGGGGTTTTGGATGTAATGGTGCCCTGGGAGGGGCAGACATGCCAGCCCTGAGGGCATTGTCTGGGGCATGAGCCTCGCCCATCACTGGGGGCCGCCAAGGGTCTGGCTGTGCCTGGGGAGAGGGGGCCAGAGGGCAGAACTGCAGCTCCCAGCTCCCCCCGCACTGGAGGCGGGGCAGGGTCTGAGTCAGGTGGGCCCCCTAATGGCCCTCCCATGGCATTGCACCCTGTGCCCATTCCCTGCCCCCAAGGAGATACCTACCATCCAGCCCCACGATGACCAGGAATCTGTTCACCTGCTCAGCCTCTGTGTAAGATGTGATCCCAGGCAGCCCCTGCTCCATTGCCCAGGCCATGGGATCGCTGGCATAGGCCAGGCCCAGGGAAATGCTGCTGCTCACAGCCAGGTCCGGTTCTGGTTCTGTGCTGCTGACCGAGACCTCGTGGGATGCCTGTAAGGAAATGGAGGGAAGGGCAGAGTGACAGAGCCCAAGGCCAACCTGGACCCTGCTCCAGCTCAGGGTGATCAGGCTGAGGCTGGAGCAAGGAATCATGGGTAATGCTATACAAATGAGCAGACCAGGTGAACAAGGTGTCAGCGCAAGGAGTGGCTGGGAAGTTCCAGAGAGGGGCAGCTCCACCCCAGCCACTGAGTCAGGAGCCAGAGGGCTTGGAACCAGCGGAGCTGGGCTGGGCGCCAGGACTCCTGGGTTCACCTTAGCAAAAGGGGACACCAGGCCAGAGTGGGCTGGGGCCAGGAGGAGAAACCATATCAGAGGTTAAAGGTCATGAGGGCTCAGCAGACGCCATGGGGCATCAGGCCAAAGGGTCAGGGTCATGGGGGAGAGACTGGTCGGGGGGAGGGGTCACAGGGGAGCAGCCTGTGTGCATGGAGGGGTTGTGGATGGGGGGCTGTTCCTGGCCCCTGTAACCCCTCTCCCATCCCCAGGGAGCCCCTCTCTTACCAGGACTCGCAGGCGCCCGGCCATGTGGTGGATTCGGACCAGCCAGCTGGTGGCACCCTCGCTCTTCAGCACCACGATCAGCTCCCGCCGGGGGGAGCAGCAGCCTCCGGGCACTTGGAGCTCCACAGTGAGATGGGCTGGGGGCCTGGAGACACGGCAGGGACCCCCCCCCCATCAGCTGGGCTGGGAATTTCCTGCCATGGGGCTGAGCAGCAAAAGGGGTGGAGGGCCCCCCCAGCTCTGCCAGTGCCCTTCTATCCCGACCCAAAGCCCCCTCTGTCCTTGCTGTGGGCTCCCCCCCCACCCCTCAGCTTTGCTGGTGCCCCTCAATCCTGATGCGTAGCGCCCCCCCCCCCCTTATCCCAGCCCTGGGCTCTCCCCTGCCCCCAGCTCTGCTGGTGCCCCTCAATCCCAACCCACAGCCCCCCGCTATCCCAGCCCTGGAGGATGCTCTGATGTACGGTTCATACCCGGGCGTGGTTCCTTTGGAGAGGATGATGTGAACTTCGGGGTCCCAAGGGGGGTCAGAGGTCAGGCAGCCCCGCAGAGGCCGTGGTTGGAGGTCGGAGGCGAAGTGGGTCGGGGAGACGAAGTTCCTGCGAAGTTTGCAGGCACCTGGCAAGACCCCATCTGGGAGCGAGAATGCAGAGGGGCTGGGGAGGTTGGGGGAGGTTAACCCCGGAGGTCCCTTAAGGAATGGGGGATTCCTGGGGTAGATCCCCCAATATCTCCCCCATATCTTTAGAAGCAAGAGGAAGACCAAAGACAGGGTAGGCCCACTGCTTAGTGAAGAGGGAGAAACAGTAACAGGAAACTTGGAAATGGCAGAGATGCTTAATGACTTCTTTGTTTCGGTCTTCACCGAGAAGTCTGAAGGAATGCCTAACATAGTGAATGCTAATGGGAAGGGGGTAGGTTTAGCAGATAAAATAAAAAAAGAACAAGTTAAAAATCACTTAGAAAAGTTAGATGCCTGCAAGTCACCAGGGCCTGATGAAATGCATCCTAGAATACTCAAGGAGCTAATAGAGGAGGTATCTGAGCCTCTAGCTATTATCTTTGGAAAATCATGGGAGACGGGAGAGATTCCAGAAGACTGGAAAAGGGCAAATATAGTGCCCATCTATAAAAAGGGAAATAAAAACAACCCAGGAAACTACAGACCAGTTAGTTTAACTTCTGTGCCAGGGAAGATAATGGAGCAAGTAATTAAGGAAATCATCTGCAAACACTTGGAAGGTGGTAAGGTGATAGGGAACAGCCAGCATAGATTTGTAAAGAACAAATCATGTCAAACCAATCTGATAGCTTTCTTTGATAGGATAACGAGTCTTGTGGATAAGGGAGAAGCTGTGGATGTGGTATACCTAGACTTTAGTAAGGCATTTGATACGGTCTCGCATGATATTCTTATCGACAAACTAGGCAAATACAATTTAGATGGGGCTACTATAAGGTGGGTGCATAACTGGCTGGATAACCGTACTCAGAGAGTTGTTATTAATGGTTCCCAATCCTGCTGGAAAGGCATAACGAGTGGGGTTCCGCAGGGGTCTGTTTCGGGACCGGCTCTGTTCAATATCTTCATTAACGACTTAGATATTGGCATAGAAAGTACGCTTCTTAAGTTTGCGGATGATACCAAACTGGGAGGGATTGCAACTGCTTTGGAGGACAGGGTCATAATTCAAAATGATCTGGACAAATTGGAGAAATGGTCTGAGTTAAACAGGATGAAGTTTAACAAAGACAAATGCAAAGTGCTCCACTTAGGAAGAAAAAATCAGTTTCACACATACAGAATGGGAAGAGACTGTCTAGGAAGGAGTACGGCAGAAAGGGATCTAGGGGTTATAGTGGACCACAAGCTAAATATGAGTCAACAGTGTGATGCTGTTGCAAAAAAAGCAAACATGATTCTGGGATGTATTAACAGGTGTGTTGTGAGCAAGACACGAGAAGTCATTCTTCCGCTCTACTCTGCTCTGGTTAGGCCTCAGCTGGAGTATTGTGTCCAGTTCTGGGCACCGCCTTTCAAGAAAGATGTGGAGTAATTGGAAAGGGTCCAGAGAAGAGCAACAAGAATGATTAAAGGTCTTGAGAACATGACCTATGAAGGAAGGCTGAAAGAATTGGGTTTGTTTAGTTTGGAAAAGAGAAGACTGAGAGGGGACATGATAGCAGTTTTCAGGTATCTAAAAGAGTGTCATAAGGAGGAGGGAGAAAACTTGTTCACCTTAGCCTCTGAGGATAGAACAAGAAGCAATGGGCTTAAACTGCAGCAAGGGAGGTCTAGGTTGGACATTAGGAAAAAGTTCCTAACTGTCAGGGTGGTTAAACACTGGAATAAATTGCCTAGGGAGGTTGTGGAATCTCCATCTCTGGAGATATTTAAGAGTAGGTTAGATAAATGTCTATCAGGGATGGTCTAGACAGTATTTGGTCCTGCCATGCGGGCAGGGGACTGGACTCGATGACCTCTTGAGGTCCCTTCCAGTCCTAGAATCTATGAATCTATGAATCTCCCTGGGATTCCCTCCCTCAGGCACATGGGGCTGGGTCCAACCCCCGAGGTCCCCTCCCCCACTGAAATGGGGTCCGATCCCCAGCCCCCGTGGGTCCCCTCCCCCATTGACATGAGGATCTGATCCCCACGTCCCATGGAGCCCCTCCCCCCCATTGACACGGGGGTCCAATCCCCAGCCCCCCTGGGTCCTCTCCCCCCACTGACATGAGGATCTGATCCCCACATCCCATGGAGCCCCTCCCCCCATTGACACGGGGGTCCAATCCCCAGCCCCCCATACCATCTCCCAGCTGCACATAGACCATGTTGATGCCCCGATACGCAGCCAGGGAGCTGAGCCCGCCGTGCTCCTCATGCACCCAGCGCAGGAGCCCTCGGGGGGTCTGGGGCAGCCGGGTCTCAGTGACAGTGACACCCCCAAGGGCCGAGACTCTGGACCCCAGGGAGACCTGTAGGGGGGGCATAAGGGTGAGGGGTCACCAGGAGAATGGACATCCCATCCCCGATGGCGTGCCACATACCCCCCACTCCCACCTCAGCTCCCCATCGCTCCCAGCCCCCACAGGACTCCTGGGTTCCTCACACCTCCTAGCCCCAGGGGTAACTGTTGGGGGGAGGATCCTCCAACCATCAATACCTCGGCCTCCCGGCCTGTGCCCCCACCCCCACTGCCCCTTGGCCTGAGAGCCCCTCCCCCATCCAGCCCCTCTCCACCCACCCCACTCCTCTCGCTGCCCCTGGGCCCAAACTCCTCTTCCTCCAAATGCTCCCAATTCCCCAGCCCCCACCCTGCCCCTCTGCACCCCATCCCCCTGCCCCACATCCAGAGACCCTGCTCCAGCCCCAGTCCAGAGAAGTGACCTCCAGCCCCCCCTTCCCACCCCTCCACCACCCCCACTGCTCACCTGCCCCTGCCACAGCTACCTCCACCACCCCCCATCCACCATGGCCCTCCCCTCCTCCAATCCCCATTGTTGGCCCCACACTTCCCCCACACACCTGCGCCAGCTCCGCTCCCCACCTGCCCCAACCCTCCCATACCTCCTCCACTCTCACTGCTTGCCCCACCCTCCTCCAGCTGCCCAGATGTCCCTGCCTTCCCCTCCCAGCCCTCTTACACCCCCTTCCCACCTTCCCCTCCCATAGACCCCCTCACCCGAGCCCCACAGCTGCCCCCCCTCACCTGGAAGGTCCATTGCTCCCCAAGAGACACCTGGGCCATTTGGAGGCTCCAGACCACGGGCGCCGGGGAGCTGAGCACGAAGATGGGGGCTCTGCCAGGGGGGGCTGGGCCCAGTTCTAGGCTCACCTGGGAGGAAGAAGAGGTCCCTGCATTAGGGGCTCCAGGCCCATAGGGGAGGGCCCAAGGGCATGGGGCTGGGGGTGCAGGGACGCGTGTGGGGGCTGTGGGGGCGGGGACGTTTGTGGGGCCCAGGGCAGGCATGTAGCTGGCTGAGGGGCTGGGGCACCAGGGAGTGGGAGGCGAGGCTAGAGGAGAGGGGGCACATTGTGGTGGGGGCAGGGGGTGAGGCAGCAGGGTTGGGGGAAGGGGCGTGGTGGTGGCGCAGGCCAAGGGGTTGGGATGGGAGGTGGTGGGGACAGGAAGCAGGACTATGGAGCTGGGGGCTGGGGACAGGACTGGGGGAGGGGGTTTGGGGCACAGACTGGAAGGGAGGCATGTGGGATGCAGGGCAGGGCGCAAGGCTGTGGGGTACAGAGTGGAGGGGCAGGAGGCAGGGTGGGAGTACAAGATGAAGGGCAGGAAGTGAGGGGGGTGGGCAGGGTGGGGGCAGGGAGTGAGGAGGGGTGAAAGGGCCAAGGGAGAAGGTAGGGAGTGAGGGGGTGGGGCAGAGGGAAGGGGCAGGTTGAGGGGCACAGGGTGGAGGACAGAGACCAGGAAGGTCGGGCGGACGGAAGGGGGCAGGATGGAGGGCAGGGGGTGAGACGGTGGAGTTGGGGGAGAGAGCAGGGAGAGGGCACAGGATAGGGCAGGGGGCAATGGAGCTGAGGTGGGGGGCCCAGGGTGAGGCTGGAAGAGGACAGGGCAGGGACACCCCCTCCCACCTACCTGTCTGGCTCCCATCCTCCCCGCTGGCCCCCGTAGGACAAGCACATGCACCTCCCGGCCCGAGGCTGAGCGCCCCCGGCTGGCGCAGCCCGAGCCTGCGTGGATCCGCTCCCAGAAGCCCAGCACAGGGTGGCGAGTGGACAGTGGGCTGGGCCGGCACAGGGCCCAGCGCCAGGCGGCTGTAGAGGAGAGAAAGGGCCGGGTCAGCAGGAGCCAAACATAGGAGTGCGAAGCCTAAAGTGGGGGCAGCTGGTCTGTGCCCGGAAGGGGAAGCTCCTGCCCCCCAGAAATGAACAGGACCAGGGGGAGCTGGACATCATGGACAACAGCAGCCAGGACTTCTGGGTTCTATCCCCAGCTCAGGGAGGAGAGTGGGGGCTAGTGCAGCGGTTCTCAAACTGGGAGTCATGAGCCCTCAGCAGGTTACAGGGAGGTTGTGAGCTGCCAGTTCCACAGAGCTCACAGCCCCAATTAAATTACCTACCTTTTTAATTTATAAGGGGGGGGGTCACTCTCGGTGGCTTGCTGCGTGAAAAGGGTCACCAATACAAAAGGTTTAAAAACCACTTGTCTAGGTTAGAGGGGAAGCAGGGCACTGGGACACACATTAACCATTTGATGACACCCCCTCTCCCCCCATCGATCTCCCAGTGGGGCCAGACTGGCCTCCCCATTCCCCTGGCACCCACCTGCCGACTGGGCCCACAGCAGCAGCAGCAGCAGGATCGGGCTCCAAGCTGCCGCCATCCCTCGCGGTCCCGGTGTGCGAGGCTCCCCGATCCGACGGGGGGATGGGGGAGCTGGTCCTGGGCAGGGAGAAAGAGAAAGCTGTAGTGAGTCCTGGGGGGGCTCTGGGACCCAGGGCAGAGGGGGCTGTGTTGGGGAGGGGCCATGGGGCTTCAGGGCAAGGGGGGGGCATCCAGGGACCCGGTCATTCACAGTGTGTCTGGGATGCAGCATGTACCTCCCCCATCCCCACACGAGTGGGTCAGTGTTTCTCCCTGGCTGAGACCTGGGATCCTCCCCCCCCCCAAGAATCCAGATTGGGGGGGAAGCATGTGAAACAAGGACACCCCCCAGGAGTGCTCCCCCCAAGTGGCACAGGGCGGGGGGCTGCTACAGGGCAATAATGAGATTTCCCTCCTGGTATTTAGACACCTCCACCTTTATGGGACCCCACTATCCTCCCCACTACCTCTTCCTGCTTAGCAGGGAATCCCCATCCCCTGCTCCCAGACTCCTTCCCCCTCCCCGATTACCCAGTTTGGGGTGGGGTGGGGGAGAAGGTTTACCTACATGATTGATGCATCTCAGAGCATTTTGCAGAGATTAATTTTGCCTCCCAACTCCCCAGGCAAGGAGCTTCTTGCCTTTATTGTAATTTTATAGATAGAGAAACTGAGGCACAGAGCGGGTAAGGGATATGCCCAAAGTCCCACTGATTTCCAGCCCCCTGCTCTAACCACTAGACTCCATCTCCCTTTCCAGAGCAGGGTAAAGAACCAAGGAATCTGGACTCCCAGCCCCCAACCCCCCTGCTCTAACCACTAGACCCCAATCCCCTCCCAGAGCTGGGGATAAAACCCAGGAGTCCTGGCTCCCAGCCCCCCCCCCCCCCCGCTCTAACCACTAGACCCCACTCCCCTCCCAGAGCTGGGGATAACACCCAGGAGTCCTGGCTCCCAGTGCCTCTTCAGTCTTGTTCCATGCAGAAACATTCCCCTTCCCTCCCCATTCCCCCCCACATTCTATCTACCCCTACCCTTCCCTGACATGCCGAGGGGCTGGCTCGCCCCTGGGATACCTCTTCTGGGACTGCCACACAGTCTGATCTGGTGCCAGCTGGATCCAGGACAGACGCAAAGTTGGGAGGGGACCAGCCCCCGCTCACATTCAGCACCCGTGGAACAGGGTCATTGCAAACTCCACTCACGAGCAGGCTGCCGGGGGCACCTTTACCTCACAGCAGCGTTGATCGCAGAACAGCAAAGAGGCTTGGGGGGGAGGGTTCTGGGAGCCAGGACTCCTGGGTTCCAGGTGGTTGTGGGCACAGGATGCGAAGGGATCTTGGCTCTTTTATGCCAGTCCAGGAAGCAGTGGGTTCCTGGGGCTTAGAGACCCATGGCCATCAGGTCCCTTTGCTCTGGCTGGATTCATTGCTCCCTGCAGGGAAGTTAAAAATAATTGGAAGAATACAAATAATCTGGCTCAATGGGAGGTTTAAAAATAACAACTCCCCAGGGTCAGGTTACCGGAGGGCAGGGGAGGGGCGGGATTAGACTCCCAACGGTTGTTTTTAAGGGAATAGAACCCAAGAGTCTTGGATCCCAACCTTCTCCTCCCAGAAATGGGCATAGAACCCAGGAGATCTGCATCCCAGCCCCTTCCCCGCCCCCCACTCAAAAAGATGCCAGCCCCTGGTAGGGCACAGACAGAGAATGCTCTTTATCAACAAAGTGACCCCCCCCCCCAGTCCACTGTTGATGTGCCTTACCCCAGAGCTGGACGCAAACTCCCAGGTTTGGTCTCCCAGCGTAACTCCACTCGTCTGCCTGTCTGTAACCAGGCAAGCAGGGGGTGAACCTCTGGCAAGGCTGAGGCCTGTTGCATTCATGTCGCCCTAGCTGTTGAGCGCCAGGAGGTGGGAGGTCCCAATCTCCCCCATTGTCCCTGCCCCAGATGGAGGCCAGGAGGAAAAAGCTGCCCAAAGGGGGAGTTTGGGTCACCCCAGAGGTGGGTGGATTTATGAGTAATGCAGGCAGGGTGGGAGAGGTGCTGGGTTCCGGTCCATGCAGCCAAACCCTGGGTCGCTGTGACCCGCTGCCACCCACACGGCAGGGGTGAGGGGAAGGGCTGCAAGGTGGAACACAGGTAATTTGCAGCAGCTTTCATGGATCGCTAGCTAGGACAATGAAACAACTCACACCCCTTCCCAGCAGCCTGGGCCTATCGTGTCTGCTTCACCCGCCCAGGGCATCTCCCAGGGCCTGCTCACTGACACCAGCCCAACAAGCAGGGATGTGCTACCCCCAGGAGAGGAAAATGAGGCACAGGATTCAAAGGCCTTGGCCGAGGTCCCACTGCCAGGCAGTGGCAGAGCTGGGACTAGGAGCCTTGAGTCCTGGTTCAGTCCCTGGCTCACGGCTGTTGTGTTAATCTAGATGGAATAGAAGGTCCCAAAGAGTGAAAGATGTTAACATGACCCTGCCCCTGTTTGACATTAAGCTTTGGGGTTTGGTAACCAGAGACATCAGGCTGCTTAGTCCCACAGCAAACAGCCCATTAAACACCCCTTTGCCCTTTTATTAAAGACACAGAAAAGAAAGAAAAGCAGGTAATGCATGAAAGAAAAGC
This sequence comes from Emys orbicularis, assembly GCF_028017835.1. Lineage (NCBI taxonomy): Eukaryota > Metazoa > Chordata > Testudines > Emydidae > Emys > Emys orbicularis. The sequence goes on from NC_088701.1 coordinate 12,572,864, forward strand.
ACATTAAACACATGCAAGAGTGGAGAGAAGATGCAAGGGATGCAGCCACTCTGAGACCTGGCAAACTTGTACCAGCATTGGGCCGTTAAGGAGATTGCTTCAAGCTGCCTCTGGTCACAGACTCACAGCAGTGTTGCAAAATATAGTCTTTTCCGGCTCAGCCAGAAGGCATAAGGAGGGAAGAGAAGATGATGGGGAAGGGAAAAGACACGTGGAGGGGAAGGGGGCAGGTGAAGAAATGGTCTCACATCCCAGGTGGGGTCGGGATTTAGCTGGAGCCAGTGCAGGTGATGATGTCGTCTGGGTCGCTCTCTCTGGCCTGGACATCTCTTAGGAGCAGGACAAGGAAGGCCCAGTCGTGTCACGGTGCATCTCGGGCGGGGGTGGCAGCCATGACGATGAAGTTCGCTCCTTCCCCTCAGCACTCGTTGCACTCTGGCTCCCTCTTCCACAACCATATTTCCGCCCCAAAATCCCTTTTTAAGGACCCCCAAAGGGAGACATAGGTGGCCTAGCCCATCCCCTTAGGATTTTGTTCCCCAACAAAGCCTAATTTCTGACACACCAATTTTTACTTCATTGACGTCTGGTCCCACACGCCCGTTGTTTACCGGGCATGATCGTAACACAGTCCTTGAGTGATATCAGGAGGCTTTTTTGTTTGGACTGATTCTGTCTGTCTGTCTCTCCCTTTTGCAGCTTTTCCCATCAGCCTTAGTTGTTATAGGTTGTTGTGACACTTTATGAACTTTTATCCACTTTCCCAGTTAGGCTCCCAAGAGCGGGAACTTTGTAGGCTCAATTATTACTCCTCTGCTAGGACCCCCACCACACCCCCCACTCAGAGCTGGAAATAGACCCAGGAGTCCTGGCTCAATCTCACTACTAGACCACACTGCCCTCCCAGAGTCCTGTCCACAGGCCTATTCCCTCCGGCTCTAAACACTAGATCCGCCCGCCTTCCCAGGAGTCCTGACCCCCAGCCCTGTGCTTTAGCATTGACTGTCTCCTGCTGCTCTCTGGACCCTGTTGCTTCTCATTTTAGGCCCCAGAAGTTGTTTTGCTAAAGGGGATTTTCAAACCTGGCAGGAATAACAATAAAAGTCGGATTTTTATTAAAAGCTTCTCTGCAGTGTCAGGAACCCAATCACTAACCATTCTATCCTCAGTAACTCCTGTGCTGCCCCCCCCCCCATGATGCCCCCAGTAACCCCTGCATGGCCCCATTGCTATCAAGGGTAATGCACAGGGGCAACTGACAGGAGTAGACTCCAGATCACTCTCCTGTAGCTGCATTGGCTCTGCAGTTTGTCACTCTAGGCAGCAGATCTGGCTCTGACGCACGCATGGGCAGGAGCCCAGCTGGGTGTTAGAAAGGGTCATTTCTGCTGGCTCGCTTGTGCACAGAACCACACTGACACGGAGGTTAAAACTAGATGGGAGAGAAGGAAACCAGCCGGCCTCTGCCCCTGGAGCCTGGATTGGACGGGAACACCCTTCTGCCGTGCATCTCTCTGCCCAAGCCAGGCCAGTCCCGCTGCATCTAGAACAAGACTGGGGGTGTCAAGCTTCAGCTACTGTCAGTTGGGCAAATCTCAAATTCGGGGCATTCCTGAGCTCAGGATCTCACGGAAGCAGGAGGGGAAAAGAACTATCCAGCCCAGGGAGCGGGGGCTCCATCCAGCTCTGTTCGCAGCCGTAGCAACCGGCTCACCTAGAGGCTGAGGCATGGTTCTGGTTCCTGCATCAGGACAGATGCTGAAATCATTTACCAGGGTAATGCAGGAGGTAGAATTCACAGAGGTTAAAGCCAGAAAGGACCGTTACATTGTCTGGTCTGACCTGTATAGCAGAAGCCATTGTGTATTTCACCCATTTACTGCTGAGCCCAAGAACTTGAGTTTGGCTAATGCACCGGCCAGCAAGGCAGCCAGTCTGGATTGAAAACGTTGGGAGCTGGAGAATCCACCGCTTCCGTTAGGAGTTTGTTCCACTGATCAATCTCCCTCCCTGTTAAAAACCTGCCTTATTTCTATTTGGAATTTGTCCGGCTTTAACTTCCCGCCATTGGTTCTTGTTCTATCTTTCACCACTGGACTGAAGAGCCCGTTAGAGCCCAGTGGGTTACGACATAATCAAGTCACCGCTTGCTTTTCTTTTTGGTGAGCCAACCGGACTCTTCTTTTCCACTCCTCAGATCGCTTTGGTGGCTCTTCTCTGCACCCCCTCCAATTTTAAAAAGTGGACACCTGCATTGAAGCCTGCAGCTATGGAGGAAGACAGACTGTTTGGGACAATTTTAAAATGATGGATGTTTTCCCAGGGCTGTTTAAGGACCGGGGCGGCTCCAGGCACCAGTGCACCAAGCACGTGCCTGGGGGGGCAAGCCGCAGGGGGCGGCCTGCCGGTCGCCGTGAGGGGAGCAGTTCGGCGGAATGCCTGCGGGAGGTCCGCCAGTCCCGCGGCTTCGGTGGCAATTCGGCGGCGGCTAGCCGCGGGACTGGTGAACCTCTAGCATGCATGCCGCCGAATCCGCGTTACCAGCGGACCTCCCGCAGGCCGAAAGCCACCTGCCTGCCGTGCTTGGGGCGGCAAAAAACATAGAGCTGCCCTGTTAAGGACTCAATCCTGATTGGGACTAAGTGCTGGATCGGGCCCTGATGAACAGACTGCATTTAACTCCTCCAGCAAAACAAGCCATTGCAAAAAAGCATTTCAGCTAAACCCCTCTCAAGGCTGCTCCACCTACCTCTGCTGCTCAGCAGCTGCTGCTACTGACTAAAAGCTTAGGGCTCTTGACAACTGACACCCTGTTGCCACAATTTCTGCACAACACGGATGTTTTTCCCCCCTCCGATGCTGCTTGACAAGGGAGGCCTCAGTTGATGGCACAGTGAGAGGCAGACACCCAAGCAAATCTTAAAAGAATCTCTGTTTGCAAAGGGCTTTTTGTGGAAGATATGGAGAGGGTGCAGCTTGTCCGGGACTCAGCTCCCATTTGGGAATGTAAAGAATTTTCAAAAGTACACAAGCCCCCAGCAGCTCCCACGGTGGCACTTCTGGACAGGTTCTGCGTGCCCCCACGTGTGGGGAAACTGGTCCCGACTGTGGATGCTTTTTAAAGTTCCGAGCAACTCCTGTTAACAAGACAGATCAGCCTCATTCCCTGCACACGCCCAATTCGGCAAGAGAGAAATTGAGGCACACTTACCTATAACCACAGAGTGACGCAGAGCTAGGAATAGAACCCAGGAGTCTTACCTCGAAATCTTGGCTCTCTCAATTGACCCATCCATCCCTTTGGAGAGACCCAAACATGCTAAAAACTGTAGTGCTGAAACTCTCAGGATTTTGTCATGAGCCTTGCAGTATTTGGTGCTTTTCTTAAAGCCCCAGCTCCAGGAGCCAGGTGATTGAGTGAGAATCTCAGTTTTCATTAAAAAAAAAAAAAAAAAAAAAAAAAAAAAGTTTCTGGCCCTTGTGGTTGAGGAGAAAAGCGTGAAAATGTGACCTCCTGCTGGCTCAAAACCCAGAAGGCAAATCACACACACACACACCTGTCAAACATTTATTATTAAACACAACCAACACCTCTGGATTTTTAAACCAATCACCTGATTTTTCAGGGCCTGACTCACACTTTTTGAACTCCTGAGGTTGGTAAGACTGAAACTGAGCACAGAGCAGTGAAGTGACTTACCTACAGTGGCACAGTGATGCAGACCCTGGAATAGAACCCAGGAGTCCTGGTTCTCAATCCCGTGCCCTATCAACTGGCTCCTCCATCCCTTTAGGAAGAGGCATGAGAATGGTAAAAATTGTACATTTAAATCCCTCTGAGCACAGACACCTGCATACACAAAAAAACCCCAACCAATCAAACAAAAACATCACTGGAAAGGTAAATTGTAAATGATTATTTTTGCACCAATTTCTGTGTTAATTAGCATGTAATTATTTTTAAACAAATCAGTTGGAAGCCCCACCCTCACAGGTAACAGAAAATTATTTTGTTTCATGAACAGAGCTGTCATTTTAACAGACAGCAGGGGTCCTCGGCAAGAGAACAATTTCTGGAAATGTAGCAAAAATCTATGTAGCTGCCCAGACATTGTGTAAAAATGGTTTTCCGTTTTAGCACTTTATCAGATCTGACCTTTAATTCAACTCACCTCTCCAGATACAGTTTTATTTTTAAACCCAGAGGAAGAACATTATCAATTCCCTGGTAAATAGGCTTTAGTCTTTCCAATGAAACATAAAACCAAGGTCCTTGCTTAGGGTCAGTAAGGAGCTCCTGGCGCTATCCTACTCAAGATTCAGTTAATCCCGATGTCTGGGTTAATTCCAACATGAGTAAATTACCTTCTGTCACCCTAATCCCCACCCCCTTCCACTGTCAAATCAAGCCATGATTCTTCACCTTTTGACTTGCAGACGGTTGCTGTGCAACTGTTAAAAAGCTGCAGCATCCCACGCAGAGGTGGCTGCATTTCAGCGCTGCATGAGTGATTCCTGTGTGCCATTTAACAGCTGCTGTATCTCAGCTGAGAGGGGGCTGCATTTCAGGGCTGCCCATTGTGGAGCATTGCTGTGTGCCATTAAAAAGCTGGGGCATCTCACCCAGATGGGGCTGCATTTCACTGCCGGGCAAGGAGATCCCTATGGATTCAATCACTTTGGGAAGAAAGAGGTTGTAGAAACAGAAGGTTTCATACTGGAGACATTTGCTGAGTGGAAAGAGACAACCATTTAGGGAAAGAATTTTTTATTTTCAAGATTCTAAGAGGGTTTCTACAAACAACAGAGTAAAAAAAAAACCTATTAAAATAAGCAACAATTTCCTTTTAAAATATTTTGTGGGTTTTTTGTTCTCTTTCTTTTTTTGTTTTAAATCCAAGAAACCCATTGAGATTAACCAGACCCGCTTGGTTGGTAGCAGAGGGACAACCATCTTGACATGTCGTCTGGACTACAACTGAGGGAGAAAAGGGGACTAAGAACCAGTAAAGTTACTGCAGACACCTTGGGAGAGCCAGGTAAGACGCCCATGCTCAGGGATAACATACACAATTCGTGAAGATGTCAACGTGATTCCTGGATTCGGAAGGGAGAGAGCGCTCCTTCCAAGCTGGGGACTGGTGCTCCTCAGGTCTATTATCCCAATGAGCTCCATCAGTTAAGAACGGCCAAACTGGGTCAGATCAATGGTCCATCTAGCCCAGTACCCTGTCTTCTGACAGTGGCCGGTGTCTTCACTAAGAAACAAGGTGTGTTCTTCCTCCGTGTTATGTAAGATCCTAGGGAAGACAAAGCACTGTGTAGTTTTCACACAAACCAGAAGGTCGAGGCATCCCCCTCAATCTGCCAACACGTGTGAAAACTATAAGCTGCTGGGATCTTATTCAACATGCGTTAAGACACCTTGTTTGCTAGGGAAGATGCAGCCTTCCAGAGGAAAGTTTAGCAAAAGATGCTTTTTTAACAATATCTGCGCAGGAGATTCCGCCCTTCCACCACCCCTTTGACGCAGATTCGCCCTTTTGAAAGTCACGAAGCACACTTAACATTTGCAAAAAGGGGGATGCATGTTGCACGACCCAATGCTGCAGGCTGAGAGTTTGCCTCCTTCAGGATCCTGGGATTTAGTAAAGAATTCAGCATTGCATAAATCGCAAACCATCGTAACAACCACACACACACACACACACACACACAAAGCGAAATTGATCTCGTCACAAGGCCTAGGAACCCAGGACTCCTGACTCCCAGTCGTCCTGCTCTATGCTATTTTCCTCCCAGAGCCGGGAACAGAACCCAGGAGTCCTGACTCCTAGTCCTCCCTACTGCAAACACTAGAGCCCAGACCTGGGGATAAAAGCCGAGAGTCATGATTCCCAATACCCCCTGCTCTAACCACTAGATCCCATTCTCCTCCCAAAGCTCAAAATAGAACCCAGGAGTCCCGACTCCTAGTGCTCCCTTGCTCTAACCACTAGACCCCACTCCCCTCCCAGAGCTGGGGACAGAACCCAGGAGTCCTGACTCCCAGTTCACATAGGGGTCAAGTGTGACTTCTGTGATTCTGAGGCCTTAAGCCAGCACTGTGAGCGGAGATCAGCTTCACACCTGAGAACATTCCTCTACTCGGCCAACAGGAGGCGCAGTTTAACTCTCCCTACCCTGTCAAGGGGGTGGAGGGGAAGAGGGTGGAGAAATTTACACTGGACAAAATCCAAGGCAGTTTTAATAAACCAGGCGATGCCCTGAAAATGTCACGGTGCCCCTTTCTTTGCCCCGCCCCATTAAAATCTTTAAATGCTTTGGCATTGCTAACACATTTAGATGCTACAAAATGAAACAAAACAAAACCAAAAACCCCACCCAACCCCTATTTTAATGGCTTTTTTTCAACACCGGTGTAAAATTAAATCGCAGCATAAAAAAAACAGCATTATTTATACACTACCGAAAAAGCCCTGAACAGATGCTGGGCTTGCGAGAGAATGGAAGTGGGAGCCGGTGTTTCCTGCCTCAAGTAAAGAAGGGGGAAACCCATCAGAACCCCCCACTTTCCTTCCCATGGCCTAAATGCTGGATCCTGGCTCTCAGCATTCATTACAATCCCAGCTTGGGGACGTAATTTTCCCTGCTTAGATACCCTTCTCCTCGATTGCACTGTTTGCTCCTCCTCTGGCCCCTCCCACACATCCTGGCCATGCCCAAACCCCCCAGCTACTCCTACTTCCACACTCTTGCTCCTCCCACTCCGTGCTAATCCCAACTGTCCTCTAGACCTGCTACCATTGTTTCCTGGCCCTCATTCACCGCAGGCCAGACCCAGCGCCCATCACACTCAGTGGGAGGCTGGCTCCCCAATAACTCCCCTCCCCCTTCTTCTGAGCTGTCAGCCTGTAAGCCGCTCAGAGAGTTTCCAAGGCGGGAAGCAGATCCCACGTTCCATTCAAGTGCCCCCACATCCATTCACGGCACTCTAGGAAAATCTTTTAAGGGGCAAAGATTTTTTGGCTCCCAGCTATAATCACTTCTTTAAAATGTCACTGCACAGTGAGAGAATAAAAATAAACCATCTGACTTTATCTGTAGAGCTGCCAAATCACATGAGAGAGGAAATCTCTCTCCCGAGTTTATGGATGCTCAATTCCCCCCACTAAAATTCCACCGACCTACTCCTCATTCCACATACCAGCTCTAAGCAAAATATACATCTGGGTATATTGATATTTATCTAGCTCTCTATATCCATCAAGAGAGAGCTAGATAAATATCAATATACCCCACAAAAAGTAAAAGGAAAGGGGGAAGATTTAAAAAAAAATACAATACATTTAAAGGACACATAAAACACACGCAAAAAGTTTCTGACGGCCAATAAATAATTTGTAAGGTTTTGATTTCCTGCAATTACTGAGAGTGAGGAGGGAAGGGCAAAGGGATATTTGAGCAAACTTAAAGCTAAACAGCTGGCGAGTGAGAATCCTGGTGTCGCTGTAACGTTAATGTTAAAGGGTGGGTTTTGCTGCAAGAATCAGCCAGCTCTGCAAGAAATGTAAAGCCACAGATTGGTGGTGCCCCCTGTACCCTGAATTGCTTTTTGCTGTCATGATCTAGGGCTGCCAGTCACTCTGCTTCCAGACCTCTCTGCTCAACTTTGGCCAAATGACACCTTTTTAAAAGACATGGGGTTCGATTTTCAAAAGTGCCCTAGGAGCCCATTGACCTTCAATAATGACAAGGCCTCTAAGTGCCGAAATCACTTTTGAAAATAAGACTTAGGCTCCTGGGTTATTTAGGTTCTTTTGAAAATTGCACCCAAGGTTTTTTCTTTTCCTTTTTTTGGTGACTACTAAAAGATACAAAGCCAGTAGCCCCACCTTGGTGAAACTACTAAAGCTTATTAGATTCAGGTCAGCTCTCCAAGGATCAAGACAGATGAGTGACTGAATGTACAAGCGATCAAAAGCTAAAGTCTCTTTAAATATAAGACAGAAGTTACGCCTATTAGTTTTTAACATGCGAATTTATAATAATAATAATATAATATAATATATAGATAATATAGTGAAATGCTAATGCCTAGAATATAATTGTCTATCCAGCTATTCTCTGCCCTACCTTTGGCATGAATTTTTTTGTTTGTTTTTTGTTTTCTTTAAAATCCCCAGTTGAATGCATGCACACACCTGCCCACACACACACACACCCCACGCACACACAGAAAAAATATAATAAAATAATAAGAGCAGCTGTCAGGTCTGCGATTAAAAAACACTTAACCACCCGGATTAAAATAATATTAACAGAGATTTGTTCTAAATTAAAACATAAAAAAATAATTTAAAAAAATGCAATAAAACTGCATTTTTCTACCCTCCCCCCCAACCATCCTGGCAATTCTTCTTCTCCTTGAAAAAACATCCCAACGTTTAAACTACTGAAAAAGTCTTTGTCGTCCACCCCATCCCTACCCATGGGGTCTGTGTTCAATCTAGGTTATATCATTGTGGGAATGTCAGAAACATTGAGTGAAAAGTGGGGCTGTTTCCCCTTAAGAGGCAGGGCCTGATCTCAGCTGAAGTGAACGGGGGTGGGACTGCGCCCCCTACCGGTCAGCGATTCTAAGACAACTGGGAAGCAATTTTGCAAACTCTGAGGTTACAACTCCTCATTGGAAGCCAGTACTTTCGCAAACCCCTGCCCGCTACAAAACTGTGATGCCTTTCAAAAATCCTGGATCCAATCCAGTCTCAGCACTTAGCCAATAACTGCTTTGATCTAGTATCAGAGGGGTAGCCGTGTTAGTCTGAATCTGTAAAAAGCAACAGAGGGTCCTGTGGCACCTTTAAGACTAACAGAAGTATTGGGAGCATAAGCTTTCGTGGGTAAGAACCTCACTTCTTCAGATGCAAGACTTCAGTCTTGCATCTGAAGAAGTGAGGTTCTTACCCACGAAAGCTTATGCTCCCAATACTTCTGTTAGTCTTAAAGGTGCCACAGGACCCTCTGTTGCTTTGATCTAGCAACCCTCACTCAAGACACCAGTTCAGCACAGCATAGGGTGACCAGATGTCCCGATTTTATAGGGACTGTCCCGATTTTGGGGTCTTTTTCTTATGTAGGCTCCTATTACCCCCCACCCCCATCCCGATTTTTCACACTTGCTGTCTGGTCACCCTAGCACAGCACCTCAGCGCCCAAAACCAGCAAGATCCAAGTAGGCATTGAACTGCTCTGTGGAAGAGAGGCCCATATTAACAGCCCCATTGAAATCACACACATCAATGAGGCAAGGTCAGCCCCAAGGGTAGAGCTGGAAGGATCAGATTCTAATTGGGGCACTGGAGTGGGGCTCAGGAAGCCTGGGTTCTACTCCTGGCTCTCTCACTGACCTGCTGGGTGTCCTTGGCTCTCAGTTTCCCCACCCACCTTTTGGCTATTTAGACTGTTAGGTCTTTGGGGCAGGGACCATCTCTCACTATGTGTCTGTGCAGCATCTAGTAAAACAGGGCCCCGAACCCGAGAGCCAAAGGTCTCCTTCGAAAAGACCTGCCTTAAAGGCCACATTTCCTTAAAGAGCTCAGCTCTCGTGTCAGCACTGAAATGAAACATCTGGATTTTCAAAAGGTCTCAGCACCCAACAGCATCCATGGAACAAGGGGTCATGTCAGGTAAGTGCCTACACAGGTGCTCTGATGAAGGCTTGGCCCTGGTTTTGGGGAGCTGAGCACATGAAAAAAATCTGACTCTTAGTAGTTAAAAATCAAAGACAGATTCCGCCAGATCCCGGCTGGTGTAAATTGGTGTCACTCCACTGCAGTCAATGAGGAAAATCTCCAGCTGGTGTAAATGGCCATCATTCCATTAGAGTCAATGGGGCCAGATCCCCCACTGGTGTAAATCAGCATCGCTCCACTGAAGTCAACAGAGTGACGCTGATTTACAGTAGCTGAGGATCAGGTCAGTGTTGTCAAGTCCCGTATTTTTATTGCAATATTTGATATCTTAAAGCCCCCAGCTTCTGGAGTCCTGTGATTACATGAGAATCTCGGCTTTTTTAGGCATTTTTAGCCCTAGAAAAGCTTGACAGTGAGACCCCCTCCTAAAGGCTCAAAAGCCAGAGGGTAAATGAAAAGAAACCCAAAATGATCATCTGATTTTTAAACTAATCTCATGATTTTGAAAGGCCTGATCCATGTTTTTTGAACATTAGGGGTTGAGAGTAGTGGACTCTAGTTCTCTGTTGGCTGAAATTCACATACAATCAAATCCTTGCACGCCTAATGTCATTGTGTTGAAGACTTCTTGGGCTGCCTGGTAAATGAATTTTACCCACTGCTGTGGCTGTTAATCAAACAGAGCGAGAGGGGTTTGAATAGCAACAAGAAACCAATCTGAAAACCTCTGCCTCATCAGATCGGGTGGCTGTTTTCTGGGTGGTTGTCAAATGTGAAGCTTGCCTGGTGAGGAGTTTACAGCCTCTTGAGGCATCTTGAGGTTCCTCGAGGGATGATTTTGCAGCACCGACAGTGTTTGCTGCTCTGCTGTTCATGGTACTGCTTGGATCCCGCCGAAAAGCGCTCTGCCATAGCATCCGCCTAGATGCTTCATTAGATACACAGGCACAAAATTCCTAAATGCTGGATCTGGAGATGATCAGCCACGCCAGAGGGTATCGCTAGTTGGATGCGCCAAAGAAGAGCCAGATTCCTGCCACTGACACTATTCTGTGGCAGCTTCCTGCTAATGCATTTAAAACCATTTCCCCAAGAATCAACTGCAATTACTTCTCCACTAATCCCTTCTCTACTTCTGCTCACCATCTCCACTTTATCCTACCATCCAAAGACACATTCCGTCCCCGCTGCTCTGCCCTGCACGGGCTGCATTTCACTCGGCGTTCCAACCCGAACCTCTGCTTCTCACCTCTGCTCTCCACCCAGCCCAATGTGCCTTGCCAAGCTGCAGCAAATCCCCACTGAACAGTGGAAGGCTGTGTGCTGGGCCTCCTGACCCTTGCCCATTTGCAATCTACTTCCCTTTTAGCTATTCATAGACTATAGGGCAAGATGGGACCATCAGATCATCAGACCATCCGGCAGAGCCTCACCCAGGGATTCCTGCATCCAGTGCACTAACTTGTGGTTGGGCTTGAGTGTGTCTTTTAGATGGACGTCCAGCCTGCAATTAGAGACTCCAAGTGATGGAGCATTTATCTCAGCCCTTGGCAATCTGTTCTACTGGTTAATCCCCATTCCTGTTAAAAAGTTGGGCCTTGATTTCCAGTTGGAATTCTTCAGCTCCCAGCCATTCTATCTCATTCTGCCTTTGCCTGCTACATTAAAGAGCCCTCTGTTCTGAGAAATCTGCTCCCTGAGAAGGTACTTACAGACCATGGTCAGTCACCTCTTAACCTTCTTTTCGTTAAGTTAATGAGACTGAGCTGTTTACACCTTCCCTTCAGTGGTCATTGTGTGTGGATAACGTGCTGGATTCTCCAGAGGATATTTGCATTGTAAAACTCCACCTCTTCTGCTACAAAGGCCCATCCAGGACATTCCAGTTCCACAGTAGATGGACCTCCAGTCAACATGTCCTGTCTGGTCCATGAAAATCCTCTTCTCTTCTTTTCATGCTCTCCCACTCGGCAACACCCTCAACAGCTTTCTCCTGACATCAAAAACAAATGCGTCCTCTTTGTGGAGTGGCCTTTGCTTGGGTCTCTTGGGTGCATGTGGCAAATGGCATGGAAGCTGTTATGTGCATCATATGGAAAGGTAGTTCCAGGGGCAGGGACAGCCAGTGTACACCAATAACCTTCCTGGGAGTCCCTCCCTGCAACATGCTAATGCCAGGGAGTGACGGACACTGGCCAAATTGCTATAGTGAGTTCCGCACTTAACTCTCTCTTCCGTCACTCAAACCCACGACTTGAAACATCAACTGCCGAGGTAAATAAGTGGTTTGATTGTCACTGACTGACACTGGGCCAAGAGTTGGAGCAAGGCACAAGTGCCTCCCAACCCGTGGAGGGTAAAACATGGCTTTACATTCCATAGCTTCCTACTGGGGACCTGCTGGGTTCCCCTACAAGACTCTGCTCCCTGCCCCGGTTTAATCTCCCTTTTGCACAATCCTCTCTGGCCTAGTTTGCTCTTCAACTTTTGAAACTTCCTCACTAGGCTGAGACTGCAGATCCAGCGCTACCTGTTCCGCCTCCAAACCAAAGCATCCCTAAAACTCACTGCCATCCCCAACATACTTTGCTTCCAAGTTCACCAACAGCCTCCCCGCACCTTCCTATTTACAGTAACAAACCCCTCCGACCTTCTGTGCCAGAAATCCTCTCTCTCATTTCCCCTCAACAATGCTCTCTCCATGCCCCTCTTTCACTGTCATCCCATGTCTCATCCCCATCTATCTTGTCTTCCTTAGACTGCAAGTCCTTGAGGCTAGAGAACTAGTTCCCTTTACGTCTTGTAACGCACCACTACACCAATCAGCAGCAGCTTCTGAAAGTGCCACCAGAGGCCTCTCTCCTTTCGCCCTGGGCCTACCACAGGGCAGTAGAGTTGGGACCCTGTTGAGTCTATTCTGCATCCACACTGGAACAGAATTCTCACTGTTTAGACTGAGGGCCTCTTCCACATTTAGAAACAGAACAAGCTAAAATCTATAGCTCTTAGGACTTAGATTCCTGAGGATACAGCTGGTCCCATAATTTCCATCTGCAGCTAGGAAATTCCATGCCAGCCGCATTGTGAGGATGAGTTAAACTGTATTGATCTAGCTGCTGGATGCTCTTGCAAAGGTCCACTGCAGTGACTGGTGGCAATGGTGACTCTTAGCAGGAGAGATGCAAGGGAAAATAGACTGGCAGGACTGGATTCAACACCAACTCCTCCTTAATGCCTCACAAGGGCTATTTTCTTTGCAAGGATGGAGTAGAGCTGGCTTGGCAGTGCCGTGCTTTTCTGCAATGCCATGCCAGAGGCTCCAGCTCCTCAGAGCGGTGGAATGGCTGTGGCTGATGGGTTCCGCGGGAAGTCTTCGCCAAGCCCTTTGTGAAGAGATGGGAGTTGGCGGCAAAGGAGGGCTTGGGCCAGGGCTAATCTTCAGGGCATCTAGAAAGCCACCCAGAAATGGCCACACGTGGTATCCTGCACTGCGTTTACAGCTTCTTTGACAACCTTTCTGATTTTGCTTCGTGTGCTGGAAGCTGAGGGCTCCCCTCATTCCCTGTGCCAGCTGCTCTCCACTCCTCCTCTGTTTTATTAACAGCCATCCACCACTGATGATCCAAACAGTTGTAAGCCTCCTTGGAGACCCGAGAAGGAGACATGCCCCCGCTCCATAAGGCAGAGGGGCTCCTCTTCCTCCCACCCCAACAGCCCGATGGGTTTCCTGGCTGCCATGTTAGTGCGGGGCTCTCTCCCCCATCCAGCTCCTGTCTGTGGGGAAAGAGGGGCTCTGGGGTGTATTGTGCCAGAACTTGCATTTGGGTTTGAAGATCCTTCCTGCCTCCCTATTCTGCTGACCTTGCGGGGACAGCAGAATGCTCCATTGCTGATGCCTGAGATAAAGCAGGCACTTTGCTGTCTCTGTGCCCAGCCTCCTGCCCCGGATGCTCTCTGGCATCCCCTTGCAGAGCCAGACCAGCAATCCCATACCCACCCAATATACACACTTTCCTTTACCCAGATGCTTAACTGCTGTCCCAGGTCCGCCCCACCCAGGGCAGAACGGAGCATTGTGCAAGGCACTGCCAGGCAGCTGTGTCCATGTTTCCACCCACCCAGGCTCCACCTCCCTTTCTGAGAACTATGGGCACGGAGTGGTTTCACTGTGCTGGACAGAAAAGACCTGGCCTGGCAAGATGGGTGCTGCCACCCTGCAGCGTGTGGGCCCCCTTGCTAGGAGGTTTCTGTCTATTGCTGGACTGGAGGAATGGGGCCAACAGTGCAATATGGTTCTCGGCTGCCAGCTGGACTCAGGATCTCAACGAACCTTGCAGCCCAAATCTGCTCGGCACCTGACCTTCTCCACGTCACTATTTTTGGGTTGGGATTTGTAAAGCAACTTGCCTATCATGGTAGGATCTGAGCACCTGGGGCATTGTCAGAGCGACGTACAGCTCCCCCAGCCAGCAGCAAGGGCAGTGCAGAGCCCAGTCCTGCCCGGAGTTGCGAAATGGTGAGCCTAACCCAAACCTGCTGGAGGGGAGCCCATGCCACGTTCCCTTCCGGCTGGAGAGGAAGCAAACACAAGTCCTTCTGGAGGCAAAAAACGAGATCTCTGCTAAAAATGGGCTGAATGTCAACCGCAGCCCCTGTGAGCTACACGGCCTCGTTCGGAGGCTGAGTCAAGGGAGGTTGGAGACTGGATCTCATTCCACAGGCTTTCAGGATTACGCTCCCCACCTCCTGCTTCCCACAGCTGCTGAGGGCACCTGCCGTCCCCAGCGAATCAGAATGAATGTGAAAAATCAAACAATCAACAACCCCCCCAAAAAGCTCTGACCGGAGCCCCCTCCCCCAAGACACCCCCAGGCTTCCAAAGAGGTGACATGCTACCAAATATCAGCCGAATCCTCAGCAAACGTAAACCGAGGAGGCTGGTGGAGCCAGGCTGACCTCCTCCAGCCGATGTCAAGCAGCGTAGCTCCGCTGACGTCACGGCTGCACTGATTCACATCTGCCGGCATACACCTGCGTAGCTCCGGCGAAGCCAGACAGGAGCTTACAGCAGCTGTGCTGAACCAGCACCGTGCCACTGGTGGCCACTACGCCCTTCACACCAGCTGAGGACAAGCCTGAATAAACCCAGGGCTCTGACAAGATTGAAAGGAAGGAGGTGGGAAAAGAACAACTTCAAGTTTCATTAGTGTCTTTGATTTTTACAACTCCGCAGCTGCCGCGGTTGGAGGAGATTGCAGGCTGCAAACACTTGTTTCTACCCCCTAGAATTAAATTTTTTTTTTTTTTTGCACTTTCACGCCCTCCTTTTAAATAGCAAAAGAAAAATAACATGCAGCCATGTTCTCCCAATGCTCAGCAGCCCAGCGATCACTTTGGTAAATACAAAGCCGCGGACAGAAGAAAAACAAAAAACTTTTGTTCGCACTCCAAGGAAAAAAAAAAAAATAATAAAGGAAACAGGAAAACCCCTGAGATCAAAAACAGAATTAACAAAAAAATCATCAGCATAAATCACTTCAGCTGAGCTGCTTCCGGCGAGAATAATCCCCAAACCCACCCCAAACCCACCCCCAAGGAAAAATAAAATTAACTGAAAAGAGAGCAAGGGCTGAGCTCCTAGGTGAAGTCTGAAGCCGCACGCCCCGGGTGCCCCCTCCCCCACCATTCCCCTCCCCCAATACAATCCCAAAACACGAGAGAAAAGTAAGAGACATAAAACAACAACGCAGGTGGCTGGCGGACGGGCATGGCAGGGAGCCCGCAGCCCTGCAGAGTCCAAACTTAATAAATAAGTAGTAAAAAAAATGTGTGTGTCTTTGTTCACAGTGCATGAGTGAGGGTCCCAGCCTCCCTTCCCCATTCCCCAAGTCTCTCGGGGGGCAGGAGGGGTGAAGAGAGAGGCATAAACAGGTGACGCGCCGCCTCTCAGGACCAAGGGAAGTATGAGGTTCCCAGCAGAGCCTTCTTGTCTCAAGGAGGTTGAGGGACAGGGCTGGGAAGAGCCCTCTCTTCTCCAGCTGAAGTCGCAAGCCAGGGCTGGAAATAGCCTTCTCTCGTCCAGTCAGTGATGCAGGGCCAGGACTGGAACAGGCCTTCTCTCATCTCGCTTGAGACACAGGACACATCTGGAAGGGGCCATCTCTCATCCAGCTGGAGATGCAGGGCCAGGACTGGAACAGGCCTCTCAACTGGCTTGAGACATAGGACCCGTCTGGAAGGGAGCATCTCTCATCCAGCTGGAGATGCAGAGCCGGGCTGGAAAGAGCCTTCTCTCATCTGGCTGGGATGCAGGCTCTCAAGCAGCTGGAGATGCAGGGCCGGGCTGGAAAGGGCCTTCTCTCACCCAGCTGGAGATGCAGAGCCAAGTTGGAAAGAGCCTTCCCATCCAGGGGACATGGGACAGAGATAGAGAGGGACTTGTCTTCTTCGGCTCGCTGGTGCCCGAGACACAAGGACTCTAGCGGAAGGGAAGCAATAAACCCACACTCCAGAGAAAACAAACAACCTCCCACTTCCCCTGACAACACTGGAGGAGAGAGCGAGGAGGGCGGGTGAAATGAACGGTTCAACCAAGCCTCAGAAGAGTTGCTTTGCAAAGGTGTGGGGGGGGTCGGCTGCCATGGGTCTCCTCCCCGTCCCCACCCTGTGGCGGTGACCGGCCGTAAGCTCTCGCTGGCATGGCCCCCTCCCTGGCTCATCATTTTGGCCGTGTGGCTACCTGGTGAAGAAAGGCAGGTGGTGCTGGCTGAGGATGCTGCTCGTGCGGGGCGACTCGGTCTTGGCCATGACGTCTTTGAACCAAGACGCCACGTCCACTTCCAGTGTCTCGTAACGCTTGATGAAGTTGTGTTCCTGGAAGGGAAGCCAGAGGGACCCTGAGCATAAACACCCATAGGAATGGGAGACGGTGGGGAGTTGGGGGGAATATAGCATCTTGGGGGGATAGGGCTGGAGGAGGGACACAGCCCACTAGCAGTGTGGGGACACACACACACACCATGCGGGGAGGAAGGAGTGAGGGACACACACACACACCCCAGGGGGGAATGGACTCACGGAGACACACACACACACGCCATGGGGGAGATGGACTCACAGAGACACACACCACCTGGGAGAGATAGAGTCAAAAACACACAAGTACTCCTTACGGGAGTTGGAATCAGGGGGACAAACACACATGCACCCCGCCCCCCAGAGACATGTAATCAGGGACACACAGCCACGCACACCGCTTGAGGACATGCAGAATACTGCCATCTGTCAGTGCTCCTCTCTGCAATGAGTTTTGCAACACTGCAGCAGGCAGTAGCTCTGAGTGAGTATGTGGCGGTAGGGCAGCTCGGGGAGGGGGGGGAGCAGGATGGCACAGTGGACAGAGGAGGGGGACTCATGTTAAAGAAAAAGAACTAAAAGATGAGTAAAACCAAGGCAAAGAGAACGGGCTTGTCCAAGGCATTACAAAAACTCAGTGGGAGAAGTGGGAACAGAACCCAGGACTCTCAGCCCCCCCGTTCTAACCACTAGACCCCACTCCCTTCCCAGAGCTGGGGACAGAACCCAGGAGTCCCAATTCCCAGGCCCCCCATCTAAACTGCACTCCTCTCCCCATATCAGGAATAGAACCCAGGGATCTGACTTCCCATCCCCCATCTTTAATAGGGTTACCATACGTCCGGATTTTCCCGGACATGTCCAGCTTTTTGGTCCTCAAATCCCCGTCCGGGAGGAATTTCCAAAAAGCCGAACATGTCCGGGAAAATAGGGAGGCATGGTAAGGGGACCGCCTCCTCCCTGGGGTTCAACTTTCCCGGCTCCCGCCGCTCTCCCCAGTGCAGCAGCTGCCAGAGCCCGGGAGGAGGTGGCTGCGAGCTGGGATGCCGCCGCTCAGCGCCGCTCGGCCAGGGCCGGGGCCGGGGCCGGGGCCGGGCTGGAGCCACTCGGGCCGGGGGTGCTCGGCCACCGGCCGGGGCTGGGCTGGAGCCGCTTGTCCAGAACCAGGGCCTGAGCCAAGCCGGAGCCTCTGGGACCGGGGCTGGGGGTGCTCGGCCAGGGCTGTGCCAGAGCGGCTCGGCCGGGCCGGTGGGGCCGGGGGTGCTCGGCCGCTGGCTGGCAGCCAGAACTGGGGCTCAAGCTGAGTCAAGCCAGAGCGACCGGGGCTGGGGGTGCTCAGTCGCTGGCCAGCGCCGCTCGGCCAGGGCCGGGGGTGCTCGGCCGCTGGCCGGAACTGGGGCCCGAGCCGAGCCGGAGCGACCGGGGCTGGGGGTGCTTGGCCGGCGCCCCAGGGCCCGAGCCGGGCCGGAGCCGCCGGGGCCAGAGCCTCTTGGCCGGCCACCGGAGGGAGCCGCTCAGCCGGGGGGGCCGGACTGGGCCGTGTCTCCTCACGCCCCCCCCCCCCAGCCCCAGCTTACCTGCTGCCTGCCTGTTTCAGGCTTCCCGCGAACATTTGATTCGCGGGAAGCAGGGGAGGGGGAGGAGGAGGGGGTCGGAGCATTCAGGGGAGGGGGCGGAGTTGGGGCGGGGACTTTGGGGAAGGGGCAGAGTTGGGGCGGGGCCAGGGCAGGGAAGGGGCGGAGTTGGGGCAGGGCCGGTGGCAGGGAAGGGGCAGAGTTGGGGCGGGGCTGGGGCCCCTTGGAGTGTCCTCTTTTTCAGGGGCTCCAATATGGTAACCCTATCTTTAACTACTAGAGCAGGGGTGGGTAAACTACGGCCCGCGGGACTGCCCTCTGTGGCAACGCAGGCCCCGCGCCACTTTCAGAAGCGGCCCTCAGGAGGGGGGGCAGAGGGCTCCACGTGCGTTGCCCTTGCCTCCAGGCACCGCCCCACACAGCTCCCATTGGCTGGAAATGGGGAACCCTGGCCAACGGGTAGTGATCAATGGCTCCATGTCTAGTTGGCAGCCGGTTTCAAGTGGAGTGCCCCAAGGGTCGGTCCTGGGGCAGGTTTTGTTTAATATCTTTATTAATGATCTGGAGGATGGTGTGGACTGCACTCTCAGCAAGTTTGCAGATGACACTAAACTGGGAGGTGTGGTAGATACACTAGAGGGTAGCGATCGGATACAGAGGGACCTAGACAAATTAGAGGATTGGGCCAAAAAAAACCTGATGAGGTTCAACAAGGACAAGTGCAGAGTCCTGCACTTAGGACAGAAGAATCCCATGCACTGCTACAGACTAGGGACCGAATGGCTAGGTAGCAGTTCTGCAGAAAAGGACCTAGGGGCCACAGTGGACGAGAAGCTGGATATGAGTCAACAGTGTGCCCTTGTTGCCAAGAAGGCTAACGGCATTTTGGGCTGTATAAGTAGGGGCATTGCCAGCAGATCGAGGAACGTGATCGTTCCCCTTTATTCGACATTGGTGAGGCCTCATCTGGAGTATTGTGTCCAGTTTTGGACCCCACACTACAAGAAGGATGTGGAAAAATTGGAAAGAGTCCAGCAGAGGGCAACAAAAATGATTAGGGGTCTGGAGCACATGACTGATGAGGAGAGGCTGAGGGAACTGGGATTGTTTAGTCTCCAGAAGAGAAGAATGAGGGGGGATTTGATAGCTGCTTTCAACTACCTGAAGGGGGGTTCCAAAGAGGATGGAGCTCGGCTGTTCTCAGTGGTGGCAGATGACAGAACAAGGAGCAATGGTCTCAAGTTGCAGTGGGGGAGGTCTAGGTTGGATATTAGGAAACACTATTTCACTAGGAGGGTGGTGAAGCACTGGAATGCGTTACCTAGGGAGGTGGTGGAATCTCCTTCCTTGGAGGTTTTTAAGGCCCGGCTTGACAAAGCCCTGGCTGGGATGATTTAGTTGGGAATTGGTCCTGCTTTAAGCAGGGGGTTGGACTAGATGACCTCCTGAGGTCCCTTCCAACCCTGATATTCTATGATTCTATGGGAGCTTCGGGGGAGGTACCTGGAGGTGCGGCAAGGGCAGTGCACGCAGAGCCCTCCACCTCCCCTCCCCCAGGGGCCGCAGCGCTTCCTGGAGCGGCGCGGGGCCAGGGACAGGGCAGGTGCGCGCCGCTGCCACCCTGGAGCTCCTTGAGGTAAGCGGTGCCAGGCTGGAGCCCGAACCAACTCCTCCAGTACCCCACTCCCCATTTCCCTGCCCTGAGCCCCCTGCCTGCACCCTGCACCCTCCTGCACCCCAACCCCCTGCCCTGAGCTCCCTGCTGCACCCCAACTCCCTGTCCTGATCCCCCTCCTGCACCCCTCCTGCACCCCAACCCCCGCTCCCTGAGCCCCCTGCCGCACCCCGCACCCCTCCTGCACCCCAACCCCCTGCCCTGAGCCCCCTGCCGCACTCCGCACCCCTCCTGCACCCCAACCCCTGCCCTGAGCCCCCTCCTGCACTCCGCACCCCTCCTGCACCCGAACCCCCTTCCCTGAGCCCCTCATACACCCCACACCCTCCTGCACCCCAACCCCCTGCCCTGAGCCCCCTGCCACACCCCGCACCCCTCCTGCACCCCAACCCCCTGCCCTGAGCCCCCTGCTGCACTCCGCACCCTTCCTGCACCCCAACCCCCTGCCGCACTCCACACCCCTCCTGCACCCCAACCCCTGCCCTGAGCCCCCTCCTGCACTCCGCACCCCTCCTGCACCCCAACCCCCTTCCCTGAACCCCCTCATACACCCCACACCCCTCCTCTGCCCCAATCCCTTGCCCTGAGCTCCTTCCTGCACACCGCACCCCCTCCCACACCCCGCACTCCCTCCCACACCCCAACCCCCTGCCCCGGCCCTGCATACAATTTCCCCACCCAGATATGGTCCTAGGCCCAAAAAGTTTGCCCACCCCGTACTAGACCCTACTCCCCCGCCAGAGCAGGGCTTAGAACCCAGGAGTCCTGACTCCCAACCCCCTGCTCTAACCATTAGACCCCACTCACTCGAAGTGGGAAATACTAAATTTCGTATTTGCTGCTTATTCAGCTTGATTTAGAGGCACTGCAGTGGTGCAAATGTTTAAATAGACCGACGGATTCACTGCAGCCTGACTGCAGCCGAGATCTCCCTGCAACCCAGAGGGCCCCCCCAGCCTTGTGTGCAGTATGTGGTATCACACCAAGGCCTTCCGTGAACCTGCTGCTAGGCTCACCCTGGTACAGCATGAAATGGGGCAGGGGGGGGTCGTAGCTGGGGCCTTATTTGAGGCGTTTCTCCCTGCAGCTCGGGGAGACGGGAGGTCGGATTTCTGTGTCAGATACTCACAAGTAGCTTGTTGTACTTTGGTCTCTTCCTGTGATCTTTAGTAAGGCTAAAAAGAGAGAAAACACATACAGAGTCTTGGCCATCTCCACAAGCAACCCTCTGGGCTTCGGAGCATCAATAACCTCAGCCACGAGAGGTCAGTCAAGCTCAAGAAACTTGTTTTGTCCCTTATCACCGGAGTGATTGTGAGAGCTCCCTAGCACACAGGCCTTTCCCACCAGCACAGAACTGTCCCAAGCACTTAGGTTTCTGCTATTTCCCTTGGGAGGCACCTCGCCTATGGCCAGGCAGTGTAGGCTTTGCTGCTCAATGGCATGAGAACAAAGGCCTGGTGGTAGAGAGGGGGACCGAGCAGCTTACGAGGCTGAGTGCCCAAGAACCTGGGAATTAGGGAGTTTGCAGCGTCCTGCAAACAGGACGGGCCGGGGTTCAGTGCGGATGTACAGAGATGTCACCTACTCCAGGTCCAGTGCTTAACTGGTGTGAAAGGAGAATTAATTATACTGTAAAAATAGAATGGATTAAAGAAATGCTGTATGTACCTTTAAGCAGAAATAAGGAATGTTGAAATACAGGTGTCAGGAAAAGAAACATTAAGGCATAAACAATGAGTCCACTTAAGCTAATGGTGGAACATTAACCGGAGATCTGTAAAAGTTAGTAAGGAAATTGAATATGTATGTCTAGCCTCAGGTAAACTTGTCAGTTCTGCTTTCCTTGTCCTCTTGTTAAGTTCGCGCCCTTTTTATCTGTATAAAATAAGGTAGTGTGGGTCTTGCATGGTGCTCACATTATCTGAGTGTATTAGCAGAGCGCTGTGCTAATAAACAGAGTGGTCTAACAAATTGTGAGTCCTGAATCTAACTTTGACACTGGGCACCTCACAATCCTTTTAACACATTCATCCTCACACTCCCCCCAGAAGAAGGAAGTGTTCTTACCCCATCATACAGGGCAGGCCCAGAGCCTCACTCAAGGTTACCCAGGGAGGCTGGGACAGAGCAGGGATTTGAACCTGGGTGTCCTAGGGCCTAGGCAAGTGCTCTAACCCCGGACCAAGCATCTGGCTAGGAAGAGTTATTGCCAAGGGCAGAGATGGGGATTTATCTGTTACCAAACCAGCCCCCCCCCGCTGTCTGGCCCTTGTGTACACAGCCACTGTGTCTGACCAGATGTACCAGTCCCAGGCCCCTTGTGTGTGCTGAGGAGGCTGGGCCCTCCCAGACCCCAGTGCTAAGCATGCCCAGTCTCCTGGAAGGCAATCACACAGAGGCCTGAACGGTAAGGCAAGGAGGGGAGAGCCTAGAGCATCCAGTGGCCGGGGATCATTTCAGATTGGGGGGAGGGGGGGACTTTAACCATGATTCCAGGGGCTACCAGGCACGCTAGATTTTTTTTACAGATGATAACTTAGACATTAGCTGACAGGAGCACTGCATCTAATTCCTACATAAAGAAAGAAAACACATATACAAACACCAAGTAAAGCCGTATTTTCAGTGTATATGTAAGTTTAGAACAATCAGGGAATAATACAGAAAGATATTCCCAATCCAAGCCTTGAGGTGGAATCGAACTGTTCGGCCGTGTCCTGCCATTAAACCATTCAGAGCCTTGTCCAGCTCAGCTGGTGGTAGGGAGGAGCCCACTTCAATCCCCGTGAATAAAGTCCCATATGAGGAGGGGGTGCTGCTGTCACTGAGGGGCCTGTTGCTCTCGGGGGAGAATTCTGGATTTGGGAATGATAGGTCCCAAGATCCCATCTCAGACAAGCCGGAGCAAAGACTGTGGAAGTTACAGGGTGGAAGCACTTGGTGCACAGGGATTTCTGATGCTGATGTCAGAAGTAAGAGCTGAACAGCTGGGTTCTGAGGGCCAGCTGTGTTTATCACAGCAAGTGTGTAATGAACAGGCTGGTGTGTATGTGCACCATGTACCTCTTGTGGTTCCCCCGGCTGTCCTGGGCCTTACACTGCTAACAAATAGCAGAGATTCTCCGTTAGCTCAGGCATCACGGCCTAGTGCTTTGGTGCAAGCGACGGGGGTTCTGCCCCAGCTGAGAAGCTCTCCAAGGCTGTTGTGTGCAGCACAGGGGCACACGGCAGTTCCAGCTGGCTGTGGGACTGTCACAACAGAGCAGCACCTCCCTGAGTTCCTCCTTCGCCATCCCAGTGCCCAGTGAGCTGTTCAGTGCAGTGTAGAACAGGGTCAGATAGAAGCTGGCCACTGCCATTTGAAATCCATGCGAGTGACAGGGGCTGTGAAAGACCTGAGTCTCCACACCCCTCAGCTGGAATTCCAGCCTGGGACTCCCCAGTTCCCGCGGGAGTGCCAGGGGGTGCTCACTGCCATGTGGGGCTCTAGGAGGCTTTCCCTCCTTGCCACCGCCATGCAGCTGTGTCAGGGTCAAAGGTCTGTCAACAGCCAAGGGGCAGAGGTCAGTGCTGCGTGCGGCAAAGGCCCCGGGATGGCTCTGGTCCTGTGAGTGACCTGAGCTGTGCCCCGTGAGTGTGTGTCAGTGCGATGTTCAGCCAGACCTCCCAAGAGCCAGAGCCGTGCAGCCCAGCACGCTGGCTTGTCAACCGAGAAACCCTTACATTCCAAACCCCCTCTACTGCAGTGGTTCTCACCCAGGGGGGCGTGTACCCCCGGGGGTCGCACAGGTCTTCTAGATATTTCCCTAGTTTTACAACAAGCAACATAAAGAGCACTAGGAAAGTCAGTACAAACTAAAATTTCGAACACCCAATATGTTTATACTGCTGTATATACTATACACTGAAATGTAAGTATCATATTTCTATGTCAATTGGTTTATTTTATAATTATGTTGGACTAGATTGATAACTGGTATATTTCTGATATGGGAAACGTAAGAAAGAGTGACTCCACAGCAGACCCCAGAATTTGGCCTGACCATTAGAAAGAAATATGGTTCTCAGCCACCCTGCTGAGTCTGGGTTGATTGAAACTGCCTGTCAGTTTTACAAGGTCAGTGTTAATTGTAGAAGCACATCCAGAGACTAAGAGATTGTTCTAAAAGTAACAAGATAACAGCTGTCCTTTATGGCTGGTACAACTTTGTTTTCCTGAACTCCAGAATAAGATTTGTGAACCCTCCACTCTTGCATGCTTATCTTATTTGTTTCCTTTTAGATGTAACAAGTGGGATGAATAGACTTATTGAAGTCTGCCATGTCCCACTGATTTCAGAATGGTTATGTTAAAGGATGGGTCGGTGATAAAACGCAGATGTGACAGGATACACGTTGGAGTGTGAGTGTGATTGTACGTGTGATTGAATGAGGAATGAAAGATTAAAGGTTGAGGTGCCAGCCTTAAAATAAAACCGTTTGGCTGAAGAATACAGTGGATGAGATAGCCCGATAACCCTGAGGGTGTACTTGCCCCAAGAACAGAAGGGCCAAAGAACAAGATAACAACATACTGTCATTCCGGCATTGCTGTGCCATCTGCGTGATTGACTATCACTTCAAACGTGAGACCAGTCATTGATTACCACTTCAAACATGAGAACAGCATGACGAGGCAAATACATGAGGATGGATCCCTATGAGAACAGACCCTGAACTGATTCTGCAAACCAACTTCCAGGAGCATCAGATGCAAATCTGATAAGGCCCTGCTCCCTCCTCGTGTCCAGGCCACCTGGCCAGTGGCTTGGCATGAGCAACTCTAAGGCTGGTAACTGTGATAACAACCTTGCAGAACCTGCGTGTGTGTGAATGAATGTGAAATTGAATGGAATCTTATAGTTATAACTGACTGCTTACTATGATTCTTTCTGTATTCACAATAAATGCGGCATATTGCCTTATCCCCTTTAATAAGATCCTGCTGGTTTTTATTTTCTTGGTATAACAATTCTGTGGGGGAAATGGGAAAGCAAGCAGTTTTTCAGTAGTAGTGTGGCTGTGACACTTGTATTTTTATGTCTGATTTTGTAAGCAAGTAGTTTTTAAGTGAGGTGAAACTTGGGGTATGCAAGACAAATCAGCCTCCTGAAAGGGGTACGGTAGTCTGGAAAGGTTGAGAGCCCCTGCTCTAGTGGGTACAACTGGTGATTAGCAACTTTAATGAGAGCCTTAATCCCAGGTGCCCGCTCTACCCCAGTGCTGGGAAGGGCCAAGCCCCAGGCTGGCGACACTGCTCTGCCAGGGTTCAGCCCTGCACACGGGTTAGGGAGTGTGAGCAAAGCCAGTGGTGCATGGTCAGACCTCGGGTTTGGGAAGGCAACAGCTCCATCCTGAGCTAACCGCCCACACGGACCCTTACAGCACAGATCCGTACAGCACTTTGCACATCACATGGCCCTATTCATGCACCCCTTATCCTCCGAGCGCTTATGCTGATGCTCATGTATCCCCATCTCCCCTAAACTCCCTCATGGCCCTAGCCCCCTGCACTCCCTCCCCATGCCCCCTGTCCCCCAGGCACTCAGTGCAGCCAATCTCCTACCTCCAGCTGCTTCACGTAGCTCGCCGGGAACCAGCCATGCAGCCCATTCTCCTTCTGCCCTTCCCACCAGCTGCCATCCAGCACTTGCAGCACCGTTATCAGCTCCCCCGCCATGAAGCGCAGCCCCAGCCGGAGCCGCTCCCTGGAGAAGGGGCACAGGGTCTGACAGTGCGAGCCCGACATGCTGTGCCACGGAGCTGGCCTGCAGAGGTGCCTTTTAGGGAAGGCATGGGGGTACCCCTACCAAAATCTGAAATGCGCCCCTGCTCTGCTGTGATACAAAACAAAGGGGGAGCAGGCGCCCCCCTCCCTAAATGGTGCCCCCTGGCCAGGGTATGGGGGGCCCTGTGCCATCTACTTAGGAGATCACTCATTGAGTCACATCTATTGAAGCAGTACAGGCTCATGGGCAGTTTAAGCTCTGATCAAGGCATGGCCCCTCAGCAGTTGACACTGCCCCATAGATGCAGTGGATTGGTTCTCCCCCACTGGGCTCGGGGACCCACGAACAGGGCCTCGGCTCCCCAGCAGCGTGGCTGTCACTCACCAGTCTTTAACGAAGGACTGAAAGTCCACGGAGAAGCTCATGTTGTTTGGGAGCAGGGGAGGATCTTCCTGCAAGACCTTGGTGAGCACCTCAAAGTCCGTTTTACAGTTCTTGTAGGGAAACTGACCGGTAGCCAGTTCGACCTGCAGGGGGGGAGAGGGAGTGAGGTGGGAGAGCAAGGGTTAAAATGGAATCAGGGAGCTTAGAGACAGTCCATATGCTCTATCTACGATGCTGTGCTACTTCCATCAAATGTAATGAGATTTGTGGGGGCTCAGACCTCTGGAAATTAGGGGCCTAGTCATTACAAAATTACAAAGGTATCCAAGTGCCAAAAAATGCAGACAGGGGCCTAGTGTAATTCATAGATTTATAGATTCCCAGGCCAGAAGGAATCTAGTCTGACCTCCTGTAAAACACAGGCCATAGGACTTCCTCAGAGTAAACCCTGTTTGAACTAGAGCAGGACAATCCAATGCAGATCCAAAGAACACCCAATATAGAATCCACCACGGCCCTGAGTAAGTTGTTCCCTTGGTTAACCACCCTCACTGTTAAACATTTGTGCCTTGTTTCCAGTCTGACTTTGTCCAGCTTCAGCTTCCAGCCAGTGGATCTTGTCAGAACTTTGTTCGACAGAAGAGCTCATTACTGTCAAATTTCTGTGCCCCACATAGGTACTTACAGACTCTGATCAAGTCACCCCTTCTCTTTGTTAAGCTAAACAGATGTTTGGCATTAGCTCACTTATTCCTATGGATTTAGAGGGTTGATCTGACTCCCACTGAAATAGGAGGTGTTTTCCTACCAGGCTAACTTCAAGCACCCTGGTGTGAATGTTTTGGTTCATGTTTTTGACCCCTGAGAATATCTGAATATCTGTTTTTTTTCCCTACAGATTTGTCCTGTTGCATTTCACTTAGCTTAGGCACTGGCCCTAGCCAGGTTTGTTTCGCTTGATTTCTCGTCAGTTTCGCTTTCTGGTCCTAAGGCCCTAGTGACAAAGGCGTGTGTCCGGGTTTCACTAATGCAAGAGGAACTTTTTATCTTAAAAAGATATTAACACTTCCAAAAGTAGGTTAGTAGGAACATTATGGTTCACTGAAATTGGGGCCCCGTTATGCCAGGCACTGCACAGACAGAGTGAGAGAAAGTCTCTGCCCCAAAGAGCTCCCACGCTAAACAGACAAGGCAGAGAACAGGAAGGGTCATTATACCCATTTTGTGGGTAGGAAACTGAGGCACAGAGGGATGATGTGATTTGCTCAAGGTCATACAGGGAGTCAGTGGCAGAGCTGGAATTTGAACCCAGGACTCTTGAGCCCCACAGCAGTGCTCTAGCCACAAGACCAGCCTATCTTCTGCATTCCTCTTGCCGAGGCAATTTCTTTTAAGAACAGGAGTGCCCAAAGTTTATGACAGATCGTAGGGCTGTCCAAGAACCTGCATCCCTCACCCACACAAACCAGCTACTGGTTTGTCCTTGTATCTTCCTCAATAGACGAAGAGACATTGAGTTGGCCAAGGGTAAAAGCAGAGCTGGTTGGGCTAGAATTTCCCAGACCAACATTTCGAATTTTTTTCTGAACCTGAATCAGGACAAAAAGCTAAAAATTGCAAAATTTTTCACAAACTGAAAAGCTGAAAATAACCTTGATAACTTTGAAACGTTTCACTTCTGTTAGGACCTTTTAAATTAAAAAAAAATAATATACAACAACATAAGTTTAGAAACAAAAAGCCACTTGGGCTGTGTGACGGGGCAGCCCCGCCCCGCACTAGCCCCAGCGATGTCAGACCAGTAGCTCTGACAGAGGACGTCCCGCCCCGTTCGTACTGGGCATGCTCCAGATGCTCACTGAGTATAAAAGGAGGGAACTCAGCTCAGTCGGGGCTGGCAGCCGCAGGGGAAGGACCTAACTGGGAAGCTCCTACAGAGGACCAGCCGACGCTCTGGAAGCTGCCAGGAACAGAGGCTTCTACAGGCCGGCACGAACCCCTACTGCGGGAGGAACCAGAGGAGGCGACGGATCCGGAGACTCACGGAGAACCCTGGGATCCGTGGGAGACCCCAACTCCCCAGCCGGTAGGGAGCGACCCGGGGGAGGTGACGGACTGGTACCTTGACCCCGGTAAGCCTCAGCGTGTTTCGTAGGACCCCCTCGCTGAGCCAGTAGTAAGGTCCTACGGCCCTGCAACCCGGGGCGCTTATATGGACTTTGGCCATTAGGCCGTGCTGCCCTGCAACCAGGGGTGCTTATATGGACTCTGGCCACTAGCCCGTGCTGCCCTGCAACCAGGGGCGCTTATATGGACTCTGGCCACTAGGCCGTGCTGCCCTCCAACCAGGGGCGCTTATATGGACTCTGGCCACTAGGCCGTGCTGCCCTGCAACCAGGGGCGCTTATATGGACTCTGGCCACTAGGCCGTGCTGCCCTGCGACAAGGGTTGATCCTATGGACTCTGGCCACTAGGCTGTGCTGCCCTGTAAGGAGGGGTGTGAACCCTCACACGTGGTGGGGAATGTGGGCAGCGATCCTGGCCTGCTGAAGGTCCGTGAGAACAGGGTTCAACCGTGGGAACCCCATTAAACCCCAAGATGGAGACGGAGAAGCTCCTAAAGTGGATGCTGGACCGGCAGCAAGAGCAGGCGGCCCAACAGCAGCAGCAACTGGTGCAGTTGATGCAGCAGATGGCCAGCCAGCAGCAGCTGCTGCTATCTCAGCATCAAGAGCATCAGCAGCAGCTCCTCCGGGACTTGGCGATCCAACAGCAGGCGCAACAAGAATGCCTGGTGCAGCAGATGGCCACATTGCTACACCCAGCAGGAGCCACAGCCCCCATACCTGCCGGGGCCGGACCCAGGGAGAATGTAGGGGAGTTGCCGGTATGCCTCACTAAGATGGGGCCAGAGGATGACCCGGAGGCGTTCCTGGTGACCTTCGAACGGGTGGCGACCGCCGCCAGGTGGCCCCCCGAGCACTGGGCCACTTTATTAGCTCCCTATTTGACGGGACAGGCCCAGGCCGCTTACCGTAGCCTCGACCCCCGGGAGGCCCTAGAATACACCCGGATGAAGGCGGCCGTATTGGACCACACCAGCATTAGTCCGGAGACCTATCGCCAACACCTCTGCAAAGAACAGTACCCTCCTGGGGCCCGGCCCCGGGCTGTGGCCCAACGGATACGGGACCATTGTTGGAGGTGGCTGAACCCGGAAGGCTTGACCGGACCCCAGGTAGCGGAGATGGTGGCGCTGGAGCAGTTTACCCAGATCCTGCCCTCGGGAGGAAGGGCCTGGGTATGCCGGCACCAACCGGCAACCCTCTCAGCGGCAGTGACTTTGATGGAACACTACTTGTCCGCTGAGGGGACTGAAGCGACACCCCGGACAGCAGGAAGCTACGGACAACGGGGCGGACCGGGCAAAGGGAATCCCCAGAGAGCAGGGGCTCGGGAGCCACCGTCCGGCGCCCGTTCCGTGACCCTGAAGCTCCCCAGTCCCAAGCCCAGACACCGCGCAGCCCGGGTAACGACCCACAGGGACCCACTCCCACGAGAGAGAGAGGGAGCCTACTGGGTGGAGGCCAGGGACCCGCCGCGGTCCGAGAGGGGTGCTGGGAGTGCGGACAAGAGGGGCACTTTCGGCGGGATTGCCCATTCATGGACTGCAATTATGGACAAGCCTGGGTCGCCGGAAGAAGGGCCCGTAAGAGAGGACTGGGAAAGCTCGTGGTACCCGTCCGGGTCGAGGGGATCCTCACCAATGCCCTCATGGACTCGGGGTGCAGCCAGACCCTCATACGTGAGGGGCTGGTCCCTAACCTCAAACTCTCTGACACCCAGATACATCTACAGTGTGTACATGGGGACATCCGCCCTTACCCCTCAGCCTGGGCGAAGATAGAAGTCTGCCACCGGGAGGGGGGCCTTCGCGTGGGCGTGGCCCCCAGATTGGCCTACCCGGTAGTCTTGGGACGAGACTGGCCGGGCTTCGGGGAGATTCTCCGGAGGTACCAACCGCCCGACCCACAAACCGACGGGTTGAGGCCCCCACGAGTGGGGCTGCTTGGACACATGCCATGGGATGACCCCAGAGAAGGGACATCGGCTCCGGGAGAGCCCCCCGTGACCAACCCCCCTGTAAGGGCCCGGTCAGTCAAGGATGCTCAAATGGAACTGGAACGGGATGTGGACTTTGTGCAAGAACAGAGAGAGGACCCGACCCTAAGTAGGGCCTGGGAACAGGCCACCAGCCTCGGTCCCGACGAAGGCTCGACCCTTGGGCCCCCACAGGGTCCACGCTTTGAGATATGGCAAGATCGCCTGTACCGGGTAGTACAGGAACCGCAGGCCCAGGAGACATTCCGTCAGCTAGTGGTCCCTCGGAGGCTGCGACAAAGCCTCCTCCGTCTAGCCCACGCTAACCCCTGGGCTGGGCACCTGGGGCGGGAGAAGACCCTCCAGAGGATAGCTCGTCGGTTCTTCTGGCCTGGCATACACCGGGAGGTGCGAGACTACTGCGCGTCTTGCCCAGAATGCCAACGGGCGGGACCAAAAGGTGTGGCCCGGGTACCCCTGATCCCTATGCCAGTCGTCGGCATACCCTTTGAAAGGATTGGGATGGACCTGGTTGGACCCCTGGACAGAAGTAAGACAGGAAATCGCTTCATCCTAGTGGTAGTGGATTACACGACGCGTTACCCTGAAGCTGTACCCCTGAGGACGGCCACAGCACTGGCGATCGCTACCGAACTAGTGAAGATTTTTGCTAGAGTCGGGATACCGGCGGAAATCCTGACGGATCAGGGCACAAACGTGTCCTCTAAACTGATAGCGGAATTGTGCCTCCTCCTCCATATACGAACCCTCCGGATGTCTGTCTATCATTCCCAGACCGACGGCCTGGTGGAACGTTTCAATGGTACACTCAAATCCATGTTAAGGAAGTTCGTGGAGGAGGACCCTACGCATTGGGACACCCTGTTGCCAGCCCTGCTGCTCGCCATCAGGGAGGTACCTCAGGCATCGATGGGATTTTCACCCTTCGAACTCCTGTATGGTAGGCAGCCCCGGGGGATCCTGGACCTCCTGAAGGAGGAATGGGAAGCCCAGGAGACCCGAGTCCTCGGGACCACCCAATACGTGTTGCAACTCCGAGAACGGCTACGAACGCTAGGGGCGTTCGCCCGGGAGAACCTGATACAGGCACAAGCGAACCAAGAACGCCTCTACAACCAAGGAACTAGGGGATGGAGTTTCAGTCCTGGGGATCGTGTGTTGCTTTTGTTACCATCGGCCGAGTCAAAACTGCTAGCCAAATGGCAGGGACCCTACGAGGTAATCTGGAGGATTGGACCAGTAGACTACGAGGTCCGGCTACCGGGGCGACGGAGGGAGACGTGCATATATCACATAAACCTTCTGAAGGCCTGGAAGACCAGGGAAGCCCTGCTCATCGGCCCGTCCACCCCGGAATCAGAACTCGGACCCCTAGTAGGGGACCCCCCGGACCTGAGGCCGGTGACATTAGGGGTGGGCCTCGCCCCTATACAGAGAGAGCAACTACAGCAATTGACAGGGGAGTTCCCCGACGTTTTATCCGCCCACCCTGGGCGAACTAGTCTAATGAGCCATCATATAGCAACCACTCCAGGTCAGAAGGTAAGAGACCACCACCGGCCGTTACCCAGGAAGATGTGGGACACCGTCCAAAAGGAGCTGGAGACAATGCTGGAGATGGGGGTTGTGGAGGAATCAAAGAGTGAGTGGCGCAGCCCCATCGTCTTAGTCCCAAAGCCTGACGGGACTACCCGTTTTTGTATTGACTTCCGAAAAGTCAATGCTATCTCCCGCTTCGACGCGTATCCGATGCCGCAGGTGGACGAATTGTTGGAGCGGCTCGGGGGAGCGAGGTACTTATCAACCTTAGACCTAACCAAGGGATACTGGCAGATCCCCCTCACCCCAAACTCCCGGGAGAAGACTGCCTTCCCAACCCCATTCGGCCTCTTCCAATTTATAACGATGCCATTCGGGCTACACGGAGCTGCGGCTACGTTCCAACGGTTGATGAACAAGGTCTTACAGCCCCATGACCAGTATGCGGCGGCGTATATAGACGACATCGTAGTCTATAGCGACAACTGGGAGGACCATCTACGCCATCTGGGTGGGGTGTTGCATGCACTTCGATCAGCCGGCCTTACAGCCAATCCGGCGAAGTGTCACCTCGGGAAAGAGGAGGTAACCTACCTCGGATATACGGTAGGGGGTGGGAAACTGACGCCTCTAATCAGCAAAGTGCAAACCCTCAGAGACGTACCCGTCCCCAAGACGAAGAAGCAAGTGCGCCAGTTTTTGGGCCTAGCTGGATATTACCGTCGCTTCGTGCCAGACTTTGCATCCATAGCCGCCTCCCTGTTGGACCTTACAAAGAACTCACAGCCTCGACAAGTGCAGTGGTCAGAAGAGTGTGATAAAGCTTTCGAAGTTCTGAAAGAACGACTCACTCATGAACCGGTCCTGCGACACCCAGATTTTTCAAAAGAATTTATACTTCAGACAGATGCCTCGGAAGTAGGCCTGGGGGCCGTACTCTCCCAGGAGTTGGACGGGGAAGAACACCCGATACTGTATTTAAGCCCTAAACTGTTCCCCCGGGAACAACGGTACTCCACAATAGAGAAAGAGGCCCTGGCAGTGAGATGGGCCATCGACGCCCTACATTATTATCTGTTGGGGAATAACTTCCGGCTGATCACAGACCACGCCCCCTTACGATGGATAAATAGCATGAAGGACCGAACCCCCGGATACTACGTTGGTACCTCTCGCTGCAACCCTATGACTTCCGCGTATTTCATCGCCCGGGTAAGGCACACGCTAACGCGGACTTCTTTTCCAGACAGGGGGAGGAGGGGGCGGACCAACCAGAGGGGTCCCTCTTAAGGGGGAGGGTGTGTGACGGGGCAGCCCCGCCCCGCACTAGCCCCAGCGATGTCAGACCAGTAGCTCTGACAGAGGAAGTCCCGCCCCGTTCGTACTGGGCATGCTCCAGATGCTCACTGAGTATAAAAGGAGGGAACTCAGCTCAGTCGGGGCTGGCGGCCGCAGGGGAAGGACCCAACTGGGAAGCTCCTGCAGAGGACCAGCCGACGCTCTGGAAGCTGCCAGGAACAGAGGCTTCTACAGGCCGGCACGAACCCCTACTGCGGGAGGAACCAGAGGAGGCGACGGATCCGGAGACTCACGGAGAACCCTGGGATCCGTGGGAGACCCCAACTCCCCAGCCGGTAGGGAGCGACCCGGGGGAGGTGACGGACTGGTACCTTGACCCCGGTAAGCCTCAGCGTGTTTCGTAGGACGCCCTCGCTGAGCCAGTAGTAAGGGCCTACGGCCCTGCAACCTGGGGCGCTTATATGGACTTTGGCCACTAGGCCGCGCTGCCCTGCAACCAGGGGGGCTTATATGGACTTTGGCCATTAGGCCGCGCTGCCCTGCAACCAGGGGCGCTTATATGGACTTTGGCCATTAGGCCGCGCTGCCCTGCAACCAGGGGCGCTTATATGGACTCTGGCCACTAGGCTGTGCTACCCTGCGACAAGGGTTGATCCTATGGACTCTGGCCACTAGGCCGTGCTGCCCTGTAAGGAGGGGCGTGAACCCTCACAGGCTGAAATATCAAAATGGGACATTTTGCCATTTTCAAAACTTTTTTTGTCGTGGGTATTTTTTGGGGGGGTGGGCGGGGGGTGTTGAGCCCAATATGGCCGCGTGGGAAGTTTCCATTTTCATGAATCAGTATTTTCTGACAGAAAAAACATGCTGGTGAAATCTTGCCAACCAACTGGAGATAAAACCCAGCAGCTGATTAGCCATGCCCTTACTCCACCGTGACCGGGAGAATGGCCAAGGGACTTTGGCTGTCATGAAATCACTGAGCCCCAGTGGCAAATCTTGGCACCGAGTTCAAAGCAGCGTTTTGCATGAGAAAGTAAAGAAGGGACTTCACTCACCAGCGAGATGCCCAGGCTCCACACATCCGCTCGGATATCGTAGTCTGGTTTGGTGGGATCAGGAGGGTCTATCCTTTCAGGCTGGAAAAGAAAAGTCAGTACACACTAAGTCCAATGGCGCTCACCTGGAGGCTAGGATCTTACATTATAGCACATGCCTATTACAGACTGAGATTATGAAATCATGCCACTCTTTATGGATATGCAGCCAGCTTTGGGGTGGAGCGAGGCAGCTGCATAACAGCCACACAGCAATGCTGCAATGTAGCCCAGGAAGTGAATCTATCTACAGATTTCTAATGTGCATATCAATGAAGTCAATAGGACTCATTTAACCAGTTTAAAGTTTAGGCTAATAGGGGGAATTACCTGGCTGAAATTAGGCCATGCACACTGGGGCAAGCAGAGGGGGCCAGATCCCCAGCTGGTATAAATGGGCCATAGAGTCATTAAAGACAGATCCATGGCTCGCCTAAATCAGCACAGATCCACTGAAATCACCAAAGCTGTATCCATTCACACCAGCTGAGGATCCTTTAGATCTTGGCTCACTTATGTCATCTCAAGCAGGACAGCACCCCCTAGAGCCACCCTGGAGAGCTGCTTCAGCTGGCCATTCTTCAGAGGTCTCCCATCCCAATACCGACCAAGCCTCACCCTACACAGCAGGCAAGATTAAAGGGGATCCCATCCCAAGGTACCACCCATCCCTGGGGCTCAGGCACCCACAGCTGCCAATTAGCGCACAGACAGCCTGAGGCCCAGCAGCACCCTCTCCAAGCCTGCGGGGGTTATGTCATAGCACGGCCCAGCCCTCACCGCCATGTACGCCGCGCAGCCCGCACTCCGGGTCTTGGCCTTCGAGTCCACCAGCCTCCCGCTGATCCCGAAGTCACACAGCTTGATCTGCCCCCTCTCGTCTAGCAGAATGTTGGAGGGTTTGACGTCTCGGTGGATGACGCCATGCTTCTCCTTCAGGTAGTAGAGCGCCTTGACAATCTGAAAGGACACGGCCACCCCATGCTGATCGAGATGGCGTCTCCCAGAGTCAGCCCACTGCACCCACCTGCCCCCCGGGCTCACCACAGGAGGATCAGCAAAAGGAGGGGCCAGCTAGAAAAGCCAAAGAGATCCCAGGCTCGATATGCAGCAGGGAGGGGTCAGCCCCTTTGTACACAGCTCTGCAGAGAGCACACCTGGCACCGAGAGCTCAGGTCTAGGCCCATCAATCCCAGAATTCCTGTCCTGGAGGAGGGAGGAGCCAGCTGATGAGATTGAATTGCAGGACCAAGGCCCCAGGCGTGCACGGGGTGCTGTGCAGAGATCAGTGAGAACAAGCCCCTGAGGCGAGAGATCTCGCCCTCCGGGAGCCCCTTTCCCAGCACAGACCCTGTCTGCGCAAAGCCAACCCGGCGGTGCATCGGGTCCCTCCCAGTTGCTCACGTGGGAGAAAGGTTTGGCAGGTGCCCATCACGCTGCATCCAGCCCCACTTGCTCTTCCCCCACCTCGCTCCACCAGAACTCACCGCCACCGTCATCTTCCCCAGGATCCTCTCTGGGATGGGCCCCTGGATGCGTTTCTTGAGTTTCTCCGCACATGTGCCCATCAGCTCCATGGCAATGAAGACGTCTGTCTGTGTGGGAGGGAAACCAAGGCCAGGTTACCAGGGGGCGCGACGTGTGGAAAGGAGGTGGCGGCTTTGGGTAATGTCACACTGCACATGGGGGCGGCAGTGGAAATCGAACCCGGGACCTCTCCACAAGCACAAGCCTCAGCTGCCTGAACTGGACGACCCAGCTCTGACAGCTCAAGGCTGTAGCCAGGGCGCGCAGCCACAAGGGGGAGATGGAGAGCTGCAGCGTGAGCGTAGGGGGCTCTTACATTGGTGATGAAGGTCCCGAAGCACTGGACAATGTAGGGGCAGTCGTGGCTTTTCAGCACCACATCCAGGTCCATCAGGATCCTCTTGTTCTCCTCCTTGTTACCTGAGCGGCGCATTTGCTGTGGGGACCAGACAACAGGTGGGGATTACAGAGCGGCTCTATGGGCTGAGAGCCGACTGCAGGGATGAACAGTGACATCTGCTCTGCCCTGCCACGCAGGGGACCGTAGAACCCTTTGTTAATTAACGCGGATGATTCCCCACCCACGTAGGGCAGCGTTATCTCCAGTTCGGAGGTGGAGAAACTGAGGCACAGACATGGGACATGACTTGCTCAAAGTCACACGGAGGCAGTGGAGTCCTGGCTTCAAGGCCCCCCTCTTCCAACCTCTAGACACCACTCCCCAATGAGAGGCGAGAACAGAACCCAGAAGGCCAGCCCTGGCCCCCCAAGCTCTAACTACCCGACCCCACCCCTCTTCCAGAGTTGGAAATAGGACCCAGGAGTCCTGACGTGTAGCACCGCCCTGCTCTGACCACTAGACACCACTCCCCTTTCAAAGCTGGGAATAGAGCCCAGGAGTCCTGACCCTCAGTTCTTTGCTCGCCCCATTCAACAATACTCCCTCCCTTCCTGATGGAACTATTCACCCCTTGCTCAGTCTGTTCTTAAGGCCCTGCCCCCAATGCTCACCTTCACGGCTATGATGTGTCCCGTTTTCTTGAACCGCATCTTCCACACTTGACCGCACGTCCCGCTGCCGATCTCGCCTAGGTTCTCCAGGTCATTGATCTCTGCTTGGTACCGCTGCACCGAGACACATACACAGAGGGTTACAGGAGGGGCCGTACAGCAGAGCCCATGTCTATACGCAGGGGCCCAGGAGACAACCCTGAGCTAGGACAACTCCCAAGGGTAACCTCCATGGTAGGTATGCCAGCAGTGGGGTACCAGGCATCGCTGACCGGCAACTGGATTCCCCCGGCCCCACATTGCACCACCTGCCTGTTCTCTAACCCACAATGGAGCTCGAAAGGGCAGGGAATCCTCAGTTCCCCTCTCCCTGCAGGATGGGCATCCCAACAAGGGGCAGCATATGCATGTGGTGGGGGGTAGGGGGACGCTTGCCCTCATGCAGCCTGTTCTGGGGCAGAGGATTTTGTCTCAAGCCAGAACCAAATTCAACACAGAACAGCAGCCACTTCTGGGACGCTGCACAGGAGCTATTTAATAGCTGCACGGCAACACCACACTGGGCTCACTCACCCAGCCGTGAAATGCAGCCACCTCGGGGGTGGGACTTGGCAGCTGTTTACCAGTGCAGAGCAACAATAAACAGGGAATGCTTGCCCAGCACTGAAATGCAGCCACCTTTGGGGTGGGACTTGGTAGCTGTTT
The DNA here is from genome assembly GCF_028017835.1 of Emys orbicularis. Lineage (NCBI taxonomy): Eukaryota > Metazoa > Chordata > Testudines > Emydidae > Emys > Emys orbicularis. Next base: position 12,610,119 of record NC_088701.1, read on the forward strand.
AAAAGCACAATTCCACACAACAGTTTAGGACAGGAAAACTGATACAAATCAGGGATAATCTGCACAAGTTGGCACCTACAGTTCTACTGATGGAGCAGCACTGAGAATATGATACCTTTGCACTTCTTCCAACTCACCTGCCCTCCTATGGTCAGGTAACCCGTTTGCTTCATGATTTCCTGCAGCTTCTGATCTATCTCTATACTAGAGAGAGAAGTGGAGAAAGTTTGGATGAAGACAACATACCAAATCAAGTGACTGGCTCTGAGAAGGAGGCGCTCCCCTGACATTTACCAGAGGCCAGGTCAGAATCCAAGCTAGGCACTGGCTGAGGACCCCAACCCACCTGTAACAACAGGCTCATCAAGTCTAGTGGTCCCCCCGCCCTGTGGCACTGGATTAGACCAGTGAGCTGGCTAGCCCACCAAAATAAGGTCAGGCAAATCTCACTGGCTGAGCCAGGTGGCCTGCTCCACCTCATTGGCCGAGCCAGCTGGCCCGCAACACCAGTTTACAGGACATATACACAAAATAGGTGATTGGTGCAGCAGCACCCTGTAGAGGGAGCCAAGAACAGCAGCCCCAGGGGTTTCCTTCGTTCAACCCCATCACCACCACTTGGGAGGTGGTGTCCTTTCCCCACTGCTTACCTCTCCATGCTCCTGGGGATGGGGAAGGATGGCTGGGGCAGGCCCAGCATGTGGCGGGGGCGCGGCTGGTGCGTTTGATGCTGGGGAGAGTTCTCCGAGGAAGAGGAGCGGCTGCTGCCATCGTTCGCCAGGGGGAGCTGCAGGGCTGTGGGAGTGAGCGAGAGTCAGGCACTCAGATGCCTGGGTCCCTTTCCACCCTCTGCTCCAGAGAACCCCCCCGTCTGCTGCATCTTATAGCCCCAGATCCCTGTCTGTGTTGCACGGTGTTGTGGGGGCCTCGCTGAAGGAGGATGCGATACCTACAGCCATGCTGCTTGCCATCCAGCACCCCGGCTTCCAACATGCCCCGTCACTGACACTGCCCATCAGAGAGCAAAGCCCTGTGTGAATGCCACTAGCGGCTGGAATGCACAGCACCAACCCTTCCCCTCGCCCTGGGCCATGCCACCCTGGAGCAGATTGTAGGGAACTATGTTGAACTGGCCTCCATGGGGCGACAGGCCAGGTAAGACATAATGGGTCTTCTCGCATTTACGTTCCTTGGTTCAATAAAGCAGATTTTCCCACACAGACTGCAAACGCCTGTTTTTCTCTCATACTAGGGTTGCTCACCCCAGGCCTCAGCAAAGTGGTTAACAGCTGTTGGGAGTGACTGTGCTGTGCTGGAATCCCAGTGCTAGATGCACACGGACACACAGGATACAGCTGGGTTTGGGCTGCAGATTGGTCACTGCAAACGATCCTGACCCTTCCTTAGATCAGCTTATCCTGGTGGGTTTATAGCCTGGGCACTGAAGCAGAGAGACAGAGGCAGCTGGGTGATTTGTCCAAGGCCACCGCAAGTTAGGGCAGGGAACCCAGGCATCCTAGCCTGAGATTTAACCACACGACGGGCGTTGTGTAGCTAAATACCCCTAGTCGCTTTTGCAATTCTCAGCCCTGACTCCCAGCCTGCTGCCCACACTCCCCGCTATGCCACGGCATGGTCTGCTGTAATTCAGCCGACTGGCACCGACTGGCAGCATGCCTGAAATATAAGGAGTCCATCGGGTGAGATTTAAGGAAGTGGTCAAAGATGGAGCCTCTTCAGGTGTGTCAGTTTCCCGGATCAGTTTCAACATAAACCGTTTGTCCCCATGTTAACAAGGGAAGCAGCTCTGCCACTGAAAGGCTGGGAACCTGCCAGAATGAGAAGACGAGAAACCAAGGCCCATTGTTTGCCCTTGGAAGTTTGAGGCGAAGTTTTACTGGGGTAAGTCCATGAACAAGCAGGGAGGTCGCTGCGGTTGTTACCCGGCCTTACCACATTCAATACCACACTGGTAACGGGGAAGAGGGGAAGGGCTGAATCCTCCCACAGGCTTGAAATAAAACAGGCCCTCCCACATACTGGGGCAGGGGAACCACGTGAGGCACAGAGAGTAGCTAGTGCATACGCTCAACAGCTCAGAACATGTGTGGGACACACTTTCTGAACTTCTTCCCACTCACGTGCCAGAAACCCAGAGCTATGGCCTCTGCTTGCAGGAGCGCACCTGTAGTTCACATCCAGACCTCACTGCCCAAGCGGGAGGAGCTGTCCTCAAGAGACTACAGATTCCAGCATACAATGCTGCCAGGTCTCCGAAGAAGTGGAGCACAGCATGCTGGGATGTGTAGTCCGTCCTCTACCCACAGACTGTGCCCCCTTGTTGAAGGTAGGGAGGCTGACTGTTGAACTTGATGGGGTGCGCTTTGGCTAGAAAGTTGCTGCCACATTCTGGCCTCACTCTGCCCAAGGCATCGCCCCAGAGGTCAGTGGAGTTACCGCAGCTCAGCAGAGTGGAATCTGGCCCTCGGTATTTAATATTATGCAGCTTACCGCAAGCAGGGGCTTGCTAAAATCATCCCACCTCAAATAATTTCCAGAAACTCCCCACGCCAGCTTTCAATGGCCAAGCCAAACTACCCTACGCTGTTAGCCTGGGCTGAAGGGAACACCCCTCACCCCAAGGGCAAGGCCACTTATGGAATTGCAACAGCTGGTAACCTGGGACTGCAGAGTTATTAGATGAGGGTTCAAAGCATGTTGTGCCCAGGAGGGAGGGGCTGCAGCTGCCGCGATAGGAGAGCTGGTGAAGGGACCCTGATCCTTTCAAACAAAGACATCTAATGCCCATTGACTGAGCCAGAACCCAATTCCCACACACAGGTCAAAGAAGAACCATTTTCCCACATTGCCCCAAAGCAGCTTGAATCTGATCAATTTCAATAGCTTGAAGAATCTTTTACCAAACAAAAATACTTTGCCCTCCTGCCATCAGAGGATCTCAAAGCACATTGGCAAATAAGCTCTGACAAGCCGAGTAAGTATTATCCACCTGATACAAAAGGGCCGGCAGGGAGAGACTTGCCCAGGGCAACCCCAGCAGAACAAGAAGTAGAACCCAGGAGTTCTGGCTCAGTCTCTTTTGCTGAATTTGTTCTAACCACAAGTCAATGCTCCCTTTATAAATTTGCTTCCACACTTGCTGGTGTATCCAAGTGCTGCAATACTAGAATGGAGGACTGCCCAAGCCAGGACTTGAAAACGCTCCGCTCCCATGTGAAGTGATCCAATTCCTCCTGGATCTTTTAAGATCACTCAAGGCTCACTTTGAAAGGTCCCACCGCACTGAAAATATAGGGCCAAACCCTCCAGCGGTGTAAATCAGGGTAGTGCTATTGATGTTAGTGAAGCTATGCTGGGTTACACTGGCTGAGGACTCTGCCCACTGGTTTTTAATGATAAACTACGTTGGCATGTTCCCTCCGGCTTTAACTGCTGCTTGTCAAGGAGTGTGAAGTTCTCTCCCCATCCATGCAAGCAACCACCTCCCCTCCATCATGTCATGATCCAAAGTGTGCCACATCCCAAGGACTTCAATAGCATCCAATTCCAAGCCCAATTAAGTTAAATCAATTTGAGTGGACTTTGGCTCCGACAGGGCGGTGCAGTAGCTAGGGCAGCTGGAGATCTGAGTTCTGTTCCCGGCTCTGCCACTGATTTACTGCAGGGTCCTAGACAAGTCACTTCCCCCTATCTGTGCTTCTGTTTTCCCTCCCACCCTTAGCTTGTGTTGTCTGATTAAACCATCAGATCTCTGTGGCATAGACTGACTGTCTCTGCATGCTGTGCCCAGAGTATGAGGGTCCTGATCTCGGCGGAAGCTACTTGGCACTGATTGTAATATAAATATTTATTTATTATTAATTCTGAGCTCCACAGGAAATGCCCCTAGTTCCAAGCGGCTCACACTGATCACAAAGTGCTTTACAATTATACCCATTTTACATATGGGGAAACTGAGAGGGGCCATGACATGCCCAAGGTCCCAAAGCAGAGCACAGATGGGACTAGAACCTATACCCATCGTATCCCAGCCCATGATGTGCCGCAGTCAGCCACACTTCCTCCCCAACTCAATAGGAGCACTAGGTACTCAAAAAATCTGGCCCAAACTGAGCCTGGAAGGACCTGGTTCCCAAATTCTGGGCTGTGAAACCACAGTGATCGGGGTCCAATCGGGCCAGGTGCTGTAGATCCCCCTTGTCCCCTGATCAAGCTTGGGGTCCCCATCATGCTGGGTGCTGCAGACACATGATGAGAGACTTTCCCTGCCCCCGAAAGCACACGGTCTAAATAGACAGAGGGGAAACTGAGGCACAGAGCAGGGAAGTGATTCACAGGTCCCACAGCAGTTAAATGGCAGAGTCAGGAACAAAACCCAGGTGTCCTGATTCCCAGGGCAGTGGCTGATCTGCTGAACCACATGCTATAAAACCACAAAACTTGGCAGGAGGCCTTGGGGACCGGTGGAGTCTGCCAACACCCTGTCTGCACAGTGGGTTTGCCCCAGTTACTGCACCACTGTGCTGACACCCGAGCCCGCTTCACACCAGGTCAACCTGGCCTGGCATTGAGGAGGTGGGGGCTGCACCAGTGGTTTGCTGCACTGCTGCCCACCGATGGCTGAAATCCCCACTTGTGGAAAAGGCCTGAAAACCACTCCACAGACCAGGTCTGAAACTGTCCCTTTAACCGCATCTCACCCAGCTGCCCAAAGGGAGAAGATAGCTACCACACAGGGTGGCTGGCTAGGAGATCTAATGTCTGAGGGGTGGCACGCGGTAGCAGGTTAGGTCTGAGACCACAGCTGGGATCTAAGGCCTAGCTCTGAAACTGGCCAAAATTTGCAGATGTGACTTGAATTTCAGCACCCCCAATTCCACTTAGGGTCCACAGGAGCTAGGGGCATCCAGCACCTCTAACAATAGAGCCTTGTAGCATCTACCAGCCCCAGTCAGGGATCAGGACCCCATCATGCCAGGTGCTGTACAAACACAGAACACAGACAGACCTTACCCCAAAGAGCTACCTCCAATCGACCTGCTCTGAGCCCCGCAGATGGCTGGAATCTCCATTTGTCTAATTTCCTCTGGAAGCTGGTACCACAGTATTATGGGTTCTATCTCCTGGCTCTGGGAGGGGCCATGAGACCTAGGAGCTTAGAGGTGGGGAGCTGGGAGTCAGGACTCCTAGGTTCTGTTCCTGGCTCTGGGAGGGGAGTGGTATCTACTGGTTGGAGCAGGGGAATGATACAGGGATTCCGGATTCTCATCCCACCTTCTTGCTGCATGACCATGGAACAAGTCCCCTTCTCCACTGGCTGAATGAGAATAACCCTCATCTAAGTCATCTCAAAGTTGACACCCAAAACCACCCGTCAGTTCTGGAAGAGCTGGCCTGACTGCATGGCCTTGGGCAGATCACGGTATCGGTGGCTTGGTTACCCACCAGCAAAACAAGGATAACACTGCCCTATAACCCAGCCTCCGAGGGAGGCAGTCTGAATGTTTGCCAAGTGGTATTACTGCAGAAAACTTTTGAGCCCCTTGGTTATAAAGGAAACACAAGAGGAAGCTGCTGGGCAAATCCCTCGGGAATCAGGCCATGATGGAAACCGAGATATCCCACTGCTTATACTATTTTAATGGGGCTTTAGCAAACAGGATTTGAAGCACTGCCTGGGTAATCTGGCTTCACGGCCTCCCCTGAACCTTTCGGTTTACTCAAGGAATAGCTGCGCTATTGTGCAATTCCAGAACAGCGTTGGTTTCAATGGGATGCATTCCACGGCTGGCTTTGTAAGGAAACAGGAGCAGTGTTCAGTAACACAGAGGCAGGCTCTTTCTCCTGACTGTATTGGACCCTGCAGGATTAGCATCTCTGAAAAAAAGAGACGGCCCGGGACAATGTAGAGAAGCTGACACCCATTTTTCTAAGCAGGGCAGTATTAGGAGTCCGAGGTTTGTCCCTGTAGCAGGTTCTCTCTCTCCAGGATAAGCTGTATTCCTTCATCTTTAATAATCTGTCTCCTTTTTTAGGGGGAGAGGGCCAATGTGCTCCATTAACACACACCGCATTCTAATGAAGGCACAAGGTACCATTGTGGTGAATACAGTTACAAAATAGGAGAGACCCATTGGGCCCAATCCTGCCTCCAGGGAGCTTGTTGAGAATTTTCTGACGAATCTCCTGCTTCAAAATATCTTTGGGGGGAAAATCGAAATTGTTGAAAGGTCCCTTTTTACAGTTCAGTTCAAAATGACTTTCTGGTTCAAAATTTTAGTTAATTTACACTACAAAGATTTAAAAGGCTAAAATCAAAATCAAGCATTTTGAACTGATCGAAACAAAACATTGCAATTGACACAAACCAAATTGTTTCCCCCGGGTTACTGAACATTTGTGAACGTTTTCTCAATTTTGACTTTTCTTCCTGCTTTGGAACATGGAAAAATGCCAAAATCTTGAAAACTCTCACAGGACAAGAAAATCATTTCCCGCCCAGCTCCAGTGCTGAGCACGCTGGATCTGACCCAGCAAAGCCGATGGAGTTCTCAACACCTTGTAGGACTGAACCACTGGAGGGCACAACGAATTGTCCTTAAAAGTACCTGGATTTTAAGGTCACAAGGGACCAATGTGATCATCTAGTCTGGTTTCCTACATGACACAGGACCCTTACATGTGTGTACTGTCACAAGATGACTGGCCCCTTTAAGAAGGGGTGAGGTCCAGTGCATCTGGACTGATACTTGCTTCCCAACTGGGCATAAGGGAAGGCACTGGGGCCTTATAACAGGTCTGTGCAGGAGCCTTTATTCCCCGCAGTGTCTGTAGGCCTCTGTCAACACCCACCTGCATTTATAACGCCCAGGTGCCGACCTTACGCCCAACTGGGAAGCAGGTATCAGTGCAGGTGCCCTGGAACCAGCCCCCTCTTAAAGAGGCCAGTCGCCCTATGACAGTTGCTAACAAAACACTGATTAGAACAAAGAATGTTTCAGTCTCATTTTGCTTTTCACCATTTAGTCCGTGTTCCCTTTGGTGTCTCACAGACAGTGAAACTGAGCCAGTCAGTTTCAGGTGGCATTTGTATTTTGTTAAGTCAGTTTCACTTTCTGATTGTGAGCTAGGATCACAAGGCTGCTGTGTTTCAGTCTGACCTAGGGGACGGTTTTAGAAGGTTTTCTAGTCCGACCTGCGGCATAAAAAAGGCTAGCGAATTTCACCCAGTACAACTGCGTATCAAACCTAAACTTATTTAACACTTTATGGAAAAAGAAACTCAGGCGAAAGCAGCTGTTCGACCTCGGCTGGTAGAGCCAGTTTTTCCCACAAAACACAAATTTAAGACCTAAATTCCCCGACAGACTTTCTAGGGCCCAAGACTCCCACAATCCCATAACGTAGCTAAAAGCTTGGTCCTGCCCCACTGGAATCATTGGCCAGGGACTTCAAACGGAGACAGGTCTGGGGTCACAATGCTCTGCAGGCAGCTAGATTTGCTTGAGAGGGGTCTCCACTTACCAAATTGTAGGCAAGTGTCCAGATCCCCAGCTAGTGTAAACTAGCATCTTTCCACTGGAGTCCATGTGGCCAGATCCCCAGCGGACATAAACTGTTATCTTTCCATTGGTGTCAGTGAGTCCAGGTCCCCAGCTGGTTTAAACTGGAATCTCTCCACTGGAATCAATAAGGCCAGATTCCCAACTGGTGTAAAGCAGTCTCAAATTATTGGAGACAATGGGGCCAAATCCCCAGCTGGTGTAAATCCATCTCACTCCACTGAAGTCAATGGAACCAGATCCCCAGCTGGTATAAACTGGCGTTGCTCTACTGAAAGCAGTGGGCCAGCTGGTGTAACCTGGCCTAACTAATCTGGGTACCTCCACTGGAATCAACAGAGCTTTATATAAGTCAAGAATCTGGACCAAAGTCTCTTCAGCCCTTGCGTCTGATATGTGCTCCCCCTGCATGCACAGCAGTGGGAACTCCGGGGACTCGTGTGCTGCTGTACAGGTAGGAGAGAATTCTGCCCCAGGGGCTCTATCCTGCCAGCAGCTGAGCGCCCTTCGCGTCCAATGACCTCAGGGGCTGCCGTCACGCTGCAGGATCTGGCCCTAAGAAGGCAAGTTCCATATAAAACATAGCAAAGGCCTCTAGCCACACCAAGGGGGTTTCCAATCCAAGGCTGCGAGGACGCACCTGTGCAATGGTTATTAGGGATTCTGGGGGAGACTTTCTGAAGTGCCCAAGGAATTCAGGAGCACTGCTCCCACTTACTTTCCAGGGGGCTCATGCTCCTAAATCCCTTGGGCACTTATCAAATCTCCCCCCCGCTTCCTGGACTCGAGTCCCCCAGGACTGTGTGAATGGAGCACGGGAGACCATACTGTATTATCCAAAGTGATTCCTGCACATACATTCAGGATTAAAATGATCACCCAGGTCAAGGGCTGGAGGGAGCTGCCCTCCATGACAAGAACCACAGGCTGGGATGTGTCAAGGGTATATAGGGAGCACAAAGCAGGGATCATTCTGGATCAGAGAGCCACACCCCCAGTGACACGTTCCCTGCGACTGCAGAGGGAAGCAGGGCTGGTTGATGGGGGCTGGGGAAGGAGGAGTGGAAGTCCACACTCCTGCCCCTCTAATGAACTGCAGAGTAACTGATGGAGAAAAGAGCCACCAGGATGCTCCGATTTAAGAGCAGTTGGGCATTTTCCTGATTAAATCACCTGTTAAAACAGCACGGGCTGCCTACAGGATCTCCTACATTTAGTGTCCGTACTGCCAGAAGGGGCCACTGTGATCCAACAGGCCGACCACCTGCATGACACAGGCCAGACAATTTTACCCAGCCACCCCTCCATTCAGCCCGTATCTGGTGGTTGAGCTAGTCTATAATTCTGATCTCTGTGACCACAGGTTTTATTACCATCTGTATCTCTTCACAATGTGGTTCAGCGTGCAAGACCCCAACACCAACCCCACCCCCACCCTCACCCTCTGGTTGCTTCAGCCTCCCCACTCCCCAGGATTCGAAATCAGACTCCTCCCACCTGCCCTTCCCCGATTCCACTTCTACAGCACACGCCTTGCTCATGCTCTCCATTCCAGAAGCCTGCATGCTACTCTACTGTCCGGGCATGCAATCTAACAGCTCCCCGGTTTGTCGGATGGAGAACCAACAAGGCAGGGAGGGGAAAACATGCTGCAGGCAGAGGTCAGCCACTCCAGTGTAGGCTCAGAGGGGTTAAATTAAAGGGGAGTGGTGTGAGGGTGGGGGTGGAAGAGAAAGAAGGCAGAGGGGGAAGCAGAGAGGCTGCCAGTGAACATAAAACCAAAGGGGTGTGCGAAAGACAGGAGGGCAGAGAGAAAACCACCATTTAGGCCTGGTCTACACTTAGACTGGAATAGCTGTGTCGGTCAAGGGTGTGACACCCCCACACCCACCCCCAGCAACAGAGCTATGCTGACAAAGCCTCCAGTATGCACGCAGCCATGTTGAGTGAAGGGAGCTTCTGGCAGCAGAACTAACATCGGTTTGGGAGGCGGTGGTTCTACAAGAGCAGACAGACTCCTGTAGACACAGCCTGTGACTGATCGCATGGGGGGGGGGGGGGAGTGCAGCTGCAGGCAACTTGGGCTGTTGGTGACTCCCAGACCTGCAGGAATTGCCCATGGGCTGGGCTAAGTGCCTAAAGCAGAGGATGGGTGCTGCATACTGCTCCAACCAGACTTGGTCTCTGGGTGAGGACGGCCTTTAGAGGCAGCCACGGGAGCTCAAGAGAAGCTATCTTTCCGCAGGTCACTTAGGCATTACGATGATGGCCGAGGTCTTGTCTATTTGTCCCAATCCCACCACTGGCACAGAATGGCAAAGCCGTGGTTTGCACCGGTGCAGCATGAACACAGGTCAAACTGGGTCAAGGCCAACCAAGGCTTGCAGCAAGGGGTTTCCACCAGTGGCTGGCATCAGAGCAAATCCCCAGCACTGGCAAAGCAGCACAGGGCATGACCAGGGAGAGTAACAGGATTAAATGTATTAAGGAGGAATTTAGGCTGATGATGAGAAAAATGGTTGATGACAGTTTGACCTATTCAATGTGGAATGGTACCTCCCATTCCCCCCCCCCCCACACACACACACAAATCTTTGTTTGGGATGTTTGAAACGGGACTGCCCAACGGGCTCTGTAGGGAATGATCCTGTACTAGCAAGGAGGAATTAACCTAATGTGTCTGACTAGGGATTTTGAGGCAGTTCCTCCAAGTATTCAGGCTCCTAACGTCCAGTGATGGGGCCCTTTCCTTTCCTAGCAGGCAGGGAAGACAACTCTTTTTAGGAGGGCACTGGGTGGAAATCCCACGTTTGAGACCCAATTATCAGTGAATGTGGGACATATTTTATCACGTCTATTGCACTATCATCTAGAAGCCCCAGACATGGACCCCTCTGTGCCAGGGGCTGTACCATGCTCTGCGGGGTTTAGGTGAGGATTTCGAAAGGAGTGAAGAGGCCAAATGCCACTGAAATTCAATGAGTTGGGTACCTATTTCCTTTAGGATCTTTCAAATCCCCAGCCTTCACCACTGCCTGCTCTGCAGGTACAACCAGACAGACAGACAGCTGAGTGATGGGAGACTCCCCCATTGCTGTCAGGGGCACAAAAATCAGAGTCTGCTTTTGAAACAAAAACATCAAGAGGTAAGGGTTTTTCAAAGGTGATTTTAGAGCACAACTTCTGAGATCTTTAAAGGGGGTCTCATTTTCAGAAGGGAGGGGGTGCTCAGCCTTTTGTGAAAAAAACTCAGGCCCATTTAAGGTGACTCAAGTTGCTTCCCCTTTTCCCCCAAACGGAGTCACACCAAATCACCAGCCACTTTGGAAGCTCTTGGCCAGGATCCCTCACTACTGGATTGGAATTGAGAGGGAGATGATGGTTGATTTGCAGCCCTCCTGCACTGCTACTATTCTAGAGTCAGATGCTCTCCTGGTCCACATTGTCAGTGATCTGGTTCCAGTCCTGGATGATCTGCCATGAGTTTCCTTAGAAATCAGGCAGTTTCTGAACCCATCACCAATTATCAGCATTTAAGCACCAGGGAGACATGGTCCATGTGTTGTCTATTTGCTACCTAGTTTTCAAGATGGATTTTAATTAATGAAGATTGTTGGTGCGTCAGCCACCCCAGCACCGAGGGATGCCCACACCCAGTGTCAGGGCCCCCATCTAAGGGCTGCTAGGCCTTGAGATCAACACAAAAAGGAAGGAACTGGCAAAAGGAATGAAAGAGAAACACAGAGAAAGAAAACTGAGGTCAAACAAGGAGTAAAAAGGGACATTAAAAAAATATACACCAGGATGGGGGCACCTCTCTCTGATGGAGTGAAGCTACAGAGAGCTGGGCTCAGAGTCCTTGTGGGCTGCATGGGCCCAGTCACCCCACCAGGACCACAACTGCACCTCCATAGGCATCTCCTAGGAGCAAGTGGCACCCTCCAAGCAAGCAGCAGAGGTCGTGTCTCTGCAGCTGCAGAGGTGCCATGAAAGTGACCAGAAGTTCCTACCTGCTTCAAGCAGACGGAAAAGTGGGGTGCGACTGTGTATTGTGCATATTGTGCCCATTGACTTCAGCAACTTCAGGAACGTGGCAACAGGCAGAGCTGCCTCCCCAGCAGGACTAGTGCAGTCTGGGCACAAATAAAGCCATGCCAGCTGACATGGCTTAACTCCCATGGACTGGGTCTCTGGAGAGTCTGATCTGACCTTACATTGCAGATCTGCTCCAGCTGAAGGCTTCCAATCATGCGTGAGTCAGTAGGGAGCAGAAAAAATAAACGAACTCTTCTCTCCACTCCTCATCCCACCACTTCTACACTAAGCCCAAACTCATGGAAACAAAGTGTGCACAGAAGGGCTGGTCTACACAGGGAATTTACATCAGCACAGCTCTGTCTCCAGGGTGTGAAAAATCCACACCTCTGAGGGATGTAGCTATGCCGACCTTACCCTGGGTGTAGACACCACTAGGTTGATGGAAGAATTCTTCATAAAACTAGCTACCACCTCTCGGGGAGGTGGATTACCTACCCCTCCTGTCAGCGTAGGTAGCGTCTACACTGAAGCGCTACAGTGATTTAAATGTAGACATACCCTAGGTCAGTGGAGAGGAAAGGGTTAAGCTGCCTTTAGTTATGGGTGAGTTATCAATTTAATCTGGAATTCCCAAATCAGTTGTGAAAATCCTCACCCCACACCCAGATAGCGTGTGTAAGATATTTGGGCACAGGGACATTTACAAATGCATTAAAAAGCCCATTATGAAGTTGCACAAGACTCAACTGTACCTTTTTAGGGATTTTAAACAATTGGGCCTAGTATCCAAGGATCACAAAGTGCTTTGCAACAGTCACCCTGGTGAGCTAAGGAAATAGCTAAAATTTTCCAGGTGGGGAAACTGAGGCACAGGAAAGTGACTTGTCTAACTCAGTGGCAGGGCTCGGAATAGAATCCAGGAGCAGAGACAGCAGGCCACATACAGAAATCAGTGGCACAGCTGGACACAGAACCCAGCAGTCCTGACTACATATCCCAGCCAGGTCAGATCAGACCACCACAGTCAGCAAGGATCATTCCTGGGATCCCTGCTGATTGGGGTGGTCTAGGCTGATCAACCTGGGCTATGTAGTGTCTGTATTATACACATTTCTGCAGGACTCTGATTGTCTCTTAGACAAACTGGGCGGTGACAAGAGTCACTGTGGGTCTAAACAGGACAAAGCTGGGCAGCCCTGATGTTAACTAGCCTCTCACCATTTTGGAAACTCTTATTTGATGAATCAGAATTTCAATAGCAAATTACATTTCCCCCTCCTGCCAGTCAATCATCTTGCATGAATGACTTCCTGATTAAAGCTTTACGGGAAGTAACTGAGCTGCTTTGAAACAACAAGCCTGCAGCCAGCAAACAACCTTAGGTCAGGTCAGGTCAGAATTTGGATGGGAGACCTTCAACAGAAGCCCCAGGGTGTGACAGAGGCGCTCAGTACCAATCCCAACGCCACAGTGTGGGCGTGCTGCGCTGCGCTGCAGAAGTTGCTGTCATTTGAAAACATCCTGACCATTTGTACTCCTTAAAAATTCCATGACACTTCCCCTAGGAGGGAGGTTTTGTTTTAACTCTAGTGTCCTAGCAAAATTTCAATTCGAGTAGTTGCAGATGGCCTACTTAAAAATCCTCCTCTTGAATTTTCAGCTGGATACAGTAATGTAATTTCTGCCTGCAAACAATTATGCTGTTAAAGTGCTGCAGTGTTCCACCCCAGAAGTGGCAGCATTTCAATGCTGGGTGAAGCAATCCAAACACATCCATCACCTGCTTCCCAGAGGGGGCCTGAGAGGGTTAAATGGAGGAATGTTTACGAACCATGTTGAGATCCTTGGATGGAGAGCGCTAGAGGAGGGCCAAAGTCCCTCGGTCTCTGTTTTCCCTCTTTGTCTATTTCAACTGTAAGCTCTTAGGGGAAAGCACTTTCTTTTCCTCTGTGTTTCTACAGCACACTGGGCCTCTGGTCTCGCTGGGGGCTTGCAAGTGCTACTATAATAAAAATAGGTCAAAATTTTCCAAGAAGCCCAAGGTAAATGGGACCCATATTCCACTGAATTTCAACAGCCGCCTAATTCCCAGCTAAAATAAATAACACTAACATATTTGGGATTTAAAAGTGAACAGTAAAGCTTTCTAAAGATAGACTGCCCCCACCAAATCAGTGACACAACATAAGGCGCAGACATGCTGTCTATAAATCTACCTAAGTGTCTGACTCTGCTACTCATCCCCCTAGTATCTGGGTGCCTTTCACATTAAATCAATAGCAATGGGGAGTCTTTGGCACTTGTTTGCAGAGTCAAAACTGCTCATGTTTCTGATCTGTTTATTTTTAGATGTTATTAATTTCTTCTTTTTCTTGGTGGGAGGGTTGTGAATGTCATTCTTAATTCATCGCCATACAGCTGTTGTTAAACGTTTAGGTTCTTACAGACGTGCCAAGACCCAAGTCCGGCATTTCCCGTGACCACAGTAGAAATACTGGGAATTAAACTGTTTCCCTGTCTTAAGGGCACATGATGGCTCAATGATTTTCCAGCAATGGACGTTATGAACTCTGGCCCTGGCAGACTGAAAAGCTTTTCAGTTCCCCCTTTAACTGTGAACATGATGGGTTTGAATGTGACCCTCACAGGCATGAAGCACATGGCATTGCTTCCCATGGCAAAAAGCTACATGAAAAGTGCATAGAGGCTTGGGTTTTAAAGGATGATTTTTGAGCCTCAGTCTTACCATGGTCTGAGGCTCTGGGCATGCTGTTGGAGAGAGGAACTCTCTGATCCCCAGCTCTGGGAGGAGAGTGTGGCCTAATGCTTAGGGCAGGCCACTGGGAGTCAGGATTCCCGAGTTCTATTTCCATTACTAAGGTTTTAATAACCTTACTGGGCTACTGAGCACCTTGGTGGCAGGGGAGCATTCAAAAAGAAAAAAAAATAAGAGATAGCTGTATAAATAATACAATGAATCGCCACTGGAGAATCTCAAAGCGCTTTACAGTGAATACTTATCTACCTAACAAAGGAGGGGAGCCCCACCTCCATTTGAGAGCTGGGAAAAGAGAGGCACAGGGAGGTGAGGGACTTGGCCAACGTCACCCCAGAGGCCAGGAGCGGAGCCAGGAACAGAACCTAGGTGTCTGGATTCCCAGCCTGCCGCCGTAATGGGGGCAAATGGATATCTTCTATACAGATGCTTCGAAAAGACTGTGTCAAAGGTAGGGCGGTCACCAACAGGAGGCTCAGAAATGCTGGTGGGAATCGCCATGGCATCTGAATTTCTGCCTGCTGCAATGAAATCGTGTGTTCATTGCACTGTTTCAGGAGTGGACAGGTCAATGCAATACGTTCAAGGCTGGGAATCAACGAATACTGTATTCTTTTTCTGGCCTAGAAAAGAGACAATTACAATTTTTAAATAAAAATAAATACTATTTCATAGTTCACTGTCTGGGAAATTCTGCAGGGCAAAGTCTATCAGCACAGTGTTACAATTTGATATCGGTGTGTGGGAGAGATGTAAAACACAGCAGAAAAAATTGTCAGATGATCATTGTACATTTAAACTAAACCTTTCATCCTGAAGGATCCCAGAACACTAGGCTAACCAGCTGCAAAAAAACCCAACAGTGGGATTGCTTCACCTGCCACTCTCAGATGCAGCTGACTCTGGGATCAGCACAATAGCTACTTAACAGTGCACAGCAACGCAAATCACTGCAAAACAATCCAATGTTGGGATTGCTTCACTGACGACAGTCAAAAGTGGTTGAATCTGGGGTGGAACGCAGTGCACAGCATCTCTAAACAAGTTTAGGGCAGGAAGTGAAGAAACCTGTTCCCAAATGCAGCTGCAAGGGGAATTTAGGCAGACTGGATGTAATGAACAGAACTGGAGTCTGGAAACCAGGACTACTCCGCAAATCTCATAAAGAGAACAGGAGATCTTTAATGACCATAAGAAGTTGTAAACTCCTTTCTGTGTGGTCAAGCTCCAGGGTTCTAATATTATGCATCTGGTCCCAAAAATCATGAGACTGGCTTTAAAAAAAAAAAAAAAAAAAATCACAGGGTTGTTGTTTTTTAAAAAAAAAAAAACACAAAAATTATTTTATTCAACATTTTATTTGCTTTCTGATTTATGAGCCTTTAGGATTCATGTTTTTCAGCTTCTTTCTGCAGTCATGAAGGCTGAAAAATTATTTAAAAAAGAAGAAAGCTGAGATCCTCATGGAATCACATGACTCCAAGAGCTGAGGCTTTAAGAAACACACCCAATAATGTGAGACTCAGGATAAACGTGTAAGAACTGGGGACACGGCCAGACAGGCATTCGTCCAGAAGATGGCCACTCTAGCAGCACATCAATGCAGAGAGCACGCTGTGTTGAGAACTGACTCAGTGAGAAGAGTACCCCCTAATAAGCCACTAACACCACTTCTTGGGACGCCCATCCAAGTACTGACCTGGTTTGGCTCTGTTTATCTTAGGAGATACAAAAGACTCTCAGCCCAGGATGGTAAAAATTTGGAAGTGCCACTTCACTTCTCTAAAAGTCGGACTCTCGGGGAAGCTCTCTGCTCCAGCCAGAGAGATATGGAGGCCCATACAGCTGGAGAGTTGGCTTGTGGTTAAGGCATTAGAGTGGGACTCCCTGTGTGATCTGTGAAATGGTGAGAATAACCCTTCCTTTCACACACACTCAGCTATTTAGATTAAATTCTTCAGGGAAGGGACTCTCGCACCTGTGTGTATGCAGCTCCTGGCACAGTGGGACCTGGATCTCAGTTGGAGTTCTCTAATACAGATGATAATCACACTAAGATTCCTCCAGAGGTCCCGGGTGGTTCTTCAAATGGGAATGTAAATGTTTTGGGGGGTTTATGTGGAAGGCAAATAAAAATACCTCCCGCTTTTGTGCTAAGCCACCTGGTGGCCATCCACCATATTTAATTCATGGCTGTGCCGTCAACACAGTATTTAAGCCTTCCCCAGAAATCCAGCCCCTCGTGGCTATCAAGGAGTGTACAGCGCTCGGAGAACAGGGATGTCAGCCCAAATGTCCTGACCGAATTCCAACATGGAAAAATGCTGCCTTCCTAACATTGCTGCGGTAGTTTCAATTGGACACGGGATTCTTCTTCACTTGCTAATTTACAATGCTGAGAGCACACTGCTGGTGTGTGCTGTTCAATGGCTGCTGCGTTCCAGCCCAAAAGTGGCTGCGTATCAGTGGTGGAGGCGAGGATTGCCTACCTATAGTCTGGGGGTGTTTAATACTTACCTGCTTCTGGAATGTGCTTTGAGAGCCTCAGATGGCAGGTGCAGTGGCCAAAGCTATTCCAGTGGTGGAGGGACAGGAAAGCATGTGGGCAAGCAGAGCCATGTTCCTACGGGAGGCCTTACCTAATGCTGTTCCTAGCTGTGAATGGTCATGTGTGCTCGATCAATGGTGGTGGTAACAGGTGGATATGGGAAAGACGGGGGAGGGGAGGAGGAGACAGACAGGAGGGAAATCAGACAGGTGGCATTTCTATGCAGTTGAAGGAAGCGTTAAGTAAATGATGCAGGAAATCCAAGCTGCGATGATAAAAAGTTTGGTACCTGCTCGTTGGGACGGAGCGGGAGCAGGGCTTAGAGTGATCACAATAACTGGATTGGGAAAAGGAAGAAAAAAACAACACGATAAATCACAACAGAAACAATCGAGTCATCAAAAGAAATCAAATCATATTCCGGGCGGGGGGCGAACTGATTCCAGGGGGAGGGATGGAGAATGGTGAGAAACCAACAGAGGTCAACAGACAAGGTGAAAAATGGGATGCATCATACAGTGATGTACCTCGGAGCCCTGGGCAGCCATTCCCCAAGTGTCTCAAATGTGCAGGCAGCAGCTGTTCCCTTCCCATCTCCTTCCACTGCAGCAAACTCTCTGTAGACCATTCCTCCATGCTGGTGCCCCGGTCTCCCTGCCAACCTACCTGGCCCATGTCCCTGTTACCTCCCTCCCATTAAGTCAGGCATGCTCTGCCCCATCACAGTGCTTGGGCTGCTTACAATTTGGAGGCTCATGATTCCACCTCCTTCCCAACAGAGTCTGCAGGATTAATCTAAATCCAGAAGGAACCATTGTGATCATCTGGTCTGACCCCCTGAACAACAGAGGCCACATTTCACCCACTCAATCCCGCATCAAGTCCAATAACTTCTGGTTAAGCCAGGGCAGGATCTTTTAGAAAGACGTCAAATCTTGGAATTATAGACTTCAAGTGACAGAGAACCCACAACAGCCTTTGGTAAATTGTTCCAATGGTTAATTCCGCTGCACCTTATTCCTAGTGTGAATTTATCTTTCAGCCACTGGATCAAGCGATGCCTTTGTCTGACAGATTAAAGAGCCCTCTACTATCAGAGCTCACCTCCCCACTTACAGACCATGATCAAGCCAACTCCTAATCTTTCTGACGATCTATGAGAGATTGTGCTCATGTCTCTTCCAGACCCTCTTCCCGATTCTGAACCTTTTCCAATTTTCAACATTCTTTTTGAAGTGTGGACATCAGAACTGGATGCAGCATCTGGCAATGTTCTCACTAATACTGTATACTGAGGTAACACCATCTCCCTACTCCTACTTGATATTCTCCTATCTATCAAGCTAAGGAGCACAATAGCCCTCAGCCACAGCACCGCACTGAGAGCTCACGTTCAGCTGATCATCTCTAATGACCCAGAGGCCTTTTTAGAGACACTGCTTTCCTGGATACAGTCCCCCATGCCATTACAATGACCTACATTCTTTGTTCCTAGGTGTATGATCTTCCATCGGGCTGCACTAAAAACACATGGTGCTCAAATGAGTCCAGCTCACCAAGAGATCCTGACCACTCCGTATAACTGACCTGTCCTTATCACTACTCACCATTAAACCAACCCTTGCGTCAGCTGCAAATTTTCCCAACACACATTTTATCTTCTAGACCACTGACAAATAGCATTGGGCCAGGAACAATTGGGGCCAATAGCACTGGCCCAGGAACATTGGGCCAATTACTGATTTCATACAGTACCAACATTTTACTTACATAAAGCACAGCAGGGGGCTCACAGATTCCAACGTCAGAAGGGACCGTTGTGATCATCTAGTCTGGCCTCCTGTATAACAGGCCAGAGACCTGCCCCAAAATAATTCTTAGAGCAGAGCTTTTACAAAACCATCCAATCTTGATTTAAAAATCGTCAGTGATGGAGAATCCAACACAACACTTGGTAAATTCTTCCAACGGTTAACTACTCTCATTGTGTAAAATATACACCTTATTTCCAATCTGAATTTGTCTAGCTTCAACTTTGTTCCTGGCTGCTTAAAGTGGTACAGTTGCCTGACAGGATTAAGAGACAGTAGCTCATCACTGAGTTCACCAGGTCTGGAAATTTTGCTTGAGACTCTCTCCGACGGATGTAGGCTAGGCAGGCGTCTGTCAAATCATTCGCTATAATTACAACCCCAGAAGGCATCTGATGCCTGACTTTTCCACCCCTCCCCCAACCTGAACAGAAGTGGCCACCCCCACCTCACATCACCTTTCACTTCCGAGCTCAGTGAGCGTCTTGTAAAAGGAGAATTAAATGAAGTACAGAGAACTGTACAGAATCCAAAACTGGCAGCAGATGCACACGTAGGCACAAAGCATAGCTCTGCTTTGAAGAGCAACTTCACTTACTCCTCAGGCCTGCCTCTGTATATGTGCTGGAGTCCGATCCGCTGACTGAAATAACTAAAATAGAATTTCCCTGCTTTTTACTCCTCCTAGCCCATAGGGAGAGCTGGATTTGCTTCCTTCTTGTGCATCACCAGGATTGTTTAAGTTCCAATCAGTTATGCCTGGACAAATGCACTAAGGGGACAGGAATCACCAAGGGTCACTTGATGCCCAAGAAGGAATGGATCCAGCTTGACTCAGACCCCAGGCTTAGTTTGTAGCACTGGAAATTAAGGGACGGCCACGCCCATCTGACTGGGGACCACAATGAACATATAGCCCCCTCCCCCAGGGCCATTTGGACAGTCACTTCTCAGTTGCACTCCAAGTGGATGCGACATTTTCAAATAAGAAGGTGAATGTCAGCAGCTCTTTCATGTCTCTGCCAAAATCATAGTTCAGGGGCTTGAAGCTTCTCCTGCTCCATGGGCAGCAGAAGCCTTAGGGTTAGTTAGGGTTAGTCCCTGACCCGAAGAGCTTACAGTCCAAGATACAACAAATGCAGTCTTGCCAACTGATTTAACTGCTTTGTAATGTTCCTTCAGGCCCCACTCTTGGAGTTATGTATGTACAAGAGAGTCTCCTCTTTCATTTTTTAGAAAAGAAAATAAGTTGGGGGGGGAGGGGGCTGAAAAACGTGACACCTCCCCCCCCCCACCAACAGCTCAAAAAACAGAAGGCAAATAAGAAACATCAAATTCATATTTTTTTTCCCAAAGCTCATGTTTTTTATGCCAGTCTCATGACTGGAGGTGGGGCTGGCCTAGGATTTTTATGGTAGGTGGTACCACAAACCACAAGCTCAAAAAATGGGAATAAGAACAAAGGTTAACATAGGCCAGATGTGGACACAGCTGGAAGGCTCTGTGTTGGTTTGATTTCTTTTATATGTAAATAAGAAATATACAAGATCAAGAGCAAAAATCTCCGCTGGCTTTCTATCTACTGGTTCCAAGGCCGGAAAGCACCACTGTGATCATGTAGTCTGACCTCCTATATAACACAGGCCACAGAACTTCCCCAAAATAATTCCTTTTGAAGTAGAACTGATCTTTTAAACAAGCAGCCAATCTTGATTTTAAATTGCCAGTGATGGAGAAATACAAGCAAGCAAGCAAGAAAGAAAGAAAATAAATGGAATGAAAGAAAATAATGCAAACCCAGGCAAGATTAGTCCGACCTACAGGCCAACCACCCACTAGACGGCAGGGATGTCATGACCAGGCTCAGCTTACGGGAAGAACAAGCCATGGACAGGAATGAATGGTAATGCTGTACTGCTCCCAGTGTCTGCAAAGATGCTCTGGGATTAAAAGAAGAAAAAGTGATGGAGAATCCACCACAGCCCTTGATAAGTTGGTCCAATGGTTAATTACCCTCACTGTTAAAAAATCTACACCTTATGCATGTTATACCTTTGTCTGCTAGACTGAAGAGCCCATCATCAAATATTTGTTGCCGATGTAGATACTTACAGACTGTGATCAAGTCACCCCTTAACCTTATGTTTGTTAAACTAAATAGATCGAGCTCCTTGAATCTATCAGCTGGCATTTTCCTGTAGGCATCTCTGGATCTCATGGAGGGATCTGAAGCAAAACAGGATTTGCAGACAAGTTTAGAGGGGATGTACCATGCCTAGGAGGACCAAAAATGTTTGTGGGAGAAGTGTTCACATCAACCTTTTAAGCTCCTCCTTTCATCCCCACCCCCACCCCCATTTCTTCACTCGCAGCGTCTAGTAACAGACCTGCCACTTTCAATCCATTAGAAGAAGTATGTCCAGGGCAAATTGCTTCAATCATTTCTTTGAACTGTTCATTTTGTGTGTAGTATTACTAGCACAAAAGAAGATTCTCTGCCATTCAATAGTTGTTATGCCATAATCACTCACTGATCTTCGTCCTTGTCCCAAACGGCAAACTAAGACCACTTGTGAATGAAGAGAGCAGGGACTTACACAATCACTGTGGCTACGTCTTGACAACAGCAACCTCAAAAAATGCCTTGCTTCAGGATCAAGCTCACCTATGTTTTGTTCATCCATTTCAATAGCAAGAGTTTCATTCAATGGGACATTTGATCTTAAATCTGAAGAAACCAATTTTCTAGTCTTTTAGAGATGGGCACAAATCCCTTCTCTCTTGTTGCTCAACAACTCTTGGCAATGTTCACACTTTATTTCAGAAGAATGATCAAATGTTGTGATTTCAGCCTATTTTGATTGCTTGCTTGCTACCCTTTCCTTCAATACTAGGCAGGTCCAGTCAGAAAAACTCAGGGTGATGGCTACAGCATCCATTTGCAGCACTGATCAGTGGCTTTCACATTTATGACAGAATAAGAATAGCCTGGAACAGTCTTTAAATAGGAGTAAAGGAAGCTAGCTACCTAATTTGTTTTAAGATGGAGCTTGATGAATTTATGAACAGGATGATATGCTGGGGTTGCTTGCGACAGTAGGAGACTGGACTTCTCGAACCAGGAGGACCCTTCCAGTCCTATACTCCTAAACCACCCTCAACCTGAATTCAGCAGTGACGACAGAGGAAGTAAGAGGAGCTGGCTAGCTTCATACAGAACCACATCATCAGATCCACCTCCCTGCAGTTCCTAGAGTCTAATAAACCAAAATCCACTAACGGTTCACTCCCATCTCTTCAATATCCCCTGAGTCCACCACTAGGCCCACCCCTTCAACCACTCCACCCATTCTCCTTTCCCCTGTATGTTTCTTGACAGATAATTCGCCACTTGTTTCTTAATAGATCTAATAAGTCTCTTAATGTTCTCACAGCTTCCCTTTAAAATAGTGACACTTTTCCTTTACAGAAAGCAATCGGAGCCTGATGTTTCAAAATATCTTCCTCACTGATGCTAGGTTCAGAGAAATACTTCACAGGGAAAATGCTGTTTAAAAAAAAATGAAAAAAACTAAAACACCCAAGAAATTCACTGGGCTAAATTGGTTTTTGTTTTCTGGTTTCTTCACAAGAGCACATTTCTCTCTCGTTTACTCAATTTAACCCAACAGCAGAAGGAAAGATCCCAGTGGCAAGTCTGTTTTAGATTGTGAAGTTACATGGGAGGGGTGGGTCTCTGGTGTGCTCCACCCACCACCTGCAAACTGGTCACAGAATTCAGGCCCTGCAGCTTTAAGAAAGATCTCAGCTGAGGCAGGAGAAACAGAAAACTGAACTCAGCACTGGGTGGTTTAATAAGCCCTTCGATACTGGATTCAGTTAAAATGCAGCAATCTACACATCCATCCATTAAGATTTGAGCTTGATCCTATAAGCCTCCCTTTACTGAAGTGCGCAGTCCTGCTGTCTTCAATGGGATTACTCACCCGAGTGCAGGCTGCAGGATTAGGCCCAGCAAGTTACTTTTGTTCACCTTCAAGCACAGACCATGCTCCACAGGCAACAAAGCTCTTAGCTGCCCAACAGGTTGGTTCTGGACAGAAGTATCAGCTTCAACTAAGGCTATAGGATGCAGGTGGCTGTAGCAGCAAGCCTCCTATTCGGGCCTCCGCCACAGTGCATGCAGTTAAATCTACCATTTCTTCAAGAGTCTCAAGGCTATCTGAGAAGAAAGACAACACAAATAGAGCAACCAAAAAGTACAGTCACCTCTGGGGGAGTCTCTCATAAGACTGATCAGCATTGTGCAAACTATCCCAGGCAACACTGCTCTTGGGGGTGGCAGACATCATTTCAACAGTCACACATGAGCTGTTCACAACTCTCTCCGATTCGTTTAGCCCAAATATTAAGAGGCAGCATTTCTGCCAGAAGCTATTGATGCACAGCCTGCACGAGTCACCAGAGGGCAATGCCGATGGGCCAAACATCTCTCAATCCTTGTTTCACAGCATGGAATCTCAGCGATCTCCGTGGACAGCATCAGTATCCCAGAGCCCTCTAACTGGAGCGGACAGATTCCCTTAGGTTGTTATTCACTGAACACTATTTCACAGAGTTTAAGGCCAGAAGAGGCCAATTCAAACCTCTAGTCTGATCTTTTTGCCTAACACAGGCCATTAAATTCCATCCAGTTACTTCCTGTAATGAGCTCAATACCTTGGGTTAGACTAAAGCATTTCAGTCCTCAGGTGACTAAACTGTTGTGTGCCACAGGCAGAGAATAGGCAAGACCAAGGTGCTACCAGGGAATTAGGTGATGAGACATGCCCAGATGATCCCAGCAGACAATCCACATTCTGTACAGCTGAGAAAGGTGAAAAAAACCCGGAGGTCCCTATCAGAGGATTCAATTGTGTAGCCTGGTAACAATACAATGAAGGGAGAAAGAGGGTTTGCCTGCCAGAGGGGAGGAGGAATTCAAGTGGTACACAGCAGCCATGAGGTGAAACAGAAGAAGATTTAGCTTGATTGGTGGGAGGACAACTTCCCAACAAGAAGAGCTATTAGACTGTAGAAGGGTCTTAAGGAAAGCAGCAGAAGCCCCAAATTTGGGACATTTAAAATGAAATTTAGCGAAATACCACAAGGAACAATCCCCCACTGGCCTCCCTAGGGAGTTGGAAATTTTTCCATATGTGACCTAGCAAAGCTCTTTCATCTCCAAGGCACTGATCCATCCAAGGGACTCCATACAGGCATAAGAGTCTACTCGTACAGATCTTTTTAAGAACATAAGAACAGCCATACTGGGTCAGACCAATGGTCCATCTGGCCCAGTATCCTGTCTTCTGACAATGGCTGGTGCAAAATGCTTCAGAGGGAATGAACAGAACAGGGCAATTACTGAGTGATCCATCCCCGGTCATTTGTCCCAGCTTCTGAGAGTCAGAGGCTTTGGGACACCCAGAGCATGGGGTTTTGTCCCTGACCATTTTGGCTAATAGCCATTCATGGACCTATCCTCCATGAACTTATGGAATTTTTTTTTTTACCCCCGTTATACTTTTGACCTTCATAACAGCCCCTGGAAATGAGTTCCACAGTCTGACTGTATGTTGTGTGAAGAAGTACTTTCTTATGTTTGTTTTAAACCTGCTGCCTATTAATTTCATCGGGTGACCCCGGTTCTTGTGTTATGTGAAAGAGTAAATAACACTTCCTTGGTCACTTTCTCCATACCATTCCTGGTTTTATAGACCTCTATCAGATCCCTCTTTACTTATCTCTTTTATAAGCGGAACAGTCCCCAATCTTTTTTAATCTCTCCCATACAGAACCTGTTCCATACTCCTAATAATTTTTCTTGCCCTTCTTTTGATGCGTCAGGTTGTAAGATACCACAGGCAATGTGCTGATTACAAAATGGGACTGTCATTTGTTCGATTTAAAGAGACAACAGCAGGACAAGAGTCATCCGGTTCTGGATTCCTGACAAACACCTGAGATCACTGAAGGCTATTTTTGCTTTCCAACACTTGCGCCTCCGCAATTTGGCACAAACTGAAGTTCAGACTGGTCAGTTTCACTTTTGTTTGTAGTTGGTTTCACTTTTCAGTTCTTAGGTTGTGAGTTCAATCCTTGAGGGGGCCACTTAGGGATCTGGGGCAAAAATCAGTACTTGGTCCTGCTAGTGAAGGCTGGGGGCTGGACTCGATGACCTTTCAAGGTCCCTTCCAGTTCTAGGAGATGGGATATCTCCATTAATTTATTTATTTATTATTTATGATGAACTCTTCAGGGCAGTAACTGTCCCTCACTATCTGTATGAACAGAAACCAACACCATGAGGCCCCTTTCTGGATTAGGGCATATAGGTACCACCGGAATATAAATAATACCCTAAAAATTGTCATCTGGTAAATAAGCTCATTTCTTTCTTTGTCACTAACGCTACCGGAGCTTATAACAAGTGAGATGATTTTTAAAGTCCTATTTACTTGTCACTATTTATGCTGATTGTTTTCGTATTTAACTCAACCTGGGCAATGAAAAGGCAACTACAGCCTGTGTCACTCGCAGATTCTCAGCCTTGAGTTGCAGACACTCCATGTTTAGACATGAGAGTCCCCACTGCAATTTTAAGCCAAACACTGTGCTGTTTTTACAAAACTGAATTAGAAACCAAATCAGTTTTCTTTATTCCTTCAGACTCTCCCTCGTTATGTGCCAGCTCAATCCACTAGCATGGCTGTCGTCCAGAACCAATCTGGACAATTGTTCTGGATACTAACTAACCCTTCAGTGGACAGATCAGCATTCTAGCAGGGTTCTAGAATTCCCAGGATATGAAGCCTTCTTGAACTGCGGATCAATAATGGCAAATCAACAGTGCCCAGACATGGATGCACCCATTGCCTGTGTTAAGTGGGCTTCCTGAGAGCCCTTTAGACATTTCCACGAAAACCCCCTTTGCTGAGCTTCTCAAATAAGCACAACTGTGATTCCCTATCTCGGCATTTCCAGTTCCCTCACATAACAAACCAAGAGAGCCAAGACGAGCACCAACTGGCCAGCACCAGGGCCTGAGCTTAGCAGCCTGCCCACCCTCGTTACTGATTTTCAATACCAGGGAAGTAACATGCCAATGAGCTTCAAAAAGGCAGGACACAGCAAAGCCTTCCTGTTCTTCCAGCCCAACAGATGAATTAAAGGAAGCTAGGCAGCAAGGCCAGAGATCTCTGAGGAGGCAGTTGGTGGGTTGTTTCTTTTGGGGCAACCGAATCGTGGGAGCAAGGAGGAAGTGAGCAGCTAAGACAAGCACAGATTTCACTAAAGGATTTGGTCCTTTCTCCAAACAGGATAAAAGCCCCAATAGGGTGCTTCTCATCTATACTCATTGGGACCCAAATGCAAGACTGCTTCCTACAGTACATTCTCCAAGACTCTGTCCAACCTAGTGTAAATGTCAAGGGGACGTCTACCATATTTCCTTGGTGAGACCGCTGCACAGGCTAGCACACTGGTTCTCAACCAGGGTTTCGTGTACCCCTGGGGGTACGCAGAGGTCTTCCAGGGGGTACATCAGCTCATCTAGATATCTGCCTAGGTTTACAACAGGCTACATAAAAAGCACTAGCAAAGTCAGTACAAACTAAAATTTCATACAATGACTTGTTTATACTGCACTATGTACACTATACACTGAACTGTAAGTACAATATTTATATTCCAGTTGATTTATTTTATAAGTACACCCCTACCTCGATATAACACGACCCGATATAACACGAATTCGGATATAACGTGGTAAAGCAGTGCTCCGGGGGGGGCAGGGCTGCGCACTCCGGTGGATCAAAGCAAGTTCAATATAACGCAGTTTCACCTATAACGCGGTAAGATTTTTTGGCTCCCGAGGACAGCGTTATATCGAGCTAGAGGTGTATATTGTAAAAATGAGCTCAGTGGTTTGAGCATTGGCCTGCTAAACCCAGGGTTGTGAGTTCAATCCCTGAGGGGGCCACTTACGGATCTGGGGCAAAATCAGTACTTGGTCCTGCTAGTGAAGGCAGAGGGCTGGACTCGATGACCTTTCAGGGTCCCTTCCGGTTCTATGAGACAGGTATAAGTCAGCAATTTGTCAGTAATAGCGTGCTGTGACACTTTTGTAAACAAGTAGTTTAAGTGAGGTGAAACTTGGGAGTACGCAAGACAAATCAGACTCCTGAAATGGGTACAATAGTCTGGAAGGGTTGAGAGCCATTGGGCTAGTAGATCTCACAGGCAGGAAGTCTTCCCTTAACATTCAGTCTATTCCTTCAAGTCATGTCCTGTTGAAGCATCCTAAATAATTCTTCTTCTTGGTACCTACACCCCTCAAGTCCTTATAGACTCACGAGCCCACCCCTTAACTGTGGTCTTGCAAAAAATGAGCAGTACTTTCTACTGAGTATTCTGACTTCTATAGATGTCATAAGGCTTGACAAAAAGGATTATTTTCATCCTCATTTTACAGCTGGGGCAACTGAAGTATGGAGAAATGACTTGCCCAGCGTAACACAGTAAACCAGGTTTAGAACCCAGGAGTCCTCAACTGTTGGAGCCTAGGCCTAAGCGTCTAGACATCAGTGCCCCCGTTAAATGAGATGATATCTAAGATGAACACCTATCACCTCACCACAGCATGGATCTTTTTATACAATAGCTGAACTGGCCCTGGTTCAACTTGAGTTGGATGGAACCATTTTTGACCAAATGAACTTTCATCAAAGCTGAAACATTTTGCAGAGATGTATTGGTTTTGACAATCACCTGGAAGATTTTTTGGTCCAGGACTTGAAAGACAGAGACCCTCACACTCTATAGCCGGATGGCTAGAGCACTGGCCTGGGAAACCCAGGTTCAAGTCCTCACTCTGCCTGATTTTGAATGATCGGGGATGAAGAACTCTGCTCTGTATCAGGCAGAGCAGGAACTAGAACACGGGTCTCCCACATTCCAGCCCAGTGCCCTAACCACCAAGCTACATAGCATGAGACACCCACATGCTTCTCCCCCGCCCCTCCACCTATGTGGGCCCAAAAACCTCCCTGAATAGAAAACCGCAACTTTTGATCCAAAACCAGACACAGCAACAATTTCATGTTCACAAAAACGTTAGAAAGGCTTTGCTTGTGTTCCAACATGGAACGAAAATAAATTTCAAAAGATGCCACAACACGGAATCATCCTCCTCCTGACACTACAGCCATCTACACTCCAACCTATGCTGACTGCCGACAGCGAGCATGACGTTCCAAGGTAACAAGTGTCTTCAGTTGCCATTGAAGCAATGGGAATCCAGGATGCTCACCGCCTTTCTCTGTCTCACAGTCACTAAGAGAAAGCGTTAAAATCTCTCCCTCAAACACAGTCCATATTTAGTGCATACAGATCAGCCTTTGAAAAGTCTACTTGCCCTTGCCAAGTAGATAGTTGATTTTTCATCATCATCATGGTAAAGCTGAGCAAGTAGATTGGGTTACTAGACAGTAAATTCCTATGATGATTTTCTGAGGCTGGTATCGATCAGCTTAAAATTAATTTATTCGTCTTTTGGCTTAAAACAAAACTCACTCAGGATAGCACCCAGCCAATGGACAGTTTCAAGGTGGTAACTACACAACTAATTGGGGAGATGAGACACCAATTCTGTGCCGTGGAGGAAAAGAAGCGAAGCAGCTGCTAAGAGCCTGCTTGACGAGTAACTTTTGAAAACTCATCACCTTGCAATCACTCTCCAGAAATTATTGCCTGATAGGTAACTGGGCCAGCAGCAGAATCTAGTACTCCCAAGGCTTGTTGTGAGCATATAATTATATGATCATGTAACCATCATTTAATTACACAATCCTCTTTCTAATAATTTAAAAAGCTCTCATCACAATATCTGAGCTGCTCACACTCATTAAGGGACTTTACCCTCATAGAAGCCCTGTCAAGTTGGATGGTATTATTCACATATTACAGATGGGAAACTGAGGCACTAGGTAGATTAAGTGACTCAAGGTCTGTGTCTAAGGCAGTAACTGAACTCAGGTCTACCAAGTCCTAGTCCACTGCCTTATTCGCTATTAGAACATGCTTCCTACCCTCATTCCTTCACACGAGGCTTCAGAGGTAAAACCACTGTTCTTCTTCTCTAGCTGACTAGCCTGAACCCAAGGCAGAAAGGACACACCAACATTTCCACATCTAACTATCTCACACGATTATGCAACTGATTAACAATTGCCTTTTGGTAGCCTCAAGTGTGCCACAAGTCAGTTTGCACACACACACACACACATATTTGCCACATGCTGCAAGCCTGGCTGAGGTGCCAGATGACAGGATAAGAAGAGACTGGCATTTCCACCCAAATCACTGCATGCTCAGAACATTAAAAATCAGACTCTATCCCACCCATAAAGATCATCTAACTTATTCCCACACCCACCAATTCAGAGTCTTGCACACATACCCTCTCCTAAGGCCTCAGTAGATGACCACCCCAAAAGCACTTTCATCATTAATGTTGACAGGTCACATATGCTGAACCCCTCATCCTGTCTCCAAACAAATGGGATGCCACATACCAGGCAACCTGATCAACTCAACTCTCTCCTCACTCACCCTGTATAGCCAATGGTCTCTCCCTTCTCCTCCTCATATAGGCTTGGTGGTAAGGGGCAACCCCGATTCTTGTCATCTCTACCTGAACATCCCTCTCCCACATACACAGCAAGCAGCAATCCCTGCTGTACTGTACCCCATGCCTCTTGGGGAGGTCCTTATTCACCTCACCATTCCTTCTTCTCCCAGAATATGGAGAGACTCCCGATCATCCTTCCACCTCTCATCCCCCCCAACCCGATTGTGATCCCAGTCCCACCTATACTCCTCCTTCCATTACAAACAAAACTATCACAAAAAGTGGGGTCCCCTCTGCTGGTCTCACACCCTTCTCCCCTACATCATGGCCCACTGTGCTGCCCAACTCCAAAAAACAACCTCTTCAGCCCGGATCCCTCCTTTTCCCTAGAACAGTCCCTTCCCCCCCACCCCAACTGCAGGCCCACCTCCCTCAGATTCCCATCCCCGACCCCACCCAGGGCCCTCCCTATCCCCCTTCTACAACCCCCCAACTCCTCCCCCCAGAGACTCACCTTGCCCCCTTTCCCCGCACAGATCACTGTGGCCAGTGGCTACTCTCTCACCCCCCTCACCCCCCACCTGTCATCCCAAAGGCCTCTCACAGCCCTTACTCACAGGCCTCAATCCCCTCCCCCTCACTCCCTAAATCCCGCCCCTCCCTACCTAACCCCCCTTTAGACCCCTCCCCTCCAGAGCCCCAGTCTTCAAGCGCCCCCTCCCACGGGGCCCGCTACCCCCACCCTTAGACCTCAGACTCCTCACCTCGCGCTCCTGTCATCCCGAGGTCCCTCCCCCTCCCAGACCCCCAGAGCTCAGACCCCTCCCCTGCCAACCTCGCCCCCCTCAGGCCCCGCCCCGGGGCCCCGTCATTCCCCCAGGGCCCCTCCTCTCGCGGCCCCCCCTTACTGGGCCGGGCCCGGGCCGGGCTGATCTCCAGGTTCAGGTCGATCTTCCGCCGGGCCTCCCGGTTCTCCTGCTTCAGCTTGGCCTCCAGGCGGGACAGCTTCTGCTCCAGCGAGGACGCCGCCATCTTCCCCCCGGAGCCAGCGCCGCCTCGCAGCCAGAATACACAAACACGCGCTGCGCAGGCGCGGCATGTGCCCGCCGAGCCGCCGTACCTCCTGGCGAGCCGCGCTGCGCAGGCGCGGGATTGAACCAGCTGCGCCGCCGTAATCCCGCCACACACCCACCACCTACGAGGGGTGTTTGTACGCATGCGTCCGCACCCAGCTCTCCGACAGTGCCCCCTGCCCGTTGAGGCGAGGCCCTCGGACTGAAAAGGGACCGCATGCGCCGTGATGATCACGCAGCGTCACCTGCTGGCAAAGTTCTCGCACTGCAGGAGCCGCTAAAATGTAATACACATGCGCATAGCGTCCATGGCCCCCAACGGCTTTAACGCTTCGAAGACTCCGCTGCGCATACTGGTGCCCTCTTGTGTGTGTTCGTGGGTATTTCAGCCTGCTCAGCCTGTCTCGGGCAACTCTTAATGCGCATGCGCTCCCAGCTAGCTGGTTGGAGACTCCAGGGCCTGGGTTTTAGGGAGACCCTCCACCTCTACCCACCCCCCAACGGGAATCCTGCCCCAGCATGGGGAACCTGCCTCTGCCCCAACACTCCCTAGTCTAGCAGTTGTGCCTCCCCCTAACACCCATCTGGTCTGGGAGTCCTGGGGACTCCCCGTCCGTCCCCAGTCTGCTGACTCCTGGGGAACCCCTGGGAAAATCCCCCCCCCCCATTCAGGGGCCACCCAGCTCCTCTGAGTCAGGGAGCTGGGCTCCAAATAAACCTCGTGTCTCGCCAGCAGAATGGCGAGAGAGAGCGACAGTGCACTCACAGCCTTGCACAGGGCCCCAAAGCCAGGGCCCGGCTGGAGCAGACCAGGCTCAGAGGGGCTGGGGCCTAGTAAACCTTGGGCTAGAGTAGGCTGAGCTGCACCAGACTGGGGATGTGCTCACCCCCGGGGGGCACTATGGTGCTTTCATCCGACAGAGAGACGGCCGTGATTGCAGAAGGGGGTGGATGGTGGAAGAAATGGATCCAAAACTCACAGCAGGATAGGAATGAGGCATCTGCTCTGAGCGGGACGGCCCACCCAGCTGCCTGATGCTTCCAGTGCACCCACGTGTGGGCCCGGCGGCGTCTGATTGCGCTAGTTAAAAATGTGGCATCTCCGTCAAAGGAGCCACAGAAAGTTCTAGCTGGGGCTGGTTGTCCCATCAAGAGCCAGATTTTCAGAAGAACTCGGGGCCAGATTTCACTGCTCCCTCACCCAAAATGGATTTCCCCCCACCCCCCTTGTGGGGCTCACCCCCCCCCCCCGCATAGGGGCCAATTCTCCCCTGGAGCCTACTCACCCCCCAAAACTGGGGGCCCAGATTCTCCCTGCCCCAGTCCGTCCCCACCCCGCTCAGTGCCCAGCAGCTCCCATCGTGGCACGTGACAGCCAGCTTTTCAAATGAGCTCAAAACACCCAGTGCTTGAAAATCTGACCTTGCATCCGCAAGCCCCTGATCCTGCACTGAGTTTTGTGGGACTGGATCCTGGTGCAGGATTCAGGCCTGGGCTGCTCGCCTCACTCGGAGGAGAGCTCCAAAAATGCACTAAAACAGGGGTTCTCACAACCAATTTTTGGGTGGCCTCAGAGTGCGCCCACTAACTCTTGCTGGTGGCTGCACTTACACTTTTTCCTAAAATTATTTATTTTTCCCAAAGTTAATTAAGTAATATGCACATATATACATCCAAATCATTGTCATTTATTTATGTAAGGTTTTGGGTTTTTTTGCAGACTCAATAATAAAAACATGCACAGTTATCTCTAGTCTTTATTGGACCTAACAGAATAGAAACACAAATAAGGTGATTTGCACGTTCTTGTCTTTTTTATTATTGTTTCTTGTGCTTGTTTTAGTAAAAGTGATTGTATAACAATTCTGAAGTAAATTTAAAAATGCTTTTACATAATAGAATTCCAAATAATAATTAAAAACATATCTGGATGGCTTGGGGTCTGGGGACGAGAAGAGAGGGAAGGGAGGCACTGCCGCAACTGGCCCAGGGCTCCTCCGGGCAGGTGGTGGGGATCGGGGCAGGGCTTTGGCCAGTCCAGAGCTCCCAACGAGGGGGCGGGGGCACTCTGGGCTTCGGCCAGCCCAGGGCTCCTCCAGGTAGGTGCGGGGCGGGGGGGTCTCAGGGCTTTGGCCATCCCGGGGCTCCTCTGGCCTCTCGCCTCCTCACTCCACCCCCGCTCGCTTCTCGCCTCCGCACCCCACCCCTGCTCACCTCCCGCTTCCTCACTCCACTGCCACTCGCCTCCTGCTACCTCACTCAATCCCCTCTCGCCGATAGCCTCCTCACCCCACCCCCCCTCGCCTCCCACCTCCTCACCCCACCCCCGCTCGCCTCCCACCTCGTCTCTCGCCTTCTCACACACAACCCCGCTTGCTTCCCGCCACCTCACTTGACCTCCGGTCGCCTCCTGCCTCCTCACACACACCCCCAGCTGGCCTCCTGCCTCCATACTCCACCCCCACTCGCCTCCCACCACCTCACTCCACCCCCAGTCACCTCCCGCCTCCTCTCTCCAACCCCGCTCGCTTCCCGCCATCTCACTCCACCCCCACTCGCCTCCTCACTCCACCCCCGCTCGCCTCCTGCCACCTCACTCCACTCCTGCTGGCCTCCCACTTCCTCACCCCACCCCCGCTCACCTCCCGCCACCTCACACCACCCCCGCTCACCTCCTCACTCCACCCCCGGTCGCCTCCCACCTCACACCACCCCCGCTCACCTCCCACTTGCTCACTCCACCCCTGGTCGCCTCCCGCCACCTCACTCCACTCCCACTCACCACTCGCCTCCTCACCCCACCCCCGCTCGCCTCCCACCACCTCACTCCAGCCCCGCTCACCTCCCGCCACCTCACTGCAGCCCCACTTGTCTCTCGCCTCATCACACACAACCCCGCTCGCCTCCCGCCACCTCACTCCATCCCCCGCTCGTCTTCTGCCACATTTCTCCACCCCCTGCTCACCTCCTCACTCCACCCCCGCCCGCCGCTCACCTCCTCACCCTGCTTCCCCCCCCCCGCCACCTCTCTCCACTCTCGCTCGCCTCCTCACCCCACCCCCGCTCACCTCCTGCCTCCTCACTTCCCCGCTGGCAGCCAGACCCCCACCCACTCTCCTCACCCTGCTGCTGGCTGGCCGCTCACCTCCTTACTCCTCTACCAGGACCCCCCCACTACTGCCACTTGCCTCCTCAGCCCCCCCCCCCCCGCTCGCAGCCAGACCCCCCCCTGCCCGCCTCGTCACCCTGCTGCTGGCTGGCCGCTCACCTCCTTACTCCTCCACCAGGGCCCCCCCGCCACTCGCCTCTTCACACACCCCCGCCCGCTGCCGTCTTCTCACCGCCTCCTTGCCGCCTCACCTGCTCCTTAAGCGTTGTGTGTCCCACCTGTGTCTTCAGAGAGGCAGCACATGCAGGAGCAACAGGGCGGAAGGGGAGGGACTGATGCTGCACAGGAAACTGTCGTGGCCCCAGGAAAACCCCCTGGTGGCCGCATGCGGCCACGGTGGCTGCATTGGAGAAACTGTGCACTAAAACATGACTCATTTTATTTTTAGGTTGGCTTAGAGATTCCCTCACTTGTCCTCATCCCCCTCCCCCTTGCACTTTAAACGTGTGCCTTGTGAGGCTCTAAGCTCTTGCTGCTCCCTAATGAGCCAGTGGAACTCACTGCCACAAGGTATCAGTAAAGCCAAGAACAAAGCAGGTTTGGGTGTCTCCGCAGGTAACAGAAACATCCAGAGTTAGAATAGCAAATATTACAACATAGTGGAGTTTAGGGACAGATTTGCTGCTACAGGGCCTGGGCTGTTGGGGGCTAGGAGGAATCTTCCCCCGGGACCAGGTTACTCCATTGCTGTCTACTGGGGGTGCTCCTTCCACCTTCTTCTGAAGCCGCTGCTGTCGGCCACTGTAGGAGTCTGGGCTAGATGGGCCCCCTGCTGCAATCCAGTCTGGCTATTCCTGTATTTCATGTGAGGATTTCGAGGGGCTGATGTCCACACTGATTAATGGAGCCCCTTCTGGCCCAGTGTCCCATGGTGTAAGAGGAGGTAAGGAGCTTATCTGTGCTGACTTGAGTCATATCCTCATTGCTGCCTCATATCCGGGGGGAAGCACTGGGTATTTTGGGGAAGGTGTCATTCCTCCTCTAGGCCACAGGGTGGCCCTGTAGCCTCTCCACAGCAGATCTCCTGGCTTTGCAGGTGTAACAGGCTATGGATCCTCAGGACAGCTGATCTTCCAGCCGCTGTGGCTTCCCTGTCCCTCCTCCTAAGCCCCATTGTCCAGGGAGGCACCATGGAGCTGGGCTGTGCAGGGAGTGCCCATGCCCCCAGCCTGGGCTGCCCCCCTTCAGTTGCCACCCCAGATTCAGCTGCACCCAAGCCTCTTTGTGAGCAAGGAGCATGGGCCAGGGTTACCCTACTTGGGTGGGAGCTAGATTTTGGTCTGTGGTTATGACACAGCAGATGCTGTACTTGATACAGATGCAGCCACCTGGACAAGGGGGCTCCATGACCGGCAAGTTCTCCAGAGACCCAGTGCCTGGGCTCGGTCGACTTGCTGCTGCTAACCAAGATCTCCTCCCTATGCCCTGGAGCTACAGACAAGCCACATAACAGGCTCCCCAGCTGTCCACACGCCAGGCAGGGACGTTTCTGGAGCAGCCGAAGGCCTCACAGGGATGGAGCAGAGATGGGCGTGGCGAGCATCTGCTTCACGTGAGATGGCAGGGTCTCGAAGAGGGCGTTATCCACGCTCAGCCCGGTCTCCTTAAGCAGGGGGCAGCAGCCTAGCTCAAGTGGGAGTGACTCCAAGGGGTTCCCTGTCAGCTTCAGCCTGGAGAGTAGCACCAACCTCCCGATCTCAGCCGGCACAGTGGTCAAAGCGTTGTCCGCCAGCTGCAAAGAAGTTAGCTCCAGGCAGGCAAAGAGCTGGCTGGGCAGTGCCCTGATCCTGTTGCCAGTGATGGAGAGTTGCTGCAGCATCCCCAGCTGGCCAATCTCTGCAGGGAGGAGGCAAAGGAGGTTGTGGCTGAGGTCCAGATGCCTGAGTCTCTTCAGAGCAAACAAGGCCTGGGGCAGGGACTCCAGCTCGTTATGGGATAGCACCAGCTCCTCCAGGCTGCCTGCTGCGCCAATGGAAGCGGGCAGGGTGGCGATGCGGTTGTGCCACAGCTTCAGGCAGGTGAGCTGTGCCAGATGCTGGAAGCCAGCCCCCTTCTCAAGGCTGCGGATGCCATTGGAGCGCAGATCCAGCCTCCGCAGGCCAGTTAAGCGCCAGACTGTCGGTGGGATCCTCTTCAGCTGGCAGCAGAGCAGCTCCAGCTGCTGGAGGCTGCTCATCTTCTTCAGGACCCCCAGTGCCTCCAGCTTGGTCCCGTCGTTCTGGATACAGAGCTGGCGGAGGTGGGTGGACATAGAGCAAGGAAGCTTGGTCAGCTTGGTCTGGAGCAGCAAAATCTCCAGGCTCCGGAGCTCCCGGAGGGACTCCAGGACCAGCACATTGGAGCAGAGGTGGCTGGAGAGGTGCAGCCGGCGCAGGTTCTTCAAGGAGTAAAGCCAGGAGGGGATCTCGGTAACGTCAGTGAACTGGACGTGCAGCCCCCTGAGCCGTTCCTGCAGAAAGGACAAGGCCATGGGCTCCATCGTGGCTGGGCAGTGAGACAGCTGCAGCTCAGACAGTGCTCCCATCTGGGCCACCTTGGCGGAGAGCTTCACCTCCGCCATGCATTCCAGCCGCAGCACCTCCAGGTCCGCCATCTGATAGACAGCCTGGGGCAGGGCTGGAAGGGCACAGAGCCTCAGCTCCAGCCGGCCCCAGGCGTCCCTCCCCACCTGCCGCCGCAGCTCCTCATAGTCCCCACGGTGCTCCTGTCTGATCTCCAGCAGCTGGCTCTCGCTGACAGTGGAGAGGAAGATGGCAATCCTCTTGGAGCAGAGCGGGTCATACTGGTCAGCCATGTGCAGCAGGAAGGCCAAGTCATTGTGGACATTGGGGATGGCCCTGAAGCTGCTCTCCTCGCTGGCCCGCCCAAAGGAGTACTCCCTGAGCGGCCTCAGGAGCAGCCAGTAGAGTGTGTAGACCCCCACCAGCCCACTGAGCAGCACCAGGGCCAGGTAGCTCAGCAGCAGCTTCTGCAGGATGTAGGCCAGGCTGTGGGTGCAGGAGAAGGTGGCGTGGCCAGCAAGGTCCCCCAGGCCTGGCCGGCACACGTGCCTGAAAGCAATGGTGCCAGCAGAACTGGAGGCATAGCCCAGCACGGCCAAGAGCGTTGCCACCTTGAACACTGTCTGCCCCACGTAGACCCAGTAGAGGAGGCTGGCGGCTTCAGTGTGCACCCGGAAGGTGCGGATCTTCTCGAAGAGCGCCTTGGCCTGCTCCCCGTCCTTCCGGTCCAGGATGGTGGCACTGGAGAAGGAGGATGCCTGCTCCGTCTGGGAGCCAGCCCTAGCCTGAGAGATCTGGGCAGAGCAGGGTTTCATCCGGCCAAGCTTGCCTTCCAAGGGCTGGCAGGCTGTCTCCGAGAGAGCCTTGGTTGTCCAGGGTGACTGGAAGCACTTCCGGAGGATGGAGAGGAACAGCTCGATCCTGGAGAAGGTCTTGGGGTATATGAACCAGAAGTTGTTACAGACCATCAAGAGCAGCGCGTGCAGGAGGGCCAGGTACGGGGAGTACTTGGAGTGCCACGGCAGCGCCTGGTGGTAGCAGACCTGGCCAATGTACAGGTACTGCTGGTAGTCAAGGTTGGTTGGGTGTCCGCTGTTGGCAGCAGGAAGTTCCCTCCTGGTGCCAACCGGAGTAGCGTCGTGTTCTGGGCCATCCAGAGGCCCTAAGGCAGGTCTGGGAGCCAGGGACCCACTTGCAGCCATGCTGGTCCTGCCGACAGGCAGGCACACCACCTGATCCGTGGAGATCAGCAGGGTCCCCGCGATGATGGAGATGGCCAACATTGCCAGGACCAAGTAGTCTGTGAAGACGTCCCACCAGGGCTTCAGAGTACTGAACGGGGCCCGACCATCACTCAGGGAGGCCACTTCCGTCAGGGAAAACATGGCTGCTGGGAGGGAAAGAATAAGGGTCAGTGGCTTAGAGGTGTTCTGAGCCTGGGTTGGTTCTTGGAAGATCCTGGCTCTGCCACAGACTCCCTCTGGGACCTTGGTCACATCACTTCATCTCCCCGTGCCTCAGTTTCTCCATCTATAGAATGGGATAACGATCCTTCCTTTGCCTATTTAGTCTGTGAGCTCTTTGGAACAGGGACTGTCTCTGACTGTGTGTCTGTGCAGCGCCTGGCACAACGGGGCCATGATCTCAGCTGGGACAGGGACCGTCTCTGACTGTGTGTCTGTGCAGCGCCTGGCACAACGGGGCCATGATCTCGGCTGGGACAGGGACTGTCTCTGACTGTGTGTCTGTGCAGCGCCTGGCACAACGGGGCCATGATCTCAGCTGGGACAGGGACTGTCTCTGACTGTGTGTCTGTGCAGTGCCTGGCACAGTGGAGCCTCTAAGTGCTGCCATAATACACCTAATAGAGAAATAGCTGATGGCATAGAAAGCCTTGAATGTGGAGGTTCAAAGTAGTGAAGAGACATGAGGGGTGGGTGCTGGGCTTTCCCCAGGGTCCCCTGCCTTTGTGCCACCCCCCAGAGGGGGGCAGCCAGAGGCCGGACAACATGCTGCTTCCATGTTTGTTCAGTGATGAGGTTCCACCCTTCTCCTCTTGCCTCTGTCTTCTAGGAGACACTTCAGGGCCTGTCAGTCAAAGAAGCTGAGAACCCAGAACTCAGCTGGGGCCCTGTGATGAAGTGGGAATTTTTTGCTGTGTGTGCCTCAGTTTCCCTCTGTACTTTACATCACTAACCAATGGGGAAAAGGGCCAGCACCCGAGCCCTGAGGCATGTGTCTCTCCTTGCTGTCTGGGGTGGACTGAACGGCTCATTGAAGGACTGGCTGGAAACCAACCCATATCAGTGGCAAATACAAAAAGACAGTGGGAACTCCAGCAGCCAGCATGTCCACAGCTAGCAACCAGCGGGGAGTTCCCCACGTCTTCACTTGCCAGTCCAAGGCCCCAGCTCAAGAACAAAGGGAAAGGGGTCAGGTTGCGGGGCAAGTGCTGTAGCCAGGGCTCTCACCTGGGTCTGACAGAGAGAGAGCCTGAAATGGAGCCCACGGCCGCTTGGCTGGGTGGGGCGCTGGCTTGGCGAGGTGGCTATGTCTTAACCTTTGCTTTTCTGTGCTCACCTAAGGACTTCCCGTGCTGTGTTCCAGCTGAGTAATAGCCCCGACTGTTTGTAAAGGCTGCGTGGTGTCACTGCAAATCCTTCCCAGGGTGCCCTGGACCCTGAGGAGTGGGCAAGTCTCTGGCCTGGCGTATGTCCCAGTTGGACTCTCCGGGCAAAGCTCCTGGGGTGAAGCAGGAGGGCTGGAGCCCAGGGGCTCAGTCTCGGAGACGGGGAGGCCACGTGGGCTAACCTAAAGGAAGAGTGGGACCCCTTGGGGGCTCTGACACACTGAAGGGGTCCTCCAAGGCCCTGTTTAAAAGCTGGGGCGTAGCAGTGCCAGCCTGCAGTCCTGCCGGCCACCCACTCCTGGGGTTGGTAGATTCAGAGCTCTGGACCAGGTGATCCCCTTAATAACCATCTTGCTGCTGTAGCCCTTTGCTCTGCCACCTGCCCACAGGATCCTGCCCAGCAGAGAGAGGGATAAACTTGGCGGAAGGGCTGCCCTGTGGTTTGAATGCACAGGAGTGTCCAAGAGGAGGGGAACCAGAACTGAAATGACGCAGCACAGGAGGGCTTAAATGTTGCACTCTGCCTATGGAGTGGTGCCCTAGCTCTATGTCTCAGGGAGGGTGTAGCAGTCACCGTCCCATGACTGTTCTCACCCAGAGGATAAAGGACTTACTGCCGCTGCTGGCTCTGGGAGTGGCTCCCTTAGCTCATGAGGCAGCCACCTCGCTTTGCGATGCTGTCGGGTGAGGGGTTCAGTCCAGGCTCTGCATATGAATCGCTGCTCTGTTCACAGGAGGTGGATGTGCGAAGTGCCCAGCTCCTCCTGGCAGAACTGGCCCCCTCTTGCGTTGGGGCATCTGAACCCAGGCATCTCGTCTCTTGGGAGCCCAAGCCAGCATCAGGCAGCCAATGAAGGAAGGTATTTCACCTCCCAGAGTCTGAGCTCATGCGCACCCCATCCCTCCCTAGCGGGGCTGAGAAGGACCAACGGAGCCTTGACAGTCTCCCTGTTAGGCCACAGGCTGCCCTAGACTTACGTGTCTTCTCCTGCCTTCTCAGCATGAAGGAGATCGCTCACTTCGACCCCTGATTTCCCTCCATCCTACTCAGATCCACCCTGGTCTCATGCCAGGAGTGTGACCCACTGATATCCGAAAGGCTAGATCTTAAATGAAGTGGTGTAGCCTAGAGTCAGGACTCCTGGGTTCTATCCCCAGCTCCGGGAGGGGAGTGGTGTCTAATGGTTAGAGCAGGGGGGAGCTGAGTGTCAGGACTGTTGCTGGGACAGTTATTGTTCCAAACCACATGAAGGGCAGTTGGGGGTGAGAATATTAAATGCAATTCTAACAATTCTTTGCCCTCTCGTTAGAAAGAGTTGACAATGTCCCAGCCAGGGGACGAATCCCCCCGCCTATCTCACCATGGGCAGCCCAGAGCGATGCCGTGACGTGCCCAGCCTCGCACAGGGAGGGACTGACAGGACCACAGCCAATGTGCTAACCACACATCTGCCCTTGGCCACCTGCTTACCTGGGGCAAGGCATGTAAACCAGCTCGGATCCCTGGCACTTTCAGTGCTCTGAACAGGATCGTTTTCCCCAACCAACCAGCTGCTCCTACCAGCTGGATTTATCACCAACACCCTCCTCCCTCCCAAAACCTTTCCCAGCCTCCTGCCAGCTACAGAAGTAGCCCGTCCCCTCCCCGTTGCGGGGGAAACGGAACCAGATCCCTGTCTCCATGGGGCCAGATCCCTGTCGCCTTGGGACACCCTCTCTAACAGCTGGCTTTGGCTCTGGCCCCCTTTGGGGTTAGCCCAGGAATGCTGGGGGGATGTGGAGAATAGGGAAGGAGAGAGAGAGCATGGAAGAAGGAGAGAGAAAGAAGGAGAAGAATGGCCCGTGACCCAGAAGAGAACAATGTTTTCTCTCCCTGCAACTAACTAGCTTGAGTTCTTTATCACCCCTCAGCCTTGCAAACCGCTCCCTGCCCCACGCCAATCCCGGGGGGAACCCCTGACTCATACCCAGCAGCCTCCCCACCCACTCAGGCCTGATCCTGCCTGGCAGCAGGGGGTCTGGCCCCGCTCTCCGGCCCTGGGAACAGCCCCAGAGTACCTCAAGCCCTTTCCTTCCCACCTCTTGCCTGTCCTCATCCAGGCCCCCTCCCCTCACCTGCTGCTTAGCCTGGGGCTGCCGCTTGCCCTAGATCCTTGCTCCACCAAGTCTCTTCTCTACAGGGAAGAGTCTCCTCCGGCCCCCCCAATCTTGGCCAGGAGCCCAACTTGTCCCCAGCCAGAGCCCTTCACATCCGGCCGGTTGGAGTGTCTCTCTCTCCTGTCTCCATGGCAGCTCCAGGGAGCAGGGGAAGGATTGTGAAAGGAGGGAGCATGACTTCCTCATTTGTTTCATGGGCTGGTTGGGGAGAGCTGTGTTAGCGAAAGGCTACAGCCAACTCTAATCCAAAGCACTTCCCTCATTAGACCCGCCGCTGGGGTAATGACCACCCCTCCCCTTGGACAGATGGGGAAACTGAGGCACAGAAGGTTGAAGATCACAAAGCATGTCAGAGACAGAGCTGGCAACAGGATGCAGGCAGTCCTGAGTCTCAGCTCCCCACTCTCCAGCCACCAGACCAGGGCCTGGGAGGCAAGATTTCCTGGGTTCTGTGCCCAGCTGTAGGCCCTCAGTGGTCAGTGCAGGGAGAATCAGTTCTATCCCTCATGCTGGAAGCGGAGTAGGTTCCAGTGGTTAGAGCGGAGTGAAGGCTGGGAATCAAGACTCCTGGTTCTCTCTTACTGGGTTGTGGGAGTGGATCCAAGGGTCTCTTCTGGATTGTTTTTATTTCCCTCCCGTTTATAATACAACAGACACAGCCTGTGGCGTCCTGCCCTCAGCTCCCTGTAGATCCAAAGGGTAACGATTATCTGCCGAGGCCGGCAGTGGGATTGAGGGAATGTAGATAGGGTGACCAGATGTCCTGATTTTATAGGGACAGTCCCGATTTTTGGGTCTTTTTCTTATATAGGCTCCTATTACCCCCCACCCCCGTCCCGATTTTTCACACTTGCTGTCTGGTCACACTAACTGTAGAAAGTGCTTTGGGGTGAGGCGCTGCCGGGATCACGAGCCCAGTCCTTTGGCTAATGGAAAAAGGACTCCAATTCCTGAACGCGCTCCAACACAAACCCAGGGGGTGGGATCCAGAGCAGTGGAGAGCTCTCGCTGCTGAGCTCTGATCCACACCACGGAACAGGAGACGGGGCTCTGGGTGCTGCTCGCACATTGTCAGCCAGCAGATGGCGATGGATAGCCATCCCCAGGGCATGGAAGAGCTAGTGGGGGGCA
The DNA here is from genome assembly GCF_028017835.1 of Emys orbicularis. Lineage (NCBI taxonomy): Eukaryota > Metazoa > Chordata > Testudines > Emydidae > Emys > Emys orbicularis. Next base: position 12,652,207 of record NC_088701.1, read on the forward strand.
GGGTCTATTGGGGAGGGGGTGGGGTGAGGTGGTATGTGTTGAGATGGATGTGTGGGGTGTGTAAGGGCTGTTGGGGGGATAGGGAGCTTGTGTCTATAAGGCAGAGATGGGGGTGGGACTGGGTTGTGTTGGGGGCGTTAGCACCTCAATTCCTAACCCCCCCTCCACCCTCGGCCAGTGGCAAAGCCCCCCCTAGGCAGCCACCTTGGGCCTAGGTTGAGATCCACCCTCAACCCCAGCCCTAAAGCTCCAGTCCGTCCCCATCTCCTTCTTGCTGGTGACTCGGAGCCAGGGGGTGAGAGAAGGAGCAGGAGGCAGTGCCACTGGGCCCCGTCCTGGAGTGTTTCCTGGCCGGTTGCCATGCGAGTGGGGTGTGGCCGGTTCCTGTCAGATCTGTGGCCTGGCCCGGGGCCCACATGCAGCGTGGGGGAGGGAGCAGCTAAGCCCCCTGCCCCCAGTCAGATGCCCGCTGAAGGGAATTTGGGATGCAGACAGGGCTGGATGGTGGCAGGGGAAGGGGGGTGTAATGCCCCCTGTTTGGTATCCTATGGGGTTAGGGAGGAAGACTGGGGGAGAAGGGCTGGGATTAGGGGTGAGCAGCAGGATAACTGAAGGGAGGCTGGGGGTGGAGGGAGGCCACAGGGGCTGGGATGAGTTGGTTTTAAGAGGGAGCTGGACACACTGATAAGGGCAGTTGTGTGATGTGGTTGCTGGGGATGGTGGGGAGCAGGGCTCAGCACCCCTGGGTCTTATGTTCCTAATAGCATGTGTCTCAGGGTTACAGCTGGCCACCGTCAGGGCTCAGGAAGGGATTCCCTCCCTACCGCCTCCATGTATTCTGGGAGAGTTTTGTTTTAATCTCCCTCCTCTGATGCATCAGGGCTGGAGACGGGCCAGTGGGTGGGGTGGGCCAGGGATCTGAGTTGGCACCAAGCATTCTCCCTCTGTCAGGTGCTTGTCTGGTGGTTCTTGTGCATGTGCTCCAGGTCCCGGTGATGGCCATATGTGGGGTGAGGGAGGAATTTTCCCTCAGGTCAGATTGGCAGGGACCTTGATGAGCTTCCACCTTCTTCTGCAGCATGTGGGTGCAGGGCACTTGCCAGGATTATCTGGGCATAGCTCACTTAAACATCTCCCTGCCATCACGGAGGCCTCGGGCCCTGGTGCACCTCAGTCCCTCCTCTCCTCTGCCTGGCCCTGTGGCATGTAATAGTCTGCAGTCTGCTCTCCTATGGTACTCCGGTCTCATTACGCGGTTGGGTTTGGTGTGTGGGTGCTGGTAGCCTGTGATAGACAGGAAGTCAGACTAGATGGTCCCCTCTGGCCTGAAAATCTGTGCCTCTCTGAGGAGGGACAGGGAGGTTGGTGACCCCCCCCCCTTGAATCTATGGGATTAGATGGGGGGGTTAGGGAGAAAGGCCGGGATTAGTGAGACCGATGGCACCACAGGCAGTCAGCAGTGCACCTCTGCATGGCAAGCTCGATCCGATTGCCATTGAACTCAGAGGAAAGATCCCATTGCCGTCGCTGGCTCTACTGAGGGACTTCGGGGCTCTGCTGAGTCAATCCAGTTGGAAAGTTTCAGCTGCCACCTTTCACATGCATGTCCTGCTGCAGAGGACAGCAACCCCCTCCCGGTCAATTTGCCCTCCTGGCTCTGGTCAGTTTCAGCTTCTCCCAGCACTAGCCACCAGGCTGTTGGATTCAGGTGCCCTGCATTGAAGGGGAGGGGGAATTACCACCTATTTGAATTGACCTTTAACAGCCATTCCGAACCCCGTGGCACCTGTGCTAGTCCCAGCCTCCCGTCAGTCATCCCACCCTCACCCCCAGCCTACATGCAGGCTCTACACCCGGTCTCTTCAGGCTCCTCGCCAGTGTCTTGTCCCTGTAGCTATGACTGTCTGCAACTCACCCACAGCTGGGGGAGTTATGCCATTAACCAAGCACCTCCCCGGTGGGTCTGTAGCGCTGAGTCATGCAGGGATCTCCCAGGGTAGCTGGAATTCTTGAAATCCCACCTACCCAATTACCTCCTTAGAGTGGAATCTCTTTGGGCTGGGACTGTCTTTCTGTTCCACGCAACGCCTAGCACACCAGGACCCTGGTCCCTGACCGGGGCTCCTAGGCACTACTGCAATACAAATAATCAATAATCGTTTATACTCTGGTAGCACCTAAAAGCCTCAGCCAGGTCCCAGCTCCATTGTGCAAGGTGCTGTACAATCTTATATAGGAACATGGGAATTGCCAGACCGGATCAGAGATGAACCCCACAATCAACCCCCCCTCTAGCAATGAGCGCCCCCAAACTGGGAGACAGTCCAAAGCTGGATCCACATCCCAACTTGGCTGAGGTTTGGGGTATGGTGACAACTGGGCATGCTTCTCCTCGGCTTCCCCTCTGAAGAGCTCTGTGGAATCACCACATGCAGGGGTGGGGGAGGAGAAATCCACTCCCTGTTTTACACCCTTTCTGTCCAAGAGGCCTTAGTGAAGGGAGCATTTCCACTGCAACAGATCTGGGACCACTCCTCTCCCTACACATCAGCAGGGAGCTCCCTTCCATCTAGGGTGACCAGATGTCCCGATAAAATCAGGACTGTCCTGATATTTAACCCTTTGTCCCAATCATTGTACGATCGGGACACCATTTGTCCCGATGTTCACGTAAGGAGGCAAGCGGGAGGGAGGGAAAAACTGCAGCCAAGCTCCCTCCTCCTCGCCTCCTTCTCCCTCCCTCCCCACAGCGTGCCGCATCCCCGCTCCCCCGCCCAGTGCTTCCCGCTGCCTAACAGCTGTTTGGCGGCGCTTAGCGCTTTCCAGGAGGGAGGGGGGAGGAGCGGGGATGTGGCACGTTCAGGGGAGGAGATGGAGAAGAGGCAGGGCAGGGGCGGGGACTTGGGGAAAGGGGGTGGAATAGGGGTGGAGTGAGGGCAGATGCTTGGGCGGGAAGAGGCGGGGGGTGGGCGAGCACCCACCCGGAAGAGGGGAAGTCGGCGCCGTAGGGATGAGAGGCGGGCAGGGGGGTGAAGAGGCGAGTGGCGGGCGGGGAGGGTGAAAAGGCGAGCAGTGGGTGGGGGACTGAGGAGGGATGCAGCAAGCCAGCTGGGGGATGAGGAAGGGCGGGGGGGGGGGGGCGAGCCGGGAGGGAGCGGGACCTGGGGCAGAGTGGGGGCGGAGCCTGGGAGGAGTGGGGGTGGACTGTGGGCGGGGCTGACAGCACCCCAATGTGTCCCGATATTTTAGTGTTGTGATCTGGTCACCCTACTTCCATCAGTGGGGTGCAGGGGTTTTACCTGCCAGATGCAACCTTGCTTAGATACCAACCAGCCTCAGGGAGGGGAAGGTCTGATACACCAAGTATATCCAGAGCGATCACAAGGAGAGAGAATACGGGTTTTCAGATAGAGCCTTGCCCATGCCTCTCACAGTGTGACCTAGTGAATAAGGCACTGGACTGGAATTCAGGAAACCTGGCTTCAATTCCTGGCTGTGCTGCTGATCTGCTGTGTGACCTCGGGCAAGTTATTCCCTTCCCTGTGCCTCAGTTTCCCCTCTCACCCTTTGTCCGTATGACCATGCGCTTGTTGGTGCAGGGACTCTCCCTCACTAGGTGTGTGTGCAGAGCCTGATGCAATGGAGCCTCTGATGCTGGACAGCTCCCAACACGCTGGGGGCCCCAGTCGGGGTTGGGGAAGGGGTCTGTGCAGTGGCTGGTGCACAGGGGGCCCCGATCGCATTGTGGGGGAGGTGTTTGTGCAGCAGCCAGCACAATGGAGGCTCTGCTCTGTTGGGGCCTTTACCCATTACTATGATAATACTGACGTCGGGTCTGGCCCATATGTCCTCTGGCTCCAGGACAGAGCTGATGGGGGTTCTCCCAGAACTGCAGGGTGCCTTGCCGCTGGCTACCGGGCAAGAAGGGTTTCAATGTTGGAGTTCCTAGGAGTGCTCCCCCAGTTCTGGGAGCGGCTGCCGAGGAGGCTGGGGCGTTGCTCAGACTGGGGTTTCTTGGAGTGCCGCACCCAGCTTGGTGCAGAGATAAAGGCTATTTGCACAGGTCAGATTTCAAACTTCTCCCCTCCAGCTGCACAGAGCCAGGGCCCTGGTTCAGGCCCATTGCTATTAACAGGTGTTTGGATTGCCACTCCCCCCATACATCCTTTAATATAAAAAGAAGGGCTCGATCCTGAAATCCTCCCATGACCTTTGCCTGAGTAAGGGCTCCAGACTCAGGTACATGCAGCACAGGGGAAATCAAAGACCATCTGGAATCCTGCCACAGAGAGGTGGGACTCAGGGGAGGAGCCCATGAGGGCCATGTCATTGGTGGAAAAAACCATGCTTCAAGGAGGAGGAGACATGTCACAGCAGGAGAAGCCACACCCAAGGGGGGCGGGGTCAACGGGAGCCACACCCACCCATCTAAATTTGTATGATAAGCACATACCACACCTAGTGGCAAAACCAGCTTCTCTTGGTACTGTAAATCCATTAGATGCTTCAACCTGGTAACACTCCTTCCCCTCTCCAGGGCAGATGACCTACAAAGCCAGCTGCAACCTTCCTTGGGAATGTGGTTACAGCACAGTGGGTGTGGGCTGCCGAAATTGAGACGTGACCAAACACTAATGAAATTCAATCCTAATGAGATCTTGGCCTTGGTGACATCTTGTGACAGTGAGTTCCACTGGCTAATGATGTCAAAAAGGCATCCCTTTGTATCAGTGGAGTGGGTGGAGCTGTGGAATGAGGAAAGACTCTCCCATGGTTAAAGCCACAGCAAAATTTCAGTTGAACACCCACATTTGCATCCTCTCTAGATCACCCATCAGATTGGCCTGGAAATTCGTAGGATAGACTGTGGGATGGGGTACAGTTTATGGGGCAGTGACCAAAGTGTGCCGGAGATCTAGCACGTTAAAACATGAGCTATTTACACACACACATAAGCACACAAACAAAAATTGCCCTTTTTTAAAAGCAATAAACACTGCTTGTTAATAACACTAAAAAATATGTATAAATAGAGTCATTTCTCCCCTGCAATCCAGGATACAATGTGGCAGCCCTGACAGAGGATCACTGACTGTACAACAATCCTGCCGTACAGGATCACTGACTGTCCACATTTGCACTGGGATGAAAAGTTGAGCCCCTCCCTAGCCATGGCCGGGGGGATGATTCTTTGGTAAGACTCTTGGTGGGAGATCTCCCAGGTGCCTTTGCAGCTCTGGCCTAGGAGCACACCAGGCACTTCCCAGCTCTAGTCATCTGTGAGAGTCTTTCTACAGGTGACCAAAGAGCCTGCCCGTGCTGATGACTGTCCCCTCTTCTCATTCACTCTCCAGCCTCTCCCGGATGTCCGTGGGCAGCGTCTCATAGAGGGTGCTCTCCACCACCAAGCCACTGCGCTTGAGAGCCTGGCACCGCCCGATCTGAGGCGGCAAGGCCTCCAGACGGTTCCCCTTCAACTCCAGCTTGATGAGTAAGGAGAGGTTGCCCAGGCGGGGAGAGAGGGTGGAGAGCTTGTTGTGTCCCACCATCAGAGTCTTCAGCTTCTTGCAGAAGAAGAGCTCATCGGGCAAGGTCTCCACCGAGTTGGAGGAGATGGCGAAGTACTGGAGATTCTGGAGCACACCTACCTCCGGGGGGATAACCTGGATGCCGTTGTTGGAGAGGTCAAGGCAGCGGAGCTTGGTGCACAGGAAGAGCTGGGAGGGCAGGGTCTCTATTTTGTTGCGGTTGAGGTAGAGCTGCTCCAGGCCCTTGAGCTTCCGGATGTGCTCGGGGATATAGGCAATGTGGTTGCTCCAGAGCTTAAGGCAGACGAGCTTGCGGCAGTGCTGGAAGCTGAGGATCTCCTCGATGGAGCGTAGCTGGTTGTCTTTCAGGTCCAGCTCCTGCAGGCTGACCAGGCTGAATACGGCATGGGGGATGCGCTCCAGGTTGCAGTTGACCAGCTCCAGCTCCCGCACGTTGACCAGCTTCTTGAGGTTGTTGAGCGTCACCAGCTTGGTGCCGTCGTTGAGGATGCACAGGCGCTGCAGGTGAGCTGAGACATCAGTCACGCTGGGCGGCACCTTGGAGATGTTGCTGTGCAACGAGAGCACCTTGAGGTTCTTCAGCTCCCGCAGGCTCTCCAGGCCGGACGCCCTCCCCAGTTCCTGGCTGAAGAGGCCAGAGAGGTGGAGCTCCTCCAGCCCGCGCAGGCTGTAGACCCACAGTGGCACATCCTTGATCTCGTCAAAGGTGGCCTGCATCACCTTGAGGTGGTCCCGCAGGAAGACCAGGGAGGCAAATGGCAGCTTGACGGGGCAGTTCAGCAGGGAGAGCTCCTGGAGGCGGACAAGCTGGGCCACCAGCGGTGGGAAAGTCACATCCTTCAGCATCTCCAGCTTCAGGGCCTCCACCTCGATCAGCTCGAAGACTGTGTCAGGCAAGCCGGACAGCATGAAGAGGTGGAGCTCCAGGCGGCCCAGGGCATTCCGCTGCAGCTTCTGCCGCAGCTTCTCCTCCGTCCATTCATGGTTGAGGTTGAGCTGCTTGAGCTTGCTTTCGCTGACCTCGGAGAGGAAGACAGCGAAGCGCTTGGAGTAGAGGGAGTCATACTCATCAATTAGATAAAGCATGAAGGCAAAGTCATTCTTGACATCGGGGATGTCGCTGATGCCCGTCTCCTCTCGCACATAGCGGAAGGAGTACTCCTTCAAGGGCCGGTGGAAGAGCCAGTACAAAGTGTATAGGCAGGTGAGGCCGTAGATGCCCAAGAAGCAGATGTAGCAGATGGCCAGCTTGGAGAAGAGGTGAGCCTTGGTGTGGTTGCAGCAGAAGTGGTCATAGCCTGTCATGTCCTCCATCTCCACGCTGCAGGGCACGATGAAGCGGATGTTCTGCACAAGGGCGGCATTGTAGGCCGTGATAATCAGGAACTTGAAGACCTTGAGAACCGTCTGGCGGATGTACATGGTATAGAGGATGTCTCCCTCCTCCACGTGCAGCCGGAACTTCTTCACCTTCTCAAACAGAGCCTTGGCCTGCTCCCCTTCCTTCTTGTCCAGCAGGCTGACCGCAGGAGTCTCCGCTACCTTCTTCTCGGAGATGGACTGAACAGGCTGTAGAGCAGGGTGGGGCTCGGGCATTTCGTCCTTGATGCCCTTCCTCCGCCGGTCTTCCTTCTTTGAGCTCGTCCCTTCTTGGTTCTCCCCAGAGACCTCGGAGAGAGCCCGGGTAGTCCAGGGTGAGTCAAAGCACTTGCCAAGGATGGAGATGAAGTGCTCGATCTTAGAGCTGGTGCCAGGGAACTTGAACCAGAAGTTGGCACAGACCATGAAGATGAGGGTGTGGATGACCACCAGGTAGGGGAAGTACTTGGCGTACCAGTGCAGGGCTGTCTCGTAGCACATCTGGTTGATGAAGCTGTACTGCTGGATGTCCAGGTTGTTGCGCAGGCCGCTCATCTCCCGGGAGGACAGGGGTGTGTCTGGCTCCGAGGCATTGAGGCTCTTCCTGGCGAAATTCTGGCACGTTTCGTCAGAGAGTGGGGCACCAGCAGGGGCACGGTTGGGGAGGCAGATGATTTTGTCCTGTGTCACCTGGGGATATGGCCACAGAGGGGAACAGGTGAGGAAACGATGGGGGATGCTGATTCACAACAGCTGGGGATCTGACCCCACTGATTCCAATAGAGCAATGGCTGATTTACATCTGCTGGGGGTCTGGCCCCATTGACTCCCATGGAGCTCTGGCCAATTGACACCCGCTGGGGGTCTGGCCCTGTATGTCATGCAATGGTCCATGCACAGTTCTGCCCCCTGAGCACTGACTGCAGGCTGCATTCACGCGTATGTCAGGGCAATAGTGATAACAGGGGCACCGAAGCCTTGCCCAACCCAGGACCCCCGGGGGTAGCTTAGACACTCCAGCACCCAATGCAATATCCATGAGACAGAAGCCAAGGGTGGCCCCTAACTGTGCCGCCCAGAGCAGGCTGCAGCCCAGCCAGCACACCCTCAGTGCAGAGGTGCACCTTGGGAATGCTATGGGTTCTGTGACACTTGGTGTGCTGGGAATTGCAGTCTCAGGGGGCTGCGACTCTGGAGCACCAGTGGGCATGACCCATTCTGGCCCCACTTAGGCTGCCCCTGGGACAAAGGAGACAGTGTCCAAGAAGCACAGTTGGTGGTGAGGAAGCATGTCTAGTAGTTAGAGCTCAGGTGCTTGGAGTTAGGTTCTCTCCCCAGCTCTGGGAGGGCAGTGGGGTCTAATGGCTTAGACCAGTGGGGTGAGGAGTCAGGACTCCTGGGTTCTATCCCCGGGTCTACCACTGACTCTCTCTAAGCCCTTGGGCTGCTCCCTTCTCTCTGTGCCTCCATTTCCACCTCCATAAAATGGGCATTATACCAACTCCAGGGAGGTAGCAAGTTTCGAAAGCACCTGGTGAGGCTGAGACAAATGGGACTAGAGAAGGGCAATGAGATGCTAGTTCACGCCGGCATCTTACCCCACAGCTAGAGAGCAGCAAGAGCGTCCCATGAGTTCAGCCTGTGAATGCGTGCACTGCACATGGCACACACCAACCCCATGAGGAGCTCCTGTGATTCAGGGCCCATGCTAAGCCAGGCCATCGCTAATCACAACCCAGGAGTCCTGACTCCGAAGGGAACAGGCCCCGCCGTGATGTTGTTAGGTAGGAGAGCAGGGGAGGGCGGGTGGCAGGAAGCAGAGACGAGCTGATCAGGGTGCTGTAAAGAATTATTGCCCCTCATTCTGCAGAGCCCAAGCTGGCCCAGTGGCATGCAAAATAAAATCCTCTGGTTACTGCAACCCCAGGGCCACATGACTTCCTGTTACAGAAGTTGTCCTTCAGCCCCTGGTTCTGAGCAAGCCAAACCCACCTGTGCAGTGTGGGTGACCAACCTCCTACTGTGCCTATTGATGGAGCTGCTCCTTCAGCTCAGCTCAAGCAATAGAGTGCTGTGCTGATGGTCCCAGTGTCAGCAAGGTCTGAACATATGCGTACAGGGGATTTGCTTGAGGTCACCCCAAAAGTCAGTGGCAGAGCTGGGAATGAAACCCAGGAGTCCTGCCTGCCACTACTGCCGCTCCTCTGCCTTCACCATGCCTAGATCCCACTCCTCTCCCGGAGCTGGGGATAGAACCCAGGAGTTCTGACTCCTCACCCCACTGGTCTAAGCCACTAGACCCCACTGCCCTCCCAGAGCTGGGGAGAGAATCCAGAAGACCTGGCTCACAGCCCCCCTTGCTCTAGCCACCATCTCAAGGGGGTTTCTCTGTACTTCCCTGGCAGATCCCACCACCCCCTGGCATCTCATTGGTTGGCAGTGTGGCAGGTGCCTGAATGGTTAACTCAAGAGGGGGCCAGCAGGGAGCTAATCTCACTCCCACCCTCCTCCCCAGTGGCCCTGGAGCTTTGCCTATGGGACTCGTTGCCACGGATATTCTCCCTGTTACCACAAGAGACAGATGATGTAACAGGGCTGCTGCCTTGTGCACCTGCTGCTTGGCTTCTGTATAGACAGACTCCTACCCCCAATATCAGGGGGACCGTCATCTGGTGGTGACCAAGCACCCTCCCCACCCAAGAATGATGACAGACCAGCCTATAACAGGGCTGGGTGGAGGAGGGGAACAGGGCTGGGTGGAGGAGGGGTAGCTCATGCAGGGGGAAGAGATGGGGGGTGTCAGTCTCCCATCTCCCCCCGTTCCACCCCAGAATGCAAAGTTTGCTGGCCCATCAGTTAACCACTAAAATTCAAGTCCGACCTTTATGAAGTGGGGTCTAGTGGTTAGAGCTGCAGGGGTGGGGTAGGAGTCAGGGTTTTGTTCCCAGCTCTTGGAAGGGACTAAGAATAAGGGGGAGGGGCTGGGAATCTGGACTCCTGGGTTCTATTCTCAGCTCTCTTTTCCCCCCACCTGGATCAGCCCACTGGGCCCATCTAGCTCAGCAGCCTGTCTCTGATCAGGCTCACACGAGACGGGCTCATCTCATCTCAGCCCCTTTCATTCCTGGTGCTGAGCCACAGCCTTTGTGCCCCACCTTCCTCCCATTCCCCAGGGCAGCCCGCGATCCAGCCACACCCCAGACATGCTGGGGCGAGCTTCCTGCCTGGGCGCGGATCCCCTGCAGCGGGGTGGCAGCACCTGCACTGATACAATACCTCCTGGGAGGACTGGCAGCTCCAGGGGAGGCAGACACCTCCAGATCAGGGGAAGGGTGACAAGTCCATCTTAGGATCTATATTGATGACCCTCGCCCTTTCCCCTGCTCCCCTTTCCCTCGAGCCCTGGGTCCACCCTCTCCTCTCCCAGGAGGAAGGTGGCATTCACCCACCCAGCCGTTCAGAGCCAAACCCCAGAGGTTCTGATCCAAAGTTCACAGTTCCCCAGGGGTGCATCTTCCAGCCACCTCACGTCACAGCAGAGTGCATGCTGGGATGTCCCTCCTACAATGCAACAGGGCATCCACTGTGGACAAGGGACTCCATTTGCCCCAGCAGCAATTTGACAGGCAGAAGGGGGACAGGATAAGGGGTGTTCTTCCCAGCCAGCTGGCTTCTCCTCTGTTTCCACTCTTGCTCTTGGCCGGTTTGTGGGGTCTGCATCATGCTATTATGGGCACCGTACTGACCGGCATGAGCACATCAACTTCCGGGGATAGAACTTTCTACTGCTGCTGCTGGAGATTCTCCTTCAGCTCCAGAGAGAGGAGGATCCAGAGGTCCCAGGTCCTATCCCTGCTGCTGCATGGGTGGGGTCTCACAGAGGGTGGTCCCAGCCCACATCCCAGCCCAGTACCCACCTGCAGGGTGCAGCCAAAGACCCCGATCATGAGCATGGCCACCGTGATGTATTCGGCCAGCACATCCCACCAGGGCTTGAGCACCTTGAAGGCCGGCTGCTGGTCCGTGAACTGCTTGAACTCAGCTACTGGGATCATCCTGTCTGCAGAGAGAAGGTGGGGTTAGACTGGTGGAGGCCTCTCCTCCCTAGAGACCCCAGTTCAAATCCCAGCTCAGGTCCAGTGAGCTTGCTGGATCCTTGGTTAATATGGTGGAGTGAAGGGGGCCCAATTATGAAAACAGGAGGCAGCACCGGGTTACCTGACTGCAAGAGGGACATTGGGGAGCAAAAGTCATCGGGCTGTGGAACATTGGGAGGGAGCTGGCCCCTGGGAAGAGGGCAGGATCCCAGCCCAAGAGAGAGAATTGTCCTACCCTGAATCTCTTTCACCTCCGTAACACCAACCATCCCAGAGTTCATTACACACTGTACATAGGTATGGATCGTTTGCCCAGCCCTGACATGCAGCCACCTCTGGGGTGGGGCACAGCCACTGGTTAACAGCCCCCACCCCCACAACAGCCTGAGACAGGAGAGCCCTGTTCTGAAAGTGGAAGTTCCAGGGCGGGATGTCGGGAGGCAGAAGGGGATTACTCATGTCAGAAATTGGGCAGGACACCAGGGGCCACACCCTGACTCCTGGGAAGAATGGCTAGTCTGATAACCACAAAAGGTCAGTGCCTTGGTCTCATGCTGCAGTGCAGCTTTGGGGCCAGAGCTGACTGCGAGGGGAGAGCACCCCTTACTGAGCCCCCACCCTGCTTCCTGCAGAACAGCTCCCCCTACTGCAGCTCTGAGACATCAGGGTCAGCACTGACTCCAAGGAGAGCCCACACACACACTCCCTGCAGCACAGCTGGTCACCCACACCACTTCCTCCCCACACCGGTCTCACTGAGCGACCTTTCCCCTCCTGCCTGACTTTGTTCCCTTCAGACACGGGACGAGGGCTACTCACAGAGTCATTGGGAAGGTTGATTCAGGACATCAATATGGGCAGGGAGTGGGATCTTGGAGAAGGCCAAGGGGAGACACTGGGGTCCCATTTCCCTCCCAGCATCCCTTTGAAAACTGATCCAGCCAGCCGTAGATTTCACCCCTCTGCTGGCTCAGGATGAGCCCAATCACCTGGCACCAAGGGCACTGGATGGGGCTTAACCGCCCAGCGATGGGGGGTCCTGGCCAGCCCAGGCCCTGGAACCTACCACCTCGGAGCAGGGGTTCCAAGCACCATAGCAACGCCCTGTGGCCTCCCCCAGGCAACAGAGATGGGGTGACGCTCGCTGAGGGTTACAGGAGGCAGATGGGTCGATGCTGATCCCAGTGCTGGGCTTTACCTAGCCTGGCCCAGTAACCCAGACTTGGGGGTGGGGGCGGGAATCCAGACTCCAGTCTCAGTGTTGTGCAGCAGGGAAAATTCTTAATTTATCCCAGGAATCCTGATTTCCAGCCTCTGCACCCCTCTAACAAACCCCCTAGACCCCCCCCCCACCTCCAAACTGGGGATAGAACCCAGGAGTCCTGATTCCCAGGTCAGCCTGCTCTAACCATTAGATCCCATTCCCCTCCCAGGGTGGAAATAAAACCCTGGACTCCTGGTTCCCAGCACCCTATGTTCTGACCCCTAGCTCCCACTCCCATCTTATAGCTGGGACTAGAACCCAGGAATCGTGTCTCCCAGCCTCCCCTGCTCTAACCACTAGATCCCCCTCCCCTCCCCAATTGGGAATAGAAGCCATGAGTCCTGGTTCCTGGTCCCCCCCACCCCGCTCTGATGCGCTAGACCCCACCCCCCTCCTGGAGATGGGAAGTTTAACAGCCCCCCCTCCATCTCACTGGCCCTGCACTCCCCCGAGTGCTCTCAGGTGTGTCCTGCACCCCTCATCCTGCCTCCTTTTGGGGGTGTTCTCTGCACAGTGACCAGGTATCCAGATATAGGGTCTGCAGCTCAGATTTATCTCTGGTGGGAATGGAGCCAGAGTTTGCTCAATTGGTGCCCTACGTGATTATTAATCGTTTAGCTCTTGTGAAAGCGTACCCGATTGCCCCAGGTGGGGAGGATCTTCATGCCCTCCCCTCCCCCGAGCAGCTACACCCAGGAAGCAGCTCTGTGAGCCCACATACCCACCCCAACCTCCTGCCAATGCGTGCAACCCCTCCCCTCAGAGTACAGCCTTAGGGAGAAGTCTTTGTGGCCTATTCAGTCTTTGTTTTTTCCATCAACATTCCTGGATTCTATTCCCATCATTGGGAGGGGAGCGGGATCTAGTGGTTAGAGCAGGGGAGCTGGGAGTCAAAACTCCTGGGTTCCAGACTCTTCCACTGACACTGTGATCTTGGGCAATTCCCTTCCCTCCTTTGTGCCTCAGTTTCCCCAACTCTAGGGGACAAACAACCCTGCATTACTCCTTGCAGGGCTTGTGTGGCTTAACCACCTTTGCACAGTGCTGTGACCCATAGGCAGGAGGCAGAGCATGATCATTTTTATTGCATTGACTAACAGACAGGTGTTATGTGGGGACTGACGACGAGCGGGGAAGCTCATGGCTCTGCCTAGACATTTCCCCTCCAACCCAGTCGGGTGCTACTCCGGCTCCCCAGAGGAAATGCCTTTCCCTTTGCTCAGGCTGGAGCATCCCCCAAGCCAGCTCTTACACAAGGGATGTTGTCCCTGCAGCTGCTTCCCTGCGGTTTGTATGTGTGCCTGCATGGCGGAGTAAATGTTTCCATGGACAGCGCTGGGCGGCAGGCGGGGGCGTGGGGGGCAGGAGCAGCAGAGAAAGCTGAAGGCAGCTTGGGGCAATCTGGCGAATTCAGACACTTACGGGACTTTTCAGAGCAGGATTGGAACTTTCCAGGGAAAGCCAAAGTTCTAGTGGGAGAAACTCTCTGCTCCGACTGCTGCTCCACATTCCCCATGCAGAGCTGCAGATAGAAGCCAGGAGTCCTAATTTCCAGCCCCCCTTGCTCTAGACCCCACTCCCCTCCCAGAGCTGCGGCTAGAACCCAGGAATCCTGACTCCCTATCCCGTCCTCTAACCATTAGACCCCACTGTTGTCCCAGAGCTGGGGATAGAACCCAGGAGTCCTCCCCCCCCCACTCTAACCAGTAGACTCCACTCCCCTCCCAGGGCCAGTACTATCCTTCTCCCCAGCTAAATTCCCTAGGAGTGAGGGTGTGGGGGGCTGGCATGTGGCACAAGGTACTAGTGCCCAAACATACAGCCAGGAACCCCTGGGTTCTACTCTCGGCTCTGCCACTGACCCAAAGTGTAGCCTTGGGCAACTCCCTTCCCCTGGGAAAAGGTGAAGAGCTGAGCACTGGCACAAACCCGCTGCCAACTAGGGCTTTGGGGGGGGGTCACTATGCTGCAGAGCAGGGACAGATCCCATATCCTTCTGCTCTGACAGAGGAGAATCACCATTAGCAATATAGGCCTTATGACACCCTGATTCCATTCAACAAAGGATGGCGGTGGGTATACCTACATAACCCCATCTTTCCCACACATACACACCAGTGTCATTACATCTGAGATTCATGTTTGGCTAAGCCAGGCATTACTAGTGAAATAACACCCAGAACATAACAGCCTGATTCCTCCAGCATCCCTGGAGCTTACAATCAACTGGATCTCTCAGGGATCCTGACACTGGGAAGGTCCCCACAGGGGAAGGAAGAGGCATTGGTAGCTGCCCCTACTGCCAAACTGGGGCAGCCAAGGTGTCCTGGAACAATTTGTATAGTGGGGGTGCTGAGAGCCATTGAACCAGACTGTAAACCCTGTATATGATGGGAACCACTTCAAGCCAGGGGGTGCGGCAGTACCTATGGGGGCAGCCCTGGAACCCATGGGCAGCTGTGAGTATATGATCTCCCCCTCCAGCCTCTGAGGAGCAGTTCGGGAGGCCCAGTTAGCATCCGCTAGGCCCTGCACGGATCAGGACTCATCCAGCGCCCCTGTCTCGCAGCAGTCCTTAGAGCATCCCAAAATGCATCGAAGGACAGAACCCAATGGATTTTGGGGAGATCAGAAAACCAAAAGGGGGACCCATGGAGCCCCTGCCATCTCTGCAGCACAGCCACAGTCTCCAGCACCTCTGTGATTGTCTGTGTCTCAGAGAACTGGCTGATGGCCCCCGTAACGACTTTCCTTCTAACACCCCAACTCATCACTGCGCATCCTCCCCCCAGATACCCAGCTGGCATCCTGAATGCCGGATCTCCCAGACAGAAAGAGGGTGGGGGGATGGGTGCACACAGCCCCTGGCATCAGTGCAAGGGGAGAAGGGAGGTACACACAGAGCCTCTGGCTTGGGGAGGCCTGGTATGGGGGGAAGGGAGGCTGGGGGAACCTCAATCCAGAGCAGGAGGCCCCACAGCCCAAGCTGTTCCCAG
Source organism: Emys orbicularis (assembly GCF_028017835.1). Lineage (NCBI taxonomy): Eukaryota > Metazoa > Chordata > Testudines > Emydidae > Emys > Emys orbicularis. The sequence goes on from NC_088701.1 coordinate 12,667,472, forward strand.
CATGCAGGAGCCAAGAGGTTCATTCTGCGAGCAGCCAGGGGCATCGCTACCCAGGAGGAGCCTCCCCCACCGTCACCTGTATCGGCCCCATTGCAGCAGGGGTGATCAGCGAGTCCCAGGGGCTGTCTGAGCACACACCCACCCCCTTCCCCCTCTCAGCCTGGGCCAGGGAGCCAGCACTTGGGGACTTCCAGAGGAGAGTTCTTCTTCCTTCCTTCCTCCTCGGCCTCTGCCCAGCTCAGGTCCCTCATCCTCCCAGGTATCCCAGCAACACCCAGGCTCCAAGCAAGCCATTCCTATTCCCCCTCCCATACGTTCCTGGCACCTCCAGCCAAGCCCAGTCCCTAGGCACCCCCTACCCATCCCCATGCTCCCCATTTCTGGGCACCCCCAGCCATGCCCAGGGCCCCTACCCATTCCTGGGCACCCCTACCCAGGCCCCGCCTCCCCAGCCATACCCAATCCCCTCTTTTTCACCCCCCACTTTTTCACACATGCTCTGGGATGTGGCTTGGGGCCTGCCCCTCTCTGGGGGGGCTGGTAGGGATGAGGGGAAGTGAAATGGGGTCCCACCAAACAGGCCATGGGGGGGCAGGATGCATTTCCTGGGGAAACACCACATTCTCCTCCCCCACCCCCAGAGGAAAATCTGCACCCCCCAAAAAACTCTCCCTCCCGAGGCAAACAAGCACTTGCTTACCCCACCTACAGGTGCAAACCCTTCCAGCCCCTCCGCCCCCAAGTAAATCAGATTCCCCCCCCCCAAAAAAAAATGGTCCACTTTTTCCTAGGGACAAATTCCCCTCTCCCCCTTCCTTGGGGATCCAACCCCCACCCCTTCCTGGGACCAGCCCCAACTGCCCCATCTCACCCAGGGGCAAATCCAGATCCCACTAAAGTTCCGTTCCTGCCCCCAAGTATCAGGGGGTAGCCGTGTTAGTCTGTATCCACAAAAACAACGAGGAGTCTGGTGGCACCTTAAAGACTAACCGATTTATTTGGGCATAAGCTTTCGTGGGTAAAAAACCCACTTCTTCAGATGCATGGAGTGAAAATTACAGATGCAGGCAGAAATCTATATTGGCACATGAAGAGAAGAGAAGGGAGGGGAGGGAAAGATAACTAAATCTGTTAGTCTTTAAGGTGCCACCGGACTCCTCCGTGTCTTCCTGCCCCCACTATTCCTCCTCCCTTCCTGGGGAGTAAATCCGGATTCTCTCTCTCCTCCCGCCAGGTGTAAATTCAGATTCCCCCCTTCCTCCTGCGGGAGGGGATCCGGATCCCCCCCTTTCCCATCCTGGGTGAGTGGAATCCGGTTTCTCGCTATGCGGGGGGGGTGTTCCTACCACTCCCCCCACCCGCTTTGCCCGTGTAACTTACCAGCTTTCTGTTCCCACTGTCCAGCCTGCTGCCTCCCCGGGGCTCAGCGGGGCGCGGCCCGGGGGATCCCGCTGCGCCCCCCGCCCCGTGCGGCGGTGACGGGCTCCTCCAGGGCTGCCTGCTGCCTCAGCTCCCTGACACACACACCCGGTGCGGGAGTGACTCACCCTGCCTGACGAGCTCCGGCCCAGCCCCGGCACTGGGCTGGGTTTGGGGAGGGAGGAGACCCGGGGCTGAGCAAACACGCGGCGCCTCCACCGGCACTAGCCACAAAGCGGCAGCGACCCACACCAAACAGAACAGCCAGGGAGAGGGGAGCGCTGGGCACAGCTGGGACTCGGGACTCTGGTTCTGTCCCCAGCTCCGCGAGGGGAGTGGGGGCTAGTGGTGAGAGCAGAGGGTTGGGAGCCAGGACTCCTGCATCTCTGCTAGAGTCTCACCAGGCATCCATTCTGCTCTCTCTGCCTCCGATTCCCTAGCTGTGCGTGTGGGCAGTACCACTCCCTTTTGTAAAGGAGTTTGGCTCGTCAGGTTACAGGAATGGTAACTGCACATTACAATTATTTGATTATTTAATCTCTCACCGGAACTGTGGTTTGAAGTCAGCCCATGGCTGTTGCTCACGGACCGGAGAAGATTTCAACGTCTGCGATAACAATCTAACATTTCTGCAGCTTCTGTCATGCCAGGTACTTTGCAAACTACTTATAAGGATCACTTCCTTCCCCGAAAATGAAATGCATGCAGCCACTTCTGGGGTGGGAAGCAGCAGGTGTTTAACAGCATGCAGTGACGCTATACAGGGATCATTCACACAGCACTGAAATGCAGCCAGCTCTGAGTGGAACACGGCAGGCGTTTAACAGCACACAGCAACACTGCACAAGAACAATTGTGCGACCAATCATTGCATTGAAAAATGTTCAGCAAGGTGGGTTAGAAGCCCTCTGGGAGCTGTGCTAAATGCTGGGTTTTGTCATGGGAGGAAAAGGGCTTATTAAAAAGCTCTTGTTTATGTTCTCAAGGAAGTGGATCATTGCAGCAGGCAGAGGCTGTAATGGTCTCAAAGCCTGTTATTGTCTGGGTGAAATTCTAGCCCCCAGATACTCCGCACAACCCATCTCTGGAGACAATCAGATGGGGCGTGTGAGCTGGGATTCATTCAACAGGGATGTTTGGATGTGAATCAGTGGAGCGGGTGTTTGGGAAGGAAAATCTCCCCCTTTGCCACTCAAATATCACAGCCTTGTGCTGGGACCTGAGATTCTGGGATCGAAAGTGCCGAGGGATAAAAAGCCCAACCTGCTACCCCTTGCTCCAGGGATCTGGGAACTACAGCAAGGAAATGAACTATTAACTATCACATACTATTGGTACTCACAGGGGCGGAGGGCATGTGGGGGGACGGGTGCCTGATACCCACAGCCGTGGCTGCTGGGACCTGGCTCCCTGCTCGTCTCACTCCCCCAGTGCACAGAGGACGTGGATGGGGCCGTGTGACAGGGCCAGGATCAGGACGGAGGGGTGCGAAAGCTTCACCCTGTGTGTTCTGGCCCCCTGCCCTGCATTGCATCTATATCCCAGAGCCTGCAATCAGATCCTAGATCTGGAAGGGAAGTGGGGTCTAGTAGTTAGAGCAGGGTAGCTGGGAGGCAGGACTCCTTGTTTCTGTTCCTGGTAGGCCCATCAAGAGAAATTGGGGCTCCAATACATCATGTTCACTGGGGCCCCACCCCCTCCCATTTCACCCCAGTGACAGATGTTTGGGGGGCCCAGTACAGTTGTCCCCCCCTTTCCACTTAGGGTGACCAGACAGCAAATGTGAAAAATCGGGACAGGGGGTGAGGGGTAATAGGACCCTATATAAGAAAAAGACCCAAAAATCGGGACTGTCCCTATAAAATCGGGACATCTGGTCACCCTATTTCCACTGCTCTCATCAGCCCTGATTCCTGGCTCTGGGAGGGGAGTGTTCAGGCAAAGGGGGCTGAGAGCCAGGACTCCTGGGTTCTATTCCCAGCTCTGGGCAGAGTGGTGTGTCTAGGGCAGGAGTGGGCAAACTATGGCCCAGGGGCCAGATCCAGCCTGCAAGCTGTTTTAAGCTGGCCCGCAAGCTCCGGCTGGGGAGTGGGGTCTGGGGCTTGCCCCGCTCCAGCCAGGGTGCAGGGTCAGGGCAGCACCACGTGGCTCCCGAAAGCTGCACATGGCCCCGCTCTGGCTCCTAAGCACTCCAATGGGAGCTGCAGGGGCAGTGCCTGCGGATGGGGCAGCGTGCAGAGCCGCCTGGCCATGTCTCCGCATAGGAGCTGGAGAAGGGACATGCTGCTGCTTCTGGGAGCCGCTTGAGGTAAGCGCTGCTCGGAACCTGCACCCCTGAGCCTCGCCCCAGCCCTGATCCTTCTCCAAACCCCTCAATCCCAGCCTGGAGCACCCTCCTGCACCTGAAATCTCTCATCCCCAACCCCACCCCAGAGCCCGCACCCCCAGCCAGAACCTGCCCCCCTTCCCACACCCCTGCCCCAGCTCTGATCCCCCTCCTGCCCTCTGAACCCCTCGGTCCCAGCCCACAGCACACTCCTGCACCCCAAACTCCTCATCCCTAGCCCCACCCCAGAGCCCTCACCCCCTCCTGCACCCCAACCCCAATTTATTGAGCATTCATGGCCCACCATACAATTTCTATTCCCCGATGTGGCTCTTGGACCAAAAAGTTTGCCCACCCCTGGTCTAGTGGTTAGAGCCGGAGTGTGGGGAGTCAGGACCCCCGAAGGGGACGTCTACACAGCAGCTGGTAGCGTATATTCAGGTGGCTACCCCATACCGCAGCGCGTTGCCTCGAGCACAGCCAGCGCGTCTGCCGGGCGTCACTTGGTGTCCTTCACTGAAGGTCTCTCTCTGGCGGGAACCCAGGCCAACCTTCAGCAGGTGCCTAGTACCAGCCTCTCCAAGCAGGGCACGCTGGAAACACCACAGATAGGAGCTGGGTGCACCAGCTGAGGCAGGGCCAATGGCATCTACTCAGGGCTGCAGAGGGATAATAGTACCTAACCATTGGACCCCACCCCCGCCCAGAGCTGGGAATAGAGCCCAGCCCCGGCCTCCCCAACTCTAACCACTGGACTCCACTCCCCCCTTCAAGTTGGAATAGAACGCTTGAGTCCTGACTCACTTCTCTGCCCCTCTCCCTGACTCCTTTGCCCCCTCCCCCCAGCTTCTCCATGCCCTGTCCCCCCATCCTGTCTACATGCCTATAACTAGGGGTGAGTGAGCTCACCCGGCCACAGCAGGCAGGGCCCAGCACAGCCTATAATTATCTGGAAATAGTCATTTCCTGAGGTGCCCACAGGTCCTGCGCCAGGACTGGCAAGGATATTTAAAGAGCCAGTGCATCCATTCCAGTGGGGACAGTGGGGTGTGTGTGTGTCAGAGACCAAATCTGCAGATGAAAGCCTGGGAGAGCCCAGGGGAAATGCAGGGAGTGGGGTGGAGCCTCAGCTTGGGGCATTCCCCTGAGTTGTTGGTGCTGAACCTAGAGCCCCTGTGTGGCACCAGGGGTCGCTGTGCTGCAGGGAACACGGTAGGGGCTCAGTGGGGGGTGAGCACCACTCAGTTTCAGCGGCAATGGCTCTGTGTGGCACTAGGGGGCGCTGTGCCACAAATGCTGTAGTTTGGATTGACTACACTACAGGATTATTCACTAAACCAGGGGTCAGCAACCTTTCAGAAGTGGTGTGCCGAGTCTTCATTTATTCACTCTAATTTAAGGTTTCGCGTGCCAGTCATACATTTGAATGTTTTTAGAAGGTCTCTTTCCATAAGTCTATAATATATAACTAAACTATTGTTGTATGTAAAGAAAATAAGGTTTTTAAAATGTTTAAGAAGCTTCATTTAAAATTAAATTAAAATGCAGAGTCCCCCGGACCGGTGGCCAGGAACTGGGCAGTGTGAGTGCCACTGAAAATCAGCTCGCGTGCCGCCTTCGGCACCCGTGCCATAGGTTGCCTACCCCTGCACTAAACTCTTGTTCAATGTTGGTGCCCCAGAGATGGCTGCATCTCAGCACCAGCCGAGGGATCCCACATTCCTCTGCACCTCACACTAGAGGTGGCTGCATTTCAGCACCAGGTGAGGGTTCCCTGTATAAATTCCTCTGTGCCCCACCCCAGAGGTGGCTGCATCTCAGTGCCTGAGCATTCACAGGCTGTACAGACCTTGGGTCCCCTGATATGGAAGGAGCTAGTGAGAACCCAGTTTTTCTTAATGCAGGCCATGAATTGGTGGAGGCCATGTTGTTTGGGGCGAGGAGTGGGAGGTTATTGGCTCTGAGGCAACTGGACTGGGGGGTGTTGGTCTTCCAGGCCTTCTTGGAGGGTCCCAATCAGGGCCGGCTCCAGGCACCAGCTTAATAAGCAGGTGCTTGGGGCAGCCAAGGGAGAGGGGCGGCACCTGCGGCAATTCGGGGGTGGCAGGTCCCTCACTCCCTCTAGGAGCGAAGGACCTGCCGCCGAACTGCCGCCGCCGATCGCGGCTTTTTTTTTTCCCAATTGCCGCTGCCGGTCACGATTGCAATCACGGCTTTTTTTTTTTTTTTTTTGCTTGGAGCGGCAGAAATGCTGGAGCCGGCCCTGGAGTCCTCATGGATGGGTCTGGTCCCCAACCCCTGTGCTTCTGCCCCCTATTCACTCCCCCCTCCGCTCCAGAACATCTTGTCCCAGGAATCCCCCAACAGTCTGAGGGAAGGGGGACTGGAGTTTATGGGGTGGCTGAGAGGTGCATTATTGGGGTAACCATGGGAGGTGCTAGAACTTAGTTCATAAGCACAGTCCTGGTTCAGCCCCTCCTCCCTGGGCACCCCAGCTGGAGGCTGTGCTCTTCCCTTCAGCAGTGGTGCCCTGCAAGGAAGGTATGATCTTGGGGAGGGGTGGAGGTTAGTCCCCCCCTTCCACTCATATCTGGCTGCCTAGTGGTGGCTAAAAGCAGAGTCATGAGCCCAAAGGCAGGGTGGGGCCACTTGGGCTTCAAACCAGTCCTGCTACCCCAGCCCCCTCAGGAGCTCCCAGGGCCAGGATTCCTGGATCTACCAGCTAGTCCCTTCCCGTAAGAAGCCTCTTGTCCCCCCTCCACCCACTCTACTAACTGAGAGGGAAAGGAGGCCCCTCCCAGTTCACATACAGGTGGGAGAGGGCTGTGGCCAGCAGAAGTCATGCCGGGACACTGGCCGAGAGGGGAGACAATGCTGGGAAGGGAAGAAGGGGATCAAAGACCAGGGGAAGGAGCAATATATGGATAGATAGGTAGAGAGAGGGGGGTGTATGGAGATAGACAGACAGACAGGGTGTATGGGGATGGCTGGATGTTCAGGGAGCTCTCCATATGGTCCAGAGACTTTGAGATTCATGGCTCCCCGTCCCCCATGCTTCACCCTCATTCCAGCAGCACAGAGTCAGCCCCGCCCCTGTTGAGGATCTGGCTGGTCACAGTGTAATCCAACAGAGGACACTTTGGGGGAACCCCCACTAGGGGGCGCAGTACACACATGGTTACAGGCCTTATCCCAGCCGCAGGAGCTCAGGAAGGGGTGCATCCGGCGTCCTGGTTTGCCTGGGACAGGTCTAGTTGTTCACCCGATGTCCCAGCACCCCCTGTCCCTCCTCCCCCCCTCGGGAACTCCACATCCTGGTCTGCTATTTCCTCAAGCAAACTGGACCGTCGCCGACCCCAGTCATTCAAAGATCATGAGTAAGGCTAAGATTTTGTCACGGATATTCTGAGTAAAAGTCACGGACAGGTCACGGACAATAAAGTAAAATTCATGGAAGCCCGTGACCTGTCCGTGACTTTTACTCACAATATCCATGACAAAATGGGAAGCGAGGCAGCTGCAGGGTCCCCCACCACCCGCGGCGGCTAGGAGCTCCAGGTTCCCCTGCCGTGGACCAGAACTCCGGGGTCCCCCCTCCGGTCACCATGGGCAACGGGGGGACCCTGCATCTCCTGGCCTCCTCGGGCTGAAGTCACGGAGGTCCCTGAAAGTCACAGATTCCGTGACTTCCGCAACCGCCGTGAAAAAATCGTAGCCTTAATCATGAATCACGAGATCAGCTTGAAAAATCACGGGGTCGGCTTCAAAAAAGTTTTTAAATTCAGTTTCAGTTTGTTCAACTTCTGGGTTTTTTGAGCTGTCAGGGGTGGGGTGGGGTGGGGTGGGGTCCCTGGCTCTTTAAGGATTTTGTCAGACCTCTGTAGGCCTGCTGAATTGAATTAAGGGCAGGAGCTACTTTCCACAGGGCTAGACGCTGGCTTTTTTCAACAGAAGCTGAGAGATTCTCCCTTAATCCTGGCGCTCCAGGACTTGAGTCACCTGTTGCGTGATTTGTGATAAAACCCCCATTGTTGGCAACACTGAAAATATTTGGCTTTTAAAAGGAAAAGCGATAAAATCGAACCTAGTTTAAAAACGGTCAAACGTTTGCATTTAAAACCTGCAGATTCCAAACCAAGCTTCGTTCTGTTGGTTTCAGAATGAACGGTTTTCATTTTAGCGGAAGTGTTTGCAAAAATCAATTTGTGCCCCCTCCCCTCCCAGAGCTGTGGATAGAGGCAGGAGTCCTGACACCACCACCCCCCCCCCCCCCGCCGCTCTAAACATCTAAACAGTAGACCCCACTCCCCACCCAGAGCTGGGACTAGAACCCAGGAGTCCTAAATTCCAGGTCCTCCTCCTTGCTCTAACCACTAGACACCACTCCCCTCACAAAGCCAGGAATAGACTCCAGGAGTCCTGTCTCCCAGATCTCCCCTGTTCTAACCACTAGGCCCCACTCCCTTCCCAGAACTAGGTTCCAGTTGCAGGCTCTGGTCTATAGATGCTGTGCAGGGCAGGGGGCTGTACCCAATTCTGGGTGTGGGTCAGCAGCACCCCCTGTCTATCTTGAACTGTCTATGTGCTTCAATGCCACTCACAGCACCACAGTGCCCTGGTGCCAGATACATAGCGACACCTTCGTTCATTTCCTTGCTGCAATTCCATGGGAGGGGAAGGTAGAAAATAGGGAAAAGGTCAAAATGTTCATGTTTGGGCTTGGTTAGGGGGGAAAAGAAACATTTTAACCAAAAAAAACCCCACAATTTTTGTGAGCAGTTTCTATCGAAAAAGGCCATTTTGCTGTGGCAGCATTTCACTGATAACATCCCTGAGAGCTCGGGTACAAACTGCTGGAGCTGGAGTCAAGCTGTCGTGCTCAGTGTTTGCGAGCACAGCGCAGCAGAGTGTTCAGCCCGAGGGGCAGTGTGCGGACTGGAGGAGACCTGGACAGGTACTGGCACTGGTGGCATTATGATTATTATGATTTATTGGGTGTATTATGGTAGCATCTAGGCCCAGTCATGGCCGAGGCCCCCAGAGTGCTAGGTGCTGTACAAACAGCCAGGCCCTGCCCAAAGAGCTGACAATCTGGGTATAAGACAAGATGCAGACAGGTGCAGACAGAGGCGGGAGCACAAGGAGACAGTCACCAGAGCTGACCGGTGAATCTGAACTCAGGGTTTCATGATCGGCTCATTCAGACACTAGGGACTGGCCGAAATCTTCTCCCCTTGGAAATTTGTCCACCCTAAATCCCAGCTACTAAAGGGCGTTTTAATCTAACAGAGAAAGGCAGAACACGAGCCCACGGCTGGAAGCTGAAGCCAGCCCAATTCTAACTGGAAATAAGGCACAAATGTATGACAGTGCGAGCGAGTGACCATTGGCTCTAACGCCCAAGGGATGGGTGGATTCGCCATCTGCAAATCCAGGCTGGCTGCCTTTCTGGAAGGCGCGTTAGCCGAAGACAAGTTATCGGGCTCAGTACAGGGGAGCTGGCCTGGTGATGTACTCTGGCCTGGGTTGTACAGGAGGGCAGATGATCGAATGGCCCACGCAGGCCTTGAAATCTGTAAATCTATAAGACTGGCTTTGAGGCAGCAGCTGGGAGCAGCGACACCTGCACACAGTGAGTGGAGGTGTGTCTGGGGGGAGGGGGTCTTGTCTTTTGTATTAATATTTCAGACCCCTAAAAAATGTCTCAGCAGTGTCCCACTTTCGGATGTTGAAAATTACATGGGGATCTCTCACCCCTTCCACTGAAATGCAGCCAGCTCTGGGGTGATTAAAGCTGCATCACGCTGGGGGAAGCATGGATTCTCAGCCCCTACTGATCCCCCAACTCACTCCCTGCAGCACAGTGCCCCTTAGTGCAGCACTGGGACAGTGGGGCCAGCAGTGATGGCAAGGAGAGAGCACCCCCTGCTGAGCACCCGCCCCCCAGGAGCACCCGGTCTCCCATCCAAGCACTAACCCAGCCCTGCCTAGCTTAGCTGGAACACTCAGGGACGCGCATAAGAGGCCAGCAGGAAGCCCTGACAACTGGGGAGAAGCCAGCCCTGGACCCCAGAGCCCCTTGCAAACCCTGCCTGGACCCTCCTGAGAGCCAGAGCCCTGAGGGCATCATCTTTCCAAGGGCTCTCGGCAGCTGTAACCCAGTAGCACCCCCGGTGGGCTCCGTATCTAATAACACTCTAGCCCTAATTTCTTTGGATTGCTGAACAACCAAGCTGGACCATCATGGATCCAGGAGGGCCAAGAGACAGAAGTCAGGGAATGGGACATGGGGCCTTTCCCCAGTAGGGGGTGCTGGCTCCAGCCTGGCCCCAGGGCATGGGCTGTCTGGCTTGGGGAATGGAACACGGGGCATTTCCCCTCTAGCGGATGCTGGGTCTTAATCCAGTTCTCATCAGGGCAGGGGCATGTTGGGGGGCAGAGACTGGGGTGGGGGAGAAAGCTTGCCTGGCTGCTATCTGGGCTATACCGGGGGGAAGGGAGCTCCAGGCTGGGGGCTGTTAAGGGCATGAATCCTTCCAGCAAGGGCCCCTCTGGGGCATTAAATCCCCTGGGCAGGGGAGCACAGGCTGAGCAGGGTGGGGGCCCCTACCCTCTAATCAATGGGACTAAATTGGCCTGACCAACTCAGCAAAGGACCAGGCCCCAGGGATCGTGACCTTCCTGGCCAGGACACCCGGGGATGGACCCCCTGGGTCTGTGCCCCTCCCACACCTGACCAGGGGTGGCCCTATAGCATGGTGCCTGCTCTGTCCACCCTTCCCCTCCCCGAGGCCTGAGCTACCCCTGTGGCTGGTTCCCTCACGCTCTGCTCCCAGTGGGAGCAGCCAGGAGGCGGGGCCCAAGGGGCGGGGGGGGAGGACATGCCACCCCCAACCCAGCCACAGGGAGCTCGCGGGGGTGTCCACCAAAACTGTCCCATAGCCCTCTCCCATCCCATACTGGGGTGGTTTCCCCTCTCCTTCCTCTCCCTAGCCCCCCTGCCCCATACTGTGAGGAGCTGTCCCTCTCCCTCCCAGGCTCCCACCAGCCCCACACTGAGAAGGGCTCTCTCTCTATCCCTCTGCCCCACAGCCTCTTCTGCCCTCTACTGTGAGGAGGGGGCTTCCTTTCTCTGGCCAAAGGATGGACTTTCCAAGAGGCAGCATTGGCTAGTGGGTTAGAGCTGGGGCTGGGGGCTGGGTTCTCCTGGGTTCTGTCCCCCCTCTGGGTGGGGAATGGGGTCTAGACAGGTAGATCCAGGATTGGGGGAGTCAGGACTCCTGGGTTCTGTCCCCTCCTCGGGGGCTGCTGTGTCCCAGGCAGACTCTCCCTGCTGTTATTAATAGGCGCTGTGTTTGTCAGGGCTGTTGATGCAGGTGGGATCGGATGTCAGGCCAGGGAGGGTAATCCGAGCCGGTAACAGGATCCCAGCGCACCCCATTTATCCATTTGTAGGAACCCCCCAAACACAAATACTACAGGGGCTTTTTTTATAATGGGGGTGGGAGTTGGAACATTAGGAGCAGGCAGGGGATGGCCCCCCAAACTCTGCTGGTGCCCCTCAATCCTGAACTGCAGCTGCCTGCTGTCCCGGCCCTGTGCCCCCCAACCCAGCTCTGCTGGTGCCCCTCACTCCTGACCCGCAACCTCCTGCTATTCCAGCCCTGTGCCCCCCCCCCAAACACAGCTCTGCTGGTGTCCCTCAATCCCGACCCGCAGCCCCCTGCTAACCCTCATGGGGGGGCGCTGCTTGCACACACCCCTTGGTAGAGGTGGGGGGGGGGAGCGGGGAGCACACAGGACTCTTTGTCCAGCCAGGGCCAGAGGAAGCTGCCTGAAGCTTCCACAAACATCCCTGGAATCCCTGCTGGGCCAGGCCACTCCAGCTGCTGGGGGTGGGGGTCTCTTCCCTTCTCCTGGGCAGAATCTAGGGGAAGCCGTCACAGGACTGTATGAGACCCCCCCCCTCCCACTGAAGGTTTAGGACCTTGGCTTTCCTCCAATCTGGATCCAAATGGCAGGAGGACGGGGTCCAAGGTCCAGATCCCAGGTTCACAGCTGGCTCCGTCTGCAGGGGAGAAGGGAGAGCAGCCCCCCCCCTTTGTGGCTGAGCCACCCCCCTCAATTTTGGGGGCTCGGACAGCCAGAACTTCTCTCTAGGGTTAGCTACACTGACAGAGGCTGGGGCTTGAACCTCGGAATTCTGACTCCCAGCCCCCCCCCATTCTAACCACTAGGCCCTACTCCCTCTCCTAAACTGGGAATAGAACCCAGGAGTCCGGGATGCCTCATTCCCCTTGCTCTAACCTGCTAGACCCCCGAAGAGCTCGGGAATGCTGGGGAGTTACAAAGCCCCCGAATAGCTGTGGGGCTATTTTCATCTTCCCCCATCACCCTCACTCCCCCAGTGGGAGCATTTATGGGCTGGCTCCCTCCTCAGCCAGATGGGGTCCCTGGTGCCAGTGCCTCTGCACCAGCCCCCAGCAGGGTCCCCCCCTCCACGAGCGTTTCCCCCTGCCCAGCCCCCCCCCCGCAGGGTGTGTGGGGAGGGGGTTAGCTCAGGTGGCTTCAGGGCAGTCGAGTCCCTGGAGGCCGGGAGTGGGGGGCAGGCGGAGTGCACATGGGGGAAGGGGGGATGCCCAGACTGGCTGGAACCAGTAGCCCCCTCCCCATCACATGCCACCAGCTGTGCCCAGCTCATCCTGTGGCACTGTCACGCTGGATTCCCTGGCCAGCTCTGACCCGACCCACCGGGACAGGTTCCAGGGAAGCTGGCGGGTAATTCCAGCAGGGCAGCCCTGCCCTTGGCTCGGGGACGGGGGGAGGAGGGGAGGGGAGGGGATTAAGCTCCAGTGGTTCCCATCAGTCTGGGTTCGCACAGCAGGAGGCTGCCCGGGGGCCCCCAGAGGGTCCCTACCCACGTTCCCAGGGGGTCCCATGGGGCTGGACTGCTCCCTGGTACCAGCATGGACCTATGGACCCAGCCAGCTCTGTATCTGCCCCTCCCTGCCCCCACCAAGATTGGACCCATGTGCTCATCTACCTCGGTACCCCCACCCCATTGCCTCATCTGCCCCTGTGGGTCATTCCCCCCATGGGCGAGATACAACCTTCCCCCCCCACACCCCCCCGCTGAGATACAGGCACAATTGGAAATGGGCCCAACCTCCACAGCCTCTCCGGATGCTCCCAGGGCAGGTGTGCGGCTGCATGGGCCCATGGGTCTGATGAAGGTGCGGGGGGGGGGGCAATAATGGGTTCATCCCTCCAGGAGTCACCCGTGGGAGCGGCGCCCAGATGCAGGTTCTTTCCCATTGGCTGCCATCCAGCCTGGAGGCGTTTGGCTCCATCAGAGTTCCCAGGAAACCCTGATCATCCAGCCCCCATTCAAATGCGAAAATTAACATAACAGCCCCCCCACCCCGAAATTCCGTCCCCACCCACAGACGCAGCCCTCTGCTGGTGCTCCCCACCCATCTGCACCCCTTTCCCTTCCCCCAATCCATTCTGCCTCCCCTCCCCTGGGCAGAACTCCCCCCCCCCACCACCATGTCATATGTGCCGGGGCCAACTGGGAGACATCTTCCCCCCCAACCCCAACTCCTAGAGCTGTGGGTGCAGTGGTGCGCAGAGGGTGGGGGGAGGGAAGAGGAGTGGGGGTGGCCAGAGGGGGTGGGGGAAAGAATAGGGGGTGGGGGTGCCCAGTGGGGGCAGGGGAGGGGAGCAGGGATGGGGCTGCCCAGAGGGGGTGGAGGAGATGAGCAGGGGAGGGGGTGCCCAGAGGGGTTGGGGGAGCCCCAAATGGTGCTGGGGCCTGGGAAGATATCAAGGATATTTCTCATTCCCAGAGCGCAATGCTCCCTTGTCAGGCTCTCCCGCCCCCCGCCCCTCCCATCCCTTCCCTCCTTTTGGGGTTGTGACTTTTTTAACTCTGGTCCTGCTTTTCCCTCCTGGGGGGGCGGGGGAGCAGCGTCCAGGGCCTGGATTGGGGGGGGGGCTCAGTCACAGTGCACAGGGGGTGCCTGTCGGGGGTCTTCAGCTCCAGGGAGCAGAGTATGGGGCAGAGCCTGGCTCCCCAGCTGCTCAGATCTCCCAAGAGCGGGGAGCTCACCCCCCTGGTGCTCCCCTCCCCCACATCTAATTCTCCCAGAGGCCCAGGGCTTTTCGATTTTCAGGGGGTGGGGATTGGGAGTCAGGACTCCTGGGTTCTATCCCTGATTGTGGGAATGCTGCCCCTCCGGAGCCCCTGTGGAGGGCTGGGCCTGGGTGGGGTAGGGGGAGTGGAATTCTGTCCTATCCAGGGCACTGCTCTGTTCCCCCCCTCTGGCCATGCTCCCTCCCCCCTCCCCGCCCCATGGGGGGAAGGCTTAGGATTCAGGGCCTGGGTAGGGGGATGCCCTTGAGTTCAGTGGGTTCCCCCCAGGGACAGATCTGACAGGTGGGGGGAGGGGCAAGGGGCAGCATCACCTCCTTGCCCCAGGCAAAATCAATCCCAGCGCTGCCCCCCCGACCCCCACCCCCGCCCTCTGGGTGAGCACATCACCTGGTAATGGAAGGAGTGAGACAATGAGTCCAGCGCCCACTCCCAATGGGGGGGAGGGGGGATTGCCGCTGGGAGGGGCGGGGGGGGGAGGGTGCTGGTCCCAGGCCAGAAGCACAGGGTCAAGATTCCTTTTTCCCCTTCCCCCCATCTCCTTTCCTCCACCCTGCAGCCATCCACCTCCCTTCCTCTGTCTGACTCATCTCCATCTCTCTTCCGCTCCCCCCACCCGTTCCCTTCCCCTGGCCTTAGTCCATGGGCCTGAGCCCACCAGATCCCTGCAGAGGGGTGTAGGGCACAAAGGGGTGTGGCTGGTGGGTGTGGGGTCAGATGGTTTGCGGGGGAGGGAAGAGTCAGACTCCTGGGTTCTATTCCCAGCTCTGGGGTGGAGAGTTGGGTCTAATGGGTCAGGGAAGGGGCTGGGAGCAAGCACTCGGGGAGGGGGAGCAGAATTCTGTCCATATATCTGTCCGATCTAGGGCACTGCTCTGTTCCCCCCCTCTGGCCATGAAGCCCCCCACCCCCGGCCCAGGGAGGGAAGGGCTCAGGGATTCAGGGCCTGGGTAGGGGGATGCCATTGAGTTCAGTGGGTTTCCTTCAGGGACAGATCTGACTGGGGGGAGGATTGAGAAGTGGGGGGGAGAGAGAGGGGCTCCAGCTCGGAGGGGAGTGGGCTCTAGTGGTTAGAGCAGAGGGCAGTTGATTCCCATTATCCCCACAGGAACAAGGAAATGGAGCTGGGATTTCATCCTCTATAAACCTCCTCTCCATGCCTCCCACATCCCCTACTCCTCTGCCCCCCAGCACCTCCAGGAACAATGTCTGAGCCCAGCACTCTCCCCGGTGCGATGACTTCACCCATGCACCCAGGCCCTGCTCCCGGCACAGCAGAGTGGGGTGGGGCAGACTGTGGGTGTGTTTCCTCCGCTTGGGGGCAGAGAGACGGCATAGACCCCTTGGGTCACCACCAGGGCCGGCTCCAGGCACCAGCTTAACAAGCAGGTGATTGGGGCGGCCAAGGGAGAGGGGCGGCACCTGCGGCAATTCGGGGGCGGCAGGTCCCTCACTCCCTCTAGGGGGGAAGGACCTGCCGCTGAACTGCCGCCGCCGATCGCGGCTTTTTTTTTTTTTTCCCAATTGCTGCCGCCGATCGCGATTGCGGCTTTTTTTTTTTTTTTTTGCTTAGGGCGGCAGAAATGCTGGAGCCAGCCCTGGTCACCACATCCCTTTGGGTGGGGGCATGTCTGGGGAATAGGGCGTGGCCG
Source organism: Emys orbicularis (assembly GCF_028017835.1). NCBI lineage: Eukaryota > Metazoa > Chordata > Testudines > Emydidae > Emys > Emys orbicularis. The sequence goes on from NC_088701.1 coordinate 12,683,022, forward strand.
GGGAATAGGGCATGGAGTGCCCCAGGGGTCACTCCTGGGGCCAATTTTGTTCAACATCTTTATTAATGATCTGGATGATGGGATGAATTGCACCCTCAGCAAGTTCGCAGATGACACTAAGCTGCGGGGAGAGGTAGATATGCTGGCGGGTAGGGATAGGGTCCAGAGTGACCTAGACAAATTGGAGGATTGGGCCAAAAGAAATCTGATGAGGTTCAACAAGGACAAGCGCAGAGTCCTGCACTTAGGAAGGAAGAATCCCATGCACCGCTACAGGCTGAGGACCGACCGGCTAAGCAGCAGATCTGCAGAAAAGGACCTGGGGATTACAGTGGACGAGAAGCTGGATACGAGTCAGCAGTGTGCCCTTGTTGCCAAGAAGGCCAACGGCATATTGGGCTGCATTAGTAGGAGCATTGCCAGCAGATCGAGGGAAGTGATTATTCCCCTCTATTCGGCACTGGTGAGGCCACACCTGGAGTATTGCATCCAGTTTTGGTCCCCCCATTACAGAAGGGATGTGGACAAATTGGAGAGAGTCCAGCGGAGGGCAACGAAAATGATTAGGTGGCTGGGGCACATGACTTATGAGGTGAGGCTGAGGGAACTGGGGTTATTTAGTCTGCAGAAGAGAGGAGTGAGGGGGGATTTGATAGCAGCCTTCAACTACCTGAAGTGGGGTTCCAAAGAGGATGGAGCTCGGCTGATCTCAGTGGTGGCAGATGACAGAACAAGGAGCAATGGTCTCAAGTTGCAGTGGGGGAGGTCTAGGTTGGATATTAGGAAACACTATTTCATTAGGAGGGTGGTGAAGCGCTGGAATGGGTTACCTAGGGAGGTGGTGGAATCTCCATCCTTAGAGGGTTTTAAGGCCCGGCTTGACAAACTCCTGGCTGGGATGATTTAGTTGGGGTTGGTCCTGCTTTGAGCAGGGGGTTGGACTAGATGACCTCCTAAGGTCTCTTCCAACCTGCTGCAAAGGCCCCAGAGGCAGCCGAGGGGACTAACCCCAGAACAGGGGAGGCACAAAGCATAGAGCACCCACTGCTACAGCTCAGGTGCATGGATGAATCTAGGCTAAGAAATCCACATGAGACCTACACAGTGGGGCCTGGCTGGAGAAGCCATTGATCAGTGGAGTCTGGTTAGCACAGTGGTTCCCAAACTGTAACAACCTGTGAACCCCTTTCAATAAAATGTCAAGTCTCA